>NC_065915.1:2669166-5338333 GCF_905147045.1 Nymphalis io | reverse complement strand
CAGTGATCCGACGGTAGAACGAAAAACAAATTAACCGTTACTTTTTAAAATTTGAACATAAAATATATTGTGTGTTTGTATCGATGAATTATTATTAATTATTTAGTTTTATTTAAATAAAGTTCCCATATAAATACTGTGTTACGTTGTAATATTCGATTATTAGAATTTAAAAAAGATAATTTAACAGACAACAGTTTCCAATCATCCCTCTATTATAGACAAATGTGAAGCCAAACTTGAAGTTATTGTAGTTAATAGTAAAATTATTATATTTCAACACGATATTTTTCACGTGTGATAACACTTTACTTCCTAAATCTTATCTCACTTATTATTAATCTGTGACAAATCTACACCTACATATATTATCGACCATAGACAAATAGAACAGATAAAATATTTCACTTGCATTCTTATAACATGCTAATGTAAATCTGCATACTTATAGTTTTACTTATAAACGTTGTTCAATCAAACAGTAATTTCTCTTTTTTTGTCATCATTGACTTTAAATACGAAACAAGAAGACACACCCTAAACAACACTTATGGTTACCACCGATTTTTTTTAAAATTCAGATCCATTTTATGTGTCTATGGAAATATAAGTAACGATTCGCTATAAATAATGAAGCGAAGACGAAAATTATAAAGCCTAGTCTATATAAATGCAGTGCAAATGACACATTGATGTCGGAAGTTTGCGGTTGAGTTCCGTAAAATGAATCACCAAGTATAGTCTGTAATTAACATGAGCAAATACTTTAACATTGAATAAGTATTTCGTATTATTATGAAAAACTTACTGATGGATCATATTAGTTTTTTTTTTTTTAATTTTAAATTTAGAATACAAAATACAGTTTAGATTATTTTCAAAGAGTTCGAATTTCAAATATTGATATTATAAAAAAGGGTTAATTAAACGTTATATATATATATATTAATACACTTAATAAATAATAGTAGTCCGAGTTGGTCGGGTCTTCGAGAAGTTAACACGTGTACAATCGCTACGAAAACAGTAAGCGTACACTCACACAGGAAGTCCGTAGTTACAAGCTCGTTTCAACGGATCCATGGTTGCTTTTTTTGAAATAATATAGTGGTAAGCCTTTTTTAAGGAATTATTAATATGCCTTACCCCTCCAATCAAAACTAAAGCTTGTTAGGAGTGGAGACAAAAATGCCCGAGGGGTAATAACCGAACCTGCGAATCTTACACCTTGAAGCTCCAACCGTTTACCCGGTATTTATAAGATTATTTTCAATAAATCGATTTGTGTCTACTGGATTACGAATATTATCGTATGTGTGAATTTTCGCCTTCCACTATATACACAATCGAATAAAACGTACGAGACAAAAGGGACTTGTAAAACGGACCATTGGACATGATATCGGTTGTGTGAACTCACCCCTACAACTACACACGTTATCACCGACATAATATACATAGAATACAATAAAACGAAACTGTAAATCGGACCCCCGTGTGAATACAGCCTAAGAAATGACGATTATCGATGGTTGACGTTGATCGCATTTCTAGTTAGTCGCACGCTTTCATCGCTAAAACGATATCCGCGCAACAATTTGTAACGAATCACCGACCGATCAGACTTTTCAACTTAGATCGCGCTTATTATAAATAGCTAACTTCAGCTAACGAAATCAATCGCTCCAGAAATGCCATCCGAATTTAATAATATCACAATAATAAATGTACCATAGAAATTAGATTCACAAGCTGTTACCAAACATCATCCTATCGTCATACAAACTGAGCCTGTTGCATTCGCTAGTTCTACCTTTTTGTAGAGCTCTATCTCTTCTGGCTCTTCGAACAGCTACCGGCAAATCGCCCGGAGTCTTGACCCTTCCAGCCGGATTTTGCAAGTTCACATCGCTGGACGATGAAAATATATCGCTCACTTGTTCTAACGAATGTTGCCGTTTTATCGATAACGACTTCAACGCCGGCTTCGGTGATTTAGGACACTTCTCCGGATCGGAACTGCTTGACGGCATCAGCTTCAGACCAGCCGCGTCTATTTCCCCATTCAATGCTGCTAGATAAACTGGATTGTCTCCGCTGTAGCCGTTCACGAGATTCTCTTTATCGTTCGGATCGCTAAATTCGTTATCAAAGTTCGCGTATTTGTTATGATATTTATTGAAACCGAAATCAGTTTTGCTTTGACTCGCCTCTTTCAAGACGTCGTTCTGTTTCTTTTTATCATCGCTGACGATACGCGGTATGGCTTGCATTGTTATCTTCGAACCGCCATTTTCGGATAGCAGCATCAAATGTTCCTCTTCGCTACTAGAACAATCCGAATTCATATCGAACGGACTTTCCGGGTTGAAATTACCATGTTGGTGATTGTCGATATATTGTAGTTCCAAGTTAATACTCGCTCGAGACGATCGTCCGCTATGCGAATCCGTAATGATTCTATTATCGCAACTCAATCGTTTTTTTATCGTCGAATCTTCGGATTCCGAATTTCCCCTGAATATGCTCTGCGAGGATATTGACGTTCGAACAGAACGCTTTAAGCTCTCGGAGCTCCCTTTTGACGTTTTGCTGCGGTTCAAATCGGCGGGTTTTACTTTTGGTACGATCACTGCGAATATTTGATTCCTATCGCTGTCATCTCTCGACGGTAGTTCTTTGAACATTTTATCTGTGTTCATTTCTGACTCCATGATCATTGTGGGCGATAGTGTTTTGTTCGGCGGTGATAACGTACAGGGACCTTCGAAGTTGTACGCTCTATCATCACTGAGCACTAAATTCGTGGGTCTGTCGAATGTTATATTGCTCGGTTTTTCGACTACCGACGTTCTTACTTTGGCGTTTTGTATCGCATTACTCGTGTCCAACTTAACTTCGGTTTCTTTTGGTTTACTTAATTTCTTCTCGAAAAATTTCCGTATACCCCATTTAGGTTTCTCCTTGTGATCTTGGAGGAGGTTCGTCTCTTTGGGACCTCTGTCGACCTCGTGGGAGCTTACGTCATTTTGGACATACTCCAATGGTCGTTGGTAAGATCTGATTTCGTTAAACCTATCCGAATTCTCCCGAGTCTGTACTCTATTATGAGACACTCTTGCTACGGATAAGCAATTCTCTTCGATATTTGGTTGCCTCGGTGGTTCCGTACTTGTTATATCTTTAAGGCTTTTATGTATCAGTTCGACTGTGTGCGTCTGCGTGTTTATGTTTGTATTACGTTCGATGCAGGCGTTTCTGCCTATGTGTGGGTCGGGGTATAAGAGAGGCGTGGTGACGTCACCGTTGCGAACCGTGCAATTAGAGTTCTTGTCAGTTTCCAACGGTGACGGTGGAGGTGGTTCCGTGGATGCTGTGAGTTATTAATAATTGCTTAATATATCAGAAATACAGAATAAGAGAAAAACTAATAAGTTAGTAAAACTAATCAAATAACTTACCAGGGGGATGGGGGTGTAGGTTGTTGTCGTGTATAACGGGTCCTTGGGCTTGTAGTATCATTTTTAGTTCAGCCATTCGTTCCTCTACACACACTGCTGTTAATCTGTCGAAATAAAATATTGTATTTATCATATTTATTTATTTATCAAAAACGAAGCATTAGAGTTACAATGCACCTTTCTTGGTAACATATTACACTGAAATCGGGAATATATAGTTAATAATATATATAATTAATATAAATACACACATTATATACAGTAACAGTAACAGCCTGTTAATGTCCCACTGCTGGGCTAAGGCCTCATCTCCCTTTTTGAGGAGAAGGTTTTTTTAGAGCTTATTCCACCACGCTGCTCCAATGCGGATTGGTAGAATACACATGTGACAATTTCAATGAAATTAGACACATGCAGGTTTCCTCACGATGTTTTCCTTCACCGTCAAGCACGAGATGAATTATAAACACAAATTAAGCACATGAATATTCAGTGGTGCTTGCCCGGGTTTGAACCCACGATCATCGGTTAAGATGCACGCGTTCTAACCACTAGGCCATCTCTCATTTTTTTATGATCTTTAATTTGTACCAATTTGGACTTTTTTTTTTTTTTTTAATCTTTCTACTCATGTTGCTATAATTATGTGTTAATGTATTCTTAAAACAAATATTGTAATTGTTGTGGCTACTTTAAAAAGCTTCACATGTTAGCTATTTTCACTAAATTGTTTTACATTTGTCATTAAAACATGTAGTAGCTACTAGTGGTCCTTAAAATAAATAAAAAAAAAAAAAAATCTCGGCTTTTATATATTGTGATAAATTTAAAAATATAAAATTTAAAAACATCAGATGAGTCACCTTCCTTACTTGTCATTGCTTTGTATACGCACTATATATATATTTTTATGTATTTTCTTTTTACTGGTCTATCTTTTTTTATAGAATAGGAAGGCGGACGAGCATATGAGCTACCTGATGGTAAGTAGTCACCAACGGCCCATAGACATTGGCATGTAAGAAATGTTAACCATAGCTTACATCACCAATGCGCCACCAACGTTGGGAACTAAGATGTTATGTCCCTTGTGCCTTTTTTTTTTGTTTCTCTGGAAAAACGCGTTTACGCGTTTCCCCCACTTGAAGTGGGAGGGTATGTGGGACTCGCCGGCGCCGAACATGCGCCGGAATACCTACTAAAAAACCAGCTGTACCCACACCGCCTTTTCGAGGGGCGTCACAGGATCGCTTGCTCATACTACCGTAACGCCCCGACGGTTGGCCCGCCTCTGCAGGCCTCCAAATCCTAGGGGGTTCTCAGGGTACAAAGACCCCCTAACCCCGGCAACACTTACGGCGGGAGCAACACCGACGCCTTCTCCCCGGTCTTATTCGGCGAAGCGAGTCAGCGGAGGCCCTCTCCTCACGCTTCCGCTCCGCTGCCTCCTTCTGCGACATGACATTTTCGCAGAAGGAGACCGTCTCCGACCAGCACCTCTCGCTACCAAGCGCTGAGGTCCCCAAGCGGCACACTCCATCAGAGTGTGGCACGCTGTGTCCGAAGGCGCACCACACTCATGGCAGGAGGGTGTCACCTCCCGCCTCGCTATCCGGTGCAGGTACTTACCGAAACAACCGTGTCCGGTAAGTACCTGCGTCAACCTGAATGTGAGTGTACCGTGACACTGTTCCACCCAGCGACTCAAGTGGGGGCGGACCGCCTCCACTGTCACTAGGCCTGCCGAGGGGGACCTCAGGTCCTCCTCCCACCTGCGAATCAAGGCTCGCTGGGATAGGGCCCTGACTCGCTCAACCTCCGCCGACCCTGGACGGACGCCGCTTGACCTCGTTTCCAGCCGGAACCGGTGCATTTCCGCAAGCGCCTCCGCCTGGAGTTCCCAGGGCGGATCGCTCGCGAGAAGTGTCGCTCCCGTCCATGACACCGTACGGTACCCACGTATCACTCTCACCGCTATGACTCTTTGCGGCCTCCGCAGAAGAGCTCTGTTACGAGCGGTGAGAGCATCCACCCAAATGGGTGCACCGTACAACGTCATAGAGCGTACCACGTCAGCGTATAAACGCCGACATGGTGTTTCCGGCCCTTCTACATTCGGTAGGAGGCGGCCCAGGGCGGCAGCAGCGCTTATAAGCTTATGTCCCTTGTGCCTGTAATTACACTGGCTAACTCACCCTTCAAACCGGAACACACCAATACCAAGTACTGCTGTTTTGCGCTAGAATATCTGATGAGTGGGTGGTACCTACCCAGACGAGCTTGCACAAAGCTCTACCACTAGTAAAAACCCTTGTTCACCCTTGTATCCTACTTCACGTCACAAGCTACTCGTACTTTCTTGCACTGTACCGATATTATTATGATATTATTAGGTTATTGTAACATTCATTGTATTACTATGTACGCTCCAATACCCATCAAGGCTGCGATTGAGCAAAATCGGGGATCGAAAGTGTTCGCTCGCAAGTTTGGGAGGCCGCGTCTGACAAAACTTAAAACTGAAAATGGTGGGGTGGTTACCTCTAGGCCTGAGATTGTCGGAGAAGTAGAGAGGTTTTATGGGCAGTTGTTCTCTTCAAGATCGGATAAACCCTTGGGAATCAGTATTGATGACCAGCGCGCCCCTCTTATGCGCCATACTCCGAGGAGCTCCCGGTCGTTGACCAAGGAGAGATTAGGGCGGCTCTAGAACAGCTTAAAAACAACAAAGCTCCGGGAGATGACGGAATCACAACAGAGTTGCTTAAGGCAGGCGGGACTCCGGTCCTGAAAGAGCTAGCAAGCCTCTTTAATTCCGTCATCCAACATGGCAAGACCCCGGAAACGTGGAGCGGGAGTGAGGTGGTACTGTTTTTCAAGAAAGGTGATAAAACCCTCTTGAAAAACTACAGACCAATCTCCCTCCTGAGTCACGTGTATAAGCTGTTCTCAAGAGTCGTCACGAACCGTCTCGCCAGACGACTTGACGAGTTCCAGCCCCCAGAGCAAGCTGGCTTTCGATCAGGCTACAGCACCGTGGACCACATCCATACTGTTCGGCAGATTGTGCAGAAGACCGAAGAGTACAATCAGCCGCTGTGTATGGCATTTGTGGACTACGAGAAAGCCTTCGACTCCATCGAAACCTGGGCAGTGCTCAACTCATTGCAGAGATGTCATATCGATTGGAGATATATCGAGGTACTGAGATGTCTGTACAACGCCGCTACAATGACTGTCCACATCCAGGACTGTAAGACGAAGGCGATCCAACTGCGCAGAGGGGTGAGACAGGGGGATGTAATATCCCCGAAACTGTTCACCAACGCGTTGGAAGACGTTTTCAAAACGCTGGATTGGACTAGGTATGGAGTCAATGTAAACGGCGAGTACATCTCACACCTTCGATTTGCCGACGATATCGTCATCATAGCAGAGTCGCTGGAACAACTCACCGAAATGCTGCGTAGCCTAGGCGAGTCTTCCCGGCGTGTCGGTCTCGGTATGAACTTGGACAAGACCAAGGTCATGTTCAATAGGCATGTCGTGCCGGGACCGATATACGTCGAGGGGAAACCTCTCGAAGTTGTTAGTGAATATACCTACCTAGGACAGATAATACAAGTCGGTAGGAACAACTTCGACAAGGAAGCCGATCGAAGAATTCGCTTGGGATGGGCTGCATTTGGCAACCTTCGTCAAGTCCTCAAGTCGTCTATACCGCAATGTTTGAAGACGAAAGTCTTCAACCAATGCGTCTTACCTGCCATGACATACGGTGCCGAAACGTGGACACTAACTGCGGGACTAGTCCAAAAAATTCAAAGTCGCTCAGCGTGCTATGGAGCGAGCTATGCTCGGAGTATCTTTGAAGGATAAGATCAGAAATGAGATTATCCGGAAAAGAACCGGAGTCACCGACATAGCTTGCAAAATTAGCAGGCTGAAGTGGCAGTGGGCTGGTCACGTATGTCGTAAGACCGATGGCCGTTGGAGCAGACGAGTCCTAGAGTGGAGACCGCGAATCGGCAAGCGCAGCGTAGGGCGCCCTCCAGCCAGGTGGACCGACGACCTTAAGAAGGTGGCGGGCACCAACTGGATGCGGAAGGCGGAGGACAGGGAGCTTTGGCGCACCTTGGGAGAGGCCTATGTTCAGCAGTGGACAACGATTGGCTGTTGATTGATTGATTGATTGAACCGTATATACGGTATGCAATTACTTTTATATGAAAAACGTGTATAACTAAGTCTATTAACGGATTATTGGGTCTACAGGTGGCGGAATAATAATAATATAGATACGGTCCGAAAATAATAATAATTTGGTTTACCTCGCTTCAGCGTCGTGGTCCCAGCACTCGTCACACGTGTCGGAAGCTATCTTCAACGCGCGCCATTCCGGAACTGGACCTTTGGGAAGCGGCGGCCGGGCCTTGTTCCGGGACACGAGCGTCTGTGAATTGAATAAGTTTATTTTATTACCTACTCAATTAAATATTATGAAATGAGGTGATTTTTCGAACTTTTATTTATAATTATAATTTTTATTTTATAAATGCAATCAGGTGACCCGATCGCCAGCTGTAACCTTTACCACTAGATGGTGGAGCTGCAAGAAATATATAAACTTTAAACATTTGAAATGCACCTCCTCACGAAAAGGGCAGGGAATTTTTCGAAAAGCAGCGCCACAGTGACGTCACGTACCTGCATCTGCGCCAGCGTGGGGCGCGGCGGCAGGCCGTGCGAGTGGTAGGGCGGCTGGTAGGGCGGCGCGCGCGCGGGGTGCGCCCCCCCGCAGCGCCACAGCATCTCCCACAGCACGAGCGCCAGCGCGAACACGTCGACCGCGCACAGCGCCGCGCGCGCGCCGCTCAGGTCCAGCGCGCCCTCCAGCGCCTCGGGCGCCAGGTAGCGCAGCGTGCCCGCCTGCGGACGTTGTAGTCGGTAATGGGTCACCGTCGCCCATACGCGTTGGCGTCGTAAGGAATATTAAACATTTCTTACATCACCAATGCGTATGCGTACACATTGTGTTTGTATACACGCACGCACACATACGCATGCAGATAGAATGCATAGGTCTATCATTTAACTTAATTCTTATCACAATTTTCAAAACAAAATTTGCCATCCGATTATAAGTTTTTTTCATTACCTCAGTAATTCGACTAGGCGTGGAGTGATCCCGTCTAGGTAACAACGGCTGAGCTAGTCCCAGGTCCGCCAGGCGAGCGGTGCCGTCGGGCGCCACGAGTACGTTCCCGCTGTTGACGTCACGGTGCACTATACAAGGCTTCGTTGCCCCTGGAAGACAATTAAAATTATTATTTAATCTAATGCGCAAGGCTCCTTTTTCCCCCTCATTTTGTAGTATGTTATAGTACGTTTGTCAAATTTTTTTTCCTTGTTTGTTTATCAATTATTTACTAATGTAAAATATTTAAGATCAGAGATTTCTCAAATTGTTTATTTCATCATCATCATCATTGTTTGTTTACACTAATTAATTTATTTGTATATTTTAAGTCCTTGTCTTTTTTTACATTTTGCATATTTTTGTTTTTTATCAATTGTTCCTTCAAAGAATGTACGACTTTTTCAAAACAAAAAAAAAAACTTAAAATCAAGCGTAACGTATGACATTTTGTCGGTGACTTGAAAATGATCGACGCGAATGAAACGTCAGAGTGGGGAGCGTGCGCGTGCAGGTGCGGGAACGGAAATGAAACGTCAGAGTGGGGAGCGTGCGCGTGCAGGTGCGTAAACGGGAATGAAACGTCAGAGTGGGGAGCGTGCGCGTGCAGGTGCGTAAACGGGAATGAAACGTCAGAGTGGGGAGCGTGCGCGTGCAGGTGCGTGAACGGGAATGAAACGTCAGAGTGGGGAGCGTGCGCGTGCAGGTGCGGGAACGGAAATGAAACGTCAGAGTGGGGAGCGTGCGCGTGCAGGTGCGTAAACGGGAATGAAACGTCAGAGTGGGGAGCGTGCGCGTGCAGGTGCGTAAACGGGAATGAAACGTCAGAGTGGGGAGCGTGCGCGTGCAGGTGCGTGAACGGGAATGAAACGTCAGAGTGGGGAGCGTGCGCGTGCAGGTGCGTGAACGGGAATGAAACGTCAGAGTGGGGAGCGTGCGCGTGCAGGTGCGTGCACGGGAATGAAACGTCAGCGTGTGTACCGGGCGCGTGCAGGTGCGCGAGCGCGGCGGCCAGCCCGTGCGCGAGGCCGGCGAACTCGCGCCACGACAGCGGCGCGCGCTGCAGCCGCCGCCGCAGCGACTCCGCGCACAGCTCCAGCACCACCAGCTGCGAGCGCCCGCCCGCCTCCGTCAGCGACGCGCGGCTGTCGCTGCCTGCCGGCGCACGCGCGTAACAAATAATCATAACATCCTGGGACATTATTGAGCGGAGCTCGTGCTATGGAAACCGGACAACTGATATAATACATATAATACTTTTCTTACTTCGGGACAAACGGACATGTTCATGCACACAAATGTCTGTCCTGGGTGGGAATCGAACCCCCAGCCTTCGGCGTGAAAGGCTAGTATCCACCAACCACACCAACCGGCTCCAAAAGCAACATTTGTTCATACGTGTAATAAATAATTTAATATATTCTATGGTAAAAATCACATCTCAGATATATATATAATAAATTGCCACTAGTGGTGCGAGCCATTTTTCTGAGGAACAAAATATATAATCGCTACAGAATAGTAACTATTAAGTATTATAATTGTTATCATAGAGAAAAAGTTAATTCTTGACGTTTAAATAATCTTTTAAAACGGCAAACGAATCAAAATGGTTGTTAGATAAAGAATATCCATGTGTGTGTACACACCGTAGTACCGCAGTATGTTCGGATGCGCCAAGTGCGGCACGGCGTACACCGAGGCCTCCTTGTGCCAGGCGGAGGGCGCGGAGTACAGCTTGACGGCGACGGGCGCGCCCGCCAGGCTCCCGCGCCACACCGACCCAAACTTACCCTGACCTGCAAACAACGTACAATTTAATTAAAATTCTTAATTTCCTTTTTTTGACGGAGTAAATCTATTGATATTGTTTTCGTTCCAATGTGAAAATGCCCTAATAAACCACTATCCAAAAATAATTGCTTATTTACACTATTGCTATAAGGTATATTCTTGATACAATTTCAAAGCACCCTAAACCATCACTATATGCTATTCTCAATAACAAGACAATTATTGAAATGTACCTACATATTCACAAATGCTTTTGTTCATCAAGTTTTTTGTAATACCGTCTATTAATTTGCGCACTCTGTATATTAATTGTAACTAATTTGTTAAGTTTATTTATTTCTCCTCGAAGTGATTGTAATCTTGAGAAATAAAGTGATTTTAAACCGTATATATAAGGTCTATTATTTTCTACTTATATTTGAAAATAAATCAATATAAAACAATTTCTACTTTAACACTATTATAACCGTAACAATAACAGCCTGTGAATGTTCCACTGCTAGGCTAAAGGCCTCCTCTCCTCTTTTTGATTAGAAGGTTTTGGAGCTTATTCCACCACGCTGCTCCAATGCGGGTTGGTGTAATACACATGTGGCAGAATTTCAGAAAAATTAGACACATGCAGGTTTCCTCACGATGTTTTCTTTCACCGTAAAGCACGAGATGAATTATAATAACAAATTTAGCACATGAAAATTCAGTGGTGCTTGCCCGGGTTTGAGCCCACGATCATCGGTTAGGATTCACGTATTCTTACCACTGGGTCATCTTGATTCTTTTTCTCTCTAACACTATTGATATAAGGTCTATTTTTGCTACCAATATTTCAGAATAAATCACTAGCAATATAAAACAATTTCTACTTTAACACTATTGGCATAAGGTATATTTTTGATAGTGATATTTTAAAATAAGCCACTAAACTATTGCTACCTTAACACTATTGATATAAGATCTATTCTTGTCAACAAAATCCCAGAAGAAATCAACCTTAACCACCCAAAACAGTTAATAATAATATCCTGGGACATTTTTTCACACATGGCCATCTGATCCCAAATGAAGCTTGTACAGAGCTTGTACTATGGAAACCAGACAACTGATATACTACATATGCTATTTTATAAATAAATACTTATATAGATAATTACACCCAGACTCAGGACAAACAGACATGTTCGTGCACACAAATATCTGTCCTGGGTGGGAATCGACCCACAACCTTCGGCGTGAAAGGCATGCATCCAGCAATCACGCCAACCGGCTCGTCAAAGTTTCTACCTTAACACTAATGATAGTCAATTATTTTATAAAAATTAATAAATATATGTGACATAGGTTACAAGGTCATTAAATAATAAATAAAAAAAATCTTACCTATGTGTTCGACCAGTGTAAGATTATCAACACACAATAATCCCGTTGCTAGAGCGTCTGGACCGCTTCCCATTATATCGCCTGAGAACAAAAAAATTATAAATTATGTACAGACTTACTTGTTATGTTGTTATTGTTTTATTTTACTGGTGGTAGGGCTCTGTGCAAGCTCGTCTGGGTAGGTACCACCAACTCATCAGATATTCTACCGCAAAACAGCAGCACTTGGTATTGTTGTGTTCCGGTTTGAAGGGTGAGTGAGCCAGTGTAATTACAGGCACAAGGGACATATATATATGTTCTGAGTTGTATATTTATAAACTCATCACGAGATCTTCAAAACTATAGGTCTGATTGACTTGAAAATTAACATAGTTACTCCATTAACGTTAAATGGGGTAGGTAACTTTATATGAATTTTACCAATAAGAAGTCAGGATGGGCAGTTAGTATAGGTATATGGTCATTAAAATCTCAATTATAAACACATAAAGAACATCTCTTTGAGTATTTATTTTAGTATCTGTGGACGCTTATTTTGAAACTGTAAATGGCCTAGAACTTCTTCAAAAGATTAGTCCGAGATTAGCTGGATACACTGCAGAAAACACAACTTCCCGACGCTCATACAGGAGTGAATTTCCCTATTTGCCTTTGCCTTTTGTATGATAATTTTTTAGTAGCCCATTCAACCCGTAAATCAACGTTTGAAAACTCAAAAATATATCCATGGCACCTCACAATTAATTCAAATTAATTTTTCGTGCTTTATAGTGTGTGTGGGGGGGGAGGGTTTTTTTTTTAATTATAGAATAGGAAGGTGGACGAGCATATGGGCCACCTGATGGTAAGTGGTCACCAAACGCCCTTAGACATTGGCATTGTAAGAAATGTCAACCATCGCTTATAGCCAATGCGCCACCAACCTTGGGAACTAAGATTTTATGTCCCTTGTGCCTGTAATTACACTGGCTCACTCACCCTTCAAACCGGAACACAACAATATCAAGTATTGCTGTTTTGCGGTAGAATATCTGATGAGTGGGTGGTACCTACCCAGACGAGCTTGCACAAAGCCCTACCACCAGTAAAGCAACCAGCCTTATACCTAGGGCAGCCAAATGAAATCTGCCCCTGGGCTCATACATATACTTACCTTTCTCGACATCGACTCCTTCACTGAGGTCGTCTTTGTCCAGCTCCATTCTCTTGCAATACATCTTCCTGAAGACTATTGCCATCAACAAAATGGCGACCAACGCTAAGATGCCAGATGCGACGATGTTAGAATAATTCGGATGGGTTGCGCTTTCCATTGTCGATTCGGCTTTGGTCGTTGCAGGTTCCTCTTTGAGATTAACTGTGAAAAAAAAAAACTTATAAATGGGAAACTGCCTTTTTTAGTCGTTCCTGTTTGTTACGCCTTCACGGTTTAACTACTCAACCAATCATTATGGAATTTTGCATACACGTTATCAGGGATACAGAAAAGTACATAAGGAACTTAACTTAAGACTTTTTTGATTCAATAAATTTATCACCATATAGGAAAAATAACGAGTATCAAAATGAGCCCGACACACCATAAAATTATCGGAGAAAATATCATTAGTAACATGCGCAAGCGCCCCCAATGGTTGCAGAGGGAACCGCTGGTTTTAGTAAGTATTCTGGTGCATTCCGTATCCAGTCCCATAAACCCCATCACTACATAGGCGTACATGCGCTTTCCAGCGTTATAGTAATTCGTAGTTTTTATTCTAAATCTATAATTGTTAGTAAGGGTTAAAAAGAATACTTACTAAAGTCAGCATTACACAAAGTCTTCGTGCAGCAGCAGAACTTGCTGCCCGGTAGTCTCGCTGTCACCCTTGTACATTTGTCGCAACTATTGGAACCTTCAGCTTGAGATGAACGCCAACAACCTGTGAAATCATAGAATTGCCCCATGAAGAATATGTATGATATCACATTTCAAGTATAAAAACGTATAGCGATATTCAACTAGGCCCAGCCCATACACATTGGTACTGTGAAAATATTAAACATTTCTTACATTGCTAATGCCAATGTTACACTGGTCAACTCAACCTTCAAAATGGAACACAACAATATATACCGTAACAGCCTGTGAATGTCCCACTGCTGGGCTAAAGGCCTCCTCTCCTTTTTTTGAGGAGAAGGTTTGGAGCTTATTCCACCACGCTGCTCCAATGCGGGTTGGTGGAATACACATGTGGCAGAATTTCAGTGAAATTAGACACATGCAGGTTTCCTCACAATGTTTTCCTTCACCGTAAAGCACGAGATGAATTATAATCATAAATTAAGCACATGAAAATTCAGTGGTGCTTGAATTCAGGTTTGAACCCACGATCATTGGTTAAGATTCACATGTTCTTACCACTGGGCCATCTCGGCTCTTATAATAAATAAATAATAATTAATAAATATTATTGTTTGGCAGTAGAATATGCCGTAAGTAGGTCGGACCTGCCTAGACTGGCTTGCACAAAGCTCCACTACTAAGTACCCATATAGATTATATAATAAAATAATTTAAAAGGCAAATTAATGATAACAAACCTTGTCCCATTACAGTAATGTTGCCTTCATTGTCCTGATGCCATAGAGTATAGCAAAACGCTTTTGGATCAGTACACTCTTCAACTTGAACTTCTTCACCATTTGAAAGAGTTGTCTCTGACAGTGTACCAGTATCTAAAAAAAATATACATATATATTATTTATCTATCTCTAAGACTAAAACTTATTACTTTATCTAATTCTTTTTCTGAGGCTGATCAATCTCTATTATTTAATCTCATTCATATTTGGCTTTGGAAAAATAATCTATGTCCTTTGCCAAGAACAAAAGTAATTAATTAAAAAAATATTTGAACCATTTTTTAATATGACTATGTTGTATGTATTTTGAATGTCATAATTAGTATTACTTATTTCAGCTTAGTCATCATTTTTAACCTTATAAAAACTGCTTATACCAAACTTTTTATATCATATTACATAAAATCATAAAGTATTAAATGGAATTCAATTTAAAATGGTTTACAATTTTGTTGTTATAAAATAATTATGTAATTGATGAATTTGGAATTATATAATATGCCAAATATTTCATATAACTACATTCAAAAATCATTCCTGGTATTGTTTGGTTCTGCTATCTCTAAAATATACAACTATTTATTTTTTATATACTCTGTAGTACATAAAAAATAGATATAATGCATATATAATTTTTATCAATGGTACAAAATAGATTGGTAAATGAACTGTATGTGGATAACCACATACAGTTCATCAAAATGAGATCATCATCATCATCAAAGTGAGAGATCAGAATATATGTGTATATAAGAACAACTAATTAATAATATAATCTTAAATAAGGTTTAAAAAAATTATAATATATGGAAGTTTAAGAAGACATTTTGTTTAGTTAGAACCAACATATTTGAACCAGTTCTATTTTTAAGAATGTCTAGTACAGGACATAATATATTGCTATCTCCTTTTTATGTGTAAATTTGAAAGTGAAAGTAAATTAAATTAGTTAATAAATTCCATACAAATAAAATCTACATCATCTTTAATAATATATCAGCTTAAATGTATAACATAGAGACTACAGATAGACAGAAGAAGATAGGACACTAAGAAACTTTAGAAGGATTTAGTTTCATCATTGGATTTAAAAAATCCAAATAATTAATTACACCTTGTGTTACATTGTAAAATGTCATTCATTTAAATTTTATAATAAACAATACTTTTTACAATCTTATATTTAATTTCAACTGCCAATATCTGTTTATTGAATGTTGCAATTTTATACATATATCATTGGCATTACTGGTACCAATACAATAAAAAATACTGTATCTCTGCCAAATATATGCTTGTGTTTTAAAAAGCTTTTCCAACTGTAACTCATTAGCATATAAGACTAAAGGAAATATCTTCCAGATATCTATTAAAATAATAATTATTTACATAAAATATTACAAAAGTAAGTCATACCAAATATTTCATTTTCGACCATTAACTGTGCATTTCTCTCATCATCGTAAGACGGTGTTACGCTCATTGCTACACTATGTATCTTATATAGACAGGATATAGTTGGAACAGTGATAGTAGGTGCCTCGGTAACAACAACAGCTGGCTTCAGTTTGTACTTCTTAAATTCGTTGGATAATCCATTTTGATCATCTTTAACAGAGTCAGTGGATTTCTTATCAACATCAGCTATGATGTTACCCCTTACAGAGGCAGAGGCCAACTGATTTAGGCTTCTTTCATCATCAATATCCAGCAGTTCATTTGAATTTGGAATATCTACACTCCTTTTACCGATTACTTTTGGCTGGTCTTGTGTAACTGGCCAGTAAGAAGTGATATCTTGCGCATTATTATTATTCCATTGGATAGTTCTTCTATGATGGTATTTTGTAAAGGTTCTTACATAGTGGGCAGGTTTTTGATGATATATACTATTTCTTGTATCATGTGAAGAATCTTCGTGAGGTCGCGATGTTAGAACTTTGGCCGTGAATATAAAGAGAAATAACACCATACATTTTAATAATGGTGTTACTCTCTGTGATAATATACCTTCCATCATTTTGGCAATTGTTAGTTTGTACTTATTAAAATTTTCTTAATTCTACATAATTGTGAGATGATACATAAAGTATTTTAGGTCATTTAGTGCAACCTAATTACAGCTAGGCAACGACACTGCATAATATTGATTTTTCTCCGCGGAATTGTTCACGACAATGCGCCACTATTTCAAACACCAACCCACTTTGTATAACACTGAAGCATGTTATTTGTGTCTTTTTTATAACAAACATGAATATTATATACTAATAAGATTATTTTATTAATTACACGTTTTTAAGAACTACATATTTGTACCATTTGTTTGATTATGTGAATATGTTAAATATATGCATTTTATACAAGCGTAAAGAAGTTGGAATAATTTGAATTTGATTTAGATGTTTTTTTCACATCGCGGCGCAATTAACATTGTAAAAGCAATTAAAACAAGAATCGATCGAATGTTGACAAACACATTTCACTACTCGCCGACATATTTGAGTATATCAATTCGTTTTACGATCATGTCATTTTCATATGTAAAAAAAATATTTAATTAATTTTATATGCCAAAAATCGATTAAAGCAGAAATTGAAATGTGAAAATTAAGTATAGTATGAAAAACTTATTTCTTATATAAGTGTCATTTTATTTCAAATGCACCCCCTTTCGCATCGCATCTGTGCAATCAAATACAACAGAAAAAGCGTTATAATGTCATCATTCCTTAAACGTCAATTTGACAAATTCAAATGAAAATGGAACATCAAAGAACAAGGGAGTCGCTTTCCTTTGTTGCTAAGTAAAAGTGAATGTTAATATATTGTTAAATAAATTTATCCTCTTCGTAGTAAATTTACAAAATTCTATTGCCTATATATTTTAATAATGTCTTCCATGGGGGCAGCTGAAGAAATTGATGAGGCAAAGGAGCGCGCCCATTTTCGAGCAGTCGTGAACGCTTTTAAATATTACAAGTGAGTAAATAATTGCTTAAAATGAATAAATGACATTGTTTTTTTATATTTTACAGGGTACTTTAAACACATTTTCGGTTAACCTATATAGGTATAAATAATGTATTCCGACATAGCAACAGTTCGGTAGATCAAATTAGTATAAGTAATTAACCTCCTTAGTTGCAACAATAAGCTTTGTTTACATCCTATACACGTGTGGAACTTTGGCCTTAATGACCTTGGGTTATTAGGTCTATTTCACAGGTGTTGGGATGCTATTTTTCACCACTTATAATAACAGGATATTTAAATAAATGTTCCGCCGTATCTCGTTATACCGATATTCACTGTTTTATTTATATACTTACTTTTAAAAATAAAATTGAAATATAAATAAAAAATGTTGTAATATTTTCATTTTTTATAAATAAATGATTAAAAATGGCTACATAAAAAAATATTAGTCAGATAATATCATTATAATCACAGTAATTATCTAAATTTTTATCTCAAGCTTTTCATAGTAATGAAAATATGATATAATCTGTTGGGTTAATTAGAACTGGTTATTTTAAAATATATATATAAAACAAAACAAATTCTTTGTTCCATTCTGTTATAAAATAAACTTGTTTACTAAAATTAATCGTAAAGTCTTTTGATCATGATTGTGCATGTATGCATATTAAAATGCATAATTTTTCCTTTTTATGACATTACACATAACTAATTACACTATTTATTAACTAAGAATAATTACTAAACTATAAAAGCATTCCATTAATATCTTTGTCTAAAAATCCGTTAAATCTTATATTTAAAAATTATTCATTGATTAATAAGATGTGCCAATTCAAATAATATTATATAGATGAAAAAAGTTAGTGTTCATTCATTTCCAAGCAGGATAAATAGTGATTGAATTGTATTTAATTATCATAGTAATTTAATTGTAAGAAAAAAGTATATGTTTAGTTTCTTGCTTGTCCCTTTACATACAATACTTTTGAAGTTATGTTAACTATAAATTTAAATTAAATATGTAAGAAGACATTTACCTTTGTATTTGTACTTTAATTAATAAATGTGATGCATCTTTTATGACTAATTTTATGAGAAATGTGATGTAATATTTATGACTAGCTTTGTGATGTATGTAGATTTATGATGTATATAATATAATTGAATATATATTGTTTTTCTCCACATATTTTATGTTTAATTACATAAAAAGTATTGCTTATAAGTAATTGATTCTTTATTATTTTTCAATGCAATATTTATATGAAATATTACTCATTGCATATTCTACATTATAAAACAAATAGAGTTATTGTGTTGCAGTTTTAAGGGTGATTGGGCCAGTGTAACTAAAGGCACAAAGGACATAACATCTTAGTTCCCAAGGTTGGTGGCACATTGGTAATATAAGGAATGGTTAATATTCCTTACATCACCAATGTCTATGGGTGGTGGTGGCGACCATTTACCCTTAAGTGGCCAATTGGCTAGTTCGCCTAACTTTAATATAAAAATAAAATTAAATAATTGTTAAATTTTTTAACTAGTATTTAGAAGTCAAATTCATATTATAAAAATATTACCTTAGATATAAATCTATGTCAGATAACATACATTTATATAAGATAGAAAAAAGATATACACACGACGAAAAAGTATTATCATAATGCTGTTTGAGATTTTTTTTTTTTTATTTAGATTAGAATTTTGTTAACCTGTAATAATAGATCAGATTTTTTCTGTATTCTTCTTTTTGAATGTAATTTGTTTTTTTTTTTTGTTTTCAGATTGTGCAGCCTTGATAGGATACATAAATCGGAGAAAATAGTTTCCATGCTCCAACCAAATCACCAACGTAGACTAGAAAAGTACAAAAGCTACCTCATAAAGTTTAAAAAATGTTTAGATGTTAATAATAGTGTTGTACATCTTATAATAAGGGACGTAGATACAATGTTTGAAAATGTTGACCACAGTATTGATGCAAATACAAACAGGATGGAGAGCTTCGGCTGTAATTATAATAACTGTGAAATACCATCGCAGAAACAACATAAAATGCAGCATGATGTTGAAAAGGTTGGTTTTCGTATTGAATTTACCTTTTTCTACATGTATAATAATAATAATAATGTCCTCCAGACCGATTTCGGCCACGGCTGCCAATCTCAAGAGAGATTAGCCAGGAGATATTATAGTGCACAAGTGGACGGCAATCCGACACAACTAGAAAGTGTTCAGGTGCAGGACTAATGGTTTTACGTGCTTTTCGAGGCACGGGATTGTACACACTTTCAACTTTCAGACTCCGAGTTGCTACTGAGAACTTTCGACAGAAAAACTCGATAACTTTTTATTGGCGTGACCTGGGATTTGAACACAGGACTTCCGGGTCTGCGGCATTACATGTAGCCACTAGACCAACGAGACAGTCACACATGTATAATAAGGTCATAATCTATTGGGTAGAGGTTTTCCAAATGAAAGTGGAAGAACTGGACTATTGCAAATTTCATCCAAATTCATCCAGCAGTTTATGCGTGAGATAGTAACAAACATACCAACTGCCACATTTATAATATTAGGAGCCTGCTAATAATAATAATAAATAAAAAGTATCGATACAAGTCTGTGGAGATAGAAAAAATATATATATTAATATATATAACATACTATAACATATTGGATTTAATTATTTTTTTTTGTTTGAAGGTACAATCGGTATTAAAAAATATAGTAAGAGACTGGAGCGACGCGGGTGCAGCTGAGCGGGAACAGTGCTATAAACCCATACTCGAGGAGTTAGAATCAAGATATCCACCAGAAGAATTTAGGTGAGTGCGAAATTCTATACAGATCTATTTTACCAATTGACTACGACTGTCTCTTTGATCTAGTGCCTTATAAGCCGCAGATCTCCAGGTCCTGGGTTCAAAACCCGTTTCAGACTTACAAATATTATTGGCATATTTTGTATCAATGTTGAAATGTGTACGCTCCTGGACCTAGAAAAGTATTTGAACTCTTTTCGGTTGAGGCGGATTTGTGCACACACTTGTGGACTATGATATGTCCCATGCAGTTGTCTCGTCTCTCTTGAGAATGACAGCCGTGGTCAAATTCGATCAGGAGTATCATCAATTGCCCTCATAATTGGCTTTAATTATTTGACGATTTTTACAGTGATAGGTCACACATCAAGGTGCTGGTGCCGGGCGCTGGTCTCGGCAGGCTGGCGTGGGAGATCGCTGCCAGAGGGTATTCGTGCCAAGGGAACGAGTTCTCGCTGTTCATGTTGTTCGCGAGTAACTTCATATTGAATAAATGTCCTGAGGTGAGTGTAATATATTTAACTCAGAAATGAGGGAGACATTTGATTTGAAATTTAATTTCATTTATTTAGTTTAGATTAGTTAGTCATGATGGGGGGGGGGGGGGTTGCGTTAGATAATAAGGCTAATAATGTTGCGTCAATTCAAGATCGATATTGCTCTCTCCTGCCATTGGAGCTTTAAAATCAATTCAATTCCAGGCAAACAAACACACGGTGTATCCCTGGGTCCATCAGTACGTGAACCACATGACCAGTGAGCACCAGATACAGGCCGCCACGTTCCCGGACGTGCCGCCCGCCACCAGGCATTCGCACTTCTCTATAGCAGCCGGGGACTTCCTGAAGGTATTTACTTGGTACAAGTCAAGGTACCACCGACTCATCACATATTCTGCCATCAAACAGTATATTAGTTAGCATTGTTGTGTTCCGGTTTGATTGGTGAGTAAGCCAATGTAACTACATGCACAAGAGACATAATATCTTAGTTTCCAAGGTTGATAGTATATTGACGATTTAAGGAAGAGTTTCTACTTCTTGAATGCCAATGTCTATAGTCGTAGTGATGACCACTTACCATCAGACGGCTCAATTGCCAATCTTTCTACCAATTTGACATAAAAAACTTAAATAAACTTTTTTAGTTATATATTAATTTTAAATATTGTTTAATATATATGTTTAATAATTACCATATTAATATAAATCATACAACTCTTATGTATGTACGTAATATTTTTTGTTATTGTCGCGCCCCATGGTGTCTAGAGCGGTCGCTCCTCTCGCTCTAACCCAATACATATGACTCTAGAAATGTTAAAAAAAAAATTCCAGGTGTATACGGATTTAGACGAATGGCATTGCGTCGCGACATGTTTCTTCATCGACTGTGCGCCGAATGTCATCGAGTTTATAGAAAGGATATATGCAATATTACGTCCGGGGGGATACTGGATCAACCTTGGGCCACTGCTGTACCATTATAGGTGACATATCTTGTATTTTTTTTTTATATTTTTCTAGTGTGGCACTAGATTGACTGTAAATATGCACATAATATATGCCAAGATCGTCTTCTGCCGATATATAAATAATTCTCGGTTTATCCTCGAATCAGTAAATGTAGCCCAGCAGTGGGACATTTACAGACTATAACTTAATTTCTTTATATCCAAAAAAATATTAATGGGAAGAAAACAAAAATATAAATCAAAAATAGAATTATTCAAAATGTGTATTTTTTTTTCTTTTCAGTGACATGGCAACAGAAATCAGTATTGAGCCACCATATGATATTTTACTGGATATCATAAAGGATGTCGGGTTTGAAGTTTTGGTAAGTTTTATTTAGATCTTTTAAGCAGATTGTTAGTAATTTATATAGTTCGCTAAAATAGGCAAATCTTTTACCCCCTCTTCCACTCATGTGCTTAAGTAGGCATTGTTATTTATTTATTTAATGAGTTATAATTTTTAGAAAATTGTACGGTATATAACGGTATTGTTGTGTTTCGGTTTGAAGGGTGAGTGAGCCAGTGTAATTACAGGCACAAGGGGCATAACATCTTAGTTCCCAAGGTTGGTGGCGCATTGGTGATGTAAGCGATGGTTAACATTTCTTACAATGTCAATGTCTAAGGGCGTTGGTAACCACTTATCATCAGATGGACCATATGCTCGTCCGCCTTCCTATTCTATAAAAAAAAAAAAAAACATTCCTTACATCGCCAATTCGCCACCAACCTTGAGAACTAAGATGTTATGTCCCTTGGGCCTGTAGTTACATCTCACTTACTCTTCAAACTGTAATACAACACTACAAACTATTACTGTTTGCTCAACAAAAGCAAGCACAGTAAAAATGTCCTACTAGCCTTTAGTGCTTACGTAGTCCTTGAGCGGTCTTTCTCATTGTAATTTTTTTTTTTTTTATGTTACAGAAAGAACAAACGGGTGTTAAAACGAAATATGCTCAAAATCCAAACTCGATGATGCAACACGAATATAAATCTGTTTTCTTCGTGTGTAAGAAGCCTTTTCCAACATAAAAAAGTATTATTAATATAAATGGTCAATACTGGTGAAAAACAAACTAATTTAATGGTCTGTGAGTCATTATATCTTCATATAGTACTATAGCCTCTTCCAACCACAGAAAGAACCAACCACAGTAAAGACATATAAACAAGTTTGAACTTGAACTGAAACAATATGGCCGACATCTTTTATAATCTATTATAAATGTCAGTGATTTTTTTGTCGGTACTGTGGAAGTTATATTAAAGTGGATATACATAGTTATGTGGAATGGTGTTGTGTTATAAATAAGGATGTATTAATCAAGAACTGTTTGTAGTGTAAATCTAAGGTTTGTTTATATTTACTCCTTCATCGATTGGAATATTCTATTTAACTCAAGGAAGAACATTGTTAGTGTTGTTTGTGATCATACTATTTAAATGTCCCGCAGTGCTATTCTGTAAGAACTTACTTCATTACTCATCCGTGAAATGTTGACAACCGACTTATGTTGATGTACTATTTTGATGCGTAATGTAATAACTATTATTATCAATGTCGCATCTTACTTTTTGAATTTCACAACTGATTTCCTGGGTGAGTCTCGAGTTTGATCACAGAAAATTTAATATTTAATCCATAATGAACATAATGTGTACCCACGGTTTTGTTATGTATGTAAAAAGTATTTCATGTCAATGCCAGCGAATAACATATGGACATAATCATTGCACAATGACATATCTGCAGTTCTATAATATATTTAATAAATTTGCTCAGCGACTATTTAGTTAAACATTGATTTCGCTCTTTCTGTCGTCATTCCATTGACATTCGAAAGAAAGAGACAGCATCGTTAAACAATTCATTCGCCAAACAATGTTTACAAGTTAAGCGGTTGAACGCTACTATTAAAGTTTATATATTATTTTTGTATTTATTGTCATATTTACTAAAAAAGTGATGAGATTGGTTTTGTTGTATCCCCGTTTAATAAGTTAGTTTTCTAAGGCATGGTTTATATTTCACACGGCACTAATGACTAAGTGCGGTGGTGACCACTTACCATCATGAGTCCGATCTACCAGACTGCCTATATATATTATAAAAAAAAGAGTTGTGATACAACTTGCTGAATGTCATTAATGTAACATTTTATCTCTATGATTCGGTTTCTCTATGTTTTGTTAAAAGACAATAGTAGAAGAAGGTGTTATGAAACAATGATTTTAAATAATTGTCTGTTTCATGTTTTTGATTTGATTACTAATTCTTGTACATACGCAACTCATCCAATACGTTTGTAATTCTTGAAGTATTACAAAGTGACAGCTGAAGGTAGCATCACGAGTATAGTGACAAAGTGTTCATTGAGGTAACAAATTTAAAAAGTTTAAAAATGCGACATAGCGCTTTATCCACTTATGTATTAATTAATCTCAAAACAGTGTTTGTCCTATGACGATATATATGTATGTAAAATATAAACCGTTGCTGCTAAAAACGGGACAAACTAAAGAATATTTTCACATTTTTTTATGTTAGTGTGGTTGTAAAGGCTTCGTTAATATAGATGCCATTGTTTCAAAGCTATTCATTGTATTATATGAAGTTTATAATATGTTTTCTCAGTATTAAGCTAATATTGTACCAAGGCTAATTAATATATATATATATATATATACTATATACAAATGGATGGAGTAAAGATAAAAAAAACAACTTTGACCGTGAAATGATGTTATATGATTGGTCGAAGTTTAAATAATCTGTGTTATTCATTATGGATGTCTGCGATGTTGTTATCGGGACTTAAAGCGGATATAAGAAGTTATATGGTACAGTGATGTATTATATTATATATAAAGATATATTAATAAATGACTGTTTTTAGTGTATAATATAACAAGAGATAGTGGCAAATCGTATGGAACATGTAAGTCTAAGGTTTGTTTATCTTTATATCCCGTCATTCGAAGATAATACATGTTCTCTTCGGCATTAACAATGTTTAGTCGATATCACTGAATGATGATGAATATAATATGCCAAAATATATATGTATGTACAGACGAAAACTTGTTAGTGTTTTGCATATATATGTTTTAAATTACATAACGGTTGATATAAAGTTTTATTTGAAACGAGATGGCTCAGATTGTTGAAACAATAGTTTTTATGTTAAAATTATGTTATGCATATTAAAAACTATAATAACAAGAAAAAGACTTACCTAAATTAATCAATGAAAATGTTTACTAATATTATAAAAATATAAAATAATGAAAATATTAAGCATGACAAAAATATTTCTA
The DNA here is from genome assembly GCF_905147045.1 of Nymphalis io. Classification (NCBI taxonomy): domain Eukaryota; kingdom Metazoa; phylum Arthropoda; class Insecta; order Lepidoptera; family Nymphalidae; genus Nymphalis; species Nymphalis io. The sequence continues at coordinate 5,313,223 of NC_065915.1, read as the reverse complement.
CAACAATGTAAATTAAAATATTCTCAATAAGCTTCAGACCTTATTAAAGGCCACTTCCAGCTCTGGGACATAAATAAGATGCTATATTATCACTTCGTCTTCTTCTCTTCTTCTTCTGCTCTTATTTTAACCATATTTGATCTCATCTTTTACCTTATATGTCAAAGTGTAGTTATATAATAAAAATAATTTGATATCATTGACTCACTGCAAGAACTTATTAAGTGCAAAAAATCATTATGTACCCATTGTTATTAATTATTTATATATATAACTTATACTACCAGTAGTCAGTAGACAGTTAGTAGTTATACGAAGTACAGAAACATATTATTATTTTCCAAAGTATTTATGGTACATTAAATATAGAAAAAATGTGTGTTTATGATAAAAATCATCAAGTAGAGCTTCAAAGTCGTTGATGACGCAACCAATGAGCGTTCAGATTAAATCCAAATGTCATTGTGATTGGTTAATATTTGAAATTAATGATTTCTTGCAGTAAACCAACTATATATATATATATAAAATACAATTTTTTTTACCCACCTAATAACTGGATTTTTTTTCTTAAAATTCAGAATTAAAAATTCATTGGTTTAATTTGCATATCACAATAAATGAAATATTGAAATATATTGTCATCATCATCCACCAATAGTTATGTCATAGATTTTTACTTTTTACCAATATCTATGGTCGTGTTAGCCTCATCTAGACTTGGGCGAAATGTAATCAGATTAATGATTACGATTAATCACGATTACAGTGCAACGGAATTAATCAAAAAAGTAAGGACTATTCTGGAACAAAGTTAATCTGTGATTGATGATTACACATTGCAATTGTAATCGTTAATCTGATTACATTTTGTCCAAGTCTGGTCTCATCCACAATCCGATAATTTTTAGTAACTTATCACAATAATTGTTTTGTAGCATTTGTTAAATAAGAATAGGCATGCGCGTTATTGCCATTGGAAAATATAAAATTTATTTTTTACTGGGCTGTTTAATCGAAATCCTTTTGACATTTGAAAAATACAAAAAATGCATGAAATGTCAAATCAAAGTTTTTGAAAGTGAAAAGTTTCAAAAACTTACCTATCTACTATACTAACATAGTCGAACTAAGGTTTTTATTCGAGCGACGGTTATAGATAGTATTGTTTTTAGATAATACCCACCAGCTTAAAGACTACCAACATAAGAACCGTCTCAATATTAGTTTGCTTTTAAAATAATTGCATTTATATTTCATCCTGTTTTAAATGTTTTCATAAAAATGTAAAAGAAATTAGCATTAGCAATAATAAAAAATTATGTTTTAAATTTGGATAGTAACGTGTAACGGCTTCGAAATCTTTAATTCCAATCATCAATATAGCCTTAGCTTTAATTAGGATGAAAATTAAAGGAGTTTTCGGTAACATGTTTTATATGTTCCAACTTATCTTATTAAACAATTGTATGAAACAAAACTGTTTGGTAATCTACATTTCAAAATAAACATTCGAAATAAATGTTATTGAATATAAATACAAAATATTTAATTACAATAAATACTTGTATTTAATATCACAAAGTATTATTTATTTGGGAATTCATCTTATGAAGTTTAATGTGATATAACATCCTCATTTTGTTTTAAGTACATTGTAAAGAGATTAATAAAATCGTCTATTATTGTGTATTTATTTGTTTTATTTTAAAAGTGTGGGGCCTTCGAGGTTCCGAGGTCAACGAGACGCCACGCATTTATGGGAGGGTTATAACTGATCTGCCCTACGTACAAGTAGCTTAGAAAGTGTCAAAAATCAAATAAAAAAATAACAAAAGTAAAAATCAATCTGTTAGTGTTTTATTTAAATATTGTATAAAATATCTTCCAATTTTATTAGTATTTTCATTTGAATGGTTCATTTTAGCATAAGTCAGGAACTGCCTTCGTAGTCGCAGGAGCTGTTGTGGATTGATTGTGTTCATGACACTGACTTCAAGTTCACATTCCGGATAGTCTGGGAATTTCACTTTGTCTAGATTCAGTTGTTTTGATTCTAGGATATGTTTTGAAATAGCTTGAGTCACTTTGTCGAGTTCATAAAGAAAATTTGTAGAACTCAGGGGAGCCTGAAAGAAAAGCAATTTGTTAATCATACAATATTAACGTTATCCATGGGAGTAAGTTTTTCAATCAAGTTTAATACACAACACATGCAGATTTTCTTACAATGTTTTCCTTCATCGCCGAGTGTAAGATGAATTATAGATACAATATAAACATTGGTTGTGATAGTGGTTAGAAAATCAGTGTCCTGGTCTCCTGAAAGCATTTATTATTCAAATATTTGTATCATGATTATATAAAAAATACATACATTTTGTGTACTCATGTTTGGCGGAGGAGGTTTCTTTTCAAACAGAACTTTATAAATACCCTCCAAATCCAATTTATCCGTTGGTTGTACAATGAAAAGTGGACTATCCCATCTATTACTGGAAACAGGTTCTTCAAATCTGTGATAAAAACTAGTGTTTTATTACATGTACATTTTAGTCCTTAATTATCTGTTTTTGGGGGGAAGGAACATTGCCCTTTGCTGCCCTACACGTCCCTTCAGGGTGGCGCTAAAAGAACAACAACGCCGAGCAACAGGCGGCGGTAACTAACCTGTCCAAGGTCACTACGGGCCTAGAATGGGACCTTGGGAAAGTCAGTTTCTTATCCCAACCTTCTTTTTAAAATAGAAAGTTTCAATAACGAGTGTGATTTGTCATGCGATCCGGCTAACCCCCGGCGCCACCTGGTATCCCGGCTAAATGGTGTGAAATTGGCTACCGAAGACTGCGTAGAAGCGGGTAACCAGGCTTCTATATCAGCAAATTCTACTGGAAAGAAGATCATTCAACAAGCATTTCACCCTAGCCTGTTCATAAGTAGGCCGAAAAGTTTCTCCATTGGAACAATACCTATACCTCCTACTTCCATTAATCAAACACCTACTGAAGCGGAGAATATACCAACACAATTACATCCTAAAGAAAGCAGCCCTCACCCGCCTCAATGGCAATAACCTCAGGAAATAACTATAAAAGGAAAAAAAACCATAACTCCATCTGATGGAATCAAAACTGCCAATAGATTCAGTGACTTACCTGTCGACCGCCCTGAAAAGAATTAAGGCATCAATAAAACCCAGCAAGCCCCCGCCAATAGTTCTTTACGGTGTGGAGGATGTTAGCAAATTTACTTTTAGATTTGATGGATTTTCCTATCCTTGGAACTAACAAACCAACCTCGACATCAAATGCCAACACTGGTAAAGAGGGAAACAAATCAGACATCGCAAAATCCAGTAGACCAAGATGATCAACTACAAAAGAACCCTTTACAAAAGAAGTTTTTCTTGAAGAGCTCCAAGAGAACAGAACACTAGAAAAACTGTTTATAAAACAAAAAGAAAAGTTCGAGCTACACACATGAGTAAACTAATGCAACACATAAAATCATTGTTTAACAAAATTAAATAACGGCGGTATTGCGTATGGCCACCTGGAACCCGAATGGTCTGGCTCCAAACAAAGATAACGTAGGTCACTTATTAAACAAACACAAACTCGATGTCATGTTGATTTCAGAAGCTCACTGCACCACCTAGTGAACTCACATACTGGCCTGCAGATACAAACAAGATTCCCGATCTCTTGGACTTTGTCATCACTAAGGGCTTATCTAGTTCGTATGTACGAGCCGAGTCCCGCCTGGATGGCTCATCAGACCATATTACTTAGTGTTAGCGCTATGGTTGTTGAAGTTGAAAGACCACATAGACTATGTAATAATCACACTGATTGGGAGTCATTCCGTGAATACATCGAGGAAAATATAAATTTAAAAGTAGCTCTAAATATTCCGAAGATATTGAAGAGGCAACAAAAAATATTACTATGCTCATACAAGATTCTTGTTGGAAAATTACGCCATTACTAACACATAACACGGTACTATTTCAAATTCGCCACTAGATGTTAAAAGCCTAGTTCTCGAAAAACGGCGACTATTTGGCAACTTAGTAGAAATGCGGAAGATAAACGAGCACTTAACATTAGAGCACTATACAAGATCGAAAAACATTCCTCACTGAATGGCACGATGCTACGCTCGAAGCTAAACAAGAGTCACTTACGCTTACAGCACCCAGTAACTATTCCTTATGGAAATTTGCCAAGTTCTACAACAAACCTCAGGTAGCCAAACCACCCAGAAGGAAGAGCAATGATAGCTAGGCTAAAACCGCCCAGGAGAAGGCTAACGAGTTTGCCAATCATCTGTTGCTGTTTTCTCACCCAATGAAACAGACAATCTGGAGGCACAAAGAGAGGTAAAAGACTTTCTGAATCAACCGTATAAGATGGCGTTGACCACCTCGTCCAGTAAAAGTAACTGAAGTGTGGCGAACGATAAATGGCCTTAAAGACTGAAAGGCTCCAGGATACGCCCTGATTACAAAAGAAATACTACAATAACTACGGAAAAAGGCAGTAGATTACTTGACTGTTTGGCAGTAGAATATTTGATAGGATGATATCTATGGGATTATCCTAATATAGGATAAGGAGTTTATACTGGATACCCTTACATATTACATATATGGATATTCTATATACATACCATAAAATAAAATACAATTCAATCAAAATTACACATTACCATCATAAAATATATTACTTATGTTCATAAAACAATTCAGTCTTCCTCGATTTCCTGTGATATTTTTTTTTTAAAAAGGAAGTGTGTACACTTCTCTGCCTCGGAAAGCGTGTAAAGTCATTGGTCTTGCACCTGAACTCTTTCTGGTTGTGATTTCCCATCGGTTTATGGGAGTTAGGGAATAGAGAGTGCACCTGTGTTTGCGTACACACTTGTGTACTATAATTTCCTGTGCAGTTGGCTAATCTCTCTTGAGATTGCCACTGTGGCCAAAATTGGTCTGGAGGACTATTATTATTATTTTTCTTAAGAAATGTATAAAAAAATATTTATAAGTTATAAGTAAATTTACCTTAATTTTGTAAGTGCATTGAAAACTTCTTCCGTATAAGGCTTATTGCAAATACTTTTATCTGAATGATCTATTGTACTATTTATATTTTCTTCATTTTCTTTTTTATTGATTCTTTTAACATTGTCCTCCCACGCTTCTTGGTGGTTACGGATTGTGTAAATAGTACATTGAGTCGACTTGGATGCTTTTGATGCGCAGTATAATTCATAGCGGTAACCTAAACATTTCATATTAATATTGCTCGAATCAGTAAATCATATATCATAATAGTGTTTTATTAAATACACATTTTTTTTAAATTTGTGATAATTGTCTTTATTTTTTTTGAGTATTTCTCAAAAAAAATAAAGACAATTATCACAAATTTTTAATTACAATTAACATAGTCAAAAGTTCAATTATACAAATTAATACTACCTTTAATATAATTGCTTCCGTCTAATACTACAACGTTATCTTTATTAATAAGTCGTATTACTTCAGACTTTAAATATCCCCGGACTCTTTTTTCTTTTTGGAAATCTAAATAATTAGAATTTTTATCATAACCTAACTTCAAAATAGCCTCATCTTCTGAGACAATATCGACTTGTTTCTGGTGTGTTTTTTCAAAGAATTCTTTTACTTCATTTGCCCGACTCGTTTTACCACTAACTGGTGTACCACATATTATGATTAAAGGCATTTTTAATTAAAATACAAAACAATATTTACTCTATTAGTTGTCACGTCAAAATGACATTTTCAAATACGCTACGTTTCGCTTTTTGATTATTTTAATGTGACAAAAAATTAGAAATAATAAAATCGATTTGTTTCCTTTTTAATGAAATGAAAAAAATAAGTATACTAATGTAACGAAATTGATAGAAAAATATAATTAAACGAATAAAAATATCTACGTTATCGCGTTTTATTTCAATATTATTATTACTGTTTTCCTTACCACAAAAATATGTTTTATTTAAAAATATATTGATTATGGATAGCAATAGATCTGTTGCCGTCCTTCGTGACAAGTCGAATAAGGTGTCTTTAGGGGGGTTAGTTGATAGCCAATTCAGGACAAGTCTAGGGTCCTATTAAAGTGAGCTTTTTATAGTTTTAGGTTTAGCTGTTCCAATCGCTTTAAGGACATGTTTGATAATGAAATCAGAGAATGTTTATTGTTCAACGTGGGGCCCATAAAATGTCATAACTGCTGATTTGTGCACTAGGATCGTGCTGTATGCTAAATTTTCTTTTAGAAAAAGGTGTATTAGGAATCTAGCTATATCAGTAGGCTGAAGAATTTTTGGGTTCACCTGTGAGCTGGAGCACCAAGCTAGCCATCTCCTTATAGCAGGAAAGTAGTTAGTGAGGGTTGATTGTCGCCAACTCTTTCTTAATACTTCTTTTTCCTCTATAGACCAGTCTTTTATTTGTTCGCCCCACCCCCAATTTTCCAGACTTTCAGAGCTAATGTCTGCACTTGTAGAGGGGGTTGCGATGCTGTTACATTTATAAGAACTTCCGAGAGATTCTGAAGCTCGTGCGGTTGCTCTAGTGCCCTCGATTTCAGGTCTTGTAGCCGGAACACTTAAGGCCACTCTGGCGCTACTACTAGATAAGTTCCCATGGCGTTGTTCAGATGAGCCAACTCCCTGGGTAGTAGGCTGGGGGGTGGAAACACCCAGGCGATCTGGTAATTCCAAGGGCTGCTGAAGGCGTCTGTATAACATGCGGATTGATCTTTGCAATCTATTGATACGTAGTTTCGCACAACAGCTGTATTTTTTGATGCGAACAGATCTGTTTCGGGAAGTCCCCATTTTTGGATGACTTCCGCGGTCACATCGGGTGTCAGATGCCATTCCACCGGGTCCTTTCCTCGTGATAACCTGTCTGCTATTATGTTGTACCTCCCCGGGAGGTAATATGCTGACAGCGTTATTTCGAATTTGTCCGCTAACTGTAGAAGTTTGAATGTCAGTTCCAGCAACGCTAAAGACTTGGTTCCGCCTTATTTTTTATTTTATTTTATTTATTTTAAGGACCACTAGTAGCTACTACATGTTTTAATGACAAATGTAAAACAATTTAGTAAAAATAGCTAACATGTGAAGCTGTTTAAAGTAGCCACAACAATTACAATATTTGTTTTAAAAATACATTAACACATAATTATAGCAACATGAGTAGAAAGATTAAAAAAAAAAAAGTCCAAATTGGTACAAATTAAAGATCATAAAAAAATAAACATGCACTTAATAAAATTAAAATTAATAACACAAATAGTTTGAAATTGATATAGGTACAAATTAAAATTAAATAATTCATTAAATTCATGCAAAGTTTACGTTACAAAAAAAATTACTAAAAATATACTAATTAATACAAAATAAAATTAAGATAACATTATTTATTATTTATTTATTTATTTATTATTTATTTGCATCTCTCAACAATTCTAGCGCCCGTTTACGATAAATCATGGCAGAGTCATTAAAAATATCTAGATCTTGACAAAAACCATTGTACAACCGTGATGATCTAGGCATTGGTGCATTACATCCTAATTTCGTTTTTGATATTCTGACATCAAAAGTGCCCAGAAAACTACGAACATTGCGCCTTGGAATACGATAGTATATCTTTTCAAGTAAGTAAGTACAGTCGATCTCGTTACGAATTATCTTAAATAGGAAAGAGAGATCTAACAACCTTCTTTTCGGATATACGCTATCAATGTTCGGTTGTCGGACTGAATCAGTAAATGTGACTTTACTAGCGTTTTTGAGTTCATTTTGATAGCAGCGAAAACGGCGAATAGTTCTTTCTTGTTGCTGTGCCATTTTCTCTGGTAGTGTGACCAGTTCCCTGACATCATTTTTCCGTCCAGTTGAGCATACCAACCCACATCTGAGGCATCCGTTGCCAGAAAATGGGTAGCCGGTTCCTCGTGTATCGGTAACGAGTGGTGAGTGACTCCGCGCCACCACACCATTTCTCGGTAAACGTTCTGCGGGATACATTGCACTTGGCGGGGAAATCTCTTGTCGAACCGTCGCAGGAAGATTTGCAAATTGCGACAATGTAGTCTGCCCCGTGGGATGTCAAAGTTTAGCTGTCCCAACATTGTTTGTAGATGTCGTAGACTCATGTGTGTCTTTTGAATAATCTGTTCTAGTGTGTTGTTGATGCTCTTTACTTTCTTGTCTGGTAGGGTCATTTTGTTCTTGGCCGTTAGCCATCGTATCCCTAGATATTCCAAGTCTTGTGTGGGAGTCAGGACAGATTTCTGGAAATTTACTTTCCAACCCAATAATTACAAGTGTCTTACGGCTTCCGCAGCTTGAAGACTCAACTTGGTTCGGTTTTGATGCACCAGAAGAAAGTCGTCTAGATAGACTAGCACTCGACAATCTTTCGCACGCAGGGTCTCCGCGACCCAGCATGTGATGGAGGAGAAAAGGTCAGGTCATCTCGTAAATACGGTTTTGATAACTGATTCTGAGAAAGGGTCTGTGTGATTTTGCCATAGGGACATGAAAGTAAGCCTGCGAAATGTCGATCTTTGTCATCCAGTTTCCAGGTAGGAGAAAGTCCGGCAAATCTGTATGAGAAATCAAACGAAAATGTTTCGTTTTTACATATTTGTTCAGTTCCCGGAGATCGAATATTGGGCGCATCGATCCATCGCTTTTCTTCCGCAAGAAAAGTTTGGAGATGAAACTCGGAGATTTCGCCCTGACTTCTTGAAGAATATTCTGATTCAGGAGTTCGAGAATTACTTGAGTCATGGCAGGGGAAATTTTTGTTGCATACTGGTCCATTATTGATTTTGTAGGTCAAACAAGGGGGGGTTTTTTGAACAGGGGTATTCGGGATCCTGTGATTGTCGTCATGATAAATTTGTTTGCCTCCAAAGTCTGCCATTTGTCTTTGAATTGTACAAGGTGACCCCCCCTGAATGATTGTGTCGGATAGTCATTTTTTCTTATCTCTGTTACGAAATGTAATGTTTTTAGTTTGCTTGTTGTTGTCAGCTTTGCCTTTGTAAGTTTGTTTATTTTGTGGTTTCTTATCTGAGCTTTGATAATTGGGTCTCGTGGGATTATAACTTCTAGATGTTGAGGGTTCATTAAGTTTCCTTTTCGGACTAGATCTGTCTTTTGGTTTGAATGTTTGAGTTTGTGACATGTTCCAGCATTGTGGCCCTCCGAGAGACGGAATAAGCGACAGTAGCTTTGCTTCGTCAAAATGAAATTCTTCGCTGGGTGGAATATTTTGAAAAGCAGTTTGTATACTTTTATTATGTATTTCTGATATGAGTCGTGAACGTCTAATCTCCACACATTCCGCTCTCTTACCATTGACGATCTGTAGTGTGCGTTCTGAATTTTTGTAGGAAGCGGAAGATTCACCAAACGTAGCGCTCATTTTATTAAATAGATTGTCACTATTTAGCTCGCTTGGGTTTATAACAGCCCAATCTAGTATTTCTTGTAAGCCTGATTGCAACAACTCCTTTTGGTACAGCAAAGCATTTGTTAGTCCCGCAACAAATACTTCAGTAGGGGCCAAAAAGTCTTTGCCTTTATTGAGGCATCACAATTCGTCATTAATTTTAAGGTTGCAAAATCCCGGAGATGCAGTGACTTCAGCTAATGCTTTATTGTAGCGCACGTGTTGCCACAAGGGTGTGTTAAAATGGTGAAACTCTATTAGTTGTTTTAACCTATTCCCATCGGCGGGTTTCATGTGTTTTTTCTCGTCAAATTCTGTCTTGTATGTACCTAGATCTAGAGTTTTTGTTGACACCGAGGGGTTGGATAAAAAAGAGCTTATTTACTTGGTCTGAGTTTACGTGACTACTGGATTTGCTGCTATCAGTCGCACAATGTTGATGCATTATTAAATTTTTAAGAAAACTGACCTGGTCATATAACGCGTCGATTCTCGGATCGTCCGTTACTTGCGAGTCCAGCCGACGTTTCTTTCTGGGAGTACCCTCATTTTCACCTTCGTTGCTCGAACTGCTTGAATTCGTAGTATCCTCATCCTTGCGGCACTGATTATTATCGGTATACACACCATCCGAAATAGGCACATGCGAATCACTAACTTCACCGTTTTTATTCGGGGTGCGATCCATAATTTCAAATAGAAAAACAACTCAATGTTCGAAAATATTCAATGTGTTAACTAATTTTTCACAAAACTTCATAAGATAGATAGAAATATTTAATTAGTTATTTGCAACTGAATTACTTTAGAATTATTTCGACCACCTTTGGCGAAAGTACACAACGCTATGAAAGAATATGGCTACGGTTCCCGCGCACTTGCTGGTAAACTAGCGCCACCTAGTGTCATTCAGATGAACTAAGTTGTCTAAGGTAGCAATCGACCACAGATTAAAGTAAGTATACGACTGCTTCTTCACAGCAATGCTGTATGTTTTCCGGAAGGCACATCAATATCTTAAAATGTATTGAATGCTTTCAAATTATATTTTAGCATCTCAGCTTAATGTGTTATGGTCATTCTTGTCTTCCAAAACTTACCAACTTTATTGACATTTAAATAAAAAATAAGTATAAATTATTTCATGCAGGATATGTCAAAGGGGTTTCTTTGCCGTTATTTCGGTGTATAGAACTTTATTCTCATTACGACAACGTAATTTACATGAAAACTTATATCTAACTTATAAATATAACAATTCGTTCGGATCAGCAAAACAGATGAGATAACAGTTTCAATTAATTATTTTAACAGAGAATCGTTACACAGAATATGGTTATAAAGTCGAGATTTAAACATAGAAAAATTTGTTAGAGTTTTTACTTGTTTAGGTAAATTGTTATAAAGTTTTGGTTTGAATGTTTGAGAAATTTACTTTAAATAAACGACATTACATTCTAGTGTACATCATATAGCATGAGTATGTGTAAAATATTTCTTCTTTTAGCTATTTGACTTATATGAAATATCGAATATTTGTATGAAGACGTGGAAAATTTATTGGAAAATTCTTTACAATACTCGCTTATATTATATGATACCGTTGAGTATATACTATTTATATATAACAAAGTGTTTAGTGGAGGAATAACTTTGTGCAAGTATTTTTTACCAATTCATAAGTTAGTGTCCGGTGTACAAATACTCTGGATATAACATTTTAAGTGTGATTGTGACCAATTCCATTAGAATGTATCTTAATGCCTGCATTAGTTCTACTTAATGAATATAAGCTTATAACACATAAGGACGACAAAAAGAATTATTGTATTCATTATGTTTTATCGTCTAGTTGAAAAACAAATAGGTATTGGATATTTGGGTACCAATATAAAAAAATAAAAAAAATTTTGCAATGCCAACTGACAAAAATGAATTGCAATTTTTTTCCGTATTCGCAAAAACAACACAAGTAATTCACGTCTTTTTATCTAAACAAAAGAAAAAGATTGGCTATGTATTAACATATCAGTACCCACTGATATGTTAATACATAGCCAATCTTGTAGCAGCGAATTCTTAATTAAATTAATTTTATAACAAAGACAAAATTCACAGGTTTTATTAATAAATTTCGTATACAGTTTCATTTCATAATTAATTGATAATTTATATCATTCGTGATGCGGTATTTTTAACAAGACTTTAAAATATTCATGACTAAGATGTTTGTGAAATAAACGTGATTCTGTCAGTTTTTTAAGAAATATCTTGCACACGTCTATAAAAATCAATGTAAAGTTGCAATTTTTTTAAATAACTGTGTTTATTATTAACTTTCGACGCAATAAGAAAATGTGCATGTATTTGTGCCTCTGTCGAACGTAACGAATTAAAACTCAGTAAAATTCAATTTGAGTAATCATAATCGCTAATCATAATAGAAATTATTAAAAATAATAATTAAAAGTAATCATGGATTTTATATTAATTACTTGTCTTAAAGATAACCATTTATATTTGTTGAAATTTCATAATCAGATAACAGAACAAAGAAATTCAAAGAGGCAACGAAAACCGGGTTTTAGTTACTTAGCTAGTCTTATATATACAAATATTATAAATACGAACGCAACTCTATTTTTTTTATAGTATAGGTAGGCGGACGAGCATATGGTAAGTGATCACCAAAGCCCATAGACATTGGCATTGTAAGAAATATTAACCATAGGTCACATCGCCAATGCGCCACCAACTTTGGGAACTAAGATGTTATGTCCCTAGTGCCTGTAATTACACCTGCTCACTCACCCTTCAAATCGGAACACAACAATACCGAGTACTGCTGTTTTGCGGTAGAATGTCTGATGAATAGGTGGTACCTATCCAGACGAGCTTGCACAAAGCCCTACGATCAGTGTCTATCTGTCTGTTAAGTTTTCATAGCTAAGCCGCTGAAGAGATTTTAATCAAATTCGAAATGAAGCAAGCGTGAACCCCAAGGATGAACATACACTTTTTACCTACCACTTACCCCGAACCAGCACGCGGGTGTGAACTAGTATTGAATAAAATAATACGCTTTATTTAGTTTTGTTACTTGGCTATTTTTGAAATGGGAAAAATAGAAGTGAAGTACTAAAGAGATCTTTGGGAGTAATAAAAGCGTGTAAAACAAAGAAATAAATAAAGGTATCGAAGTTAATATTCTTTGTATTAAGATTGACTGGTGTCCCTCGGGAGCTTTGCGTGGCTTATCTGATTTGTAAAGATTGTTAGCCAGAGACATAAAGGAGATGATATGATTTTGATTTATTATTTTCGAAGCGAAACTTCGTAAGACTTGTACGCCTAAAAATTCACATCTATAATACTTATAAACGTTGTTAGTGGGTGATTACTTAAGTTATGCGTCTTCTATCAAATGTTATATCAATAATGTGTTAAACATGCATTAGGAACATGGAAGGTTTATTAGTTAAACAATTATATTAATCGGTACAAATTATTTTTATTTTACACACATATACATATTAAAAAATACTTAAATTATTTAATACGAGCTCGAATAAGTCACCGCAACTGTCAACTCCTTTTTCATTATCCATGTTCCAAATAGTATATGTTGCCATTTTTCAGCATCATTTTTGTCCAAAACCTCTTCTTGTCAAGATCCGCTTAAGAGTCCATTTTTTTTTCTTACATTAAACCTTCTGTCATTCTTTTTTTTTTATTCCCAGAATGTCTATTGACATTCTAAGTTGACAGTTATAATAAATGACAAAAAGAGCGAAATCACTGTTAAACTAAACAGCCGCTAAGCTTCTGAACAAGATGCTATCGAAATGTTGTGTTTTATAGAACTGTTATAGTGAAATGAGATCCATGATAATTTTTAGGTCAGTTCTGCGAATTTTTAATTGTTAATTTAATTGTTAATTATCTGTAACGTCAAGTTAATTAGTATAATTAATATTTTCATTTATTTCTGGCGTGTTTTTACGCAAATTAAGCGCAAAATATTATGTCAGTATATAACACAATTAAAATTAATTGGTTCCAAATTTTCAAGTGTTTAATTAAATTAATTTCAATTAACGCAACAATTAAATGATGTCATGTCAATATGTCAAATTACGATTGATCCATTTAAAAAATGTCAAATTTAAATGTCATGTCCACACGTCACGAATTTTTTTTTTAAAAATATAATAGGACTCCAAGGACCATATCTTTACACCCACACTGAGCGCGATCCTTAAATCAGAAATAAAATGCTGTTCCCGCCAATCTCGCATTCAGTCTGTGCTGGATCGTAAACAGTGTTGCTCGATTTAGTAATAAATATTCACATATATTTAGTGGATTTGACTCGGTAAGGTTTTACTATTATATATTAGTAGTAGTAGTAGTAGTATTTATATATTATTGTTCAAATTTTATTCATGAAAATATTAAAACGAGGAAAAAAAAATATTTGTTTTATTCGGACTATTGTATTTTTAATGAAAAGTTTGACCGAAAGTGCATTTTAAAAAATCAAGGTAATTATGCTTAGAAAAAAGTTATAGAAATTTATATTACTAAAATATTCAGCCAAGGTTATCCTAATAGATAGAAAACGTGAAATGTAACTGAAGATTGCAGGTTCAAATCCAGGCATGCATAACCCGCATTTCATGTGACTTTATTTGTTTTTATTATACATTTCGCTTACGGTATTGGAAGAAAATATCGTGAGGAAACTTGAAAGGTCGTATGAAAACCACATGAATATTCACCGGGTTACCAGCGTGGCGGAGAAAACTCCGAACCTTCGAGAAGCCTTTGCACTGTTATTAGACATTTGTAATTTGACTAAATTTATAAAAAAATGTTAAAGTTATTTTAAATATTTTCCATTAATACAAAAAATATAAGTGATAATGGTAGAGTTAGGTGATAGATATTAAAAATAATTTAATCGTAATTATACATAAAGTAATAGGGAGAAAAATGTATAACCATTAGTTTTTATACGCGGCTTCGTTTCTATAAAACTTTCCGGGATTAAAAGCAGCTCAATTAAGTCACTCATTAATTATCTCTGTGGAATCACGTCGATGCACTTGTACCATTTTTTTTTTTTGAAAAAAAAGGAAAATTAACAAAAAACACTCAGATTTATAATAATAGTTATAATAAGTTGATAAGACTTGCTCTTGTAATTTATGGAGACATAAAATAAATTCATTCATATTACGTCATACAATATACCTTTTCATTTCCATATAATATTAGTGGGGTTTTTGTAATTGTTGTTTTGTTTAAGATTTAAAAAGAATATTAAAAAAAAATTTGCATATAATTTACTTTATTTATTTATTACGAAGGTAAGTTTACAAGGTATTCTGAATTTCTACCGTTTTGAATTGGTAGAATTGTCTCCCAGTATCCTGTGTAGGTTTGACTCTAGACAGATTTAAGATATAATCTACATATATTCCGCCCGTCTAAATCTATGGTGTATGCCAGTAAAGTTCCCAGTCGACATGATTTTTTCCGATATCTTTAACATTCATCGTCATATTTCAGAACTGTAACAGCCTGTAAATGTCCCACTGCTGGGCAAAGGCCTCCTCTCCCTTTTTGAGGAGAAGGTTGGGAGCTTATTCCACCACGCTACTCCAATGCGGGTTGATACACATGTGAAACAGAATTTCAGTGAAATTAGACACATGCAGGTTTCCTTACGTTTTCCTTCACCGTCAAACACGAGATGATTTATAATTACAAATTAAGCACATAGGCACGGGTTTGAACCCACGATCATCGGTTAAGATTCACGCGTTCTTACCAATAGGCCATATTGGCTTCATCAATCAATTGACATATAACATGAATGAATTATACACCGAAACCTTCCACATGAATCATTTCATCCGTTAGAGAAAACTGTATGAAAATCCATTCAGTATTTTATGAGCTTATCGCGTACAGACAGAAGCGGCGGCGCACTTTGTTTTATAATATGAAATGATATTGATAATTTCTAACGATCATAATAAATATTTCAGCATAAATATTATCGTACTTAGAAATCTTGTTTAGCTCGTGTATTTAAAAAACAATTTCTCTCTTTCTCTCAATATTGTTTTGACATTAGAAAGAAAAGAACAGACCATTGCATTTGCATTCTCAATTAATCAACACATAAAATAAAGCTTACATTTTCAATAACAGCGATCGAAAATCAATACATTCACCGAAAATGCTAATCAGATTTATGTAGTGTTCTGTTAGATAAATGGATGAGTGTTTTAATAAAAGCTTTTCAGGGGCGAAATCTTGACACTCGCTGATAAGTATATGATAAGCAATTGATAGGATAATAACCGGTTAACGCAAATTACACCCGATTCCTTTCGGTTTTATATTTAAATGGGACCTACTGGTGGTAGGGCTTTGTGCAAGCTCATCTGGGTAGGTATTCTCATCAGATATTCTACCGCAAAACAGCAGTACTTGGCATTGTTGTGTTCCGGTTTTAAGGGTGAGTGAGTCAGTGTAATTACACGAACTAGGGACATAACATCTTAGTTCCCAAGGTTGGTGGCGCATTGCTGATGTAAGCGATGGTTAACATTTCTTACAATGCCAATGTCAATACCATATAAAATGTCACTTACCATCAGGTGGCACATATGCTCGTCCGCCTTTCTATTCTATAAAAAACAAAACTCCAAAATAAATCCATTTGAAAAGAGGCAGTTATTTTCAAATCATAGACATAAACCTCAATTTTATTTATTTGTATTAGATATATGTTATGCATAAAACAAAGGAGAAACCACGATACGTATGTGAACTTTAAGTTGATGAAATAAAGTCTAAACAGTACCTCGGAATATTCTTATAATAATTAATAATAATAATAATATCCAGGGACATTTTTCACACATAGCCATCTGATCCCAAACTAAGCTTTTACAGAGCTTGTATTATGGAAACCAGACAACTGATATACAACATATACGATTTTTCTTTTGTAAATACATACTTATATAGATAATTACACCCAGAATCAGGACAAACATACATGTTCATGCACACAAATGTCTGTCCTGGGTGGGAATTAACCTCACAACCTTCGGCGTGAAAGGCAAGCATCCATCAACCACGCCAACCGGATCGTCAAATTATTTGCATTAGTAATTTTTGCAGCCTTGTATATTACCTCGGACAAACGGACAGACCGACTCAGAATATTAATAGTGTTTTGTTTTGGTAAATCGCAAATAGCCATATTTATATAGAAAGAGGCAGTTATTTGAAATTAAAAGACATACTATAATTTAATTTTATTTATTTGTTTGGATATTTATTTATACTATCAAGGTTTTCGCAGAAAATTGTCTTTTGTGAGACTGTCATTGTATCGTTAATATTCCGTTTTTGTTTCAGAAAACTAAATAAGACATAAACGATGATCTCGCTTGAATAGTTAAAAAATGGCAGTCGTTTTGATTTTAATTCTGTTCTTCAATACATATTCTTGCGAAAACAATGTTGATGAATTATTTAAAGATATCAATGAAGCTGTAGTCAAATTCAATGCAATCGGCGCTGATATTGCATGGCAATCTTCACTTAACCCTGGCAACCCAGCACTGTCAAGCAAGACAGCTGTTCACCAACAAAAGTTGCTTTCCTGGCAACACAGAGAATGTGAAAAATTGGGGATTTTTCACGAAAAACACGTGCTGAATTTAAATCAAGAACGACAAGCGTATCTTTTCTGTAGAGGACCGAAATTCGTTTATAAGGAAGCTAGGTAAGTAATCTCATACAATCGGGGTAATCTTTAAAGTATAAATGTATATAATGGTTTTTAAGTAAAATTTATGTACGTAGACAGTGAATTACTTCTAGTATGTGTTGGTAGAATGTTGTGTTGGATTCTAGCTTAAAAATTTGCAGAAAAGGATCCAAGTCCCGAGTCCCGGGCTAAATTTTTTTTTCTTTAAACAAATTCTCATTAGCTGGTTCTCCAACAGTATATTGTTATGATAACTGTTCATACTATGACGTTTAACATCTCAACACTACCGGTACTTCGTTTTAATTGCTCGCTCACTGAGTGTCGCCGTAGCAGTAAATGCATTCTTTATGGGAAAAATTTACAATAAAATTTATAGTGACTTAATAAATTTAATGATGTAAGAAAAATGTTTTAATAGATTGGACATTGGTGCATTCTATCTTTTTATTTATATATAATTATAATATATATTTTTTTGCATGCTGTGTTTGCATCTAGTAGGACACAATAAATAATTTAATTCTTATTTTTATTTATATGTACGTACCACCTAATTTATTTGTATCCAGTTTTGGGAACGGAATAAATAAAAATAGGTCACTTTATGATAAAATATAATATCGTGGGACATTATTCACACACGGCCATCTGATCCCAAATTAGGCAGAGCTTGTACTATGGAAACCAGACAACTGATGTACTACATATACTACTTTTCTTTTGTAAATACATACTTATATAGACAATTACACCCAGACTCAGGACAAACAGACATGTTTATCCACACAAATGTCTGTCCTGGGTTGGAATCGAACCCACAACCTTCGGCGTGAAAGGCAAGTATCTACCACGCCAACCGGCCCGTTAAATTTCTATGGGTCACCACAGTGATTGGAAGGGATTGTAAGAAATATTAATCATCCCTTACATTGTCAATAAGCCAACAGCATTGGAAACTGAAAGTCTCTTGGGCCGGTAGTTACAGTCACTTACAGTTCAAACCGGAATAAAATATATTGCTGTTTGGCGGTAGAATATTTGGTAAGGACACAAAGCCCTGGCACTAAATAAAAGTCCTAGTTTTTTTATTTAAATTTAATTTAGTATTGACTGTAATTTCTTTTGGATATACTTGGAGCTGTAATTAGCTATTATTCTGTGATATTTTAATGTCCTATAATGCGTTTATCTTTTTTTTTATTTCACGTGGTTTATATATTATAACTTTTATTACTTGTGGGATGTTTTGAATAAAAATATATGACTTTATTCGTTACTTCTTTGTTTTTAAATATGTAAATATTTATTTTTTTTGCAGAGAAATTAGTAAATTATATGACAAGTTACAATCAATTTATTACAAAGCAGTTGTGTGTATACCCCATAATGAACAAAGCACAAAAATCAATATTACAATTTTAGAAAATGCCATTAGAAAATATATTTTTTATATAAAATATTACTTGAAATTGGATGAGAAATCTGTTCCTTTTGCCGCTAAAATAGCTGCGAATGACTTAAAAGAAAGTGGAATATGTTTGAAAGGAGAAGAAGATTTCGAGAATGTTATGGAACATTCGAGAGAACCAGAAATATTGGAATGGGTGTGGTTAGTTTGGAGGGAAAAAATGCGATTGATGAAGGAGCCGTATGAGAAATTGATTAATGTTGAAAATAATGGTGCAAGAAGAAATGGTATAATGATTCTCATTTTGATATATATATACAATAAAGTTGAAGATTTTGTTTGTTTTTTGAACACACTAAACTCACTAACTATAAGTAGGATTTGATAAATTTATTTTGCATTTGATAGCCCAATATTTGAGGTTATATGCTATTTAAGAGCCCGCTACGTAGGAAAGTTTAACGCGGAAGCAACCGCGCTGATCAACTAGTATAATTATATATTTTAGTTTGGAATTTAGTTTAATTTGATTAAAGATTATTTATATGCGACTCTCAGGTAAAAAATGGCTGTTTTGGTTTGGTTTAAATCACAGACAGACACTTCCATTTTATTTATGTTATGTATATGTATAAATAAGTTATTCCAAACACCATAAATATCGTTCTATGAATATTAATATTTCATCAGATTTTATTTCATACGAAATTTTAAATATTAAATTTGATCGCTCTAAATATTAGCAACTCTGCGCGGCAGGAAGGAAACCACTAAGTATATATTTTATTATAACTTCTATAAATGCAGGTTACACTGATATTGGAGCATCTTGGCGTGATGAATTGGAGATACCCAACTTACGAGAGCTTAGTTATAGCTTATACAAAGACATCAAACCATTGTACGCACTACTCCATGGCGTCGTGAGGTTTTATCTCAGACGGGAATACGGAGATATTGTACCAGAAACTGGACCGATTCCCGCACATTTACTTGGTAGAGTTTCTTATATTATTTATTTATATTACTTTTTTTTTAAATATTAACAATATGGAGACCTTTACATTTTATGTTACAATTAAGATATATATTTATAAAAAGTTTATTAAATAAACGAAATGTACAAAAAACTAGTGATATAGAATTGTATAGCAATGATAAGGGTATGCTGATCTGTCCTGGGTATGTGTCACATTTATTTTGCCGTCATAAATATTTTTGTGACTAGGGGGCCAATTCTACTAACAAATTGTCACTTTATCGCAATCGAATCGAAGTGTGAACGTTGCCGTTTATCCGTTTTCCTATTCTTTAATTTAATTATCGACAATTGACATAAAAGTTAACAATTAAGTTTGGTTTTGACATAACAGTATATGTTAACATCATATCGCTTCGGTTCCGAAGCGAATAAATATAGAATAGTCAAAGTTGGATTGGAATTGAATCGGGACAGTATCGTAATCGTTATAGATTAGTAGAATTCGGTCCCTGTTTTGAGGAGTTTGGTGTCACATCGACAGTGTCGGGAGTAGTTCATACAGCTTGCTGTGCCAGAAGCTTTGGTTGAAACCGACTCATAGGAAAATTTGCTCGTCTGCTTTTCAATAGTAAACATAAATCTCTCGATTTATGTAATTGATAAAAAATGTGTTTCACTGATTTGAAAGCACCAATCAGTTTCAGAGTCAGTAAAATTGGTTGTGTTTGATAGTCTATATCTCGTACCAGATAACTTTTACATAATTAAGATTTTAATAATAACGGTTTAACTTTGTGGCAGGAAGTGTGTACACTCCCGTGCCTCGGAAAGGACGTAAAGCCGTTGGTCCTGCGCCTGAACTTTTTCCGGTCATGTCGGATTGCCGTCCCATCGGATTATGACAGTGAGGGAAGAAAGAGTGCACCTGTGTTTGCGCACACATTTGTGCACTTCTCTCCTGCATAGTTGGCTAATCTCTCTTGACATTGGCCGCCGTGGCCGATATCGGTCTGGAGGACATTATTATTATAACTTTGTGTTATTGTTACTACTTGTCCCTCAGTTTATTCAACTATATACTATTCATCTACTTACTCTTATGTAGCCTTGTGGCGGACTGTCACTACCATCTTATGAAAGATATTGTCAATAGTTACTTGTCTTATTATAGGCAATTTACTATTTTTTTAAGATTTTACATTTGCTTAACAAATTTAATTCTTTTTAGGGAATTTATGGTCACAAAATTGGGAACCATTAGTTGATATGATTCTGCCGAATGATATAAATTTAGATGATAGGATGAAAAATTTAAACTGGACTGTTAAAGATATGGTGAGTTTTGTTGTTTGATGACACCTAGTCATTGATTGTGATGAAAACTATAGCAAAATAAGACATAAAATTTGATACTTTTTACCTTTCGATATGTAAATTTAATTTAATTACCAACCATGCTGGAGCATTGGGGAATAAGGTACAATATTTCTCACCAAGAGGAAATAAGAAGCATGATGAATAAGCCCATCATATTATCACTTATAATGTTAGCTTCTCTACGAAATACTCCAACATTTTTGCTACTATTTAAAACGAATCTTATAATTTGATATAATTAAAATCAATCACGACATAATTACGTATTGTTTTAGGTTAAGCGCGCTGAAGATTTTTATGTATCGTTAGGCCTTCCTCCAATGACTGAGAAATTTTGGCAGAAGTCTGTATTTTCACGAGACAATCATAGTTTGGCGCGATGTCATGGCACAGCGGCGGACATGTTTGAAAGCGACGATGTTAGGTAAGCCTGACTCGACTCGTTCATATTAGTTCATTTTTTTTTTGTTGGTCAAAAACATTGGCCCAGGGTTTGGAAGTTGGCAGTGTTAATAAACCTATGCTAATATGATAAAGCCTTTCCTGTGCCTAAATAACATCGTGTCGAATTGCCACCCAGTTGGAATATGATGATGATGGACTATGAGGAAATAGAGAGGCAATAGAGAAGAAATAGACAGGCAAAAAAAGGAGACAGCTATTACAACTTAATCTGAAGGATATTATTATCATCATCATCAATTTTGTTTTGATACAATTAACACTAAAGTATTTCCATAATTATAAGAATTTTTAAATTAATATTTTAGACTTCTTTACTGTTCTGGAGTGTCGTTTGAAGATTTTCATGTAATACATCACGAAATGGGTCATATACAATACTATATGGCGTACAAGAACCAGCCAGGATTATTTAGGGTAAGATTTTTAATTGTATTTTATCAATTAAAACATCATCACAAAATACTCATATCTTTTATAAAAAATTGCAACAAAAATATAAAACCTTTTTTTCTATTAATTGTTTTTATAATTTAATCTCTCAGCAAGCGAACTCAGCGCTACAAGAAACGATTGGCGATACGATAATGTATGCTGTTATGACCCCTCAACACTTACATAGAATTCGTCTCATAAACGATTCCGAACTTTACAATACAAGAGACCCACACGCAGACGAAAGTTACATAACGAAGGAAACATCAGGCTTACATAGAAAATATATAGATGAGTTTGATTATGAAGACGGTCAAACATTTGATATCAATAACGATATAGATGACTCTGGTATAAAATATAATCATTTTGATAAATCTCATCAAGTGACTACAGACGATATCCTCATTCTAAAACAAGCTCTAAATAAACTACCACAAATACCATTTTCGCTTCTCATGGACGAATACAGATGGAGATATTTTGAAGGGAGTGTTGAAAAAGATTCTTTGAACGAAGAGTTTTGGATATTAGCTCAAGATATTCAAGGTATAGCACCAAATGGGGTTAGGGGCGAGGAGTATTTCGATATTGGAGCTAAATTTCATGTACCAGATAATACACCGTATATACGGTAAGTGACAGGAATAATATAATATAAATAAGTAAAGCTACTTATCTAAATCTAAAGTCGTCTATATATTTTATCTTGTTTATTTTTTATAGTATAGGTAGCTGGACGAGCTTATGGGCCACCTGATGGTAAGTGGTCACCAACGCCCATAGACATTGGCATTGTAAGAAATGTTAACCATAGGTTACATCGCCAATGCGCCACCAACCTTGGGAACTAAGATGTTATGTTCCTTGTGCCTGTAATTACACTGGCTCACTCACCCTTAAAACCGGAACACAACAATACCGAGTACTGCTGTTTTGCGGTAGAATATCTGATGAGTGGGTGGTACCTACCCAGATGAGCTTGCACAAAGACCTATCACCAGTGTCTGATGGAAGATATGAATGATTAAAGACTTTTAAAATAGCTGTGTCTAATATTATAATATATAAGCTTATTTTTTGAATACTGCTGAGTAATATAGGAAATACTAGGTACCTAAAGACAAAATACGATATCCTGATCGATTTCGGCCACGGCGGTATTATAAGGCACAAGTGTGGCGCAAACATAGGTGCACTCTATATTCCCTCACTCTCATTATATGACAGAACGGCGAATCGACACGACGTGCTTTCGGAGGCATGGGGAGTGTACACACATCCATCTTTCAAACTCCGGGCTACTAATGAGATTCTTCGACAGAAAAGCCCAATAACTTTTTATTGATCCGACCTGGAGCTTAAACCCAAGGCTTCGGGATTCACGGACTTCTATATCATTTAACTGATCGCCATTTCAATTGTATATAAAAAAAGCAGGACAACATATTTTATTTGTAATATTGTGAGTACAAAAATATTGTTAAATACGTTTTTTTTTTAAGGTATTTCCTGAGCAGCTTCCTGCAACATCAACTCTTCGAAGCCCTTTGTAAAGCGGCTGTGTTTGGTCATCGTAATGTTAAAGATGCTTTACCCCCCACTATATATCTTAATAGGTGTGATATTTACGGATCTAAAGCCGCTGGGAGAATATTAAAGTTAGTAAAATTGAATTCTTTTGATACATATTATTTAAAAAAAGGGTTTGCATTTGAAACTCACATTTCAAATTTAGTTATTTTAATATGAGTATGAACTTATATAAAAAAAAACTACGCGTCTCTATATAAAAAAAACCTTATCAACCCCAAATTCGAGATGCGAATTTCAAATGCAATCCCAAAATTAACTCGATTTTAGTTAGACAAAATCACAATTTTTATTCAATACTAGCCGTCCATTCGGATTTCGTCTGTGTGAAATAAGTATTTTACTAAAATTGAATTCCTGCGTCGCAACGCCACCTACTCAGTCCATTTGGAACTATCCAGGGACGCTCTCGAAAAATAAAAATCAGTCCAGCCGTTCAGCCAGGAGTTCAGTGACATATATACAGACCAATATTATAATGATATCATCATTATATCCTTCATAACTTACTTATCGATTGTTAAAAGTCTATCACCGGTTCGGAAAGAAACACCTCAGACATGAGACGAACTTGCGAAAGAAACTCAGCTGGATTATATTTGTTTACCACCGATTTCGAAACGGTATTAAAAGGCGATCATTTCATTATTAACGTACGTTATTAAATGTCTGTTTGTCCTGAGTCTGGGTGTAATTATCTGTTTTTTTTTTGTTTTTTTTTTCTGATTGTCTAGTACTGTTGGCCTTACTGGCCTCTACAGCGTCACCGGGCGGGATGGGCGAGTTGAACTCAGCCGGATGTTGGGAGCCACACTGGACTCAAGAGAGACGGGCGTCCTAAGGGTGCCTCCTGTGAGGCCGGACCTCGGCTTAGGACTCCGTTGAAATCGGGAGGGAGGGACGTGTGCATTATAAGCGCCGTCATACGCCTAAGCGTTGACGGGACGTAACGTAAGAGGGTCGTCGACCCCACCGGCGGGGTCGGTGTGTGTCGTTTGTGTTCCCTAACAAGTGCATGTTGGCAGCGGTGAGTCTATCGACTGGATCGAGTAGGACGTGGTTGAGTTAGGTCGCCTACGGGTCCTTTTTGGTAGTTCTAAGGGGCTATACATGCACGCCTTAGAGATGAGCGGGTTAGCGTGTTGCGACGCTTTATCAAAGTATCTTATTGAGAGGTCTTTGTACAGTCTGGCTATTGTAATTATCTGTATAAGTACGTATTTACGAAAGGAAAGTAGTATATGTAGTATATCAGTTGTCTAGTTTCCATAGTACAAGCTCTGTACAAGCTCAATATGGGGTCAGATTAGTTTTAAAGACAAAAGGTTCTTTATTATTTTTAATTGAACATTTTGAACTTAGAATACGTTCTATTTCTATTATTTTGTGGTAAATAAAATTCACTATAAATAAATCAATACAAACTATGACAAAATTGTCAACATTCTTTAACCATAGATATAAATAGACCGCCTATATATATCACTTAAAAAAAGATCTTATATATTTACAAGTTTAAATACCTAACAATTTATTTTCACAGAGATTTGATGTCACGTGGTCACTCTCAGCATTGGCGTGAAATAATAGAGGATACGATAGGAGAAGTTGACATTTCAGCAGCTGCTTTGAAGCGTCACTACCGTCCTTTATACGTAATGTTGACGCGATTGGTCGAAAAATATAGTATCCCTATTGGCTGGTAACGGAAATTAATCGAAATTAATATTTACTTATTGAATTAAAAAAATTGTCTGAAAAAATAAACTTTGTTTTTTTTTTAACTGTCTATAATGGCTAGGAAATCTTTTAATATATCGATAAGTAAGATTATTAAATATTTTTATAGGTTGAATAATAAAAAAAAAAAAATTGTTTTTTAAATTAACAATAAATATATTTAATTAACTTAATGTCATTAAATAGTGCATTGACGTTTTAAAACTAATTACAAAACATGGAAAAAGTCTTAAATATAGAAAATATTTAAAATTATTTAGTCGGTGTAATAATTTATTAAAGCGCTATAATTAATTTATTGACAATTTCAATATATTTACAATAATATTATGGTTAACTGGATATTAACTAAGACGGCCTTTTAACATGTTTTCTTATTAAAACCTATTTACAAATAATAATTTATTTACAAACGCTTATATAATTATTATTGCGAAATAACGCGAGTATTTTCTATTGCTGTAAATTATATTTTTTTTCGTAAATTTTACTATCACATTTTTACGTTAATACCGACATTTTTTTTTCAAATTTTTTTTTTACTTTTAAATTTCGAAAGTATTTCATGGATAACAAATTTGACATATTGTAAAGTTACCATATAAAAAAATCCAACCATTACTTCAATATACCTTTATAAAAGGAATATAAAAATTGCCAATTTCACAATAAATAATTCCAATGCAACAGTCAATTAGATGTTAAAATCACTTGCTGTGGTAGAAACGATAAATTCCTACTAAATTGGTAGTTTTTTTTCGTTATGAGAGCGTGGTCGCGTGTGATATCCAGTCGACTGTGTGAGCTACTCTGTGGTAGATGCCGGGCTGGCCTCGACTAGCACAAGAGTAACCTGCCGATACAACACCAATGAGGTACCACCTGCCAGCGCGCTCCAGCATGAGCGGGCCTCCGCTGTCACCTTGACAGCTGTCCTTTCCACCGCCGCGGTACCCCGCGCAGAGCATCTCCGGGTATATAACTACATTTATACCTGAAATGTGAAGAATACACGCATGAATTTTGGTTCTACGATGATTTGTGTGTGAGAGTGATGTTTCGATTGGGGCTGTTGACATTATTAAAAATAAATAAAGAAAGAAATGTTTGGCAAAGTCTCTTGAGGTGAACGGTTGTTTTAAGGGTTGGCTCTAATTTGGCTTAGTGGATACACGCGCGGCAAAATTTTAGTGCATTTCGATACATGTATCTTCACGATGTTTTCCGTCAGCGCTGAGCAAGAGGGAACGGTAACTGACTGAGTTGTCTGGGTTTGAAATCGTAATCTTTGTTTGAAATCTAGGTGATATAGCCACTGGGCCATTTCGGCTCATTTAATATATATAATATTAAAGAGACCCCTACCATTAGCTCGATGCCACCTCTCACACACTCTATTGTCTAACACAGGCACGTCCACGGCCTGTAACGTGCGGGGGCGCAGCCTCGAGCCGGGGCTGAGGGCTCCCCACCCCGCCGCCCAGCCATACTGTCCTAGGAAGTCTGACCCACGCTCTGGGAGGCAAATTGGAGCTGAAACAATTATAGTTTTAATATTATTCAAAACATGTCATGAAATTTGAAATTTTTGATTTAATTGTCTCTTCATTTTAAATATATTAATCCTGAAATAGTTTAATACAAAATTTGCGTTAAAATGAAACTGATAAAATAAAGGTTTTAAATTATAAGTCGTATACGACCATAGATTCTGGTTGACACAATGTAGCCAATATAAAATGCAGCATGATTTCCTAGAAATATAAGGCATTCCAAATGCTATAAAGCTGATTTCAATGAGATCTTTACCAATATGAGGCATATAATGGACGTTTCTGTCAAGAGTGAGCACGGCGACATCGAACCTATCTGCTTGTGGCGTAAATTTAAACAGCGGGTGGACCTGAAATAGAGAGATTCAAGGTTTTTATCTATAAAAGTGAACCTAGATTTGCTAAAAATAAGAATTGGATTGAATTTCCCTCTTTCACATGATGTCATAAAACCTTTCAATTTTTTGTTCGTATATCTATCAATTAGTTTTCGCACACGGCTTCGTCTGCGTATTAGAGCGACATCCTCCCTTCTTGGGCATGAAGCTTCATGTTAAATTTCGTCAAAGTCGGTTCAGTAGCTTAGCCGTGAAAGTGTAACAGACAGAGTTACTTTCGCATTTATAATATAAGAATATATAGAAACGACAATTTTGTTTCAGAATCGATTATATGTTTTTTTTTTTACATGCGCCGGGATGGCAAATGACTCTACTCCACCTGATGGTAAGTGTATGCAGTAATACTAATATATAAAGCTGAAGAATTCGTTTGTTTATTTGTATATACTATTCTCAGCTTACAGTAACAGCTTGTTAATGTCCCACTGCTGGGCTAAGGCCTCCTCTCCCTTTTGAGGAAGTTTTGGAGCTTATTCCACCACGCTGCTCCAATGCGGTAGAATACACGTGTGGCAGAATTTCAATGAAATTAGACACATGCAGGTTTCCTCACGATGTTTTCCTTCACCGTTAAGCAGCTTGTATTAGATCAATCAGGTTAGATAGCCCATTTATTAAAAAGGTTACAGATTATAAAACATCAGGCTAGGACTTACGGTGGCGGAGCTTTAACTTTTAGCGCAAGTGAAACTGCGCGGAGCAGTCAGTAACAAATAAAAGTTGTTTTTCTCAAACTCGCAATGGTATTTTATTCCATTGAGGGAACATATTTTATAAAAATTCTTTTCGTATTTATAATATTAGTTAGGACATTATGCTGACTATAGTATTAGTAAGCTGATTTTATTGAGTAACAAATGCAGTAGACAAAGTAAAGTGAAGTAACAGCCTGTAAATGACTAAGGCTAAGGCCTCCTCTCCTTTTTTTGAGGCGAAGGCTTGGGGCTTATTCCATCACGCTGCTTCAATGCGTGTTGGTGGAATACACATGTGGCAAAATTTCAGTGAAATTACACCCATGCAGGTTTCCTCACGATTTTTCTTTCACCGGCAAGCACGAGATGTATTATAAACAGAAATTAAGAACATGAATTTTCAGCGAAATTTGCCCGGATTCGAACCCATGATCATCGCTTAACATACACGCGTTCTAACCACTGAGCCATCTCGGCTGTATTAGTACACAAAGATTATTTCAATTAGATAATAAGAAATTGTACCTTAATAGACCGCACACCGAATGTGTAGGCTGGGAGAGGTTCAGCGGCTGAATTAATTACATAGTCGCCAAGTGTGACGCGCACGTGACGTGGCTGCGCGCGCGCAACGCAGTGACCCGCTGTGACCACGTGCCGCCTTGATATTAGGGAGCCACCGCATCTGTAAAATACAAATATATAATTTGAAATTAGAATCGACTATAAAAGAAGCGAAATTAAATTAAATTATGTCAGAAGTGCATTTAATGTTTCCATGTGTGTGTGCTTTTTACATTTTCAAACTTATATAATACACATACAAAAGTAATTTGTACAATAATGCTAAACAATTTTTAAAGATGCTCCCCACATGCATGTAATAATTGTGTAATTTTGCTATATCAAGTATTTTGCAAACTTATAAACAGTGTAATTACATTTTCTTTAAATTTGCTGATGTATTTTTCTTACGTCTGAGAATGCGATTTTAATCTTCTTTTTTTAGTTTAAAATGTTTATGTAAAATCTTAATGAGTGTGATTGAATTAAAGTATATATACATATATATAAAAAATCTAATGCTGCGTTCAGAAAACCGATAAGTAAGACAAGTTAATAAGTATATATTAATTATGTATGTCACTTGAGTTATTATTTTATTAATAATTGTTACATTATCAGATGTAGTGCTACTGTTAGTATTTATAATTCGTTGTTAACGTAAAATTATATAGTAAAAATGATGAAAATTTTGAATTGTCATTTAAAAGCGTCCTACGTTCGATAGAGAACAGTCTTTTCCGATCGAAGGAGGAGTAGAGATAAACAAACCTTAGATTTACATATTCCATACGATTTGCTATAATAGATTATTATTATTCCACTTAACTACTTATATCCTCTTTACTTTTACTTTCGAATTGCAGATAAATCGAATTTACTGGTGGTAGGGCTTTGTGCAAGCTCGTCTGGGTAGGTACCACCCACTCATCAGATATTCTACCGCAAAACAGCAATACTTGATATTGTTGTGTTCCGGTTTGAAGGGTGAGTGAGCCAGTGTAATTACAGGCACAAGGGACATAAAATCTTAGTTCCCAAGGTTGGTGGCGCATTGGATATGTAAGCGATGGTTGACATTTCTTACAATGCCAATGTCTAAGAGCGTTGGTGACCACTTACCATCAGGTGGCCCATATGCTCGTCCGCCTTCCTTTACTATAAAAAAAAAAAAAAAAAAAAAAAAAAAAAAACTTCGCCGCCATTTTTCCACGAATCCATAATGAATATCATAGATTATTCAAGATCTCGACCAATAACATTGCGTTAATTCAATATCAAAGTTTTTTTGTTTTTACTCCTCACGTGATTGGAATAGGTTATAGTTATTTTCCAATAAATATTTTCTTGTTTTATTTTTTATAGCAAAACACTTTTTTAACAAGAATTAGTATATCCGTAAATTAATGGCAGTATTCATCGATATCCGTAAAAATGTCAGTGACGCATTGAAATTATTTCCGTCGCGTTCATTCAACCACGATTGTTATTAGTGAATCATAAAGTGATTTTCGTAATCAAAATCGAATAGACGTTGTTCCTGTTCTTGAATATTACGCAATCAAATTATCAATCGGTTTTATTGGGGCTCTTTTTTAATTAAATTAATATTGTTTATATTACATTTAAGTACGATCAATCATGGTATAATATTGAGTTTCAATTGTTTAATTATTTTTAAGTATAACTTCGTGTTCGTTGGTAAAGAAAAAAAGGCATATAAGCAATCTAATGACCTCTATTTACAATATCACGATTATTATGAATGACTTTTACCTTAAGCTTACCTGTTTCATATGTATACATCTTTACAATAATCATGCAAGTAAACATATATTTATATACAAATATAATAAGCATATGTTTTAGAAGAGGAATGTGCGAAAGTTTACTGATTGAACGCAGCCAGTCAGCCAGGAAATTACTGGTCGATCGAGTTATTTTATTACATAATATAATTATATATATATTTTTTAAATTTGTTTCGTCAAAATTGTTTTGATTATTCTGAAGACATCAGTCATTTACGTCTTACTTACCTGAATATGTACAACGAAGGATTTTAATATATATTTTTTAAAAGTGAAATTTAAAAGTTCCTATTTAGCTCGGTTGAAAGAAAAATTTATGTCAAATTTCACAACGGACAATTAGTTTAGGCGCTGAGGAATGCAGCGAAACAAACCAATTTTTTTAAATAATATTTTTATATATAGTAGTGTTAACGTTAATATAAGGTTGCTAAAACGATGGTATAAGCAAGTGGATGTTTGTTGCTTACTGTACTATTATTTTTAAAAAAATATCCTTTAGCCTACCAATATACATAAATATTATTAAGCAGTAACAGTACAGTAACAGCCTGTTAATGTCCCACTGCTGGGCTAAGGACTCCTCTCAATTTTGAGGAGAAGGTTCGGAGCTTATTCCACCACTTGACGGTGAAAGAAAACATCGTGAGGGAACCTGCATGTGTCTAATTTCATTGAAATTCTGCCAAATGTGTATTCTACCAATATTATTAAAAATTGTTTTGTAATTTTAATGAAACGTGATATTGGCCGCAAAATTTACGTTTGTTTGGTGTAACTAAGAATATTTTATATAGATAAAACTAGTTTATGTATACTAATATTATAAATGAGAAATTTACTCTGTCCGTCTGTCTGTGTGTCGCGATTTCATGGCTAAAGCACTGAACCGATTTTGATGAAATTTGTTACAGAGCAAGCTTAAATCCCAAGGAAGGACATAGATATTCTTTTTAATACCTAATACTTAAGACGCAGTGGAAACCATTGACGAAAATTAGTTATTTCATAATATAGCTTTGTTTGCTGAATCATATATATACTCTGTAATCATTTTAATTTTAAAAGCTTTGTGTGTTACTTTAAGCAAAGAACATTATCCATTATGTCATTACGTTATAAACTCAATTATATAATGAATGACTGATACTTTCAAAATAATCGTTAATTGTGATAGATTAGCATTTTATAAGATAAATCTCTAAAAGGTAACATGCAAACAAGTTTTTATAATCTGTACACTACTATTATACAAAGTATATTTATATAAATTTAAAAACAGTTTATGTATACAAAACTTTAAAAAAAAGCCTTCGCCTTTTATAAAAAAAAAAAACTACGGACACAATAAAGATATCCGTTCTTAATTTACAATATTAAGCATGAGAACAGATCCAAAAGCCACAAGAAAGAGTATATTTTCTACCTACATTTCTAATATAAAACCAAGTTTTTCTAATAAGAAACCTATACTATCTACTTCGTGCCGTCTCTTTCGCACATTTACCTCTCTATCCAACACTGCTTCCAACCGATAAGCTCGAAAATTGACATAAGCATGTTGCATCTGTAATATTAGAATTAGTTCATTATCACTATGTTAATATAAATTTTCTACCAAAATCGTTTTCAATACAAAAAAAATAAAACTACCATTTTGGTAGAAACTCAAAATGACACTTACGTTCTGTATTCGTATTAATGTGTCACGCCACTTATAAAAAAAGTTATAATATATATAAATATTTAAAAAAATAATTTTTAAAACACAGAACGCAAGGAATTAATTACAATGATTAGTCGAGTTAAAATAGCATTATTAATAAAATCAATAATTTAATGGAATTATTAAAATATATATTCTATGTAAAATAAATAGTTTTTATAAGCATTAATTTTATTAGTATTAAGTTTTATTTTACAATAATTTACAATGCTTATAATTTTTTTTTAATGTTAACAATTGTTAGAAGTATAATTTTCTTTATTTAAATGATAAAACAATAATAATAAATGTTTTTAAACCATAACGAAGTATTATTTTGTTGTAGCAAGACGAGACAATAGAACAATATGATGTCTTCACTTTTTAATTCAAGTAGTCTTGCGAGCATTTTTTTCATTTTGATTTAACATTAAATTTAATTTACCTGGTTCGAGATGTAGATTCTACCGAGAAGAACCGACAAGAAACTTATTGGTTATTCTGTTCCAACAATGCAGTCACACTATTTTGGAGATAACCGCTTTATGGGTGTGAAAATTACGGTATATCTGCCATGTTTATATTACACGAGCTCTATGCTACTAACTAAGTCCCAAGTAAGTATTTTTTTACTGCTTGAAGGGTGACTGTGTAATTTCAGACACAAGAAACATATGTTAGATCAAATTAATGGCAACTGTGCTAACCAAGAAACTTTTACTAGACAGGTATTTACTATAGAGCATATACAATACTTATTATACTAGATATAATTACTCATAACAGAACAATATCGTAAAATGTTAAATTGATTTGTGACATTTACTCACAATTATAACATTTAACGCATACACAGAATAGAGTTTGGGAAATCTCGACATTTTTCAAGGCCCCCCAGCACACGAAAGTAAGTCAGTGCCGGGACTTCGCGGGATTTCGAGAATTTTCTGAATAAACATAATTAAGTTAATTTTTGATTTGATTTGAATCATAATGAACAAAAAAAAACACACAAAATCGAAATCCAAGTTTTTTTTTATAATAATTTTTTTATTTATAAAATAGACAAAGTAAATTGTTAAGCTTGACGCAGGTGTAAACTAATCAATAAATATAAATAATAACGGTTATTTAGAAAAGTTTCGAAGTCCCGGGAAGTCTCGGGACTTTGACACTATGATGTTTCGAGAACAGAGACTTTATAAATTTCCAAGACTCTAATCGCATATTATATTCTGATATGACACGATTGTACTACGATGAGTTTTGAGTTTGAATCTACAGAATAGGTCTACATTTTCCTTTTTACTAATATTTATTACAGAAGTATATAAAATATAGCATTTTGGATAATTTGCCTCAAGAATATATCTTCTACATTAGTTAGATAATGCTGATTAACTTATATTTCGATGACAAAGCATCTCTTGTGTGTGAAATTCCATATTAAAAAGATAAGAGTTACGATTAAATTAAAAAAAAACAATCGTATGTAAATTGGGTTTATATAAAAAAAGTTCATTAACCTTGACGATCCAATGCGTATGTAGGCTTGCCAGGGGAATGTTCCGAAGCCTGCGTCATCACCGCCGACAATTCTCCTTTGAGCTGTTTGCTTACCAACAGCTACCCCACAACCTGAAACCAAAGATGAAACTGAGTTTTTTTTTAAATTCACATCTGTGAGCAGACTTTCAAGTGCTTTTTATCATAAATTCACTAATTCAATTAGTACAAATGCCTTATTGGATATATATTTTACTAATT
Source organism: Nymphalis io (assembly GCF_905147045.1). Lineage (NCBI taxonomy): Eukaryota > Metazoa > Arthropoda > Insecta > Lepidoptera > Nymphalidae > Nymphalis > Nymphalis io. The sequence continues at coordinate 5,279,415 of NC_065915.1, read as the reverse complement.
ATCGTCCGCGGCTTCACGCGCGTCTAAGAGGGGTCACTTATTACCTAAAAAACCCTATACTACCCTATGTCCTTCCTTGGGGTTTAAGCTTGCTTCATACCAAATTTCATCAAAATCAGTTCAGTGGTAAAGCCGTGAATGCGTGACATACAGACATCGCATTTATAATATAAGTATTTTATAATGTACTATATTATATTTGATATTGCAATGCAAGCCGATTATAAGCTAGTTTTCTATATTTAATTAATTTCTATTCAATATTTCATTGGAAATTCATATAAATAAATATATAATATAAATATAACTATTGCAATTAAGGGTTCACGGAAAAACTTCAATTTTATCGCAATTAAGGTTTAATTTTTGAATTATTTTCGTAGAGTACCACGTGAAAACTCATAAGTGCTTGGTCGGGTTAAGTTTACGTGTTGGTTAGTTAAGTTTTGTGTGCTTGTGTTTCGGTTTAAAGGATGTGTGGCTTCACACGTGCACAAGGTACATAACATCTTTGCTCCCAAGGTTGGTGGCGCATTGACGATGTAAGGAATGGTTAATATTTCTTACAGCACCAAAGTCTATGGGCGATAGTGATCACTTACCATCAGGTGACAAATTTGTCTGTCTGTCAACGTATGTAAAAAAAGGCATCTCGGCTCTTTGTAATATATGCACAAATACAGATTATAATAAAAAGTAATGTTAAAAATATTAAAAAAGAAAAACGTATAATAGTTTTGTACGAAAATACCTTGATCTGACGGTTTTTTTTCTTCTATTTTCTTAAGCAATTTTGGAAATCGTATATTAAACAGCTTTATAGGGACACCGGTGTTTAAAAATAATATCAAAAACAACAAGTTTCGTAAGTTCATGATTATTTGCAAACTTTTTACATAATATAATATGAAATATATTTAAATTGAATTATTCCATATATATGAAATACAATAAAAATACGTTTTAGAAAATAATATAAACACTTATTATCAAAAACTTTTTTATGTGTTGCTTACAAAAACTGAACAAAATTTTAAATATCGAACACTTATTTAAAAAAATATCGTTAAAAATCGCACACGCGTCTCCAACATTGTAATTATTGAACTCAACTGAAAACATGACACTAAAAAAAAATTACATAAGTAACTGGTTGGTGCATAACACTTAAAAGGAAATCGGTAATATTATTCTGGTTATTACTTAATACAGTATTACTTTACGGAAACCTATAGTTCATGGACTATTTATTGTATATAAAATTAATATATAACACATCACATAAGAATAAATTAGGACACGAAATTCATCTTACTAAATAATATTTCTTCTTAAGCACGTGTTTGTTTATAGTGCCATGTTATTAAACGGGAAGCTATTGAGAATATCTTGATAGAAAAATCAAATAAATTTTACTAATCAATTCGGGATTTACTTGGATGTGGTCTATCCGTTAAATGATCTTTGCTTATTAAAGCGAATCAATTAAAAAAAAAGTACTAGCATGACCCTTTTTAAAGAATACCTATATATCATTCAAATTAAGCGTACAGCTTCTGTCAGGAGTGGAGACCGTAGAACGTAAACCATTACAGTGCCCGCTATTGACGCTTGATTGTATATTTACAATCGTTTTGATTTTACCGAAACAATTATAAAGTCAATTTCATGCGTTAGACGAAGAATTCGCGTGAATTGTGTAATTGTCATCGAGGGTGACAATAATATTAAAAAATAAAACTTTTAACTTAAATAAAGCACGAGATGAAATTTAAACACAGATTAAGCACATGAAAAATCAGCCATACTTGCCCGGGTGGTTCTCGTCTTCTAACCACTGGGCCATCACAGCTCATTTTAAATCGGTGTAGTTATGGTAAAATGTTATATCAGTTTGTATGTGCCCCTTGGCTCTCATGCTCATATGTACATTGGTCACGTTATATGTAATAAGTTATTCATAGTTGCTATTGAGCTACTGACCTAATGAAATTGTCCCTTGTGGGTGTAACTACGATTACTCATTCAATATTTTTATTAAAAATATATATCTAAAGCTATTCTGTTAAAAAAATATCGTAACAGCCAGTGAATATCTCACTGCTGGGCTAAGGCTTTCCTCTCCCTTTTTGAAGAGAAGGTGTGAAGCGTATTCCACCACGCTGCTTCAATGAGAGTTGGTGGAATACAAATGTGGCAGAATTTCAGTGGAATTAGACACGTGCAGGTTTTCTCCCGATGTTTTCCTTCACCGCCAAGCACGAGATGAATTATAATCACAAATTAAGCACATGAAAATTCAGTGGTGCTTGCCCGGGTTTGAGCCCACGATCATCGGTTAAGATTCACGCGTTCTTACCCCACTGGGCCATTTCGGCAATTAAAAAATAGTCGAAACTAACTTCATGATCGTGAAATATAAAAAGTGATAAATATGATAAATAAGAAAGTGACAAGCGATTTTGACAATAATAGTCATGTAATTTAAAGGATATGCTTATCAAAATAGCGTAGCACTTGTGGGTCGATTTTTAACAGTTGTCTGACAAACAAAGTGAATTCTAACAGAATAACATGTCAGGAACATTCTCGTGTACTAGTTCTAATGGATTTTTAAATTTGAAACGACTCTTGAGGCAAGATGTATTTTCTTTTACAAGGCCTTTTGTGTTATGGTAGTTCCCAAACGAATGGATCGATTTTTGTTCGGTTATTTTCTGTTTGGAGATTGTTCTTAGCTATAAATCTGATCAGACGTTTGAAGATCATCAGCTCATTTTCTATTTTTTATTTATTTATTTATTTATTTATTTATTAGGGAAACATACAGCATATCGTATATTACAGCTTAATATAATAATCATATTTTAACACTTATGCCAGTTAAGTTTCCACTACTGTTTTAACAGGGAAGTGGACTAATTTTGATGTTACATAAAATATAACTATTTATGACAAAGTAAAATTTTAACGTAAATATGGTTATGGTTAATTACTAATAAGTATTTTTCACAAGATTATAAAATTTACTTAAACTATTTTTAAACAGATCAATGTGGTTGTATTTTCTATTATGACTATTACAAGATCTTAGAATAAAAGAATTTTTGAAATAATTAGTTTTATAAATGGGTATTGAAAAAGTATCCTGAGAGCGAGCGTTAAAACGAGGACACTTAAATAAAATCTCACTGAGCAGATATGGAGAATCAATTAAATTATTTAATATTTTGTAAAGAAACATTTGGTCTCTTTGTTCTCTACGTTCTTCAAGTGGCATAAAAACAGAGTCAGGAAAAGTAAATTTGTATCGCAACCTCCTGATAAATTTGTTTTGTATATTTTCAATTAAGTTGACATATTTTGCATATTGTGGATTCCAAACAGTTGACGCATACTCTAAATGTGATCTAACGAAAGCATTGTACAAAATTACAAAGGTATGAATATTTTTAAAGTCTGCCCCTTGCCGAAAGATAAATCCAAGCATTTTATACGACTTCATCACTATTTCCTCAATATGCTTATCGAATATAAGTTTGTTGTCTAGTTGTACCCTCGAATATAAGTTTGTTGTCTAGTTTGTATATTTTACAAAAGCTTCTTATTAACTTTCATAGACATCTTCAAAAACCAAAGACGGCTACCAAAAAAGGCTAGAGGATTATGGTTTAATTTATTCTTTTTTGAAGATTTGCACTTGGTGGTAACTTTGCGTAAGTCTGTCTGGGAAGGTACCAACCACACATCACATATTCTACCACCAACCAGCAATACTTAGTATTGTTGTGTTCCGGTTAAAAGGGTGAGCTAGTCAGCTTAATAGGCACAAGGAACGCCTCAGTTTCCAAGTTTGGTGGCACATTGTCGATAAAAAGTTAATATTTCCTACTGTGCCTTTGTCTATTGGGCGGTGGTGACCACTTACCATTTGGTATCCGATTGTCAAAATATAAATTAACTACTTTTCCTTCAACTATGTTATCTGGGACATATCGCTTGGAACAATAATAACGAATCCAACAAAGTAATAACAAATAGTGTGAACTTATAAATTTTCTAATATAATTAAAAAAAAGTCTACTGTTACTGGTACTGTACGTAAGAAATACACATACACAATATATATACAAATACAAATACACAATATATATATATCATAGCGTATAGCTGTTAGGATTGGCTAGTATAGTCCAAGGAGTCAGGATCGTAGGATTAAACATTGACTATTGACGCTCAAATCAAACAATATGAATCCGTGCTTTGTACTAAGTAAAATTGTTTCATATACATATATATAGCAATCTCTATGTATATAGACTTTCTGTTGTTTCCTTGTAATTGTTAAAACCACAGTCAGACCGCAAATCGCGAAAGTTCAAGTTGAAATCTTTCACCTTTCTTGTAGATACTTCACATATAACAAAGTGGCTCCGTGCGTCTGTCTTTCTGCCTGAACGCGATAAATTTAAAAACTGACGGATTATTATAAGGTTTTTATCAATGGACGGAGGGATTCATGAGGTGCATAATTCATTAATGTTTTGTGTAAATGTGACTTAAGTATGACAATGATTTTCGAAGATATCTGTGATAGTTGATAAGAAGCTTTTGTAAAATAGGAAATGAGCTGATTATCTTCAAACGTCTGATCAGATTTAAAACTAAGAACCATCTCCAAACAGAAAAGAACCGTATCATAATCGATACATTCCTTTGGGAGCTACGATACCACACACACATATACAGATACAAACGTTAAACTTATAACACCTCTCTTTTTAACTCGGGCGTTAAAAAGGGAGGACGCTAATACTAGTTGCCATAATGTAGATTGCAAAAATAACATTACAAATATAATTTCATGGTTGTTAGTTATTTGTTACAATGCCATGTGTTGTGTTGCGTGTTTCATGATGAAATTGTGCATTTAATGTGCGATGTGAAAAATAAATACTAAGCAAATAGAACTTATGTTTTTGAGAATATAGTCTATAAAATTATGTATATAAGTAGCTGTGCTTCGCAGTTTCACCCGCTTTAATTTTAGACTAAGAATAAAATTGTCAAATTTATATGATTTTTTTTCTTGGAGATAAAAGAAAGTTCTTCCTGACTGTCTTGAAGTCAGCTGGGTTTGGGCTTCGGAGTTTTATCCGAGTAAAGGTTAAAACTCCGAAGCCGGTCATCTTTTCTGACCTATAAGGTCAAGGCCTATTCAGAGCCAGTGGTCATATATGTATATGCTATCTACTATGTTGTAACTTGCCCAGAGCCATCTCTGGGCAAGTTACCACAAAACAAAGCTTTATTAAGCTACAACAAAACAAATTATGTATAATTCATCTTATCATCATGATAATTAGTATATATCCACATGCAGATTTATCAACATAATATAATATATATCCATTTTACATTAAATCCAGTATTTTTCAGATAATCCAAAGTGAAAGGCTTTATCGACAGGGTTCATAATTACGGTAGTATCCTTTCATTTTTTTTCTGTGGACAAGTGTTCGATCCCATGATAAAATACCACAAACATTTTACAAAATATAAAACGAAATGAAACTTTAAGGTTTTTATTAAAATAATTTAAATATTTATTGGATTAAAAATGACACAGATAATACAAACGCGATATATTAATATTCTTTAATTCGAATTTTAAATGCAGTGGGAATGTATTTTTTTAATGAGTAATAATAAAACTTGAAGATACTTCTTGACTTTCAGACAGGTTAAGATTGACATAATTTTGTATTTGAAATGTTGGCAAAGAGTATCAATTGAATTTCTTGCGAAGAACCGGCAAGAAATTCAGTTCATACCCGGTAGAATTTACATTCCGAATCGGCGGTAGCTTAGATAATTTTGTAAAATGACAATTCAACATTGCTTGTTAAAGCGTAAAGTATATTTTGATTTGATCTTTTTAAGATAAATTTACATAAGAATTATTTAAATTAAGTGAAATTAAAGTGGTATGGTGGTATAAGTAGTTAAGTGGAATAGTGTTGTATTATACAAAAAGATATATTAATTAAGAACTGTTGTAAGCGTATAACATAGCAGAGCTTAATAGCAATTAAATCAAATGGAATTTGTAAATGTAAGGTTTGTGTTGGTAACAGGCCTCCTCTCCCTTTTTGAGGAGAAGGTTTGGAGCTTATTCCACCACGCTGTTCATATGCGAGTTGGTGGAATACATATGTGGCAGAATTTCAGTGAAATTACACACATACAGGTTTCCTCACGATGTTTTCCTTCACCGTAAAGCACGAGATGATTTATAATAAAAAATTAAGCACATGAAAATTCAATGGTGCTTGCCCGGGTTTGAACCCACGATCATCGGTAAAATTCATCGGTTCAATTCTTACCACTGGGCCATCTCGACTTATGTATCGTCACTTTATCTGCCATTGAAAGAGGTTGTAAGTTGTTAATCTGCAAATAGGGATCAAATAATCTAGATTCGTTATATAAATGCAAATATAAATGATAAATAAGGACGTTTTAGTACGTAATGTCTGATGTGTGCACAATATGTTTAATTATCTCGACGCGTTAAAGACGCCACGGGGTGAAAGTGAAAACCTTACGCAATGTAAGATGAGCGTTTGTTATTTTATATTCACTTTGAAAGGTAACAAGTTCGAAACTATATACTGAGTCGAGTCTGTATGATTTTATGATTGTAGAATTTAGCCCGTCTGTGTATGTGGTTGATTTTATTTTACCAAGTTTTGTGTGACTTTGGATAATATCTTAATGAATTATAAAATCGATTTTTAACTAACTTCCCGATAAGTTAGACTTGAGATTTTGAATATAACTCTAGATTGCATAATAATGCAAGCAGAAAAAGAAACATATTTTTGTTTCGTTATATTGCTGTGTTCTGGTTTGAGTGAATTGTGAGTGAGTATGTAAGGAATGGCTCTCTGTGTTGACTATTTCTACCATTTATATATTTAACTTTTTACTTAAAACTCATAATTATTAGAAGTTATATTTCTTGCTAAGCATGAATATATGTTTAATTTTCGAATGCCAAATTAAAAACAAAAGCAATCATCAACATTGCCTATTATTATACGCCGTTTTAGAAATATTCAGTTATTTTTCCTTATGCAGTTAATATACATTTATGAATATATCAATTATATAAGGGTGCCAATGGAATTCTTAAACAATTTGCCAATATCGGAACTTGTGTTTTATATAATCTCTGAGTCACGTGTTGCGAAACAAAGAATTCGATAGGATGTAAGCTTCATTATCATATCGTATAGAACACGCTTATGTTCTTACATACATTGTTTGTACGTTGTGTGAGTTTTTTTTCTATAGCCTTAATGTTGTCAGGATAAAAATTTAATTATCCCAATACTAGGAGTAAATAAAATAAATTAAGTGAGAGTTGATAAAAGTTAATTAAATGTTATCTTTGTAAGTAAAGTATCGAATCTTCTTCGTAATTATTTTTTTGTAATATATATTTTTAATAAGTTAAACATAACTACGTTCTGTCCTGTAAAAGTTTTTTTAACGTATTTATTTAAATTCTTGTCGACATAGAGAAAAGTTTTAATGATATTCATTGCAAAAAACCTTCATTTTTTAATTATTACTTTAAGATAATAAATATGTCATTATACATCGCCAATTTAATATAAAATTAATCTATTACATTCTTTTTATTTATATTAAATCCATGTAAAGCAAATCGACTAGCTTTATTTTAGCCAATAATACATTTAAAAATCATCACGATATTATTCTTTCGATGGAAAGAAAAAGCTAACTTCATGTTATTTAAATTTTCAAAATTTACATGACAACTAATTGGAATAAACAATTATATTTAACATTTATTTATAATTTTCATATGCGTATGATCTTAAAAATCCCTCACATTTCTTCCCTTTAAAGTTTAAAGTCTTATTAAATAAACCTATATTCTAAATTACAGCTATTGAACTCAAGAGATTTGGCTGAACATTAACAGAGAACAGTTAGTCAAGAAACAATTTAATAAGTATACATAGATTATATTATATACAGGTAAATTACAATAAACGCATGGAATTACTATTCATTTATTTTTAATGCAGTATCTACGTTTATAAATTTATTTCTAAGAATTTATTATAAATATTTCTATACTAATATTATTAATGCGAAAGTAATTCTGTCAGTCTCTTACGCTTTCACGATCGAAATCGTGATTCGATTTTGATGATATTTGATATAAAGCAGGCCTCAACCCCAAGGTAGGACATAGGCTATTTTTTATACCAACAAATCTCTCGCAATACGCGAAAACTAGCCGCTATATAAACCATTTATATTCTGTAATTGATATGGGCTTGTACTACATAAACGGAATAATACAATTACCTATCGTATTATATAAGATGCGCTTGTAAGGAAGTAGCTGACATAGAGCATTTTAATGACAAAAACCAGGTCGCTGTTAATATTCAAATATTCAAAGCGTTTCGTGTCCTTGACAAATGTGACGACCTTGTGATTACTTTTTAGAAAATGTATTAGTATTTTATCATTGTCCTTATAATTTATTTTATATTTGTTTAAAGAATTCGTTTAGCATTAGAGTTCTTTTTTTAATCTTTGTTTAGTATGCAACAGTTGCGGGTCTTATTTTTTTTTGTTTAATGTTCTAACCGCAAGGTTGTAAGGTTTCATGCCCCGTATATTATTTTTTGTCATCTAAAATGAGGGTGTACGATAAAAATTTGTTAACATTAAATTTACAATGGCCGAGATATGACAGTTGACAGTTGACACATTGACTATTGAGGGTGACAAGTTGGACTTGTCTTATCTATGTCAAAGTAAATTAAAAAATATATTTTGTGTTTTTCAAATCAACTTAGTTTTAAATTTTAAGAATAAATGAATATGTTTATTTATTTTTTTCTTAACTTTCCTAATTAAATATCTTAATTATTACGGACAAAGTATAGTTTATTTTTTCTAAACATCACAATAATATGCAACACAAAGTTTAAAGTAATTTACTTTTAAATATCATTGATAAGATTCTGTTCTTTAAATTAAATTTTTAAGCGTTGGCAACTTTACCTAAGCCTATATAAATAGTATATAGAGATTGAGGTTCAAGTATCCCTGTACCAGTCATAGTTGGTGTTGAAAATCAAATCAAATGCATTTTATTTAAATAAATTTTAAATTGTTAATATTTTGAACTCTGCCACTGTTTCAGCAAGTATCCTCTAATGATAAGAAATGGAAAGAATCTCGTATAGTTATTCTCTTAAAACAGTAAAAGCCTGTTAATGTCCCACTGCTGGGCTAAGGCCTCGTCTCCCTTTCGAGGAGAAGGTTTGGAGCTTATTCCACCACGCTGCTCCAATGCGGGTTGGTAGAATATACATGTGGCAGAATTTCAATTAAATTAGACACATGCAGGTTTCCTCGCGATGTTTGCCTTCACCGTCAAGCACGAGATGAATTATAAACACAAATTAAGCACATGAAAATTCAGTGGTGCTAGCCCGGGTATGAGCCCACGATCATCGGTTAAGATTCACGCGTTCTAACCACTAGGCCATCTCGGTAAAGGTAAATTATTTGGTAATATTGTATGTATGTTTTGGTTACAAAATAAAGTCAACAATATATATAATGAAAATCCGACCAATCGCAATTTTCAGTTACACATATAAAACCTTTTTTGCTTAAATAGCCCGGTCATTAATGTAAACAATTAATTAAAATGGATTAGCACGGAATGATATTACTATTCGGTCCTCGAATGTTTTGACATACTTAACTATGTTTGTATACGTGTAATGTATACAAAAACGTTAAGTAACATATATATTATGTCACATAGAAAGTTGTAGCTTGTATGGCCGACTTATTGAGTTTGTGGGTAATGTTATGTCATGGAGGCATCGGATACGTTTTGTTAAGAGATTTTTCGGCGATGTTTTTGTTTTTTTTTTTGTTGTTGTTAATGTTCGTTTTTTATCTGTGTATTATGTAGTACTTATTATTTTCTCGTTGCTTAACTTTTTTATAAGTCTAAGGAACTTGTGGTTCTGCCAAGAAATTATCGCTTGTAGTTTGGAGTTAGTGTTAGACTTTATTGGATTGACTAGCACGTAAGGCTGTTGGTCTTGTATCTGATCTCTCTTGAGTGTATTGGATTACCAACGGACTATAAGTAAGAGAATAGAGAATTTCAATTGGGTCATCAGATGCAAAGTGGTTATTACATTGCAGGAAATATAAGCCATTTCTTACATCACCAAAACGCTGCCAACTAACATGCCTCCATCGGTTTAATCCTAGGATGTCCGTATCTTTTACTGTTGGTAGAGCCTTGTGTATGTCTGGGTAGGTACCATCTACTCATAGTTTACCGCCAACCAACAAGAATTAATATCATCTCTCTTGTTTCGATGAGTGAGTCAGTGTAATTACAGACGCAAAAGACATAACATCTTAGTTTCCAAGGATAAATGGTGGCTTATTGTCAACGTAAGAAATGGTTAATATTTCTTGCAGCGCCAATATCTATGGGCGGTGGTGACTATTGGTGGGCCATTTGCTCGTCCGCCTACTCATATCATTAAAAAAAATGACAGCGTAATAAACCAGCTAAGGAATCCAGACTGTTACGGTCAGACTATTAAAAATATAATACGGAAGGTATGGCGTCAGATGATGCCAGAAAAGAACAAAGAAAGTTTCATCTTACGTTTTTGGAATTCTAAAAAAAAATACCTTTTTTGTTCCACTCTCAGTAAGTTAGGGTAGCCGATCACTGGGTTTTATTATGTAGCGCTATTGCGCGCCATGCTATAATATATTTAACCTCATCGCATAATATTTTATTATAATGAATTATATAATTCATCTCTCTCACAATTAACATTTGGAGAATCGTCTATTTGTGATATAATAAAGGGAGATGGACTAAATTCGATGAAATTTAACACATGAAGAGATCATGATTATTAAATATGTAAAAAAAATTAAAAAAATTTAGATGATTTGATCTTATATATATAGTAATTTTTTAATTCGACGTGTAATTTAATTGAAGAAAAAATTTAGTCTCTTTCTTACACACATGATATTCGAGTTTTAACCGCAATCATTGTTTTTATTTTATCTATTTATTTTTATTATTTCGCAGTTTATTGTTTTGCATTTTGTTAACTGTTTGAATCTTCATAATTATTACTTATAATTTACAAAATTGCTTGTTTACTGTCATACATGACATAGTTTTAAGTGGAAACTTGATTGGTGTGTGAACGAGTTAATTGTTGTATAATGTATGTGGTGTGTACTGTATATATGTTTCCCAATTATAATAATAAAAATAAATAAAATCATACTTATTCTTTTATCATTTTGTCCGACGTTTCAAAGAGATGAGCTGCAGCCAATTCTACTTGACTTCGAATCGAAGCGTAATCGTTGCCGTTCATCCGATTTCCTATTCTTAAATGCAATGATCGATTATTGGTATAAAAGGTAACAATTAAGTTTGGTTTTGACATAACGGTATATGTTAATCATATCGTTTCAGTTCCGATCCAAATAAATAAAGAATAGACAAAGTTGGATTGGAAGTTAATCTCGAACTTATTGTAATCTTTATAGATTAGTAGAATTGTAGGATAAATTGTGTGGAAGTTTCGCACGTTGGACAACGTTGACTAAAACAATGTGTTTTGCCTATCATTACTCTCATTGTCTTTATATGTACTATCATTTTGCGAACACAAGCAGACCGTGCGACCGTTTTGCAAAATTTAATGAAATTGATGACGTATTTTGTTTTATTAATAATAAAACACACATCAGATAATTACATAAGTAATTTACTATTTCGATATCGAAATACATGTACGATATCAAAGTAAGTTTTATCACGTAATTTAAGTCCTAATACTGCGCTATTAGCTGCTATATATTAGTGTATCGTTGGTTTTGTGACTTTGAACGCGCTCGTAAAACCGGTAAAGCGTAACAATAAGTCGATACGGACACAAGAGCTGTTTAAAATGTATGTATGTCGAACTTTCCCTTAAAAAAATTGTATTCGTCTTCATTTTCTATCGCTTGTCGGATTTCGAACTTCATTTGTAATGCAGATTTATTATGATATATTTTTTTTATTATTATTTATTGCAGGAAAGCAGACTAGCAAATTTAGCCACATTATCGTAAATACTCTGCCCAGTGAGACTGGCCTGTATTGCTTATTTTGTTCATGCAAAAAAAAAGATGAGACATTTGTTAAAAAAAAATTGGACTCGTTAAATGTAAGAGTAATAGACGTTTGTGGAGACTTAGGGGAGACCAACGCCGCAGAATTCGGATACTAATATTTGTTACTGGACTTCCTCTTCATTTGCAGAAGAGATTTTTGTAACCCCCCTTAGGAGGGATACGGGTTATGTAGGATTGTTACTTTTTAAGTTGAACTTCGTCCAAAAAAAAGGCTTTTTACAATTATAAGCGACTAATCCCTATGAACCTCTGCAAAATAGATATTGTTTTTAAAAGAAAAACTTCAAAATTATCATTATATATATATATATATATATATATATATATATATATATATATATATATATATAACTATTCTATTCTACATATATGTATGTCAACTCTTGATTTGAACTTTAGTGTCTTTTAGTTGGATGATTTAGATTGAATCCGGTAGGTAGCACTGCGATCGGTTTTCAGTTTTGTTTTAAAAATAAAAACTAATGTAATTATTGTTGTTTACGAAGACAGAACAAACAAGTAGTTCAATATAAATTATCGTAAAATCTATAAACAAAGAAGTTCCTATTACGTTAACCTCGTTTCGCAATCAAAAGAAATTTCAAACTACTTAATTATACAGGAAGTGAATTTAAATAACATTCGTTATTAAATTCTCACAATACTTATTAAATGGACACGCCTCTTCTATTGTATTTAATTATCTTGATATAATGTAACGGAAACGATTTAAAAAGTCAACTGGCTGTCAACGGCTTTGTATATAATGAAGCTTATAATTATTTTATATATCGTGTACTGACAAATATATACATATAATATAAGCGAAATACCATCATGTGTTCTCTTAAGCCGAGATGGCCCAGTGGTAAGAACACGTGAATCTTAACCGATGATCGTGGGTTCAAACCCGGGCAAGCACCACTGAATTTTGATGTGTTTAATTGGTTATTATAATTCATCTCGTGCTTGACGGTGAAGGAAAAAATCGTGAGGAAACCTGCATGTGTCGAATTTCACTAAAATTCTACATGCCACATGTGTATTCCACCCACCCGCATTGGGGCATCGTGGTGGAATAAGCTCCAAACCTTCTCCTCAAAAAGGGAGAGGAGGCCTTAGCCGTTAGCAGGCTGTTAGCCTGTGAATGTCCCACTGCTGGGCTAAGGACTGTACTGTACTGATCTATTAAACTGTTCACCCGATTGACTTGAAATTTGTCATAGTTACACCTTCTTCGACGTAAACTAAGAACGGATGTTACGCAAATCTTATCCTATCTACCAGTACGAAGCCGGGAGATTAACTAGTTCATTGATAAATTATAGTTTCTGTCATATTAAGTTATGAAATTTTATTATTTAATTCTTTTTATTTTTTTAGTTTTTTTTAATAACTTTGATATTATTTTCAATTAAATTTTGTTTCACTAATGACGAAAAATAATTATAATTTAATATGAGAGTATTTTTTCAAATGAGCATGATAAGCTAATTATTTATTTTAATAATAGATAAGTATATTTACATGTAAACATCAAATATTGCATGATCTTTGTAAACTCAAGTTTGTAATAAAGAATATTTTAATTTGAAATTATAGTAACGGGTTGTTAATATCCCATTGCTTGACTCCTATCCGTTTAAGAAGAAGGATTGGAACTTATCCCATCACACTACAATGCGGGTTTGTACGATGTTTTTCTACACCGCCGATTTAAGTAATTCTTTTTTAATATATTAATAACTTCGAAAGAAATCATCCAATTCGGATGATTTTTAGGCAAGCGCGCTCCACCTTAGACTGTATGATACCTTTCCATGAGGTATGATAACAGTCAAGCGCTAGCCTATATATATTAAAAAAAAAAGATGGACCTTAGTTTGACAAATAAAGAAAGTTATAGTGATATAATTTAGCTTTCATAAAACCAGATGATTTGATGATCAACAGCAGTGGTATTCTGTATCACTTCATTACTCACCCGTGAAATGTTGACAACCGATTTATTGTGATATACTATTTTGATGCGTATATTCTTGTAATGTTATAATTTTTATGGTCAATGTCGCATATCACTTTCTGATATTTAACAAACGTTTTCTGCGGTGAGTTTCGGGTTTGTTCATACAGATTAGTCTTACTGGATAAAAATTGCGTGAAATAACGATTTCAAACATCAATAATATTATTTATATAAAATATAATATATTTTATTAGAAGATACTATGACGAAATAATTTGTTCCAAGATCCCATTGTTGTACAAATTATTTTATCCTCCTTATTACCTCTACTGGTGAAGGAGATGATTGAGTATTACCCAGTGGATCGAAATTGCGATTCAAAAGTTGATGTTTTTTACAGTAGCTATTTTTAATTATTATTTGTATATATATTTATAAGACTTTAATGTAAATAATTCTTATGTAAATAAATATTAATGATGATGAGAGAAGAAAGAAATTATTAAATATATAGATATAAATTTATTTGTATATAGTTGACTATGTAATTACATTGTAAAAAAAATATACATTAAATATAAAGTTACCGCCGATTCGGAATTTAAATTCCAACGAGAATAAATCGCAAGAAATTCAATAATTACACGTTTCAACCAATTATTTTGTAAAGGTATGTTAATATATGATTTAATTATTATTTATCTTGCATGAAAATCAAATACTTACAATATCTCAAAAAATCTTCACGCATTTGTATCATCTGTTTTTTTTAGTAATTTAGTCTCATTTATGAATGTTATTTTTTAACATAAAAACTCATCGTATACCTTAAAAATTGAGGCATTTTCCGACCGACTAAGTTATCTAGTGTTTATAATTCATCTCGTGCTTGGCAGTGAAGGAAAACATTGTGAGGAAACCTGCATGTGTCTAATTTCACTGAAATTCTGTCACATGTGTGTTCCACTAACCCGCATTGGAGCAGCGGGGCGGAATAAGCTCCAAAACCTTTTCCTGAAAGAGAAAAGGAGAGCAGGCCTTAGCTCAGCAGTGGGAAATTCACAGGCTGTTACTTCGGTAGTATAGATTTCATAAGAATGTATATTTGCGTAATGATATGCGATTTACACAATTTCCGGTTATTAGGTTTTGATGTCGAAATTATCTCTATTGCTTCTTCATCTATGTTATTATGCATCGTGTCCTTTCCTTGATAGTTTGTGAAGATGAATTTGACGGGAAGTCTTCGTGTATACTTATTAGCCAGGTCTAAGTTATAAGCGTTATTAGTTTTATAATTTTGACACAGTATATATTCCTTGGGACAGTAGTTGCAAAAACCTTTATAAAGTATCTTTTCTAAAGATTAATCTACAACGCGACCGCGAATCGGCAAGCGCAAGCGCAGCGTAGGGCGCCCCCCAGCCAGGTGGACCGATGACCTTAAAATGGTGGCGGACACCAACTGGATGCGGAAGGCGGAGGAGCTTTGGCGCACCTTTGGAGAGGCCTATGTTCAGCAGTGGACAATGATTGACTGTTGATGGATGATTATCTACAACGGCTTTTGTTTTGTTACACTCGTCCGTTTGGACTCTACTACCACTTACCATCAGGTGGAGTAGAGTCATTTGCCCTCCCGGCGAATATAAAAAAAAAACACTCGATCTTATTGCCTGTTAGTGACAAGTATTTTTTGTTAGATTATTTTTTGGGATGAACGGAATTGCAATTCAACGGAGTTCTGCCGCTAGCACCAGTAATAACACTGTTCAACGCGATCATATTTTTTACAATAGCTGTTTATAATTTTTGATTTCTATTTACTTCTTTTAGACTTATAAGTAATACTTAAGTGAATAAAAAATTTTTAATTACTAATATATTAATATTATTATTTATTTAGCCGTATAAAGCCTTAACAAACTAATACACACGTGTGTTACACTAATTGGTCGTTGCACCTAAAGTTAACAACTTTATGCAATCGAATCAATAATGTTTCGCTTAATATAATATTTACATTTTATAATTAAGAAATTAAGCGGGGTATTGCATTATTACCTCCTGGACTATGTTATCTTTTCAAGTTAAAATTACTAAGTTTTTTTTTTTTGTTGATGATGTTTTTCGGTATTTACGATCATGGCTATATATTACCACCAAACACCATTCGTATTGTTGTGTTCCGGTTTTAAGGGTGAGTGAGCCAATGTAACTACAGGAGACTTAGTTCGAAAGATTGATGGCGCATTGACGACGTAAAGAATGATTAATATTTCTTACGGTATTAATGTCTATGTACGATGGTGACCATTAACCATCAGGTGGCCCGTTTGTCCGTTCATCTTCCTATTTATATAACAAAGGCGTTACACTTAGTAATTATCAAAAACCTCCAAAAAGTATATTTTACAGCAGAAGCTACTTTAAAACGTAAAAATATCGTGATGATTATTAGTTATAATCTTCACAATATTTTGGATAAGCGTTGTCAAGAGTACATAAAAGGGCAGTTTGCCTAACAGCGGCTACAAGCTATTATAATAATTTTATTGAAACTTTGTATGAATGCTATGAAATTTATTAAATTATCGTTATTTTATTATCATTTAATAGATATTATTGATGTATAGAATCGATTTTATTTTATTATTATGTTTGGACCATACAAAGAGATAATCGCGTTCGACGACGCGTAGTTTCCGCAATGCCTTTCACTGTTTGCTTATGCATAACGTTATAGAGTTTAAGTGCTAACTTTACTTTTATTCACTTATCATTACATATATATTCCTTTATATAAAAGTATATATATATATATATATCAAAAACTAGCTACAAACATTTAAAATTAAATTAAGTTCAGTTTTTATATTATAGATGTTATCTATGCATAGTGTTTATTTTATGAAAAGTTTTTATTTAAAATCAACTTTAGATTTATCTGAAATTTTGTATATTTTGTGCCGAAAATAAAATTGTATCTAGCAATGTATTTATAACAATTTTGTAACATATTATGTAAACGCAAATATGTTTTCATGTTTCGATAGAACATCCCGTCCGGACAGATCTTTCTAGTCGAATGACAATTTCATCACTTTCTGACGTATATTTGTAGTGTTGCCATCACTTTTTGACATTTCACGATCGTGTTCCGTGTTCTGCTTGAGTGTTAACAAACTACATGTAGTTTTAAATGAAGGATAAGCGACTGCACAAAATATAACTTTCAGCCATCGATCTATCGAATGTTGCAAATGAAACACCTTGACTTCAATCATGGTCATCACACGTATCATTTTCCGTCACACCATCATGTTTATTATGTTGTAGCAAAAACTGTAACTGTATCGGACTTGTTTGGTCAGCGTGTCTAATTCGCAAGATTCTGTGACGAGTTGAACAAAAAATTAATAGTAAGTTTTAACTAATAATATATCCTATTACGCGTACACCTTATGTCAGAAGTGCAACAGCTCAAAGGGCAAGGCAATAGCAAAAAGGCATTACGCTATTGACGCTTGTTTTATTTTTCTTTAATTTTCTCAGTAGTATTTGACTTTGGCAGATTACTTCGCCTATAGTGAGAGTAAGGTAGATGATACTACCCCGAAGAACAAGCCAAAGTGATAACACCACAATATGGCCATAAGTAACAGAGAAATCGGTAGGTTTGTGACGATAAGCTCGACCTTATTTACTGCACAGAAACATCTAAAAAGACAATAGCTTTGTGTGAATCCATAATGAATATCATAGATTATTCAAGAGACCAATGATATCACGTAGATTCGATGTCAAATTTATTTGTCTTTATTCCTCATATGGTTGGGATAGTATATATGCGATTGCTTAAGTCATCTGAATCATAAGATCCGTTTACACAATAATCCTTAACTGGAAAACACGTTGACTATTTCTTAATTATTCATAAATAGATGATTACAAAACGACACGGTCCGAAAAGGCGTGTCACAATAATTAAGAAAGTTCACATTTGTTCAGCGATTTGCGTTTCGGTTTTTTTATTGAGTAAGCTTTAACGACATTCGTGATGGTGAACGACCGTTTTGAGAAGAAGATTTGGAGCTTCTTCCACCATACTGTTTCAATGCGTGTTGGTGGAATACACATGTAGCAGAATTTCACTTAAAGTACTTTTTTTAAAATCATCAAGCACTCAGCAGTGGATCATCGTGGTGGAAGCTCCAAGCGTTCTTTTCAAGAGGAAAGGGATTAATCTACCTGTGGGTCAAAGTATCCATTGTCTCAATAGTAAAGCATGTCTAGCTATGTTTTAATTGAAATAAGTCAACGTAACAGCTATTTTGTATGAACAAATTCGAATTTCACTGTTAAACACATTGACTAAAATAATTATTATAATATATAAAGAAAACAATAATCAAAATTCACGAGTGAGATACAGTCAGTTTTAAAACGGTTACTTATTACTGCTTAGCTCCTTACACGCCAGCTTATATTTGTTGCTTCTGTTTTTTTTTAAATAAAAAACGATTATCAGTATGGCATTGCACAGATTAAAATTAGCCTTTATATGCCAAGTGGTACGTTTAATGTACATCTGTAATCTATAATTTTTGAGTGATGGGTAACGAGACAATTTTTTCACGTCACATATTATATTATTACTTCGAAACTTACGATTCATATTTTATATGTAAGCTTTTGCGATTTTGAATTACGTTTAATTTAATTCATTGATACAATACATTTAATAAATATACATTAAAGTGGATATGTCAAACCTGTAAAAACTAATAAATTGTCTATGGATTCATCTTATTATCTTTGATTAGTCTATTGTCTATGCCGGATATCTATATAGTAATTAATACGTATCTATATATAACTAACGGCCTAACATATAAACGTTGCTAAGCGACAGATTAATTAAACAATGCTGTGTCTTCTTCTTTCGAATGTCAAATCAATAAAGACAGAAAGAGATGAATCAGTGTTATCTAAACATCCGCTAAGCAATGTTTATAAATAAGGCTGTAATTGTGATAATAATGCATTAAATTAGTTCAGTACTCCCCGTGCCTCGGAAACCATGTAAAGCCGTTGGTGAACTCTTTCCGGTCGTGTCGGACTGTCGTCCCATCGGATTATGAGAGTGACGGTAGAGAGAGTGCACCTGTGTTTGCACACACACGTGTGCACTATAATATCTCCCGCGCAGTTTGCTAATCTCTCTTGAGATTGGCCGCCGTGGCCATAATTGGTCTGGAGGACATTATTATTATTATTATTAAATTAGTACATATTCAAAATTACTTTTGAAACATTTATTAAGCAATTTAAAACATGTACTTAAATATGTATTATTACGTATTATGTATTGTTAATAAAATTAAGGTAATATAAATTTTATTACCAATGCATTAATCCGTTGTTTTGTAAATTGTAATAAATTCTTGCCTTTATTATAGTTAAAAATTACCATAAAAGTTTTCGTAACAACAATTATATTGATATTAAAGTGTTATGTTGTCACTTTTAGAAAATGGCAACATTAAGCGATTATTTCGGCAATTTTGTGTTCTTAGAACCGTAATGTCATTTAAAGTGAGTGAGTATTAAGTTGTGACTTGCGGTATAAAGTCGGTTCCATATTTGACGAACGATTACTTGATAAATCGTGATTCTTGAAAAATGCGTTGAAATTATACGTTAGAATGTATAAAAGTTAACAAAAATGTTACAATATATAAATATGCTTATAATTCTTTAATGAATCTCATTATGAATATTTTTTGATGTTACAATATTGCAACGTGCGCTTGCACAATTTTTTTTATTTTTATTCCTTAATAATTTGACGATAATTAATAACATTGAAACATCATAATAATGAAATATCGAGATTATGATGACTTTTTTTTATAGAATAGGAAGGCGGACAAGCATATGGGCCACCTGATAGTAAATGGTTCCAACACCCATAGACATTGGCATTGTAAGAAATGTTAAACATCGCTTACCTCACCATTGCGCCACCAACCTTGGGAACTAAGATGTTATCACGCTTGTGCCTGTAATTACACTGGCTCACTCACCCCTCAAACCGGAACACAACAATACCAAGTACTGCTGTTTTGCGGTAGAATATCTGATGAGTGGGTGGTACCTACCCAGACGAGCTTGCACAAAGCCCTACCACCAGTAATAATGATGAATCATATCATTGGTTTACTCATTAATGGATTTTTTAAATAATTTATTAGGTGATTTATATTTAATTGTGCGTGATAACATTAGTTTAAATTATATAATTATTATCATTATATATATGTATGTATATATAATTATTATACATTACATAAAATAGTTTAATATGTTTAGTAACTAAATGTATTCCATCAAAATAATGACGTCAAAGTCATATGATCGTTCTGAATACAGTCATATGTGGACCCAGCATAATGTTTCCGAATAGATCGTCATGCACCGGCGCTAGTGAAAGCGGTTGCGCAACCAACAGCTGAGTGAGATGCAAATAAGTCAGTGTCAAATATATTTTGTTGATTTAGGTTTAATATCGTCACGTAACAATGTTTCCGAAGTTTTTTTTTTAATTTATAGTACCATATTTATGCTCGTGCTATTTATTTATCTGCCTATTCATTTATTTGATAAGGTATACCAACAATTTATAAACTTATTCCAGATCATAAAAGTAGTAATAGTAACAGCCTGTTAATGTCCCACTGCTGGGCTAAGGCCTCCTCTCCCTTTTGAGGAGAAGGTTTGGAGCTTATTATACACCACGCTGCTCCAATGCGGGTTGGTAGAATACACATGTAAAATATTTTTTGATGTGTGAATACATCACTTACAAGTGTGCACATTATTTTAATATTTTAGGTTCAAATAAAGTTAATATTACAAAATTTATGAAATAATTAAAATAAAAAACACATAGTAAAAATTATTATATATTAAGAATTTAAGCTATCAGAATAAAAAGTTTTATCTTTGGTACAATATAAATAATATAAGGTGTATGAACGAAACGGCGAAAACGAAATAAATGTAAATAGGTAATTCTTCATTCAACACTAAATTGTAACAATCTTGTAAGAACTGATAAAATAAATATTTTTATTTTTGTAATGGCAACTTAACGTCACGTTTGGTTATTGTTCGTATTGCCTGAAGTGAGTAAAAAAAAATTGTTCGTCGTTTTTTATTTGAATAAAATTATTTTTGATTAAATGCAAAGGTTTTATATCATTTTTCAAAATGAGGTTTCGCTTTTTGTGATGCATATTATATATATTGATTTTTTTATTCTACAGGAACCCAATATACAATTATATGTCAAACATATACTAATATTATACATTGGATAATTTTGTTTAGACTATATAATATTATGCTATGACCCACGGTAGCGGAGTAGTACCGCATTATTTTGTATTTATTTTATATTGCTTAGGGGTAATGTAGAACTGTCATTGGAAATGTCTTTACAATATGAATATATTACAAAATATATGATGATAAAAATAAAAATAAACTTACCTGCGCACCTAAAAACCATGCAAAGAAAGTGTTAATATATAAAATAGTACATAATATAAGTATATAAATAGATGTGAGGAAGCAAGACATAGTTAAAGAGCTTAGAAAGAAATATATAATATATAGAAATGTATATACAATATCAAATACCTGATGACGCCTTGATCTAAAAATAATCTGGAACGTTCTAGAAATTTCTACGCTTCTAGCTATGTCTTGCCACACGACCACATCTGAGCTCTGTTAGTTTTGATTTATTTATCTGCTAAGTAATTCTCATCACACTGTTAAGTAATTCTATCCGAATTTATTTTATGAAATCTTTTTTATCAAAAAAAATTTTTAAAGCAAAGAACCAAATTGAAATGCTTACAAAAAATAAACAATTTATGAATATATAAAATGGAAATTAATTATAATGTGGATATAACAATAACCGCAGAGTTAAATGGAGCGAATAAATCTTATTACTTAACGCTTAAAAAAGTCGATGAGATAACTATGATAATTACGCAACGGTGTGATAGAATTTGCAGATTATAAACACTTACTTTCATCATTTATAACTGGACCAAAACTGTGTCCTTCGTTCGCTGAATACTCTATACTGTTCGAATCTTGAACACCTAGTAAACCGGCTCTTCCTACTCTGTGGCAACAACTCTTTAGCAAGCTCCCACAAGAACCATCTAGAAGGCCACCAACCATCCAGCAGTAGAAGAAAAACTCACATGTCCCGCCTTGGGAACAGTTTTTTTCAATCTGTGCGTCATCTTTCTTTTCATTCTCTGTTAGAAGATCAGAAGCTTCTGGCACATTGTCTAATATTCTCCCTTTTCTCTTATCATTTGTACTATGAATTTGTACTTTATTTGTACTTCTTAATTCTTTTATGATTTCGTTAATTTTTTTCATCTGTGCGTCAGATATCGGTTTGAATTCTGGCAGCACTGATTCGTATGAAGCGTTCGGATACACGTACAAATTTCTTTTAATTTTCATATCAGTTTGTATGAACATAGGTTTTATATAATTCGGTTCGTGTTTTTTATTATTTAATTTTCCCATTCTTTTTATTTCGTTGTATCGAGCTCGATGTGGGTCGTTGGCATCTGTTCGGATGAAAAAATTGAATGAATTATTTACAATGCTTTTTACAATTAGTTATTTATATAAAGAAATATATAGTTAATGAGCATAGATATATATGATATAATGGTATAGATATTGTGATAATGATAAAGTAAAAATATTAAAATGAGAAGATGAATTTTATTTTTGTGATATTTATGGTACAATAGTTGATTTCCATTTTTTGACTTATAATGGTAAGTGTTGACCAGCATCTATAGACACTTACATCAATACGCCACCAACCTTGGGAACTAAGGTGTAGCTCCCGTGTACTACACAGGCTCACTCACTCACACACGAAAGCACTAATTAATGCTTTTTGGTAGTAGAATATGTAAATGGGTAATATCCACCCAGATCCGCCCGTCTGGGTAGATATTGCACAAAGACTTACCACTTGGTAAATTTCTTTTAATAGAATATTATATAAAAATGTCAAAACTCGATTAGTTACCTAAGTTTGATTGAGTCTTATTATTAGTTTAGGTTCAAGCTAAAAATATACTTTATTCAAATGGGCTAGTGGCATAGACAGTTTTAAATCAGCAATTTTTCAAGATTACGTCAAATATAAAGCTAGCACCCATTCGGAGTGTAGATTTGACGGAAAATTCAGGGTACTCAGTAGGTATTATCGAATTCACGAATTAATATGTATATTTATAAACTATTAATGAGAGTATTTTTTATAATTCTGCTACTCTTAATTTTTCAATTTTAAGTAAATTAATATTATTTCTATTTACCCCTCTAATTAAGCGTAAAGTTTATGTTAGGGGTGGAAAGGAAAATAGCTCAAATCAGGATCGAACCTGCGTCTTTTACATCGCTAGGTACCCACACCATAGCCATTGACGCTTCATTTATTTACTTTTTATATATTATATATTTATTTGTTGCTTTGTGTAATCATATTATGTACTAAAATCTCCGAAAGACGGTTTAGTTATTTTTCCAGTAGGAAACAACGTCTCGTCATTTATTAGTACGAAAAATTAGATATAAATTATTATTTTGTTAACTGTATTTTTCGATTCGAGAATATAATTAGCGTATTATAAAAAAATATTCTCTAATGTCGGTTTTATTACTCGATAAATTCTAAATAGAAGCGGTAGTAAACTTACCAATTAAATGAGTTTCATAACAGTCATTTTTCTCGGACGCTAAGTAGGTCGTACCGTCATCAAAACAAATTGAAAACAATAATTTGTCTTTAATTTAAATATTTTTATACGTAACGTTTTGAGATTAGATAGAAGATTAATTTATATTCGATGTAAACATAATGTTATCATAAGAAGAAGAAGAGGTTGTAAAGAAGGCTCCATTTAAATAAGTTGCGTAATAATCTCCACTTTTCTCGGACGCTAGCTGTGTCGTACCGTCAAAAAAATATAAAAATTGTTTTTTTTTTAAGAAGAATATTTTAATAAAATACGACGATGATGATATATATAAAAATACTCCAACTAATTAATCACCTTTTATTTTCATAGTTAAAGATACAGCTTTCAAAATTTATCAATTTTTATCAAAATTAATAATGTTACTACTACATACATTGGATTAGATTATACTGAATACATAATAAATATAATATTTACAATATAACCTACTTATTAAAGAAGTAATGCGTACATAAAATATAAGTTATCTATTAATTTATTGAGATAGAAGGAATTAAGGAGCATAATTTAAATAATAATATGATACACATCACACACACATCACATTGGAATAATATTTAATTATAATAATAATTATAATAATATCCTGGGACGTTTTTCACTCACGGCCATCTGATTCCAAATTAATCTTGTACAGAGCTTGTACTATGGAAACCAGACAACTGATATACTACATATACTATTTTTCTTTTGTAAATACATACTTTTATAGATAATTACACCCAGACTCAGGACAAACAGACATGTTCACGCACACAAACATCTGTCCTGGGTGGGAATCGAACCCACAACCTTCGGCGTGAAAGGCAAGTATCCACCAACCACGCCAACCGGCTCGTCAAAATTACTTAACAGATGATCATGAAATTTTGCATACACGTTGTCTGGGGGACAGAAAGACATAGAATAACTAAAACCTGCTCCACCCCCTCACACGTGGTCAAAACCGCGGGTGGAAAATAGTAATTAATATAAAGATAAAGATAATATTTACTTTTAAAAATTGTGCAGTGTACGCGGTTTTTATTCCGTTTATTGGTGTAAGCGTAAATTGACGGCAAGTATGTTTCTGTGAAATATATCTTGCAAGGAAAAAAAAATTAATATAAATGTATTTTAATTTATATAAAATGTAACAACCGAATATATTATTTGGGAGTCTACATCCTAAAGAAGTTATAGTTTCACTTTCAACTACTTTTTAAACAAATATAACATCAATGCCTACTGGAATAAAGTATAGTTTGATTAGATTTGAAATAATTCACTTCCATCCATCGAAACAAACTGTAACAATTGTAATACACTAGTAAATTATAAAGCTACACGCTGCCGTAAAATGCAAAAGCAATTGAATAACAATTTTAAATCACTATATAATTTGCAACGATATATTTTTCTGCGGACAGTACACTTCACTTTCACGTACCAATCGCGTAATGTTATACAATTATTCTGTTATTTGTATTGTATTGTAAAATATTATCGACTTTGTCATCAGTTGTTTAGCATACAGACTAAATAATAGTGATACAGACGGACATAAGCCATATCATCGCTTTGAAAGTGAAAACACATTATGGAATTATTTATTAAAACTTTATTTGTGTGATTTGTGTTTCAGTTCAGAAACACAATAAGGAGATTCAGGTGAATGAATTGGGTGGTACCTATCCAGACGGGCTCGTACAAAGCCCCAAGTTTATTTATTTTTTATTTATTTTAATAGTGAACCAACCTTTCATACAATATTAACTTAGTCTTATAAGTAACTTATACATGAAAGAAAGTCACAACATATTGTATACATAATACTTAAAGGCTAACTCGGTATTCATAATCTTACGGACATTCTTCGTTATTGTACCAAAAAAAACTATTAAAAACTGAAACAAGAACTATATGATAAGAAAATAAATAAAAAGGAATGAGTATATATATCTATATTAGACTACTTGAATTAAGTATATTTTAAATAGATTTGATTAGATCGGCTTTACACGTGGACGATCATCTTAAACTATTCCTAAAAAAATTATGGAAGCCCGTCTAAATAAATTAGTTGTACCCACTCAGCACATATTTTTCCACCCTACAGAAGCTCTGAGTATTTTTAGGTGAGTCAGAGTTTTAGAACTCTAAATTCCTGACCACCTCAATGTCTGGAAATGTATAGCAGCGCGTATATTTTTAAGGCATTTCCTGCCTCACACAACCACTCTGTGGAACCAGCTTTCACCGGAGACTTTTCCGATCAAATAGGACATAGCAGTCTTCAAGAAAAGAGCGTAGACAATCCTTAAATGCCGGCAACGCGCTTGCAAGCCCTCGGGACATTTTCCATCAGGTGAGCCTCCTGCTCGTTTGCCCCCTCTTACAAAACTACAGGCACAAGGGATATATATTAGGGATAACATATTAATACCCAATTTTGGGAGGGCATTGACGAAGGATTGTTAATGTTTTTTTGCAGTTACTTATTTAAAAGAGCCCTTTTGCCAGCTTGCACCTATTTTAAATAATTAAGAAAAACTTAAACAGCATCTGTAGAGCTATCCCGTAATAGTACTTTATGTACACGCAGAGATGCCCCAGTTGTAAGAACGCTTGAATCTTAACCGATGATCGTTTAAACCCGGGCAAGCACCTCTGC
This sequence comes from Nymphalis io, assembly GCF_905147045.1. NCBI lineage: Eukaryota > Metazoa > Arthropoda > Insecta > Lepidoptera > Nymphalidae > Nymphalis > Nymphalis io. Next base: position 5,252,606 of record NC_065915.1, on the reverse strand, counting down.
ATTTTCATGTGCTTAATTTCTGTTCATAATTCATTTCGTGCTTTTTTATGAAGGAAAACATCGTAAGGAAACCTGCATGTGTCTAATTTCAGTGAAATTCTGCCACATGTGTATTCCACCAACCCGCATTGGACCAGCGTGGTGGACTAAGTTCCAAATCTTTTCCTCAAAAATGGAGAGGAGGCCTTCGCCCAGCAGCGGGACAATTACAGGCTGTTACTGTACTGTGACTGTAACGAATTAAATTAGCGTAAACCGTTTCTCAGTTTTAATATTTCACTGAGTGACGAAGCGAGTTCTTGCTAAATATTGTTGTTTTAAAACAGGGATACGTCAAATCTGTTATTCACAATATAATATAAATAATTATATAACGAAACATAAAATCTGTCAACAATTTGGGTTATATATAAATACTATTTGGATATTACATAATTATAGCGCAGCTGTGTGTCATTTGATCATCGTCGAAGAGCAAAAATGGCTTTCATTGATTTCCTACCAAATTATCCCCATCATTAAAGCTTTGATAGACTCATTAACATCATGGCTCTTTACCATATTATCTAAAGATAAAGCTGTACGAATTTGCCAATGGAATTCACATCGCGTAGTTACTTGCATTTGATAATGTTGACAAAGTTTTATTTTCGCTTGGACTTTTCATTTGAATTTTGGCAATCTGGCGCCTAGAGCGACTCCCTTTGCTCTACCTTAAGGCGAAGGCGTTAATTGTATACCAATAAAAGAAGATTATGAATTTTTTTTTATCGTGATGCTGCTTGGAATAAAAAATATGCACAGAAATCGAAATAATAGAAATATGTTTATTTAACATATTGGACAATCTGCTAACAATTAAATACACTGTATATCAATTTTATGATCATTTTATCATTAGTATATTTTATAGGTGGTATTACTACTGGTGGTAGAGTTCGTCTGGGTAGGTACCCCCCCACTCATCAGATATTCTACCGCAAAACAGCAGTACTTGATATTGTTGTGTTTCGGATTGAAGGGTGAGTAAGCCAATGTAATCACAGGCACAAGGGACATAACATCTTAGTTTCTAGGGTTGGTGGTGCATTAGTAATGTAAGCGATGGTTAACATTTCTTACAATGCCAATGACTATGGGCGTTGGTGACCATTTACTATAAGGTAGCCCATATGCTCGTCCGTCTTCCTATTCGACAAAAAAAGACAAAGATTAGGAAGTCGTAAACGTTTTCCGTGGGTGGTTGTTGGTGTCTTTTGAAGTAACCGGACCCCACACAGTGTTTCCTAATGGCCCATTAGAATTGTAAAGTGTTTTTTTTTAATTAATTATATTTCAAAAAATAAAGTTTTATTTAAATAAATGTAAATGATTATTATTTAGAGATGGTTAATAATTAACTCAATAAAACTATAACTTTCGCATTAATTGAGTATTAATTAAATATATAACAATATTATCATTTCAAATTGATCATTAAGTATTTTTATACATAATAACATATATTATTTACTACCTATTTATGGTTTAAATCCGAACACCAAGATTTATATAAAATAATGGTATTTGTTTGAGATATGTGTATTTTAAGAATTCATATGTTTATACACACAAATGTCTGTCCTGGGTGGGAATTGAACCCACGACCCACACTACGATGGCGTGGTTGGTAGGTACTTGCCTTTCACGCCGAAGGTTGTGAACATGTCTGTTTGTCCTGAGTCTGGGTGGAATTATCTATATAAGTATGTATTTACAAAAGAAAAGTAGTATATCAGTTGTCTGGTTTCCATAGTACAAGCTCTGCTTAGTTTAGGATCAGATGGCCGTGTGTGAATAATGTCCCAGGATATTATTATTATTAGACTGACGTGTACAGTTTATTACTGTATTTGTTGATGTTTCATCTTTCATCTGATTCATCGTCCGAATTCAATTTTTTCGAATCGGTTGAGTAGTAAAGTGATAGTGTAATAAACAAAGAAACATACTCACTTTTGAATTTATAATATTAGTTAGAAGCCGAGATGGCCTAGTGGTTCGAACGCGTGTTATCTTAAACGATGATCGTCGGTTCAAATCCGGGCAAGCACCACTGAACTTTCATGTGCTTAATTTGTGTTTATAATACAACTCGTGCTTGACGGTGAAGGAAAACATCGTGAGGAAATCTGCATGTGTCTGATTTCATTAAAATTCTGCCACATGTGTATTCTACCAACCCGCATTGAAGCAGCGTGGTGGAATAAGCTCCAAGCCTTCTCCTCAAAATGGAGATGAGGCCTTAGCCCAGCAGTAGGACATTAACAGGCTGTTACTGTTACTATATAAATAAGTATCAACCACAATTGCAGCCAAAAAGAAGGGAAATTTTCTTTTAAAGATTTTGTCACAAAACCTCCAATTCTATTGTTTATGTGTTGTCACAATCACAATAGCTTTCAAAGCAACGTGATTGTGTCTTTGTAGATCAATTTGCGTCATATGTTTACACATAAGAAATCCCATTATTAATATTGATCTGTAATACTAGTGGCGACTCAAGGGGCTTAAGATTAAAAACGCAATAGAAACAGAGCTAATAAGAGCTATATTTGCATTTTTGGCATTTGTATTTCATCAAAAATACATATGAAGAAGAGTCTCTGTTGACAAACCGTAAAATGATCTTTATTTATCAGTCAATAAGCCCTAATTTCGTCTATTAAAAGAAATGAAATTGAAAAATGTATTTTTAAAGTCCAGGAAGCGAATGAAATGTTAACATGCTCAGGAAAACTTGTATAATCGAGTTGAGAATAAAATTGCTCAACGAGTGTCAATGACACTAATGAGGGAAAGAAAAATATATACAGGAATTCGATGTGTGAAAGAGATAACCGTATGTTTGTTTGTACTGTCACATGACAACGCGCGTGACAGTGAAATTTGTTAAGAGGCAGACGTTTATTAATCGAATGAATGTTTTTTTTTATTATCGTAATTGTTACAATAAATTTTAAAAAAAGATGCTTTGGTTTGTTTTTACTCTTATTTTCTTTTTGTAAAAAATTGTTTTTTTTTTAAACAACAATTTATTTTTAATTTAATGTTTATACTACAACAAATATACTGTACGATCCAAGACATTTTAACTTAAAAAGTGATTTAAAAGGATTTTGTACAATATATACAGTTGTTAGGCAGTTGGTGAAATGGACCACCTGATGTTTAATGGTCACCACTAATAAATATAGATTAGTCAATTTTTTTGATTTGGCCGAGATGGCCTAGTGGTTAGAAAGCGTGAATCTTAACCGATGATCGTGGGTTCAAACCCCGGCAAGCATCACTGAATGTTTATGTGCTTAATTTGTATTTATAATTCATCTCGTGCTTGACGGTGAAGGAAAACATCGTAGGGAAACCTGCATGTGTCTAATTTCATTGAAATTCTGCCACATGTGTATTCCACCAATTCGCAATGGAGCAGCGTGGTGGAATAAGCTCCAAAACTTATCCTCCAAAGGGAGAGGAGGCCTTAGCTCAGCAGTGGGACATTAACAGGCTGTTACTGTTACTGTACAAATTTGGATTGGAATTGAATTGGACCTTATAATAACCATTATAAATTAGTAGAATTAGCCCCTGGTGATAAATACTCTATGTTATATTCTGTAGCCCTGATAACGTGTATGGAATATCATGATGATCAGTTGAGTAAAGATGTAAAATCGTAACAAATATATAAACAAACTCAACAACACACATAAATTAGTTAGGATATTCAATATATAAAGGCACAAGGGACATAACATCTTAGTTCCCAAGGTTGGTGGCGCATTGGAGATGTAAGCGATGGTTAACATTTCTTACAATGCTAATGTCTATGGGCGTTGGTGAAGACTTACTATCAGGTGACCCATATGCTCGTCCACCTACCAACACTATAATTTTTTTTTAAATAAAGAGCAGAAGCAAAACGCGTTCCCCTTAACACGCACAGATGTATCGCCGTAGCACTGCCCTATCGCTACGGGAAAAGATTTAATGTAATGGTATTATAAAGTTTAATACTTGCATACCGATTTACTTACCGTTATATTTACGACACGTTTAGGCTTCCCACGTTAAAACGTTAAGTTTCGGCGAGAGAAACATATATCTCATTCATTCTTACATTATAAATGCAAAAGTGAGTTTATTTGTTTGATTGTTATTACGTCTTAATTACTCAAACAATCGTGATATAATTTTGCATACGTGTTGTCAGGGGTGCAGAGGTCATTGTGATGATATTTGGTATAAAGCAAGCTTGAACCTCTAGAAAGTATATAGGCAATTTTTTTTATATCTAAAAACCCCTCCCCATATTAAAATGAAAGAAGCCAAGTATTATTTATTAATGTGTTCACCTAACGCAACGCGCGCATAAACGATAGGCTATAGCACATGCAACCTGGACGATGCTGGCATGATATTATACTGATCCCTGAACAGAGCTCCGAGCCATGAGTGCAGCACACAAAAGTAGGGCCGCGGCCTTATGTAGAAATATCAGGTAGCGTCAAATTTCGCCGAGAGGATTGTCGCAAGGATTTTTATAGGTAAAAATCCCACATAACACCCACCCGGGTGAGTCCGAGTTCCTTTCTGAAAGTTTGCCATTGAAACAAAGGATATGAATCGAGCGCGTGGGTGGGTAGGTGACAGCCCGAGCGCATAGTGCAAACCATATAACCTATAAGGTAACGTAAAAGAACGAACGAATAAATGAAAACTAATTTGTTACAAAAGATGTAAATATCTGTATGTTGCAATTAAATAACTTCATCTAGATTTCTCAAAACCAGAAAACGAACGATAATGACAGTTATAAGAAATAGCTGACATATTTATAATCTATGCAATTCGAATACTTTTTAGAATTGATTCTAAATTTAAAATATTTTTATTTTTCCACCAGTTGGAAGCAGATACCAATGTAGATATTAATAATAATAATGTCTTCCAGACCGATTTCGGCCACGGCGGCCAATTTCAAGAGATTAGCTAACTGCGCAGGAGATATTATAGTGCACAAGTGTGTGCGCAAACACAGGTGCACTTTCTATTCTCTAACCGTCATAATTCGATGGAACGGCAATCTGACACGATCGGAAACAGTTCAGGCGCAGGACCAACGGCTTTACATGCTTTCCGAGGCCCGGGAGCGTACACATTTCCAACTTCCAGACTTAGCCCAATAACTTTTTATTGGCCCGACCTGGGAATTGAACCCTGGACCTCCGAGTCTGGGGCCTTACATATACGGCTACTAGACCAACGAGGCAGTTATGTAAATGTAGATATTATAAGATAATTCGTCGAAACGTCGCTACATTAGCGAGTAATTTGCATTATTTTACATAATATGTACTATTTCCTTTATTACCATACATTGTAATTGTTAATAGCTTAAATTTAAAATATTTCTTATCAATATATAATAAAAAGTTTCCTCGATATAAAATATGATCAAATTATTTATAATTATGCGTTTATTGAAATATGCTTGGTTTCCTTTTCACACCAGATATCGCTTTAAATGACAGACTATAAAGTAATTATCTTAAAATCATTAGTATATAATGCTGTTATTATTACAAAGGATTACTTATCTTTTTTTTAATTGTCAACTAAGATCAAGATGTTGGACTATAAATCAACAGCACACTATATTAACCCTTATTTTTCTGTCAAAGTCAAATAAGTTACGTTGCAGTATAAATCTGTAATTATATTTATACCTCTCAACAAGGGATATTAGAATTACGAGCAAATTGTATGTGTTTTTGCTTGTATAAGACTTATATTTTTGTTGGGCGGGAACATGACTGACCTTATACAAACATGTCCAACCGTTACCTTCCTCTTTAACAAAAAAAAAGATAAAACCGTTATCAATAACGTTCATTAAAACGAGTTTAAAAGAAAAAAAGGTTTTATCAAGACAACAAGAAAGTTGAAGTACGGAAAAGTCAAGTTATGTCAAGAGGTCATATAGTAAATTAATACGTTCTTAATTGTAAGGTTATATAATAACCTATTGCGCATGCGCATGTTGAAATGTCACGGAATCCGTGTTGTGTAACAAACTTTTGTACTCGAAAACTGGTTGTATTCGGAAGTTTCCGGTAGGTATTGGATTTTGTAAATTTTAGCGCCATCCTAATATGTATACTTAGTATAACAGTTAAAGTTCGGTTCATGTATTGCTTTCTGGATTACATAATGTTGCCAGGTGTATATAATAATAATAAATATTTGTAGGTGTAGTGTTCTAACGTCATTGGCAGGTGCATTATATATTCTCTTTGCTATATATTCTCTAGCCCAATTACATTTTAGAATAAAACACAATACTATTAATAATTTGCACTAAATGCTTTATTTTAATCTTATAGTTATGTCTTTGTTTTAAAGGTTGTCATTTAATTTGTTCTATAATCTGTGCTATGTGATATTTGGTGTTCATGTGCAATTACGATTATAAAAATAGCTGTGCTACACACATTATTGACAAGGAAAATATTTAAAGTACCTTTTTCACTTTCAATTTAGACAAGCTTAGTACAGATAACGCTTGGAGACGTTTTTGCGTCTGTAGTAGCGTAATACACGCGTAATTTAGCCACTACTAAAACTGAAATAAACCAGTTTGCGCTGGATATCGCGTGTTTCGAATTCTCGCATAAATAGCGTTAGTGAGTATCATTCTGTTTATTATTATTTTCTTATTAATTAGTTCATCATAAAATGTATGTGGGAAGTCAAATTATACGTCATTCAAAATGTTATAATGAATATGAATGCCATATTGATTAAGAAACAAAAAATAATGCCTGAACTGCAAAGAAATAAGGAAATGTTTGTCTATATGATATTGAAAGTGGTAAATTAATTTCAGGGTAGAGAGCCTTAGTTATAAATAAGTCCGAACGAAGTATCGTTCACATAAATAATTTATCAGATGAAAGCGAGGATGAAGGTACGTAATGTCTGGAGTTGAAGAAATTAATGATTGAAAATTATGTTTAATGTGTGTAATACTAAGTATTTATAAAAATATTGTTTATTCATTAATCTGCTGACGGTGTGTTATACAAATGCAAAAACGTCTCCAAGCTGATTTGACTATTTATATATACTTGTGAGATAGTATATATATATAAATGGATGTAGGTATAATTTGTGAGTTGTGGGTTATAGTACCAGGAAACTATAACCCTATAGGAGTTATCATACGGAAGATTAAATTAAATATATAACAATCTTGAACCAATGTTTGTATATAAAAAAGTAAAACAATACAATTTCTATACTTCAAGATCGTGGGAAGAACGGTGAAAGAGCAGTTTCACTGATGGCCGAGTAAAAAACGAGATACGACTTGGGAATAAGCAATTGTGTTGCACGAAAGTGTTTGTGCGTAATTCGAATTATTTGAAGCATTGGTGACATCTTGGAAGTTGATTACATAGAGATCAAAATCTAAATCCTTAGTAATTTTGTTTGTTAAGCTTTCCCGCCTTAGCTTAGTACAGTATCAGTCTATGAATGTTCCACTGCTGAGTTAAGGCCTCTCCTCCATTTTTGAGGAGAAGGCTTAGAGCTTATTCCAAACCGCTGCTTCAATGCGGGTTGGTGGAATATAGATCTGGGAGAATGTCAGTGAAATTAGACACCAGGTATCCTCACGATGTTTTCCTTCACCATCAAGCACGAGATGAATTATAAAAACAAATTAACTAATTAGTCTTAACTCAACCAATCCATAATCAACATGCATACATAGGGTATTTAAAAACAAAAAATGTAGAGAGCGAAAAATAGTCTATATATGAATAGGCAAACACAAAACACTTCATTACCGTTTTTCTCTCTGTATATCAACAGACTCTTTTAGATACACAAAGCTACCAAACGATTAAAGTATAAAATAAGTTACATATATATACATATACATATATATCGGATATATATATATACTTCAAATATTTAATAATAATGATGATTCGTAGGCATGATTAATTTTAAATAACTTTATATAAGGTGTTATATTGTTTGTTTCCTAAAAAATTATAAATATATAAATGATTATTATCGAATTTCACCCACTGGACAAACACTTTAATAACTAACAAGGTACTGGAAGTCAAATTCAATTGAATTCAAGGTTCATTTTGCAATGCAAAATCTTTGTACTGCGGCAAACTACGACTGATTTCAGCAGGCTGTAAATATGTTAATCTGTACCCGCTTATACTAAAGCTAATATATTATACTTAAGCTTATCAGAATTTGTCTACTGGTTTTAGACTGTGACATCACTCATTAAATAAGATCTAGATATATTTTTGTATTTTTTTTTATTTTCGTTAAAAGCTGTTGTATAAGAAGACATTGTTATACAGGCTTGTAAATGAATACACAAGTGAGAAATCTAAAGCTTATTTTTTTTTCACTTGATCTAATTCTCACTCACAATAGTGGCCAGTATTTAATTATTAAAAAAAATATCTTTATCGCATTTTTATTTTTTGTATATTTATACTTAATTATAATAATGCTTGATGTCATAATTAAATAATCTTAAATTAATTAATAAAAGAGATAGAAACTCAATTAAGTTGTGTATAATTATGCAATTTATTTAAGATTTTAATCTACACGCAATAAATCAAAGACAATCTAGTTGCTACGAAATAGTTTTTATTTGTTTGTACACTTGTTTATATTTACTATTGGTAGGGCTTTGTGCAAGCTCGTTTGGGTAAATACCACCCACTCATCAGATATTCTACCGCAAAACAATAGTACTTGGTATTATTGTGTTCCGGTTTGAAGGGTGAGTGAGCCAGTATACTTACAGGGACAAGAGACATAACATCTTAGTTCCCAAGGTTGGTGGCGCATCGGCGATGTAAGCGATGGTTAAAATTTCTTACAATGCCAATGGGCTATGGTGACCACTTATCATCAAGTGGCCCATATGCTCGGTTGAGCATATGGGCCATATATTTAATAGTATAGGCAGGCGGTTGCCTGCCTATATTATTAAATATATATAGTATATTATAAAGTCTACACGTCTCGGTTCCGCACGGGTAGCATAAGGGTAGTAATTGATTTTTCTTTCTTTTTCAGGAGAGGAGTGAGTACTTTGAGTAAATTCCACTACGATGCTACAATGCGAGTTGGTGGATTGATTTTCTTAAGATTTTTTTTTAATTACGATTCGTTATACATATGAATTATTGAGCACTTGGTGGGGGGAATTTCTGTAAGCTCGTGTGAGTAGGTACTCACTCATCAAATATTCTACCGCTAAATAATAATGCTTAGTATTCTTGTTCCGGTTTGTAGAGTTGTTGAGTGATTGGTAAGCGTACAGGCACAAGGGACATAACATCTTAATTTCCAAGGTTTTAATACTTAAAACGTCGTACTGACAATTTTCTGACATAAAAACCTAATACTTTTTTCATTGTTCACAATTGGTACACAATTTGAAACCTTATAAAACCAACTAGACCTATGTAGCAGTTAAATTATATCAGATAAAAGACAAAGGAAAAACAAGCCGAGATGGCCCAGTGGTAAGAACGCGTGAATCTTAACCGATGATCGAGGGTTCAAACCCGGGCAAGCACCACTGAATTTTCATGTGTTTAATTTGTGATTATAATTCATCTTGTGCTTAACGGTGAAGGAAAATATCGTGAGGTAACCTGCATGTGTCTAATTTTACTGAAATTCTGCCACATGTGTATTCCACCAACCCGCACTGGAGCAGCGTGGTGGAATAAGCTCCAAACCTTCACCTCAAAAAGGGAGAGGAGGCCTTCAGCCCAGCAGTGGGACATTCACAGGTTGTTACGGATTACGGAAAAGACAAAGAATTTTATTCGATGAAAATTCAATTGAATTTTATATTCGTTCTCTTTCATGCAGGATATGTAAAATGTAACTCTGAATAATAAATAAATAATAAATAAATAATATGTACAAGATTAGCTTGAAAAGAACAATCAAGATACTCTGTAATTTATACGGATTATAATGAACTGCTGTGTTATTGAGATTTGAACGAAGATATTTTATAAACATCTGAATTAACACCAAAAGGAGGGTAATTCTATCGTTACGTCACGGTTACATCAGCTGTTTTTGACAAGGAAAGCATTGCATAATATTAAATCTAGAAAGTACGGCTATTTAAAATTAAATCTTATTACTCATTAAAAGAATACATTTTGGATAAAGAACAATAATTGTGAACACTAACCTCAGTGTAAATTTGTTTTGTTTTAAAAAAGCAACAACTTAACGATTATCTTACCATTAATGTTATTTGTAATTTAATGTCAATATTAAAAAAAAAAAAACAAATAAATGAATTTAAATTTGATTTAATTTTTTTTAAAATAAATATGACATATTACTTAAGCAACGCTGTCCTCTTTTAGTGAATATCAAATCAATGATGACAGAAAGAGACAGATACGAGTGTAGTGTTACGAGTATAATAAGGACGTATCGGATTAAAGCGCATCGATTTTAATTATTGTGTTTTATTAACATATGTATTTACGTTATTGAATTGTTTGAAATAAGTAACTACAAGCCTCTTGCTTTTATTCGGTAGAATTTACATTTCGAAACGGTTTTTGTATTACTCGAATTAGTCTATAATATCTACTAATACTAATATTATAAACGCGAAAGTTGCTGTCTGTCTGTGCGTTACCTGTTCACGTCTAAGCCACTGAACCGATTTTGATGAAATTTGGTATGAAGCAAACTTGAAACCTAAGGAAGGACATAGGCTACTTTGTACTTAACATTCAGCCCCTAAGACGCGTGTGAAGCCGAAAACGAATGTTTAATATAATCTTGTAAAATTGTGATTCAAAAGTACTTCACTACTTGAATAAAGGATGTATTGATTGATTTGATACGTGCATAATATATATATGTATATATATGTCAAATTAATCCTTTATTCAAGTAGTGTATATATATATAAGTCGAGATGGCCCAGTGGTAAGAACGCGTGAATCTTAACCGATGAACGTGGGTTCAAACCCGGGCAAGCACCTCTGAATTTTTATGTGCTTAATTTCTGTTATAATTCATCTCGTGCTTTTCGGTGAAGGAAAACATCGTGAGGAAACCTGCATGTGTCTAATTTCATCGAAATTCTGCCACATGTGTATTCCACCAAGCGTGGTGGAATAAGCTCCAAACCTTCTCCTCAAAAAGGGAGAGGAAGCCTTAGCCCAGCAGTGGGACATTTACAGGCTGTTACTGTTACTGTTATATATATATATTAATTTTAAATAATGATAATCATATCCTGGGACATTATTCACACACGGCCACCTGATCCCAAATTAAGCAGAGCTTGTATTATGGAAATCAGACAACTGACATACCACATATACTACTTTTCTTTTGTAAATACATATATATATATTACACCCAGACTCAGGTCAAACAGACATGTTCATGCACACAAATGTCTATCCTGGGTGGGAATCGAACCCACAACCTTCGGCGTGAGAGGCAAGTATCTACCAACCACGCCAACCGGCTCGTCAATGATATTTACTAACACATTACAATTATAGGCTAACTCATGTCAGGTTGAGTCAAATCTAGTTTTGTTCACTCCAGTTTAACAAACAGTGTCAGTTTTGATTACACAATAGTGAAACATTGAGTAATCTAGGAAGTATGTTTACCCCATCCCTGATAATTTTATTAGTTTACTTGGTGAAAGGGCTTTCTGTCAGCCAATTTGAGTAGGTAACTTATCATTTTTTTTATATGCGTCGAGATGGCAAATGACTCTACTCCACCTGATGGTAAGTGGTAGTAGAGTCCAAACGCGACGACGGCCAGTACAGTCGGGAAGAATGCCTACTAGCCGTCCCCGCCTTGCCGGCCCGCAAGATGCCTCTTCACGTTTATTAATATATATTATATTCAATATATATAATATATATATATATATAATATTCCTGTGTTGTCTAGCGAGTTTAATTACCGGTTCTATAGACATACCGTCTTAATTTCCAAGGTGGTTTGTTGTTACTATATTGTAGATGTATGTTTTTATTTTTTATTTTAATAATTAATGAATGTAGATTATAAAAAAAAATATTATGAAACTTCATTTCCTTTATGTTAGAATGAACACACGCATTTATTGTATATCAAGCGAGCATCGAATAGAAAAAGCCTCTTTACAACGGGAAAACAATTCGCGACAGTAAAAATTATTTTGATTATCATTTAGTGCACGCGATAATAATCCTTGTTAATACGTAATATGGTTTCCTTTCGTTTGTACAAAATAAACTCTCATTTTTCATACTTGCGTGACAAAATGTAGCGTGTAGTCAAATGAAGGGAACGGCTGCGATTTTAATTACCGTATTGGTTGTTTGGAAATAAGGTCGAAATTCGTTTGGCAAGTGTTATACGCGAAATGTGTCAGTGTTTACAATCTGTTTTAAAAATGACGAAGTATCAAAGTGATATAGAACGTACATAAATAATTTCGGTTAATTCATAAAGATTTTTATGAACACTTTCATTTTCTAGTTATCTATTTACAAACACAGTTGTGTAATGTTCAAATCTACAATGTGCGGTTATCTTAAAAGGTTATTAATGGGATCGTTATTTTTTTTATAGGTTCTTTATAGTGTAAATATTAAAATTTTCATTTTATTTTTATTTTATTTTAAAACGTCAGAGATGTATGTTGTTTGTATGATATAGTAATTTGTGTGTATGTGACTTGATATGTTGATAAAATTAAATACTATGCAAATATTGGTAATAAAGAATTTATCTTCGAAGTATAAAATAAATATAGAAATGGGAAAATTTCCACTCAGTTTTAAATGTAGACGCGTTTATAATTCCATAATTTTTTAACTATTGTATTATTTAAATAAAATTATTTTCATACAAAATCATTATACGCAAACTTTCTTTCAAACGAAAGATTACTACGACGCATCAATTTCCCGCGAAAAAGGAAACCGCCATATTGATTTAGCTGTCATTTTCAATTGTCAAAACGTTATCGACTGTGGGAACATGTTCTCACGGTAAAAGTTAGATCGGTAATAGGTAAAAGTATTAAACAATCATTGGATTGTCAAGAAATACTATTAAATTTATAAACGCATTTTCTTATTTTCTAACCGGCAACGATATATAATTTGTTATCACTTCCTACCGAATAGACGATTTTTTTTAATTAATACAATTAGAAATTGTAAAAGTCTATTAGAATTAAACTTCTTACTAAACAATAAATGTATTTAATACCAAATACATCGAAATGGGACTTTGGAGTAAGTATAAGCCCAACACAATATACAGTCGAATTAAGAACCTCTAGCATAATAAGCATGCTTACTCAACTACACTAAAGTTAAGCGTGGCAAGGAATCCTAATTCTTATAAATATATGATTAAAGAACGTTTTTGTGTAGAACAGACTTTATAGATGAATAAGCACTTTCGGAATAGAACGATTATTTCCAGATGTAGGAAAAAACTCGCTGATATTATCTCAAGTGAGAATTCCTTGGTCTTAAAGTGAATATTAATTCACTGACAGAATCCCAATTATCATCCCACAAAACTGATGATATTGTGACGATTTGTTTGTAGGGTCAACATTTAAGAGAAAGCTAGGATACCTATACCTTCCACCAACCCGCATTGGAGCAGCGTGGTGGAATAAGCTCCAAACCTTCTCCTCAAATAGGAAGAGGAGGCCTTAGCCCAGCTGTGGGACATTCACAGGCTGTTACTTACTTACTTACTAGGATACCTATAACTGCGTTGTTAAAAAAACGCGGGAATTTATAACCACCATTTTGTTAGTGAACGGAAATTAATTATTGGCGTGACTTGTGATTTGTTGAATGTGTTATTTTTAAGAGTCATTGAGTGAGTTATTTACTTATATTTGTATGATTTGGTGTTCTATTTTTAATAAGACCAATTCGAGGTTTTTATGAAATCAGCTTAACTTCTGGACGCTAAATATGTCATAAATATTTATATGCACTTTTTATATTTTGAAAATCGAACGGATGCTTTTTTAACACTATGTTATATGGATTAAAATACATACCAGTGTTTCATTAGTACCATGAGTGTTTTGATTGTTTTATCAAACGAATTTAAACCAGGACTAAATATTATGTTTTTATCTTTTTCTCATACACGGAGTTAAAAAAAGATAGAAAGCATTATAGTTCTCTTACTTTTAAATATCCTGTAAAATAGAATAACCTACTTTTGTTGAACGGTGAATAATTTTTAATGATTTCTATTCGTGTATTGCATATTAGTGTTTCATAGATATATTGCGATATTGTTTTAATAGTTATTTTTATAGTCTTACAAATTAGAAGTAGGCCGAAATTAATTGTCATTTGTAACGAATATTTTCAACATATACTTTATAAAAAATTGAAATGACTGACATACCACGCACAGTCTAAGCCCTTAACAAACATGATGAAATTTAACAGAGAATTTTCTTATGGAAAGTACGTGAGCTCTAAGGTATTATGTCATAGGTGGATGAAATTATCTGAACCTTAGATATGTATGATCATATTGCTCTTCGGTCGTCGTGAGAACTATACGAAACATTGACAAGCTTATCTGAAAGGAAAAAACTAATGGAGAATAACCTTTTCACTCGTCATTACATCACTCAGACAACTTCTATATCTGATTAAAATCGAGTGATTTTATGCCTCTATTATACATCTGATATCAGAGGAGATCAGAGATCTGTGCTATCAGGAGAGTATGCGAGCCCGTGGCGTCATCCAATGATGGACAAGCTGCTGCTGGCCTTTAGTGGGTATTCTGGTATTCTAGGTATCCATTGAGTCCTATTACCTTCATGGAGGAACGCTTAAAGTTTTCAAGAAAAAACAAGTACTAAACATAGCCAATGTACTTTTTTGTAAAATGTTTTTCATTTTGTAATTTGTATATTCATCACTTATATAGTTGTATTTTTTTAATATTCGTAATTAAAATATTGTATCGCTTATATTTAAATGTAGTTTTTAAGTAAAAGTTTAGTTTTAAATCCGTTATACTTAACGCAATATTGCCTTAAGGTAATTTATATTAGTCATAATATTTGTACGAAGCTCTCACAACGTTTGGTGTGTTGCTATTGCGGAAGGCAAATAGTGACGTACGTACTATACTTTCTTGTTGAGAACGATCCGTTCTCTTTCACGCTAACTCCTCGAAAGCAGCTTAATATTCGTCTAAACCACAAGCGATCCCATAATAAAATTACACAACTCACCTCTCTCCGAGAAAGCGTCGGTACCACTACTTATGTCTTGCAAGCCCTGGTCCTCAGTACCAATTTCATTGCCGAAATTTTGATCACGAAACACAACATTGTCGTTGAAATTCGATCCGCCGCTGTGGGAATTTGTTTGCACCGAATTACCGCTACCACTGTCTGGGGAATAAGGGAACACTACCCGAGGACTTCGCGCCTTCCAGCCCACGTTGGGAACGTTCGGCACGTTGGGTCCATAGAAACCGGTCCTTGGAGGAGCGAAGGGAATTTGGTAAGGATCGAAGCCGAAACTGGGAGCGTATGGTCTACTGAATCTACCTTGATAATATTTCGGATATGCGAACGGCCGGAGACGAGGCAAATCGTAATATCTCTCGTTACCAGATGGATATTCCTCTTTGAATGGTTCCTCAGTCTTTTCTGGGGATGTGAACTCGTAATCTGATGTATCGTCAAATTTGATTTTCGAACGCGTCTTCTCTGTCAAGTCTATCTCCCCTCGTCCCAATGGTTGTTCGTTCTCGTCGTCGTCTAAGAACATTACTCTCGATTTGAATTTGCGTCTGTAATTTCGGGGTATGAACATAGGGATGGTTATTGGTTTCTGGTATATGCTTAGCGCCCGACTCGGCTCGGCGACTACGAAAGACGCGGCCGCTAGCATAATCACTTTCCATCTGTTTTCGCTTAACATGTTGACGCGGTCACTGCTCCCAGGATTTCACTTTCATTTTACTTTTTACGCGAATTGTGTTTATCTGTTTGTGGGTTGAACGTTATTTTTTGTGTAAGTGTATTGTGTTTTTATTCGATTTTCATTTTTTTTTTAATTTTTGGTGGAAGCGCGTGTTGTTCGGACGGGAGTCGAACGCGGACTGGGTGCGATCTCGGCCCCCACTGAGAGGCGACTGGGGTTATGTAAAAGTGTGTGTTCTGACGTGAGCGGTTTATGTAATCGTGATAGCGTTGCTCGGCGACCGTGTTTTGGGAGTGACGTCACGCTGGGATAGAATTGAGTGTTGGATAACTAGGATAGCTTAATATACTTCTATAAGTGATTATCGTGGAGGTTAATTATATCTTTTATTCAATTAGTTATATTTTTATCAACATAATATTGTATATAATAAATTAAATCCATTTTTAAATCAAAAAATTATGATAAATCAAAGTAAAATTTCTGAATAAAAAATCTTTTGAAAATAATTTTACAATTGTAATAATTGCAACTTTTCTAATGGTCACAATGATCGCTAGAAGTTAATGTATAAAACGCAAACGCTTATTATATATTCACTATTGAATTTGTAGACTAATTGATTCTCGGAAAGTTGGAAACATATTAATTAATTAACTTGAATGTAAAAATAGTTAACTGATGTTTGTAACAATTATTTCCTAGCGTTAGATGGCTTTCCAAAAACCTCGAAAGTGTAGTTTTTTTACTAACATATTTTTCACTCTTAAATTATGCAAAGATACAATTTAACATAAAAACTATTTCTAATTTCGACATATAACTATCGTATTCAACAAACCTCTTTTTGGCAATTGTACATACAAATATATGAAGTAACTATTATATGTATGTGTAGGATTATCTTTTAATATCAAAATGTTAAGAATTTTATTTATCAAAATTTTCTACTTTTACAAATTAAATTAAAAACACAGCTACAAATGTAGCTTTCATATTATTTATTAAACTACTTATTGCCCTTGTTTCTTGTCGAATAATATAGTCGAAGTTTCTTCGTTATTTACTAAAAGTTAAGACCGTGTTAAATTTGGTGGTAGGACTTTGAGCAAGTTCGTTTAGGTAGATCACATATGCTATCGATAAACAGCAATAATTGGTATTGTTGTGTTCTGGTTGGAAGGGCGAGCGCGTCAGTGTAACATCAGGTACAAGGGACGTGAATCTTTGTTCTTAAGGTTGGTCGCCAATTGGAGATATAAGGGATGATTATTATATCTTTCGGCACCAATGTCTATGAGCAGTGATGACCACTTACCTTCAAGTGGTCCATTTGCCCGTCTGCCATAAAAATCGTCTTCACTATGTTATGCTTATTTTATCTATTGATTATGTCATGAGAAATGAGTTATTAGTTATTTATATAACATTATCAAATCAAATGTAATGCTTTGTCAATTTGTAATTCGTATTCAAATTAATTCGTCTCCGAATTATAATTAAGGTTAACTGTAGCGTTTATTATTTGTTTTATATTAAATATATATAATATAATAAATTGTCTATACAGGTTTTTTATGTCAATAGATTAATATACGATTTTTTTTATTGTGTTTCTGAATAAATGGCCTTGATATTGTCATCACCCAAATCTGTTAAGTTATCAATCAATATCAAGGAAGTATCACTAATTTTATGATCCTTAAATTTGATCTGAGAAAATGATGTGTACTTGTAGTATTTGTATGAGCACAATACTGCTTAATGTAGTAACTTATAACTTAATAAATACCTTAAAAGTGTTCTGCGTTAAATTTGATGGTTTCTTGAATTTTGTTTTTTTTTTTGTTTTGTATAACGCTTTAGGCTCGTCGAAATAAATAAAAAAAAAATTAAAACATAAATTATATATGAAAGCGAGATTAAGTTGACACAAAAATTATTATTTTTTTCCTTTTTTAATTTCACATCAGTGATATTCTTTACAGGCGCCATCTGTTGTGAATATCATTAAGAGATCTTCAACAAAGCCTATCTAACTAGCTACACTTGGAAAGCTGTAACAGTGATGTTTGAAATGTATAAGAGATGGCGCTGTATGATACAAATTATTGTTAGTTGAAAAGATTTCAACGGGCGCGAACCTTCACGTTGAATTCGTATTAAGATATTTCATATGTAAGTTCAGTTTTTCTAAATCGATGTCTCGAATTTGAGTTTTATTTTTATTTATAGTTTGAATAGTTTTAGAATGTAGTATAATATTTCATATTCAATATAAATATTTATTGAAATAGAATGCAGATTTTATGGATTTAAATTACATAGAAGACAAGAAACAGCTCTCTAAAAATACAATTTTATATATTATAATAAATAAAATAATATATTAATGCATGTCAAGATGTGGGTCAATATATAAATATAAATTGTACGTAACACATATTTTCTGTGAAAATGTTAATTATGCTAATGATTATTGTAATTTAAAAACATAATTACGGGAATATAACACTGATGAGATTTTTTTAAATTTAAATATGTTTTATCATAGAAATAGATAAATATATTATTATAATAGTTTATTTTATTGCTCGAAAAAAAAAGAAATAAAAAATATATTAATAGAGCGATCTCTATCGGATAAATAAGTTGTTTAATTGAAGCACGTCGGAGTTGACGGATTAGACGAAGACTATAATTAAAAAAAAATACGTACGCTCTACCATTCTAAAGCTGTTGGAGTTTTTATAAGTTATGGTAGAATAAAGAACGTCACGTACATACATGAATCTTGAAAACATTTATTGAACACTTATCACTTATGAGCAGTCGTGTAATAAATAAATATAAATACAAGGGATAATACAAAAACTTTTTTTATCTATACTATTATTATAAACGCGAACGTAAATATAAATCTGTTATGCTTAACGGCTAACAACGAAAGTGATTTTGAAGAAATTGATTATAAAGCAAGCTTGAAACCTGAAAGGACATTTCGACATAAAATATACAGGTATACAACCGAATATTTGCCCAAACTTCCTAACGTGGGCGCGGGTGAGAACTCGTTATAACTAATATTATGGTTATAGAAATATATATAACTAAAAATACTATTCATTAAAGTTTTAGGTAAATTCATCTAAACAAAAGTTTTTTGGCTGTGTGTATGTTGGTTATATATATAGTATATTTTTTTAGTTAAAACTCTTTCTCAGATAAAAAAAACCTTTGACTAAAGACATAAGTTAATTTTGTTTTATTTCTGTCAGTGTTGCCTGAACTTTGAGTATTATTATACATTAGTGTGTGTTAAAGTTGTATACCTTTTACATGCAAATGGTACACCCTTAGTCAAATGACACACTTACTGAAACAAAACTAACTTATTCTAACCAATGTTTTTAATCAAAGTAATTTTGACACAGTAATATATCAATATAACAGTGGCCTTTTTTTATATTATAAATGGGTAAAATCCCACTGCTGGACAAAATAATCTTCACTTTTTATGGGCAAGAATGTAGTGATTAGTCGTAGTAGCAGTATTTTAGATACTATATGTAACTTTTCTAAAACACACACACAGTAAGTTGGAAGGTTTTGAGCCTTGTCCGGATTTGAACAAATAACCATAGCTTAAAACTTACGTTCCCATTCACTGGGTTACCTTGCCAACGGATATAGCTTCAAAAGTAACTTAATTTATGAGCAGCTTCATAATACTTCCCACGAAAGCTTACATATGAACAAAAACGAGCTTTGTTAAGTCGAGCTACTGGCGCCATGTTATATAAGAAAATGGCGCCCGAAAGTGTGTCGTCAAAGTGAAAACAGAACTGTCATACGAATTTGTCATATCGATTAATTTTTTAATTTTTAATAAATGTATATAGGAGCTTTTTACCATTTTCGATAAAAAATACACTGGGATTAATTCCGTTATGTTGACTCGTACTATGTTGCTCATATTATTGAGCGTGTTTTGACTGAAAAAGAATAATAATAATGTCCTCCAGACAGATTTCGGCCACGGCGGCCAATCTCAAGAGAGATTAGCCAACTACGCAGGAGATATTATAGTGCACAAGTATGTGCACAAACACAAGTGCACTCTCTATTCCTTAACTCTCATAATCCGATGGGACAGCAATCCGACACGACCGGAAAGAGTTCAGGCGCAGGACCAACGGCTTTACGTGCTTTCCAAGGCACGGGAGTGAACACATTTCCAACTTCCAGACTCCGGGCTGTTACTGAGAAATTTCTGACAGAAAAACCCAATAACTTTTTATTGGCCCCACCTGGGAATTGAATTGAACCCAAGACCTCCGGGTCTGCGGCCTTACATCAAGCCACTAGACCAACGACGCAGTCACTGAAAAAGAAATGATGACAGATAAATAAGGACACGTACTGCCATACAAAATTTAAATTACAGTAACAAAATTCGATACACTAAGTTTAATTTAAGATAAGTGAATGTAAGTCTATTTTTAGATATTTGATCAAAAATACGTGCTTTTTAAATGTAAGTGACCATTAAAAAAATTTTGTGAATTCCCTGAAATTAATTCAAATTCAGAATTCTTTATTAAATATATAAAAAAATAACTTATTTATTGAATTAAAAACTACCGCTGGCTTGGAAAAAATACCGTAATCTGAGAAGAACCGGCGAAAGAAAATAAGCTGGTAAATTATTTCAATACATGGCACAAATAAATTTGATTGTATATGAACACTATAATATGCAGTTTACTTGCTTGGTTGAGATTCTTGGTTTTGTTTATTATTGATTAACCTTTTATTTAATATTAACTCATCATTTTGATAAACTATCAACACCTTAAGCCACTTAATTTTATTATTTAAATAAACTCGTTTTACGTTTCATATGCTATTGATGGCAATAAGCTAAGATAGAAAATGTGATAATAAATAAAATATCAAAGATTATGTTATGAGTATCTATGTATAAGCTTCTAAGTTGTATTAATTGATTTAAGATAAATTAAAGATGAAATTATTGTTTGATATTTCATATATATTTAACAATGTGAATAAAATAAAAGCCTCTGGGTCTGTGCTGCAAACGGGTGTTCCACAAGGGTCAACATCAGGTCCTTGTCATTTCTTGTTACTTATAAATGATTTATTTTTATAGTAAAAATATTTATGCTGTTGATTTGTTTGCTGATGATACTTTATTACGTATTAACACTGATGAGAAAGTTGGTACAGTGATTTATTTGGTTTTAAGCATTGAATAAATAAAAGTACGTATAAATAAAGTAACGTTATCTGACGTAATCGTAAAACAACAGCTTTTTAATTTGATGGTTTGAACCAAGAAATATATTCTACTCGAAAAAAAAAATTATATTCCAAAGTAAATAAAAAAAATTAAGAGCTTAAATATATTTTATTATTTTATGAAAACGATTTCTTTTTCCAGATACTTTCTTGTGAAAGGGTATTTATCCACCAAATGAGTTTCCCTATTATTTCAACGAGTAAGCAGATATTTGTAATGTACCACTTAAGTTTGAACCGAATTGCCATTTATAAAATTGTAATAAAAATAAAAATATAAAGTTGTGCAAACGTGTATTAGAACTCGAAAGATACAACAAAACCTTCTATTTTCTGTAGGTGGTATAATTAACTCATTAAAAGTGATTATATTATAAGCTATGAAAAAAATATTCACCTCTAGAAACTTGTCAGTATAACTTCTTAATTAAAAAAGTAATACGTAAACGAAAGTTATGCGAATGTTCATTAGAACTCTAAAAGTACAACAAAATCAGCTCTTCCAACGGACAAATTACCAAGACCATTGCTTAAAAAAAAGAAATATTGAGGAGTATAGGGATATATTATTATATAACATTAAGGATGATAAAGAAAAATACATATAAAACAAAAGCTGAAATTTGTATGGAAATATATCCAATTTTATATGGAGGTATTTTATTTAACTCTAAGCGAAGGCATGTTTATTTAGTTCCTAAACCCTTTCTAAACTTAAACTGGCTTGTTAAAATACCATTGCTCTCGATAAACCACTTTAAGCGACATTCGTTATTTGTAAATGTTAGCAAAATTCCAGATTTGATAACAAACAGATTAGGAAGTTCTTATAGTTGTAAGTTAATTGTTAAGTTGTAAGAAATTAATGCAAAATTATAAATATCATATACAATTAATCGTCAAAAAGAAAGTCACATATTAAAATCTACTTAAAACTGACATCAGAATTATAAAAGGCAATCAATAAAAGCTTATCATTAAATTTTTCCTCAAATACATACTTTCCGATACGCTAAGGCATGAAAACATTAAACCATTTTACCAGAGCTATAATAATCGTGACAGCGAATCGTGAAACCTGACTTACGACCAGTTTTGAGAAAACGAGCGACAGTCCACCTCAGAACACCACCGAGCACTGACGGTCTGACGCGAAAACTTACAATTATATATTAAAAATATTCCCGGCAAAATTGAAATTCGAATGCAAATTCGAACGCTAGGTTCTTTATAGTGCACTTTTTACGCTTATAGTTTTTTTTTCATTTTTGTGTTTTGTTTTTAATTGATTATTTTAAATTTATTAATTGATGTGTTTTATTTAGTTTTGTTAAGTGAAAGTGTTTTTAGATCTAAAAGTGAAAGGCGCTTCGAGTGAGTACAGTCCTCAAAGCCAGTTCTTGCTTTTAATCGGGTTAGATGTTTGTGTGAAGATGACTTTACTGACCTAGTTATTAATTCAGCAATCTAAAATCATTTTGCACGGCAGCGGAAATATTTTACATATTTTTTGTTTATTTATCTGTAAGCCATTATGAGCAATTCGATTACGTATTAGATTCTTTATCCGATAATTCTAAACAGTTTTTTTTAAATATTTTGATAAATAAGAAAACTTTTAAAGTACGTTGATATTAAAATTAAATTCTGAAGAGATGAAAAATTTGCGCAGGTGTAACGGAGGCCGAAACAAAGATAAGACTAAGTTTTTAAGTCAAATAATAATAACTTTACTTGCAGTACAGTACAGTAACAGCCTGTGAATGTCCCACAGCTGGGTTAAGGCCTTCTCCCTTTTTGGAGGAAGGAACTTTACTTATAATTAACGAATACATAATATAAAAAGGGAAAGCTTCATCGAATAGCGAAATATTATTGATGTAATGATAATGTTTTTGTAAAAGTATTAATTTTAAATAAGCAAATTAATATACAAGCCCAAGATCGGGATGATTGGCATTCTATTTGGGAGGCTTTCGTCCAGCAGTGGACGGCAAAAGGCTGAAAAAAAAGTTTATATAAATATATAAAAACATAGCAATTGATTTAAATGATGCCAATGTTAATATGTAGATATGTAATATTATATAAGTATATATTGCAGTCGAAACTCTTAAACAGTCATAAGTGGATTTGACTGTTGGCTTTTGACAACACTTTTGACTGAAATAACAGTCAAAAGCAGTTTTGGTTTGTTATATTTGTTCTAACATAACCTTTTTTTTAAAACTGGAAAAACGCATTACGCGTTTCCCCTACGGGAACAGTGGGGGATATGTGATTCACCGGTGCCCAAAGCGCCAAGTGCGCCCCGAACATTGGGATACCCACTGAAACACCAGCGGTATCCCTTCCGGTTTAACGAGGATCGCCACGGGATCGCTTCCTCTCTGACCTAACCAGTCCAAAGTGATATTGACTTTTGACCTTAACGATTAGAAGTAGTTTCGAGAGCTTTAGTTAAAATAATTTTTAACCGCAAATTTGCAGTTAAAAGCACTGTTAACCAATGATTCTCAGGCAGAACAAAGTACTTTTGATTTTGATAATTAAAAGTACTTTTGACTGTTAATAGCTTTGCAACACATACACTGAATCATAACATAAATAATCCGTATCTCAAATGGCTGTAAGTTGTTATAAAAAGTAATAAAGCTGATAATGTTTATTATCTTTTCATCGTCGACGATGTAATGGCCGTACTTTCTTATTTAGCGTATAAAGACATAGATAATGAATCACTTAAACCCTTACTTTCATATATAAATAAGATTGATTATAAATGCGAAAGTAACTCTATCTGCTTATTTGTCACTTTGTGACTAAACTACTGAACCCATTGGAATTTTTGACGTGCAAGTAGCCTGAGACCTGGTAAAGACATATACTATGTATATACTTGGTGATAGGCTTTGTGTAAGCCTGTCTGGGTATCCACTCATCAGATATTCTACCACCAAACCAAAGAGCAATATTTAGTTTTGCTTTCGGTTTTAGGGATGTGGATTTAAAGGATAGTTAATGTTTCTTACAGCATTAATGTCGCTGGGCGATAGCGACCACTTACTTATCACGTTGCCGAATTAACAATCTAGCTACTATTTTTAAATAAAACAATAAATAAATTGTATAATATTGTGTGTAATATTAGGTGTACGTAAAAGCAATTTCGAAAGAGATATACTCATATTAATATATATATATATATATATATATATATATATATATATATATATATATATATATATATATATATATATATATATATATATATATATATATATATATATATATATATTATATATATACTTACAAACATTATATAACAATTACTAAATACCCTGTAAGGACAGGATTCGTAACATCGAGCTGATTGGTAGCCAACTTGTTGCCTCGAATCACTTAGTAACTGTAAGTTACAGTTATAAAAATAATTACTCCAATCTTGTTTAATTTTTTTTTATCTTAATTTATTTTCATCAAGATGAAACAACGTTCAAGGTTACGTTATAATTTTTATTTTTTATTTTATTTATATAAATGTATGTGTGTATGTGTAAAATAAAATTAATTCAATTTAATTTTATATAAAATTATTATTAAGTTGAGAATTTATCATATTTTATATTGTCTATATAATGTTTATTAATATGGGGTTAAAGAAACTTTATTCTCTTCAAGAAACACATTCACTAATATGAGAACATAATATTACTACAACAATTGCCAAGCGGCGCGGCAAAGCATTGTGTATACATGATATTATTAAATGATAAAAAATACAATTTCGATGGTATCTGTGATAACTTTAATGCAAAGTTTTTTTGTCGATAGAATATTCTTATCGCAAATACACGGATTAAGTACAGCTAGGAAGTCGTATGAGGGAGTGAGAATTTATTATTATTTATTTTATTTTTTATTTAAATAAATATATTTATTTTTAATTACTACTTTTTTACTATTAAATTTAATAAATAAATTTAATAGTATAACATTATTATACAGTTTGTTTCATATTATGTATTATCTTCAGTATGATATTATAATTTTTTTTTATAATACACAGATAGAAAAGATATAGTAAAGAAGCACTAACAGCGTTATGCTCGGCTTTTTTTTCATCATCATCATCCGATCCGATCCGATCCGAGTGAGCCGAGATGGCCTAGTGGTTAGAACACGTGAATCTTAACCGACGATCGTGGGTTCAAACCCGGGCAAACACCACTGAATTTGCATGTGCTTAATTTGTGATTATAACTCATCTCGTGCTTGACGGTGAAGGAAAACATCGTGAGGAAACCTGCATGTATCTAATTTCATTGAAATTATGTCACATGTGTATTCTACCAACGCACATTGGAGCAGCGTGGTGGAATAAGCTCCAAACCTTCTCCTCAAAAGGGTGAGGAGGCCTTAGCCCAGCAGTGGGACATTAACAGGCTGTTACTTTACTGATCACTACCTGTCCCGACCTTGACTTGGGGAATTGAACCCAGGACCTCCGGGTCAGCTGCCTTACATCAAGCCACTAGACAAACGAGGCAGTTTCAGTTCCTCCTGCTTCGACGTAAACACTCTTACCAAACCGTGTGAAACCGGAATGATTAGCTATTTTTTAATAATATTATAATACTTACTAATATTCATTACGTTTAATAAAATTAAAAAACGATAGTAATTACACTGTTTTATTACGAATAAGTGATAAACAATGCAAGTAAAATTTTCCAATATATATACTAAATCAAAGCCATTGAACTATTTCGGCTCTATAGGAAACCATAGACTGATCTATTACAGACTAGAATAGAGATTGTTTCAAGTACACGAAGGCGTGAAAAGAAGTTAGTTTTTAAAAACAAAAGAAGAGAAATCGTTTGTGGAACAATACAAAAAAAAAAACTTTTCACTCATTAGTAATGTAGGAACTTTTTTTTTAACAAACCTCCTTTTATGTGCCATATTTAAATTCAATAGACCTAACTTTCCACTTCTTATATACATATATATTTATTGACTGTCTTAGTTGAATGTGTTGTTGTAACGAAGTTGCTTATCGTACGTTACATTCCATACACATGGCGAATGAGAGCTAGGTCGAAATCTTAATCATGTTATTATTAAAAAATCAAATCAAATAATTCTTTATTCAAGTATACCTTTTAACGATACTTTTGAATCGTCATGTTACAGTATTGAATTAAATGTAAAGCTAATAATTTAGCAATAATTTTTTTTTTTTTTTATAGAATAGGAAGGTGGACGAGCATATAGGCCACCTGATGGTAAGTGGTCACCAAACGCCCTTAGACATTGGCATTGTAAGAAATGTCAACCATCGCTTATAGCCAATGCGCCACCAACCTTGGGAACTAAGATTTTATGTCCCTTGTGCCTGTAATTACACTGGCTCACTCACCCTTCAAACCGGAACACAACAATATCAAGTATTGCTGTTTTGCAATATAGATTCTAATATGCTTGTAATATAGATTCTACCGAGAAAAACCGGTAAAGAAATTCAGTAGGTATTATTTTTCATCTTTTTAATTACAGTCTAAACTGCTTGGAAATCAACAAATACCTCAAAAGATGATAATCATCTATTATCATAAAAAAAATTATAATATTAAATTTGTATTTTTTAAGCTTTAAAAAGTATTTATAATAATATTATAAATACGAAAGTTACAGTCTATCTGTTACAATTTCACGGCTAAACTATTGAACCGGTAGTGTGAAGCCTAAGGGAGGACATGGGTAACTATTTTATCTACGCCCCCTCACGTTACACGTGGGTGAAGCTGCTGGCGAAAACTAGTTTTTTTATAGAATAGGAAGGCGGACGAGCATATGAGCCACCTGATGGTAAGTGGTCATCAACGCCCTTAGACATTGGCATTGTAAGAAATGTCAACCATCGCTTACATATCCAATGCGCAACCACCCTTGGGAACTAAGATTTTATGTCCCTTGTGCCTGTAATTACACTGGCTCACTCACCCTTCAAACGGGAACACAACAATATCAAGTACTGCTGTTTTGCAGTAGAATATCTGATGAGTGGGTGGTACCTACCCAGACGAGCTTGCTCAAAGCCCTACCACCAGTACGTTAATATAACATAATCATGCAAAGCTCAAGTCATATCTAAAAAAAAACATTTAATCTTTAAATTTTCATATGTTAAATGGGGCACTGATATAATAATAATAATATGCTGGGACATTTTTTTTCACACACATCTGATTTCAAATTAAGCTTGTACAGAGCTCGTACTATGAAAAGACAATTGATATACTACAAATACTGCTTTTCTTTTGTATATACATACTTATATAGATAATTACACCCAGACTCAAACAAACAGACAAGTTCACGCTCAAAAATATCTGTCCTGGGTGGGAATCGAACCAACAACCTTCGGCGTGAAAGGCAAGCGTCCACCAACCACGCAAACCGGCTCGTCGTCTCGTTTAAAATTAAACTATATTCTTTACACACATATTCTATATATTGTCAAAATAATAAATAAAAATGAAAACATAAATGAATACATAGCCCCAGGTAGGATTTATTCAAAATCAATATACTTTATTCAACATAAAAGCATTACACTTACTTATTGATAGTCAAATTAGGAACTACCATCGGTTCGGAAAAGAAACACACAGCCCTGAGAAGAACCGCCGCAAGAAATCAAAGTTTTTTTTTGTGTTTTTGATGTTTCGTTTACAATTAAATTTTCAGTGTAAAAATAGACTCTGCGGTGACGGAAACAGTATATATATAGAACCTTTTGTTTTCGTGTATACAATAATTGTCGCTACAGTTGAATAAATAAAATGGTGTACATTATGTAATTGAAAATATATAATATTTCCAATTTTTTAATGCTCGAACAAATAGATCGACATCTTACTCTTATTATTATTATTATTATTCTTACTCTACAATCATAACGCTTTTATTTTGTTGTATTATAAATAAAGGTAAATTAATCAAGAACTGTTTATAGTCCGTAACACAGCAGAACAATTAGGAAATCGCATGCAATTTGTAAATCTACGGTTTTTTACCTTTACTCCTATTCCGATTGGAATAGGGTATATATGAGTCTGATATAATTCTGCGGTCTGGTGCTAAAACGGCCAATGTCAATGATACTCATTTTATGTAATCAGAGTTGAGACAATAGACATTTATTGTTTTATATAAGATATGCATTTTGCTTATTATTGTCGGTAATGTTAAACTTACGGCGTTTTAACAAAAATATATTTATTATTTATAAATGATTTGATAAATTTTGAATTGTGGTTACATTTTAATTAAAAAATGTACTTTGGCCCTTTTAGCATTAGACCCCCAAATTCTATAATTTAAATTTATAAAAGATATCTTCCAGAGCCGTGATGGCTCAATGGCTAAAACTCATTTACCTTAACTGGAGATTGCGTATTCAAAGCCTAAGGCTTGTCCTAAGGCTTACCCCCTATGAATTTTTATGTGCTTATTTTGTGTTAATAATTTATTTCGTGCTTGGCGGTGAAACTAAGTGTAGCATGAATTTCTTTCATATGTGCATAAGCAGCGTGATAGAATAAGCTCGGTGCTTGTTGTATTCAAATGTACTAGAGCCTTTTTTTAATGCTGGAAAAACGCATTACGCGTTTCCCCCACGGGAACAGTGGGGGTATGTGGGACTCGCCGGTGTCCAAGGCTCCGAGTGCGCGTTGAACATCGGGATATCCACTAAAAAACCAGCGGTACCCTTTCCTTCTTAACGAGGGGCGCCCCGGAATCGCTCGCGTATGCTACCGTGACGGAATGTACCTTCATGAATATTATATTCTAATACATTTTTATTTTTTATTAACGTACTTTAATTTTTGTGAATTCAATATGTTATATGATAATTAATAATTTTCTCGTCGTCTCAATTTTTATATTTTTCATTATTTCCACTTATTTTCTCGAAGACGTTACGCCCCAAAAAACCAACGATGCGAGAGACGCTTTCGCTCGCATTAAGTGTAAGAAGCCTTAAGTAGGCTCTATGTTATGATCAGATTACATTTTGTTTATATATATATATACAGCCTTTAACCATGGAATTAAAGAACCTCATTCTATGCGTCCAAAAAAAATGTGATGTTTTTCTTTATTATTTTCTATACTAATATTATAAATGCGAAAGTAACTCTGTCTGTACGTTTTCAAATATAAACCAATGAACCTATTTTGACAAAACTTTGTATGAAGCAAGCTTAAACACCAACGAAGGGCATAGGTTTTATCTATACTTTTATTTAGGCTACACTTTTTTACTTAATACCTGCCCCTACCCCTTAACACGCGGGCGAAGCTGCGGGCGAAAACTAGTTATTTATATTTAACAAATAATATGATAATGTAGAAGCTAGTCATTAAAAGGTAAATCAGACCAGCTAAAAACGAGTGCCGTGACTCAGCTGTACTGAACTGGCTCCGTTTGCCAAACAACATTATATCACGTATAATGTTGAGGAGCCGGTTGACGTGGTTGGCGGATGCTGGCCTTTCACGCCGAAGGTTGTGGGTTCGATTCCTACCCAGGATAGATATTTGTGTGCATGGACATGCCTGTTTATCCTGAGTCTGGGTGTAATTATCTATATAAGTATGTATTTACAAAAGAAAAATAGTATATACAAGCTTAATTTGGGAATAGATAGTCGTGTGTGTAAATTGTCCCGGGATATTATTATTATTATTAATGTTGTGTGAATGGATTATTATTATTATTTATTTTCAAATTTGTCTATTGTTATTAATAAAAGTGTATTTCTTTCAAAAGATAAATTCAGTCATTATAGTGTATATGAGTAGAAGCATTAGACTTACTTATATATTGTCAAAAATCTACCATCGTTTCGGAAAGATACCTCAGACATGAGAATAACTGGTTAAGCAATCTCAGCTGTAATAACTGTGTAATTAGAAATTTATAATATATGATATATCCTCAATGTCTAAATCGCCACTTATCAACAGGTGGTCCGCCTCTGTATGCTTGTCCGCCTATAAGTAGGCAGACAACAATAGGCGGTACAGTAACAACCTATTAATGTCCCACTGCTGGGCTAAGGGCTTCTTTTCCTTTTTGAAGAGAAGGTTTGGAGCTTTTTCTACCTCGCTGCTCCAATGCGGGTTGGTAGAATACACACGTGGCATAATTTCAATGAAATTAGACACATGCAGGTTTCCTCACGATGTTTTCCTTTACCGTCCAGCACGAGATGAATTATAAGCACAAATTAAGCAGATGAAAATTCAGCGGTGCTTGCCCGGGTTTGAACCTACGATCATCTGTTAAGATTCACACGTTTTAATCACTGCCATTTCGGCTCTCTCCTCGGTAAGACGTAAATGAGTCATGAGGTGAAATTGTTAATGACTAGACCAAATCATTGCCTAGCTATACTATAAAAAAAGCGTAACAATTGAGTTTTTTTACTGGTTGCTTTCGATATAAGTTGTATTATGAGCCTAATTTTAAATTTAATTTAATCTTGTAAATGACAAAAATGCTTGTAAGTCTAAACGAATAAAGTGGATTTATTTTAATACAATTTGCGCACTTTAATGCAACAAAAATACAGCTGTTATTTTCGTATAGAGTATAAGTGACCTTATGTAATTATAGCCCAATGAAAAACACTTTCTCTGTTAGTAGCAAGTATATATTGTTTTTAAACATTATTTGTATAAAACTCGGATTAAAAACTTAAATAAAAAATTACCAATTTAAATCGTCGTTAACAAAATAAATTAAGCTACCGCTATTTTTTTATGTAATGCCAAAAGTTACTTATTAAACATTAAGCAAATTCACCGTTCATTCTATTAATATCTATTTTTTAATATTATTTGTTTCAGAAACCATTTCATATTGACCGGCCAGTTACAATTCACGCTATGTCCGAACACCATAAAAAACCTTCATTATGTCGACGGTGAACCACGATGACACATGGATATATTTTCTAAACTATGGAAATGATAGAACTAGCAATAGAAACTCACATACAGACAAAGTGTTAAAGAAAAGAAAAAATGTTTTTAATATCACAAAATGGCGGCCTAAAACAAGATGGCGGGTGACTGGAAGGATGT
This sequence comes from Nymphalis io, assembly GCF_905147045.1. Taxonomy (NCBI): domain Eukaryota; kingdom Metazoa; phylum Arthropoda; class Insecta; order Lepidoptera; family Nymphalidae; genus Nymphalis; species Nymphalis io. Next base: position 5,221,026 of record NC_065915.1, on the reverse strand, counting down.
TAATAACGTTTATGATTTTGAACGTAATTGGGGTGACTCATGGAGAAAGTAAGATTATTGTTTATGAAAATTTGGTTTTTATGTTTTTTCAATTTCTTTTCTTAATTGAACAATGTAAAGGATTAACTTTATACAGTTCGAAATAGAGATTTTTTTTAATTTGGGTGATAATCATTGGGCACCGTAAAATTCCAGGGATTCTGAGACGAAAATAAAATTATATATATATATATCTTTTTGCAAAATATAAATAAAATATGGTAACTTATTTTCCAGGTCTAACGAGTCGCGTGCTGGCTTCCTTCCTCGGCTACCCCAGCTCGTGCAACATCGGCACAGAAGTGAGACCTTGCACATTGTCTCTCACTTGCTGGCTTCGAGGCGGAATCAGGGTGAAGGGATGTGGTAGCGGCTGGCTGTTCTCCTGCTGTGTGGCAGCTGAGCCTTTGAGGAATGACTTTGATAATACGTATGTGAGCTTTTACAAACTCTTTTGGCGTTACTGTAGAATTGAAGCATATCAATTGTAATCATAATGATTATATATTTTTACGATTGTACTTTATTATTGGTATTACGACCAGAACAAGGATTGCATCAAATCCCTGAGAATATTACAACTAAGTGTGTGTCTTTGTTTATATATAGTATATAGTATATTGTGTGATATAATTATCGCGTTAATTAATTCGTAGTAAATAATTACAAAATAATGTGTGAGAAATTAGACGTACGTTGTATTTATAAAAATTACCGTTTGTATAATGATTTTTATTTAAATACCTAATGTTTTTGTAAAACATCGTTTTCAACTTTAAAATCTAGGTTTTGCGGGTATGCCGTAACATCGATGCAAAATGGCGGACTACTAAAATTGTTTAAAAATAAATAGCATATCACTAAGCAAAAATATTATACTTAATCCACAATTTATTCATTTAATACAAGCTATTTAATAGAATACAGAACTTCTTAATCAATTTCAGGATACCTTCTGCAGACTGGAGGTACGAATATAAGGTTGTCCCGCCAAAGTTGCGTCAGGTTCCACAACGAAACGTGGTACCCACCAACGTCTTCCGGCGAAGAGTTGACGATGATGTCAGTCAGGTATAAATATACTTCAAATATAAGGTACAAATTGAAATTAATAATATATCCCATCAAAAACATAAATGTGAAATGAGAGCCAAGTTCAACGACAAAAGAAGTAAGATCTAAATGGGTGCCAAGTTCAATGGTCAGTCCTGAAATTTATTTACAATAATATAAAATGTTTTATAACAACTTAAAATATCATTTTTTCTTATAACTTAGAATAATATATTGTACCAACTCGCATTGGAGCAGCGTGGTGGAATAAGCTCCAAACATTCTCCTCAAAAAGGGAGAGGAGGCCTTAGCTCAGCAGTGGGACTTTTATAGGCTGTTACTTAATATATTGAAGCCTAAAGTCTGAGCCATGTGGATGCCAAATTTGAACTTTCTAAGTCAATAGAGGTTAGAGTTTTGATCTATAGGTCAATTAATATCTAAAAAACCGTTTGAGGTGTGTTTATGAAATTTGGAGCACATATGTATCTCGCAGGTCCTCAATACATGAGCTAAATTTGACATGTTTATGTAAAATAGTTTTTGAGTTATAAGAGGGTCAAAAGTGGTTCCAAATGGTTCGTGTAATATTACACACAGTGCTGCTCGTCAGTTCTGTTAGCTTGGCTTTGGCCTGATACGCTACCGTGTGTCTAGATTTGTAAGTAAGTCTTTAAATGTGCCACTAATAGGTTAATGCTTTTTCTTCTTTAGAGAAGGTTTAAAGTTTATTCCTGAAAGCTTCTAAAATACGGGTTAGTCCACATGTGGTAGATTTTCATCCGACTTATGCAAAAACGCAATGAACGGTAATAAAATATAATTCAAATTAAAAACCTTAAAATAATAAGTTGTACTGATTTGCTAACGAATCGCATCTTCCCGACTGTACTGGCCGTCGTCGCGTTTGGACTCTACTACCACTTACCATCAGGTAAAGTAGAGTCATTTGCCATCCCGGGGCATATAAAAAAAATAAAATCGTGGTGAATGTGTGAAATATACGTACGATACAAAATACTTTTCGTTAAGTCCCTAGCACGATTAAATTAAATCTAAAGTTACTATCAATTCGGAATGTAGATCCTATCGAGAAGAACTGGTAAGAAATTCAGTAGTTGCCCTTTTTCTGACTATTATGTTTTTTTTATAGAATAGAAAGGCGGGCGAGCATATGGGCCACCTGATGGTAAGTGGTCACCAACGCCCATAGACATTGGTATTGTAAGAAATGTTAACCATCGCATACATTAATATACAAATTGGTATACATTTTGTAACACTATTTTTATATAAACAATAATAAAGTGTATTTCTTAACATATAACGTTGGCCTCCTAATTAATTAATTAATTAAAAAAATATATAATACGCCTTATTAATTAATGTTTTCTTAACGTGAGATGAGATGATAAGATTTAATAATGCTAAAAAATAAACAGATTCTTAATCTCCTCTTCCAGGTCGATTGCGGTCTTCCATCGACGAGAATATTACAGAAAAGGATTATTGGGGGCAGAGAAGCGAGGTTTGCTGAGTTTCCATGGCAAGCTCATGTCAGAATATCGGAGTTCCAGTGCGGTGGTGTATTGAGTGAGCTATCCTCTAATAAATTGTGTAGTTTTTAATTGCTTTTTCATATTATATTATCAGCAAATCAGTTGTTTGCGGTTGAGAATTATTTTTTATTTTTCAATTTTAAATTTCTGATTTTTTTGTGATAATTAATTTCAGTATCGCGATGGTTTGTCGCGACAGCTGCGCATTGCGTCTCGCGTGCTCGGCCTCGTGATATCGCTGTGTGGCTTGGAGCCCTGGACACGACCGCTGGCACTCACACTGCTAGAAAGCTTGGGTATATATTCAATTAGATTATTTACATTGGATCTTTCAAAATAAATATTTGTAAAATCCATCCAATTCCGGTGTCTTCTCCAACCGATAATAATTAGTGTATTATGCTTCCTCACGTGCCTTAGATTTAGTTCGTGGTGGGGCTTTGCGAAAGCACGTCTGAGTAGGTACCACCCACTGATCATATTTGCTACCGCCAAACAGTAAACGTAGTATTGTTGTGTCCCGGTTTGAGCCCGTGAACCTGTATAACTAAAAGCATAAAGGATATGGTGCGTTTAAGATGTTAATATTTCTTACAGTGCCAATGTCTATGGGTGTTGGTAACTTACCATCAGGTGGCTTACTTCTCAGTCTGCCTAAGTAATATAATTTATTTTTTATTAGGTAATAGACATAGTCTAATTTTGCAGGGTTGCTCAGAAGATTTTGCATCCTCTATTCCAATTTCGAATGACTCAACCAGATAGATACGATATTGCACTTCTCAAGCTATCAAGGCCGATCACCTATACGAGCCACATATTGCCAATATGTTTGCCAGATGTGGACCTAGAGTTACGTGGGAAGTCAGGAGTGATAGCCGGATGGGGGAAAACTGATGCTAGTAATGGTCATACTGGCACGAACTTATTGAGGTCTGCAACCGTTCCTATTTTGAGTAAGTATCTTATTAGTGACGTTTTTTTAACTTGACGAAAAATATATCTCGGTTCTATTTCGGGTACTACCTTAAATAGTACATTTTTATGTATCTCATATACTTTTTAAATAAATATCTCCTTCAATACACACATAAGCCGTGTTTACGCTATAAAAAAAATTAACGATTAAGATCAGCCGAGATGGCCTAGTGGTTAGAACGCGTGAATCTTAACCGATGATTGTGGGTTCAAACCCGGGCAACCACTGAATATTCATGTACTTAATTTGTGTTTATAATTCATCTCGTGCTTGAATGTGGACCGACGACCTTAAGAAGGTGGCGGGCACCAACTGGATGCGGAAGGCGGAGGACAGGGAGCTTTGGCGCACCTTGGGAGAGGCCTATGTTCAGCAGTGGACAACGATTGGCTGTTGATTGATTGATTGATTTGAATGTGAAGGAAAACATCGTGAGGAAACATGCATGTGTTTAATTTCATTGAAATTCTGCCACATGTGTATTCTACCAACCCGCATTGGAGCAGTGTGGTGGAATAAGCTCCAAACCTTCTCCTCAAAATGGAGAGGAGGCCTTAGACCAGCAGTGGGACATTAACAGGCTGTTTCTAATTTGACTTAAAAGCTGAGATGGTGAATGAAAATCTTAAAGGAATATTGCGGGTTTAAATTTGCACAAGCGCTAAAATTTCATATCCTTAAGCGCAATTAATCTCGTGCTCGACGGTGAAGGAAGACGTCATCTAGAAACCTGCATGTGTCGGATGAAAATCTTCCACATGTTTATCCATCAACCCTTTACAAACCGTTTAAACTATCTCCTCAAACAGACCTTAGCCCAGCAATGGGACATAGAGTTTATTTAACTAAAGAATGAGAAGCATTTCCTTGAGCATTACAAGAGTTTATGGATACGCAATGATTACCAATATGATATTATATACGAGTATACATATCTTTGTTCTATTAAAACTTCTAATACATAACTTTTTCAAGTATTTGCTTGCTTTACTTTTCCAGGCACTGAACAATGTATAAATTGGCACCAAAGCAAGCAAATCTTGGTAGAAATCCACTCTGAGATGATATGCGCTGGGCATTCCGATGGTCACCAAGATGCTTGTCTGGGTAAGCCATATTTATCATATGAACATATTAATTTTACATGTTTATTTAAAAAAGGGGAAGGCCAACTGGAAATGGGAGCCTGATGTTAAATAGTCACCAATGCCTATAGACATGGTACTGTAAGGAAAACTAATCATACCTTCCATCGCCAATGCGCCACCAACCTTGGGAACTAAGGGAGCGAAAATATACATATATGCAATATTATTCTTATAACTTTCTAGGTGACTCTGGAGGTCCTCTAATAGTCCTGGACAGCGGGAGGTATTACTTAGTGGGTATCACGTCAGCTGGCTTCGGTTGTGGCGTAGACCACCAACCTGGTATATACCATAACGTGAAGATTACCGCTAGCTGGATTAAAGAAGTTCTCAGTCCAACTCCTAATTTTATAGACTTTTGATATTATTTACAACAATTAATATTTCTAATGAATCTGACAGTTAACGTTTCGTACAATTGGCCGTTAGTTTTAAAAGTTATATTATTATAGTGCAATGAATGCTTGACTGTCTATTTTAACTTAATATTAGTATATTGTACGGGACCAATGTTATGTAAAAAAAAACAAACCGTTAGTACTTTTTGTAAAATTTTATATTGTGATATGTTATTATGAATGTTAATAATTATCGATTATATATATAAGAAATAAAGGCCAAACGATAACCATAGCAATTGCAATATGGCGATCGTGGCTCATGACGTCATATGCTATGACATTTAAAAATACTAATCTAACGATACTCATTTGTGTATTTGAATGTAATATATATTTATTTTTATATTGCTTAATATTTCTTCGTAAATAATATTGAACACCATCGGATTTTTTCTATTTAATTTAGTAACTAAAATTTAGTTGATTAAAATTTTTAAAAAACACATTACGCGCTAAGAACATTTGTTACGTTATAATTTCAACGTGCTGATGATGTCGAGAGGAGGAATAAATGCATTATAAAAGAAATAATATTTTTATAAATAGAACACTTAATCATATAAATAAAAATCGTCAAGCCTTTTACGCGAGAAAGCTTCCAACTATATATATGAATAACTTTTTTATTATTATATTTATCCATTTATGACGAAGAACAACATTCAAATACCCAATAGTTGATCTATTTAAGATTATTATATATTCGCTCCGCTGCGATATAGCCGGGTGATAAGAATGTAAAAAATATGTCTATATAATAAAATACACTATAATTAGTAATAAAGAACAATTAAATCTGAAAATTAAGATGCATTTCTAATTGAGTCATTAAATATAAATTAATATTAACAACTCATTAAGGGTCAATCCAAACATCACAGTCATTTAAATATAATGATTGAAGTACGTCTGTATGTATCCTAAAACTGACTTAAGTCATATTCATCTAATATTTATAATTAAATATGATTAAGGGAACCACACATATATTTTCTTATATGCAAAGTCATTTAAATTTCTTTATATTGTTTTCATTTTGGCAAATTGTCAGATGATGGTGAGTGGTCACTTTTTATTGGACCCTCCTTTGATTACACGAACCTGTTAGTTATCTACTAGTGGTGATGGGTCTTTCAGCCAATGACCAGTTGAGACCGAGCCAGCACAATATGCATATACAATATGCACAGCGATTGGTGCAAGCTGGCACGCATAAGCAACTGAAAGACGTCAGCTTTAAAAGAGCCTAAGATGTTACGTCCTGTTTACCTGTACATACACTGGCTCACTCACCATTCCAATTGGAATCTCTCAACATAGTATGCCTGCTTGGAACTACTGATAAGTTTGTAGACGAGAAGTACACCAATTAAAGATAGGTCTAGTGGTAGGCCACTAGAGCACGTTGCTTTAAAACAATTTATTTATTTTACTGACAATTACAATACACATTGTTCATTTGAAACACATTTATTTTACACTAACCACCACTTAGTGACCTATATATACGGACAGACATAATGCTTTCACTTATTAGATATCTCAAGAAATTAATATATTTTTTTATTTATTTGCCATTATTTTATTTTATTGGCTGATTTGATCTCTATTTATTTTTGTTTTTATTGTTTTATTAAAAAATAAATTATTCAAAATTTTTTGTTTGTTTTAATAAACAACCCGTTGAAGTCTTGGAACTTACACCACCACGCAGCTCCATAATAGGTTGATGGGTGCACAAATGGCAGGACATTATCTAATACATGTGTACTCACGATCTTTTCCTTCAACGCTGAACACGAGGTGAATTATTACTAATTGAGAACATGAAAACTCAGTCGGTACCCAGATTTGAAAACGTTATCTTCAATAACGTTTGATGTTATTCTGTCTATCTGTGATTTTAAGCAGCCTCTTTTTAAAATTATATATCTATTCGCGAGTTACCAAAACCAAACAAACCATTTTTTACCTTAGACAATCGCCGCTACGTGATAATTTAAATATTTTATATGTATATATTATGATTATCAATCAGTTCAAATTGTAGATTTTAAAGGAATTTCATCACAAACAGAGTTCCACGCTCGCGAGGCCGCGGGCCTTATTAGTTTATAATATTTGATTATCTTGTTACACACACGGCATTGTAATGTAATTAGTATTACTATTATTATAGTGAGATGAATTATGTGTGAACGTAATAAACGCTCGTGTCACTTATCATTATATTCAAAAATTTGTCAACGATTTTGAGAACGACAGCATTTTAGTTTTGATTACATATTTTTCATTATAATTATTTATTATTCTCTGGATGCGTTCGTTTCATACCCAAGGTGTAATTTTATTTTAGATGTATATAAGTGCATTACTATGACGCCAGTAAGTATTCGAACTCTAAGATCACCCACCAGGAAGGTCTCGAGCTCTGGCAGGACTGAGACTCGTAAAGGATGACAAATGAGAATCGAAATCAAAAAGAACTTCTCCTTAGAAATAATATTTGGGCAATAATATTTATTAAATTCTTTTATTGAAATGAAAACTTCTTTAGGCGCGTTGCGCTTGTTTATCGTTGGGGATAGACTCTTGGCTTCGAATCACCGACATGCTAATGTTAACATAATGAAATCGTCGAAACAACAAACAAATTAAGTTTTGTGAAAATTAATGTGGATAATAATTATTGAAATTTATCTAAATACTAACGATATATGCAAATAATATAAGTGTATTTTAACTATTACTAGTTAAATTAAGCTGTATTAATATTTTGTACCGAGTTTGCGACATACTGTATATTTTGATGAATAAAAAGCTATATAATAAAAAGGGATAGAATTATTACTTGGAGTACCAATAGATTAAACAATTTCAAATTTTCATTTCTTTTTGAATACCCTATTGCCTTTATTTTATTTTTTTCTGTAACTTTTTTTTCTTCATAATATGTTAAAATATGCAAATGTAATTTACTGGTGGTAGAGCTTTGTGCAAGCTCGTCTGGGTAGGTACCACCCACTCATCAGATATTCTACCGCAAAACAGCAGTACTTGTTATTGTTGTGTGTGTTGTGTCCGGTTTGAAGGATGAGTGAGCCAGTGTAATTACAGGCACAAGGGACATAAAATCTTAGTTCCCAAGGTTGGTGGCGCATTGGCTATGTAAGCGATGGTTGACATTTCTTACAACGCCAATGTCTAAGGGCGTTTGGTGACCACTTACCATCAGGTGGCCCATATGCTCGTCCGCCTTCCTATTCTATAAAAAAAAAAAAAATTAAAAAAAAAAATGCTTTATAATGTAAGCAATATCTCCTTTTTCATTGCATGAGGTATATATGTAGTAATATATGTAGTATTAAGCTATAAGTGTTTTTTTTTCAATGTTGTATTGGTGCAATTACTCCTAGAATCTTAGTAAATAAATAAATAAAAGGATATTCATTTGAAATTTAATACAAGGGGCTAGGTATTACAAGTCGAATTGATAAAACTACACAAAACTTCATTTTTAATTTAAATAGCAGGAGCTAAAATTCGCGTGCATTGCACATGATATTAAATTTTACATATCTGCTCATTACTGTTGCTTCAAAATATGAAAACTTAACAGGTCAATGAATCACTGTTCGGTCAAATCTAGTTCGCATGAATGAGATAGATAATGAAATCGCTATAACAATTGGTTATAAAAATATATATATAAAACAGCCTACTAGGACTGCCTCGTTAATCTAGCGGCTACATGTAAGGCCGTAAATCCAAACGGGTTCAAATCCCAGGTCGGGTCAATAAAATGTTATAAAGATTTTCTGTCGAAAATTCTCAATAGTAGCCAGGAGTCTGGAAGTTGGAAGTGTAAGTCGGATTATGAGAGTTAGGGAATAGAGAGTGCACTTGTGTTTGCGCACACATTTGTGAACTATAATGTCCTGCGCAGTTGGCTAATCTCTCTTAAGATCAGCCGCCGTGACCGAAGTCGATCCGGAGGACTACTATTATTATTATCATTATTATTATTATATAAAACAGTGTCAGACGGATATTGCTAGTATAATATTATATAAACTAAATTATACTAATAAAATCGAGGTTAAAGTAAATTTTTATGATGTACTAGATACCCGACCCGATTTCGCAATTGAATAAGGGTCATACATACAGTACAGTAATAGCCTGTGAATATCCCACTGCGGGGTAAGGCCTCGTCTCCCTTTTTTTTTTGAGGTGAAGGTATAGAGCTTATTCCACCACGCTGCTCCAATGCGGGTTGGTGGAATGCACATGTGGCAGAATTTCAATGAAATTAGACACATGCAGGTTTCCTCACGATGTTTTCCTTCACCGTATATAACGAGATGAATTATAATCACAAAATAAGCACATGAAAATTCAAAAAAATCGGTTAAGATTCACGCGTTCTTCTCATCTTTTCATCATCAAGTTCATCTCGGCTGGCTATGTTTTACATACAAATCATTAATTAATTATATACTCATGAATCCCTCCGTCCATTGGTAAAAACCGTGTGAAATTCCATTCGGTAGTTTTTGAGTTTATCGCTGACAAACAGACAGACGCATCAGACAGACAATCAACCTTGAATTTTTACCATAAGATGATTATAATTCTTATATTTACAAATCGCGTATCTTTGAGGAACTTATAAAATCACTTTCAACACCGCTTATATCATGAAACCCAATCCTATAACCTTCCTTTATAAATATGCTCTACTGCTATATTAATAAAGTTGTAAATAGTGTAACCGTAATGCGTGGTTGGTTAACCGGTTAATGTAAAATAATTCAAGAAAATAACGACTTTAAAGTCTGCTACATTAAGTTCATTCTTGGTCGAATTTCGTATATTCAGTTAATATGTCAATCTACAAAATAAATACGACTTTAACACAATGACAGAAGGTTGATTTTACAAAGTCGAGAAATAGAATGTTAAGGTAAAATCGTGATGGTAATGTCAAACAGCACAGTCTGTAAGAATGTCGCGGCGCGACAACGTATTCTAAATTCAAATTTAAATATATTTTTAATTATAACGAGCCAGGTGTAACATTAAAATCGTTGTTATAAAATGGTGGGAAAAGTGAGTTTGATAATTTTAATCGTCGCCTTAATGGCGTCGGTTATGGATGGACAGACCTTGGGAGGTAAGTGAAAGGAGTTTTTGAACAAAAAGTTTTTATATGCGTGTAAAGTGGGATACCTTAGTCATATTAATGTTGAAATTACGCAATGGTTGTTAGGTAAAGATGGTATGTTTGTAGAGTTGCGGTTCCTTTTTCATGTTACGGAATATTTGTGTGTTAAAGGTTTTAAAATTTCCATTAATAAAGGTCCAATTCGCTTGCTTTTAAATTATATCATATAGTTCGCCTATGACCTTTAAAATTCTGTCATTATATTGTGGTGAGCCTTCACAGAAATTGTGATAAATGTTATTTAAACATTAACTTAACATTTAAAATAACGTTACATTAGTAAAAAAAAAAACAATATAAAAAATGCGAAAAATAAATAAATTTTTATTTAATAGTAATCAATATTCAAAAATTTATTGTAATTTTTTTTAATCTATCTATCTTTTTTATGGCCTTGACCTCCAGGCCTTTGGTCTTGAGATGTGACTCACATTGTTACTATCATAACTAGATCACAATCGTATTTACCAACCTTAAGTTTGGAAACTTCACTAGATTTTTTAACCTAACGAATAAAATATGGCAGTTATAGTCTACCATAATGTTAGATTAATAATGCTCTGTATAAATCTTTATGAAACCCCAGAATAACTTAAATATAATTAAGAGATTTTCGTTATTAGTTGTAACGTAAAGACAAATATTAAACGAACCTACTTCACATTTTATAATAACAGTAATACTATTAAATTATTCCTTAACAGAATACTCATTATAAAATTATGCGTCTGATATGTTTGAATCAATGATTCAGAAAGAAAACAATAAAAAAACGGAATGTACATGCATTTATACATTCATAAATATAACGAACAGCCTTATTATCTACATATATTAATGCGTGTTGCATTTCGAACATCTTATATTTTAAAATAACCTCCATTTAAGCAAACGGTTTCAACTGTCAAACTAATACTGTTGTAAATGTTTGCTTGACATTTGAGCAATGATTTCTCAATCGTGCATTGCATTAAGCTGATTTCGTACTAAAATTTGACAAATTCAATCAGCCTTATCTTAGTTTTGAATCTTTATGGATTTATCCAAAGCTGTAAATGTAGATTGTGTTTTTTTGATTCATTTATTGTTAACAATGAATGTGAAATGATATTGCGGCTTGCTAAAAGAGCTTATTTCAATTCTAGTTGTTCTTTTAGTACGTCATAAACGACTTCGTGGGCATATAAGGGTTAATAATGTATACAAACATAATATTTATAAAACAGAATTAAATATTTAGCTGAAATGTATGATATATAATAACGAATGAATTTATAATAACGAATGAAGTTAGTAGAGTGGGTACTCGAAATTCGTCACCTATTTTAACACTAAACATCTATTGCTTATAATGTTCTGTTCCGATTTGAAGGTAGAGTGAGTTAGTGTGATAAAAAAGAAATTTGACATTTAAGATGCCATTATTGGTGGTACATTGATGGTGAATACATCTTGCGGTGTCAGTGTGTAGGGGAGATTGTGAACACTTGTTTTATTAATAACAATAGGTAGGCATACTGATAGAAGGGCCACTTGGTAAAAGCCTCTATTGCCCAGATACTGACAATGTAAGGATTATTACCCTTTAAAACAATGAGCCACTAATCTTGGGAACGACGGTATTATGTAACTTATACCTGTAGTGTAATTGACTCATTCAGTGTAGTATATGAGGTCCTACCATCATGTTATATTGAATGGAGTGCATATTGCTTGTTGAGTGTGTCAAGCTGTTTGCTCATCTGTTTAAAAATAACACAACAATGATTCTACTAAACGTATACTAGTGTATATACATCATCACTAAGTTTTGTAGTGCAATTGCAGTTTGTTCATGGACATTGGTAGTGACATACCATTGGTAAGTTATATCATACATACCGTTTTAAACAAGAAAAGTCTACGATCCAGGTGGGCAGAGCAGTAAAATTTAACGTTACGAATAGCTAGTATTTTATACTTGGTGGCTTGGCTTGTGCAAGCCCGTCTGGGTAGGTACTGCTCACTCGTATATATTCTAACTCGAAACAGCAATACTTAGTATTGTTGTGTTCCGGTTTGAATGGTGAGTGAACAACTACAGACACAAGGGACATTACATCTTAGTTCCCAAAGTGGCGCATTAACGAAAATGAAGCAAGGAATGCTTAATATTTGTGACAGTGCCTGATAGGCGATGGTTAAAATTTATCACCAGATGGCCCATCTGCCCGTCCGCTTTACTATTATATAAAAAAATAAGGAAATTTTCATTTGTGACGTGGATTGCTAACATGGCTAGTAACAATATTTCAATTACACATTTATTCAACGTTGCGTGTTGTGAGCCGATATGGTAGCCTGTCATGTGTGAATGAACTAGGCACGATAGTTCAACGGTATACGGACCGTCCCGTGATGTGAAAGTTACAGATTCAATCAATACCTAGGTTTGTTATTTTATCGTAGACCTAAAACAGGTTTAACAAATAATTATGTACAGTAACAGCCTGTTAATGTCCCACTGCTAGGCTAAGGCCTCTTCTTCCTTTTTGAGGAGAAGGTTTAGAGGTCATTCCACCACGCTGCTCCAATGTGGGTTGGTAGAATACACATGTGTCATAATTTTAATGAAATTAGACACATGCAGGTTTCCTCACGATGTTTTCCTTCACCGTCAAACACGAGATGAATTATAATCACAAATTAAGCACATGAAAATTCAGTGGTGCTTGCCCGGGTTTGAACCTACGATCATCGGTTAAGATTCACGCGTTCTAACCACTAGGCCATCTCGGCTACACAATAATTAAAAAAATACAAATTCTCATATACATTTTTAGTTTAGAGTATGACGTGTAAAAATACTTTCAATAATTTTCATTCTTTCATTCATTCAAAATACAATCAATTATTCAATCGCAATTTTACACTTTAATTTAATTAATGTGTTATTTTAACAGATTATATTCTAATAACATATATAAATACCTCGAAAGTTTTGAAAACAATAAAAATATTTATATATAGAATAGGAAGAATATAATATATAGCATAGGAAGGCGGACGAGCATATGGGCCACCTGATGGTAAGTGGTCACCAACGCTTACATAGCTAATGCGCCACCAACCTTGGGACCTAAGATTTTATGTCCCTTGTGCCTGTAATTACACTGGCTCACTCACCTTTCAAACCGGAACACAACAATACCAAGTATTGCTGTTTTGCGGTAGAATATCTGATGAGTGGGTGGTACCCACGCAGACGAGCTTGCATAAAGCCCTACCACCAGTAAAAAAGTAAATAAAATATTGTCGACTTTAAAATTAAAAGAATGAATGAACAATGAAATAAAACAGGATCAATGATATCAAAACGAACTCTCGAATTTCACAATACAGTTTACAGAAGTTGGAACACAATGGAACTTTTATTTCATTGTTTATTATTAGTAATATTATTCATCAGATAATTTAGACGTTGCAAGCAGTTTTTTTTTAAATTGGAACATTGTTAGAGATTTCGCTTGTGAGCCGATATGGTAGCCGATGTAATATCATAGACAAAAGTTAAAAAATATTTTTCATAAAATACCAAAATTAATTACTTACAGATTAAAAAAACATGCAATCAAGTCAATGGCTTATAGACTGCCCTGAGGCATTGTATATTAATATCTTTACTTATATCAAAAAAATACGCATTTTTTTGTAATGGTGCTTATATTTCTATATGTATCCCTTTTCATTGTTTTATTCATTTTCATATCCTTAACCTAAAGGTTGTGTGAAAGGGACAGATATAAGATTTCTACTTTATTCATAAGTACTCGTTTTCCTGTTTGTCACTATATATTGTGTGGTAGTATAGCAAAGGCATATCAAATCAATCAATCAATCAACAGCCAATCGTTGTCCACTGCTTAACATAGGCCTCTCCCAAGGTGCGCCAAAGCTCCCTGTCCTCCAAAGGCATATATTATAAATAATTTTATTTTGTTATTAAGCGAAAGAATACTTTTATTTTATTTATTTTACGATATGAATTTGAAATATTTTATTCATATTTATAATCATACGATTTAAATCGTCTTTGCATGTTGCAACTGTCTTAAAAGGCATTATATGCGTATTCAGATTCTAAACTTAACTTCAACTTCCTACTTCGAACAACCACTCTTTAGAACCAGCTTTCGGCGGCGACTTTTCCGATCCGATATAACATAGAAACCTTCGAGAAAAGAGCCCTAAAGGCCGGCAAAGCACCTTCCAGTATTGCATTGCAGGTGTCCATGTGCGGTGGTAATCACTTTCCATCAACCCCTTGCCCACTAGCGCCCCCACTATTACATAAAATAATAATAATACATATAATTCTGTGTGTGTGATTCTAATAAAAAAAGTGTAATTATTTAACATATGAGCCTACACGGCATTGTCTGAATCATTGTGTTGTTAGTACTAACTGTAGTTATAATTTTACGGTCGGGGAAATTTTCTACGCGGGTGCGTTTTTAAAATTGTTTTATACTACGTAAGGCGGCCTAATTATGGGTCTTTTTCAACTTTCTCGAAGTTTCCAATGAAGGTTGATTGCTCAGGATTAATTTCGCCAAATATTAAGTCACGTATAAGTTCTGACGTGTATATTTTAGGTTAAATAAATAATCGAAAACATTTTCGCTTATTGCTTTTTGATTCATTTTTTAGTGACATAAAAAGACAGTTAAATTTTCGAAATGTTGCAAGAATGTGTATAGTCTGTGTTTTTGCTGCCTCAAACTTTAAATTACTTTTCCAAAAGACATTTATAGATATTCTTAAAAAGCAAAACCTTATCGAAATTCAAGATTTGAGCCAAATCGTTAGAACCATTTTCGAGATAAACGAAATAAATTTTTGTACAAAAATTGTTCATAAACAGGATAAACCAATTTATAAAATCTCTACGGGTATATAAATATTATCAATGACGGAGTAACATATTAAGTAAAATAAATCACGTCGCGACCTCGTTCGCAAAAGTATAAGATTTTAATAATAATACTTGGAAACGTTACAATCCAATTGGGTCTAGATTTGTGATTTGACTTTTTTGGCAGTAGCTTAAAACATAATTATTGTATTGTAAGTGATTTAATTCCCTGAATTTATTTATAATAATTTGAGAACAGCTTGGCTTATCATTTCTTTGTATAGCTATGATTCATCGTCTTAGCAAGACAAATGTACTAGCTTCGCACGCGTGTGTTGATAATAATAATATTTGACGGGCCGGTTGGCGTAGTTGGTAGATACTACTTTTCATGTCGAGGTTATGGGTTCGATTTCCACCCAGGACAGACATTTCTGTGCATGAACATGTCTGTATGGCCTGAGTCGGGCTGTACTTATTTAAACAAAAGAAAAGTAGTATATGTAGTATATCAGTTGTCTGGTTTCCATAGTACAAGCTCTATATAGTTTGGGATCAGATGGCCGTGTGTGAATAATGTCCCAGGATATTATTATTAATAATAATTTATTTGCATCAAATGTAGTTTTATAGATGTTATGTTTTCTTAACAGATGTACATTTCGCCCCTTATAGACAATATTTTGTACACAAGTAATTATATTGAATACAGATCACACCAACAGAACATTAAATTATTCTATAAATATATATAATATAAAAGATATAACAAATTGATTAAAAAGAATATTAATTTATTAAATTCAGGCAGGGTTGGGTAGCTAAAGCATGTTAATTATATATATTCCAAATTTCATTCAAATCCATCCATCCGTTTTTGTCCAAGCATATAAATTTTCACACTTATAATATTAGTACATGTATAATGCACAAATGTGTGCGCAAAACATGTCTCTCTTATATTTAGATTTCTCCATTACCAGCTAGATTCTTATTTCCTTTAAATGACTATATTTACCCTAGAGTTTAGACGAATTATGATATCGTTATTTACAGTACCATCGTTTTCTGTTAATGTCCCACTGCTGGGCTAAGGCCTCCTCTTTCTTTTGAGGAGAAGCTTATTCCACCACGTTGCGCCAATGCGGGTTGGTAGAATACACATGTGGTATAAGTTCAATGAAATTAGACTCATAAAGGTTTACTCACGATGTTTTCCTTCACCGTCAAGCACGAGATCTATTATAAACACAAATTAAGCATATTCAGTGGTACTACCCGGGCTTGAACCCACAATCATCGGTTATGATTCACGCGTTCTAACCACTAGGCCATCTCGGCTATTTACTTATATTTAAATAATGGATTTCCAGGTCCCATGCATGGGAAGGTGGTCGTGTGTTACGTGGCAACATGGGCGGTGTACCGACCAGGTGAAGGGAAGTATGGCCTAGCAGACTTGGAACCATCGCTTTGCACGCATCTCATTTACTCCTTTGCTGGGCTGGACGAATCTACGAACAGCATCAAGAGTCTTGGTATGTAGTGAATTTATTATAAATTAGAGGTTTTTATAGTGATGTTTTGAATTTGTTTGTTTACTTTGTCGAGCGTACCTCGATAATATACGCGAAAAAGGGTATTTTTTCATAACAAAACGGCTCACATTATTAAGCCGTTGCTATTTGTATCTAGGACTTCCCATATGGCTTCCCCATAAGTTTGCATATTCTAATTACTTGGGTTAAATTATAGGTCAAACAAATAAAAATAAATATTGGATTTTCCTGTCAAAGAATTTTTGGTAGAAGTCTGGAGATTTGGAAATTGGCATTGTTTACACTCTTGTGAAAGCACGCAAAGACGGTGCAGTTAATTATCTTAAGTTATCTTGAAATCGTCGTATCGTTATTACGAGTGTGGGAATAGAGAGTGCATCTGTGTTGCGTATATATTTGTGCACTATAATATTGCAGTCGGCTTGCCACCATCACGGTAATCAGTCAGAAAGACATAATAATTCCTATATAAGTTATACAAACCTTAAATTTAGCAAATGAAATATAATACGTGCGCGATCAGAATTAGATCCGACTTTTTGGAAATGAAATACGCGCGCTCCGCCTGGTATCGTCGGCAAATTCGTGACGACAACTTGCGAGACAATGTCTCTTGTTTGTTTCTGTGTATTTTTATTCGTGACTTACTGCTGCGTTTTTTTTAGAGATTTTTCATAGGCTTGTCTTTTCGACTAACAAATATTAATATAAACGAGTTTGTTTATACCCGTTTTTTTACTGCTTATCAACTGTACGTCTTTCCCTTTGAGTAAATCTTGTTGGTAGGGCCTTATGCAAGCCCGCCTGTGAAGGTACCACCGAATAAGTGATATTCTACCGCTCTGCGTTCATATTTAATATTATTGTGTTCCGGTTTTAAAGGCGAGTGAGCTAATACACGCACAAGGGGCACAACATCATAGTTCCCAAGGTTGGTGGTACATTGGCGAAATGGTTAACATTTCTTACATCGCTCTTGTCTTTTGGCGGTAGTGACTATTAACCATCAGGTGGCCAATTTGCCAGTCTGTACATAATTCATAAAAAACCTAAAATGTCAATTATTATATATTTAGGACATATAAAAATTTTGGTGATTGTTAGTTGTTAGTTGTTAGTTAGTTGTAGTTAAGTTGTTAGTTATGACATTCGTACCTCCAAACTTGGCTTTACTAATCATCTTTATTCCTATTCTTTCAGATCCCTGGCAAGATCTGGAAAAGGACTATGGGAAGGCAGGTTACAAAAACCTTGTAAGTCTAAAAGCAAGATATCCGCATCTAAAAGTAACCGTCGCTATCGGCGGCTGGAACGAAGGCTCATCCAAATATTCCGTCATGGCATCCAAGCCTGAAACTCGAGCGAAGTTTGTGCAGAGCGTATTGTTCTTTTTGAAGTAAGTATTTTTAAAATCAATATAATTTTTTTTTTTTTTTATAGAATAGGAAGGTGGACGAGCCTGATGATAAGTGGTCACCAAACGCCCTTAGACATTGGCATTGTAAGAAATGTCAACCATCGCTTATAGCCAATGCGCCACCAACCTTGGGAACTAAGATTTTATGTCCCTTGTGCCTGTAATTACACTGGCTCATTCACCCTTCAAACCGGAACACAACAATATCAAGTATTGCTGTTTTGCGGTAGAATATCTGATGAGTGGGTGGTATCTACCCAGACGAGCTTGCACAAAGCCCTACCACCAGTAAAATACAGTAAATACAGGGTTTAGAAGACTCTTAGGCAGTGATCAGATAATTATAATATCGTAGTATAGCTTGCGAAATATCAATACTCTTTAATAAAACCGAAATCGAAAGTTACCACCATCATCTAATACAAACATAGTTTAATAGGTTCGTTGATTTATTAGGTTACCTGTTCTAGAGTGTACCTGCATATATACATATATATATATATATATATATATATATATATATATATATATATATATATATATATATGGATACATATGGGTTCAATTTCCAGGTCGGGCCAGTAAAAAGATATTGTGTTTTCTGTCAGAAAATTCTCAGTAGCAGCCCGGAGTCTGGAGGTTGAAAGTGTGTACACGCCCGTGCCTCGGAAAACACGTAAAGCCGTTGGTCTTGCGCCTGAACACTTTCCGGTCGTATCGGATTGCCGTCCCATCGGATTATGAAAGTTAGGGAATAGAGAGTGCACCTGTGTTTGCGCACACACTTGTGCACTACAATATCTCCTGCGTAGTTGACTAATCTCTCTTGAGATTGGCCGAAACAGTTATTCATTAAGAATGGCCGTAGCTGAAGACACAGAGCACATTGATTAATTTTAAGCTCAAATTAATTATCTGTCTTTCTATGATTTGAAGAAGTAAACTAATGATTAGGTGACCTTATAAAAAATAATATACAATCCCAATTTTAGGCAGCAATCTCACGTCTATGTCTAAGTTATTTATATTCAGAGCTCAGATATTATGTAACATTTTGTTATAAGTTTGCTTAAAGGACATTGGAGGTCACTTGAGTCGGACTATTACTGGTTGGACCGGTTATGTATGAATAGAACAAACAGATTGGTATAGCATCGTTAGCCTAATTAAAATTCATAAATGGAATATCAATTATAATTAAATCGAATCATGATTGTAATATCGCTTCTTCAAATAAGATCTGTATTTTTTTTATTATTGTCATTTTATCTTTGTTCTACATTAGAAAATATACAGCCTTTGTTATTATGGGGTAATCTGAATACCTACACCTAAATATTAATCTTCAAGAAAATGTTAGAAATTTACTGCCATACCTATAGGCTTTGTGTTGCGGTTGATTAGTTAAACAATGCTGTGTCCTCTTCTTTCGAATGTTAAACTAATGATGACAGAGGGAGAGTAATCGCGTTTAACTAAACAGCCGCTAAGCAACGTTTATAAGTACGGTCGTTAGTAGTTTAAAAAAGATGTTTTGTCATAGGTTGCTTTTACTGGATTAATACATATTTAGAATTACAACAATTTCTATACTTTACTAATCGTTATTGTACCACAGTAACCTATTGTTTTTGAGTTACGAGCAACGAGTCGTTGAAGTCTTTTCTATTAATTTTTGCTTCACATACAATATATATGCTCGACTTGAAGTCAAAACTTCGAAACTTTTGTTAAAAGGATGCTATTTCGCCTCGTTGACAATTCTACAATCATTAAAAAAAATATTCCTGAACGTTATACCATATGTAATTAAATTGTAAGTGTTCAATTTTATTAACCACTTCGTTTTAACGATATTAATGAAATACGGCTCAACAAATTTAGATTAGAAATAGAATCAGAATATTATTTATTGCATAAGCTGTGTATATACATTTTAAAGATCTTATTAACAACTAACAGTCTACCATATAAAGCAATATATTATAATTATTATATTATAAATTCAAAACGAATATATAGTAGATACACGCCAGAAAAGAAAAAAATAAAAGTGATCTAAAGAAAAAGAAAAAACCATTTTGTTTGTTATTTTTTTATGTACATATTTTTAATAATGTCATTTATAAATATTGTTTTCAGTACTTACAAGTTCGATGGTTTGGATCTGGATTGGGAGTACCCAACGAAGAGAGGTGGAAACCCAGAAGACAAGGTCAACTACGTAGCTATGGTGAAGGTAAGATTTGCGACCTGAAAATAACTCCAGAAATTGTTAGAAGATTGTCAGTAAAGTATACTAGCGACTGTCTTATAATCATTACACGTCTATCATAGTTAGGTAATCAATACCGGATTGATGAATACCGATTTGTGGCTGTATACACTAACAACCAGTGAATGCCCATTGCTGGGCTAAGACTTCCTCTCCTTTTTTTAAGGAGAAGGTTTGGATCTTATTCCACTACGCTGCTCCAATGCAGGTTGGTGGAATACAAATGTCATAGAATGAAATTATACACATACAGGTTTCATCACGATATCCTCCTTCACCGTCAAGCACGAGATGACTTATAAACACAAATTTAAGAATTTAGAAATGAACAGAATAGTTCTCATTCAAAAAAAGTATTCGTGCAATATGTAACAAAGATCCAATGCAATCATGTAAACCTTTATTTAAAAATCTCAAATTATTAACGTTGCCATGCATCTACATATGCGAAGCAGCATGTTTCGTAAAGAAATTCAAAAACAATTACTTTGAGACTAATCGGAATATTGTATCATTTAATACGCGATATACAAATAAATTGTATATGCCACCCTGTAAAACAGCTCTCTGCTCAAAGAGTTGTGACCTTAAGGTAGTGAAAATTTATAATAAGTTGCCTTCCGACATTAAGGATCTGCCTTATTTAAGATTTAAGAAAAAATACATGACTGGTTTGTTGAAAAATGTTTTTACGCTGTAAAAGAATTCCTGCAATTAATATTTGACATTCATTTATCAATTTTATAAGTATTATTTCATTTAAATATTAATTGATTTCATTTAAATATGAATTATGATGTAATATAATGCCTTGTAAATAAAATAAAAATAAATAAGTTAAAATAATTTTATGTCATAAATTAAGTATGTATATTATGTTTATATACACCCAGCAGCCAGCGTTAGAGCATTGGACGAGCCGGTTGGCCTGGTTGGTAGATACTTACCTTTTCACGCCGAAGGTTGTGGGTTCGATTCCCACCCAGGACAGACATTTGTGTGCATGAACATGTCTGTTTGTCCTGAATCTGGGTGTTATTATCTATATAAGTATGTATTTACAAAAGAAAAGTATTATGTATGTAGTATATCAGTTGTCTGGTTTCCATAGCAAAAGCTTTGTACAAGCTTAATTTGGGATCAGATGGCCGTGTGTGAAAAATGTCTCAGGATATATTATTGGGTTTCATCATGATTGATTGAGTAGCTGAGACCTGAAAGCGTAACAAAGAAATAAATTAACAAACTCACATTCGCGTTTATAATATTAGTTAGGATTCATGTTTTTTTTTTTATTTATTTTTTAGTGTAGGTTGGCGGACGAGCATATGAGCCACCCGATGTTAAGTGGTCACGAACACCCGTACATACCGGCATTGTAAGAAATGTTTACCATCGCCTACATCGCAAATGCGTCACCAATCTTGGCAACTAAGATGTTATGTCCCTTGTGCCTGTAATTACACTGGCTCGCTCACCCTTCAAACCGTAACAGAACAATACCAAGTATTGCCGTTTTGCGGTAGAATATCTGATGAGTGGAAGGTACCCAGACGATCTTGCACAAAGCCCTACCACCAGTAAAATAATTACCATACTAAAACTGTATAATATGATAGTTATAATTTTAAATTCCAGGAATTAAAAGACGCTTTCGAACCTTATGGCTACATCCTGACAGCTGCGTTGGGAGCTGGTAAAGATACTATGGAGAGTGCTTACGACCTTGCTAAGCTGAGTCGCTATCTAGATTTCATCCATATGATGTGTTATGATTACCATGGAACGTGGGACAACTTGGTTGGAGCAAATGCCCCTCTAGATGGGATTGGAGACGAAGATTTCTTAAGTGTGGTATGTATTCACTTTGACACTATACTCAAAGGAGACTATCCAAACTTCACTTGACCTTCCAAAAAACCGTCAGTTACCGTCTGAATATAAAAAATAAGAATAATATTGATATAAAAGTTCAAAAGACGGGCCGGTTGGCCTGGTTGGTAGATACTTGCCTTTCACGCTGAAGGTTGTGGGTTCGATTCCCACCCAGGACAGACATTTGTGTGCATGAACATGTCTGTTGTCCTGAGTCTGGGTGTTATTATCTATATAAGTATGTATTTACAAAAGAAAAGTAGTATATGTAGTATATTATTATTATAAATGAATGTAGGTAGATAATATATTTTAGTATTTGGATAATGAATTTTTAAGTTGCGTTTGTGTGAATAAAAATGTTATGTTTTTTGTCGTTAAATTTACTGTCAAAAACGGAGTATATGAGTAAACATAAAATTGCGATTATGTTTGGTATTATAAATAGATCTCATTTGGGTGCATTGAGAGTAAAAATATTTTATTGTAATATTTTAAGTGCGAAGTTCAGTTGTATTTCAATACGTAATTACGTAATTTGTGATGCAAAAAATTTTCAATTCTATTAAATTTATTTTTAAATATTTTATTGATATTATGTATACTCTGATTTCATTATTATTGGAATAACTTTTGTTTATAACAGAAATACACCATCGAATATATGCTGTCCCATGGCGTAAGTCCCTACAAGATGGTTCTTGGCTTACCAATGTATGGTCGAACCTTCATCTTGAGCAATCCGAATGTCAAACACATTGAATTCGGCGTGACACCAACAAAATCTGTCACATTCGCTGGACCTTGGACCAGGGAAGCTGGATTCATTGGATACAACGAGGTAAGATATTTATATTATGTTTAGCTATTTTCGTTCAACTTTACCGACGCATGTGACCCCTCATACATACATATATTTTTTGACATACGACGTGTATACAATATATCATGGTGAAAGGTTGAGCAGTTAGGTCTTAAAAGTTAAATAATACTAGTTTTCGCCCGCGGCTCACCTGTATGTGTTCACGTATTAAAATCCAGCCTGGCACCAAATACTTTTTCACTTTCTTGATTTGTGTACATTATTTATTGGTCGGCGATTACCACATTGTAATAATATGTAAAGTTGCTCGCTTAGGATGAAAATATATGTGTTTTTAGCTTCCGTAAGCGAATACGCTTTTTACCAGCTGTGGCTTATTTATGGGCTGTTGGAGATGATGTTTTTTTATACATAGACAAATAGTTGTACAAATTGAAACTCAAATTTGAAATTCAAAATATATCTTACTCTTCTGTGACGGACGATGACGTGTTTTTTGTTTTTTAAATATATTCCGGCACAAGGAATGGTAAAGGAAAATGATATATTCGGTCGAAAATTGTTAAGAATACGTAATGATTTTTTTAAAAGAGAGAGAGAGAGAGAGAGAGAGTACGACAAGTACAGAAAATTATATTTAAAAACAATATTATTAAAAACTGATCGCATTATTAGGTCTGTGCAGAAATTACTAATAAGTCATCCAAATGGACTCAACATTGGGAAGATCGAACAGCAACACCGTATCTTCGAGACGGCGAAAGAGTTATTGTGTATGATAACCCAAGATCTATTGCTATTAAAATAAAGTAAGTTCTACGTTAGTCTTATTATTATAAATCTTTGTTTATTCACCTATATACTATTTACGTATTAGTTGTCACTGGGTTAGCTGACATAGACCTTGCTCACACGCGCCCTTGAGGCCGACTGTCGATAATCTTATGAAAGATATCAAGATTTACTTGTGGTAGGGCTTTGTGCAAGCTCTTCTGGGTAGGTACCACCCACTTATCAGATATTCTACCGCAAAACAGCAGTACTTGATATTGTTGTGTTCCGGTTTGAAGGGTGAGTGAGCCATTGTAATTACAAGCACAAGGGACATAAAATCTTAATTCCCAAGGTGGCAATCGATGGTTGTCATTTCTTAGAATGCCAATATCTAAGGGCGTTGGTGACCACTTACCATCAGGTGGCCCATATGCTCGTCTACCTTCCTATTCTATAAAAAAAGAAGATGAGATCATAGACATTTTTTAGTACTTTTTATAGTTTTAACATATAACATACTATAATAATGGAAGTACTTTTTCTTACAGACAGAACTCTGTTTCGGTGAAAACAAAAGACGGCATTGTTTAATAGAGCGTTCAATTAGAGACTCGATAGTTAGCAACCGTCCCCTTGGAATAATTATCCTCTTATATTTATCAATTTGTTTACAGAATGGCGATTGACTATGGTCTTGGAGGGCTCATGGTGTGGAGTATAGATACTGATGATTTTAAAGGTGCCTGCGAACCGGAACCTGGAGCGTATCAGGACTTTGTGGAGCGATACAACAACATGGTGGATGATCCTCTCTTGCAAGAGGCTTTAAAGAATCTTAATTTACCAGATGGTGAGTTTATATATATATGTATGTCGTGGATTCAAATGGATTGCCATGTAAATGGCCGCCATTGTCGTCCAATATGTTGATTTTATTAAATCAGTGCGCACGTCCTGCGCTGGCGCTGTCCTGAGAGCAAGAGACCAAAGGGGTCGCTTGACAAAATGATCACACGCGCTACTGACTGATACAACATTATATTTTATATTTCCATCAGTCGGCTGCATAATAAAATACCCGTCTTATATTTTCACACTTGACGTCTGACAACCGACTAACTTATATGACATACATCACGTTGTGTGGTGTTGCTATTCTAATAAGTGACGTCATATGCCCGCTTCAAGTTATTATCTCTGACATATATATATATATATATATATATATATATATATATATATATATATATATATATATATATATAGCATTTTCAACTATTTCAATACGCTCTGCCAGCCGTCCCATTTTCTACTAAGAAATATATAATTGGCAAAATCACGTATCATTTTATAAGAAAATTTTGTTCAAGACTGTCTCGCTCATTAATCACATTGTGGAGCCGAGAGTAGCTAGACAGAAGCTTAGTAAATTAAACAAGAGATTTTGGGTTCAAATCTGGCCATGCACCACTGAGGTTTTGTGCTTAAGAATAATTATTTTTTTGCTCGGTGAAGGAAAACTCTGCATCTGCTGCAAGATTCTCCCACAAGTGTCAATCCACTAATCTGTTTGGAGCAGCGTGGTGGAATAATCTTTAAAATTTTTCTTCAAGAGTACTTCAATCACATTAGAATATTTAGCGATATAGTTATATATATTGTAACTTTTCCTAATTAGGAAAATCTACGAAGTGATGAAAGAGGATTATTTCTTTTGGATCTTTTATAGGATTTTAAAGTTTAAATTACTTCCAAATTCCAGCAAACCGGATAGAGAATTTAAGCAGACGTACTTCATACGTTATGTCAAACAACAAACTCCATCTCCGACTGCCAGAACCTGAATTCTCCAACTACCCATTAATGCGAACCATAAACGATGCAACAACAATTGCGTTAGAAGAGAAAAGAATATTGGACGAAATGAAGGCGATAACGAGAAAGAATGAGATAGGTAATAATGAAGATGAAAAAGGTTCAGCGAAGGTAGTAGCCGGTAGTGTCGTGTGTGTTCTGATCTGTGTTATGTTTGCTTTCAAGCTATATTGACTTGATATTCTGTGATTCGTTTAGTTCTTAATTTTAAGACTTCCATAACATCCAGTTATTGTATTGAAGGACCAGCGGGCTTAGACAAATATTAATAATATAAATCATAATATCTCTATTGAAGTATTTTTGTCCATACAAAGATCACACAACAATGGATACACGCATAGCCTATCCCAATCAAGAGGAGTATAGTGAAATAAGCGTTTGACATTGAATTGACTTGATATATTTGGTCGGGGTTTCGAATAATCTATGGTATTCAGTATAGATTCATTTTTTTTACTTTATAGGTAGGCGGACGAGCATATGGGCCACCTGATGGTAAGTGATCACCAACGCCCATAGACATTGGCATTGTAAGAAATCTTAACCATCGCTAAACCCCATCAACCTTGGAAACTAAGTTATGTCCCTTGTGCCTGTAATCACACTGGCTCACTTCCCTTATCAAACCAGGACATAACAATACTAAGTACTGCTATTTTGCTGTAGAATATCTGATGAATGGAATAATTGGCATTTTGAATCTCAGCGAAGTTGTTATCGAATCTCTGGGAGTAACAGTGGATATAAGTACTTTTGTGACTGAGTATCGAGTTATAAATAAATCATGATTTGTTTGTAGTGTTATTAGCAGAGCTATTAGCAAAACGCGTGGAATATGTTAATCTAAGATTTGTTTATCTGTACTCCTTCTTCGATTGAGATAATGTCTACTTTTAATTGACGTGTAGTGTACTTTTATAAATAAGGTTAATTTTATATACATAATCAATTCAATAAATTAATACAAAAAGTGTATTACTAATAAGAGTTGTTTAGGGAGGTAATTAACAATGCTGCCTTCTTCTTTCGAATGTCAAATCAATGATGACAGAAAGAGAGAAATGATTTAACTAAGTACCCAACGTTTATATAAGTAAGACCGATACTGTTTATATGTAAAGATTTTTTTAATGAAGTACGATAGCTTAGCTTATATTTCCATTTAATTAAAATATTCGATTACATTCTATTAATGGTTTTGTATGTAAGAACTTGAATTAAACTATTTTTAAGACTATTATTAAATATGTTATTTGAACTTGAAACTCCGAGTTTGAAACTTGAATGACAAACTTTTTACATTAATATTCGTTCGTTGCGAGAATACGTTCCTGACAATTCCTTGATCAAATGAATAATGTAACTTTGATCGCCACATAAATTTTTTTTCAATTTCACGATAAAAATATAACTCTATTTCATTTGGCATACTCATGAATAATATGAGTAAAAACTAAATACGAAAAATGTTGTAATTTTGAATTAAATTTAATTATTAACAAATAAATAAGACAATCATTTTTTGAAGGCCGTACAATGTTATGTCAACGGTTTATTTATTTTGTGTCACGAGTCAAGAACTGACAGACGTCATACATTCGGGCTTTAGTAATTTGATGAGCGATTGGTGATGTTGATGGGAGATAGCAAATAACTCCCAAAGTATAATAACATTGTTGTTAAAAAGAGGACATATACATGAAACACAACCTTAAAATTGCGTATCTGTTTTTTAATGTATTTAACGTTTCTAGAAATGGATAGAACGACATTGTGTTTAAAATTAATGTAGTTAAGGCTTATTGTTAAAAAGAGTCACAAATATAACCTTGATCATAGAGCAACTGAACACTTGTGTTATACTGTAATAGACGTTTCTAGAAAGAGATGTAACGTCATTCTGCTTAAAATCTTTGTAAATAGATAGTTTTGTAGGAATTTTGGTGGTACGGCTTTGTTAAATATTTTAAATAATAATTCAAACATTTTAATGTATAGAAACTTGAAATATTTAAGGTGTCATTGTATTTGTAATAATATAGATAAACTTTTAATTAGAGCTAGAGAATAGCTTAAACGATCATATTTGATACTTGACAATTTCATAAAAAAACCATATAGACTAAGCTACAAAAGGAAATACTCATTTTTTACAAAATAATATTGATGACTGATAAATTGTTCGAATTATAAAGATTTTTTTGAATACTCTCTTTGTGATAATTTTCAATAAAAAATATCTTACAATAATTTTGTTTTCATTAATAATTGAATAATATTATTATAATTAAGATAACCTATCCTTACCTTAATTGTGATTCACGGAATATTTAATTCTTATTTAAAAACAAGACAAGTATGGTTTTTAAACTATAAATTTTATTCCTTTTGCTAAACTATAACATTTATTTCGTTTCTCTACCCCAAAAAGAGTCAATTTTAGGCAAATCAAAAATCTACCGTTTACTTGACAACCGGTAAGGAAAGGGGAAGTGTTCAACGATTAAAAAATTTTATTTAAAATTTTTATATTTGAAATACATGCTTACGTATTAACAATTTTTTAATTATATAATATATTATATAACTGCAAAATAGTTTTTTTTTTATTTTTTTATTTCCTTAAGTAATTCAATCAGTACAAAAATTTAATATAATAAATTACAGTTCATATTTATTAAGTACTAGCTACTTATACCGGTTACGCGCGGATAGAGATGATGATGTTCTCCTGACCAATTTGGCAGCTAGACAACTAGACCAGGCTAGGCATATTATTGTGCTGAAGTGTATGAGCATATGGGTACACTATCTATATAATAGCTGATGGGACAGCATATCCGACACGACCGGAAAGAGTTTAGGAGCAGGACCAGCGGCTTTACGTGCTTTCTGAGCCACGGTGTATACTTCCAATTTCCAGACTACGTTGTGGTATTGAGGTTTTTTCAACGAAAAAAAGCCGCCTGAACATTTATCGAAATTACCTAGGATTATAACCTTTCTACCTCGCTTCATCAAAATGGATGAACTGCTTAGGAACGCGTAGAGGACTAATATACAAAAATACACTTCTATTTATTAGGCATTTGTCTTATCATTAATTTATTTTTATTACAAAAGTTATACAACTGTATTGACTAGTCAAAGTAAATAATGCAACTAACTTTAACTAAATAAAAATAAAAAATAATATTAAGATCTTTGTATTTTTTTTAAAGTCCATCTAGGTTTAAAAACAAACTGTTACAAAATTTAAAAAAAAAATAGTATATGAGGTATCAAATCTACATTCTATGTTATCTAAAGTAATAGTAGGAAACTGCACATTGTGACGTCACCGTCATCTGTCACCTTACAAGCCATAAAAGCAGACCTCTGTGCAAGTCCTAATACAGGGAGAACTGCCCTTCTCCAATTCATTCCTTCTTTGAGTTTTAATCTTTTCCATTTCATCTAGAACTTTTTTCTCTTCTGTTGCTAGGAATATAGCTTCGTTGACAGTTCTTAGAAGGGGATAATTAGCGAAACTCGGCTTCGGAAGACGTAAGCGTACTTTTTTATCCGATATCACGTAGAATTGATTCTCATTGTCGCCTGAAAATCAAATAAATTAAAAGTTAATAAAAATGCTCCTACAATATTATAAATGAAAAAGGAAGTTGTTTGTTTATGGTTACGTTTTTACGTCTTATCTACTCAAATAATCATGGTGAAATTTTATGTACATTATCAGGGGATCAGACAATGATACGGGATATCTAACACATGCAATTTAGACACGAACGACACTACACTAGTGTAAATAAATATAAGAACAACTGTGAACGCATACGGGATAAGGAAAAACTAATATTTATATGAATAAGTACGATACACTTCTCCTAAATTACCACCGAACACGCGAAGCCATGGGTGGAACTTTTTTTTTTGTTTTTTTTTTTGTATATATATATATATATATATATATATATATATAAGCTAGCGCTTGCCTAGAAAATGCCCATTCACTCTAGACTTGAAGGTACCCATATTGTAGGTGGTGGGAAAAACGGAGGTCGGGAGGATATTCCAGATCTTAGCGGTGCGTATCAGAAACGAGGAAGCAAATCGTTTCGTACGTGTCTTAGATACATCAACTACGTACGGGTGCAGACTTTACGATGCCTTGCAGTTCTGTGGTAAAAAAGTGACGAAGGAACCAAATTAAGTAGTTCCTGGGCACACTCTCCGAAATATATTCTGTAGAAAACCGACAGACAAACATTTTTTCTAATCTTGGTTTAAATATTTTAATATTTAAATATTTTAAACCAAGATTAGAAAAAAAGATCACCTCAATGGATAGATCATGTGGACTTTAAGTGAAGGTTACGTTATCAAATCCGGTTCACTGACGTTTTAATGGACTTAATTGTATAGTGAAGGAAATATCGTGAAGATACACACGTGTTGGATAAGAGATATGGATTAGGCTCTAATCCTTGAGAGGAAAAGAGACCTTTGCAGTGGATCATTCAGGCTGTTAATTTAACTTTATATAACCTATGTTTATGTGTTTATATGTAGATTTTTATGATTCTTTGACAGTATATATAAATATTCTTATAGGAAGGTTTTAAGTTACAAAATATTACTATTTATATGTACAGATAAAATAATTATACTTCACATAAATAGGTACATTTATAAATTGCAATCCAGATAAACAATGTTGTATCTTCTTCTTTCGAATGTCAAATTGTTATTCTACCGCAAAACAGCAATACTTGATATTGTTGTGTTCCGGTTTGAAGGGTGAGTGGGCCAGTGTAATTACAGGCACAAGGGACATAAAATCTTGGTTCCCAAGGTTGGTGGCGCATTGGCTGTAAGCGATGGTTGACATTTCTTACAATGCCAATGTCTAAGGGCGTTTGGTGACCACTTACCATCAGGTGGACCATATGCTCGTCCACCTTCCTATTCTATAAAAAAAAATCAGTGATGTCAGAAAGAGAGCTTTAAATGTGCATAAAGCTTGTAAGTAAGGATGTAAGAATTTATTACTTTACCTTCTGTTAAACTTATTAGGGCATCTTTCAATAGATTTTGGTCTGAAATCTTATTGAATCTCTCAATGTAATCTTTGTAAGTATCTGGTTCCTCGTCACAGGAACCCCTGAAGTCATCAGTGACGATACTCCAAGCTGAGAAGCCACCGAAACCACGATCCATTGCATATCTGTTGAAATCATATAATTTAAGAGCGAGTTAAAAACTTTTTTTTTTAATATATCGCCTAGCGCTTGACTGTTATCACACCTGATGGAAAGTGAAGATACAGTCTAAGGTGGAGCGCCATTGCAAAGAAAATGGCTATTCAGTCTTGACTTGAAGGTATTGTAGGTGGTGGGGAAAACGGAGGTCGGGATTGTTGTAACTATATTATAGTATAAAGTATTGAGTTTGATAACATTTTGATCAAATCAAAACAAATGTAATTAGATTCTCTCAATAGAAAATAATAACGAAACAACCTCCGTCTCCGAGTTAAATATTTCTGAAGCGATTCTTTAAAGACAAAATTTTGTACGAAAACCTTTCATATTTAAAAAAACGATCTTTGGAAATTGTTACTGCTATTTCTGAATTAGACGGGAGACGACTCCCTATGATAATAAATTGAGAACTAGTATTCAATGACTTTATATAAGTTTGATCAAAATACATTACGTTCTCAAGTATATGTGTATTTAGTATAATATAGTTCTTACTTCACTTTATTGGCGATGGAGCGAGGATTATCGTAAGTGATGAAACGTTCATCATCTCGGATGTACGGCGTGCTCGTATGCTCCTCCCAGTGTTGAGTCCATAGTGAGGATTTGTTTGTAATTTCCAAACAGATCTGTTAATTTTTTTTTATATAATATTGAAATTAGTATTTAAACAACGATGTAAATATAGCTTAAAAAGAATCGCATGTGTTTTTTAATTATATATTAAAATATATATTTAACATAAACCGATGTTCTTAATAATAATAATACAAAATAATTATACTTTGACAGTAACGAAAGCAAATAATATTTAGGAAATATCAGCGACATCGTGTGATTTATTGCACTAAGAATTAATTGAACATTGAACTAGTAATTTTTTTATGTTATAGTCAGGCGGATGAGTAAATGGATCATCTGATGGTAAGTGGTCACCAGTGCCCATAGACATTGGCTATGTATGAAATAATAACCATCCCTAACATCGGCAATGCGTCACCAACCTTGGAAACTGAGATGTAATGTCCCTTCTGCCTGTAGGTTCATTCACCTTTCAAATCTAGATACTCATAATTATATGTAAATATCACTTCGAAATCATCATGATATGTAATATTCTCACCTCATTGTATCCCATGAACCCGTCTTCTTTACTGAATTGCCCTTGAAAACCAGTTGTTTTTGTTGTTGTTTCGCCAAAGATTATGTCTTTTACACCACGAGTATTGAATGTATAGGTTCGTCCGTACATGGGTAAACCAAATACCATTTTACTCGGAGTGAGACCATGCGACAGGAGGTAGTTGACTGTGTATTCCTAAAAATTTACATCACACCCATTAAAAAAATAGACAAGTATAAAAGTCCCATTTGTAAAACGATTAGCTGTACCGCGCAGTTTTTCAGACGTAGTTATATCTATACGAATATCATAAATGCGAACGTAATTCAGTCTGTTTGAATGTTTGTTGCACTTTTACAGCTAAGCCACTGAACTGATTTTAATGAAACTAACTATAAAGTACGCTTGAACCCCAAGGAACGATATATATTTCTAATAACTAATACCCCCTCCGGGATATCACAGGCGATACCAAGTAATCTTTATAAGTAACTTAACTATAATTGTTATTGAAATCCTAAGCAAAACTCTAATCCTCTATGATTATCAGTACATACAGACTTGTTCTTACGTAGTACAAACAGGCATAAATTTTTTTACCAAAAAGTTTACTTACTATGCTATATATATCATCTTTGTGTTGGCCACGTATTGGCGCATTGGCTCCAACCACACCGTCCCAAGCTCCATGGTAGTCATACGTCATAATAATCATAAAATCCAGGTAGTAATTGACATGTGTTAGATCATACACAGTGTCCATATCATCTTTACCAGGTCGCAATGCAGATGTGAGAAGGAAGCCATATGGTTCGAAAGCCTCTGATAATTCCTGGAAAGATAAATATTGCGAAATTGAAGTGATTATTCTAGCAATGTGAATTAAGTAACTTGGGGTATAAAAGAGATAGCTATATTAATCATAAGGTCGGCTTTTAATTAACATTAATGACGTCTGAAAAACAATATTTGCATTTTTTTATAGTATAGGTAGGCGGACGAGCAAATGGGCCACCTGATGGTAACTGGTCACCAACGCTTACATCGCCAATACACCACCAACTTTGGGAACTAAGATGTTATGTCCCTCGTGCCTGTAATTACACCACCTGTAATTAAACCGGAACAAAACAATACCAAGTACTACTATTTTGCGGTAGAATATCTGATACCCATCAAGGTGATACCTACCCTGACAAGCTTGCACAAAGCCCTACCACCAGTAAAAATAAAAGTTTACTATTTGTTTTGTTACAGTATCCTAAATTTGCGTCCGTGATAATTGTTTTGTTTGCAGAAGTAATAAAAAAAAGGAAATCCATATTAAGAATGTTTTCCATTAAGTATTTAATGTATAAAATTAACATTATAAAATACTTATTATAAGAATCTTGATCGTGTGGGACGCTTATTATTTGTTTTTTAATTTTTAAGTTAAATATTATGTCATCGAGCTTTAAATAGGATGTTGAGTGTGGGATGACAAAAAAGGCGAGATTTTTATATAATTAATATTGATAAAAAACGTGATGTGTTCACACGAGCCGAGAAGGATTAGCAATGAAATATCTCGTGTTTAATTTGCTTATTTTCGCGAAGAAATCTTTATATATCAGATGAAATTCGTTACCAGCTCCATTACCATTTCTTCTCCTCGAGGGAAGATCAGGTATCTGTCCAGCAGTAGGACATTCACAGGCTGTTATTTGCTAATTTATCCAACGATCTTACATATGTCATTAGAAACAAATTCATCAATTATAACGCTGTCGTTGTGTTAGTTGATCAAATTAATATGAGAAAGTTACCTTAATAATAATCCTATCCTATATATATCCTATATCCTGGGACATTTTTCACACACGGCCATCTGATCCCAAATTAAGCTTGTACAGAGCTTGTACTATGGAAACCAGACAACTGATAAGCTACATATACTATTTTTCTTTTGTAAATACATACTTATATAGATAATTACACAGACTCAGGACAAACAGACATGTTCATGCCCAGAAATATCTTTCTTGGGTGGGAATCGAACCCACAACCTTCAGCGTGAAAGGCAAGCATCCACCAACCACGCCAACCGGCTCGTCAAAAGTTTATTTCGTTACTAGAAAACCGTATATGATTGTGTTTCGCGGAAAAATAGTTAATTAGAGGTTTTGTTTAAGCCATCTACGGATGGATTAATGAACGAATCTGCGGCCTTATTATTAGCTACTAGACCAACGAAGCCGTCAACCATGATATATGAAAACTATCACAAATATATCATATTTATATATTTGATCATGAATTGTTTTTTTGATCAATTTAAATCACTGACGTCAAAAGACGTTCGTTTCAATTGACACTAGCCAAATGCGCAGGAGATATGCACAAGTGTATGCTCATAAATAACACACAATTATTTACACTAGATTTATCTAAGCAGACGACAATTTGACACGATTAGAGAGAGTTCAGGTACAGGAATAGCTTTACGTGCTTATATAATAGGAATGGATTTCATGTTAGACAAATCAAAAAACTTTTATTTACCCGACCCGTACTTTGAACTCTATCTAGCTTCTAGACTTGACTAGACTAATCGTAAGAGGATAGGATGTGGTTATATACGCATTAAACTCAAACAATATTTATAAACAAATCATATAACTACGAGAACAAACTCCGAGTACCGATAACGATGTTTGTGTTTTATTTAACAATGTTTTCATTTAATTCAAGTAAAGTTTACGATTTATTTTAATTTTTACTTCGATAACAATATATTGTAAACACAAGTGACGTAATTAATTTATTTCATATACTTTATCTTATATACAAAAATGGATGTTGTTATTAATATTTGATATTATTAGACTTCAATACTAGTTGATATTAGTTAATTAGTTATATAGAAAGTTTTTATAATGTCGGCTTCATTATAACTTGCCACCAGATGACGCTGGAGTATCAAGTGCCATTTAGCCGATCGACATGAGCTATGCGCTGTATAAAAATAAAATATGTTATAATTGTTACATACTTTTTCCTACTATTGAATTATTTAAACAATCCTTTGGAAAAAACCCATAGATTTGTAATAGAATAGATTTGTAATTAAATTGTTATAGCTTATGATTTTTTTTATTCGTTCTTGAAAAGCAAACGAGCTAATAGTCGCAGACATTGTATAATGGGCATATTGGTGTAAGTACAGCGATTTTATCAAGTAGATGCTGTGAGTTTAGGTTAAAAATCGTGAGTTCTAGACTTAGGACTTGGCTAATCGACAATTATCCAAATATTCTATACTTTTTTGTATCAACGCATTAAGAACAAAAACAAATTAATCAGTTTTAAAAGATAAAATACCAGTAAAATCGGAATGTCACGAATAATATTACCCTTATCAAGTGTACGAAGTTTTTTCTATCCTCCGGTTTACCTCCTCTTTGGGTCGGGTAATCCCAGTTCAGATCAAGACCATCGAATTTATGAGTTCTGTAAGGAAAATAAAACATTTTAAATATTAAAAGTCACAATAATGGAAATGGTGTTGTTCAACGATTTTGCGGTTCGTTCCAAGAAATTTAACAAATAACACAAGTCAAAATATTCTGTTAAGTCCCTTTTCTGTTTTGTAGTATTTTCTAACAAAAACACATAATTCTAATGTATCTAAGTTCATAGATGACTAAGGAGATAACATGTGATCTCAATTGAAGGTCGAGGATTGTTATTGAAAAGATCAAATAAGAAAAATATTTGAAAAGAAAAATTAAGTTACAGATGAAGAAAAAGACGCTTATAATCTATATGAGCTAAATTAATTGAAAGAATAAGGGTGAAAAGTGTAAGGTGCTTAAATTTAAAGGCGTTTTTTGTTTGAGCATTCAAGGACAATCAAGTTCTCGTATGCAAATAAAAATGAAACAGAAAAACCCAGATTGTATTTCCATACGTAGACCGCAATCCGTATTTACTTTACTTTATACATTCTATTATACACCACTTTTCACTGGTGGTAGGGCTTTGAGCAAGCTCGTCTGGGTTGGTACCACCCACTCATCAGATATTCTACCGCTAAATAGAAGTACTTGATATTGTTGTGTTCCGATTTGAAGGGTGAGTGAGTCAAACAGGCATAAGAGCATAACATCTTATTTCCTAAGGTTGATGGCACAATGGTGATGCTAGCGATGGTTAACATTTCTTACAATGCCAATGTCTATGGGCGTTGGTAACTACTTACTATCAGGTGGCCTATATACTCGTCCACCTAAATATTCTATAAAAAAAGATCTCTTCCAGGCAACCAACGGTGAAAGGAATTGATAGGAGTACTAATAGGTGTATCATGTAATAATAATAAATAAAATCAGTCTGTAACAAACAAGTAAATAAATATAAATATATATAATATATTGACAGGTATTCAATTGCTATATATTTAATGTATAAAATGTTTTCAACGTGTTGTGTCGACTAGATCATCTAATATTTTACTTTTGATTAGTAACTGTTGGTTTAACCCTAATATAATATTAATACGAATATCAATTCTATGTATTGCTGTGTTCTGGCATAAGAGATGCGTCAGAGCCTCTATGTTTAGTGGTTTTTATATCTTGTAGTGCCAATTTCTATGAGCAAAAGTGATCAAGGTATAACTTATCACTTACCAAATGTTTAAGTTTATAAAACAACCTTCTAGCTGTTTGTCAAACTACCATCAATGTTTTTAGATTGAAAATTTATTGAATGTAGTTTGGTAACTGAACTAATTGATAATGTTTCTTTCTATCTCTTTCTAATGTGTTAAAAAAGGATAGGAATATTTTTAGTTACTTCAAATGTTTAATCAAGTGAAGGTATACAAATTTGGGCTGGTATAGATGATTTTACTTACTCTAAAAAGTTCATGACGCTCCTTATAAATATATTCCTCAGTTTTGAGTCAGCGGCCATCTTGGAATATTTAGCAGAACCCTCATTCCATCCTCCAATACCAACTGATACTTTTAGATGTTTGTGTTTTTCTTTCAAGGCCACAATACGTTTGAAGCCTCCTTTACCATTATCTGTTTCCAAATCTTGGTGTGGATCTGTAATATTATTCGTTACTTTTCTGTTATTGGCTTTAAGTCAAATTAATATATTTTAATTAAGTTATTGGTTCTTAATTTCTTGATCTGTGATGTGTGACAATCTTTGTTGAGCTTTTAAAATTCGATTTTATGTTGAAGCAATGAAAACATATATTGGCTTTACATAACAAGTCTTGGGATCAAAGCGTCAATGATTTACATTTGATAAACATATGAGTAATAATGCACAATTTTCCTCAAAAACTCAATACAATATTATGTTTTATAAATAAAATACATATAGAAATTCAACAAGATTTGAATCAGACAATAAAGGTAATTCTAAATGAGGTAGTGTTTTTTTATGATTAGGTGATATTTATAGTTGATTAATGTTATTATATGTCAAGTGGACAAAACGGCAATACAAATGTTAATCGTCTATTGAGTCTTAAATAAAGTATTAATCATTACATTGGTAAAGCTGACTCACCAAAGTGCTGGATGTACAATAACTTATATAATAAATGATTATAATAATAAGCCGAAATCGCCCTAGTGGCTAGAACGGGTGAATATTAACCTAAGATTGTGGATCGAATTTTGGCAAGTATATGATTTGCTTGTGCTAAATTAGCGTTTATAATTCATCTCGTGCTTAGGTTTGAAAAAAATGGGTTAGAGGATGAAATTCTATATATGTAACCAAAAGCCACAATAGGTTGTGGTGGGAGAAGCTCCTAACAGTCTAAGAAGAAAATGAGGCGTTTAACCAGATGTGAAGGGATGTATAGGTTGATTTTTTCTTCTTTTTCTTTATCGATTCATACGTCTAAGAGTCTTCTGACACATGCAGATTTCTTTACGATATTCTTTCACTATCAAGTATGAGATCAATTTAAAAGAAAATTTAGCCCATCAAACTCAGTACAGCTTAAAATTAAAACCGAGTTTTTTATTTAAAATCCATATATTCTGATCAGTGTACCAAAAAGTAATGAAAAACATATCAAAACATACCAATATTTTTAATCTTAAACGAGTTCTCGTCAAGGCCGACGAAGCAATAAATGAGATGCGTGCAGAGAGATGGTTCTATATCGAATATGTCAAAGCTACCAGCTCCAGGCCTGTAAACCGACCATCGGGACACGTAGCACACTATAACCTTGTCATGTGAGGATCCTGTAACAAAATATGATTACTTTAGAGTAATACTATTACAAATTATTATAAAAAGCCGAGATTGTTCAATGTTTGGAACGTTGGCAAGGGCCATTTTTTTTTTATTTAGTCCACAAAACTGACTACAATTATATAATCAACAATGACATACAATAATACATTTAACTGAAAATATTTACAATTGAGTCTTCTCGATGTGGACATTACATGCTTATATGAGGGCTCAAAAGCAAAAAAAAATTACATTAGCTAGTAACTACAGCGTAACATTAGAACAAACATAAGAAAACTTATAAAAACTATCACCTATAAATTAAAAATAAATAACTAAAAAGCAAAACAGAATTAAACTAAACTAAAAAGTAACTAAATAATATAAAAATAGAACTAAAAATTAACCCATTTGTGTAGACATTTTCTTTTTAATGGCCCTGATATTATCGTTAAAAATATCTATAGTATCAGCGGACCATGCTGACCAAGATTGCTTCTTGTATGAGGCAAACAAAACGTCTTGCGATTTTGTAAGCGGCTACCGTCACGAGGCACTGCGAAACTTAAGAGTCGAGCAGTTCAGGTGCATCAATTAGGCCATTTATTAATTTAGACAAAAAAATCACATCTGCAACCCTTCGACGCTCCTTGAGTGACCTCATATTATAATGAGTAAGACGAGATTCGTATGAAAACAGTTGACTACATCTAAAGTCCGTGTGCGATAGGTGGTACAGAAATCGTTTCTGGATTCGCTCTATTTTGCCGGAGTGAACTTGGTATCCTGGACTCCAAACAGTGCTACAATACTCAAGGATACTACGTACAATACTATTAAACACAAGAATTGACAAATTATGGTCCTTAAATATTTTCATTTGCCTAAAAACTAGACCGGATATCTTAGATGCCTTAGATGTAATATGCACAATATGTTGTCGAAAGCTTAAAGCAGAATCTATGATAACACCCAGATCTCTAATACTAGAAACTTCTTTAAAGGTCATATTGTTAATTTTATAGCTACAGTAAATCGGCGACTTCTTCCTAGTAAATTTTGTGTAAAAACATTTGTTCAATATTCAAAGACATAGCATTTTTTGTGCACCACGAATAAATAGTATCAATGTCATGTTGTAAAGCTTCGACATTGGCTTGGCTTTCAATGTTTCTGTAAATTTTCAAGTCATCTGCAAACATCTTGAATTTAGATTTTATATCAAATGCCAAATCATTTATAAAAATTAAGAAGAATGTTGGACCTACGTGTGATCCTTGAGGTACTCCTGAGGGTACGTTGCTCTCTAAGAATTTAAAACCATTAAAAGCGACAAGTTGCGAACGGTTTTCCAAATATGATTCACACCAACGTAACAGTGAACCGTGAATTCCCATGCATTCAACTTTATATAATAAAATTTTATGGTTGACCAGATCGAAAACTTTACGGAAGTCAGTGTAAATTGCATGTACTTCACCAGTAGCATCGACTGACTCAGTGATATCCGAAACGTAACAAACTAAATTAGAAGCTGTGGATTTATGAGGGCGAAATCCATGCTGATTTGAAACTAGGGATGGTGCTATATGATAGTAAATTTTTTTTTGTACAAGGCTTATAGTTTGTAATATCTTTATAGATATAGGCCTATAATTTGTAATATCTTTTGAATTTCCGGACTTATGTATCGGAGTTACATGAGCAATTTTCCATTTAGCTGGAAATATACCTGTTTGCAAAGAACAATTATAAATAAGTGTTAGTGGTGCAACCAATTGTTTAGCGCATTTTTTCAAGAATATCGGAGCTAGATAATCTGGGCCCTTAAGTGGATCTAAGGTAGAAAGTTGTTTAAAAACTTCATCTTCAGTAAGCTAATTATTAAATGGTACATAAGAATTCTGAAATTGAGTTCGATTGTTCAAAATTAATGTCGAAGAACTATTTACTACCTCATAATTTGTGCTTTCTATGTATACCGATGCGGAATATTTAGCAAAAGCGTTGCATATATCTTTCCCTCCCTTCACTACGTGGTCATCTAGAGACATTTCGTTTGGTATACATTTAGTGCCATTTTTTCTTTGTTGTTTAAAAAAGTTCCAAAAATATGTACGGTCATTTCGAATCAGCTACGCGTTTTTTAAAACTATCATAGCAATTTTTAATCATCATTGTGCAACGTTCTCGCAACAACTCGTAAGTAAATTTGAAAGTTCATGTGCTAAATTAGTGTTTATTAATTCATCTTGTGGTTGACGGTAAAGGAAAACATCGTGAGGAAACCTGCTTATGTCTAATTTCACTGAAATTCCGCCACATCTGTATTACACCAACCCGCATTGGAGCAGCGTGGTAGAATAATCTCTAAAATCTTCTCCTCAAAAAAGGAGAGGAGGCCTTAGCCCAGAAGTGGGACATACACAGGCTGTTACTTTACTTTTACACTATTACATTTGACACTTATGAAATAGTTTTAACTTTTAAAAAGAGCCATTCGTTATAAACCTCATTGAGATAGATCGATATAAAAAAGTTATATCCTGATAAAACCCTTATGGGTATATA
Source organism: Nymphalis io (assembly GCF_905147045.1). Taxonomy (NCBI): domain Eukaryota; kingdom Metazoa; phylum Arthropoda; class Insecta; order Lepidoptera; family Nymphalidae; genus Nymphalis; species Nymphalis io. The sequence continues at coordinate 5,179,915 of NC_065915.1, read as the reverse complement.
CTATATTTGAATTGTACGCATATCCAATAATTCTAAAATTTTTACAATGAATTCAACGCAGCCTATTATTCCACCAGCCTGGTGGAACACCAGTAAAAAAAAGTAGCGGGAAAGCGCCAGCACAGCTTGACCGCGGCTTTGTCCAGTAGATTGCGATTGGCTGATATTGGCCAGCAAATTACTATAGTGCCATGTGATTGTTATGCTACACTCGTTTATTTGTTGGCGTTGAGGATATCCATAGTAAAACATTTTTATTTTATTTTAAGCAGACTGGAAAATGTTCTAATTAATTGCAAGAAGAAAAATTGAAAATGGTCACTATTGCCTATAAACATTGGCAAACACTGTAAGAAATATTAATCGCTTACATCATCGTTTCCAACTTTGGGAACAAAGATATTAAGTCCCTTGTGCTTGTAGGTACACTGACTCACTCGCACTTCAAGCTGTGAACACAACAACACAACACACAACACAACAATACTGTGAGTGAAGTACTGCTTCTTGGTAAAAGAATATCTGATGAGTTGGTGGTAGCCACACAGACAGGCTTGCCCAAAGCCATACCAATTTGTGGAAATATTGAAATTTGGTTACAAGCTTAAATAATATAAATGATTCAAATGTTAATACGCTTAAAAATAATGCCTCTATTATTTTTAAACACTACATCTCATTAAAAAGTATGAAAGCTGTTAATTTGATTCAACCTTTTTCGTTCATTAATAAATACAAAAGAGGTTTAATTAAAAAAGGAATACTATTATTAGTACTTTATTATTATATTTTTAACTAATCTTATTTCAAAGTTCGACCATAAATTCGTATCTGCGTATCAAAAATACTAAAGGTCACGAAGTTATTGGTGTTATAATTCAAATATCTTATAATTAATAATATTAAATTTTATATATGTTTAACGAAAATAGATTGTCACGAGATATCACAGTTTGTGATATTGTTATGAAAGAGCCTGCCAGTTTCCCAATGCTGGGCAGTCTTCAGTCAGAGCTGGTTGCTAGATATATATGTGGCAGAATTTCATATATTTTTTAATTGATTTAGCTGGAAAACCGCATGTATGCGTTTCCGCCATATGAGTGGAGGCGTAAGTGGGATTCTTCGGCATCGATTGCATCGGAATATCTTCTAAACGGTACCCATTTAAAAAAAAAAAAAAATAAATAGGTGCCGTACTCGTGCTCAGCTCTGCGGGCCTCTAATTACAATTAGGGGTTTCCCAGAGCACAGAAAACCCAGAAAACATTAGTTATGCTTATGTGCTTATGTTTTAGACTACAAAAAGATCACACGTGGACACGTCTTCGATTTTTTCTTTTTTTTTGTATAAACCAGCAATGCCCATTTTTAAGGAATAACAATATTCCTATTAACCCAATTAAGCGTACTGTTTTTTTATAGTATAGGTAGGCGGACGAGCATATAAGAAATGTTAACTATCGCTTACATCGCCAATGCGCAATCAACCATGGGATGTTATGTTCCTTTTTCCTGTAATAACACTGGCTCACTCACCCTTCAAACCGAAACACAATAATACTAAGTACTGCTGTTTTGCGGTAGAATATCTGATGAGTAGGTGGTACCTACCCAGACAAGTTTGCACAAAGCCCTACCACCAGTAAAAGGTTGCTACAGCTTCTTTTAGGAGTGGGGACGACAAGTTAAAGTCCAAGGGGTCGAAACTGCGACTTTTGCATCGCTAGGCTGCCCGTAAGTCATTGATATTGATTAAAAATTTCAATGCGATGTCCCCATTCTGCTATGAAAAATGCAACATTGCTAACATACTCGTAATAATAAAAAAAACAACTATAAAACTTTATTCAAATTTACGGTAGAAACTTAATTTTTATTATTACATATAATAAGATAAGAAATATATTTCAGCATCTCAATAATATATAATTAAAATTAAAATTCTAGCATTACTAAACATAAATAAACGTTACATCATCTGGATGTAATATTTCTTTAAGCAGATATTCAATGTGAGGATGTGAGCATTACGCATTAGATTGTCTACTTAAAAAACATATTTAAATATGTTCTACAACATATTCAAGATAAATAACCACTTATGTACATTGATGAACTGCATTTAATGCTCATTTAAGTAAATTATTAAAACGCATGTAAATAAGGAAAAGATTCATAACTGACGGAATGTTTTTTAATATGGATACCAAAAACTTTTTCTTATTTCTTTTTATTAAATTCTCAAGTATCGGGTTTTGGCATTCTTAATTTAAACAATTCAACAAAATATTTTTCTCAAACATACTCGAAAATATTAAAATTTTATTCGAAAAAAGAATATGCAAAATTTAAGGCTGGATATAAACAAGTCAACTTAAAATGAAAAAAGAGAAAAGAACTATGATATTATTTTTGGTTTTTATTTTTTTATAATTGGCATTTGGTTTGCTCTGTATTTTTTTATTTAGACATTTTTAGGATGTACTGTTGAGTACCTTTGTCTCAAGAAAGGTGAGCAAACAAAATAAATACAAATGTAGGGAAAACCAACAAATTAAAAACGATTACTTTTTCTTTCAATAATGAATACCATAAAACCTTAACATGAACAATGTTAGTCAAATTAAATATCACTATTTTTTTTTATCTTTTTCTACAGAAATTTATTTATATAATTACTTTTTTTGAGCAAATATCGGTGGATTGGCATTGCTTATATTTTGATATCAATGTACTATTTAAAAAAAAATTACATTTAAAAAAAAGCCGAGATGGCCTAGTGGTTACAACGCGTGAATCTTAACCGACGATCGTGGGTTCAAACCCGGGCAAGCGCCACTGAATTTTCATTTCCTTAATTCGTGATTATAATTCATCTCGTGCTTGGCGGTGTAGGAAAACATCGTGAGGAAGATTGCATGTGTCTAATTTCATTGAAATTATGCCACATGTGTATTATACCAACTCGCATTGTAGCAGCGTGGCGGATAAGCTCCAGACATAAAATTTTAATAATCAATTAAACTGATCCAAATCTATTCAGACGTGTTTAATTCACTTCTTAGTTTTTTTTTTAAATACAATTTCGCTCGACGGATACTTGACTACCTAGTTTGGGCTCTTGTCTCCCACATACAACCGTATTTATTATTAAGATACAAAAAAATGTAAATATTTGTCTGTGGGAGAGAATAAATAAATTTATTATTATTATTATTGTATTTAATCAAATTTTATTGTTCTTTAAATTAAAATTCAGAATTAAATGTATCTTGGAGTAATAGCGCAGAAATATTCAAGCTAAAACTCCTCGCTTATTGCCTCTACTGGTGACAGGAGAACTGGGAACATTCCAAGGGAAGTAATTGCTAGCATTTTGCCAGCATTCCACGCAATCATTATTTATATAAATATACTTTACATCTTCAATTCCACCCACTAAATATTCTAGTATCAAACAGCAATATTTAATACTGCTGAAACAATTTATCTACAGGCATAAGTGATATCTTAGTTTCCAAAAGTGCATTTTTGATGTAAGGAATAGACAATATTTCTTACAGTGCCAATGTACTACGGGAGGTGCTGACTGCTTCTTATTCAAATAAATAAAATATTTTTAGTATGCCCTTAAAATGTATCGATATTACAACGTTGTATATATGTATAATGTCTAACGAAATACCAGGTCTGTAGATTTGTAAATTTATCGAAGGCAAAGTCGTAAATTAAATGGGTCTTTTTATTTTTGTTAACATCGGAATGTGATCCGGTTTCCAAAGTCCAGCTCTTAACATATATATAATAAAAAAGCAACCGTTTCGTGTTCCTTAATATAATAATATTTTCGACAAAGATGGTAAATGTAACAATAAAAATTAACATAAATTTTTTATTCACTTTGATTATATACTTTATGACAGGTTATATATATTAATTTTGATGATATAAATAATTGATATATTGGTATAGTGAATCGCTTTTGTGTCTGTATATTATGAGGTCTTGGGTTTTAAATCCCGGCTTATGTAAAAAAAACATAAAGAATTCTTATAAGCATTCTAAACTTTTTTGAGTTTCTAGTCGGTTCTTCGGGGATAAATACTAATCTACATAGGGAAACATTAGTTGATTTTCATTAAATATTAGCATAGGAGACTATTTGTATAAAGCTTCTATGGTTTGATTTTGGTGAGCTACTTTTACTAGTAGTACAGTACAGTACAGTAGGGCAATTCTCTAAGAAAAAACTCTGAATTCACTTCAGAAAATGGTCGTGAAAGCCGAAATGTCAGAGTGATATGCGTCATTGACTATAATAATCATAACATTTCAAGAATACACGCAATAAAATAGTATATCACTATAAGTCGGTTGTCAACAATTCACGTATGAGTAATGAAGTGAGTTCGCACTACTGTACTAGTCTGCTTTAACTAATTAAAAACAATTAATATTTGATGTACTTTATCTAAAAAAAAACGTCCAATAAAGTAATAAAAATGATAAACGGCACACACGGGTCAGTTAAGTTAACTTTAGTTTATTAATAAACCTTAGATTGGATACACTACTAACAATAACAAAAAAGAAATGATAAAAAAATCACACATACAATCACACATACTCGATTGAAAATTTTAATTCATATATCACACACATCAATGTGATGTCGCAAACAGGAAAGCCACTTATCTTTGTTTTTCACGCAATGGAAACTTTAGAAAGGTCTGGAAATTTATAACTGTCTAGTTCTCGCTCGCGGCTTCACAACTGTTATATATAAACAAAGCAAGCTTGAACCTTAAGGAATCCTTTCTTGGGGTTCAGTGCCGGACCCAGGGCCGGTCCAGACTTAGATCAGGGTAGAGAGAGATTGTCTTTCCGGATTTCAGTTAGTGTTATATAAATAATAAACTACGCTCATGTACCCCTGGTGATTATTTTTGACATTCGTCCTCTCGCTTTACCCCAGGGTGGCAGGGCCTGAGAGCGTCGTGGTAGCATGCGCAAGCGATCCCGTGGCGCTCCTTGTTATGACGGAAAGGGTACTGCTGGTTTTTTAGTGGGTATTCCGTTGTTGGGGGCGCACTCGGCGCCTCGGACATAGGCGAGCCCCACATACCCCCCCACTGTTCCCGTGAGGGAAACGCGTAATGCGTTTTTCCAGCGACAAAAAAAAGGGTGGCAGGGCCTCATAACGAATTTTATCAATAACGGTTTAGAGATGTAAGCGTAACAGATATACAATGTTAGTTTTGCATTTATAATATTATAATAGATTATTAGAGCCAAACGAGTCTCGGTCGACCGGGTGATATAGATGAAATAATTATATATTATATTAAATTATTATATATCCTACAAAAAAAATACAAAAGCAGGCCGTAATTTTCGTAATATCAATTTTCCTTCGTTTTTCCCGTTCCATGTTTGAATTACAAACAATAAACATTTTTTTTTATTAAAACGTTATATGTGTGTCTATTACGTAACAGTATTAATGGCATTTATATATCGTAACCGTAACAGCCTGTGAATGTCCCACTGCTAGGCTAAAGGCCTAATCTCCTCTTTTTTTTGAGGAGAAGGTTTGCAGCTTATTCTACCACGCTGCTCCAATGCGGGTTGATGGAATACATAATTTATCTGGTGGTAGGATGTTAAATATCCGCCTGGCTTGTTACCACCGTACGCATGGTGAAAGACTCGTGAAGTGGCTTGCAGCCGCGTTTCGAGGTCAGCCAGCGTACAGCCAGTGCCCGAGCGAGTATTGCCGCGATGGTTGTTGGTCCAATGGAGACGGCTGTTGAACCAATGCCGAGGGAAACTGTTTTGACCTGCCAGACAGGGAGACCCGGAGAAACGGCTGTTCCGCTGGCCGCTCGTGGCATAGTACAGGGGCCCGAGCGTGCCTAACCAGCTCGCGAGGCTGCCCTACCAGGCCACGCATAATCTCGGGGTGGACCGTCGTGCCGGTAGGTGACCGGATGGTGGGGTCCCGGCGGCCACTTCCGGGGACGTTCAGGGGCCCTTCCGTCGGGCGGGTCAGTGTATTTTTCCTTTTGGCAACCACTTGGGGAAACACGCCTCCACACTTTTCCCATCCCTATCGTGGCAATACGTCGCTCGCTTCACGTCTCTTTTCCATTTTTTTTTCCTAAATGGTAGCGCAACAAAATAGAAATAACGGTCGTACAGCGGTGCACACCCCCACCATACCCTCGCTGTTTGAGGTCGAGTTCTCTAACATCCGTGGACTCCACGCTAACCTCAACAATTCTCCATGTTGGTGGTATATGTGGACCTGGTTCAACAGAGTCGAGTCTACGTGTGCCTCTACAGATTCCACAATGGTGACTTGGAGACAAGTCGATTATTTGACCATCTTAGTCGGCTAGCAGATGCTGCGCAAGAGCATTTTCCTAACGCGGAATTGGTGTTTTTGGGGGATTTTAATGCTCACCACGAATCATGGTTGAAATCATTCAAAACTGACCATGCTGGTAGGACTGCTCATGCTTTTGCTCTCACACATGACTTGACCCAACTGGTTGATCAGCCCACCAGGATCCCAGACGTTGATGGGCAAGCACCTTCTCTACTGGACCTTCTGCTGACTTTTCACCCGGTGGAATATCAGGTTGTGGTTCAGGCTCCTCTTGGCTCTTCGGATCACAGCCTTATATCTACCAGAGTGCCACAGGCCAAGCTGCCGCCACTAGCGATATGCATTAGCGGGGCATCTAACATTGACTCACTGAAAGCAAACTACAATAAAAATTCCAAGTTCTGTAGAAAGGCATACACGAGAGCGGATGCACAGCGCATTGTACAGATTGGTCATGACCTTGTTTCGCATCCTAGGGGCTCCCGTAGCTTCTGGCGTCTGACCAAGTCTGTGCAAAACAATTTCTGCCAACCTTCACTGCCACCGCTCAGAAATCCGGACGGATCCGCAAGAGCAAGCTGATCTCCTGGCTAAACTCTTTGCCGATAATTCCGTCATCGATGATTGTAGTACGCTGCCACCTACAACACCTTCATGTGGCCATACGATGCCTGACATCAAAATCAGGCAACGTGATGTACGTGCTGAGCTGCAATCATTTGATGTACGGAAAGCTAGCGGTCCCGATGGAATACCAGCCATAGTGCTGAAGAATTGCGCAGCGAAGCTGTCTCCTGTGTTAACGCGCCTGTTCCAACTTTCTCTCTCTTCAGGATGTGTGCCGAAGTCTTGGAGAAGAGCTAATGTGCAAGTGGTTCCCAAAAAGGGGATCGGTCTGACCCGGCAAATTATCGACCAATAGCTATCACTTCAGTACTTTGTAAGGTGATGGAACGGATTCTAAACAACCAACTGATCCATTACCTAGAAGATCGCTGTCTAATTAATGATCGTCAGTACGGGTCTTGACCAAAACGCTCCACAGGTGATCCTCTAGCGTACGTAACACACCTCTGGGGTGAAGCTATCGACAAGCATGGAGAATCGTTGGCTGTCAGCCTCGATATCTCCAAGGCTTTCAACAGGGTCTGGCACAGAAGTCTTCTCTCCAAGCTGCCGGCATATGGTCTGCCTACTCAGCCATGCACCTGGATTGCCAGCTTCCTACACAAGCGTAGCCTTCGTGTTTTAATTGATGGTTGCGCTTCACAATTCTATATAGTGAATGCTGGGGTCCCCCAGGGATCTGTGCTATATCCCACACTCTTTCTTTTGCATATCAATGATATGCTCTCTTATGGGAACGTACATTGCTATGCAGACGATAGTACAGTACATGGTGAATACCACAGACGCGCAGTGGCTGGGCGAGCGGAAATTGAGGATAGGCGGAAGGATCTTGTCATTGAACTCGATACGACATTAGACCTCATCGCCAAATGGGGCTCTGATAATCTTGTTGAGTTTAATGCCAAGAAAACGCAGGTATGCACTCTCACAGTGAAAAAGTCAGCATTTTCCCCTCTTCCCTCCCTCTGTGGTACTCCGCTGGTAATACAAAGCAAAATCGCCATGCTGGGGATTGACGTTCGCTGGGACCTTAGTCCAAGGGATTACATCGAGGCTATTATAAAAACAGCTTCACGGAAACTCGGAGTTCTGAACAAGGTGCGGCGTTTTTTCACGCCACAACAACTGTGCCTGCTGTACAAAACACAGTTACGGTCTTGCGTGGAATATTGCTCGCACCTTTGGGATGGCTCCGCTAAGTACCTATTGGAGGCCTTGGACCGGTTGCAGCGACGTGCGGTGCGCATTATTGGCGACGTAAAGGTTACAAACACCCTTTAACCTTTACAATTGCGTCGTGAGATAGCAGCACTGAGCGCTTTCTATCGACTGTATCACGGCGAGTGCTCTGAGGAATTATTCTCTCTAATTCCTGCTTCCCCCTTCCTTCTTAGTCCACGCGAGCTGGTTCTCGATCGGTCTGGTCACCGCCTAACTGTGACATGAATTCCATCGCGAACAAAGAAATTTGGCAACTCCTTACTTTGTCGCACTTCCAAAAAATGGAATTCCTTACCAGCTCACGTGTTCCCCTCCTCTTACAATCCGGGTTCCTTCAAACGAGGCGTGAAGAGGCATCTTGCGGGCCGGCAAGGCGAAGGCGGCTAGTGCAGAACGTTTTTCCCGTCTGTACTGGCCGTTGTCGCGTTTGGACTCTACTACCACTTACCATCAGGTGGAGTAGAGTCATTTGCCCTCCCGGCGAATATAAAAAAAAAATTAAGCACATGAAAATTCAGTGGTGCTTGCCCGGGTTTGAACCCACGACCGTCGGTTAAGATTCACACGTTCTTACCACTGGGCCATCTCGGCTCTTATTTATATACAACCTTAAAAAAATTATTTAACAATAATAATAATAATGCTATACTTTGTAAATAAACTATAATTGTCGTGTGTATTTTCCTTATTATATAACCAATACATAAAATATGTTAATTACTGAGTACTCTATATCTAATGACATATTTAAACGGCATTTCATTCGGTTTGATATGACTTATATATTTTATAACTTATGTATCGTTACTTTTTACTTGACTTGAAATATTTGAATAAAGTTTAAGATACATAATCTATCCTTTAAATGTTTATGTTACATCCCTCGGTTCTAATTAAACTGGATTTAAATGGTTTTTACTATAACATTATAATATAATGTTTTTCCAGGTTAAGTATAAATTGTCATATTAACCAGGAGAATTACTTGTTTTTTTTACATAATTCTCTATTAAATCTATCAGAAGAAAAAGGTATAGAAAAATATCAAACGAGCATAAAAAAAATATACTTAGTGTAATGATTACCTCTTAAAGAGATTTACCACGCGGTTACGATTTGTACTGTAGCTATTCTTTTATTTTATTTATATGTATTTAAGGCTTTAATATAAACAATTCAAATGTTAAATAAATATATATACAAATATTTAGTTCAAAAAAAGTTATATATTCAACCGAAAAATGTTATTCTAAGTTGATTTTCACGCAAACATATATTATACACGTTCTTTCTACATTTACAAATATTATTTTGTTAATTTTAAATGATTCACTTTGAGTTATCCTTAAGTTAAATGTTGTGTAATGTTATAAGTAGCTTGAAAATCCCGTTATATTTCGTTGCTCTCCTCAGGTCTGAGGTATTTTTGGCAAACTGGTGGTGGATTTTTATTTGGTGTGTGGAAAAAAATCATATAAAACTCTTCGTTTGTCAGCCACGTTTCGAATAACTTCACACAGACATTTCTTTTACAAAGTAAATAATATTTATATGTATCCGTATAATAAAATACAAAAAAATAAGGCATAAAATATTACAGTCGTAGCTTAGAAAAAATAAAGAAAAAAATATATTCATATGTATAACGCGAATATAATGTTAAGATCAAGTAAGACATAGCCACACATGTTGTAAAACGACTACTAATTAACATTGCATCTACACGACATGAATATAAAATAACCTTAAATTTATTATTTTTCATATTAATAAATTTGTCATTTTTCATATTGATAATAAAACCTCCTTCGTACCTGCTAATCCACGGCCGTCGACTAACTCATGTAACAGTGTCACAAATAAAAAAAATAAACTTATAAATGCCGCCATTTTGATTTCAACAAAATATCGTGCGACATGTAATTCTTAACGCGCACACGCGCGTACTGACCTGTGGAAATAATGTCTTTAGTGCTTTTATCTTGATTAGTGGTTTTCAATGAACTTGGACGAACGTCTTTTATTGTTTATATCAAAAATTCTCAAGCGTATGTATTTAGTTTAGTTTTGTGAATTGTTTTTCCTGTGTATTTGATTTTCAATAAGATTATATTGTTTAGACAAATGAGCATTCAATATTTTATTTTGAATTTAGAAAATCTAAATTCGAACGTTTTTTTTTCAATTCATTCTCACATTACAGAAGCTAAATTATTTATTATGTTTTTATCATATATACATAAAAAACTATTTATTTATTTAATATGGGATAAATAAAATATTAATACCTATGTGATTCATAAAGAATAGTTACTAACAACACAATCCACTGGTGGTAGGGCTTTGTGCAAGCTCGTCTGGGTAGGTACCACCCACTCATCAGATATTCTACCGCAAAACAGCAAAACTTGATATTGTTGTGTTCCGGTTTGAAGGGTGAGTGAGCCAGTGTAATTACAGGCACAAGGGACATAAAATCTTAGTTCCCAAGGTTGGTGGCGCATTGGCTATAAGCGATGGTTGACATTTCTTAGAATGCCAATGTCTAAGGGCGTTTGGTGACCACTTACCATCAGGTGGCCCATATGCTCGTCCACCTTCCTATTCTATAAAAAAAAAACAAATTATTTTGAAGTTCTTATCGATAACTCTTCATTCCATTTTCTTGAAAAATGTCAGCAGATTACCGGTGTCGGTTAAAACACGTTAATTTAATTCGAAAATTGCGGGTTCGAATCGAGACAAGTACAGAGGATTTCATGTGCTTTTTAGTGTTTATAATTTATTTCATGCTCTATGGTGATGGGTAATAACCTGGCTATGTCAGAAAGCTTTACCACCAAATAAGTCCGACGAGAAATTACTATTACTTTAAAAACTGGCATTTAATATTCTATTTATTTAAAAAAGGGGGTTCTGTTATACCATAGAGTAGTTATACAATCAGCATTTAAATTAAAAATATATATATTTTATTTACGGTCTCATCTTTGAATGGTCATTAAAAAATATAGTGAGATAAGCCGATTAACGAAGAAACTCGGGGATTACCCTATTCTCATATATGATGTGCAATAAATAATCATAATACATTAAATTTTTATATCCTGTATGCTAATTAACTTTTTTACTATATATATATTTATAACAATATAATAGTCAATACATTTTTTCACACATGGGAAATATTTATCAGCTTCTGGGGCAACGGGTTTTGGTTCTTGCCCTTTTTTAGGGGGGGTATGTAGGACACGCCATCGCCGCACATGCGCCGACTCTTCGAGGAACGTCACGGGATCGCTTGGGCATACTATCGTGACGAGATTCTTGCTCTCCGATGGCCACGGGGACGACAAATCCTAAGACATCAGGAGAGAAGAGACAACATTTGATTTTTTGAATATTTGTTTGTAATGGATAATCATAAAAACATAACCAATTTAAAAACTTCTTTCACTTACAAAAAAGCTGCATTATCAGCGAGTAACATAGACGAGGTCGGGCGGGTTTCTAGTTATTCATATATTTCCTCAATCATTCAATAGTGATAATCGAATTTCAACCACAGGTCGAAATATAGTATAGCAAATGAACTGAAACCAAAGATAACCTTCTTATAATATTTAATCGTATATATGCCAATCATCGTAATTACATAGGGCCATTTTATTATTATATGATGTAAACTTCTAATATTTATAGGAAAATAGTCTTTATCGAAATAATTATATGTGTGGGTTTTGTTGGTGAAGTTACGTTAAAATTATAATGACGCAATTCTACTAATAAATTATCACTTTATCGCATTTGAATCGAAACGTAATGGTTTCCGTTTATTTTCTTATTGTACTAAACTTATATATATTATATTACATTTGACTCCCATGTTGGTCTAGTGGCTAGATAAGGCCGCTGACCCTGAGCTCCTGGGTTCAATTCCCGGGTCGGGCCAATAGAAAGTTATTAGGTTTTTCTGTTAAAAAAATCTCAGTAGCAGTCCGCGATCTGGAGGTTGGAAGTGTGTACACTACAGTGCCTCGGATAGCACGAAAAGGCGTTGGTCCTGCGCCTGACCTCTTTTGGTTCGCGTTGGATTGCTCATCCCAATCCCATCGGATTATGAGAGCTAGGGAATAGAGAGTGCACCTGTGCTTGCGCAGACACTTGTGCATTATAATAATATGTTCTGCCTAGTTAGCTTATCTCTCTTGAGATTAACCACCTTGACCGAAATCGGTCTGGGGGACCATATTATATTACTATATATATTATAGCTGAGTATATATTTCGTTGATATTATATGCATATTTTTGTGTACTGTTGATTACTAATTACCGCCTTCACGGATTTGTGCTTAGCCTAAAGGTTGACTGACAGAGAATGCCTCCAGGCATTAACTCCACCTTTTTTCTATGTTTTGATGTATATTTAACACCAACAAGCGTCATCCAATCGTCTGGCTAACCAGACGTCTGACGAAAAATGTGATGAGTGGGTGGTACTTAGGTACCATTTTTTACCGCCAAAATTATTGTCGTGTATGTGGCTTGAAGCCAGTATCACTAAAGGTATGAGGGGCATAACATGTCAGTTACCATAGTGGGTGGCGCATTGGCGATGTAAGTGATGATTGATATTTCGTATTATAAAAATATTTAAAGTAACGATCCATTAAAGACGTTTGAAATTTGAAATTTACAAAATAAATGTACAGGTTGCTTTTGCATTACGCTTCGTAGACCGTTCGACCGTTAAGCGACTTTTTAAATTTTCAACCATTATAACGTTAAGCTGTTTAAAAAATTTTCGACACATTCTGGTATAAATTTAGAAGATTAAAAAATAATCTTAAAGTTATTTTTATTACGAAGTAGAGTAATTTTAATAATAATTGATCCATTAGTAAAAAGTTATAATAGGCAATTATTTATTAGGTTTTTAGCTTAGAATTTTAATTATCTTTAATTATCAAAACAGCCGAAACAACCCAGTGAGTGAGCCAGTGTAACTACATGCACAAGGGACGTAACATCTTAGTTTCCAAGGTTGGTGGCGCATTTGCGATGTAAGGATCGGTTAATATTTTTACATCACCATAGTCGGTAGTGATCACTTTCCTTCATCCATCTCGTGGCCCATTTAGCCCACCCGCCTTTCTATATTGTAAAAAAAACAGCAGTACGTTTCAGCTATTATTCCATTCGAAGTAAATAAACAATTACGGAATTGACATTTTTTTTTCATTCACAGTATATCAAGTATCGATGGTTAATCGTTTTGAATTAATCGAATTACTGTTTTTTTTATTGATGTTTTTTTATTTTTACTTTCGAAGGGTTTGCAACACTGCAAGTACTATTGTTTCACGTTAGTAAAGTTCGTGAGTGTGAGCGTGAGTAATATACATACCTATTTCAAGTTTCGTTCTTGTAAATGCAAAATATACCGTCAGCAGAAAAAAAGTTGATCTATTAAAAACGACAACATTAATGGTTAGTTATATTTTATGTTATTAATGTCAGGATGCAATAAGGATTTCCGAACACATTTTTTAAATATGTCGTTATAAATTAATAAGTTATTTTTGAACGTTTTTATAGTTAATTAAAAATCAAACAGACATTTTAAGTTTTTATTTTTATAGAATATGTAGTCGGACGAGCATATGGGCCGCCTGATGGTTAATGGTCTCCACCCATAGACCTTGGCAATGTACGCAATATTCACAATCCCTTATGTCACCAATGCGTCACCAATCTTGGGAACTATGTGACATCCCTTGTGTCTGTACACTATCTCACTCATTCGGTATTGTAGGCGGAAGAACATGCCATAAGTGGGTGATGGCCCAAAGTGTGTTTTAAACCAGTAAGTGATTCACTGAATTCTAATAATAATAAGTTGTTTATATACATATATATATATATACATAGGATATATATAAATAGGATTAATTACAATATATATATATTATAATTGGGACCATTATCAATAGTTTACGCGTTTGTAATATTTAGAACAGTTTACCTTCCTCTACGACGTTCGCGGTTATAACTCATTTTTAGTTGTAGTTTCTTTGTAAAATGTTTTGCAGAACAAGTTTATTATTAAGCGTGATTGTGTATCTGATTGTGGGTGGCAGTAATATCGATGGTGAGGAAGATTTATTATTTTAATTATTATTATGTAGTATTGAGGATTGATCAATTATGATTTTTAAAAAAACTTTAAAAAGTAAAAAAAAAACAATTGTTTTTGTTGACGTGTTAACTTTGTTATAAGTACATAGTTAATATATATACATACATATAAGCGAAATACCAGTCATCACGAGATCTCCTAAACTATCCGTCCGATTGACTTGAAATTTGTAACAGTTACTCCCTGACGTAATCGTAGTTACTCACTAAGAACGGATTTTACGCAAATCCTATCCAAAATACTTTTTTCTTCTTATCGTGTGAAGCTGAGAAGATTAGCTAGTATTTTATTATAAGCGTCGCCTTATTCGTCTATTTTAATATAAGTTAGTATAAGGGGATAATTTGTTTATAAAAATGAGCATCAAAGTTACAATTCTTATGTTGTGAATATTTTGCGACTTGGAGATACAAATACACTGCATTGTGTGTGATGGTGTTTGTTTATTATAAATTATCGGTGAAATTCAAATAAAGCTTGCAAAAAAATAGATTCATTAATAGAAAATAATAACATTACTTTCTTAAGTTGGTTCATGTATACGTAAAGGCACAAATAGAAAATGAAATAAACTGATATATGTAACGAAATACGCACAATTTTCATAACACATTCAATTATTATATAAAATATTCATTCTTCAATTGATTTTACTTGTAAATATAAAATATATTAAATTACTAAACGTCAACTAAGGCATTTTTGTGTCACAGTAAATGACTAAATGCTAGGACTTTGTGCTGGACTGGGATGTTGGATCGAATCGAGCACGCTCAATCTATTGTTAAATAACTCGTTGAGCCAGTGTAATAACAGACACAATTGATAGTGGCGACATATTGGATCCCGTGATGAGCTTTAATCTTAATACCGAAATGATAATAGCCGAGATGGCTCAGTGGCGATACATGAATAGTAAAACAAATATTGAGATACCAAATCGCCACTGATATTTCAAATGCTTAATTTTATTTATCATCACGTACTCTCTGTGAAGTAAACCTTCGTGAGGTAACCTTCCATGTGTCGGATGTAGGTCTGCTCTGGAGCGGTCTGGTGGAATAAGCTGCAAACCTTCTCCCCATAAGATCGCGTTTAGATTAGAAGTGGATATGTTACTTCACATTTATTATAAAGTATTGTATTGTCTTTTCAGGTCCAAAACATGGCAAAGTTGTCGTCTGCTACTTAGCGTCCTCGGCGATGCTCAGGAAGCCTCCTGCCAAATTCGAAATATTAGACATAGATCCAACATTATGCACTCACATTTTCTACTCTTTCGCTGGCTTAGATGAAGAATCGTATACTAATAAAAGTCTCAGTAAGTCCTTTTTTATATGAAACATATATTAGGGCAACTTAGGGATGAGTCTGACTGACAACTGTTGATATTTATTATTATAATAAGATGATAATTATAACCACTATAGACAACAAATTTATTTTTATTGATATTAAATATAATTTTTTTTTATATATAAAGTTACCTATAAATAAAATCGTGATCGATTAATTATTTATGTGGCATATTCGTGATACGACTGACTAACAAACATTATTATTATACGAATCAATAGTAAACACTACAAATCAATTCAATTTGTAGTATGCATCAGCTAATCATGCCTTTTTTTTAACACTGGAAAAACGCATTACGCGTTTCCTCCACGGGAACAGTGGGGCGGTATGTGGGACTCGCCGGTGTCCAAGGCACCGAGTGCGCCCAGAACATCGGGATACCCACTAAAAAACCAGCGGTACTCTTTCCGTCTTAACGAGGAGCGCCATGGGATTGATTTCGCATGCTACCGTGGCGCTCTGACGACTGGCCCGCCTATGCGGGCCTCCATTCTCTAGGGAGGGTTCACAGTACACTGGGAGTCCTCCACTCCCGGAGCCGATTGTGGCGGGAGCTAAGCTAATCATGCCTATTAAAATAATGCGTACAAATGTTATTGTTGCTAAGACATCCTACTTTAATAATTGATTTAAAAACCTCTTTTATTAAACCAATTATATCTGATAAGAAATTTCATTACTGTGGTTTTCCAGACCAATTGCTTGATATAGAACAAGATAATGGTAACGCTGGTTATAAATACCTGACCGGGATTAAAAAGAGTTATCCTCATATAAAAGTTACTTTAAGTCTTGGTGGGTGGAATGAAGGTTCCGAGCAATTCTCTGAGATGGCTGGCAATAGATGGGAAAGGTTCAGATTTATCAGAAGCGTCATGCAATATCTTGAGTAAGTTTTAGAGTACATAATTAATATATTGTATTATTCTACTACCTACACGTCCCAGCTTCGCACGGGTAGTGTGAGTTTCAACATGAAACGTTTTGTCCGTCATGATTTTTTCCGCCATCTTCAACATTTACCGTCCTATTATAACCAATTTTCACTAAACTGATTTATACACTTAAACCTTTCTCATGAATCACTCCGTCCATTGGTGAAAACTGTATGAAAGTCCGTTTAGTAGTTATTAAGTTTATCGTGTTCACACAGACATAGACGACGGAGGACTTTTTTATAATATGAACTGATATAAATATAACAATAATACGAAATGAATTATTTATCCTTCAAAGTTTGGTCATGTAATTGGCGGCCGCCATTAAAATAAACTTCTAAATACCTATCTTTTATTCACTGTCGCATGACTTCCTAACCCAGAGTTTTTTTTGTAGGAAATACGAATTTGATGGTCTAGACATAATTTGGAAATATCCTACAGTGGGAAGTGGAACTCCTGAAGATAAAGATAACTTCGTCACTTTGGTCAAGGTACCATATAAATTTTCGCATGTTACTAGGTGTTAAGGCTTTGTGCAAACCCGTCTGGGTACAACCCACTCATCAGATATTCTAACGCTAAACAGAAATACTTGGTATTGTTGCGTTCCCGTTTGAAGGGTGTGTGAGCCAGTGTAACTACAGGCACAAGGGACATAAAATCTAAGAACCCAAGGTTGGTGGCGCATTGGCGATGTAAGCGATGGTTAACATTTCTTACAGAGCCAATGTCTAAGGGCGTTTGGTGACCACTTACCATCAGGTGGCCCACATGCTCGTCCGCCTTCCTATTCTACAATATATATATATAATTAATTTATTTTCTCTATATTAGTACATAATATGTAATATATTACGTTATACACTATCTAAAAACATGAGGCCTATGTTTTCTAATCATATCAGAGTTATATGATATGTTTTTAGGAATTAAAAGAGGCATTCTTACCATACGGCTACATTCTAAGCGCGTCACTGTCTAATATCAGAGAAATAATGAGTTCTGCGTATGATTTAGTGAACCTGAATCGTTATTTGGACTTTATTTATTTACTTGGGAACGATTATAGAGGACCTTGGCGCAGAACTGTCGGAGCATCCGCACCATTAAAGGGATTAAGTAAACGGGATGATAGAAATGTGGTATGATAACATTATATTTTTTTTGGTTATAAATTGCAATGTATTACAGTTATTATTGTGCGCAGTTTAAAATAAGACATGCAAATTGATAGGTGGACGCACCACATAGGTATATAAGTTTTCAGTCCTTAGATCTTAAAAACATTATGTAAATAATAATGATATTAATAAGTAATGGCGTCTATGTGATCATTAGCCAGTCTATCACCATATTATAAATTAAAAAGAGCAGATAGGTAAGTAATTAAATATAATTATTTATATTTTCAGGAATATATAATTAAATACTTGCTTTCGTTCGGACTAAGTCCTGATAAATTAGTTCTCGCCATACTTTTCACCGGTCAGACGTTTATTTTGAGAGAATCCGATGTAAAAAATATTGAATTTGGAAAAACTAAAGCAGTTGGATTTTATGGATTTTCTGGACCATATATTAATGGGTTTAATATGTACGGATATAACGAGGTAAGTGGAAATATCTTAAATAACGCAGTTAGAATCCATTCGGCTGTTAAATATCTATTGCTGGTCATAATCCTCTAATTGTCCCAATTCCGACCAGTTATGTACTGGCTGAATCCAATTCATACGTTCTTTGGGTTATCAGCTCACCTAGTCAATGGTGTCCTATAGCGAAGGTGTTCTGAGCTGTGATCTCCCTTCGTGATCGCAATACTTAGTGCTAAATCACCTAACAGATAAGCTGATATTTGTAAAAGTATTCCGTAAGAAGGCTTTATTTGTTTTGATAGGCACAGGAGTTTAAGCTCTTTCAATGTTAAGGTTTTTCAAGCTGCTACTGAATATTTCTTAATAGAATAGCGCAATATTTTTTATCGGTTAGACCCAGTGTTTGAACTTTGGACATCATAATCAACGGGGCTAGTCATAATTCAACATGACAGACTTTTAAGTAACTAAAACTCTTTGTAGTTTTAAAATTTTATTTAATTCTGTATTCAAAATGACGATTCAAAAAGTATTATTTTCAAAAAGTATTTATTAATCCTTCTTGAATAATGTATATTTTGTAATGATTTTTTATCCAGGTATGTCTAGATTTGAAAAATAATTCCAAGTGGGTTTATCATTGGGATAAAGAATCGTCGACACCGTATTTGCGTGATGGACGTCGTATTATTACTTATGATGACACTCGTTCTATCGCCAATAAAGTCAAGTAAGACACATATAACTATAAGTTTATGTATATGAGGGTTAAGTGACTGGTAGGATTAATGAAAGGAATGATGTTTTACAAGTTAAAGTCAAGGAACAGCTTGTGAATGTCCCGCTGGGCTAAGGCCTCCTCCCTTTTTGGAAAGAAAACTTGGAGCTTATTCCACCAAGCTGCTCCAATGCGGTTTGGTTTTCAAGTTATGTTAAGAGCTTTTAAAAATAACCAGAACTATTGCAAAGAAAACTAGAACACTTATTTATTATAAAAGGAAATGAGACTTATATTATCTGAATGCTACTATGCCATAAATGTGACATAGTAGCGTTCAGATAATATGAGTCTATAAAAAATCGTTAAATTTCGTAGATTTTTTTTAACTAGATACAATTCTTGTTATTATATATTGTATTTTTTTGTATGAATTACAGATTGGGTATTGAATACAATATCGCTGGGTTTATGGCTTGGAGTATAGACACTGATGATTTCAAAGGTCTCTGTGACATGCCAAACGATACTTATACTTATATGGATTTCACTGTGAGATTTAATGACATAACAAAAGAAAAATTCTGGCAAGACTCTTCGAAAATTCCAAATACCCAGAGTGAGTATAAGTCTTTTTTTTATATTTGCTGGGATGGCAAATGACTCTACTCCACCTGATGGTAAGTGGTAGTAGAGTCCAAACGCGACGACGGCCAGTACAGTCGGGAAGAATGTTCTGTACTAGCCGTCCCCACCTTGCCGGCCCGCAAGATGCCTCTTCACGCCTCGTTTGAAGGAACACGGGTTGTAAGGGGAGGGGTACACGTGAGCTGGTAAGAAATTCCATTTTGTGGTAGTGCGACAAAGAAAGGAGTTGCCAAATTTCTATATGCGCGATGGAATTGATGTCACAGTTAGGCGGTGACATCGAGAACCAGCTCGCGTGGACTTAAGAAGGAAGGGGGAATGAGAGAGAATAATTCCTCAGAGCACTCGCCGTGATACAGTCGATAGAAAGCGCTCAGTGCTGCTATCTCGCGACAAAATTGTAAAGGTTCAAGGGTGTTTGTGACCTTTACGTCGCCAATAATGCGTACTGCACGTCGCTGCAACCGGTCCAAGGCCTCCAGTAGGTACTTAGCGGAGCCATCCCAAAGGTGCGAGCAATATTCAACGCAAGACCGTATCTGTGTTTTGTATAACAGGCACAGTTGTTGTGGCGTGAAAAAACGCCGCATCTTGTTCAGAACTCCGAGTTTCCGTGAAGCTGTTTTTATAATAGCCTCGATGTAATCCCTTGTACTAAGGTCCCAGAGAACGTCAATCCCCAGCATGGCGATTTTGCTTTGTATCACCAGCGGAGTACCACAGAGGGAGGGAAGAGGGGAAAATGCTGACTTTTTCGCTGTGAGAGCGCATACCTGTGTTTTCTTGGCATTAAACTCAACAAGATTATCAGAACCCCATTTGGCGATGAGCTCTAACGTCCTATCGAGTTCAATGACAAGATTCTCCCGCCTCTCCTCAGCTTCCGCCCGCCCAGCCACTGCGCGCCCATGGTATCCACCATGCACTGTACTATCATCTGCATAGCAATGTATGTTCCCAAGAGAGAGCATATCATTGATATGCAAAAGAAAGAGTGTAGGAGATAGCACAGATCCCTGGGGGACCCCAGCATTCACTACATAGAATTGTGAAGCGCAACCATCAACTAAAACACGAAGGCTACGCTTGTGTAGGAAGCTGGCAATCCAGGTGCATAGCTGAGCAGGCAGACCATATGCTGGCAGCTTGGAGAGAAGACTTCTGTGCCAGACCCTGTCGAAAGCCTTGGAGATATCGAGGCTGACAACCAACGATTCTCCATGCTTGTCGATAGCTTCACCCCAGAGGTGTGTTACGTACGCTAGAAGATCACCTGTGGACCGTTTTGGTCGAAACCCGTATTGACGATCATTAATTAAAGAGTGATCTTCTAGGTAATGGATCAGTTGGTTGTTTAAAATCCGTTCCATCACCTTACAAAGTACTGAGGTGATAGCTATTGGCCGATAATTTGCCGGGTCAGACCGATCCCCTTTTTTGGGAATCGCTTGCACATCAGCTCATCTCCAAGCCTCCGGCACACATCCCGAAGAGAGAGAAAGTTGGAACAGGCGCGTTAACACAGGAGACAGCTCCGCCGCGCACTTCTTCAGCACTATGGATGGTATTCCATCGGGACCGCTAGCTTTCCGTATATCAAGTGATTGCAGCTCCGCACGCACATCACGTTGCCTGATTTTGATGTCAGGCATCGTGTGGCCACATGAAGGTATTGTTGGTGGCAGTACATTACAATCATCGATCACAGAGTTGTCGGCAAAGAGTTTAGCCAGGAGGTCGGCTTTCTCCTGCGGACTGTGAGCTAGCGATCAGACTGGATTTCTGAGCGGTGACAGCGAAGGTTGGCAGAAATTGTTTTGCACAGACTTGGTCAGACGCCAGAAGCTACGGGAGCTCTTAGGATGCGGAACAAGGTCATGACCAATCTGTACAATGCGCTGTGCATCCGCTCTCTTGTATGCCTTTCTACAGGACTTGGAATTTTTATTATAGTTTGCTTTCAGTGAGTCAATGTTAGATGCCCCGCTAATGCAGCCGTTGATCCACTTGCGATATGCCGCCTGTTTAGATGATACAGCATCGGCACATTCACGAGTGAACCAACGGTTACGCGTACTCCTACTGACGAGATCTGAGCTAGGAATGTAGTATTCCATTCCCAACATGATCTCGTCAGCAACAGCAGCGGCACCAGCTGTCGGGTCATTCCCACTGAAGCTACGTTCCTTCCAAGGGACCGACGCATAGTAATCGCGCATACCGTCCCAATCCGCCGACTTATAGTGCCAAACGCGACGTTTTCATACCGCTAGTGGCGGCAGCTTGGCCTGTGGCACTCTGGTAGAAATAAGGCTGTGATCCGAAGAGCCAAGAGGAGCCTGAACCACAACCTGATATTCCACCGGGTGAGAAGTCAGCAGAAGGTCCAGTAGAGAAGGTGCTTGCCCATCCATGTCTGGGATACTGGTGGGCTGATCAACCAGTTGGGTCAAGTCGTTTGTGAGAGCAAAAGCATGAGCAGTTCTTCCAGCATGGTCAGTTTTGAGCGATTTCAACCATGATTCATGGTGAGCATTAAAATCCCCCAAAACATCAATTCTGCGTTAGGAAACTGCTCTTGTGCAGCATCTGCCACCCGACTAAGATGGTCAAATAATCGACTTGTCTCCAAGTCACCATTGTGGGATCTGTAGAGGCACACGTAGACTCGACTCTGACAAACCAGGTCCACACGTACCACCAACATGGAGAAGGAGGGGTCCTCCAAGCAGCGCAATCGGTGACAAGAAACATCCGCCTTGACGAACAAGCATACTCCGGCTTTCGCTTTGAAAGAATCTTCAAGCATGTAGCCGGGATAGTTAAGGTAGCTGGTGTCGGCAGGGCGGAGTTTTTGCGTCTCCTTGAGAAACAACATTGCTGGCCGCGCTGTCTCGAGATGGTGGTGGACAGCGTTGAGGTTAGCGTGGAGTCCACGGATGTTAGAGAACTCGACCTCAAACAGCGTGAGTATGGTGCGGGTGTGCACCGCTGAACGACCATTATTTCTTAGTTGCGCTACCAATTGGAAAAATAAGGAAAAGAGACGTGAAGCGAGCGACGTATTGCCACGATAGGGATGGGCAAAGTGTGGAGGCGTGTTTCCCCAAGTGGTTGCCAAAAGGAAAAATACACTGACCCGCCGGACGGAAGGGCCTCCGAACCCCCCCGGAAGTGGCCGCCGGGACTCCACCTTCCGGTCACCAACCGGCACGACGGTCCACCCCGAGATTATGCGTGGCGTGGTGGGGCAGCCTCGCGAGCTGGTTAGGCACGCTCGGGCCCCTGTACTATGCCAAGAGCGGAACAGCCGTTTCTTCAGGTCTCCCTGTCCGGCAGGTCAATACAGTTTCCCCCGGTATTGGTTCAACAGTCGTCTCCACTGAACCAACACCCATCGCGGCAATACTCGCTCGGGCACTGGCTGTACGCTGGCTGACCTCGAAACGCGGCTGCAAGCCACTTCACGAGTTTTTCACCATGCGTACGGTGGTAACAAGCCAGGCGGATGTTAGCATCCTACCACCAGTTGAGCAGATGGTCGCTCAGATATCCCTTAGTCGCCTCTTACGACACCCATGTGAAAGAGAGGGGCAGTGAAATGTATTCTTTCTCCGTCACTGCACGGATAAAATTCAATAAATTTGCAATTCCGTGAACATTTTTCCGCATGAACCCAAGCCAAATCTTTATTCAATGTCCTTATTAGTTAGCTCGCTTCATTATTAAAAATACGCCGCCAATGTTTTGGCCGAGATGGCCTAGTAGTTAGAACGCGTGAATATTAACCGATGATCGTGGGTTCAAACCCGCGCAAACACCACCGAATTTTTATGATTACAGCTGACTCAGACGGGAACGTATATGGATATTTAAGAAATAAACAAATTTTCGGATTAAAACAAAATAATTTCAGAAATTATCCCCTTTTGAGGACAATTAATGAAGCGATATACATAGCATTAGAAGAGAAGAAGATAGTAGATACTATTAATCTAGCTACAACTAGTTTAAAAGAGCAGAAATACGAGCAGAATATAGGAGATTACAGTGACACACATATACCGTGTGAAATAACTTGCTCAAAAGTATGTTTTTATGAACCTGGTTATTAGGGTGAAAAAGAAAAATATTATACAGCCTAAAAATATATTGTAATTAAATTGGTGAATTCCTGCACTAACAGTTACCCATGTGTTAGTCTATATTATTGTTAACATTATATAAATTGTCATAAAATTAATTATAGAGTAAAACTTTTGAAATGAATCTAACCTTTGTTTTAATATTTAATTTTTATTAAAACATTTTTGTTTTGAAATATTTATTTTGTTATAGGTTGTTCTTTTTTTTTAATTACATAAATTATTAATCATATAATATAAACATAATAAAAATATTTAATGTATAAAATGTGTATATCTAGAGGCTCGGTGCTGGGAAAATTAAACATTAAACTTTCATAGGTATTTTAACGGTACTACGGTACACGGTATTATATTTGTATGTATATTTTTGTGTATTGTTGATTACTAATTACCGCCTTCACGGATCTGCCAGACAACTAGCAGAGAATGCGTCCAAGCATTAACTGCCAGTTGTCTGGCAGTCACACTAGCTGCTTCAGGTAATTGTAGTATATTTTTGTCATAAGTAGAAAATTTGACATTGGTAAGTTTTTCCAAATTCAATATTTTTACTTCGGATTCTTTCAAAATAAAGGTCCATCCGATGAATTGTATGCCGAGAACTAATTTATCAGGACTTATTCCGAACGAAAGCAATTATTTAATTGTATATTCCTAAAAATATAATTAATCATATTTAATTACTTATCTATCTGCTCTTCGTCGTTTTATCTAAATTACTGCTTCATTTTCGCTTCGTTCCGACACTTAGTATTTTTTTAAATTTAAAATATGCTGATAGACTTGCAAATGACAATATAGACGCCATCACCAATGCGCCACCAACCTTGGGAACTTGTTGTGTCTCTTGTGCTTGCAGTTATACTGGCTCAACCGTCAAATCGGAACACAACAATACTAAGAGGTGCTGCTGCTACTGTACTGCTGTTTTGCAGTAGAATATATTATATCATTTGTTATAAGTCCATATTTTAGGAGAATTATGTAGTTCAGAAACATGGTATATTCTCCTTTTTTTCTGCTCAACACTTAAGGTACAAACAATATTTTATTTATTTCGTTATTTTTTTTCATTAATTTCCAGCGGCGCCAACTGGTGAGCAATGAGAGCAAAGATAGTCCTCATATATACACAAATTCGAAACAAATATCCTTATTATTTACATAATGTTTTTAAAAACTAAGGACAGACAGCTTAGATACCTATATGGTGCGTTCACCCATCCATTTGCACGTCTTATTTAAGCACACAAGAATAGCTGTAATACAATGAAATTTATAACTATAAAAATATAATGTTATCATACCACATTTCTTTCATCCCGTTTACTTAATCCATTTAATGGTGCGGATGCTCCGACTATCCCAGGGTCCCTTATAATCATAACCAAGTAAATAAATCAAGTCCAAATAACGATTTCGGTTCACTAAATCATACACAGAACTCATTATTTCTCTGGTATTAGCTCGTGACTTGCTTAGAATATAACCGTATGGTAAGAATGCCTCTTTTAATTCCTGAAAACATAAAATATAACTCTAGATCCCATTTGCAAAGCAAAGGCCTCATGTTGTTAGATAGTGTATAACGTAATCTATTACATGTTATGATATTATATAGAAAAAATAAATTAATAATATATTATATAACTATTATAATAAATCACTTAAAAAATTAATAGCAATAAAGTTTCGTTAACAATTGCAATGCCAATTATAAATACTATACTACTATAGGCTATGCACTCAACAATTATATATCATATGGCGAAAGTGCTATTTGATTAAGTTAGGAGCATTTTTTATGTTACTACTACCTGACCCGTGCCCACATCGTTTGGGGATAAACATTTTTCTTTGTGATCGATTGGCCAAATATGAATGAAATTGTCTCGCGTATTTGATATTTTAAATTATCTCTTAAACTATGCCACCAAAAAACAAACTGTAAAAAATGAATTTTATCTAAACAAAATTTCCTTGGTAATAAAACAATTTAAATTTCAATAGATTGATGTATTAGGTCCTTACATATGACATTAGCGTTTTGTCGTCCTGGCCACTTTTATTTGAAATATCTCCTCTTTGGTTAAGAATTCCAAATTAAAATTTATGAATTCATTTAGCTGGTACATTTGAGTTTTGAAAACAGTCATTCATTTGTTTTTTTCCTCATTATTTTATTCCGTGGCGTCGCTTATTACCGCACAATGGAAAACATGAAATAACGGTATATTTACGAGTACGAGTTCTACCATGGCACTAGTGCTGCAGAAACAGCTCGAAGGATTAATGATGTGTACGGCGCTGGTGTCGCAAAAGAAAGCACGGTACGTATTTGGTTTCAACGTTTTTTTCTGGAAATTTCGACCTTCAGAACCAATCCTGTGGACGGCCGGAGACCATCCATCACAAAGCACTTCAGAGATAGCTACAGACTTCGGGGTAAGTGATAAAACTGTATTAATCCACTTGAAGTAAATCGGGAAAGTAAAGAAACTTGAACACGCATCAGAACAGAATAGAATCGAACTTGCAAACACGCGTCGACTGCTGTGTTACTTTGCTCAACCGACACAATAATGAAGGGATTTTAAATCGAATCATTACTTGTGATGAAAAATGAATACCGTACGATAATTGGAAGCACTCGTTGCAATGGCTGAACCCTGAAGATCCAGCCAAATCCTACCCTAAACGAAAATTAACTCAGAAAAAGTTACTTGTGAGTGTTTGGTGGACTAGCGCCGGTGTCATACAGTACAGCTTTCTAAAATCTTGCCAAACAATTACGGCAGATATCTATTGTCAGCAACTGCAAACAATGAAGGAAGAACTAGCTGCTAAACAACCGAGACAACGCAAGACCACACACTGCACAACAAACAACTACTAAGTTAGATGAGCTGCAATTGGAATGTCTGCGACATCCACCGTACTCCCCGGAACTTGCTCTAACAGATTACCATTTTTTCCGGAATTTGGACAACTTCTTACACGGAAAAAAATTCAATTCCGATGCGGCAGTCCAAACCGCCTTCAAAGAGTTTATTGATTCTCGCCCCCATGGTTTTTTTAGTAAACGGATCAATGAACTACTTTGCCACTTTTGCCATCTCATAGATGGAAAAAGTGCATAGATAACAACGGCGCATACTTTAATTAATAAAATATATTTTACAAAAAAAAAAAATTGACTTTATATTCCTCCCGTACAAAACGCCAATTTCATATGTAAGGACTTAATATATGAAAAAACCGTCAAGCTCTACAACTTTTCTCTAGAACTTAATCATATATCTCATCTCATCGTTAAGGCTGCATTCGTAAGAA
The DNA here is from genome assembly GCF_905147045.1 of Nymphalis io. Taxonomy (NCBI): domain Eukaryota; kingdom Metazoa; phylum Arthropoda; class Insecta; order Lepidoptera; family Nymphalidae; genus Nymphalis; species Nymphalis io. Next base: position 5,152,727 of record NC_065915.1, on the reverse strand, counting down.
ACGTTTTTGTTCGACCGTTTTTTCTACGACTTACTTTTCAAATCCCACTACTACGAAAAAGTCTCAATTTTTCGGGTTAATATTACAGCCTATGACACTCACAAATAGGATATGGCTTTCTATTGGTAAAAGAATTTTCAAATTCGGTTAAGTAGATCCAGAGAATACCCCCTACAACTTTACCTTTAAAACTTTACCTCTTTATAATATTATATAGATTGTTATTATTTTTAAAAAGCAGACGGGCAAATGGGCCACCTTTTGTTAAGTAGTCACTACCGCCTATGACATTGGCTATGTAAGAAATAATAACCATTTCTTACAATTACAATCTTGAGAACAAAACTGTTATATTCCTTGTGCCTGTAGTTACACTGGCTCACACACCCTTCAAACCGGTACACAAAAATACTAAGTATTGCTGTTTAACGTTTGAATATCATGATGAGTGGGTGGTACCCAGACAGGTTTGCACAAAGTCCTACCACCTAGTAACATGCGAACATTTATACGATACCTTAGTCAAAGTGACGAAGTTCTCTTTATCTTCAGGACTTCCACCTATCAGGGTAGGATATTTCCATATTATGTCTAGACCATCAAACTCGTATTTCCTACAAACAAAACCATGGTTTATGAAGTCATGCGACAGTGAATAGAAGATAGATATTTAGAAGGTTTTTTTTTTAAATGGCAGCCGCCAATTACATGACCAAACTTTGAAGGATAAATAATTCATTTCGTATTATTGTTATATTTATATCAGTTCATATTATAAAAAAAATCCTTCGTCGTCTATGTCTGTGTGAACACGATAAACTTAATAACTACTAAACGGACTTTCATACGGTTTTCACCAATTGACGGAGTGATTCATGAGAAAGGTTTAAGTGTATAAATCAGTTTAGTGAAATTGGTTATAATAGGACGGTAAATGTTGAAGATGGCGGAAAAAATCATGACCGACAAAACGTTTCATGTTGAAACTCACACTACCCGTGCGAAGCTGGGACGTGTAAGTAGAATAATACAATATATTAATTATGTACTCTAAAACTTACTCAAGATATTGCATGACGCTTCTGATAAATCTGAACCTTTCCCATCTATTGCCAGCAATCTTAGAAAATTGCTCGGAACCTTCATTCCAGCCACCGGTACTTAAAGTAACTTTTATATGAGGATAACTCTTTTTAATCCTGGTCAGGTTTTTATAACCAGCGTTACCACTATCTCGTTCTATGTCAAGCCATTGGTCTGGAAAAACAGAAATGTAATTTCTTATCAGATATAATTGGTTAAATTAAAGAGGGTTTTAAATGAATTAGTAAAGTAGGACATCTTAGCAACAATATCATTTGTACGCATTATTTTAATAGGCATGATTAGCTGATGCATACTACAAATTGAATTGATTTGTAGTGTTTACTATTTATTCGTATTATACCACTGTTTTTTAGTCAGTCGTATCACGAATATGCCACATAAATAATTAATCGATTACGATTTTATTTAAAGGTAGCTTTATATACAAACTTTATATTTAATATCAGTAAAAATAAATTTGTTATATCCATAGCATGTATCTGCATGATGTTCAGTGAATCTGAATATCATGCAGATATATGCCTCTACTAGCACTGCAAGTGAAGAGGACATTGAGAGATTCTATTCTGAAATAGAAACTTCCATCGCTAAAGTACCTAATAGAGAAACTCTAATAATACCGGGCGACTTCAATGCCAAAATTGGAGAAAATTTTTTACCAGCCTGGACATTGTGTGGGCAAATTTGGACTTGGAACACGCAACGAAAGAGGAGAACGTCTCATACAGTTTGCAAATGAAAATGACCTGGTGATAGCCAATAGCCTTTTCCAGCACCATCCTCGCAGGCTATACACTTGGACATCGCCAGATGGTAAATATCGCAATCAAATAGATTATATCCTAATTAGATCGCGATGGAAAACATCAATTAGAAATGCCCATACATTACCCGGGGCAGATTGTGGATCTGACCACCAACTTCTAATTTCCAAGTTTAAATTAAAGTTAAAAGCGGCTCGAAGTCACCAAAAACAGAGAAGAATTGAAGTTCAGGACAACTCAAAGTTTTACGCTGCTGCAAAACAGAAGTGGGTAGAATGGGCAATTTTTTTTTTTTTTTTATATGCCCCGGGATGGTAAATGACTCTACTCCACCTGATGGTAAGTGGTAGTAGAGTCCAAACGCGACGACGGCCAGTTCAGTCGGGAAGAATGTTCTGTACTAGCCGTCCCCGCCTTGCCGGCCCGCAAGATGCCTCTTGACGCCTCGTTTGAAGGAACCCGGGTTGTAAGAGGAGGGGAACACGTGAGCTGGTAAGGAATTCCATTCTTTGGTAGTGCGACAAAGAAAGGAGTTGCCAAATTTCTTTGTGCGCGATGGAATTGATGTCACAGTTAGGCGGTGACATCGAGAACCAGCTCGCGTGGACTTAAGAAGGAAGGGGGAAGCAGGAATTAGAGAGAATAATTCCTCAGAGCACTCGCCGTGATACAGACGATAGAAAGCGCTCAGTGCTGCTATCTTGCGGCGCAATTGTAAAGGTTCAAGGGTGTTTGTGACCTTTACGTCACCAATAATGCGTACTGCACGTCGCTGCAATCGGTCCAAGGCCTCCATTAGACTTAAATGCAGACTTTACAGAGATTTTTTTAAATGCAGACTTTACAGAGGAGACGCCTGAGAGGTTGTGGGACCGAACCAAAAAACTAATAATAGAGTCTGCTTCGGTCTCGGGATCATCAGCTGCAACATGCAAGCGACAACACTGGATGTCAGATAATACCTTAGAACTAGTCGAACGGAGATGCACGCTAAAGTCAACAGGTGCAGGCATTGGCGACTTAAACAAACTGTCAGCACAAATTCAGGCAGGTTTCAGGAAGGATTATAATGCCTATCTCTGCAAAATATGTGAGGAAATCGATGCTCATGACATGAGTCCAGAGATCTAGTAAAATTTTACTATGCATACTCAATGAACGACTGAAGAACTTTTTGTCCAAGGAAATTGCACCAGAACAAGCCGGTTTTGTAAAAGGAAGGGGTACACGTGAATAGATCCTCATTGTTCGCCAGATAATAGAGAAGGTACGAGAGTTTAACAAGCCTACCTATATTTGCTTTGTTGACTTCTCAAAGGCATTTGACTCAGTAAAATGGCCCAGACTACGGAGGGTGTTACTGGACATGGGTACACCGAAACACTTAGTTCATCTTCTTAGACGTCTTTACAAAGATGGGACTGCATCCGTGCGGACGGATGATGTTTTATCTGAAGACTTTCATCCCAGCGCTGGAATTCGCCAAGGATGCATAATATCACCGCTCTTGTTCAATGCTTACACAGAACTGGTAATGCGCATTGCGCTTGAGGACTGGAGTGACGGTATTGCAGTTGGTGGGCACAAGATTACGAATTTGCGCTATGCCGACGACACGACCCTGTTTGCGTCTGACGCGGTTCATATGGAAGAATTGCTTCTTAAAATGGAGCGCGTATGTCAAGAATTCGGATTAAAGCTTAACCGCAGTAAAACAAAGATGATGATTGTAGACCGGGCAAAAAACAACTCGCCCGAGATCACTCAGATTGCGAACTGTGAGGTCGTCCAATCCTATACATATCTAGGAGCTTTAATATCGAATAATGGTGGATGCGTAGATGAGGTCAAGCGACGTATGGCAATTACGAGAACTGCAATGGAGGGGCTGAAGAAAATATGGAGGAACAGAAAAATTACCAAAGCAACCAAGATCCGGCTCGTACAAACGCTTGTTTTCCCATATTTTTATACGCTGCGGAGACGTGGACTTTGCGGCAGGTCGAAAAAAAAGAATTTCGAACCAATATCTCCATTCTTCAAGAACTCGGCATCAAACAGCGTCTTTTGGCGCTGGTTCGAAAGCGCATACTAACATTTTTTGGACACGTCTCCCGGCAAGGAAATGACTCCATTGAGCGCCTTGTTATTCAAGGCAAGGTGGATGGCATCAGACCACGTGGAAGGACGCCCATGCCATGGACCGACCAAATAAAAACAACTGTTAGCGGTCCTTTGCATGAATGCACGAGGCTTCCCACTAACAGGGACATATGGCGCAGGCTCGTGAGGCGAATATCATCTGCGCCGAATAATTTATAATACTTCATGGCGACCACGACCGCTCTGACAAGAGTGTCACGACAAAGAATATCTATAGCAGTTATAATTTTCTTCTTATTATAATAATATATGTCAACAAATATATATATACCGCATACACAAGACATTCGAAAGTAGCGTCTGAGCGATGTCGTCATAAGAGAGCGTCACGCCGTTTGCCGTCCCAGCATACGAGTCCGACTATCCCTAAGTTTATATTAATACATGTTTCATATAGTAAAGGACTTACTGCGGCTTTTAATAGTATGCGATTCTTCATCTAAGCCAGCGAAAGCGTAGACAATGTGAGTGCATAATGTTGGATTTATGTCTGATATTTCGAATTTCACAGGAGGCTTCCTGAACATCGCCCTGGACGCTAAGTAGCAGACGACAAATTTGCCATGTTTTGGACCTGAAAAGACAATTTACTTTATAATAAATGTAAAGAAAGAGCTCCACTTCTGATCTAAGGTGATCTTATGGGGAGAAGGTTTGCACTTTATTCCACCACACCGCTCCAGGGCAGACCTTCATTCGACACACGGAGGTTTCCTCACGAAGTTTTACTTCACAGGGAGTACGTGATGAATTATAAATACAAATTAAGCACATGAAATATCAGTGGCGATTTGGTATCTCAATCTTTGTTTTACTATTCACGTATCGCCACTGAGCCATCTCAGCTATTATCATTTCGGTATTTAACAAGCTCATCACGGAATCCAGTATGTCACCTCTGTGTCCGTTATTACACTGGCTCAACGAGTTATTTGACAATAGATTGATCGTGATCGATTCGATCCAATATCCCAGTTCACCAGCACAAAGTCCTCGCACCGATTAAAGGAATTGATATCAAGAAATAAAAATAATCAGTCATTTATGGTCGTTACATAACAGTTTCGTCCATTTTCTATTTGTGCATTTACTAATTAAATGAACCGACGAAATAGAGTAATGTTAGGATTTTCTATAAATAAATCTATTTGCAAGCTTTATTTAAACTATCATCGATAATTTATTATAAACAAACACCATCACACACAATGCAGTGTATTTGTATCTCAAAGTCGCAAAATATTCACAAAATAAGAATTGTAACTTTGATGCTCATTTCTATAAACAAATTACCCTCTTATACTAACTTATACTAAAATAGACGAATAAGGCGACGCTTCTAATAAAATACTAGCTAATTTTCTCAGCTTCACAAGATAAGGAGGAAAAAGCATTTTGGATAGGATTTGCGTAAAGTTCGTTCTTAGTGAGCGTCTAGGTCAGGAAGTAACTGTGACAAATTTCAAGTCAATCGGGCGGGGATAGTTTATGAGATCTCGTGATGACTGGTATTTCGCTTATATGTATTTATATAGATTAACTATTTACTTATACGAAGTTAACACGTCAACAAAAACATTTGTTTTTTTTTTACTTTTAAAAGTTTTTTAAAAAAAAAAACATAATTGATGACTCCGCAATAATACATAATAATAATTAAAATAATAAATCTACCTCACCATCGATATTACTGCCACCCACAATCAGATACACAGTCACGCTTAACAATAAACTTGTTCTGCAAAACATTTTACAAATAAACCAACTAAAAATGAGTTATAACCGCGAACGTCGTAAAGGAAGGTAAACTGTTCTAAATATTACCAACACGTAAACAATTGATAATGGTCCCAATTATAATATACATTCGTATATAAACAACTGATTATTATTAGAATAAAAAATATTGTTTTATCTTAGCTACTTTATGCCAAAATATACTATAATAACGATAATAGGATATTTATAAGTTACCAATAATGTATTACTAATATTGTAGTGGTAAAAAATATTGGTTACGTCACACATAACGCTGTCTCATCTCGTTACCAGCTGGTGCATTCTAAATTTCAATGGTAATTATTTAGTTCATATAAGTGTAACAAACCACACAATGCGTGGTTAAATATTAATTAATATATTTATTTAATATTTAATTAAATGTACAATGTTGAAAAGTATCGCTATGTTGTTAATGGATGAGTTTGATTATCAGTTATATTTTTTTATTTTTTTTATTCAACCTTTTGCCGTCCACTGGACGAAAACCTTTTATATTTTTCCCGAGATTTGTGTCGGTTTTTCTCGGTAGAATCTATCCAAACTGGTGGAAGCTTATTATTGTCACGATTTCAATTATCCAAATAAAATTTTTCATCATCTCAAATTGGAATATAAGTTTTCAACTGAATTATAAAGGTCAAAATTTATTTGTTTAGATTTTAGCCGCACCAAGTCGACATTATAAAACTACGGTATACAAAAGGCTGTCTCTCTATCAATGTACTGATTAAACTATAAGACAGATGTTTAAATTATGTAGATAATCTTTGTTTTGTAATAGAGTACGACATCATCATCATCATCATCATCACCCTTTTCTCGTCCACTGCTAGACATAGGTCTCTCCAATAGCACGCCACTGAGCTCGATTTTCAGCTCTTAATCTCCAACCGCTGCCAGCCAGAGTACGACAACGATTCCGAAATTATATTTTAACGGGCAGACTCAACGTACCAATTTCATATTTCTCTAAGACTTCTTTTATGTATTAATATGCTCATATCATAGGAAGATATACTCATATATACCATTCCAATAGCAGGAGGAATTAAGGATGAATAAAGAAATCGTAAATTAACAAATTGCATATGATTGTGGCTGAAATAGGCTATATGTACATGTAACGCGAGGGTAATAAAAATTAAATATTTTAAATAATTATTGCAGTTAATAAAGTTTTTGTGTCAATTACTTCAAAACCGATTCATAAAAATGTCTTCCATATGTTATAATATTTTTATAAATACATTAAAGCATTTAATATACACAAATAAAATTAAAAAATAGCTGTAAAAGTGCTGTGGATGCGAGAATGCTAGCAGCATTTTCCCATCGCAACGCCGGGTGTGTTTCCCTGCTGTCTGTATAGAATTTATTACTATTTTTAATTAGAATTATAAAGTTAAAGATTGTTTTTATTTGTTTGGACGCGCTTTTTCTCAAGATCCAGTTTATTTAATTAACTATTTCGAATTTCACAGGAGGCTTGTCTTCTATAGCACACACTATACGGTGAAGGAAAACATCGTGAGGAAACCTGCATGTGTCTTATTTCACTGAAATTCAGCCACATGTGTATTCCACCAACCCGCATTGGAGCAGCGTGGTGGAATAAGCTCCAAACCTTCTCAGCAGTGGGACATTAGCAGGCTGTTACTGTACTGTACTGTAATATTTTGGATGCTAAGCAGTCACCAAATTGCATTGAGAAATTAATCATTCATTTCTGTATTGAGATGAATTATAATCAAAAATTAAGCACATAAAAATTCAGTGGTGTTTGCCCGGGTTTGAATCCACGATCATCGGTTAATATTCATGCGTTCTTATCACTAGGCCATCTCGGCTATTTTTAAGCATTATTCATTAATTGCAGTTGACTCAGAAGGAAACGTTTATGGATATTTAAGAAATAAACAAATTCTCGGATTAAAACAAAATAATTTCAGAAATTATCCCCTTATGAGGACGATTAATGAAGCGATATATATAGCGTTAGAAGAGAAGAAAATAGTAGATGCGATTAATCTAGCTAGAACTAGTTTAAAAGAGCAGGAATACGAGCAGAATATAGGAGATTACAGTGACACACAGATACCGTGTGAAATAACTTGTTTTTATGGGCCTGGTTATTAGAATGAAAAAGGAAAATGTTATACAGCCTAAAAATATATTTTAATTAAATTCTTGAATTCCTGCACTAACAGTTGCCCATGTGTTAGTCTATATTATTGTTCGTTAACATTATATAAATTGTTATAAAATTAATTATTGGGTAAAACTTTTGAAATGAATCTAACCTTTGTTTTTTATAATTTAATAAAATATTTTGAAATACTTTCTTTTGTATTAGGTTGTTTTTTTCAAATTTAAGAACCTATTTTATTTATAGATAAAATAATCAATAGTCTTCCTATATAATATAATTATATAAAAATATTTAATGTATAAAATGTGTTTATCTAGAGGATCGGTGCTGGGGAAATTAAACATTTAACCAACTTTCACAGACTATGTGTATTATTTATACTATATATGTAATAGTTTTGTATTTATTTTGTTGGTATTATATGTGTATGTATATTTTTGTGTACTATTTGTGTTGTGTAAAATATCGTATCATAATTAAACTATGAGATATGAAATCAATTTTAAAAGCTATAAATCTATCCCCAGGTTTGATAGGGGCTTTGACAAGAGCTTTGTGCCATCTCGTCTGGATTGGTACTACTCATCACATAATTTACCGCCATTCAGAAATACTTAGTATTGTTGTGTACCGGCTTAAAGGGTGAGTGAGTCAGTGTAACTACATGACTCAACATCTTAGTTTCCAAGGTTTGTGGCGCATTGGCGATGTAAGGCTCGATTAATATTTTTACATCACCATAGTCGGTAGTGATCACTTTCCTTCATCCATCTCGTGGCCCATTTGTTCGCCCGCCTTTTTATGTTATAAAAAAACAGCAGTTCGTTTCAGCTATTATTCCGTTTGAAGTAAATAAAGAATTACGCAAATGACATTTTTTTTTTCATTGAATGTCAATGTTTGATTTACTGTCAACATTTATCGATGATAAATCGTTTTGAATTAATCGTATCACTGTTTTTTTTTTACTTTTTACCATCAGACCCAGTGTTTGAACTTTGGACATCAGAATCAAGGGGCTAGTCACAAATCAACATGATAGACTTTTAAGTAACTATAACTCTTTGTGGTTTTAAATTTTATTTAATTCTGTATTCAAACGATGTATGGCGATACAAAAAGTATTATTAATCCTACTTGAATAATGTATATTTTGTAATGATTTTTTATCCAGGTATGTCTAGATTTGAGAAATATTTCCAAGTGGGTTTATCATTGGGATAAAGAATCGTCGACACCGTATTTGCGTGATGGACGTCGTATTATTACTTATGATGACACTCGTTCTATCGCCAATAAAGTCAAGTAAGACACATATAACTATAAGTTTATGTATATGAGGGTTAAGTGACTGGTAGGATTAATGAAAGGAATGATGTTTTACAAGTTAAAGTCAAGGAACAGCTTGTGAATGTCCCGCTGGGCTAAGGCCTCCTCCCTTTATGGAAAGAAAACTTGGAGCTTATTCCACCACGCTGCTCCAATGTGGTTTGGTTTGGTTTTCAAGTTAAGGCTTGCAAAAATGACCAGAACTATTGCAAAGAAAACTAGAACACTTATTTATCATAGAAGGAAATGAGTCTTATATTATCTGAACGCTACTATGCCATAAATGTGACATAGTAGCGTTCAGATAATATGAGTCTACAAAAAATCGTTAAATTTCGTAGAAAAATTTTAACCAGAGTCAATTCTTGTTTTTATGAATTACAGATTGGGTTTTGAATACAATATCGCTGGGTTTATGGCTTGGAGTATAGACACGGATGATTTCAAAGGTCTCTGTGACATGCCAAATGATACTTATACGGATTTCACTATGAGATTTAATGACATAACAAAAGACAAATTCTGGCAAGATTCCTCGAAGAGCCCAAATACCCAGAGTGAGTGTAATTATTTGCCATTCCGTGAACATTTTGCCGCAAGAAACCAAGCCAAATTCGATGTCCTTATTGGATGACTTGCTTTATTATTAAAAATATGCCGCCGATGTTTTGGATGCTAAACAGTCACCAAAATGCATTGAAAAATTAATCATACATTTCTGTATAATCAAGTGACACTATGTTACTTGTGCCTGGAATTAAATTGCCCCACCAATTATAAATTACTAAACCATGGCAATACAATGTTGTTTGTTACAAAAACTATTGACTGGATGACCAGATAAACGTAATTCATTAATTTCAGTTGACTCGGAAGGGAACGGATATGGAAATTTAAGGAATAAACAAATTCTCGGATTAAAACAAAATAATTTCTGAAATTATCCCCTTATGAGGACGATTAATGAAGCGATATATATAGCATTAGAAGAGAAGAAGATAATAGACGCGATTAATCTAGCTAGAACTAGTTTAAAAGAGCAGGAGTACGAGTAGAATATAGGAGATTATAGAGACACACAGACGTGTGAGAAAGCTTGTTCAGAAGTATGTTTTTATGGGCCTGGTTTTTAGGGTGAAAAAGGAAAATATTATACAGCCTAAAAATATATTTTAATTAAATTCTTGAATTCATGCACTAACAGTTGCCCATGTGTTAGTCTATATTATTGTTAACATTATATAAATTGTTATAAAATTATATATTGAGTAAAACTTTTAAAATTAATCGATCCATTGTTTTTACTATTTAATAAAATATTTTGAAATACTTCTTTTGTATTTGATTGTATTTTTTCAAATTTAAGTACCTATTTTATTTATATTCAAAATAATCAATAGTCTCCCTATATACAGGCTAAATAACCTTAAATTATTAATCATGTAATATAAATATAATGTAAATATTTAATGTATAATATATGTCTATCTAGATGGTCGGTGCTGGGAAAATTAAACATTAAACCAACTTTCCCAGACTATCTATAAATATGAAAAAGTGACTGCATCGTATAGTCGAGTGTCCGTGAATGTTCAGCTAAATAATATGTTAGAAGTGGTTTAAAAACTTGCAATCAACACACACAGACATGAGATGTTATTTTAAAAATTGGAATCATTTTAATTTAATCTTAGAATCGAATGGGAATAGTTTCATAAATGATTTTCTATTTGAGATTATTATTTCATTTTAATTAAATTAAATTTAACAAGGATCACACGCTTATCACAAATCTTCGTAAGGAGAACCGCAGCGGACGTTGTAGAAATGATCACAAACCTGAATAAGAAACGTATTGTTATATATGTATAAAGGTAGGTACTTGTAAATTAGCGGCTGTTTAGTTAAACAATGCTTTATCTCTTTCTATCATTATTCTTTTGATATTCGAATGAAGAAGACAACATTGTTAATTAAATTACCCGCTGAACAATATTTATAAGTAAGACCATAATATTTGTATTAAATTAACTACTAATAGAGCTTTAATAATAAATTTGGTGTTATTTTTTTATACTATATTTCTGGGCATTTTTTTAGTAAGGCTAATAATCAAAATCAGTTTTGTTTAATAATAATAATAATATCCTCGGACATTTTTCACACACGGCCATCTGATCCCAAATTAAGCTTGTACAAATCTTGTGCTATGGAAACCAGACAACTGATATACTACATATACTACTTTTCTTTTGTAAATACATACTTATATAGATAATTACACCCAGACTCAGGACAAACAGACATGTTCATGCGCACAAATGTCTGTCCTGGGTGGGAATCGAACCCACAACCTTCGGCGTGAAAGGCAAGTGTTCTACCAACCACGCCAACCGGGTCGTCATAACAATTAGTTTTTGTCAAACAGCTAGACAGTAAGTTACCTAGAATTGGTACATTTATAATTTTTTTTATATAGAATGAGAAGGCGGACTAGCATATGAGCCTCCTGATGGTAAGTGGTCACCAACGCCCATAGACATTGGCATTGTAAGAAATGTTAACCATCGCTTACATCGCCAATGCGCCACCAACCTTGGGTAAGATGTTATGTCCCTTGTGCCTGTAATTACACTGGCTCACTCACCTTTAAAACCGAAACACAACAATACCAAGTACTACTGTTTTGCGGTATAATATCTGATGAGTGAGTGGTACCTACCCAGACGAGCTTGCACAAAGCTCTACCGTCAGTACAAAGCTCTACCACCAGTATATATATTACTTAATTGTTTCGAATTATCAAGTATTTTGCATATGTACTGAAGATGCGCCTTTTCAAATAAAATAAACTATTTCCTTTACCTGAAACTGTTCATTGAACAGCGTTCCATTGGTGCATAAATCCGTACTGACTAGACGCTGACGCCAGCAGAAATGAAATGCCTGGAATGATTCATTAATCTTATATAAAAAAATGGACGTGATAGAATTGAAACTTAGAATATATATAATCTCTCACTTTCTACGTCATATCTTTCCTCTCTCTCATGTAACGAAAGTGCTTAAACGTTAAATGCTTCCTAAGAATTTTCACTTCAAAATGATATGACTTTTGCAAGTATTCTATGAGATGAGATGATGAAAATGTTACTTAATCGAATGAACTATGCGTGACATTGTAAACAATGAGGTTGATTTTTTTCTATCTCTTTCATTTTCTAGTTACCTGACAGCCGCTGTCAACGTCAGCGTAATAGCCCCGAGTCCGCCCTTCGCAAGTGAAGCGCGTTGGTGGCGCCTTCTCGAATACGGGATGGAGTGGCGGGTCATGGGGTAGATGCAAGATGTGATAGTACTCAAAGTCTTTGGGATGCTGACTGACGACGGCAGTTAACGCTGTAAAATTACGTATTTTGTTATTCGAAGGATATAAGCAATCTGCAAATAGGCAACGAAGTTTCCACTGCAAATATGAGTAATAGTTTTTACAATAAAATATTAGTATTAGATTAGTAGAAATAATAATAATGATGTCCTCCAGACCGATTTCGGCCGCGGCGGCCAATCTCAAGAGAGATTAGCCAACTACGCAGGAGATATTATAGTGCACAAGTGTGTGCGAAAACACAGGTGCACTCTCTATTCCCTAACTCTCATAATCCGATAAGACGGCAATCCGACACGACCGGAAAGAGTTCAGGCGCAGGACCAACGGATTTACGCGCTTTCCGAGGCACGGGAGTGTGCACACTTCCAAATTCCAGACTCCGGGCTGCTACTGAGAATTTTGTGACAGAAAAACCCAATAACTTTTTATTGGCGCAACCTGGGAATTGAACCCAGGATCTCCGGGTCTGCGGCTTTCTATCAAGCCACTAGACAAACGAGGTAGTTTTTATTATTTATATATTTATATATAATTGTTTACAATGTATCAATCAATCAATCGAGCCAATCGTTGTCCACTGCTGAACATAGGCCTCTCCTAAGGTGCGCCAAAGCTCCCTGTCCTCCGCCTTCCGCATCCAGTTGGTGCCCGCCACCTTCTTAAGGTCGTCGGTCCACCTGGCTGGAGGGCGCCCTACGCTGCGCTTGCCGATTCGTGGTCTCCACTCTAGGACTCGTCTGCTCCAACGGCCAACGGTCCTACGACATACGTGACCAGCCCACTGCCACTTCAGCCTGCTAATTTTGCAAGCTATGTCGGTGACTTCGGTTCTTTTCCGGATAATCTCATTTCTGATCTTATCCTTCAAAGATATTCCGAGTATAGCTCGCTCCATAGCACGCTGAGCGACTTTGAATTTGTGGACTAGTCCCGCAGTTAGTGTCCACGTTTCGGCACCGTATGTCATGGCAGGTAAGACGCATTGGTTGAAGACTTTCTTCTTCAAACATTGCGGTATAGACGACTGGAGGACTTGACGAAGGTTGCCAAATGCAACAATATATATAAATAAGTATTTAAAATAGAAATAAATAAAAATTAATATGTAATAGCCGTAAACTTGTCATGTAAACGGTACGTAATAGTTGCATTACTTTTTTCCTTTTACCCACCTACGACAATGGTAAATTATAACAAACTAGATTAAGAAATTACTAATACCACTTCTTCCATAATTTTTGTATCTACTTATATGATTAACGTATATTTCTCATATTAAGTGAATTGTATTCTTTTTTGAGAAATAAATGTCTTAAACCATAATATTAGGCAGACTTGTGCCTGTAACTTTTATTATAAATAATAATAATTTCATTTAAAAAACATCATATCAGATCAGAAACAAAATGTGAGCGATAATAACTGCTATAGTGTAAAATTACACTGGTTACCTCACCCTTTAAGACGGAACACAACAATATTAAGTATTGATGTTTGACTGTACAATATATGTGGAGATGATTGTCTGTTATAATTTTTATGGGTATTTTTTGCGCCTTGTTCGCCAAATCTTTAAATACTAAGCAACATATATTTTGTAATTGTCGCTCGTTTTCTATTCAATAACTAAAAAAAAACTCGTGGTATTTTTTTTTACAAAAAAGGCTTATTATAATTAAATAAAAACATACATATATATGATAGAAGAGCACGGAGTTAGTATTCGTTGATGTTTGTACTGTATAATAATAATAGCCTGGGAAATTATTTACACACGGCCATCTGATCCCAAACTACGCAGAGCTTGTACTATGGAAACCAGACAACTGATATACTACATATACTTTTCTTTTGTAAATACAGACTTATATAGATTATTACACCCAGACTTAGAACAAACAGACATGTTCAGGCACACAAATGTCTGTCCTGTGTGGGAATCGAATCCACAACCTTCGGCGTGGATTGCAAGTATCTACCAACCACGCCAACCGGCCCGTCGAATATATATATTCGAGTATATATAGATATAACTGCATATGATTATTCCATGTAATTTTTTGGCTGTTAAAAAGACTAACTTCTGAGTTTCTTGCCGGTTTTTCTCGGTGAAAATTACGTTCTGAACCGGTGGTAGTTTTATATTTAAAATTGTAAAATGACAATTCAAAAATGCTTCTTGAGCTTCTTAAATAAAGTATATTTTGATTTTGACGAAGCAACAAAAAAGAGCCTTAGTTTAGGTCTTTATTTTTTATTGCCATTTTAATATTATACACTTCATGTATATGCTATCCATTTGATACGGTTATTTATATATAATAATCACAAGCGAGCTGAGATGGTCCAGTCGTTGGAATGCGTGAATCTAAAACAAGGATTGCGGCTTCAAACCCAAGCAGTATTGAGTTTTCATGTGCTTATTTATTTATAATGCATGGGCGCGGCGGTGAAGGAAAACTTGCATGTGTCGGATAAAATTCAACCACATGTGTATCCAACCTCTTTTGAGGAGTGGTGAAATAAACTCCAAGCCTTCTCAACAAACTCTCAACGACAAGACAACGTGTGATGGTATCTGCTAGTTAAAAATAAATAATATTTTAATATCTAATTAATTGTCAAGTTACCCTTCAACTTATTGATATATTGGCTTAGAGGAAAAAAACTGTTTAAAAAACGTGTAATGTTTTTTGTGGCTGTTAAGTATTAATAAAAACGGCCTAGATACAATCGCTTAGTCCTAATTGTATAAATATTATCAACCTGTTTTTTTAATTAATTAATTTGCTTTAAAAGAAAACAAATTCTATAAGCGTATACAGATTGGCTCCTTTGGGCGTTTTTACCCACGTTAAACCTTATTGCACCGGCTCCATGGGCAACGCATAACGCTATACGGCATGTAATTTTCCCCAGAAATATAACCCAAAAAGATTTTTGCAATTTTAATTGGTGCAAGTGGCCAACTGATAGTAAGTGCTCACCAACCCCGGAACCGCAACTACACAAGTATTGCTGCTTAACGGTAGAATATCTTATGAGTGGTAGATACCTACCCAGACGGGGTTTGTACAAGACAAAGACCTACCAACTAGTTATTTAAATAAACTGGAACTTGAGATAAGCGCTTTCAAACAAAAAGAAATAAAATCTCCAACTTTATATTTATAATTAAAAATAGTAACTAATAAATTCTATACAACGCGACTTGTATTTACCGCTCGCTGAAAATTTAAAAAATATATGTATGTATGTTAGAGTTTCTGGTTCTATAGAATTCCGTCAACTATTTATTACAGTTGATCTTTGCACTACGTTAGAAGAGAATAGAATATTCTTTATTGTACACCAAAAGAGTTACAGTTTACTACGGTAGTTCACAATAGAATGATTCGTAATACTATCGAGCATCCCTTTTTATAGAATCAATGTGACTACAAATAAATATTAATCGCAAATAATCCATCGCCTCACTGGCGGCAAGATTGTTCATATTTCGCCCAGAAGATCGGAATTTCGATTCAAAGGGAAAATGCTTCTGGCATTCTCGCATCCGAAATACTTTTACAGCTATTTTTTTTTTAATTTTATTTGTGTATATTTAATGTTTTAATGTATTCATAAAAATATTATAACATACGGAAGACGGTCTTTATGAATCAGTTTTCAAATAATTGACGGAACACTTTATTAAGTGCAATAGTTATTTATAATATTTAATTTTTATTACACTTGCGCTACATGTACATACACTCATACTTTCGTGAAAAGTATACCATCCTATAATATGAACATATTAATACTTAAAAGACGTCTTAGAGAAATATGAAATTGAGACGCTGAGCTTGCCCGTTAAAATAAAATTTCGCAATCCCTCTTACTCTATTACAAAACAAAGATTATCTCCATAATTTAAACATCTGTCTTATAGTTTAGTACATTAATAGAGAGACATACTTTTGTATATAGTAGTTTTATAATGTCGACTTGGTACGGCTAAAATGTAAATATGATTTGTAACCCCCTTAATTTTGACCTTAATTTCTTAATTCAGTTGAAAATTTATATTCCAAATTTCAAATGATGAAAAATTTAATTTGGATAAGATTCAATTGAATATTGTTTATCCAAGTAATTTTTATTTAAATCGTAATCAAACTTAAAGTCAGGCTTCCACCGGTTGGGATAAATTCTACCGAGAAAAACCAAGCCAAAACTCAGTAACTCCATAAAAAAAACATATAACTGATACCGATCGGGATGTTTGGAGTTCTATGGGAGGCTTTCGTCCAGTGGACAGCAAAAGGCTGAATAAAAAAATAAAAAAATATAACTGATAATCAAACTCACCCATTAAAAACATAGCAATACTTTTCAACATTGTATATTTAATTAAATATTAAATAAATAAATAAATTACTATTTAACCACGCGTGTGGCGTGTAACACTTATATGAACTAAATAACATGAGATTACCATTGAAATTTAGAATGTACCAGCTGGTAACGAGATGTGACAGCGTTATGTGTGATGTAACCAATATTTTTTACCACTACAATATTAGTAATACATTATTTTTAACTTATAAATAAATCGTTATTATAGTATCTTTTGGCTAAAAGTAGCTCAGATAAAACAGTATTTTTTATTATATATATATATTATATATTTTATACGAAACGCTCAGGATCAAACAGTCGGATAAGATTTTTTTAGATTTTTGTTTAATGTATACGTTTAAACTTGTACAATATATATATTTTTATATAGTATAGGTAAGCGATCGAGCATATGGGCCACCTGATGGTAAGTGGTCACCAACGCCCGTAGACATTGGCCTTGTAAGAAATGCTAACCATCACTTACATCGCCAATGCGCCACCGACCTTTGGAACTAAGATGTTATGCTCTTGTGCCTTTCATTACACTGGCTCATTCACCCTTCAAACCGGAACACAACAATACCAAGTACTACTGTTTAGAACGGTAGAATATCTGATGAGTTGGTGGTACCCACCCAGACGAGCTTGCACAGAGCCCTACCACCAATAATAATTATAATTTTATGTAGAGGCTATATAAGGCGCATAGGCGATGTAAGGGATGGCTAATTTTGCAGCGCCAATTTCGCGCTGGTGACCACTTACCATCAGGTCTATTAGCGGCAATTTTATGGCTACAATGAATTCGTATCTGTTGCATAACAATCTCCACAGATCAGTGTATCAATTTTCGCATATTACAAAGGTCGTGATCACAAGAACCTTGTGGTCATCCACTGTCCTTTACATACTAGTGTAGTTACGTGACTTTACGTGACATTTGCTGACTGGCCAATTTGGCAATATTTTAATTAACCACCGATATAAAAAAAATCATTCCATTCATTCCATTCGTTTGGGAGCTACAATGTCCCATACACAATTACATACATACCTCAAAACACATATACAATCGAAAAATTTCAAGGGACTTTTTTTTATTTATATAATTTAATGTAATAACATATTATATACCTACTTTTATTTTAAGTAACACATTGATCTTATTACATAATATCAAAAACATAAATTTCAGATATCGTAAATTAAAAAAATGCGTTTAAATAATTTGAAATTAGAATAATAAGAAAATGCGTTCAGAATTATTTCAAATTATTGAAATAAATGCAAGTTGTTTTTTATTAATCTTTTTTTATGATAGTATGACAGAGACGTATCGTATGATTGTAAATTACATTGTGTGTTAGTTATTACTATAATCTTAAACCATAGTATCAAAATGCATAATTAAAGATAAAAAAGTATATATAACTTGCATGTTGGCAGAAAATCTACGTAAACAAATAAGTCAAAGTCAAAGTAAAAATCTTTATTCAATATAGAAGCGTTACACTTTCTTATAAATTGATTGTCATAAATCTACCACCGGTTCGGAAATAAACACCTCAGACCTGAGAAGAACCGGCGAAAGAAACTCAGCGGGATTCTTTTTTTTATATCTCATCCTTTACAATAATTTTCCTGCTTCCCGCTTCCTTCTTAAGTCCACACGAACTGGTTCTCGATGTCACCGCCTAACTGTGACATCAATTCCATCGCAAACAAAGAAATTTGGCAACTCCTTTCTTTGTCGCATTACCAAAAAATGGAATTTCTTACCAGCTCACGTATTCCGCTCCTCTTACAACCCGGGTTCCTTCAAACGAGGCGTGAAGAAGCATTTTACGAGCCGGCAAAGCGAATGCGGCTAGTGCAGAACGTTTTTCTCGTCTGTACTGGCTGTCGTCGCGTTTGGACTCTACTACCACTTACCATCAGGTGGAGTAGAGTCATTTGCCCTCCCGGCGAATATAAAAAAAAATAAGTAAGTAGTAAATTGATAAGTAAATAAACAACAGTATAATATATATTAAATAATGAGAACATGAAATTCACGTATGTGACATCAATAATATAAGCTTAAAACGGATGCAACTGCGAAGCGCAGCCACTTATACAATAAATACCAATATTATAAATGCGAAAGGAGCTTTTTCTGCCTGTCAGCCATTCACGGCTAGAACGCTGAACCGATTTTGATAAAAATGGTATGAACCAAGCTTGAACCCCGAGGAGAAAGGTTACTTTTTTATAACACTAGTAGTGTTATATACAAGTACTAAAACTTTCTCCAAAACGCGTTGCATTTTCTGATATAAGTTTTATATACTGGATTAGTAGTTTAATTAGGCATAGCAAAAAAGTCTCATTTATTAATAAAGATAATAAATATCATTGAATTGTAATTTGAACCCAGATGTACGTTAAATAATCCGTAATAAAATCATTGTGTACTGTTACTTGTCCTAAAGTCGTTTTAAGAATGGGGAACAAAACGAAATGCCAGAGGGCGTTTCTATCACGATATGATTCAAATGCCTGCTATGTATCATTATCAAGGGCGAAAAGTTTAATAAAATGATAAAAATTGCTTAATAAAAACCTTTACTACATAAAAAATATTATATAAATATCTATATATATATATATATATATATATATATATATATATATATATATATATATATATATATATATTTGATGAAGATATCACGTCATAAAACTAAATGTTTCGAAGAGTTTAATAGTAATATATAACATACGTACGAACTCTTTACTCAAAGTATGAAAAATTGCTATTAAAAAACAAATAAAAATAATTGAACTGTCGTTACTTTAGACAACTATTAATAAAAATACAGGTAAATCAGCCTGGAGACGTTTTTGCGTTTGTATTAAAGTAACACACACATTGGCTAAAACCGAAATAAACCAGTTTCCGCTGGATACCACGTGCCCCGAACGCATAAGTAGCGTGTCATGTTTATTATTATTTTTTTACCAAATAGTTCATTAGAAAATGGGGGAAACTGAAGTGTCCAAACTGATTAAGCTATAATAGTCATTGTTTGAAAAAGAAAAGGTTTTATGTAATAAAAAATAATTATGCAGTTACTGAAACTAACTGAATTTCTAAACAGTACAGTACAACATATAACAGCCTGTTAATGTCCCACTGCTGGGCTAAACTTCCACTCCCTTTTTGAGGAGAAGGTTTGGAGCTTATTCCACCACGCTGCTTCAATGCGGGTTGGTAGAATACACATGTGGCAAAATTTCAATTAAAGTAGACACGTGCTGGTTATCTCACGATGTTTTCCTTCACCGTCAAGCACGAGATGAATTATAAACACGAATTAAGCACATGAAAATTCAGTGGTGCTTGCCCGGGTTTGAACCCACGATCATCGGTTAAGATTCACGCGTTCTAACCACTAGGCCATCTCGGCTCACTCGAATTTCTATAACGGCTACCAATCTGGACCAAAATATTTGGTGCACAGGTGACAGTGTAAACACATGTGTACTACTGTCCATCACCTCCATATACTAATGAGAAGGAGACGCAGGACTTACACCATGACACGATATCCAAAGCACGAGTCTTTACGAAAATAATTATCTAACTCTGAGCGGCTATTAAGAAAACCCCTAAAACTTTTTATTTACCCAATCCATGGATTTGAAACTCAATCAAAAGGAATCCTTCATTATCGAGTTAACTTTATTATTCTTTTTAAAAATAAATAGGGGTAAAATCGCAAGATCATTATAGTTTTTTTTTCTAATCAATGTAGCCAGTAATGACGCATATGCAAGTAAAGGAGAACCAGTATCTTCATATGGTATACAGCCATAAACGTCACCAGCTCACCATCAGCGTTCAGTAACGTCGATATAGCTTTAATGTTATTAATCAAATAAATTCTTTTTTCTATAGAGAAAGCGTAATACTGATAAAACAATTTCATTGATTGTATATTGTTTAAATAATTATCTAGTACTTTTTATTATTTTAAATGTATTTAAATTTAAAAAAAAATTTGAAAAACAAAAGTAATAGACGTGACTAAGCGGGAACTTTTCAAAAGGTCAGTTATATTTTCGCAGACGTCAATGGATTGTTTTTTTTTTTTTATTTTATATAGCAAAGGTTGCTCACGATATCATATTTAATATGCGTTGATATATAAAAATGATTTATTTATAAATTTTTACGTAAACATGTTTTTTTTTTTTTTTTAATAAAATAACTAAAATGAAAGTATCCGTGATTTCAAAATAACTGCCTCTTTTTCTTTCTGCCGCTATTTGTGTGTTACCAAATCTTGTTTATACCGCTACTACTGCTAGCTAATAATTTAAATATATTATATATATAATTCAAATATGCAGTATGTACGTACGTTAAAATAGCAGATTTTGACGGATTTTCGACACAGACTGAATTCGACGCTGACGAAGCCGCGGATTTTGCTAGTTACAACAAATACATATAACTTAGTACCCTTCACCTTAGGATTTGTATACTCCCTAACAGCCTGTGAATGTCCCTCTGCTGGGCTGCTATTATGACATACCGTAACAGCCTGTGAATGTCCCACTGCTGGGCTAAAGGCCTCCTCTCCTCGTTTTGAGGAGAAGGTTTGGAGCTTATTCCACCACGCTGCTCCAATGCGGGTTGGTGGAATACACATGTGGCAGAATTTCAGTGAAATTAGACACATGCAGGTTTCCTCACGATGTTTTCCTTCACCGTAAAGCACGAGATGAATTGTAATCACAAATTAAGCACATGAAAATTCAGTGGTGCTTGCCCGGGTTTGAACCCACGATCATCGGTTAAGACTCACGCGTTCTTACCACTGGGCCATCTCGGCTTTTTTTTTTTACGCATTTTTGTATACTGTGGATCGGTAAACGCAGCATAATGTGTCTTTTATCCAGGTGGACCCATGACCGAAAAAAGGCGGCGGGACCCGACTGGATACGAAGAGAGCCGAGAGATTTAGCGCCACTTGGGAGAGACCTATGTCCAGCAGTGGCTAACCATTGGTTGATGATTATGCTTACCTAGCTATCAGTATATCTTACATATACTTTTATGACGTCATTTAGATAATGAATTGACACATACTTGCCAATTTTTTTTTTAAATATAATTCACGCAAGATTATGATCTGTTTACATATAACTGAACCATTTAAATACCTCCTGACATTTTAAAAAGATATTAAAAAAAAAAGATACATAGGACTTTTTTATTAAATGAATATCTATTATAGATATTAGTTATAATAATAACATTAGTATAACCTTAGGTTATTTCTAATATTACATCTGAAAGTAGTTTTAACCTAATGCACTGCGATACGAGATCGACCTCTCACTTATTCCACCTTAAACATGTCGGTTTGTGAAATAAAAAAAAAACTTGTTAAGAACGACTTATGTTTTAATATCGAGTGTTCCATATTTAAATTGTATTTATTTGGATCTCCAACAGTTGTATATAACACATATACGAAACACTTTTTTACATTAAATTAAAACGAATACGCCATTCCATAACACAATTAAAAAATAAACAAATCAAAAATAAAATAAAAATAGAAATATTTAAATAAAGAACAAAAACAAACATAGAAACAAAAGGTAGTAACTAATTAAATTTTTAAGCAATTTAACAGTTTATACTAAAAGAAACATCATTATCTAAACAACAGTATAATATTGCTTAGTTTGATATATATTTCTGTTATATTAATTCTTGGATGAATGATAGCTGGACCTCGTGTAGGAACTGAGTGAGTTTGTATTTCAAAAAAAAGAGTAAGTAATGAGTTTCTTGCTGGTTCATCTCTGTAGAATCTACATTATCTATATAAGTATGTATTTACAAAAGAAAAGTAGTCTATGTAGTATATCAGTTGTCTGGTTTCCATAGCACAAGCTTTGTTTAAGCTTAATTTGGGATTAGATGGCCGTGTGTGAAAAATATCTCCGGATATTCTACCGTAAAACAGCAGTACTTGGTATTGTTGTGTTCCGGTTTGAAGGGTAAGTGAGACAGTGTAATTACAGGCAAAAGGGACATAACATCTTAGTTCTCAAGGTTGGTGGCGCATTGGTGATGTAAGCGATGGTTAACATTTCTTACAATGCCAATGTTTTATGGGCGTTGGTGACCACTTACCATCAGGTGGCCCATATGCTCGTCCGCCTTCCCATTCTATAAAAAAAGGATATTATTATTACATTCCGAACCGGTGGTAGCGCTTCACGATTCATAAGTACTTGTAAAAGTCTATTTGAATAAAAACATTTTGATTGAGATTAAAATTATATTCGGTCGGGAGGTTTCATTGGTGGTAGGGCTTTGTGCATGTTCGTCTGGGTAGGTACCACCCACTAATCTACCGCAAAACAGCAGTACTTGGTATTGTTGTGTTCTGGTTTGAAGGTTGAGTGAGCCAGTTTAATTATAGGCACAAGGGATATAACATCTTAGATCACAAGCTTGGTGGCACATTAGTAATGTAAGCAATGGTTACCATTTTTTACAATGCCCATGTCTATGGGCTTTAGTGACCACATACCATTAGGTGGCCCATATGCTCGTCCGCCTGCCTATTATATAAAATAAATAAATAAAATATCGAGAGAAAACCACTTATGATGGACCTCTATCCAATATAGGTTTAGAGCAGCGTCGAGTAGAATTTCCAAACCTTATTCTTAAAAGTTGATGTATAAGCTTAACTAAGTTAGTCTTTCCTATAGGTGTTTGTGAATGACGTCAGACGCGACATGCCTCGTCAAAACTTACGAAACGTTTTTCATTGTGTGTCGTTAATAAATTTACTACCCGTAAGCAAAACGAATCGTTGCTTGACTTGTAATAAGTAAAGTATATCATTACGCTATTATGTCAGAAACCGGAAGTTCCATTTTAATAATCTATTTTTATTGAGTATATAAAATTTAATCCATATCTAATCGTTGATTATAAATAACGATAATTGATTATAATTGCTTAACGGTGAAGGAAAACATCGTGAGTAAACCTGCATGTGTCTAATTTCATTGAAATTCTGCCACATGTGTATTCTACCAACCCGCATTGGAGCAGCGTGGTGGAATAAGCTCCAAAACCTTCTCCTCAAAAGGGAGAGGAGGCCTTAGCCCAGCAGTGGGACATTAACAGGCTATTACTGTTACTGTTACTGTATATAATAATACCCAAATAATAATGCACCAAAATTTTGAAGGCACAATTTTTTACATTTTACAAAGGAATTCTAACAATTCAAATTTAATACGACCTCGGTACGGTATGCGCGACCCGCTCTCTTACATGATGATAATATTATAATGTATTTCTTTATTTTGGCAGGTGAATATATTTAGCTAACTTTATACCGAGGGACTGTTCATGTAAAAAAACCTTTTATATTCGTTACCATTTCGATCAAAGGTCGGCACCCTAAACTAAAAATTTTTACTTGATGGTAGGGCTTTGTAAGTCCATCTAAGTAGTTAACACTCAGATATTTTAGTAATATAGTATTTTTGTGTTCTCATTTGAGCCAGTGTAACTAAAGACAATTGACATCTGAGTTATCAAGATTGGTGGCGGATTGGTGATGTAAGGATTTGTTAATATTTGTTACAGCGCCAATGGATAGTGGTGCCCACTTAACATCCCGTGACCACTTTGCGAGTCCGTTTTTATATCAAAAGCAAATCCTACGCTGTCTTGGATCTCTTACAATCTAGCACTAGGCTACTTTTTGCATGATATCGATGATTTCGTATGCCGGGACGGAAAACGGCATGATGCTATGTCGTCATGCCTTTACTGTCTTGTGTGTATGCGTATATGCTTCGTATATAATATTATTATCTATTTGACATGTTTATTAAATGGTATTTCTTTAAAATATAATTAATTTATTCAATAACCATTCAATTTCAATGTTTCACATTTGCCGGACGTCCCGTGACGGTCATTTGCATTTTCTTTGATTAAGTTATTTGAGCCGATGGCGCAGCGGTGAATAATCGTAAAATTTAATGTAAAGTCACCGCCAGTTTGGACTATAAATTATAATATAACGTAAGCTTTTGAATATTTTTTTCGAAATTAAAGAAACAAATTGTTTAATACTATAAGCAATAGTGACCTCTTACTATCAAGTGGCCCATTTGTGATCTCGTAGAATAGCACGCGTGATGGTGATGCCGAGATGGTCTTGTGGTTAGACGCGTGATTCTTAACCGATGGTTGTGGGCTCAAACCCGGGCAAGCACCACTGAATTTTCATATGCTTAATTTGTGTTTATAAATTAAATTCATCTCGTGCTTGACGGTTAAGGAAAACGTCGTGAAGAAACTTGCATGTGTGTAATTTCATTGAAATTATGCCACATGTGTATTCTACCAACCCGCATAGGAGCAGCGTGGTGGAATAAGCTCCAAAACCTTCTCCTCAAAAAAGAGAGGAGGCCTTAGCCCAGCAGTGGGACATTAACAGGCTGTTACTGATGGTAATTACTTATAAAATCGAATTAAAAACATATCTATGATGTACTTAAATTCCACACGCACGAATAATTCAAATCGATATTATAATTAATCATTAATTATAATCGATAATAATCGATACATCGAAAACAAAAGTCGATAGTTATTGATCAACCTCATTTTGACATTTCAATGCTACTGATATAATCGCGCTATCGCAAACGAGATTTATATAGAGCTTAGATGCTTGTTAACTATTATTATGTTATATAAATAATAAATAAAATTTATCCTTACTATATTTTATTTATGACGAAAAAGGTTTTATATTATCTCTATATAAATACTAACCCTGGCCAGCAGTTACACTATGTTATTTTTATTTAGAACTTGTTTTCACACATGTTATCGGTAATTCAAGCTTCTTTTATAAAAAATATCATCAATGGCTTAAACGTAACAGTGTAACATACAGACAGAGAGAGTTATGTTACTTACGAATCAATAATATTAGTATGTGCGGGCTAGTAAATTGGAGTGTAAGTAATCACCGCCGCCCATAGATATATTACCCATTGACACTGTAAGAAATATTAACCATCACTTACGTTGCCAATGCGTCACCAACCTCGGGAACTGGTTAACATTTCTTACAATGTCAATGTCTATGGGCGTTTGTGAGCACTTACCATCAGGTGGACCATATACTCGTCCGCCTATACCGACCGATTCTATAAAGAAAACGATCGTCTCTCTAGTACGTTGATTTGTGATGAGTTTGAAGGAGCAGCGGCGATGTGTGTGCCTGGATTAGTCGGCTATTGATTAAACAAGACATAAAAAAGAAGAAACGAGTTTACAAGTATTATATAAAATATATAAAAGAAATACCATCGATTGACTCATCACGAGGTCTCCGAAACTATAGGTCTAATTGATTTAAAATTTAGCATAGTTACTCCTTTCATGACATTGA
Organism: Nymphalis io; assembly: GCF_905147045.1. Lineage (NCBI taxonomy): Eukaryota > Metazoa > Arthropoda > Insecta > Lepidoptera > Nymphalidae > Nymphalis > Nymphalis io. The sequence continues at coordinate 5,126,153 of NC_065915.1, read as the reverse complement.
TTCTATCTATCATTATTATTTCAGACTCCGATGTAAATTATGGACTTTTCAACGACTACCTTAGGCTGAAGAAAATGGATTTAAGCAACGCGAGATTTGGTCAGCTCGTCTATTACCATAGATGTTGTCAATGTCCTGTCAGCTTATGAGGTTGAACTTATCAGGTTATTTTTTTCGATTTTATTTATATAGCTGTTAATTTAACTGTATATTCTGACTATGATTTTACTACGAGACTAATGCACTTTACTTTAATATTATCCTTAATATTATACGTAAATATTAATGCTTGTGCTCAAACAGAGGTTTTAGCTCTCATAACCCGATGGGACGGCAATCCAACACGACCGGAAAGAGTTCAGGTGCAGGACCAATGGCTTTACGTGCTTTGTACACACTTCCAACTTTCAGACTCCGGGCTGCTACTGAGAATTTTCTAGCAGAAAAACCCAATAACTTTTTATTGGGTTTATAACGAACTGGGAATAGAACCCAGGATCTTCGGGTCTACGGCCTTACATCTAGCCACCAGATCAACGAGGTAGTCAGATCCATAATATCATAAATGTAAATAAGTTTGTTTGTTGTTACGCTTTCACGTATTAGCTACATAAACGATTAACAACGTCATGAAATTTTGCCTACTCGTTGTCAGGGGCATAGAAAAGGCCTCTTACGCTGAAGCCAATAATTGTTACTATTTTTTTTTTGTATAATTTATTCCCTTATTTTATTCATTAAAATAAAAAATAAAAATGACAACAACTTAAAACAAAAAAAGATTTATAAAAATATTCTTGCAAGTTTTTAAATTAAGAATTTCTTATTAATTAACAATTTAAATAATCAAATGTCTTGTCTTGTTACTAATTAGGTTAAAATATGATTTCTGACAGGTCAGAGAGCGTAGGCGTACAAAAATGATTGACATTATACTTATTTAGAAATTGTAGCACACATTATGCAATAATGGCCTTATACTTTAACCATAGCAAAGGCTAAAAAAATACGTTTATTGTTTCATTCTTTCGTCAGAAGGTCACTGGTCAGATTGACCCTAGTTTTTATTTATTTAAGTGTTGGCATGAATTACTACACCGATTGTTATGTGCCTTCTAATTTTAGAACAACCGAAAAAAAAATTGTGTCCGCCAATAAAGAAAATATTATATTATTTGTCATTCTTGTTTTGAGTTAATTGAAAAAAAAAACTAAAACAGTAAATTACAAAGGTATGCGTTTTTTAAGGAGTATAGATTACCAGGTAAACTTATACTCCCTCATAGCCAATTGTGAAATAATAATATAAATTTTTATATGTCGACGTAAAATCATAAAACTCTTTCCTAAATCTTAATTATGTTGATTATTAGTAAATTAATTTACAAGTTTATTTTACTAAGTAATGTTATGATTAAAATATATGATTTGACTAATATTAAAAAGAAGATGTAATGGTTGAGTACTCTTTTAAGAAACGAACTTTATTTTTCCTTATTTGTTAAAAAGTTAATCATTAAATTAAAAATTCAATTGTAAAACTTTTTATGATATTATCTGGGTCTATAAAAAATATTATATATCTTATATTATCTGGATTTATAAAAAAAAAACACATCATTGTTTAGTTAATTTGATTATTACATTTAAGTAAATAAGTTGCAATATTTTAGATATCATACAACGGCAAGTTCCAAGCAACGGTGTTAACCACCGTTTGTTGTTTTTAAAGATGTTTTGCTTAATAATTTGATCCTATTTTACGTTCTAAATTCTAAATGATTGCTAAAATTAAACTTACAATTTATAAGAAACAATGGTAATTTTTGTTAATGAATTTCCGTAACATATATATATATATATATAATATATATATATTAATATATATATATATATATATATATATATATATATATATATATATATATATAATATATATATTAATAGTAATAGTTTTCAATTTTACTCTCAGTCGGCAAACTTTGTATGCAGTTTTAAAATGTTTTTATTATTAGTTTTTTATTCTAAAAAAGCAGTGTTTAAATAATTCTTAAAAATTGTTTCATAATTTAATAAATTAAAATTGGGTTGCAATAACATTTTTAACTTTAAATTCATTATTTTAAAAGTGAGTGTATTAACTGAGTGACGGCCATCTTGAGAGGATAGCCGTCGCTGAGCGCCGCAGGCGATGGTTGCTAGAGGGGTCAAAGGGAATTCGAGGACTTTACTTTTTGGGCAATCATCGTCGAGGCAAGGTGTGGATTCACTGTGTGAGTACAACTCAGATTTTATTAAGAATAAGGAAAGTGTTATACATTGTCCGTGGTTTTCATTAATTATTTTATTAAATTCGCATTCGTATATCGGACAACACCGTATCTATAGATTCGGTTAGAGATCCTAATCCGTTATATGTATCACAAATAAGACATTTTTTATTTTTTATTGATATCAGGGTAGATTTACTTTCAGCTAAGTAGCAGACTAAAAATAATACGATTTTTTTATTGTGAAAATATGTTTTTTTTTTATTGGATTAAACTTGATGAAAAAGTTCAAGCTGATACAAAACTTAAAAATAACCCAAAAACAATACTTAAATTAAAATATGAAAATGAAACGTTTCGGCACCGTATGTCATGACATGTAAGACGCATTGGTTGAAGACTTTCGTCTTCAAACATTGCGGTATAGACGACTTGAGGACTTGACGAAGGTTGCCAAATGCTGCCCATCCCAAGCGAATTCTTCGATCGGCTTCCTTCTCGAAGTTGTTCCTACCGACTTGTATTATCTGTCCTAAGTAGGTATATTCACTAACAACTTCGAGAGGTTTCCCCTCGACGTATATCGGTCCCGGCACGACATGCCTATTGAACATGACCTTGGTCTTGTCCAAGTTCATACCGAGACCGACACACCGGGAAGACTTGAAAACAAGAAATATAGATTATTTATAGTTTTAGAGAACTGAATAAAATAGTAATATCGGAGGCCCAACCGTTTCCATTAATAGATGACATAGTAACAAAAACAAGAAATTGTAAGTATTATACAACTCTAGATATGAATTCTGCGTTTTGGTCTATTCCCTCGAGAATAGAAGACAGGAAAAAGACTGGATTAAGAAACACAGGAAGGACATTTCCAATGGACTTGTCTATCATTTGTATTAAAAACAGCACCTGCAATATTTCAGAGGATCTTAAGCAATATACTTAGAAAGCATAAACTTACAGATTTTGCTGTAAATTATATAGATGATATTCTAGTATTTTAAAAAATTTTTGACCAATATATTCAACATCTATAACAGCTGTTAGACGCAATTAAAACATAAGGCTTTAAATTGAAATTCACGAAATGCACGAAATGCCTCAGATACTTTAAAATATCTGGGACATATTATACAAAATAATTCTATAAAACCATTAAAACATAATCTAATTTCAATAAAAAAAATTCCCAAAAACAGAAATAAGTGACAGTTTCTAGGGAAAATAAATTATTATCATGAATACATTTCAAGAAGTGCAATTCCAAAATTAAACTTTTAAATAATAATATAAATATACTTTTTATCATAGCAACAGGATTTCATGGACTTCATGTTATTATTAGAACAATTTTTTTTAATTGCTTGTTTTACTCGACATTTAAATAATCACATCTCAAAAAAATCATCATTTTGGATTTGAAGCTGCTGCATGATATTGACACTTTGTAGATGTTGTCTGATTATTCCTTTATATTTCTATTTACCGATGAGGAAATTAACTACTTATATAATATATTTAGAATATTTGACTTCCAATCAAAATATTAATATTTTATTAATATAAATTCCATAACTTCTAAAGCGTTTCGTATGCTAGGATTTGTGCTGAGGATTTCCAGAGAGTTTAAGCGTGTTTCAACTTTTGCTCTTTTATAGTATAAATCATTTGTGAGACCTATTCTAGAATACGCTTGCACTGTCTGGAATCCACAGTATAGTAAATATATAGAATTCATCGAAAATATTCAGGAAAAGTTTTTAAAATATTTAAAATTTTCGTCTATAAATAATTTGAATCAAATAGAAAAGATACCGACAACTGAACAGAGACGACTTGAACGTGATATGGTGTTTTTATATAAATTGATCCACAACATATTTGATTCCCCTTATCTCCTTTCTAAAATAAATATCAAGTGTCCTCGCCCTGGTAGTCGCAATAAATCTATTTTTGATTTTCCATTGACAAAGACTAAATATGCAGCAAATGCATTTATTAATAGATCATCTAAACAGTACAATAACACATTTATTGAATGTGATATATTTCATCTCTCCCTTAAAAAATTCAAACTGCAAGTAAAAGAAATATTATACTCTCAAGAGCCTTAATTTACTCATGCATTTTTAATTAATTAATTATAAATTGATTATTTATTATTAAATTATGTTTTCTTGATTTAAAAATTAAATTTATATTAAATTAAATTATATAAATGAAATATATAATTTCATGCACCTATTAAATATAAAAAATGTCTTGTTTTGTAATTACTTATGATTAATTTATAAATGGAAACTGTTTTGGTTTATGAATTGTTTTATATTTTTTATTTTATTGTAATTATTTCACTGTTTGTTTCCTGTACACTAAATAAATAAATAATTGTTATTTTACTTTTTTCATCATTAATTACTACTATTATTTCTAATTTATTTATAATAATATCATTTATTATCTCAAAAACATCATTTATAGACCGAGAAAAATGTTCCCCATTCGAATGCGGATTTGATCCTATATGCTTAGCACGAATTCCATTTTCTTAGTTAATTTTTTTATTTGATATAAAACTAGCTTTTTCTTTATTATTATACTTTTAATTGGAACTTTTAAACTGAACTAATTAAAGGATCATAGTTTATAAAAACATTTGATTTGCATACAATAAATATTGTTATGCATCATTATCATCATCATCACCAGCCGAAAGACGTCCACTGCTGGACAAAGGCCTCCCCCAAGGATTTCCACGTTGGCCGATCTTGCGCTGCCCGCATCCAACGGCTTCCCGCGACTCGTTCTAAGTCGTCGGTCCACCTTGTAGGGGGCCTGCCCACGCTGCGTCTTCCGGTTCGTGGTCGCCACTCGAGAACCTTTCTGCCCCAGCGGCCGTCGGTTCTGCGAGCAATGTGCCCCGCCCACTGCCACTTCAATTTAGCAATTCTTCGGGCTATGTCGGTTACTTTGGTTCGCCTGCGGATTTCATCATTTCTGATTCGATCTCGCAGAGAAACTCCGAGCATAGCCCTCTCCATTGCCCTTTGAGTGACCTTGAGCCTTCTTATGAGGCCCATTGTGAGCGACCACGTCTCTGATCCATAAGTCATCACTGGCAACACACACTGGGATGAGATGATATCGTGTAGCTTCCCGAACGCTGCCCAGCCGAGTTGAATTCGACGATTGACCTCTTTCTCGAAGTTTGACCTACCTAGTTGGATGGTCTGACCTAGGTAGACATAGTTGTCTACAACTTCGAGTGCAGAATTTCCAACCTTGACTTGAGTGGGTGCAACATGGATGTTCGACATGATTTTCATCTTGTCCATATTCATTTAGACCCACTTGTTGGGAAACCCTGCTGAGGTCATCGAGCATAGTGCCGAGGTCTTCTAAGGTCTCGGCCATAATTACGATGTCATCGGCAAATCGAAGATGAGTGATGTACTCGCCGTTGATATTGATGCCAAGTCCGTTCCAGTCCAGAAGCTTGAAAACATCTTCCAATGCAGCGGTAAACAGTTTCGGACATATCACGTCTCCCTGTCTTACACCTCTCTGCAGTTGGATAGGTTTTGAGTTCCAATCCTGGAGTCGGATCGACATGGTGGCGTTCTCGTACAAGCACTTTAACACCCTGATATACCGATAATCAATTTGGCACCTTTGAAGAGAATTCAGCACGGCCCAGGTTTCGATCGAATCAAAGGCTTTCTCATAGTCCACAAACGCTGAGCAAAGTGGCTGGTTATACTCCTCAGTCTTCTGTATAACTTGCCGCAGCGTATGTATGTGGTCTATGGTGCTAAAGCCTTTCCGGAATCCGGCTTGTTCGGGTGACTGGAAGTCGTCAAGCCTTTGCTCGAGACGATTCGTAATGACTCTCGAAAACAACTTGTAAACATGACTCAGCAGTGAGATGGGCCTGTAATTCTTCAGAAGGGTTTTATCACCCTTCTTAAAGAAAAGTACCACCACACCTCTGTGCCATGCTTTTGGCGTTTGACCTTTGGCAATGACGGAGTTAAAAAGCCTCTGAAGAGCCCTGAGGATCGGTGTACCACCCGCCTTCAGAAGCTCGGCTGTAATACCATCATCACCAGGTGCCTTGTTGTTTTTGAGTTGTCCGAGAGCCATTCTAATCTCGAAAAGACTGACGTCCTGAAAATCTTCAGTGTAGTGTCGGGTTAGTCTTGCTCTGGGATCTGCAGCATGACTACTGACAGGTGATTGAGCTGTCGTGTACAGCTGACCGTAGAACTTCTCAACCTCTTCCATCAGCTCAGATCTTGACGTGACTATTCTGCCATCCTCAGTTTTCAGCCTTGTCAGTTGACTCTGACCAACAGACAGATCTCTGGCGAACACTTTAGAGCCTTTGTTCCGCTCGATGGCCTCTTTAATGCGCATTGTATTAAATAGGCGAGTGTCGCGAGTTAGAGACTTTGAAATCTGTCTGTTGATCAGCCGATAGCCGGCAGCATCAGCTGGGGACGTCAGAATCATTTTCCGTCTTTCCTCCATAAGCCGTAGGGTAGAGGCAGAGATCTTTTTGGTTCCTTTTGTACGGCTGGTCTTGAAGGTCTTAGACTCAGCCGTACGGACAGTTTCCACAAGCCTGTCGTTGTATGTGTCCATTTCCTCGCAGTCTGGTAGGCAATCGAATCGGTTTTGGAGTTCGAGCTGAAAGGCTTCGGGATTTCGGATTTGAAGAGGTGATGGTCGGAGCGTAGACTTCATCAGTCGGGACCTCTGGAGTTTAACATTGATATTTAAAGAGCCTCTTACGAGTCTGTGATCGCTCCCAGTTTGACTGCATTGATCACGGAGACGTCGCGAGCGAGCGAGTATTGCCGCGATGGGTGTTGGTCCGATTGGAGACGGCTGTTGAACCAATGCCGGGGGAAACTGTATTGACCTGCCGGACAGGGAGACCCGAAGAAACGGCTGTTCCGCTGGCCGCCTGTGGCATAGTACAGGGGCCCGAGCGTGCCTAACCAGCTCGTGAGGCTGCCCCACCAGGCCACGCATAATCTCGGGGTGGACCGTCGTGCCGGTTGGTGACCGGTAGGTGGGGTCCCGGCGGCCACTTCCGGGGGGGTTCGGGGGCCCTTCCGTCCGGCGGGTCAGTGTATTTTTCCTGTTGGCAACCACTTGGGGAAACACGCCTCCACACTTTGCCCATCCCTATCGTGGCAATACATCGCTCGCTTCACGTCTCTTTTCCATTTTATTTTTCCCAAATGGCGCAACAAAACAGAAATAACGGTCGTACAGCGGTGCACACCCCCACTATACCCTCGCTGTTTGAGGTCGAGTTCTCTAACATCCGAGGACTCCACACTAACCTCAACGCTGTCCACCACCATCTCGAGACAGCACGGCCAGCAATGTTGTTTCTCACGGAGACACAAATACTCCGTCCTGCCGATACCAGCTACCTTAATTATCCCGGCTACACGCTTGAAGAATCCTTCAAAGCGAAAGCCGGAGTATGCTTGTTCGTCAGGACGGATGTTTGCTGTCACCGACTGCGCTGCTTGGAGGACGCCTCCTTCTCCATGTTGGTGGTACGTGTGGACCTGGTTCGTCAGAGCCGAGTCTACGTGTGCCTCTACAGATCCCACAATGGTGACTTGGAGACAAGCTGATTATTTGACCATCTTAGTCGGGTGGCAGATGCTGCGCAAGAGCAATTTCCTAACGCGGAATTGGTGTTTTTGGGGGATTTTAATGCTCACCACGAATCCTGGCTGTAATCCCTCAAAACTGACCATGCTGGAAGGACTGCTCATGCTTTTGCTCTCACACATGACTTGAGCCAACTGGTTGATCAGCCCACCAGGATCCCAGACATTGATGGGCAAGCACCTTCTCTACTGGACCTTCTGCTGACTTCTCACCCGGTGGCATATCAGGTTGTGGTTCAGGCTCCTCTTGGCTCTTCGGATCACAGCCTAATGTCTACCAGAGTGCCACAGGCCAAGCTGCCGCCACTAGCGGTATGAAAACGTCGCGTTTGGCACTATAAGTCGGCGGATTGGGACAGTATGCGCGATTACTATGCGTCGGTCCCTTGGAAGGAACGTTGCTTCAGTGGGAATGACCCGACAGCTAGTGCCGCTGCTGTTGCTGGCGAGATCATGCTGGGAATGGAATACTACATTCCTAGCTCAGATCTCGTCAGTAGGAGTACGCGTAACCGTTGGTTCACTCGTGAATGTGCCGATGCTGTATCATCTAAGCAGGCGGCATATCGCAAGTGGATCAACGGCTGCATTAGCGGGGCATCTAACATTGACTTACTGAAAGCAAACTATAATAAAAATTCCAAGTTCTGTAGAAAGGCATACACGAGAGCGGATGCACAGCGCATTGTACAGATCGGTCATGACCTTGTTTCGCATCCTAGGGGCTCCCGTAGCTTCTGGCGTCTGACCAAGTCTGTGCAAAACAATTTCTGCCAACCTTCGCTGCCACCGCTCAGAAATCCGGACGGATCGCTAGCTCACAGTCCACAAGAGCAAGCTGATCTCCTGGCTAAACTCTTTGCCGACAATTCCGTCATCGATGACTGTAGTGCACTGCCACCTACAATACCTGCATGTGGCTATACGATGCCTAACATTAAAATCAGGCAACGTGATGTGCGTGCGGAGCTGCAATCACTTGATGTACGGAAAGCTAGTGGTCCCGATGGAATACCAGCCATAGTGCTGAAGAAGTGCGCAGCGGAGCTGTCTCCTGTGTTAACGCGCCTGTTCCAACTTTCTCTCTCTTCGGGAAGTGTGCCGGAGGCTTGGAGAAGAGCTAATGTGCAAGCGGTTCCCAAAAAAGGGGATCGGTCTGACCCGGCAAATTATCGGCTAATAGGTATCACCTCAGTACATTGTAAGGTGATGGAACGGATTTTAAACAACCAACTGATCCATTACCTAGAAGATCACTCTTTAATTAATGATCGTCAATACGGGTTTCGACCAAAACGGTCCACAGGTGATCTTCTAGCGTATGTAACGCACCTCTGGGGTGAAGCTATCGACAAGCATGGAGAATCGTTGGTTGTCAGCCTCGATATCTCCAAGGCTTTCGACAGGGTCTGGCACAGATCCCTGGGGGTCCCCCAGGGATCTGTGCTATCTCCCACACTCTTTCTTTTGCATATCAATGATATGCTCTCTCTTGGGAACATACATTGCTATGCAGACGATAGTACAGTGCATGGTGGATACCACGGACGCGCAGTGGCTGGGCGAGTGGAAATTGAGGAGAGGCGGAAGAATCTTGTCATTGAACTCGATAGGACGTTAGAGCTCATCGCCAAATGGTGCTCTGATAATCTTGTTGAGTTTAATGCCAAGAAAACACAGGTATGCGCTCTCACAAAAAATGCGCGAAAAAGTCAACATTTTCCCCTCTTCCCTCCCTCTGTGGTACTCCGCTGGTGATGCAAAGCAAAATCGCCATGCTGGGGATTGACGTTCGCTGCGACCTTAGTCCAAGGGATTACATCGAGGCTGTTATAAAAACAGCTTCACGGAAACTCGGAGTTCTGAACAAGGTGCGGCGCTTTTTCACGCCACAACAACTGTGCCTGCTGTACAAAACACAGGTACGGTCTTGCGTGGAATATTGCTCGCACCTTTGGGATGGCTCCGCTAAGTACCTACTTGAGGCCTTGGACCGGTTGCAGCGACGTGCCGTACGAATTATTGGCGACGTAAAGGTCACAAACACCCTTGAACCTTTACAATTGCGTCGTGAGATAGCAGCACTGAGCGCTTTCTATCGACTGTATCACGGCGAGTGCTCTGAGGAATTATTCTCTCTAATTCCTGCTTCCCCCTTCCTTCTTAAGTCCACGCGTGCTGGTTCTCGATGTCACCGTCTAACTGTGACATCAATTCCATCGCGAACAAAGAAATTTGGCAACTCCTTTCTTTGTCGCACTTCCAAAAAATGGAATTCCTTACCAGCTCACGTGTTCCCCTCCTCTTACAACCCGGGTTCCTTCAAACGAGGCGTGAAGAGGCATCTTGCGGGCCGGCAAGGCGAAGGCGGCTAGTGCAGAACGTTTTTCCCGTCTGTACTGGCCGTCGTCGCGTTTGGACTCTACTACCACTTACCATCAGGTGGAGTAGAGTCATTTGCCCTCCCGGCGAATATTAAAAAAAAAAAGTCATTAAATATTTGTCTTCTCGTCGACAAGATGAAGTCTATCTCATTCTTGGTTTTCCCATCAGGGCTCACCCAGGTCCATTTACGCTGACCTGGCTTCTTGAAAAAGGAGTTCATCATAAAGAGTCCTTCTCCATAAAGTCGGCCAACATCTGGCCCCGAGGGTTGCGGTCTCCAATTCCATGAGGTCCCACCTTTAACTCATCACCGAATCGTTTGCCCAGCTTCGCGTTAAAGTCCCCCATTACAACAGTGAAATGTATCTTGTTGGTATGTATGGCTTTAGATAAATCCTCATACATGACCTCAACCTCTTCGTCGGAGTGTGTCGAAGTCGGCGCGTATACCTGTATGACCTTCAATGAATACCGCTTGGTGATTCTGAGTATAAGGTACGCCACCCTAGCCGACACGCTCTCGATTTTCACAACGTTGTTAACGAGGTACTTGTGGACTATGAACCTTGAGACAGTTGATCGCCCTCTCGGAAATAGAGAAGGTTACCGGATTTCAGGATCATCGTATCCTCCCCCTGTCTTCGGACTTCGGATAATCCGACGATATCCCAGTGTAACCTGCTCAATTCTTCCTCCAATTCGATGATCTTCTCGTCGGTCCGCAGTGTACGCGTGTTATATGTTGCCAGAGCCAGAGGTCGTCGGTGTTGGTAAAACGAAATCTGCCTGGGATTCTTAGCACCCCCTGCCCCGCCGTTACCACAGCTGTTACCAAGGCTAGGAATAGGAGGGCTGCCGGGGAGTAGGGGCCGTGGTTTAGTTGCGCGAATCATGAGGGGATATGCCATAATGGCCACGCTTGGCAGACGGGTTGGCGATCGCAGTAAGTTAGTCATAGTACTCAGAGAGACGCTGCTGCCCGTTCTCTGGTGTATATTCCCTCGGGTCGACTTCTATGCCCCCCACGGGATGAGATGGGGTGGTGATATTCGTCGCCGTCACCACACGGCAAATTGTTATGCAATTCATCTTAAATAAGAAGCAATATTGCATTCAATTTCAACTTAAAAGGTAAAGTATATATATACTCCTTATTTATTAATTGAAACTAAATTAGAAAAAAAAAACTAAAGCTTAAATAACTATGTTTTAAATTGTTTTAATTATAGCAAGCGCGACATAAAATCATGTTTGCGCCGATACGGCCATTCTGATGAACAGTGCGTGCTCAGCACTTGTTCACACCTGTAACAAGAAATATTAGTAATTTGAAAAGCGTATTTGTGATACGTTATTAGTAACAAATTTAAGTATTCATGTTGAATTATTATAATTAATAATTTGTGAAACTGCTTCACGTCTCGTTACACTAGCGATAAATACATGAATTATTATATTAGGATTTATCTGTCATTGGTATTACTGAACGTCTCACTACGTCATCAATTTAGTTTTTAGTCATATTAACAGTTATGTCATTTGTAGTTGTAGTCAATTTTTTATTGTACGTCTCAATACGCTGAGATACGCTAGAATACGCTCATAAGTCCCTTATGTTATTGAAACGAGTGTATTTGGTAGAAGATGATTTATTAATGACTAATTAGTGCAACGATCTTAATATTTATACGCCATCTGACTTACATACTACTTATTACACTACACCTCGGGGGGTGAATTGAAAAAAAAAATGTTTTGATACATTTTTTTTTTTAGGAATAGGTACATAATAATTGAATTTAGGTTTTAAATGGTTTAGTTCTATTTTTATGGACAATATAAGGCTTATTACATTTTAAAATTTTTACATTTAGTCCTAAATCTTCTAAAATTACAAATGGTCCAATCCACTGTGTGTCCAGTTTATTTGCCGTTTCATTTTTAATTAAAACTAGTTGTCCATTTGTATAAGTTACATTATTTGTATATTTATCGTAATTACATTTACGATTTTGTTTGCTTAAAATTAAATTTTCACGAGCATCTTGCTGCGCTACTTGTAACTTAAACTTAAGATCTAAAGCATAATTATCTGGGTTATATAATGGTTCAATATATTGACTTACCCTACAAGGTATTACACTAGGTCTACCAAAAACTAGCTCGAATGGTGTGTATTTCGTTTCTGTGTGAACAGTATTATTAAAACTAAAACACCAAAAAGATAACCATTGACTCCAGGTGTCTTTCTGACCATCACACTGAATGCGTAAGAAAGCACCTAATTTTTTTTGCGAATTTTCAAGTGCACCGATAGATTGGTGGTGATAAGCTGTAGAAGTCAATTTTTGTATATTTAAAATTTTACATACCTGTTCCATTACAGTAGATACAAACTCTGTCCCACGATCTGTAGCTATGGTGTTTGGTATCCCGAACCTTAATATAAAATTATTAACTAATGCTTTTGCTATACTTACCGTGTCCTTATTTTTTAGAGGATAGGCCTCTACGAACTTAGTCAATTCACATTGAAGTGTTGAAATGTAGCAATTGTCTTCAATGTCCTTTTGCAAAGGTCCTACGACGTCAAGATAGATCTTTTCAAAAGCATGTGAAGCCGTTGTAGTTATGTCCATGGGCGCCTTGACATACCTACTATGTTTCATTTTTTGACACTGAACGCACTTGCTAACAAATGTTTTAACATCTTTATCCAAGCCTGGCCAGTAAAATTTTCTTTTAATATTATTTGTCATTCTACGCACACCTGCATGACCTGCGGTGGGTAGTAAATGAAAGTCATGTAATATGTATTTTCTTTCTTCCCCATCATATATTCTTTTAACTCCTCTTAGAACATAGATACGTGGACCACTCCAGTCCTTACGTTCTTTCATTTCTTTTAACAATTATTTTATGATATTTTCAATTTCATTATTCTTTACTATGCATAGTTCATTTATTTTTCTAGTTTTACAAAATTCTCCTAACTTAGTCACAAATTCGGCTCGCGTTAATTGTGCCCTAAAGTTAAGATTAATATATAATATTTTTCTACGTAGACTATAAATAAAACATTCTTTCTCTTCGTATAAATTATCATTATTTTTCAAATTATTTAACTCCTCCTTATTTATAAAAGTCATTTCCACTGAATCATTTGGTATCTTTAGTACCTCAACTACTCGTGGTTGATTACTAATTTTAATTGTATTATCCTGCTCTACTTTATTTTTTAAACGCCTCTTTTGGCCTCTAGTCATAACTAACAATATTTCTTCGTTCATTTGTTTTAAAGTGTCCGATGTTATGCTAATTCTAGACAAAGAGTCCGCTACGCTATTATCCTTACCTTTTACATATATAATTTTAAAGTCGTATTCTTCTAGTGCTAACCTAAACTTAAGAAGTCTACTTGAGGGGTCTTTCATTGAGAATAGATATAACAAAGGTATATGGTCTGTCATAATCGTAAAAGATCTACCGTATACATATGGTCTAAAGTATTTTACTGCCCACACTATAGCAAGTAACTCTTTTTGAATAGTGGGGTAGTTTGTTTCGGCTTTATTAAGAGGTCTGCTTGCAAAAGCTACCGGTTTCATATTTTGATTACACAAAACAGCGCCAATTGCTGTACCTGAAGCGTCAGTTTGAATGACGAATTCATTATTTTCTGAAAAATCGGGAAATTCTAATACTGGGGGACTTGTCAAAGACTGTTTTAATTTTTCGAAACTTTTTTGACACTCTTCAGTCTAAACAAATCGTTCATATTTTCTCGTTAATTTATTTAAGGGATATGTTATTTCGGCAAAATTTTTGATAAATTTTCGATAATAATTACAAAACGCTACAAACCTTTTAACTTCGTCAGTATTAGTAGGTATGGGATATTTTTGTAGGATTTCGATTTTTGCAGGGTCAGGTAAAACTACATCTTTTGAAACTAAATGTCCTAAATAAAAAATTTCTTTCTTCAAAAAATTACATTTCTTGGGATTAAATTTTAAATTAACTTTTCTTAGCCTTTCCATAACGTCAATCAAATTTTTATTATGTACGCTCAAATTTCTTCCAAATACAACTAAATCATCTAAATAAACAAAACACTTATCAAATGTTAACCCTGACATTGCAACTGACATGGCTCTGCTAAAAGCGCTAGGGCTAGTCTTAAGACCCATTGGTAATCTTTTCATTTGGTATTGACCAGTGTTTGTCGTAAAAGCCGTGTATTCCCTACTTCGTTTATCTAACTCTACCTAGTATAGTAACTTTGATTAAGATCTAAGTGTGAGAAATAGATAGAACCACAGAGAGAGTCTAAAATTTCATTTATATTTGGCAAAGGGAACTTATCGTCGACAATGCAGTCATTAAGTTTCCGATAGTCGATAACAAGTCTCCACTTTTTATCACTATCATTTTTTTTCGGTACTAACAAAATTGGACTTGATCACTCGCTCTTAGCAACTTCTATAATGTCATTCTTAAGCATTTCTGTAATTTGATTATTAACTTCATTTTTTAAAGAATGGGGTAATCTATACTGCTTAACATATACCGGACTCGTATTTGGTTTCAAAGTTATTGATTGTTGATAAATATTGGTAGTATTTAATTTATCGCCTGGCAAAAAGAAAACATCTGAATACTTTGCACATATATCCTGAATGGATTTGCGCTCCTCTGTATTGAGGTGATTTAAATTTAAAATGTTTAATAAAGCTTTAGCCCTATTTAAGTCATTAGCAGTTGACCTAAAGTCGCATAACTCATAATCTTGAATCGAATATATTTCCGGTTGAAACATTGGCAAAGTAACATCATGTTCATTGGTATTTAAAATTTTAACAAGTAATCTGTTATTTCGTATCCTACTGATACAACCTGCAAGGAAAACGTTATCAGCTAATTGCTGACTGTGGATAACAAAGTCATTTTCCGAATCATTATCCAAAAGTAAGTAATGAAATGATTCACAGCGCGCAGGTATAAGTAAACTTTCATTAGAATAATTCAACGAATCATAAAGTGGTAAGGAACATTCCATTCCATATTTGTTTAAGGTAATGGAATTGTTATCAAAGTTGATACTTGATACGTACCGACACAGAAAATCTAAACCTAAAATACCGTCAGCCTTTAAAGGTAATTAAATAATATTGAAAACATGTAGCCTTATATTAAAGTCAACATGAAACTGTTGATCACGATGAAATAAGATGACATCAGTGTAACCTATGGACTGAATTTTACCTCCAATACCATTTATGATAGTTTCGTCTCTAATTACTTTACTGTTACTGGGTAATGCCTGTTTCTTTATTACAGATAATAATGCTCCCGTATCTACTAACCAAAAATATTTCCTATTGTTAATAAAAAATGATAAATATTTGGCTTTGCCATTTAATGCCAAAATGTTATGTTTCAACACGAAAAAACTGCATTTCACTATTATTATCTGCGTTTACGGATTGATTTTGTTCAAGTTTTTCTGAATAGGTCTACCATGATAATATGTTTGGCCGCGTGGATAATTATTAAAATTTCTTCGATTATTAAAATAACTGGAATTATTTGGCTTACCTGCGTTATTCTGTGGGAAATATGATCTTTGACCGCGAATCTGTGGTCTAGTATGGGAATTAAAATGAGAATGTGACTTACCTCTTCCACGAGTGGAGAAATGCATGACATCCTCACCTCGCGACGAAGATGCAGCTGACAGCTCTTCATCTTTCGCAGCTTGAATCGCCTCGTTTAGGTGTTTGTAGTTGCGTGCTGCAATAATCGTACTTAGTCTTGAATTTCTTAGACCGTCAGAAAAACGTTGTATTGCGAATCGCTCATTAATAGGTTTTAAAATTTCGTATTTTTCAGCATCGCCGTCTGCCTGAGCTATCGTTAAATCTGCAAATAAGTTCTTTATCTCGGTTCCAAACTGTTCTATAGTGCGATATCCTTGAGATACAGTTTGTAGCCGTGATTGTATTGCGGTAGGACTTTTCTTTACCAATAATTTGTTTTTTAAATCCTTAATTAAGGCTTTTGTAGAACTGTATTCAGGTAACATTCGTAATTTAGCATTCTGTGACAGCCTACTTTTTAAAACAAATGTAATTAGTAATTTTTGACCCGATGATGACAACATATCCGAATACATTTCTATAGAGTCAATGATACCTTTAATGCTGTTTTCGTTATTATTCATAACAGGAATTACACTACATGCTGTTTTCAAATCGAACTCCATTTTTAGTTCAGGATTCGAACACGTTTCGCTGTCACTGTCACTACTACTCATATGACATGCAGGCTTAGAACATAAATTGATAATTTGTGAGTGTATTTCATCGCTTATTGAAGCAATGAATGTAAGAGACTTAGGCTTTATTTCTTTAGAAGTAATACATTGGATTATATTCGAACTTTTCTCAAATATTTTCTCAGTTTCCGCTAACTTATTTTTTATAACATTACCTTGATATCTTAACTTTCCCTTCCTAATTAAATATTTTCTTATCAATTTAAGTTCATCTAAACATTTAACTAAATCATCTTCCATTCCCTTATAACAACATATTTATAAAAGAAATACATACCAAGTATATTAACTCACTTACGAGTAGTTACCATGGTAGGGGCTACGACCTGATACATTGCAATATGAAAGTCTTTGTTTACATTATACATACTTAATCGATTAAATAATATTAATAGGATACATTTATTTTACTAGATTCTACACTAATTCGTTAAAAAAAAAAACACCTTAAAGTTTATAAATAGTCATTTTAACAGTTCAAAGTTTATTTCTGAAATGTTATTGGATCACTTTACAAAACACTCACGCACTTTTTATTGATATTAAATATAAACACCTGGTTTTCACGCACTTTCTTCGTAATTCTAATGCCGTCACTTCTCTACTGGTTGGGTATGTCTGTCGCGGGTGAATGACCGTCTTAAGTTGTTTTGCGTGATCTCATCCGATATCCAATTTTTATGGCATTTTTTGTACTTTTTATAAATAAAGTACAGTGCTGCAATGCCCAGTAGCACACAAATAACCAATAAAACTATGCTGATTGTAGACAGATGCATTCGTATTTCTTCAACTTGTGCCTGGTTCGAGCCTGCGGCGTTTTGATTTCCAAATACTGTTTCTTTCTCAACACTGGATCGGCACATAGTTAGATTTTTTTTTTTAGTAAAACAGTAACGAAGAATAAACTTAAATTTCTACATATTGCTTTAATTTGAACTTATATCCAATTCTTCAACTCATCGTCCGATTTTGGAGCTGCAACACTATACTGCGATCAAATTCGCGTCGCGCGCCCCAAATATGGCAGGGTCGCCATGAGGGGACTTATGTTATTGAAATGAGTGTATTTGGTAGAAGATGATTTATTACTGAATAATTAATGCAACGATCTTAATATTTATACGCCATCTGACTTACATACTACTTATTATACTACAGTACGTTAACAGCCTTAAAACGTACGATACACTTATTTGGTACACCGGCACGGATAGTTGTCGATGGCGGGCGCGAATTTATAGGAGACTTCAAAAATTATTGCGAACAATACAACATAAACATACATACAATAGCGCCAGGAGTAAGCCGAGCCAACGGGCAAGTGGAACGGGTCATGGGCGTGCTAAAGAACGCCCTTATTATGATAAGAAAATATGAAACCGAATTATGGCATACAGCTATAGACAGCCTACAGTTAGCTCTAAATTGTACCCCGCATCGCACTACAGGTACTGCACCGCTTACTCTACTCACTCGTCGAAAACACTGCGTCCCGCCCGAACTCATAAGTCTGGTAAACATAGAAGAGCAAAGCGTCGATATTGACCGATTATATCAGCATGTAACTCAGAAAATGATAGTAGCTGCTAAAAAAGAAAAAGAACGCTTTGACAAAAACAAAGCAAGGATTCACAGATATCAAAGAGGTGATTACGTATTAATTAAAAATAACCCTCGTAGTCAAACGTGCCTTGATTTAAAATTCAGTGAACCGCACGAGGTTTGCCGAGTTCTAGATAACGATCGCTACATAGTAAAAAAGGTGGTAGGACAAGGCCGGCCGAGAAAAGTAGCCCACGACCACCTTCGCCGAGCACCGCAACCGGGTCAGCAGGCAACCGTATCGGCGGACACAAATGACAGTGACGCGAGCGCATCTGATGACCTCCAACAGCACACTGCTAGACCAGAAGCCGCCAGCCACGAGCCACAAGCTTCCACATTACACGAGAATGCCCTAGACAAAACAGCCGACTAGCTCCACCACAATTAACCGGTAAGAAGTATTTAGCCCTTTGTTTATATTTAATTGAATTGTAATAAAACGTCAATACCTAATGAGACGTAATTGTTAACATAATGCGATGCTACAATAGTTAAACATGAACACCATCATAAATATTACTGTTAAAACCTGCTTTACGTCCTTACTACATGAATATTTTTCAGAGCCTCTGGGGACCACGGTCATAAAAATAAGGCCTAGACCCCAGCATCAACCTTACCCTATTCCTTTAGAGCCTCTGTGTACCACGGCACACAGGACCGCCCAGAGCACAGCATCAACCCAATTGTTTCAGAGCCTCTGGGGACCACGGTTATAAAATAAGGCCTAGACCCCAGCATCACCCTTTCACTATTTCTTTAGAGCCTCTGTGTACCACGGCGCACAGGACCGCCCAGAGCACAGCATCAACCTTTCCACCTTAATAAAAATATATTGTTGGCGTATTGAGACGTACAACGATAAAAAAAAAAAAAAACAAAAAAATTGACTACAACTACAAATGACATAACTGTTAATATGACTAAAAACTAAATTGCTGACGTAGTGAGACGTTCAGTAATACCAATGACAGATAAATCCTAATATAATAATTCATGTATTTATCGCTAATGTAACGAGACGTGAAGCAGTTTCACAAATTATTAATTATAATAATTCAACATGAATACTTAAATTTGTTACTAATAACGTATCACAGATACGCTTTTCAAATTACTAATATTTCTTGTTAGAGGTGTGAACAAGTGCCGAGCACGCACTGTTCATCAGAATGGCCGTATCGGCGCAAACATGAGTTTATGTCGCGCTTGCTATAATTAAAACAATTTAAAACATAGTTATTTAAGCTTTAATAGTTTTGTAATCATTATTATTGTAATGTATGTAATTATCTAGTTGATTATAAACACATATCTATGTGTTTGATGATTTTGTGAGTTGTGTATGCGTGAATCGTCATAAGTGTTAATAGTTTAATATTAGTTTACATATTTAACTTTATTACAGTTCTAAAATCATTTCATATTTTTAGACAATTATAGAAGTCATTATTTACATATGGTTATAACAATGATTTATGTTATTAATCGAGTTGACTATTTATTTGTAATTCTGTCATCTAATCCTAGATGGCGCTCAAACGCCATCTAGGAGTGGTAAATAAGAAGTGTTTAATATATATATATTTTTTTTTTTTCAGCCTTTTGCCGTCCATTGCTGGACGAAAGCCTCCCCCATAGAACGCCAACCATCCCGATCTTGGGCAGTACGCATCCATCCCGAACCTGCCACCTTTTTTAAATCGTCGGCCCATCTTGTCACAGGGCGTCCTACACTACGTTTGCCTAAGCGTGGTCTCCACTCCAACACGTGTCGGCTCCATCGAGCCATCAATGCGCCTGGAGACATGACCAGCCCACTTCCACTTCAGCGAGCTAATTCTAAGCGCGATGTCGGTGACTTTAGTTCTCTGGCGAATGTCCTCATTTCGGATTCTATCTGCCAGAGAAACCCCAAGCATCGCGCGTTCCATTGCTCGCTGAGCGACCCTAAATTGGTGGACCAGTCCTACGGTAAGTGTCCACGTTTCGGCACCGTAAGTCATTACAGGTAGGACGCACTGATTGAAGACCCTGGTCTTAAGCGACTGTGGGATCGACGATTCAAAAATATGACGTAACCTCCCGAATGCCCAAACGTATTCTTCTTTTAGCCTCCTTCTCAAAGTTGTGCCGGCCAAGTTGTATAGTTTGGCCCAGGTAGATATATTCCTGCACAACTTCAAGTGGAGAGCCATTTACGACCACTGGTCTCGGGGATACATGACGGTTTGCCATAATTTTGGTCTTTTCAATGTTCATCCCGAGACCTACTTGTCTTGAAGAATCGCTCAGGCTGTTTAGCATCTCTTCCAAATCCTGCAGAGTCTCCGCCATGATGACAATGTCGTCGGCAAATCGCAGATGTGTAATGTGTTGGCCATTTATATTAATGCCGCGTCCGTTCCAATCGAGCGTCTTGAAGACGTCCTCCAATGCATTGGTAAAGAGTTTCGGTGATATTACATCTCCCTGTCTTACCCCGCGATGCAATTGGATTGGTCTTGTGCTCTGATCTTGTACTTGGACGGTCATGGTTGCGGCTTCGTACAAACACTTCACCACCTGGTCATACCGACAGTCAATTAGGCATCTCTGCATGGATTCCAGAACAGCCCAGATCTCGATGGTATCGAAGGCTTTTTCGTAGTCCACAAACGCTAGGCATAGAGGCTGATTATATTCCTCGGTCTTCTGTATTATTTGCCTTAGTGTGTGTATGTGGTCTACGGTACTGAAGCCTTTTCGAAACCCAGCCTGTTCCACGGGTTGGAAGTCATCGAATTTTCGGGCAAGACGATTCGTGATTACCCTCGAAAACAATTTGTAAACATGGCTTAAAAGTGAAATGGGGTGGTAGTTTTTCAGAAGAGCTTTATCGCCCTTCTTGAAAAACAGCACCACCACACTTCTGCTCCATGTCTTCGGTGTTATACCATTGTGGAGGACGGAATTAAAGATGTTAGCCAGCTCTCTCAGAACTGGTGTGCCTCCTGCTTTGAGAAGCTCTGAGGTAATTCCGTCATCTCCTGGAGCCTTGTTGTTTCCAAGTTGCCCGAGAGCAATCCTAATCTCGCCCAAATTGATGTCGGGAAGATCGTCTGATAGATGGCGTGTTAGTCTGGCTCGTGGGTCATCCGCACTGTGGGACTCAGGTGGAGGTACTCGTGATGAGTATAAATCGCCATAGTACTTTTCGACTTCAGCTAGAATCTCTGGTTTTGAGGTGACGGTTGTGCCTTGTATGGTTCTGAGTTTTGTCAGGTGACAACAGGAGGTATGTGACTTTGCAAGAACCTTTGAGCCCCTATTGAGTGCTATAGCATCTTCAATATTCCGGGTATTCGCTCGTCTTGTGTCACGCCTTATTAGTTTTTTAACCTTCCTGTTAAGTGCCTGACACTCAGATGGCGTCATGTTCTGCTGTTCTCGTCTCCTCGTCATCTCGTTCAGAGTTTCGCCTGAGAGCTTCGACTTACGTCCATTGCTCTTTTGTCGAAAGTAATTTTGGCCTATCTCGCGGATGACACGCACCAGACCATTGGTGGCGTCGTCAACGCCCTGCCTGGTTTCCAACATGGCAAATCAGTTCTGTAGTTCCAGCTTTCGCAACCAGCTTCGACCTGAGGCAGAGTTGGTCTAAGAGTCGACTTCATTAACCGCGATCGTTCTATTTTAGTGTTAATATTCAGGGTGCCTTTTACCAGGCGGTGATCACTTCCAGTGTTGATCCTGGAACCTGTTGATCACGGAGACATCCCTAAATATTTGGCGCTTATTGTTTAATATTATAATAAAGGTAACTTTATAATTTAAATAATTAGTAAATATTATAAGACGATTTTAGAAATAACTACTTCTTATTAATTTGTTAATTTAGTACTTGAGAGTTGCCAAATTATTATAAGTGCTATCTATATACGCTAGCGGCGCTAGGTGGGTAGCTCTCAGGTAAAACCCGCGTCGGTAAAAAAAAGGGCGGATGCCAGATTAGAGTAAGGCTGGTTGCGAGAGAGAACGGAACGAGCGGCTCACCGAGGCGGACGTGCTGTGAATAAGTTACGTATTACTTTCTGTTTTCTATTATTTACGATTTGTGTTATTATAAGAAAAACTTATGAAATTAGCTTTATTTCTTCTTTATCATTTTCATATTGTAAATACTTGTGTACTATTTTATTTAGCATAAATAAATAAGTGTGGTTTTGATTAAAACTGTTAATTTACATGTTATAGTTTGTTTTACTGATTGAGATTTAAAACACGTACAAATTATTAGTTTAATATGAGTGAGAGTGGTGAACATGACGTCAGCCATGCTGACGTCATGTTCACTTCGACATCAGAAGTGGGATACATTCCCACTACTGCGATTCCTGGTGCATCAGAAACCGTAAGTACCCAGCCTACATTAATAACTCCCATGAATATTAATACTGAAACTGCGGGTACTTCACAACCTACCGTAACTTGTGAATGTCCCACTGCTGGGCTAAAGGCCTCCTCTCCTCTTTTTGAGGAGAAGGTTTGGAGCTTATTCCACCACGCTGCTCCAATGCGGGTTGGTGGAATTCACATGTGGCAGAACTTCAGTGAAATTAGACACATGCAGGTTTCCTCACGATGTTTTCCTTCACCGTAAAGCACGAGATGAATTATAATAACAAATTAAGCACATGAAAATTCAGTGGTGCTTGCCCGGGTTTGAACCCACGATCATCGGTTAAGATTCACGCGTTCTTACCACAGGGCCATCTCAGCTTTTTACTTCACAACCTGCAAATACTTTTTTTTTTTTTTTTTATATTCGCCGGGAGGGCAAATGACTCTACTACACCTGATGGTAAGTGGTAGTAGAGTCCAAACGCGACGACGGCCAGTACAGACGGGAAAAACGTTCTGCACTAGCCGCCTTCGCCTTGCCGGCCCGCAAGATGCCTCTTCACGCCTCGTTTGAAGGAACCCGGGTTGTAAGAGGAGGGGAACACGTGAGCTGGTAAGGAATTCCATTTTTTGGAAGTGCGACAAAGAAAGGTGTTGCCAAATTTCTTTTTTTGCGATGGAATTGATGTCACAGTTAGGCGGTGACATCGAGAACCAGCTCGCGTGGACTTAAGAAGGAAGGGGGAAGCAGGAATTAGAGAGAATAATTCCTCAGAGCACTCGCCGTGATACAGTCGATAGAAAGCGCTCAGTGCTGCTATCTCACGACGCAATTGTAAAGGTTCAAGGGTGTTTGTGACCTTTACGTCGCCAATAATGCGTACGGCACGTCGCTGCAACCGGTCCAAGGCCTCAAGTAGGTACTTAGCGGAGCCATCCCAAAGGTGCGAGCAATATTCCACGCAAGACCGTACCTGTGTTTTGTACAGCAGGCACAGTTGTTGTGGCGTGAAAGAGCGCCGCACCTTGTTCAGAACTCCGAGTTTCCGTGAAGCTGTTTTTATAACAGCCTCGATGTAATCCCTTGGACTAAGGTCGCAGCGAACGTCAATCCCCAGCATGGCGATTTTGCTTTGCATCACCAGCGGAGTACCACAGAGGGAGGGAAGAGGGGAAAATGTTGACTTTTTCGCCGTGAGAGCGCATACCTGTGTTTTCTTGGCATTAAACTCAACAAGATTATCAGAGCCCCATTTGGCGATGAGGTCTAATGTCTAACGTCTGCATAGCAATGTATGTTCCCAAGAGAGAGCATATCATTGATATGCAAAAGAAAGAGTGGGAGATAGCACAGATCCCTGGGGGACCCCAGCATTCACTACATAGAATTGTGAAGCGCAACCATCTACTAAAACACGAAGGCTACGCTTGTGTAGGAAGCTGGCAATCCAGGTGCATAGCTGAGCAGGCAGACCATATGCCGGTAGCTTGGAGAGAAGACTTCTGTGCCAGACCCTGTCGAAAGCCTTGGAGATATCGAGGCTGACAGCCAACGATTCTCCATGCTTGTCGATAGCTTCACCCCAGAGGTGTGTTACGTACGCTAGAAGATCACCTGTGGACCGTTTTGGTCGAAACCCGTACTGACGATCATTAATTAGACAGTGATCTTCTAGGTAATGGATCAGTTGGTTGTTTAAAATCCGTTCCATCACCTTACAAAGTACTGAGGTGATAGCTATTGGCCGATAATTTGCCGGGTCAGACCGATCCCCTTTTTTGGGAACCGCTTGCACATTAGCTCTTCTCCAAGCCTCCGGCACACTTCCCGAAGAAAGAGAAAGTTGGAACAGGCGCGTTAACATAGGAGACAGCTCCGCTGCGCACTTCTTCAGCACTATGGCTGGTATTCCATCGGGACCGCTAGCTTTCCGTACATCAAGTGATTGCAGCTCCGCACGCACATCGCGTTGCCTGATTTTAATGTCAGGCATCGTATGGCCACATGCAGTTATTGTAGGTGGCAGTGCACTACAATCATCGATGACGGAATTGTCGGCAACACTCGGCAAAGAGTTTAGCCAGGAGATCAGCTTGCTCTTGCGGACTGTGAGCTAGCGAGCCGTCCGGATTTCTGAGCGGTGGCAGCGAAGGTTGGCAGAAATTGTTTTGCACAGACTTGGTCAGACACCAGAAGCTACGGGAGCCCCTAGGACGAAACAAGGTCATGACCAATCTGTACAATGCGCTGTGCATCCGCTCTCGTGTACGCCTTTCTACAGGACTTGGAATTTTTATTATAGTTTGCTTTCAGTGAGTCAATGTTAGATGCCCCGCTAATACAGCCGTTGATCCACTTGCGATATGCCGCCTGTTTAGATGATACAGCATCGGCACATTCACGAGTGAACCAACGGTTACGCGTACTCCTACTGACGAGATCTGAGCTAGGAATGTAGTATTCCATTCCCAGCATGATCTCGCCAGCAACAGCAGCGGCACTAGCTGTCGGGTCATTCCCACTGAAGCAACGTTCCTTCCAAGGGACCGACGCATAGTAATCGCGCATACCGTCCCAATCCGCCGACTTATAGTGCCAAACGCGACGTTTGCATACCGCTAGTGGCGGCAGCTTGGCCTGTGGCGCTCTGGTAGAAATAAGGCTGTGATCCGAAGAGCCAAGAGGAGCCTGAACCACAACCTGATATTCCACCGGGTGAGAAGTCAGTAGAAGGTCCAGTAGAGAAGGTGCTTGCCCATCAATGTCTGGGATCCTGGTGGGCAGATCAACCAGTTGGGTCAAGTCATGTGTGAGAGCAAAAGCATGAGCAGTCCTTCCAGCATGGTCAGTTTTGAGGGCTTTCAACCAGCATTCGTGGTGAGCATTAAAATCCCCCAAAAACACCAATTCCGCGTTAGGAAATTGCTCTTGCGCAGCATCTGCCACCCGACTAAGATGGTCAAATAATCGGCTTGTCTCCAAGTCACCATTGTGGGATCTGTAGAGGCACACGTAGACTCGGCTCTGACGAACCAGGCCCACACGTACCACCAACATGGAGAAGGAGGGGTCCTCCAAGCAGCGCAGTCGGTGACAGCAAACATCCGTCCTGACGAACAAGCATACTCCAGCTTTCGCTTTGAAGGATTCTTCAAGCGTGAAGCCGGGACAATTAAGGTAGCTGGTATCGGCAGGACGGAGTATTTGTGTCTCCGTGAGAAACAACATTGCTGGCCGTGCTGTCTCGAGATGGTGGTGGACAGCGTTGAGGTTAGTGTGGAGTCCTTGGATGTTAGAGAACTCGACCTCAAACAGCGAGGGTATGGTGGGGGTGTGCACCGCTGTACGACCCTTATTTCTGTTTTGTTGCGCCATTTAGGAAAAATACGCCACCTGCACAACCAGTATCCATGAATATTCCTACTGATTTCTTTATGCAAATGATGCACACAATGAAAGAAATGTCTGATCGTCTGTCAACACCATCGTGACCGGAAAAGGTAAAAATTAATGATATTTTTCTACCCTCCTTTGATCCCAACGCTAACATAGGCGTGCGAGAGTGGTGCCAACACATCACTCAAGCTGTTGAGTTGTATAGCTTAAATGATTACGAAGTGCGAATGAAGGTAGGTAGCCTACTCAAAGGACGGGCAAAACTTCTAATAGACAATTGGCTTGTGACCACTTCAACATGGGAGGAACTTCGAATACCCGAATCCAGGTATTCCCGTGATATAGTAAAATTTCGTGAACATAATTATGATTCTAGCAAAGACATACCAGAATATTTATCTAAAGCGTGGGTTCTCTGGAAGCGCATAACTAAAAATAAACTAGACGACGAAAATGCAGTTGAGGCAGTTATCGGTTGTATTAATGACGAACATCTTAGAATAGAACTATTAAATGTTAGAGCAAAATCTGTACCCGAACTAATATCAGTAGCTTCAGCTTTGCGCGTTAAGCGTCCGTGTAGCAATACTAACGTTACGCGACCACCACACAAACGTCTCCGGCTTGACGAAAAATTAACCGCAACTTATTGTCAGATATGCAAAAGAAATAACCATATGACACGCGACTGCAGATTTAAAAGTAATAGCAACCTACAACTAACTAGTAATAATAATGTCGAAAAACCAAAAACCAGTTACGTTGTTCCTAATAAGCCTGTCTGTACTTTTTGTGATAAGGCCGGGCACACATTTGAAACCTATTTTAGACGTGAAAGGACTGTGGTTTCTAACGTGAATTGCGTGGGTAATCCGAAATTAAATTACATGGATGTTATTATCGGTGATTTCACGTTTCCAGCAGTTTTTGATAGCGGGGCTGAGTGCTCAGTTATAACCGAAAAAGTAGCAGCTAAATTACCGGGCAAGAGAATCCGTAGTGTTAATTATCTCCGCGGAATCGGACGAATTCCAGTAATATCATTATTTACATTGACCACTATTTGTGTTATAGATGACGTAAACGTTGAACTTAAATTCTTTGTTGTACCAGATTGTGACATGACTTCAAAAATGTTAATAGGTATGGATTTAATTAATAATTCTTCTCTTAACGTTTTAGTAACTGCATCGGGTGCCAAGTTAGTTCGTCAATGTATATCATGTATCAAATCCCTATCTCTGAACAGTCTATAGAGAAACGGCATTTGTCACGCCTGATGGATTGTACGAATATCTTACAATGCCATTTGGTTTGAGCAATGCGTGCTCTGTATACCAACGATGCATTAATAGAGCACTACAACATCTCTTGGGAAGTGCAGGCATTGCTCAAGTTTACATGGATGACGTCCTGAGTAAATGCATTAACTTTGAAGAGGGAATTTCTCATATAGAATGAATTCTCATGGCACTGGAAAAGGCAGGCTTTTCTATTAATATAGAGAAGTCTGCGTTTTTCAAGCGTTCTATTGAATACCTTGGGAACATAATAACTGACGGAAAAGTTAGACCTAGTCCTCGTAAAGTTCAAGCTCTTTTAAAAGCTCCTGTGCCCACAAGTGTAAAGCAAGTTAGATAGTGTAATGGTCTAGCTGGCTATTTTCGTCGTTTCATTCCCGATTTTTCCTGCATAATGTTACCTTTATACGAGTTAACCAAACAAAACTTTAAATGGGAATGGAACGAGCGTCATGAAGAGGCGCGTAATACTATAATTCAGTATCTGACGTCGGATCCCGTATTGTCAATATTCCAGGAATTATACCCCATTGAGCTACACACCGACGCCAGCAACATCGGATATGGAGCTGTCCCCATCCAGCTGATCGACGGACGCCGGCATGCTGTTGCCTTCATGAGCATGCGCACTACGGACGCTGAGAGCCGGTACCATTCATACGAGCTCGAAACGCTCGCAGTGGTGAGAGCTATCAAACATTTCCGCCAGTATTTGTACGGCCGTAATTTCACAGTGGTTACAGATTGCAATGCTCTCAAAGCATCTAAACATAAGAAAGAGCTTCTTCCTCGAGTATACCGCTGGTGGGCGTTCCTTCAAAACTATCATTTTGAAATTGAGTACCGAAAAGGACAAACACTTCAACATGCTGATTTCTTTAGCCGAAATCCAGGTACGATAAATGTAAATATAATGACTAATGATTCTAAATCATCAGGAAAAGACTTTACATAAAATCAAAGAGACTTATTGGTTCGACACCATGAATACCGTGGTGAGTACGTTCGTTGAAAATTGCATCGTGTGAAAAACATGTAAAGGTATGTCGGGCGCTATACAAGCACAACTTCACCCTATACCTAAACCTTCAACTGCTTTCGAAACCATACATATGGATATAACTGGTACACTAGGCACTACCTATGACTACGTCATAGTAACAATTGACGCCTTCAGTAAGTACGTCCTTTTATATCACGCTACAAATAAAAATCCGCAGAGTACGTTAACAGCCTTAAAACGTACGATACACTTATTTGGTACACCGGCACGGATAGTTGTCGATGGCGGGCGCGAATTTCTAGGAGACTTCAAAAATTATTGTGAACAATACAACATAAACATACATACAATAGCGCCAGGAGTAAGCCGAGCCAACGGGCAAGTGGAACGGGTCATGGGCGTGCTAAAGAACGCCCTTATTATGATAAGAAAATATGAAAGCGAATTATGGCATACAGCTATAGACAGCCTACAGTTAGCTCTAAATTGTACCCCGCATCGCACTACAGGTACTGCACCGCTTACTCTACTCACTCGTCGAAAACACTGCGTCCCGCCCGAACTCATAAGTCTGGTAAACATAGAAGAGCAAAGCGTCGATATTGACCGATTTTATCAGCATGTAACTCAGAAAATGATTGTAGCTGCTAAAAAAGAAAAAGAACGCTTTGACAAAAACAAAGCAAGGATTCACAGATATCAAAGAGGTGACTACGTATTAATTAAAAATAACCCTCGTAATCAAACGTGCCTTGATTTAAAATTCAGTGAACCGCACGAGGTTTGCCGAGTTCTAGATAACGATCGCTACATAGTAAAAAAGGTGGTAGGACAAGGCCGGCCGAGAAAAGTAGCCCACGACCAGCTTCAACAGGCAACCGTATCGACGGACACAAATGACAGCGAAGCGAGCGCATCTGATGACCTCCAACAGCACACTGCTAGACCAGAAGCCGCCAGCCACGAGCCACAAGCTTCCACATCACACGAGAATGCCCTAGACAAAACAGCCGACTAGCTCCACCACAATTAACCGGTAAGAAGTATTTAGCCCTTTGTTTATATTTAATTGAATTGTAATAAAACGTCAATACCTAATGAGACGTAATTGTTAACATAATGCGATGCTACAATAGTTAAACATGAACACAATCATAAATATTACTGTTAAAACCTGTTTTACGTCCTTACTACATGAATATTTTTCAGAGCCTCTGGGGACCACGGTCATAAAAATAAGGCCTAGACCCCAGCATCAACCTTACCCTATTCCTTTAGAGCCTCTGTGTACCACGACGCACAGGACCGCCCAGAGCACAGCATCAACCTTTCCACCTTAATAAAAATATATTGTTGGCGTATTGAGACGTACAATGATAAAAAATTGACTACAACTACAAATGACATAATTTTTAATATGACTAAAAACTAAATTGCTGACGTAGTGAGACGTTCAGTAATACCAATGACAGATAAATCCTAATATAATAATTCATGTATTTATCGCTAGTGTAACGAGACGTGAAGCAGTTTAACAAATTATTAATTATAATAATTCAACATGAATACTTAAATTTGTTACTAATAACATATCACAGATACGCTTTTCAAATTACTAATATTTCTTGTTACAGGTGTGAACAAGTGCCGAGCACGCACTGTTCATCAGAATGGCCGTATCGGCGCAAACATGAGTTTATGTCGCGCTTGCTATAATTAAAACAATTTAAAACATAGTTATTTAAGCTAATAATTGTGTAATCATTATTATTGTAATGTATGTAATTATCTAGTTGATTATAAACACATATCTATGTGCTTGATGATTTTGTGAGTTGTGTATGCGTGAATCGTCATAAATGTTAATAGTTTAATATTAGTTTACATATTTAACTTTATTACAGTTCTAAAATCATTTCATATTTTTAGACAATTATAGAAGTCATTATTTACACATGGTTATAATAATGATTTATGTTATTAATCGAGTTGACTATTTATTTGTAATTCTGTCATTTAATCCTAGATGGCGCTCAAACGCCATCTAGGAGTGGTAAATAAGAAGTGTTTAATATTATAATAACGGTAACTTTATAATTTAAACAATTAGTAAATATTATAAGACGATTTTAGAAATAACTACTTCTTATTAATTTGTTAATTTAGTACTTGAGAGTTGCCAAATTATTATAAGTGCTATCTATATACGCTAGCGGCGCTAGGTGGGTAGCTCTCAGGTAAAACAGTCCGCGTCGGTAAAAAAAAGGGCGGATGGCAGATTAGGGTCCGTTCACACAGACCGGCTCGGAGAGCATCGGCCTGCTTTTTTCTTTTCACACAGACCGGGTCGTATACGCTTGGAATTGGCCGGAGCGGAGCCGCCAACTATTTCACATCGACCGGCTGGAAGAGATCTGAAAGCGGGTGCGGTTGGATGTGCTCGGAGCCGGTCGGATGCGCTCGGAGTCGGGTGGATACACTACAAAGGCAGTGCCAGTATTCCGCGCAGTCTAAGTTTTGTTTTCGGTGTGTTAACGTGTGCTTTTCGAAACATGGATTTAGATAGCTCCGACGAAGAATTATATTTGTTAGCAAGATTACTTGAAATAGAACATAGGAAACGTAAGCGCATACGCGATAGAGAAAGAGCACGCAATCGGAGCCCATCGGCTGCGCGAGCGAGAAAGAGCACGCAATCAGAGCCGATCGGCTGCGCGAGCGAGAAAGAGCACGCAAGCGGAGCCGGTCGGCTCCTTTTATTACTTCACACGAAGCGCGTTCAGGCATTTTTAATGACAAAAAAGGTGCAAATGCAAAAATAAACTTTACTACAATCACTCAAAACACTGTTTCCAACGTGATAAAAATCTGCTCTCCTCTCCGAGCCGGTCTGTGTGAACGGACCCTTAGAGTAAGGCTGGTTGCGAGAGAGAACGGAACGAGCGGCTCACCGAGACGGACGTGCTGTGAATAAGTTACGTATTACTTTCTGTTTTCTATTATTTACGATTTGTTTTATTTTAAGAAAAACTTATGAAATTAGCTTTATTTCTTCTTTATCATTTTCATATTGTAAATACTTGTGTACTATTTTATTTAGCATAAATAAATAAGTGTGGTTTTGATTAAAACTGTTAATTTACATGCTATAGTTTGTTTTACTGATTGAGATTTAAGACACGTACAAATTATTAGTTTAATATGAGTGAGAGTAGTGAACATGACGTCAGCCATGCTGACGTCATGCTTTTTAAAAATAGTCTAGAGGCCTCCACTTCGACATCAGAAGTGGGATACATTCCCACTACTGCGATTCCTGGTGCATCAGAAACCGTAAGTACCCAGCCTACATTAATAACTCCCATGAATATTGATACTGAAACTGCGGGTACTTCACAACCTGCAAATACGCCACCTGCACAACGAGAATCCATGAATATTCCTACTGATTTCTTTATGCAAATGATGCACACAATGAAAGAAATGTCTGATCGTCTGTCAACACCATCGCGACCGGAAAAGGTAAAAATTAATGATATTTTTCTACCCTCCTTTGATCCCGACGCTAACATTGGCGTGCGAGAGTGGTGCCAACACATCACTCAAGCTGTTGAGTTGTATAGCTTAAATGATTACGAAGTGCGAATGAAGGTAGGTAGCCTACTCAAAGGACGGGCAAAACTTTGGATAGACAATTGGCTTGTGACCACTTCAACATGGGAGGAACTTCGAGATAACATCGTCACAACTTTTGAACCCGAATCCAGGTATTCCCGTGATATAGTTAAATTTCGTGAACATAATTATGATTCTAGCAAAGACATATCAGGATATTTATCTAAAGCGTGGGTTCTCTGGAAGCGCATAACTAAAAATAAACTAGACGACGAAAATGCAGTTGAGGCAGTTATCGGTTGTATTAATGACGAACATCTTAGAATAGAACTATTAAATGTTAGAGCAAAATCTGTACCCGAACTAATATCAGTAGCTTCAGCTTTGCGCGTTAAGCGTCCGTGTAGCAATACTAACGTTACGCGACCACCACACAAACGTCTCCGGCTTGACGAAAAATTAACCGCAACTTATTGTCCGACATGCAAAAGAAATAACCATATGACACGCGACTGCAGATTTAAAAGTAATAGCAACCTACAACTAACTAGTAATAATAATGTCGAAAAACCAAAAACCAGTTACGTTGTTCCTAATAACCCTGTCTGTACTTTTTGTGATAAGGCCGGGCACACATTTGAAACCTATTTTAGACGTGAAAGGACTGTGGTTTCTAACGTGAATTGCGTGGGTAATCCGAAATTAAATTACATGGATGTTATTATCGGTGATTTCACGTTTCGAGCAGTTTTTGATAGCGGGGCTGAGTGCTCAGTTATAACCGAAAAAGTAGCAGCTAAATTACCGGGCAAGAAAATCCGTAGTGTTAATTATCTCCGCGGAATCGGACGAATTCCAGTAATATCATTATTTACATTGACCACTATTTGTGTTATAGATGACGTAAACGTTGAACTTAAATTCTTTGTTGTACCAGATTGTGACATGACTTCAAAAATGTTAATAGGTATGGATTTAGTTAATAATTCTGCTCTTAACGTTTTAGTAACTGCGTCGGGTGCCAAGTTAGTTCGTCAATGTACAGTAATGCACATACAGTCAAATAACTCAATTTACGATACACTTGACTGCGATCTTACAAACGATGACGAAATCAATCGATTACGCGGCTTATTAAACAAATATTCACATCTTTTTATTCGAGGGTTTCCTAAAACACGCGTTAATACCGGACAATTAGAAATACGCTTGAAAGATACCAACAAGTATGTCGAACGTAGACCCTATCGTTTAAGTCCCGCGGAACGCGAAAAGGTGCAGAATATTATTAAAGAACTGCTCGAACATAATATTATAAGGGAAAGTGTATCTCCGTACTCGAGTCCGATTATTCTCGTTAAAAAGAAAAATGGAGATGACAGATTATGTGTCGATTACCGCGAATTAAACTCGAATACGCTCAGAGATCACTATCCACTTCCTTTAATTTCTGACCAATTGACAAATGGACATTACTATACTACTTTAGATATGGCTGCGGGATTTCATCAAATCCCTATCTCTGAACAGTCTATAGAGAAAACGGCATTTGTCACGCCTGATGGATTGTACGAATATCTTACAATGCCATTTCGTTTGAGCAATGCGTGCTCTGTATACCAACGATGCATTAATAGAGCACTACAACATCTCTTGGGAAGTGCAGGCATTGCTCAAGTTTACGTGGATGACGTCCTGAGTAAATGCATTAACTTTGAAGAGGGAATTTCTCATATAGAATGAATTCTCATGGCACTGGAAAAGGCAGGCTTTTCTATTAATATAGAGAAGTCTGCGTTTTTCAAGCGTTCTATACCTTGAATACCTTGGGAACATAATAACTGACGGAAAAGTTAGACCTAGTCCTCGTAAAGTTCAAGCTCTTTTAAAAGCTCCTGTGCCCACAAGTGTAAAGCAAGTTAGACAGTGTAATGGTCTAGCTGGCTATTTTCGTCGTTTCATTCCCGATTTTTCCCGCATAATGTTACCTTTATACGAGTTAACCAAACAAAACGTTAAATGGGAATGGAACGAGCGTCATGAAGAGGCGCGTAATACTATAATTCAGTATCTGACGTCGGATCCCGTATTGTCAATATTCCAGGAAGAATACCCCATTGAGCTACACACCGACGCCAGCAACATCGGATATGGAACCGTCCCCATCCAGCTGATCGACGGACGCCGGCATGCTGTTGCCTACATGAGCATGCGCACTACGGACGCTGAGAGCCGGTACCATTCATACGAGCTCGAAACGCTCGCAGTGGTGAGAGCTATCAAACATTTCCGCCAGTATTTGTACGGCCGTAATTTCACAGTGGTTATAGATTGCAACGCTCTCAAAGCATCTAAACATAAGAAAGAGCTTCTTCCTCGAGTATACCGCTGGTGGGCGTTCCTTCAAAACTATCATTTTGAAATTGAGTACCGAAAAGGACAAACACTTCAACATGCTGATTTCTTTAGCCGAAATCCAGGTACGATAAATGTAAATATAATGACTAATGATTCTAAATCATCAGGAAAAGACTTTACATAAAATCAAAGAGACTTATTGGTTCGACACCATGAATACCGTGGTGAGTACGTTCGTTGAAAATTGCATCGTGTGAAAAACATGTAAAGGTATGTCGGGCGCTATACAAGCACAACTTCACCCTATACCTAAACCTTCAACTGCTTTCGAAACCATACATATGGATATAACTGGTACACTAGGCACTACCTATGACTACGTCATAGTAACAATTGACGCCTTCAGTAAGTACGTCCTTTTATATCACGCTACAAATAAAAATCCGCAGAGTACGTTAACAGCCTTAAAACGTACGATACACTTATTTGGTACACCGGCACGGATAGTTGTCGATGGCGGGCGCGAATTTCTAGGAGACTTCAAAAATTATTGTGAACAATACAACATAAACATACATACAATAGCGCCAGGAGTAAGCCGAGCCAACGGGCAAGTGGAACGGGTCATGGGCGTGCTAAAGAACGCCCTTATTATGATAAGAAAATATGAAACCGAATTATGGCATACAGCTATAGACAGCCTACAGTTAGCTCTAAATTGTACCCCGCATCGCACTACAGGTACTGCACCGCTTACTCTACTCACTCGTCGAAAACACTGCGTCCCGCCCGAACTCATAAGTCTGGTAAACATAGAAGAGCAAAGCGTCGATATTGACCGATTTTATCAGCATGTAACTCAGAAAATGATTGTAGCTGCTAAAAAAGAAAAAGAACGCTTTGACAAAAACAAAGCAAGGATTCACAGATATCAAAGAGGTGACTACGTATTAATTAAAAATAACCCTCGTAATCAAACGTGCCTTGATTTAAAATTCAGTGAACCGCACGAGGTTTGCCGAGTTCTAGATAACGATCGCTACATAGTAAAAAAGGTGGTAGGACAAGGCCGGCCGAGAAAAGTAGCCCACGACCACCTTCGCCGAGCACCGCAACCGGGTCAGCAGGCAACCGTATCGGCGGAAACAAATGACAGCGAAGCGAGCGCATCTGATGACCTCCAACAGCACACTGCTAGACCAGAAGCCGCCAGCCACGAGCCACAAGCTTCCACATCACACGAGAATGCCCTAGACAAAACAGCCGACTAGCTCCACCACAATTAACCGGTAAGTATTTAGCCCTTTGTTTATATTTAATTGAATTGTAATAAAACGTCAATTCCTAATGAGACGTAATTGTTAACATAATGCGATGCTACAATAGTTAAACATGAACACAATCATAAATATTACTGTTAAAACCTGCTTTACGTCCTTACTACATGAATATTTTTCAGAGCCTCTGGGGACCACGGTCATAAAAATAAGGCCTAGACCCCAGCATCAACCTTACCCTATTCCTTTAGAGCCTCTGTGTACCACGGCGCACAGGACCGCCCAGAGCACAGCATCAACCTATCCACCTTAATAAAAATATATTGTTGGCGTATTGAGACGTACAATGATCAAAAAATTGACTACAACTACAAATGACATAATTTTTAATATGACTAAAAACTGCTGACTTAGTGAGACGTTCAGTAATACCAATGACAGATAAATCCTAATATAATAATTCATGTATTTATCGCTAGTGTAACGAGATGTGAAGCAGTTTCACAAATTATTAATTATAATAATTCGACATGAATACTTAAATTTGTTACCAATAACATATCACAGATACGATTTTCAAATTACTAATATTTCTTGTTACAGGTGTGAACAAGTGCCGAGCACGCACAGTTCATCAGAATGGCCGTATCGGCGCAAACATGAGTTTATGTCGCGCTTGCTATAATTAAAACAATTTAAAACATAGTTATTTAAGCTTTAATTGTGTAATCATTATTATTGTAATGTATGTAATTATCTAGTTGATTATAAACACATATCTATGTGCTTGATGATTTTGTGAGTTGTGTATGCGTGAATCGTCATAAATGTTAATAGTTTAATATTAGTTTACATATTTAACTTTATTACAGTTCTAAAATCATTTCATATTTTTAGACAATTATAGAAG
The DNA here is from genome assembly GCF_905147045.1 of Nymphalis io. Classification (NCBI taxonomy): domain Eukaryota; kingdom Metazoa; phylum Arthropoda; class Insecta; order Lepidoptera; family Nymphalidae; genus Nymphalis; species Nymphalis io. The sequence continues at coordinate 5,089,604 of NC_065915.1, read as the reverse complement.
TCATTATTTACACATGGTTATAATAATGATTTATGTTATTAATCGAGTAGACTGTTTATTTGTAATTCTGTCATTTAATCCTAGATGGCGCTCAAACGCCATCTAGGAGTGGTAAATAAGAAGTGTTTAATATTATATTAACGGTAACTTTATAATTTAAATAATTAGTAAATATTATAAGACGATTTTAGAAATAACTACTTCTTATTAATTTGTTAATTTAGTACTTGAGAGTTGCCAAATTATTATAAGTGCTATCTATATACGCTAGCGGCGCTAGGTGGGTAGCTCTCAGGTAAAACAGTCCGCGTCGGTAAAAAAAAGGGCGGATGGCAGATTAGAGTAAGGCTGGTTGCGAGAGGGAACGGAACGAGCGGCTCACCGAGACGGACGTGCTGTGAATAAGTTACGTATTACTTTCTGTTTTCTATTATTTACGATTTGTTTTATTTTAAGAAAAACTTATGAAATTAGCTTTATTTCTTCTTTATCATTTTCATATTGTAAATACTTGTGTACTATTTTATTTAGCATAAATAAATAAGTGTGGTTTTGATTAAAACTGTTAATTTACATGCTATAGTTTGTTTTACTGATTGAGATTTAAGACACAAATTATTAGTTTAATATGAGTGAGAGTAGTGAACATGACGTCAGCCATGCTGACGTCATGCTTTTTAAAAATAGTCTAGAGGCCTCCACTTCGACATCAGAAGTGGGATACATTCCCACTACTGCGATTCCTGGTGCATCAGAAACCGTAAGTACCCAGCCTACATTAATAACTCCCATGAATATTGATACTGAAACTGCGGGTACTTCACAACCTGCAAATACGCCACCTGCACAAAGAGTATCCATGAATATTCCTACTGATTTCTTTATGCAAATGATGCACACAATGAAAGAAATGTCTGATCGTCTGTCAACACCATCGCGACCGGAAAAGGTAAAAATTAATGATATTTTTCTACCCTCCTTTGATCCCGACGCTAACATAGGCGTGCGAGAGTGGTGCCAACACATCACTCAAGCTGTTGAGTTGTATAGCTTAAATGATTACGAAGTGCGAATGAAGGTAGGTAGCCTACTCAAAGGACGGGCAAAACTTCTAATAGACAATTGGCTTGTGACCACTTCAACATGGGAGGAACTTCGAATACCCGAATCCAGGTATTCCCGTGATATAGTAAAATTTCGTGAACATAATTATGATTCTAGCAAAGACATACCAGAATATTTATCTAAAGCGTGGGTTCTCTGGAAGCGCATAACTAAAAATAAACTAGACGACGAAAATGCAGTTGAGGCAGTTATCGGTTGTATTAATGACGAACATCTTAGAATAGAACTATTAAATGTTAGAGCAAAATCTGTACCCGAACTAATATCAGTAGCTTCAGCTTTGCGCGTTAAGCGTCCGTGTAGCAATACTAACGTTACGCGACCACCACACAAACGTCTCCGGCTTGACGAAAAATTAACCGCAACTTATTGTCAGATATGCAAAAGAAATAACCATATGACACGCGACTGCAGATTTAAAAGTAATAGCAACCTACAACTAACTAGTAATAATAATGTCGAAAAACCAAAAACCAGTTACGTTGTTCCTAATAAGCCTGTCTGTACTTTTTGTGATAAGGCCGGGCACACATTTGAAACCTATTTTAGACGTGAAAGGACTGTGGTTTCTAACGTGAATTGCGTGGGTAATCCGAAATTAAATTACATGGATGTTATTATCGGTGATTTCACGTTTCCAGCAGTTTTTGATAGCGGGGCTGAGTGCTCAGTTATAACCGAAAAAGTAGCAGCTAAATTACCGGGCAAGAGAATCCGTAGTGTTAATTATCTCCGCGGAATCGGACGAATTCCAGTAATATCATTATTTACATTGACCACTATTTGTGTTATAGATGACGTAAACGTTGAACTTAAATTCTTTGTTGTACCAGATTGTGACATGACTTCAAAAATTTTAATAGGTATGGATTTAATTAATAATTCTTCTCTTAACGTTTTAGTAACTGCATCGGGTGCCAAGTTAGTTCGTCAATGTACAGTAATGCACATACAGTCAAATAACTCAATTTTCGATACACTTGACTGCGATCTTACAAACGATGACGATATCAATCGATTACGCGTCTTATTAAACAAATATTCACATCTTTTTATTCGAGGGTTTCCTAAAACACGCGTTAATACCGGACAATTAGAAATACGCTTGAAAGATACCAACAAGTATGTCGAACGTAGACCCTATCGTTTAAGTCCCGCGGAACGCGAAAAGGTGCAGAATATTATTATTTCTTCAGAAATTTAAATTTCTTGAATGGTTAATTTTTACTATTAATATCTGGTTTAACTATATTTATAGCTGGGATGTGTGCTCTTTCTACTTTAAGAAATTAGAATTAATACTAAGAATTTTAAGAATAGGTCATGGTGATTTGGCTTTTTTTCATTTATTAACTCATGCAATATTTAAAGCTTTATTATTTATATAAGCTGGTGTTATTATTCATATAATAAATAATAATCATGTGGTATCTATCTAGATATACACATTTTTAGTGCCATCATAATATAAAACCCACACCAGTAACGTTAATAAGGTAGTCTTATATCAACATTCGAGCGTTTCATTTCCCTCGTCCTTATATGGCGACTCTGCCAGCGCAGTATGCGCATCGGTAACGCGAGTTGCCTTAATTTAAATTACCGACACGTGTAAAATCAAACTCGCCAAAGTTCAAAGTTAATAATGGTCACTGTAGTTTAAAATATGTGTAATTCGAAAGTAGAAAAGGAGGACATTTTTATAAACCAAAATTCTGTAGCTGCCGAAAATAATGCATATATAAAAGAATTGAAATTCCATGCGTCCACCACAAACATTCTTTTACTTATAATATTACTGTTGATGAGTCTGTTTATCATCTACGTTGTATGGAGAGTATACCGAAAAATGCATCATCGCTGGGTCCAGCAGGGTATACATCAATATGTACTTCGTGGATCGTTCAGACGTCAACGGGCTACCCTACATGGTTCTCCAACTGTTGCTGAACAAGAAACATAAATTGAAGTGATTTAGGATTGGAGCCGCGTCTAAAAATTGTTAATATTCAAGAAAGAAAAATTTGTGATTTGTCCAAACAGTGCGCGAGTAACGTGACTCCAGAATGCAGAACATGCCTATATAAGGGATGCAACACAGAGACGCACTTTGATAGTTTTATAAAATTATAATAATACATATTATGTAGCAATATATTTGTAATAACTAGATAATTAGTGTTAAAGTATTCATATTATTTTTGTATAACTTCAAAATACGTAATTAGTAATAATGAATTTTAGTAATATGTATAATTTTTATATTTTGATATGGCAGATAATTTAAAAATATTGCGCCAAGAGTTAAAATTGATTAAAGAATACTTAAGGAAAATTGGTCCTGAGCGTAGAAAGGGTAACATTTACATTGTTAAGTTAAGCGAAGCAAATAGTTTGTATAGCCAATATTTAACATTAAATTCTTATTTGCAAAAAGAAGTAAATTGTGGTAATATTAGTGCTAGCGATAGTGAGTTGATTGTCGATTATTCACAGCAATTTCTTTCATTGTATAAAGATATTGTTAGATACTCTTCAACGCCATCCGATTCGAAAGAATTTATTAGTAATTCAGGTCAGACTATAGAAACTATAAACATGGAAAAATTTGATTTAAAAGTTGCTCTGAGTTTGTTACCGGTTATGAATGACGACTTATCTGTAACTAAACAGTTAATAGAATCCGTTGAATATTATGAAACCACCCTACTACTAAATACTGCCGATTCTAAGCCCCAATTAATAAATTTTGTGTTAAAAAATCGTTTATCGCAATCAGCAAAACTTAAATTACATCCAAGCTATTCTAGTATTTCAGACTTAATTCATGATATGAAAAAAGAGCTTTTGCCGAAAAAATCTGCTACGGCCATCCAAACACGGTTGCTGAATTTTAAGCAGAATGAGTTGACCATCGAAGAATACTGTAAGCAAATCACTGAAATGTTTGTTGACTTAACTATTTCACAGGCAGATAACGACCCAGAGACTTATAAGGTGCTTAAGCCCTTAAATGAAAAGCAAGCAATCAAACGATTTGCTGATGGAGTGCGAAATCGTAGAACCGGGACTATAATTACAGCGCGTAACTTTACATCCTTAAAAGACGCTATTCAATCTGCATTAGATGAGGAGTTGCCATCCACTTCTAATTCCAATTTGATGACCATAAATAAAAAAGTTTCCTGTTTTCGAAATTCCAGGGGACGTTATAATTACCGAGGTGATCAATATCGAGGGTACCGTGCCTACCCACAGCACGGCGGTGGTATGAGCAGAGGCCAACAGCCAACGTGGCGTGGCACTCAGCGAGGTAGATCATGGCGTGGTAAATCCCGCCCGTACCAGAATAGAGGTATGAAAAATGGAAACAATAGCTTAAGCGTTGGGCAAAATCGAGGTTATGTAAACATCATCGATCGAAATAATTCACAGTCCCAACCCACCCCATCTGTTGATAATAATAATCAGTTTTTTCGTGAGTAAAGGTCATATATTTTCATGTAATAATCATTCGCGTTTAGTTCAATTTACTTTTAACAATTGTTTTACTTCACATTGTTTAATTGACACCGGCGCATCAATTTCCGCGCTAGAATCGAAACTTGTTTATACTTATAACATTACATTCCATAAAGAGAAATGTGAGTTTAGCGGAATTGGAGGTAGTGTTGAAGCAATTGGATATGTCTTTCTTAATTTGGAAGTGCCCCAAGGATCTTTTAAACATAAATTCTTTGTATTTGATACTCTACCTACTAAAGTTCCTGCTATAATTGGCGATGACTTTTGCAAAAAGTATGCGGCGATAATTGATTATGAAAACAATTATTTTTCATTGATTAATTCAAATAATGATCGAATTTATTTACCTACTTATAGTAATATTAATAATGAGGTTTTGTATATTCCGTCGCGATCGGAATCTATACATTTTATAAATACTGATATGAAAGATGATTGTGTGGTATGTTCGAAAGAGTTATCGGAAAATACCGATTCGAATAATAAATACAACCGACAGAGACTTTTGTTGGGGTGACGTAAGCCCTAACATTTATAGTGCGAGTGAGTATAATATATGTATGTTTGGAAAATCGAATAAGAATTCGGAACGCGTAAAAAAATTATTTTCTATTTTAAAATTACACGAATATCTAAAGGGGGAAGAACAGGTATCAATCGAAAACATATGTGCGAAATACTGTGATATCTTTTATTTACCTGGAGACAACTTGACTGTGACTGATATCTATAAACATACAATTACATTAAAACCCAATGTAGATCCAGTCTATGTAAAACCATACAGATTACCCCATTCTCAAAAAGTAGAAATAAAAAGGCAATTAGATAAAATGTTAAATCAAGGAATTATTGAACCTTGTAAGAGTGAATGGTCAAGTCCCATTCTACTGGTACCTAAAAAATCGGAAAGTAACGATAAAAAATGGAGATTAGTAATCGATTATCGTAAATTAAATAATTCCATAGTTGATGATAAGTTTCCTTTGCCGAATATTACAGAAATACTCGACTCTCTTTCAGGTTGTATATATTATACACATTTAGACTTAAATCAAGGTTTCTATAATGTGGAATTAGATCCAAATAGCCGTGGGTATACAGCATTCTGTTCTGGTCAATACCAGATGACCAGAATGCCCATGGGTCTTACAACCAGTCCCAGCTCTTTCTCTAGAATGATGAATATGGCTATGGCAGGCTTAACATTTGAAAAATGTTTTATTTACCTTGATGACATCATAATTTTTTTTATAAATTTAGCAGATCACAATAAAAATTTAACGGAAGTATTTGAACGATTAAAAGAAGTTAATTTAAAGCTAAACCCCGATAAGTGTACATTTTTAAAAAAGGAATTACTGTATTTTGGTCATGTTGTATCTGGAGATGGTGTTTTACCGGATCCTGAAAAAATCAAAGTCTTACAAAATTACCCTATTCCTACTAATACAGACGAGGTAAAACGCTTTGTAGCATTCGCGAACTTTCATCGTAAATTTATTCCAAATTTTGCAGAGAAAGCTTTTTATTTAAATAAATTATGCCGTAAAAATGTACAATTTCATTGGAGTGACGAGTGTCAACATTCATTTAATTCATTAAAACAAGATATGATGTCACCTCCGTTACTGCAATACCCAGATTTTTCTGATAGTAACCAATTTGTAGTTCAAACGGATGCATCAGGTTACGCTATAGGAGCCGTACTGTCCAATAAAAATGGTAAACCTATAGCATATGCTAGCCGAACTTTAAATAGAGCGGAAAAGAACTACCCAACAATCGAAAAAGAATTATTAGCGATTGTATGGGCTGTTAAACACTTCCGGCCTTATTTATACGGACGTTCTTTCAAAATTTATACGGACCACAAACCTCTCATTTATCTTTTTAACATGAAAAATCCTACGAGTAGGTTATTGAAATTTAGACTTGCGCTCGAAGAATACGATTATATAGTAGAGTATGTAAGAGGAAGTGAAAATTCCGCCGCAGATGCTTTATCTAGAATACGTATTACATCAAAAGACTTAAAAGATATGAGTGAGTGTAGTTTGAATGTGTTGACTAGAGCTCAGAAGAAAAGGATGGAAGAGGAACATAGTATGTCAGGGATGAACAATGATTCTTTGTGTGATAGTGTGAATATGGACGATTGGCTTGATCACCCAAGAGTCGTAGAGGTACACAACAAACCGAAGATATCGATAGAATTAAGATTTATCAACAAAAGTAATTTACAAAAATTACGAAAGGACAATGAAATCGCATGCGAATCTAGAACTTTTATATACGTTTTAAAGAAAATGACAATTTATATAAATCCAGCTATACGATCACAATTATCGCGAGGCGAATTTGTGAGGGAGCTGTCTGATTTTTGTAAAAAAATAAATATTAATGAAGTATACTTCATGAAATGTAAAGAAAAAAATAAATTTATAGAGCAAGTAATAAATGAAATTAAAAGTATTAAAAATTGGCCCGGTCCAAGAATTATTGTGTTAAATGAAATTGAAAGAATTGACAAAAAAGACGACCAAAGAGTAATATTAAATGATTTTCATCTCCTCCCCACTAGTGGCCACGCGGGTATTCAGAGGATGTTGAATAACATTAAAAAATATTACTTTTGGCCAGGTATCGAACGAGATATAACAGCATTTGTGAGACGCTGTGACAAATGCCAGAAACAAAAGTATTCTATACCCGTTAGGGAGGCTATGATTGTAACTTCTACAGCTCAAACTCCCTTCGAAAAAATTTTCTTAGATATTGTAGGACCTTTAGATAGAGATTGTAATAATTATTCATATATATTAACACTCCAATGTGAGTTATCTAAATACGTAGGAGCATATCCGTTAGTTTCTAAGAGTTCAGTTGAAGTTGAAGGCATTCGTAAATAACTTCATTCTTCGACATGGAATACCCAAGGAAATAGCCACAGATCGAGGTACCGAGTTTATGTCCACAGTAATGAAAGAGGTATGTAGTTTATTAAAAATTAAAAAATTAAATTCCACAGCATACCATCATGAGAGCATCGGCGCTTTAGAAAATTCCCATAAGCGTTTAGGAGCATTTTTACGCATACAGACTGACAATCACTCCGAGTCTTGGAGTTCCTGGCTACCCTTTTGGTGTTTCTCGTATAATACTTCCGTTCACCGTGAAACAAAATATACCCCATTCGAGTTAGTTTATGGCAAAAAATATACTTTACCTAGTAACTTAACAAAAACCGTAGAACCCCTCTATAATTACGATGATTATCCATTAGAATTAAAATATCGCCTACAAACCTCACAAAAAGAAGCAAGAGAAAATCTTATAAATAGTAAAATTGTTCGAAAATCAAAATATGATTCTAAAATGAACCCTATAACTTTTAAAATCAATGATTTGATATTAGTTAAAGAAGAAACAGGCAACAAACTCAGCGCAATTTATTCCTGTCCATATTTAGTTATTAAAGATTGTTCACCAAATGTTGAAATATTGAAAGATGGAAAAAATTATGTGATTCACAAAAATCGAACGAAATTGTATTACCCTTAAAATATACGTAAAAAAATTATTATATGTTATGTATACACATTGTAGTTCATTTTTTTTGTAATTATAATAATAGTCTTAAGTTTTTTTATGATTTCTTTAATGTTGTACCTATGTCAATAATATGATGATTGAAATACTGTTTTAACATAAAAAAAAGAAATATATGCATTTCTTTTTTCTTTGAGAGGGAAGGTGTGGTATCTATCTAGATATACACATGTTTAGTGCCATCATAATATAAAACCCACACCAGTAACGTTAATAAGGTAGTCTTATATCAACATTCGAGCGTTTCATTTCCCTCGTCCTTATAATCAAGATAAAGCCAAATTACAAATATTTATACATAAAGAAGTTAATGGAATATATAAACTAGTTCCCCCCATTAATCGAATATCTTGATTATTTAATGAATATGTAATATATGAAATAATATGGGGAATAATTCCAAATCCTGGTAAAATTAAAATGTAAACTTCAGGATGTCCAAAAAATCAATCAATCGATGTTGATAAAGAATGGGGTCTCCTCCTCCTGCAGGATCAAAAAATGAGGTATTCATATTACGATCTGTAAGAAGTATAATAATAGCTCCTGCTAATACAGGAAGAGAAAGTAAAAGTAATAAAGCTGTAATACCTACGACTCAAAAAAAAAAGGTGTTTGATCAAAAGATATTTTATTAATTCGCATGTTAATAATTGTTGTAATAAAATTAATTGCTTAAGAGTGGGGGGGTAAACTGTTCATCCTGTTCCTGCTCCATTTTCAATTCTACTAGTTATAAATTAATAATATTAGTGAAGGCGGTAAAAGTCAAAATCTTATATTATTTATTCGTGGGAAAGCTATATCTGGTGCTCCTAATATTAATGGAATTAGTCAATTACCAAATCCTCCGATTATAATAGGTATAACTATAAAAAAATAATATAATAAAAGCATGAGCTGTAATAATTGTATTATAAATTTGATCATCTCCAATTAAAGATCCTGGGTTTCCTAATTCAGTTCGAATTATTAAACTAAGAGAAGTTCCTACTATTCCTGCTCAAAATCCAAAAATAAAATGTAAAGTACCAATATCTTTATGATTTGTTGAAAATATTCATTTTCGCTTAAATAAAATGGCTGAATTAAAAGCGATAAATTGTAAATTTATTTACGGGAAATTTCTCTTTTATTAGCTTTATATTCAAAAATTATATAAAATTGCAAATTTTAAAGTGTAATAAATACTAAGGCTTAAAAAGAAATTTCTTTATAAATAATTTTGAAGATTATGTTTTAATTAACTTAAAACCTTAAAAAAATAAGATTCTAAGAATTATTCCTAATAAAGAGAAATCTAATAATACTAATAAAAATTAAATAATTATATTTAATGAAAATTTTATTTAATTTATAAATAATAATATAATAAATAATACAATTAATCTTGTTATTACATAAATAATGAATTAATAAATATATTATTTAATTATTAATAATTATTCATTTAGGAAAAAATCCTACAAATGGAGGTAATCCTCCTAAAGAAAGAAAATTAATTAAAATTGAAATTTTAATAAAAATAATTATATTACAATTAAATAATTGAATAATATAATAAGTATTTAAGATATAAAACACATATAATTATAATAAAAAAAGAATAAAATTACATATAAATTGCTGCTAATATTCACCCTAATTTATTAATAGAAGTTATATAACCTGGTTATTAGGGTGAAAAAGGAAAATATTATACAGCCTAAAAATATATTTTAATTAAATTGGTGAACTCCTGCACTAACAGCTGCCCACGTGTTAGTCTATATTATTGTTAACATTACATATATTGTCATAAAATTAATTATTGAGTAAAACTTTTAAAATGAATCTAACCTTTGTTTTTATAATTTAATAAAATATTTTTAAATACTTTCTATTGTAATTTCTTTTTTCAAATTTAAGTATCTATTTTATTTATAGTCAAAATAATCAATAATCTTCCTACATACAGGCTAAATAACCTAAAATTATTAATCATATAATATAATAAATCAACAGCCTTTCGTAGTCCACTGCTGAACAAGGTGTGAACTCCTCTCCCAAGGTGCGCTAAAGCTCCCGGTCCTCCGCCTTCCGCATCCAGTCGGTACCCGCCACCTTCTAAGGTTATCGGTCCACCTGGCTGCAGGGTGCCCTACGCTGCGTTTGCGATCCGCGGTCTCCACTCTAGGACTCGTCTGCTCCAACGGCCATCGGTCCTACGATATACGTGACCAGCCCACTGCCACTTCAGCTTCTTGCAAACTATGTTGGTGACTCCGGTTCTTTTCCGGCTAATCTTATTTCTGATCTTATTCTTCAAAGATACTCCGAGCATAGCTCGCTCTATAGCACGTTGAGCGACTTTGAATTTGTGGACTAGTCCCGCAGTTAGTGTCCACGTTTCGGCACCGTATGTCATGGCAGGTAAGACGCATTGGTTGAAGACTCGTCTTCAAACATTGCGGTATAGACGACGTGAGGACTTGACGAAGGTTGCCAAATGCTGCTCATCCCAAGAGAATTCTTCGATCGGCTTCCTTCTCGAAGTTGTTCCTACCGACTTGTATAACCTATAATTATTATATTTAATTAATTATAATATTAAACCAACTTTCACGGACTGTCTATATTACTATATATACATATATATATTACAGCTCTGTATTTATTTTGTTGGTATTATATTTGAATGTATATTTTGTGTACTGTTGATTACTAATTACCATCTTTTCGGATCTGCTAGTTGTCTGGCAGTCCCACCAGCTTCTTCAGGTAATTGTAGTATATTTTTGTGATAAGTAGAAAAGTTGACATTGTTAAGTATGTTATACATAGTTTGAACAATAATTCTGGGAACAGGAAAAGGATATGCGTAAAATATCGTATCATAATTAAACTATGAGATATGAAATCAATTTAAAAAAAAAAAAAAATCTATCCCCAAGTTTGATAGGGGTTGAGAAGAACTTTGTGCAAGTTTGCCTGGGTTGATACCAACCACTCATACTTTACCGCCATTCAGAAATACTTAGTATTGTTGTGTACCGGTTTAAAGGGTGAGTGAGTCAGTGTAACTACATGTACTGGGGACGTAACATCTTAGTTTCCAAGGTCGGTGGCGCATTGGCGATGTAAGGATCGGTTAATATTTTTACATCACCATACCATCACTTCATCCATCTCGTGGCCCATTTGGCCCACCCACCTTTCTATATCATAAAAAACAGCAGTTCGTTTCAGCTATTATACCGTTTGAAGTAAATAAAAAATTACGCGAGTTACTTTTTTTTTCATTGACAGTAAATCAAATAATGATGGTGAATCGTTTTGAATTAATCGAATTACTGTTTTTTTTATTGATGATTTTTTACTTTTTACTTTCGAAGGGTTTTCAACACTGCAAGTACTATTGTTTTACGTTAGTAAAGTGCGTACGTATGAGCGTGAGTATTATACATTCCCATTTCAAGTTTTGTTCTTATAAATGCAAAATATACTGTCAGCAGAAAAAAAGTTGATCTCTTAAAACTACAACATTAATGGTTACGTTTAATGTTATTTATGTCAGGATGCAATAATAAGTAATAAGTTATTTTTGAACGTCGCTTATCGTTAATTAAAAATTAATTAGATATTTTAAGTTTTTTTTATAGAATATGTAGGCGGACGAGCATATGGGCTACCTGATGGTTAGTGGTACCCACCGCCTGTAAACATTGGCATTGTACGAAATATTCACAATCCCTTACGTCACCAATGCGTCACCAATCTTGGGAACTATGTGACATCCCTTGTGTCTGTACACTATCTCACTCATTCGGTATTGTAGGCGGTATAACATGCCATAGGTGGGTGTAACCCTCACTGGGTTTTAAGCCACTAAGTGATCCACTGAATTCTAATAATAATGAGTTGTTTATATATATTATAATTAGGACCATTATCAATTGTTTACGTGTTTGTAATAATTAGAACAGTTTACCTTCCTCTACGACGTTCGCAGTTATAACTCATTTTTAGTTGTAGTTTCTTTGTAAAATGTTTTGTAAAACAAGTTTATTGTTAAGCGTGACTGTGTATCTGATTGTAGGTGGCAGTAATATCGATGGTGAGGTATTTAATATTTTAATTATTATTATATATTATTCAGGAGTGATAAATTATGTTTATTAAATGAACTTTAATAAGTAAAAAAAACAAATGTTTTTGTGGTCGTCTTAACTTTGTTTATTCTTATCTATACATAGTTAATCTTCATAAATACATATAAGCCAAATACCGGTCATCGCGAGATCTCCTAAGCTATCGGCCCGATTGCCTTGAAATTTGTCACAGTTACTCCTTTCCCGACGTAGACGCTCACTAAGCACGCATTTTAGGCAAATCATATCCAAAATACTTTTATCTTCTTATCGTGTGAATATAAGATAATTAGCTTGTATTTTAATATAAGCGTCGTCGGGGGCAGTTTGTTTATAGAAACGAGCATCAAAGTTTCAATTCTTATTTTGTGAATATTTTGGGTGATTAATTGACAAATACTAAGCTGTGTGTGATAGTGTTGGCCTATTATAAATTATCGGTAATAATTCGAATAAAGCTTACAAAATAGATTTATTAATAAAAAATCATAATATTATTCCGTCGGTTCATTTAATTAGTGAATGTACACATAGAAAATGAATGAAACTGTTGTATAACGAAATCCGTTTTTGTGTTGGCTTATAACTACTATGTAAAATGTCTTTATTAATAAATGTCAACAAACGCATTTCAGTTGACCATAAATGGCTGATTATTTTAATTTCTTGAAATCGATTCCTTTAACCGTTGCTAGGACTTTGTGCTGGTGGACTAGGATATTGGTTCGAATTGATTACTATCAATCTATTGTCAAATAACTCGTTGAGCCAGTGTAATAACAGACACAGTTGTGATATATTGGATCCCATGATGAGCTTCAATCTTAATACCGAAATGATAATAGCCGAGATGGCTCAGTGGTGATACATGAATAGCAAAACAGAGATTGAGATATCAAATCGCCACTGATATTTCATGTGCTTAATTTTATTTATCATCACGTACTCTCTGTGAAGTAAAACTTCGCGAGAATACCTCCGTGTGTCGAATGAAGGTCTGCCCTGGAGCGATGTGGTGGAATAAACTGCAAACCTTCTCCCCATAAGATCGCGTTTAGATCAGAATTGGAGCTGTTACTTTACATTTGTTATAAAGTACATTGTCTTTTCAGGTCCAAAACATGGCAAAGTTGCCGTCTGCTACTTAGCGTCCTGGGCAATGTTCAGGAAGCCTCCTGTGAAATTTGAAATATCAGACATAGATCCAACATTATGCACTCACATTGTCTACGCTTTCGCTGGCTTAGATGAAGTATCGCATACTATTAAAAGCCTCAGTAAGTCCATTTTTATATCTTAGGGACGAGTCTGACTCGTATGCTGGGACGGCAAATGGCGTGACGCTCTCTTATGACGTCATCTCTCAGACGCCACTCTCGATTTCCTTGTATATGCCGTACATATACAAGGAAATATATATATTACTTGATATATATTATTATAATAAGAAGAAAATTATAACCGCCAGAGATGTAACAAATTTGTTATTATTGATATTAAATATAAAGTTTATATATAAAGCTACCTTTAAATAAAATCGTGATTAATTAATTATTTATGTGGCATATTCGTGATACCACTGACTAACAAACAGTGGAATTATACGAATCAATATTAAAACTCTATAAATCAATTCAATTTGTAGTATTCACCTTGCCTATTTAATTGCATCAGCTTACCATGCCTATTAAAATAATGCGTACATATTATATTGTTGCTACGACATCCTACTTCACTAAATAATTGAAAAACCTCTTTAATTTAACCAATTATATCTGATAAGAAATTTCATTACTGTTTTTTCTAGACCAATGGCTTGATATAGAACGAGATAGTGGTAACGCTGGTTATAAAAAACTGACCGGGATTAAAAAGCGTTATCCTCATATAAAAGTTACTTTAAGTCTCGGTGGGTGGAATGAAGGTTCCGTGAAATTCTCTAAGATGGCTGGCAATAGATGGGAAAGACTCAGATTTATCAGAAGTGTCATGCAATATCTTGAGTAAGTTTTAGAGTACATAATTAATATATTGTTTTGTGCTACTAGCTACCCAGCTTCTCACGGGTAGTGTGAGGTTCAACATGAAACGTATATCGGAACAAATATAGTTCCCAATCGTCATAATTTTTTCCGCCATCTTTAACATTTACCGTCCTATTATAACCAATTTTCACTAAACTGATTTATACACTTAAACCTTTCTCATGAATAACTCCGTCCATTGGTGAAAACTGTTTGAAAGTCCATTTAGTAGCTATTGAGTTTATCGCGTTCACACAGACATAGACGACGGAGGACTTTTCTATAATATGTACTGATATAAATGTAACACTAATACGAAATGAATCGTTTATTCCTTAAAGTTTTGTCATGTAATTGGCGGCCGCCGCCATTAAAATAAACTTCTTCTAAATACCTATCTTTTATTCCCTGTCGCATGACTTCCTAAACCAGGGTTTTGTTTGTAGGAAATACGAATTTGATGGTCTAGACATAATGTGGAAATATCCTACCCTGAGAGGTGGAGCTCCTGAAGATAAAGAGAACTTCGTTACTTTGGTCAAGGTAACATATAAATATTCGCATGTTTACCGTCTGCCTATAAATAATAACAATAATAACATAAAAATGCTCCTAACTTAATATAACACTTTCGCCATATGATATTTAATTGTTACGAGTAATGCATAGCCTGTAATGGTAGTATAGTATTTATACTTACAACATGAGGCCTATGCTTTGCAAATGGGATATCTAGAGTTATATTTTATGTTTTCAGGAATTAAAAGAGGCATTCTTACCATACGGCTACATTCTAAGCGCGTCACTGGCTAATACCAGAGAAATAATGAGTTCTGCGTATGATTTAGTGAGTCTGAATCGTTATTTGGACTTGATTTATTTACTTGGTTATGATTATAATGGACACTGGGACAGAATAGTTGGAGCATCCGCACCATTAAAGGGATTAAATAAACGGGATGAAAGAAATGTGGTATGATAACATTATATTTTTTATAGTCATAAATTTCAATGTATTACAGTTATTATTGTGTGCAGTTTAAAATAAGACGTGCAAATTGATGGGTGAACGCACCATATAGGTATATAAGCTGTCAGTCCTTAGTTTTTAAAAACATCATTTAAATAATAATTATATTTGTTTCGAATTTGTATATGTATGAGGGCGGCTATCTTTTGATTGCTCACCAGTTGGCGCCGCTAGCGACTGAAGTTTATGGCTGTCGTTAAAAGTATTTGTTAGTGCGGCAGGGCCAATAAATTTATTTGGAATATTTTAAACGAAATTAATGAAAAAAAATGAATTAACGAAATAAATAAAATATTGTTTAATCCTTAAGTGTTGAGCAGAAAAAAAAGAGAACATACTGTGTTCCTGAAGTACAAAATTCTCCAAGAATTTTACAAGTGATATAATTAATATATTCTACGGCAAAACAGCAGTACTGCAGCAGCAGCATCTCAGTACTTAGTATTATTGTGTATATGGTTGAGTGAGCCAGTGTAACTGCACGCACAAGAGACATAACGAGTTCCCAAGGTTGGTGGCGCATTGATGATATAAGGGATAATTAATATTCCTAAACTGCCAATTTCTATGGGTGGCGGTAATGGTGTCTATGTCATCATCTATTATATTAAAATGTCCCAGGATATTATTTGCAAGTGTATCAGCATATTCTAAATTAAAAAAAATACTAAGTGTCGGAACGAAGCGAAGATGAAGCAGTAGTTTAGATAAAACGACGAAAAGCAGATAGGTAAGTAATTAAATATGATTAATTATATTTTTAGGAATATACAATTAAATACTTGCTTTCGTTCGGAATAAGTCCTGATAAATTGGTTCTCGGCATACAATTCATCGGACGGACGTTTATTTTGAAAGAATCCGATGTAAAAAATATTGAATTTGGAAAAACTGAAGCGGAAATTAATGGATTTTCTGGACCATATCTTAACGGAACTAATATGTACGGATATAACGAGGTAAGTGAAAATATCTTAGATAACGCAGTTGGAATCCATCCGGCCGTTAAATATCTATTGCGGGTCATAATCTTCTAATTGTTGCAATTCTGACCAGTTCTGTACTGTTTGAATCCAATTCTTACGTTCTTTGGGTATTCAGTCCACCTAGGCAATGGTGTCCCGTAGCAAAGGTGTTCTGAGCCGTGATCGGAATATTTAGTGCTAAATCATCTGACTGATAAGTTGATATCTGTAAAACTATAACGCAATATTGTTTTATCGGTCAGACCCAGGGTTTTGAACTCTGGACATCAGGATTAACGGAGCTAGTCATAAATCAACATGACAGACCTTTCTATTAACTAAAACTTTTTGTAGTTTTTAATTTTTTAATGTTTTATTTTGTGTTGATTTTTTATCCAGGTATGTCTAGAATTAAAAAATAATTCCAAGTGGGTTTATCATTGGGATAAAGAATCGTCGACGCCGTATTTGCGTGATGGACGTCGAATTGTTTCTTATGATGACACTCGTTCTATCGCCAATAAAGTCAAGTAAGACATACGTATATCTATTAGCTTATGTATATGAGGGTTAAGTGACTGGTGAAGTAATGAAAGGAATCATGTTTTTACAAGTTAAAGTCAAATAACAGCTTGTGAATGTCCCGCTGAGCTAAGGCCTCTTCACCTTTTTTTGAGGAGAAAATTTGGAGGTTGTTCACCACGCTGCTCCAATGCGGGTTGGTTTTCAAGTTAAGGCATGAAAAATGACCAGAAGTATGGTAAAGAAAACTAAAACACTTATTTATTATAAAAGGAAATGAGTCTTATATTATCCTAACGCTACTATGCCATAAATGTGACATAGTAGCGTTCAGTTAATATAAGTAAAAGTCTGTACAAAATCGTCAAATTTCGTAGAAAATGTTTAACCAGAGTCAATTGTTTTTATGAATTACAGATTGGGTATTGAATACAATCTCGCTGGGTTTATGGCTTGGAGTATAGACACGGATGATTTCAAAGGTCTCTGTGACATGCCAAACGATACTTATACGGATTTCACTGTGAGATTTAATGACATAACAAAAGACAAATTCTGGCAAGACCCTTCTAAAATTCTAAATACCCAGAGTGAGTATAATTCTTTGCAATTCCGTGAACATTTTTCCGCATGAAAGCAAGCCAAATCTTTATTCAATATCCTTATTGGTTAGCTCGCTTTATTATTAAAAATACGCCACCGATGTGTTGGCCGAGATGACCTTGTGGTTAGAACGCGTGAATATTACCCGATGATCGTGGGTTCAAACTCGGGCAAGCACTTTATCATTTCTGTATTGAGATGAATTGTAATCAAAAATTAAGCACATGAAAATTCAGTGGTGCTTGCCCGGGTTTGAACCCATGATCATCGGTTAATATTTACGTGTTCTTACCACTAGGCCATCTCGGCTATTTTTAATCATTATTCATTAATTACAGCTGACTCAGACGGGAACGTATATGGATATTTAAGAAATAAACAAATTCTCGGATTAAAACAAAATAATTTCAGAAATTATCCCCTTTTGAGGACGATTAATGAAGCGATATATATAGCATTAGAAGAGAAGAAGATAGTAGACGAGATTAATCTAGCTAGAACTAGTTTAAAAGAGCAGGAATACGAGCAGAATATAGGAGATTATAGTTATACACGGACGTGTGAAAGAACTTGCTCAGAAGTATGTTTTTATGGGCCTGGTTATTAGAATGAAAAAGGAGTATATGATACAGCCTAAAAATACATATTAATTAAATTCTTGAATCCCTGCACTAACAGTTGCCCACGTGTTAGTCTATATTATTGTTAACATCTAACATTTGTTTTTATTAATTAATAAAATATTTTGAAATAATTTCTTTTGTATTAGATTGTTTTTTTTTCAAATTTAAGTACCTATTTTATTTAGTCAAAATAATCAATAGCCTTCCTATATACAGGTTACATAATTTAAAATTATTAATTTCAAAATTTTGCGGCACACTAAGAAAAATATAAGCTTAAAAATTATTTACCTACCTTTACACGCAGCTTAAAATAGTTTAAGATAATAATTTTAAATGTGCAAAATTTAATGTACCACAAAAATAACAGTACGTTTACTAAGGGATTACTTTAATACTTTTTTGTACATCACACCACAAAGAGAAAAATACAAAACATGTATATTGCCTAAATAAATGTACAATTATGGCGACCTTATCGCTACATAAAATAATATTAATATTTAATTAAAACAAAACCAATTATTAAATGTAAATATAAAATAAACATATTATACATACATATATAATATAAAACAATTTATATATATATATATATAATATAAAATACACATACTATACATATATCTATAAATAAATTATATTATCATTACATACAAAATTATAAGTATATGCAACAACGAATAAAACGATAAGTCCTCAAACATAACAAAAAAGAAAAAAGAAAAGCAAATGAATAATACAAGAAATACTGAAATAAAAGAAATAATAATAATAATAATAAATTTATTTTTTTATTCTCTACCACAGACAATAATGTATACATTTACTTTTTTTATAATATATATAAATACAGTTATATGTGGGATACAGGAGCCCAAACTAGGTTGCCCTGTGCTAAGGGTCTCCTGGCTCCCCCTCTTGAGTAAGGAACTATTTATTTGTTTAATTTTATAGAAAACAGGAGAAACACTAAACACTTTTACAATATTTTATCTAGTAATAAGTTATACTTATGCTAATAGAAATAAAAAGATAATGTATGCTTGTTAATATGTGCGTGTGAGCGCATGTGTGGGTGTGTGTGTGTGTGTGTGTGTGTGTGTTGGTGCCTGTGTGTTTGTATGCATGTGTATATATGGTGTGTAGATTTTTTTTTTACTACAATTGCTTGTTTATTATTAATGTATTAAATTAATATTTTTTCTGTCTCTTCATAGTCCAGTTTTAAAAGCCAGTCAGTTAATTTCCTCCTCCTCCATGCGAACTTCAAGATAATTCGAAGTATCCTGATTTAAGTCAGCAATATTAATATTGATGTCTCCCATTAATATTATGTTTTTGTATGATGAGAGCTGCACGAGCAAGTTGTGGAGAGATTCAATGAAATTATTTAAAAGGCGGAAACTAGGAGGTCTGTATATGGCAATTATCACCGTGTCTTTATTTATTTTTATTGTGAGGCAATTAGCCTCCTGCATGTTACGTTCTTCTACTTTAAAATCTATATTATTATTCAAAATAACAATGACCCCATCGTTTTGATTGTAGTTTATTGAAGTGCTAAAACACGTGTATCCCGGAATGTTGGGGAGATTAATGACGTTAGAAAGCCAGCATTCAGATAAAATAATTATGTCAATGTTGAAATTGAATCTCGATAGTAGGACATTTAAGCTGTCAAAGTTTTTATTTACGCTTCTGATGTTCTGTTGCAATATTTTAAGATAAGCATTAGGGTTCAAAATTATGGTATTACAATATTCCGGATCACAACATTTTAAGTCTGTTAATTCAAAGTTATCAATTTTGTGATATATTTGTATATGTGTGAGTGTGCAATGTGTATACAAACAATAGATTAATAACTAAGAGAAAAGAATACAGTAATAATAAGCCCGAGTCGCTTATGTAGTCTCCAAGCGCTTGAGGTCTTGTTCGTGTTTTAACCGAATTGAGGGCTCATTTTCTTTCTTACGTAACAATATAATACCTGGAGTAGCCCAGCAGAACTTGGACTTGTTTTTCGCAGCAAAATCTCTTGCAAGGAAATAGAGTATTTTCATGCTTGGTGTAAGGAAGTCCGACACATAAACCGTTTTTTGAGGTCCATCGAGGCTCAGGTGCTTGGTGTTCAGTCTGTCGCCATTATTGTCCTTAGTGAAACGTTTTGCCGAGCTCAATATTTTGTCCTTAATGATTACCGACGAAAATTCCACAATTAATGGTTTAGATTTCTCATTTTTTGAAAACCCCCTGTGGATGTTTCGTATTTCATAAGGGTCAATCTCGACTTTGAGCACATCACTAAGTGATTTAACAATATCTTGTAATTCCTGCGTTTTTTAGGTTTTCAAACTCGGAATATTTCTAATTTCTATACAAGTAGCACGACTTCTTCTTTCTAGCATTTCTATTTTTTCCTCCAAATTTCTATGTTGTGCTTTGTCTTCTAGATTTTTTTGCATAAGTGTGTCGTATTTAATTTTCAGCTCTTCGTATTTGTTACTCCTGAACTCAATTGACGATGAAATTTGTGAGTTCTAATCTCTGATTGTGTTGACGGTACTGAGTAGTGATTCATACTTCGCGTCCTGTGCGGCTGTCCATGTAGTGAACAAATTTTCAAATTTGCTCAGAAAACATTCCAAGTCATCTCCCTGTTTACGCTTTAGTCTCTGTGACCTCATGGTTACATTGGAATCACCAGTTATATCCGGAGATGATTGAGAATGCTGTAACATAGGAGTAGGTGTTTTCGGAGGGGAGTGTTCAATTGGCATTTTTCTATATATGCCCTTGACAAAGTGTCACCCCAACTTTATTTTTAATAAATAATTAAAAGTGATCGTATTTAAAGTACCAGGGCAGCAGGATTTCGCAAGAGGTAGGCGGGGCCTTATAAATCGTAGCCACGAAGCGGATTGTACTAGGCGCAAAGTACCAGGCGCCACGATGAACGTATACCTTCTTATTGGTAATGCACTCCTATTTTATAGCACGGATTTATTGTTTTTAATTGTAACTTTAACAAACTATTTTAGTCACAAACAAGCCATAAAATACACATGCACTCAGTAAGCGGTCCAAGAGGGAAGAGGAAGAAATTATTGGTGATAAGGCATTAAAAGTGATCTTTCACAAGTTTTTTAAAAATATTTATAGATTTGGCCTCCCGAATATTTATAGGAAGATCGTTCCAGAGTTTAATAGCCTGAATTGTAAAAGAATTATTATAAAATGATGATTTATGTTCGGGCACCCTTAAAATTCATCTCTTCACAGAACGAAGTACTTCTCCAGTATTTCCTAAAAATAAAAATTTCTCACCCTTATGACCCTTATACTCCCCATAAGGGTGAAACAATACGCAGTACAGAATAAACAGGATGTGCATATTCCGGCGAAGTCGAATGGGTAACCAATTAAAACAAGAACAAAATTGTGAAATGTGGTCATATTTGCGTAATCCAAATATAAACCGAATAAATGTATTTTGAAGTCTCTCGAGCTTAGTTAATTGGTCTTCGGTTAAGTCAACAAAGCTTGCGTCAGCATAATCAAGAATAGGAAGGAGTAGAGTCTGTGCGAGCATAATTTTGGTAGGAATTGAAAGAAAATGTCGAAGACGACGCAAAGACCTCAGTGCAACAAACACCTTCCTGCTGATTTCATTTACATGGCGAGTCCAGCTAAGTGTATTATCAAGGAAAACTCCCAAGTTTTTAACACAATCGGAATAAGACATGACAATATTGTTAAACATTATTGATGGCAAGGAAGACCAGTCGACTTTTGATAATTTTTTCCGGCTGCCAATTATTATGGCTTGAGATTTGCTAGGGTTAACATTAAGATCAAGAGATTTACTCCACACAAGAATGGTATTGAGGTCGTTATTCATCCTTGCGATAGCCAACGGAAGATTCTCCAAAGTCGACTGGGTGTAAATCTGGACATCGTCTGCATACATGTGGTAGAGAGAGGATAGGTTATGAGTAATCGAATTGATGAAAATAGAGAAGAGTAACGGAGACAACACGCCGCCTTGCGGTACGCCAGCAGAAATATCGCGCCATGATGAGTACGTATCATCAGAGCGAATTCGCTGCCGATGACCACGAAGGTAACTGTTAAACAAGTCAATGATTGCAGGAGATACGTTAAGAGAACGCAGCAGACTAAGTAGGACATCAAAATCAACACTATTAAAAGCATTGCTGAAATCCAATAAAATCATAATGGTGAGTTGCTTATTGTCCATACCCCATCGAATGTCATCAGTAACTTTTATAAGGGCAGTAACCGTATTATGTCCAGGGTGAAATCCAGATTGGCAGGGATTGAGCAAATTGTTCTTGCTTAGGAAGAGATTTAACTGAAAGTGGATTAGTTTTTCAAGAACTTTGGAAAGGAAAGGTATAATAGAGATAGGACGAAAATCAGAAAAGGAAACAGAATTAGCTTTCTTTGGAAGAGGTATAACATTAGCGCCCTTCCAAGCTACAGGAAATATACAGCAAGAGACACGTTCATTTAGAGTATGTGTGATCACGGGAGCGATAATATCATGAAGAGGAATGATCATAATACGACTCACATTATCGCTGCCGATGGCATTGGATGAGACGGACAGAATGTTCTTCTTAACATCACACACAGTAAACTGACTTAACGCGAACGGAGGATAAAGAGGAGTCGAAGTCGTAGAAAGTGAGTGAAGAGTACGTGATTTAGTTGACCTATCAAATAAGTTCGTTGGAGCAGAAAAATAATGATTTTAGAGTTCTGTATCTACATTAAGAACAGATGAGTTCTGAGAAGATTTACCAACTCCAACAGTCTCAAGAAATTTCCAAACTCTGTGAGAGTCGCCGTTCTCGACTGATGTATGAATATAGAGTCGTTGTGCATGCCTACATAATGTATTGCTGCGATTCCTAGCTTTATGATACTTCCTTAGATTTACTTCAGAGTTATTTAATTTACATTTTGTTTTAGCAACGTTTTTCCTGTGTATACTATTTTTGATGTCTTTAGTTAGCCCGGGAGCAGGAAGGTGTTTCAACTTGACTGAATCAGAAATACTAATTAACAAAGGAATAAAAAATAACTGATACTTGACGAGTTACACGTTGGCAGAGTGAATTTGGAGTTAGTACACATATGTCAACGGTGTTAAGTATTCTTGTGAATAATATCGACACCCAATACTCGTACAGGTTGTATTTAACTTTAATATATATAAGAAATATAAAAGGTTTGCACATTTTGTACCTGTATTAATTATTTTAATTAAGTACCAACTTGCATTTTGAATGGTTCTCATTTTTCATATTATATACATATGATTAGCAGAAATATTATATATACAATAATTAAAATATTATTGTAGAAGTAATTACTTCGTTTTATAATTTTAAAATTGCATTTAAGAGACATACATTCAATTATTACGGTTGATGCGTAAGTACTTGTTAAATATAATGTATTAATAAGTGTTAGGTATTATTACAATCCATTTACTTTTAATATAGTTAATTAAGCCGTAGTGTACTTAAAATAATTATTTATCTATTTATATATTAAGAAACACGTGTAGGTTAAAATAAATTTGCCGTTTTAAATTTAATAATTATATTGTTAACATGTACTTTAAAGATTACCTATTTACATTGTTAACTTGTTATTGTATACATTACAGGTCGACAACAACCGAATCCCAGTGTGTCCGAGGAAAGGGAGTTAGTAAAAAAGCGTGGAAGTTTTAAAGGTCGCTTAACAGCATTTATTAATTACCTCGATGCATTGAGTGATAAAAAATTAAGCAGTTGTGATGTTACTGAATTGCAATTGCGGAGGGAACGGATCGAGTCGTTGTACGTGCAATATGATGAGGTACAGTTGCGTTTGGAATGTATAGTTGACGATGTATAGTTGACGATGTATATTATAAGGTATTGTCTAGATCTCAAGAATTTTTAAAGTTTTACAATAAAGACAGTGAGTCTATATGTAGTGATAGGAATACAGGTGTCAGTATTTATAAACCTATTAAGTTGCCTACAATACAGCTACCATGGTTTAATGGGTGTTGTAGTAATTGGCTAGAATTTCGTGACACTTTTACTAGCCTCATCCATAATAATGATGAAATTGACCAAATAAATAAATTCCATTATCTGCGTGCTTTTTTGGTGGGATCTGCTGCTGTGGTTATTCAATCGATTGAGTTTTCCGCTAGTAATTATACAGTTGCTTGGAGTTTAATATGCGATCGTTATGATAATAAAAGATTATTAGTGCAGAATCACGTGTCAGCCTTATTTTATATCGAAGCTGTTACTAGGGAGTCTTCTGTGGCATTAAAAGGGTTGATAGACCAATTAAATAAAAACTTGCGTTCTTTAGAATCCTTAGGTGAGCCAGTTAAACAATGGGACACTTTATTAACATATTTAGTTACTCGCAAGTTAGATCAGAAGTCTTATCGTGAGTGGGAGGAGCTTAAGAGCCGTGTAGACAAGAATAGCAAAATTACATTCGATACATTCCTTCAATTCATTCATACGCGCGCTGACTTAGTTGAAACTTTAGAGTTATCACGAAACAATACGCCTATGACTAATAAACACGTTCCAAAGATAACATCCATGGTAACGACACAGAGTTCTGGTTGTCCAAGCCCTGAATCAGTCACTAAGACTTGTCCCTGTTGTAAAGGTGACCACAGTCTAACTAATTGTTCACAGTTCCTTGCATTAAGTAACGAAGCTCGTCTTAAGTTAATACCGAGTTATAAAGTGTGTTACAACTGCTTTCGTTCAGGTCATTTTGCTAACAATTGTAAAAAACCAGGGTGCAAGTTATGTAAGCGTATGCACAATATATTAATTCGCGTCTCTGACATTAAAGGTAATCGCTATGAAATGAATAATAATATATCAGCGTCTCAGTCAACGTCTGATGCGCCTGAGCGCTCGATTCACACTGGCGCTGGTAACGTCGCTTTATCTGCGAACCTCTCGCCTTCGTAAAGCAAAAATAATAACAAGCAGCGCGGCGTGTTATTATAAAGCTTTAGTTAAAGTATACGATCATAATAGTGTTGAACATATAGTGCGTGTGGCACTCGACAGTGGCAGCACATCATGCTTTATGTCGGAGCGATTATGTAAACGGCTCAAGTTATATACTAAACAAGTAGATGGATCAATCTTTGGCAAACGTGAATTCTCGCGTAGGCAATACATGTCAGGTTAAAATGACGTCACTAGATAACAGCGATAGAGCTAAGTTATTTTGTTTTGTATTGCCGTTAATAACAAATGACATGCCCTGTTGCCTGAGTGCCTGATTATTATTTGAAGCAACAATGTAAGCCTGTGTACCGTCAACTTAATTTTGCATATAATTGCCGCTCACCGTCACCGTTTGATGGGGATTAGCGTACTTACCGACAACGAGTTAATACACTTTCTAAGTTATCCAAATTCGCCTGTTTTATTTCGTCGAGCCAGTTATTCCCGTACAATACATGCTCTATATTTTTCTCTTTGTGGTGTGGTGTACAATAAAGTATAAAGTAAAGTAAAGTATTTGATCAAAAGATTTATTATTAATTCGTATGTTAATAATTGTTGTAATAAAATTAATTGCTCCTAAAATTGATGAAATTCCAGCTAAATGTAAAAAAAAAAAAATTGCTAAGTCTACTGATGAGCCTCTATGAGCAATATTAGAAGAGAGTGGGGGGGGGTAAACTGTTCATCCTGTTCCTGCTCCATTTTCAACAATTCTACTAGTTATAAATTAATAATATTAGTGAAGACGGTAAAAGTCAAAATCTTATATTATTTATTCGTTGGAAAGCTATATCTGGTGCTCCTAATATTAATGGAATTAATCAATTACCAAATCCTCCGATTATAATAGGTAGAACTATAAAAAAATAATATAATAAAAGCATGAGCTGTAATAATTGTATTATAAATTTGATCATCTCCAATTAAAGCTCCTGGGTTTCTTAATTCAGTTTGAATTAATAAACTAAGAGAAATTACTACTATTCCTACTCAAATTTCAAAAATAAAATAAAAAATTACCAATATCTTTATGATTTGTTGAAAATATTCATTTTCGCTTAAATAAAATGGCCGAGTTAAAAGCGATAAATTGTAAATTTATTTACGGGAAATTTCTCTTTTATTAGCTTTATATTAAAAAATGATATAAAATTGCAAAGGCTTAAAGAGAAATTTCTTAAAAAAAATAAGATTCTAAGAATTATTCCTAATAAAGAGATAAAAAAGAAAGAAAATAATTTAAATATGGAAATTTTAATAAAAAAAAATATATATTAAAATTAAATAATTGATTAATATAATAAGTATTTAAGATATAAAATAAAACACTTATATTAAAATAAAAAAAGAATAAAATAATATATAAATTAATCATAAATTTTCTCTAGTAGATAATGCTGCTAATATTCATCCTTAATTTTAATAATTTAAATTAATGAAATTTGATTAAATCTTCTAATTGTACCTAATCTTCTAGTTGTATTATTTATTGTCGTAATTTTTAATGTAATAATTCAATAAGAATTACGACAATAAATAATAAATTGCAATTTATATAATATAAGGACGAGGGAAATGAAACGCTCGAATGTTGATATAAGACTACTTTTTTAACGTTACTGGTGTGGGTTTTATATTATGATGGCACTAAACATGTGTATACACCTTCCCTCTCAAAGAAAGAAAAAAAAAAGAAATGCATATATTTCTTTTTTTTTATGTTAAAACAGTATTTAAATCATCATATTATTGACATAGGTGCAACATTAAAGAAATCATAAAAAAAACTTAAGACTATTATTATAATTACAAAAAAAATGAACTACAATGTGTATACATAACATATAATAATTTTTTTACGTATATTTTAAGGGTAATACAATTTCGTTCGATTTTTGTGAATCACATAATTTTTTCCATCTTTCAATATTTCAACATTTGGTGAACAATCTTTAATAACTAAATATGAACCGGAATAAATTGCGCTGAGTTTGTTGCCTGCTTCTTCTTTAACTAATATCAAATCATTGATTTTAAAAGTTATAGGGTTCATTTTAGAATCATATTTTGATTTTCGAACAATTTTACTATTTATAAGATTTTCTCTTGCTTCTTTTTGTGAGGTTTGTAGGCGATATTTTAATTCTAATGGATAATCATCGTAATTATAGAGGGGTTCTACGGTTTTTCTTAAGTTACTAGGTAAAGTACATTTTTTGCCATAAACTAACTCGAATGGGGTATATTTTGTTTCACCGTGAACGGAAGTATTATACGAGAAACACCAAAAGGGTAGCCAAGACTCCAAGACTCGGAGTGGCTGTCAGTCTGTATGCGTAAAAATGCTCCTAAACTCTTATAGGAATTTTCTAAAGCGCCGATGCTCTCATGATTTTATGCTGTGGAATTTAATTTTTTAATTTTTAATAAACCACATACCTCTTTCATTACTGTGGACATAAACTCGGTACCTCGATCTGTGGCTATTTCCTTGGGTATTCCATATCGAAGAATGAAGTTATTTACGAAAGCCTGTGCAACTTCAACTGAACTCTTAGAAACTAACGGATATGCTCCTACGTATTTAGATAACTCACATTGGAGTGTTAATATATATGAATAATTATTACTATCTCTATCTAAAGGTCCTACAATATCTAAGAAAATTTTTTCGAAGGGAGTTTGAGCTGTAGAAGTTACAATCATAGGCTCCCTAACGGGTATAGAATACTTTTGTTTCTGGCATTTGTCACAGCGTCTCACAAATGCTGTTATATCTCGTTCGATACCTGGCTAAAAGTAATATTTTTTAATGTTATTCAACATCCTCTTAATACCCGCGTGGCCACTAGTGGGGAGGAGATGAAAATCATTTAATATTACTCTTTGGTCGTCTTTTTTGTCAATTCTTTCAATTTCATTTAACACAATAATTCTTGGACCGTATATGGTATACTTCGTTAATATTTATTTTTTTACAAAAATCAGACAGCTCCCTCACAAATTCGCCTCGCGATAATTGTGATCGAATAGCTGGATTTATATAAATTGTCATTTTCTTTAAAACGTATATAAAAGTTCTAGATTCGCATGCGATTTCATTGTCCTTTCGTAATTTTTGTAAATTACTTTTGTTGATAAATCTTAATTCTATCGATATCTTCGGTTTGTTGTGTACCTCTACGACTCTTGGGTGATCAAGCCAATCGTCCGCATTCACACTATCACACAAAGAATCATTGTTAATCCCTGACATACTATGTTCCTCTCCCATCCTTTTCTTCTGAGCTCTAGTCAACACATTCAAACTACACTCACTCATATCTTTTAAGTCTTTTGATGTAATACGTATTCTAGATAAAGCATCTGCGGCGGAATTTTTACTTCCTCTTACATACTTTACTATATAATCGTATTCTTCGAGCGCAAGTCTAAATTTCAATAACCTACTCGAAGGATCTTTCATGTTAAAAAGATAAATGAGAGGTTTGAAAGAACGTCCGTATAAATAAGGCCGGAAGTGTTTAACAGCCCATACAATCGCTAATAATTCTTTTTCGATTGTTGGGTAGTTCTTTTCCGCTCTATTTAAAGTTCGGCTAGCATATGCTATAGGTTTACCATTTTTATTGGACAGTACGGCTCCTATAGCGTAACCTGATGCATCCGTTTGAACTACAAATTGGTTACTTTCAGAAAAATCTGGGTATTGCAGTAACGGAGGTGACATCATATCTTGTTTTAATGAATTAAATGAATGTTGACACTCGTCACTCCAATGAAATTGTACATTTTTACGGCATAATTTATTTAAATAAAAAGCTTTCTCTGCAAAATTTGGAATAAATTTACGATGAAAGTTCGCGAATGCTACAAAGCGATTTACCTCGTCTGTATTAGTAGGAATAGGGTAATTTTGTAAGACTTTGATTTTTTCAGGATCCGGTAAAACACCATCTCCAGATACAACATGACCCAAATACAGTAATTCCTTTTTTAAAAATGTACACTTATCGGGGTTTAGCTTTAAATTAACTTGTTTTAATCGTTCAAATACTTCCGTTAAATTTTTATTGTGATCTGCTAAATTTCTACCAAAAATTATGATGTCATCAAGGTAAATAGAACATTTTTCAAATGTTAAGCCTGCCATAGCCATATTCATCATTCTAGAGAAAGAGCTGGGACTGGTTTTAAGACCCATTGGCATTCTGGTCATCTGGTATTGACCAGAACAGAATGCTGTATACCCACGGCTATTTGGATCTAATTCCACATTATAGAAACCTTGATTTAAGTCTAAATGTGTATAATATATACAACCTGAAAGAGAGTCGAGTATTTCTGTAATATTCGGCAAAGGAAACTTATCATCAACTATGGAATTATTTAATTTACGATAATCGATTACTAATCTCCATTTTTTATCGTTACTTTCCGATTTTTTAGGTACCAGTAGAATGGGACTTGACCATTCACTCTTACAAGGTTCAATAATTCCTTGATTTAACATTTTATCTAATTGCCTTTTTATTTCTACATTTTGAGAATGGGGTAATCTGTATGGTTTTACATAGACTGGATCTACATTGGGTTTTAATGTAATTGTATGTTTATAGATATCAGTCACAGTCAAGTTTGTCTCCAGGTAAATAAAAGATATCACAGTATTTCGCACATATGTTTTCGATTGATACCTGTTCTTCCCCCTTTAGATATTCGTGTAATTTTAAAATACAAAATAATTTTTTTACGCGTTCCGAATTCTTATTCGATTTTCCAAACATACATATATTATACTCACTCGCACTATAAATGTTAGGGCTTACGTCACCCAAACAAAAGTCTCTGTCGCTTGTATTTATTATTCGAATCGGTATTTTCCGATAACTCTTTCGAACATACCACACAATCATCTTTCATATCAGTATTTATAAAATGTATAGATTCCGATCGCGACGGAATATACAAAACCTCATTATTAATATTACTATAAGTAGGTAAATAAATTCGATCATTATTTGAATTAATCAATGAAAAATAATTGTTTTCATAATCAATTATCGCCGCATACTTTTTGCAAAAGTCATCGCCAATTATAGCAGGAACTTTAGTAGGTAGAGTATCAAATACAAAGAATTTATGTTTAAAAGATCCTTGGGGCACTTCCAAATTAAGAAAGACATATCCAATTGCTTCAACACTACCTCCAATTCCGCTAAACTCACATTTCTCTTTATGGAATGTAATGTTATAAGTATAAACAAGTTTCGATTCTAGCGCGGAAATTGATGCGCCGGTGTCAATTAAACAATGTGAAGTAAAACAATTGTTAAAAGTAAATTGAACTAAACGCGAATGATTATTACATGAAAATATATGACCTTTACTCACGAAAAAACTGATTATTATTATCAACAGATGGGGTGGGTTGGGACTGTGAATTATTTCGATCGATGATGTTTACATAACCTCGATTTTGCCCAACGCTTAAGCTATTGTTTCCATTTTTCATACCTCTATTCTGGTACGGGCGGGATTTACCACGCCATGATCTACCTCGCTGAGTGCCACGCCACGTTGGCTGTTGGCCTCTGCTCATACCACCGCCGTGCTGCGGGTGGGCACGGTACCCTCGATATTGATCACCTCGGTAATTATAACGTCCCCTGGAATTTCGAAAACAGGAAACTTTTTTATTTATGGTCATCAAATTGGAATTAGAAGTGGATGGCAACTCCTCATCTAATGCAGATTGAATAGCGTCTTTTAAGGATGTAAAGTTACGCGCTGTAATTATAGTCCCGGTTCTACGATTTCGCAGTCCATCAGCAAATCGTTTGATTGCTTGCTTTTCATTTAAGGGTTTAAGGACCTTATAAGTCTCTGGGTCGTTATCTGCCTGTGAAATAGTTAAGTCAACAAATATTTCAGTGATTTGCTTACCGTATTCTTCGATGGTCAACTCATTCTGCTTAAAATTCAGCAACCGTGTTTGGATGGCCGTAGCAGATTTTTTCGGCAAAAGCTCTTTTTTCATATCATGAATTAAGTCTGAAATACTAGAATAGCTTGGATGTAATTTAAGTTTTGCTGATTGCGATAAACGATTTTTTAACACAAAATTTATTAATTGGGGCTTAGAATCGGCAGTAAGGGTGGTTTCATAATATTCAACGGAATCTATTAGCTGTTTAGTTACAGATAAGTCGTCATTCATAACCGGTAACAAACTCAGAGCAACTTTTAAATCAAATTTTTCCATGTTTATAGTTTCTATAGTCTGACCTGAATTACTAATAAATTCTTTCGAATCGGATGGCGTTGAAGAGTATCTAACAATATCTTTATACAATGAAAGAAATTGCTGTGAATAATCGACAATCAACTCACTATCGCTAGCACTAATATTACCACAATTTACTTCTTTTTGCAAATAAGAATTTAATGTTAAATATTGGCTATACAAACTATTTGCTTCGCTTAACTTAACAATGTAAATGTTACCCTTTCTACGCTCAGGACCAATTTTCCTTAAGTATTCTTTAATCAATTTTAACTCTTGGCGCAATATTTTTAAATTATCTGCCATATCAAAATATAAAATTTATACATATTACTAAAATTCATTATTACTAATTACGTATTTTGAAGTTATACAAAAATAATATGAATACTTTAACACTAATTATCTAGTTATTACAAATATATTGCTACATAATATGTATTATTATAATTATATAAAACTATCAAAGTCCGTCTCTGCGTTGCATCCCTTATATAGGCATGTTCTGCATTCTGGAGTCACGTTACTCGCGCACTGTTTGGACAAATCACAAATTTTTCTTTCTTGAATATTAACAATTTTTAGAGGCGGCTCCAATCCAAAATCACTTCAATTTATGTTTCTTGTTCAGCAACAGCTGGAGAACCGTGTAGGGTAGCCCGTTGACGTCTGAACGATCCACGAAGTACATATTGATGTATACCCTGCTGGACCCAGCGATGATGCATTTTTCGGTATACTCTCCATACAATGTAGATGATAAACAGACTCATCAACAGTAATATTATAAGTAAAAGAATGTTTGTGGTGGACGCATGGAATTTTAATTCTTTTATATATGCATTATTTTCGGCAGCTACAGAATTTTGGTTTATAAAAATGTCCTCCTTTTCTACTTTCGAATTACACATATTTTAAACTACAGTGACCATTATTAACTTTGAACTTTGGCGAGTTTGAATTTACACGTGTCGGTAATTTAAATTAAAGCAACTCGCGTTACCGATGCGCATACATCCTGGCAGGGTCGCCATATAAGGACGAGGGAAATGAAACGCTCGAATGTTGATATAAGACTACTTTTTTAACGTTACTGGTGTGGGTTTTATATTATGATGGCACTAAACATGTGTATATCTAGATAGATATCACAATAATATGAAATTAAGATTATTGAGGAATTTTTTTGTCATCTTATTAAAATTAAAATGAAGGAGTCTGAACGAGGTATTACATTATGTTTTGCTAATATTTGGCTGTCGGTACGGTGCGACACAGAATAAAAAGCTCCGTAATATTCTCACAGTAAAAAATTACAAAAGTTAATAAATGTGTGTCTTTGTGTGCTTATAATTGACTGATGCCTAAATGTTATTGTATTGATAAATAAATATATATATATAATAACTCTAATATTATATGATAACTCTAATAATTCTCGTATATAGGAGTGTACCTAAGAAAGAAAAAAGAAGGGTAATC
Source organism: Nymphalis io (assembly GCF_905147045.1). Taxonomy (NCBI): domain Eukaryota; kingdom Metazoa; phylum Arthropoda; class Insecta; order Lepidoptera; family Nymphalidae; genus Nymphalis; species Nymphalis io. Next base: position 5,056,592 of record NC_065915.1, on the reverse strand, counting down.
TTAATAGGTGTAGTGAGTGGCGATCAAATGTGATTGTAGAATGAGTGTAAGATTATTAATAAACAAAATGATAAATAAATCGGAATAAATAACAATAACTTTTTGCGTCGGTAACGGTTCAATAAAAATAATGACTGAGATTGAGAAGTATTATCCTACCTTCAGTTAATTTTATACGTCATTCATTGTATAACAATGTATACGTGCGAAGCATCCTAGAATATTGTAGTACAGTATGGGCACCACATTAAAACGTGAATCAACTAAAAATTGAGAGAGTACAAAAAGATTTTTGCGTCATTTAACTTTTTCAAGTGAAGGTTCAAAACAAAATTATAACTACAAAGACCAATTAACATTTTATAACATGTACAGCCTTTCAAATCGTAGAACTCTTGGATCTTTTTTTCTTGTACAAAATAGTCAGAAATAAAATTGACTGCCCTCAAATTCTCAGGGGAATAAATTTCAATGTGCCTAGGAAATATGTCAATATTATCCAATAAGTGTTTTTACATTAGACCATCTTAAAATAAACTAGGACAAAATGCACCTCTTGTAAGATTAAGTAACATATTTGAGGACTCCATTAATAAATACAAATCTCGGGGAACTGTTTCTCGGGGAACTGTATCCCCACCCAGGCGAGTTTGTCCCTCCACAGATGGCCCCTCGCTCTGTGATAGAAGACCTAGTGGCTCCACCATTGATCACGGAGCGAGAAATGGAGATGGCCCTCGGCCGCTTGAGGATCAAAAACACGGCGACGGGTCCGGACGGTGTTCCAGGGCGTGTTCTGTACGATGCCCTGGAATACCTAGGGTACAAGGCTTCGGGAGCTGTTCAACGAATGTCTGCGCAGCGGGCAGTTTCCGAAGTCTTGGAAGCAAGGGAAGTTGGTGCTCTTGCCAAAGGAGGGGCGGGCACCAGGCTCCTCTTCGGCATATAGGCCGATAGTGCTGTTGAACGAGACGGGCAAATTGTTTGAGAAGATTCTCGCAGCTCTTCTCGTTCAACACCTCGACGAGGCCGGTCCGGGTCTCTCGGAGGCTCAGTTCGGATTCAGGGCGGGCCGTTCAACGATCAACGCCTTGAACGCCCTGAAGACTCGGACCACGGAAGCAGTGGCCCAGGGGCAAGTGGTCCTGGTGTCGTTAGACGTTGCAAACGCCTTTAACAGTCTCCCAAGGGGTGCCGATCTATCTGAGGAGACTGTTGGAGGCGTACCTCCAGGACAGGGAGGTCGTATGGGCAGGAAGCGACGAGAAGTTGGTCCAGCGTCGGGTAGGCCGCGGCGTTCCACAGGGGTCGGGCCTTGGCCCAATTCTTTGGAACGTCGGTTTTGATTGACTTCTGAAGGCACCCGTCCTTCCCGTTATGGGGGTGTTCTGTTACGCGGACGACACCCTCATTACCACGACGGGGCGGGACTTTGGGGAGGTAGCCCGCCTGGCCGAAGTTGGAACAACTTTGACCGTGGACCGAATGGAAATGCTGGGCCTGAGGGTCTCCATATCCAAAACGGAGGCTCTCCCCTTTCACGGTCCACGGAGAGGCCCCCCTCGGGGGGCGAGTATTACCGTCCACGGGACGGTGATCAAGGTGCAGGCCCAGATGAAGTATCTGGGCTTGATCCTGGACGGGCGATGGAGCTTCAGACAGCACTTCGTGCAAGTCGGCCCGAAGCTCATCAATACAGCTGCCACCTTGTCGCCTCCTACCCAACGTGGGAGGACCGGGATCGCTATGTCGGCACCTCTATGCTGGCGTAGTGAGGTCGATGGTACTGTACGGTACCCCGATGTGGGTCGATGCGCTCACTGCTCACAACCGGACCCTCCTGCGAAGGCCGCAGAGGGTCATAGCGGTAAGAGCGATAAGAGGGTATCGTACGGTGTCTTGGACAGCGGCGACGCTCCTCGCGGACGATCCGCTCTGGGAACTCCAGGCGGAGGTACTCGCAGAGGTGTACCGCTTCCGGGCCGATGCGAGAGACCGCGGCGACCGTCCAGGGTCGGCGGATGTCGGGCGGATCAGGGCTCTAGCCCAGCAAGCCCTGATAGCCCGATGGGAGGAAGATCTCAGGTCCCCACAGCGGACCTGGCGACAGTGGAGGCGGTACGTCAAAAGAAAACGAGGCACGCTCTCGTTTAGGTTAACGCAGGTACTTCCGGTAAGCACGGCTGCTTCGATAAGTACCTGCAACAAGATAGCACGGCGGGAAATGTCACCTTCCTGCCACGAGTGTGGTGCTCCAACCGACACGGCGCAACACACCCTGACGGAGTGTGCCACGTGGGGGCCCCAGAGGCTTTCTCTGGCGGCAGTTGTCGGCAGAGACCGCTCCTTGCCGAGCATCATCAACGCGGTCTCGGAAGCGATGAGTGTTGGTCGGAAATGGTCTCCTTTTGTGAGAATGTAATGTCGCAGAAGGAGGCCGCGGAGCGGGAGCGGGAATAGGACGCTGCTGCAAACCTGCTCCGCCGAAGAAGACTGGGGAGAAGAATGAGGCGCTGTGCGCACCTTCTCCCTCCGCCGCAATAGTCGTCGCTGGGTCTAGGGGGTTCTCAGTACCCTGGTAATCCCCATAGAGAATAGAGGCCTGCATACGCAGGCCACCTGTCAGAACGTCGCGGTAGCATGCGCAAGCGATCCTGTGGCGCTCCTCCTTATGATGGAAAGGGTACCGCTGGTTTTTTAGTGGGTATTCCGTTGTTGCGCCCCAAACAACGGAATACCCACTCGACATCATCTTCACTGTTCCCGTGGGAGAAACGCGTAATGCGTTTTTCCAGCGTAAAAAAAAATACAAAAAAAATTTCTGCAATTATTATTAGAATTCTAATTACAAAAAAAACTTATGTTGCAAGCATGTTAGTTTAAGAAATTAATGAAAAAATGTTTTAAAAGTTATTATTATTATTCAACTTAAATTTTGAAATTTTTAATTAATTACTAATTATTGTTTTCTTATTTAAATTATTTTATTATATATTTTTAATGTGATAAATGAATTGAGTGCACTCGTTAATTATAATATTTACAGCATTATTTTCAATATTATTAATTATTATTATTTATTTATTTTTATTTATTTTTTTTTCTATGAAATGTGGTAACAATTTTTAGTAATTTAGTATTGTAAAAAATATTGCTTATGTTATAATCTGTTTATACTGTACCTTAATATGCATGTTGTGGCCGTCTTTAAAAGTCGCACATTATATGTAAGTTGAATGTGTTTGTTTTTTTTATTACATGTAAAAGTGTGGTGACTGCTGATGGTCCTTCATAAAACAAAAAAAATGAAACAATTTAATCAGGATAAACCTTCTATAATATTAAGAAATCAAAAATGAAAGGGTCCTGATCCTATTTTTATTAATAATGAAGAATTAATAATAATAGAAAATAAATTATCAGTTATGAAAATTTTGCGGGATAATATACATAATAAAACAGAAAATCACAAAATAAATTGAGGCAATTGATTGGGTAAGAATCTTCTGAGTTTAATAAATTATTGGGGTTAGATATAAGAGGGATAAAGCTTAATAAATTAATTTTTAATCCAATTCAATATCAATCAAAAATTATTTGAAATAGAAATTAATTCTAAAAATGCAATAAATAAAAAAAATATTTTATTTGAGTTATTTAAGAATAAAATTTGAAATAAGAATAATCTGTTATGAACAATTTCATATTATAATAATTATATGTTAATGTAAGATGCATGGTCATTTTTGAAATTACAAGATATAGTTTAATTCTATAAAATATAATTAATAAAGTTATACATTATTTACTGTAATTTTATAAAATATAACATTATTTACTCTATCAGAATAATCCTTTTATACGGCACTTTATTTTTAAAAAAAGGTATATCCTTTATATTTGGTGTATGAACTCAAAAGCTTAGTTTTAGCTTATTTTATATATATGTTAATTTAATATTATATATATATATATATATATATATATATATATATATATATTATAGAAGGCGGACGAGCATATGGGCCAATACCATATACCAATATAGGCCATACCTGATGGTAAGTGGTCACTAAACGCCTACATAGCCAATGCGCCACCAACCTTGGGAATTAAGATTTTATGTCCCTTGTGCCTGTAATAACACTGGCTCACTCACCCTTCAAACTGGAACACAACAATAACAAGTACTGCTGTTTTGTGGTAGAATATCTGATGAGTGGGTGGTACCTACCCAGACGAAAATAAATATATATTAAAATAATAATTAAAATAAATACTAAATTATCGGGTGAAATTTTAATTTAATTAAATTTTATTTAAATGTTTTGATTTTATAAATTTAAATATAAACTAGGATTAGACCTATTATTAAAATTTTAATTTATGGTACTACAATAGTAAATAATAGTTTATTGGAACTTAAATAATATAGCGGTATTTTAGTTCGTTTAGAGGAATCTGTCTCATCATCATCATCACCATCATCATCATATCAGCCGAAAGACGTCCACTGCTGGACAAAGGCCTCCCCCAAGGATTTCTACGTTGGCCCATCTTGCGATGCTCGTATCCAACGTTTTCCCGCGACTCTCTTTTACTCGCGTCTGCGAGTAATGTGCCCCACCCACTGCCACTTCAATTTAGCAATTCTTCGGGCTTTGTCGGTTACTTTGGTTCGCCTGCGGATTTCATCATTTCTGATTCGATCTCGCAGAGAAATTCCGAGCATAGCCCTTTGAGTGACCTTGAGCCTTCTTATGAGGCCCATTGTGAGCGACCACGTCTCTGATCCGAATTCCGAAATCCGATTCTTCTGGATCAGAATCTGTCTAATAATTGATAATCCACGAATAAATTTAATTGATTTATAATTTTGTATATCATTGTTAAAAACATATTTTTTAGTAAAAATAATATTTAAAATATAGAAAAAGAATAGAAATTAATTTAGATCAAGATGCAGATTATAATTAAGAATATGATGGATTACAATAAATATATTTAAATGAATAAAATATCTGTAATAAAAATTTTAAGGTGGATTTAAGTGTAATTTTAATTAGTTTATTAAAATGATTATAAATTAAAATATGTACATATTGCTCGTCACTTTCGTTTAAAATTGAAATAAGTCGTAACGAAGTAGAGGTACTGTAAAGTGTTTCTAGAAAGAACAAATTAGAGCTTGTTGAAGTATTTCATTTACATCTAAAGGAAATTAAAAATTAATTAATTTGAGGAGGTAAATTAATAAATAATAAAAAAAAATATTTAAAAAAATAATGGGAGTGTAGAGTATTTTTAATAGAAAAAAATTAATAGTTTTATAGTTAAATATTACTGTTAAGGAAATTATAAATAAATGAAAATTAATTAAAATAATCTTGTGTATCACAGTTTATTATTAATAACTTATTTAAATAAATCTAGAATTTAAAAGAGTTAATTCGTTAAAAAAAGGTTAATGTTGAATAATTTTTTTAAATAACTAATAAGAAATGAAATGTTAATCGGTTTTAAATATATCAATAGATTAGAAATGAATTATAATTATTTTATATTTTTTTAATTAATTATAAAAATTTAATATTTTAAGGGATAAGCTTTAAATTAAAATATTATAATTAATGAAAACATTCTTTTTTAAATGTATATTGTTTAAAAATTATAATTTATTATAAAAACATTTGATTAAAATAATTGATTTATTAAGACTTGAGTTTATTGTTTTAAGAATTTTTTAAATATTATTTTTAACAATAATAAACTATAATATACATATATTATTTGTTTTTTTAGTATTTTCTGTGTGTGAGGGGGTTTTAGGTCTTTGTATTTTAGTTTCTATAATTCGAACTCATGGAAATGATTATTATCAAAGATATAATTTAATTTACTATGATAAAGTTTTTAATAATAATAATACTTTTATAATTCCTTTGTTTTAAAAAGAATAGTTTATTAATCCTATAATAGCGATATGTAATAGCAATATTAAAATATTTAAAAAATTGTAAAATCATTGTTCTAAGCGTTGATAAAAACAAATAATTGAATGAATATATGTTAAACGATTCAATCCGTCATATGTGTAAAAATGTGGCAAACGTGGATTATATTTATGTTGGAAGATATGATAATATTACCAAAAACGGATGGGTAAAATATGTTTATCAAAAAATTAATTATTTCTTAGATTACCGTTACTATAAATATAAGTATTTAGTCTCAAAAAATTGGCTACTTAAAGCACATTTTAGTGGCTTACAAAATAATAAAATTATAAATACAATAGATAATTTGTATAAGGAAAATAGTGTTACCAGTAAAATCAGTAGCGTCTTTACTTTTTTAAGATTGAAAAAATAATACGAGTGAGAATGTAAATGTAATAGTATATTTTCTGTAGTTCATCAAAACATAACCGGGCTATTAAATAAACTAGATTTGATTGAATTAAATTTAAATGAATTATATTATAGCAATTTTCATGTCAATGCACTTTGTTTTACTGAAACGTTTATAAAAGAAGGTGAGGAACACAATATTAGTCTACGTAACTATAATACAGCATCAACTTATTGTAGAAAACCGGAAAAGCGTGGGGGATTTTTGATTTTTATTTAATAGTCTGTATACTATTAAATAAAAACTTAGAATGTAAACCAATACAACTATGCCGTTATATTTCAACAGATAAAATATTTGAATGCTGTGGTGTAGATATACCTCTCCTGAAATATCAAATTATTTGCTTATACAGAACACCCAACTCGAACATAAATATATTCTTTAATAAACTTATTTTTAAGAAGGCTTACCAAACAAGATAAAAAATCTATCATTTTAGCAAGTGATTTTAACATTGATATATTAATAAATAATAAAATCACAGAAGAATTTAAAAACATTCTATTAGAATATAATCTTAGATTAAGCATAAATGAGCCAACACGACAAAAATCTTGCATAGATAATATTGCAACGAATATTACCAAAGCTGGAACAATCTTGAAACAGTCTTACCTTTCCGACCGCTTTTGCGCACCATTTTTTTATTTTCTTTTTCTTTGATTGTTTCCTACTTCTCTTATTTTATGTATATGTTGTGCAAAAAGTGTTAAATAAATAAATAAATAAAAAAATAAAAGGGACCAAAAAAATCGTATCAATAACTTGGAGATATGCGGTGTTACACAAACTCCTAATGAAAACCTAGCTGATACGGTATGTCTAATAGTGAAAACCACGGGAGTGTCGATTCTACCCAGTGACTTAGAATGTGTATATAGGATAAAAACCAGAAAACATCAATCCCAAATGGCACCTGTATGTGGTGAAGAACAACCCACAACTGATTTGACGTTTGCTAATATAGCTTCAACCCCAAAAGGAGAAGAGCCGTCACGCATATTAGTTCGTTTTAAGTGCAAAGAAATAAAAGACAAAGTAATCAGTTCAGTAAAAAAATGGCAAAAGTCAAATCAAAGGAGGCTGCTTACAACATCGGATATAGGAATAAGCGGTATTACCCATTAAATTTTCTTAAGAGATAATTTGACTTTCGCAAATCAGCGTCTCCTTCGTACTGTAAAGGATAAGGCTTGCGAACGAAACTTTTCTTTTGTTTGGGTTAAAGATTGCAAAATTTTGGTGCGCAAATCAACAAACTCAGTTGTTTTTCATATAAACTCCATACGCGACATTAGTCGTTTTATATTATGACTATCTTTTATAATCTATGTTCTTGCGAATATACTATGATAGCAGAAATAAAAAAATATTGTAATCTTTTTGGTACTTTTAGAGACAATTGCGAAATTTATATGGTTCAATTAAAATATAATGTAATTATTATTATAAGGAAAATATTTCATGCAAACATTTTAAGAAGGAAAAGTTATGGTATTTTATATTATGTAATTATATATAATATATATATATATATATATATATATATATATATATATATATATAATATATATATATTAAATAATATATATATATTTATGATATTTATAATAAATGCTTAATTCTAAAAAGTTACAAAGTTAAAATTATCTGTGCTGAATGCTCAATCACTAAATACAGGAAGAGACGAATTATCATACACTATAAAATATTTTGATCCAGACATAATTTCTATCACGAAAACATGGCTATCTGAGAAGTTCACGCTAAAAAATTACAATATCCCAGGCTATAATTTTTTTCATGAACCACGATCAGGTTCGCAATCTAGAGGAGGAGGAGTAGGTGCATATATACATTCAAATTTGAGAGTAAAAGTATTGCCAGTAGATTCTTCGGCACTTGAGCAACAGTGGTTTGAAATTAAGATTAAAAGATGCATAACTGCTGTAGGAGTCATCTACCGACCTCCCAAATTTAGTTTTAGCACATTTTTATCTACGCTAGATGACAATCTATCATTTTTAATACCAAAATATGAATACGTATTTGTAACTGGTGACATAAACATTGATTTAAATTCGCATGGATATACTATATGATATGCATAAACTTTTACTGCACTGAATGTAGCGTTTGTGTTGGCAGCATATTTACAAGGCGTAGACTGAAAAGCAGCCTAGCTGAGACTACGACGTTTTCACCACATTATGATATTGTTAACTCTTTTTTATGGTTTTGTACCTTAATTTTTTTGTCTTTGTTTCTTTTTGGTGAATAAAGTTATTTATTATTACTATAATCAAGAGTTGTGTGTAAACTATAATCCGAGAAAACTGGCACATAATAATACAAATGATACAAAAGCCAAAAGATAACAATAACGAAATTGATATGGATGTATGTATTTGATATGTTATTGATATGTACTAGAAACTTAAAAAAGATCATACATATACAGGAGAAGTCTGTTAACTATGTACAATATAATTGTGTGTTAACTATAATCATCATGTTAAATATAATCATTAAAATATATGAATTGAATTGAATATATTACTGGAAACTTAAAAAGATCATACATATACAGGAATTGTGTGTTAACAATAATTAAAGAAAGTAATGACACATAATAAAATATAATATGTAACGTAGTTTTGGCGTACGTTACATGGTTGCTTTGCTTTAAAATAAATACGACAAATTTATTAAAATTATAACCTAAAAACATTAGTTGTCTTGTGTCAATTGACTTTGACAGGTGCAACTATAATTATGTTTATTTAACATTTGAAAAATACCGCTAAATTTGACGTCCCGTCATAATGCAAATTTTTATGCATTATGCATTTTCGAACTAATTTTAATTTATTATCTTTGAGATGCTCTTTGACATTTGTCTAAGACTTCACTTTCCTTCCGGTCATTGGGTCGCAATGGTGACCTAAATTAGTTTTTGCAGTTTTTGTAACTTATTTTTTGTAAACTCATAATATTGTTTAAAAGTACTGTTTTCATGAAAAATATTCCTTATTTTGGTTAAATTGATTATAATCACTATTGGATTGCTTAAATAATCGTGAATTTGATATTATCCTGGTAAACCTCGTGGGAATAAAATTCAAATTGGATTCTTAAGAAACCTACCCTTGGAAGATTTATTTCAAGATGTCTTCATGATATTCCTTGGGAAGACTTCAAGGAGGTTTAATCTTTAATTAAGTAACTTAAAGAACTGGACTATGGTATGTAATTTCTACATATTATTTTCGCCGCTGTAGTGGAACCGCGTGTGATCTATATAAACTGTAATTTGATATTTTATTTGAAAAAGTTGGCATTCAAAGGATTCAAAAAAAATATTTACATATTGTAACTTTGTATTTAGTTTGGAAAGTTATACTTTGATATTATTTATATTTATAACTTTAATTTTGCATTCATTTAAATAACAACTTATTGTTTTGTTAAACTTATTTTGTAAAATTTCACTTTGACTTGTTAAGAATTTAAAAAAAAAGAAATTAGATGTAACTTAATCATATTAACTTTTAACGGATATAATCATCCTGGCGCCCGAGCATTTTACATTTTGGAACTAATAATTTAGAAAATAGATTTACTATCCATTTGGTAAGTCGATATTGTAATAATATGGGTACTTATTCTGACTTCCGGACACTATTCTTTAGAGGTTTGTTTAATTTCTATTTTTCCATCTCTACCGATTTTTAGTTTTATTTGCCTCTTTAGAATTTTAAATTTAACTTAACAAATTCACAGCTACACCCATATAAATAACTTATAATATTACAAATAATGAAAAAATACATAAAAGTTTATAAAAAAAAGAACAAATGAATCTGTTACAACTTGTTTTTTTTACAATTAATAGCACAGCGTTTGGCCGTTGACTTGCCTGATGTTAAGCATCGACACGGTCTAAGATGTAGCACACTTGCCTATAAGAAACCTGTTTACTCTGGATTTGAAGACACTAACATTGTACCTTTCGGGAAATACGGACTCAGGCAAAGCATTCCATAGTTTTGCAGTGCGAATGATAAATGTAGACTCAAAGCGCTTCGTACGTAGGCGGGAAATTTCCACTGTGTACCTATGGTGCTTTGGTCGCGTTTGCCTGGCCGTTCGATAGTAAAAAGGGGCTGGAGGAATCAGTTCGTGTAATTCCTGAGCACATTCTCCGAACTCTCAACAACTAAGTACATTTTAACAAGATAAGAGATAAGATATATTATTTTTTAACTCTGGCTGCTCTCTTGGTCTTGCTTACTTCAGAGGAAGATGGGATAACTTTACTACTTGGAAGAGTAACCTCGCTGGCTATATCAATAGACGCAGTTAAATTAGAGAGATTCTCTTCAGTTTCTATACGATGTCTGGAATCATCTGGGAGCTTAACCATCACATTGCCTTCTAACGTCCAACAGTTTCTCATTCCAAGAGTTCTACGTGCATGGAGAAATAGTGATTGGCGCTGATGAGTCAAAAATTCAGAAACAACATAAGGAGAACCCTTCAGGCCTGCCTTCTTCTTCTACACAGTTGCTTTCAGAGTCAAATCGCTGAATCTCACAAGAACGGGGCGAGAATAATAGATATTTCCTTCTGTGCCTCATCTCAACATTATCAACAACACGGGATATATCAGCTATCTGTTGCCTTAAAATGTTCAAGATTGCCCAAACTTGTTCCTTAAAACAATTGAATTCATCATGCAGACTGCCAATCGAGACACTACTCACTGCTGATGACTTGAGCTGCTTCTCAAATTCTGAAATCTTCTTAAATAAAGATGCTTCTAGTGCTTTTTGAGACTCAATTACAGTGTAACAGTTTGCCATATTTGTGAGAAAAGCTAATACTTAGTGAAATGTAATTGACATTAAGTTGGCCAGTAGGCCTGCGCAGTTATTATGATTAAACTAGTGCTAAATGCATTTATTCCGTAGAAATAAAACTTGTATGTACAAAACACCTTTGAAAGTATTAAAACTGATACCCAAACTGGTAAAAACTTGAAGATAAAGTATTAAAACAAATTTTATATCCTTAAAAAAGTGTTATGTTTTTCTTTGCCTACCGCCAAAAACTCTACTATAATCCCTTTATCATAGATAAAGTGTTGTTAAAGAATTGTGGCAAGTCTGTCGACATGTCTACTAACTCATTAGAAGTAGAAAGTTTTAAAGTCATGTTATCATCTTCATTCGTCATGGCTATGTCCCAAATATTAATTATTTGCGACAATACAATTTGAAATTAAACAAACCTCAAAAGAATAGTGCTCCGGAAGTCAGTAAAAAGTACCCATATTATTACAATATAGATTCAACAAATTGATTTTAAATCTATTTCCTAAATTATTAAATTATAAAAATTTATATTTATTCTACATTATTAATTCCAAAATGTAAAATGCTCGGGCGCCAGGATGATTTCATCCGTTTAATTAATTTGTATTATATTTACTTTAAACAAATTTGTATAAAATAAATTTCTTAGTCTCAACAAGTGAAGTTTTACAAAATAAGTTTAACAAAACAACACAATAAGTTGTTGTCTAAACGAATACAAAATTAATTTTATATCTATAAATATTACCAAAGTTTAATTTCCCAATCCAAGCAACAAAGTATACCATTACTATTTTTGTAACTTTTGAATGCCAACTTTGTAAATAAAATATTAAGTGGCAGTTAATATAAATCACGGCGAAAATAATATGTAAAAATTACACAAGTACTAAAGTCCAGTTCTTTAAATTAGTTAATTTAAGTTTAAACCTTAAAGCCTTTCCAAAGAAATATCATGAAGACATCTTGAAATATATCTTCAAAAGTTAAGTTTCTTAAGAATCCAATTCAAAATTCCAAATGTAGTTCAAAAATATTGACTGCTGAAAGCAGCCATCCGGTCTATCCCGGTTATTTTCCATGAGGTATAATAGGATAATAGCACATCTACGATTATTTAAATATTCCATCAAGGATTTTAATTAATTTTACGAAAATGTGGAATGTTGTTCATGAAAACAGCACTTTTGAACAATATTAGGAAATTTACACAAAATAAAAGTTACAAAAACTTCAAAAACTAATTTAGGTCCCCATTACGACCCAATGACCGAAGGAAAGTGAATCCTTCGAGAAATGTCAAAGAGCATCAAAAAGATAATAAATTAAAATTAGTTCGAAAATGCATAATAATAATAATAATTTATTTTTTCAAGTAACTCATATACAAAATTACAAAAAAATAAAATAAAATAAACACTATTATCTACTACTTATACAATTTACTGGTCCAGCTAAAACTTTACAACAGCGGTTTATAAATATACAGTCTAGTCTGTTAGCAATCATGATTAGAATTTTGTTTCAGCTGGCCCGCACCCTGTGAACCAAGGATGCTCACTTTTTTCGTAAAAACAGTCTATATTCGATCAGCAAACATCCCTGAAGCACTAAAGAAGCGAGGCAATCTAAAGGCGTTATTGTACTGGACACGAAGAAGATTGTATGATTTTAATGTATAATTAGCCCATAAACTACATGTATAAAAAGAAGTATAGTAAGCGCGGAATAAAGTTTTTTTTACAGCCCTTGACGCACGCGCAAATCTTCTGACAATGATGTTAGCTTTTATTGACAATGCTCTCCTCTCCCTTTTAATGTCATTATCATCCTTGAGATTGGTGGTTAGTATATTTCCAAGGTATTTAAATTGGAAAACCTGAGTCAACCTCATATTATTAATTTTTACCGAAGGTATTATTTTCGGACAATTATTACCAGTTTCAAATATCATTATCATGCTTTTTTTACAATATATAAAAACGCACGTGTTTTGGCATAGCCTTCAAAAGTTGCTAATAGTTTTCTTAGACCACAAACTGATGCGCTAAGCAAAACCATATCATCAGCGTAACTGATATTATTGACCTTAACTCCATCAATATGGCAACCAATATGCTGGTTACTGAGTATATCAATGAGCTCGTAAACATAAAGATTGAAGAGCGTAGGTGAGCTTAGCCCTCCTTGCCTTACCCCACATTCTAAACTATACGATCGAGATAGCGCTCCATCCTATTTGACATTGTTAATTGGATTGCTATACCAATGTTTTAAAATTCTAGTAACCTCCGGTGGTATTAGTGTCTGTTCCGGCTTTGTCCAAAAGATATCATAGGCAACCAAATCAAATGCTTTAGACAGATCGAGAATACATGCATAAATAAGTGTTTTACGGTCCGTATAGTATTTTACAGTTTGCTTAATATAAAACAAATTAATTTAAAAAAAAGAGGTTTATAATATTTATACAATTAGAACTAAGCGATTGTATCTAGGCCGTTTTTATTAATACTTAACAGCTGCAAAAAATAATACACCATTTTTTAAACAGTTTTTTTCCGCTGAACCATTGATTGGTTAATAGTATTAAATATAACCATAGATTGGTTAATAGTATTAAATATAACCATAGATTGGTTAATAGTATTATATATAATAGTCAATCAGTCGTAAGGTCTTGACAATTATTTAGATATCAAATCTTTAGTTTCAACTAGCAGAAACTATCACACGTTGTCTTGTCCTTACCTAAAATTTCAGCCTATACACGTCTCCCTGCTGAGACCTCTCCCATTGAGGAGAAGGTTTGGAGTTTATTTCACCACTCTATAAAAGAGGTTGGATACACATGTGGTTGAATTTTATCCGACACATGCAAGTTTTCCTTCACCGCCGCGCCCATGAGTAATAATATATAAATGAGATAAAAATTCAGTATTGTTTGGGTTTGAAGCCGTAATCTTTGGTTATACTTAACCAAAGATTACGGCGTAAAAAAAAGTCAGTCAGTAATGGACGGTAGCATTAAACAGGCGCGTTATACTGTGTTCCGTATTCAATAATTCTAGAAGCTAAAAAATATTTGTCACATGATTACAAAAAGAAATGGAACTGTCCGGAGTGCACACTGTCTCAGCCGCGCCATCTGCATAAAGATAGTAAGTACCTGTGCGTGGTAACATAACCGATTTACAATGTAATGTTAGTGATAATATAAACTCGCGTAGAGGCGGCTCAGCCACAGTCAACTGTTCTCCTGATGTTGAAAATAAAATTAACAATACCATGTGTTCCTCATCTTTTCTGAATTTAGTTAAATCCATAATTACTTCAGAAATCTCAAGCTTAAAACAAGAATTCAAGTCTTCAATGATTCCTCTCGAAAACGAGTTAAAAGCTTTAAGACAGGAATTTTTATGTGTCAAGGAAAGTCTCGATTTCTTTAACTCAAAATTCGAAGACTTTAACTCAAGAATCGTACAATAAGAAACTGAAGTTAAAGTACTATCAAGTAAATTGTCGGACGTTGGCACTCTGAAATCAGGCTTCGAATCCATTGAGGCTGAGAACAATAACCGGGATCAATGGGCCCGTAGATCAAGCATCGAAATATATGGGATCCCTGAGAAGAAAAACGAAAATTTGCTCGCCATTATGCAAACAGTGGACCCGAAGTTAAACTTAAGCACAGATATTGATTTTATTACCAGAGTGGCATCGAAAAAAAACGAAAATAAGAAATCGAAGCCAATTATTGTACGATTTTTATGCAGGTGGAAAAAGGATGACTTTTTATCACAAGCCAGAAAACTTAAGCTTAAATGCAGTGATATAGGCTTTACCGGTAATAATAATCCAATTTATTTCAATGACCATCTAACTAGTGCTAACAAAACACTGTTACATACGGTTAAAAAAATGGCTAAAGAAAAACGGTATGAGTATGTGTGGGTAAAAAAATGTTGCATAATGATTCGTCGTACAAATACTAGTCCAGTTTTGCATATTATTACTACTAATGATTTAAAAAAGATTGTTTAAGTACCATTTTTATTTTTCATATTGTTATCAATCAATTTTTAATTTTTATCATAACTTTGAATCAATTAATATTTAATTTTTGTCTAATGAATCTTTTCTACTTTTTAGATGTAATGAGCGTACATTTGCATGATCCTTTATATTGTAGCATATTATTAAAGTGTTATTTAGGAGTGGGGTATTCGATAAACACTATATTAAGATCTTTAAACGTTATGGAATTGGGCTTTATCTTTTTTTTTCCAAATGTATGTTTTTCGAGGTGTATATGAAACTTGTTCGTTTATTTATTAATATCATCATTGACCATGAATACAAAACGTAATATTATTTACCAAAATGTACGTGGACTAAGAACAAAAACAAATTTATTTTACAAAAAAATTATTCAGATGGACAGTGACATAATATGTTTATCAGAGACTTGGCTACATAAGGGTATTTTTGATTTCGAAATTTTTGATTCGCGATATTCTGTATATAGAAGTTATAACGATAGAAATTATAACTCACGAGGAGACAAAATGGGCGGCGGTGTATTAATTACTATCAAATCGAACTTAATTGTTTTTTCTTCTTCCCCTATACTAATTAATAACAATGTAGCTGAGGTAATTAAGGTTCTGTTCTGTGTTGTTAGGATCAGTTCCTCCTACTAAATTACATATCTATTGTTGTTATTTTCCTCATTGTAACATCCAATTTGAAGCACTTTGCGAGTTATATGAGATTGTTTCTCATGAACATATGTGTTGTCCTGGTGACAGGTTTTTAGTGCTGGGCGATTTTAACATTTCTGTGGCGATTTGGACATGTAACGGGAATTATATGAATATTGTAAATTGGCAAAGTGATAATCGTTTAATTAATTCCTTCTGTAATTTTCTAAATTTTACTGAATTTAAGCAATACAATTCAATTCCTAATTGTAATGGCAGGTTCCTTGACTTAATAATAGGCAACTCTGATTGTATAGTCAATCGTTGTCTCTTTCCTTTGGTAGTAGAAGACGACCATCACCATGCATTGCAGATTCAGGTCACCACAGAGACATCTCATCTCCCTTTACAATCATCGCAACGTACAATACGTTTATTTCGACATGCTAACTACGATGCTATCAATGACGCTTTGGCTCAAGTGGATTGGTATGATACACTTCATGAATGTGAAATTTCTCATGTAGTTGATACATTCTATAATGTCATCAATTCGATAATTTCTAATCATGTCGGCGTCAAAGTTATTAAGTATGTTGAAAACTACCCGTGTTGGTACTCGAGGGCCTTGATAAAAATCATTTCAGAAAAATTGAAATATCATCGAAAATGGAAGATATATAAAAGGTTAACTGATTATGACTCATTTAGTATACTAAGAGACCGCCAAAAATTAGAGCAATTCAGATGTTATGATTATTATATTTATAAAGCTGAGTTAAAAATACGCAGTAATAGTAAATATTTTTGGTCATTTGTAAAATCTAAGAAATCATCTTTTGGTCTACCTAATAATCTCCCTCCCTCCCTCCACTCGAACCAATTATGCTCAAAATGAATTTATATATCGCTCTTGTAAGAGCTACAATAGGAAGTTTATTGCCTTAGACATGTTTTCTTGTACGCTCAATATATTTAAAAAAAGAGTTTGTGTGCATTTGTTAACTTAGTCAATGTTTTTATTTTATCTATTTAATTTTTATTATATAATATTGTTTTGCTGTTGTTAACTATTTGAACTGTTTGAATCTTAATAATTATTATTTGTAATTTACAAAATTGCTTGTTTACTGTCATACATGAATTAGTTTTGAGTGGAAACTTGATTGGTGTGTGATCGAGTTAATTTGTTGTGTAGTATATGTGGCGTGTACTGTTTGTTTCCCAGATATAATAAAAATAAAATAAAAAAGATTCACGCATGCTAACGACTGTGCCATCTCAGCTCGTTTTGTTGCTTCGTCAAAGACAAAATATACTTTATTCAAGAAGCTCAAGAAGCATTTTTGAATTGTCATTTTACAATTTTAAATAAAAAACTACCACCGGTTCACAATGTAATTTTCCCCGAGAAGAACCGGCAAGAAAGTCATAAGTTAGTCTTTTTAACAGCCAAAAAATGTATACTCGAATCTATATATTCGACGGGCCGATCGGCGTGGTTGGTAGATACTTGCTTTTCACGCCGAAGGTTGTGGGTTCGATTCCCACCCAGGACAGACAGTTGTGTGCCTGAACATATTTTTTTTTTGTACTGAGTCTGGATGTAATTATCTATATAAGTATGTATTTACAAAACAAAAGTAGTATATCAGTTGTCTGGTTTCCATAGTGCAAGCTCTGCTTAGTTTGGGATCAGATGGCCGCGTGTGAATAATGTCCCAGGATATTATTATTATACTTAACTTAACTTGAAAACCAAACCGCATTGGAGCAGCGTGGTGGAATAAGCTCCAAATTTTCTCCCCAAAAGAGGAGGCCTTAGCCCAGCGAGACATTCACAAGCTGTTACTACTTTAACTTGTAAAGCACCATTCCTTTCATTACTTCACCAGTCACTTAACCCTCATATACATAAGCTAATAGATATACGTATGTCTTACTTGACTTTATTGGCGATAGAACGAGTGTCATCATAAGAAACAATTCGACGTCCATCACGCAAATACGGCGTCGACGATTCTTTATCCCAATGATAAACCCACTTTGAATTATTTTTTAAATCTAAACATACTTGGATAAAAACAATACAAAATGTACATTATTCAAGTAGGATTAATAATACTTTTTGTATCGTCATACATCGTTTGAATACAGAATTAAATAAAATTTAAAACTACAAAGAGTTTTAGTTACTTAGTCTGTCATGTTGATCATGTACAATCCGTAGACTGAAAAGCAGCCCAGCTGAGACTACGACCTTTTCACCAAATTATGAAATATGATATTGTTAACTCTTTTTTTATGGTTTCGTACCTTATTTTTTTTTGTCTATTTCTTTTTGGTGAATAAAAGTATTTATTATTATTATTATTATTATTAATATGACTAACTCCGATGATTCTGATGTCCGAAGTTCAAACTCTGGGTCTTATCAATAACAAAATATTGCGCTATTCTAAGAAATATTCAGCAGCAGCCTGAAGAACCTTAGAAGTAGAAAAAGGTTAATCTCCCGTGCAACAGATTTCGATTTAGTGAGTAGATTTAGCACTAAGTACTCCGATCATGAACAGAGATCACGGCTCAAAACACCTTTGCTACAGGACACCATTGCCTAGGTAGACTGTAGACTCAAAGAACGTAACAATTGGATTCAGACAATACAGAAGTGGTCGGAATTGCAACAATTAGAAGAATTTTTTTTTATTAATATTTTTTTTACCCGAGGGCTGGCAGGTGCGTTGCTGGCCTTTAATTAATGAATGAGTACACTAATTTCTTGAAGATTTCTTTTGTCCCTGTGGAAATAGCGCTGTTTTGGATTTCCAGACATATTATGTCCAGCAATAGATATTTAAAGGCCGACTGAATTCCAATGTGTGTTATCTAAGATATTTTCACTTACCTCATTATATCCGTAAATATTAGTTCCGTTAAGATATGGTCCAGAAAATCCAATATTTTCTGTTTCAGTTTTTCCAAATTCAATATTTTTTACATCGGATTCTTTCAAAATAAACGTCCGTCCGATGAATTGTATGCCGAGAACTAATTTATCAGGACTTATTCCGAACGAAAGCAAGTATTTAATTGTGTATTCCTAAAAAGATAATTAATCATATTTAATTACTTAAGTATCTGCTCTTCGTCGTTTAATCTAAACTACTACTTCATCTTCATTTAGTTTCGATGTGAAACCTAGTATTTTTTTTAAATTAAGTATATGGTAATAGACTGGCAAATTATTACGTAACAGCCATTACCGCCATTGGCATTTTAAGAAATATTAACTATCCCTTATATCGCCAATGTGCCACCAATCTTGGGAACTTGTTATGTCTCCTGTGCTTGCAGTTATACTGGCTCACTCAACCGTCAAATCGGAACACAACAATACTAAGTACTGAGGTGCTGCTGCTGTGCTACTGTTTTGCAGTAGAATATATTATATATCACATGTTATAAGTCCATATTCTAGGAGAATTATGTAGTTCAGAAACATGGTATATTCTCCCTTTTTTCTGCTCAACACTGAACAGACTGGACTGTTTTAGGAGAATTATGCAGTTCAACACTTAAGGTACAAACAATATTTTCTTTATTTCGTTTTTTTTTTTTCATTAATTTCGTTAAGTATATTCAAAATAAATTTATTGGCCCTGCCGCACTAACAAATAATTTTATCGACAGTCGTAGACTTCAGTCGCTAGCAACGCCAACTGGTGAGCAATGAGAAAAGATAGCCCTCATGTATACACAAATTCGAAATAAATATCATTTTTATTTTATTCGGGTAGGTGAAAAAAAAAATAGAAACACGTTTTTATAAGAGCTCTTATTAATTTTAATTAAATAAATTGCAAGATCAATATATACACTTATACAAATGTGCTGATTGTCACTTAGAAACAGAAACATTGAAAGAATATATCATACATTCACATTTGTACTATGGAGTCCATCAAGCACTAAATTCAAGACCTGACTGAACACTTTAATACACGGATGACTGAATTTCAAGTCTCTTCAGGGTTCTAGGGCATCAAGTCCAACCCCCAACATAGCGACTAGAAGCAAGTTGAACTCCTGTCAAAGCAATACAACCAAATGGAGATGCGAAGTAGAAGGAAGATGCTCCTCTTGCATGCAATTCCTGAAGGAGTAAAGGAGAGTGTACCAACTGTGGGGTCAAAGGTTTTATCAGATCATCTCAAGTTGCCCGAGCTTACTATGGACAAGCTCAGTCGATACCAGCGATTGGGTCAATCCCCTCGAGATAAACCTCGAGCTATTCTTGTCAAATTCCATGACGCGTCACTACGAAATAAAATCTGGTACTCGAAAACGTCTCTCAAAAATACGGGTGTGACTCTTTCGAAATTCTTTACTAAGAAGAGACATGACCTGTTTATGACTGCGAGACGGAAGCTTGGAATATCTAAATGCTGGACGAAGGATGGTGCCGTTATTTTTACTGGGTCAGACGGTAAGCGCCACCGTGTTGTCACAACAACTAAACTTAATACAATTAATCCGCACACAGAATGATATTCCCTTAGCTACTATTCCTGCTGTTATTCCCAGTTGCACCAGTTTACCAGTTCTGACGACTCAATTACTAAATCTACCAGTTCCACTCAGGCTATTCGAAGCAAGAGAACTGCCAAAAAGTAAGCTTTGTTTTGTTAGACGTAGTGTAGCTTTAAATTATTATCGTACACTATAAAACATTAGTGTTTTATAGTTTTTTTTTTTTTATATTCGCCGGGAGGGCAAATGACTCTACTCCAGGTGGAGTAGAGTCATTGTGGTAAGTGGTAAGTATCATGGTAAGTGGTAGTAGAGTCCAAACGCGACTATTTATTATATTTGACTATTGATAGATTTCTATTCAGTATTTATGTTAGATAGCTTTTTGTTCTTCTTTTACTTTTATTATTTATAATTTATGGAAATGTCGGTACAATGTCAACAATTAGACGTTTGAAAAGTTTACTTGCTACTTGTAGTTCTGCACGGCTTTGGACTCGTGCATTTTGGTCTTTGTTTCTTAGTACAAATTACTGTAGTTCGCTTTCAATATTTTACACTTAATTTTTATTACTTTAACTAGAACGTCTTTTTATATCTCTTTTATTATTATTATTTAAATGTTTCGTCTTTTGAGTTTGTTTAATAGCTTATTCTGTTAGTTTTATGGTTAATGGTTACTTGTTGTGTAGCTTTTCATAATGTGTTTTTTACCGTGTTACTTAAATTTTTAAAAATTATATCCACTCCATTCGTTTATTATAATTAGTGTTATTATTATTTTAAAAATGATTTCTCACATACTGCTGGCGGGATAGATAATATGCTTTGGTTCGAACTTAATATATATATATATATATATATATATATATCTTTTTTTTAATAATTATTATAATTTTTATACATATTATAGTTCATTGTTAATATTTATAGCATTATTTCAAACATTCTCAGTGTGTATCTTAGATACTCAGAGCTCTCTAGTGATGATAGCTTTTATAGTGCTTCTCTTCCTATAAACTCTCTTCTAGATTCCACTTTCTCCAGTTTCACCAGAAACTTTAATGTAGTGCATATAAATGCAGGGTATTCCTTCTCCATACCCTGATTTCCTGTCTTTCTTCGATAGTAAAAATATTCATGCCGTCCTAGTATCCGAATGTTTTCTGAAACCCTGCTTACCTTCAACTTCTTACTGTTTGCCTGAATTTCATCTGAACATGTCTTTATTGAAGTCTTATTCGGTCATCTCAAACTACTACTGGTCATATTTTATAGTCCGTCCCTTACTATTAATTATTTTGATAATTTTGAAAATTTGTTGGAACAATTTAGTGCGTCTGTTGATCACACAATCATTATGGGAGATTTTAATACTTGTTTAATTAAAGATGATCAACGCGCCAAACGGTTTAAAAATATAATTAATAGCTGTAACCTTAATGTACTTCATACGAACGCAACTCATTTTTTTCCAAATTGTTTGCCATCGCTGTTGGACTTAATGGTTGTTTCCTCGCCTAGTCATGTTGATGCGCATGGTCAGCTTCCCGCTGAAGCCTTTTCTTACCATGACTTAATTTATTTATACTATAGGATTCGGGCTAAGCCCACCATAGTCATGCGGCGAAAGTATCAAAATTTGAATACTACCAATTTTATGACTGATCTAAATAATGTCGACTGGACTGCAATATTTATTTATTTTTTTATTTATTTATTTGGGAAACAAACAATTATAATTACACTTAATAGTAAAAAAACAAATATAAGAAAAACATAAATCAATCAAGTTTCCACTTAAAATTAATCAAACAAATGACATATTATATTAAAAATAAAAACAAAAACAAAAACAGAAAGCACAAAATGCAAGTGAAACTGCTATAATTTAATTATATGACGTAAACTAAATTTAAATTCGCTAATTTTTGAGTTAAATATATCTAATTCTGTACAATGTTTGTTATAACTTTTACATACACGTAACAAGAACATATTCTTTGAATAGTCACAGTTACAAAGGGGTACAAAAAATAAAGTTTAGTTTCTCCAGTTAAGGCGAGGACATTTAAAAAGTATATTATTAAAGAGACTCTTAGAATCAACAATGTTATGAACAATTTTATATAAAAATATTTGGTCTCTTATACTTCTACGCATATTTAATGGAATGATACCCGAGATATTATTATTGTCAGTATTATCAGAAAGGCCACCTCTAAATCGCAAATGTTTCAAAAATTTTGACTGAATTTTTTCTATTTTGTTTACATACGTTTTATAATAAGGGTTCCAAACTGTAGAGCAATATTCCAAGATAGATCTAACATAAGCATTGAAAAGTAGAATTAAGGTAAAGCTATTTTTAAATTCCTTAGTCAATCTAAGAATAAATCGCAGCATTTGATACGCTTTAGCTGTTATATAATTCATATGATAGGTAAAAGTTAGCTTCTGGTCTAAGTAAACACCCAAATCGCTAATCTCGGAAACTCTAACCAGACAGGTATTCTGCAATTTATAATCAAATAATATTGGCCTCAGTTTCCTAGTAAATGTTAGAATGTTACATTTTTTTATATTTAAGCGTAAGAGGTTTTTATCACAGTAATTATTTAAGGTATTGAGATCAGTTTGAAGTTTTAAACAATCTTGAGGCGACTTAATTATTTTGAAAATTTTCATGTCATCCGCATAAAGTAATATGTTACAATTATGAATAGATCGACTAATGTCGTTAATAAAAATATTAAATAATAATGGCCCGAGATGAGAACCCTGAGGAACACCAGAGGTAACGGGCACAAACGATGAACAAAAACCTTTGATAGAAACAGCTTGGCTACGATCCCTCAAATAAGATTCGAGCCAACGAAGCAAGTCACCGTGAATACCAACGGCAGCAAGTTTTTTTACCAACAGAGAATGAGAGATCTTATCAAAGGCTTTTGAATAGCGAGTCTTTATAAGTAAAGCAGGGTGATGACAGTCCTCGCTTATCAACGGTACTTTACAGTGACTGACGTTACAGTCGACATCACCGATAACCAAATCAAGAAATCTGTTATTAATATTGGGAACAACATTAAATTGATTAAAACTTGTAAATTGAAGAAAGCTATATAATGACTGAACACAAGTATCGTTAGTATTAGCATTTAAAGTATTATAAGAAAAATGTTAAAATCGCCTAATATCAAAAAGTGATCATGAGGCTTATTAACATAAGCATTTGAAACAGATTCAAAGAAGCCATCAAGGACATCAGACTGATATCGGCAATGAGGAAAATAGCAACAAAAGAGTTGTAGGACACTGGCAGTAGGGCGTTTGTTTATCTGCAAAGTAACCTGTATCACATCTGCACCAGCACCAGGGAATGCAATGGGCTTAAATTCAATTACTACCAAACCACGTCTAACTGCTACAAGCACGCCTCCACCCATCCGATCCCCTCTTAATGCATAGTCACGGTCGTATCTGTATACATTGTAACGATTATCGAATAGTTCAGCGTCAAAGATGTCCAGGAGTCAACCATGTTTCACTTAAACAAATAATATCATAATCATTACTCAATAAGCTCCTGAAAAATGTATTAGTCTTAGTACGTAGACCTCGGACATTTTGGTAATAAATAGAAAGGTTATTCGTACCCATTATACGAGGAAATTTTTAAAATACACATATTACTATACAATAAAGAGGAGTGGCGATTCCGATAACACTTACAGTAGACAATATGATATAAAAATAATAAGTAAATATACCAGACGTGCAAAACATGTAATGTATAACATGAATAAGAAAGACAATATTTAAAATTATACTCAAACATATTACAAAAACTTAAATAAATATAACAATAAGAAGAAAAAAAACAAATTAAACAATCTCTGATAGCAAACATTTTGTGATATAACATAATATAAATTAAGATAATTCCTACTTTATTTTGTTTAAATCAGAGATGCTAGAAATATATAGAATGGGACTTGTATCTGATCGACGTACCATAATAGCACAATTCTTAACCCATGTATAAAGATATTTGTTCTCCT
The DNA here is from genome assembly GCF_905147045.1 of Nymphalis io. Taxonomy (NCBI): domain Eukaryota; kingdom Metazoa; phylum Arthropoda; class Insecta; order Lepidoptera; family Nymphalidae; genus Nymphalis; species Nymphalis io. Next base: position 5,032,001 of record NC_065915.1, on the reverse strand, counting down.
TCGCTTTCACTTTACCCCGCTGTAAAAGAGATTTATTAGCACTAGTTAAGTGATCGTTAAAGTATATTTGCGATTTATTGTCATTAAAACCAATTTAAATTTTCTCGCTTTACTTAAAAAATCGTCTTTTTTATAGCGATCCAGAAAACGTACTACAATGGGTTTAGCCCTTTTTGAGTTATGATCCTTAGGGGCTACGCGAGTTATAAAGTCCAAATGCCATAATATAATGCCAGCTCGATAGATGACAAAATGAGTATTTTTAATTCCCTATTAAATTATCTATTAGATGGACATGACCCTTAAGACCTATCAAGCTTAAGCACCTACCAGCTCCTTGGCTAACTCAGGACATTAAAGCACTCATGACGAAACGTAACGCTGCGAAAGCTAGATACAAAAGAAATGCGAATAACGATAACATTTTAAAATACAAGCAGCTGCAAAATCGTTGCAGTATGCTTTGCCGTGATGCTCAACGTAAGTTTTTTTCAAATGCTATCGATAATAGCGCAACATTTAGGATTTGTCAGCTTTTGAGATCATTGGTGATTGGGCGTCAGCGGGAAACCTTTCATGCCAATTTCAAACTAGAATTTTTTTTTTTTATATTCGCCGGGAGGGCAAATGACTCTACTCCACCTGATGGTAAGTGGTAGTAGAGTACAAACGCGACGACGGCCAGTACAGACGGGAAAAACGTTCTGCACTAGCCGCCTTCGCCTTGCCGGCCCGCAAGATGCCTCTTCACGCCTCGTTTGAAGGAACCCGGGTTGTAAGAGGAGGGGAACACGTGAGCTGGTAAGGAATTCCATTTTTTGGAAGTGCGACAAAGAAAGGAGTTGCCAAATTTCTTTGTTCGCGATGGAATTGATGTCACAGTTAGGCGGTGCATAGGCACTTAAGAAGGAAGGGGGAAGCAGGAATTAGAGAGAATAATTCCTCAGAGCACTCGCCGTGATACAGTCGATAGAAAGCGCTCAGTGCTGCTATCTCACGACGCAATTTTATATTTAAATGCACTTAACCTGTTCTCTTAGGAAAATTCTTTCATCAAAGGTTGTCTGTGAGCGATCGCTATAAGCGATAAGACCGCCTCTGCACAATATTTTTTCTTTGATTGTTTTCTATTTCTCTTATCTTATTTATATTTTGTGCAATAAGTATTAAATTAATTAATAAATAAATATTATTCACATAATGTTTTTAAAAACTAAGGACAGACGCCTTTTATACCTATATGGTGCGTTCACCCATCAATTTGCACGTCTTATTTAAATTGCACACTGAGATTAACCGTAATACATTGAAATTTATGACTAAAAAATGTTATCATACCACATTTTTTTCATCCTGCTTACTTAATCCCTTTAATGGTGCGGATGCTCCGACTATTCTGCCCCAGGGTCCATTATAATCGTAGCCAAGTAAATGAATCACGCCCAAATAACGATTCAGACTCACTAAATCATACGCAGAACTCATTATTTCTCTGGTATTAGCCAGTGACGCGCTTAGAATGGCGAGATGGCCCAGTGGTAAGAACGCGTGAATCTTAACCGATGATCGAGGGTTCAAACCCGGGCAAGCACCACTGAATTTTCATGTGCTTAATTTGTGATTATAATTCATCTCGTGCTTTACGGTGAAGGAAAACATCGTGAGGAAACCTGCATGTGTCTAATTTCACTGAAATTCTGCCACATGTGTATTCTACCAACTCGCATTGGAGCAGCGTGGTGGAATAAGCTCCAAACCTTCTCGTCAAAAAGAGGAGAGGAGGCCTTTAGCCCAGCAGTGGGACATTCACAGGCTGTTACGGTTACGGTTACGGCGCTTAGAATAAAGCCGTATGGTAAGAATGCCTCTATTAATTCCTGAAAACATAAAATATAACCTAGATATCCCATTTGCAAAGCATAGGCCTCATGTTGTTAGATAGTCTATAACGTAATATATTACATATTATGCAGTAATATAGAAAAAATAAATTAATAATATTTTAAATTATTACTAGCTGACCCGGCAAACGTTGTTGTGCCATATAAATTATATAATAAAAAGTAACGAATTTATTATAAGTGTGTGGGGATAGGATCTAAGATAGAAAAAGGAAAGGAGCGCTGTAGACGGCCTTGCGACTTATTGATTGTCATTATACATATATGCATAAAGCACCACCCTGCGAATTTTTTCATGTCTTTATTTATTATTGTTTTCTTAGGTTATGTCTATGGATTTTGTGTGTTCATCGTACATTCGTCTCACATTATGAGACAGATCTTTTGAAAAAGGTGGTCCATTATTTGTTTTCTTTATAATATTGGTCACCCCCACCCGTATACTTTGGCACCATAAAAATATTAACCATTCCTTACATCGCGAATGCGCCACCAACCTTGGGAACTAAATTGTCCCTTGTGCCTGCAGTTACACATGTTCCATCGTCCTTTTAGCCGGAACACAACAATACTAAATATTGATGTTTGACGGTAGAATATGGGATAAACATAGTACATACGAATGGAGCAAAATCTTAGCGTTAGCTATTTCGCTGTCGCATCGTTGGGCATCACCTTAATTTTTCTTTTTGCGCGAGAATTTTAATTTTGCCGTGACTCCCTAAGATATTAATTTAAATTAATCCTTTTATAATTCCAGTGAGGCAACCGCGTCTTTTTATTGCCTTTCAATCGATTCAATTATTAGCAACTAACAGTTTCTATTAAAATGGATAAATTGAAATACTGTTAAATGATTTTTGAAATAGTTTAATATTTTACACAACTCGAGATGATTTATGTCACACAAGCTATATAAACAAACATAGTCTGTTCAAAGGTGGCGCTGCTAACAGAATTCAAATTGTATTAAGTTTTACTTATTGCATTAAATAATTAAATTTGATTCAGAATAATGATATTATTTTATTAAAGGATTTCATTTTGAATATTGTCAAAGTAATTTAAACCCTTAAACAATAAATTAAACATCTGAAATGTCATTAAAAGTTTCAAACAATAAAAACAGAGTCTACTATAATTTAAATATTGTTATAATTGCTTGATAAATAATGGTCATTGATTTTGTTTTTTTTTTTGTTTCCATAGTTTTTTTGACACTGAGCATATGATTATACTATCATTTCTCTGATTATACTGTCAATAGTAAACACTCGAATCATGTGTATATTGAATGTATGAAATGTATGTATACTTGAATTAATTTACATGATTTATTTACACATTTTTCAAGATTGTATTATTTACACTTGCTAAAATTTCGGTTTCTTGACTTTCCTCCATAAAATTGCGACGAGGACACGATATAAGTCCCGCGTAAATTAAAACAATAACAAAAAAAATTGTACAGTTTGGATAGATGAGACCCGGGGAGAAACAAAGTTTGCGAGTTTTTTCGTGTGCGAATGGACTTCAGGAACAGACTTGCTACTGGATACGTGCCGATGAGCAAGCCGTTCAATGGTGACATGCTCACACGCACATTTTCGTTATTTTATTGGATTTGTTCGTCTGTTCTGTCTGCTCTATTATTACGCATGCTTGATGCTTTATTAGTTCGACGGCCCAAATGGGCTTATTCGTCTTGCTGGCATTTTTCACTGTAACACACACACACACAAATAGACCAAATTGTTGTATTAACTGATAAAAACGGTGTACCGATAATTTCCTTGATCTTTTAGTATTTTACCAACCTTTTCAATATCATAAAACACGTTTATATTTCTTATCAATTAATTAAATCGTTAAATATTTTGCAAATTATTAAATGACGCTACGCTTTTCGTGAATGATGTAGACGAAAGTTCGATGAGGTTCCCTATAAGTAATTATTTTGATATTGTTCATACAAAAATACTAAAATTGTAAATAAAAAATGGGATGATGGGTTAGGAGGGTGAAAACTTGGGGTTATATGTGTTTTTGATGCTAAATCAAAATAAAATACAAATAAAAAAATGTCTACCAAAAAGAAAAAAAAAATCTGGATAGGGACAATCTTTTCTGCTATTTAGCATTATTCGTAACGATTAAATATCATTTGGCGAAGTGTTATTTGATTAAGTAAGGATTTTTTTTTTTGTTATTATTGTTATTATTTATAAGCGGACGGGCAAATGGGCCACCTTATTTTAAATAGTCACTACCGCCGGTGGGCACTGGCGATATAAGAAATAATAACCATTCCTTATAATTACAATCTTGAGAATAAAGATGTTATATTCCTTGTGCCTGTAGTTACACTGGCTCACACTCCCTTCAAACCGGAACACAACGATATTAAGTATTGCTGTATAGCGATAGAATATCTGATGAGTGGGTGGTACCCAGACGGTTTTTTTATTTTATTTAGTCCACAAAACTGACTACAATTATACAATCAACAATGACATACAATAATACATTTAACTGAAAATATTTACAATTGAGTCTTCTCGATGTGGACATTACATGCTTATATGAAGGCTTAAAAGCAAAAAAAAAAATACATTAGCACACACACATTCCAGTAATTACAGCGTAACATTAGAACAAACAAAAGAAAACTTATAAAAACTATCACCCATAAAATAAAAATAAATAACTAAAAAGCAAAAGAGAATTTAACTAAACTAAAAAGTAAATAAATAATATAAAAATAGAACTAAAAATTAACCCATTTGTGTAGATATTTTCTTTTTAATGGCCCTGATATAATCGTTAAAGATATCTATAGTATCTCTAAAACAGCATAAGATAGCATTCTATACAGCGGACCATGCTGACCAAGATTGCTTCTTGTATGAGGCACACAAAACGTCTTTCGATTCTGTAAGCGGCTACCGTCACGAGGCACTGCGAAACTTAAACGCTCGAGCAGTTCAGGTGCATCAATTAGGCCATTTATTAATTTAGACAAAACAAATACATCTGCAACCCTTCGACGCTCCTTGAGTGACCTCATATTTTAATGAGTAAGACGAGATTCTTATTAAAACAGTTGACTACATCTAAAGTCCGTGTACGATAGGTGGTACAGAAATCGTTTCTGGATTCGCTCTATTTTGCCGGAGTGAACTTGGTATCCTGGACTCCAAACAGTGCTACAATACTCAAAGATACTACGTACAATACTATTAAACACAAGAATTGACAAGTTACGGTCCTTAAATATTTTCATTTGCCTAAAAACTAGACCGGATATCTTAGATGCCTTAGATGTAATATGCTCAATATGTTGTCGAAAGCTTAAAGCAGAATCTATGATAACACCCAGATCTCTAATACTAGAAACTTCTTTTAAGGTCATATTATTAATTTTATAGCTACAGTAAATCGGCGACTTCTTCCTAGTTGTGCACCACGAATAAGCAGTATCAATGTCATGTTGTAAATCTTCGAAATCGGCTTCGATTTCAATGGTTCTGTAAATTTTCAAGTCATCTGCAAACATCTTGAATTTAGATTTTATATCAAATGCCAAATCATTTATAAAAATTAAGAAGAATGTTGGACCTAAGTGTGATCCTTGAGGTACTCCTGAGGGTACGTCGCTCTCGAAGGATTTAAAACCATTAAAAGCGACAAGTTGCGAACGATTTTCCAAATATGATTCACACCAACGTAACAGTGAACCGTGAATTCCTATGCATTCAATTTTATTTAATAAAATTTTATGGTTGACCAGATCGAAAACTTTACGGAAGTCAGTGTAAATTGCATGTACTTTACCAGTAGCATCGACTGACTCAGTGATATCCGAAACGTAACAAACTAAATTAGAAGCTGTGGATTTATGAGGGCGAAATCCATGCTGATTTAAAACTAGGGATGGTGCTATATAATAGTAATTTTTTTTTTGTACAAGGCTTATAGTTTGTAATATCTTTATAGATATAGGCCTATAATTTGTAATATCTTTTGAATTTCCGGACTTATGTATCGGAGTTACATGAGCAATTTTCCATTTAGCTGGAAATATACCTGTTTGCAAAGAACAATTATAAATAAGTGTTAGTGGTGCAACCAGTTGTTTAGCGCATTTTTTCAGGAATATCGGAGCTAGATAATCTGGGCCCTTAAGTGGATCTAAGGTAGAAAGTTGTTTAAAAACTTCATCTTCAGTAAGCTTACAATTATTAAATGGTACATAAGAATTCTGAAATTGAGTTCGATTGTTCAAAATTAATGTCGAAGAACTATTTACTACCTCATAATTTGTGCTTTCTATGTATACCGATGCGAAATATTTGGCAAAAGCGTTGCATATATCTTTCCCTCCCTTCACTACGTGGTCATCTAGAGAAATTTCGTTTGGTATACATTTAGTGCCATTTTTTCTTTGTTGTTTAAAAAAGTTCCAAAAATATGTAGGGTCATTTCGAATACTATCAGCTACGCGTTTTTTACAACTATCATTAATATTAGATTAATATTAGATTAGTAATTTTTAATGTAATTTCCAACGGTGGGTGATGGTTATCCATTGAAAGCAAGGGATTTGGTTTGCACAAAGTCCTACCACCTAGTAACATGCGTACATTTATATTTATACCTTGACCAAAGTGACGAAGTTCTCTTTATCTTCAGGAGCTCCACCTCTCAGGGTAGGATATTTCCACATAATGTCTAGACCATCAAATTCGTATTTCCTACAAACAAAATCCTGGCTTAGGAAGTCATGCGACAGTGAATAAAAGATAGATATTTAGAAGAAATTTATTTTAATAGTGGCGGACTTACATGACCAAACTTTGAAGAATAAACGATGCATTTCGTATTAGTGTTACATATATATCAGTATAAATCAGTTTAGTGAAAATTAGTTATAATAGGACGTTAAATGTTGAAGATGGCAGAAAAAATCATGACGGTTGGGAACTATATATGTTCCGATATACGTTTCATGTTGAACCTCACACTACCCTTGTGAAGCTGGGTAGCTAGTAGCACAAAACAATATATTAATTATGTACTCTAAAACTTACGCAAGATATTGCATGACACTTATGATAAATCTGAGCCTTTCCCATCTATTGCCAGCCATCTTAGAGAATTTCACGGAACCTTCGTTCCACCCACCGAGACTTAAAGTAACTTTTATATGAGGATAACTCTTTTTAATCCCGATCAGAGTTTTGTAACCAACGTTACCACTATCTTGTTCAATATCAAGCCATTGGTCTGGAAAAACCAGTAATGAAATTTCTTATCAGATATTGCCCTAATACATATTTCATATAAAAAAGTACTTACTGTGGTTTTTAATAGTATGCGATTCTTTATCCAAACCAGCGATAGCGTAGAGAATGTGAGTACATAATTTTGGATCTATATCTGATATTTCGAGTTTCTAATAATCTGATATTTCGAGTTTCTAATAAATAAAATAAAATAAAAATTAAAGAATATTCACAGGAGGCTTCCTGAACATCGCCCAGGACACTAAGCAGCAGACGACAACTTTGCCATGTTTTGGACCTGAAAAGGCAATGTATTTTATAACCCTTTTGGAAAGTAGACAGCTGCGCTTCTGATCTAAGGCGATCTTATGGGGAGAAGGATTGCAGTTTATTTCACCACACCGCTCCAGGGCAGACCTTCATTCGACACACGGAGGTTTCCTCACGAAGTTTTACTTCACAGGGAGTACGTGATGAATTATAAATACAAATTAAGCACATGAAATATCAGTGGCGTTCGTCCGTTATTACACTGGCTCAACGAGTTATTTGACAATAAATTAATCGTGATCGATTCGATCCAATATCCCAGTTTACCAGCCCAAAGTCCTCGCACCGGTTAAAGGAATTGATTTCAAGAAATTAAAATAATCAGTCATTTTTGGTCGAACTGAAATGCATTTTTTTACATTTATTAATTAAAGACATTTCATATAGTAGTTATATGCAAAAACAAAAACGGATTTCGTTATATAACAGTTTCGTCCATTTTATATTTGTGCATTTACTAACTAAATGAACCGACGGAATAGAGTAATGTTAGGATTTTCTATAAATAAATCTATTTGCAAGCTTTATTTGAATTATCAGCGATAATTTATAATAAACGAACACTATCACACACGACATAGTATTTGTATCTGAAAATCACCCAAAATATTCACGAAATAAGAATTTAAATTTTGATGTTCATTTCTATAAACAAATTACCCCCTTATATTGACTTATATTAAGATAGCCGAATAAGGCGACGCTTATATTAAAATACTAGCTAATCTTCTCAGCTTCACACGATTAGAAGAAAAAAGTATTTTGAATAGGATTTGCGTAAGATCCGTTGTTAGTGAGTAACTACGATTACGTCAGGGAGTAACTGTTACAAATTTCAAGTCAATCGGACGGATAGCTTAGGAGATCTAGCGAACTATGTACTTATAACAAAGTTAACACGTCAACAAAAACATTTGTTTTTTTTACTTTATAAAGTTCATTTAATAAACATAATTGATCACTCCTCAATAATACATAATAATAATTAAAATATTAAATAACTCGCCATCAGTATTACTGCCACCCACAATCAGATACACAGTCAACTTAAACTTAACAATAAACTTGTTCTGCAAAACATTTTACAAATAAACTACAACTAAAAATGAGTTATAACAGCGAACGTCGTAGAGGAAGGTAAAGTGTTCTAAATATTACAAACGCGTAAACAATTGATAATGGTCGCAATTATAATAATTAAGAAAAAACTTAAAATATCTAATTAGTTTTTAATTAACGATGAGCGACGTTAAAAAATAACTTATTAAATCCTTATTGCATCCTGACATAAATAACATAAAACGTAACTAAACATTAATGTTGTAATTTTTAATGATCAACTTTTTTTCTGTTGACGGTATATTTTGCATTTATAAGGACAAAACTTGAAATAGGAATGTATAATATTCATGCTCATATGCACGCACTTTACTAACGTAAAACAACAGTACTTGCAGTGTTGCCAACCCTTCGAAAGTAAAAAGTAAAAATCGCCAATATAAAAAAAACGATTAATTCAAACGATTTATCATTGATAAATATTGACAGCAAATCAAACATTGACATTAAAACAATGATTTACTGTCGTCAATGAAAAAAAATGTCATTTGCGTAATTGTTTATTTACTTCAAACGGAATAATAGCTGAACGAAACGAACTGCTGTTTTTTTTATATTTCACTGAACATTTATATATCTAGAAAGGCGGGCGAACACATGGGCCACGAGATGGATGAAGGAAAGTGATCACTACCGACTATGGTGATGTAAAAATATTAACCGATCCTTACATCGCCAATGCGCCACCGACCTTGGAAACTAAGATGTTAAGTCCCCAGTACATGTAGTTACACTGACTCACTCACCCTTTAAACCGGTACACAACAATGCTAAGTATTTCTGTATGGCGGTAAAATATGTGATGAGTGGTTGGTACCAACCCAAACGAGCTTGCACAAAGCTCTTGTCAAAGCCCCTATCAAACCTGAGGATAGAATTAATATGTTTTAAAATTATTATTATAATTAAATAAATTTCAGATCTCATACTTTAACTATGATATACGTATATCCTTTTCCTGTTCCCAGAATTATTGTTCAAACTCTCTAGACCATACTTACCAATGTCAACTTTTCTACTTATCACAAAAAAAAAATACTACAATTACCTGAAGAAGCTAGTGGGACTGTCAGACAACTGGCATTTAATGCTTGGAGGCATTCTCTGCTAGTTGTCTGGCAGATCCGTGAAGGCGGTAATTAGTAATCAACAGTACACAAAAATATACATACACATATAATACCAACAAAATAAATACAGAGCTATAATATTTATATAGTAATATAGATAGTCTGTATAAGTTGGTTTAATGTTTAATTTCCCCAGCGCCGACCCTTTAGATAGAAACATTTTATATATTAAATATTTTTATTATGTTTATATTATATGATTAATAATTATATATAATATATATTATATGATTATTTAGCCTAAAATATATAGGAAGACTATTGATTATTTTGACTATAAATAAAATAGGTATTTAAATTTGAAAAAAAACAATCCATATACAAAAGAAGTATTTCAAAATATTTTATTAAATAGTAAAAACAAAGGTTAGATTCATTTCAAAAGTTTTACTCAATAATTAATTTTATGACAAATTATATAATGTTAACAATAATATAGACTAACACGTGGGCAACTGTTAGTGCAGGAATTCAAGAATTTAATTAAAATATATTTTTAGGTCTGTATAATATTTTCCTTTTTAATTCTAATAACCAGGTCCATAAAAACATACTTTTGAGCAAGTTATTTCACACGGCATCTGTGTGTCACTGTAATCTCCTATATTCTGCTCGTATTCCTGCTCTTTTAAACTAGTTCTATCTAGATTAATCGCGTCTATTATCTTCTTCTCTTCTAATGCTATGTATATTGCTTCATTAATCGTCCTCAAAAGAAGATAATTTCTGAAATCTGAATGTTTTAATCCGAGAATATTCATTTTATATATGCCGGCATATGGTCTGCCTGCTCAGCTATGCACCTGGATTGCCTTCGTCCTACACAAGCGTAGCCTTCGTATTTTAGTTGATGGTTGCGCTTCACAGTTCTATGTAGTGAATGCTAGGGTCCCCCAGGGATCTGTGCTATCTCCCACGCTCTTTCTTTTGCATATCAATGATATGCTCTCTCTTGGGAACATACATTGATATGCAGACGATAGTACAGTGCATGGTGGATACCACGGACGCGCAGTGGCTGGGCGGGCGGAAACTGAGGAGAGGCGGGAGAATCTTGTCATTGAACTCGATAGGACGTTAGAGCTACGCCCGTCCAGGATCAAGCCCAGATACTTCATCTGGGCCTGCACCTTGATCACCGTCCCGTGGACGGTGATACTCGCCCCCCGAGGGGGGCCTCTCCGTGGACCATGGAAGGGGAGAGCCTCCGTTTTGGATATAGAGACCCTCAGGCCCAGCATTTCCATACGGTCCACGGTCAAAGTTGTTCCAACTTCGGCCAGGCGGGCTACCTCCCCAAAGTCCCGCCCCGTCGTGGTAATGAGGGTGTCGTCCGCGTAACAGAACACCCCCATACCGGGAAGGACGGGTGCCTTCAGAAGTCAATCAAAACCGACGTTCCAAAGAATTGGGCCGAGGACCGACCCCTGTGGAACGCCGCGGCCTACCCGACGCTGGACCAACTTCTCGTCGCTTCCTGCCCATACGACCTCCCTGTCCTGGAGGTACGCCTCCAACAGTCTCCTCAGATAGATCGGCACCCCTTGGGAGACTGTTAAAGGCGCTTGCAACGTCTAACGACACCGCCAGGACCACTTGCCCCTGGGCCACAAGGCGTTGATCGTTGAACGGCCCGCCCTGAATCCGAACTGAGCCTCCGAGAGACCCGGACCGGCCTCGTCGAGGTGTTGAACGAGAAGAGCTGCGAGAATCTTCTCAAACAATTTGCCCGTCTCGTTCAACAGCACTATCGGCCTATATGCCGAAGAGGAGCCTGGTGCCCGCCCCTCCTTTGGCAAGAGCACCAACTTCCCTTGCTTCCAAGGCTTCGGAAACTGCCCGCTGCGCAGACATTCGTTGAACAGCTCCCGAAGCCTTGTACCCTAGGTATTCCAGGGCATCGTACAGAACACGCCCTGGAACACCGTCCGGACCCGTCGCCATGTTTTTGATCCTCAAGCGGCCGAGGGCTATCTCCATTTCTCGCTCCGTGATCAATGGTGGAGCCACTAGGTCTTCTATCACAGAGCGTGGCCATCTGTGGAGGGACAAACTCGCCTGGGTGGGGATACAGTTCCCCGAGAAACAGTTCCCCGAGATTTGTATTTATTAATGGAGTCCTCAAATATGTTACTTAATCTTACAAGAGGTGCATTTTGTCCTAGTTTATTTTAAGATGGTCTAATGTAAAAACACTTATTGGATAACATTGACATATTTCCTAGGCACATTGAAATTTATTCCCCTGAGAATTTGAGGGCAGTCAATTTTATTTCTGACTATTTTGTACAAGAAAAAAAGATCCAAGAGTTCTACGATTTGAAAGGCTGTACATGTTATAAAATGTTAATTGGTCTTTGTAGTTATAATTTTGTTTTGAACCTTCACTTGAAAAAGTTAAATGACGCAAAAATCTTTTTGTACTCTCTCAATTTTTAGTTGATTCACGTTTTAATGTGGTGCCCATACTGTACTACAATATTCTAGGATGCTTCGCACGTATACATTGTTATACAATGAATGACGTATAAAATTAACTGAAGGTAGGATAATACTTCTCAATCTCAGTCATTATTTTTATTGAACCGTTACCGACGCAAAAAGTTATTGTTATTTATTCCGATTTATTTATCATTTTGTTTTTTAATAATCTTACACTCATTCTACAATCACATTTGATCGCCACTCACTAAACCTATTAAGATTACCCTTCTTTTTTCTTTCTTAGGTACACTCCTATATACGAGAATTATTAGAGTTATCATATAATATTAGAGTTATTATATATATATATTTATTTATCAATACAATAACATTTAGGCATCAGTCAATTATAAGCACACAAACACACACATTTATTAACTTTTGTAATTTTTTACTGTGAGAATATTACGGAGCTTTTTATTCTGAGTCGCACCGTACCGACAGCCAAATATTAGCAAAACATAATGTAATACCTCGTTCAGACTCCTTCATTTTAATTTTAATAAGATGACAAAAAAATTCCTCAATAATCTTAATTTCATATTATATAAATTGCAATTTATTATTTATTGTCGTAATTCTTATTGAATTATTACATTAAGAATTACGACAATAAATAATACAACTAGAAGATTAGGTACAATTAGAAGATTTAATCAAATTTCATTAATTTAAATTATTAAAATTAAGGATGAATATTAGCAGCATTATCTATTAGAGAAAATTTATGATTAATTTATATATTATTTTATTCTTTTTTTATTATAATATATGTGTTTTATTTTATATCTTAAATACTTATTATATTAATCAATTATTTAATTTTAATATATATTTTTTTTATTAAAATTTCCATATTTAAATTATTTTCTTTCTTTTTTATCTCTTTATTGTCTCTTTATTAGGAATAATTCTTAGAATCTTATTTTTTTTAAGAAATTTCTCTTTAAGCCTTTGCAATTTTATATCATTTTTGAATATAAAGCTAATAAAAGAGAAATTTCCCGTAAATAAATTTACAATTTATCGCTTTTAACTCGGCCATTTTATTTAAGCGAAAATGAATATTTTCAACAAATCATAAAGATATTGGTACTTTTTATTTTATTTTTGAAATTTGAGTAGGAATAGTAGGAACTTCTCTTAGTTTATTAATTCAAACTGAATTAAGAAACCCAGGAGCTTTAATTGGAGATGATCAAATTTATAATACAATTATTACAGCTCATGCTTTTATTATATATTTTTTTATAGTTCTACCTATTATAATCGGAGGATTTGGTAATTGATTAATTCCATTAATATTAGGAGCACCAGATATAGCTTTCCAACGAATAAATAATATAAGATTTTGACTTTTACCGCCTTCACTAATATTATTAATTTATAACTAGTAGAATTGTTGAAAATGGAGCAGGAACAGGATGAACAGTTTACCCCCCACTCTCTTCTAATATTGCTCATAGAGGCTCATCAGTAGACTTAGCAATTTTTTTTTTTTTTTTACATTTAGCTGGAATTTCATCAATTTTAGGAGCAATTAATTTTATTACAACAATTATTAACATACGAATTAATAATAAATCTTTTGATCAAATACTTTACTTTACTTTACTTTACTTTATACTTTATTGTACACCACACCACAAAGAGAAAAATATAGAACATGTATTGTACGGGAATAACTGGCTCGACGAAATAAAAAAGGCGAATTTGGATGACTTAGGAACGTGTATTACCTCGTTGTCGGTAAGTACGCTAATCCCCATCAAACGGTGATGGTGAGCGGCAATTATATGCAAAATTAAGTTGACGGTACACAGGCTTACATTGTTGCTTCAAATAATAAACAGGCGCACCAACATGCCCCCGGACGTTGAAAGCTCCTCTTTCAACACGAATCAGTAGAAATTGGTAGTGGGCAAATTTTGTTAAACGCTCGTCGGATTACTCCAGCAGACGTCCGTATGTCAGCTACACGGACAACTCCATCAGATCCTGGATGGATACCTAAAATTCGTCCCATCTTCCATTTTAGCGGTGGAAGGTTGTCTTCCTTCACAACTACCATGGTGTTCAGCTTCAATTCCTCATTTGATTTACGCCATTTGCTTCTTTGTTGCAACTCTGAAACATACTCCTTACTCCACCGAGCCCAAAAATGCTGGCGTAGTTGCTCGATTCTTTGAAAACGAGTTAAATAGTTAATAGGATCGTTTCGACAATCTCGTTGAGGAAGAGAAGTTAGCGGTCGACCAACAAGAAAATGACCCGGCGTCAGAGGCGAAAAATCTTCAGGATCAGAAGACAGCGGTGTTAAAGGGCGAGAATTCAATACAGCCTCAATTTAGATCAGAGTGGTGTGAAGTTCTTCGAACGACAGGTTACAATTTCCCAACACAGGTTTGAGATGATATTTTGTCGACTTAACACCCGCCTCCCAGAGTCCGCCGAAGTGAGGAGTGTACGCGGGAATAAAATGCATTTTTATTCCATCGTTACCTAAACTTCACCTAGACAATCGCAATTAGATTTTAAAAATTTACTTATATCGTTATACGCGCCAACAAATGAGGTACCATTGTCAGAATATATATCTAAAGGTTTTCCTCTGCGCGAAATAAATCTATATAATACTAGTAAATTTTTATTTGTGCATAAGTCACCTTCTAACTCCAAGTGAATTGCCTTGGTCGTAAAACAAATATATATCGCGATGTACATTTTTACTAGCCTACACCCACGACCTTGTCGACTAGCGCACATGATAGGACCGGTGTATCAACGCCAACACTTTCAAATGGATAGCCTCCTCGAAGAAGACGCTGCCTTGGCAAGTTCCCCATTAAAGGAGTAATTACATTACCTTTCATTCGACAACAACGTACACATTTACGATAACAAGCTTTCGCTAAATTTCGACCACCTATAGGCCAATACGATTCCCTTATGGAAGCTAATAATAGCTGCGGACCAACGTGCGTTAATTTATTGTGTGTGTAACTAAATAATAATTGTGTAAAAATATGTGTGGACTGTAAAAGAATATGTTGATAATATGAATATGATTTTTATTATAAGAGAATGTCGAATTTTCTAAACGTCCTCCAACTCACATTATATTATTAGAATCTAAGAAAACATTAAATTTAAGAAGAGCACTTTTCACAGGTAAATTTTGATTATTTATAAGTAATTTATAGTCTGGAAAGGACTCAATTTAACTTTTTACGATAATAATATGCTTCTTGTAATTCATCTTGTGCCAAGAATTTACGTGATATAATTTACTATAATCGGGTTTAGTTTTAAGTCTACGTTCAAGAAAGTATAAGCAATTACTAGCCTTACGAAATGAGTCACCAAAAATGGAAGAGTCTTTTTTTAAAGGGATATGAACACAGAAACGACCGTTCGGTAACCGCGTCGTATCTTTAATAAAATGTTCCTCACACAACCTTTCTTCTGGCGTATAATCAGATAACTGAGAGTTAATCTCCTCGAAATTCCAAAATTGCATTAAATCCTTCGAATTAAATCAAAATCAGTATCATCATGAGAACTGGTTTGAGTAAAATGACATGATATTTTATTTAATAATTTACCATCACAATAGGTGACGGGGCTAGAAATGATCCAGCCTAGTTTGGTTTCACATAACACAGCCTTTCCAACACCTAACTTAATTTTTTCAGAACCTAGCAAGTCCCAGAAGAGATCAGCACCAATTAAAATATCTACTTCCGACGGCTGGTAGAAAGTAGGGTCGGCTAAACAAATATTAGGGATATTAAGGTTAGACAAATCAACTTCACAACAGGGCATGTCATTTGTTATTAACGACAATACAAAACAAAATAACTTAGCACTATCGCTGTTATCTAGTGACGTCATTTTAACCTGACATGTATTGCCTATGCGAGAATTCACGTTAATTATGCCAAAAATTGATCCATCTACTTGTTTAGTATATAACTTGAGCCGTTTACATAATCGCTCCGTCATAAAGCATGATGTGCTGCCACTGTCGAGTGCCACACGCACTATATGTTCAACACTATTACGATCGTATACTTTAACTAAAGCTTTATAATAACACGCCGTGCTGCTTGTTATTATTTTTGCTTTACGAAGGCGAGAGGTTCGCAGATAAAGCGACGTTACCAGCGCCAGTGTGAATCGAGCGCTCAGGCGCATCAGACGTTGACTGAGACGCTGATATATTGTTATCCATTTCATAGCGATTACCTTTAATGTCAGAGACGCGAATTAATATATTGTGCCTACGCTTACATAACTTGCACCCTGGTTTTTTACAATTGTTAGCAAAATGACCTGAACGAAAGCAGTTGTAACACACTTTATAACTCGGTATTAACTTAAGACGAGCTTCATTACTTAATGCAAGAAACTGTGAACAACTAGTTAGACTGTGGTCACCTTTACAAAAGGGACAAGTCTTAGTGACTGATTCAGGGCTTGGACAACCAGAACTCTGTGTCATTACCATGGATGTTATCTTTGGAACGTGTTTATTAGTCACAGGCGTATTTTTTCGTGATAACTCTAAAGTTTCAATTAAGTCAGCGCGCGTATGAATGAATTGAAGGAATGTATCGAATGTAATTTTGCTATTCTTGTCTACACGGCTCTTAAGCTCCTCCCACTCACGATAAGACTTCTGATCTAACTTGCGAGTAACTAAATATGTTAATAAAGTGTCCCATTGTTTAACTGGCTCACCTAAGGATTCTAAAGAACGCAAGTTTTTATTTAATTGGTCTATCAACCCTTTTAATGCTACAGAAGACTCCCTAGTAACAGCTTCGATATTAAATAAGGCTGACACGTGATTCTGCACTAATAATCTTTTATTATCATAACGATCGCATATTAAACTCCAAGCAACTGTATAATTACTAGCAGAAAACTCAATCGATTGAATAACCACAGCAGCAGATCCCACCAAAAAAGCACGCAGATAATGGAATTTATTTATTTGGTCAATTTCATCATTATTATGGATGAAGCTAGTAAAAGTGTCACGAAATTCTAGCCAATTACTACAACACCTATTAAACTGTGGTAGCTGTATTGTAGGCAACTTAATAGGATTATGAATACTGACACCTGTATTCCTATCACTACATATAGACTCACTGTCTTCATTGTAAAACTTTAAAAATTCTTGAGATCTAGACAATACCTTATAATATAATGATTCAAACTCTGAACGCTCAGAAAACTGTAATTTTACATCGTCAACTATACATTCCAAACGCAACTGTACCTCATGATATTGCACGTACAACGACTCGATCCGTTCCCTCCGCAATTGCAATTCAGTAACATCACAACTGCTTAATTTTTTATCACTCAATGCATCGAGGTAATTAATAAATGCTGTTAAGCGACCTTTAAAACTTCCACGGTTTTTTACTAACTCCCTTTCCTCGGACACACTGGGATTCGGTTGTCGTCAACCTGTAATGTATACAATAACAAGTTATATAACTATGTACTTTTTAAATTATAAACTTTAGGCACTACGTTCTAGAATTTATTTTATTTTATTTAACAATGTAAATAGGTAATCTTTATAGTACATGTTAACAATATAATTATTAAATTTAAAACGGCAAATTTATTTTAACCTACACGTGTTTCTTAATATATAAATAAATAAATAATTATTTTAAGTACACTACGGCTTAATTAACTATATTAAAAGTAAATGGATTGTAATAATACCTAACACTTATTAATACATTATATTTAACAAGTACCTACGCATCAACCGTAATAATTGAATGTATGTCTCTTAAATGCAATTTTAAAATTATAAAACGAAGTAATTACTTCTACAATAATATTTTAATTATTGTATATATAATATTTCTGCTAATCATATGTATATAATATGAAAAATGGGAACCATTCAAAATGCAAGTTGGTACTTAATTAAAATAATTAATACAGGTACAAAATGTGCAAACCTTTTATATTTCTTATATATATTAAAGTTAAATACAACCTGTACGAGTATTGGGTGTCGATATTATTCACAAGAATACTTAACACCGTTGACATATGTGTACTAACTCCAAATTCACTCTGCCAACGTGTAACTCGTCAAGTATCAGTTATTTTTAATTCCGTTGTTAATTAATATTTCTGATTCATTAATTATCTTCTTTAATCCTTAAGCCTCCTATCCTAAGGCTCGACGAAATAAAACGGGCGATTTTGGATACCTTGGAAAACGTGTATTAACTCGTTGCCGGTATGAACGCTAATCACCATCAAACGGTGACGGTGAGCAGTAATTATAAGTAAAATTAAGCTGACGGTACACAGGTTTACATTGTTGCTTCAAATAATAATCAGGCGCTCCAGCACCCTGTTTGCCGTCCACATCGTATTCTTTGCCAGGGTTCCATCTCATTCGTAATGATCGTAACAACAGGACTGGTGGTGGTGTGGTGATCTATCTTAGATCCTACATTCCCATAAAATTGTAAGTTCGTCGTGTCAGCCACCTCCTGTTGATTCTGCTGAACTCTTACTGGTTGAAGTTTCTCTAAGCCAGACAAAAATTTTATTGGCGTGTTTTATTGTCCCTCTCTATTAACGAATTTCTTTTTCTCTTTTGAAGTCCTTGTAGAAACGTTTGTCCCAAATTATAGTCACACCATATTAATGGACGACTTCAATACATGTCTACTGAAGGATGACAATAGGGCTAATAGGCTTGTATCTATTTCTTCTCTTCTTGACCTTATAATTGTGTCTTCTCCTGATCTCGTTTCCAAGCACGGTCAGTGTCCTGACGATGCTTTTTCCTACCATGATTTAATGTTTCTTTCGTATAAATTGCGCCCTCCCAAAGTTAAACCTAAGATATTTCTGCGGCGTAATTTTGCTAATATAATTAATAATAATTTTTTCATTTCAAGGATGAATAACGACCTCAATACCATTCTTGAGTGGAGTAAATCTCTTGGTCTTAATGTTAACCCTAGCAAATCTCAAGCCATAATAATTGTCAGCCGGAAACAATTATCAAAAGTCGACTGGTCTTCTTTGCCATCAATAATGTTTGACAATATTGTCATCCCTTATTGCGATTGTGTTAAAAACTTGGGAGTTTTCCTTGATAATTGACTCGCCATGTAAATGAAATCAGCAGGAAGGTGTTTGTTGCACTGAGGTCTTTGCGTCGTCTTCGACATTTTCTTTCAATTCCTACCAAAATTATGCTCGCACAGACTCTACTCCTTCCTATCCTTGATTTCCTATCCTTCGGTTAAGTCAACAAAGCTTGCATCAGCATATGACGCAAGCTTTGTTGACTTAACCGAAGACCAATTAACTAAGCTTAGAGACTTCAAAATACATTTATTCGGTTTATATTTGGATTACGCAAATATTTTTTTTTTTTTTATAGAATAGGAAGGAGGACGAGCATATGGGCCACCTGATGGTAAGTGGTCACCAAACGCCCTTAGACATTGGCATTGTAAGAAATGTCAACCATCGCTTATAGCCAATGCGCCACCAACCTTGGGAACTAAGATTTTATGTCCCTTGTGCCTGTAATTACACTGGCTCACTCACCCTTCAAACCGGAACACAACAATATCAAGTATTGCTGTTTTGCGGTAGAATATCTGATGAGTGGGTGGTACCTACCCAGACGAGCTTGCACAAAGCCCTACCACCAGTAGACCTGTATATGACCACATTTCACAATTTCGTTCTCGTCTTAATTGGTTACCCATTCAACTTTGCCGGAATATGCACATCCTGTCTATTCTGTAAAAAAAAAAGCCGAGATGGCCCAGTGGTAAGAACGCGTGAATCTTAACCGATGATCGTGGGTTCAAACCCGGGCAAGCACCACTGAATTTTCATGTGCTTAATTTGTGATTATAATTCATCTCGTGCTTTACGGTGAAGGAAAACATCGTGAGGAAACCTGCATGTGTCTAATTTCACTGAAATTCTGCCACATGTGTATTCCACCAACCCGCATTGGAGCAGCGTGGTGGAATAAGCTCCAAACCTTCTCCTCAAAATGAGGAGAGGAGGCCTTTAGCCCAGCAGTAGGACATTCACAGGTTGTTTCGGTTCGGTCTATTCTGTACTGCGTATTGTTTCACCCTTATACTCCCCCTTACTTGAAGGAGAAATTTTTATTTTTAGGAAATACTGGAGAAGTACTTCGTTCTGTGAAGAGATGGATTTTAAGGGTGCCCGAACATAAATCATCATTTTATAATAATTCTTTTACAATTCAGGCTATTAAAATCTGGAACGATCTTCCTATAAATATTCGGGAGGCCAAATCTATAAATATTTTTAAAAAACTTGTGAAAGATCACTTTCTGTCTCAAATGCCTTATCACCAATAATTTCTTTTATTTCAGTATTTCTTGTATTATTCATTTGTTTTTCTTTTTTCTTTTTTGTCATGTTTGAGGACTTATCGTTTTATTCGTTGTTGCTGTATATAGTATGTATTTATATGATATACTTATAATTTTGCATGTACTAATAATATAATTTATTTATAGATATATGTATAGTATGTGTATTTTATATTATATATATATATATATATATATATATATATATATATATATATATATATTGTTTTATATTAAATATGTATGTATAATATGTGTATTTTATATTTACATTTAATAATTGGTTTTGTTTTAATTAAATATTAATATTATTTCATTCATACCACCACCTACCTCATATCCTATCTGTAATTACTTACACCGTTGGTTGCCTGGAAGAGATCGCTATGTAGCGATAAGGTCGCCATAAATGTACATTTATTTAGGCTATATATATGTTTTGTATTTTTCTCTTTGTGGTGTGATGTACAATAAAGTATTAAAGTAATCCCTTAATAAACGTACTGTTATTTTTGTGGTGCATTAAATTTTGCACATTTAAAATTATTATCATAAACTATTTTAAGCTGCGTGCATAGGTAGGTAAATAATTTTTAAGCTTATATTTTTCTTTGTGTGCCGCAAAATTTTGAAATTAATAATTTTAAATTACGTATCCTGTATATATGAAGGCTATTGATTACTTTGACTAAATAAAATAGGTGCTTAAATTTGAAAAAAAACAATCTAATACAAAAGAAATTATTTCAAAATATTTTATTAATTAATAAAAACAAATGTTAGATGTTAACAATAATATAGACTAACACGTGAGCAACTGTTAGTGCAGGGATTCAAGAATTTAATTAAAACGTATTTTTAGGCTGTATAATATTTTCCTTTTTCATTCTAAGAACCAGGCCCTTTAAAACATACTTCTGAGCAAGTTATTTCACACGTCTGTGTGTCACTATAATCTCCTATATTCTGCTCGTATTCCTGCTCTTTTAAACTAGTTCTAGCTAGATTAATCTCGTCTATTATCTTCTTCTCTTCTAATGCTATATATATCGCTTCATTAATCGTCCTCAAAAGGGGATAATTTCTGAAATTATTTTGTTTAAATCCGAGAATTTGTTTATTTCTTAAATATCCATATACGTTCCCGTCTGAGTCAGCTGTAATTAATGAATAATGATTAAAAATAGCCGAGATGGCCTAGTGGTAAGAACACGTAAATATTAACCGATGATCGTGGGTGCCCGAGTTTGAACCCACAAATCAATCAATCAATCAACAGCCAATCGTTGTCCACTGCTGAACATAGGCCTCTCCCAAGGTGCGCCAAAGCTCCCTGTCCTCCACCTTCCGCATCCAGTTGGTGCCCGCCACCTTCTTAAGGTCGTCGGTCCACCTGCCTGGAGGGCGCCCTACGCTGCGCTTGCCGATTCGCGGTCTCGTTTAGTCCACTTTAGGACTCGTCTGCTCCAACGGCCATCGGTCTGACGACATATGTGACCAGCCCACCGCCACTTCAGCCTGCTAATTTTGCAAGCTATGTCGGTGACTCCGGTTCTTTTCCGGATAATCTCATTTCTAATCTTATCCTTCAAAGATACTCCGCGCATAGCTCGCTCCATAGCACGCTGAGCGACTTTGAATTTGTGGACTAGTCCCGCAGTTAGTGTCCATGTTTCGGCACCGTATGTCATGGCAGGTAAGACGCATTAGTTGAAGACTTTCGTCTTCAAACATTGCGGTATAGACGATTTGAGGACTTGAGGAAGGTTGCCAAATGCTGCCCATCCCAAGCGAATTCTTCAATCGGCTTCCTTCTCGAAGTTGTTCCTACCGACTTGTATTATCTGTCCTAGGTAGGTATATTCACTAACAACTTCGAGAGGTTTCCCCTCGACGTATATCGATCCCGGCACGACATGCCTATTGAACATGACCTTGGTCTTGTCCAAGTTTATACCGAGACCGACACACCGGGAAGACTCGCCTAGGCTACGCAACATTTCGGTGAGTTGTTCCAACGACTCTGCTATGATGACGATATCGTCGGCAAATCGAAGGTGTGAGATGTACTCGCCGTTTACATTGACTCCATCCAATGCGTTGGTGAACAGTTTCGGGGATATTACATCCCCCTGTCTCACTCCTCTGCGCAGTTGGATCGCCTTCGTCTTACAGTCCTGGATGTGGACAGTCATTGTAGCGGCGTTGTACAGACATCTCAGTACCTCGATATATCTCCAATCGATATGACATCTCTGCAATGAGTCGAACACTGCCCAGGTTTCGATGGAGTCGAAGGCTTTCTCGTAGTCCACAAATGCCATACACAGCGGCTGATTGTACTCTTCGGTCTTCTGCACAATCTGCCGAACATTATGGATGTGGTCCACGGTGCTGTAGCCTGATCGAAAGCCGGCTTGCTCTGGGGGCTGGAACTCGTCAAGTCGTCTGGCGAGACGGTTCGTGACGACTCTTGAGAACAGCTTATACACGTGACTCAGGAGAGAGATTAGTCTGTAGTTTTTCAAGAGGGTTTTATCACCTTTCTTGAAAAACAGTACCACCTCACTCCCGCTCCACGTTTCCGGGGTCTTGCCATGTTGGATGACGGAATTAAAGAGGCTTGCTAGCTCTTTCAGGACCGGAGTCCCACCTGCCTTAAGCAACTCTGTTGTGATTCCGTCATCTCCCGGAGCTTTGTTGTTTTTAAGCTGTTCTAGAGCCGCCCTAATCTCTCCTTGGTCAACGACCGGGAGCTCCTCGGAGTAATGGCGCATAAGAGGGGCGCGCTGGTCATCAATACTGATTCCCACGGGTTTATCCGATCTTGAAGAGAACAACTGCCCATAAAACCTCTCTACTTCTCCGACAATCTCAGGCCTAGAGGTAACGACCCCACCAATTTCAGTTTTAAGTTTTGTCAGACGCGGCCTCCCAAACTTGCGAGCGAACATTTTCGATCCCCGATTTTGCTCAATCGCAGCCTTGATGGCACGGGTATTGGAGCGTCGGAGATCGCGTCGCGTCAGCGTTTTTATTATTCGATTTAAGGCCTTATCTGACAAAAACGATAGTAGTTCTCGTCGTTTTCTCATCAGCTCGAGTGTCTCAGCAGAGAGTTTTGGTGCGTTGTCTCTTCTCTGTGGCGGAAAACACTTGCGGGATGTGTTTTGCAGTATTTTGACCATCGTGTCTGTTCTCTCATCAATGCTGCTTATGGTTTCCAACGCGGTGAATTGATTTTGAAGTTCCATTTGGAACTTTTCGGAGCCTTGAGCAGTTTGGAGCATGGTAGGTCGGAGAGTAGACCTCATCATTCTCGATCTTTCGGCTTTTAAGTTGATATTTAGAGTGCCTCGAACCAAGCGGTGATCACTTCCGGTATTAAACCTGTTGATCACTGAAACATCTCTAAATATGTGCCTTTTATTCGAAATGATAAAGTCTATCTCGTTCCTTGTCACGTTATCGGGGCTTCGCCAGGTCCACCTCCTCTGAGGCTTCTTTTGAAAGAAAGAATTCATCAAAAAAAGCCCCTGCGCTTCGAGAAAGTTTACCAGCATTCGCCCCCTGTGATTTCTGCAGCCCAAGCCGTAAGGTCCGACTTTCGATTCACCGCTATATTGTACTCCCACTTTAGCATTAAAGTCTCCCATAACAACATTGTAGTGGGCCTTCAAGGTGTCGTTGAGGGCCTTTGCGATGTACTCGTACATCGCTTCGACCACATCATCAGAGTATGTCGAAGTTGGCGCATATACCTGTACGACCTTCAGGGAGTACCTGTCGGAAAGTTTTAGGACAAGGTACGCTACCCGGTTTGAAACACTACTGATTTCCACAATGCTGCTAATGAGATCCTATTTGACTAGAAAACCGACACCACCCTGGAAGAGGTTATCACCTTCGCGGAAGTAGAGTAAGTTACCGGACTCTAGAGTTATCGTGTCCTACCCCTGTCTTCGGACTTCAGATAACCCCAGTCTATGCCAGTTTATATGACTTAACTCTACTTCTAATTCGGCGAGGTGATGGTCCAGCCTCATCGAGCGTCCATTATACGTTGCCATGTGCAGTCGTTTTATACGGTAGCCTGCCGTGAACCGGTGATTCTTAGCACCCCCTGCCCTTCCGATACCGCGACCGCTACCTTGGTCGGGCCTAGCGGGCTTGCCGGTAACTGGGGTTGAACCCACGATCATCGGTTAATATTCACGCGTTCTAACCACAAGGTCATCTCGCCCAAAACATCGGCGGCGTATTTTTAATAATAAAGCGAGCTAACCATTAAGGATATTGAATAAAGATTTGGCTTGGTTTCATGCGGAAAAATGTTCACGAAATTGCAAAGAATTATACTCACTCTGGGTATTTGGAATTTTAGAGGGGTCTTGCCAGAATTTGTCTTTTGTTATGTCATTAAATCTCACAGTGAAATCCATATAAGTATCGTTTGGCATGTCACAGAGACCTTTGAAATCATCCGTGTCTATACTCCAAGCCATAAACCCAGCGATATTGTATTCAATACCCAATCTGTAATTCATAAAAACAGTTGTACGATATATAATAACAATAATTGACTCTGGTTAAACATTTTCTACGAAATTTGACGATTTTGTACAGACTTTTACTTATATTAACTGAACGCTACTATGTCACATTTATGGCATAGTAGCGTTCAGATAATATAAGACTCATTTCCTTTTATTATAAATAAGTGTTTTAGTTTTCTTTACCATACTTCTGGTCATTTTTACAAGCCTTAACTTGAAAACCAACCCGCATTAGAGCAGCGTGGTGAACAACCTCCAAATTTTCTCCTCAAAAAAAGGAGAGAAGGCCTTAGCTCATCGGGACATTCACAAGCTGTTATTTGACTTTAACTTGTAAAAACATCATTCCTTTCATTACTTCACCAGTCACTTAACCCTCATATACATAAGCTAATAGATATACGTATGTCTTACTTGACTTTATTGGCGATAGAACGAGTGTCGTCATAAGAAACAATTCGACGTCCATCACGCAAATACGGTGTCGACGATTCTTTATCCCAATGATAAACCCACTTGAAATTATTTTTTAATTCTAGACATACCTGGATAAAAAATCAACAAAAAGTTTTAGTTAATAGAAAGGTCTGTCATGTTGATTTATGACTAGCTCCGTTGATCCTGATGTCCAGAGTTCAAACCCTGGGTCTGACCGATAAAACAATATTGCGTTATAGTTTTACAGATATCAACTTATCAGTCAGATGATTTAGCACTAAATATTCCGATCACGGCTCAGAACACCTTTGCTACGGGACACCATTGCCTAGGTGGACTGAAGACCCAAAGAACGTAAGAATTGGATTCAAACAGTACAAAACTGGTCAGAATTGCAACAATTAGAAGATTATGACCCGCAATAGATATTTAACGGGATTCCAACTGCGTTATCTAAGATATTTTCACTTACCTCGTTATATCCGTACATATTAGTTCCGTTAAGATATGGTCCAGAAAATCCATTAATTTCTGCTTCAGTTTTTCCAAATTCAATATTTTTTACATCGGATTCTTTCAAAATAAACGTCCGTCCGATGAATTGTATGCCGAGAACTAATTTATCAGGACTTATTCCTGACGAAAGCAAGTATTTAATTGTATATTCCTAAAAATATAATTAATCATATTTAATTACTTACCTATCTGCTTTTCGTCGTTTTATCTAAACTACTGCTTCATCTTCGCTTCGTTCCGACACTTAGTATTTTTTTAAATTTAGAATATGCTGATACACTTGCAAATGATCACATAGACACCATTACCGCCGCCCATAGAAATTGGCAGTTTAGGAATATTAACTATCCCTTATATCATCAATGCGCCACCAACCTTGGGAACTCGTTATGTCTCTTGTGCGTGCAGTTACACTGGCTCACTCAACCATATACACAATAATACTAAGTACTGAGATGCTGCTGTTGCAGTACTGCTGTTTTGCCGTAGAATATATTAATTATATCACTTGTAAAATTCTTGGAGAATTTTGTACTTCAGGAACACGGTATGTTCTCTTTTTTTTCTGCTCAACACTTAAGGATTAAACAATATTTTATTTATTTCGTTAATTCATTTTTTTTCATTAATTTCGTTAAAAATATTCAAAATAAATTTATTGGCCCTGCCGCAGTAATAAATACTTTTAACGACAGCCATAAACTTCAGTCGCTAGCGGCGCCAACTGGTGAGCAATCAAAAGATAGCCCTCATATATACACAAATTCGAAACAAATATAATTATTATTTAAATGATGTTTTTAAAAACTAAGGACTGAAAGCTTGTATACCTATATGGTGCGTTCACCCATCAATTTGCACGTCTTATTTTAAACTGCACACAATAATAACTGTAATACATTGAAATTTATGACTATAAAAAATATAATGTTATCATACCACATTTCTTTCATCCCCTTTATTTAATCCCTTTAATGGTGCGGATGCTCCAACTATTCTGTCCCAGTGTCCATTATAATCATAACCAAGTAAATAAATCAAGTCCAAATAACGATTCAGACTCACTAAATCATACGCAGAACTCATTATTTCTCTGGTATTAGCCAATGACGCGCTTAGAATGTAGCCGTATGGTAAGAATGCCTCTTTTAATTCCTGAAAACATAAAATATAACTCTAGATATCCCATTTGCAAAGCATAGGCCTCATGTTGTAAGTATAAATTCTCTTCATTTTCACATTTTCGTCCCATCTCTATTTTGCCTATCCTATCAAAAATCCTTGAAGACGTTGTACATAAGCAACTGTCAGAATTCCTAACACATAATCATCTCCTTAGTCCTTTTCAATCCGGTTTCCGTTCCGGTCATAGTACTTCCACCGCACTGCTTAAAGTCACTGAAGACATTCGCTTTGCTATGGACAAAAGTGAGTTTACTATTCTCATTTTGCTCGATTTTAGCAATGCCTTTAATTCAGTCGACTTTGATGTATTGCTTGGTATCCTTCGCTCACTTAACTTTGCTCAGCCTGTGATTGATTGGTTCCAATCTTATCTTCGTGGTCGTCGGCAGATGGTAAAGTCTGATGAGGCTTCCTCGGACTGGGCTGATCTCTCTGCTGGCGTTCCGCAAGGCGGCGTACTTTCTCCTCTTCTGTTTTCAATCTTCATTAATGAAATTACCAAAGTTATTTCTTCTCACTACCATCTCTATGCAGACGATTTACAACTTTATAGACACGTCACCTTATCAAATCTGTGTTCGACCATACATGATATCAATTATGATCTTTAAAAAAATTAAGAACTGGGCTGCATCCTTTGGGCTTCTTGTTAATCCCTTGAAGTCGAAGGCATTGATAATAGGTACCAGACAGTTACGTAGCAAGATTAATTAGGACATTGTACCATCAATTGTTTATGATGGAACTCAAATTGCATATAGTGACCAAGCTAGTAATCTGGGGTTAGTCATAGATTGCAATTTATCATGGAGAGCTCAGGTTAACGAAGTCAGTAAACATGTCCATTTCTCTCTGCATTCTCTAAAACGTTTGCAGAATTTCCTTCCTTTCAAAACAAACTACTTACTTGCACAATCCCTTCTTCTTCCTTTCCTGGACTACGCTGATGTTTGCTATCTTGATGCGAATGAAGAGCTACTTGACAAACTAGATAGACTTCAAAATTTGTGCATTCGTTTCATTTACGGTCTGCGCAAATTTGATCACATTTCTCAATATCGACGTCAGTTAAAGTGGCTTCCTATCCGACTTCGCCGGAGCTTGCACATATTATCGCTTCTTTTTAATATATTAAACCATGGTAGCCCTGTTTACCTACATGAGCGTTTTCTGTTTTGTCCTGCTCGTGAAAGACCTGTACGCGCATGTGTGGCGTCGATAACTCTTGAGGTACCATTTTTTAATACTACTTCCTTTGGTAACTCGTTTTCCGTTGTTGCCGCTCGCCTATGGAACTCTCTTCCAGATAATATTTTCCATAATAATGTTACAATAAGATCGTTTAAAATCAGAGTTAAGCAACAATTTCTTTCCACTTAAGTTTAATTTATTTTATATGTATGTATATATATATTTTTTTGTGTATCTATGTAAGTTGAATGTATATATATATTATAGATGATGGTATATATTAATATATTTATTTGTATTTAGTGTGTAATATATTCATTTATCGTTAAGTCTACTTGAATTTTATAATATAAAACTAATTGATATTGTACCTACACCATAAATATGTATTACAAATAATCTCCACTAGATTCAGGGTTTCTGGAAGAGATCTCTTGTTAGAGATAAGTTTGTACACATTTTTCATTTATATAATTTTCTGTATACTCTGTTGGTACATAAATAAAAATAAATAAATAAATAAATACTATACTACCATTACAGGCTATGCATTACTCGTAACAATTAAATATCATATGGCGAAGGTGTTATATTAAGTTAGGAGCATTTTTTATGTTATTATTGTTATTATTTATAGGCAGACGGGAAACATGCGAATATTTATATGGTACCTTGACCAAAGTAACGAAGTTCTCTTTATCTTCAGGAGCTCCACCTCTCAGGGTAGGATATTTCCACATTATGTCTAGACCATCAAATTTGTATTTCCTACAAACAAAACCCTGGTTTAGGAAGTCATGCGACAGGAAATAAAAGATAGGTATTTAGAAGAAGTTTATTTTAATGGCGGCGGCCGCCAATTACATGACCAAACTTTAAGGAATAAACGATTCATTTCGTATTAGTGTTACATTTATATCAGTACATATTATAGAAAAGTCCTCCGTCGTCTATGTCTGTGTGAACGCGATAAACTCAATAGCTACTAAACGGATTTTCATACGGTTTTCACCAATGGACGGAGTTATTCATGAGAAAGGTTTAAGTGTATAAATCAGCTTAGTGAAAATTGGTTATAATAGGACGGTAAATGTTAAAGATGGCGGAAAAAATTATGACGATTGGGAACTATATTTGTTCCGATATACGTTTCATGTTGAACCTCACACTACCCGTGTGAAGCTGGGTAGCTAGTAGCACAAAACAATAAATTAATTATGTACTCTAAAACTTACTCAAGATATTGCATGACACTTCTGATAAATCTGAGTCTTTCCCATCTATTGCCAGCCATCTTAGAGAATTTCACGGAACCTTCATCCCACCCACCGAGACTTAAAGTAACTTTTATATGAGGATAACGCTTTTTAATCCCGGTCAGGTTTTTATAACCAGCGTTACCACTATCTCGTTCTATATCAAGCCACTTGTCTAGAAAAAACAGTAATGAAATTTCTTATCAGATATAATTGGTTAAATTAAAGAGGTTTTCAATTATTTAGTGAAGTAGGATGTCTTAGCAACAATATAATTTGTACGCTTTATTTTAATAGGCATGGTAAGCTGATGCAATTAAATAGGCAAGGCGAATACTACAAATTGAATTGATTTATAGTGTTTTAATATTGATTCGTATAATTCCACTGTTTGTTAGTCAGTGGTATCACGAATATGCCACATAAATAATTAATTAATCACGATTTTATTTAAAGGTAGCTTTATATATAAGCTTTATATTTAATAACAATAAAAACAAATTTGTTACATCTCTGGCGGTTATAATTTTCTTCTTATTATAATAATATATATCAACAAATATATATATTTCCTTGTATATGTACCGCATATACAAGGAAATCGAGAGTGGCGTCTGAGAGATGACGTCATAAGAGAGCGTCACGCCATTTGCCGTCCCAGCATACGAGTCAGACTCGTCCCTATGATATAAAAAAGGACTTACCGAGGCTTTTAATAGTATGCGATTCTTTATCTAAGCCAGCGAAAGCGTAGACAATGTGAGTGCATAATGTTGGATCTATGTCTGATATTTCAAATTTGACAGGAGGCTTCCTGTATATCGCCCAGGACGCTAAGTAGCAGACGGCAACTTTGCCATGTTTTGGACCTGAAAAGACAATGTACTTTATAACAAATGTAAAGTAACAGCTCCAATTCTGATCTAAACGCGATCTTATGGGGAGAAGGTTTACAGTTTATTCCACCACATCGCTCCAGGGCTGACGTTCATTCGACACATTGCTATTCATGTATCACCACTGAGCCATCTCGGCTATTATCTACAATGTCCTAGCAACGGTTAAAGGAATCGATTTTAAGAAATTAAAATAATCAGCCATTTATGGTCAACTGAAATGCGTTTGTTGACATTTATTAATTAAAGACATTTTATATAGTAGTTATAAGCAAAAACAAAAAAGGGTTTCCTTATATAACATTTTCATTCATTTTCTATTTGTGCATTCACTAATTAAATGAACCGATGGAATAATGTTATGATTTTTTATTAATAAATCTATTTTGCAAGCTTTATTCGAATTATTACCGATAATTTATAATAGGCCAACACTATCACACACAGCATAGTATTTGTCAATTAATCACCCAAAATATTCACAAAATAAGAATTGAAACTTTGATGCTCGTTTCTATAAACAAACTGCCCCCGACGACGCTTATATTAAAATACAAGCTAATTGTCTTATATTCACACGATAAGAAGATAAAAGTATTTTGGATATGATTTGCCTAAAGTCCGTGCTTAGTGAGCGTCTACGTCGGGAAAGAAGTAACTTTGACAAATTTCAAGTCAATCGGGCCGATAGCTTAGGAGATCTCGCGATGACCGGTATTTGGCTTATATGTATTTATGAAGATTAACTATGTATAGATAAGAATAAACAAAGTTAAGACGACCACAAAAACATTTGTTTTTTTTACTTATTAAAGTTCATTTAATAAACATAATTGATCACTCCTGAATAATACATAATAATAATTAAAATATTAAATACCTCACCATCGATATTAATGCCACCTACAATCAGATACACAGTCACGCTTAACAATAAACTTGTTCTGCAAAACATTTTACAAAGAAACTACAACTAAAAATGAGTTATAACCGCGAACGTCGTAGAGGAAGGTAAACTGTTCTAATTATTACAAACGCGTAAACAATTGATAATGGTCCTAATTATAATATATATAAACAACTCATTATTATTAAAATTCAGTGGATCACTTAGTGGCTTAAAACCCAGTGAGGGTTACACCCACCTATGGCATGTTATACCGCCTACAATACCGAATGAGTGAGATAGTGTACAGACACAAGGGATGTCACATAGTTCCCAAGATTGGTGACGCATTGGTGACGTAAGGGATTGTGAATATTTCGTACAATGCCAATGTTTACAGGCGGTGGGTACCACTAACCATCAGGTAGCCCATATGCTCGTCCGCCTACATATTCTATAAAAAAAACTTAAAATATCTAATTAATTTTTAATTAACGATAAGCGACGTTCAAAAATAACTTATTACTTATTATTGCATCCTGACATAAATAACATTAAACGTAACCATTAATGTTGTAGTTTTAAGAGATCAACTTTTTTTCTGCTGACAGTATATTTTGCATTTATAAGAACAAAACTTGAAATGGGAATGTATAATACTCACGCTCATACGTACGCACTTTACTAACGTAAAACAATAGTACTTGCAGTGTTGCAAACCCTTCGAAAGTAAAAAGTAAAAAATCATCAATAAAAAAAACAGTGATTCGATTAATTCAAAACGATTCACCATCATTAGTTGATTTACTGTCAATGAAAAAAAAAGTAACTCGCGTAATTTTTTATTTACTTCAAACGGTATAATAGCTGAAACGAACTGCTGTTTTTTATAATATAGAAAGGTGGGCCAAATGGGCCACGAGATGGATGAAGTGATGGTATGGTGATGTAAAAATATTAACCGATCCTTACATCGCCAATGCGCCACCGACCTTGGAAACTAAGATGTTACGTCCCCAGTACATGTAGTTACACTGACTCACTCACCCTTTAAACCGGTACACAACAATACTAAGTATTTCTGAATGGCGGTAAAGTATGTGATGAGTGGTTGGTATCAACCCAGACGAGCTTGCACAAAGTTCTTCTCAACCCCTATCAAACTTGGGGATAGAATTATTTTTTTTTTAAATTGATTTCATATCTCATAGTTTAATTATCAGTGTTCGGAGTGCACTGGAGCAGCGTGGTGGAATAAGCTCCAAACCTTCTCCTCAAAAAAAAAAAAAAAAGAGGAGAGGAGGCCTTTAGCCCAGCAGTGGGACATTCACAGGCTGTTACGGTAGTTTAATTATAATAATAATGTCCTGGGACATTTTTCACACACGGCCATCTGATCCCAAATTAAGCTTGTGCAAAGCTTGTGCTATGGAAACCAGACAACTGATATACTACATATATTACTTTTCTTTTGTAAATACATACTTATATAGATAATTACACCCAGACTCAGGACAAACAGACATGTCCATGCACACAAATGTCTGTCCTGGGTGGGAATCGAACCCACAACCTTCGGCGTGAAAGGCAAGTATCTACCAACGATATGATTATGATACGTTATTTTACGTATATCCTTTTCCTGTTCCCAGAATTATTGTTCAAACTATGTATACCATACTTACCAATGTTAACTTTTCTACTTATCACAAAAATATACTACAATTACCTGAAGAAGCTGGTGGGACTGCCAGACAACTGGCAGTTAATGCTTGGAGGCATTCTCTGCTAGTTGTCTGGCAGATCCGAAACGATGGTAATTAGTAATCAACAGTACACAAAATATACATTCAAATATAATACCAACAAAATAAATACAGAGCTGTAATATATATATAGTAATATAGACAGTCTGTGAAAGTTGGTTTAATATTATAATTAATTAAATATAATAATTATAGGTTATACAAGTCGGTAGGAACAACTTCGAGAAGGAAGCCGATCGAAGAATTCTCTTGGGATGAGCAGCATTTGGCAACCTTCGTCAAGTCCTCACGTCGTCTATACCGCAATGTTTGAAGACGAGTCTTCAACCAATGCGTCTTATCTGCCATGACATACGGTGCCGAAACGTGGACACTAACTGCGGGACTAGTCCACAAATTCAAAGTCGCTCAACGTGCTATGGAGCGAGCTATGCTCGGAGTATCTTTGAAGAATAAGATCAGAAATAAGATTAGCCGGAAAAGAACCGGAGTCATCGACATAGCTCGCAAAAAGCTGAAGTGGCAGTGGGCTGGTCACGTATGTCGTAGGACCGATGGCCGTAGGACTGGATGCGGAAGGCGGAGGACCGGGAGCTTCACCTTGGGAGAGGATGTTCAGCAGTGGACTACGAAAGGCTGTTGATTTATTATATTATATGATTAATAATTTTAGGTTATTTAGCCTGTATGTAGGAAGACTATTGATTATTTTGACTATAAATAAAATAGGTACTTAAATTTGAAAAAAAAAACAATCTAATACAAAAGAAAGTATTTCAAAATATTTTATTAAATTATAAAAACAAAGGTGAGATTCATTTTATAAGTTTTACTCAATAATTAATTTTATGACAATATATATAACGTTAACAATAATATAGACTAACACGTGGGCAGCTGTTAGTGCAGGAATTCACCAATTTAATTAAAATATATTTTTAGGCTGTAAAATATTTTCCTTTTTCACCCTAATAACCAGGTTATATAACTTCTATTAATAATTTAAGTTGAATATTAGCAGCAATTTATATGTAATTTTATTCTTTTTTTATTAATTTTGTTATTTTTTATGTGTTTTATATCTTAAATACTTATTATATTATTCAATTATTTAATTGTAATATAATTATTTTTATTAAAATTTCAATTTTAATTAATTTTCTTTCTTTAGGAGGATTACCTCCATTTGATAGGATTTTTTTCTAAAAGAATAATTAGTAATCATTTACTATTAAATAATATATTTATTATTTCATTTATTTTTGTAATAACAAGACTAATTTTTTTAAGGTTTTAAGTTAATTAAAACATAATCTTCAAAATTATTTATAAAGAAATTTCTCTTTAAGCCTTAGTATTTATTACACT
The DNA here is from genome assembly GCF_905147045.1 of Nymphalis io. Lineage (NCBI taxonomy): Eukaryota > Metazoa > Arthropoda > Insecta > Lepidoptera > Nymphalidae > Nymphalis > Nymphalis io. The sequence goes on along the minus strand of NC_065915.1, from coordinate 4,997,265 downwards.
TTAAAATTTGCAATTTTATATAATTATTGAATATAAAGCTAATAAAAGAGAGATTTCCCGTAAATAAATTTACAATTTATCGCTTTTAACTCAGCCATTTTATCATAAAGATATATTGGTACTTTATATTTTATTTTTGGAATTTGAGCAGGAATAGTAGGAACTTCTCTTAGTTTATTAATTCAAACCGAATTAAGAAACCCAGGAGCTTTAATTGGAGATAATCAAATTTATAATACAATTGTTACAGCTCATGCTTTTATTATAATTTTTTTCTTATAGTTATACCTATTATAATCGGAGAATTTGGTAATTGACTAATTCCATTAATATTAGGAGCACCAGATATAGCTTTCCCACGAATAAATAATATAAGATTTTGACTTTTACCGCCTTCACTAATATTATTAATTTCTAGTAGAATTGTTGAAAATGGAACAGGAACAGTTTACCCCCACTCTCTTCTAATATTACTCATAGAGGCTTATCAGTAGACTTAGCAATTTTTTCTTTACGACAATTATTAACATACGAATTAATAAAATATCTTTTGATCAAATACCTTTATTTGTTTGAGCCGTAGGTATTACAGCTTTATTACTTTTACTTTCTCTTCCTGTATTCCTTCATATTTTTGAATCGTCGATTCCACAGTCGCTTAAGACCAGGGTTTCAATCAGTGCGTCCTACCTGTAATGACTTACGGTGCCGAAACGTGGACACTTACCGTAGGACTGGTCCACAAATATAGGGTCGCTCAGCGAGTAATGGAACGCGCGATACTTGGGGTTTCTCTGGCAGATAGAATCCGAAATGAGGACATTCGCCAGAGAACTAAAGTCACCGACATCACGCGTAGAATTAGCTCGCTGAAGTGGAAGTGGGCTGATCATGTCTCCAGGCGCATTGATGGCTGATGGAGTCGACACGTGTTAGAGTGGAAACCACGCTTAGCCAAGCGTAGTGTAGGACACCGTGTGACAAGATGGGCCGAAGATTTAAAAAAGGTTTGTCAAACAGACAAACAGACATATTTGACACCCAGACGGGTGTAATTATCTATCATCATCATCATATAAGTATGTGTTTACAAAAGACAAGTCATCTGATCTGGTCATCTGATCCCAAATTAAGCAGAGCTTGTGCTATGGAAACCAGACAACTGATATCAGTTGTATTTACAAAAGAAAAGTAGTATATGTAGTATATACTATATATACTACTTTTCTACTACTTTTATACTATTTTATACTTTTATATGTCGAAGTAGAGGCCTCTAGACTGTTTTTAAAAAGCATGACGTCAGCATGGCTGACGTCATGTTCACCACTCTCACTGATAAACTAATAATTTGTACGTGTTTTAAATATCAATCAGTAAAACAAACTATAGCATGTAATTTAACAGTTTTAATGAAAACCACACTTATTTATTTATACTAAATAAAATAGTACACAAGTATTTACAATATGAAAATGATAAAGAAGAAATAAAGCTAATTTCATAAGTTTTTCTTATAATAACACAAATCGTAAATAATAGAAAACGGAAAATAATACGTAACTTATTCACAGCGCGTCCGCCTCGGTGAGCCGCTTGTTCTGTTGTATCTCGCAACCAGATTTAAATTATTTCAGAACTGTAATACCTTACGACGGTGTTCCAAGGTCTGGAGTTTTGCGACCAGTGTCTGATCGCAAATGAGCCTTCTAGCACGACGATCCACTGAATCCAAAGCCTCAAGCTGTTCGGTCAAAATGGTCGGTGTTCTGGTATGGGAATAGCTAATCTTGGTGGTGAGCGTTGAAATCCCCCAGAAACACCATTTGAGCAGTCGGATACCGACGTTGGACGATATCAGCCGTCTCGCTAAGAACCGAGTAAGACTCGAACATCCGAGTCGTCTCCTGTTCACCACTGTGCGACCTATACCCGCAGGCGTATATGATCTGCTCCAAGCCTGTATCCGATAAGCACCACATTACTGAAAAAGTTACGGAGACGTCGGCAGCAGACGTCATTACGAGCGTACATACAGACTCCTGCACGAGGTTTAAAGTTGTGCTCAAGTGAATATCAGGGGTACTGTAAGTACGCTACATCTGCTGGACTTGTGATTTGTGTCTCCGTGAGAAAGAGCAAGTGCGGCTTGGCGGTCTCGAGGTAGTGGTGGACCGCAAAGAGATTGGAGTGCGAACCTCGTATATTTGAGAGATGCACTGAAAAAGAGAGGTGGTGCAGCCGCTGTGAAACTTTTTCTTTCTTTTTACACAAATCATTACACGTGTGGGTGTGAATAGGTATGGGGAAATGGAAGTTGTACGAGGTGCTACATTTTAGACACCGTGACTTTCACCGCAATTACGGGAATGGTAGACTCAACTGGAGAACGCGGGGACGCCCGAACCCAACTGGAAATCGCCACCGGGACCTCTCTCTGGTCGCCAACCAGCACGATAGAATCGCACGATGAATTCGCACTATCCCAGGATTTTTCGCAAGTTGGCGGGGTAGCCTTTCGTAGATGGCGAACCTACTAATTGGGCCTCCTACTTACTGCGGTCAGCCAGCGGTGCACCGTGCTTCGGATCCCGCTGCCCTCCAGATTGAGCCGGCCGGCGTCATAACGACTATGGTCAGAGCTTGTCGACAAATGCAGAGCACAACTATACAGACCCAATCCCCCAAGATATGCTACTGAGAACATCGCACAGGGAACACGACGTGCCACATGACTAGGTAAATCTAGCCTCGTGACAGATCGCATGGCGGCGCGGCTTTGTTCGCGGGTGGTAAAGCTAGCTGCGGCCGAAGCCTACCACCTGGAGTATGTTGCTCAGTTAGCACCACCCAGGGGCCACGTGTAGGGTAAAGAGGGATGAAACCTGATTTTGGTAAAACCTACGGACGCGAGCAACTCTGACCCCCAATATTAGCTGTATAAAATGATCCAGTAATAATTTGGATTATTAAACATTAGGCTAATAAGGATCCAAAATTTCATCAAGATGAGATATTGGAAGGTGAAGGTAAATCAATAAGTGAGTTGTTAATAATTTTAATAATAGGGTGAGTTTTTCGAATAGGTTAAAAAAAATCATTTGCAATTGTAATTAATTTATAATTATTGGAATGTAAAGGTCCAAAGAAAATATTAGTAATTTTTACAGTGGCAATTAAAGTAATAAATAAGTAAATAATTATTATTAAGGTTAATAAAAAAGTTTGTTTATTATATAATTTAGATACATTAAAATTAGTTAATTAATTCAATATTAAAAAATAAAAATGAGTGGAAATAATTAATTATTTCATCATTAACTGAAAAGTTTATTCAAAATAATAATTTTTAAAAACATATCTAATAATTATAATTAAAATTATATATAAATAAAATCTTTCATTAAGCAATGATATTTTGAATAGTGTATTTGATGCAATACTTGATACATAAATAAATATTACTATTAATTAATCCTCCTAAAAAAATTAAAAATAAAATATAAGAAAATCAGTATGTATCAAATATTAATATTCTAGATAATAAACATAATAATTATGTTTGAATTAAAATTATTAATCCTATAGAAAAAGGATGAATAATAAAAAAATCTAAATCTTTATATTTTTTTAAATTAGTAATAAAGAAAAAAATATTTTTAAGATTTCAAAGAATAGTTTAAACAAAATAGTAATTTTGGAGGTAAGAGATATAGAAGTTCTTTTTTTTTTTGATGTTTTTAAAGAAAATTCTTATTTTTTATTTACAAGACCAAGGTTTTTTTAAACTATAAAAACAACTATAATAATAATAATATATGATTGGTTATTTTATTATTCCCTCCAGCCAGGTAGACCGACGACCTTAAGAAGGTGGCGGGCACCAACTGGATGCGGAAGGCGGAGGACAGGGAGCTTTGGCGCACATTGGGAGAGGCCTATGTTCAGCAGTGGACAACGATTGGCTGTTGATTGATACTTTTATTATACATTTGTTTGGAAATAAAATTTTTGTTTCAAAATATAAGCATTTATTAATTGTTTTATTAAGACGAGTTTATTGTTTTAAGAATTTTTTTTAATATTATTTTTAACAATAATAATAAACTATAATATACATATATTAATTGTTTTTTAGTATTTTCTGTGTGTGAGGGGGTTTTAAGTCTTTCTGTTTTAGTTTCATAATTCGAACCCATGAAAATGATTATTTGCAAAGATATAATTTAATTTAATATGATAAAGTTTTTAATAATAATAATATTTATAATTCCTTTATGTTTAAAAAAGAAATTGTTTTGAATGGTTCAAATAATAATAATAATATTTTAAATCTAATTTTAAATGATATATTTTTTTTCTAATTTAGGATATATAATTGATTGTGATATAATTTCTTATGGGTCAATTATATTAAGAGTTTGAATTAGAGGTTTAATAATTATGGCAAGAGAAAGTTTATTGAAGAATAATTTTTATGAGAATCATTTTTAATCAATAATATTTTATTATTAATAATATTATATTTAACTTTTAGAACTTTAAATTTAATTTAATTTTATTTATTTTTTGAACGTAGATTAATTTCAACTTTAATATTAATTATTGGTTGAGGATATCAGCCGGAACATATTCAAGCTGGTATATATCTTTTATTTTATACTTTATTTGTATCATTGCCTTTATTATTAGGATTTTTTTTATTTATTTAGAAATAAATTCTATAATAATTTATTTTTTTAATTTTTATGATATTAATTTATTATTATTTTTTTTTTTATAGAATAGGAAGGTGGACGAGCATATGGGCCACCTGATGGTAAGTGGTCACCAAACGCCCTTAGACATTGGCATTGTAAGAAATGTCAACCATCGCTTATAGCCAATGCGCCACCAACCTTGGGAACTAAGATTTTATGTCCCTTGTGTTTGTAATTACACTGGCTCACTCACCCTTCAAACCGGAACACAAAGCCCTACCACCAGTATATACGAAGGATTAATCTACATTATTAATTCCAAAATGTAAAATGCTCGGGTGCCAGGATGATTTCATCCGTTTAAAGTAAATATATAGCGACAAAATACAATTTGTTTAAAGTAAATATAATTAAGTTACATAAAATAAATTTTTAAGTCTCAACAAGTGGAATTTTACAAAATAAGTTTAGCAAAACAACACAATAAGTTGTTGTCTATATGAATACAAAATTAATTTTTTAAATATAAATATTACCAAAGTTTTACTTAAGTTAATTCATATTAGTTACAGTTAATATAAATCACACGCGGTTTCACTAACGCGGCGAAAATAATTTTTAAAATTACATAAGTACCAAAGTCCAGTTCTTTAAGTTAGGTAATTAAAGTTTAGGTTTAAACTTTAATCATAAACCTTTAATCATAGACCTTAAAGTCTTTCCAAAGAAATATCATGAAGACATCTTGAAATATGTCTTTAAAAGTTTCTTAAGAATCCAATTTGAAATTCCAAGTGTAGTTCAAAAATATTGACTGTTAAAGGAACAGCCATCCGGTCTATCCCGGTTATTTTACACGAGGTGTAACAGGATAATAGCACATCCACGATTATTTGTAAATATATATAATAAAGTAAATAGATATACGATATACCAACAATCTACCTTGGAGATGAAAACACAACTTAGTCTCACTCGAGAGCAAAAAGTTTTTAAACAAAACTTCATTTTTAACAAGGAATTAAGTAAAAGTAATTATTAAACACCTTAACTTTAACTTTTTACATCTTTACGTAAATAATCAATTTAACAAAATTGAGATAATTGACTTATATTTAAAAACGTTGTAATTTTAATTGATGTTGCCAGGAACCGAATGATGAATTCGGTGACTTTTTTCGGTGACTTGTGATAGTGACACTGACAGTGGCAATACCGAAATCTCCAGTTGACAGTTGTCTGTTACTTCTGGTACCTACTCAGTTTTAGATATAAACTTTATTTTGTTTTCCATTTGTAAAATAAACTACGTTATATATAAATGTTACATATAAATTCAACTGTGATATGACATGATAATTGTTTTAAAGACTTATTACTATACTTTAAAATGAGTAATATTTATATCCAAGAACCACCAGCGCTTGGCAAGGTATTTAGAATACATAGTATTATATACAAGTAAACATTTTTTTTTTCGGTTTTAGCTGAAGATTATTTACTTGAACATTAAACAGCTAAATTTAAAAAAAAAGCTGTTCATAATTTTAATCATTCCATACCTAATATACAGTTCGTTAATCGGTTTAACAAGCTTCATTAATTAGTAACTATTTTCATTAAATATTCCAGGTGCTTTTAAAAACTACAGCTGGAGATATAGATATTGAATTATGGACGAAAGAAACACCGAAAGCGTCAAGGAATTTCATACAACTATGTATGGAGGGCTATTATAATGGTAAATTTTAAACTGTTATAAGTATTAAAAATATATAAAAAATTAACATTCATTTGAAAGTGATTTTAAGGATTCATTTTTTTGAATAATAAAAAAGAATGTATTTATGTCTAGCTTGAAAAAAATAAACTAAGTAAATAAATACATGATTTTATTATGTGCTTTTAAACAGTCTTTATAGCAAAAACTACTATGTATATACTTTTTGTAACACAGATCAAAATTTTAGACTTTTTAGATGTATATTGGCTTCCACCCACAACTTTACCCATATATTATGAGGTTTTTTCTGTATCCTTGAATGTATATAAAATTTTATAATGATTGTTTGAGAAGTTAAGAATGCATAAAAAACCAACTTAATTTCACTTTTATAAAAGTAGGATTAATATGCATCAACTTTTAAATATAATAAGGGTTATAAATATAATCATTATTGGTATTTATAAACTTATAATTTCAGGTACAATATTTCATAGAGTAGTTCCGGGTTTTATTGTGCAGGGCGGTGATCCAAATGGTGACGGTGCTGGAGGAGAATCAGTGTACGGAGAACCATTTAAAGTAAGGATATATTTATTTATTGCCGAACAGAAGGCCTTATCTTTCTAGCACTTTCTTCAAGACAATCTTTAGGTCAGGAGAAAATTAGGATATTTGAAAATTAAGATCATTCAAACTTTAGTTTAAGAGTTAAAAAAAATGTAATTGAACTTGTACAATTAAAATTTATAAGTGCTTGTAAGAGCTTATTTGAGTAAAAAATGTTTGATTAATTGATTGAAAAAGTATTAATGCTTTCAATTATCATTATGTTGTTTGTGTGTGTGTGTGTGTGTGTAAAAAAAATGTAAAGGAAGATAGCTTACTTCATAAAATTAAAATAAACTTAAGATCTATATGGTGACATGACGAACCAAAATGGGTTGTATTGATTCATTAGATGATATGATTTGTTTTAGGATGAATTTCATTCTCGTCTCCGTTTCAATCGACGAGGTCTGGTGGCGATGGCTAATGCTGGGAAAGATGACAACGGTTCACAATTCTTCTTCACTCTAGCGGCTACACCGGAATTACAAAACAAACATACAATATTTGGAAAGGTTACTGGTAAGCTTAAGAAGTTAGAATTGTGCATTATAATATCCTCATTACATTTGTTTGGAGTTGGTCCGCAGAACATAATCTTAATATTCATACGATAACAAGGACGTTTCAAAGGAGTCTTGAAATAATGAATATTATATAATACTGAGATTTCAAGTTATTTTTTTAAAACAATACCATTTAACATTTAGCTAACAAATAACTAATTGGTAAAACTTAAACACAATTTTCTTGGTAGTAGGGCTTTGTGTCAACCTGTTTGGGTAGGTACCACTGATTCATCACACACATGTTGTGTTCTGGTATGAAGGGTAGGTGAGCCAGTGAGCCACCTACCCGGTGGGTCAGTGGCACTATAGGCACAAATGCCATAACATCTTAGTTCACAAGATAGGTGGCGCATTAACAATGTGAGAGATGGTTAAAAAATTCTTATAGTGCCAATGTATGAGTGATGGTGACCATATTCCTTGCAGTTGAATAACTCTAAACCAGTGATACTTCAGAAGCCTCGTTGGTCTAGTTACTAAATATAAGGCTGCAGACCCGGAGGTCCTGGGTTAAAATCCCAGGTTTGGCCAATAAAACTTATTGAGTTTTTCTGAAAATTTACAGTAGCAGCCCAGAGTCTGGAAGCTGGAAGTGTGTACACTCCCAAGCCTCGGAAATCTCGTAAAGCCTTTGGTCCTGCACTTGAACTCTTTCCAATCGTGTCATGTGTATTAGCGTCCCATCAGATTATGAGAGTTAGGGTATAGAGAGTGCACCTGTGCTTGCGCACACACTTGTGCACTATAATATCTCCTGCGCAGTTGGCTAATCTCTCTTCAGATTGGCCGTCGTGACCGAAGTCATTCTGGAGGACATTACTTCAAAAGCATTCATAACCAAAATGTAACTTTTTCAGGTGACACAATTTACAATGTGCTAAAGTTATCCGAAGGTCTCATAGGCCCCGATGAAAGACCCGAGCATCCTAACAAGATATTAAACACTCAAGTATTAATTAACCCTTTCACGGATATCGTGCCGAGAGTGCAAGAGAAACCCCAGGATCAAGACTTAGAGAAACCTAAAAAGAAAAAGAAGGAACGAGAAGGGGTGAAGTGAGTTTGTATTACATATATATGTATATTATATATAATATATTACAGCAGTAAAAATAAATATAATAGGTTTTACACGGTCTATAATAATAATAATAATAATAATAATATCCTGGGACATTTTTTACACACGGCCATCTGATCCCAAATTAAACTTGTACAAAGCTTGTGCTATGGAAACCAGACAACTGACATACTACATATACTACTTTTCTTTTATAAATACATACTTATATAGATAATTACACCCAGACTCAGGACAAACAGACATGTTCATGCACACAATGTCTGTTCTGTGGGAATCGAACCCACAACCTTCGGCGTGAAAGGCAAGTATCTACCAACCACGCCAACCGGCTCGTCAAATGCTATTCGCTTGTAGCTCTGTTATATTTGTTAATTAATATATTTTTATTTATAATATACGCTATTACACTTAATTTTGTGAGATTAGTTGAGATGGCCCAGTGGTAAGAACGCGTGAATCTTAACCGATGATCGTGGGTTCTAACCCGGGAAAGCACCACTGAATTTACATGTGCTTAATTTGTGATTATGATTCATCTTGTGCTTGACGGTGAAACATCGTGAGGAAACTTGCATGTATCTAATTTCACTGAAATTCTGACACGTGTATGAATTAAAATGTCAAATTCTGATATGTGTTGGAATAAGCTCCAAAAACTTCTCCTCAAAAAAAGGGAGGGAGGCTTTAGCTCAGCAGTGGGACACTCGCAGGCTACTACTATGTATATTAACTTTAATTTTACTTCCAAAGTTAACAAGAATCTAACAACTGCACCGGCATTTAAATTTTTTCCATAATCATTATTGAAAATTTGATGAGGATTTAAGTTTATGAAGATTTTTTACTCTTATTTTCATTTCTTTTCAATAATCCTAATAAATAATTTTATATAAATATATTATAATATATAATTTGTTATAATTATAATGCTTGTTAACAGATAATAAACAAATAAATAATCGGTTGACAAATTAGTTTATTTATTTATATATTAATAATCGTTACTGGGTTACTTAAACCCTTAAATGTCGGTTACGCAGTTAGTAAGTTTTGTCAACATAATCGATTAACTATTTACTAAAACAATTTAATTTTATTATAAACAGAAATTTCGGTCTTCTATCATTCGGAGAAGAAGCGGAAGAAGACGAAGGGGAAGCACAAGAGTTCAGAGGGAAACCTAAATCAACGCACGATCTTCTAGAAGACCCTAAGTTAAGCAAGAAGACAGCTGCTGGTAATTCTTTCTACATTTACCTTGTGGTAGGGCTTTGTGCAGGCCCGTTTGGGAGTTACCGCCCACTTATCAGATATTCTGCCGCTAAACAGTAATACTTAGTATTGTTTTATTCTGGTTTGAAGGGTGAGCCAGTGTAACTGCAGGCACAAGGGATATAACATCTTCGTTTCCAAGGTTGGTGGCGCATTGGTATTGTAAGGAATGGTTAATATTTCCTACATCACCAATGTGCGGTGGTGACCACTTAACATCAGGTGGCCCATTTGCTCGTCCGCCTAAATATAACATAAAAAATGGTCATAGTTAAATCGCTTTACTTTTTATTCAATGACTTTTTCATGTGAAATATTTATTGGAGAATTATTACTCGAAGAAAATATAATATAATGTTATATAATAAAGTAATACCTTTGTGCCAATCTTTTTCAAAATAGAATATGTAAAAGGCACTGTGAGTGAGTATAGCCGAGATGGCCTAGTGGTTAGAATGCGTGAATCTTAACAGATGATCGTGGGTTGAAAGCCGGGCAAGCACCACTACATTTTCATGTGCTTAATTTGTGATTATAATTCATGTCGTGCTTGTCGGTAAAGGAAAACATCGTGAGGAAACCTGCATGTGTCTAATTTCATTGAAATTCTGCCACATGTGTATTCTACCAACCGGCATTGGAGCAGCGTGGTGGAATAAGTTCAAACCTACTCCTCAAAAGGGAGACGAGGCCTTAGCCCAGCAGTGGGACATTAACTGACTGTTACTGTATTGTGAGTTCAGATGTAAAATCGACTTTAAAATATATGTCTGAAGTAAGATGCGTATGCCGTGACAAAGAACAAATATCAGCGTATATGTCATTGCATTAATAACTTATTTTTTACTAATGTTAGGTAACGACAGACTAAAAGAGTATATGGTAGGCTAATATCTTAAAAAGAATTATTTACATTCACAGAATTAGAATTAGAACAACAGAATGAAAAAGAAGAACAATCGAGTAAAGAGAACGATCAAAAGAAAGAAGAAACAGCTCAAGCCGTTAGTAACATACGGGAGAAATTGAAGAATAGAGACACGCAAGAAAAGGACGGAAACAGTGGCAGAAAGAGAGCGAAGAGTCCGGATGATGACGATGAAGACAGTAAGAGGAAGAAAGAAAGCGACGATGAAGAGTACTATCTCGGGAAAGAGAAGGATATAGAGAGAGCAAAAGAAAGGTAGCTTATTTATCATACGACTTGCTATTTCACTTGTCCGGGGTTTCACTAGAGTAGTTCCCGTTTCATTGGGAATACGGGGATAAAATATAGCTTATGTCGCTCGCTGATAATGTAGCTTTCCATTGGTGAAAGAATTTTTAAAATAGCTTTAGTGGTTAAGGCGTGAAAGCGTAACAAACAAACAAACTAACATTATTTTATTAGTTATAGTATGGATTAGGATTGATTTTCAGAAAGGAAATATATAGTATATCATTACAAGATTCACGCTTGTCACTTCAATAATGATCATTTACTTATATAATAATATTATGTACTTAAACCTTCTCCGAAAAGTCATATGCTGGTGTGAGTTTTATCCATATTGGTTTAGTAATTTTATCAGTTAGACGAAAAAGTTGCCTTATATATTAGTATAGAAAGGCTTCAAAATATTCTGTTAATCAAATATATAATATTTAAATGTTTAATTAATTTTAAATAATTTTAGTAAAAATGATTTCTTTTTATTTTTTTTTTATAGAATAGGAAGGCGGACGAGCATATGGGCCTACCTGATGGTAAGTGGTCACCAACGCTCTTAGACATTGGCATTGTAAGAAATGTCAACCATCGCTTACATATCCAATGCGCCACCAACCTTGGGAACTAAGATTTAAGATCATAATATTTTTGTACTATCGTTAATTTACAAACAAATTAAACATTGACGGTGTTGCTTTTAAAAACGTGTCCGTCTTTATCTCTCAAATCTGACATCAATGATGAGAGAAATAGATCATTGCTGAACACCAGATATCAAATATGATAATATCCAAACCAATTATTCCAGGGACCGTATAAGAAACGAAATAAAGAAACTCAAAAAGGAAATGAGAGGCGCCAAAGAAGAACCGAAAGATGATAAAGAAGAGGAACCAAGCGTTACAAAGAAGCTGGAAGAAGAAAACGAGATGTACAAGAAGTTTATAGATGAACAGGAAAAATATAAAAAGATGAAAGAGACGATACCAAAGAAAGGCGCTGCTAGGTAAGAATCTATGTATCTTTATATGCTATTTATAAATAAAAAGGGAGATAGGAGATTTAGTATGTACAGTATTGACTTTGAGAAACATTATTATTCTATGTTATTAAAAATAACGTATATATTGTATTATTTATTTATTTGTCAAATTTTAATTAATAATTTAACCTGCGGTTTAAATAAATACATACATTAATCTAGTAGGCCCTTAATATCTTATGAAGACTTTTTTGACATTTTACATGATTAAATTTAATGTAAATCTATCAATGTTCGGAAGGTAGATTCTACCGAGAATCTAAGCCGGTATTAGATTTTTAGGTCAGTAGTTACTCTTGTTTGATGTTTTGTTCTTCATGTTTTGTTATATGTAATAATTATATAAAATTACTAGCGTTTTACTGGCGGCTCTCGTAATAATTCCGAATTGCTTAATAACAATTTCCATAGTACTTTCTTCAAAAATTAAGAATTTTCATCCCCTTTAACACAAATTACTTTTAATTTACTGGTGGTAGAGCTTTGTGCAAGCTCGTCTGGGTAGGTACCACCCACTCATCAGATATTCTACCACAAAAATAGCAGTACTTGGTATTGTTGTTTTCCGGTTCGAAGAGTGAATGAGCCAGTGTAATTACAGGCACGAGGAACATAACATCTTAGTTTCCAAGGTTGGTGGCGCATTGGCGATGTGAGCGATTTTTAACATTTCTTACTTACCACTTACCATCAGGTGGCTCATATGCTCGTCCGCCTTCCTATTCTACAACTTAGGGGTTAAATTATCAAAAATCGTTCCTTAGTGCTTACCTAATGTGAGCAATGTTTCATGGTGCTAGTCGCAGTTGTTTGGGCTATGCGTTGATATCAGTCAGACAGTCAGTTATACAGTACCATAATCAGTGAATACTAACTCCAAGCTGTTTTATCGTCTATAATCTTGTATAGTCTAATATCAATTGTTTCTTAAGATGAGCTATAATTTTATTTGGTAAATAAAAAGCTCGATAGACGTTCTGATCGTGTAATACCAATTGTCATGGCGATCGGTTGAACGGTATAGAAGTTTGTGTGCTACAGCGCCATCTAGTGGCGAGTTACACGAAGTCAAATGCAAGATCTTTATTAAGACATACATATATGTACCGTCATTCAAGATCGGTAACAGTTTCGAAGCTATTATTCTCGCCCAGATAAAGTAACATCCATTTATGTACATATATATGTCTTAAATATCATTTATACAACCGTATATATAAATGTACTACCATTATTAAATTAAATATATAACATATATTTATTGCGGAAGAAATTATCTAAATGATCGTGAAAACCGAATCAAAATCAAATAAGTAGTTTATGAGAACGAAATAACAGACGCGCAAAGCGATTTTTATATATTGATTAGTAATGAAATTCCTTTGTGCTAAGCTCTTTCAAATATATATGAAAGGCGTTGTGCGTTGACTTCAAAATATAGGCCTGAAGGAGGATTCGTATGCCGTGATGGCGACCGTCATGGCGCACTTGACGTCACGCCTTTCTCCGCAAACGCTCACCACTCCCTTATGTGGCTCGAATACTATATACTTTGTTGCTATATATTACACTTTTCACTCATAAATGCTTTACCTCTGCCTGGTATCCCGTAGCCATACGTTGTTTTTCAACTTATCAACAAAAACATCTAAATAATTAAACGCGATCAACAATAGAAAATAATATTATCATACCAACGGTACTAGTGCTGTTAATAAGTACAAAACGAAAAGAAAAAACCCAAGAAACGGTATTCAAGAGAGGCGTCCTTTTCAGAAGCAGAACAAAGTTCACACGAAAAACACCGAGAAAGAAAGTTTGGTCGAAGAATCTTTACGAGAATCGAGACTATCCAGACAATTACACTGATAGAAAATTCCTAGAAGACCTAAGGAGGAACTTGTTCGTTGAAAAAGTGACTTTAAAACAAGCCGTACAAGGCTCATTTCGGATCGTACTTAGGTTATGCCTGTGTGTGCTATACGCCATCTTGTTCGTGTACATGCATAATAAATGGATTCACACACACACGGTCATTTATCTATCCATAACGATTGCGTGTGTGTGCTATATGTTGTATGTTTGTGTTGAAGGTGGGGCGTTTTTGAGGCATTTTAAAATAGTTCTCGTTTATTTAGTCATAGGGTATATTTTGTCACCTATATTGCACACATTGACGGATACCGTAAGTACAGATACGATATACGCTTGGGCGGTTATAATGATGTTTATACATTTGATTTTTTTCGATTATGACGTCCCAGCGGCGTTTGTATCGAAATCGTTGTCTATAAACGCGGCGATATTCGCGTCTGTATGTCTCGTTTCTCGTTTGTCGACGCCGTTCGACGCGTTCGTACTTTTAACGATATCCGTTATATTTTTCGTACTGAGCCCGCAACTGTTCCAAGCGCTTTTACGAACGAAAATGTTCACAGCGTTATTTTTTGTAACGTTAGCAGTAACTTTACTCGCCTTATACGCCGTTTCGTTGATTTTATTGTGTTATTTTTCATTCTTTGTGTTGATACTAAGCGGTTACTGCCCCGTGATGTTTGTGAAGTGGCAGATATATAAAGATAATATCTACGGACCGTGGGACGAGGCGATAATAAACAATTCGAATGAATTCTACGAGTTCACATAATTAGAATTAATTTTTAATTACGTTTTTATGAATCAGCTGTCGCTGACTGTACTATGTTAGTCTGTTTGTTGTTTTGAATATTCGATTATTAAATTTTAATATGCTTTATTGATAACCAAAGTTAAGAGATATTTTTTTTAATTTACATAGGCAGGCACAGGGAGACTGCCAAATTGGCGACCTGATATAAAGTGATCATTGTCCATAGACACTGGTACTGTAAATTAATGCGCCACCAACCGTTTTAACCAAGATGTTATGTCTCTAGTGCCTGTAGTTACACTGGTTCAATCACCCTTCAAACGGGAAGGTGTTAGTATGTACACACCAGTGCCTCGGAAAGCACGTAAAGCCGTTGGTCCTGCGCCTGAACCGTTTCCGATCGTATCTTATTGCGTCTCATCATATTATGAGAGTGAGAGAGAGAGTGCACCTGTGTTTGCGCACACACTTGTGCACTATAATAAATTCTGTGCAGTTGGCTAGTCTTGCATGAGATTGGCTGCCGTGGCCGAAGTCGGTCAGGCGGGCATCATCATCATCGTTTGTTTTTTCTTAAATCTTATTACAACGAATATGTTTGTGTAAAATCTGTTTTTATTTGTTATTTTCATATTTAATAAAATAAAACTGTTATTAATTCTATAATAATTGTAATATAAAATTTCTTAATAAACAATTATGTTTTTTTTTGTTTCCATCGTAAATTGCAAATAATAAGATACTGTGATTTAAAAAAATTATATAAATAAATATAATAAACAAAATTTATTTTTATTTAAAACTATGTGTTTTAAATAAAACAGACTCGGCCCACAAATATTGGACCTGTAAGAAATATCGGGACTTACCTTTCACGCCGAAGGTTGTGGGACCGATTCCCACCCAGGAATTCCACCCAGACATTTGTGTGCATGAACATGTCTGTTTGTTCTGAGTCTGGGTGTAATTATCTATACAAGTATGTATACATGTATTATCTATGTAAGTATTTACAAAAAAAAAAGTAGTATATGTAGTATATCAGTTGTCTGGTTTCCATAGCACAAACTCTGCTTAGCTTGGGATCAGATGGTCGTGTGTGAATAATGTCTCAGGATATTATTATTATTATCAACCATTCCTTTATATAGTCAATGCGCTACCAGTCTTGGTAACTGTCGTTTGTGCCTGCTACACTGACTTACTTACCCATGTGGCAAATTATGGCAAATAAAAGTATTTTTTTTTTAATTCCATTTTGTTTAATTTGCCGCTAGATGGCAGCACTTTAATACCGTTTACTCGATCACCATTATAATTGGTACAAAATCATACAGAACAACGTCTGCGAGATTTTGCTAGCTAGCTTATATGTTAGTAGTAGAAACAGCCTGTAATTGTCCTATTGCTGGGCTAAGCCCTACTCACCTCTTGAACCTGCAGAGCTCTAAACCTACTCCGGTTTGGAGCTCTGCAGGTTCAATGTTTTCCTTCACCGTCAAGCAAGAGATGTATTATAAAAACTAATTAAGCAAAGGAAAATTCAGTGGTTCTCGTCTAGTTTTGAACCATATAATACCCATATTAGTACATTTATTGTTTGTTAAAAAGAGTGGTAGGGCTTTGTGCAAGCTCGTCTGGGTAGGTACCACCCACTCATCAGATATTCTACCGCAAAACAGCAATACTTGATATTGTTGTGTTCCGGTTTGAAGGGTGAGTGAGCCAGTGTAATTACAGGCACAAGGGACATAAAATCTTGGTTCCCAAGGTTGGTGGCGCATTGGATATGTAAGTGATGGTTGACATTTCTTACAATGCTAATGTCTAAGAGCGTTGGTGACCACTTACCATCAGGTGGCCCATATGCTCGTCCGCCTTCCTATTCTATAAAAAAAAAAAAAAAAAAAAATAGAGTAACTACTGATTGTCTTACCGTTTCTACCCGGTAGGAATCTACATTCCGAACCGGTTGCTTTATATTATAATTATATAATGACGATACAAAAGTGCTTGTGAGAGCCTACTTGAATAAACTATATTTTAACTATAGCAATTATGATAGTAAATATATATACCAATATTACAAATGCGAAAGTAACTCTGTCTGTGTGTTACGCATTCAAGTCTAAACCATTAAACCGATTTTGATAAAATTTGGTATGTATCAAGCTTGAATATCAAGGAAGGGTATGGGCTACTTTTTTTACCTAATACCCGCCCCCTCCCAAGCCCGTCTCTCCTATTTATATTTGTATATAGTATTGTATATTTGTATATTGTTGTAGAGAGGAATTCACGCTAAAACTTTTGGCGAAATTCAAAACTAAATTGCACGCGATCAAAGAAAAGGGTCAGGCTGATGAAGTGAAGCCAAGTGAAGAGGCTGGTGACGAAGACATCAACACTGATGATTGGTAACTTTTTATATTGTATACATTTTTTTAAAATTATTAACTTCCGGTTAATATATTTAAGGAGCAATTCGTTTTACTTTAATAATAGATTTGCGTACGAAGATTATTTTAAAGCGGGTGAAACTGCGAAGCGCAGCCCTTTATATACATAATATTATATACTAAAACCGTCTCCTGATGTAAGTTTCATGTATATTGGCTTATATGGTATATTTTCTCAGATATTATAACAAAAATGTCTCATTTGTTGCTTGTATAGATTTAAAAATAGCACTATTTTGTTGTTACTTACTTATGTGATACCGCCCTCTAAAACGTGAGCTAATACGCGGGTACAGCTGCATTACAGTAAACAATTAATTAAAGATTTTTAAAAGAAATCTTGTTATTTAACTAAACGCACGCTTAACAATGGATTCAAGTAATGTTCAAGCAAAAGTCAATGTTGACAAGATATTGACTGTATATAAGGCAATATCTTACACTATAGTAATATGCAGGCAGGCTGCCTCAAAGACTCAAAGGTTCGAAAAAATTACTTCTGTCAAAATATGATAATGTTCCAAATACAATTTTTTTTTTATATTTTTTTTCAGGTTGGCACACACACTTCGTTTCGAGGATAAGGGTTCAGTGGTTGCGAAAGACGCTTCCTCGAAAGGAGATGACTGGTTCGACATCTACGACCCGCGGAACCCAATCAATAAGAGAAAGAGAGACAAAACGGATAAAAAGAAAAAGAAATAAACAGTTTTATTTACTAAATTATAATATGGTTTTATTGAGTGTCATAGATTTCCATTAAAAAAAACATTGCTTGCAATTTACCAAGATTGCTTAAACTTTGCAGTCAAGCCAAGATTGCCCTGCGGTTAGACAAGAATCTACTTTGATGAGTGAGGGTTCAAACTTGGTAATCACAACTGAATTTAGGCCATTGGTCTGTTATTTATTAATATTAAGTGGTCACCAATAGACATTGGCGATGTAAGAAATACTTCCCACCCGATTTCAACGGCGTCCTAAGCCGAGGTCAGGCCTCACAGGAAGCTTAGGACGTAAGTTTCTCTTGAGCCCCTCGTGTGGCTCCCAACATCCGGCTGAGTTCAACTCGCCTATCCCGCCCAGTGACGCTGTAGTGACCACTGGGGCCAACAGCAATACACAGTCCGAAAAAAAAAGAAATACTAACCATTCCTTACGACGCCAATGCACCTCCAAGCTTGGGAACGAAGTTGTTATATCCCTCGTGGCTGCAGTCACACTGGCTCACCCTTCAAACCGGAACAATACTATGTACTGCTGTTTTGCGGTAGAATATCTGATGAGTGGGTGGTACTCACCCAGACGCGCACAAAGCCCTGCTACCGAATCCTGGTACATCGAGTATCTACAAATGATGCTGTCTGATTTATTCTAAGCCCCTGGTCTAGTATATACAAATAACGGCGAAATAACAACACAGTTTATATATTATTAATTTAATACAATACTGGTTTTTTTTAAAAGATGAAATACGTGTTGCAAATGAGTCATTGTTTAAACCAATCTTATGAGTCAAAGATCGTCGGTCAAAGTTTATGGGTCAGTTGGTGTAATTATAGCATTAGCGATGTACAAGTACGCTTGTTTGTTATCATTTAATCTTGAACATTGAAAATTAATTTTCCGCAATTTTATAAAGGTTTTCCTTGTATTTAAATAATAAATAAATAATAATAAATAATATCCTGGGACATTTTTCACACACGGACATCTGATCCCAAATTAAGCTTGTACAAAGCTTGTACTATGGAAACCAGACAACTGATATACTACATATATTACTTTTCTTTTGTAAATACATACTTATATAGATAATTACACCCAGACTCAGGACAAACAGGCATGTTCATGCACACAAATGTCTGTCCCGGGTGGGAATCGAACCCACAACCTTCAGCGTGAAAGGCAAGTATCCACCAACCACGCCAACCGGCTCGTCTAGTCTATTAGCGTTTAAACAATTGAGAGTTTATTTATTTGTGATAGAAAATTGCGTGTTATGTTTTTCTTATAATTTGGAAAGAAAGTTAGTTTAATATTCTTAAAAGAAGGGTACTTGTTAAAAGAAGGGTACATATATACGAAGTAATAGACAAATTTAAACCCGCGGCGTTCCTCGCGTGCTTTCTTCCTGATTACAATTTCTAGTAAACCATATTATTCGAGACCTTCAAAGGTTATGGCAAATAAGTTCAGGAGACGTTGCTAGTTCAGACCGGCAGGCAGAAACCAGGTACGTATAAACAGCAATTCGACTGATTACAAGAACGACTGACTTTTTGATAAAAATATATCGATTATATACGCATATATTGGTGGTTGACAATATATAATTGACGTCAGTCGATAGTAATGCGCTAGAAATATGTATATAACGATTATGGATGTATATTACAGTTGCTTAAAGAGAACTTAAACAAGAGACTTTAACACAAGAGTATTAATAGGATTTTATTTTAAAAAAAATAGTAACGCCTGATTAGACCAATGTGACAGGCGGGCTTTTATTGAGTGCTGGCAGTCACATAGCGATCTAACAGTAACAACCTGTGAATGTCCCACTGCTGGGCTAAGGTCTTCTCTAATTTTTTTTGAGTAGGTTTTTAGCTTATTCCACCACGCTGCTCCAATGTAGGTTGGTGGAATACACATGTGGCAGAATTTCAGTGAAACTAGACACATGCAGGTTGCCTCACGATGTTTTCCTTCACCGTCAAGCACGAGATGAATTATAAATACAAATTAAGCACATGAAAATTCAGTGGTGCTTACCCAGGCTTGAATCCACGATTATCGGTTAAGATTCTCGCGTTCTAACCACTAGACCATCTCAGCTTTTGATGGTGATCTATTGAAATAAAAATTATTGGTCTAGTACAGCCGTACTCAACCTGGGACCGTGTTTTGTGGTTTTCCCACCAGATGTTAATTTGTTTTCAACTATTTTAAATTTCAAAGATTTCTTATTAACACATAAATAATTTTAATTAAACAACTGCTTTTGGCGGACATTGCAAAGTGTTTGAAACGTCAGGAAATAATAAAAAAATGTTAAAATATATGCTATAAATCCGTTCATATTTGTTTAATTCAAATTATTACCTAAATATTTTTTGTTTGCGGCCCGCAACATCATGACTAACGTGTTTGTGGCCCCTATAAAGAAAAGGTTGAGTATGGTAGCCAGGTTATCTCTGACAGGGTATTTATGACAGGCGGGTTTATATATTATATTGAGTGCAGTCGTATAATGATGGTGATACATTGAAATAAAAAACATTGGTCTAGTAGCTAGGTTAGGCCTGAAGCTTGTCAGCTAGCCCAGTTATGCGCTAGTGATCCCGTGGCGATCCTCCAAAAGACGGGTACCGTAGGTTTTTAGTGGGTATTTCGGTGTTCGGGGACCACTAGGCGCTCTTGGACACCGGCGAGTCCTACATACCCTCCCACTTCCGCGGGGAACTCTTTTATTTTTCTAGCGAGAAAAAAAGGCCTGAGATCCTGGTTTGGATATATGGAGCGTTGTCAGTTGCATAGTGATAGAGATCTTCATTTTCATATCATTTGTTTCAATCAATCAACATCCAATCATTGCCCACTGCTGAACATAGGCCTCTCCCAAGGTGCGCCAAAGCTCCCGGTCCTCCGCCTTCGGCATCCAGTTGGTGCCCGCCACCTTTTTAAGGTCATCGGTCCACCTGGCTGGAGGGCACCCTACGCTGCGCTTGCCGATTCGCGGTCTCCACTTTAGGACTCGTCTGCTCCAACGGCCATCGGTCCTACGACATACGTGACCAGCCCACTGCCACTTCAGCCTGCTAATTTTGCAAGCTATGTCGGTGACTCCGGTTCTTTTTCGGATAATTTCGTTTCTGATCTTATCCTTCAAAGATACTCCGCGCATAGCTCGCTCCATAGCACGCTGAGCGACTTTGAATTTGTGGACTAGTCCCGCAGTTAGTGTCCACGTTTCGGCACCGTATGTCATGGCAGGTAAGACGCATTGATTGAAGACTTTCGTCTTCAAACATTGCGGTAGAGACGACTTGAGGACTTGACGAAGGTTGCCAAATGCTGCCCATCCCAAGCGAATTCTTCGATCGGCTTCCTTCTCGAAGTTGTTCCTACCGACTTGTATTATCTGTCCTAGGTAGGTATATTCACTAACAACTTCGACAGGTTTCCCCTCAACGTATATCGGCCCCGGCACGACATGCCTATTGAATATGACCTTGGTCTTATCCAAATTCATACCGAGACCGACACACCGGGAAGGCTCGCCTAGGCAACGCAGCATTTCGGTGAGTTGTTCCAGCGACTCTGCTTTGATGACGATATCGTCGGCAAATCGAAGGTGTGAGATGTTTACATTGACTCCATACACAGTCCAATCCAGCGTCTTGAAAAGGTCTTCCAACGCGTTGGTGAACAGTTTCGGGGATATCACATCCCCCTGTCTCACCCCTCTGCGCAGTTTGATCGCCTTCGTCTTACAGTCCTGGATGTAGACAGTCATTGTAGCGGCGTTGTACAGACATCTCAGTACCTCGATATATCTCCAGTCGATATGACATCTCTGCAATGAGTCGAGCACTGCCCAGGTTTCGATGGAGTCGAAGGCTTTCTCGTAGTCCACAAATGCCATACACAGCGGCTGATTGTACTCTTCGGTCTTCTACACAATCTGCCGAACAGTATGGATGTGGTCCACGGTGCTGTAGCCTGATCGAAAGCCAGCTTGCTCTGGGGGCTGGAATTCGTCAAGTCGTCTGGCGAGACGGTTCGTGACGACTCTTGAGAACAGCTTATACACGTGATTCAGGAGGGAGATTGGTCTGTAGTTTTTCAAGAGGGTTTTATCACCTATCTTGAAAAACAGTACCACCTCACTCCCGCTCCACGTTTCCGGGGTCTTGCCATGTTGGATGACAGAATTAAAGAGGCGTGCTAGCTCTTTCAAGACCGGAGTCCCACCTGCCTTAAGCAACTCTAACTCTAAGCCGCCCTAATCTCGCCTTGGTCAACGACCGGGAGCTCCTCGGAGTAATGGCGCGTAAGAGAGGCGCGCTGGTCATCAATACTGATTCCCACGGGTTTATCCGATCTTGAAGAGAACAACTGCCCATAAAACCTCTCTACTTCTCCGACAATCTCAGGCCTAGAGGTAATGACCCCACCATTTTCAGTTTTAAGATTTGTCAGACTCGGCCTCCCAAACTTGCGAGCGAACACTTTCGATCCCCGATTTTGCTCAATCGCAGCCTTGATGACACGGGTATTGGAGCGTCGGAGATCGCGTCGCGTCAGCGTTTTTATTGTTCGGTTTAAGGCCTTATCTGACAAAAATGATGGTAGTTCTCGTCGTTTTCTCATGAGCTCGAGTGTCTCAGCAGAGAATTTTGGTGCGTTGTATCTTCTCTGTGGCGGAAAACACTTGCGGGATGTGTTTTGCAGTATTTTGACCAGCGTGTCGGTTCTCTCTTTGAAGTCGATATTTAGAGTGCCTCGAGCCAAGCCGTGATCACTTCCGGTATTAAGCCTGTTGTTCACTGAAACATCACTAAATATGTGCCTTTTATTCGAAATGATAAAGTCTATCTCGTTCCTTGTCACGTTATCGGGGCTTCGCCAGGTCCACCTCCTCTGAGGCTTCTTTTGAAAGAAAGAATTCATCAACCCCCTGCGCTTCGAGAAAGTTTACCAGCATTTGCCACCTGTGATTTCTGCAGCCCAAGCCTTAAGGTCCGACTTTCGATTCACCGCTTTCTTGTACTCCCACTTTAGCATTAAAGTCTCCCATAACAACATTGTAGTGGGCCTTCGAGGTGTCGTTGAGGGCCTTTGCGATGTCCTCGTACATCGCTTCGACCACATCATCAGAGTATGTCGAAGTTGGCGCATATACCTGTACGACCTTCTGGGAGTACCTGTCGGAAAGTTTTAGGACAAGGTACGCTACCCGGTTCGACACACTACTGATTTCCACAATGCTGCTAATGAGATCCTTTTTGACTAGAAAACCGACACCACCCTGGGAGAGGTTATCACCTACGCGGAAGTAGAGTAAGTTACCGGACTCTAGAGTTATCGTGTCCTCCCCCTGTCTTCGGACTTCAGATAACCCCAGTATATGCCAGTTTATATGACTTAACTCTACTTCTAATTCGGCGAGGTGATGGTCCAGCCTCATCGAGCGTCCATTGTACGTTGTCATGTGAAGTCGTCTTATATGGTAGCCTGCCGTGAACCGGTGATTCTTAGCACCCCCTGCCCTGCCGATACCGCGACCGCTACCTTGGTCGGGCCTAGCGGGCTTGCCGTTAACTTGGGCCCTTTTTTTGGGCGCATCTGCCATTAAGGAGGATTTGCCCATACTCGCCGCGCTGGGCAGGCATGTTGGCGAGCGCAGTAGGGGGGTAAGATGTTCATGGGGGGGGGACGCTGCTGCCCATCCCCCCTTTTCCTCGTCCCTCAGTCGCCTCTTACGACACCCACGGGATGAGATTGGGGGAGTACTATTCTAAGCCGGTACTCCACGGCATCATCATTTGTTTAAGGTGATAATATTAGCAACGTATGTATATTTTTGTAAAGTATAGCTCGATCGGTGGAGAGCCTTAAGCTTTCAACATCCTTTCTAAAGCTTATTGTGAATTATATTGTTCGTGGCATCATTTTTGTTTTTCGTTTTGAAAGCAAATTGTAATTGTCTAGGAATAAGTGTAACGTGGAAATAATTTGTTTTTGGGTTCCGCAATAAAACACGATGTATGAAGTTTTGCTAACTTTAAATTAGATTTATGAATTGAAAATTAGTTTTGGTAGTACTTTTTAGTATTTATGTATACTGTAGACCACGTAGGCCTTTTATATAATAGTGAATCTAAATTTAAAGCGAATAAATAAGCGAAACGCAGCTATATATAACAATATTATATACTAAAACTTTTCGAGGATATAAAACAATACTCGTTATATTTTATCTTAATTTATACTTGATGGTAGGGCTTCTCGCAAGACAGTCTGGGTGGGTACCACCCACTTATCACCTTTTCTAGCGTCAAACCACAATAGACAGATTGTTGTGTTCCGGTTTGAAGGCACGCTTTCACGCCCACAGGCACACGGGATATAACTTCCCAAGATTGGTGGCGCATTGGCGACATAATAGTTAATATTTTTTCCAATGTTCATCTTGCCTTCCAATTACAATACCAATAAAAACAAATATTCAAATATTCACTTTTATTTAACGAATATGAATTTGCCAAGAGCTGGCGCGTATTTAGCCCAAAGACTGAGTCTAGCGGTGCAGAGATGCAACAGTTCCAGCGTCTTGAGTACAATGCCACAACCTTTTTAGACGGCATGTTTGTGCTTTAAATTTGTGTTTTTTTTTAATTTCGTATATTATAAAAGTGTGTTCATAGTTCCAACAAATAAATATATGTCAACAGGAAATAAAAATCAAAAAAAAATTCACATCATCATATATATTGATTCTGAATGATTCTAACTGTCAAACTATACTGGTAATTAAATGTAAATGATTCTTTAACGCGTTCCGTATGAAATCACGTTCTTCAACTTTGTATACAGGTTTATATTAATGTTTTACAACAGGGATTTGATATTTGCTATAAATTTTTAAATTAATTGCAACTGTTTATAGAAGGAACCTGATTTTACTGTTGCAATATTCTTTTAATTGACTAATAAAAACTATAATTGTAAAACTCAATCGATGATGTTCGCAAGTTCGATGACTCTGGGATTATTTTTTATTTGATATTAAAAAAAAAAATAGAAAGAAAAAAAATTGAAATATTTTAAAGTCATTTAAGTCTATGTGTTGTCTCAATTACATTTGTTAGACAAATTTCAGACAGAAAACAGACACATAAACGAACAAAGAAATATATATATATATATAGATTCAATAATATGATAAAAAAATAACAATATTATTTTTATATAATTAGAACATGCAGAATAAAATAGTGTTATTTCTAAATTTTTCATTAAACATAAAAAAAAAATATAAAGAATACTAGTCTATTCAGAGTTTGCAAAATAATACTCCTATTGCTTATTGTTCTCTTAGCAGAAGCTTGAAACTAAGTTGAAAAAGAAATAGCAATATAAACAATACCTAAGTGAAAAGTATTATCTTGACACGCGGTAGCGTTTCATGCCATGTATAAGCTAACAAAACTGGCGAGCAACACCATGTGTAATACACGAACCATTTGGTATAATAATACATATAAAGCTTTACTTGTAAATGTTGTTCAGTTATTATTTAAACAATGCTGTCTTCTTTTTTCGAATATCAAATCAATGACGTCAGAAAGATAGAAATCACTACTTAATTAAATACCGTTAAAGAACGTTTGTAACATATTTTTTTCCGGAGATAAACATCTTAATGTTTTTAAAATCTGTTTGTTCATCACGAATAAACCACCGAAATTCTATAGGCGTATTCGATGATTTTATCTAAGGATTTGATTGAGTGTGTTAAGAGCCCTGAACTTTGTTAATGTATTAAATTCCGGGTATATAATCTTTGCGGTGTATCTTTCAAAGATTTATCTATCGGATATAAAAAACTAAAGAAGCATCCTGAGCCCAGTGGGGCTGATGTCGGAACTGCTTCCATGACTTAATAATGCCTTTGGATGTAACTTAAAGAAATACTGGTTGTTATTTGTGGAATTGGAACTCATTATTGGAAGCGTATTTATTTAATGGCTTAAACATGATCATAAGAATATCACACTTGAAAATTGATTTCACAATTCACAAACATAGACATACTCGAAGGACAGTTGACGCTTATCCATTCGCAATAAAATATTATAAAGTACTTTAATGTTGACAAACTTATTATTGAAATTACATTGGCAATGTAAGGAATGGATAATAAAAATATCTCACATCGCCGATGTCTATGGGCGGTGGTGACCACTTAACATCAGGTGACCCATTTGCATGTCTGCCTCCCCATACAAAATATAATGTTTTCTGTTAATAGTGTTATTTTTAAATATGTTGTAATATGTATTTGTTATTGTTAAATACGCTTTATTTTTATCGCTTCATTAATTCCAGCATTGTTTCATATAATTGCTAATATTATAAATGAGAAAGTAACTTAGTCTGTCTGTCAAGCTTTCACGCCTAAACTACTAAACGGATTTTGACGAAATTTGGTATGAAGCAAGCTTAAACCCTAAGAAAGGACATAGGCTTTATACCAAACACCTACCCTCTAACAAGCAGGCGAAAACTAGCTTCCTAAAGACAGGCTTTGGTTTTTATCTATTTTAAATCTATAAAAAAAACGTTAAAAATACCTAGCTGGATGTAAGCGTCACAGAGCTTTTGGTTTTATAAAAATATTACCAGAAAAAAAAACTATAAAAAAATTGTAACTAGTTAACACAGCGATGGGTTATTTAATTGTCTTATAATTTTATGTAAATAATTAAAAACATAACAAAAAATGTAACAGGAACGAGTAATCAACAGATTGTGTTCGGATAAGTTTTCGATTGTAACAAAGAAAAAGGAGGTCTATAAACTTAGCGGTGTTGCTAATCAAAAATTATAATGTTCAAAAACTAAGGCGCTGTGTAAAGGTGCGTTTCCACTTATAATTTCTTTAATTTTAAAAAAAAGCCGAGATGGCCTATTGGTTAGAATGCGTGAATCTTAACCGATGATCGTGGATTTTAATCCGGGCAAGCACCACTGAATTTTCATGTGCTTAATTTGTGTTTATAATTAATCTCTTGCTTGACGCATTGGAGTAGCGTGATGGAATATGTTCCAAACCTCAAAAGGGAGAGGAGGCCTTAGCCCAGCAGTGGGATATTAACAGGCTGTTATTGATGTTGTTATTGTATTTCTATAATTGCCAATATTTGCAATTCTCACCAATGGTTTCAAGGTACGCTTTGGTCAAATAGAATTGAGATAAGTCTGAGCAAGCGTAATCGATTTCGCCTACGACGGCCAATTGTGACACCAATTCCATCGCACACAAAGAAATTTGGCAACTCCTTTCTTTGTCGCACTACCAAAAAATGGAATTCCTTACCAGCTCACGTGTTCCCCTCCTCTTACAACCCGGGTTCCTTCAAACGAGGCGTGAAGAGGCATCTTGCGGGCCGGCAAGGCGAAGGCGGCTAGTGCAGAACGTTTTTCCTGTCTGTACTGGCCGTCGTCGCGTTTGGACTCTACTACCACTTACCATCAGGTGGAGTAGAGTCATTTGCCATCCCGGGGCATATAAAAAAAAAATCTCAAGAGAGATTAGCCAATTGAACAAGATATACTATAGTTCTCTGTTCCCTCCCTCTCATAATCCGATGGGACGGCAAATCGACACAACAGGAAAGTCGCAGGACCAACGGCTTTACGTACTTTCCGAGGCACGGCAGTGTACACACTTGCAAATTCCAGACTCCGGGTTGTATACATAGAGCAATACATGTTTATATTTTCGGATAAATTTGATGTTTAGCACATAATTGTGGGACTGAGACAGATGGTTTATAGCAGTGGCGCATGCCCACCAGTGGGATAAAGAAGACAATTTTTAGTTGAAGTTAATAAGTAAATACGTAAATTTGCCAATTTTAATTTTATGATGAATCAGTTTAAGACTTGCTATTATTGTGTCACGGTTCTTACCTTAACACTTATGGTAATTTTATGCAAACATTTCCGTAGTAAATTAGGTACATACGTGTAGCGCAATAAAAAATAACATATTGATAACAGCTGTCACAGATAATTGAAATAATACTTAGTAATATTATAAATGAGAAAATTAGTTTGTTTGTTTGTTACGCTTTCACGTAAATACTCAATCGTTCATTATGAAATTTCGAATACATTATGTCAGGGATACATAAATGGATAAGTAATCTATACATATAATAAATCTGTAACTGATCGCTGTCTGTACATGGAAAATGTTTGAGTAAAACTATTATCGGGGTTCTTTATCAACGCAATAGAACCCAAAACAATGATTGTTAGAATTTTTTGTCTGTTTATCTGTGCGTTTGTGCACGCTAATCTTAGAAACGGCTTAAGGGATTTCATTGCGGTTTTCACTAATATATTGTGGCTAACTTCACTTAAATTTTAGTGTTTGTTTTATTTTAATTAGTTTATAAATAATAAAGCTATGTCAATTTAAAAAATCATGTCGAACATTTATTCGATAAAATTTCTATAAAATAACTGTTTTTCCAATGTAAGTTAAACTCTATATGATCAATTATATTTAAAAGGGTTCAGCTTATGCTGGTACATGTCGGTTAACTCGCCCATGCGTAGACATGTCTATCTTTCAAGTCAACCTTAAAAGATATAAACTTTTGTATGGTAATCAAATTTGTTCTAAAATAATGCATTATTTGCAAAGTCGTTTCTCTAAAATATTAATTCTTATGAAAGATATCGAGATAAGATCATAGACAGTTTTCAGTACTTTTTAAAGTTTTAATATTCATACATACATACATACGTTTATTTTCCGATTGTAAATAACTTTCTAAGTTTAATTTTATAGGTTAGGTAAGTATTTCGTTTCGTTATCGCATATATATTTTTGTCATGGTTTTGTCAAATTTATACTTAGTCGGTTAGTATGACAAGTGAAAAATATACAAATAAAAATTAAAAATAGTACAAATCGTGACCGCGTGGAATGGTGGCAACAATGTTAGCAGCATTTCCCCTTTGAATCGCAATTCCGATTCTCTGGGCGAAATGAACCAGTTGGTTAGTTGATAATAAGTACTTATTAAAAAAAAATACGTTTTAGTTTTAAAAGGACACAATTTCCATTGAAGGTATTTGAAGGTAAGGTTTGCAGTCACAATAAATAAAACACAGGAAATAACATTCAAGTATGTCGGAACAAATTTAAGGGAATTATGTTTTTCTCATGTATGATTCCAATTGTATGTTGTCCTATCTAGATCGGCGTGATCGGGTACAGCAAAAACCGAATAAATACTAATATCCCATGGAAGTAAAAAAAATTGTATATACTGAGTGGTTTTTTTAAGTTATATGCGGATGAAATCACGGGCACAGCTGGTAACAAATATTTTTTATTATTAAAATTTTAACAGATTAAAAATAAAATAAATTACAGCTATATTCGTTTTTTTTTTTAAATAATCACCTAAGCATAGATATGGTTAATTGGTATTTCATTTCGAGTAGATACCGCTATTCGTCTTTATAGCTTTTTTTTAACTTGGAATTGCTTTAATTGAATTATTCATAGTATTTTTAAAGAAATTTATTATAATATGGTTTTGTGATATTCTATTTTTTTAACAAAAACTTTTTATAAGATTTATAAAATATATATATTAACTTTAAAATATACATATTACGCTGAGACGGCCAAAAGAAGAGGTGGCCTTTGAGCAGCAGGGAGACATTACTTCGGTTTTATATGCACACAGTAATCATAAGACATTTATGTGAAATAGTATAGTTAGAAGATTTCTTGGTCCCTACAACAGCGTTGGTAAAAAAAATCCGCCATTTTGTTTGTAGATGTAGAGGTAAAGTAATTAATTCATTATTGGCGCGACTTGTGATTTTTTGAATGTGCACAATTGTATTATTTCGATTTTTAGAATAATTGAGTGAGTAATTTACATCAATTTTTATGATTTGGTGTTCTATTTTTAAAAAGGCCAATTCGAGTTTTTTTTAAATCATTTTCACTTCTACGTATTTGTAATGCCATACACACAAATGTTTGGAAAATATGTTTGACTGCTTATCTGTCTCATCTCTGTGTACGTTTCAATCAAAAACCACTGAATGGAATTGAATTAAATTTTCAGAGCAATGACATTAAATGCAATGTCAAAATTATTGTTTTTTATTAACAGAAATGAATATTTGAAAATTGCAATCTTTACAATATTTTATATATGTTATTTTTATTTCTTTAGGTAAAATCCACGAATAGTGCCGCAAAAACATTTTATTATTAAATAAAAAATTTTATATTACGATGAACATCGTGTAGTTTGATGCAATAATGAAAAAAGACCTAACAAATACAACCTGTACCATATATACCTACCCGTTGTCTCGATTAACCAACAAGATTTACATGCCAAGGAAGTTCTGGCCATCGTGCATCGGACCGAGACGTACGGTCACACCCAAGATTTACGCCACAATATTTGCAAAACCAAAACTGAATGGACGTGTTCTTATCCTTGAAATAATTAAAAAAGTTCGTTGACTCGCGCGCTGGCGGGAAGACGTTTCTATTATTTTTTTTTTAATTCTGTACCTTCGTCGTTGTATTGTGACGATGATCTTTAATTTAATTCCAATTAAATTTATTTAATTATTATTTAAAGTTAATAGTTAAATATGTATTAGTTTTAATATTTTGATTAAGTTTTTATTAATTATGATAAAGCGGTATTGTAAGAAATGCTTGTAGAATTGTACGTTAAAATGTTTTACGTACAAGTTTTGTGCCCGGTTTTACTCGCGTCTGCTGTACTGACGCTCACCATCGATTCTCAACTCGGAACATCTGTAGAAGGTGAGATATTTCTACTAATATTTAATCAATACTACTAACAATAGCCGAGATGGCCCAGTGGTTAGAACACGTGAATCTTAACCGATGATCGTGGGTTCAAACCCGGGCAGGCACCACTATATTTTCATGTGCTTAATTTGTGTTTATAATCGTGAGGAAACATGCAAGTGTCTTATTTCACTGAAATTCTGCCACATGTGTATTCCACCAACCCGCACTGGAGCAGCGTGATGGAATAAGCTCCAAACATTTTCATAAAAAAAGGAGTGTAGGCCTTAGCCCAGCAGTACGACATTCACAGGCTGTTACTGTACTACTAAAACACGTTCAAAAAAATGCACCATATGACCAAACATCAAAATCAACTCAGTCTTTGTCTCATGATCGTGCATTTTTACAAATAAGCATAAAACGAATCTTAAACAGAAAGTTGATTAACTGATAATGTACTTTTTAATATTACATAATATTATGTACTTTGTATACATATAATGCGGAATGTTCGGTACAGTGGTTAAGGTGCACATATGTGTGTCGCGTACTGCGGGTTCAGGGTATATTCAATTTGGCAACACTATCTATTTAGCTCAGACGGCCCAGTAGTTAAAACACGGTGACACTTAAAAGATTACGAGTTCAAACTCAGCTTTTAACTGCTGAATTTTCATGTGATTAATAATGTGTTTATAAATTTCTTGCTCGATGGTGAGAAATCCTGCATGAGTGAGCCAGTGTAATAACAAGTTACTTAATGGGTAGGTTCACTCATCAGATATTCTACTACCGCCAAACACGTAGAATTGTTGTGTTCGTAAAACATCTTAATTCCCAAGGTTGGAATATATTGGCGATGTAAGGAACGCTTAGTATATCTTATAGCGCTATTGTCTATTGGCGGTGGTGACCACTTACCAGATGGCTCATTTGCCCGTCCGACTTACATAGTATGGTTATCGAAGATGAAATTTCACATCTTACAATTCAATAGTAACAAATGCTTATATACTCTATGACGCAATGAGACCGTAATTACAAACTCACTATATTCTTAATTTTAAGATATTTTTAGAAAAAACAATATACCTCTTACCATGCAATGGTCTATTTAACTTATTATATATATTTATATATAATAATAAACTTATTATATATATTTATATATAATAAGTCAAACCACCATGAAAACGAAGCAGCGTGTAAAGTGCTAGCTTATGATAAATCTCGTTTTGTTTCTTTAAACAACAATCCTTATCAACTAATAATTTTATTATATATTTTGTAGGTCATTCTTACCGGTTTTCTTGATACAATAACAAATCGTTGACATTAATAAGGACTAATAAAAGCCTACTCGATTAGAGAATATTTTAATATATTTCGGTTAGCTTTTGCAGTGTGATTCTATAAAGAACTCACTTCATTATACTACACTACACTAAAATATTGACACTCAACTTATGGTGATATACTATTTTGATGCGTGTATTCTTGAAATGTTATAATTATTATTGTCAATGTCACATCTCACTCTGACATTTCACTACCGTTGTCTGCTGTGAGTTTAAAGTTCATTATTATAGAACAGCCCTACAGATTAGTGCGGAAACCATAGTGAACTAAGCGATATGATTGAATTTAAGACTTTTATCGTTGTTAATACCGTTATTATGAGTTATGAGTTATTACATGGGGATAGGATTTGTGCTAGCAGGACTGGGTTGGTAGCCATATACCATTCTACCGCTAAACAGTAATATTTATTATTGTTGGTTTAAACGTTAACTGACGAGGGACATAACATTTTAATCTCAAATGTTCTTGGAGTAATGACGTCATAAGTTATTAAATTGTTTACTTAATTTTTTGAACATTTATAATTTACTGTCGTATATGAATTGGTTGTAAGTAGAACTGGTGGTTCTCTCAAATGTCCCGTTTGCCTGTCTGTCTTTATTTTATAATAAATAAAAAATCTTAACTATGTCATCTGTGCTAGAGATTTTATAGTGTACTAGTGCGCAAACACAGATCACAGTTAAGTTAGGCACTCTCTATTCCTTAACATAGTCGGATGGAGCGGAAATCCGACACCGGAAAAAGGTCCGAACCGATACCAATTAATGGAGCATTACAAGTGGTATATAACTGTATTCCAGAAGTTTCTTATTTTTCTTATTCACTTATAAACAATGCTGTATCTTCTTGTTTCGAAAGTCAAAATCAGTGTTTAGTTAAACAGTCGCTAAGCATGGCGTAAATAAGAGCGGTGTTCACTAAATAGTAATTTATATATAAAAAGAGCATGGAACTAAGTCATTTTGTTACGGATTATATATAAATTAATTATATACAATTAAATTTATACAATATGACCTTCACGAGAATATAACTAGATTGCAAAAACATAACGCATAGTGTGAGTTAATTAAAATTCTAACACATATTTACGTAATTGTACCGTCTTGATCATTTAACGGAATAGTGAAGTTAGAACTTGGTACTGGTCTAGGTAGGTACACCCATAATCTACCGCTAAGCAGTTATACGAGTAATGAGCTAGTGTAACAAGTTCATGGGACATAAGTTACCTTACACCTTAGTTTCCAAGAATGGTGACGTTTTGGCGATGTATGGGATGGTTAATATCTGTTTAAAGTCAATTCGCGCTCGGTAGTGAAAGGAAAAATCGTCGTGAGGAAACCTGCCTGCGACAGGTGTGAATTTGTCACATACCAACCTGCATTCCAATGCAAATTGTGATGAAAAATAGCTCAAAAATTCCTTAAAAGAAGACTCCAGCTGGGGGACATTTACAGCTGTCAACTTTTCGTACTTTTTTGTAATAAAATCTGATGAACGTACACTTGGCAAACAACCATTATAATTTAAATTCATTACATTATTTAAAAGAATTCAATCTTTCGACACATTAATTACGTTTCAAATCTCGATTTACAAAATGCTAAGAAAGTAACGGCGAATTAAACAGTACCACTAAATTGAAATTTTATATGTATTTTAGTTAGGGTTACCATTCGTTTTGGTTTTTGCGGATTTATTTTTATTATTGTATTTGTTTTTATTTATTTGAAAAATCACATAAGCAGTATATACAACATATGATTCAGTAGCATCTTTTATTAACATATGTCATGTGTGTATATGTATATATATGTACCAATTACATATATACACACACTGACAAGGTAACTAATACGTGCTAATATTATACTTAGTTTCTTGACAAAATTAACATTTCAAGCATGCTTAATTTTTTTAATTAAATTTTTATTTAATTTCAAAAAATGAAGATTCTTTATTCATCTGTCTATATATACATATTTCTTTTGTCTTTTTCTTTTAATTTAAAATAGATAAGGAGACTGCCTGAGAGTAAGCTAAACAGACACATTTTATTCATTTATATAACTTTTTGTTATGTAATTATTTTCTCAAAGATAAAATTAACTGTATTCTAAGTATTGCTATTTGACGGTAGAATATGAAATTAGAATATGTGAAATGAAAACCCACCTAGACGGGCCTGAAGCCCAAGCGAATAAACAAGATTATTATATGTAAATAAAACGGTTATGAGTTCGTTTTTCTTTATTTCCATAAAAGTCATTATATACATTTAATTCTACACACATTGTTAGTAAATAACAGCCAGTAAATGTCCCACTGCTGGGCTAAGGCCTCATTTCCTTTTTTTATTGAGATTTAGGTTTGGAGCTTATTCCATCGCGCTCCAATGCGGGTTGGTGGAATACGCATGTGGAAGAATTTCAGTGAAATTAGACAATGCAGGTCTCACGTTGTTTTCCTTCGCCGCCAAGCACGAGATTAATTATAAGAACAAACTAAGCGCATGAAAATGTGGTGCTTGCCCGGTTTGAACCCACAATCATCGGTTTAGATTCACGTGTTCTAACCACTGGCCATCTTGTACACATATAGTCAACAATATATTTCCTTTGAGAATAGAATCAAGTACTGAGTTTCTTGTCCTTACATATCGGTAGAATGGTAACATAAGTATTTATGTAAGTAAAGAAAATTTTGACGAAGCGGCCATTACTGGTGGAATTTATTCGATTTGTTTTTTCTTTTTTTCTTATAAGAAATTTGTGAGTCAATGTTATGAGCACAAAGGATAAGATATGAGTCAACGACTCAGGAACTTATAATGGTTTTTTAGTATCGTTCGTTTATTTAATTAATTCAAATAAATTAATAATGACTTCCGCACTAATATTATATATGCAAATGTGAGTTTGTTTGATTCGCCCATTGATGATGGACGAGGTTAATATTTTATACAGTGCCAATATCAATGGATGGTGACCACTTACCATCACATGGCCAATTTGTTAGTCTATCTTTTAAAAATAAATCAATAAAAAGTATATAAATAATTATAATCCTAAATGATTCATTATAACATAAGACTTAAATTTATTAATGAGCAAAGTTAAGGATAAATGTGGAATTTTATTATAGAAAGAATACCTTCTTCTTGGTTGTGTTATTGACTGTGTGGAGTCGAAAAATTGATATTTTAAGATCACATTTATTTCATATATATAAAGATATGATTTATATTATTATGAATATGCATAATATTATTGTAAGTATATTCTAACAAATATCTCTACTTTATAAATTATATCCCGAAGGCAGTAGGACTTAAGATTATAAATAGATTAATATTTATTTAAGTGAGTCTTAAAAAAGTCTTGTTTGAGTTGTTTTGAAGTCTGTTGAGATGGATCCAACGAGAGTGAGCATTAGAAACGTATCCAATGGAGACGTTTCTAAGGGATAGAGACCTATAATGATCCCGTTTATTTTAACGCTTCAAGCGCATTTGGAGTGATTGCGATTTCGTCGTTCTGACGGAGGATGCGGTATTATGCGATGTATATTAATAAAACTTAGCCTTAATTTCGGCCAGAATGGCCAAGTGTAGAAACTAATACGCTTGCTCTCATAGGATATCGTGCCATACCGCCACACGTCGACGACAGCGCTCTCCTATGTTTCCTTGTCTTTTAGCCTTATTCGCCTTAATTTTGGCGTTTGTCATTTTATTTTTGGCATAAACTATCGTGATGCATTTGACGCATCAATTTCATTTAAGAATTTGAATTAGTGGGGAAAGGTTTTTATTTTTTATTATAGTATAGGTAGGCGAACGAGCATATGGTCCACCTGATGATAAGTGGTCACCAACGTCCATAGACGTTGGCATTATAAGCATTTTTTTACATCGCTTACATCGCCAATGGTCCACCAACTTTCGAAACTAAGATGTGTCCCTTGTGCCTATAATTACACTGGCTCACTCACCCTTCAAACCGGAACACAAAAATACCAAGTACTGCTGTTTCACGGTAGAAATATCTGATGAGTGGGTGGTACCTACCCAGACGAGCTTGCACAAAGCCCTACCACCAGTAAAAAGGTGGTAAAATATATTTATCCTGAAGAGATTTCACATGTTAATCCTATTGTATATGAGATTTATTTTCATTTTCAGATTGCTTTGACCGAATATCGATCGGCGAGCAGTTACCACGTGACTCCATCTATCGGAACGTTACCGAACTAACAACGACTGAGTGCGAGCAAATATGCAAGCAGGATAAACAATGCCAAGCTTATGTTTATGGGTACGTATTTTATCTGACTGTAATATATATTATTAATAACTGCGAATTCTGAGAATACTGAAAATTCTTTGTTTTTTTTTTTAAATTATTTTGTCGTCCCTTGTTTATGCGCTTATTTGTACCAAATTGTATATTTGTAGGGCCGGCTGGCGTAGTTGGTAGATATTTGTCTTTCACACGGAAGGTTGTGGGTTCGATTCCCACAGGACAGACATTTGTGTGCATGAATATGTCTGTTTGTCCCGTGTCTCGGTGTAATTTCTATATAAGTATGTATTTACAAAAGAAAAGAGTATATGTATCAATTGTCTGGTTTCCATAGAACAAGCTCTGTTTAGTTTGGGATCAGATAGCCGTTATATATTTCCCAATTTTAGTAAATATAAACTATAAACTAAACATACTATATACTATAATACATTTTAAATAATAAATGTGTTTTTTTTTAAGATATTTTTTTTTTTAATTTTCAGGGTTGGCGCTAAAGGGAACGCTACATGCGAATTAAGTAACTTAAGCGAAAATGAAATAAAGGAAAAGAATTTATTCCAAAAAAATCCAGATTATGACGTCTACGTCCGAAGGTTTAATTGCGAACAATCAGCCCCAACACCGATTGAGCAACCATTTGAAAACAATGAAAATGGACCACAACATAAACCAGTTAACCGTCCAAGTGACGAAGATGCCAAAAAACCTTTGTCTGATGATCTTAATCCTTACGAATCGAGTAGACCACAACCTTCATATGCAGCTAATAGACCATATAAGCCAAACTATAATCAAGTCAACTACGAAAGACCTGATGATTACGGAGCATACAAACCAGACAACGATAGACCACCGAGTTATGGAGATCATAAGCCTCATGAAGCACCATACAGACCTGAAAGACCATACAGGAATGCAACGAGACCAGACCCTTACGATCAGCTCTATTTTCAAGATCCTTACAAAAAACCACGCCCCGGTCTATGGAGACCAGATCCTTATCATCCTATTCTACCTGGAGATGAGATTCAAGATATTTATGGATCCGAGGCCCACAGGCCTCAGCGCCCAGATTATGTAACTGAAAAACCTCAATACCAGTATATTATAAGGCCTAATAGAAAACCATATACCAAACCCGAAGACCAAGGGTATTATAATCAACCAAAACCTGAATACCAGAAACCTGATCCATATGGTTCTTCTCATCCTAATGGTCCTATAGGACCCCCAATAAGACCCTACAAGCCCACAAGACCCAATGATAAGCCCAGTTACAGTTATACCGACCAATATGCCAGTAATTATGGCACATCTCAAGATAACTCTATTTACTTGGAAATATATGATCCTCCACGACCATATAGACCTAGTGTTAATGAAAGACCGTACTACGGAACTGGAAGTGCTGGTCAAAATTATGGCCAAAGTTATGGATATAACAGTTTCTCAAATCAAAATTCGTATTCTCAGAGTCAATTACAATACGGCTCTAATTCTTTGAATTATGATAGCCACAGACCTCAAAAACCTACATATGGAAATGGTTTGCCCAATCAAAATGATGATATTGGCTATGGATCCAGACCAGCTTATAAGCCAAAACCCTCATATGGTTCGCATAGCCATCTTAGTCAAAGTTCCCATAATCAAGCGTTATACGACGAAATGTATGCCACCAACCAACAGTACTATAATCAAGGTCATGGAAGTGGTTACGGCACTCAAGTATCAAGTACATATGGTGGTAGTCAAAATCAATACACCCAGCAGGAAGTGCATTCTAGCAGCCAATATGGAAATTCACAAAGTGGGTACGCTAACCAATTAACCAGTCACAATAATCGACCTTCAAATCAATATGGTCAAAGTGGTAACAGAGATCCACCATCCAGTAATTATGGTCAATCTAACCAACAGTATGAATCTACTTATGGCGATAAGAACCAGGTAACGAATACTCAAAGCGGTTATGGGAATCAAGCTTCAAGTTCATACGGTAGTCAGACTAACCAATATGGGGTCAGCCAAGAATCTCAGAATAATAAATATTCTACCACTGAAAGTGGTTATGGTAACCAAGGTACAAATAATAATGGCGGTCATTCTAACCACTATGGTGCCAATCAAGATTCAGAAAGTAATAAATACTCATCTACTCAAAGTGGTTATAGTAATCAAGTCACTAGTGGATATGGAGAGCAATCAAACCAATATGGTTCCCATCAAAATTCACAAAACAACAAAATTACTAACCCACAAAGTGGTTACGGCAGCCATGCTCCAAGCTCAGATTCACAAAGCAACAAATATGGTAACAACCAAAGCGGCTACGGCAATCAAGCCTCAAATAGCTACGACCAGCAATATGGCTCCCATAGTACACAAAGCAACCAATATAATTCTCAAAGCGGTTATAGTAACCAAGTCAGTAACTATGGCGAAAGTCAATACAATTTGGACTATGCCAATTACCACGGAAGTCATCTTGGATATGGGATCCATCACTTGTATGGAATAAAACCAGGTAGTTACGGAAATGAACCAAATGATCATAAGCCTTTATCAGGCAATAATGAACCATACGAATATCAAAAGCCAAACAGACCACTTAAAGACAGACCAAATTATCAAGACAACGCTAAACCAACATATGGTTCAGAAGCAACATCAGGTTATGGGCATCGAGATAAAGATTATAAGAAACCGGATGCTATCCCCGGTTATCAAGATAGACCTGATTTGAAACCGGTTTATGAACAAGGAATAGATAAATCAAATGCACCGGGTTACAACGTGGGACCAATCGGTGATAGGGTTACATCACGACCAGTAGCCGTTGGGCAGTATGGTAGAGATCCAGGAAAAGATATTTCATATGAAGGTAAGTTTTTTTTATTTATTTATACATACGTTTGAAAAGTATACATTTTGTTAAATATCCACGTCTCCAGTATGAGGAACGTAATTTAAAGATTTCGTGAACATGTATTATTATTATGCCTATTCCATTGGAAAAATTATAAATAAAGAAACCTTAGAATTACATATTCCATACGATCATCTGTATATAGGGTATACTTCGTAGTAGGGCTTTCTGATAGATCACCTGAGTATGTCCCACCCACTCATCAGATATTCTTATATGACTGACTTAGAATAAAAAATAATATGCGACATTCAATAAAATAATTTTAACATTTAATTATTATTTATTTATATCAAAATAGCGTATCACTGGTTTACAAAATTCCACGAGAGGGACACGAAGATGGTGCCTAAAGAATAGATCTGTAGACATTTGTACGTTTAAAAATAATCTTACAAATAAAAGTTTAAAATTCATATTTAAAAACAAAATAGAGATAACTTAATGTTAAACGAATTATTTTCAATATAGCATATTTGATTAGATGGCTTTTGGTCATGTCTGACTAAGGATATTGTATACTCGTCAGTACTCAAGAGATAAATACAACTTTATGATGAGTATCATTATTAATAAAAACTGTATTGTAATTTTAAGGGTGAGTGAGCCATTGATTACAGTGACCTAGGTTAAAAGAAAAATATAATTCATTTAAGGAGGCACTTTTTAATAGTCATTTTACAAGATTATGTTAAACTCGTTGTCTTTCGTGGCTTCGACCGCGTGCTAGGGAGAGGGGGGCACGTTAAGTAGCTTATAATGCTTATATCCTACCTCAGGATTAAAGCTTGCTTCATATCAAATTTCAACAAAATCGGTTCAGTGGCTTAGCCGTGAAAGCGTAACAAACACACAGTGTTACTTTCGAAGTTATAATTCGTATTATATACCAATGTATAGATGTGAAGCTAACGCCGATTCAGAATCGACACGAATCTTTCTACTTAGTTACTGTTTTAATTTTAATAATACATCATACAATATATTCTTCTTTGTCCAACCCTCTTCCCAGTTCAGCTGGGGTCGGGTCTCCTTGTACGTCTGCACCAGAGAGCTCTGTTCTGGCTTGTCTGTGTACTCAGATATTCTTTCCGGACCTCTTTTTGCATGTTTGACCGCCAGGTTGGAGGCGGTCGTCCTCTTCCCCGCGGTCGGTCCGGAATATTTAAGGCTTCCTTGATGCGATGGTCATCGTCACGTCTCAGGATGTGGCCGTATCAGCGCAGTCGCAATACATAATACAATATATTATATATAAAAGTTTTCACATAATTTCCACGAGTCCGTTAATTCCACATGTATCAACAACCTCGTGCCTTTGTTTCAACACAAATCCGGACAATTGTTATTTTATAATGCAACCAACTGACCGGTAAGGGCGTGACCTTACATTTTGTTTTGAATATTATTATATTACATAGAATTTTATATTTAATTTGACTAAGTATTTTGTCCCGGTTTTTGGAATACCTTCATCAGCAGTTTATGTTTGGGGCTTGCATTTGGATAATGTCCTTTTAAACTTAAATTAATTTAAAACTGACGATGTGTCGTTTATTATTAGTTCTATAAAAATATCATATTATACGTATTTTTTTTTCTTTTTTAATCTTCGTGTTGTAAAGTATAAAGTAAAGTAACGGATGTTTCATTTTGTGTTTGGAAAAAAACACTTTTTCTTTGGTCAATAGAACAGACAAATATTCATGCAGGGTAATATGAATAAAAAGATGATTTAAATTATTTAGGCGACTTATCATTGAAAATGTTATTACATTGGTATTATTAAACTGTTGTGCGTATTCAGAAATGCTCTGACAGTTATGCGAATTTATTGTTTGTACTACTGCAAGCTAATGACTTCATTCTTTTTAAGAGAAAAGTTATACATTTAATTAGACACAATAAGAGCATCTAATAACATAATAATAATAATAATTTATTTAAACACCCAAACATAAAACATAAGTTGATACATTAGTTGATACGATTACAAGCTATTAAGCTTATGTATTAAGGCATAACATTATAATTTTGGTTTTGCTTTAATTTATTCGGTGACTATAACTCACTGTCCTTTATGGGCTATTTGGAAAACCTTTCTAAATGAAATTGTAGCGATCGGGTTTACACATTTTTTTTTCTATCTAAGTACAGTTAGCATCATATATAAAGTAACAGACAACATTACCAAACACATATAAACACAGATGTTTATATATATTTAATAATCTTGTCTGTTGCATTGTATTCGAAGCTCAATATGTACAAGATAGGTTAGTGACTCTATGCTTTAATAAATGATCTGTGCATTGTATAGGTTAAGATAGATGGGGCTAAAATGTCCAAATGGACGAAAATCTCAAAAAAATTAAAATAAAAAAAATAAATTTTTCGTGTATATTTGCTCAAAATGTGCAATTGAAGTCAACATATTTACTTAATTGTATTGTAAGCATCAAAGAAATATATTTAATGTCATTTTGCAAATGTGTGCAAATATTTTATCACACAAACTCAAAAAATGAATACTAACGAAGTCATATTTAGAAAATAATCTAAGGTCTTGGTGCTGGTTACTCCAATTAATACAGATAATTATATTCATAAGATAATATTGTCTACTTAGCAGGACTTAGTACAGACATAACTGGGTAGCATCAACTCGTATATTATTCACTCACTTCACTGTAATGCTGGGTTTTGGCTTGGAAAGTGAATGAGCCAGTGTAATTACAGACGAAATAAATATACTTTCTTAGATCCTTTGGTCTTCACGTCTTGCACCAATGCTTATGGACGAAAGTCATCAAAATATCGCCATCAACAATTACGTGATCCATTTGGTCAAGTATCTTCGTAGAATAGCTTAAAAAAAGACCATCCGCGTTTCATATAATTTACGTCCGGTTAGATTCGTTGTTAATAACAATACCACGATTATCCCAACCGGTAAGTTCTCCCATTTTTTACTTAATATAATCCTACATAATGGGAGGTCTAAGCAATTTGGCCCGAGCCTACCGCTTGCAATTTACTTTAAAAGAATTATGGTTTAAGTCATAAGATATGAAATTATTCGTTTTTATTTTCCATCTATACTAATATTATTATATATAAAAGCTAAGAAGGCCCAGTGGTAAGAACGCTTGAATCTTAACCGATGATCGTGGGTTCAAACCCGGGCAAGTACCACTAAATTTTCATGTGCTTAATTTGTTATTATAATTCATCTCGTGCTATACGGTGAAGGAAAACATCGTGAGGAAACCTGCATGTGTCTAATTTCATTGAAATTCTGCCACATGTGTATTCCACCAATCCGCATTGGAGCAGCGTGGTGGAACAAGCTCCATACCTTCTCCTGAAAAGGGAGAGGAGGCCTTAGCCCAGCATCGGGACATTCACAGGCTGTTACTTTACTAATATTATAAACGCTAAACTCCTCTGTCTATTTGTTACGCTTTCACGGCTAAACCATTAAACCGATTTTGATGAAGTTGATGAAAGCTTAAGCTCTTATTTACTACTTTTTTATACCTAACATTTGTCCCACTCTCCAACAAGCAGCAAGGCAGCCCCAGGCGATAATAAGTACAATATAAATGTCGATAGTAAAAACCTGACACAATTATAACTAATCCTCATTAAATAACCATGTTTTATAAATAAGACTTATTTTGGTAAGCGCCAGAAGCATCGGTTTTAGTCGGAAGCGGTTTCGGTTCTAGTCAGGTAGTCATATAGTCGAGATCCAGTCGGGACAGGGAGGCAATTCTACTAACAAATTGTCACTTTATCGCAATCGAATCGAAACGTGATCGTTGCCGTTTATTCATTTTCCTATTCTTTAATTTAATTATCGACTATTGCCATAAAAGTTAACAATTAAGCTTGGTTTTGACATAATGGTATATGTTAACATATTATCAGTTCGGTTCCGATTCGAATAAATATAGATTAGTCAAAGTTGGATCGAACATGAATCGGGAACGTATCATAATCGTTATAGGTTAGTTGAATTCGGCCCCTGGCTCCAATTCGATTACTAATCATTTGTATTTGTATATGTTTTTCGCGCTCACGGGCGCTCTGCTACCGCGTTTGGACCTTTGCGACAGGGAACAAAACATTGTTGTTCTTTTTTCTTCTATGTCTATATCTCCAAAGATGTGTTGTCTGTGCCTTTGTGCATCTTTAATATATATTTATGTTATTTTATGTGCTTGCATTTCTATTATGAGTCTGGAAGTTGGAAGTGTATACACTCCTGTGCCTCGGAAAGCACGTAAAGCCGTTGGTCCTGCGCCTAAACTGTTTGTCGGATTGTCGTCCCATCGGATTATGAGAGTTAGGGAATAGAGAGTGCACCTGTGTTTTCGCACACACTTGTGCACTATAATATCTCCTGCGCAGTTGGCTAATCTCTCTTGAGATTGGCCGCCGTGGCCGAAATCGGTCTGGAGGACATTATTATTATTATTCGGTAGCAATTTTATCATATACTTTTAACTTGGACCATTCAATGAAGATAGTAATCTGATATCGGCGAATCTTTTTGTGTACGAAACTTATTGTTAAAGTTATATCATATTGTAGCTGTTTGTCCGTTTGTCCTTCGCTATTGTCTATTATTCTACGTACTGTTTATGAGTTTTGAACATTATTATTTTATTATGCTGCCGTAATAGCTTAATTTGGTATGAAGTTTCCTGTTAATATTACTATTTGCGTATTTGATGAATGTTTTTAATGTGTTTGACTTTTAAAACATATATAAATTTAGGAAATGTATATTTACATTAGTATTTCGAAATGAATGAAGCCAAAGTCCTTAAAAGTACCAATGTAATTAGTGAAGCCATATATCTACGAGGTTATGTTATGTGACACTCGTTTGTCTTGAGTTGATAACAAATATTTTTACGCCTATTACCATAGAAATGCTATACAGCATTAACGAAATTCATTCATTAATATTCCGAAAAATAATTTTCTTACAGTGCCCTTGGTTTTTCGGGCCTGATTAAGTATGTATTAACATTAAGCTATTGGGTGGAGGGCTTTGTGCAAACTCGTCTGGGTAGGTACCACCCACTTATCAGATATTCTACCGCAAAACAGCAGTTGGTATTATGGTGTTTCGGTTTGAAGGGTAAGTG
This sequence comes from Nymphalis io, assembly GCF_905147045.1. Lineage (NCBI taxonomy): Eukaryota > Metazoa > Arthropoda > Insecta > Lepidoptera > Nymphalidae > Nymphalis > Nymphalis io. The sequence goes on along the minus strand of NC_065915.1, from coordinate 4,952,596 downwards.
AGCCAGTGTAATTACAGGCACAAGGGACATAACATCTTAGTTCCCAAGGTTGGTGGCGCATTGGCGATGTAAGTAATGGTTAACATTTCTTACAATGCCAATGTCTATTGGCGTTGGGGATCACTTACCATCGGGTGGCCCATATGCTCGTCCGCCTACCTGTACTATAAAAAAAAACTACGACAATAAAATGTCTTCCTTTTAAAATAAGCGAAATATTATCTGTGATTAAATAGATAAAGTCTAAATAGTATTCTTAAAAATTTAGGAAGAAGATCGGAATTCTATTGTTTTACGTGTTTTCAAGGTTTTTACAACAATGGATTTCTAAATTATTTACTATATTGTATCGCGGTGACTTCATTGTACAAAAAATATATGATTCAACTTATGTATAGCTTATATATCAAAAGAAACCGAGTCATGTGGTTTTGTGTGTGGAATTAACTTTATACATATTAATGTAATTTGTTTTATGAATGAATTAGTGTGTTATTTTGATATTTTAGATATGGATAACATTGGCATAACATTAGGCGATGGTTTCTTACAATGCCAATGTCTACGGGCGTTGGAGACCACTTTACATCAGGTGGCCCATATTCTAAACGTGTTCCATTATGTGTTGCAATCCCTGTAGACACTGAGTGCATGCTAAAACCATTGTAGGTAATGACGCCAATATAACTGTGATTTTTAAGCTTTTTTTTGTCACCACCATTGGCGCTGTAAGAAATATTAACCAATCTTTATATCATCAACGCCCCACCAACCTCGGAAACTTAGATGTTATTTTCTTGTACCTGTAGTTACGCTGGATATTATTAGAGCTATTCAAAGGTTAACAATGTGAAAGAACTCTATTAATATCGTCTTTTTTTTTCTTTTATCTTTTTATACGTGTTTGTATACAATAAAGTAAAACGTATGTATTATATGTACTACGAGTGTACGGCAATATCGTTTGAAGTTTCTACTTCGTGGCTATCTTTCACATTGTAATGATCAAAGAGCCTTTTTTAATTCGAATATTGAACCGTTAGAGAAGCTAAAACGAAATGTTATGCCACAAGTTAGTCAATGAAATTACTTCATTATTTATAACGCCTAAAAATATATTTAACAACAGCCATCTGCAACACAGTATTATCTTTACATATTGAAATAAATTTGGCATTAAAATAATTTAAAGCATGCGTCGTTAGATAACTTTTATGTTATCGGAATGTTACTTGGTAGTACGGCTTTGTGCAAGCCCGTCAGAGTAGGTTCCACCCGCTCAACACAAATTTTAACGCCAAACAGCAATACGTAGACTTGTTGCGACCCCGTTTGAAGGGTGAGTGAGCCTCTGAGCCAGGCACAATTTGTAATGGTATGTTACACGGTCATCAGCATTGACTGAGGTTCCATGCAATATATCATACATTTATAAAACAACTTTTTAAAATAATAAATAACAATAGAAAAATGAACATAGTCTACACATATTTAATTATTGTCCTAACTGACTGATCCAGGGAAAAATAAAAAAGGAACAAGGGACATTATACCTTAGTTCCCAGGGTTGGTGGCGCGTGGGGATTGGTTAATGCATATTAACCATCAGGTAAATATATATCTGCATTACAATTTAGTTTTTTTAAGTAATAACTTTATTTAATGACTATGTATAATGTGATGCTTTTACAAATGATGTGATTAAAATGATGTAATAATTAAAACAACTGTCTATCTATTGTTTTTACTGTTGGTTGTCCAAAAATTAAATAAATAAATATACAAAAAAATATTTTTTTAAGACATCATATACAAAACATTATATTTCTTACGTTTTACCAACAATAAATCATTTGGATAAATTATAGAACGTAATCGTTTCCTCTCAAATTACTCGCCCAATGGAAGCACCAAGGTTGTGGAATTGATGAGCTGTTTGTTTCGTTTTATAAGAATGAGTGACATCCTCTGAAACAACACACACACATTAATGTATTCGATTTACTTCTGAACATTACCTTGGATGATATTCATTTTCAAATATAAAACTCCCCTGTGTGGTGACGGCATAAAATGTATAACACTACAAAATTATTTTTTCATGAAAGTATATTTTGCGTTCTTATTGAATCGGTTGTTTATGTATATAGATAACTACTTTTCGAGAGCTTTTCGGAAGTCGAGAGGTGGGGCTTGAAGTATAAAAAAAGAAGCATATTCTCTTTCTTGGGTTCCAAAATCGGTTCAGTGATTTAGCAATGAAAGCATAGTAGACAAACCACTGAATTTTCATGTGATTAATTTGTGATTATAATTCATCTCGTGCTTTACGGTGAAGGATAACATCACTAAAATTCTGCCATATGTGTATTTCACCGACCTGCATTGGAGCAGCGTGGTGGAATGAGCTCCAAACCTTCTCCTCAAAAGGGAGAGGATGCCTTAGCCCAGCAGTGGGACATTAACATGCTAGCGTGTGATGAATTGTCAAATTGCCTGGAATGAAATACCTATGAATTAAAAGTGAATTGAAGATATTGTCCGTCTATAGTATTTTGAACACATTCTATTTCGTAAAGATGAGTATTCGAAATTTAAATAAATATAATTAATAAAATATTTAAATTTAGAATATTTTTAGTCTGATATTACGAACAGTCAATGCCTGTGTACAATGGTAGGATATATTCGGTTTTTGCTTTATAAATTCTGTTTTTGAGACAATAGTACGAGCGAATTTATCTGATTGAATCATGGACGTGAGAAATCTGTGGATATCACTTTTATTAATGAAATGATTTATTAAAATTACTTTAATTTAATATATAAAAATAATTTAGATTTTAATAAATATATTATATAATTTGAATAATCATTAAATTTTTCAAAAAAAATTGGATAATGTTAGTTTATTTTGACGGTGTATTTGAAATAATTATTAAATGCAAATTATATTTTAATAATCTTTTTAATATGCTATTTTAATGTTAGTCTGAAGTCAGCAAATTTAATTTTTTTTTTTTTGTATTAAAACTAAATTTAATAATTAAGAAAGATTTTTTTAAATTTTCACATTTCATCATTGATCTACTAAGTTTTGAGTTTTAATGTTAAAAAAAAATATTGCAAAATAAAAAAAGCAAACCAAATTAATATTTTTCTGTTTTTAATATTTTTTTGTTATTTATCTATTTGTTGGCTTTGTTTTTATTAATTTAAAAATTTATAAGAATGAACGTAACACAAATACAATTGAATGTATGGCATTCATGTCCACATTATACTGTCAGGTATATGGCACTTGCATATAAGCCTATGTCCGACAATGCCACCGTTCAGTCGAGTTGTTACGCGCCGTAACCTCTGACCCACATACCGTAGCCATATTTCAAACATGCGAAAATAAAAATAAAAAAACATATTAAAACTTTTTTATTCGAGTCAGAGCTCGTTCCTTTTGACAGATAAATGCGCGGGAAATAAATCAATCGAAAAGTTTCGTCGTGTCAATTTAAATATGATTATTTTTAAAATAAATAGGACTGAAAAATTAAATTTTATTCACATCATTAAAAGCAAATATTGTTTTCATGTTTTATAGGGAATTCGAAATTTGAAATTTTGTGTTGGATAATGCTATTGTGTAAAAATGAAGTTTCGTGTTGTGTTTTTATGTTTGTGTGTGTGTGTCGTTGTCGGTACAAGGGTTATTCTCGTGGAGAACGCACCGAGTATGTATTTAATTAATTTTTATTATTTTACTAGCTAGATACATAGTTGCTTAAGACCTGGTTTGCATAAATTAACGATTGTTTAATTTTTTTATACTCTTTATTGTATAGTTAAATACGTAAGCTTAAAAACATACATTATATAACTTACTAATATGCGAAAATGAGTTTGTTTGATTGCTGCGCTTTTGTCTTAACTCGATCGATCTTTGTGGATTTTTAGATACAGTAGAACTACTGTACTAATGAAATGAATATAGGATAAATAACCCCCTCCCCCTAACTTCTCGTCTTATCGCTTAGGCATCTTCAGTTAGGAGATATAAAAAATAATATATAATAAATATATGGCCATTTATTATGCAAATACATAAAACTACATATATTATAATATTACAGAAAGTAAATAATAGAAATATAAAATGGGGGTGAAAAATAAATAAATAAATAAATAATATCCTGGGACATGATTCACACACGGCCATCTGATCCCAAATTAAGCAGAGCTTGTACTATGGAAACCAGACAACTGATATAACATATACTACTTTTTGTAAATATATACGTATACAGATAATTACACCCAGACTCAGGACAAACATATATGTATGTTCATGCACACAAATGTCTGTCGTGGGGGGAATCGAACCCACAACCTTTGGCGTGAAAGGCAAGTATCTATCAACCAGGCCAACTGACTCGTCTAATAAGAAATGTATTCGAAAAAAATTGCCTAGTGTTCTAAATAATTCTATTAGAGAAAAGAAAAAAAAACGGCATTTTATGCTTAGGATAAAAGGTATAATATTTAAAATGATTGATAATAAAAATTCTAGGAAGGTAAGGATTCTTAATAATGCTAAAGATTGTATCTGGAAGTACCGGCACGATACCTATTATGTATTTTATATACAATAATTTTTAATACTATTATTAAAGTCGGTTAACTTTTTCTATAAATATTGTTTAGGGGGCGAATAGTTAAACAATGATGTGTCTTCTTCTTTCAATGGCAAATCAATAATGACAGAAAGAGAAAATCGATGCAACTGAACACGCGCTAAGCATTTATAGGGCATTTATGATATATGAAAGTCAACAATTTTTATCGTTATATTTATGGTTTTTTTATAGAATAACAATCTTAATCTGTCAATGATTTTTATATATAGGGTATAATTTTATTCAACCGCCAATGTCAGATATTCTCAATTCTATTTGAATCGTCGTATAAAACACATTCTATAGTTCAGTAGTATTTATAACACGCGCACTCTAAGTTTGCCGGTCTGAAGTTGCTAGTCTTTGAGTACGTTACTGAAGTGTACTGAGGTTTAAACTAAAACAAATATAGATAAGTTTATCCTCACACAATAAAACGAAATAAGGTAAATATAATAAATAAAAAATGGACGAATGTTCAGATAATCGTTACTTTGAGCTTTGTTTTTTTTCATGTTATAGATAGACTGACAGGCAAATGGTCTACTTGATGTTAAGTGGTCACCACCGCCCATAGACATTAGCGATGAAAAGATTATTAACCAATCCTTGCATCGACAATGCGCCATCAACCTTGAAAACGTATATGTTGTGTCCCTTGTGCTTGTAATTACACTGGCTCACTCATCCTTTAAACCGGAACGCAACAATACTGTGCTTAGCGGTACTTCTTACAGTGCCAATGTCTATGGGCCTTGGTGACCTATATAAAAAAAAATATACTGAGATCGATGATCATGCAGACACCACGCATGCAACATAATATTAATGCATCAATTCACATTGTGGTCAAATTATGTTTTTTTCTTACATGGGATATTATGATAACGTATGTAGTTGATGATTCAAAGCAAAATCGCCATGCTGGGGATGGACGTTCGCTGCGACCTTAGTCCAAGGGATTACATCGAGGCTATTATAAAAACAGCTTCACGGAAACTCGGAGTTCTGAACAAGGTGCGGCGTTTTTTCACGCCACAACAACTGTGCCTGTTATACAAAACACAGGTACGGTCTTGCGTTGAATATTGCTCGCACCTTTGGGATGGCTCCGCTAAGTACCTACTGGAGGCCTTGGACCGGTTGCAGCGACGTGCAGTACGCATTATTGGCGACGTAAAGGTCACAAACACCCTTGAACCTTTACAATTGCGTCGCGAGATAGCAGCACTGAGCGCTTTCTTTCGACTGTATCACGGCGAGTGCTCTGAGGAATTATTCTCTCTAATTTCTGCTTCCCCCTTCCTTCTTAAGACCACGCGAGCTGGTTCTCGATGTCACCGCCTAACTGTGACATCAATTCCATCGCGCACAAAGAAATTTGGCAACTCCTTTCTTTGTCGCACTACCAAAAAATGGAATTCCTTACCAGCTCACGTGTTCCCCTCTTCTTACAACCCGGGTTCCTTCAAACGAGGCGTGAAGAGGCATCTTGCGGGCCGGCAAGGCGGTGACGGCTAGTACAGAACATTCTTCCCGACTGTACTGGCCGTCGTCGCGTTTGGACTCTACTACCACTTACCATCAGGTGGAGTAGAGTCATTTGCCATCCCGGGGCATATAAAAGAAGGGTTATGATGTAAATATATATGTTCATCTGTTTCCCCATAGCTCCTAAGCTATCTATCATAATATGACAAATGAAAAACCATTGAAGAGTTAAACGTCTGCTATTTATAGGACCTAAATTCAATATACAGTAACAGCCTGTTAGTGTCCCACTGCTGGGCTAAGGCCTCCTCTCCCTTTTGAGAAGTAGGCTTGGAGCTTATTCCACCACGCTGCTTCAATGCGGGTTGGTAGAATACACATGTGACAGAATTTCAATGAAATTAGACACACGCAGGTTTCCTCAAGATTTTCCTTCACCGTCAAGCACGAGATGAATTATAATCACAATTTAGTACATGAAAATTCAGTGGTGCTCGCCCGGTTTGAACCCACGATCATCGGTTAAGATTCACGCGTTCTAACTACTAGGCCATCTCGGCTTTTCAAATTCAATATGAAAGGTTTTAATCAGCACATTTCAAATATATATTTCTAGCTCTTGAATTTATTAGCATTAATTCGATAATTGCTTATAGTTAATAGCATCATTTTTTTTCCTCACCACTGGGCATGAAATTAATTATGAACATACATTAAGTTCACTAATGCTATTCCGTAAGAACTCACTTCATTACTCACCCGTAAAATGTTGACAACCTACTTATGGTGATGTAACTATTTTGATGCGCGTATTCTTGTAATGTTATAAATATTACGCATAAGCTGCAGCCTCAGGCACGTATCCCTGACAATAGGATAAAAACGCCACTGCCTGAAGAGTACCTTTGCACGTTTCTCAACATCCCTCAAATCATTTTCTTTAACAAGACAGAAGGCGAAAGCCCAGAAATATATATATATATATATATATATATATATATATATATATATATATATATATATATATATACATATAAATTGAAAACCTGTAGGTATTTAAGTCTGAGTCAATGGCTCAATTTGTTATCTTGATCGAAATAAATCACACTTATTTGCAATTATAAAATGAAGGTCACTTTTTGCGCACATGAAATCATCAGCTATTTAGTAGCTGAATTTGATTAGCCACTATTATTATATGAGATTAGCTTCCGTCCGCAGCTTCGTCTGCTTTGGGGGGGGCAGCTTTTAGGTATCCTATGTCCTTTTCCGTACACTTGACAATTTATTAAAACTTTTATAATGACCTGTTGAGTAAGAGGTGAATGTGTAACAAGCAAATAAATAAACTCAATTTCGCTTTTATAATATAAGTTAAGAAAAAAGCAAAAAAATTGGTAAAGAAAATCAGCCTCTCAGATTAAGATTTTATCAAATGTCATAAAGATGCTAATGAGGTAAAATGTATGATAAAAGTAAATAGTTTATGTTTGTTTGTTTTTATTTTATTTTTTTAGATTATTATAGTATTATTTGATAGATTTTTTTTTTGTTTAGTTAAAAGTAAATGGTTTTTGACAAAAGGAAATCCTTCTGAGGAGTAGGTGGATAACAACGTCAGAATTCCTTGACTTTGTAACCGGTTTTAACCGGTCAGTCGTTCGGTTAAAAATCTCAATTCTTATTTAATCTCAGTTCTTAATTCGTCTAAATATTTTTATAGAAGTTCGTGTATAAGTTTTTTATTCATAAAACGATTTTGTGATTATTCCTTTTGAGTTGGGATCAGTATAGCTCCCAGTAAGATAGTCTATTCCCAGTTAGAAAATATATGAATTATTTTCAACATATAAATTTGTATAATATCATTAATATGGGTTTCTCATTTGTTACAGCTTGCTTCAGACGCGTGCTAGCTGGTAAGAGAGCTCTACGTAGTCATGTACGGAGAGTCCTGGACTGTGAGAGGCTGGAGGACTGCAGGAGGGAATGTGCTACGGAGAAAAGGTTCCACTGTGAGAGTTTTAATTATAGGTACGTTGACACCCACAGAATTAAAAACTATTGGGCTGTTCTGTAAGGACAAAGTACCACCGCAGAAAACCGTCGTGAAATGTCAGAAAGTGATATGCGACATTGACCTTAATAATTATAACATACAAGAATACACGCACCAAAATAGTATATCACACATAAGTCGATTGTCGACATTTCACGGGTGAGTTCTGAAGTGAGTTCTTATAGAATAGCACTACAGTTATAAGTTAAAATTGAATGAATGAATGAAATATTGTTTATTTTTTTTAACACAAAGGAAAAAACAGGTTTACAACAACAACAATTGATTAATATAAAATCGTTTTACAAAGTGCACATTCCTTTGGGAGAGACTGGTATCCATAGTAGTTTATATATGGTTATAATTATTATTATGAATGGGGGGGGGGGCATCTTTTGACTATACTCTATAGGCTATTCTAACCACTGAAGGAGTAAATAGAAATAAGCAACTGAATAGTTTGAATTGACGATATCTTGGTTGAACTTTGAATAATTTTAATTTATTTATTTAATATTAAACTACCAACAAAAGTTACAATATAAAACACATTAAGCTAAACAAGATTAATTACACTTTCAATTATAGGTAATTATAGCTTGCTTATAATTTTATATGAATTTTGTGATCAAAATAGAAAAATAATCATTTTTTTAATCATTAGTAAATAATATATGACATCAATATATAGATCCGTTCTTATAGAGCAAAGAATAACAATATGATAATTAAATTAAATTGAATTTTATTTCAATTAGTATTAATAATAACCTTAATTAAAATTAATTAAATTTTAATGAACAATATCGAGACATAATCTATATTCATTCATTCGCAAAAATTGCGTTTTGAATTTCGGCAAAGTTGTTACAGAAACTTTTGAAGTACAATTAAAGTTTATATAAGTAGTTCAGTGGTATAGTACAACATTATATACAATGATGACTGCCTCGTTGGTCTAGTGGCTTGATGTAAGACCGCAGACGCGGAGGTCCTGGGTTCAAATCTCAGGTCGGACCAATAAAAAGTTATTGGGTTTTTCTGTCAGAAAATTCTCAGTAGCAGCCCGGAGTCTGGAAGTTGGAAGTGTGGACACTCCCTTGCCTCGGAAAGTACGTAAAGCCGTTGGTCCTGCGCCTGAACTCTTTCCGGTCGTGTCGGATTGCCGTCCCATAGGATTATGAGAGTTAGGGAATAAAGAGTGCACCTGTGTTTGCGCACACACTTGTGCACTATAATATCTCCTGCGTAGTTGGCTAATCTCTCTTGAGATTGGCCGCCGTGGCCGAAATCGGTCTGGAGGACATTATTATTATTATATATAATGATAATATATGAACAAGGACTGTTTGCAGTGCATAACATAGTAGAGCTATTACCAAATAAAATATATAAATCTAAGGTTCGTTTATTTATACTCATTCGATTGGAATAGGCTAAATATTGTTTTCGAGTGTGTGAGCAGGTACGTTGGTAAGTGTTTTGTTGTCTCTGTCTTGCACATATAAATATAACTACTGGTGGAAGGGCTTTGTGCAAGCTTGTCTGGGTAGGTACCACCCACTCATCAGATATTCTACCGCAAAACAGCAGTACTTGGTATTGTTGTGTTCCGGTTTGAAAGGTGAGTGAGCCAGTGTTATTAGAGGCACAAGGGATATAACATCTTAGTTTCTAAGGTTGGTGGCGCATTGGCGATGTAAGCGATGGTTAACATTTCTTACAATGTCGATGTCTATGTGCGTTGGTTTATCATCAGGTGGCCCATATGCTCCTCCGCCTACCTATACTGTACAAAAAAATAAATAAAAAGTTTAAAAATGAACTTATAAAACAATGATAGTATATCTAATGTGCATATCAATTACAAATGTACTTACATACTTGTACTAGCACTTCCAGATTCATAAATTGAAAGTAAAAAAAATAATGTCATTGTTATCATAAAAATCATTAAAAATACCTTTAGAGATTTAAAAAAAACTATTATATTTTTAATGTTGTTGAAAAACAGTAAATGACATTTCTGAACCATTATTACAACACTCCCATTTTCACGGAGACCAGGCAACTAAATATAAGATATTATAAGCGTGTTCGTAACAGTTAAACCAACTTTCATGGTAACCGGTCAAACATTCTCGAAGTCTATTAATCTAAATACGCCAATCTATTTATTTCACTTTCAAATCTTAACTACACGATAAATCATCATGAAATTACACGTTGTCATATAAAAAAGGATATAGGGCACCTAATACATTCCCCCTCACTTGCGGGGGAAGGGGTGGGCGTAAACTAGTATATATATGCCGGTTGGCGTGGTTGGTGGATACTTGCCTTTCACGCCGATGGTTGTGGGTTCGATTCCCACCCAGGACAGACATTTGTGTGCATGAACATGTCTGTTTGTCCTGAGTCTGGATGTAATTATCTATATAAACTTCCACACTTCCAACTTCCAGACTCCGGGCTGTTACTGAGAATTTTCTGACAGAAAAACTCATAATCCGATAATACGGCAATCCAACATGATTAGAAAGAGTTCAGGCGCAAGACCAACGGTTTAACGTACTTTCTGAGTGTACTGTTGTTTGATTCCAGGACTTATGCTGCGGCCTTATATAGCCACTAGAACAAAGGCCTCCATAGTACATGGTGTTACATTATGCCATGTTCACTTAAATCGGTGTGTCATAAACCTTGTCAATAAGAAATGATCTCTGTGATGATGCAATTTTCTCACGAATATTTCGCACGATTGTTTAATACTAGTTCCTGTTTTATCTGTGGACGTATTTTTTTTTCTAAAATTTTTATTACGATTCGAGATACTCGAATTGATAAAACACTTCAATTGTTGCCGAAGGTCAAGCGACATTTTTGAAAATTGATCTTTTTTGGCGGTAAAACATTGTGACGAAATCTATATATGATAATTTTATAAGTAATTTTGTTTATATGTTTGTTAACGTTTAACTATTCGACGGATTATTATGAAAATTTCCGTACACGTTGTCAGCGTTTATAGAAAAGGATTATATAATACCTACCCAACATGAGAAAAGGTAAAACTAATTATTCATAAGGTAGTCGAAGACGTATATGACGAAAATGGCAGTGAAGCAAGACAGTCGATAAAGCTTCATATACTTCAGGTACCTTTTCCAAACAGTAGATATAATACAAAATTGCCGTAGCCCGGTTTGATAAGAGAATTATGCGATGTCATTTCAGGTACAAGAGACCTAACATCTTAGATCCTATTGTTCGTGGCACATTTGTGGTTTTATAAGTATCTATATTTCAGTATTCATATATATTGTATTAATACTTCAGCAGCAATGAGGTACATTGATTGTTAATAAATGTAGAAAATCCATCCATGTATTTCCATCCATCCATGTATTGTAAAAATTCATCCATGTATGCCTGTAAAAACAGTTATCACGTCATTGTCTATGAACGAAGGTGAGCGATACTCCAGGTGGCATATCGTATTTTGTTTCAAATAAAAAAAAAACAATTTCAAGGACAATAATACAATTTCATAATACTGCACTGCAAATTAACATTTAAGGGCTTAAAGCAGGGTTTATCCAGGGTTCGTCTGAGCGTCACGGTATCATGCAAAAGGGTATCGCTGGTTATTTATTGGGTATTCCGATGTTCAGGGCGCAACAACGCCTTGGACACCGGTGAGCCCCACATACCCCCCCACTGTTCGCGTAGGGGAAACGCGTAATGCGTCTTTCCAGCGTGGAAAAAAGGGGTTGGAGAGACCGGTATGGATCACGTAATGTTGCCGTTGACTTGGATTAATGAAAATATTAATAATTAATAAATGTTTTAAATGTGGAAATGTTTAAATAATAAACAGATTTAATGATTAATATTTCTTACATCGCAAATGTATTAAAAAGAAAAATATTATTATAATGCATTTATACAATCTATATCAATATCTGCATCAGTTCGGAATTTGAGCTGATTGGCGTGGTTGGCGGATGCTTGCCTTTCACGCTGAAGGTTGTGGGTTCGATTCCCACCCAGTACAAATATTTGTGGCCTGACCAGATGGCCGTGTGTGAAAAGTGTCCCAGGATATTATTATTATTGCTAAAAATAAATTAAAGTACTTGTAAAGAAGAAATAAAAAAGGCAAGCAATCACGTTATACGAAGCGATGACTGCTAGTGTGCGTATGTTTGTATGTGTGCATGTAATGTGTTCTACGTGTACAAGTTACGATTCAAAGGATGTTTTATTATTAGAAACTTAGATTAAATATAAACATAGAAAATATACGTAAAAACGATATATCTATTTACAACTGACAGGCGAACCCTTCAAATCATATCGACCTCGGTCCGAAATCAGCTGTAACCATCAGCATTGTACGGTTACCTTGTGGTAACACAGGGACTGACTCAGGCGGAAGGGTATTGTTATATGAGAATATTTCGTGTTTTATAATTGGTTATTGTATTTTATTACATGTTTACCATTTAATTATTGATATTAATAAGTTGGCTATTGTTTTTGATGTGTAAGCATCTTAGCGCTCGGAACGCGATAACTCACTGGTGGTAGAGCTTTGTGCAAGTTCGTCTGGGTAGGTACCACCCACTCATCAGATATTATACCGAAAAACAGCAGTACTTGATATTGCTGTGTTTGATTGAGGTGAGTCAGCCAGTATAATTACAGGGACCAAGGGACATAACATTTTATCTAAGCGATGGTTAACATTTCTTAAAAAGCCAATGTCTATGGGCGTTGATTTTCCATCAGGTGGCCCATATGCTCGTCCGCCTACCTATATTATAAAAAAAAACTAACTGAGGACTTGAGCGTCAAATGTCAATAAGGTTTCATGCGTCAGATGACGTCAGCGTAAGGCTTATTATTGTTAATGTGTGCGTGAGATCAGTACATGAGCAGTCATACCATTTTTTGTTTACGATAGTCTCATCATTAATACTAAGTGCATCTAATTGTTAGGTATATGTAAAAAAATATAGTTTTTTCGTGTCGTATCGTGGTATACAATCCAAGAGTATATCAACTATCTATCTATATGTATATATATAATTTAAAGTTTATATAATAATGTCCTCCAGACCGATTTCGGCCACGGCGGCCAATCTCAAGAGAGATTAGCCAACTACGCAGGAGATATTATAGTGCACAAGTGTGTGCGCAAACACAGGTGCACTCTCTATTCCCTAACTCTCATAATCCGATGGGACGGCAATCCGACACGACCGGAAAGAGTTCAGGCGCAGGACCAACGGCTTTACGTGCTTTCCGAGGCACGGGAGTGTTCACACTTCCAACTTCCAGACTCCGGGCTGCTACTGAGAATTTTTCTGACAGAAAAACCCAATAACTTTTTATTGGCCCGACCTGGGAATTGAACCCAGGACCTCCGGGTTTGCGGCCTTATATCAAGCCACTAGACCAACGAGGCAGTTTATATATATACGTACCAGCTGCTTCGCGTGGTTTCACCCGTGTTAAGTGTTACTTCTCCGTCTCGTAAATCATAGCGTGATGTTATATGTAGTATCTAGTAGTTTTACTACTACCTCAAAAACCTACAAAAACCCACCACCACAATAAATTTAAATGATGATCGCATGTTAGAATTCGAAATTACATACATGCGCACGCACGTACGCATATATAATAAACAAGCGAATACAAAAGATTAAAAAATACCTAATCCGACCCTGACAATAAACATTAATTTTACATAAAGAGATATGTACATCTCCCATGTAACGTAATTGTGACCCTAATACGTGTAAACGCCATCGTAATTGGGCCATAATCAAGGTTACTGCGAATAAAACGATTCAAGATAAAAGTAATTAGCTTTACAATTTGAATATGGAATACATAGAGACGCAGATGAGTTGTATCATGTTACTGCGCAAGCGTACTGGAAGCTTTTTCATTGGTGGATGTAAGAAACACCGTAATTAGCTGACAATAGATTAATTAAGATATGCGGTTGCTTCTGTCATTTTAACTTTGCTGTTAATTATCTTGCATTACACTGGCTTATGATTGCACGTGGTGCAATAATTGCAGTTCCGTTGTGAAGCGCTTGAAATCCATACCGTACTCGTTAGTATAGAAAACGTCATGAAGAAAATTCGTTTGTCGTAAGAAATCTGAGTACATGTTTAACTGACTTTACATACTTCCCTAACTGGAAACCACAATTACAAGAAAAGATAAATAGTAAAATTATAACATAGAATATATGTCTTTGGTACATATACAACATTAACAAGTAATACAATATAATAAATAATATTGTTGTGTTCCGGTTTGAAGGGTGAATAAGCCATTGTAATTACAGGCACAAGAGACATAACATCTTAGTTCCCAAGGTTGGTGGCGCATTGGTAATGTAAGCGATGGTTAACATTTCTTACATGCCAATGTCTATGGGCGTTGGTCACCACTTACCATCAGGTGGCCCATATGTTCGTCCGCCTTCCTATTCTATAAAAAAATACAGCAGTATTAACTAAATAAATAGAATATAATATATTTCTTTATATTTGTTTAAAAAACAAAAGTTGAGATGACCAGTACAGTAAATAGTTTTCGTAAAATTATGTCTGTGTTTAAAATGGTTCTGTAACTCTTTTGGTGTACAATAAAGCATATTCTATTCTATTCTATATTTTATTATACACCACAAAGATTAAAAAAAAACCAAAAAACTATGGATACTATATTATAAACTATATTATACTGGTGGTAGGGCTTTGTGCAAGCTCGTCTGGGTAGGTACCACCCACTCATCAGATATTCTACCGCAAAACAGCAATACTTGATATTGTTGTGTTCCGGTTTGAAGGGTGAGTGAGCCAGTGTAATTACAGGCACAAGGGACATAAAATCTTAGTTCCCAAGGTTGGTGGCGCATTGGATATGTAAGCGATGGTTGACATTTCTTACAATGCCAATGTCTAAGAGCGTTGGTGACCACTTACCATCAGGTGGCCCATATGCTCGTCCGCCTTCCTATTCTATAAAAAAAAAAAAAACAACCTAATTACGAGTAGCATATAACTTTGGCGACCTTAAACATACTAACCATAAATATAGAGTAGTCAAAGTTGGATTGGAGTCGAATCGGGAACGTATCGGAATCCTTGTAAATTAGTAGAATTCGAACCCTGGCCTTAATATTATAAATTAATATAATTTGTGTACGTAAATTCGCATCGCATTATTTTCTCTCTGCGGAAAAACTTGATGTAAAACAATACAACGATAAACTGCCTCGTCGCCTCGTTATTCTATTGGTTGGCCTCAGATTTAAAGGATTAAAGCTCCGAGTTGGGTTTTCTATAAAAATATTCTCAGTACCATCCCGGAGTCTGGGTGACGACATATATATACTTACCCATGCCTCGAAAACCATGTAAAGCTTGTTAGTTAGACCTGTGCTTAAACTAAGTCTCATCGGAATTTGTGTTTGAGGTAATAGAGAGTCCACTTACAGACTCAATCTGGCTCTTTAATATGTCCAGCGTGATTGGCGAGTCTCCATTGAGAATACCCGTTGCCAACATCGGTCAGGAGTCATTATCAATAAAAATAATATGTAAAAAGTAAATAAAATGTGTTGCGATGATTAACCTTTACATAGCATTTTATTGGTATATAAGCTGTTTGGCCATCATACATTTCTGGTAAAGAAATACATAGTTTCTTATATATTTTCTGGCGAAATTACATATTTTAATTGTTTTTCTCTTTTTTTATCAAGATTGGATCCCAGTTTCCGTGGCAGAGGGTTATGCGAGCTGATGACGAAACCGATAGAAGCGTTCGATATCCGTCAAGATTTCGTAGAAGACAAAGACTATGACTTCTACGAACTAGATCGAAATAGCCTAGAACCATATTGTCCTGAAACTCTAAGAGGACCTAGCCTTCTACATTCTGGCTATCTCTCCTCGAAGCCGGCAAAAGTACCAGGGCAACAGAACCAGTGGAGAGATAGAATGGATTGGGCCGAAGGGTACAAGAGTTATAATAGGTTCTATGACGAGAAAAGAGTCCAAAGCTATAATAGACGTTACGAAGATCAGTTTTATGTTCCCTACCAGATTGGTAAGTTGTGTGTGTGATGATTTAGTTATTTTTTATATTATTTAATATTCTGGCAGCATTTTTCCATTTATAAAGTCATAGACTTAAGAAACCAAGCTAGAACTATTAAAATTATTTTTCAATAAATTACATTTAAGCTTCAAACGTTGTTTTCTTTGCATACTCCTTAAATAACGAATAAAGATAAAATAAAAAGCAGTAGTAAATACCAATACGCTTTAACTCTATAAATACACAAGTTAAAAGAAATAAATTATTATACTGACTATATTGCGCCTTTCAGAAAAATATAGCAATATTTAGTTCGAATGAATTTGCTTTTCATTTTTTCATGATGTTTTAATTTAGTAATTACAAATATCTTAAAGTAAATATTTATATGAATATAATATATTATTCATATACGTTTAAATATATTATGAATTATTTATGTTATACAGAAGACTGCTTAGAAACATAAATATAATGGGCGGTTTTTTTTTAATTGCACTTCAGCTATAATAATACGTATGCTGCGTTTTAACGTATATTAGTGAACCTAACCATTTGATAAATAACAAACTTCAATTCAATTTGAGATTGAGCCGTATATCTATTTATAGTATACATTCTATTTCCAGGTATAAGTAGAACTAATGATGATCAAGAGAATTTCGGTCAGTACGGCGGTTATTACGGAGGCTATGACAGCTATTATAAAGATAGAAACGATTACCGTGAATCAATAAATCATTGGAGACTGTCCGATGAGAACAAACACAAACAATACCAAGGCGTTCGACATTATAATCAAGAAAAGGACTTCGATTACTACAGTCTCAGGAAAAAAAGTGGGTGGGAAGACTACGGCTATGGATATGGGTCTTGGAAGAGAGGAAAGTGGAATAATTCTGGAAGTTTCTGGAAAGATTTCGATGATCATTCAAATCACTACCATAGTAAGCAAACTTATTTTGAACCGGAATCTAGAAGCGATGAATCAAGTAAAGGTAAATTAAAATTAAAATATTCTGAATTCAAACTTTTTTTTTCTGTAAGAACAAATACGAAACTCATTTCAGCGTTGATGTTTGAATGGCTTTACGATTACTGTCAATATATAGCACTGTTTTTATTCCGTACAAATTTTAGTTTACGTTAAAGCTATCGAACAAGTTAAAAAGACTTTCACTAGGCACGGAATATTATTGTCAAATTTTAGAACGTGATATGCGCCTATAATTATTATAACATTTAAAGATTCAGCACCGTAAGGTGCTCGTGTTTTGACGAATGAATAATATACAAATGAAATAGCTTTGAATACAGTAACAGCCTGTTAATGTCCCACTGCTAAGGCCTCCTCTCCCTTTTGAGGAGAAAGTTTGGAGCTTATTCCACCACGCTGCTCCAATGCGGGTTGGTAGAATACACATGTGGCATAATTTCAATGAAATTAGACACATGCAGGTTTCCTCACGATGGTTTCTTTCACCGTCAAGCACGAGATGAATTATAATCACAAATTAAGCACATGAAAATTCAGTGGTGCTTGCCCGGGTTTGAACCCACGATCGTCGGTTAAGTTTCACGCGTTCTAACCACTAGGCCATCTCGGCTTATTTAATACATACTGTATTCAATAAGCCGATATATACATACAGTAGTACATAATAATTGGAATAATATAAATAATTTATATATTTTTTTAATATGTTTTCATTACATTCCATTTATGTACTAAAGATTTATTTCATGTTAACTCCCTTTGTTGTTAGTTGTTAAGTTGAGGTCGTAAAAATGTTTTTAAATCTTTTATATATTGTTATGACTGCCTCGTTGGTCTAGTGGCTTGATGTAAGGCCGCAGACTCGGAGGTCCTGGGTTCGATTCCCAGGTCAGGCCAATAAAAAGTTATTGGATTTTTCTGTCAGAAAATTCTCAATATTCACTCCCGTGCCTCGGAAAGCACGTAAAGCCATTGGTCCTGCGCCTGAACTCTTTCCGGTCGTGTCGGATTGCCGTCCCATCGTATTACGAGAGTTAGGGAATAGAGAGTGCACCTGTGTTTGCGCACACACTTGTGCACTGTAATAACTCCTGAGTAGTTGGCTAATCTTTCTTAAGATTAGCCGCCGTGGCCGAAATCGGTCTGGAGGACATTATTATTATTATATTGTTATGAATTCTTCTAGATTGTTCGTCCCGTCGTCGTCCAGGTATGTCTCTAGGATCTGGTGCTATCAGACGATCGCTTCTTGCCCATACGGTGGTGGAGTGTGAAGCGGCATGCTTCAATGAGAGAGAATTCAAATGTGTCTCTTACAGCTACAAGTAAGTGTATTTAAGTGGAACAATAGAACCAATTTATATTTGAATTTGGAAACCTTTTATTTCAATTTTAAAATATTTACTGATAAGTAAATTTTACTTATATGCCTGACTTATTTGGAACATCAATGTTTTATAATAATTATAATGTAATTATAATTTCTACTTGTTTTTGGATAAAGTAACAGCCTGTGAATGTCCCACTGCTGGGCTAACGCCTCCTCTCCCTTTTTGAGGAGATGGTTTGGAGCTTATTCCTCCACGCTGCTCCAATGCAGTTTGGTGGAATACATATGGTGTAGAATTTCAATGAAATTAGACACATGCAGGTTTCCTCACCACCGTAAATCATGAGATGAATTATAATCACAAATTAAGCACATGAAAATTCAATGGTGCTTGCCCGGGTTTGAATCCACGATCATCGGTTAAGATTCACGAGTTCTGGGTTCACCACTGTGTTTGGATACCAATTAAACATCGTAAAATGTAAATATACTACTGCTGGGCTTATGTACGCACGGTATGCACGGTAATGTTATATAGACAGTATGACTCGGCTCTGCCCTTGTAATAAGTACCTATTTGAGTCCGCCTACAGTATTTTAATATTATCTACCTATTTGAGTTTCTTTCTAGTTTTGCGATTGTAAATATGATAATTTTAGTTTAAAAAAATTAAATTCGTTGTGAATGAAATAGAAAGTGTTTAATAAAAAATATATTTAGTATTATTGATTAGTAGATTTAGTAAAAAAACCAACAATATGAATACAAAATTTTAATCAAATATTCACAAATCACACGCTTACTGCTTATAAAATTATCACACCGTTCGTTCGTTACTGCTACGGCTACGGCTTTGTGCATGCTCGTCTGGGTAGGTACCACCCTCTCATCAGATATTCTACCGCAAAACAGCAGTATTTGGTATTGTTGTGTTCCGGTTTGATGGGTGAGTGAGCCACTGTAATTACATTCACAAGAGACATAACATCATAGTTCCCATCATAGTTGATGGCGAAATGACGATGTAAGCGATGGTTAACATTTCTTACAATGCTAATGTCTATGGGTGTTGGTGACCACTTACCATCAGGTGGCCCATATGCTCGTCCGCCTACCTATTCAATAAAAAAAACGAGTGTATAGCGAAATCGAGGTACGTTATGACCGAAGTTCCGACCGTTTGTGTGAAGATAAAATACTGTATATATAGCATTACCGTGGTTTGGTGTATAATTCACAACTCTGCCGGTTAATGAATACATATGTGGCAGAATTTCATCCCAATAGCGCACTATTTACGGTTTCATTTGGATCCATAATCTTCGTTCAAAATTCACATTTTCTTATTACTCTTGTTATATTCTTCTAACTAAATTCTATTTATGATAATCTTCTGCTTTCTCTTCAGATATTCCAGTTCTCCAGGATCTGACAATTGCTTCCTTAGCGAGCGTCCCTACCGAGGCTTGGAGATGTCAGCAGACAGCGACTCTGATGTTTACGCTATGCCTTTACACCAGGACTGCTTGACTATCAGTACGAAGCCTTGGGTTGAAAGCGGTATGACGTGACATTTAACATTTCTTTCTTCTATATTTATTTGTTTTAATAGCCAATAATATAAAATAAAGCCAACGCTGCATACAATATTAACAAATTCCTATAGATAACTTTATATATTAAAAGAAAAGATAATAACCTATTGTACGCCACACTTATTTAAAGACTCAGCATGTATGTAATGTAAAATGAGATTACACTAAAAAAATACTAGCTATTGAATACAAAAAAAAAATATTAAAAAAAAGAAATGAGCACTAAAATGAAAATTAAAAATATATATATAATTAGTTACATAATTCTCTTTGACTTTAGTTTTTATTGGTATTTTCTTCAGAATGTTTCTGGCACGTAAGATCAGGGTCTGCCATAACTGGTAAAGCGGTAAGAGCTGCTCTTACTGTTACTGGCCTCGGTGCTTGTGAGGCTGAGTGTATCCGAGCTCATAGCTTCTTCTGCAGAGGATTTAGTTTCAGGTGATTTTTATTTTTAATATTTATTCAAGACAATGTGTGTACACAATCAATACAGTCAGTTTCCAATAATAATTAATCAAATTTATTTTCTTTCATAACATTTTATATTTATTTCAGATTCGACACACCGACAATAGGGGATGACCTTGAAAATTGCCTCCTAACATCCTCTCCCCCTACATCCCTAGATTTAGGTCGCGGCTTGAGACCCAGTAAACATGAGCTATACGCCAGAGGAAATTACGGACGAGGATGTGAACCCGCACTTTATGATGACGTAAAACGGGAACCGCGTAAGTTTCAGAAAATAAAATTATTTAATAATATTATTCTCTTCAAACTTTATATTACTATAAGCGTCTTCATGCGGTTAACAGCCTTGTTGGCGAGATATAACCTCAGATCACGAGATCCAGCGTTCAAACCCTAGTAGGTCAGTAAAGAGTTATTAGGTTTTTTATGTCTGGAAGCTGGAAGTGAGTACACTCCCGTGCTATGGAAACTACGCAAAGCTGTTGGTCTGCGCCTGAACTCTTTCAAGTCGTGTCATATTATCGCCTAATCGGACTATGAGAGTGAGGGAACCTGTGTTTCCGCACACACTTGACACCATCATCAACATCATCATTGTCTTCATCATCTTCATGCTGTATATAAATATTTTCTTCTAGAATGTTACCTACAATATGATAGCTCAGCAAAGCTATCAACGAGTGCTATACGAGGAACAGCTCACGCTGAAGACGAACGCGCTTGCGGGAAAGCCTGTACTGACGCTCCATTTAGGTGCCTTAGCTTCTCATACAGGTAAAGCTACTTTTATAACATCTGGATGACCTGCAAATTGGGCATATATATGTAACTATTAAAAATAGCAAGTCAAAAGCAAATTTCAAGTAGGCCTATAATCTATTTATTTACTTAAGCATTATTTACATTAAGACTGAATGAATCATGACCGAGTGGATAGGTGGTAAAAACACCACCAAAACTCTCTCAAAACAAAACAGGTTTTTTTGTATATCTTTTTGTTCTGTGGTAATATTCAAAATGATTAAAATTACAAATATAAAAAGCTAGTTCTGGAAGATCTGTCATATAGAGATGAGCTTTTCTTTGTAACAACAAAAATACTTTAAATATATTCAAACATTTTAGTAACAACGCGCTACAAGATGCTAACAATTGCTTGCTGTCTGAGATTCGTATGTTTGACCTGCAAAGAGGAGTCGACTATAAACATTCCCCTAACGACCTGCTATTCGCTTTCGATCTATTCAACGGTCAGTGCTGGAGGAAAGTGCACGGGAAGGAGGAATATGAGTGAGTATTTAACTTTGTAGTACTCACACACGCATTACGTGTAAGCAAGTGAGCTCATGTAATCACTTACTGGTGGTAGAGCTTTGTGCAAGCTCGTCTGGGTAGGTACCACCCAATCATCAGATATTCTACCGCAAAACAGCAGTATTTGGTATTGTTGTGTTCCGCAACAAACTGATGGTAAGTGGTCACCAATACCCGTCACCAATTGGCATTGAAAGAAATGTTAAGCATTGCTTACATAGCCAATGCGCCACCAACCTTGGGAACTAAGATGTTATGTCCCTTGTGCCTGTAATTACACTGGCTCATTCACTCTTCAAACCAGAACACAACAATACCAAGTACTGCTTATTTTCTATGTAAGGGCTCTTGGTTAAAATAAATATAAAACTATATTATAATTAATAATAATATTATAAAACACTTTTTTGAAAATTTTGACTATTTTGGTTGTTGATTTAATTTTTTTTCCATACAGCGTACCGACATTAGAACTACCTCACCCGATTGATGAATCTTCTTACCCAGGAACAGCGTCTGGATCAGACCTACCAGCTCCACCAGGTATTTAACATAACGTTTTATATTTTCCAAAAAAAAAAACAAATCAAATACTTATAATAATTATATAAATATTGGGTATAAAAAGTAGCCTATATACTTCCTTTGGGTTCGGTTACTTCGTAACATTTTTTTTTATATCAGTTTAGTGGTTTAGCCATTAAAGCATAACAGATAGACTGAAAAATAGAATTATTTTGCATTTATAATATTAGTATAGTAGTAGTCCTCCAGAACGATTTCAGCCACGGCGGCCAATCTCAAGAGAGATTAGCCAACTGCGCAGGAGATATTATAGTGCACACGTGTGTGCGCAAACACAGTTGCCCTCTCTATGCCCTAACTCTCATAATCCGATGGGACGAGCTACTTTTAAGAATTTTCAACAGAAAAACCCAATAACTTTTTTTTGGCCCAACCTGGGGTTTGAACACAGAACCTCCGGGTCTGCGGCCTTATATCTAGTCCAAATTTGTGCACACAGTACAGTAACAGCTTGTTAATGTCCCACTGCTGGGCTAAGGCCTCCTCTCCCCTTTAGAGGAGAAGGTTTGGAGCTTATTCCACCACGCTGCTCCAATGCGGATTGGTAGAATACACATGTGGCATTATTTCAATGAAATCCGACACATGCAGGTTTCCTCACGATGTTTTCCTTCACCGTCAAGCACGAGATGAATTATAACCACAAATTAAGCACATGAAAATTCAGTGGTGCTTGCCCGGGTTTGAACCCACGATCATCGGTTAAGATTCACGCGTTCTAACCACTAGGCCATCTCGACTTATACTAGGCCATCTCGACTTATGCACACTTGTGAACACACTTGTGAACTATAATATGTCCCATATCTCTTCATATCAGCCGCTGTGGCCAATAACGGTCAGGAGAACATAACTTTATCAAAAAATAATTTAACTTTTATTTTCAGAAAGCTATATTTCAAGTTCGGGTCCAAGTGGACCTGGTTTTGCTGAACCACCAAAACCGTATGTACCAGAATCTGGCCCAGATTATAAGCCAGTTTACGAAACAACTGGACCTATTAAACCATATCTACATGATACATACAAACCGAGCTACATACCCGAAAGTGGGCCAGACGTATCTGGTCCAAGTGGACCAAGTGGACCAAGTGGACCAAGTATACATAGTGGGCCTAGCTTACCAATTGGACCAAGTGGGCCTAGTGGACATAAACCTCATTACGACTTCATCGAACCTGGCGTAAATCCAAATTACTTAAGACCATACAAACCAGACAAATATAAACCTTATAAGCCAGATTTTCCTGACCGTAAGCCAGGTTATCTGCCTGATCCGAGTGGGCCAGGCTATAAGCCTTCATATGGCGCAACAGGAGATGCATCAGGTCAAGACTTTAGGTATAGACCAGGAAGACCTTCAAGGCCTAATGATCAAGTTGATGAATCCTGTAAGTATTGTCAGCATTCGAATACAATTTCAAATTTAACTTTTTTGGAGTTATTTTCTTCACCATAACAAACACCATATAACATATAAAAGCATATAATACTAAATGACCAAATCTTGTATACATATATTTATTTTTCTATCTCAGAAACAGGTCTAACGATTTGGCTCAAATTTTTTTTTTAAATTAGCTGTTAAAAATCATACATAAAGGTATATTTTCCGAAAAATCCAAAATATATTATAATTAAATTCAAGATCCGAGGAAAGCTCGGCCGCTCATGAATTAAAAATATATAAAACACACCACCACCAGCTATGTGTCCAAAGTATTATAATACATCGAAAAAGATAAGGCGATGTTTCTTCTATGGAAATATATATTTATTAACGATATATTGTCATTTGAGGAAACATCAGATAATATTGAATTAATGTTATTTTATTTACGAATACACTTTTCATGTATAGATCTTAAGAAATGAGGTCCTAGATTCTAAATGTTTTTGGAATCTTCTTTTAGAAAATTCTCAGTAACTTACGTACGTACTTCGTAATTCTGGAAGACATTTTACAATCCCGTACCTCGGAATGCACTTTAAGACATTGGTCCTCTACCTGTAAGGCTATTCGTAAATACTTACTCACCCATTACTCACCCATGAAAAGTTGACAACCGATATATTACCATATATCGTACATCACCATAGCACATCACCATATGCTATTTTGATGCGTGTATTGTTGTAAATGTATGTTGTAAATGCATGTATTGTTGAAATTATATGATGATTATGGCCAATGTCGCATATCACTGACATTTCACGAGCGTATCCTGCGGTGAGTTTCGAGTTTGTTCTTACATAATTTCCTACTGAACTCTGGCAGGCAGATACGACAAAGTACGTCATAATGATTATACCAACACAATATGTTATAAAAAATATTTTTGTTATCAGTATCACTATCATGGCGTCACTATACCGTATCTGGGTTCCCCTGTAGAAAGGGAACTATGTGTGAACAAAACCTCATCGCGGGCCACTGGGCTTGTGAGCCTGAAGCTGGAGAAATTGGTAAGTCCTAAATTAATCTTTTTTTTTTTATAGAATAGGAAGGTGGACGAGCATATGGGCCACCTGATGTTAAGTGGACACCAAATGCCCTTAGACATTGGCATTGTAAGAAATGTCAACCATCGCTTATAGCCGATGCGCCACCAACCTTGGGGACTAAGATTTTATGTCCCTTGTGCCTGTAATTACACTGGCTCACTCACCCTTCAAACCAAAACACAACAATATCAAGTATTGCTGTTTTGCGGTAGAATATCTGATGAGTGGGTGGTACCTACCCAGACGAACTTACACAAAGCCCTACCACCAGTAATCCAAAGGGAATATAAATAAAAAACTATGACCTCGAATTGCTCGTCCGCCTTCCTATTCTATAAAAAAAAAAAAATTAACATGACGTCATTGGTCGAGTTTCCATTGGCGTATTGTTTCCCATTGGCGTATGTTTTTATCAGAGCTTTGTAAGTAAAATTAATGTAGATATAAAGTAGTTAAGTGGAAGTCATATTAACTATGAACTCTTTGTATAGCAGAACTTTTAAGTGCACGTATTTAATATGTAAGGTTTTTTTTATAGAATAGGAAGGCGGAGGAGCATATGGGCCACCTGATGGTAAGTGGTCACCAACGCCCATAGACATTGGCATTGTTAATCATCCATCAAACCATCGCTTACATCGCCAATGCGCCACCAACCTTGGAAACTAAGATGTTATGTCCCTTGTGCCTGTAATTCCGTTGGCTCACTCAAATTATTTTTCAAAAATTTAGAGTTTTATCGAGACATTACCATTATAATGGTTACGTTTATTGGCATACTTTTGACATATATATAACTCAATTTTTAATTTAGTTAATACTTCATTTTTATAGGTAGACAGACAAATGGGCCACCTGATGTTAAGTGGCTACCACTACCCATAGACATTGGTGTTGTAAGGAATATTAACGATTCCTTACATTGCCAATGCTCCACCAACCTTGGGAACTAAGATGTTATGTCCCTTGTGCCTATAGTTACTGGCTCACTCACCCTTCAAACATTCATATATATAAATATAAGATACGTTATATATTTACACAGAATTGCTGTTAATTATGACAGGTTCATGGGATTACTGCTGTGCTCCGACACATAGATGTGGGTACAGTGAAGGATTTCGTAAGCCATGGTAAGTATGTCCAAAATTCTTCCGGATCTCGTCAGGTCAGGGTATTTTTTTCTGAACCATGATAGTTTGATAATCAATAAGTTATAAAGCTTCTCCATCGCATAAAGTAATTAAAATTTGAAACATATATAAGAATTTATGATATAACCTTTTCTTTTTAACGATGTCTTCAAATTAACATTAAAATATTTATGTTATTTAGAATAATATATCATCAGACACAAAACATGTTCAAATACATCACAGCAGTTGACTGTTCCAGGTGCTATGTAGGTCCAACCCATGATCAATGGCGACCATGTAGTGAGAAGTACTATCCTTACCACCAGCATAAGGGACCGCATCCCTCACTGGGACAAAGAGGTATGTTTCACGAATATTGAAATATATATTAGTCATATGGTAAGATTAAGTAATCAAAGATTGAAGAGTTCAAATTTAGTTTAGCCAAATATTATTGAATTCATCTCGTGCTCAGTTGTGAAGGAAAATATCGTTAGGAAACCTGCATATGTGGAATGTAAAGGTCTTTGTATAGCAGTAGGGTATTTATTGGCTGTTACAATATTTTTTTTCAAAATCTTTATCTAATTCCTCTTTCGTATCCAACCGTATTGGAAAAACGCGCTGGAACAAGCTCTAAATCTTCTCTTCAAAATTTACGACGACAAAAGTGCTTTAACCCAGTAATGGGATATTATCGTCTATTACGTTACTTTTTTTTTTAATTGGCATCGGTAAAAAAGTCTTGATATCTTCTCAATACAATTGTAATACAGTTAACTCGTATACGAATCCAATATATCCCATACCTTATAGAAGCAGTTCGTCCCCGTCCAGACAGACCAACTCAGCAAGCAGACAGAGATAGAATTTCTCCTAAGCCAAATCACAATGCACTAGACAGAGACAGACATCATGGCACGTACCTGCCAGAAGCAGATAGAAGATACTGGGACGATCTATATAGGGATGGACCGCAAGCGTATTATGATAAATACGGAAATCCGTTACCAGGTATTTATTATATATATTATAGTGGTAATTTGTTGATTAAGATGGATAATTTGATGCTATTTTAATAAATGGCAATATTCATATAAAAAACTACTTAATTATATTATACCAGTTTTCCAATTTCTAGCAGAATTGAAAATTACCGAACAAACAGACAGACATAAAGACGAAAATAGAAAAGTGATTGGTTTTGATTTTGATAAATCGCAAATAGTGATATTAATTGAAAAAGTTATTTTTATATCACAAACAGACACTTGAATTTTATTATCTGCTTACAGTTCAAAAAAGAAGTAATAAAAAAAGTTAAAAAGTTGTTTTTACTTTAAAATATCTGCAAAAAAATTTCAATTTTATATCATTTTTAATTGATAACTCCTCATCTAAAGCGGAATTAAAAGGCGTTTATTTTTTTTTTAATTTTCAACGTTTGAATATAAAAATCAATTAAGCATTTTCATCTGCAGGCTACACCCGCGTACCAACAGAAGACAGACCACACATTAAGTACCAACGCAATCCACCTCGTCCCGGTTCAGGTTACTGGGTACCCGTTAATTCTCCTGATGATGAACCAAACGCTGCAGGACTCGGAGTACCGAGGTAAGATCATTTAATATATGACATACCTGTAAATGTTAAGAGCGTTGATCATTTAAATAATGCTGTCTTCTTCTTTTGTATGTCAAATCATGGTGAAAGAACGAGATAAATCAATCTTTAACACCCGCTGAACAAAGTTTTTAACTTATATTAACCAACTAAATAAATGCCTCTATAACATAATAAGTTAAGTAATTTAATTTACATTAGCTTAAATAGTGATTTGTTTATTTCTTTTGGAATAAACCGGTTTATACCAGTTATAATAAATAAAATAAGAATCTTTAATAAAACTAAATCAATCATAGTTTCTCATATTACATTAACACATATATAAATGAAATTATAGTACAAAAAATCAAATTATAGACATATAGATATATATTTATAATTAGTGAAAGTGAGTGCATTGTTTTGTTATAACAACCGACAGTCGAAAATTAAGAAATCTTCGCCTATTAAGACTCTTAACTCCACAGTTTCACAAGTTTCATTGGGTCAACTATAGCATTAATTAGTTAATTAACACATTAACATTTTTATATAAGCATTTTTAGGTATAATTCTTAAATGTATGTCAAATAATACTTTTGTCACCTGATAAATTATTTTGGTTGTCTCATTCTATTTATATTGTATTATAATGTAAATATAAATTTTAATATTAAATATATGTATATATCATTTGGATTTTTAAAATATCCGTAATCGATTATCACCAAAAATTAATTTCTTTATTTATAATTATTGGTTTTCCCTTATCATAGATACTGGCCTGTAGCCTACTTACACAAAGATCCTCCACCCAACATGACATACTTTAGATACAACGAAACAGCTCCCGGACGACACAATGCACCGCCATCTCGTAATCAATCCGATTTCAAGCGCGTCAATCTAGATAGACCGATTAGCAATGACTTGGAAAGTAGAAGCATAGACAGTAGTCCTAGATCAGAAAAACGCATAAACATAACAGATGACGATGACGACATATTCGAACTGAGAATAGATAAAACTACAACTATAAAACCGGAAGTCAATGAGACAACACCTGAAACTGTGACGGAAGTAGAAGAAAAAATCAATAAAACTGAACTATACAATAAGCCTGAAAGTGCTAATATAGAGGAAGATGACTATATTAAAGGTATTGATGGAAAGCTACATGATTTCACTCATTCAATAGAAGTGTTTGATATTGATGACGTCAAAGGTGATAAAATATCTGATGTTAAGACTTTAGAAGCGGAAGAGAAACAAATCGAAGCGATTGGAAGGATTATCGCTTCTAGGCGTGGCGGAAAGCTTATAATAGAAAAAAGGTCGCAAAAAGATCTTGAATCGAAAAGCATAGCATTGGACAAAGACTTCGTTGATTTCGATTTTGGTAATCGATTCCCGACTTCAGAGAGACGAGGCGTCGTTAGGAAAGTTACAAAGGACGATATAGAAAAAGATAAATTTTTAAACGATAAAAGTCTAGAAGTCAGCGAAACAACGTTCGTCAGACCACCCAGAATTCTGAGCACTACAGAGAGTGTTAGAAAAACTGTCGTTAATGGAAAGGTATTTTATGATGCAACGGTTAGAGACCAAAGGGAATTATATTCAAACACAACACGACGCGGAAAGAATCTACGCTTAGAAGAAAATAAAGCACCGGTGATACCGAATGGTAATAATAAGAAGAAGAACGTGAGGACACGTAACACTAATCCGATTAGACGTGTCCGAAGGGTGTACCGGAAGAAATACAATCCAGAAGAAGTGAGAAAGCGACTATTGGAAAGAGAGAGAAATAAAAATGTCACAGATAATATTAAAAGTTAATGCACTCTTATAAAGCTAATCATGACAAAAATTCGCATTTCTATGTGATGCGAAATTCGGAATGTAAAATATATTTTTTTAATATTTTTATTCTGCGGCTTTACCTGTAAATGTTTTTAGGTGGTTAGTTAAATACTGCTGTGTCTTCTTCTTTCAAATGTCAAATCAATGATGAAAGAAAGAGAAGTCAGTGTTTAACTAAACTCACTAAACAACGTTTATAAGTATATATCGTTTATAAATGGTTTTTTAAGGTAAGAATACATTACGCATTTTTGATAAACTGCCACGAATATTATTATTATTTTAGAATATTAAAGTATATCATTAAATAAAAGTTAAGTTAGGCTTAAAAGGATTGTCAGTTTGACCACAAATTAAAACTTTGGGTTGAAATGACGATGTATTTTTATTATTTAAGATAATATTATATGGAAATATGGAATATATACAAATGCCAATAGCAATAATATACCAAGTAACCAGTTAAGTAAATTAATAATAAAATAATAGGATATAATCCTAGAATAAAAGAATTCAACCTAGTATGAAAGAGATTCATCCAAAATTTTAGCCTTTAGAAATAAATTAAAAAAAATAATACTATTTTACTCGTATATTTTATAATGATAATTTATATAATGGTCTTAATATAAAAGTGGGTAAATAAATAAGGTTTTTTTTATTTTATATTGTGATAATAATAGTTACCAGATTTACAGCAAATATTTTATAATAAGTTTTAAAATAAATCGATAATTTTATAACATGAAGTGACTTTCATTTTACTAATCCCTTTTTTTATATCCTCCGTTTTTCAGAGCGTCGCGGTAGCATGTACAAGCGATCCCGTGGCGCTCCTCGTTATGACGGAAAGGGTACCGCTGGTTTTTTAGTGAGTATTCCGATGTTCGGGGCGCACCCAGCGCCTTGGACATCGGCGAGCCCCACATACCACGCCACTGTTCCCGTGGGGGAAACGCCTAATGCGTTTTTCCAGCGTAAAAAAAAAATCCTCCGTTTTGGAAAAAAAAATATCGTTAATTCAATTTTAAAACGAATATTATTTTTATGAATAAAATCATAATTCAAATGAATTTTGCTAATAAATAGCATTATTTCATAACTAATATTATAAAAGTGAGTTTGTTTATTTGTATGTTATGCTTTCACGTCGTAACTATTAAATTGATCATCATGAAATTTCGTGTTATCAGGGGTACAAAAACGGCATGACACCTAAGGTCCTCCACGGACAAATGAAGCTTTGAACGAAAATTAATGTTTCTTAATTTTTTTAAGCAATTATGAAAGCAACTATTCAAATATCTTATACATTTTTTATAATATCTTATTTCTTTAAAGCAATTAAAATAATAAAACATACATGAAAAAATATAAAAAGAAAAACAAATATATACCCCGTACCGTAACAGCCTGTGAATGTCCCACTGCTGGGCTAAAGGCCTCCTCTCCTCTTTTCGAGGAGAAGGTACTGGAGCTTATTCCACCACGCTGCTCCAATGCGGGTTGGTGGAATACACATGTGGCAGATTTCAGTGAAATCAGACACATGCAGGTTTCCTCACGTTGATGTTTTCCTTCACCGTAAAGCACGAGATGAATTATAATCACAAATTAAGCACATGATAATTCAGTGGTGCTTGCCCGGGTTTGAACCCACTATCATCGGTTAAGATTCACGCGTTCTTACCACTGGGCCATCGGCTTTTTTTACACTCGGCTTTTTTTACAATATATACAGATATATAATAATAATTGTTGCAATATTTTTTTAAAACGAATGTAAGGTATATACAGCCTAAATTTATCAATAAATAATGATATTGTCAATTGTTAATTAAAAACACATAGCAACTTCAATTAAAGGTATTATATACGATGTCGTGATCGTCGAGCTGGTGCAATACTGTTAACTTATACTAAAAGTTACTGTGCATGCTAACGAGGAAAGTAAACGTTGGATGACTCAACTAAAGAATTTAAGGTTGTCAATACTATTTTTTTTTTTTTGTATACATGGCAAAGGGACAAGAAAATATGTTTTTATAGAATAGGCAGGCGGACGAGCAAATAAGCCATCTTTTGGTAATCACGAATGCCCATAGACATGGGAATTGAAAGAAATGTTAACCATCGCTTACATCGCCAATGCGCCACCTTGGGAACAAAGTTGCTATATGTTTTGTCCTTGTACCTATAAAAAAAAGTATGGAATTTTTTTTCATAGTATAGGCATGCAGACGGATAAATGCACTACCTGATGTTAAGTGGTCACCACCACCCAATTGTAAGAAATATTAACCATTCCTTACATCGCTAATGCGTCACCAAAAACCGTGTTTTTTTTTTGTATTTCTTGCCAGTTCTTCTCACTAGTATCCATAGCTGGTAGCTTTATATTTAAAATCACCTGTATAATAATTTGAATTAAATATATTTTAATTTGAAATTAAGCGCAGAAGTAGCAGCCCTGTATCAACTCATGAGTTCACGACTTCCGAGATATTTGCATTGCCATATCTATTATGTGCTGCAAACATCGCATTTCACCTGAGAAAGTGACATTCACAGAATCAAATACAAGTATTTTAACTATAATTCCTTGTATGTAGAGGAAGTGACACTTGTTGATACATGTTTGGTAACTCATCGAAGTAACCTTAAGGGATATGAAAACGGAACCTACATTAATGTACGTTTATTTCGTATTATTTTCAATATAAATGTTATATATATATTATTTATAATATATTTATTTAAAAAAAAAAAAATATATTATAAATAATATCCTGGGGCATCATTCATACAAGGCCATCTGATCCCAAATTAAGCAGAGCTTGTACTATGAAAACCAGACAACTGGTATACTACATAAATTACCCTTCCCTTGCAAATACATACCCACACAGATAATTACTTTTTTTTTATATGCGCCGGGATGGCAAATGTCTCTACTCCATCTGATGGTAAGTGGTAGTAGAGTCCAAACGCGACGACGGCCAGTACAGTCGGGAAGAATGTTCTGTACTAGCCGTCCCCGCCTTGCCGGCCCGCAAGATGCCTCTTCACGCCTCGTTTGAAGGAACCCGGGTTCTAAGAGGAGGGGAACACGTGAGCTGGTAAGGAATTCCATTTTTTGTAGTGCGACAAAGAAAGAGGTTGCCAAATTTATTTGTGCGCGATGAAATTGATGTCACAGTAAGGCGGTGACATCGAGAACCAGCTCGCGTGGACTTAAGAAGGAAGGGGGAAGCAGGAATTAGAGAGAATAAGTCCTCAGAGCACTCGTCGTGATACATTCGATAGAAAGCGCTCAGAATTATATATATAGAATATATAGAATATATTCTAGAATTATATATATATATATATATATATATATCAACAGGACAAACATACATGTTACACACACAAATGTCTGTCCTGGGTGGGAATAGAACCCACAACCTTCGGCATGAAAGAAAAATATCCACCAACCACGCCAACCGGCACGTCATTTCATAAGCAAAATAAAAATCACGATTCTCTCATCTTTATTTCAGAATGTTATATTGTATTACTATATTTCATTTTATTATTAAAATAAATGACAATCGATTATATGTAAAGGACATATGATACTCTTAAAAGGCACACAATATAATATAGAAAATATATGAACTATTTATAACCACACAAATGCTGGAATCCGAAAATGCAAATCCTGATAGCGGGCAGCAGCGCTATTAGTGAAAGATGTCCAGCCACTGCGGTCACCAACCCGCCTGCCAAGCGTGGTGACTAAGGCAAAAACCCCCCTATGAGCGACGACAAAAATTCACGGCCCCCAATTCCCGGTAATCACACTATTCCTGGCCACGGTACCGGCCATGGTAACGGTGCGATGGGGGGTGCTAAGAATCCCCGGGCTACGGCAGGGTACCACAAACGGCGACTGTTTCTGGCCACGTATAATGGACGCTCTCTGCGGCTGGACGAACATCTGACAGAATTGGAAGTAGAGTTAAGTCGTATTAACTGGGATATAGTAGGTCTATCAGAAGTCCGAAGACAGGGCGAGGACACGATGACACTAGATGCCGGTCACTTACTCTACTTCCGAGAAGGACACCAACCATCCCAAGGTGGCGTCGGCTTTTTGATCCACAAGTCACTCAGATGCAATGTCGTGGAGGTTGGCAGTGTGTCGGCGAGGGTGGCATACCTTGTCTTAAAGATAACCGAGAGGTATGCCTTGAAGGTTATACAAGTGTATGACCCAACGTCTACATACACTGACGAAGAGGTCGAAGCCATGTACGAAGACATAGTGAAAGCTATGTCTCGTACCAATACCTTCTACACAATTGTTATGGGTGACTTCAATGCCAAAGTGGGAGTACAAGAAGATGGTGAATCGAGGGTAGGAAAATTCGGCTATGGGTGCAGAAATCATCGGGGACAAATGCTGGTAAACTTCCTCGAGGCTCAGCGATTATTTCTGATGAATTCATTTTTCCAGAAAAAGCCCCAAAGGAAGTAGACCTGGCGAAGCCCCGATAACATAGCGATGAATGAGATCGACTTCATTTTATCCAATAAGCGCCAAATATTTAGGGATGTCTCCGTGATCAACAGGGTAAACACTGGAAGTGATCACCGCCTGGTAAGAGGCACCCTGAATATTAACACTAAAATAGAACGATCGCGGTTAATGAAGTCGACTCTTAGACCAACTCTGCCTCAGGTCGAAGCTGGTTGCGAAAGCTTCCAGCTGGAACTACAGAACCGATTTGCCATGTTGGAAACCAGGCAGGGCATTGACGACGCCACCAATGGTCTGGTGCGTGTCATCCGCGAGGTAGGCCAGAATTACTTTCGACAAAAGAGCAATGGACGTAAGTCGAAGCTCTCAGGCGAAACTCTGAACGAGATGACGAGGAGACGAGAACAGCAGAACATGACGCCATCTGAGTGTCAGGCACTTAACAGGAAGGTTAAAAAACTAATAAGGCGTGACACAAGACGAGCGAATACCCGGAATATTGAAGATGCTATAGCACTCAATAGGGGCTCAAAGGTTTTTGCAAAGTCACATACCTCCTGTTGTCACCTGACAAAACTCAGAACCATACAAGGCACAACCGTCACCTCAAAACCAGAGATTCTAGCTGAAGTCGAAAAGTACTATGGCGATTTATACTCATCACGAGTACCTCCACCTGAGTCCCACAGTGCGGATGACCCACGAGCCAGACTAACGCGCCATCTATCAGACGATCTTCCCGACATCGATTTGGGCGAGATTAGGATTGCTCTCGGGCAACTTGGAAACAAAAAGGCTCCAGGAGATGACGGAATTACCTCAGAGCTTCTCAAAGCAGGAGGCACACCAGTTCTGAGAGAGCTGGCTAACATCTTTAATTCCGTCCTCCACAATGGTATAACACCGAAGACATGGAGCAGAAGTGTGGTGGTGCTGTTTTTCAAGAAGGGTGATAAAGCTCTTCTGAAAAACTACCGCCCCATTTCACTTTTAAGCCATGTTTACAAATTGTTTTCGAGGGTAATCACGAATCGTCTTGCCCGAAAATTCGATGACTTCCAACCCGTGGAGCAGGCTGGGTTTCGAAAAGGCTTCAGTACCGTAGACCACATACACACACTAAGGCAAATAATACAGAAGACCGAGGAATATAATCAGCCTCTATGCCTAGCGTTTGTGGACTACGAAAAAGCCTTCGATACCATCGAGACCTGGGCTGTTCTGGAATCCATGCAGAGATGCCTAATTGACTGTCGGTATGTCCAGGTGGTAAAGTGTTTGTACGAAGCCGCAACCATGACCGTCCAAGTACAAGATCAGAGCACAAGACCAATCCAATTGCATCGCGGGGTAAGACAGGGAGATGTAATATCACCGAAACTCTTTACCAATGCATTGGAGGACGTCTTCAAGACGCTCGATTGGAACGGACGCGGCATTAATATAAATGGCCAACACATTACACATCTGCGATTTGCCGACGACATTGTCATCATGGCGGAGACTCTGCAGGATTTGGAAGAGATGCTAAACAGCCTGAGCGATTCTTCAAGACAAGTAGGTCTCGGGATGAACATTGAAAAGACCAAAATTATGGCAAACCGTCATGTATCCCCGAGACCAGTGGTCGTAAATGGCTCTCCACTTGAAGTTGTGCAGGAATATATCTACCTGGGCCAAACTATACAACTTGGCCGGCACAACTTTGAGAAGGAGGCTAAAAGAAGAATACGTTTGGGCTGGGCGGCATTCGGGAGGTTACGTCATATTTTTGAATCGTCGATCCCACAGTCGCTTAAGACCAGGGTCTTCAATCAGTGCGTCCTACCTGTAATGACTTACGGTGCCGAAACGTGGACACTTACCGTAGGACTGGTCCACCAATTTAGGGTCGCTCAGCGAGCAATGGAACGCGCGATGCTTGGGGTTTCTCTGGCAGATAGAATCCGAATTGAGGACATTCGCCAGAGAACTAAAGTCACCGACATCGCGCTTAGAATTAGCTCGCTGAAGTGGAAGTGGGCTGGTCATGTCTCCAGGCGCATTGATGGCCGATGGAGCCGACACGTGTTGGAGTGGAGACCACGCTTAGGCAAACGTAGTGTAGGGCGCCCTGTGACAAGATGGGCCGACGATTTAAAAAAGGTGGCAGGTTCGGGATGGATGCGGACTGCCCAAGATCGGGATGGTTGGCGTTCTATGGGGGAGGCTTTCGTCCAGCAGTGGACGGCAAAAGGCTGAAAAAAAAAAAAAAAAAAAAAAAAAAAATGAACTATTTTAGAATTTTCTAGAACGATCGATTACGTAAAATGAAACAGCTTGCAAGTGTTTTAGATCTTAGTTTTAGAAAAGCGTCCCAGCAGTTCGTGCCTTGAAATGTTGACAACTTATAGTGATACATTATTTTGATGCGTGTATTCTTGAAATGTTATAATCATTATGGTCAATGTCGCAAATCACTTTCTGACAATTCACGACTGTTTTCTACGGCTAGTTTTAAGTTTGTTCCTTGAAATTATATTTCCTTGAAATTATATTTCCAGCCCTACAGGCTGGAAATATAATCATCGACTTCAATCTCCGAAATAATGCAAAATGTTACAAGCGTCATAGAAAAGATGTACAAAGTAGAATTTAAGTTCATAATCAAAAACGTAGCTCCTCAACTTCGACCTTGAAAATCACCCCATAAAACTTTCACGTCAAAAACGAGATCCTGTATTTCATTCCGCAAGTAGTACAAACGTTGGAAAATCTCCGAATGGTTTGTCAAGCATATTTTCCTATTCACTTCCTGTCACGCTCAAATTACCGCTTTTCTAGATCTCGTAATACTAGCCGGTGAAAGCAGCATCGCCACGGGAACAGCAAAGTGAAAATGACCCGGGGGACGGTTTCGCTTTCAACCTCAACTGTACTGATCAATTTATATTAAAATTTGATCTGTATCATTCATTTATTTGAGATGTGTTTATATGTTTAACTTATATAAAATGAAATCGATATATATATATTATACATTATTAAAAAAGGACAAGAACATTTATTTATTTATCAATTAAATTCATTGTTAGTCATTTCCACCAATTAATTTAAATGCTTATATATTAAATTATATTATTGCTTATATATAAAATATATTAAATTATTATTATACTTTCATTTAACGGTACACATGTTCCATCGCTCTTCAAAGCCTTGCTGTGTGATGGTAGAATAGTTGATGAGTGGCTGGTACGGATCCAGAAGGGTTTTCGCAGAGCTCGTCCTTGAATTGACACGTGACAGAATATCAGCCAGAAACCCAATATAAATTATAAATACAAATTAAAGAGCGGATTAGAGCTCGCAATCTTCGAATAAGTTATTTTATCTAGCCACTGAACCATTACGACTAAATAATCGAAAGATAACTTTCAATTGATTTAATTTAAATTCGAATTTTTTTTTTATAGAATAGGAAGGTTTAAATCAGCTCTTTTTTCTTTCGTAGGAAAAACATATCAAAGCTTTTCCCACTCATGAAGTAGGGGAAATGTGAGGCTCGCTGGCCAGGAGCGAATCGAACTGAGTGGGTTCCAGCAGGTTTAATATTTTGTTTCGCTCGAAGAGGGAGAAGGCTATCCTATGTCCTTTTTTATACCCCTGATATTATGTATGCAACATTTCCTGATGATCGGTTGAGTAGTTAAGACGTAAAAGCGTAACAAACAAACAAACACATATTCGCATTTGTAATATTAGTAACAATTATATAAGGTAAACTTGCAGCTAGTAAAAATAGGTTTTTTTTTATAGAATAGGAAGGCGGACGAGCATATGGGCCACCTGATGGTAAGTGGTCACCAAACGCCCTTAGACATTGGCATTGTAAGAAATGTCAACCATCGCTTATAGCCAATGCGCCACCAACCTTGGGAACTAAGATTTTATGTCCCTTGTGCCTGTAATTACACTGGCTCACTCACCCTTCAAACCGGAACACAACAATATCAAGTATTGCTGTTTTGCGGTAGAATATCTGATGAGTGGGTGGTACCTACCCAGACGAGCTTGCACAAAGCCCTACCACCAGTAATTTGTTTACAATAGTTTTATTTAAGGGAGAAATGAAAACAAATAAATGACTGTTCTATTATGTTCTATAAGAGTATTAAAACTTTCAAATTGTATATTTGTTAAATTTTGTTTCTTAGAATACTTTTGATATACAGTTCAAAACAGCGTCGGTGTTATAGCCTTTTTTAACTTACTGGAAAAATGCATTTATGTGTTTCTCCCTTATAAAGTCTGGGGTATGTGGGACTCACCGGAATACCAGCGGTATTCTGTCTCTTCGGGGGGTACCACGAAATCTCTTACTCATACTACAGTGAAACCCCCACGATTGACCCGGCAATACGAGCCTCCAATAATGAGCGGGTTCCCGGGATACACACAATCTTCCTAGCTCCAGCGACACTTACAGCGGAGGCAATCTTGCGCGTTATTGAAAATAAACTTATTTTAAAGAAAATTGAACTGACGCGATTTGATTGATTGAGATTTTAATTATCTACAGTATTCATTTAGTATTCGCGATATAATAGCGTTTTGAATATCGGCGAAGTTCTTATTGAAACTTTGGAATTGATTAAAATCTAGCCAAATCCGATCATGATTCAAATAGCTGGTTACATAAATCGAATTATCAATTGTGATTTAAAAATTGGACACATTGTGCGTGTTTTGTTACACGAACAATTCAATTACATCACAATCGGAAGCGAAAGTTGGTGTTGCGTCGTGATCCATAACAATTTATATATTGATTGAATGGAATCGAATGTAACGATTAATTTAATATATTTTCCATTCGCTTATCGTTAATTTATAATGTTTTTTTAATGTTATATTGACGAGGAAAACATTGAATAGAAATGGTTAAATAAATACATACAAAGTGAGACGAATTCACGGATCAATAAATTGCTAGTCCATTTTTAATGGGATTTGCGAAACCGCGTAACGAATGCTTAGTATGCAGGCTTAAATGGCAACTTTTGGAGACTGTCAAGAAAAGAAAAGTTGCATATCTCGGATACCTGCTTGGGCATAAAATATATGAACTTTTGCAACTCATTATGAAAGGTTTGCTGGAAGGAGAGCTGTTGGTCGCAGAAAAGAGTTTTGGCTGTGCAACATCCGAAAATGGACGGAAATCGCGAGTTCTGCCGAGCTCTTTTGCCTCGCGATGAACAATAAGGAGTATTCAAAGCTGACTGCCAACCTTCGCTAGTCAGAGAGGCACTCGAAGAAGCAGATAGGTTAAAAAATCTTTATTCTCAAAAAGACAATGTTATTATATATATAATAACAACATGATAACATAAAGTGAAACATACTAATGTTGGTCTTGCGCCTGAACTTTTCTGGTTGTGTCGAATTCGTTCTACCACATTTGACAAATAGTCCTGCATACTGACCTAGTCTCCCATGAGAAAGGTGTTGTCCAAAATTAAGCAGAATTATTTTAGATTCAGTATTTTACGTGTAAATAATGTTGTCTCACTCGATTTAAGTGTTGCCTTCTCACTCTTTTCTTCAAATACGATGTATATTGCAATAAAAAAAACGATATAAAAAACTATCGCGGTATTTCTAAATTGTCAGTTATTCCAAAACTTTTTGAAAAGATTGTCTATGATACGATATTTCCATTATTAAGGCCTCTACTTACCTGTAACCAACATGGTTTTATTAATAAGCGATCCACTGAGTCCAATCTGTGTGAGTTCTTGCATACAGTATTAAGTGCTATGGAAGTTGGTTTCCAGGTAGATGTCGTATACACTGATTACTCGAAAGCATTTGATAAGATATCGCACAATTTGTTATTACAAAAACTTAACAACATCGGTATACATGGTGACCTTCTACGTTGGCTTACATCTTATCTCCGCGAAAGATCTCAAGCCGTTGCTATTAAAGGATATACGTCTACTTTTATTCCTGTAACATCGGGTGTACCACAAGGTTCTCACCTTGGCCCTTTACTTTTTAACATTTTTATTAATGACGTAACTAATTGTTTCAAAAATTCTCAAGTTTTATTATACGCTGATGACTAAAATTTTTAAGATAATAAAAAATAATCAAGACTGTTTTCATTTACAAGAGGATTTAAATAAATTAGGACAATATTGCATTGCTAATAATTTGCAGCTTAATGTTGACAAGTGCTGTGTAATTACATTTTCGAGAAAAAAAGAACAAATAATTTTTGACTATTCCATATTTAATACTAAATTAAAAAGGGTAACCGAG
The DNA here is from genome assembly GCF_905147045.1 of Nymphalis io. Taxonomy (NCBI): domain Eukaryota; kingdom Metazoa; phylum Arthropoda; class Insecta; order Lepidoptera; family Nymphalidae; genus Nymphalis; species Nymphalis io. The sequence goes on along the minus strand of NC_065915.1, from coordinate 4,911,995 downwards.
GTGAGAGACCTTGGGGTACAACTAGACAACAAACTTATATTCGATAAGCATATTGAGGAAATAGTGATGAAGTCGTATAAAATGCTTGGATTTATCTTTCGGCAAGGGGCAGACTTTAAAAATATTCATACCTTTGTAATTTTGTACAATGCTTTCGTTAGATCACATTTAGAGTATGTGTCAACTGTTTGGAATCCACAATATGCAAAATATGTCAACTTAATTGAAACTATACAAAACAAATTTATCAGGAGGTTGCGATACAAATTTACTTTTCCTGACTCTGTTTTTATGCCACTTGAAGAACGTAGAGAACAAAGAGACCAAATGTTTCTTTACAAAATATTAAATAATTTAATTGATTCTCCATATCTGCTCAGTGAGATTTTATTTAAGTGTCCTCGTTTTAACGCTCGCTCTCAGGATACTTTTTCAATACCCATTTATAAAACTAATTATTTCAAAAATTCTTTTATTCTAAGATCTTGTAATAGTCATAATAGAAAATACAACCACATTGATCTGTTTAAAAATAGTTTAAGTAAATTTTATAATCTTGTGAAAAATACTTATTAGTAATTAACCATAACCATATTTACGTTAAAATTTTACTTTGTCATAAATAGTTATATTTTATGTAACATCAAAATTAGTCCACTTCCCTGTTAAAACAGTAGTGGAAACTTAACTGGCATAAGTGTTAAAATATGATTATTATATTAAGTTGTAATATACGATATGCTGTATGTTTCTCTAATAAATAATAAATAAATAAATAAATAAATATTAAGAATATATTTATTCTGCGGACGGGCAAATGGGCTACCTGATGTTAAGTGATCAACACGCCCCATATACATTGGCGCTGAAGAAATATTAACCATTCCTCACATCACCAATGCGCCACCAGCCTTACGAACTAAGATGTCTCTTTTGCCTATAGTCATCCTTTTTAGGGGTAGAATATCTGATGAGTGAGGTACCACCACCCTCATTAGATATTCTACAATATGTGTGTGGCAATAATAAAGTTTTTTTTATTTAAAATATTTTCAAATAGTCAACTCGAGATGAATGAGTAAAATTAGTAAGTAGCTGTTTCAACATTACTTAATATATTATATTATAAAATAATAATGAAACACATACCGTACCTGCTATTTAAGATTTATCCACACAGTACTGGACAAAATACAATACTTAGGTCGCGATTCAGTTGATAACCTTTAAAATATCCAGTTCAAAGGTCATTGAACCGGCCAACGAAAGTGCTTAAGTAACGTCGATAAGATGGTTTTAAATAATACTTTTACTACGGATTACAGAGAAAGTCCGCTGCGCAACTGTGGAGCATTCGTTACGCGGTTGCGCGAATCGCATTCAAAATGGACTAGCAATTTATTGAGCCGTCTTTAAAATTTAATCCGAGAATTCGTCTCACTTTGTAGGGCTTTTTACAAGCCGCAGCCGCTTTTTACAGCTGAATTGGTAACATTCACTTATTATGTGTAATAGAATATGTTCTATCGTCAAACAATTACACTCAGTATTTTTGTTTTACAATTTAAAGGGTAAGTGAGGCAGTGTAACGATATATACTAGGGTTAGAACATCTAAGTGCCTAAGGTTGGTTTCGCAATGGCGATGTAAAGGATGGCAATATTCGTTTTAGTGCCAAAGATGGGTGATGGTGACCACTTACGGTAAAAATATTAGGTCAGGTCATTTACCAATCTGCCTATCTGTTATAAATAGTAACTAATAATATATATTATTGGCTTTATTTTTTTTATATATTTGCCGGGAAGGCAAATGCCTCTACTCCACATGATGGTAAGTGGTAATAGAGTCCAAACGCGACAACGGCCAGTACAGTTGGGAAGAATGTTCTGTACTAGCCGCCCCCGCCTTTCCGGCTCGCAAGATGCCTCGTTTGAAGGAACCCGGGTTCTAAGAGGAGGGGAACACGTTAGCTGTTAAAGAATTCCATTTTATGGAAGTGTGACAAAGAAAGGAGTTGCCAAATTTCTTTGTGCGCGATGGAATTGATGTCACAGTTACGCGGTGACGTCGAGAGCCAGCACGCGTAGACCTATGAAAGAAGGGGGAAGCAGAAAATTTTATTTATAAACGTTGCTTACCTGGTAGTTAAACAATGCTGTATTGCTGTATTCGTTCGAACGTCAAATCAATAATATTAATAATAATAAACTTTTTTACACTTAAAAACATGTATACTATTTAGTTGGCAGTTTAATATATATATATATATAAATCTAAAAACTAAAAAATATATATATTTTAGAGTTTTTACGTAAGCAACACTGGTGGTGGACCTCTGATTCTGAAAGTAATATGTATTGTAATATCAGAGTCAGCAATTCCTTTCCTTCCTTCGATTCGTTTGCGATTCCTCGAACAATTCATTACACACTAGATTAAAGCATATATTACGCATAATGTACCATGTATATAGTATACATGTATCCTTAGATTTATTAATATGAAATAGTTTAAAGGTGCATTAGGATAAAGAAAAAAAAGACAATAAATAATTTTATGTCTTTGTTTGTACGTGTGCGTTTGTGTGTATGTGTATGTGTTTGTAAATAATGACAGAAAAAGCGAAATATGCTTGTCCTTTATTTGCTTTATAACATACTCTACCATCCTCAAACTCCAACTTACTTAAAAGGGTTTACCATCCTTGGCTCTCATACGCCAATCAATTAGCGCTCAGAGCAAGACAATAAATTGCTGATCCCTCTGAGTTGTACTAAAATATACAGCAATTCCTTTACGGTTAAAGCAGACAAACTATGGAATTCCCTGCCTCGAGAAATTCGTGAAGCTGAATCCGTACATATTTTTAAGACTCGTTTGCATAATTATTATCTGTCAATATAACTATAGCAAGTTGTATTATTATATGTATATGGTTATTTATTTCTTATATAAGTTTATATGTATGTATGTATGTATAAGTGTGTATGTTTGTATATAAGAGTACGTGTGTTGGTATATTACAGAGTTGTATTAAGTTTATAAGCTTTAAATAAATTTTAAGTATAAGTTAGTCGCACACTGGGCATAGTTTCATGATCCTGGCTAAAAAAAAAAACAAAAACATTTCTCATTGGTTGATTGATTTTTTACAGAATTCTTTATCAATTTATTTGATATTTCATGAAATTTTAATTAATATATCATTTTCATTTCAATTATTATTGCTTACTAATAATAATATTTGAATTGTTGCTGGCTCAACAATCTGCTACGTAATGATTTTTGATTTATTTATTTGTGAAAACTTGATAGGTTTGTGTTTTTTAATGTCATAATATTTTTTAACTGTTTGTTTTCCTAAAAAAAAAGTATATGAATATCAGTCCAGCAATCAGCCAGTCGGTAAACTTTTTCATCATGTAAAATAATTAACGATCGTACGTTGAATAAAGGAATAAAAAATAAGTGCCGTGGTTTTTTTTTATTAAAACCATTAGTACATATTGAATCTGTTGCTATAAACGATCATTATTCATTTATCAATAGGGATCTGTGTTTAGAATTTGTTACAAATAAATTTCAATAGATGGCGTTTATTATTTTTTTGTCATTTCTAAATCGCGCTGTCTTGTTTTTTTGTAATACTATATATAATAAACATAAGGTCAGATTGAATATTAATTTTTGAATTGAAATTAATAAATGGATTTTGTTCCATTGTGACATCGTATAATCTATCTTGATTCTTTATTAAATAGATTTTAAGGTATGGTGGTGGTGGTCATTGGCTAAATACAAATGGTAAATGCCTACAAATATAAGCAGTAAGTTATAGTAACAACGCAAATGGTGTAGAAATGGTATTTCAATCTCAACGTCGATTGGTCGGTCGCATCCCATGACGTGATAAGCGACCAATGAGCGCCAAGATTATATCCAAATTAGTTTAACATCTAAAGAAGTTTAATAACAATTTTTTGTTCAAAATATATTGTAATTCTACGGAATCATTGTATTTGTAGAGCTTCACACTTGGACGCGATTATTTCTTGTTTTTTGCCTCTTATTGATTTCTAGGTCGTATGTTATAAAAGGCTATGTTTTATTTGCTTGTTACTATCATTATCGTTATATAAAACATATTCTTAAATTATATATATAAGGAAAATAAATTGTTTTATTTTATAAATTACTGATAAATATTATAAAACAAGTTATTTAGTAGTAGTAGTTTCCCGCCGTGTCTGTCTGTCTGTACGCGATAAACTCAAAAACGACGAAACACATTTTCAAACGATTTTCACCATCGGACATAGTTATTAATGAGGAAGGTTTTGGTGTATAATTCATTAAGGTTTTTTTGTAATTTGGCTTAATGACGATGATCGTTGAAGATGTCAGAAAAAATCATGATGACTGGGAGCTTTACTGGCGCGCCGCGTAAACCAATAGTTATATTATGTATTACGATATATAAATTTTATTTGACCCGTGCGAAGCTAGAACGGGTAGCTAGTTATTTATAAATTTGAATATTATGTATACTTATACCTAAGATCAAGAAGGAAGATTGGGTAAAAATTAATATTTTATTTCGGTAAATTTATATTATTATATTTACTAATCTTCATATTGTCAATATATACTTGTATCTTAACTAAAGGTAGCGGGTTCAAATCAGGATAAATTAATTTTCACGTACCTTGTTCATGTTGTTATATTCGTGAATAATCCTGAGGAAACCTGTTGAGCAATGGGATAGCTTCAAGACATTTTGAACTTATCCTCAACAGAAGTGTAACACTTTGCCCAACCGTGGATAATTTACAATAAGCATAAAGTGATTAGTTCAGTTTACATTAATGCTAGAACACTAAACAGGAACAGAATAGTTATAAATGCTCAATAATAGATGACTGCGTGCAAGTCCGCCATTATATGTACCACCCACTTATCAAATATTCTATCGCCGAATAGCAATACCTAGTATTGTTGTGTTCCAGTTTATAGAGTGAGATAGTCAGTATTATTACAGGCACAGGCAAAAGATTGGTGGCGCATTGGCGATGTAAGAAATGGTTAATATTATTCAATATCTAAGCGTTGTGATATCCACTTACTATCAGACGACCAAAAAATCATCTTCATAAAAAAATATTTCAATATTTTTTCCCACTTTTCGCTATCTCAGTACATAGTAAATATTTTTTAATTCTAATAGCAGTCAGTAATAGTTCGTCTGTTGTTAAATTAATGTAGTTTAAAATTGACCCCGAATTATTTGCGAAGTTTCCGTAACAATCTAGCTCATGTACGTGGGTCGAATGCGTCAACATTAATTCGAGACAATTTCTCTTATAATGTTTGGCTTAGTAGCAATGTAACTAGTTTATAAAGAGATAGATAGCCTGGTGGTTAAAACTTATATTTTAAGTGAAGATTGTGAGATCTAGCTTCTAACCCGGACAAAATTCATTTGTAATTATAACTCATCTGTTTGATGATGAATACAAACAGGAAACATGCACATGTCACAAAATCTGCTACACATGGTTCCACCGATTTCATTTGACAGAATGAGCTTCAAATCTTCTCCTAAAAAAGAAGTGCAAGATTTTACCCAAAAGGGGGATTCTAACATGCTTTTACTTTACAATTTTAATTGTTTTTATTTATACATTATTTTATTGACTGCTTCGTTGGTCTAATGGCGAGATATACTCGTAAGACCACAGATGCCAAGACTTAAACCCCAGGTCAATCCGATATTAAATTGGGTTTTGCAGTCGAAGAATTCTCAATTGCAGTCGGTGTCTGAAAGCCTTTGTCCTGCACCTGACATGACGTATCTGGTTTGCCGTCCCGTCAGATTATGAGATAGAGGTAGTAAAGAGTACACTTGTGTTTGCGCACACACTTGTGCACTATAACATGTCCGGTACGGATGGCTAGTTTTCATTGAGTGGCCGTGATTGAAATTGGTCATCAAAAGAAGGGCATCATTATCATCATTTATAGATATTTTTGCAAAAGCTTTTTTGTGTCTTATTTAAAATAATGTAAGCTTAAATATTGTAGCTAGGTTAAGTAACAAATATATGTTGGAAGTATGTGTAACATGAGACACGAGGTGTAGTTTTTCTTGGACAGAAAATATTTTAAATCTTTTTATTATTTAAAAAAATATATATACGCTTTGGGAAAAATTACAAAACAAAAAAAGTGTAATAAATTATTAATAATATTTGATATTTTATGACAATATACATTAATTACATAACGAAATGCAATCATTATTAAAAAAACTTTTGTTGTATTTTCACTTGGAAAGTACTGAGCCATCAATACCAGTTCCCTAACAATTCGAGGGCAGGTCGAGTTCAATCTTGGCGATTTTCTCCAAGTTTCACATACCTGAGTATGACTTGCATAAGTTATTTAAGCCTACTTCGTTCTAGTCAACAAGAATACTTAAATCTTAAGTTAAAGTTTGTAAGCATTACTATATCAAAATATAATGACGTTTTAGAATTAAGTTTTTTATTTTAATAATTGTGTAATTTCGAATATACTCGTAAATTATAAATATTTAAAAAGGGATTTTAATGTATTTGTACTTATATATTATTTTTTATATTTTTTAAAGTAGGTAGGCATAGAAAATGTGTTACCCGATGGTTAATGGTCACAACCATTAACCATCGGGTACCACCCACCTATAGAAATTGGCATTGTAAGATACTAGTGATCACCATCCCCCATATCATCAGATTCAGATGCTGAGCAGAAAAATAACCATTTCTTTTATAACTGTTATTTACTTAAATTCTAATAAAAATGAGCAAAAGGGAGCTGCTACCGAATTCATTAGCTTAACAATCTGTTTGATTGAAATGATATTTCTCCTAAACCAATTTATAGCATTAAAAAATAACACTAGAATATGATAATAATAATAACCTGGGACATTATTCACACACGGCCATCTGATCCCAAACTAAGCAGAGCTTGTGCTATGGAAACCAGACAACTGATATACTACATATACTACTTTTCTTTTATAAATACATACTTATATAGATAATTACACTTGAAATATGTTCATGGACACAAATGTTTTTCCTGGGTGGGAATCGAACCCACAACCTTCAGCGTGAAAGGCAAGTATCTACCAACCACGCCAACCGGCTCTCGGTAATGTGTTACTCATAACGTTATTATAACTCAATTCAACTCAAAACTTAATTGTCTGGGTACACATAGTTCTCTGTCCGGATGGAAGAGTGAGTGAGACAGTGTAACTACAGGCACAATGGACATAAGTACTTAGTTCCCACGGTTTGCGCATTAGCGATGTTAAGATTAGTTAATATTTCTTACACGCCAATGTCTTTGGGTGATATTGACCTCACCATCAGGTGGCCCACTTGCCCAACCTCCATACTGTATCAAATAAACTATACTATAACTATATGGCCATCGATATTTGAATAAAAATATGCCCTGGACTATCAAATATATCCACATAATGTGATCACGGCTGATGTCGTGCGTATTTTGTCGTTTTAAGTACATCAGTTTTATCTCACACATTTATATAAATACACGCACACATACAAAAACTTATCTCGCGAGAACAATGGGTTTTTATACACCTGTCTCCGAGTTTTGTTCAACCTCAAGTGATAGTGGAAGCTCAGGAAGGCATTTTGTAGCGTCAGCATTATAATATTTATTAATATTAGTCATTTATTTTTCAACGTAGCAAATAATAATGAGAATATTTTTGTGTTTTCTGTACGCATACTACTTGGTCGTACAATGCCATTTCATAAACGTCGAAATGACATATCACGTATTGTTAACACAACATGCAAAGAAATTCGGATTTGCGAAAATCCTTATGCACTTCCAAATATATCAACAGTTACAGACATTCTTTAGTAAGCAAGCCAAATAAAACCTTATACCGTAAAAATAGAGAATAAACTTATTTAACAAAAATACATGGTAGAACTTTTTTTGCTGACGTTGAGTCAACACTGGCCACAAATAAACTTTCTATTGTGTCGAGGCATGTCGAAATTTATCGATAATGGATTAGTGATGGGCCTTGCGATAGTTTATGTCGACGTCAATACTCTTAAAGTTATTATGCTTTTGTTGAGAGTAATTCCAAGTTATGTGTTTTTGACGCTTATAAGCGTTAAATATTTAAGTGTTTTATTTTCTAAGCATAAGGCTTTACTAAGCAGAATCTTAGGAGCGGTACCTATAATCATTTCTAAGTTACCCAAGCATTATAAGTAGAAAAACTTTTCTACTTATAATATTTATAAATAATTTAAGTTACATATAGACAAGCGTGCATATATTACATATATTTTTATATTTACTGGTGGTAGGGCTTTGTGCAAGCTCGTCTGGGTAGGTACCACCCACTCATCAGATATTCTACCGCAAAAATGCAATACTTGACATTGTTGTGTTCCGGTTTGAAGGGTGAGTGAGCCAGTGTAATTACAGGCACAAGGGACATAAAATCTTAGTTCCCAAGGTTGGTGGCGCATTGGATATGTAAGCGATGGTTGACATTTCTTACAATGCCAATGTCTAAGAGCGTTGGTGACCACTTACCATCAGGTGGCCCATATGCTCGTCCGCCTTCCTATTCTATAAAAAAAAAAAAAATATTCAGTTAAGTATATTTAAACTTGTATTAAACATTGAAAGCATAATGCACGTACACTTTACGACTGTGCCGATGAAACGCCATTAAGAGTGTCAACATTTTAATAACCTCGCGCCGGCAACTGGCCCTTTAACATGAATATCACTTTTTCAATCACATGCAAACAAACATTCAAAAATGTTTAAACATGCTGATTTCTAAAACCATGCTTAGACTGAGGCACGCACCGAACCTTCGAAACAAGAGTGGACAAGGATTCTAGGCTCGCCAATCTAAACTCTATTCCAATCAAATAAGGAGCAAAGGACAACGATTGGCTGTTGATTGATTGATTGAAGGAGCAAAGATAAATAAACCTTAGTTTTACATACACATGCGATTTGCTGATAGCTCTGTTGTATTACACACCACAAACAGTTCTTGATTAATATATCTTTATGTATAACACAACACTATTCCACTTAACTAGTTTAATTACTTAGTACTAATATATAATTAATACTAATTATTTAGTACAACCACTTTAATTTGATTGCCAAAGTTCCGATTGCAACTTCGCGTTAAAAATGCAGAAAATCACAGATTATTCAAGACTTCATTCATTTTTCACCGATAATATGGCGTCATTTCGATGTCGAAGTTGGTCATATTTATTCGTCTTGTGGTTGGAATAAGCTATAGAGCTAATCGTCGTCTTTTAGACATAATCAGGTTAACAACCTATCCGTAAATTTAAAAAAGGCATAAACGTTCACGTTCTGGTGGGAAGAACGTTGGTTCAAGCCCGGGCAAGCACTACTGAATTTTCATGTGATTAATTTGTGATTATAATTCATCTCGTGCTTGACGGTGAAGGAAAATATCGTGGGGAAACCTGCATGTGTAATTTCACTGAAATTCTGCCACATGTTTATTCCACCAACCCGCATTGAAGCAGCGTGTTGAATAAGCTCCATAAACCTTCTCCTCAAAAAGGGAGAGGAGGCCTTATCCCAGCAACAGCATTCACAGGCTGTTACTGTTATAAACGTTCATACAATGTTATAATTTAAGTAAAGTCACACTAAGTCGTTACCGTCATTCTTACTTTCTTTTTAAATAAAAAAAACTCGTTTAAAGTACGTTCATATTTATGTCTGACACAAAACTTTTATATTTATTTTATTAATTTTCTCGTTGTTCTTAAATAATTAAATTACAAGGTTGCTAATAGGTACAGAGTAAAAATCGTGGACCATAAAAAATCAATTAAATTTTTATATAATAATTTTTTTTTTATTATATAAATAAAATAGATAGGCGGACGAAAAAATCTTCCTAATGGTAAGGGGCTACCACCGGCTTTGGGCAAAACGATACTAGCCATTTATTACATCACCAATGCATAGACTCTTGTGCCTATACTTACACTGACTCACCTTTCAAACCGGAAAACAATAATACTTAATATTTGGTGGTAGAAAATATGATGAGTAGGTACCACGACGGGCTTGCACAAAGCCCTACCACCAAGTAAAGCAGCTAAAAGTATGCCGTGTCTCCCGTCCTTGGAAAGCTCGTAACGCCGTAGGTCCTACCTTTCACTTTTATAAAAATCACCCATACATTATTTACTTTACAACAATTAATAGACATAAGATAGACAAACGTTATATATCATTAAATCATAACGTCAAAAAATTATTATTAAATTATTTTTAATTAAAATTAATATAAAATTTCTTTTATCGATAAACTATATCGATATAGTGCACAACACTAGCACCTATCGTAACCTTCAAGCGAAAGTATGATGGACTTCACGATGAATAAGAAAATGGACACGACTCCTCGTAATAAAGGAATAATTTATTGAAAAATGCACAATTTATTACGCAATCACTTTATTATTAATAATTTGGTGTAGTGGATTTGAAATGTACGAAGTTCTTATTAAAGGATAATAGGTTCAAAATTGGGAAAACGGTGCTAATTTCTTATTGGGTAGAAAGGTCTTTAAATTTCAATAGAAGCTAAAATGCTCGCTATCCTTCTCATTCCTATATATAAGACGGAGAAAGCAGATAAATCCTGTCAAATTGCTTTTTTTTTTTAAAGAAACGTACGAAGGAATGTTATGATTATTTTTTTTGTGTTTAAATTTTGTAAAGAATATGTTTATACGCGTTTGAATATATATAGTGTTAATATTTATAAGCTTTAATAACAAATATTGTTATTCAGTAACAGCCTGTTAATGTCCCACTGCTGGGCTATTAGGAGGTTTTGAGGACCTTTTGAGGGGAAGGTTTTGGAGCTTATTCAACCACGCTGCAGAATTTCAATTAAATTAGACACTTGCAGGTTTCCTTACGATGTTTTCCTTCACCGTGAAGCACGAGATGAATTATAAACACAAATTAAGCACATGAAAATTCAGTGGTGCTTGCCCAGGTTTGAACCCACGACCATCGGTTAAGACTAACGCGTTCTTACCAGTAGGCCATCTCGGCCTGTTAATCATAGCTTAGAATACACACAAAACTTTGTAACATTCAATTGTATAAAGCAAATAACAAATCAAACCAAATAAAATTCGAGTAGGCTTACAAGGGCATTTTTAATGGTCGTGTTATATATATCACGGTTTGTAATGTAGATTTCATTGAGAATCGACTAGAATCTCTGTAGAAACTTTTCAATTGGAATAGGCTAGGTTTAATCAAAGATAAGGTAGATATAAATAGATAATATATATGTATATGTACATAATGTATTTAGTATATGTTTGTATGCACAATGTAGTGAAATCAATAGTTTTAAAACAAAATATATTGTTATGTACGTATATGGAAAATATATATATATTTTTTAATTTATTTATTCAGGCACTTCCATTTGACTGTGAGGCATTCTGCCTTGAACACATAATGACATATGTGTGACATCGTATACGTAAGAGTAAAGTAACCTGCGAATAGCCCACAGTTGGGCTAAGGCCAGGCGTCTTTTTAGATAAGCTTGGCTTGTTCCACCACGCTCCAATGTAGGTTGATGGATACCCGTGTGGCAGATTGTCTTGCAGGCTTCCTTACAGTGTTTTCCTTTACGCGCACGATATGAAATTTACGCAAATTAAACACTTGAAATATCAGTATTGTTTGGATTTGAACCCGTTATATACTTTTAAGATTCGCATGTTTGTGCCGCTAGGTTATATCGGTTTTTAATACTAATATTAAGGAATAATTAATTTAAAACACACGGAACCATAACGTGTAATGAAGTAATAAATTAATTTACCGTTGGCCATATTGGTTCATTTACCGCGATATTCCCGGTTCAGAGCAACCTACTTTTAAGTAAGAGTGTTGTAAAACAATCCGTCCTTTTCACACTCAATTAAAAATTATGTGTTAGAAAGAGGCAGATTGTAAATGAGAACTTTTATTAATTATGTTGTCCTGGTACTAAAAATGAGACTTTAATATTAATATTATTTTATTTTAAATAAAATTCGCAAAAAATTGTTTAATTTTTTTGGAATATATTCTATGTTATATTCAAATTTAGTTCAAATCAAACGACCTTCTTTAATTTTTTTTATTCATCGACCGCTATCCATAGTTTTGGTGGATGTTCAAAAAGAAATGTCTATCTATCTCGCTCACACATACGGCCGTCTCACACAATTTCTCATTTCACCGTTCACTTGTTTAGCGAGTCAATATTAACTGTGACCGAGTTCTTACTAGTAAAATTTAACATCGATAATCAACTCTAAGTCAAAGGGAGTTTGGTTAGATATTGTGCGGTGAAAGTACTAGAGGTGGGACCTTATCGAAGTAATATAGCTTGTAATATGTGTGTTTCTTATTTTATAGTTGTAAAGTTGGTCAGTCGGGTAGTGGGTTCCTTACTGTGACATCGTACGGACGTCTATTACGATTAATTAAAATAAAATGCCGAAAAAACCGTTCAGGTGCCGTAATTAAACAAAATTTAACAAAAAAAAATGTGTTACTGAAAAAATTAAAAGAACATTATTCGACATTCGAAATTCGAATCGCGCGCGAATTTTAACGTCACGATGACAGTTGAAAACTGTCAAAGGTACCTTAGTGATGTGAGACGAATGTTTTTTTTTATTGTGCTGCTGATCTTTTTGGACAATTCGCCGTCAACGTGTAGGGGTGAAGAATATGATAGAGGTAAGTAAATATATATATATATATATTATACTTTGAATTTAAATATCTAGTTATTAAATGAAAGTTACTATGTGAAAAATTATAAAGTGATTATTTAATTTATCTGCATCAGGCCTTCTATTAGACTCAATCTGTTAGGCATTTCTGCCTTGAACATTGATAATCCTATAAGCGTTTTATCATTGAATTAATTATTTTTGAAATTACTTTTTTTCTGTCTTATTATATGGGCCATCCCAATGGTTACAAGAATCTTAACCGATGGTTCATGAGATTCATCGGCAACTGGATTTTAATGAAAATTCAAAATCTGGACGGTGAAGGAAAACATCGTGAGGAGGAATAAAATAATGAGGAGTATCAACCCGCATTTGAGCAACGTGGAGTAGGATCCAAAAATTTTTTTCAAAAAGAAGAGGCGGTCATTGCCCAGAGGAATATTTATGGGATATTATTTTAATTTTTTTAAATATTATTAAAGTGGGCTCTTGCGAGTACTTTTTAGTCATAAGATTATATTTAAAATTAACACCGATTTGTAATGTAGGATCTACCGATAAGAACCGGTAAGATGCTTAGTTCTTCAGACACTTCAGTTATATATAATATAATATTATATATAATAAATAAAGTAATTATATACAATCGCCCGAGGATTTTGACGGACGTTGTTATCCTGTACCAAATTCATAAAATACAGTTCAATAGTTCAGTAGAAAGCGCAACCAACGGACAGTGAGATTTTTTATTTATCGCGCATGTTTTTTATCAACGAATCTTAACTGTGCTGTTTTTTTATCATCTATGTAATCTTCTATCGAGTATTTCGTCTGATCAATCAGAATTTTTTTTTAAAACATTTTTATCTCTAGCAATACCAATCGCGTTGGAAAGTTTTCGTCAAAGTAAGAACTCATTTCATTTCTCACACGTAAAATATTGACAACTTATGGTGATGTATTTTGATTCGTATATTCTTGAAATAATTATTACGGTCAATGTGATATTATCACACGGTCATATGACATTTCACAAGGGTTTTCTGTGATGAGTTTCGAGTTTGTTCACACAGAATAGACCGATATATTTTGTTTACATTGAGCAACTAGCTAATTGCCCCGGCACCGCACGGGTAGATAAGGTGAAGAGTGTATTTTGGATAGGATTAGTATAAAATCCGTTCTTAGTGTGCGTCTACGTCGGGAAATGAGTGACTTAGACAAATTTCAAGTGAAGCGGTCTGATAGTTTATTAGGGGATCTCGTGATGAGTGGTACTTCGTTTATATATATTAATTAAGAAATAGACTGACTTAAAGAATATATAATAGAATTAACTCAGTATATATGATGGTTGGTAGGGCTTCGTGCAAGCTTGTCTGGATACCACCCATTCATCACATTCTAGCGCCAAATAGCAACACAGTATTGTTGCGTTTCGCATGGAAGCGTGAGTGAGCCGGTGTAACTTCAAACAAGAGACCTTTTAATTCCAAAGGTTCATTGGCGATGCAAGGAATGTTTAATGTTTCTAACGACGCTATTATCTGTGGGCGGTACAGACAACTTAACATTAGGTTTTCAATTTGCCAGGACGCCTACTTTAAAAAAAAAATATTTTATATAAAAAAAGAATGAATGGTGGGTTTTTTATTCTATCTTTCTCCACAGACATGTGCGTCGGTGCCTCGGTTTACATTTTTCCATTAGCTTTACATAATACAATATTATATACGAAACAGTAAATAAAATATTTTGTTTTACAATTATACTGATGCTAAATTCCTTATTTCTAATATTCTATTTAATGATGAGCTTTGGAATCGCGGTGTAATCCCCCCTATTTGCATCAAGAAAGCGCCCCCCTCACTCTCTCTTGGCTCTGAGTCTCTACCTCATCTTGTAGTGTAGATCTCGTTCGAGAAAGCAGTCACCGACTTCCATATGAAATTAACCTTAAATTTATCATAGGCTTATCTTCTTAAGGAATATTATATGTATGTATGTGTGTTCTATATTATAATATGTATTTACTGGTGGTAGGGCTTCGTGCAAGCCCGTCTGAGTAGGTACCACCCACTAACCAGATATTCTACCGCAAAACAGAAGTACTTGGTATTGTTGTGTTCCGGTTTGAAGGGCGAATGAGCCATTTATGAAATCTGGTATAGGCACATGGGACATAACATCTTAGTTCCCAAGGTTGGTGGCGCATTGGCGATGTAAGCTAAGGTTAATTTCATACAATGCTAATGTCTATGGGCGTTGGCGATCACTTACCATCAGGGGGCCCATGTGCTCGTTCGCCTACCTATAATATTTTATTTTATTTTTATTTATTTTTTTATTATATTTGGGAAACATACAGTATACACCAATTTTGTAAATTATAAATAATAATTATGAAGATTTAAACAGTTAACAACAGCAAAACAATAATATATATATAATATATACAATAATATATAATATATATATATATATATATCTATTAATCTATATAAGATTAGATTAGATCTATTAATAAATATAATAAAAATAAATCTACTAATAACCCCGTTGGGTGTCTTTCGACGGTTCTTCTCTGTTATGTATTTCTGAACCGGTGGTTTATTATTCAATAAGAAGGGCTTATATTTGAATACAGATAAGGTGAGGTTACTAAGCATTTGATGGTGAGTGGTTAGTAGTAATGATCGTGGGTTAAAACCCAGACAAGCACAGTTAATTTGTGGCGACTTATTTTAAGGAGGTTTGAAACTTATTCCACCACGCTTCTCCAATGCGGGTTGGTGGATACACGTGCAAGTTATCTAACGATGTTTTCCTTTACGAAATGAATTATAAACACAAATAAAGAACATGAATATTCACTGGTGAATGCTTAGGTTTGAACTCACTATCAACGGTTAAGATTCACCCGTTAACCATTGGGCCATAGGCCACTTAATAAATCCTTCATTACGTCACTTATTAAAATAAAATTATTCAGCAGTATTTTCTATTGAAATATATTTAAGTCAAATTTAAAGAGAAATATCAATGAGCCCAAGTGTAAAATGATTTGAATAAACACTAAAATTAGTACACTATGGTTAAGAACGGTACGCAGTCTAGTGTAACAGTTACACAATGATAAATCAATTTATTTAAACCGTTATGCTAAACGTTTAATTTTTTCCTATTTAATATATGACCCGTACCGAGATGGCTCAGTAGATAAGACAGATGTCAACCGAAGGCCGCGTCGTCAAATTCGGAGGCGCTGCTTTTAGATGAACTGATTTCTAGGTGGTAGGTTAGGTATCAACCACTCATCAGATATTCTACTAAACAGCAATACTTAGTATGGCGTTCTGTTTTTAACGGTGACTGAGCCAGTGTAACTACAGACAGGGGACATCTTCGTTCCTAAGGTTGGTTGCAAATTGGCGATATAAGAAATGTTTATTATTTCTTACACCGCCAATGTCTATGGTGGGGACCACTTACTATCACATATGTATCAAGCTGCCAAATCTTCTCCGGAAAGAGAGATGAGGCCTTAGCCCAGCAGCGCTTTTACGGCAATGAAGCAAGATTGAACCCTAAGAAAAGACACACGCTTCAGGCTTTTAGACTTCATAGTAATTATCCCCTTAATCAAATTATCAAACTATTTTCATCCTATTAGGAGTTAGGATGGCAGACACACACACGTTAAACAAATAACACTCGCTAATAAATTTCGCTGTCGTTGATAACTTACAGGAACCTATAGAAGCATAATACTTCAACATTTTAAAATTCGAATGCATTCGCGAAGCAAACGTTGTTTCCAGCTGTCACATAAATTAGAGCGAGACAGATTTATTACACAACAGAATCAGTTGTCTCGCTTTATCAAACCGGTATTAATTAGGTTAAAATTTGGGCTTTTAAGCTTTATACCGAGCTGTCAGGAGTTACAGATCTCGACACTCAATTTCGTCGCCAATGACGTGAATGAGGTTGTGTTTTTAATACTGGCAATATTAGTTTGATATTAATAAGTTGTTAAGGCAGTTACAGATAAGTTAAAAAAAAACTAGAAAAAAGGAAGTAATTATCACACACACACACAAACGCAAGTTTCGTTACTCTTTACCTGCCTTTTCTCAAATAACATTAAATAAAATTAACCTTGTAATTTAGTCTCGTGTATGTATGCTTAAATATATTTTTTTTATTCTTCATATGACATGTGACATATGACATACATGTTAAGAAAATATTCATTGAATCCTTACTAATAATATAAATGCGAAAGTTTGTTTGTTTGGTACGCTTTAATGTCTTAGCTACTAAACCGATCATTATTAATTTTTTCATACTAATGTTCTCCAGACCGATTTCAGCCACGGCAACCAATCTCAAGAGAGATTAGCCAACCACGCAGGAGATATCATAGTGCACAAGCGTGTGAGCAAACACAGGTGCACTCTCTATTTCCTAACTCTCATAATCTGATGGGACGGCAATCCGACACGGCCGGAAAGAGTTCAGACGCAGGACCAACGGCTTTACGTGCTTTCCGAGGCACGGGAGTGAACACACTTCCAACTTCCAGACTCCGGGCTGCTACTGAGAACTTTCTGATTGAAAAACCCAATTACTTCTTATTGGCCCGACCTTGGAATTGAACCTAGGACCTGCGGCCGGGTCTGCGGCCTTACATCAAGCCACTAGACCAACGAGGCAGTCACAATTTTTCATACACTTTGCCAGGGAAACAGAAAAAAATATTTATTAACTAACAGACCCACCTCCCACACACACAAACATGGGTGACACCGCAGGCGGAAACTTTGTGAATAATAAGACAAATAGACAGACACTCAGATTAACCGTTTATTATATAGTCAAAATCGTTTGAATCTATTAAATGATATAACAAGTTATTTTTTCCTTGAATTTTTATCTCAACAAACGTGTTGTCTGTACGTTGACGTGACGTTGGTGATTCTTTAATTTACATTAATATAATTTTAATCCGCCTGTTACTAGACATAATTACTAGACAGCTTCGTAATCTACGTTATAGGATTGAACATTCACTTTATACTTTATTGTACACCACAAGGATACAACCTAAGAACGAATACCATATTACTTTGGCGACCGTATCGCTTCGTAGCGATCTCTTCCAGGCAACCAACGATGTAAGGAATTACTCATAGGGTATGAGGTATGTGGTGCTCTAATAATAAATAAAATAATATAAATCTGTAACAAAAAACTAACTTATAAATAAATTTTAATATAAATACAAAATACATATACTTCAATAAAGAAATTATATTCTAAAGTCGTAGAGACAATAATACTTAACTGACTCGGAATGTGTGCAAGTAAATAATTTATAATTCAAGTACATATGTATTGTATGTATATTTTTACAGAATAGAAAGGCGGACGAGCATATGGGCCACCTGATGGTAAGTGGTCACCGACGCCCATAGACATTGGCGTTGTAAGAAGTGTTAACTAACACCAATGCGCCGCCAACCTTGGGAACTAAGATGTTACGTCCCTTGTGCCTGTAATTAAACTGGCTCACTTACCCTTCAAACCGGAACACAACAATACCAACTACTGCTGTTTTGCGATAGAATATCTGATGAGTGGGTGGTACCTACCCAGTCGAATAAAACGCGGATGAAATCACAAGACACAGATATAATTAAATTAATCTGCCGAAAAAAACTTAATAAGAAAACTCGATAGCAATGTTTATTTTTAAAGAGAGAAACAGTTATATATTTGAATACATTTGACAAATGAAATGAAGCAATTCAATTTAAGCGGTACTGTTTGCGGATTACCGTTTTTTTTTTAATTCGTCATGTCTAGCTGGTCACTGATTTACAATAATACTTGACTGTCTCGTTAGTTTGATAGCTAAGACCACAGATGTTTTTGTGTTTTTTTTATATAAAATGATTAGGCAAACGGGCAAATTTGTCTTGATGGTTAGTCACCACCGCCCATAGACATTGGCGCTGTAAGAAATATTTACTCCTTACATTACCAATGCGCGACAAACCTTGGGAACTAAGACGATATTTCCTTTGTAATTAAACAAAAAAAACTGTCAAAACTATTTAATAAAAGGTTAGTAACACTATTGAACAAAGAAACATTCCTTAAAATATGACTTCACACTAAAATATTTAGTTCAGATAATATTCTTAACGGTCTTCGTACTTTGTTTTATTATCTTATATTTTTAAAATCCTGGAGACTAATTGTACTAACAAATTGTCACCTTATCGCAATCGAATCGATTGCGATAAGGTGCGTAATCGTTGGCGTTTATCCGTTTTCCTATTCTTTAATTTAATTATCGACAATTGCCATAAAAGTTAACACTTAAGTTTGGTTTTGGCATAACGGTATATGTTAACATCATATCGGTTCGTTTCCGATAAAATATAGAGCAAAGTTGGATTGGAATTAAATGGATCGTAATCGTTATAGATTAGTAAATTTTTCTCGCTGGAAAAACACATTTACGTGTTTCCCCCACATAAGGTGGGGGGGTATGTGGGACTTCCAAAACCAGCGGTACACTCTCCGTCTTGTCGGGTGCCTTCACGGGATCGCTTGCGCTTACTACCGTGCCGTCCCGAAGAATTGACGCCCTAAAATTATTATACGACATCAGTCTTACTTATACACGTTGCTTAATCAAACATTTCTCTCTTTCTGTCACTATTCATTTGACATTTGAAAGAAGAAGACACAGCATCAACGTATGTAAGCCGTGTATTTCAATAATGTATTTGATTATGTAATTGTAATGCGGTCTGTCTTTTAAGGTTATATTTATATATAAATATCAACAACAAAGTCGCTGTCTTGTCTGTCTGTATATCCTTACAAGATATTCTGTCGCCGAACAGCGATAAGTATAGTTGTGTTCCGGTTTGAGAGTAAGTGAGATGTAACTGTTAGCTCTGCCCGTTGTCGTGAGCCGTCAAAACGTATCGCATTCCGTTGCTTTCGAGATCTCTTACTTCGTCTCTCTGGCGAAGAGTCGGGTTCGCTACTGAAACATCCATATTCCCTTCTATGCTTACGATATCTTCGATCTCTACCCATATTACTCTGGTGGTTACTTTTAGTAGGGCGTCCAGGTGATCACCGAGATTAAGTTATCCCAGTGGAATTCCACTTCTGACCTTTAAGCTGTTCCGAAATAAGACACCGTTGTCAATATAATGTTATTTATTCTCTATTATAATCTTATTCCAAAAATAATTAATTCCTGAGCTCCTCCATTTTCTGAAAATCCGCTACCATGACAGTTGTCCTCTTCCATAATGACAGTTAATGGCCAGATTTAATTTTATAACAAGTTATATTCAACCGAGCGATACAGGCCATCAATAAAGAGCCAACACTACAGCAAGGGACATAGCATCTTAGTTCTCAAGGTTGGTGTCGCATTGGCGATGTAAGGCCAATGCATATTGGCGGTGGTGACCACTTAGCATCAAGCGGCAGGAAAAATACCTCTAACCTGAAAAAATAGCGAAAGAAACTTACCGAGTTTCCTTTATATGTTATAATTTAGTTTACGATAAAACAATAAATAGTTATATATACAATAATATAATAATATAAGTTCAATAATAATATTAAAGGCTACAGCGATCGTTTTATACCCAAAAAATATCGAGTATTTCTCGACAAATAATTTAATTAAGTGAAACCCGAATATATAAATAACAATATAATTATAAGCACTTTCATTTCGTCTCAATCATATTTGCATATTATTTAATGCAAAATGAAATTTCAAATTGTGTACTCAGGAGTTTAAAGTTTAAAAATCGAACATATATAAAAAACAGTAAGTTTAATAAATATTAATTAAAAAAAACCGGTAATTTTCAAAATGGACCGAATAAATAAAAACGCGTTCCATTTCAAGTATCAAATTTATAAATTCGTTTATTTCACACATCACATAATGAATAATCCATTACCGACTTAGTTTAAACAATCAAAATTCACTACGAATGCAGTCGGCAAGGTATGTCGTGCACTGCGACTTTATAGCGTGACATTAAGATATGGCGAAGAAAGTAAGAGGTCAAAGAAAGTGAAAATGTTGGAATAGAAACGGCGTCTTACATCGGTATTTCAAATAAATACAATTCATTTGATTGTTGGTTTGAATCATTTTAAGCTGGTTCGAACCGGTTACATCTTGTAATATGTCTATCGTATCAAAAAGCTTTTACACGATCAGAGTAAAACAAAATAGATTAATGTCTTTGTCTTTTTATATATATATTTTATATATATTCACTAGGATATAACATTATTTATAAAAATATTTTGAACTGTCTTAAATAATATCACGTCATAGAAAACTTAATGTGGCGAATGGTATATAATACTTATTTTATTTTAAATATGCAGTAGAAAAATATATCAAAACATTTATTATTTTCAAGTCAAACGTATTTATTTTGATTGTCAGGCAAAGGCATAACCAGTACAGCCTAGGAAGCAAACTTATAACAATTAAAACAAAAAGCATTAATTATCATTGTACTTTCCTGGAGCGTTTTATGTTCGAATTTTAAAATATACGACGTATAACGGTTTTCACGGAACCTTGCAGAAGCGTTTCTTTCTTTAAATTTGACATACTCGTGTTTATATCCAGCCATGTATTCTTTTTTCGAATGTAATTTGAAATCTTGTATGTATATTTGTACCCTAACCTTCCTCAATGTTTTATTGTAACATTATACAATTTGCTATAACTCGGTATACGGAAGCGATACTTGTTAATTAGAGCGCGAACGAAAAGCATACCGACGCGGCCGATGAGCCGCATACTATGAAGTTACTGCTATATTAAGCAAAAACGATATATATCT
This sequence comes from Nymphalis io, assembly GCF_905147045.1. Classification (NCBI taxonomy): domain Eukaryota; kingdom Metazoa; phylum Arthropoda; class Insecta; order Lepidoptera; family Nymphalidae; genus Nymphalis; species Nymphalis io. The sequence continues at coordinate 4,890,190 of NC_065915.1, read as the reverse complement.
ATTAGTTGATATTAAGTTTTTTATTTTTTTATAAATGATTATCATGGTCATGATCGCTTAACACACAGCCGATACTACAGTCTAGAAAGCCGAAATTTGCGTTTGCGTTTTACGTTTATTTTATGACGTTATCATCCGTTGCGAAGGGATTTTTGGATATTTCACCTTTAAGAAGAGGAAATGTGAGGCCAGCGAGTTTTAATATATAATATGCAATAACTAAAGATGGTTTTTATCGTTTTTTATTATTTGTATACAATACAGTTGATTTATGTATAGTAAATAGATTTTCTGAACGAAAAATTAACCTTCAGTTACCAATAGAGTATATTTGTATTGCATAGTATTAGAAATCTCTTAGAAGTGGCAAAAATTAAAAAGTTACAAATTTACGAAAATTCTATTGTTACCATCTAAAACAATTTAAATGACCATAATGATAGCGTACATAGATAATACAGTCAATGTCGCTACTATACTTGACAGCGTTATCAGAGAAACTGGTCAAGTGCGAGCCTACTAACGTCCTTAAGGCTGTGTGCGCATTATATTTATTCGAAAACATAATTAAATAATGCGACTGTACTATTTTATATCATAGGTAAGCGGACGGACAAATTGACTACTTGATGTTGTGTGTCCCTTGTGCCTGTAGTTACACTAGCTCACTCATCTTTCAAAGCGGAACGAAACAATACTGTATGCAGTACGTATTGCAGCTTAGCGATAGAATATCTGATGAGTGGATGGTACCTACCTATCACCTGATATATTTAATGTACTTGTATTTTTTTAATGTAGTTTCGCTCACTTGAGCGAGAAACTAAATATATCATATATTGCTGGGCAGGTTTTTATTAAGAATAAAGTTTTGGAGCTTAACCCACCAGGTTGTATACACATGCGGCTGAATCTGGTGGTGTCCAAGATGTTTTCCTTCACCGCTGAACACGAGATGTCCGTTCCGTTCCGTCCGAGATATGGCTGTCCGTTTGATGTTCCGCCAGAGTGACGTAACAACAAAAAGTCTGCTATCACTCTCCTCTCAAATTCATAAGTCTAAATCATTGGCGGCACCACAGTCTCGCCGACATATATTTATTGATTTATGAGTTCTAGATGGCTAATTATAAAGCATTTGTAATTAGTGATCGATATCTTAGTGAGATATTGAATTGAAAGAATGTTTTGTCACGAAAAGATTCTGGTGCAATGTCACAGACCACAATCATTATGAACACAATATTTAATATATATATTTAGCATCCAGAAGTGAAATTGATTTTATAAAAACTACGACTTGGTCTTTTCAAAAATATAAAACAAAACATACAAATTGATGTAAATAACTCACTCAAATTCTCTTAAAAATCCAAATAACACATTTAAACACATTCAAAAAATCACAAGTCGCGCCAATTAATAATTAATTACTTTACGTTTCCGTCAACCAACAAAATGGCGGCTATAAATTCGCGCGTTTTCTTAACAACGTTGTAGTATGGAACAAGGAATCTCCCAACTATATATTTTAAATTTATTTATAATCCAATTACACATATATTATTACAAAAATGTATTCTCATCAAGCTTACGCCTTACAGCGAAACTCGCTCGAATTACAATTAAATCATCATCATCACCAGCCGAAAGACGTCCACTGCTGGACAAAGGCCTCCCCCAAGGATTTCCACGTTGGCCGATCTTGCGCTGCCCGCATCCAACGGCTTCCCGCGACTCGTTCTAAGTCGTCGGTCCACCTTGTAGGGGGCCTGCCCACGCTGCGTCTTCCGGTTCGTGGTCGCCACTCGAGAACCTTTCTGCCCCAGCGGCCGTCGGTTCTGCGAGCAATGTGCCCCGCCCACTGCCACTTCAATTTAGCAATTCTTCGGGCTATGTCGGTTACTTTGGTTCGCCTGCGGATTTCATCATTTCTGATTCGATCTCGCAGAGAAACTCCGAGCATAGCCCTCTCCATTGCCCTTTGAGTGACCTTGAGCCTTCTTATGAGGCCCATTGTGAGCGACCACGTCTCTGATCCATAAGTCATCACTGGCAACACACACTGGTCGAAGACTTTCGACTTGAGACACTGCGGTATTTGGGATGAGAAGATATCGTGTAGCTTCCCGAACGCTGCCCAGCCGAGTTGAATTCGACGATTGACCTCTTTCTCGAAGTTGGACCTACCTAGTTGGATGGTCTGACCTAGGTAGACATAGTTGTCTACAACTTCGAGTGCAGAATTTCCAACCTTGACTTGAGTGGGTGCAACATGGATGTTCGACATGATTTTCGTCTTGTCCATGTTCATTTTTAGACCCACTTGTTGGGAAACCCTGCTGAGGTCATCGAGCATAGTGCCGAGGTCTTCCAAGGTCTCAGCCATAATTACAATGTCATCGGCAAATCGAAGATGAGTGATGTACTCGCCGTTAATATTGATGCCAAGTCCGTTCCAGTCCAGAAGCTTGAAAACATCTTCCAATGCAGCGGTAAACAGTTTCGGAGATATCACGTCTCCCTGTCTTACACCTCTCTGCAGTTGGATAGGTTTTGAGTTCTGATCCTGGAGTCGGATCGACATGGTGGCGTTCTCGTACAAGCACTTTAACACCTTGATATACCGATAATCAATTTGGCACCTTTGAAGAGAATTCAGCACGGCCCAGGTTTCGATCGAATCAAAGGCTTTCTCATAGTCCACAAACGCTAAGCAAAGTGGCTGGTTATACTCCTCAGTCTTCTGTATAACTTGCCGCAGCGTATGTATGTGGTCTATGGTGCTAAAGCCTTTCCGGAATCCGGCTTGTTCGGGTGGCTGGAAGTCGTCAAGTCTTTGCTCGAGACGATTCGTAATGACTCTCGAAAACAACTTGTAAACATGACTCAGCAGTGAGATGGGCCTGTAATTCTTCAGAAGGGTTTTATCACCCTTCTTAAAGAAAAGTACCACCACACTTCTGCGCCATGCTTTTGGCGTTTGACCTTTGGCAATGACGGAGTTAAAAAGCCTCTGAAGAGCCCTGAGGATCGGTGTACCACCCGCCTTCAGAAGCTCGGCTGTAATACCATCATCACCAGGTGCCTTGTTGTTTTTGAGTTGTCCGAGAGCCATTCTAATCTCGAAAAGACTGACGTCCTGAAAATCTTCAGTGTAGTGTCGGGTTAGTCTTGCTCTGGGATCTGCAGCATAACTACTGACAGGTGATTGAGCTGTCGTGTACAGCTGACCGTAGAACTTCTCAACCTCTTCCAACAGCTCAGATCTTGACGTGACTATTCTGCCATCCTCAGTTTTCAGCCTTGTCAGTTGACTCTGACCAACAGACAGATCTCTGGCGAACACTTTAGAGCCTTTGTTCCGCTCGATGGCCTCTTTAATGCGCATTGTATTAAATAGGCGAGTGTCGCGAGTTAGAGACTTTGAAATCTGTCTGTTGATCAGCCGATAGCCGGCAGCATCAGCTGGGGACGTCAGAATCATTTTCCGTCTTTCCTCCATAAGCCGTAGGGTAGAGGCAGAGATCTTTTTGGTTCCTTTTGTACGGCTGGTCTTGAAGGTCTTAGACCCAGCCGTACGGACAGTTTCCACAAGCCTGTCGTTGTATGTGTCCACTTCCTCGCAGTCTGCTAGGCAATCGAATCGGTTTTGGAGTTCGAGCTGAAAGGCTTCGGGATTTCGGATTTGAAGAGGTGATGGTCGGAGCGTAGACTTCATCAGTCACCTCTGGAGTTTAACATTGATATTTAACGAGCCTCTTACGAGTCTGTGATCGCTCCCAGTTTTGACTGCATTGATCACGGAGACGTCATTAAATATTTGTCTTCTCGTCGACAAGATGAAGTCTATCTCATTCTTGGTTTTCCCATCAGGGCTCACCCAGGTCCATTTACGCTGACCTGGCTTCTTGAAAAAGGAGTTCATCATAAAAAGTCCCTCCTTCTCCATAAAGTCGGCCAACATCTGGCCCCGAGTGTTGCGGTCTCCAATTCCATGAGGTCCCACCTTTAACTCATCACCGAATCGTTTGCCCAGCTTCGCGTTGAAGTCCCCCATTACAACAGTGAAATGAGTCTTGTTGGTATGTATGGCTTTAGATAAATCCTCATACATGACCTCAACCTCATCGTCGGAGTGTGTCGAAGTCGGCGCGTATACCTGTATGACCATCAAAGAAAACCGCTTGGTGATTCTGAGTATAAGGTACGCCACCCTAGCCGACACACTCTCGATTTTCACAACGTTGTTAACGAGGTACTTGTGGACTATGAACCCGACACCACCTTGAGACAGTTGATCGCCCTCTCGGAAATAGAGAAGGTTACCGGATTTCAGGATCATCGTATCCTCCCCCTGTCTTCGGACTTCGGATAATCCGACGATATCCCAGTGTAACCTGCTCAATTCTTCCTCCAGTTCGATGATCTTCTCGTCGGTCCGCAGTGTACGCGTGTTATATGTTGCCAGGGCCAGAGGTCGTCGGTGTTGGTAACACGAAATCTGCCGGGGATTCTTAGCACCCCCTGCCCCGCCGTTACCACAGCAGTTACCAAGGCTAGGAATAGCAGGGCTGCCGGGGACTAGGGGCCGTGGTTTAGTTGCGCGAATTATGAGGGGATATGCCATAATCGCCACGCTTGGCAGACGGGTTGGCGATCGCAGTAAGTTAGTCATAGTACTCAGAGAGACGCTGCTGCCCGTTCTCTGGTGTATATTCCCTCGGGTCGACTTCTACGCCCCCCACGGGATGAGATGGGGTGGTGATATTCGTCGCCGTCACCACACGGCAGTACAATTAAATGATAATATATAAAACGAAGTAATTACTTTAATAAAAATAATACAAATTGATTTACCTACATATATAGTTACTAATACCTTGACTGCCTCGTTAGTCAAGTGGCTAGTCGTAAGGCCGCAGACCAGGAGGTCCTGGGTTTAAGCTCCAGGTCGGGCCAATAAATTGGGTTTTTCTGTCGAAAATTCTCAATAGCAGCCCGGAGTCTGGAAGTTAGAAGAGTGTACACTCCCGTGCCTCGGAAAGTACATAAAACCGTTGGTCCTGCGCCTGAACTCTTTCCGGTCGTGTCGGATTGCCGTCCCATCTGATTATGAGAGTGAGGAAATAGTGAGTGCACCTGTGTTTCCGCACAGACTTGTGCACTATAATACCTCCTCCGTAGTTGGCTAATCTGTCTTGAGATTGGCCGCCGCGGCCGAAATCGGTCTGGAGGACCTTACTAATACCTCCGTTCTAAATATAAATGCTTTTATATCTTCAAGAGTTACGCTAGCCATTGAGTCATCTCTTATAATACGGTCAATTTATCTATTAATTTTAGCAGTAGATATTTGTAATTGTAACGGTACCCCACTGTACAGCTGACTGGTTTTGTTATTTACAATGTGTACTGGGATCGATTCCGGCTCCTGCTATTTTATACATAATACACAATCAAGTTAAACGATACGATATAGCGGTACCAGGTTGTCCAAGAGTGGTTGAACAACTTTGATTCTCGTGTACGACGGGTTAGCATGTATTTTGAATACGTTATGTGAAAAAGTCTTTTTTAAGGAATATTAATTAATAATCCTATTTAGGAATCGACCACACTAGCTCTACCGTAAACGTAACAGCCTGTGAATGTCCCACTGCTGAGCTAAATACCTTTGAGGAGAAGTGGAGCTTATTCCACCATGCTTGTCCAATGCGGGTTGGTGGAATACACATGTGGCAGAATTTCAGTGAAATTAGACACATGCAGGTTTCGTCACGATGTTTTCCTTCACCGTAAAGCACGAGATGAATTATAATCACAAATTAAGCACATGAAAATTCAGTGGTGCTTGCCCGAGTTTGAACACACGATCATCGGTTAAGTCACGAGTTCTTACCACTGGGCCATCTCGGCTCATATAGATCTAGTGGTCAAGAAATTGTGACTTTGACATCGCTAAGCGTATCATAAACTGGCTTTTAATTGGCTTCAAATTATTTTAATTCGTCTGTATAAATGAATTTGTCATACAAATTTTAATGTAATGTTAACTACACTTTTCATATTAAAATTTCATTATTATTTTCATGTTAAACTTTTCATTGATAACGACGTTAAGTATATTTGTTAATAATTTTGATAATTTAATTAATAAATACACATTTTTTGTCTGTTTTAGTCAATTGTTCCTTGATTATTTTTTTCGAAGTAAAGTAGGGCTTAATTCTACTAATTTATAGCAATTACGATACGCTTCCAATTCAATTTCTATACTATTCTATATTTATTAATCGGAATCGAACCGATATGATGTTAACATATACAGTTACGTTAAACCCAAACTTAATTGTTAACTTTTATGCCAATAATGGATAGTTAAATTAAAGAATAGGAAAACGAATAAACGGTAACGATTATGCTTCGATTTGATTGCGATAGAGTGAGAATTCGTTAGTAGAATTGGTCCCCTGATAACCAGTGCCGTGTTTCGACTCAGCTCTTTTGAACTGGCTCCGTTTCATATACGACATTAAACGTAAAATTTTAATTGATATTATTTATATTGTTTGCACCAATATATATTTATAACTTCTCTGATTCTTTTGACGTTAGGTTAAGTATTTTTTTTATAGAATAGGTAGGCGGACGAGCATATGGGCCACCTGATGGTAAGTGGTCACCAACACTCATAGACATTGGCTTGTAAGAAATGTTAACCATCGCTTACATCACCAATGCGCCACCAACCTTGGGAACTAAGATGTTATGTCCCTTGTGCCTGTAATTACACTGGCTCACTCACCCTTCAAACCGGATCACAACAATACCAAGTATAGCAGAAAGGTGGTACCAACTGAATGCCACAGATATTGGTTTTGTTAAACGTTTATTTCAAAAGTATAAGGTTTTGCATTCGTTTTTAGGCAGTAGGACGGCAGTTGGTCAAATTACCCGCCAGTTAGTCTATAGACTGCTCTGTCACAATATAAACATACCTCAAGTGTTTTAGGTCAAATTACAAGTTTATACTTACAGAATAATGTCGTTTCTGTATTGAGTTCTAATTTTAAACGCAAACTTTTTCGTTTTTTGAAAGTACGGTTCCATTTTCAAATTTCAAATGTACAATATTTTTCAACTTGGTAATAGTTTCGAATGGAAGTTCTAAAAAAATACTCTAATTAGTACACAATTAAGCCTTTTAACACATTCCGCTTTCGTTATTTTTTTTCTTTTTTTTAACATCGTTAATGGCTCTAAGATCTGAATATTTACATCCTACTAAATAAATATACGAGAATTTAATGTTAAACGAATCGTGGATTACATACAAACACAATGATTATAATGTCCTCTTGACTCTTGATTGATTTCGACCACAGCGGCCAATCTCAAAAGAGATTTGCGAACTGCGCAGGTGCACTCCATATTCCTGTTGTAATCCAAAGGGACGGCAATTCGACACTACCGGAAAAAGTTCAACCAACGGCTGTATGTGCGGTAGGCCAAGTTTCAGACTCCGGGCTTCTACTGAGATTCTTCGCCAGAAAACTCTAATAACAGTTTTTTGGCTTACCTGAGGTTTGAGCCCAAGTACTCAGGATCTTCGGTTTTATAAATCTAACCCATCTGACCTAAGCCATCGAGGAAGTACAACACAATACAATCCAAGTGGGTGGATGTTTCCAGTAAGCTTTGTGCGCGCCAGTTTGAGTCAATCCATTTAATATACAATTATATTTAGTGTTCCGGTTTGAAGGGCGAGTAAGCCAGTGTAAATTAACCCAAGAGATACAATATATTAGAACCATTAGTTACAGAAACATTGACTGAATACATAAAGTTCATTGCCATAAAAAGTAAAAAAAAAAAAATAGACGATCGCTGCGATTATCAATTTCAAAAATCGAATTAACTTTAAATTTTTTAATGTTTTAAAATTAAAATAATTGACCGCAATACGGTAACACAAATCTTAACAGATTAAAAAGAATTGTTTTAAAAGGTAAGAAAATATGTTAATCGTTTTGAAGATATCTCTACTATATTGCTACTATCGCCATTGTTTTGTGGGAAATCAACTTTTATGGGTGGAAAAATTACTGTAAACAAACAAAGACTCAGTGTTTTTTAAGATTGGATAATTAATCGTTTGTTATAAATAGAGGTTAATAGGTCATTATGGAGTTGAAACAATTGTAACATTTCTTTTAGATTTTCGTTTCATTTAGATGATAAATAATTAAAAAACTAAGAGAGTGTCGTTGGATATTGTTTTTAAATGAAGAACGTTTTGATATAAATGAAATAAAAAAGCCTTTGTGCAAACAGCGATTTCTTAATATTCGTGAAATTAAACTAATTTAAAAAAAAAATCTACGTATGATAAAATGTTAAATAAATAAATAGAATAAAAACTATATTGCGATTTTAACTGTACTCTTTAAGATGTGGTTTTAACTGAACTATATAAACTAATCCTCATTATAAATAAAATTATAATTTGACTTAAATTGCACTTTCAAAATAAACTTCGTGTATTATAACGATTCAATGTCGGTGGTCACTTTCACGGGCCGTTCGGAATCGTTTTGCGGTAAAACGGTTAAAATTTACTTCGAATGCGGATGTGACGTCATCGAGTGAAAGTACAAAAGTACTTTTGGTTTTCGGTTCCGCATGAAGTTTGTTAAATCGTTTGAGTAATATGTTACGTGTTACGTTTATTGTTTTCAACAAAGGAATAGATTTATTCGTTTCATTTTTTCATACACGAATATAATATGTATGAGCGAGATGGCGAGTGGTTAGAACGTTGGAATCTTAAACGATGATTATGGGTTCAAATCCATCATATGGCATCTCTACTGAATTTTCATGTGTTAATTTTGTGTTTATTATTCAACTCTGTTGAAGGAAAACATGGTGAAAAAATCTGCATATTTCGGAAGAAACTCCATATAGCTCCAGACCTCCACAAAATGGCAAGCAAGTCTTGGCCCAGCAGTGGGACATTAACATGATATTATTACACTTTATAACTTGTGTCGTAGCCAAGAATGATTTTTTTATAATAAGAGAGGCAGATGGGCACCCAGATTTTTTTATAGTATAGTTAGGCGAATGAGCATATGGGCCACCTGATGGTAAGTCGTCACCAACGCCCATAGACATTGGCATTGCAAGAAATGTTAACTATCGCTTTCACCGCCAATGCGCCACCAACCTTGGGAATTAAGATGTTATGTCCCTTGTGATGGTGAGTCACCACCGCTCATAGAACATAACCCTTTATATTGCCAATGCATCACTAACCTTGGGAAATAACATGTTATGACCCTTCTGCCTGTTACACTGGCTCACTCACCCTTCAAACCGGAATACAACAATACCAAGTACTGTTTTGCGGTGGAATATCTGATGTCTTGGCCCAGCAGTGGGACATTAACATGATATTATTACACTTTATAACTTGTGTCGTAGCCAAGAATGATTTTTTTATAATAAGAGAGGCAGATGGGCACCCAGATTTTTTTATAGTATAGTTAGGCGAATGAGCATATGGGCCACCTGATGGTAAGTCGTCACCAACGCCCATAGACATTGGCATTGCAAGAAATGTTAACTATCGCTTTCACCGCCAATGCGCCACCAACCTTGGGAATTAAGATGTTATGTCCCTTGTGATGGTGAGTCACCACCGCTCATAGAACATAACCCTTTATATTGCCAATGCATCACTAACCTTGGGAAATAACATGTTATGACCCTTCTGCCTGTTACACTGGCTCACTCACCCTTCAAACCGGAATACAACAATACCAAGTACTGTTTTGCGGTGGAATATCTGATGAGTGGGTGGTATACCCAGACGAGCTTGTACAAAGCTCTACCACCAGTGTGCATAATAGCATACCTTTAAACCGGAACACAATAATATTAATATTGATGTTTGACAGTAGAATATCTGATGAGTGGATGATATCTACTCAAACAGGCTTGCCTACCCAACCTTGCCTTACCAAGTAATAATACAAATTATTACTACATACAGAAGAATACAGAGGTTATAGAGTTAAGAAGTTGACAGAGCTACCAAACCATGCCTTGGATAACATGTCGGCCATTTTCGATCTCTCTCATACCGCGTCAGATTATATTTCAATCGAACTATCATTTGAGGGAAAAGAGAGTTCATCTGTGTTTACGCACACACTTATACGTATACTCCTTGAGAACGTGATTAGACTTTGAGGCCTTCATGGCGGTAATTACGTCACGAGGTCATTATTATTAGTTAGTACACACATACGTGAACATTCACACGCGCACATACATACTATTTACTGAATAGTTTGTATTTTTGCAATTTTTGTTATTATCTTTGTTCCCTGATACTTCTTAAAATATATTAACTGGATATATATCCAGTTAATATATTATATATATATATAACTGTAACAGTTACAACTATATTAAATATGTGGGTAGCATTTTTTTTTCTGGCATGTCACTATATTTGAGCGCAAAATATTCTGCCAATGTCACGTATAAAAGAGATGACACATATGGATATGAGATAATTCGGAGGAGTATTTATTTATTTGAGTTAAACTAAAATGTTAACGTCAAAAATTGTTTGCCAATATTGTAATGATATGAAAAAGCGAGACCTTTATGTACAGTTATTATGATTAGAAATGTATTACTGACAAGTTTTGTGGATTTTGTTATTTTTTTTTCTTAAACGTGTGTGTGAGTTAGTTTGTAGGTAGAAAAATGTCATCTTATGTACCTTTTCTTGAATTTTGGTCTGTTTGTCGGTTTATATACAATATATACTACTACTACTACTACTATACTAGAGATCTTAATATATACTATTTTAATCGTGATTATGTTTGTCATGATGATCAATACCTTTTTCACAAGTGGTATACAGAAAAAAATAGATTAAAGATCTTTTTATTTGAAAAATATATAGAAAGACAAGAAGGCTTTTATTTATATATCGTTAGTACCCGGCAAAACTATAATGCATTGAATTTAGGGTAAAGTAACAGCCATTAAGTGTTTCACAGCTGCTCCATGGCTGGATAGCTAGATAAGGCACAATTCCATACGTCACATGCAAGCTTGCTCGCAAAGTTTCCTTCACCAAACGAAAATGAAATATAAATATTTAATTAATTATCAACATTTTTAACGGAATATACTAGATTATATCTTTGAAATAATTACATTTATACACAAAAAAATGTATAAGAAATTTAATTGTTCATTTCTAAGTTATTTTCTAGTCTATGGTAACCTTAAAACAGTTTTCGACCGTGACCTAGAAACAAAGCAGCAAGAAGTGTTACCCTCCATACAAGAGTAGGTAAGGCCACGTTCACATAGGCTACAAATGTTCGTATTATGCAAAAATGCATTTTCTATTGTTGGAGATGTTATGAATTTTAATTATCTTAATTGAATATAACACTATTTGAAATTTGTAATTTCCAGAAAAATTAGATGCTCTTTATCTTTAAAGGGTGAGTGAGTCAGTAACTACAAGTGTGAGAGAGCTGGTTTCTCCTGACTGGCCTAAGCCAGTCTGGGTACGGGCCTCAGGGTTGCCTCCTTTACCCGGGCTGTTCCTCACCGGCAAGTTGTCTTGCCGTGTCATTTTATTTTTGGCCCGAAGGGCTTGGATCTCTAAAAGCGCAAGGAACATAACATCTTAGTTCCCAAGCTTGGTAGCGCATTGGCGATATACTGAATGGTTTATATTCCTCACGTCGCCAATGTCCATGGGCGGTAATCACTTTCCATCAGGTAAGCCACGTGCCATTTTGTTCAGCCAGTTTCCTTCACCACAGAACTCGAGATGAATTACACTTGGATTGAACCCGCTATCAATGCTGAATATTCACGTATTTTAGCTACTAGGCTATCACAGTTCACTATACATATATACATTACATATATTTGTAGTTCTTATATTTCCGGAACAGGATACGACGCTCTGAATACCAATAGTATTGTAATGGAATCCAACGAACTATTTGGAACACTTTCCAATGTATTTTTATTGGTCACGATAAAAAAGGTCTGACGGGTTTTTGGTTTGTCAGTCAATTAATGCTTGGTTCAGACATTCGTTAATCATTTCAATTATTTACTTTAAAAATATTTGCATTCTATGTTTATATAAATGAGAAATATTTTGACTGTCTCATTGGGTATAGGTTAGCTTAAAAGTATTCGAATTGTCAAGTTTTTGGTTTAAATCAGCTCTTTTTTCTTTCGTAGGAAAAACATATCAAAGCTTTTCCCACTCATGAAGTAGGGGAAATGTGAGGCTCGCTGGCCAGGAGCGAATCGAACTGAGTGGGTTCCAGCAGGTTTAATATTTTGTTTCGCTCGAAGAGGGAGAAGGCTATCCTATGTCCTTTTTTATAACCCTGATATTATGTATGCAACATTTCGTGATGACCTTAGACATTGGCATTGTAAGAAATATTAACCATCGCTTACATCACCAATGCGCCACCAACCTTGGGAACTAAGATGTTATGTCCCTTGTGCCTGTAATTACACTGGCTCACTCACCCTTCAAACCGGAACAAAACAATACCAAGTACTGCTGTTTTGCGGTAGAATATCTGATGAGTGGGTGGTACCTACAAATATATACAGGTAGACAGACAAATGAAATAATAAACTAAATATAATACAAATTGACACAAATATAACTTATTAATATATACAAAACAATAAAAGAATATAAAAAGTATATAAAAGGAAGGAAAATGTTATCAACTATATCATCTACATAACGTTTAAACTAATAATTAAAACAAACGGGTAATTCGTTCGTAAATTCGTCTGCTTAAATGAATTAAGTAACTAATGGTTTGACTCGCGCGCATTCGAGAGCACATAACGCCTTAGGTCCTGTGCTTTTGGTATAGTTGTGTTGAATTGCCGTCCCATCGGATTATCATAGTATATATATATATATATATATATATATATATATAAAGAGGCAGATGGGCCTGATGTAAAGTGGTGACCACCACCCATAGACATTGGCGATGTAAGAAAGATTAAACATTCCTCGCAATGTGCCACCAATTTTTGGAACTTAGACCTTATATTCCTTGTGCCTCCAGTTACACTGGCTCACTCACCTTTCAAGCCAGAACGCAACCATACAAAATATTGCTGCTTAGCGGTAGAATATCTAATGAGGTGGTACCTACCTAGAGGGCCTTGCAAACAGCTCTACCAGCATCATACAAGCGGTTGAAAATAAACTAGAAACATAAAAAATTATATACAATTATGGTTTTGTTTTTTCTTTTTTATATATGTCACGTGCGACACTTTCTAACGCCGTAGATATAGTTTCACAAATCTCTATTTATTATAGATAAATTCATTTAAGCGGCGAGAACAATCGGTTCAAGTAATTTCATAAGATTAACTTTCAAAGCGATGAAATTTTTACATAAAATTATGTATTTTATAAAAAAATATATTTATGTGTGTGTATGATTTTTAAGTTCATTCAGCATTCACATTTATGAATATATATGAATATATTATAAAACGTTAGTAAAGTGATTATTTATTATTATAAAGTTTAAAAAAGTCATATAGCATACAATACATCATATAAAATAGTTCGGACTGAGTAAATTGTGCTCGTTATTCATGATAGAATTAAATAAAAGACCGGAAGTAGATTCACAATTAGCTAAGAAAATATTAATCTATTGGAAATACATTTAAACTATCTCATTATGTATTTACGTTTAAATTAAATTATACTAAATTATTATACAGTTTAATTTTCCATGACTTAATTTCTTAATTATTTTCAGATGGCCGAAAATTATTTGGTGGATATAAGATAACACCGTCATACTGCAAAGCAAGCCGAGCAGCGAAATATAACAGAGGCAGCACGATATGCATGTTTAATCATGAATGCGTGCAAAGAGGCGGCGAGGTCGTCGGCGCATGCATGGATGGATTCCTCTTCGGAGCATGCTGTCAGCTACTTTCAGATAGCCAATCGCATTTACCAAAAGGCCCAGGTGTTGTTATGACCAGTTACCTTGATTACCCCGACCCTGAAACGGAGACTGATGATTATGATGGTGAGCAATTGAGTGCTTGGCATAACAGTTTCAAGCCGGTCATCACACCTGGATACAGACCAAGTACAAACCAAGTATCTACAACCACAATGAAGGCTGAACAAGATCTCAGCACGGAGAGTCATCAAGCAGAAATCATTTCTGAAGGGTTCAATCAAATAACAAATACTCTATTAAGCACTCCGCCTAAAGATAACAGTTTCTATGTTAAGCCAGAAGATGTGTACACACACAGCTCAATAAATCATGTCGTTGCTGACACCATACTTCTACATAAGAATGGTTCAGAAGTAAACGATATTTTAAGACCATCAGACTTTAATATACAAATATCTTCAATGCAAACTAAACCGACGATACCACCAACTTCGACATCGGTTCATTCTCCTTCAATTATTGTCTCAACACACCGACCGATATACAAACCTGTGTTTAAACCGAAACCACTTAATAAAACGACAACAAAACAGCCGGCAACTGAAAATTATGAAATAGTTTCAACAATAACGAAAGATACACAAAAAATGCCTGAGCTTTCGTCAATAAATAGCATCATACAAATGCTTAATGAGAGTACTCCAAGTATGAAAGACGAAATAAGTTCTCCGTCGACCTTAGACGTTATGGAAACCAAATCTTCACCAGCTCCATCAACGGTTACTCCGATATCTTACAGTAGTAGTTTTCCTAACTATTATATAACCACAGGGCACTATGTTACCCTTAAACCGACAACATATCCAAGCAGTACACCATATGTTACATATTTAAATAAAAAACCTATGACAACGAAAAACCCTTCTTACAGTAATATTTATACAACACCAAATAGCATACCCCAAGATGATAGGCCTATCAAACCATATTATTCATCACCAAAACCTAGTCAATCAACTAGTCAGGACATAGAAGCCTTTAACCGATATCCCACTAACCCAGATGAATTCGGAGAATCAATTACAACATTTAGCTATGTGAGCTCAACCACTACGTCTAAACCCACTACAACGACCAGAAAACCACCCTCTACGAGCTACGTAACGGGATCAAAGCCATTAAAAAGACCAGTAACTTCCTCATCAAACTTCATATCATCAAAACCTTTGAAAAGACCAGCAACTACCCCCTCAAATTACCTTTCAACTTATGACGCTGCCGATTCTTTCTCAAGTGTAACACCAACAGTCATCGTACTAAATAATCCCAATATAGGTACGTCTTCGGAAGAGACACAATTCGTAGAAATTTCTCAAGAACCTTTCAAGAAACCTGTGAGTCAAATTACAGTAAATAACCATATTGAATCCACGAATAACATTTATATGGGAAAACCACCTCAAGGTGCTGAGAAACCAAAGCCACAACCATCTTATGAAAAGCCATCTTCACCAACGGTTGTTATAACGCCAAAACCATCACCGATAACGTCACCTTATCCAAATAGAATTTCACCAACTGGTCCTTCATCAACATCAAACACTCTTAGCTTTGAGTCGTATACAGAATATCATTCAACAACGACTATGAAAACAGAATTGCAAGCGTCTTCTGATAACTTTATAAACTTCCCACCGGTTAGAAATCCAATGCTTAACTCTAATGGAACTAATTCAAATATTTTTAACACAAGTGTATCTATTTCTGATAATGAATTGGATGACATGGAATACTCAACACCAACCTGGCAAGACGATGATAAATTAAATGACAAAATGAATCTATTTGTAAACAAAATCGTAGGCAGCCTCCAAGGTACCTTCCAAGAACTACATGATATAGTTATTCTTGACAAAAAGCCAAACGCGACAATTATACGAGACAAACCAACCACGGCTAAGCCTCCAAAAAAAACTATCCCGACTCGAAAACCAGTTACAACTACAAGAAAACCTGCTAGAATTACAACCACAACAAAAAAACCGGTAAAAACAACAAAAAAACCAGTCAAACAAACCACACCTTCTAAGAGAACGACCACCACCACAACAACAACAACAACAACCGCCCCACCAACTACGACGACAAAAAAGCCTGTAAGTTTAATAACTAAATTAATTATATCGTCACTCCGTCATTCCATTTATCGTTCAACGATGGAAAAATGCATTTTACAACTTTAAAGTAAATTAAAGTGTCTGCTTAAAGTCCATATTTGAATATCAGCAAAACAGTTGACTTAAATCGTATGCCGCCGCATGCGAGCATTTTAGTATTGCGTGTTCGTATCCCACGCTTAAAATGCGATTCTACGCGATTCGATGCAGCGCGTTTGAAGCGAATTGTACCTCAAAGTACCGAATTTTATAGCCACTATTGTATCTTCAATTTGTTTTTCTGTTTCCAGGTGACCACCACGAAGAAATCAAAGCCGACAAAAAAGGTCACCACGACCACCGTCACAACGACGGTAACTGAGCAAGATGAAGTTACAACGGAACAACCTGAGGTCATTGACTATAATGATAAGAATTGTAAGTAATATGTATTATATACAAATTCCTCCTATATAAATACTAAGGCCTCCTTTCCTTTCGAAAAGTTTTAGATTAAGAAGATTAGGCACATAAAAACTCAGTGCTTGCCTGTCATACAGCACGTCAAACAAGGTCTTTTCATATATAAAAAAAATAATTGTAATATGCTATATATTACCAGCGTTGCAATCAGTTCAAAAGCAGTGGGTACAACGTTGATAAGATATATTCTCCTGCCATCAGCAACTTAGTTATTTAGTTACGTTCTGATACAGAGCACATAATATTAGTCAGTCGCTTAGGTTGGTGCATTGATCATGTAAGGTTAGTATTTCTTACAGAGCCAATGTCTATAAATGCTTGTGAACATTTGTCAGTCTGCATACTTATTTTAAATCAATACTGTTAACCAATGACAAAGTCTCGAATATTACTTTTTTA
This sequence comes from Nymphalis io, assembly GCF_905147045.1. Lineage (NCBI taxonomy): Eukaryota > Metazoa > Arthropoda > Insecta > Lepidoptera > Nymphalidae > Nymphalis > Nymphalis io. The sequence continues at coordinate 4,873,116 of NC_065915.1, read as the reverse complement.
CAGTATGCGGAGTTCGACCTATGATGAAATCTGGTCGTATAGTCGGTGGTAAGGACGCTAAATTTGGCGAGTGGCCTTGGCAAGTTTTAGTGAGAGAATCAACTTGGATGGGTCTCGTCATCAAGAACAAGTGTGGTGGTGTCCTGATCTCCAACAGATTCGTCACAACCGCTGCTCATTGTCAGCCTGGGTCAGTTTAAACTTTGCACCAGAAATCCTAGAAAATAGAATAGATTAATTTATTAATTATTTATAATTGCTTATTTAAGGTAACCTCAGCTGGAAGGATTATACACAGTACATAATATTTTTTTAAACTTATAGATTGTTTTTAGTTTTATGCATATAATTTATTTTCTGTAAGAACTCACTTCATTACTCACCCTATATACTACATTGATATGATATGCTATTTTGATGTGTACTCTTGAAATATTATAATTATTATGGTCAATGTCACATATCACTTTCATTTCACGAGCGTTTCCTGCGGTGAGTTTCGAGTTTATTCTTACAGAATAGCGTTACAGTACCTTTTCCATGTCTGTCAAACGATTTTCTATTATTTTTGGTAACAATTGACGTATTACCGAGATATATAAAATATGTTTTCTTAAAATTTTCAATCATAATTATGAATGAATTTCAATCAATGGACGAATTATTAGTTCAAAATATGTTAAGTTGTGTGTTACATATTTCTGAATATCATTACAGTTTCCTAGCCTCCCTGATAGCAGTATTTGGTGAGAACGACCTGTCGAAGGACGCTGAACCTCGAAGACCGATAGCCAAAAACGTGCGTCGCGTGATTGTCCATCGGCAGTACGATGCCGCGACGTTTGAAAACGATCTCGCCCTATTAGAGCTGGACTCGCCGGTGCAATTCGATGCTCATATAGGTAATAACTGTAACGTTTAATGATCCACAGCAACCACCTACCACTCTTATTTCTTATGGACATAACTAACTTAGTGGTGCGTGCTTGGTTTCGAACCCGCAATCTTCGCTTAAGAGTCCAGAGCCACCATTCTGGCCACCAAACCTTCTCTCTTTGATGAACTTCATAGAAGCTTAAAATCGTACTCGACAGATACATAACAAACAGTAATTACGAAGTATTACTATTATACTAATACTAAGAGTTATTATTTACCGGTGTTAGGGCTTTGTGCAAGTTTGTCTGGATAGGTACCACCCACTCATCAGATATTCTACCGCAAAACAGTAGTACTTGGTATTATTGTGTTCCGGTTTGAAAGGTGATTGGGCCAGTGTAATTACAGGCACAACGGACATAACAACTTAGTTCCCATGGTTAGTGGCGCATTGGCGATGTAAGCGATGGTTAACATTTCCTACAATGCCAATGTCTATGGGCGTTTGTGACCACTTACCATCAGGTGGTCCGCCTACCTATACTATAAAAAAAAAGTTGTGTTCCGATTTGGAGGGTAAGTGAGACGTAGCTATAAACATAGCAGACGTTTCGTCGTAGTTTGTTCGCGCATTGATCTTACATCATCAAGCTGTCATCAACGGGTGATTAATATTTCTTAAAGGGCAGTGGTCGACATTAGGTAGCGAAAATGTCAGTACGCCTTCCTATTTTATATTTAAAAAATGCGGTTAGTAGTTAAACATCAGGCGATAATGTTAAAATTAAAAAATTTGGTTTTCGAGATTTTAACCCGAAATCTTCAGCCAACAATTATAGAACCATTGGACCATCTCGTAATTGTATTCTATTAATCAAGAATACATTAAGAGATTATGAATAAAATATATTTTTCTTCAAGTTATTAAATTAAGATTTTTTTTATATTTTAATTGTAAGTGAATATATAATTTCTCATTATTTATATGTATTTTACAATAAAGTTTATTTTAAAAAAAGCCGAGATGGCCCAGTGGTTAGAACGCGTGAATCTTATCCGATGATCGTGGGTTCAAACCCGGGCAAGCACCACTGTATTTTCATGTGCTTAATTTGTGATTATAATTCATCTCGTGCTTAACGGTGAAGGAAAACATCGTGAGGAAACCTGCATGTGTCTAATTTCATTGAAATTCTGCCACATGTGTATTCTACCACCCCGCATTGGAGCAGCGTGGTGGAATAAGCTCCACAACCTTCTCCTCAAAAAGGAGAGGAGGCCTTAGCCCAGCAGTGGGACATTCACAGGCTGTTAGTGATTGTATATCATATTGTATGTATTATATTATTTCAGTACCAATTTGCATGCCCCAAGACGACACAGACTTCACGGGGCGAGTTGGAACCGTCACAGGTTGGGGTCGCCTTACGTACAATGGTATTGTGCCTTCAATTCTACAAGAAGTCCAGGTACCTATTCGATTGATTTATAATTAGGCAATGACCACGGATTTCATATATTGGATGATGACATTGGCCACGGTCAATTTCAAGAGAAATTAGCCAACTACGCAGGACATATTATAGTGTTTAAGTGTGTGCACATACGCAGGTGTACTCTCGACTGCCTTACTCTCATAATCCGATGGCATAGCAATAGTTTAGGCGCACGACCAACGGATTTACCTGCTTTCCGAGGCATCGGAGTGTACATACTTCCAACTTCCTCTCCGGCCTGCTACTGAGAATTTTCGAAAGAAAAACTCAATAACTTTTTATGGGCCCGACCTTGGTTTGTCTTGCTGGTCTAGTGGCTAGATATAATCATCAATCAATTGATATATGTGCTTATACCGCTCATCACATTACGACTCTCAACCTATATTTAAAAAAAAATGAAATTGAACTTAATATAAATAAAATAGCATATGTATAATATGTTATGTATCGTCAGGTGCCTGTGATCGACAACAGCGCTTGCCAGGAGATGTTCCACGCAGCAGGTCACGCTAAGAAAATCCTGAACTCGTTCATCTGTGCTGGCTATGCTAATGGTCAGAGGGATTCCTGTGAAGTGAGTAATAGTTTAGTCCTCATAATAACCGCTTGTAAATGTGTCACTGCTGGGCAAATTTCTCCTCGAAAAGAATATTTGGAGTCTATGGTAACTTCAATGGATATAACTAACTTAGTGATGCTTGCTTGGTTTTAAAATACTAATCTTCGCTTAAGATTCAAGAGTTCTAGCCACTAAACATTCACTCATTGATAAACTTCATAGAAGCTTAAAACTTAACATATACTATATAGTTTTATTCCTTCCAGGGCGACAGCGGTGGTCCCTTAGTGCTCCAACGCGATGATGGTAAATGGCAATTAGTGGGCACGGTGTCCCATGGTATCAAATGTGCGGCACCATACTTACCAGGAGTGTACATGAGGACAACATATTATAAGCCTTGGTTAAGATCTTTGACAGGAGTACGTTAATTGTTTAAGTAAAATATTCAGTTTCCCAAAATGTAATATATCTATTGCTCCATATTGTTCTCGAAGGTCCACTCTCATAGACTTCTCGAATAACGTGTCTTCTTCTTTCGAATGTCAAATCGATGATGACAGAAAGAGACAACATGTGTTTAACTAAACCTAAACAGCCGCTGAGCAACGTTTATTAATAAGTTCATTAATCTTTATAATTACCTGATCTACGCCGAGTCAAAATCTAATCTTAACCTTTCTATATATATAGGCTATATTTATTTATATACTTTGGAAACAAAAGTATATAATAAAACAAATTAATAAAATTTATAATAAATATTAAAATAATGATGCCGGGAAACAGCAGTTAAATTATAAAAAAGAGGGAGATACATATATATCTGTCATATTTTTAAAAATGGAAGTGTTGGTTCTTGGTATTAGTGCGTTAAAACTAACTCTTCTTTATATTTACAACAAAATTAAAATACAAATATAAAAAGGTACTTAAATCGTTAAAGCCAAAGTATATCACATCCCTTTCTCTTAACTTTCGAGTAATCAATTTTATCAATATAATAACAAATTCCATAAAACTTCATTCCGTTCCACTTGCTTCATTTATAACGAAAGTGTATAAAATTAAATTTTTATACTTTCATTTGTAAAATTCCAATCGAAATCAATTTTGTAATGCTATAAAATACTTTGTGATAAGAAGTTTTTTTTATAAAAAAAATGTGACAGGGATTTCTTAAGCTCGTTCCAATAATAAAAAAATCCATTCGAGGCAAAATTTATTTTAAAATATGAATTTAAACGTCCAATTTTGGTTTGTTGTTTGATACGTGCGTAATAATTTTTCAAATTCGAATTTCGAACACTCGATTATTTTCATAAATTTATATCTGAATGCAAGTCAAGAAATTGTTTTTTTTTATAGATCGCGTAAGATCTTCCAGTATTATGCTTAAATTATTTAATATACGACATCCCACCCCGTATATATTTCACAGTCCTTATTTACTTGTACTTATGTATTATATAAATAACTTAATAAGCACATTTAAAATATTTTTGTTACTTTTAAAAATTATTTATATTTTTATTAAAATAATTCAATCCAATAAAACATACAATATAGCTCTCTAAGCCAGAAATTAAATACTTCTTCAATTTCCGTTACTTAATAAAATAATTGACTTATAAATATTGTAAATTATTATTAATAATAATGTAAATTTAAATGCATTTATTTATTTAAATATAGCAATAAGTTATTATATTAAGATACGTAAAATATAAATAGAATATTATTTATTTTAATTTTAAGTCAAAATTTAAAAAATAATGTACAGAATATTTTTAGATATATTTTATATATTAAATGCCAGTTATTAAAGTTATCTTTTAATTATATCTATTTAATATTTTATTTAATTATACTTAAGATAATTAAAAAGTCATCAAGCATTATGTACTTAATTGAAATGGAAAAATTAATTGAATTGGAAAGAAATAACTCAAACTTATTAACATGATCATTGTTTTAATTAAAAATATCGTTTTTATAAATAAAAATTAAAATTAATCAAGGCTTCTAATTAAATTCTAAATTAAACCCTTCAGTAAAAAAGTAGATTCTACTGCTAGGAACTAGTAGCACAGTAGTTTCACCATAAATATCGTCTGCGTCCATTTTGACCAAAAGGAATTATATTTTTATAACATTCGATTCGTTTCAAGCAAACAGAAAGTTTTTTTAGCGCTTTAGCGCTGTGAATATTTCAAAATTAACTCTTTTTTCAATCTATAAAGCGATATTTTTAATTACTTTTTAAGACGTCGCTTTATTGTCACATTTTTATGTTTTCACTTAATAATAACTAAGATTTCCTTATAACTTTAAACACTTTACAATATAATATAATTTGTTAATTTAGATGAAAATAAAACATGAATTCCTTTTTCTTTTGAACCAAATCGCATTAAAACAAACTATATATCTGCATTTTTTTTTTCTGAAAAAAAAACACTAAACTTTTTTTTTCCACAAGGACTATTTTGATCCTTAAGGGCTTTATCCTTTCAACCAATATATTAATTGTATATGAAAATTGTTATGACAGCTTAAACTAAAAGTATTTAAAAAATGTATTGAGACCTGTATAGATAATATTAGTTAAATTGTTACAAAAAACGTGAAAGCTGCAAGCTAAAATAAACTTAATGCTTGAACAGTAAGAATGAAAATCGTACAACAAAATTGGACGTGCTGTCTTATATATCATATACAAAAAAACGATGACCTTATTTAACACTTTTACATCTAAACTGTAATATTAACAATCCAAAATATAAACAAAAATGAACCAACCCTCCTTTCAGTAGGAGCAATAAAACGACGTTATATTTTTAAAACAATATTTTAATCGAATATTGTAAAGGGGGTGTTATATTTTTTTAATACAATGTATTAAGTTTTGATTGAATCTTGGAATCAATTCATTTTTTTAATTCTTTAAATCAGATCATAGTTTAATACAGACATACTATATTTCTTGAACATTTATCAATGAAATAGTAAAGTCTAGATATATTGGTCGGCTATTATTATTGCAAAAAAGTCGAGATGGCCTAGTGGTTAGAGCGCGTGAATCTTAACCGATGATCGTGGGTTCAAACCCGGGCAAGCACCACTGAATTTTGATGTGCTCAATTTTGTTTTTATAATTCATCTCGTGCTTGACGGTGAAGGAAAACATCGTGAGGAAACCTGCATGTGTCTAATTTCATTGAAATTCTGTCACATGTGTATTCTACCAACCCGCAATGGAGCAGCGTGGTAGAATAAGCTCCAAACCTTCTCCTCAAAAGGGAGAGGAGGCCTTAGCCCAGCAGTGGGACATTAACAGGCTGTTACTGTTACTATTATTATTGCACCTAACTCCAGTTACGTTGAAACTCCACTACATAAATTCAAAAGTTCAATCTGTATCGCTATCTCTTTCTTATATGTGTGTTTAATAAAGGATACCAATTAGTTTGGTCAAATAGCTCAAAGATTGTCTTCCGAAATGAGTTAATATTTTATTTGTTATTGTCAAATTAATTTTAGATATATGTAAAAAATATTTTTAAGTAATGTTTAATTATTTTAATAACTATTAAATATGAAATGCTCAACTTGATTATGTATTTTATAAATAAATGACTGTTACGCATTTAATAAATATTTAAGGAAGTTAAGATTTTTTTATTTAATAATATAATAATAATAATAATATCCGGGGATATTTTTCACACACGGCCATCTGATCCCAAATTAAGCATGTACAGAGCTTGCACTATGGAAACCAGACAACTGATATACTACATATACTATTTTTCTTTTGTAAATACATACTTATATAGATAATTACACCCAGACTGAGGACAAACAGACATGTTCATGCACACAAATGTCTGCCCTGGCTGGGAATCGAAACCATAACCTTCGACGTGAAAGGCAAGCATCCAACCACACCAACCGGCTCGTCATTTATATATGTTATATCTTTATAATTAAGACAAAATCCTTCTTCAATCAAGAGATAGAAAAACAATGCCAATTATCAATATCAATAATATTGCATGAGATTTTTTTAATTATGATTAAATATATTGTTATATCCTATGAGATAACTTACATGGTTGGTTGCCTGGAAGAGATCGCTATGTAGCAATAAGGTTGCCAAAATTGTATGCTACTTTCATTTAGGCTGTATCCATGTTTTGTATTTTTTTCTGTGTGTTGTACAATAAAATAAAGTAATTATTATAATATACGACATATTTACGATTTATTAAGAGACAGATAAGTTTTTTTACTACTATGAATTTACAATTTCATATTCAAATTTCAATTTTATATTTCTATGTAACACAATCGGCAGTATTTTACAAATCATTCTAAAGAATATATTCGAATGATATATTTCAATCTGATTTTTAAAAATATATGCTTAAAGTTTGTGTGACTCGCGACAGAAGATGTTGTTTTTCGCTAAAAGAAAATTTAGTTAGCGACGACAGCTTTATATTGTTATAAATTTTAAACGAAAGGTCTCTAAAAAACCCAGGTTTCAGTTTATTTGTAAATATAATTCATTATTCAGTTATCTCAATAACTTGTAGCATTACGAGTATAAATCAATGTAAATATTAGAGGACCTTTCGTATTCTTTTTCTATAAAAAAAATTGATTATTTTACGTTTCCGATTTGACAAAACCTTGTTATACAAACAATAATTTATTTTTATACAATGAACTAGATTTATCTTTAAAAATGAAATGTTATAAAAGCTTGAAAAATTGTTCTGTTACCACCTCTTAAGTTTTATTAAATTTTTGTAGAAATGAAATATTCCACCTAAACAGTCCTACGTAATTCGTCCGCGTCACCATGTTTATATACTTAGAGTAACTAGTTAATTTATATATATATATATATATATATATATATATATATATATATATATAGTTAAGTAACCAATAAATGAGAATAAGTAACTGAATAAAAATACTAAACCAATATCTACAAAACTAATACCAGAATTTACATCGCGTATCGGAGAAGATTTTAGTATATAAAATTATTATATATTATATATGTAGGTTTTCTTGTGTAGATTTGTGATAAAAACAATATATAATGCTTCATTAAATATATTTATTAACATGTAGATACGATTATATTGAAGAATACATTTAATATAATAATTATAATATAATTTTAAGCTACGCAATAAACAAACTAATCCGGTCGCTTATAAAATGCTATTCTGTAAGAACTAACTTCATTACTCACAGGTGAAATATTGACAACCGACTTATGGTGATATACTATTTTGATGCGTGTTTTCTTGAAATGTTATAATTATTATGGTCAATATCGCATATCACTATCTGACATTACGACCGTTTTCAGCGATGACTTTTATGTTTGTTCTTATAGAATAAGGTCTAACTAATTCGTGATCAAATGAACGATGTAACTTTGAAGCGGTGAAGTATTTATTTACTAACGAATAGTATCATTAAAAACAATATAATTATTTTTATAAATATTATAATTTTGCGTTAAATTTAATTTTTATTATATAATTAAAAAAAAATCACAAAATAAAGCTTTACGTCTGAAAACGTGTCTGCTTTGCACTTGTGCTAACTGGTAGACAGATAGAGGAATCTAAAATTAATTCTCTTAGCGACCGGACTTATATAATTGTAATACTAATCACTACCTGTTTTTAAAACACTTATATATATTACATAAACACTTTAAAGTTTATTGATGCAGCACAGCAGTATATATATAAAAAATGCTTTTTATTTATTTATTTCTAAATGCCTAAAATATATTTTAATCCACAGGCCTTAATAATTTTATAGTTAAATATTGATTATAGTTAAGTTATAACGAGAGCAATATATATTTTATTTAATATGTTATATGTATCAAAGGGTCCTGTCACATATATTATAATTTCTCGCGTGACAGTTACAATTGTACAGAGCATGCCGCTTAGCGTAACACTGTCATGAAACTACAAAACAAAAATCGTTCATGACAAGAATACAATTGAAACCTTTTATCTAAAATTTAAAAAAATAGTTAAAGTAAAAACAGTTAACTATTTGACATTATAACAAAGATTTCAAAAATACTTAACTGACCATTACAATGTTTACATCTCATTATATATGTATGTAGATCGATCGAAAATGTAATAACTTGAGTATTTCATTCTATATATTCAGTTTTCGCTTATATTTTTAACATAATATGTATTTTTTTTTTGTTTTCGATCGAATGCAATAAAAATTGTACTACTTTTAAGCGATTTTTAATATGTAATTTAAAAAAAATATTATACGTTAAAATATATTTGTGCTTTGCGTTTAACGAACGAAATAACTTATCTATATTATATTAAAATTTAATAATTATAGACACGTATTATCAATGATACATATTTTTTTAATTCAAAGCACATAAACACACTACATAATAAACGTTTATTTTGTTTATAATGATTATGTAATTACTTATTCATTTTACCTTTGTAATGAAAGCATTTCTTGCATATAGCGTCAGCTCTATCCTTAATAGATTGCGTCGAAACTGCCTTATCAGCTTCTGGCTTCTGTTCCTCCGATTCGAACGGTCCTTCGCTAAATTGCTGTATTAGTTTCTTAATATAACTACCTGGCCCTTTAATAGTGAGTTTAGAATTAGATTCATCTTCCTCATCGACACATTTAGCATTGGCTTCATTATGATCACGAAAACTGCCTTGAAAATTTTCAAATGCCTGATTGATTCTATCGCCTATATTCAATTTCTCTTCAGCAGCGTTGAAACGTACTTGATCATCTATTTTCTTCGAACCAGTTGGTGTTATTATTATTTCATTGTTCTTCATATCGACCGATACAGTTGCATCATCTAACTTCAAGTCTGATAGTGATACATCAATGGACTTTGATCTGAACTGTCTGGATGGCGTTGCAGGTACTTGTAGTTGGTTCATGTCTATATTGCTATCATGTTTGATCGTCGTAGTAGACGTAGCTGGCGATGTTGATACGGAGGATCTTTCGCCGGGGCTAGATCCTGAAAGAAGTATTCATGAATATTTTAATTTATTTTTCATCTGAATTTAATTTTGGAAGCATTTATAATATGAGCTGTTACTAGCGCTTATAAGATTAACCGTCACCGTTTAATTTAAATTTATTACCTCAATATTTTGCTCCAATGGGTTCACTTTTCGGTCCTAAAATAAACCAATCAAATTAAAAGCTAATACTACAAGAGACAATGAATATCTACAAAACAATCACAATGAAACGAAACGAAAAATAGAATGAATTCAAATAATAAATAGCGCATACAATCCAACAAAATGTATAAGGAATCTGGAATGTTAATACGACTGTACTAGTTAAGGATACTACCAAAAACACAACAAATTAAATATTGGAACAGACTAGCGAAAGTAACACAGTTATATGGTAATGTAAAAATATTTCGTAAATCTTGTTCAAGGTCTGTTCTTCACGATGCTGATCCATTACGAATCAGGGGGTGTGTCAGAATTTCAACTAATACACAGATTTACTGACGATGTTCTCCTTCACCAACGAACAGGATATGAAGCTAAAGATCATAGATCCACGTAACCACAATATCTCAATATCTTTAATAACCACATAAAGCTTTCAAACAATACTTATGAACTACATATCAAGTTTCCCATTTACCATTAGAAGCGTCATCTCTCTCCTCCTCCGAGCACTGAGGAAGCGACTGCTCCACCATAAGACCCTGCACCATGTCCATATAGGAATCCAGAGAAAACTTCTTCCCGCACATACGTATACCGCGGACACGTCTACGCATTTCTATGAGAAAGTTAGTATAGCTCTTTTAGTATAGGTTAGTATTTGTCGCTATATATACATATATAGATTCAAAAGTCGTTTTACAATAATGAAGTGTGAGTATATATTAAGGAGATTAATGGGCAGCTTATGTATCATTCCTGACTATGTAAACCATGTCTTATATCGTCAACCGTTACCAAATGATTGATGATAATATGAATTCAATGCAATCATATTGCCATGTGACTAGACACTCTATACAATACAAACAAAGTATTTAGCAGTAGAATAAGAGGTGTAGTGGCTGTATTGAGGGATGTAATAAGGACAGTAGTAGTGACTGTAGTAGGGGTTGTAGTAGATGTAGAAGTGATGGTATAAGATGATACTTAACCAGTTTAGTTTGAATGCAAAACCCTTACCACCATATATAATGAAATCATCAACCACAAAATAAGCAAAAATATTCTAAATGTGTATCATACGCATCTTACCAGGGCTGTCTTTTGGTTCCATTTTCAACTGAGCAAAAGTCTGCGCGCAAGATGAAAGCACTTGCTCATAATCACAGATAGCAACGTGAGTGCCATTAACGATTTTTGGGCTCATTGGGCTGTTGGCGAGGAGGAGGCTCGTTCCAAAAGTTGCGTTCAGGTCACGAGTTTCTGAAAAAGTAACGTAAGTAAGAAGTAAAGTAAGTATGAAGTAAAGTAAGTAAGAAGTTAAAAAATAAAAAGTAAAAGTAAAGTAACAGCCTGTGAATGTCCCACTGCTGAGCTAAGGCCTCTTCTCCTTTTTTTAAGGAGAAGGTTTGGAGCTTATTCCACCACGCTGCTCCATCGCGGTTTGGTGGAAAACACATGTATAGAATTTTAGTGAAATTAGACACATGCAGGTTTCCTCGCGATGTTTTCCTTCACCGTCAAGCACGAGATGAATTATAAACACAAATGAACACATGGAAATTCATTGGTGCTTATCCGGGTTTGAACCCACGATCGTCGGTTAAGATTCACGCGTCCATCTCAGCTTGTTTTAAGTTTTAAAATATATTTTAAAAATAACCATATTATTCAATACAAGATTATAGTCGATTATAAAGAAAATAGCGTAAGAATTTGATCGTCCTGGATTTCATTTTCTAAATAGTTTATTATGTGAAGATAAATTTAACGAAAAAATTTAATGTTTTTTGGTATACATTCTAAAAGTAAGTAGTAAATATATTTCTGATCACAATGATTTAAATTGTCATGCTGTAATACGTGGTCGAAATCGGTCAGGAGAACATCATCAAATATGGAGAACAAAATTTTGACTAATTTCCACGCTTCAGTCATTTTTATTTGATTTTGTTTAATTAAATTGCTAAATCTTTCGCTAGAATTTCAATAAAAGTTTAATATAAGTTGCAAATTAAAAAATAATCGAATAAAAATACCTTTCAATGAGATCCTGGGCTTTTTCTGTATAACAATATTTCCATTTTCAGAACCAAACATGTCCACCAATATTTCTGAAGCGACTTTCTTTATTTCGTTCCAGTCATCTGCAAACAGAAAATAGACAATTTGAATATCGTTGATAATGCGAGTGTGATCAATGTCAAATGTTCCATATGACTCGAGTTTGATTTTTATTAATTATTACTTTGATTCGCGACTCCACCGGCGTGTAACGGGGAGGGTAGGTAGTTTTGAAATAGTTGAAACGTCCTTGAGATTAAAGTTTGCTTTGTACCGAATTTCATCAAAATCAGTTCAGTGGTATAGCCGTGAAACAAACAAACATACAAAATGAATAGCATATCATCTAAGATGGTCTGTGTTTTTGATTGATACCAGCCGCTAAAGTTGCTCAAATACTCAAGCGCCGCAAATATTCACTTTTATCCAACGAATATGAATTTGCGTGGCTGGGTTTTGAAACATTAGGTCTGTGGTCGTCTGATACTAAAAAAAATATAAAAGATCTCTCTAAGGAACTGGTCCACACTACCGGTAGCCCAAGAGCCTGCACTTATTTAGCCCAAAGACTGAGTAGCGGTGGAAAGAAGCAATAGTGCCAGCATCTTGGGCACAATACCACAAGACCATCTTTTAGACGACGTGTTTTTTCTATAAATTTGTAATTCGTATTTTGTTTTTGTTTTAGTTATATAATATATTCATGAAATTTTTATTATAAATTTTAACTAATGTTTTATAAAATTCTTACCAAGTATGTCTTGATTGGTAGTTCTTTGAGACGTAACAGTGAATCGTATAACATACACGCCCTTGAAGCAAGCAGGTACTGCATGGATGTAGCCTCGAGCGTTAAGCCTTTTAAGCAGGCGTTCGGTGAGAGTATTGTCACCCTTGAGACGGAAGGCCACCATTCCTGTATATAACAAATTAAAACGCATTCAATTCAGTACACGTGACAGATATAAAACCTCCTTATATAAAATCCTTTGTTTCAAATATTCAATATTTGCTTTGCACTTGAAAAAATTACTTAAAATTCTTACCCTTATTAGGATCTAATAGTAAAGTTTACTTCTAAACGTGAAATCGACGTCCGATTCTAACATTTAGAGATATTACATTTTTTTTATTCGAAATGTTTCTTCATTAGGGTTTTTTATCATACCATTTCAATAAAAATTCGTATGATTAACAGCTTACCCAAATTTCTCGGCTGTGGTATGTCGAAACGCTGATCTGCAAGAACTAATGCTTCAAACTTCTGAGCTAAGCGCACGCTCTGAAAGTGAAGATATATACATGACGACATTTCCTTTACCCTAAAGTTCAAACACAGATCTATTTTGGTTAAATATTAAAAATCGAGATTATTTATTTATTAACATTAATGTACCCTTTTTTATCGCTAGAAAAACGCGTTAGGCGTTTCCCCCACGGTAACAGTGGGGGGGTATGAGTGCACCCCGAGCATCGGAATACCCACTAAAAAAACCAGCAGTACCCTTTCCGTCTTAGCGAGGAGCACCACGGGCTCGCTTTCGCATGCTACCGTGACGCTCTGACGGAACATTAATGTACACTAATCTAACCTCAATGTGCATCATTGTCTTATACTTAGAAACCATAAGCTTTTTAGGCATTTATAAACATTTGTATTTATCTGTAGCAGTATTCACACTACTATATGGTAGATCAAAAGTTATAACAATACGGTAACATTTGAGAAACATTTTAACATATGTAAATTAATTATCATACCTCACGAATATGTTTCTGCAAACCAACAACACCATAATTTCTCAACACGAACCAAAGTTTCAAAGCCCGGAAACGGCGGCTCAGAGGTATTTGCCAGTGCTGAAATAAGATGAAAAATAAATAAGTTAGACAAGATAAAAAGTACAGTTGAAGAAACTGATCGTAATTTTCATCTATGATCATATTCCTCAACACAATTTGAAATGTTAGTGAAATGTACCCAAATCACCAAGAAATGATTTAAACTTGTAACTATCGTATTGATAGTTTCAACAAGACCAATATTTTTCTTGTTAAATAGACAAATGTGTTTAATAACTAATCTTATCAAATTGCTTAGCTATTTATTTTATTAAGCCTGTTACACATCTGTCCTTCACGAAGGTTATGTAGAATGAAGAAGACATGAAGAAGATTAATCTTTACATTCGAGATATTTACTATCATTAACAATCACTACCGCCACTACATAATGTCTTCCTGATCAACTTTGGCCTCATAATCTGATGGGTCGGCAATCCGTCACGACCGGAAAGACTTCAGGTGCTGGACTCCGGGCTGCTACTGAGATTTTTCGATGGAAAAACGCTAAAACTTTATTGCCCCGACAGGACCTCGGGGTCTGCTACCTTATACCTACCCACTAGAACAACGAGGGTATCGAAACACCACCACCATATATTAAGCTACCTTCACCAAAATCAATTAGACGACAATACACCCTCCACCTATAATTAAAAAACATACAAGGAACTCCTTTTTGTCTGGATTTTCTAACTGTATATTCTCCGTGGATCCGTCAGATATCTTGTCGTATCCGTGCAATTTTGTTTCTTCATCACTCTCATCATAAAGATCACCACTGGGTGGGTAGCCTTCATCACTATTTGATACACTACCATTATGTTTTCTGTTGTCTGCTGTATCATCGTTTCTTTCTAAGTCAATTTTATTTCTCGTATTTGAACCTTGAGATCCGACCTATTATATATTTGGAAGTAATATAATATTAATTTGTAACTATTTTTGATTTATTATGTGTTCATTTCTTAAAATTTACTTACCATATAATCGATTGCTTTGCCTGCGAACAAAATAAATCTACTTATAAATATGACACAAAATCCTTGTAATTTACTTATGAGCAGACTAAATCTTGCATATACGTTAGGCTTAAGTTATTAACCTATATTTTCAATGTAAATGTGATAACTAAATAAATACCAGCCTAGGTATCTTGTATATAAAGTTTACTATCTTGATATAAAGTAATTAATAAAAAAATATTTGTAAGATATTGTCGTATCGCTATTTTTATATATCATGGCTAACCGAACATAAAAAAATCATCATATGCTAGCTGGAAATGAACATATACAGCCACATAAAATACCAAACTATAAACCGATAAAAATTTACAACAAAGGCCCGGAAAATACCTCTATGGAGCCTACAAGACAACATTCGATAAAATTCGAAATTTAAATAAATAATATGAATAATTTTAAATATTTACCAGAATTCTCGTGTCGTAGATAAATTGGGTTTACGTTGAACGTTCTGTGCAATGCAGTGCTGTCTTTAACCCTGAAATTTTCATCATCGTCATTATAATAAAATAATATATATTTACATTGATATTAATTTATTCTTTCCCAGTATTAATGGTAACACAGAACAATTTGAAGACATTTTGGTATGGCTTACATTTGTAAGCATTTTTATACGTAATTTTGGTAACCATTAAATGAAAATATGATAATGAGAAACTCCTTAACCAACGACTGCCACTTGGGCATATCTCAACGGAAGCTACCCAACTGAGTTATATACATTTATAGTGCATAAGGGTGTATGGCAACACAGGTGCATTCTCTGTTCACTCACTTTCATAATCAGATAGAACAGTGGTCACACGACCAATACTATAATATATATATATATATTATATAATATATATATATATAAAATATATTATACTATAAAAAAATGGTAAATATTTCTTACAACGCCAATGTCTATTGAAGGTGGTGCCTGCTAACATAGGGGCCTACCCTATTACCTTATCATTACCCTACCCTACCACCTTATCATTCTTCCTACCTATTATAATTATAAATATATAAACAAATTAATCATTCAGAGTACCAGGCATTCAGTAAATATGAAGAGCTCTATCCTTAATTTCCATTAGCGCTTAAATATTCCAACTGGGGTTTCGGTTATTCAAACATAATATCATTAACAGTTACATAGATGTTTCCTAATCCTATTATTTTCTTGTGGTCAAACTTGTCACGAATAACTGGTTAAAACTGGATTATTTTATAAAAGACACGAAAAAGGTTGTTATATATTTTTATTTATTTATTTCATTAGTGATTATAATTCATAATGTGCTCGATATTCAAGGAAAAATCATGGGGATTGCATGGAAGCAATAAGAAGGCCTATCTTCCTTGAAGTCCAGACGTCTCTATCGTGTAGCTTGCACATATGTAGATTATAAATTAATTTCTATTGGAGTGTCTACCGTTATAAATCGGTTAGCAGATGTCATCAAGGATTTTTCACCATCATAGATATTTCTTCTTTCATTAAACCTTAAAATGTATGTGATAACTATCAAAAAAGGAGATGAAGTGAAAAATTGAAAATAGAACTTACCACATGGCGGTACAATCGAAATTCACCATGAGCCATTTCGAAGGATTGAACGCGAAAGAGTCTGCCAAATCCACACCGTCCAACCAGTGTCTTAAATAAAATTAAAAAAAAAAACACTGTGAGCTAGTTCAACAGTAATTTCCAAAATAACTTTTTAAAAACAGCTCAAGGCATGTATATATATCAGATTTTATAACCAAAAATTTTATTCATTAGTTTTATTAAAAACTCGTAACACTTTTTCACCTGTATTCCGGGCAGATGAAGCAGCTGCCAGCATATGCAGCATCCACATGCAACCATGCAGAATGCTTCTCACAGACCTCGCCTATCTCCCGAAGGTTGTCGAACGCAACTGAACCAGTGGTGCCTAAAGTTGCGCAAACCTGCAAGTTTGTAAGATTATTAAGGTGTAGTGTTTCAATAACAAAGAGATAATCGCTCCGAAGCCAAGGGTATGGTAATGATAAAGGATCCAACACCCTCACAATACATGATGCAAGGGAATCCTCCTTGATTGCGACTTAATACAAAACTATACAGATGATAAAAATGTGTTGCGTTAGAATTCGTATTACATGAGGTCCCATTGGTCTACCGGTATAAGACAGCAGATCCTGGGAATAATAATCAGTTAATTCGGGCCGGTGAAATGTTATTGGGTTTCCTCCCAATAAAACGAACATCATAATTAGCATAATTATTATATAAATGAAATATAGTTAACTATGTGAGTTAATAGTTATATAAGAGTAACTACTGACTTACTTCAATTACTGAAAATCTACATTTCGAACCGGTGGTAGATTTACGTTCAATTTAAGCTTTTAAAAGTATATATTTTATGGTCATTTTGAATTAATTTCGTTATGGATTTAAACGTGTAATTAATCCCCTAAATCCGTGGTATCTTATTAATGCCATCTTCCTACAATTCAAGGACACATAGATTAAACTAGTACATCACCATAAGTCGATTGTCAACATTTCACGGGTGAGTAATGAAGTGAGTGTACAGAATAGCGCTACTGTTTATCGACTATTGTTGTGATCGAGACGTCGTTACCATATGTATTGACCGCTGTCGCTGTGTTTGGCGTTGAAACATCGAGTATGGTGGTAGATTAACGATTGAGTGGGTGCTAGTTATCAAATGTTTTTCTTTAATTGCACAATTTATGCAAAGTAAATTTAAATGGCAAGAATTATTGAAGTGAATACTTCTTTAGGCGCGTTGCGCTTGTTTATCGTAGGGGATAGACTCGTGGCTTCGCGTCACAGATATGTTAATGTTAATATAATTAAATCGTTGAAAGTACAAATAATATAAGTGTATTTTAACAATTATTTATATAAATTAAACTGTTTTAAAATTAATATTTTGTACCGAATTTGCGACAGTGTATTTTGATTAATAAAAAGCTATAAAATAAAAAGGGATAGAATTATTATTGATCCGGAAATTCGACAAATACATTAAACAGTTTCAAGTTTTCACGTCTATCAGCAGTCCCCATGACTGCCTGTGCCTATTGTAATATCATCTGCTTGTTAACTAAAGATATAATGAAGATCAAGTGTTACCATTACAAAAAAATTGGAAAAAAAAGTCAAAATTACAAATTCATACATGTTTTCCTCTAATTAATGATTATTAAAACTGAATGTCATATGCTTTTAAGATATTATTGAAGGACATGTTTTTCTTAATTTACTATATATAGGCAAAGGCACACTGGCAAATGGGTCACCTGGGCGATAGTATATGTGTAAGTTGTTTTTTTTTTTTATAGAATAGGAAGGCGGACGAGCGTATGGGCCACCTGATGGTAAGTGGTCACCAAACGCCCTTAGACATTGGCATTGTAAGAAATGGCAACCATCGCTTACATAGCCAATGCGCCACCAACCTTGGGAACTAAGATTTTATATCCCTTGTGCCTGTAATTACACTGGCTCACTCACCCTTCAAACCGGAACACAACAATATCAAGTATTGCTGTTTTGCAGTAGAATATCTGATAAGTGGTTGGTACCTACCCAGACGAGCTTGCACAAAGCCCTACCACCGTAACCGGGCTTGCAAAAAGCTAACAACAAGTAAATACAATAATAATAATAATAATGTCCCCCAGACCGATTTCGGCTACGGCGGCCAATCTCAAGAGAGATTAGCCAACTGCGCAGGAGATATTATAGTGCACAAGTGTGTGCGCAAACACAGGTGCACTCTCTCTTCCCTCATTCTCAAAGTCCGATGGAACGGCAATCCGACACGACCGGAAATAGTTCAGGCGCAGGACTAACGGCTTTACGTGCTTTCCGAGGCACGGGAGTGTACACACTTTCTGACTTCGGGCTGCTACTAAGAATTTTCGACAGAAAAACCCACTAACTTTTTATTGGCCTGACCTGGGAATTGAACCCAAGACCTCCGAGTCTGCGACCTTACATCAAGCCACTAGACCAACGAGGCAGACAAATAATACAATAATAATTAAATGATGAAAAGAATTTATTCGTCTATCAAGATAATTATTATATATTTAATTAGTGAACGTATTGTTATATATAATAAAATAATTCTAAAACTTTATATCTGTAAGTGTAAGTCGAGATGGCCCAGTGCTAAGAACGCGTGAATCTTAACCGATGAACGTGGGTTCAAACCCGGGCAAGCACCTCTGAATTTTTATGTGCTTAATTTCTGTTTATAATTCATCTCGTGCTTTTCGGTGAAGGAAAACATCGTAAGGAAACCTGCATGTGTCTAATTTCATCGAAATTCTGCCACATGTGTATTCCACCAACCCGCATTGGAGCAGGTGGAATAATCTCCAAAACCTTCAACCTTCTCCTCAAAAAGGTATAAGAGGCCTTAGCCCAGCTGTGGGACATTTACAGGCTGTTACTTACTTATATCTGTATTCAAAGATGTAGCTAAATACGGCACAAGGCTGATAACGAGAATAATTTAATGTAATAGGTACATCCAGTCACCTTATATCCGATTAGTCCAAAGATTGTCTGCTTAGTACATACTTAAATGAACAGCATCTTCAAAAGCGATCGTGCAAGCAATTATCGAGTAATGAAGTTTCGTATCACGAAAACGATGTGCAATTTTCGATATTTTTTTAAATAAAGAACATTGATTGTGTTTTTTTTTTAATTTAAAAAAAGGTTTTATGCAAGTATTACAATAATCGAATTATACATTCTAAGTTTGAAAATTAATAAAATAATAATACAATTGTTAATTTGAGTGGTTTACTGTCATAAATTAAATTTTAACTATTTCTTTTTATATTTTTACTGTTGTTCTAAATTACGATATTTAATAATAAATAAATAATAATTAAAAAAATATATACCTGTACAAAGTTAAAAAGCAAAACCCTTACTTAACACAAAAATTGAGAGAAATAATACAAGAATTGCTCATTTCATATTTTAAAATAGTTATAACTATTTTAATGAAAGTTTTTATTCATAACTGTTCCCTATTAAGAATTTATACAAGTATACTTCATGGTACATTTAGCGTAATGTAAGCCCTAACTTATCTAATTATTAATGAATTGTTCAGGAATCGCTGACTGATATTCCAATTAAAATAGGTATTAAGATAAAACTGCAAAATAAAATTGTGCACATGTCTTTTGGGTGTAAATGAAAATTTATTATTATTATTACTTTGCAATTAATTTTAATATCGCTAATACTTTCACGGTCATTTATCATGTAACTTATTTCAATTACTTTACTTTACGACTTGACTTAATTTTACGTTTATAAATCTAAAAATATTTCTAGAACAACTATTAAAATCATTTGAATAAACATTTCCCTAAGGTTTCATTAAAAAATAATAACAGTAATTTCAATCTCTATTGTATTTTTAAACATCTGCGTCGTATACGCTTTGGGACCAATTTGTTCAAGATTATTAACAAGTACCGAGGGAGATTTGTCGTCGACTTGACGTTTTATAGAATACTAAATATATTTCCAATTAAGTAATTTTAAGCGTAAGTAATTAATTGAAAATATACAATAATATAAAAAAATGGTATAAATGATTCTCATGAGAATTGATGTGTAAACATGCAAGTGCATATACCGATCTCACGCACGCATTGACGCACTTACAATAACAAATCTTATGTTGACGTAATCTGACGCTGGAAATCTCACATTGATGTCACTTAACGCTCAAAATCATACGCTTACTCGTCTGACGCTCGAAGTCTCAGTTAGCCTAGGGGCCAACTACGATACGATCCGACAGAGTTCAGGACGGCTTTACGTGCTTTCCGAGGCACGAGAGTGAATACATTTCGAAATAAAAAAAATACTTAAGCTTAAGTAGCTCACTGGAGTTAAACTGTGATTTACTTGACAGAACTGCTATCTTTTTACTGGCCCAAATTGGGGATTGAATCCTGGGTCTCTGTATCTGTAGCTTTTATAGCTAGATAACCATTAGACCAACGAAACAGTTAAGAGTAACATATTACTTACCCAGAATGGCACTAATCCCTTGGCCTTATCATTGAGGATAGCTTCTTCAAGCTTCGCGCCACGCATACACTGATGTTCATCAGATTCGATGTAGCGCATCCTTACCAGACCTGAACAAAATAGTTTTCTTAACCACACTCATATTATATAAATTAGCTAAGTAGACCAACTTATCTGCTTCAATTATAACTTAAAAAGCCGAGATGGCCCAGTGGTTAGAATGCATGAACCTTAACCGATGATCGTAGGTTCAAGCCCGGGCAAGCACCACTGAATTTTCATGTGCTTAATTTGTGTAAAAGGAGAAGAGGCCTTAGCCGCATTATTTAAAAAAAGTTAATGAAGAAATCGTGTGAAAACCTGCATGTTTCAAATAAAATACTGTTACACGTGTAATCGGTTGTTTATTGAAGCTGTTGAAATGAATTCAAAGCCATTATGCCTTATGAGATTAGAAGACTTTGTCAAATAATGCTAGGAATTACGGATTCTTATATACAATTAATACGATGAGGACCCGCTGTATATGAGACACTACTTTGCGATAACCATTGCTTTCGCACTATTGTTTGTCTGTCTGTATGACATAGCTTAGTATTTAGCTACTAAGACAGCTATACTTACCAATTAAACCAGCCTTTTCAACCGAAGAATGGGCTTGATCGGAACAGTAACATATCAGATGTCCCAGCAGCTCTGACGATTGCAAGTCAGAATTCAGGTTCGCCAGCTCCATGAGGGCTCGAGTTCGTGCAGCCAGCAAGCTGACCAGCGTTGCTTCGCTCGCCGTTGTCTATCAGACCGAGTTATATAAGAATATTGGACCTCGAAATAGATGAATCGCATGTATTAAGTGTGTATGATTATGTATTTTAAGACTGTTAATATTTATAATTTAAAGTTGTTTGTTAAAAATTAGTAATTTAAACAGTTGTTGATTTGATTATTTCATTTTCTTGGTAAAAGTGTACGGTATTATTGTTGTTGATTTAACTAAAAACTAAGATTATAAAAGCTCATGGCAGCAATGGATTGCAGCCTTCGTGATTTAATGTGAAGTACGTGAATTTTCATGTGCTTCATTCGTGTATAATTCGATGGCAGGAAAGTATATACGGACATCTACATAATAGCAATTTTTCAGGAGAGCACATTAAGTAAAAAATAATTACCATTTCTACATTTATGTATTAATTAACTTGAAATTTTTCATGATGATTTAAAATAACATTTTTTATTTATTGTATAACGGGTTTTATCACTATTTTGGTTTTTTTTCTGAAATAATGTAGCTGTATTTTTTTACTTTGTAAAAGCCTCAACGTAAAAGAAGACATCTGCCTGATATCCGTTTATTCGTTGTAATCAAAATAGAGCTCATTCTCATTCTCAAGCTCATTAATTAAAATATTTAATAAATTAAGGTAACAACCTCCAGACTTCTTTTTTAAGGATATTTAAAGAAATCTAAGTGACATAAAAACAGTATTTAACATTTTTAGACTAAAATTTTGTAGTCTTCATTTACTTTGCATATAACATTTCACATAGCTTCATCTACGTCTCTCAGTTAAACTCATTTAATATCCTAAACCACACTTTTGGTTTTTTTTTAATAATAATGCATATGCAATAATACCGTTTTATTTATTATTCGTTCATAATAATTTTATATTTTTGTTTATGGACAAAAAAATCAAAACTATTTTTAAGTAAATTATACTTTAGATTAACTATCAAAGAAAATCATTTTTTTATTAATTAATATAAATAAAGTATCATGCTTACATACAGATAAAAAAATGAATATCACTGTTTCTTAAAAGTATAATCACCCTTGAAATTTACAGAATATCAGGCTATTTTTAATCACTCAGTTAAGTGTTTTATTGGTAACGAGCTGTGCCCGAGGTTCCACCCGTGTATAACTTAAAGAAATCACTAAAAGCGGACTTATAGTATTTTAGTAATAACAACATTTTTAGTTTAATTTTCGTTTGATATTATTATTTATTGGCTTTCGCCGCATCCCGATCTAGATAGGGCATACAATTGGCCATGAGAAAAACTGAATTCCTTTAAATCTATTCCGATATATTTTAATATCGGTCTCTGTGCTTTATTTATTATGACTGCAAACGATACCTTCATAAGAAATTGTATCCTTTTAATACATAAAGGTAAATCTGTATTTAAAAAATAAGTACTTATGATTAACTAACTTTTAAAAAACGAGTTATTATAAATTTAACAAAACGATGAGAAGAAAATCTACGCAAATAATGGATTATTTTAGAACTAATTTATTACCATAAAAAAGGTTTATAGAATTTTTTTTTTATAGAATAAAAAAGCGGACGAGCATATGGGCCAACTGATGGTAAGTGGTCATCAACGCCCTTAGACATTGGCATTCTAAGAAATGTCAACCATCGCTTTCATAGCCAATGCGCCACCAACCTTGGGAACTAAGATTTTATGTCCCTTGTGCCTGTAATTACACTGGCTCACTCACCCTTCAAACCGGAACACAACAATATCAAGTACTGCTGTTTTGCGGTAGAATATCTGATGAGTGGGTGGTACCTACCCAGACGAGCTTGCACAAAGCCCTACCACAAGTAAATTATTTATATTAAGTCATTCTTAAATAATACACATTTGATATCGTGGACGCTTTTTTTATCTTTTAAGAAAAACAATTCTGGCATACGTGATTGTTGCTTAACTTTCACCGTTTACGCAGCGCACGCAACGGAATCTCTCAAAAAGACTTTATTTTCCCCGTTTCTGCAACATTTTTTATTGATGCTTAGCTCCTATTGGTTGTAGCTTGATGTTAAATATAACAGCTTATAGTCTTCTTTGATAAATGGGCTATTCAACGCTGACATAATTTTTAATTTGAACCGGAATTTCTTGAGATTAACGCGTTAAACTAAACAAACTCTTTAGCTTAACTAAACAATTATTTTCACTTTCAAACTACTTCTAATGGAAAAAAGAGATCAAAATGTTAACGATGAGGTGCGAATAAACTGAGTTATGATTATTTTAATTTTGCGTCGTCTGCTGCTGTTGATTCTCCTACGCTACTGTGTTTGATATTTTTGTAAAAATCATGGTAGGTATCTTAATAGAAACTAATATTGTAAGATACATAAATGTAGAGTGCTATAAACCCACCTATGCGCAAGAGTGTGATAAGTGACAGATGTCTTTGTTTGCGGTTCAATCATCTTTGGATACACAACATTTTGGCGTTTTTTCAAAATTCGAGTGTAGATGTATTCATTTACGTACCAGATAATTGTAATTACTTAGAAAAATTAAAAAAAATTAATACAGACTTGTAGATAAGGTTAATATAAGCTTATTTTCGTAAAAAAATGCATTTTCACAAAAATGCAGATGTCCTTATCTACTTTGCTGCCATCGAATTCATCTCGTGATCAGCGAAGGTAAACATCGTGAGGAAACCTGCATGTGGTGGATAAAATTCATCCATGTGCCACCTACCCGCAAAGGAGTAACGTTGTGGAGTAAGCTCCAAACCTTCTCTTAAAAAGGAGAGGAACCCTTATCCCAGCAGTGGGATATTTACAGGCTTGTACAGTGATTATCATTTTCATCAAAACTTACTTGAATCACTCCTCCTCCCGGACTATCGTTCTTCTCATTCAAGAAACACTCAGGAAGACCCAGTAGTTTGCCAAGCCAGTTCATAGCGATGGTCTCCAGTTCAGTCCCAGCCGGAGATGACGCCTAGGTTTGATGTACAAAATAACATCACATAATAAAATTGTAGATAAAGATAATAATAGTAATAAAGACTTATCATTGACAATATATATTTTTTTTTTTTTTTTTGCAACAAGTGTACACATTCTTAAAGACAATAGTATAGTGTTTTTTATTCATAGTTGAACAATTGGACATAATGATTAACCCATATGATATGTAAGCGATGGTTATCATTTCTTACAATGCCAATGTCTAAGGGCGTTGGCGTCGGCAAGCATATGCTCGTCCGCCTCGTATGCAATAAAAAAAAGAAAAGAATGATTACCAAATAAAAAAATAAAAAAATTAAATATCACTCACCAAATAAAAAAAAATAAAATTAAATTTAACTTACCCAAGTAAAACACAGAACATTTAACGCACTTGATAACATTTCTCCCATTATAGAGGGGTAGGACGTCAGCGCTGGGAAGTAAGCGTGCATGTGAGGACTTTGCCAGTGAACGATCTGATAAAAGAAATGCTTATTAATAATTAGTGTAATAACGAGTGTCAAACGTTTTTTTTTTAAATTAATAGTAAGAGAGCAGACAAAAACCGTTCTAGTTGAAATATTCAGAAGATACATAGATATATAATCCTGTGGAGCTTTCAGGCATTTTTTCTCAAGTTCGAAGTATTTCCTTCCGAACCTATGCTAAAATTTTGACAATCAATGAGCACGCACAACAGTTTTAAAGATAGATTTAATAGATAAATATAATTTACATTAAAGCTTTTAATAAAAACAGATAACAATTAAAAATAGTTACTGTACAAATCGTGACCGCGTGGAATGGTGGCAAGAATGCTAGCAGCAAATTCCGTTTGAATCGCAATAGTAATAATAAATATAATAACCACAACAGTTGTATACACCACATATAATTTATGCGTATTACCCCAGGCATAATATGATCCTCCACATCCTTAAATATATCGTCCCACTTTTCAGGCAGCTGCGGTGCTTCAGAGGGCAGCCGCTTGTGGAGATACCCTGGCTGGACTCCAGGATATACGCGGTGATCTCTGATGTTCTCGAGATAATCTGCTATGTAATCAACCATTTCTTTTGCTGCAACAAAATATTTTGAATATAGAACACGCTTACCTTTAATATATAGGTAGAAGATTCCTTGGCTACTACAACTGTATTTTTAAAAAGACGCACGCTAATTTAAAACCGCCATTTTGTTGATGGACAGAAAGGTAAAGTAATTGAATCATTAGCGCGACTTTTGTTGGATGTGTTCAAATGTGTTATTATGATTTTTAAGTGTAAATTTAGTGAGTAATTTACATCAATTTCGTGGTTTAGTGTACAATTCGTATATTTTCTCAATTCGAATTTTTATAAAATAAGTTTCACTTCTATATGATAAATATACTTTATATTAGTAATTTACAAAATATTGTCAATATTACAATGATAATTCTAATTGTGTATCTGATTACAACATTACTTTTCTTTTATATTACAGAAATCATGATCATTACATAGGATTTGATTTAAATTTACATTATTAATTTTTATTATTTTAGTCAAATTTTAAAATAGTCCCTCCCGATTCCCACCCGACGCAAAGCTGCCCATAATGCAGGCCGCATTTCCGCGTTGTATGGCAATGGACAACCTTTGTGCCAAGTGTGACCCGGAGCGACTGTCAAATCCCCTCTCTCTAAGGCGACAGCCAATTTCCCTTATTAAACTGAGGGCATCCGACCCCCAACATCCCGACGTCTCAACCGCTAGTAGCACAAATAAATAATTTTTAAATAAGGGGGATACTTCTCCCGTTTCCTCGCTGCTGCTGCTCTCTCACGCAGCCGCCCCAGCCGTCCGTGTTGTGTGGGCCAGGTGAGAGGCCGCGAAGGTATTGACACAGGTAGCATCCCATATCAAACTTCTTCCCCTTTGCCATAGGACCAGTGTCAAGCCATCCGGTCTCTTGCCATCGGAGCGACTGAGACCTGGTGGTTTCAGGACGCATGGGACATTCACCGAAACCAAGGCCCTCCGGACAATGTCGTTTAGAGCGTGGTGTCGGGGAAATCTCCCCGAGCATCGTCCGCAACTCAATGCGTGATGACCGTTGGCACCCACCATGGATCCGCAGATGCATCGGTGTGGTTGACAAACACCGCAGCCAAGGCGGAGATCCACAGCCACACGCAAAGAGTCACTGACCAGAAGAGTCCCAAAGTAGGGGGAAGGCAAAGCCTGCAACCAAGCTCCAGACTCCGCCCTCGACACCGCTCTGAGTCTGGCCAAATCCGCTCCCCCAGCCGCACTGACAAGTCGGTCGTGCTCAGACTTGTACCCCACATCGTCCCAAGAACGCTGCCTTTCTGGAAATCTAGGAAGGGGTGCATTCGGGAAGAGCGTCTCCCACTTCGCTACTCCCTCAGCAGGAAAAAGGTATAATAGTCCTGCCTCCATCGGACGATAAAATTTTAGAGACCAAACTAACAACCCCATGCGCCGATGCGAGAAAGGCAGGCAGACACACATCCCTCACTCGTCGCACACCTAGACCCCCAGACCGTACAGGCAAAGAAGCTTGGCTCCACTGGGTTTCATTCAATGACACATTCAAAATACTTTCCACCGTACACTTTAAGGAGCTATCAAAGGAAGATATATCTTGAGGGAACAACCAGACAGGAGACGTCCTTAAAAGATAGGTAATCTTTGGTACCGCAAAACACATTCTCAACAGAACCAAGGCTACATGCGCAGAGATCCCAGTGAGACGGTTCTGAGCAAGTATAAGAAGACGTCTCCCGACTTCAATAGCTTCGGAAACAGCCTCTGGAAAAATGGGTGAACCCAGAAGATTAAAGGTTTCACGAGACAGCTCCTTGAGGCCAGGTAGAATGGAAGAGAAAAGGGAGAATTTATTAAAGGGGCCGGCTCCACATTGAAAAAACTCGCACTTATCCGAGTTAATCTCTAACCCTAAGTCTTTAAAGAGGGGAATCAAAGTAAGGATATCTTGCCTCACGTCTTCTGGCTTTCCCCCAATAGTGCCATCATCTAGGTACCATATATTAAGAAGAGATTTTAAGGACAAGATTGCCTTATGGATTGCAAGGCTGAAAGTAAGTGGTCCAAGCGGATGCCCCTGCTGTGCACCAACTTGGGAAAGTATTAGGGAATTCTCGAAGAAGAGCTTCGAAGGGAACTGATAGACCTGTTGAAGAAATGGATAAAGAGAAGGAATTTTTCTACTGACCTCATCAAGGAGTACGTCCCTTTAATAATCATACTATAAGCTCTACTGTCCTGTAGACGCACGCGTAGATACCTTACTGTAATATTACATAGTTTATTCTCGTTATTATTAAACGCTTTGAACCCGAAAGATCCCATGTCATATGTGTCATCTCCGTGAAAAAAGAAACATTAAAATATTTTATTACAATAAAGATACATAACGCCCTGCACCGAAAAGCTTGCAAAGCCAAATACATCGCTATTTCTTTAACCGTATACAAATAAGAAAGGTGGTACAAGTATTTTGAAGCGAAGGATTTTTGAACGATAAATGGTAAATACCATTGCTGGTGAGTGGTACGTCCGCCATAGACATTGATACTGTTAGAAATACATACTCATTTTTTCTATTTAATACGCTAAGCATGAAATCAAAGTTGGTAACTACGGTAGACTCGCTCACTGTTTAAGTCATATCAAGACAGTACATTGATGTTTAACGGTAGTAAATCGATGAGAGAGAAAAACTAATATACCTTATTCGTAATATATTCTTTATATATTAAATATAGTTAGAAAGTTTCTTTATCTATATAACAGTATTGTCAAAAAAAAACGCGCGCTAATTTAAGACCGCCATTTTGTTAGTGGACAGAAACGTAAAGTATTTAATTAATTATTCGCGCGACTTGTGATTCGTTGAATGTGTTCAAATTTGTTCTTTGAATTTTTAAGAGTAATTTATATTAATTTATATGATTTGATGTTCTATTTTTAAAATATCAATTCGAGGTTTTTATAAAAATCATTTCAACTTCTAGATGCTAAATATATAATAATTATTTAATTTTGTTGGAATATTAACAATTCTATTTTGTTCTGTTTTCATTTATGTTTTAGTGTTACCAAATTAAATAAATTACATGAATTCTCTTACATGCTATTTTTGAAATTTATTTATTTTTAATTTTAATATTAACTTAAAATTAAATACATATTTTGATTGCTGTCATGTCATCGTTGTTGCGAGATATTCTAGAAGTCAACTTTCTATACTACACTGTTTATTTATCTACGAGTACATGAGCTTGCACGGATTCTTGAACGAGAAAATCTTCATGTAATTCCCATTATCTCTAAAATAGATCGAGCTTTCAATCTTGGTAGGACTTCGTGCAGGTCCTGTCTGGGTAGTTTACCGCCCATTAGATATTCTACCACCAAATAACAATACTTAGTACTTTGTTGGTCGGCTTGAGGTGTGAGTGCTCACTCACACTTAATATAAAAACGATGTTCAAAAGGAATGAAGTTGAGACGGGATCTTGGTGGTAGGTCTTACTGCAAGCTCGTCTGGGTAGGTACCATTTACTCATCAGATATTCTATCCCAAAACGTTTGTTTTGTTGTATTCCGGTTTGAAATTCTATCCCAAAACACCAGTATTAGTATCTGTTGTATTCCAGTTTGAAGGGTGAGTGAGCTAGTGTAACCACGAGCACAAGGAAAATAAAATCTTATTTACCAATGTTGATAGCACATTGGCGATGTAAGGGATCCTTAATATTTCTTACAGCACCCATATCTATGGCCAGTGGTAGCCCATTTAAGCGAACGCCTACCTATTTTATAAAGAAAACTATGCTTCCAGCAAAAAAACAGATTGCCAGGCGCAAAGTTATTTGTAATTAAATACTAAATTTGATTACGTGATTGAAATTAAGTCATTGAAATTCATAATCATTATTTCATGTCTTGTCTATAAATAAAATGTTTATAAGTCTATGGCAAATTCAATCAACTGGTACTCTACAAATCTAATTGTAGACTTACAAACGAATGGAATAATGCAGAATGCGATCTTGGTAAATCACAAAGAACGGACATAGAACCTGAAAAAAGTCTATTGATTTAAATTTTAATTACTTTTAAAAGAATTCATTTTAAATTAAATAAAAAGTATTTTTATTTGATCAACAAAAAGACGATAGACAACCCGTCTATGTATGTATATATATATATGTATGTTTCTTCTCTTTTTTTACAGAATAGTTAGGCGGACGAGCAAATGGGCCACCTGATGGTAAGTGGTCACTAACGCCCATAGACATTGGCATTTTAAGAAGTACTGCTGTTTTGCGGTAGAATATCTGATGAGTGGGTGGTACCTACCCAGACGAGCTCGCACAAATCTCTACCACCATACAAAATCTCTTCTATTGAATCTCTAGCATCATTAAGTTTTTATTTTAATGCTATATATAAATAATAAAGTACCCATACCGTGTTTCCTTAATATACATTAAAACAGTAACAGTAACAGCCTGTTAATGTCCCACTGCTGGGCTAAAGCCTCCTCTCCCTTTTTGAGGAGAAGGTTTAGAGCTTTTTAAACCACGCTGCTCTAATGCGGGTTGGTGGAATACACATGTGGCAGAATTTCAATGAAATTAGATACATGCAGGTTTCCTCACGATGTTTTCCTTCACCGTCAAGCACGAAATGAATTATAAACACAAATAAGCACATGAAAATTCAGTGGTGCTTGCCCAGGTTTGAACCCACGATCATCGGTTAAGATTCACGCGTTCTAACCACTAGGCCATCTCGACT
The DNA here is from genome assembly GCF_905147045.1 of Nymphalis io. Taxonomy (NCBI): domain Eukaryota; kingdom Metazoa; phylum Arthropoda; class Insecta; order Lepidoptera; family Nymphalidae; genus Nymphalis; species Nymphalis io. The sequence goes on along the minus strand of NC_065915.1, from coordinate 4,842,291 downwards.
CTATTTAAATCAAAATTCGAAATGGAGGGCCTCAAATTTCAAAGTGCCTAGGGGCCTTGGATCACTAATTCCGAGTCTGAATACGAATAAATAAAAATACTAAAGACATTTTGTCCGAACGAAGTGACTACATTGATACTTTATAGAATACAAAACAATTTATAAGTTAATATGGCTTGTATTGCTATCCCGTATGTTCAATCGTTTACTTCATCCCCTAAGCCTTTTTATGGAGGGTGTTTATTTGCGTTTATGAGATTCAATACAAATCTTTATTTGCTTCGAAACAATATTGAATTTACTTGTTAGAATCATTTATGTATTGTGATAAAAAAAAACTATTTGTCTCGTGAAATGAGCTGCTGTATTTGTTATTAATGTTAGCCTATTTCTAATATATTTATATGTTATTTTTTTATAAATTAATTTGTAAATAATAAGTTATTTCAATACAAAGTTGATTACGAGTATAAATTCACTTGATATAATGAAATTTAACTTTGTAATACATAATAAAAAGTACATATTATTTTCTTTGTAGTTTCTATTCAAAATAAATCAGATTGATGTTTTATCAAAATCTGTCGAGGTATATTAAATTTATAATTGTATAATAATAATGTCCTCCAGATAGGTTTCGGCCACGGCGGCCAATCTCAAGAGAGATTAGCCAACTACGCGGCTTTACGTGCTTTCCGAGGCACGGGAGTGTACACACTTCCAAATTCCAAACTCCAAGAAAAACCCAATAACTTTTTATTTACCCGACCTGGGAATTGTACCCAGGACCTCCAGGTCTGTGGCCTTACATCAAACCTCTAGACCAACGAGGCAGTCAAACAATAGATTACAATATAAAAACTTAGTCTAAAAAAAGTAAAAAAACATGTATTAAACCAGAAAAATAAATATCTGTATTTCAAATAACAGTTCTCTTCGATATAAGACATATTTGAAGTCTACAGGTTTTTTTTTTTTTAATATAACTTTAAATGTAATTTCTAAATAAAATTTTTGTATAAATATGCAAAGACAACACAGTTGACTGCCTGCTTGTCAACCGATTATCTTTTTTGTTTGGTAGACATTGACGAAGCTTGAGTGCTATAAAAAAAAAAAGAGTTTTGTAACATTATTTAACATCATCCATCAATTGATAGCAAACGAGATTGATAATAAAACAGGCACTATACCGTGCTGTGTGTTGCTACGCAAGATGAAAATGCTGCATATTTTGCACCGGAGGCCTAAAGTTGAGATTAGAAGTTGAGTTAAATAACACTACAGCTCAATTGCATTGCTCGCGTTATATATACATTTATTTAAATTAAAAAGAAAATTGTACATACTGAATTTCTTGTGACATATATAGATTATTATAATTTTTTATATGAAAAAAGTTGAGAAAGCATATTTAGTAGCTTTCTTAAAAGTGAAATGTAAAAAACTATTTATGTAAGGTGGGCAGGCAAACAAATCATATGATGGTAGGTTTACCTATTAGTACCGTTCGATTTGGTGGTAGAATAATAGATTTTTTTGTTTGAACTAATTCTAGCTGTTGGTCACATTGGTTTTGATAGCGTCACCAGTAATGATATTAAAGCCGGATGTTAGGAGCGAACTCAAGGGCTTAGAATACGTGCGTCCTATGGACGCCTCCTGTGAGACTGGCCATCGGCTTATGACGTGGATGTCAAGAGAATGATAATCATGGACTGCACAAAGTTCTGCAATTGCTAATTATCTAAAGGTATGTATGTAAACCGTTATACATAAAGGTATCTAGTACCAGCTAATAGACGTTTGACATTGATAAATTAATTAAAGCAAGCAATTATTAATCTCACTAATATTAGTATTTAAATAATTATCTTGCAAGTTCATAAAACTGCTTTATTTGTACGTCGCCTGAATATAAATGTTTTATTTATGGGCCCAAGGTTGATATGCTGTTATTTATGTATTATTATATACTTAGGCATTGATAGTCTGACACTTGACGTATCTCCAATTAAAAAAAATAAACCAATGGACACTCCAAGTGCAGTGCGTAAAAAAAACATTCTAACTTACGGAGTTTTTAAACAAATATATGATAGATGTCAGAAGTTGTACTCTGATATTGCACATTTAAAAAATAATATATATACTGTAGAATTACATAGTTTTCACTCATCATCATGAAACGATTCAAAAATTTAAATTAATTATCGATTAATCTCATAAGTGTCATCTATTTTATACGTGACATTGGCAGAATATTTTGCGCTAAAATACCGTTTATAAACGCCAGAGAAGAAAAAAATAACGAAAAGAAATAATAATAAAAATAATAGTGTCAAAGCTAATTTCAAACTTCTCATCAAGTAAAGTGTGGTTTAATTTAACAAAACGCGTAATAGTAATGAACAGGGTTCAAGTCATTAGACTCCAATTCTTTTTTGCTACCAAGCCTCTTCATTCGGCTCTGACTGAAGACCGGATGAACATGTCTGTTTGTCCTGAGTCTGTGTGTAATTATCTTTATAAATATGTATTTACAAAAGAAAAGTAGTCTATATAGTATATCAGTTGTCTGGTTTTCATAGTACAAGCTCTGATTAGTTTGGGATCAGATGGGCGTGTGTGAATAATGTCCCAGGATATTATTATTATATAAACATTGTTTAGTATGTGATGAGTTGAACAATGCTGTCTTCTTTTTTCGAATGTCAAATCAATAATGACAGAAAGGGAGAGATCAGTGTTTAAGTAAACAGTCGCTAAGCAACATTTATAAGTAATTACTTTAATTATTTACGGCCTTACGTATGTTTTTTTAGCGGGTGATCTGTTAAACAATGTGTCTTCTTCTTTCAAATGTCAAAACAATAATGACAGAAAGAGATAAATCAATGTTTAACAAAAGTTGCTAAGCTACGTTTATAAATAAGGTCGTTATCTGATATTTTAATTTGTTAATATATAAAAATGTTTTAACTTTTACAAAATATTCTATCACACACACTGTGTGTGTGTCATACACAGGAGCGTGTATATATGTGTGTTAATATACAAAGTTGACTCACCTTTAACACGGAATTCTGTGTGATCCATGATGTTGTATTCTTCTAACTTTTTTCTGGAACAAGAAAAAAATATGTACATATCCGATATATGTATGTCTTTGAAACAATATGTTATAAACGATATATAATAAAATATAATATTAGTATCTTCATAATATCTACTCGTGGAATCTAGGTTTTTCATCTACATAAGTAGCATCTTATATAGAAAGTGCATATGGCTTTGTGGTTGAAATAGGTAAATCTTAAACGAAAATTTTATGAATTTATGAATGTTTTTGCAGCATTTGTTCAAGACTAAATCACATTATATCGAAAGTTCGTTAAATTTCCTTTTTCGTTAATAGATGGCGCCAGTTGTCTTTTAAATCGCGCTTTAGTTATTTCTTTCTGTAAATACTTAACAAGGCTTGGTAAAGGTGGTTGACAAGGTTCGGTAGTTTTAATCTAAAAGTATTACAGTTCAATACTACCGAATATCAAACACCATCAACACCATTACTACAAGTTTTCACCAAAATTATCGCAGGTATAGTTAGGAGATTCCTTGATCCATACGTCGTTGAAAAAAAAGAAGTGCGCTAATTTAAATCCGCCATTTTGTTAGTGGACAGAAAGATAAAGTAATTAATTAATTATTGGCGCAACTTGTAATTTGTTGAATGTTGAACATATTGCGTTATTTAAATCATTAAGAGTAATTGAGTAAGAAATTCACATCAATTTATATGATTTGGTCGTTCTATTTTTAAAAATACTTTAATATAAAATCAGTTTCACTTCTGGACGCTAAATATGTCATATAAAACTTGGCGCGTTGAAATTTTCCAATTATATTCATTGATATCTTATATATTTAATTGTTTAAATACTATTGTATTATATAATACCTGTAGCCTATGTATAGTTATTTCGTAATTTATCGCCCCCTCGTCCACAATCAATACTAATTCAGCGCACGGCAGTACACTTGCAGGGCTTCTTTGGCTTAAGGGATTATTAGACTGTTTGTGTGTGTATCAATAATGGTGCAACCGAAATTCAACGTTTTACTACAAAATATTGTTGGTCCAATATATGATTAATAAATCATATTTAAGAAGACATTTCATCTCTTCTCTCTTCCACTCTATCTTTCTTCTCTTTCTCCATTTTTCATTAACACGTTACACGTTACATGTTACACTAAAGTGCGACCTTGAAAAAATCGTCTGTTTTTTTTTATATTCGACACCTTATACTTTATAATTTATTTATTGTAAAATAACTGCTGTAACCATACTCATTAAGATCTTATCCAGAAACTTGATTAAATATTAGCATAATGTATTCATTATGTTATCATTATAATTATCATATCTTGAAAACATCATTTTAAAGTAGGCCCTTAACAAGCACTTCTGTATAATCTCCATATTAAAAGGAAACCACCGGTTTCAAATGTAGATTCCACCAATAAGAAACCGACTAGAAAATGGTCTTTCCGCCAATGAATTAACAATATAAATATATTAATTAAAATTTATTTCAAATCCTGATCGAAAAACAACAAATCAAATCGATAGGAACGCGCACACACACTTTAAACTCAAACAGACACTGTTGTAAAAAATATTAATATGTCTTAATTCTTTTTATTGTTTGTGGACTCCCTCAAACTACAATTTATATAACACTTCTCACCTGTGGCTTCACTTTGGGGGTAGTGTTGCTAGGTATTAAAAGTAGCCTATCGCCTTCTTTAGAGCTCAATCTTCTTCCCAATTTAACAGAGTTCTTTCACATTTATTATACACTAGTTCCTGGCCGTCGCTTCGGCCATGTTTAAGGGAAGGCGACAGTACCCTAGGTATGACGTTTTCTCTTCCCCTGTCAACGTGTATGCAGACTTACGTGATCAATTGAGTAGTTAAGACGTGTAAACGTAATAAGCAAATTCACTTTCATTGCATTCTAACTAATCAGAGCCGAGATGGCCCAGTGGTAAGAACGCGTGAATCTTAACCGATGATTGTGGGTTCAAACCCGGGCAAGCACCACTGAATTTTCATGTGCTTAATTTGTGATTATAATTCATCTCGTGCTTAACGGTGAAGGAAAACATCGTGAGGAAACCTGCATGTGTCTAATTTCACTAAAATTCTGCCACATGTGTATTCCACCAACCCGCACTGGAGCAGCGTGGTGGAATAAGCTCCAAACCTTCTCCTCAAAAAAAAAAAAAGAGGAGAGGAGGCCTTTAGCCCAGCAGTGGGACATTCACAGGCTGTTACGGTTAACTAATCAGAATTTTTTGCCTGGAAAACTTCGCTATATAGCAATAAGTCCGCCATAATTATATTCTAATTAGATGTATTATGTAATTTTTTAATCTTTGTGGTGTACAATACTGTATATTCTCTGTGAAGCTTCTAGATGATCTGTGAAATTGTTTCTCATGTAAAGCAAATATTATAAAAGTTAATAAGAGACGTCTAAAGTAAAGACAATACCACGGGAGACAGATTATGATGTATCGCAGGAAGACAATTTAAAAAATAAACGTTCCCAGCTATGTATTTATCTTAAACTATTTCATTCTCACTGAATTCGAAAATGGAACGCTGGAATCGCTTTTATTCAATATGTTCTTCTTTTTTCAATTGAATATAAGTTGCCAGTTAATTGTCAAAAAAAATCTCGACTTATTTATATTTTAATTTATCTTTATTAATGATAACGTCGAATTATTATATCTCTATTTTGAGTGATGGACAAGTCAAAAATTTATAACATATTTCAAAATACAACGCAAATTAATTATGGCTTAAAAAAAATACTAATGATTGAGTGTTACCATAGTTTGACAATTTAGAATGTATTTTTGACGCTTATGCATTTTTTTCGGACATATTAACTTCCTCAAAAAAAACTCGTTTTAATTTTTCAATTCAATTTTAATTTAAAACAGTATTTGTTTGTCCACTCATTATATACATTACAAAATACATATCAACCTAGAAGACTTTTTATGTATTGTAATTATTAATTATTATTATTTAAATAATGTTATTTTAGCTAAGAACGGCTAGCATTGAAATTATTGACCAAGATTTCCTGTGAGTTTTCAACGGATTTTTTTTTTTAATCTTGAGAATTAGGATAAATTTTGTTTTTTTAAGGTGAGCTACCTTAAAAAAGCTCTTCGTCATGGAATGAATAGTGATTTTATATTTTTTTTTACAATTTTTACGTTTTACAATTTAGGTTATATAAACTTGTAACTTTGATTATTATCAATATATCGAACGGGAAGGTAAATATAAATATTTATTACTACTTGTTGTAAATTATAGACATCACCTCTATGACAACTAACTTTATTTCTTTATCATCAGCCATGTATAGACTTAACTAATAATAGTCAATCACATTTCCTCGAAAATAAGTAATTCTTTTTTCACGTTTCTTTTATAAATTTAGTGCAATCCTTACATTTTAAATATTAATATTTAACAAAACCGCTGTCACCATGTTGTAAATTACAGACATCACCTCTTTGACAATTAATTTTATTTCTTTATCACCAGCCAGTTATATACTCAACTACAACATTACTGCTTATTAAATCTTATTCTAGAGCTGTATCCGCGGTCACTCGCGTCATAACTCAGAATTGTTAAATAACAATTTCCTTAGCTCTTTTATTCAAAAATGAAGGATTTTCATACAAATTTGCATCCCCTTTATCACATCTGTAGGGATTAAATGTTCAAAAATCCTTGCTTAGTACAGACCTACTATGTAATACCGTGTTCAAATTTGTACGGTGCTAGCCTCAATAGTTTGGGTTGTGTGTGTGTGTGTGTGTGTGTTAGATAAATAAGTTTTTCGATACATCTACTAAGGTTTAGCTAACGTTAGCCTTGCAAGGGTATATGAACTGTTTTTTGGACACCACATTATTACTTTATTCTGTAAGTAAGCCACTGCCCATGATATTGGCGATATAAGAAATACCAACCATTCCTTACATCGCCAATACACCACCAACCTTAGGAGCTAAGATGTTCTTTGTGCCTGTAGTTACACTGGCTCACACACTCTCCAAACCGGAACACAACAATACTGAATATTACTGTTTGGCGGTAGAATATCTGATGAACGTGTGGTAACTACTCAGAGGGTCTTGCATGAAGCCACGTTTGTACATTTTTTTTACAAATTATATGCAATAACCTTACTCGTATATTGTTATTCTATCTCTCTCTTTCTGTTAGTGAAAACAGTAACAAAACCCGTTGCATGGTATAGAAGTAAGCGGAGATACAAACAGGGACAAATAGTGACTTTGTTTCATTCTATTTATAATAATAATTATTTTATATATTTCGACCAATCGCCATGTCGCAGTACTGCTGGATTTTGCTAGTTAAGATAAAAAATTGTGAAGTCAGCACGCGTATATTTAGGGTATATATATGCACATATATAGGTAGGTGCATACATTTGAGCCGCCATTTGTATCATCCATGCGCAACTAATCTTGAGAACTAAGATGTTAAGCCGTTGTCACCCACCATTCCAACCGGAACTCAATAATACTAAGTATTATTTGTCGGTTTAATTTTTAGTAAAAAAATCGTATGTGTACGTATTACCGGCTTATTGTTTATTTATATATAAGTTACCGGATAATTAGAAGGACCATTTGTTTATAATAAACTTTTTTTCGCCTTTTGCATGTAGAGGGGTTGGTGTTGTTTATCACACCCTGTTACGTTCATTAAGTATGTAACAAGTTGTATTTATTTATTTATTCAATCTAAGGAAGAAAAAAAGTTATGACATATACAAAAATATTTATAACATAAAAAAAAACATATACCAATTTAGTCTTCAAAAATAATTAAATCAAAAATACATAGCAGAATCATAATTTTGCTAAAAAAGAATAAATATACAAATTGTATTAAAAAAACTAAAATAAAAAATTCATGATGATCGATTGAGTTAATACATTAAAACGTAACAAACGAACTTTTTATAAATAAATAAACAAAAAATTATCAGCAGTTTGTAGCTATCAATGAAATCTAAATTATTGACGCCAATTAGGATTTAGTCCCGAGACGAGTCGTGTCCCGGGACTTTTGCCAGATTGAACAGTCTCGTGACCCGGGATTTACAAGTCGAGACTCGGGACTTGCTTCATGCTTGCTCAACATCGTATCATGGCGATGTTTTTTACAAAATATACTCATATATTACTAATCTTTATAATTAAAATTACACTAAAAAGAATTGATATATTTTTTTGAATAGCTTTCGCCCGCGTCACACTTAAGTCTGTTTGTTTAATGTATATGTATATATCATATGTAAAATATATAAAAGTTTAATATTAAAAAAAAAACTAGAAATTTGTGAATTTAACATATGAATTGCTAAGACCTAAATAAATGTGTAAAACGTTGTTAAATATTTAGTTTGAGGAAATCAAAATAATAAAATGTTTGTTTAATATCCGGCAATTACAGCTGACAGTTACAGTTCAATGCATATTCGGTGTTTCCTGTTGGATTTACCACGAATCATTATTAAGTGATAACCCATATATATATATATTTATCCGTAAACACCAATGTGTACTAAAACATATGGTTGTATCAACCATGTCAGCACTTCACGTCTCGGCCTCCTTCACCACTTTTTAACATAACATGTGTTATTTCTATTATGACTGCCTCGTTGGTCTAGTGGCCTGATATAAGGCCGCAGACCCGGAGGTCCTGGGTTCAATTCCCAGATAGGGCCAATAAAAAGTTATTGGGTTTTTCTATCTGGAATTTGGAAGTGTGTAAACTCCCGTGCCTCGGAAAGCACGTAAAGCCGTTGGTCCTGCGCCTGAACTCTTTCCGGTCGTGTCGGATTGCCATCCCATCGGATTATGAGAGTTAGGGAATAGAGAGTGAACCTGTGTTTGCGCACACACTTGTGCACTATAATATCTCCTGCGTAGTTGCCTAATCTCTCTTGAGATTGGCCGCCGTGGCCGAAATCGGTCTGGAGGACATTATTATTATTTCTATTATAATGCAATATTTTCATAACAAAAATGTTTTATTATTATATTACAAAGGGATGCTATCGCCAATAACTGCAATTTACTGGTGGTAGTGCTTTGTGCAAGCTCGTCTGGGTAGGTACCACCCAGTCATCAGATATTCAACCGCAAAATAGCAGTACTTGGTATTGTTGTATTCCGGTTTGAACGGTAATTGAGCCAATGTAATAACAGGCACAAAGGACATAACATCTTAGTTCCCAATGTTGGTGGCGCATTGGCTATGTAAGCGATGGTTAACATTTCTTACAATGCCAATGTCTATGGGCGTTGGTGACCACTTACCAACAGGTGGCCCATTTGCTCGTCCGCCTTCCTATACTATATAAAAAAAAATTATAAAGAAGGAATTTTAAAACCTATTTTAAAATTATTAGCTTAGAACAAAGAATAGGCCTATTATACCTTATGTTTCTATACAATCTACTTCGAAATAAAATATACTTCCAAAACTTACTTTCTTAAATAAAGTTCATCAGAAGGCCCTATAGATATCCTCGAAAACCTATTACGCTCTTAGTACCACCTCTCTGCAGAACTGTTTTTGCACAAAATACACCAACACCACGTTTATGTTAACTATACAATGGACTTAGTGGGTTGCTAGATACCGTTATTAAAGATTGTTACAATAATATTTTATGTCAATGCAAAACTTCTACTTAAAAAAGGAGAAGTGGCCATAGCCCAGCAGTGGGACATTAACAGGCTGTTACTGTCAATGTAAGCTTGTAGTATTTTGTAATGTAGCATCTAAGACGTTTTTGTTATTTCGGTTCTCTTTGTTTTTTAATTTTTATTTTGAAGCAATATATATTTTTTAATCCCGCAATAGCCTGTACTTGACACATTTATTATTTTAATTTATTAGTTATATTTCTGTTATTGTTAAATATTAGTCAAACACTTTAATACGTTGAAATTGTAATCGGCGCAAGAACATTGTATGCAGTGTTTGCTTTAAAATGGGCGTACTTAAAATATTTTGGTTTCAGTACATAATTTTTTTTAAATATTGTTTTACATAAATAGCAATCCGCTAGCAAACCTTTATAAATAAAACCTTATTCTCCAAAATCTGCCTAGAGGCATTTACGTTGCCTAATGTTTATTTCGGGCCTGCTAATATCATAAGGCCGATTCGTTTTTGTTTTCGTTTGTACGCGTTAATCTCTGGAACTACCATTGGAAAATTCTTTTTGGATTTTTAGTCCGATTCCTGAGGAAGTTTATAGACTATTTAAAATTTTATGACCCAGGGGGCGATGCAGGACTCCTTAACATGGGGAACCGTAATAAATAAATTAATATAAGTTTTATGTTTAAATTTAATTCAACTGAATTAAGATTTTTTTTGCAATTTTTAATATATCGTAGATACTATTATGAGACTATAAAATAACAAAAAATATATAAAAATATATCAAACAAAGAAGTTTATGAACTTATAAAATATAAAAAAATCATTAAACATACTCACCTCTATCAAATATTCGGTGGAATTGCACAAGGAAAATCTATTTTTTTTTAAATTGTAATATTAAGAGCGTCCGTGCCACACTGCTTAGTGGCGAGGTATTGGATGCCTTTTATAGGGGGTGAAGACGTTGCGTACAATACGACCGATTGGACAACTGGTTGTTAGACTCATTGGGTGGTATGTTTGTGTAAACGAAGGCGGATTCGTAAAGCGAATCGCTATTTAAAAAAAAACTGTCTACACAAGCAAGCTCTTATAAACGCTTAAAAATTATCATTTTACAATATTTTATTTAACATAAAAATAACACCTTTTCGAAATGTATCATCGAGACGAAACGCTTAGTAAATCAGTATAACTTTTTAGTTAATTAAATTAACAATTAAAAATTCCTAGATGAAATATGTGTTCAAATAACGACTTTTTTCTAGTTTCTTGTAAAACTTATTGTAATAATAAATGCGTTATCTAAAGAAGATTTTCTTACAATATGTTATTATGAGTAAATTGTTTTTTTTTCATTAATAATTTTTACTATTATACCTTAAGTTCAGTATTGTTGTTGTATCGTTGTTGTAATATCAAATTGTTGCTTATAAAATCATAATCAGGATATGTAGAATATAATGTATTATACTTTTCAGCATCATTTATTTATTAAGACAACACGCATATATAGAATTCATATTGAAAGCTATATACTAGGGAAGCTAATTTTCTTCTTAATACACAACAATCTAGATCGGATCTCCTAGCAGCAGCTCATCCAAAAATTTGTATTATATTGTCACCAAACCTATGGACATTATGTACAAACACGTAGCTGATGGATGTCGAAATGACTATATGACTTTAAGTGGTTGGCATTAACTCAGAAACATCAAATAGCTTCTTCTAGTATATCTAAGCAGAAGGAAGAGGGGTTCAGATCGTTGAAGGCGGATAGAAGATATTGATGCTAAAGCGTGTGGAGTATGACTATTAGTTTCAAATTCAATTTCATTCATTCATTCATTGTACAAACAATTCTTCTTCTTTTGCCTAGCGTTTTCCCGGCCTAGTTAAGCCAGGGTCCTCTTTTTTATGTTATACGTAGTTCTGATGATAAAGGGTCACCACCGCCTATAGACATTGGCGATCTAAGAAGTATAAACCATCCTTAAATCCTTATCCTTAAATCGCCAATGTGCCACCAACATTAGGAACAAAGATGTCTGTTGTGCCTCAGTTACACTGGCTCACTTACCCTTCAAACCGGAACGCACCAATAGTAAGTATTGCTGTTTGGTGGAAGACTATCTGATGGGTGGTTACTACCCAGACAGGCCTGCACAAAGCCCTACCACCAGTAAACCACCACGGTCAATATTGTTTTATATATGCTGGTCAGTATGGTGTTATATGGGTACTTGTTATTGTACTTAGCTAAGACATTATTAACAATAGAAATTGTTACAGTTATGTATAAAAGATATATGATAATCGTGGACTTCATTATATAATTTATGAGGAAATTCAGCCATATATTATTTTCGTGAAATTCATTCAAATTATTCTTTTTGTATGTCCACAGCGTACGCCGTGAAAACTATCAAGTTACATGATTTTTGCCGACTTATCTTTAGCTTATATGCATATATATATTAGGCTAGACTAGGCTAGGTTATATGTATAATATGTTGCCTATATTCATTTGGAATAATGTACCTTCAAATATTTAAATATGTTTCGAATAGTATATCTAATATACTTTCAGTGTGTACATGGAGTAACAAAATTCGCTCTCTTTTAAAGTATATCTTTTGAATTATATGAAAATAAAATCGCTAAATAATTAACCCGCTCCGCTTATGATTAATCTCTGCGGAATATAAAAATCAGAAAACGTTACAAGTAAATACTTTTAATAGATTTTCCGGATAAACTTTAAGCGATCGTTATCTTAATATTATTGTGTATACATAATATGTGTGTATATATATGATACATATGGTAAATGGTTAACAGCCTCCGCTATATTTAACTTTTTTTTCGTGAATTACACAGGGGTCTCACTTTCTGAATTCTAAATTTGAAAAGAATGATTTAAAAATACTTACTATGTATGTATGTATATAATAATAAGTAACTTTTAAGTTTCATGCCCTCTTCAGAACGGGTAGCTTTATATTTAATTCAATATGTAACATGATTCAAATATGCCCTTATAAGCTCATTTCGATAAATAATTATTTGATTTGATTTGAATATTTTAACTATTCTTGTATAATTACATTTAAATTTCAATAATATTAAAAAAAGGTTAATTAATTGTTCAATTTAATTTCGGTAAAAAATAACTTTGACTACTCATTAATATGAAATATTCGCGGATTAATAACCAATGAGGCCTTTTTTAATAGCTAACTGAAAATAATATGAAACCGCTATATACAATACGCAGCAGATACGGGGCCAAGCGCGAATGAACACCAAAGATCTTCGAGCAACACTGTTGCATCCACATAACCATTTCTTTACAGAATACTAGTAACAATTGTTAAGGAATTATTTTACGCACAGTAAGTACAGTAACAGCCTGTGAATGTCCCACTGCTGGGCTAAGGTCTTCTCTCCCTTTTTGAGGAGAAGGTTTAAAGCTTATTCCACCACGCTGCTCTAATGCGGTTTGGCAGAATACACATGTGACATAATTTTAATGAAATTAGTTAAATGCAGGTTTCCTCACGATGTTTTCCTTCACCGTCAAGCACAAGATGAATTATAATCACAAATTAAGCACATGAAAATTCAGTGGTGCTTGCCCAGGGTTTGAACCCACGGTCATCGGTTAAGATTCACGCGTTCTAACTACTCTCGGCTTTTTACCACTAGGCCATCTCGACTTTTTTTTAAGACGTACAGCTTGTGTTACAATCAAAAAACGTTATTCAACATGGAAGCATTACTTATTGATAGTCAAACTAGAAACTATCACCGGTTCGGAAAAGAAACAAACATGAGAAGAACCTTCCAAAGAAACTTAGCGTGTTTTTTTATCATGTTTACAAATTTTCAATATAAAAAAATAGCCAGGAGGCGATCGTGTCATTCCCAAGGTATGCTATCATCTATAAATTCATTAATTGTACAATAACCTGTAGCTCACAAGCGTTCCTTCATATATATTTTTTTAATTTAGCAACTGATTCATTTTGAACGCTTTCTAAGATTCTTTTGTAAAACCGTACACATTACACCACAAAAGAATTACTGACTCTATGCAGTCGAGTAAGTATGTATTTGTAAGTAATAATTTACTGGTAGGGCTTTGTGCAAGCTCGTCTGGGTAAGTACCACCCACTAATCAGATATTCTAACGCAAAACAGCAGGCACTAAGGACATAGCATCTTAATTTCCAAAATTGGTGGCACATTGGCGATGTTAACATTTCTTACAATGCCAATGTCTATGTCAATGGGTGTTGGTGACCTTAACATCAGGTGGCCCATATGCTCATCCGACTACCTATTACACAAAAAAAATAGTTTATATTTGGAGTGGGTATGTTTGAAAAAACACAATATAAATAATGTATACTAGAAGATGCTGCGTGTTTTATATCAAAAGATTTTATATTATATATAAAATCTTTTTCGAAACACGCAGCATATATCTATGTGGCCGTGTGTGTGCTATATAAGTGGAGCTTCGCAGTTTCAATCGCTTTAAATTTTGATATTGACGTGACAAGCGTTTTGTTTTTGTTTATTATAATTGCATTGTATTTAATTAATATAATTTAATTGGTAGCAATAAATTGTTTTAGAAGAAATAGACCAGAAACTCACTAGTTTCTAAGCTTGATGCCGGTTCTTATAGAATCTTCATTTTAAATCGCTAATTTATTCCTGTAACAAAAGTGCTTATGAGAGAATTTATAATGTATTTATTTTTTATTTATACTAAGGCTTCAAATAAGCTTGCTGTTGAAGATAATTATAAATAGTTTTGAAAACTTAATGCTAGTTTTTTATCTATTTCTTCACGAAGGTAGTGAGCAAAAAAGGCAAAAATAGTGAGCAAAAGTCACCAACGCTGACATTAATAGGAGATTTAAGAAATATAAGCACATCACCATCGACGGCTAAGCCATGCCGACTCTTCTTCTAGCCCTTATTCCACTACGTGGGGTCGGCACAACATGTATTTTCCTTCCACTTCTCTCTGTAACTAGTCATCTCAGTACTTACTCCTTTCATACACATATTCTTTCTTACGCAATCCATCCACTCTTTCTTCGGCCTCCCCCGACCTCTATATCCATCAACATTCATACTCATCACCCTTCTAGTAACATGCTTTTCATCCCTTATCATCACATGCCCATCCATGCCAATCTCTTCAACTTTTCATTTATTGGTGCTACTTTCAGACTTGCTCTGATATACTCGTTTCTCATCTTGTATATTCTAGTTACACCGCACATCCCTCTTAACATTCGCATCTTTGCCACATTTATTCTTTTTCATTCTCTTCTTTTATTGCCCTATATTCAGAACCGACTAATGTGGTATGGAATGGCTGCCGTGACCGGGATCTGTCAAGATGACAAAATCATATTAATAAATTAATATCGGAATTTGATTTCAACTTTTTTTTTATTAATATTTATGATATTAAATGAAGTTCATAAGAAAATACCATATTTTGTCATTGTGTGTGTTTCCTATTTCTAGTCTAGTCCACTGCCCATCGGCATTCTCGCTAAAAGAAATATTAACCATTCCTTTCATCACCAATGCGTGACCTTGGGAGCTAAGAAAATATATCCCTTGCCTGGGGTCAGTTACACTGGCTCGCTCCCCCCCCCCCCTAAGCTGGAACACAAGAATACTAAATGCTGGTTATTTTTTTCAATTTATTAATCACCATTCATTTTTCAAGACTGGAGTGGAGACGCTTTGTCAAACGTAGCATATGCCTACAGCTGGAGTGACGATACACGCAAGCAACAGTGAATGGAAATTGAAGGTGTAGATCGAGTTACTTAGAGAGGCCTATGTCCAGCTGTAAACGGAAACAGGATAATGATGGTTATGATGATGATGATTCCTTTACAAACTATCTCTAACGCCCAGAGAATCGGGATTGCGATTCAAAGGGGAAATGCTGCTAGCATTCTTGCTACCATTTCACGCGGTCACGATTTGTACAGTAACAATTTTTTAGTAGTATTTATAATAAATATATACTGACTATATATTTATGATGGGGGGATGGTTCCTACTCAGTCAGTTGTATAAAGCCCTACCACCCAATATGCACATATAAACAAATCTCATGATTTTAACAGATAATAAACAGGTATAATTTGACATAACTTCTCGGCCAAGGATGCTATGACAATGAAGAGGTAAATACACCTTGGAGTATCAGGTGACCCTTTTCCCCGTTTTGCTTACGAGTTTAGAATGAGATTCAGCCATATGTACATCTACCAAAGCTTTAGACGGTTTGGTAGAAACATTAAAAAAAATCATGAATATATATTTTTTTTCTTTTTGATGCAACCGCAGCTGCCAGTCCTTTGACGTTACCAGAAGTAGACCGGTTCTAATAGAATTTATTAATCTTTCATAAATAACGCAAAATATTCTTTAATATTTAATTAATACAGTGACATCTAAACTCGTGTAGATTTTATCAATGCTGATATATAAAGATGACTGTTTGTTTTTCTGTTCGTTTGAGCGCGAGAATCATTTTATATTGAGTTTGTCAAATGAGCCACCAGATATTAAATCGTCTACGTCCATACACATCGGTACAGTAAGTGATATTAGCCTGGTTTACTTGGTGGTAGAGCTTTGTGCAGGCCTGTCTGGGTGGGTTCCACCCACTCATCAGATATTCTGCCGCTAAGCAGCAATACTTAGTATTGTTGCATTCCGGCTTGAAGGGTGAGTGAGCCAGTGTAACTACGGGCACTAATAACAACTAACTCGCCCTGGAAAACGTAACAAAATAATACTAAATTACTTTTAAGAGGATACACCGCTCCAATTTAAAAAAATGGGTTAGACAAGTCATTTACTGAGAAAGGTAGCCTACTTAACATCACGCTTCAACCCAGGTAGGAGGTCAGTAACCTTTAACGCGAGTGAAACCGCGGCCAACAGTTAGTATTAATTTATTGGTAACATTTCGTAAATTCTTATCTATATTTAATCTATGTAACTGATTCTTATCATATCAAGAATAAATTTTAATTATTCATATTTTTATTTATCATTTCAAAAAAATCTGTTATGTTTTTGTAACAGTAAAGGTCGTTTTATTAAAAATATATGAAAATTGACGCATATGTGTAGTTTTTCTCTATATATATATAGGATCACCTTTGGTAACTGGTCACCACTGCCCATAGACATGGTGCCGTAAGAAATATTCACCGTTTCTAACATCGCCAATGCACCACTAGCTTTGGAAACTAAGCTGCCTCTTGTGCCTGCAGTCACAATTGCTCACTCACCCTTCAAACCAGAATACAGCAATACTAAGTGTTGCTGTTTGGTGGTAAAATTAAAAAAAAAAGTTTTTTTTTTAATTCTTTACTAGTTTCCATCTATGACTTCTTAGGTTTATAATATTAATAAGTATTTTAACACAAAACACTTACGACACAAATATAATTAATTTTTAAATATATATATATATATATATATATATCGCTTTTGAAAATTCATCAACCAAGGGGGTGGTATATATATATATTTTATAGTATAGGTTGGCGGACGAGCATATGGGCCACCTGATGGTAAGTGGGCACCAACGCCCATAGACATTGGCATTGTAAGAAATGTTAACCATCGCTAACATCTCCAATGCGCCACCAACCTTAGGAACTAAGGTGTAATGTCCCTTGTGCCTGTAATTATACTGGCTCACTCACCCTTTAAACCAGAACACAACAATAACAAGTACTGCTGTTTTGCGGTTGAATATCTGATGAGTGGACCTACCTAGACGGGCTTGCACAAAGCCCTACTTATACTGTTTATACTACCAGTATACAACATATACTACTTTTCTTTTGTAAATACATTCTCAAGACCCAGGACAAACAAACATGTTCATGCACACAAATGTCTTCAAATGTCATGGGTGGGAATCAAACCCACAACCTTCGGCATGAAAGGCGAGTATCTACCAACCACGACAACCGGTCAGTCAACAACTGTCAATCAACGATCTTTAAGAACTGACTTCATCTCATTAACATAGGCCTAAATACCGATTTTCATATTACTAATACCAAAATGACTCCTCATTTAATCCCATATAACATTAAATAGACGCAATAAAAAACATAAACAATTCATTCATTTTAAAATCACAAAACGTGGGTATCTAATTAATCCTGTCGAATTAATTAAAATCACGTGAACTAATATGAAATTCAACACGAGCAAAAGATATTGTTAACAAACCGAAAAACTTCGCTTAAACTTGTTAACAGCTCAATTATAACTAGCTCTTTGGTTTAGTGGTTTGGCTGTAAACCGTGAAGTCTTGGGCTCAAATAGTTTACCAGTCGAGGAATTCGCAGTCTCGATGTCTAGATGTTGGAAGTCTCTTGTCTTGTCCTGCACCTGACCTCTATCAGGTCGTGTCTTGTCTTCCCATCAATTTATGATAGTACAGAAAAAGTGAGTGTCCCTGTGTTTGTGCCCACACTGTAACAGTAACTCGAAACCACATCCAATAGCTAGTATGTATCAATTGATTAGTAACATTTTGTTAACGCTTATCTTTATTAAATCTTTGTCACAATTTTCTTATCATTTTAATAATAACTTTTATTCATAATTAATTCATAATTATAACTGCCTCTGCTCTAGTATCTCTATTCTATCTCTTATTTTATGTTTAAAAAATATTTATTCCCATAAAGACACACGTCAGTTTTATAAGAACAATGTTAATCTCAAAATTAGTTATTTAACAGATTTTAACTTCTTGCTTAGAAGCGAATGATCTTTTGCAATATACGCGGCTAATCTTAAATATGTTAAGCGTCACAGTCTTTATATTTGAGGGTATTTTGTTAAAAAAGTTGTACTCCTTCAAATGTGATTATTTTTCGCCATAGTTCGTTCTTATCTTTGGTAGGACAGTGAGATTCGCTCAACTAGTGCTGTGCTTAGACAGTTGTTTTATTTAAGTTAACTTTAGATTGGTACGGATATTTTTTCCAAGGGTTATTTTGTTAACCGTTATATTATCAATTTTGAGTGGTTTTACCAAAGGAATAACCTTATTTTTTTTTTCTTTAAAAATCATATAACACGTTTTAGAAACATTTAAAGCAAGCAGATTATACGGAAACCATGAGAACAAAAATAATATAATAATAAGCAAGAATCGTCTGCAAGTATTTCTTTTGATTGCAAATCGTGAGATCTTGGGTCCGAACAGTTTTTCTATCGAGAAATTCGTAGTCAAGATGTCTGGATGTTGTAAGTCTTGTAAACAGCACGTAAGCCGTTGTTCCGGCGCCTGACCTGTTCGATCGTGTCAAATTGTCATCTTATTGTATTATAAAAGAACAGAAGAAATTAGTGCCCCCGTGTTTGTGCTTACGCTAAAGCGCTATCATATGTAGTGCGCAGTTGATAATACTGCGCAGTTCGCTTAGAATGTCAATATTTCGTCATATTTATAAAGCAAATTATAATATATTAATGCAAGATATTTAAAATCATTTTAGTACTTAATATTATAAGGCGATATATTATAATATCAAAATCTGATCGATTTATGACATATTTTTTGATAAGAAACCTTGATAACTATCTATTGGTAGAATCTTAGAATATGTAGAAGTATTTCAACTCATCTTATGAATTAAATATGTTTATTAATTTGTTATTAATTATATTTTTCAATATTATTGTCCAATAAGGTACAAATAGTTCAGATCAAGGATGATATTTGTAGAAATACTTATCCTAATATAACATTATAAATGCGGATGTGAGTTTGTTTGTTTGTTACGCATTCATGCATAAACCACTAAGATGATTTTAAAAATTCTTTCACCAATGGAAAGCTACATTATCAGCGAATAACATAGGCTTTATTTTATTTACGTATTCCTACAGGAAATGGAACTACGTGGGTGAAGCTAGAAGTAAAGCTAGTTTATAATATAATGCTCCACGTCTTGTAGTGTTAGAACGGAATAGTAATTGTGGAGTCAGCATTTTTTGACTTAAAAGCAGGATATGCATAAATATAATTGTATTCGATTGACTCTGTAATTAACTCTTACTGGTGATAGCTTTGTGCAAGTCGTCTGGGTAGGTACCACCCACTCGTCAGATATTCAACCGCAAAACAGCAGTACTTGGTATTGTATTCTGATTTGAAGAGTGAGTGGCCAGTGTAACTACAGGCAAAAGGGACATTTTAGTTCCCAAGGTTGGTGGCACATTAGAGTAAGGAATATCAATTAGCACACGTCGTTATGCAACGGTATCTGTATTATATATTTATATGTAAAATCCAATTTATATCAAAATACGTTAATAACATAAATGTGTAGTTAAGTGTGTGTCATTGTAATGCAACATAGAAATAAAATGTATAACTGTTTCATAGTGGAATAATTGATAATTGCACAAGGGCACTGACATGTTGCCCACTTCGTAACAGCTTACCAGTTTAATCTAGATCTGACCGGTTACTATTAACAAAGAGTAATTCAATCTAACTTACACAGTTCTTATGTATTATATAAAAATGTATTTATTATTGCCTTTCGAGGCAGACGCCCAAGCGGACCGCATGATGGTGAATGCTTATGATCATCAGTAATGCCAAGGACCACGCTGCTACTCTTTTTTCTTTTTCTGTCTCTTTCTTAAGGTCCGCCTAAAAAGGACATACGTAACGCTGATGGAACACCGAGGCGAAGAGATCACTCCATATTTAATTTACAACAACAAATAACAGTACAAATAAGACAAAATAATAATCGAAGTATTTCTGTATGTAGCTCCTGATCTTAACGCGAACGCTACAAAAAGAAGAACAAACAGTGATAGAATTTTACAAAACTTCAAATGTCTTTAAGAGTAAGAAATATAAAAGAATGTTTTCATGTATGGTATACCTCGTTTACTAAATTTCATTTTAAGAAGTGAAACGAATTCTAATTAACACGGTACTGCTTTATTTCTATCTCCCTAAGAACGTCGACGGTGTCCTAAGCCGAGGTTCGGCCCTTAAGCATCCAGCTGAGTATTCCTGTCATGTTCATTCCATGTCATGCTGAATATTCAAGAAATAAAACTGGTGTTTTGTAAGTTGTTCTAACAGACATTATAGTGGACACAGACTCACACTCCATCCTCCTGGGCTGGGTTGCGTGATATGCTATTCAAAGACAGCGAGTTCATCTGGGTGATGATACTTCCATAGGTGAGAGTTCAGAAAGTGTAGGCGGCGAAGGCACAATGGGTAACAAGGACGGCATCATCGGGGGCGATTACCAAAGGACTATATGACTTAAGTTAACCTGTTCTGTAACTTACCACAGGATATAAGAATTATCTAAGAAGCGAAGTTCAATGTCATTGGCTTGCTCCTTACGGTTCATAAAGCTACGGATAACGAATGGAAGGTTAATGTATGAAGTTGACAGGTAATATTGTTTCAATAAAATATCGTAAATAAACCTACGTTTTGCTTACGGGTGTAAGCAAAACGAATCTAACTGAATTTAACCGGGCAGTAATCGATGCTGCAATTACCGAAGCTGTAACATCTAAATCTTACACAAGATATTTACGCACCTCACGTGAATAGATTTAATTTAAAGCGGGTTATATAATAATATTATATACTAAAAACCAAACCGCGCTGCATCTAGTGGTATTACTTATATACATATTGCATAAATACTTTTTAAAAGCGTTATAAAAAAATCACTCCTCATTTTCTGACTATAATGTTACGTGATACGTGCAATGCCATCTATACTTGATGCTTGGAACTACGTAGTTAAACTGTAGGTAATACTTCGCTGTTACTGTGCAACTGTACAATATAGGTAAAGTCAGGTAATAAAAAAATGGGGTGAAATTTTGAGGCTTCGAGTTCTTCGACAACAATAGCTTATCCAGTAAAATGAACTCAACATCGGAATGAGAGATAGTAAGCCGGAAAAAAGTTTAACTTCATTGGATCTAAAGAAAACGATATAATCGCGTAAAACCGATTTTTGTCTCAAATGTCAGGGGATCTTTTATCTTTAAATCCGTGCCGGAAACAAACATAAAAATCCACAAGTACATGGAAAATTATAGCAAGCACAGTGTAAGGTTTGATCGAAGTTACACAAAAAGTTAACGTTGTATGTTAAAACACAAACTTATTTAATGCGACACGTTTTTTTTTTTATTATATATTTTTTTTATATTATTATATTTTACATATTTTTTTTAAATATAAAAATGTAACTATATTCTATAATGCCGAAGCCACGGGACAAAACAACAAAATTTAACATTCTTTATTTTATAAGTTATTTAAGGTCTATTTCAGCATATAATTGTTATAGAAAAGATGTAATATCTAATTTTAAAAGTAAAAAGAATTTTGATTCTATTTTTAAAACAAGGTATTTTTTATTCGTTTAAAGGAGGGAAATTTAAAAGAAAAAAAAGTTGTTTTTTCTTGTTGATATAAGGAAAATAAACACTGAAATGACAATAATTATTTATTTTTAATCTGTAACATAAATTATTGGCTTATAACTAATTTCATAAACATAATTTTACGATAATCGCCATAAAAAAGGCTCCTACAGCGGTTCCTGGCTAAAAAGGGGAGTAAATTTAATTCCATTTTCCTTGTTATTATCATTGACGTGAAATTAATATGATGAATTACAATTTTATTATGCTCTTGTAATTAATTAATTATGTATTATTTGGTGTTAGGGCTTTGTGCAAGCTTGCCTGGGTATTCAGGTATTCATCACTTATTACACCTACAAGCAGGAATACCTATGTTTGTTTGTTTTTGGCTTCGCACTGGCTACAGGCATAAAGGATATACCGTCTTAGTTCCCAACATTGGTGGCGCAACAATGCAAGGGATGGTTAAAATTTCTTGCAATGTTATTGTTTTTGGGTGATGGTGACTTATCGCCATTTGCAAGTCTACCTACTAATTTGAAAAAAAAGGATAACAAGATACAATTCAAAAAAGATTACTAAAAATTCACCGATATGTATCGGAATTATCAATATATGAACAAACTATCCGTATACACTTGCAATAATTTATTAATTTTATAATTTTTTACATAGAAAATTCTCACTCACTCGGGATAAATATATTTTTCATCAGACTTGAAACTGTGTTAATGCAGAGCCCACTTTATTAATTAATTTCATAAGTGTATTTATCATATAAATAAAATTCTAACATCTGATACGATTCAGTCTTAAAAAGTCTTAAAATGTGTTTATCAATTTCTTTATCATATCAACAGATTCGTTATCCCCTATATTATCAATCAATGCTATAGCTTTCTTTGTATGATCTTCATAAAGCATCTTTGTTTTATCAAGAGCGTCCGTCTTTAGAATATTGAACTTTAAATCTTCGTAATCGACGTCGTTAACGTCGTTTTTCGCTTGATCTATTATTTTATAAAGTTCCGGATTATTTTCCAGTGCAAATAACACGGGAGCACTTGCCAAGCAAAACTGTTTTTTACCGTCCGATGAGAACTCTTGTAATTCTGCAGCGGCTTGCCATGCCAAGCCAGCATGACAGCCGAAATGGTAGGCATAGTTTTGATTTTCACGACTCTGTTTGCCGATGACCATTGCTGATTGGCATCCCCTGCCTAGTAGGCTTACTCCGCTGAACATAGTCCTTGCAGTCCATTCTTTCCTTGGCTTACCCAGGACATTATTGGCTTCCATCGATGTTGTATCAAATGTTAAACTGAAATCGTCATTGGCTATTTTAGGTTTTCCAGGTAGAGGCATGTTTTGTTCGTCTCTATCCCCAATAAATTCGCTCTCAGATAATTCTTTGAGAGCGATTGATACTATATATAGAACATCAGCGTCTCTCAATCCAGCGAGCATGGCGTTTGCAGTCACTAGCAGGTAATCTCCAAGCAAAATAGCTATTTTATTTCCAAATATCGCCGATTCGGTACCTTTCGATCGCTTTGCGAAAGGTACGTTGACTATCCCTCGGTGGATTAGATGTCCTGTCCGGATCATTTCCGTCAGCTCTGCTAGCTCCCTCTGTTTTTGTTCTATCGCTTTCGAAGTGCTCGATGTTTTGACGGACTTCGATAGCAGGAGAATGACGAGGCCCCACGGCTGGAGATTCTTGCAGTCCCCGTACAGCACGTTCTTCGCTGTCTGCATCACCAGCTTGTTGCTGCCAATCTGAAATTTGATTAGAAAAATTATATAATTCTAGTAAATATAGTATTTCTTACACATAACATAAATTAATAATATCTTACTATAATATTTTAAATGTGAAAGTTTGTATATTTGTTACTCTATCACGCAAAAAAGAAAGGATTTAGATGAAATTTGAAATATAGATTAGTAGAGCCGTCTAGGTAAGTACCATCCACTCATCATATGTTCTACCGCTAAGAAGCAATGCTTAGTGTTGTTGTCTTCTGGTTTGGAGGGTGAATGAGCCAGTGTAACTACAGGCACAAAGGACTTAACATCTTAGGTCCCAAGTTTGACGGCGTATTTGCGATGGTTAATAATTCTTACAACTTCAATGGGCGATGGTGACCGTTCAACATCATATGGTCCATTGGACCAGTTTACCTATATAATACAAAACATATATAAAGCTTGACACGAGTTTATATATAGAGTTATAGTTCTTTTATTATTCTCTGAAGAACCATTTATTTACATCCTATTTAATTGCAACATTTTTTTTATATAGAATAGGAAGGCGGACGAGCATATGGGCCACCTGATGGTAAGTGGTCACCAAACGCCCTTAGACATTGGCATTGTAAGAAATATAAACCATCGCTTACATCACCAATGCGCCACCAACCTTGGGAACTAAGATGTTATGTCCCTTGTGCCTGTAATTACACTGGCTCACTCACCCTTCAAACCGGAACACAACAATACCAATTACTGCTGTTTTGCGGTAGAATATCTGATGGGTGGGTGGTACCTACCCAGACGAGCTTGCACAAAGCTCTACCACCAGTAAAACATTAAATAAATAAACATTCTTTTGACATGAATAATATCATTGACTAGCGCTTTAACATAATTCAAAATTGTTTCTCTAGAAACCAATTTCTATAGCTCTTTTTTCAAAAATGAACGTTTTTCATAATAACTTTCTTTCCCTTTATCTCATAGGGGTTCAATTTTTTTTAAAACCCTTGTTAGTGCTAGCCTACTGTGTAAAAGGAACCTGTATACAATTTTATGGTGCCCTAGTAGCTTAGGCTGTGCGTGGATATGTCTCAGTCAGTCAGATATTCTTTTATATACTTAGATTACAAACAAGCATCTAGCACGCATCGTTGGTTTCCATGGTTGCATTGTAAATACGTTAACGATTAAATAACTTATAATTATTCTGCATGCTCATGCAACAAGTAAGCTATTAATATCATATTTGAATTGTCATATCACAAGGTTTATTTAAACAAAAATAAGTATACTTAGTAATATAAATTAGTATGTAATTCGGCGCAGGAAAACATCCTATGGAAACCTGCATGTGTCTTATTTCACCGATATTCTGCCACATGTTTATCTACCAAACCGTATTGGAGCACCGTGGTGGAATAAGCTCCAAGCGTTCTACACAAAGGGAGAAGTGACTAAAGCCCAGACGGACATTCACAGGCTTTTACTTTACTTTTTACTTTTTAATCTTACTCAATAAAGAATATTTTTATAATATTAAAAATGTTTCTCTCCAAATTATGCACCTATTAGTATGTAGTTTGCCGGACCATTTCCTTGATTACCAAAATTGTCAACAATACCAATATTATAAAAAGAAAGCTGTTGTTTTTTGAGTTCACGCAAAATCTATTCAACCTACTTTCACCATAATAAGCTTATAAATATAAAATTATAATAAACAATATAATGTATTTCTTATATATAAAAACGGTTTCTAGTAATGTTGGTATTTCTGTTTGAGAATACTCTTTAACATTTTTTGACTATGAAAATTGATACATGATTTTTTGATTTTCTAAACTATAAACCATTCTAATTTGTTAGACTAGACGTCAACCGTTTAAGCGATAGCCATGATTTTTTTTATATTATATAAACAGGCAGCACAATATATGTTGTTCTGCCAGTATTTAATAATACTGATAAAAACCTTAATATAGTTAAATATTTGTCATAAATTTTAACGGTTATACCAAGTTTATATGACAGATTTATCATATAGAGTCCGTATACTTTTCATTTATAGAAGGAAGGCAGACTGATATATAGTAGCATTAGTCTCGTTGGTCTATCAGATCCAGAGTTTCTGGGGTTCAAACCCCAAGTGACACTTGCTGATCTTAATAACAAAACTAATTTTGTTAAACTTTCTAAAGATCTCGTCAATCGATCTATTTTTGTTTTATAACTTTATTTAATAATATTATAATTTTGTTATTTATTTATTTTTGTTGATTTTATTTTGTTCCATCAACAGCTAAGATATTTTTATATACTTTAGTTTGGTTTGTTATTACGGTGAATGTTTACACATTCGTAAAAGTATTTATTTTGTTGCTAATTTTAAGTGTTAAGTGACAACTAGTAACTATCTTAATAAATATATAAATCTTGCCATCTCATCTCACTAGTAGCTACTTTACGAAATTGCGCTAGAGTTGAAATATTTACGATTCAAAAACAGTTTATTGTATACTTTACTTAAATAAAATAGAGTGAGCATTTGTTTTTACGCACACACTTGTGCAATATATAATGTTGCACAGAGTCTCATTTTTTATTAGCAATTAATTACGGTCGAAATTCGATCAATGGGACCAATTTCGTACTAATATTATTAATGTGAAAGTTTGGTCATTTATTACCCAATCATACAAAAAAACTAAAATTCTTTGCGTGAAATCTATTTTATAAGGCTTATACCGTTAACATGTAGGCTACCTTTTTTTTTAACGCTGGAAAAACGCGTTACGCGTTTCCCCCACGGGAACAGTGGGGAGTATGTGGGGCTCGCCGGTGTCCAAGGCGCTGAGTGCGCCCCAAACATCGGAATACCCACTAAAAACCAGCGATACTCTTTTCATCTTGACGAGGAGCGCCACGGGATCGCTTTCGCATGCTACCGTGACGCTCTAACGGCCGGCCCGCCTCCGCGGGCCTCCATTCTCTAGGGAGGGTTCCCAGAGTACTGTGAACCCCCCTAAACATGTAGGCTATCTAACTAACATTAACCAGTACTTATTTTCATATAGAATAATATATAAAATAAAATAACAGCCCATAAATGTCACACTGTTGGGCCAATACCGTCATTTAAGACACACACCGCTTGTTCCAATGGCATATGAGTCTTATTAGACACATGAACGGTTCCTTAACGACGAAAACGAATGAATTATTATTGCAAGTTATGCACATGAAAGCTTAATAGGTGGTACCACTTATTTACTGTACTATATACTATATGTACTAATAATAATGTGCTGTTGTTTTGTATGAGTGAGCCAGTGATTCATGTGTGACGTGAACTATGAGAGAGAAAATTACTTTCTCATGTGTGTTTGAATTTTCTAGAACTAATATATGTATGTATATATATGTCTAATATATATGTATACTACTTAAACTTTACTTAACTCAAACACACTCTTAGCATCTCTTAGGATATGTCTATTTAAATTTAACTAAACGTGAACTAAACTAAATTAACGATTCTGAATAAAGATTCTATTAGAATTTTTTTATTAGGCTTATTTATGAATTAATAAGTATAATTTCGATAGTTTCTTTAAAACATTCTTAATTTAAAATTTAAAAATAAATAAATTTAAAAGATGCTATAATATACTAGTTCCACGTAAGGGAATGAAACTTAGATTATTTTTTTATATAACGCATAGAAACATTCATTTTTATTTAATAATAAGTAGATTAAAAATAAAAAATAAAACTCACCAATTTCCGAAGATAAAGAGCCAAGTTAGCGAATTCATCACTTAACAGACATCGCAGATTCATAAACGATGTCGGATAACCGACCACTTTCTCTGCTTCACGTATAATATTACTCCAATTTGAAAAAGGAGGGCGCAACAGCAACATCATCTCGTCCTTCGTGAGACTAGCGACCGTTGATTCTAGCCGTTTTTGAAAATGGAACGTCGAAGCGCGTCTAAAGACGCGGGAAACCGTGTAGGAGAAAGCCATGATTCTTTTTTTTTTAAATTCTACTAACGGGTTATGCGTGCGGCTTAACAGCCATGCCGTGGTTGAATGTTTAGAAGTTAAAATATTATTACTGTATTGCTAGCCTTACATTTCTGTTAGCACGTTCGAATATTTATTGCTTAAAGTGCTTTATCTAGTTTAAGGTTATATTAATATATTTAGTAAATATTAAACTATTATTTTATGTACTTAAATAAAATCCATTAATACATATAAATATACTTATACACATCGATATACGATGTGATATTAATTAGTTAGTTTTTCTTGTGAAAAGTTGCGATTTTTCAAGAAAGGCGCCTATAGATAAAGTTAAAATGGCAAATCTTATCGAAATTCAAATTTAGTTAGATTTAGTTAGATCTGTTTCCGATATACTAAATATGTATAATATATACAAAAAGTGCTTATATAGTATTGTAAAGTATAAATGTCATAATAAAGGCAATGTAAACAGTTTTTTTTTCAGCTTATCGTGCCTTCCGCTGCTGGATGATAGTCACCCCCATAGAACGCCAATCACTCCGATCTTGGGCAGCCCCCATCCATCCCGTATCTGCTACCATTTTCAAATCCATCCAACTTGCAGCAGGGCGTCTACACTACGTTTGCCTAAGCGTTGTCTCCACTCTAACACGTGTCAATTTAGTAGGCATTTTTTCTGTATTAGTCGACCGATTATTTTTTTTATATTGATAAAATTTATTACAGTAACAGCCTGTTAATGTCCCACTGCTGGGCTAAGGCCTCCTCTCCCTTTTGAGGAGAAGGTTTAGAGCTTATTCCACCACGCTGCTCCAATGCGGGTTGGTAGAATACACATGTGGCAGAATTTCAATGAAATTAGACACATGCAGGTTTCCTCACGATGTTTTCCTTCACCGTCAAGCACGAGACGAATTATAAACACAAATTAAGCACATGAAAATTCAGTGGTGCTTGCCCAGGTTTGAACCCACGATCATCGGTTAAGATTCACGCGTTCTAACCGCTAGGCAATCTCAGCTTTATTTATAAAATTTATTAGTTTATACAGAATTTACAAAATGAGTGAATATTGCATTACTCATCCGCGAAATATTGACAACTTATGGTGATATACTATTTTGATGCGTGTATTTATGATGCATTTAATAAGAAATCTATGTGAACGACAAACAAGTATTGCTATAAAAATGTTTATCATGAGTCGGAATCAAGCCTGCGATCTTACAATATAAATAATATCATTAAACTATTCTTCAAACTATTTTTTCATCAGAAATGTTTCAGTCCAACTTTAAATACATAATTGTTACACTTAAGTGACTTTGAAATTTTTCTATAATCACGTCCATTGGTATAAATGAAACTTCTTGCATATATATCTCTCTTTCTCTCTCTCTCTCTAAGCCATATCTTTCTACTCTCTCATTTAACAATTGTTCTCAATTGTCGTCCATCTATCAATTATCGAATCGCCGCATAAATTTCACTCCAAAATTTTCAATATAAAATAATTAAAACCTAAGTTATATTATTTTACACAAATTAATGTAGTTTCCTTGAAGCTGGCAACATTTAAATGCACTTGACCGTGAAAATTGGTATACATTAGATTCACCGTAACTATAGAAAACAAAAATAATCAAATATTAAATTCAAAGCAAATTGAACCTTATCTTATAACAATAAGTATCAAAAATAATTAAGTACATGCAACCGTTGGCTTGTGAGAATCATCCAACCAATTCGAGATGAGCTGTATCAAATTATAATAAAACATAAATTATTATATGCTACTTAGGCGTTGTGAAGGGTCAATTTAAAATGGACTTTTATTCTTTTTCGAAAGTGACCGAGAGAGTATTTTAATAGCCTAAAAGTTCTTAATATATTTGATTAAATGTATAAATTAATATAATTTTGAAAAAAAAAAACTATTTGCGGCTTAGACCCTTGGTAACGATTTTTTGAGCGACAAAATTATATATTGTTTTTATGTAAATATAAAAATATATGTATGTCTGTGTCCAGCTAAACTTGGGAGCAATCATACTTGCTTTAGGATAAGCATCAAACCTACGCCTTTTACATTGCTACAGCCTTTGTACCGTTGGGGTATTAAGGCCTCTTTAAACATCTTACCACTGGATAAGCACTGACTTGACTATTTTAAAGGTTTAAATATAATGTATTATATAACAATTACTGGTGGTAGGGCTTTGTGCAAGCTCGTCTGGGTAGGTACCACCTACTCATCAAATATGTCCATAATAGGAAGGCGGACGAGCATATGACAGCTACCTGATGGTAAGTGGCCACGCCCTTAGACATTGGCATTGTAAGAAATGTCAACCATCGCTTGCATAGCCAATGCGCCACCAACATTGGGAACTAACATTTTATGTACCTTGTGCCTGTACATAAACTGGCTTACTCACCCTTCAAACCGGAACACAACAATACCAACTACTGTTTTGCGTTAGAATATTTGATGAGTAGGTGGTACCTACCCAGGCGGGCTTGCACAGAGCCTTACGAACAGTACAGTTCCACAATATATATAACCAATAGCGAATAACTAGACAGCGCGATTCAGAAAATGACATATTGGATAAGCGCCATCTATCGCTATCGGGTTGTAACGCATGTCATTATACAATGGGTCTTAAATTTTAATTTTAATAATCATTTTATTTTTTGTTAATATTTAAAAAAACCACTTTAGATTATGGAGGAGGGCGCTGCTCGCAAGGACAATAGTAAACGCTCCACATAGAATACAATTTTAAAATTATATAAGTGCGTATTAGTAATTATTGTTGTGTTAAAAATACATATATATGTGTAATTCATTTGTGATAATGTTATCCAAACGGATTACCAAGAGATGACGAAAAAAAGGGACGTTCAAATATACATATGACGTGAGGAAGACTTAACAAAATCAAAAATTGATAATTAAATCGCTAAACCTTTGACCTATATTAATGACATGAAAACGAACAGTTGAACCACATGTGAAGACGAGGGGAGGTGAAGGAATTAAATTAATAATTACAATTGGTGATGTTATAAAGGAGTGATAATAAATGTATGGGTGGCCTGAACAGAAATTTATAAACTACCCAATGAATCATCAAGAGCTCGAAGATTCAATTGCTAGATCTCAAAATGCCACCTAGTGATCTGTTGGTCTAGGGGTCTCAAGTACTGCGTTTATTCAACTGGAAAGAGTTCGATCCCGAACGGAAAACAAACAGTTTAAAATTTCAAAACTTTGTTTGACTTTTTAATAATTTTATTATATATATATATATAAATATATACATATATATATATATAATATATATATATAAATATATATAATTTTTTAATTTAATATTTTAAAATGTAATTTTCACATTCAAAATCAATGATATTTATATTATATTGTAAAACATGAGTTCCCCTTTTCTAAGGTTAACATGTCCTCATTGCCCCAGTTCGGCGCGAACGTTTAACTCGCATGGGCTTAAAATATATATTGGGCATAAACATAAGGATGTGGCTCGTTTCCCTATCGGGACCGCTAGCGCGCAGCAGTCCCTTCAACCCGACGACGACGGTATAAGTGCACCATCTCTGGGTTCACAGCCTCCTATCAATGTCCTTGATGGTCTAGCGTCACTCAGGAGATCTGTAAGGGTGCTAAGGCATGTTCCTAAGGGAGTGAGGAACCTAGCGGCCGGTAGACTGTGCGACATTATAAGAAGGTGTATTGAGACCAATGGAACAACAGATTGGTGTACACTGCTCACATTTTCTTATACTGCGCTTAAATTACCACTTCTGCAGGGCTCGGGTACCTTACGTCCAAAGTGAAGGCCAACATAATATTCTGTGGCGCACCCGATGATGTCGATATAGATGTGTCCTATAGAGCGTCTTCAGTCCAAAAGGCGATCAAGTCAAAGTTGTTTGAGGGTGACTGAGGGGGGCAGTGCGCTTGTTAATGTCTGATGATGCAATAGCACCGCCTGGTCCCGAAACTCTAGCTTCCTTGAGGTCCAAACATCCATCCCCATCGCGTCCATTAGTTTTTCCTCTGGCGCCGGATCGATCCATTCAAATCTTAAAAGTCAAAAAGGAAGACGTAGTCCAGGCTCTAGGCAGTTTTCATAAT
Organism: Nymphalis io; assembly: GCF_905147045.1. Classification (NCBI taxonomy): domain Eukaryota; kingdom Metazoa; phylum Arthropoda; class Insecta; order Lepidoptera; family Nymphalidae; genus Nymphalis; species Nymphalis io. The sequence continues at coordinate 4,809,988 of NC_065915.1, read as the reverse complement.
GGTTCAGCGGGCGGTTTGGATGGTATTCGTCCAGTTCATTTAAAAGAGCTGATCACGAATTCTGCAGGGGACAACGGGCAACGTTTGCTTGAATCTTTGGTTGATTTGTGTAACTTCCTTCTTAGTGGGCAATTAAATCCGGAAGTTTGTCCATATATGTACGGGGCGAGTCTGTGAGCGCTGTCAAAAAATGATGGGGGCATTAGACCAATTGCAGTGGGGAGCATCTTTCGTCGTTTAGTGGCTAAGCTAGGGTGTCGTGCTATTAGAGAGGCCAAATACCTCCAGCCGCACCAGTTGGGGTTCGGAACCCAAATGGGGTGTGAGGGAGCAATACACGCAACACGTACATTTGTAACAGAGCCAGGGAACGCAGATTGTGTAGTGATAAAATTAGATCTTTAGAACGCGTTCAACTCAGTGGAAAGGGACGTACTCCTTGATGAGGTCAGTAGAAACATTCCTTCTCTTTATCCATTTCTTTAATAGGTCTATCAGTTCCCTTCTAAGCTCTTCTTCGAGAATTCCCTAATACTTTCCCAAGTTGGTGCACAGCAGGGGGATCCGCTTGGACCACTTACTTTCAGCCTTGCAATCCATAAGACAATCTTGTCCTTAAAATGTCCTCTTAATATATGGTACCTAGATGATGGCACTATTGGGGGAAAGCCAGAAGACGTGAGGCAAGATATCCTTACTTTGATTCCCCTCTTTAAAGACGTAGGGTTAAAGATTAACTCGGATAAGTGCGAGTTTTTTCAATGTGGAGCCGACCCCTTTAATAAATTCTCCCTTTTCTCTTCCATTCTAACTGGCCCCAAGGAGCTGTCTCGTGAAACCTTTAATCTTCTGGTTTCACCTATTTTTCCGGAGGCTGTTTCCGAAGCTATTGTAGTCGGCAGACGTCTTCTTTTACTTGCTCAGAACCGTCTCAGTGGGATCTCTGCGCATGTAGCCTTGGTTATCTTTTAAGGACGTCTCCTGTCTGGTTGTTAACTCAAGATATATCTTCCTTCGATAGCTCCTTAAAGTGTACGGTGAAAAGTATTTTGAATGTGCCATTGAATGAAACCCAGTGGAGCCAAGCCTCTTTACCTGTACGGTCTGGGGGTCTAGGTGTGCGACGAGTGAGGGATGTGTGTCTGCCTGCCTTTCTCGCATCGGCGCATGGGGTTGTTAGTCTGGTCTCTAAAATTTTATCGTCTGATGGAGGTAGGACTATCATACCTTTTGCTGCTGAGGGAGTAGCAAAGTGGGAGACGCTCTTCCCGAATGCACCCCTTCCTAGATTTCCAGAAAGGCAGCGTTCTTGGGACGATGTGGGGTACAAGTCTGAGCTTGACCGACCTGTCAGTGCGGCTGGGGGAGCGGATTTGGCCAGACTCAGAGCGGTGTCGAGAGCGGAGTCTGGAGCTTGGTTGCAGGCTTTGCCTTCCCCCTACTTTGGGACTCTTCTCGACAGTAACTCTTTGCGTGTGACTGTGGCTCTCCGCCTTGGCTGCGATGTTTGTCAACCACACCGATGCATCTGCGGATCCATGGTGGGTGCCAACGGTCATCACGCATTGAGTTGCGGACGATGCTCGGGGAGATTTCTCCGACACCACGCTCTAAACGACATTGTCCGGAGGGCCTTGGTTTCGGCGAATGTCCCATGCGTCCTGGAACCACCAGGTCTCAGTCGCTCCGATGGCAAGAGACCGGATGGCTTGACACTGGTCCCATGGCAATGGGGAAGAAGTTTGATATGGGATGCTACCTGTGTCAATACCTTCGCGGCCTCTCACCTGGCCCACAGAACACGGACGGCTAGGGCGGCTGCTGAGAGTGCAGCAGCAAGGAAACGGGCGAAGTATGCCCCCTTATTTAAAAATTATTTATTTGTGCCACTAGCGGTTGAGACGTCGTGATGTTGGGGGTCGGATGCCCTCAGTTTAATAAGGGAAATTGGCTGTCGCCTTAGAGAGAGGGGATTTGACAGTCGCTCCGGGTCCCACTTGGCACAAAGGTTGTCCATTGCCATACAACGCGGAAATGCGGCCTGCATTATGGGCAGCTTTGCGTCGGGTGCGAATCGGGAGGGACTATTTTAAAATTTGACTAAAATAATCAAAATTAATAACGTAAATTTAAATCAAATCCTATGTAATGATCATGATTATATGTACATTAAAAATGAATATACTTTAGATCATAAATACACATTTTTATATCTTACCTTCATACTCCTTCAACACACTGGTGGTAGGGCTTTGTGCAAGCTCGTCTGGGTAGGTACCACCCACTCATCAGATATTCTACCGCAAAACAGCAATACTTGATATTGTTGTGTTGCGATTTGAAGGGTGAGTGAGCTAGTGTAATTACAGGCACAAGGCACATAACATCTTGGTTTACACGGTTGGTGGCGCATTGGCTATGTAAGCGATGGTTAACATTTCTTACAATACCGATGTCTATGGGCGTTGGTCACAACTTACCATCAAGTGGTCCATACGCTCGTTCGCCAAGCTATTTTATAAAAAAAAATCGACTCTCATGTTGTTTTATCTTATTTAAAATTCATTTAAGCAACTCAATATGGCATCAAATATTTAAAAAGAAAAACTGGATGTTAAAAACTTTGTAGGGCTTTGTGCAAGCTCGTCTGGGTAGGTACCACCCACTCATCAGATATTCTACCGCAAAACAGCAATACTTGATATTGTTGTGTTCTGGTTTGAAGGGTGAGTGAGCCAGTGTAATTACAAGCACAAGGGACATAAAATCTTAGTTCCCAAGGTTGGTGGCGCATTGGCTATAAGCGATGGTTGACATTTCTTACAATGCCAATGTCTAAGGGCGTTTGGTGACCACTTACCATCAGGTGGCCCATATACTCGTCCACCTTCCTAATCTATAAAAAAAAAAAAAAACACTCCACGTATAAACAACAAGGTTCAAATGAACAAAAAAAAGAGGTTAATTGTTTTGTTATTAATTTATTTATAATTAAAGATTACAAGCATAAAGTGTATAATTATGTGATGTGTTTACTTAACCTTTGTTCGTATCAACATCTGTTATGAGGTCAAATTTTCAACTCTATATTATATACAAAGCAATGATTCATTTAAACGGTTAATTAATATATTTTTACGAATCAAAGAGAATATTATATTTTAAATTAAAATAATTACATTATATGAATAATTATTGAATAGAACGACATATGTCATATATTCGAAGCACTTTGTGTCACAAAGTATATTGGCATATGTGACAGGAGATGGCGCCCTTTTTTTTACAGTACTTGGACGATCGAGTTTCTTTCAGCACTAATTTATTATTATTATTTTTAAAAAATGTATGTATTTTTTGCAAAAAACTTTGGTTTTTCCGAAAAGGCATTTAATATATAAACTTAAAAAGCAAAACTTATCTAAACAGAACATTTGAGCCAAATCGTTACAGCCGTTTATGAGATAAACAAAGTATATTATAAATATATAAATAGAAGAAATGCTCATATAATATAACACCACCTGAATTTACTCGTATAAACGTTTCTAGCTCACTTGAACAATCATTTCTCTCTTTCTGTCATAATTGATTTTACATTCGAGAGAAGGAGACAGCATTGTTTTACTAATCACCATAGATGTATCTATGTTCTTAAAAAAGTTCTTTCTATTATAATTTTGATACAAAGCTTACATTTTTATCTCAACTTATACGGGTAAGACAGATGGCCTGATGGTTAGAACGCATGAATTTTAACTGATGATCGTGGGTTCAAACCCGGGCAAGCACCACTGAATTTTCATGTGCTTAATTTGTTTTTATAATTCATCTCGTGACTGACTTGTCTTGACTCGTGAGAAAACCTGCATGTGTCTAATTTCATTGAAGTTCTGCCACATGTGTATTATACCAACCCGTATTGGAGCAGCGTGGTAGAATAAGCTCCAAACCTTCTCCTCAAAAGGGAGAGGAGGCCTTAGCCCAGCAGTGGGACATTAACAGACTGTTACTGTTATACGGGAAAGAACCTTTGTCTCATTAAGAATATTTGAAGATACCCACCACGATGTTGTGTGCAAGAATTGTGGGGAGAATAGAATCACTACGTTTTAAGTGGCGGAACTTAGTACTTGTTTTTGCGCTTCATTTGTTCCCCTATTCACCACTTAAAATAAACTACGACAGGTAGATTAGTTTGACATTACAAATTGTAGTAGGTTATTTGAGAGATGTACTGCTCATTTATCGATATCAATGAACATAAACATTTAGCAGACTTTCATCCGACACAGATGCTTCACCGCTGAGCACAGGATGAATTATAAGTACAAAATTAAACACATGATATGTCATTCATGTTTGAACCCGCAATCTACGGTTGGTGACTTGTAACCACTGTACCATTTCGGTTCTATTATTATAAGATTTCAAATACAATTTTAAACTATCAAATTCTTGCCTCAACGGGGCACAGATTTTTAATATTTTCTTTTTTAACAAAGCTCATTAACAAATGGAACTATGATTAATATGGTCCTTAAATATAGACTTTGTATATAGCTTGTCTATTATTATTGGACCTTTGCGCGATTATGAACATATATAATGTGTATCTGACCTCAATCTATCAATAGTTCAGATGGCGATGACTCACACACACGCTGAGAGTAATGTATGTTATACTTGCTTAACACGCGTGTTAGAAAAAGTACCCTATGTCTAAATTAGTAGTCAAGGATTCAAACTTGCTTTGTACCAAATTTCATCAAAATCGGTTTAGTGATTAGCCGGGAAAGCGTAACAGACAGATTTACTTTCGCATTTATAATATTAGTATAGGTATAGTCTGCCCGCCCCGACCTCGTACGGATATATATATTTATATGTAAATTTATTTAAAAAAATCACTAACAAAATCGGTCCAGCCGTACATAACAATTATATAATAAATAAATTAACAATATGTCGCTTAATGCAAAATGAACGCGTCAATAAAATTCTATATATCATTATAACAAAATAATATATTATCACAATAAGCTTATATTTCCATAAATAAAAAAACTGGTGAATATACGGAGTCAAGACTACCACCACTATAATATTGGCATTAGATATTGTGACAAGTGATCAAATATTGAAAAAAAAACGGAGACATTTTTAAACAGCGCCGTGGTTCGATTTGTTTACCAAAAAATCTGCTAATATACATCTACACAGAATAATATTATAATTATCTGTAATTGTTATAGTATAAATGTGTTATATCATTTTATTTTCATAGTTTTCTTTGTTCCGCCCCATAACAGCTCGGTCAGGGTCCATTGTAAGTAATAAAACGTGATCGCCAGTACTCCTATTAACAGGGGCAGTAGTGGAAAGTATATTGTTCCATACAGCACTTCGAATATAGGATAGATCCAAATGCTCCGTTCTACGTACGTGTACGTTAATCTGTGAAAAATAATATAAATGTTAGTTTTACTATGTTGAAAGGTGGCTAATTTAAGGTGGCTTTCCACGGTTCGTGAGTTTGCAGATTACGTACGGCGAGCACGGACAGCCACGCACCGCACCGAGGCTCTTCCAAAAATGCGAGTCGGTTTGCGTCGATATTGAAGCTATTTTGTAATTTCAAAATGACAAAATTCATATTTTAAATTTTCCACTCGAGGTGGATTTGACGCACTGCTACGGACTTGCCGTTCTTTCCACGTCGCATGGGTGCGCTCTGGACCGCGTCCGTCCTTAATATAACACGCCGTAGGTAGTCACCTTTAGCCGTAATAATCCTTAATAGCATCACTGTCCGTGTAAATAATTTTTGCTCGCGTGTGAGCAACGTGTATGCAAAAATTTACTTTGATCGGTTGAGTAGTTTTCGAGAAAACGTAAAAAACATACAAACATTCGTTTTTGTTTTAGTTGGGTTTATTAAGTTACTTACATGGAAAAATATAACAATAAGTGGAATGCAAGATGGCACAGATTTCGTTTGTGCGATTTAGGCACAGTCCTGGGCTGGAAACACACTTCCCAGAGCACAACGCCGATTATAGCTGTATGCATTATATGATTCGAAGCTGGTGTCACAACTTTAGCCGCGACGCTAGGGAATATCAGCTTTTTGTCATATAAGAATAGTGACCAAAATACAATGGAAACGACCTGAAAAAATATTATAAATAATTTACTAAAAAAATCTCAAGATATGTTTAACCTTATCTTGCAATTCATATATTGCTAAAACTTAAAATAACTTAATTGAACGCTCAACGAATGCTCAACTTTTCCTAGAAGTTAACATACATATTAAAAAAAAATAACATATGAAGAAAAATATTTATAAAGACATCTTATTTAAAATTCACAATCACATATAAATATAACTTAATTTATATATAGATAGTTTTATATAAAGAATTATTATATATTTTAATTAAAATACTCACCCATGTCGAGGGCCATAATATTGCACTAAACAGTGTGTTCCTAAAGCCTTGTAAGTACTTAGAGGGCTTATAATCACTTTTGCTATTCGATAATAATTTGAAATCGCTTGTCAGCCCGACCACCGCGTACAAGATTTGGAGAAACTGAAAGTGAAGAACATGTTATACTGAAGTCAATCTTTATTTGGCTTTGAAGTAAAATTTTAAGGTCAACGTTTATTTTAGAATACCGTGGGGTACTACCAAGCGGGCTTTCCCGAAGTCCTATCACAAATATATCAAAAAAATAAACGCTTTCTTTTTAAAATCAGACCATAGATTAGATATGAATTATTTGAAATGAATATTAAAACATGACATTTATTAACAAATAGCCGTTTGTTATATAAATTTTTTTTTATCCTCTATTTTAATACTTTATAGGGAGAATTTTCCCTCACTCAAAAACCCTTTCTTAGTGTTCACATACCACATGAGGTAACCTTGGGCAAATTTTATATTATTTTAATTCCACTGGCTTAGGATTCACGAAATTTGTCAGTCAGTGCAGATTGCAGTCTCGAATAACATTTGGTAAGGTTATGGTAATCAATAACAGTTTGACGGGCCGGTTGTGCGTGGTTGGTAGATACTTACCTTTCACGCCGAAGGTTTATGGTAATCAATAACATTTTGACGGGCCGGTTGTGCGTGGTTGGTAGATACTTGCCTTTCACGCCGAAGGTTGTGGGTTCGATTCCCACCCAGGTCAGTTTTGTGTGCATGAACTTGTCTGTTTGTCCTGAGTCTGGGTGTAATTATCTATATAAGTATGTATTTACAAAAGGTACAAGTATATGTAGTGTATCAGTTGTCTGGTTTCCATAGTACAAGCTCTGCTTAGTTTGGGATCAAATGGCCGTGTGAGATGTCCCAGGATATTATTTATTTATCTAGTTAACACTATAAGCTGGGTAAGGTTAATTAGATTCCTAGTCGACAATGTTACTTATATAATTATAGGTCGCGCCACCATAAAATAGATAATTATAACTAATTGCTATAGACTATTATTTAAAGTAATAAATAATAATTAAATAATAAATAGTAATTGTGAAGTCGTAGAAGCGTAAGTGTTTTCCGAGTTACGCAGATTTGACTAATTCAAGATTCTAGATTTTTTTAGCCAAAAATATATGTACGTATATTTTAATAAAAAAGCCATATTATACTGTACTTAACAATATAAATGACAGAAAAGCTCGGAGTACATATTCGTTGATGGTCATACAGGATATATAAATATAATTGTATATAATTATTACATGTAAATATTTTTGACCGTTAAAAATAGTAACTACTAAGTTTCTTCTCCTCGGTTTTATTGCTTTTTTTATACTTGGTAGGGCTTTGTTCGACAGATGGGCTTGTCTGTCTAAAAACCCACTAATCATCATATATATATACAAACATTATAATTACTTACGAATGTCCAGCAAGTGAAGTACCGAGGTTGTAATTGACTAAAAGTCGTTAGCTCTGGATCACCGACCAGTTCACGTTTCATGCAAAAGTTCATAAACACTATGTTACCGACGTGCATTGCTATGGTCACCGTGTAACCCAATATACGGAGATAAGTTGCCTTCGACATGATTATCTGTAATAAAAAAAAGTTAATCAGTCAAAGAATAAAAGACACAATGTAAATAAAAATAAAGTATATTTTCGAATGTATTAATTTATATATATAAGAGTAAAGACAAATAAACAACTTTGACCTTGAATTGTCATGACGCCATTGGCCGAGATTTCAAGCAATCTATGGTATTATGGATTCGTGAAAAAATGGCGTTTTGTATTATATATCGAACGATCTATCGGAACATTGGAATTTAAATTAAAGTATACAAGTAGTTTTTTTAAGGAATTACTAGTAATCCTATTTACCCCTCCAATAAAGGGTACAGGATGTGTTAGGAGTGGAGATGATGATACTTTCTATCCCTAGACAACCATTACACTATTAACAATAAATAAAGATTTATTAATCAAGAACTGTTAGCAGCGAATAATATAGCAGAGCTATTAGCAAATCGTATTTCTCACGCACAAATTAACACGCAATAAGAAATCTTACGCTGACGTCATTTGATACTCGAAATCTTACGCTGACGTCATCTGACGCTCGAAATCTTACGCTTAATCGTCAGACACTCGAAGTCTCAGTTAGCTACCGTGTACCGAGCACTAAGATGTTTATACATATATAAAATATAGGACGAGGTTTATATATATATATATAGTCGTTATAATCATTTTAATGTCTTAAGTAGGGAAATTTCATTGTTTCATTTTCCGTGTCTAAGTGTCTATAAATTGTTGATTATGTAGCCATTTAAATTACATATAATGATACCTTGTATTCAAGACGGATGTGACATATTGTTCGTTTATGTCGATTATGTTATATCTATATATACATGACAGTAACAGCCTGTGAATGTATGTTACTGTCATGTAACAACTGCTGGGCTAAGGCCGCGTCTCCCTTTTTGAGGAAATGGTTTGGAGCTTATCCCACCACGCTGCTCCGATGTAGGTTGGTAGAAAACATGTGGCAGAATTTCAGTGAAATTCGACACATGCAGGTTTCCTCGCGATGTTTTCCCTCACCGCCGAGCAAGAGATGCATTATAATAACAAATTTAGCACATGAAAATTCAGTTGTGCTTGCCCGGGTTTGAACCCACGATCATCGGTTAAGATTCACGCGTTCTTACCACTAGGCCATCTCAGCTTTATAAAGCTGAGATTTATATATACATATATAAGGGAAATACTCATCACGAAATCTCCTAAACTATCCACCCGATTGTCTTGAAATTTGTCACAGTTACTCCTTCCTCGACGTAAATGTCACTAAGAACGGATTTTACGCAAATCCTAAAAAATACAGCTTTTTAATTATTATTTAGTAGATAATTACAGTTTAAAGCCCGCGCTCAGAAATTACAGAAAAACGATCGCATTAAATTGAGCCATATCGAATACCAACTCGTTTACTACATTAGAGCAGCTTGGTGGAAGCGTCAAAACTTCTCAAAGAGAGGCAGCTATGGAACATTTACTTGCAGTTGAATACACAAATATTAGCCCGCAATTTATACATCTGAAAACTCACAATATAAATTGTGTTATTAATTTTGATAAGGATTAAGATAATGTGAAATTAATGATTTATTTATTTTTATATGAAAATAATAATTGTGACATCTGTTGAAGATAAATAGTAAACACGTACTTTGGTATTTCGTTCGATACTACTTCTTATGTAATATGCAGTGTATATAAGTGATAGGGTAGTGCATGACAGTCTTGGTAAATACCACCCACTCACTTATTATCAATTCACTTTTATTGATATGCAGCAATTCTGAATATTCTGATATTGTACCGCAAAACAGCACTTGGTATTGTTGTGTTCCGGTTTGAAGGGTTCGTGAGCCAGTTTTATTACAGGCACAAGGGACATAACATCTTAGTTTCCAAGGTTGGTGGCGCATTAGCGATGTAAGCAATGGTTAATATTTCATACAGTGCCATTGTTTATGGGCGGTGGTGACCACTTGCAATCAAGTCTCCCATTTGGCAAGTCTGCCTACATATGTCAAATAGAAGAAGAAATATATACTAAAATCAATCAAAATAGTAGTGTGCTGTTTGTACAGAATAGCTACCTATTGGAAAACACCTTTACGAAACATCTTACTTTTCATTAAAAGGATTTTTCGCACAGACAGTTATACAAAGAACGTTTGACAAAATTTAATATGATTTCTCTTCGGAGTAGGCGCGAAATGTTAGAACTTAAATTCCTACACAGTATTATTAACTATAAGGTAAACAACTCAGAATTAATTGAGAGAATACTGATATCAGTTCCGTCTGGGGCACACAGAAGTACTCACACCCACAAAATATTTCATACTCCTTGCGTAAAGTCTCATATTGGTAAACAAGATCCCTTAGTACGGTTGTGTAATAAATATAATAATATCATTAGACCTGACATCGTCATTTTTTATGACTCTCTCTTGATCTTTAGAAATAAGTTACTTAATTATTATAAAATGCATGATTAGTTTTAATTAGTACTTTTAAGCATTTTAATTATGATTTCGTCGATTGACTTTTTATTATAACAATGACATTATTTATTACTTAATTTTGAAATTTTTAATAATTACTCATGATTTTTTGTTACTTTTAATTTAAATTTGTTTAGAATCTGGAATTGCTATGTACACTTGTAATTGACATGCATATTAGATATACTATTATTGTTTTATAAAATAATTATTTTCAATGCTTTATATGTATGCCGTTAGTGTGCTATTACAAATAAATAAAATAAATAAATACCAAAACCAACCTTTAAGCATAATCGAATTTTTCACTTGTTTGAAAAAAAAAACATGATTAAACACATTAACAAAAAGGTTAATTATGGAAGACGAAATTCTAATTTGAATTTCAAAATAGGTTTTAATGCTGTGCTTATCGAAATCGTATATAAATAAAACACATATATCCATATCACTATTTTATATACTAGTTTACGCGTACGTGTTAGAGGTTAATTGTTAGGTACAAAATGTAACCTATGTACTTTCATAAATCCTATATATAGTATATCCTGGAACATTATTCACACACGACCAACTGATCCCAAATTAAGCAGAGCTTGTACTATGGAAACCAGAACTGATATACTACATATACTACTTTTCTTTTGTCAATACATTATATAGTTAATTACACCCAGACTCACGACAAACAGACATGTTCATGCACACAAATGTCCTGAGTAGGAAACGAACCCAGAACCTTCGGCGTGACAGGCATGTATCTACCAACCACGCCAACTGGCCCGTCGTAATCATAATCAATGGTTTAGGCGTAAAAACATAACAGAGAGACATAGACTTTCTTTTGCCTTTATAATATTAGTATTGATGGTAAGTAGTAACCAACGCTCAATCATTACAGGCACTGTATGATATATTAACCATCCCTTAAAATGTCAATGGGCAACTAACCTTAGTAACTAAAAGGTTGTGTCCCTTGTGCGAGGTTCTTGTGCCATTTACGTATCCGTAACAGCCTGTGAATGTCCCACTGCTGGGCTAAGGGCCTCCTCTCCTCTTTTTGAGAAGAAGGTTTGGAGCTTATTCCACCACGCTGCTCCAATGCGGGTTGGTAGAATTCACATGTGGCACAATTTCAGTGAAATTAGACACATGCAGGTTTCCTCACGATGTTTTCCTTCACCGTAAAGCACGAGATGAATTATAATCACAAATTAAGCACATGAAAATTCAGTGGTGCTTGCCCGGGTTTGAACCCACGATCATCAGGGCCATCTCGGCTTTTTTTTAACGTGTGCCATTTACGTTTATGACTTATTTACAGGAAAAAAAGTAATATATCATGGTAATGTATATTAGCAACTTTACATATACATTTTTGCACCACCAAAAAATATGAATAAGTATATAATATTACATTATATACCGTCAAGCAGCAATACTTATTATTGTTGCGTACCGGCTTGAACAGTGAGTAAGCCAGTGTAACGACAGACACGAGGACATTTTATTTGCCAAGGTTGATGGCGTTGCGACTGTAAAGCATAGTCAATATTATCTGACATTACCATTCTGTGGACATAGAATAGAAACTATGCTTTATTGTACACTAAAAGAGTTACACAACCATTTTAAACACAAACATAAAAAAACGAAAACTATTTATATACAAAAGGCGGTCTTGTCGCTAAAAGACGGTAGTGACAAATTGAGATCAAGTAACTCAAAAGTAGTTGGATTACTATAAAAATGGTGTCCTGTTCTTTTTTAAAACCGTTAGAAACATAAATATAATATACGTAGCAGCTTAGCGTCACAAGAAAATCGTACTGCAGTAAAAACTTCGACTATTTATTTGAAAATGGACGGTCTTACGCCAAATAATTCCAGTATTCAGAAATCTATTTACGTGTTATTATCAGAAATTGATTTAAACAACAACTTAAGTATCTGCAAAAGTAAATATTATCAAAAAATAAATAAATAAAGCTTTTGTTATTTATAATTTTATTAAAACTCCAATGTTTAAAAAAAAAATATCGGTCACCATCGCTTAAAAATATTGGCGCTGTAAGAAATATCAACCATTACATCGCCAATCCACCACCAACGTTGGGAACTAAGATGTTATCCCTTATCCCGGTAGTTACACTGGCTTACTTCAAGCCGGTACACAACAATATTGACCATTGCTGGATACAATTTGCGTAAATATTTCCAATTATAAAGCATATACCCTACTAATGTTTGACGCGGGTAGCGCACGGTAACTGGGTTATGTGGGAGTACGGTTACGATGCTCAACACTACATAAGACAATTAAAACTAAAACACACTGGCATTGCAACATTAAGAATCAAAATCGCTTACAATGACAACACAAGTATCAATACAAGTGAATATTATCTAAACGGGCTTTATATCGGAATAAGTAATTTTATTTACAATTAATAATAATAATACAGTTATAAATATCTGGATCGTTTCAAAAATGGAATACCTTAATCACTTTCACTGGCACGTTTTTTTTTTTTTTGTATATACGAACTCGTTAACGCGACCGCACAGTCACTCCAACGGTACTCCACTGTCCAATATAAAAGATATATATTATAACTACAGGGGCCAATAAAGTGAGAGACTTCATCAATCAAATATAAATCTTATGTATTGGTAATAAGATTCATAATTAACATACTATGGGTCAGTTTTAAATGGATAAATAAGAGACCAGTTAAGTGAGACCTATGCTCGTTCTAAAAGCAACTTTATTTTAAGGTATATAAGATTAAAATCTTCGCCTAGCATTTGTATAAAACATGGTCATTGTATACGAATTACCAGTATAAAAAGACCCCTTAACGATCGAAAAACAACTCTAACATTTTTAAAATAAGGTCGAAATTTATATTTTCGTAGCTAATTTACAATTGTAATATATAATGTATTGATTGTCTATCATTCAAAATCATGTCGTCATACAAGTTGATAAGGTTGATTATTCTTTAATAATTTGTTGATAGTGATTATAATAATTGGTATTAAATTGATTACAAGCGATCAGACATCAGTAATAAGATATCGGTTTGTGGAAAATGGGTTATAGAAGGTTTTAGAGCATATTCCGCAACGCTGTTCTAGTAGAGATTGATGAATACATTTAGTATTTTCAATTGATACTTGCAGGTTTTCTGGCATTAAAATCTCGGTGGTGCCTGGATTGAACGCCGAATCTTGTATCAATGGTTTAGGTGGCTTAACCACTGATCTATCAGGCATAGTTAAGATGAGAAGGTATATAAAATAATTGATGACGTTTTAGTATATAAGACAATTATTAACCAAAGGCTTAATAAAAAAAAAGTTGTATTTTTCTTAAAGCGTCTTCAAACGGTTCTAATTACTTATCACCAGGTGTCGAAATTTTTTGTCTGTCTAATCTTTAGTACCGACGTATGCGCCCGACTTCTTCTCTGTCTAATGGCTAACTCATTGGACTGTGGATCTCGAGGATGTGGGTTCAAACCCACGTTCTAAATAAGAAAAAGTTATTGGGTTTTTCTGTCAAAATATATCGTCAGCAGCAAACTGCAGTTTGGAAATTGAAAGTGTTTATTATTCCTGTGCCTCTGAAAGCACGGAAAGCCGTTGGATACCTCCGCTAATATCAGATCGCATTAGAGGAATGGAGAGTTAACGCACTTGCTATATATCATCTCTTGCGCTATATATATATATATGTATATATACCCCGGCTTCACATAGATCGTATAATAGTCTTAATTGATCATTTATACTGAAGGACAAATATAGAAGAATTTTTTGTCGCCAAAGTTTAATCACAATCGAATACATTTAAACTAATATTATAAATTCCATAGTAACTCTGTCTGTCTGTTATGCTTTCACGTCTAAACCTGAATCTAACTGAACTGATTTTAATGAAATTTAATTTGAAGCAGTTTGTAAACCCAAGAAAGGTTACTACTTTTTATGTACCCCATCCCCCATCCCTCTTACAAACGCATAAAAATCGAACATATAAAAATTGATTTTTATTTGTATACATAGATATATTAGGTCCTTACATATGAAATTGGCGTTTTGTACAGGAGGAATATAAAGTCAATTTTTTTTTTGTAAAATGTATTTAATAAATCATAGTATGCACCGTTGTTATCTATGCACGTTTGCCATCTCATAGGTAGTTCGCAGCTAGGTCTTCCTTCATGGTTTGCAGTTGCTGACAATAGATCTCTGCCGTAATCGTTTAGCCAGTTTTTAGAAAGCTGTAATGAACGACACCGGTGCTAGTCAACTAAACACTAACACAGGTAAGTTTTAAGTAAGTTTTTCTGAGTCAATTTTCGTTTAGGGCAGGATTTGGCTGAGTAATGATTCGATTTAAAATCCCTTCATTATTGAGTCGGTTGAGCAAAGTAACACAGCAGTCGACGCGTGTTTGCAAGTTCGATTCACTCAATTCATGAGGTACCCGTTCAAGGTTTTTTACACTTCCGATTTGCTTCAAGTGGATTAATACAGTTGTATCGCTTACCCCGAAGCCTGCAGTTATCTCTGAAGAGCTTTGTGATGGATCCTCTTTATTAAAGACTATTGTGGATAGCCTTAATTCTTCATTTCCCACTTTGGTCTCCGGCCAAGTTGGTTCTGAAGGTCGCAATTTCCAGAACGAAAACGTTGAAACCAAAAACGTACCGTGCTTTCTTTTGCGACACAAGCGCCGTATACATCATTAATCCTTCGAGCTGTTTCTGCAGCACTGGTGCCACGGTAGAACTCGTACTCGTAAATATACCGATATTTCATGTTATTCATTGTGCGGGTTTTCAAAACTCAGCTAAATGAATTTATAAATTTGAATTTGGAATTCTTAACCAAAGAAGAGATATTTCAGATCAAAGTGGTCGGTACGACAAAACGCTAATTTCATATATATAGGTCAAATAGGTCCTTACACATAATAATAAGGACACTCAAAACACCAAAATAAATAATAGTGTCTTTCGAATTTGTAATTACACTAGTTCATTCACCATTCAAAAATACATACGGAGTATTGCCGTTTAATGGTTAAAAATTTGGTAAATTGTATTTCAAACTATAGACTTTTTTATTGAATAGGTAGGTGGACGAGCATATGGGCCACCTGATGGTAAGTGGTAAGCAACGTCCATAGACATTGGTATTGTAAGATACGTTAACCATCGTTTACATCCCCAATGCGCTATAAACATTGGAAACTAAAATGTTATGTCCCTTGTTCCTGTAATTACACTGGCTCACTCAACCTTCAAACCGGAACACAACAATACTAAGTACTGCTGTTTTGCGGTAGAATATCTGATGAGTGGGTGGTACCTACCCAGAAGAGCTTGCACAAAGCCCTACCACCAGTATATCATATTCTATAAATATATTTATAATATTGCAAATTCGTAAAAATTACGGTGTCATTATTTTTTTAAGTAATGTCTTTACAAACATTTTAGTTAAGCACTCATTTCTTTCTGTCATCATTGATTTGACATTCGAGAGAAAAAGACAGCCTCACTAAACTAATCCCTCTAAATAAATAGGTAAATTCGTTGGTAAACATAACTTTAAATAGTTACCGAGTTATAAAATATACATGCTTTCCAAGACATTAAATAGACAAATTTTATATATATGTAAATTTCTTATACAAAACTATTGTGTATTTATTAAAGACCAGCGTTGACCAATTAAACCAGACAGACGGCTTTCTCTGTGACAAGTGAGAACGCTGACATTATTTATTATATATTATATATGTATAACATATAAATAGCTTACTTGACCTTATGTGAAAGTTTCAAGTCAATTAAATTATTAATTTATATATCAGCCGGTTGTAAAGTTTCGTGCAAACCTCTCTGGGTAGCCACCAATTCATCACTTACAGCAGACAACACTATTGAGTATTGTTGTATTCCAGTTTGAAGGATGAGAGAGCCAGTGTAGCTACAGCCACAAGGGACATAACATCCTAGTTCCCTACGCCAATGCACCATGAATCTTTCTAGGTCTTCTTATTAAAAAAACAGAATTTCTTATTTGCTGGAGTTTAATAGCTAGCACAGTACCAACAGTAGAGTGAGCGATCGTTGTAGGAACCAGGTAGCAAGGAGCGTCAAAATGTCGGACATGTGTGGCGTGGCAAGTGATAGGACACACTCGATTTGTTTAATTTTTATAAATTTGGTAATAATTATTGTTTAATAATAAACTAGCAATAGTGAAATTGAAGCAACCAAACGGCGCTGAGAGACAATCTCGCTCTGATCAAGAAGTAAAACCGCCGCGTAAATTTTATGAGCAATCAATGAAAATAAATAAATATTGCTCAGTGACTTTTCGTAAATTAATATGTAATATGAACGCAAGTTGAATGCCCATAGACTTTAGTGCTTTGAGAAATATTAATCATTCCCTACATCACCAGTGCGCAACCAATCTTGAAAACTAAGTCCCTCGTGCCTGTAATGGCTCCAAAGTGACCTCCCTTTAGCCCAGCAGTGGGACATTAACACGCTACTACCTACTATCTATTGATATACTATTAATAAACCGGTTTGTAATTCATTAATAATAGTATATAACAACATTCACAAATTATTACGCAATTACGAACAAGGTTATATTTTCTTATAGAAAAAAAAAATCATATAATTCAATACATAACTGTCACGATGTTGAAGTTACATAACTTAGATGTTTTTGTAGGGAGTTCGCGTTCATCGTTGCCAGAAGTAATAAGTTTCTGTTGTCGTTAAGTTTTTTAATTATTATCTGTGACGCAAATAAGCAGCGAACTTATCTGTCATTCATTACAAGATAGAAATGATACAGGAGGCATGGATATTCCAGAAATTATTTTCTATTAAGGTTTATCTCTATAAAGTTTATATATGTATGAAAATCGTTATCCTCGAGGTCACACATTGTGGATAACAGCAGGAATTCGGGAGAGAAGTAGGTAACCTTTTCATATTACACAAGTGTAATATTCTTTACTCAATACACAATGTTTCTAGGCTTGTGCTACTTTTAGAGCGATTAGAGCGAAAAGTGATGCATATACAGAATTCAAACCCTTTTTTTTATTATTTAGGCTCTGTACACGTCTATAACGTTTGTAAACTTTGACGTTACTTTGATTTGATTTGATTTTTTACTTTTTAGCGGTTTTTTTATGTTTGGGGATATTTAAATATTTAATTTAAGTTATTTATTAAAATAAAAATGAATCCATAATATCTATACTTCCAAGCGTTTTTATATGGATACCTTTGAATTACGCCTCGTAGACGATATATATACATTAGTTTTTTTTACATTGCTTAGTTTTTGATATAAAACTTGTTATTTATCTATAAATTCTAACTCGTTTTGTTTTAATTAATTCTGTTTTTTAATTTTATGAATAGTTATATTATCAACGCCTCGCTGTTTCACCCGCGTTAAAGGACCGCCTTTTCGTTCGTTTTTTATTGAACTAACATATATATAGCATATATGTACGTTATTTTTGTCCATATATAGTATTTCATTCTATTTACATGATGTGTATATCATAATATCAAGTTAAATGGTGTAGAAAATTATTGTAAGGATAATTGCTTGTGTCGCTGAAATAATACCTCATATGTATCCAAAGCACAGCAGCAGGTTGATGGAATAAGCTGTTAATCTTTTTAAATAGGGGAAGCCGAGCATTAAGAAAATACGTCAATATGTTGAGTATCATTATCCTCTAACTTTATGATTTTTTTTAATGTAAAAGTTAGGCGGACGGTCAAATGGCCAACCTGGTCACGTGATCACCATATAGACATTGGCGATGTAAGAAATATTAACCATTCCACACATCGCCAATTCGTCACAAATATTAAAAACGAAGACGTCATGTCCCTTGTGCCTGTAGTTACACTGGCTCACACAATTCAAACCGGAACGCAACAATACTAAGTATATACCAATTACTGCTGTATAGCGGTAGAATATCTGATGAGTAGTTAGTACCCATACGGGCAACAACAATAACTTGAAGTTATGACTACAAAATTATAATTAGCAATAATATTAACCTAAAGCAAGTAGCCACAAAGTATTAAGCTATATTAATGTAAATTTTAATAATGAAATTAAAAAAATAAACTCAAAACTGTCAGGTCTGAATGACGTCAGCGCAAATTTGAACGTAACGAATGCTAAAACAAAAAGGTCACCCTTCTGGAAATTGAGGTATTTCGCTCACCGCCAAAACGTACGTATATTACGTATATGACAAAAATACTTACGTTTTTATAAATTATTAATAGTCTAGATTAATACGCTTTATGAAATAAAGAGTAAATTAAACCTTGAAATATATATTGTAATAATTTAGTTATTTCAATTTATAGTTTTGAGACGTTTCAAAGATTAGCCTAGACAAACAGACAGAACAGGCAAAAAATTTCAAAATGATTGTATTGGTTTTGGTAACTCGCAAATAGTCATATTATTTAAAAAAGTATATATTAATTTTAAAATCACAGACAGACACTTCAATTTTATTTATTTGTATAGATATGTGTATATCTTGAAGTTTTCCGTATGTGAATCTAGTAAGTGGTAAAGATTATATTGTCTACGTAAATATCCCCACTACTCGCACTGCTAAGCAAAAGGCTTCCTTCCACTTAAAGAGAAGCTTTGAAACTTATTATACTAAGCTACTATAAAGCGGGCCGGTAAACAGGTTTTCTTTTACGGTCGACAAATAAACATTTAAGTTTATTATCGCAAAGGCATCACATTTCAAAAAACATCTTCATATCCATACTATTTAAATAAGGCTCTCTGTAACTTAGATCAAATCATTTGATTAAATATTTTCATATAATTTAATTATATATATTAAATTTTTAATAAAATTTATTTCGTATATTTTCGTTAAATATTTTGTTCGTTGAACAATCCTTCATTGTAAAAAACTATGGAAAGAGCTTCTTTAAATATAAATAATCTATACTTAACATAATAAGGCCGAAGAGTTCGTTTGTCTATTTGTTTGTTCTCGATTATCTCTGGAACTATGAGTCGGATTACATAAATTATTTTTCTATTTGATAGACCAATTCTTGAGGAAGGTTATAGGCTATTTAACACAAGTCTATGATCCACGTGGGTGGTGGGGGGATGTTTTACGTGCTCGTATATGGTCGAAATCAAAACTAAAATATGTATACATTATTCAAGGCTGTTTACAAACATGTCCGAATTGTCATACTGCATGAGTAAATTGAAACTAAAGATACTACCGGTTTGAATTCAGATGCTACCGAGATTATATAATAAACTAAATATATATTTATTCAAATAGGATTTACAAACACTTATGTTTTACAAGATTAATATTAATTACTGTCTCGTTGGCCTTGTGGCTAGATATAAGGCCGCATATTCCGAGATCCTGGGCTCCAACCCAAGTCATACCGACAAAAAGTTATTGGATTTTTTTTCATCGCAATGTATACTCAAGTGCCTCTGAAAGCACGCAAACCCGATGATCCTGCACCTGAACTCTTTCAGTCAGTCAGATGATGAGAGTAGAACAGAGAGTGCTTGCGCACACACATGTGCATTATAACACTCTCTCTTGAGATTGTTGGCCGAAGCGGTCAGAGCATCGTCATCGTCAGAAATTAAAAACCTTTTTGGTATGTAATTACTATTTACAATAAAAAATACATAGATACATACAATTGATCATTATTTATCAATGGAAATCAACGAAATCTTACTATTAACATATCGTCTATTTGTTTTATCGCACATGATTTTAAATCAACGAATTCAACGCAATGAATCGCGTTATTTATTTAGTAGAACATCATGACATGTGGAATCATTTGAGAGTAGGTTTTTTTTCTTATATGGAATGCGAATATTATAATTTTTATTCAGTAACATTGAGTAGACGTGTTTGAACCATTGTGTATTTCAATTTAAATAATATTTTTGTTAAATGTAAGTACATTTTACTTTTTTACTGTGGATTGTTTTCTATTTATAATGTATATCGGAAAGTCATCAAGTCGATAACCGGTTTTACAATTAATAACTAAATATGATCGAGTTTTAAAAATATTTAAAAAGAGATAGTTATAATATACTATATACTCATTGTGTTGTAGGATATTAGGTCCTTACATATGAAATTAACGTTTTCTCGTACTGACCTCTTTGATATCTCCTCTTTGGTTAAGAATTCCAAATTCAAATTTATAAATTCACTTAGCTGGTACATTTGAGTTTTGAACAGTCATTCATTTGTTTATTCCTCATAATTTTTTTCTTTGGCGTCACTTATTACCGCACAATGGAAAACATGAAATATCGGTATATTTACCCCATGGTTTTTTTAGTAAAGGGATCAATGAACTACCTTTAAGATGGCAAAAGTGCATGGCAACATCGGTGCATAATAATAAGGATATAATAGCATAGGTATGGTTTTTTGTGACAGAACCGCATTTATATATTTTTAATAAAACAATGCAATGTGATTATTGTTTTTATTGCATTTAATTATTTATAATCTGTATTTAAATAAGACTATAAATATTTCTTTCGTATAAAAAAATACCTTGAATTATAAGTGATTAGGTGTTAACGGAAATATACCTCCATCTTCAATCTATAAAAGATTTTATTGAACAGACAAGAAACACACACATATACATATTTTACGACTATGATAATATATCAATTAAAAAAAAATGAATTACAAAGTTTTATCAAGATACGAAAGGAACATATCAAATTAGCTAATTAATAGATTAAAATCATTTATATGTAAAATTTATATCTTACGCTGACAGATAACAAATACCATGGTAAGCATGAGTAAAATAAAAAAAAAAGTCCTTGACAGTTACGACGTCTATGCTGCCGGAGTTATCTTTGTATAAAAAAAGACCTTTTTTTCCTTTCCGTCATAACAATAAGCGCCACGGGATCGCTTGCGCATGCTACCACGACGCTCTGACGGGCGGCCTGCCTATGCAGGCCTAGAGAATTCTCTAGGGGGATTACCAGGGTGCTGAGAACCCCCCTAGTCCCGGCGACGCCTATTGTGGCGGAGGGAGAAGGTAGGAAGGTAGGAAAATAGCGCCTCATTCTTCTCCCCGGTCTTCTTCGGCGGAGCAGGTATAAAAGAATGCCTTGCCATAAAAGGAAAAAAAAAGAATAACTGACTGACCGATTGACATACTAAAACAAAACCCAAAATACCGGCACTAGCCTTATAAATATATAACATTGAAAATTTGCATACGGGTTCCTTTTACACATGAGGTTAGCACTAAGGAAAGATTTTTAAAAATCTAGCTCCTTAGGTATTAAAAGTAAGGAGATAAAAATATATATTTAGTAATTCTGAATTTATTTCAGTTTCTTATATACAGTAAAACGGGAGATCGGTAAATCTGATAATAAATTTTACCGTTTTTATTTTTATTTTGTCATTTTTTTTAATTCTGCTTAAGTAATTGATAAGGATTATATGCATTAAAGAATAGCCAACTAATTGGGGTGATAATGCCACTGGCTCACTCACCCTTTAACCCAGAACAACTATACTGAGCATACTATTAGATATATTCGACTGCCTCGTTGGTCTAGTGGCTTGATGTAAGGCCATAGACCCGGACGACCTGGGTTCAATTCCCAGCAACCAAGAAAAAGTTATTGGGATTTTCTGTCAGAAAATTCTCGGTAGCAGCCCGGAGTCTGGAAGTTGATATTACAGCGCACACACTTGTGCACTATAATATCTCCTGCGTAGTTGGCTAATCTCTCTTGAGATTGGCCGCCGTAGCCGAAATCGGTCTGGACATAATAATGTCTATTATTTTTCGATATATTTAAGTAACAAAATAACACTTGAGGAAATAAAAAATTGACGCAGAATATTCCATCACAAATAAAAAAAACACATAGTTCATATAAAATACAAATGACTGTACGTCGTAAGTAATTATTATTCATATTTATGACGTGTTTTCATTGGAATCCTTAAAACTTTGTACAGTTTTAGTAAAATTCTTGATTATTATTTATTAATATTGTAACACGATTTTAATTTAGTTACTTATTATTTTTTTATTATAACATGTAAAGCAACTGACTGTATTAATATTATTTTAATTAGCAAGCCGTGTACACATGTTAAAAAAGGTATGTAACCTTGCTTAAAATTTTGTAAATTCTTAATTTTAATGTATGTTATGATTGTATTCTGTTTAAATAAATAAATAAATATTAAAAATTACAACTGGTTAATTCATGATTGTTCAAATCCTGAAACACAACGCAGTTGAAACCTTCGTCCGAGCTTATTGCTTAAATTTCATCTACTTGACCGATACTTAAATATAATTGGTTATTTACCTAATTTTTCATACCTAATATATACAAATAAATAAAATTTAAATGTCTGTTTGTGACATTTTAAAAATAATTTGGCTCTGTGAGAGATCTAAAACAATAATTTATTGTCTTCGTCTAAACAGTTTAAAAATAATAATGTAAATAAATTAAATTATTATAAGGAGTATACCAAGGTAGTGTTTAGTTTTTATTTCATCAGAATCGATTAAGTTTTTCAAAAGTTATAACAATTTGAAGTTCACGTACGTTTCTTTGTTTTCCACTATTTTAGGCTTTTCGATACAAATAAAATAATTTAAGTATATGTATATAATTTCAAAATAACTATTTTTCAAGGTAATAGAGCTATTTGCGAGTTACCAGCCATTTTAATAATTGATATATTATATGTGTATAATTTAAATAAGCGCTGTGTACGTTATACTGGTGGTAGGGCTTTGTGCAAGCTCGTCTGGGTAGGTACCACCCACTCATCAGATATTCTACCGCAAAACAGCAATACTTGATATTGTTGTGTTCTGGTTTGAAGGGTGAGTGAGCCAGTGTAATTACAGGCACAAGGGACATAAAATCTTAGTTCCCAAGGTTGGTGGCGCATTGCCTATAAGCGATGGTTGACATTTCTTACAATGCCAATGTCTAAGGGTGTTTGGTGACCACTTACCATCAGGTGGCCCATATGCTCGTCCACCTATTCCTATTCTAAAAAAAAAAATACTGGTAGATTTTGAAGGATTTTTGTCACAAGCTGAATTCAACATTGGCGAAGCTGAGTGCTAGTTATTTTATATGATCACAAGAGATCCTCTCCTCTTGAAGAGATGGCTTAGAGCTCATGCACATACTGGTTGATACATATGTTGCAGAACTTCATCTGACAAGTGCAAGTGTCCCCGTGATGTATTCCTTAGCAGCTGAGCACGAAATAAAAACACCAACAGCAATTAAAAACTATAACAATTCTTACTCCAGTTTAAACCCGTAATCAACAAAGATTGTTCCAACCACTGAGCCATCTCGACTCTTAATTATGGATAATTATTATTGTTTTTTTTTTTACAGGTATTCATAAGACGTGAAAAGACAATACACAGTCATATTT
The DNA here is from genome assembly GCF_905147045.1 of Nymphalis io. Lineage (NCBI taxonomy): Eukaryota > Metazoa > Arthropoda > Insecta > Lepidoptera > Nymphalidae > Nymphalis > Nymphalis io. Next base: position 4,785,818 of record NC_065915.1, on the reverse strand, counting down.
AAAATGACGTAAGTTGAAATATTTACCAATTTATATTACTGTTTGCTTAATTGGCTTGTATGTTAAACCATTGTTTAATATGTAATTTACATAGCATGCAACAAATATGTAATTTACATTACATACATGTACAATTGTACATGATACATACATGTACAATTTTACATATTATTTCTTCGCTGCAAAGATGAATTCTTCCTCGCTTCCCTCACATGATGTTGGGGGATATGTGGAAGTGGACAGCGCTGAGTGCGCCAGAATACCCACTAAAAAACCAGTGGTAGCCACTCCGTCTCTTTTGGGAGTGCGACGGGTTGACTTACGCACCGTGATGCCCCGACGATTGGCTGGTCTATCCGCTCCTAAAAACCTTACGGGGTTCCCGGAGTACAGACAGCCCCCCTAGACGATGTCGCAAATATCACTTTCTAATATTTCACGATGGTATTTACAGCTCTACGGGCCTTAGATATTTATTCTTCTTATAATACATAGATACAGACTTGTCAAGTGCGCTGTAAGATTTTTTTGTTTTTTATAGAATAACATTGGCATCGTAAGAAATATTAGCCATCGCTTACAATGCCAATGCGCCACCAACCTTAGGAACTAAGATGTTATGTCCCTTGTGCCTGTAATTACACTGGCTCACTCACCCTTAAAACCAGAACAAAATAATACGAAGTACTGCTGTTTGGCGATAGAATATAGAATAAGTGAGTGGTACTTACCCAGACGAGCTTACACAAAGATCTACGACACATGGATCATGCAGACAAATGGCATCCGAAGCTTTCCTAAGCACGGGAGAGTATCACTGCCGAGTAATGACCCTCTTTACTGAGAATTTCATAATAAACCCCAAGAACCTTGGACCTTATATCACTTTTATAATCTAGCAACAAGAGACCTCCTCATAAATTATTTAAACTTAATCAACTTTTCTTCCAGTACCAAAACATACCACGTCTACTGGCGGTTGATTGGCCATACAATTGGCTTGGCACTGCACTCTGGCAACAATATTGCAATGTATTTCGCGATGCAGGGCGAAGTATTAAAAGATCCAGAGATTAGAACACTCAAAGCGACACAATTTAAATATATCACAATTTGGAATGTAGTAAGTTATTATGTCATTTTTATGTATTGAATATTATACTAGAAATTTTTGTCGGGGAAGGAGTAACTGTGACAAATTTTAGGTCAATCGAACGGATATCTCATGAGGAGTGGTATTTCGCGTATATACATATATATCAGGAGAAAGGTAGAAACATTAGATACATATGTGACATCACGATGTTTCCCTCACAATGGGCACGCGATGAATTATAAGCACAAATTAAGCACATGAAAAGACAGTCGTGCGGGCGAAGGTTTGAACTAACAAACCACGATTACGATTAACATATACTAATCACAATACCATATCGACTTTTTACTAGTGGTAGGGCTTTGTGCAAGCTCTTCCGGGTAGGTACCACTCACTCATCAGATATTCTACCGCAAAACAGCAATACTTGGTATTGGTGTGTTCCGGTTTAATGGTGAGTGAGCTAGTGTAATTACAGGCACAAGGCACATAACATCTTGGTTTACACGGTTGGTGGCGCATTGGCTATGTAAGCGATGGTTAACATTTCTTACAATACCGATGTCTATGGGCGTTGGTGACCACTTACCATCAAGTGGTCCATAAGCTCGTTCGCCAATTTTATAAAAAAAAAAGACTCTCATGTTGTTTTATCTTATTTAAAATTCATTTAAGCAACTCAATATGGCATCAAATATTTAAAAAGAAAAACTGAATGTTAAAAACTTTATCCTTTATTATTTTGTAAATGACCTGAATGACCCAGTGTCTATCACGTGGATCTCAGCCTAAGGTTAATTGCGCGAGTAACTCTACTTGTTTTTACGTAGTTAATTTGTATATAAACGAGCCGGTTGGCGTGTTTGATAAATACTTGCCTTACGCGCCGCAGGTCGAGGGTTCGATTCCCACCCGAGACAGACATTTGTGTGTATAAACATGTCTGTCTATCAATATATCAGTTGTCTGGTTTCCATAGTACAAGCTCTGCTTAGCTTGGGATCTTGGGATCAGAAGACCGTCTGCCCTGTGTGAATACTGTCTATTATTATTATTATTCTTATATCTATTTTTTATATCTCCCTTTTTACAGGGGTAACTTAACTATCACGCGGGCCATGACCAAGCGTGATAGGTTTCTAAAATATTAAATTGACAATAGTGATGTGAAGAACTTTCGAGTAAGACGTGTGGTGTTCAGAATGACTGCTTTTTGTAAAAGTGCGAACATGGTCTTGGACATTTTCAAAATATTGAGATTTTTTTTTATTGTTGTTATTATTATTTTACGATCAAAATAATTATGAAAGGCAATAAATTATTGAATTAAATCTTCTATCCCTTTTCATCTCTGTAATTTATATCCAGCTAAAATAATATTAAGAATCTTGTTATTTGCATGTCAATGACGGTAGATTGAATGGTACCACTAATATGATATGTTATATTTATTAATACAATCGATGCAAACAATTGAATTTGTTTTCTAAGCCACTGATTTCTCATTTGTTTAATTTTTGTGTACAATTCATCTCGTGAAACTAAAAGATCGCGAGGAAATCTGCGTGTGAGGAATAAAGTTCAGTGTATACACCAGCCTGCACTGAAGTAGAATAGTGGAATGTCCACAGTACAGTAACAGCCTGTGAACGTCCTACTTTTGAGCTAGGCCTCCTCTCCCTTTTTTAGGAGATTGGAGCTTATTCCACCACGCTGCTCCAATGCGGGTTGGTGGAATACACGTGGCAGAATTTCAGTGAAATTAGACGCATGCAGGATTCCTCACGATGTTTTCCTTCACCGACAAGCACGAGATGAGTTATAATTAAAAATTAAGCACATGCAATTACGGTGTTTGCCCGAGTTTGAACCCACGATCATCGGTTAAGATTCACATGTTCTTACCACTGGGTCATCTCGGCTTCTTGCCATCAAGTGGCTTTTATTTTATATGCAACGTATATAACGTTTATAATATGCACATGCTTTAATATACCTTTATTTCTAGGCCTTTCAAATGCTCTTCCTTTTTATGAGCTTAGCGTGCGACATATCGTTACTACATAAAGTAAAGAAGGAACCCAAATATATAGCATACGTAAGAAGCTATAAGGATATATTTTTCGCGAGTGTGGTCTGGCCTTTGAGTTTGGTAAGTAAATTTTAATACATATTGATACTTAATAAATCACTGGTAAGCTGTTATCCTGTGTTATGTAAGTATCTATGTTAACTTGGTGGTAGGGTCTGGATAAGTACCACCCATGCATCATGCTATACTAAATACTACAACACTTGTTTGAATTTTATAAAATACTAGTTTTTGCTCGAGGCTCCACCCGCGTTTGGGAGCAGATGAATCAAAACAGTAACCTATGTCCTTCAGTTCAGTGGTAGACGAGAAAACGTAACAGACAGTTTCTTTCGCATTTATAATATTACTATTAATTAAATTATAAAATTTGATAGTAAATTAATTAATACAACTATGGATTTAAATTATATGATTGCATTTATTAAATTATTCCATTCTAATATAATATTTCGAATAATCAACATAGTTACGTTATATTAAAAACAATTATTTACATTGAAGGCTTAAACAATTATACATAAATCAATTTTAATAATAGCAGTACACATCACGACCGCAAAGAATGCTTGCAGCATTTCCTTGACAATCCGATCCTTTGGGTGATAAACTATAATACGCTTATAAATTTAGTCCTGGGTTCAAATCCCAAGTCAAGCCAATAAAATAAAATAGCAGTAGTAATAAAATAAATAAATAAAAAGTCAATAAAATGTTATTGAGTTTATCTGTCGAAGATTCTCAGTACCGGAGTCTGGAAGTTGTAAATGTGTACAAAGCACGTAAAGCCGTTGGTTCTGTGCCTGTACTCTTTCCGGTCGTGTCGGATTGCCGTCCCATTGAATTATGAGAGTTAGGGCATAGGGTGCACTTGTGTTTGCACACACACATATGCGCTATAATATGTCCTGCGCAGTTGACAAATCTCTCTTGCGATTGGCCGCCCTAGCCGAAATCGATCTGAAGGACATTATTATTAATATTATTATGACTAGATCGTCTGAAAAAATAGGCTTTGATGCTGGAAGCAAATGACAACACAGATACACAATGGATTCACGTCATCTGCCCTAAAAACTAAGTACATATAATTAGTCAATTATCTAAAATTTGTCCTAAACATGATGATGATGAATGATATAATTATATATATTTATAAAAAAAAACATTGTCCTCCTATTCTAAGCTATGTATGAACTGAAAATATCATTATATTCCTATGTAAATTTTTTTCAGACGATTTCTGCTGTATTCTGGCCTGTATTTATCATAGACAGGGAATTAATATTCCCAGTGTATATAGACAAAGCTTTAAGCTTGCTATCCAATCACATTATGCACTCATCTATAGTGCCTATAGTGCTTTGGGAATTATTATTCCAACCTAGAAGTAGGCCGAGCTCTCACAAGTGGTTCATAGCTCATACAATCATTATAGCTTCAACGTATATGTATGTGTAAGTATGTTTTTAAAACCTAAAATAATAATCATTTAAGCGATAATTAGATTTGCAACGTGTGAATTAAAGCAGACACAGACAGGACTTTGTGCAAGCTCGTCTTGGTTGGTACAACCCACTCATGAGATATTCTACCGCAATACGGCAGTACTTAGTATTGTTGCGTTCCGGTTTGAGGGAGTGAGCCAATGTAATTACAGACACAAGGGACATAACATCTTAGTTCCCAAGGTCGGTGGCGTAATGGTGATATAAGCGATGCCTAACGTCTCTTACAATGCCAATGTCATATGCTCGTCCATCTCCCTATACTATAAAAAATGCAATAATGGTTATGTCATTGATATCTAGGTAGCGCTTTTTGCAAGCTCATCTGGGTAGGTACCACCCACTTATCAGATATTCTAAACTAAACAGCAATAATAATAATATAATAATATAATATCACATTTTTCACACACGGCCATCTGATCCCAAATTAAGCTTGTACAAAGCTTGTGCTATGGAAACCAGACAACTGATATACTACATATACTACTTTTCTTTTTGTAAATACATACTTATATAGATAATTACACCCAGACTCAGGACAAACAGACATGTTCATGCACACAATTGTCTGTCCTGGGTGGGAATCGAACCCACGACCTTCGGCGTGAAAGGCAAGTGTTCTACCAACCACGCCAACCGGCTCGTCAAATAAGCAATACTAGTATTATTGCGTTCCCGTTTGAAGGATAAGAATGTCAGTGTAACTACGGATACAACGGCGGAGATTTGTCGACGTAAGGAATTGTTAATATTTCTTACTTGGTCAATGTCAATTGGCGAAGGTGATCACATACCATCATGTCTAGCCGTCCACTTATGTTTAAAAAAAATGCTTTGCTTAGTCTATAGTTGAACACTGATTTCTCTCTTTCTGTCATTATTGAAAAGAAAGAATAAGACACAGCATCATTTAATTTATCACCCGCTAAATAACTCTTATAAATAAGACTGTTGTCTTTATTGCACTCAATTTACAAAAAATATTATTGATGAACAGACAAATTATAAGGCTTGCAAAGGTTATTACTTACAGTGATCTCCTCCATGTTACAATTAAGGCAGGACTGGCTCGTTGGTCTAGTGGCTTGATGTAAGGTCGCAGACCCGGAGGTTCTGGGTTCAATTCCCAGGTCGGGCCAATAGTTTTCTCAGTAGCAGCTCGGAGTCTGGAATCTGAAAGTATGTTCACTCCCGTTCCTCGGAAATCACGTAAAGCCGTTGGTCCTGCGCCTGAACTCTTTCCAGTCGTATCGGATTGCCGTCCCATTGGATTATGAGAGTTAGGCAATAGAGTGCACCTGTGTTTGCGCACACACTTGTATACTATAATATCTCCTGCGTAGTTGGCTAATCTCTCTTGAGATTGGCCGCCGTGACCGAAATCGGTCTGTAGGACATTATTATTATTATTAAGGCAGGACAAAAAATCGGACTTACAATTAACTTAAATAGGAAAAGAACTTAATAATAAGATTTAACATATAGCAATATCTATATAGACCAACATACATTCAAATATACAAAAATATACATATACTTCTAATCTTCAACTGTTTCTTTTCAGGCTATTGGCTAATTACGCCGAACACGGTAGATGGCCATATCCAGTACTTAATAAGCTGTACGGAACCCCATATTTTGCCCTATTATATATCATCCTCATTACCATCTATGTGTTGGTGTACTCCATTCAATGGACCTTAACTGAATATTTACATAAGAAACCTATTAAATTAAATAAAAAATAATTACGTCACAGCGTTTTATTCCAATTTCGTTATATATTGTTCGGTGTATAGAACTTTTATTCTCATTACGACAACGTCATTTACATGAGAACTTATATCTAATCTTATAAATATAACAATTCGTTCGGATCAGCAAAACAGATGAGATAACAGTTTCAATTAATTATTTTAACAGAGAATCGTTACACAGTATATGGTTATAAAGTCGAGATTTAAACATAGAAAAATTTGTTAGTTTTTACTTGTTTAGGTAAATTGTTATAAAGTTTTGCTCCCTCAAAAATAATCATCTTTTTTCCATTCTTAGTTCTAGTTTTAGGCAGTATTAGATGGCCAGCACGTCTAGTTGCATATTTGTGTAATTGACCTTTGCTTTCGAAAGATATTTCTGTATGTATTTTTTTGTCTAAGATTTTACGTATAAGAATACAAGTAGTGTAGTTGTATAATTGCTTAATATTCATTAATTTTTTTCTTTATAGACTTTATCTGAAGGTGTTAAATAAGGGTAATGAAAAAGTAATTTAATTATTTTATTTTGAGCAATTTGAACTTGGGCTATATTGCTTTTTGATGCCACACCCCATATTTCGATGAGATACAAAAGATGTGGTTTCTATATATATGTTGTTTGAATAATCATTAGAAAGAACCTTCTTAGTTTTTTTATATAAGGGTTATTTGCTATGTTACTGAAGAGCTATTTATTAATACATATATAAATTTAAATACCGCGTGGAATGGTACCGAGAATGCTAGCAGCATTTACCCTTTGAATCGCAAATCACAATCACTGATTCTGATCTCCCGGTACACGAGACACTTGCTCCATAACCAAGATAGGTGTGACCAACGCCTTTACGTGCTTTCTGAGGCACGGGAGTGCACACACTTCCAAGACTCGGGGCTGTTACTTAGAATTTTCTGACAGAAAAACCCAAAAACTTTTTACTGGCCCGAAGTGGGAATTGAACCCAGGACCTCCGGGTCCGCGGCCTGTCATCTAGCCACTAGACCAACGAGGCAGGCTTTTTTTTCTGTTACATATTAATGACCTAAAGGTATTTGTGATACAGTATTATTTGCTAATAATGCATAATTTTTTTATAGCTGAGATGGCCCAGTGGTAAGAACGCGTGAATTTTAACCGATGATCGTGGGTTTAAACCCGGGCAAGCACTACTGAATTTTCATGTGCTTAATTTGTGATTATAATTAATCTCGTGCTATACGGTGAAGGAAAATATCGTGAGGAAACCTGCATGTGTCTAATTTCACCACACCACCGAAATTCTACCACATGTGTATTCCACCAACCCGCATTAGAGCAGCGTGGTGGAATAAGCTCCAAACCTTCTCCTCAAAAAGAAGAAAGAAGAAAAAAAAGAAAGAAGGTTTGGAGCTAGTCAAGCTTATTTATTTTAACTCTAGTCTCTTTTTAAAATGGCCGCCATGAGCGAAGTCACCAACCAAATCCCTCACGTCCTTTCTGTGACCTGTGAATGCGATGAGGAATTTATTGACACTCAATCTTGAATCACAGCTTACTCGTCTGATCCTAATATTATAAAAAAGTACGAAACCAATTTAGTACTGAGCGGTAGCATATATATGGGGTAAGTTGATAAAAATAATAGTGGGGTTTATAAATGAAACAAGATCCCTTGCAAGTGATTCGAGGGTAATAATAAAAAACAATTTTTATTCCTATTGGTTCTCGTCTCCCAGCTCCATCTACTAAGGTACAATGTCTGTTTGTTCATAAATCAACAAAGCTAAAGTAAGCACACGTTGACCGATAAACAGCTTTTATTATTATAAATATTATTTTTTATAACAAAACTTTTTATGAAAAAACTTTTTTTTCACAACATAATAAAATTCAGGGCGAGCGAAACATACTTATCTCCGGTCAACGTGTGCATACAAAATATTATATAATCTGTATTTCTTTACATAGATATAATATGTTTTTTATTAATATTTTGTTACTCTTTTAATATGTTCAGTAATGTGTAAAAATATTCAATATTTAACAAATGAATATTTTTTTCATAATTTAAAATAATTATCTTATATAAAACAAGGTGTAAAAAAATTTCTTTATTTTTCTATTTATAATTGAGATACCTAACTGTAGGTTCTCTATGTATATAATAGAAGCTCTTTAAATAATTATTGTTGAAATTATTTATTAAACACATGGAAACGATGAGTACATAACACAATAAAAACACATAAACACCGCTTACATAAACCTTGCCTTTTTTTCAAAAACATTAATTCCCTAACAAATTTTGTGTCCAAATCTATTTTATTGTTTTAGTGAAAATTTTGCAAAACATAGTACAAAAATTTTAGAAATACCTACTCAACTACCCAGCAAGTAAAACATTAGCCTAAGTCGCGTTCACAATGGAGATTTTTTTAAACGTCATATTTTATTAATAAATTCATTTTTTTCCGATCAAAGGAGATGTTGATCTCGTTAAAAAAATCTTCATTGGACAAGAGCGCTAATACTAACACTATCAAGAAAATCCTTCCGTATGTGAAGGCAACCTGACATCCTTTACCCATTTCTGCACCAATCACAAGTCTACAATTTAAGAAGTATAGAATGGACACGATTATTTAATAATATTTGTTCTTTTTATACTTTTTTTTCTAGAGGCATTTTTTTGATTATTGAAATTTCAAAATAAATTCGAGGTTTAGCCTGCTCACAAATGTGACGTCGAAAAATTTAATTCGTCAGTCTAAAGACATTTTACAATATTAACCAATCCAAGATTTCGAAACATCCAATTCGATACAGGTAGAAAATGACAGTTAAAAGCAAAAATACAGTCCGAGCATTTTTTTTTTAACAGAATCACAAATTTGTAGCAGGCTTAAAATTAGACGGTTATAATTTTACGTTTAGGCAAAAGCGGTTTTTACCGATTCTTCAGTCTTAGTGCTTAAAACTTTGTCGTGCTTTGTACAAAGAGAAATTTCGTTTATGATCATAAATAACTCTTCCTGATATGCAAAAATGATTTAATTATAACAGTTGAAAAAAAAAATACGTCTTCAACGACACGAAATAATTTTGCAAAATTATATAAATTACACCATCATAGTGCCTTTATATTGTATTAAAATTAAAATACGTATTATTTATAACATTTCTATTTATCATTATAAATGTGTGATAAATTTTGTCAACAGCTTTCAAAAGGAACCACAAAAATACTGAAGACAATTATTTATATAATATATATTTATATAATATATATTTTCAACATAAAATATGAACCACCCGTATATTTTTTAAACACTATATCTTCTCACTATTTATGCATGATTAATACTATTTTATTATTATCTTTAAACGGAAAGTATGTGTGATAACGTTACATTAAAAAATATATACATACATATAAAAAATAAAATAAAAATTATATTAATTGAAATATAAATTATCAAAATAATTAAAAAAAAATTAAAATAAAACAAAAACAATAGACAATAACAGATTGCTTTATTTAACAAAAAATATATAATATATAGAAATATAAAAACAATGTTTTTCACATGAATCCTCAAGAACTTGTCTTCAAATCAATTGTGGAAAAATTGTTTTTTTTTTTAATTTTTAATAGAATGTAAAATTAAAAATAACCCACCGAACCTTATTTAATATAAAATACATATGATTAATAGCTATTTACAAAATACGAGTTAAGATTTATAAGTTTTAACATTAATATAATCCAGTCTATAATAAAGGCTATTTGATGAAACTTAGCATATTGTTAGAAAAAGTTGATGTTTATTTATAATTCTAAGTAACGTAGCAGGCAATTTAAATAAAAAAAAAACTAGCAAAAAATATATATTACGTATGAAAAAAAATGTACTTTATACCTTATATTATGCGTTTTATTATGCAAAATAATTGCAATATACCAAAATGGCACCCAAGCCTAGTGCAAAAAAAATTGAGATCAAATTTTAACTACAGAAAAAAATAAATTGCCTGCTATTGTAAATAGTTCAAAATGTATTGAATTTTTTATTTTAATCATTCAATCAAATCTCATTATTACGTTAGATATTAAAAAAAATTGCGCATTTCAAATTTAGGACAACAAGTTAGTACAAAACCTATAAATAAAAAGTTGGAATATAAAAAAAAAAGTTCATAAAAGCAATTATAAAATATTTATAAATATAATAACATAAATTGACTTTGTAATAATAAGATTCGATCATTAAATTACATTACATTACATTATATAATGTAATATTTTTCATTCGTGATTTTTGTTCAACAAATATTTACGTTACAATGCAACTTATCATTATTTTAAATTACATTCAAAATCTGTTCGACTAATTTGTTTTATTAAAAAAGCTAACGAAAAATTACAAAAAAAAATTGGGCAGTATCGTGTATTCCTATATTACAACATAATATACTACATCGAAAAAAAAAACATCAATAGTAATAATCATTTGAAATAAATAACAAGTTACAATTCTCATTAAAAAAAACTGTTAAAATAATTATAAAAAAGTCCTATTTTTAATTAAATGTTTCGCTTAAAAGAAACTGTTGTGTGGTCACGCTAAACCATTATAACTTTTTTTTTATTTATATCTTAATAAAAACTCTATTTCTATTATTATATATTTATATAATAATCATTATTATTTCATCGTCAATATTAGAATACAATTTATGATAATTATACGTAATGTCATTCATGTGATACATAATAATATTTAAATAAATATATTATTATGTTATTACATAAACGACGTACTCGGTTTCAAGTATTTCCATTACTCTACATTTATATGTAAAGTTAACCAATATATCGCCAAGCGTTCTGACAATAAATGTAGAACTGAAGGCGTCCATCGGTACTTAGACTCGAATTAAATAAACATTTTAATATTAATATTGTACGTACGTACGAATACATAAATATCATTATAACAGTCTCAAAGTACATACATACAATTATAAATAGGTTAACAAACGGTGAACGGACGCCTCCAGCGATAGTGTCGGGGAGGGGAGGAAATAAATGAAACGTAGCTGTCAAGTCTTTAGAAGTCACACGGCCTCACTGCTGCCAACGTCCCGTTTTCATAGGCAAAAATGAGATCTAGTTGCAACTCAAAGGAGATATCCTCGATATATATATAATAAATCTTTTATCCATGTGTGTAATCTAAAACGCTGTCTAAAGAAAATAATTCTTTGTACAGAGCTGGGAATACGTGATGTGGGTGAGCCGCCTTGAAACGGCAAAGCGCTTCCAAATGCAGCAACGACAGTTCTCTGTAATACACCAAAATACATTATAAAACCTCCGAGACTTCATTTACTAACTAACATATGCTAAATTATATACAAAAATATTACATTTGTTCTTACATTTAAAGTCAAATATAGAACAAAAAAATATTTATAGAGAACAATACTTTTTTAAATACAATGGTAGAGTAATATTTATATAAGACTATTTATGTATAAGCTGTATTTTATAAATCCAGATACATATAACATTTACCTGAAGGTGGGTATCTTAGTGAGAAGTGTGTCCAGCACTGTGACGTCTCCCTTTAAAGGTGCGTGGTTCGTCTCAATCTCGTGGCGCATCGCAGCCATTGACATGTTAAACAAGCACTGAATCTCCGGGTTGCCGCGCACGCCGTGTCGTTCTGGTTATAAATGAAATTAAATAAAACTTTCGAAATAGCAAGATAACAAAATAATACTATTACACTGAATTATTATACTGAAATGGTTGCTTATATTAAAACTCCTTAAAGATTTAACTTATGTTAATATAACTGATAGATATTTTATATGATGATGTTCTCCTGATAGTGAACAATCTCCAGAGAGATTAGCCAACTATGCAGGACATACTATACTGCATGAGTGCGAAAGCAAAGATGTACTTTCTATTCCCTTACTCTCATAATCTGATGGGACGGCAATCCGACATGACCGGAAAGAGTTCTGGCGCAGGACCAACGGCTGTACGTGCTTTCCGAGCCACAGAAGTGTACACTTCTAACTTCCTATTTGCTACAGAAAATTTTCTATAGAAAAATCCAATAACTTTTTATTGATCCGACCTGCTTGAAGGACGAAGGTCAAGGGCTTGAACCCAGAACCTCGGGAACTGCGGTTTTATCTCTAGCTACTGGACCAACGAGGCTGAGAGATTTTTATATGATATATTAATAATATTTACCTGGCCACAACAAAACGAGGCTCTGGTACAGGGCTAGCTCTGTCTCGGTGAGCTTGAGCCGGGCAATAGTCTTAGCGGCGTCGAAGATTCCTGACACCAAGTTCATATCACGAGGGTCACTGGAAACAGAAACTAATTTTTAAATACTTTACTAATGACCTCTCTGGCCACCAACAACGGACATTCTCAACAGAGACAGCAGATCCATAAACAGATGAGCAAACAAGATATATTAAGTGTGTCTTACATATAATGTGTTTTATGTATATACATACCGTGCGTGTACACACTCTCGAATAGGTAGAACGACGTCACCGTACAGTACTTGGTCGCGATTCACATCAATCAGCCGTGACAAGCGAACTATGGCCAACTCGAATGAGCCTGTAGAAATGACGAACATCAAAAATTAAGTTCAAAATATTACACAATAATGGTTAAATTTAATTGAAATAATAGAACTTGCAGAAAAATTTAAAGAAAAATTATAAGGATTTGAAAATAACTTTCTCAACTTTCGATTTGTTTTTTATTTTATTTACTAGGCAGAATGGCCAGTAGGCCACTTGAAGGTTATGTCCCTTGTACCTGTAGTTACACTGGCTCACTAACGCTCATTGAGCCATTTCGACTGTTATTATATACTTTACAGCTAGACAAGTATATAATACGATACTTACCCGATTTAAGTAACAGAATTTGATCATCTTGACTCAGCTTCATGAAGCCGGGGATGAGTTTCGCGAACTCTATGATGTTCTGTATCATAGCTGTCAGTTTGTCTGCGCAGTCCAACCACATCTCCTCATATGTCATTGAATTGTAGAAGAGTAATCTGTGGATTTGTTTTTTAAATTATAAATGTTCTATTTTTAAATATATTCAATATACTTTTTTGCTTTATGAAAAGCTTAGATTTTTGCGATATGTTTTTTTATATAATACTCATTACTCCTTTGTAACAAACCAGCTATTATTAATTTAATCAATTAATACAGTCTGAATAGTCGTTAAAATATCCCACTGTTAGGCAATTATCTCTATTTCTTCTGAATGAGAAAGCTCCAATGCCGATTTATATAGTAAATGGCAAAATTTTATGCAGCACATTCAGGTTTCCTCATAATGTTGAATTATGAGAACAAATTAACTATGTGAACCCTTAAACGTCGGTAATGATTCACGTGTTTTAGCCACTGGGCTATATTTTATATAGAATATAGTTATTTACTTAAATATCTTGGGAAACTATATTATAATTTTCTAGTTACATTACATAACTATCGTTGATATATACATTATATATTTCAGGAATAACTCACTTGGGCACATCTGGTGGTTTCCGGAACATCTCATGAATGTACTCTAGCTTAGGATTCGTATTTGTGTGAGCTTCAGCCAGACTCTTAACCAACACTTTGCTAATATCTCCTTCAGCTAGAAAGAAAGATAACTCAAATAAATAACAAAATATTTAAAATATATATATATATTTATCATAAATACATCTTCTATAAAGTTACATTTAAATTCAGAACATAAATGAAACGTATATGACTTCAAATGTAACAAGCTACATATATGTAATGTACATTAACATTCAAATTGTACAAGCGGAATTAAAAATAAACCAATAAAATAACGACTACATTTTACAACAAATAAAACATAAGATAAAAAATAATTTGGCTGTACACACATTTACCTTTATACAAAATCATAAAATAAATTAAAAAAAATAAATAAACGTCAAGCAAAATGAAATATTCTGTCGTAAAATAATGAATAAAATTATAAATGTTTAAAAATACAAAATGGTAGATCCTCTATCATTTTTGTTACTAAGTACATTTGTAATAGCATGTTGGCGTATGTATTTTTTATCATTATTTATATAAAACATTTCTAATCTTATGTAATTGATTATAATTAATTTCAGCATGTATCTTGCCGTGTTGCGTCGCCTTGCCGTTCATACCATTACCACTTATAATAATCGAATCAAAAAATAGAGGAGGGGTACGATTTAATATTTTTACAAACATTTATTTGACTCCCTTCGTATGTGACGTACTGCCAGTGAACTTTAAATCCTACCAACGAATTAGGAAAAAAAGTTTACAAACTCTTATATCTGTACATAACAGCCAGTCATGAAAATGGCTTCATCTCAATATGTTTACATATTTAATCATGAGTAATTTATATTATTTTATTTCACGATGTATTTACCAATGGAATAATAACATATATAGTTCGGTGTAATCATTTGAATGTAGATAAATAAATTTAGGTGAAAATACAATATGTCGGTTAATAAAAACTTTTTTTTTTTTTAATATGCATTATTAGTCTTTAACAATTCAATACTATAAATCATAATAACAATTAATATTTCAACAAATCTTGTACCAAATTCTTATTAATTATAAAAAAATAAAGCACACTTAAAAACGCCTCTTTAATATAAATCACGTTTTCAGATTAGTGTAGCTTTTAAAAGTCGATATGAAACCTTACTTTTTTTTTATTTCAGACTGAAGCAAAGGTATTCTACGTATGCGTCACAAAAAGTGAAATTATGTTGAAGAAAAGAAAATAATGAAAATTAATATCCCTTAGTGTGTTGTGTGTTGATTTATTAAACACTATATATGTTCTTATAGACAATCGCTTTAAAACTTAATAAATAATGAAACTACGACAAAAAAATACAAATAATTCATAGCAATTAAATTAAAATATCTACCATACAAATTCCAATGAAAGCGATGCGAAGCTATTTTAGATTTTAATTTTAAAGTATTACTTTTATTCGTTTTCATTTATATATGTTTTATACATAATCCAAGTAAATAGTTTATCTAAAATATTATTGTACACAACGAATTTATTTTCAATTACAGAATATTTCACAAAATGAATAGTTAGGTTTAGGCAGGCAACGACTGTATATTTTATGAAACTAGGAAACTTACAGCCCGTGAAACTATAAAATATAATAGCTACGCATCGCTCAGCGTCGATCAATTTAGTCACTTACACGGCAAATCGTCATTTGAACTGCTCGAACCCTGATGTCGTCTGTTTGACACAGCATTTGGGTTCACCATGCCCATCCCAGACATGTTCATATTCAACGGATCCATCAACCTCCCATGACCACTACTAGACGTCAAATCATCCGGACTCAACTCCTCGCTAGTCAAAGAGACTGAACTCTGACCACTAACGAGAACCGTGTTCTGTATGTCCATCGGGCTATTCATGTTTGTTGGACTATTCAAGAATGTTGTCGAGTCCACATAGCTGGCTACTAAATTATCAACCCCCATGGATGTTTCCGGCTTTATTTCCTGCTTTATACTGATGACGCCACTGGATATGGAAGCTGGCGATTGGATTCTCTCATCGTATCTGTCAAACTCTATTCTAGTCCGGTTTATATCGTTTATTGTTGATTGTCGCATTGTTGTTGTTGAAGTTGTCGCTGTCGCTGTTGATGTGGTCGCTCTGATGCTCTTTTGTTGATCGTCTATTGAGAATGACGTATTAGCATACGCTGACTTCCTTATTTTTAAACTTTATTTTTAAAATTCTAATGGTCCCTTTCATTGTACATTCGGCTATAACTGGATTTTTGTGTAAGTACTAAAACTACATATATACCTACATAAATACAATAATACCTATGGAAATGTTTACATGATAAAACCTGTTAACCGTTATGTCTTGAACCCTCAGTGTAGTTGCATACATTGCAAGAGTAGGTCGGGGTGAATTGGGCACACAATAAAAACTCACCGTGTCCGATAAAGTCAGTATCAAGGAACCCACCACTCTGCTTCGGTTCGTAAGCGGTCGTCGAGTCGACGTAGTCGGCTGACACGTCGTACTGGGGAGGCTGAGCTTGAATGTTCATGTTGGAGTTGAGCGGCGGGTTGTTGTACCCGTATGAGGAGAGTGGGGAGCCGTAGCCTGGGTAGCTGGAAATTAAAATGATTAATTTAGTAATATATATATTAAATTGCTTTATCTATTCAAAAGTGAAAACAAGGCTAATTGTATACGAATGTAGTCCAAACTGATAATGCCCAACACGTAAATTTATTATAAGTATATTCGAAACATAAAGTACACAATAAACTGTAAAAAGGATTGAATTCCTATAAATAATCAATACAACCTAGATAACATCTATATTCCATTCATTTATGTTCACGGACGTTGAATCGATGAAGCCACAAATTAACGCCTTCAATAGAACTGCTTATTTATGCGCGAGTTAATGCCATCTGTCGGAAAGAACAAGAACCACGGAGTACCGCTATCCGGTACTAGGTGGCGCTATTTGTCATTACCGTTACACGTCATTCAAGTTTGTCACGAAGCCCGTTAGGTAATGACTGTCTACACCGCCACCGACACGAATGCTTGCAATGAATTACGGGAAAGGTCGGTAACGGTTTGGATTATGCGGCGAAAGCGTATGTGTTACCGATTTGAACTGTACGTGAGGTAAAGATCCATGGGAGCGACGCCGTCTCTCGGAATCCGCTTTGCTTAATTACTGGCTGGTTTTACCGTTGTATCAGACGACACGATTTCGCAATTATGCAATTAGATTCATACCGTGTGAAGATTACGGTCTGGGCGTTACACAATTTACAGTATGTGCGCAAAAAAAATTAATACGCACTGTTAAATAAGATCAAGCGATTTGTATCTTGCTAGAAGCATCTCAATATGGCGTGTAGCAACGAAACGTGTGTTCTGTTTCGGCTACCCGATAAGTGATGGTGTTACTCACCTACTGTAATGTCCATGATACTGATCGCTCGAGCTGGGCGTCTGTTGCTGTGTGTCGTAAACTGAGTCCGGTGCAGCATCAGCTTGTGAACGCATCTTCTCTTGGAAATATCTGACTTCATCCTCTACTTTCTCGCGTTGTTTCTTCGACATACGTCCAAATTTCACGGCTGCAATAAAAAATATACAATAAATACATGTAACTGTTTACTAAACGCATTTATTATAACAATACACTAAATAGTATCAAGAAATATTTGTTAATTTTTTGTGAACAACTGTATTTATATACGATATTCACATAACAATATATCACAGGTATAAAGAAATGAAGCTCGTGATGACAAAAAGATTTTTCAGTCTTCCTGTCACCACTTTATATTTAAAGAAATATAGTTATTTCAATCCTACAAAAAACTAGTACAACTATTCACCGCTCGAGCGCTAAAATCGTACATTATGTAATAGGGAACAAGCAATTCCCATCGCTAAGCAAAAACTTGAATATCGATAAATTCAATTAACTCAATGACATGTAACGTTACTTAACACTTACATACAACTCTGCGCTGTACGTGTGCGTGAATTAACGTCAATGTGTGCGTGAGTCAAAGCGGCCATTGGCATACTGCCTACTGGCACAACGAACTCTGACGTGCATGTGTGACGTTACGGCTACGTAGAGCGGTCCCGTTCGATAACCCGCGCGGATTGAAACGCAATATAATACAAACAATTGTTCACTTATAGCAGGCTATTGAATTTAGCGGCATTATAGGTTTTTCGGAGGATATTCTTTTGTTGGAACGTTCGATGAACCGACCAAAATGTTAGATCTCTGCTTTTACGCGTGACATACGTAGACGCAGGTCTTTTATATTGGTATATACTAAGGCACGTCCAGTTTATTAAAATCTCGACGTCCGTTGATATTGTTTGGTATAATGTATCTTGTAGTTTAGGCTAGGTTTTTGGAACAGTGGCCGTTAGTTTAATGTTCTATTTAAAAGGTTTTTTCTACAATGGCGTCTTGTAGTATTTATGTCTAGACTTTGTACAAAGGATATTTGTTACGCACAAACAGTCGAACAATTCTTCTATTTATTATTTATGTGAATGTTTCTATTACCGTGTCGCGTTGGAGGCACATATAAAGGTCATGGACCTTAAATACAAGTCAATACAAATCCATCGATCTATTGGTAAATCTACAGAATTAAATTGATTTTTTATGACTTTTTCATATTTTGATTTTAGGGCTTCGTGAAAGCTCATCTGGGTACGTACAACCCGCTCGTCCCATATCCTAACGCTGTATAGCAGTTCTTAGTATTGTTGTGTTCCTATTGGAAAGACGAGAGGGCCGGTGAAACTCCACACAAGGGAAGAGAATAACATAACATCTTGGTTAGTTAGGTTAGCGGCGAATCAGCAATGCAAGGGATGGTTGATATTTCTAACAGCGCCAATGCCTTTGGGCGGCGGTGACCACTCACCATAAGGTAATATGAAATAATATGCGTCACCTTTTGGTGACCGTCACCTAGAAATATTAACTATTCCCCCCATTGTTACGTCCCTCGTGCTTGTAGATACACTGGCTCACTCAAAGACCTATACATGTGTAAAACTTACAGAAAAATAATAAAAAACAGGTCGATTGTTAACCTCCTTCTTTAAAGTCGGTTAATTATTTCGCAATTATAATCTATTCTCAGATATTACGTGAACAAAAACATACATGTTACGGTAGCGCCTGCACGGTTGCACAATCATAGGGATGTGCAAGTGATATCGATGAAACAAAGTGAAACCGCAATAAAAAATCGTGAAATGTCAGAAAGTGATATGCGATATTGACCTTAATAATTATGACATTTTAAGAATACACGCATCAAAATAGTATATCAATATAAGTTGTCAACATTTGAGCCGGTTGGCGTGGTTGGTAGATACTTGCCTTTCACGCCGAAGGTTGTGGGTTCGATTCCCACCCAGGACAGACATTTGTGTGCATGAACATGTCTGTTTGTCCCGAGTCTGGGTGTAATTATCTATATAAGTATGTATTTACAAAAGAAAAATAGTATATGTAGTATATCAGTTGTCTGGTTTCCATAGCACAAGCTCTGAACAAGCTTAATTTGGGATCAGATGGCCGTGTGTGAAAAATGTGCCAGGATTTTATTATTATTATTATTTCAAGGGAGAGTAATTACGTTAGTTCTTTCAGAATCGCACTGCTGTTACACACTGATTCAACCTTGATATATTCCACACACTTAAAAAGGACAATGATTTTGAAAAATTAAAAAAAAAATAGTTCATTTTTATTTTTATGTCTTCATTCATCATTTTCAATTCAAACAGAAGTATTTTCTCTGCAAACCAATTTACACACATGTATATTTCATCTCGAAGTGGAACGTAAATTTAAATAACTCGAAATAATTAATATTATCGACATTTTACGGCAGTCGCGTCACTAACTGTTACGCAATGCGTCACGCCCTTAGCACAGAGAGTAATGGAGGCGGCACGTTATCTTATTTATTGGCGATTGGAAATGACAAGTCAGGGAGCGTTCATAATCCATCTATTTCCTTGGGGGCTGGGCTTGTAGAAAGAAATCTAATCGTAGGCGGGGATTTTATTTATTTAACTTGGCGAACGCCTCCTCTCCGTTAAAAAGCAGGTTAGAAGCGTATTACACTATGTTGCTCCAACGCATATTGGAGGATAGATATTTTGTTTATAGAAATGGAAGGCGGTCGAGCATATGGGCCACGTGATGGTAAGTGGTCAAGGCCCATACACATTAGCATTGTAAGAAATGTTAACCATCGCTTACATCACCAATGCGCCAGCAACCTTGGGAACTTAGATGTTATGTCCCTTGTGCCTGTAATTACACTGGCTCGCTCACCCTTCAAACCGGAATACAACAATACCAAGTACTGCTGTTTTACCTACCCAGGCGAGCTTGCACAAAGCTCTACCACCAGTAAAATATGTAATTTTCATCCAACACATGCAGGTTTGTTTAGGATATTAATTATATAAGATATAGATAATTAAAACACAAGTAAGCACATGAAAAATCAGCGATTCTTTTCCGGCTCCGAAACCACGATCTTCGGTAAAGATGCATGCTTTCTGACCACTGGGCAAAGCGTTTTTGTTTGTGAAATAAATCTCGTAATGTTTTTCAGAACAAACGTGCTCTGAGTACGTTGTTCTCCATACCATTTATTGATGATAATGAGAAGAACGGGAAATGTCAGTATGTCTGTGACCATCTGGTTATA
Source organism: Nymphalis io (assembly GCF_905147045.1). Taxonomy (NCBI): domain Eukaryota; kingdom Metazoa; phylum Arthropoda; class Insecta; order Lepidoptera; family Nymphalidae; genus Nymphalis; species Nymphalis io. The sequence goes on along the minus strand of NC_065915.1, from coordinate 4,764,991 downwards.
TAGCTCGAAAACGTTTTCAGCGTAGAGCTACCTACATACATTTTAAACTTTAATAGAGAGGTTTTTTTCATCGTGAGGAAACCTCCATGTATCTAATTTCATCGAAATTCTGCCACATGTGTATTCCACCAACCCGCATTGGAGCAGCGTGGTGGAATACACTCCAGACCTATTCAAAAAGGGAAAAGAGGCCTTAGCCCAGCTGTGGGACATTCACAGCCTGTTACTTAGAGAGGTTTTCACTAAGAAAGTCACCACAAGCCAATTTAATCATGAAATTATGATGCCATTTCTAGTAAATATAATTCTTAGATCGGGCTACAGCTGTGATTCACACGGATTAATGATGTGTATAATTCTTAGCTATTTATCGATATTATGAAATAATCATGATATAACTTTAATCTGATATATTTGTCATTACACAACTCAAACCAGAAGCTTTGTAATATAGAATCATATTGCCCGCCAACCCACATTGGAGCGTAGTGGAATTAACTTTTAACCTTTTCAAAATGAAGCCCTTGCCCAGCAGTGTGTTTACTACGAGGCAACTATTGTTAAAACATTAGTCTTATTAATTGAATCTATTTACAGTAATAGTAGCAGCCTGTGAATGTCCCACTGCTGGGTTAAGGCCTCCTCTCCCTTTGTGAGGAGAAGGTTTTGGAGCTTATTCCACCGTGTTGCCCCAATGCGGGTTGGTGGAATAGACATGTGGCAGAATTTCAGTGAAATTAGACATATGCAGGTTACCTCACGATATTTTCCTTCACCGTCAAGCACGAAATGAATTATAATCACAAATTAAGCACATGAAAATATAGTGGTGCTTGCCCGGGCTTGAACCCACGATCATCGGTTAAGATTCACGCGCTCTTACCATTGGGCCATCTCGGCTTTCGGGATCAATTTAAAAAGTCAAAATTATGTGTATGATCCATTTACACATTTGTAAAGTACACACAACTGTACTTAAGATGAGTAAGTAAAGTATAATATTCTAAGATATATATATAACGAAAAAAATAGACAAAAAATAAATTGTTGTGGTCAAACAGGTTCCACTAACATTACACAAAGAAAAGCACTCGAATTCGATTTTCAAATTTTAACTTAATTTTTTTTATCGATATATCTGTCCAATCACTAAAAATAACATCGTATTGTGCAATACGTCACTACACGGTCGGGCGACGTCTCGCTATGTGAGCTATTCAATGATTATAGATTAGTCTAGCTTAGACAAAGGCTTTATTACAATATATAACTATTTACATAGAACTATGTCATATTTATAAATGTTACTATGTATTTAAAGGCTGTATATCTTTTCGATATTATCTCGGACATTCCTGTGACGTTTTAATTCGGTTTTTGGTTGTTTGCAATTAAATTACACATTAACTTTAAATAATGAAACAGTAACAGTAACAGCCTGTTAATGTCCCACTGCTGGGCTAAGGCCTCCTCTCCCTTTTTTGAGGAGAAGGTTTGGAGCTTATTCCACCACGCTGCTCCAATGCGGGTTGGTGGAATACACATGTGGCAAATGTCAATGAAATTAGACGCATGCAGGTTTCCTTACGATGTTTTCCTTCACCGTCAGACACGAGATGATTTATAAAAACAAAATAAGCACATGAAAATTCAGTGCTTGCCCGGGTTTGAACCCACGATCATCGGTTAAGATTCACGCGTTCTAACCACTAGGCCATCTCGGCTTTAAATAATATTAAACACAAAGTGTACTATTTATTTGATCATTTAAGGCACTTACTTAATTTTATTAATAATTTTTTTGTCCAATTATATTTAATTATTAACCATTTGGTTAGATTTGTTCAATAACAAACATATAATACACATAACAATACTATATACAATAACAAACAAATTCTTCAGCTTTATATATTAGTATATAAACATGTATATAAGAATTAAATACAATTTCCGATACACTAGTTACATTTCCACATCGCAACAGCAAAGCTATCACGATCGCAAGAATAACATTCTTATCAAAACCGATAAGCGGTCAATGACCCTACGCCTACTTCCTCATACCCACGTGGTTATACGTTTATTTTGTCTTGTTATAATTGAATATTATTTATATATTCTAATTACTTTTATATAGAAAATGTTTATTTTTAAAATAGAATCATTTATTTTTATAAGTATTATTATATCGACGAACCGTTGGCGTGGTTAGGTTGTGGATTCGATTCCCACCCAGGACAGATATTTGTGTGCATGAACATGTCTGTTTGTCCCGAGTCCGGGTGTAATTATCTATATAAGTATGTATTTACAAAAGAAAAATAGTATATGTAGTATATCAGTTGTCTGGTTTCCATAGTACAAGCTCTGTACAAACTTAATTTGGGATAAGATGGCCTTGTGTGAAAAATTTCCCCGGATTTTATTATTATTATTTATATCAGACTTGAATATATAAATCAAAGTTAATGGCCGCGTGGAATGATGGCAAAAATGCTAGTTATATTTGGTGGTAGGGCTATGTGAATGCCCCCCCTCTTTATAAGCACAACCAAGTACAAACTTATCACATATTCCTTCGCCAACCAGCTATAGTTAGTATTGTAGGGTTCCAGCTAGAAGGGTGAGTGAGCCAGCGTAACTATCGGCGCAAGTTAATAATTTAGTCCAAAGTTTGGTGGCGCATTGGTGATAAAAGTAATGGTTAATATTGTCTATGAGCGTTGGTTGCCAACCTTGGTGTCCACACTTTAACAAGTAAAGATTCGCTCTATACTGATTATGTTCTCCTGGTACTTTCGGCCACGGTTATTATCAAGGGATACTTTTAAAAAAAACGTTATACGGTAGGGCAAATGGGCCACCTGATGGTAAGTGGTCACCACCGACCATACTATCTATGTCCGCATTCTCATCCCACTACTACTCTACATCATCCACATCTACTGTGATAAAGGGCAGACGCTGGACCAAAAGTTTTACGAGGCATGACACGTAAACATTTGATGAAAACAAGTCATGAACCTGGCCCGGGGTTTGAACCAAGGACCTTGTGATGCCTTATTCATTAGACACGGCAAATAAACATAGATACATGACTTACTAGAATCCGCACGCGGCTTTGCCCGTGTGGAAAGGGTTAGGTATCCTATCTCCTTTTGTGTCATTTATTAGTTAATACGTAAAAGCGTAACAAATAAATAAACAGACGAACAAAATCACTGACTCATTTTATTAATAAGGATAGAATATACGGAACAAACAAATTTATACGATATTTGTGGGGAAAAGCTTGTATATACAATATGGTACACAGTAACAGCCTGTTAATGTCCCACAGCTGGGCTTAGGCCTCCTCTCCATTTTGAGGAGAAGGTTTGGAGCTTATTCCACCACGCTGCTCCAATGCGGGTTGGTAGAATACACATGTGGAATTTCAATGAAATTAAACACATGCAGGTTTCCTCACAATGTTTTACCTCACCGTCAAGCACGAGATGAATTATATATAATTCAGTGGTGCTTGCGCGGGTTTGAACCCACTATCATCGGTTAAGATGCACGCGTTCTAACTACTAGGCCATCATAAAAATATATTAAAAGTAGGTTTGTTCATACATCAAAACGCCATACTGTTTGAAAAATATTTCGCAAGCGGATTGTGATATGAAGGCAGACATGGCTTTTGTCTTGATTGATTAAGTTTTGTGAATACCGTTCTTGGGAAGTCGACCTGCCTCGTTAGCGTAGTGTCTAGATAATAATAGAAATCCCGAGGTCTTTCAAGCTTGAGACGGACCAATAAAAAGTTGTAGGGTTTTTCTTTGTAAAAAATTTCAGTTTTACCCGCGAAGTTTAGTTGGCATTGCTTGCGAGCCCATGTTATAAAGCATGAAAAGCCGTTCTGCGTTTTAACTCTTTCCACTTAATATCGGACTACGAGAGTGAGGGAGAAAAGTGAAATTGTTTTTGTGCACAAACTTTTGCACTATAATATGTCCCGCGCTGGCTGGTCTCTTGAAAACGAACGCCATGACTAAAATCGTTCAGTCCATCACCTACATATATATCATGTTACACTGGCTCACTCACCATTTAAGCCGGAACAGGACATGGTAATGGTAGAATGTGTGATAAATGGTTGATAGCTTTTTTTATTGTATAGGAAGGCGGACGAGTATATGGGCCACCTGATGGTAAGTGGCCACCAACGGTCATAGATATTGGCATTGCAAGACATGTTAGCCATCGCTCACATCGCCAATGCGCCACCAACCTTGGGAACTAAGATTTTATGTCCCTTGTGCCTATAATTACACTGGCTCATTCACCCTTCAAACCGGAACACAACAATACCGAGTACTGATGTTTTGCGGTAAAATATCTGATGAGTGAGTGGTACCTGTCCAGACGAGCTCACACAAAGCCCTACCACCTACCACATAATATACAAAAAACAAACAAGATTTTTTCTTTTTATATCTGTCCAATAAAATTATGAAGACCATTATTTAACCCGTGCGAATCCGGTTAGCTAGTACGAATATAAAAACTACAAAGCTATGATTTCAGAACTATTCAGGATAATACATATATTGCCATTATATATGTCGAGTAAACTGAAATAATAAATGCTATTTATTCGCAATGAAGTAATATTTGCTGGGTGGATTACACGATAACTCTTCAAAAGTCATGCCACCCTGTTACTTTTAACTCGATATTATACTTAATAGTTGGCTCTTTATCCCACTCTCTAAAAACTGTTTAATGGTAAGTGGTCACCGCCACCACCAATATTAACTACTACACCGTCAATATATCGCAAACATGGGATTTAAGATTATATAAGTCCCTTACGACAGTAAACAAACACAATAATTTGTTTTGCTAATTAATGGTAATTACTTTTTCACTTTAGTACTCACCATCACGGCTCATCCCCAGCTTGAGACACTTCTGTAGCCGGCAGTATTGACATCTGTTCCGGTTAACGCGGTCCACGACACAGGCCTTGTTCCTCGGGCATTGGTAGTTCACCACTGAAAAGATTAACTGTGTTAATAACTACCACTTATGTTGTATTCTTATGTAATATATACTAACATATAAGGAAATGTTTACTAGACATAACTAATTGAAATAAATAATAAATACACATAACACTTGATATGCGAGATTGACCATAATAATTATAAAACATCAAAAATACACGCATCAAAATAGTACATCACCATAAGTTGGTTGTCAATATTTCACGTGAGTAATGAAGTGAGTAGTTACGGAATAGCACAGCTGCGCATCGCAGGTCCACACGCTTTGCATTTAACCAATTGAGTTACGCATTTTCTCAAATAAAATCTCATCATCTTGTAATCTTAAATAATATCGCATATTACTTTCCAATTTGCAAAAAAGTTTCCAGTTTTTCTTTTAAATTAAATTTCATGTTGTAGACTATATTATAAATAGAATTATTTATTTTGAATTGTATATGATAATATATTTAATCATTTGATTTAATTATATATAAAAGACTAATAACTGATATTTCATTGTATGTAAAGCTTTTCATATTTGCTAAAGAAAACTGTTTTCTTCGTTCAATTGACAAATCTATGATGATAGAAAGAGATAAATCTATGTTTAACTGTTTAACGTTTATATGTGAGCCCGTTATATTTTCTTAATGTAAGATTTAAAGTGTTCTTGTGTATTCAAGCGCTATTCATGAAAATTATTTGTTTTTTTTTTACTATGTATAGACTTAAACTGGATCATCTATGTACGTGATGATAAGTACATGCATTCAAGTACAGTAACAGCCTGTGAATGTCCCACGGCTGGGCTAAGGCCTCCTCTCCCTTATGAGGACAAGGTTTAGTAGAATACACATGTGGCATAATTTCAATGAAATTGAATACAGGCTTGTTTTCTCACGATGTTTTCCTTCACCGTCAAGCACGAGATGATTTATAAACACGAATTAAGCACATGAAAATTCAGTGGTGCTTGCCCGGGTTTGACCCGCATTGGAGCAGCGTGGTGGAATAAGCTCCAAACCTTCTTCTCAAAAGGGAGAGGAGGCCTTAGCCCAGCAGTGGGACATTCACAGGTTGTTACTGTTACTGCAGTGCGAATATACATATCAGATACATATAAGATATTATGGCTCTTCTTTTTTTTTTTATAGAATAGGAAGGCGGACGAGCATATGGGCCACCTGATTTTAAGTGGTCACCAACGCTCTTAGACATTGGCATTTTAAGAAATGTCAACCATCGCTTACATATCCAATGCGCCGCCAACCTTGGGAACTAAGATGTTATGTTCCTTGTGCCTGTAATTACACTGGCTCACTCACCCTTCAAACCGGAACACAACAATATCAAGTATTGCTGTTTTGCGGTAGAATATCTGATGAGTGGTATATACTGATAGTGGTATTACTGGTGGTAGGGCTTTGTGCAAGCTCGTCTGGGTAGGTACCACCCACTCATCAGATATTCTACCGCAAAACAGCAATACTTGATATTGTTGTGTATTTATTATATATATATATATATATATATATATATATATATATATATATATATATAATATATTTATTTATATATTTATTATTAGTATATATATTCTATATGTTACTGCGTTTGTATCAACGAACCCCCCGAACTATGGTTACTGGTATATATAAAGTCACCGTAAGCATTTATTATTTTAACTCCTGTCATATAACATATATGACAGAACATTAATAAATTTATCAATCGGGATTCGAACCCATGATAAGTCGAAACCAACATACTTAAAAAAAAACCTTATAAATAATTATGGTATATATATTAAGTTCAAAACAGTATTTGACTGTAACGACGATAATGAAATTATCAAACAGAAAATTAATAAAAAAAAAATATTAATGAATTAGTGAAGCCGACCTGTACTCTGGGAGCGTCTGAAGAACCCTTTACACCCTTCACACGTGATGACGCCGTAGTGAACTCCTGATGACTTGTCCCCGCAGACTTTGCAGGGTATGATCTCAATTTGCGCTGTAACAAAGAGATAAAAATATTTTTAATTACTGGAGAATGAAAAAGGTGAAAAGAATCTCGTGCTTCAAACACGTCAATCAGGCAACACTGATTGTATAATGGCATATGTTACTACTCGGTAGCGATAGATGGCGTTGATTAAATCTGTCACATTTCTGAATCGCGCTATCCAGATTCGCTACTGAGCATATATAGTGTAGAGAGTAATTACCTCCAATTACTTAAATTTATTAAAGCCTCATGAATAGTGATATATAGTTATAATAATAATAATAAAATCCTGGGAAATTTTTCACACACGGCCATCTGATCCCAAACTAAGCAGAGCTTGTACTATGGAAACCAGACAACTGATATACTACATATACTTGTGCCTTTTGTAAATACATACTTATATAGATAATTACACCCAGACTCAGGACAAACAGACATGTTCATGCACAGAAATGTCTGTCCTGGATGGAAATCCACCCACAAGCTTCGGCATGAAAGGCATCTACCAAACACGCCAACTGGCCCGTCATTTATTATAGTTATTATTTCGTTCATCTTTAGTGATGGCCCTTCGATTATTCGGATGAAACCCTGAGTTTTCATGTGCTTAATTTATGCTCGGTTTCGAAGGAAAACTTCGAGAGGAAACCTGCATGTAACATATTTAACCCACATTGGAGCAGCGTGGTGGTTTCATCTCTAAACCTCCTCAAGTCAAGAGAGGATGATCAGTAGCACATACATATATTAATAATAGTACATTAAGTATAGTGTGGTCACCAAACGCCCTTAGACATTGGCATTGTAAGAAATGTCAACCATCGCTCACATCGCCAATGCGCCACCAACCTTGGGAACTAAGATTTTATGTCCCTTGTGCCTGTAATTACACTGGCTCACTCACCCTATATTCTATAAAAAAAACTATATATATATGTATATATATATACAAAAACTACACATATAATACATAAGTATATTTTCTTTCAAGCACGTTTTTCTTTCACTTTTTTGCACAAAAATAGCGACACGTATATATAATAAACTATATAATCAAGCAAAGACAAAACTCTCCAGTACATTTCTTTTTTTTTTTATTATTAAGCTATTTACATAGCTATTTAACAATTTAAAGAGTTCGAAAAACGCATGATATAAGTTCTCCTCAAATGTACAAACGTTTATTGTACACTGGTCAATTAATAATTCGGATTTGAACTTAATACGTTCGATTAAATTTCAACATTTATCCACTGACCCATTACGGTTCAATTAAAGTTAAAAGCTAAGTTATTTAAGTATATTTCTATTATAAAACAAAGTAACCATTGTTTTCTATTGCAACAATTAGAATGGCTTACAAAACTAGCATTGAATTACAAATTTAAACAAAATGAAAATATATTGTTACGCGATACATTGTTATTGGTCTAAATCCATAGGTCCCGGGTTCGATTACCGGTTGGTTACTATCGAAATAATATAAACTATACTTCAAATGTATTATTAAATTTAAAACGTAATTCTATATAAGATGATGTTTATTTGTTTAAATTAAACATTACTGTATTTTTTTTTCTTTTAAATTATTTTATTATGAACCAGATTGTATAATATTACTCGTATTTTTTTAAAGTAATATTACTAGCTTCATAGTATTTTTTATAGTAATTATTATTGTTCGAATTGAAGACAAAGTTCGCCAATACATACCAAAAAAAAAAAAAATTAAAGTTTCTATAAATATTTCTATATTTCTCTAAGAAAACAGTGAACTATATTGTTATATTATTCTTCTTAGTTAAGAACAAAACCAGCCTAAGGTAAATACAAAACAGACTAAGGTGTAAAACCTTAGTCTGTTTTGTATTTAAAAAAAACAATGCAATAAAAAGACACATCCAGTTCCAAATTCAAACATTAACCTACGCACCACGACATCTGACGCGCCATTAATGACATACCAAAATCGTATAATATCGTGAAAAATTGTCACATAAAAAAAAATATTTGAATGAACAAAATTCGTACAGTTCGGAATTCAAAATTTCATACGACCGCCATTTTTGGTCGAGTTCGTCGACCCTACGGCAAGGTCGGAGCGCGGGCGATGACTCCCTTTACATGTGTAAGTGAGGCGTCAATTTAATTTATTTCATTCCTTAACGCTTTGGAATAAGGATTATAATTGGTTGGAGGGTACTGACAGATGTATTGTAATCCCTTGGTCGTATGGGTTTGCGTGTGTGCGGGGAATCCATCTTTGGTTGAGTACGGTATTCCAGATCGATTGCTTTTTTTAATTAGTAAATACTACTACGTGAATATAACAGGTGTTTATAGTATTAGGTATGTGTTGTGGCATACACACACATTGATAAACTATCAAAAACCTATCATAAATGAAGTCTTTTGACGTCATAACTGAACATAGATAATAACAATTATATAGAGAACTTTTTAAAAAAAAATAGGTAGAAAATGAGCCACCTGATGGTAAGTGATCACCACCGCCCATAAATATTGGTACTTTAAGAAATATTACCCATTCCTTGCATCAACAACGCCACCAAGATATTATGTCCCTTGTGCCTGTTGTTACACTTGCTCACTCACCCTCCAAACTGGAACAAAACAACAATAAGTATTGCTGTTTAGCGGTAGAATATTTTCTGATTTAGTGGTACCTACCCAGACGGGCTTGCAAAATCCGAACACGGTTTGAAGAGTATGTGAGTACTACAGCCACAAGGGACATAACACACAACTCAGGTCATATGTTGTCGGCGTATTGTTATTGTAAGGAACCGTTAATAAAAAAACTAATTTGAAAGTATGTATTAATAATATCGCTTTATATTTCTAATGTGTATGATATATATCTTAACCGGATGAATGAAACTAAGCGGTCTTTTTTAAATCTCGAAATCCTAAAAATATTATAAATTCGCAAGTAACTCTGTCTGTATGTAACGCTTTCACGGCTGAACCGCTGGACCGATTTTGATGAAATTTGGTATGAAGCAAGCTTGAACCCTAAGAAAGGACATAGGCCTTATTTTTCACCTAATACCCGCCCCCTCTCCCTATACAAACCGCGGGCGAAAATAAAACAGTGAAATAGCCAAATGGCGATCGTTTCATTCCCAATGTACCATCTATGAACTCACTTATTGTATAACAACCTTTTGTACACAAGCGTTTAAAAGCGTTTTGAATCCTTTCTGGGATCCTGTTGTAGAACATTGCCCCACAAAAGAGTTACTGACTATGCAGTTCAGTAAGAAGAGTGATTGGTTTTGTTTGTTCCGTGTACCAATGTTGTTGAATAGGAGATTGAAAAGCCTTAGATGGTTTAGATTTATATAGAATATACCTTATGTTATTATTTTTTTAAATTAATTTATAAAGATACTATATTCACCCCCGTGGTGGGGGGTAGGCTGGTGTCGGATATATAAAAAGTCAAACCATGTCTTGGGGCTCAAGCTTCTCAATGGGTTAATGGTTTAGTCGTAAAAGCGTAACAGACAAACCTAGTCTAGATTAATTTGATATGTTTAAAAACTTTTAAAAGTTATGTAACATGTCTAAATATCATAATTTATTATATTAAAAAAATACGTATATAATCTCACTCGACCAATTAATTAGCGTATATTAATTATTTAATAATTATATTTTAATTGTTCATTAAATTATAATTAATTGAAATTTTGAATGATTTTATTCTTTTTTAATCTGTTTTTTACTTATATACAAAATATCGATAATTTTATATAATAAGGAATAACATGATGCATCGGTCATTAAGATAAGCCTTTATACAGTCTTGTGGTTTTCGGATTTGTATATAAACAAACCTTTATTATATACATACATATATAACAATATGCAGTGTTATCTCAAATAATAACTGTTATTTTTATTAATAAACTATTTTTTTAATTTATACATTAATAAACTTACCACTCTATAACATATTCTACAATTGTATATTGAATACTAATAATTATATTTAAAGTATATAAGTATCAAAATAGCGTATCACCGTGAGTCGCTTCAGCCTTTATCAAAAACGAAAAAAAAGAACTCTACTCTGAACAAGAGGTAAGGTATTACTTGTTTTGTTGGTTTTTCATCATTTTACAAACATTATCTAGCTTTGTAATGCAATATAGTAAGTCCTAATTCATGTTATCCTGGTACCTTTTACATTGAGCATTTTGCTTCTTATATAACATACTTGTATTTTAAATTTTCTATATATATATACAATATTTATATAAAAAGCCTGTAAATAAAAATAAAATAAAATAGAAACTATAAAAATCATAACCGCGTGGAATGGTGGCATCGCAGCACTTCCGCTTTGAATCGCAATTCCGATCCTCTGGACGAACTGTCACCAATAGTCAGTAAGTCGCGGATAAAATATCAATCAATCAATCAAACCATCTGTATCTTAACTTAGTTAAGATTTAGTATCCGAGTTCAAAATCTACTAAAGAAAAGAAATATTTAAAAAAAAAACGGACAGCAGCTCACTTAGTTTATGTTGCCTTAGTACCTTTAATCAATGGTACCACAAATTCAACGAGTATTGTTTAGGCAGAGGAAGCCCTTACAACACAATAGTAATTAAAAAGCGTAACTGAAATGACAAACAATGCATATTGCATAATTATATAGCGAAACCGTTTCAACATTGTGTAATTGTTTCCAACAAATAAATGTTTGAAATATTTAATTAAATATATAATTGTCCTATCAATAATAATTAAGTTTATTTTTTAAAGTAAAAATATTTATTTATTTTTTTTTACTACTTACTAAAAGGTTTTTTTACTGTATTAAGTAGGTATGCTAAGTGGGCACCACCATAGATTAACGCTTTATTACGAAATATTAACCACTCCATCGCCAATGCACCACCAAGCTTGGCAAGTAAGATATCCCCAGAAGTATAACTATAACTGGCTCACTCATCCTTCAATTTTTAGTATTGTTGCTTGGATGTAGAATATATGATGAGTTTTACCTACCCAGACGGACTTGCACAAAGCCCTTCGACCAAGTATCAACAAAGGGAAGGTTCCCACTTGTTTCGTCCTTCAAATTTGCACAAAAAATAGGATCAAATTGAAATGATATTTCAAAATATAATATCAACGATATATATATCAATATATTTCGTGAGAAATTCTTAATTTTACGTATGTACAAAAATATTATAAAAAATATTGTTTGACAATTGCGAGTGTCAGGTGGTCCAGTTTACAATTTTCAAGTTCACGTTATCAAAATCAATATTAAGCTTATTTATACTGTTAGACAGAGATGCACAATGCACCCGGTCAGCTGTTCGTGACGTCACGGGTCACCGACCTCGCTCACGCTCAAATTGTATCACGTTCTGTGACGTCACATCGGGGTTGGTTCGGAATTCGGGCTGGGCTTACGGTTGATTCCAATTTTAAATGCAATTGCCATAGATTGAATAGTACCCCCCGTTTGAGAGATTGATTTTTTAATAATTTACTATAGGCAAAGGTAACGTAATTTAAAGTTTATGTCTATTCTTTTTTTAATTTCTATAAAACTTTGTAAATAACTTTATAGGTGCATAGAAATATTTATAATTATGCAGAAAAATCGCAACTTTAACACATTAAACTTAGCTAATATTATTATCGTTGTGGTCAAAACACAAATACTGTCTTATCACAACGCACACCCACGTAACGTCACAGTTCATCGACCCGAGACCAAATCCGAGTTTCGAATTTGAATTTTAATCTAACGGCCTGTACGGTACTCGCACAAATATAAAATATTTATTGCAAAATCAACTTTATTACTTAAACAATAAGTATTACGCTTTGCTTCACAGTACAGCATAGGTGAATGCCCGCAGATGTCCGAACTAACGTATACTGTGCAACTTAAAGTTTTCCACCATATTATATCATCAACGCATCTATTACAATGGGACAAGACTTAATTTCAAATGGCAATTAATCCTAGAATGATACCTAAATTTGCTGGTCCTTTGGCTTCGAAATTCGAATGAATAGTTCTCAGAATAGTTTTGTTACCGAAATTTTACAGCCTAGGAATAAGGACTGAGACGAAACATTTTATATTTTCCAATTTTCGAACAAAGACTTTCCTTGTTCTCATGTTCTCCTGGTATTTGAATGTTATTTGGTAATAAATTTTGGTTAATATGAGAACATTTTTTTAAAGTTTTTTTTAATCAAGATTAAAAAGTTTTGAAACTCTTTTGTACTATCTTCCAATAGTATGACAAAAAAGTTTCATCAAAATCTGTATATTAATTAATAGCACTATCAGTTTGAGCCTTTTATACAGTTAGTTATTTATAGTGCACATTAAAAATAAAATCGCATTTAACAATCTTTTTAACTTTATAATTTCGTAGTTTTTATAGCGATGTTTACGTCGTCGAAGGAATTTTATATATATAGTTTTTGGCCACGAATCAGCTGACGTCGTGAGGTCATTGAACCGACACACAGTGAAAATATTGAAATTTAATTTTTGATGAAGTAGACGATGAAGTAGAAATAAACTAAGAAACACCTAGCTAAATTCGCTATACAAAAGTCACATAAGAATCTAATTAGTTGTAATGCCTTCGTAAGTATCTACGGAGTTTCTTACAGGTGCTAAAAATTTACAATCCAACTGGAAACGCTTGACGAACCTAATAATTATAAAAGTATATTTAAATATAAAAAGATACTATAAAATTTCAAAATATATCTATTATAAATCTTCCTGGAGTCTATTATTAGAAAATCAAAGATTCAAACTCTAAATGGTAACATACAAACAGAACATCGATCATTTAAAAATAACTATAATGTTGTTATAAGCGTACAAGTAGATACTTGATGTAGGCGTGCTACTAAAATAGATAAGTAATATATAATAGGCGTGGTTAAATCCAAGCCCAATATACGAAGTGAAATTTAGTAACTTAAGGTGTGCATAAAATATACGGCCAAGCCTTAATCCATAATCTATATCATCTGTTTTGTTCTTTAATTTCAATTTAAAAATTTAAAATAGGAATAGAATCAATTCTATTTTTAAAACATATTGGACAGCAATCATTTAAGATATGAGTAATGTAAAATGTAGTCTATGAATGCGCTTTACGCAACTACATATCCAATAAGAAGAAAAATCTAATTGCTTTAAATCATTTTAGTATCTTGCCGATTCTCGGTAGACTCCACATTCCGTACCGGTGGTTTTACGAGGATGTACTTGTAAAAGTATATTTGAATAAAAATAATTAGATTTAATGAAGGCTATACAATTTCAACTACAATGGAATATACAGAACAGCCCAAATTACACGCGGATAAAACATTAATCCTGTATTAATAAATGAGGCTTTGTTTTTAAAATTACTAATGGTATACCAAAACCCATAAAACTCATGAAGAGGTTTTAGTATATTATAATATTTTTATATAAATAGCTACTCATTCATGCATAGGCTTTAAATTTAGAATATTGAAGTGACAAGCTTGAATTTCATGTTCTTGTAAATAATAAATTTATATGTATATTTTGATATTTAAAAGGCTTATTATTTTATATTAAATCTAAAACATCAGAACTGTTTAAAGTAAAAATAAGAAATGTTTAATATTTATTTTTCAGCTTTTAAATTTAGAACGCGTCGTCAGTCATGGTATGTTTTCGGTGTCGCAATTCGCAATAAACGATGCGTCAAGGAACATCTTCAGTGTTGTAAGCGTAATAATTAAAATGACAAATATTATTTAAAAAAAGTACATCATAATATAATATAACACGCTTAATCGTATCTCATTATGATTCATATTAGAAATAGTTTTAAGAATTAAATGTAGAAAATGAAATTTACAAAAAAAGATTTGTATTATGAGATAAAGATTGTAATATGTAAATAAACAATATCACATTGCAACAACAATGCATTTAACCTAGGTCCCTCACATGTCCTAGTATTGTTGCTACAGACGACAATGACCCAATATCATAGCGTTATCGAAACTGAACGTAATATTTGCAGTGACGTCAGCGGTGTGACGTCACGAGGTCAGTGAACTGGACTGCGGCATGCTTTTTTATTCATAGCACTCCATGAACCACGAAGCAAAACATCTTTACGCCCTTTAATATTTTTAAATAAAAAAAATATATATCTGTCCAATCAGAAACAACCTTGACAAATGACACTAACAATTTAAATTTCGAATTTTAATTAATTTTATTTAAAAAAAGTACTAACAATACTCCTTATCTTGAATTATAAAAAGGCAAATATAAAATATATGTATATTTTCTTCCATTAACTTCGTTCACCGATCCACCTGCCCTCTATAAAAACCTTTACACAAAATGGCGCTGATGGACCCGTCACTTAATTTGGAACGCCCTAAAATAAAAGTGACAGCATGTCGTCACGTCACAGGTCACTGACCGACAAGGTGGTGTCGATGACTTATTATTTTATGCAATTGATTCTTTAGACAAAAAAAAACGATAAAATTATACTTTTTAAATTTCGATAATATTTTATATTTAAATGGTCTGTGTATCATTTGAAAACTATTTAATGATAAAAAGTCTAATTGAACGACGAATAAATTTAAAGATATCTAATAATTAAGTCAAAAATACTAGTTTTAATGTTAGCTTCTAGATTAAGTTGTAATGCGTTGAATAAGGTCAATGACCTATCAATTAAGAACAGCCTTGAACTGTTGAATCAAGTTTTACTGATCAATTTATCTTTCTAATGTACTATAAAATGTTAAAAATATCTTTTATATTTTTAATAAAATTTAAATGCTCTACTGGGTAAAGACCTTTCCTTTTAAGGAGTAGGAGCCTAATCCACCACGCATCTCAATTACGAGGTGAATGTACATGGCTTTATTATTTACCAAGTAACGCGGGTTTTCTTTCAATGTTGCATGAGAGAATTATTATATGTAATTTGTTGCATTGTATTCATTATGCCTTTGCCTCATGTACGAAAAAAAAAAATAATAACAGTGCATATTAGTACAGATAGTTGTAAAACGATTGAGTAACGCGACTAGTCAAAGTGCAAACTGTGTCAAGTGCATTAACCCCACAAAACTGACACGTGCATTATGTGTTTAAACCCAGAATGTAATAAGTGCATCGAGTATTTGAAAATGGACTTTATGCTTGAAAGATTATATTTCGTTTTTAAGTCGCCTGTAATTGGCTTATAAATACAATGCAACTTATTGTTTCTTTTTTTAAGAATTCGAACGTTTTTTTTTTTTAAATTAATTGCTGCGTCGTCACAAAATAGGTCAAAATGATGTACAATATAACTTTTACTTATGTATGTTAATATTGATTGTGGATTTAATTCGAATTTTAAATTATAATTGAAGAATACAATCCTTTGTTGGCAAATGTTCTATTTTTAAAACGGACGACGTAAATTAATCACTTGATCAAGAAAAGGTTGCCTTGTTGATATTTCTAATACATCTTGGTACTTTCACACTGACTTAAACTAGCTAACTTGAGAATATCTAATATGTGAAAAGTACTTTAAAAAAAACAAGCAATTAATAATAAGTATGTCGCACTTAAATTATTTTTAACGTGCAATTTCGAATGCGTCAGTTTAACCCAAATTTACGAACAATTAACACAAATATTGAACAAAGAAAAACGTAATAGAAAAAAAAACTAGTTCACTAGTAATTTAGGACAAATTTTAGATAATTGACTAATTATATGTACTTTGTTTTTAGGGCAGATGACGTGAGTCCATTGTGTATCTGTGTTGTCATTTGCTTCCAGCATCAAAGCCTATTTTTGCAGACGATCTAGTCATAATAATATTAATAATAATGTCCTCCAGACCGATTTCGACAACGGCGGCCAATCTCAAGAGAGATTAGCCAACTGCGCAGGAGATATTATAGTGCACAAGTGTGTGCGCAAACGCAGGTGCACTCTCTATTCACTAGATCTCATAAACACATGGGACGGCAATCCGACACGACCGGAAACGGCTTTGCGTGCCTTCCGAGGCACGGGAGTGTACACACTTCCAACTTCCAGACTCCGGGCTGCTACTGAGAATTTTCTGACAGAAAAACCCAATAACTTTTCATTGGCGCGACCTGGGAATCGAACCCAGGACCTCCGGGTCTGCGGCCTTACATCAAGCCACTAGACCAACGAGGCAGTCATAAAGGAATGCCTTATCAAAATAAGTATCGTTTTTAAGATAAGTCGCAAACCTATGCACCGCTTATTTGCGTTTATAATTCATTTAGAGTTTGCCGGGGTGTCGCATAAAATTCAACCCACATGTGAACAGCGTGATGGGTTAAGCTCCCAACCTCCTTAAACCCTATGCCCACCATCTAGAGGCTGTTATTTTATTTTACTTTATAAGTTACAATACATCATTAATACAACCAATATTAAAATTATCAAAATGTGTGCAAATATATTTTTATTGTAATGTATGTAACAATTTACAATTAACTATAAAACATAAAATAAAAATAATCTTTGAAATTAATAAATCGGTCCACACTTGATAGTGAACACAAATAAAATATTTGGAACTTTGGATCTATCAAATATAAACAAACAGTTATTTGCATTAAAATAATCGTAAATTAATATTCATAGTTATATATATTATATAGTTTTAGTTATATATAGTTTATAATCGTTATATAAAAGTCAAACTCCATGCAAAAGACTGAGATAAAAACATCTAGTTCCACCACGCGGTTAAATGGGGCTTAGTGGATACACGTGGACACATGCAAGCATCCTCACTATATCACCGAGCCCGAGATGAATAATAAACACATGAGCACATGAAATTCCGTTGCGTTGGTTTGAACCCACTGTCTTCGATTAGGATTCAAGTGTCACTGGGACATCTCGGCTCAATACTGTCACGTGGATTTAAAACAGAAATGAGATTTCATAAAACAAGAAACCAATTAAATAGGGAAGCAAAATATACTTGATATACTATACTTTAAGGGTAAAAAAGTTCGTCCTAGGTATCCAAGTTACTTCATGACAAATTTCATCAAAATCGATTCAGCTTAATCATGCAAGCGTAACAAACAGACAGTTACTTTTGCATATATTAAATAAGTATAGACGTGTTATATTTATGTAAGTTATCATTTAAACTAACATTGATGTTTAAGAAATATTTTAATATTGTTAAATATTTAATTAAAGAAATCCTACACAGTTAAAAAGAATAATGTAAGCCGACCATTGAGTATAACTGAGGGAGCACGTGGATCCTAATCAAAGGTCGTCAGTTCAAATCCGGGCAAGTAACCTTAATTTTTTAAATTATTATCAATTTATCTCTTATCGAATAAGCTATTTATCATACAGCATAAATCATGGCAGAAATTTTGAATCGCCTACAGTATCGAAATAAACGATTATTGCCCACTAGTGGGACTACTACTTGAATATTTCTCAAAGTTCAATATAAACAATTGTTAATTATAGACCAGACAAAATATTTGTTACTTTATAGAATGAGCCTATATAAATATCTATCATGTCTGGATTACGTAATATCCAAGACGAATAGTTGAGTTACGAGTGACGGAGCAGAAAGCTTAAGGTTTTATGTTTAGTACATATCCAAGCATAATACACCAGCCTAGAGAATCTTTATGAAAAAAAAATTATAAAAAAAATCAATTACTATTTTTTTTATATCGCTACATTATTATAATAGTAGTCTAAAGGCAAAAGAAATAAATGTCTAATTTAAATTCGCTTTTGGTCTTTGAGATTTAAGGCAACGATCCAAATTCCGACATTAAAATATTTTTTTAAAGTAAAAAAAAAAAAAAAAACACTGACATTTACCTCTGATCGAGTTGGCAGCTTTCTTGTCCATGAACATCCCTGATATAGAGGAACCGAACATCCCCTCACTATTCCCTGGAGGGGGTGAGGTGCTATCGGCCACAGATCCTGATGTTATGTCCATACCCATCTGGTTATGCATCACGCCCTGGACCTCAGTGTGAGGCTCTCTCTTCAATTGCATACCCTGGGGCAAATTCTGTCCCTGGTGCAGCATCGTCGATGCCGACGAGTGACCCCCATGCTGGTCCGGAGGCCACTGAGAGCCGAACAACTCGTGAAATTGACTGTTATTCATCATTATTCTTTTTTCAAAATTTAACTTTTTAAGTGACCTTCGACCAATGATTGAGAAGACGCACGAATCGTATTCGCATTGCGGCTTAACTAGTATCACTGATTTTTGGTGTTCCTATTTTTTTTTTATTTCCAACTTTGTCGGCTAAGGCAACTTGTCACACCATAAGATTTTTTTCTTCGAGAAAAACTTTATGGCACTCTGTCTTATTTTTGTTTTTAACTTTTTTTTTAAATTTGTTTTTCAACTTGGTTGATTTAAGCACCACTATTTAACTGATGTATATGTTCCGGCCGAGCGGCGATGTAAGATTCCTTTTCGCGAAGTTTATTTCTGGTATTAACTTTTTGAAAAGTAACAAGTTTTTTGGCATTTTGTCGCCGTGGTCTTTGTTTTTATTCTTCTTTCCGTCTTAAATAAACATTCTACTAAGGCACTTTTTAATTTATTGTATTTTTTTTTTAATTTCACTTGCTCCCGTATACTGTTAATATTTCAATTGGCAAATACAGAAAAAAAAAAATCTGTAAAAAAAAAACGAAAGCAGAAGGAAAAGTTTAAGAGAATTTGAAAAGCGTAAATTTAAATTCGATATTTGAAAAACGAATCGATTTTAGTTAATCGAAGCTCGTTCAATTATCTAAAATCGTGTTAATCGTTACGTCAAATGTTAAATTCAAATTAGGACGGGAACACGTTCCATTTATGAAAATCCTGGTCACACGCACTTAAAGGCACTGTCACATAAAAAAAAAATTAATGCGTCCACCTCACTAGTGTAAAGAGAAAAAATTTGTACGTTTCTTTTTTGTACTATAGGTTGTTCACAACTCGGCTACGCGTCTGCGACTGGCGGAGGATGTCGACGCCAGGACGGCTCGGAGCTGACTGACGCATTGACGAATCTTCGAGCCGGGCTAACGAAAAATTATATATTTTTTTCATTCGGCCGAATAATCAACTTAGCTAGTGATAGTTCAGTCGCCCCGGCAGAAGATGAGCGAAAAATTTTCCCCAATTTTCACTGTTAAGACAAAATTACAACGGAACATCTAAGCAACGACCGTAAATGTACTAAAAATGTAATTAGATGTTGGAAAATATTTGCAGGCTACGAGTAATTAAGAGATAAAATAGGCTAGCCGGCGTCGATGTCACGTAAGGTGGTTGTATCGATGTGTGCGTGCCGCTGTATGGACGCGGCGCGCGCACACAGACGCGTCGGCGTCACACCGTGTCGTTGACCCCGAGACCCAAACAAAGTAGATTTCGGTGAAATGCTATTGAACTCTAGTTCGAATGTGGAATTCTTAGGCGGTTGCAGTTTTTGGCAATTCGATATTTGAAAAAAAAATTTTTCGTTGATCGTTTTTCAAATTACGTCACTATTGTTTTGAACAGGTCGATGACCCCGGAAAATGATCTACCAACCGGTTATAATGATTTTTTATTTAACGCGGGGGTCGGCCCATACATATTTACAAGTAATATTTTAATGTAAAATGTTTTGTTTGTTTTCTTATTTATATTTATTATTATATTGATTTTGATTAGTGTAATAAAATAATGTTGCAATAATAAAAATAGTCGAGTCATTGAATTTTCAAGATACGAACCGTCTTTGCCCAACTATGATTACAGTAAGGAATAAAATGTAATCCTGTTTGTAAGCATTATTT
The DNA here is from genome assembly GCF_905147045.1 of Nymphalis io. Classification (NCBI taxonomy): domain Eukaryota; kingdom Metazoa; phylum Arthropoda; class Insecta; order Lepidoptera; family Nymphalidae; genus Nymphalis; species Nymphalis io. The sequence continues at coordinate 4,744,010 of NC_065915.1, read as the reverse complement.
GAATAGTTTTTTTTTATTATTATTATATTTTTTGTAAATAAAAATAACAAAAATATATTGTAATAAAACAAGGAAATAAAAGTTTTAGTTATCGATCTTTATGAAAACACACTTCATCTAAAATAGCTTATAACTCTTTTTTTTTTTTAAAAAAACACCATAAAGTCTAATAAAAATTTACGAAGTTTGAGTAACCAATAAAATGAGTCAAATATCAAATAGATTAAGTCATCAACTATTACTATAGACAAATATTTTATTCACAAATTATATGACAATTCTTTAATATTATATAAACAATGTCGAAGCTTACCTTTCCAATCGTAAACGCATAAATCAAAGAGACAATAAAATAAATTCAAAAAAGGAACACGACAAATATCAAATAGCGAACGTGTTCCAAAAGTCTAGATTTAAAAAATATTTGCCTTTACGAAAGTGCTAAAAATCGACAATCTCGTGTCATATTATGCTATCGTTCTAAAAATAAATTTTAAGATTCGAACACTCGATTTTCAAAAATGTTTATTCACATGAACAAATACTTATTAATATATATTTTTTTTCTTTTTAATTAATGTATTTGACACGAATAACATGTATGCCAGATATGATAAACTAAGAAAAGGTTGCCTAAAATTAAATTACACCTATATATGTACACAGAACTATATAATTATGTATATGTATATTATGATTAAAAATTATAAGCGTAGTGTTCTTATCACTATGCAAGACAAATGCCCATTCCTGAATACCTTATTTTATAATAAAAAAAAAACATTACATTTAAGATCTATTTAAGTGACATAAAAAGAAATATATTATCAATATATATGTACTTCCACCAACCCGCATTGGAGCAGCGTGGTGGAATAAGCTCCAAACCTTCTCCTCAAAAAGAGGAGAGGAGGCCTTTAGCCCAGCAGTGGGACATTCACAGGCTGTTACATCATATATGTATTAAAAAGCTATTTTCTGTATTTTATTATTATCTATGTGATGTCTGGCCTTAACTCTTAAAAACTCATGCTGCCCTATTACTTTTAAATCTGTGGGTCTTATTAGCCTAATTTGACAAAGATCCGTGGAGGGGTGATTCTGCGTGTTTAGGAGGACGTATGTTTGTTTGTTCGTCATCTAATACCAAACTTAACCGAAACCCTATACGCCTCCTTCTCTATTTTCGGACCGTAACCGCAATCTTAAGTCAGTTAAATTAAAAAAGGCTATAAATTTTTTTAACCAATGTAATCGCTTAGAACAAATTAAGTTATTAATAAACTTGGCGCAGACGATTTTTGTAATAAAAGCTATTTAAATATAAATTAATATTGTATATATATTTTATTGAGGAAAAATTACTCAGGAGTTGTTTTTTTAAAGTACTTGATGCTAAATCGTTTAATTGCTGTCACGTATAAGTTGAAACATGCTTTATTTATTTTTTTGTTTTGTCATGTCTCAATATATTGCTGGAAATCATTACACACATCTTTCATAGAAACACAAAATGTATAGTCAAAGTGGTTTAATTAATGACTCGAGCACGTGACCCCCGAATCAATAAGCTGGCGAGAGTGAGAGGAGGAATGTGACGTCACAAGGTCGCCGCCATCAAAAACCGGCCGCGTGGAAATGGTTGGAAAATTTAAGGCGGGCGTGACGGAAATTCAGTGCTCTTTATTTTTGTAGTTTTATTTTCGGTGCTGTTTCATGCATATTTTTATATTCAATAATAGCTAAACGTAGACATTGACGTTTTATATATATATATATATATATATATATATATATATATATATATATATATATATATATTTATATTTATATATATGTATATACATATTTATATATATATATATGTATAGTTTACTGGTTGTAGAGCTTTGTGCAAGCTCGTCTGGGTAGGTAGCCACTAATCAGATATTCTACCGCATAACAGCGGTACTTGGTATTGTTGTGTTCCGGTTTGAAGGGTGAGTGAGCCAGTGTAATTACAGGCACAAGGGACATAACATCTTAGTTCCCAAGGTTGGTGGCGCATTGGTGATGTAAGCGATGGTTAACATTTCTTACAATGCCAATGTCTATGAGCGTTGGTGACCACTTACCATGAGGTGGCCCATATACTCGTCCGCCTTCCTATTCTATAAAAAAAAGTAATTATATATCACATACTTAAAGTGTAAGAAGTCGGTATGATTGAACGCGCTCATCTTTGGAAATACCAGTTACATATGATTTTTTTTCGCGTAATAAACTAGAGAGATCACTAACCTATGATCCCAGGGAAGCTGTAGCAACTCTTAAACTTCAACCTATATAAACTATGTATAAAACGGGATAAGACCATAAAATTTAACGCAACAATCGCGTACTAAAATCTAGTTTTACCTGATACGAAAGTACCAGGGCAACATAACCCAACCGTAAGTACGACAGCTAAATGAAAATTGTTCCTTATTATCAATTAATATATACAATGTATACAAAAGAAAATTCCATTTTTTTATAAAACTAATTTTTATTTGTGTAATTTGGCTGAATTTACATGTATATAAATAAAAAAAACAATTAAACAACGAAATAATAACATATTCGAAATAATTTAATGCATTCTTATCATTCAAGTTTAAATTGTAATGACTGATAACAGAATAAAAATACTTTCTCTTATATATAATATAAATGTTATTTTTTTAAGAATATTTAATTCATACAATGTATAATGTAATTTGTGTGGTCCAAATTCAAGCAAAAGATTCGGATTTTCATACAAAATTTCATCCCCTTTATAACTGCCCTAGGGGTCAAATCTAACCTACTCTTTTAAAATAACGGGTATGCAAATTTTCATGGTGCTAGCCCGAGTGATTTGGGCGGTGCGTTCATAAGTCAGTCATTCAGTTATATATATATATATATATATATATATATGTAGGTAATGTTCTGAGAGCCCGGTGCCGTTAGAGCCCCAGGGCGTTTGAGAAAAATAGCTTTAGGTACTTTTCATTTAAAGCTCTCTATTATATTTATAATAATATACAATTATACTTTATTTAACACAGATAACAGAAAAAGGAGGTTATATTGCTAAAATAGAACTAAGCAACCTTAGTAGAATTTTAAGGGATTTTTGTAAAATGTTTATCTATCATAGAATATCTTGACTCTTCCCATAACTTATATCGGCATTGCCCGAATTTGAGACCGAGATCCCATAATCTGCAGTTACTACACCAATATTCTGTCTTTATAACCATAACCTAAATATAAAATATATCATATCATGTGAACTAGTTGCTTAAATACTTTTAGACCCTCCATATTATAAGTATATATTTATTCTCTTATTTATTAAGCAATTACAATAACATTCAATGAAACTAAAAAGTAACTAAAAAGTAACCGTACATAAATGAATTAAAAATATTTTATATGAAATTATTATTTAAATTAATTTAATGAAATATAACCTTCTTGCTGTTTGATTTTATTGAAACGTTGAATATCGTTCGAGTTAAAACAAAATAATTTTCAATTTCAAAACCGAGAACAACATGGCGTCAGTATTTCGCAAGCAAAAATGTTGAAACGACAATGGAATGAATTCGGAAGTTCAAATTGAGAACATTCGAAATTCAAATCCGATCCGTCGTGGGGCGCGTCCAACGAACTATGAACCTACGTTTGAACTTGGAATGACCTATGACTGATAGATGCTAGATATATATTTTTATTGTTAATTAACTAAACTAATTGACCTGTAACTTTTTTATTATATGTAACCTTTTTTATTAATTATCATTAAAAATATTGTCAACAGCTATTTTCTATTTCATTAAATTTTTAATACAAACAGTAGTTTTGTCAGTTGATTTAATATTAATAACCTCGAATCTATGCCATTACATTTATTTAAAAATATAAAATTCAGGTCTAAGTGTACCATGCTACCGAAAAAATGTCAACCAAAGTTACTATCATCCCTCCTGCCCTTATTGTAGCTCATTAACCTTTACTAGAGGAACAATGCCACAATAGATTCTCGGTTGGTGGGGGTGTATTGGGGGATCGGTGTAACAGTGTTTATAAATATAATATATAACAATATATTGTACAATTCTTTATTTGAATAATTGAACAAAAAATTTTTTTTTTTTTATTTAATTTTTTTTTTTTTATTCTCTCCCACAGACAATAATGTTTACATTTTCTTTTTTTTATAATATATATAAATACAGTTATATGTGGGATACAGGAGCCCAAAATAGGTTGCGCTGTGCTAAGTTTAATATATACCGTCTCTACACTTTAAAATGTTGGAACGCAATTATAATAAAAAAAATATATATTGACTTATTTTTTAAGAACATAATTATGAGACATTATAGTATAGAAAGTTCTTGAAAATTTGATTAAGGATAAAAAATATTATATGCAATGTGATTTAAATATAAAATTCTATTTATCTTGTATATTCTATATTTTCGCAAATATCTGGTGAAAGAAATTCAGCAACTGTCCAGCTAGAAGTGCCATTGACCCCGGTTTCGGGGTTCGCCGACCGGCCGCCGAACCGAGATAGCGATATTGATCGCCGATTTATAAGTGACAGTTACGCGATACGTCACGGTGTAATGCAAGTATTCGATTTTCAAAAAAATATACTCTTTTGAAAATTGTAAGTGTAAATCCAGGGAGGCTTGAGGTTCGATTTTTGAAAATTTTGCCGTTAAATAGTAACTGTTGTTCGAAACAGTTTTACATTCGAAAACGTTCGACTAACAAATGCGATTTGGTATTTAATTATCGTAGTTGAATTCGATATGTGATCATATATGTGTGTGCCTCCCAGTAGGACACGTGATCGCGGGTTCAAGCCCGGGCAAGCAACACCGGCTTTTTCATGTACCGAAGAAGGAAAGGGTCATCATGGTGGATTAAGTTCAAATCCTCACGAACCAGCCCAACAGTGGGACATTAACAATGCTGTTACTTCTATTCGTTATGTAAAATCAATTTTTACATATCCTTTCCATTTATTCCACTTTTAAAATAATATTTACTTCCTTTTTTTAAATACTTTCTATAATCAGAAACAATCCTATAATCACAATTATATTTCAGAACTAAAACTCTATAAAAGATTTATTATAAATGTTAAGTATAATGTACTTAATTTCGCTCTCAGAGTATTTAACCTAAAAACGTTTTTATTCCCTTTCGTTTTTTTTCAATTAAGGCTAGTATAACGGCCTATGCCCTAAATGGTATGTACATAAATCACTTTGTCTTAAGCACCGGTAAAGTTATAGTTAGAATAAACAAATTATATTAATCAGTATACATTTTACACATAATATTTAAATTAAAAAAATAACATTATAAAAAAAAAAACAAAAAATTGGATTACAAATATTCCATCTTTGTCATATATAAAAAAAAAAATGGCTTTATTCATTGTTAATAATAAATTCATGAATATTTCAACCGACAAGAAATACAATTGAGAATCGAACGCGCAAAAGCGCGGGAGTTATGAAACAAAAATGGCACCGGGAAGCAACGATAAGACGCTCCTACCCACGTGGTGGGTCAACGGCTGCTCCACTGCGCAATAGAGTTCGCTGAACGCACGCATACACGCACACAACGCAAGCGCAGGTGACTAATTGTTTTTTAAAAGGTCTTTTACATAGACGACTTGAGTATTATACTTACAAGGTGCTTTATAGGGCATGGACTTCGATTTAGTTAATATTGTCACGTCTTTATACAATTAAATTAAATAAAAACTTAAAATATGCTACTTTTACAAATAAATGTTTGAACATGTGTTCGCTTTACAGATGTATTTATTAAGATTGAAAATAATTTAACATTAAATATATATTTTATATGCAATTTGAACTCCGAAGTATATAATTACAAACTTAAAAGTTATTTTGTAAACAAAAACACGATAATTGTTTCCTTAACCTTAAATTTCATGCCAAATTTTAAGTGAATACAGATTAAAAACCCAACACTTTCAAAGAACAAAATAACAAAAACAAAAATTAGACGTCAGTAAAAAAGCACGGCTTTTCATGGTTCTTTTGAATAAACTGTTCTATAAGATAAGTAGTAACATGTCTAATAAAGCGGTAACTCGTTACCGTCCATTCATTCCGCCCTTAGGGGGAAACGGCCTTAGGTATAATGACCCCCAAAATCAGGGTTCAAAAGTCTTACAAAACTACGTATATTTGTGAGTCAGGAGTGAGTTGGAATTACATTGACTCATTAAAAGTACATGAATTGCAAGATTTCTATGTATACTTATATATATAATGTGACACGCTTGTGTTATAAATATTACAAGTTTGCTTCAAGTATGCTATGTTCAAATAAATTATGTTATTGTTATGATATCCTGGTATTTCTGCCACGTCGGCCTTTCTATGGGTATGCACAGAACACATTTATAGTGTGTGTGCAAACATGTATGCAATCTCATAATTTGATGCCAACACTGCCAAGCAATGAAAAACTTAATCATTTTTATTTGTTCCGACCTGAGGATTGACCCAAGACCTCGGGATCCACAGACTTATAAGTTATCCACTAGACTAACGCGCTAATTCAATGCAGTTTATTTTCTATAAAAATCTTTAAGTCATACATAATTATATACAATTTAACTATATCACAAATTAAATACAATGTTTTAACTATCATTATTGTTAAGCCAGAACATGAATCTATCAAATCGAAGAGTTTCATTAATATCTGCTTAGTATTTTCCATGTTATCTGCAAAAACAATCATTCAAGCGATTCTCTTTACCCCAGGATAAATATCTTTTAAGTTTTTCCTGATGTTTAAACGCGACATTTCAGAGTCTTATATAATTAGAATATTTATATATTGTATATAAATGGGATAAGTGAACGGCCTCAGCCACGCCCGCTTAGTGTTAGGGAATCACTTAATACTTCACGCCCCATTTCATCCCCTTCGTACTCAAATTACTAAAATCCTTAATTTGTGGTTCCGTCTCAAATCCTATGTAACATCCCTATATATTTATGTGTTATACATGTTAAACCGCACGTCACTAAGGGATTAATGCCTCGTTAGCCCTTAGACCCTTCGGTAAATTATATTTTGTTGACCGTATAAAATTTTCGTATGATAATTATGACATTAACTTTAAAATAAGTTCTAAAATGTCCCATTACATAAGTTAGAAGAAATATATAAAACAATAGAGAAAAGGATAGCTATATAATATATAATAGCTTTCCTGTGATGGGATCCTCGTAACAGCCTGTGAATGTCCCACTGCTGAGCTAAGGCCTCCTCTCCCTTTTTGAGGAGAAGGTTTGGTGCTTCCTGGAGGATTCTGGAGAATCCTATCTATACCAAAATATAATTGTAAGTATAAAAAGTTACTAGGGTACCAGGAATCAATAAGAATAATTATAATAATTCGTTTTGCCTTTATGATAGTTAAACACACGTGGTAAAGAAAATTGTGTACAGCAGTCTGACTTATGCTTAACGTTTATGTTTGTTTACTTGTTCTACTTATCCGCCTCAACCGTTGAACTGATTTTCATAGAATTTGGTACACACGTATCCGGCGTTTAAACGGACAGATATTTTGATTTTATATGTATATAATAGGATGTGTACTATTTTAAAAGTCGACGCGCTTTGAAAATTTTCTGAAACATAATTTTCTTTTATATATTTTATAATAAAAAATATTTGTATCTGTTTGTTTGTTTTTAAGTATTAGCTGTCATTAATTTTAGTTATGTATGTTTCATCTAAGTACTAATCTTAACAAATCGGTATGACCCAGTGGTAAGAACGCGGAATCTTACCGATGATCGTGGGTTCAAACCCGGGCAAGCACCACTGAATTTTCATGTGCTTAATTTTTGATTATAATTCATCTCGTGCTTGACGGTGAAGGAAAACATCGTGAAGAAACCTGCATGTGTCTAATTTTACTGAAATTCTGCCACGTGTGTATTCCACCAACCCGCATTGGAGCAGCGTAGTGGAATAAGCTCCAAACCTGCTCCTCAAAAAGGGAGAGGAGGCCTTATCCCAACAGTGGGACATTCACAAGCTGTTTATTTTTTACAACGGGCAACCTCGGGCACGCAACTCCGTATTCCCATGTTTTTAATTTATATTTATAATACATATCGTTTACGGCGGTGAAAACTTAATTACTTATGTCAGAAGAAAATCCGCTAACCCGCATTGAAACAGCAAGGTGGCAAAAGCTTTTCTCCTCAATGGAAGGAAGCCTCGCAAGAGTCCATTTATTTTGTTTTTTACTATATTTTAAAATGAATGTCGAGCTAGATAGATTTTGATTTATTTATTCATTTAATTTATTCGGGGTAAAATAAGAAGACCCTTATTTTGTAAGAAAAATTACCACCATCTTTTAATAAAATAGTAAAAGATAGAAAAATATTCTATATCTGAATATTATCTACCAGGAAACTATTAAATACTAAAGATATTTTTAATTTAAAAAAAATAAAAATGCATTTTTTTAAATAATATTTTATTTTATTTTTAAATAATATAGTTTTTGACAACTTTCTTTTGTTTTAGAACGAATTTGAAGTAAATTTTTATAACAAAAACCAGGAGTTCATAACACGGAAAGAGATTAATCAATACATTTAGTAGAACACTCAAAAGTATTATGAGTTACTCGCTTAGGTCAACGTTTCATAGTGTCAAGGAACTGTCACACAAAAAGTTTATTTTTAGGCACGCGTCACACTATAGCGACCTTGACGCGGGTTCGAATCCCGACTGACGTCACCCAATTACGGTGGTATTTTAATCGGATATAAACAGTCATTGTGATTGACATATCTTTGATGTACCGCCGAAGTTTTCTTGAAGTGTCTAAAGCATTCTTGTGTAGCTGTCAACGTTTTGACAAAACAAAACAAAGAAACGTATAGACAAATAGTTTATACAATCAATACCATTTTAATGACTTTTTCAATTTGAAACCTTCTGAAAAAAATTCAAGCCTTAAAATTTTAGTTAGTTGTCAATTACAACGAACTTTTCATAAATCTCTTTATACGTTATGCACTCTTGGTAGTTATTACGAATATCAGTTGTGACGACTTACCCATTGGATGGATGGCAAACTTTACTCTCCCTTTTTCGTATTAATTAAGACTTTGAACCGTGAGTGAGCAAGTGTAGAAATAGCTCAGACTTGAGAAGAAGCCGAGATGGCCCAGTGGTTAGAACGCGTAAATCTTAATCGATGATCGTGGGTTCAAACCCGGGCAAACACCACTGAACTTTCATGTGCTTAATTTGTGTTTATAATTCATCTCGTGCTTAACGGTGAAGGAAAACATCGTGAGGAAACCTGCATGTGTCTAATTTCATTGAAATTATGCCACATGTGTATTCTACCAACCCGCATTGGAGCAGCGTGGTGGAATAATCTCCAAACCTTCTCCTCAAAATAGAGAGGAGGAATTAGCTCAGCAGTGGGACATTAACAGGATGTTTCTGAGAAGAATTAGCGAAAGAAATTCAGCGGGGTTTTTTTCAATTAAAATTGTATGACACTGGCTCACAGGATATGCTTGGAATATGCCAGCTGTTTACCAAAATCAGAAAACAGCGATGACAAAATATTTTAGACCATTAGCTCACTCGATTTTAAATAAAATTGAGCAAGTCTCGCCTTGTCTGAGGCGGTTGAAATTTGGCACGTCGTATCGTCAAATTACCTCAGGACATTGACCTCCTACCTAGTACTGACCTATAGAATGGAAAATAGAATTTGTGTTTTAAAAAAACTTCCAGATACTTTTTTAGTTTAAAAATATGCGTAAAATAAAATTATTTGCCTAAGTTTAAAAACTGCTAAGGGTGACAATATTGCCCTAGTCGGAATCGAACCAATAACATTCATTGTCAAACTTGATTGAATGTTCAATAAAATTCAAAACTATAATAATTAAAAAAATGTAGTTTATATAAAAAAATCAAAAGAAGGAGACAGACAAACAGGAAGCGTTTGTGGGTTACAAAAGCTTCCAATAACGTTTGTTTTTTTATAAATAAAAAAAGACCTAGAAATAATGTTACGATAAAATTAGATCAATTTAGAAATTAAAAAAAATATGTACCGAAAAACGAAACAATTGCTTAAGGACCTACGACAACCGAACACGGAAGTATGGAACCGTGGTTCAAGTTAGACTGGTTCATCTTTGTCTCGTTGAACCCAATGTCGTTCACCCGTGTTACACAATTTTGCGATGTTTTGGATTTCGCTCTGAGACTGACATACTATATAAGTTATATTCGGAATTTGAAATATATACGTTTTAAAAACGAATAATTTTCAAATTAAATATTTAAACAATGTGGCCAGGTTTTTAACAAAAAACAAAACTTTTAGGCTATCCTAAAAGTTATCCATGAAATGCTGGCTCTAGCTGCGGCCATTTTTCAAAGCTGATTGGGTTATGATAAGTATTTATTTATGAACTACCTCAATTTATGAATAGATTTCAGTTGAACTTTGAAGGACGAACAAACATACTTAAATTGCTATTTATATTAATAAAAACTCTTAGACTTAGAGACTTGAAAGTTTTTATTATAAAACGAAATATGTAAATTTATTTAAATCGAAGTTTTGTTTTCTAGAATAAATTTATAAAATTAACTCGAATTCGATTCATCCGATTATTGAACACACACTTGAACGTCACACGATGCAAAAAATTGTACTTTAAAAAACCCATCACCACTACAGCTGGTTTTATAATTACAATTCCTGATACCTAATTCTTTACTCAGGAAATCAAACCCGGTATATCACTACAAATCGCTAAGTATCAAACCGCAAGTCACTTTCGTTCGTTGAAGAGGTAACTGAACTCCGAAATATTCTCTGACTCCGAGCAACGGTGCTTTGATTTTTTTCCTACCCAACCCCATGTAATATTATATAAATAAATAATATATCATTTTATAGGTAATTTTTCTACCTTTCATATGGTAGTCATTTTATCAAAATCGATCAGCAGGTTTTCGTTTTATGAGTTCGAAAATGATTTATTATTTTTCACTTCCTATATATATGGAAATAACTTATATGTTATTGGTAAATTTTATTAAAACAATGTCATGTTTTATTAAAAACACCTAAGGCACTTTTGAGTTATAAACTTTAAGTAAAGTATATAAGTGATTTATATATGAAGAAAACATATTTTTACTAACTAAACCAATCTCTTAAATAATTTAATTTATTTATATCATAAAATGAGTCTTTATGTCATTTTAATTTGAAATAAAAAAAAAAACACTTTTTATTTGCTTTAATGTATTTATTATCAAAAAAAAAATACGCGAAAAATAGCTGAGTATTTTAAAAGTAACGCAAGTACAATCAACTTTTGTGCGGTCGTTCGTTGAACCCTGAGAAAATTTTCGGCGGTCATCGCCCCGGTCGACACCCGTTTAAACTCTTAGAAAGGGACGGATATACAATTATATACGCGTCAGAGCGAAAAGGGTATAACACGTGATGACTGCCTTTCAGATAAGGCTAGGTATGCTCATTGTTTTATAATCAATTAAATGCAAATTCTAATTAAATTAATTATATTAAAAAAATATTTTAAACTTTCATAGAGTAATAATTCAAAGTTACTAATACATATATATATATATATAATATTTATAATGTTAAAAAGTTCAATGACCTCTATCAGCTGATAGAGCTAACTTATACTCTTTAACAACATCAATTTCATACATATTATATTAAGTATTATATATTTACTTTTGATAGCGTGCAGTACACAGGCCACCCCATCATATTCAAGGTACCTTGGGGGTCAAGTTTGCCAAATATACGGTTATAAAGTATGCAGTCATAAAGTTGATAATGAAAAAACTCGTGGTGTGTTATTAGGTATGTAAATTAATTTTTACTTCCGGTATGATTAAATATTCCGGGATAGAAAGGTATTATAGAATAATAATAATATAATAATAATATCCTGGGACATTTTTCACACACGGCCATCTGATCCCAAATTAAGCTTGTACAGAGCTTGTGCTATGGAAACCAGACAACTGATATACTACATATACTACTTTTCTTTCGTAAATACATACTTATATAGATCATTACACCCAGACTCGGGACAAACAGACATGTTCATGCACACAAATGTCTGTCCTGGGTGGGAATCGAACCCAGGACAAACATAGAATACATCAGGCTTACAAATTATCCTATATTTTTTTCTAGGATATGAGCTATCATCTTTTTAAATTTCATCAAAATTCATTCAATAGTTTCTTTGTAACACGTACAAATAAAAAAGTCATATTTATTCATATTAAGCTATTCAAAATACATGCCTTTTAATTGTTAATATTTTTACTTAAACTTATATATGAAAAATTATAGTTTCTTTATATATATCTTATATATTATATATGTATGTATATAAATATGAATATATATATTGTTTGTACGCTATCAAAGGTAAACTTTGTGTGGTTTAATAAAATATATATTTATTGATAAGAACTATTGCGCAATAATAATTTATACGTGGAGTAGAAAAGAGACAATTTCTCAACCACCGATTTATGATACCCACGTGAATATTTTTATATATTACCTCGTCTCTCAATGCGTCACACGGTGATAGCGAACCCACCAGCAAACCAATATATTTATATAGACCTATGATACTCCCAAAATGGGATGCAATGATGCTGATGAATTGGTAAACTTGAACAATATAGTGGTACCCACGCCAAAATACCAAAAAACAACCAATAATAATAATAATTAATAATTAATTTCACATTTTCCTTAAGCTTAATATTTAAGATTTTATACAAATATGTACATATTCAAAGTAATTTATATAAAAAATACTTCCTTTCGATTATTGAATAAAATTCCTCGCCCTTTGATAAGGGCCAAGGTCGACGACCTGCCAAATATTATTCGATGTATTTATTTGTAATTAAGTAGAAACGAATCAGTTCATTGACCCAGAAAAATATTGTGAAACAATCAATTGTAATTGACATACCGAGAATATGATTTAATGAGGAAAATATAGACGACAGTTCAACAGACAGATCAGGTGTTTATTGTGCTACTTATGTATATACATAAATATATATTTATGTATGTTCTTTCAAATTAAAACTTATAATGTGCAAATCTATTTTAAAATCAAGAAACATTTCCAGGCTAAAAATGAGCCCTAGACGAATTCCTACTGATTTCGTTCTTAGTATCGTAACAGCCTGTGAATGTTCCACTGCTGGGCTAAGGCCTCCTCTACCTTTTTGAGGTTTAGAGCTTATTCCACCACGCTGCTCCAATACGGGTTGGTGAAATACACATGTAGCATAATTTCAGTGAAATTAGACACATGCAGGTTTCCTCACGATGTTTTCCTTCACCGTCAAGCACGAGATGAATTATAATCACAAATTAAGCACATGAAAATTCAGTGGTGCTTGCCCGGGTTTGAACCCACGATCATCGGTTAAGATTCACGCGTTCTTACCACTGGGTCATCTCGGCTGCGTTCTTAGTATAAATAAGTCAAATTAGGACAATGCTCAAAGTTGTGATACGTTTTGGAAATTGAATTTTAATAAGTATTTATTAACTATTTTAATATTAATATATTAATAAGTATTTATGATCATAGTTGAACAATGTAAAAATTTGACAATAAAATTACATATATAATTTTAAATATAATTATTATTGTAATATAGATATTAATGCCATTCCCATAAAAAAACTATTTTAGCGTCATACAGGAAATACTTCATTCAAGTGGACTCTTACGAGGAATTTTGAACGATCAGCTCAAAGCGGTTTATGTTAAGTCGAAACAAAATACAAAACGTAACATGGAAAAATTTAGTATCATTTGTAGGCAATTTGAAACAATCGATGTATAGTATTCTATTTTACTATTTTTTTATTGTTTAAAATAAGTATGATAGGCAAATGGATCACTTGAAGGTAGCAGCACCGCCCATAGACACTGTCATCGCCAATGCGCCACCAAACTTGGGGACTAAGATGTTATGTCCCTTGTGCCTGTAATTACACTGGCTCACTCACCCTTCAAACCGGAACACAACAATACCAAGTACTGATGTTTTGCGGTAGAATATCTGATGAGTGGGTGGTACCTGTCCAGACGAGCTCGCACAAAGCCCTACCACCATTAAGTTTTGTTACCATCAAAATGTGCATTAATTTATCATAATTTGTATATATCTAATTAAGAATTCGATTGCAAGATATACATACATAATAAATAAAGTAGTCATTTTTCTAACTTTCCAAAAAGGTAATCTAGAAATTAATGTCTTTCCAGTTTCACTATTAGTGTTCTAATTTAGTGTCTATTTTATTACCTGACGTAAATCTAGTGACCTAGCTCAGACGATTTACAGTCTATAAACGACTTTAGTTGTTTCCATATAAAAAAAATATCTGTCATTATTAGCGGACTTTGTTATTTATTTTATATATAAAAATAAAGATATTAAGAAAAGTATGCTTTATTAATCAATATAATCGAATTAAATGTCAAATATTATAATCAGTTTAATAGTATTTGGTTTACAGACACTCGCAAATTTAACTTTCATAAAATATTTTTCCATTAAATAACGTTCGTAAATAGAAAATCAGAAGATTATTTATACACGTTCAACATTCATGCAAAATGAGAGACGTCAATACAGTTTTCAATCAAGTAATATCTATGTATATAGCAGTCGAAACGATGCCTTATTTATATAGATATATACACAGATTGATTGAAATACTGCAATGATATCATAAGCTAAGTAATCGTTAAACTCAATATACATACATATATATTATATATAACAGAGCGCATAAATCTCAACAGTGATGTATCACCCTTTCGCGCCCGAAATCGAACCGGAAAAGAATTAAACATGACTTTCCTTATTGCATTTTTTTACAAACACAAAGACCATCAACCAACCATTTAGGATCAACGCACCCGTACCTAGACACGAACCCTAATTGGACATAGATCGCGCGCCATCTATCGGCGGGTAGCGGAACCAAAGGTCATGCACGAGGTTAACGAACTTCTTGCTGATTGCACACCTTCTTGACTATTTTTAAACAGACGGACATAATTCGATTGGTTGAATGTTTGTTTAATTATAACAATAGTATAATTATTTTTTCATCACATTAGTGATAAGTACATCTTGTATCTCGTTATTGGGGACAATGAACTTTTAATTTTACGTGCAATTTAATTGTAAGCGATATTTTTTATAGATAAGTAGAATTATCAACGCTCCAAAAATGCATTTAAGAATATTTTATAACAGTTGATATAATTCTGTTGTAATATAATAATTAAAATATATAAATGTACCTATAGCTTGGATAAAAATCAACGATTACTAACTCGACTGTTTTTATCATCTTGTCTAAATATAAATCCTAAGACAAGTATCAAAATGGGAAATTCTAATAGAATCATATTTGTACGTTCACAAATACTTCGCTAGATTTTTCCTTTAGTTATCTAGAATAACCTTGCGTTATATAATATTTAGGTTAATTTGTTAACTTAATATTAATCTAAATGAGAAATACTTGTTAAATTCTTCCTATATCCTTATATTTTAAAATAATGTAAAAGCTTGCACGTATGACTAACTCAAAGTATTATATAACTATTAATATCTACATACAATTTTAAAAGAAATGATATTTCATACATTTTTGTAAATGAATGTAAAATATACACGAGAAGCGCCATCTATTATCGATTAGCGAGTACTAAAGGTCAAACATTGCCAAACTGGGTTGAACGACCGACTCGTTTATCTCAACAATGTTATTATGACGCATTGATGAGTTGTTATATTTTTTTATTGAATATTTATTGGAAATATTACATTGTAATTAATCTTTAATAACAAGATATAAAAAAGGCGATTTGATACACCTGTAATTATTTCAATGTTTTGAATATTTTGGTTCTTTAGTTCGCATTTACTCATTAATATGAGATTAACAATCTTTATATATGCTATAATAGTGATTGGGCAAAGTATATGAAATGATAATTAATAAATCATTTACAAAAATAAATTGATGAAGTTTGCACCCCTTAAAAATTTCCTATAAATAGTATAAAAGGAATTTAGTTTTATACTACACTAGCTTAAAACCGCGTGTCAGGTATAAAAAAGTATCCTATGCCCTTCTTTAGTGTTCAATCTTGCTTCATACAAAATTACATCAAATTCGGTTCAGCGATTTAGCTGTGAAAATATAACAGACATATGGACAAAGTTATATTCACGTTTATAGTACAAGTTTTACTGGTGGTAGAGCTTTGCGCAAGCTCGTCTGGGTAGGAACCACCTACTCATCAGATATTCTACCGCAAAACAGCAGTACTTGGTATTGTTGTGATTCGGTTTGAAGAGTGAGTGAGCCAGTGTAATTACAGGCACAAGGGACATAACATCTTAATTCCCAAGGTTGGTGGGGCATTGACGATGTAAGCGATGGTTAACATTTCTTACAATGCCAATGTCTACGAGCGTTGGTAACCACTTACCATCAGGTGGCCCATATGCTCGTCCGCCTTCCTATTCTATAAATATATATATATATATAAACACTAACGTTCTTATATATTTCATTTAAAGATACTTAATGAATTTTTTTTATTTAACAATTTACATATATATCAACTATTAACAGACACATATCCAATATATATAGGTATGTGTTAACAAATTTATCATAGGCTTAATAACTCCATTTTTTCGTACCGTTTCGAGATTACCTTCTATAATCAATCTTTCATCTCGTAATCGTGATATGATTAATGATAAACAGTCGGCTGTACCATTTTTTATTGAACTTTTGAATTGATTGGTTATCACATAGAGACATACGATGATACAATCTCGTATATTATAAATACGACAAATATTTTTGTTCGAAGATTTATTACACAATAACGCTTGAAATTCTGAACAGTTTTCTATACAATTTGCCCGCACTGATAAAAATACTTTATGAGATAATCTTTATATACCGACGCCTACAGTACAATCGTTTAAAAACCGAATTCAAAGATTAAATCGAGAAACGTACGGTAGCATTTTAGATATTTCAAATGTTTTGTTCAGCGTCATTTATTAAAGGTAAAATATACTACTGATATTTACCTTAATAATAATCAGTAATGTTATAAGCCGAGATGGCCCAGTGGTTAGAACGCGAGAATCTTAAACGATGATCGTGAGTTTTGAGGAGAAGGTTTGGAGCTTATTCCACAGAAGGTTTGGAGCTTATTCCACCACACTGCTCCAATGCGGGTTGGTAGAATACACATTTGGCAGGATTTCAATGAAATTACACACATGCAGGTTTCCTCACGATGTTTTCCTTCACCGTAAAGCGCGACATGAATTATAAACACAAATTAAGCACATGAAAATTCAGTGGTGCTTGCTCGGGTTTGAACCCACGATCATCGGTTAAGATTCACGTGTTCGAACCTCTGGGCCATCTCGGCTTTTTTTAAGATGATTTCACTTTGACCAAGGTAAGTGGTCCCCACCATTACATTGGGAATGTAAGATAATTACCATTCCCAACATCGCCAATGCGCCACCAACCTTGGGAACTAAGATGTTACGTCCCTTGTGCCTGTAGTTACACTGACTCACTCATTCTTCAAACCGAATCGCAACAATACTAAGTATTGCAGTTTGGCGGCAGAATATCTGATGAGTGGGTGGTACCCACCCAGACGGGCCTGCACGAAGCCATACCGCTAGGTAAATTGACTTTTGTCATTCACTATGAACACAAGTTTTCACTTTAATCGGACAAAATACACTAATATAAAATATGAGTAATGACTTGAAAACCGGCACACCATAAACAATTTATTCAAATTGCCTAATAACCTATGAATTGGTTTTTTTGAAAAAAATTGGTAGGGCTTTTTGCAAGCTCGTCTGGGTAGGTACCACCCACTCATCAGATATTCTACCGCAAAACAGCAATACTTGATATTGTTGTGTTCCGGTTTGAAGGGTGAGTGAGCCAGTGTAATTACAGGCACAAGGGACATAAAATCTTAGTTCCCAAGGTTGGTGCCGCATTGGCTATAAGCGATGGTTGACATTTCTTACAATGCCAATGTCTAAGGGCGTTTGGTGACCACTTACCATCAGGTGGCCCATATGCTCCACCTTCCTATTCTATAAAAAAAAGAATAGTAAAAAAGCAGTTCTAATTTAAAAAAAAAAAAAAACTATATACCCAACTAAACTACAGTGGGTAAAATAGTCTGTAAGATTTGATTCCATTTTGTTTTATTAAAAATATAATTCCACTCGCGTGAAACAGATATATCTTATTCATTGTATCGGCTTGTCTAGACTCGGCGGCCTTCGACGTGTTTCGAACGATATCGCTATCATAGAGAAATCGGTCAAGGATTTCGGTGTACGAAATATATTTATTTTAAACAATTTTGTCATACATTTTACATTTCACTAATTATAAATACGTAAATGTCCAAATCAGTAACAGCCTGTGAATGTCACTCTGCTGGGCTAAGAGGCTTTTTGAAGAGAAGGTTTGGAGCTTATTCCACCGCGCTGCTCCAATGAGGGTTGGTGGAATACACATATGGCAGAATTTCAGTGAAATTAGACACATGCAGGTTTCCTCACGATGTTTGCCTTCACCGTCAAGCACGAGATTTATAATCACAAATTAAGCACATAAAATTCAGTGGTGCCTGCCCGGGTTTGAACCCACGATCATCGGTTAAGATTCACGCGTTCTTACCACTGGGCCATCTCGGCTATAATGTCCAAATAGTAATATTTTATTAATCAAAAATCTTGAAATATAGTTTCTGATTCCGTACAAAGAATATCACGGATACAAACAGTTATGTTACTATTAAAATATTCATTACTTACGTTATTCGTATGTATAAATTTAACATAAATAAAGAGTTAAATTTACTTCTTATTAAAATCTAGAGAAATTATTATTCAAGTATATAAAATCAATTAATAGTAATTCAGTTATATAATTATTTATATAAATAATTAATAATACAAATGTAACAAAGCCATAACCAAACAAAACAAAAAGTAAATCCAAAAAAGGCAAAGACACGTCTGCTGTCTTATATAAAGTATATTAATAATCTGCGTCGAACAACACTATCTCTTATGTACAATTAGAGCATTTATTCCGTTATAACAATAATATATATATTTAAACCTATTTAAAATCTTTAATACTTCCTGTATGAGATTATTTTAGATATTGCCTACTAAGGATACACGAATCCTTCAAGTCCTTCGTCGCTGATTTGTCAACACAATTGTCTATATTTTATGCGACTTTTCACTGAAATGAATAATGCTTTTGTATTCATGTAAGGAGAACATCACGAAATATTTTGTCTTAAATAAAAATTATCGCGTATGAAAAAATTAATTAATAATTATAATAATTACTTTTAACGATGCAATTAACAAGTCCGTCTTTGTGTTCCAGACAATTTATAACAATACGTCCGGTCAACGCACGATTAGCGTAGCTTTGTACTTTATTATAGAATAGCTGATAAAAAAATGACATAATGCGTCACTCTGCGAAAGGATAACAATCAGCGCCATCTGTTGTCGAATTACGGAAGCAAGCCAGAAACAAACCATTCCATCAAAATCTTTTTTTTAAGGCTATATTTCTAATTATTTTCAAATTTAATTTTCGATTGTATTTATTATTACAAATTAGATAAACGAAATGCATGTAAATTAATTAATATATTAAACATCGTTAATAGCGCTACTACGCACTAGATGGCGCTGTTTAGTAATCAAAGTCTGTACATTACTGTTCAATAAATTATCGAATTTTATATTAAAATTATATGAAAAAAACTACGATTGTTATAACTATTTCGGTATTATTAATAATAATAATCTTTATAAAATGTGTGTCTATGTTTGTATATTTCGCGTATTTAAGATATGTATGTCGGTTTATTCATTATTCTTAAGCACCCTACAACTTCAAGGTCAGACGCGCTCCTTACAAAAGGACCCTTGATTGCTTTTGTGAATTTCGCCGTAGCTGAGTTCACTTGGCTGCTCATCACACCGAAGTGTAAATATTTAAAAAAAAAAAAAAATGCCTCCGAATTATCGTAACAAATTAAAATGTTATAAAAAATCTCGTGAAAAGTTTGAGATGCAAAAAATTATCCAAACAATCTCTTATACATTGATACACTTCAAATTATTTGTAACAAACTTTCTATTTCACACAGTATTCAATATTATAAATGAATATTCAAGTTGGTCCTTACAAAGTCGCAAGTAATATTCATTCGTCATTTTACAAAATAAACGTAAAGCTACCGGTTCGGAATGTAGATTCCACGGAAAGCCTTGAAATTCGATTATAACAAATTACTTATATATGAAACAAAATACTATTTGGAAATCATTCTTATCATCAAATACGAGAATATGAAACGCGTTTCACGTCAATAGACATAATTAAAAAAGAATGAATGCTTTTTCTTAATATTTTTTATGCGCGACAAAACAACGAATTTACTTATTAGTATATAATAATAATAAAAAAATCCGGGGAAATTTTTCACACACGGCCATCTGATCCCAAATTAAGCTTGTACGGAGCTTGTACTGTGGAAACCAGACAACTGATATACTGCATATACTATTTTTCTTTTGTAAATACATACTTATATAGATAATTACACCCAGACTGAGGACAAACAGACATGTTCATGCACACAAATGTCTGTCCTGGGTGGGAATCGAACCCACAACCTTCGGCGTGAAGTAAAGTAAGCAAGTATCCACCAACCACGCCAACCGGCTCGTCAATATTACACAATATTAAATTATAATTCGGTGTGAAAGCAGCCTCATGTGACTGTATTATTACGAAATCAGGAATAACTAGAAAAGTCTATTCGCTTATTTAAACACTGACTGCGACTTTTATATCGGTCGTATTTTTTTGTACCAATTAAACTTTAATACTTGTTTTGATTGATTTACAAGGATCTGGTTTAAACCGGTTATCGAATGAAACTACCAACCTCGTTGGTGTAGTGGTTAGTTTTAAAAACTTTAGATCTCGGGGTACTAAGTTCAAATCCTTTTTAAGATAAATGTAAAGCTACCACCGATTCGGAATGTAGAGTCAAACGAACATCTTTAAGTGACAATAGCATAATGGTTTAGGGCGCCTTGCGATGGTTAAGTCGCAGGTTTAATCCTGAGCCCTTGGGCTATTACCACCCCTACTAACACAAGCTTTAATAATTGGAGGGGTAAATTCTCATTTAATATAATACATATATAAATAATTTACTCAACGACCTCCCCTAGAAAACTCCGCGTGAAAATACGCGACATACGGACAAAATTCACACAAACCACGGGTCACTTATAAGAATCATATATATATATATATTTGTCACGAACGAAAATCAAACTCGTAACTACATCAACGCTAAAGTTGAAATATGCTTAACATGAAATCTATGTATTAAGTGACATTAAAAAAAAGTCGACATTAAGTTGTACATAAGATGAATAATATATTCAACTCGACAGTCCGGCTCCACGCCGAGTGACATTCGTCGCAGATGTTTCGGCATTATTGTGTAACAAACAAACATTTGTGCTTTCCAATTTTCTATATTATTCGTTTGATGCCAATAACGTTATACTGAACCGATTACGAAATATTTAGTATGTTTTTTAAACTTATAAATTCGTACGAGGTTTGCGTAACTTTGAAACGACATTTTGGACTCGTTTTTGAGATAAAATATCAAATACCAGAGCATGAAATTCTTTGTAATATACAAGCTACCCGTTCCGGCTTCGCACGGGTAGAATACTGGTCTACATAAAATGTTTATATCGTAATATATATCGCTGTAATGGTGCACGCGGCGCTCGCCTGTATCACTTCCAGTGTATCTTTTCCGACATCAACAATCACCGTCATATTTCAGCCAATTAACCCAAAACATTAATTAATTATACACCAAAACCTTCATTACGAATTACTCCATCCATTGGTGAAAACCTTATGAAAATAAATTTAGTAGTTTTCGAGTTTATCACGTACATACAGACAGGCGTTACAAGAAAACGTCTCCTCATTTATTAGTATGTAGTAGAAATGACTTTTATAAGTTTTCGTAACATTTGATTTTATAAAAAATTTGGCAACCAATGGACGCGCGGCAGATGTGACATATATATTAAATAAAACATAATATATGTATATAGAATAAAATAAACAAAAACTAAAACTTCGTTAATAACGCGTGAAGCGTGTTACATTATGGTAAGTGAGAAGCCGATAGTGTCCATCGGAAATTCTAATTCATTTTTGTAACTGGCAATAAATAACATTCATAAAAATAAAATTTACAAATCGAAATCAGTGCCTGTTAAAACTATTCATTAAAAAAAAGAATAC
Source organism: Nymphalis io (assembly GCF_905147045.1). Taxonomy (NCBI): domain Eukaryota; kingdom Metazoa; phylum Arthropoda; class Insecta; order Lepidoptera; family Nymphalidae; genus Nymphalis; species Nymphalis io. The sequence continues at coordinate 4,721,341 of NC_065915.1, read as the reverse complement.
GACTCATTACGTGTTGCATATTACATTATCAAATAAATAATGTAATGTTATATGTTATACGTTCGCATTGTGTATTCGTTTAATAAACAAACGATACTTACGTAAACTTAATTATGTAATAACGACTTTTAATATACATTTGATGAAATATAAACATATTGTAATAAATCAAGTTCTTTTTTTTTTTAAATTAAAATGTATTCTTTTTTAAGTCCACGACAGTCGAGTAGACCACGCGAATCTCGAACGAAGCTTGTCTAATCCCCCATTAGTTTTCATATGCTCAATTTGTGTTCATATTTTATTCATTCCAAATAAGGCCGCCAAAGCTGTTGTCCAATTAGATTCCATACGTTGTCAAGTTTAATTTTTTGCGTTGTACAATAAAGTATGTTCGATCTATTATTGCTCGGTGAAGGATATCATGATAAAGCTAACACGAGTCGAATGAGATTTCGTGGCTTTGGCACAGCGTGGTGGAATAAACTCTAAGCCTCCTACTCAAAAGGAGGAGTGAGGTAAAACGGTGGGTCATTCCTTTTTTAAATTTTTATATATTTTTCTTTTTTTAATTTATTTTATATAGTCTTAAGTCATTGACTGTATATTATTAAAATGTTTAATGAAATTAAAACGCATATATAATTTGTGAAACATTGATGGTAGAAGACCAAAACGGGTCGATGGGTTACGCGACCCCAAAATCGGTGAACTTGTCCAAGGTCGCTAAGGTCAGATTAGGGCCGGTAAAGTTAGTCCAAAACGTGACCTGACCTGTGACCTATTTCCGATTCAAGTTTAGGGTCAACGTACTCGGATATATTTCGGTGTACGCGGATTCAACAAGTTGCATGTAAAATCGAAAAAGTTTCATCAAAATTGATTTATATTTCTACATAGAAACCATTAGCTTATTTATAACCATGTTTTTTATATTGGTAGACCGGCGAATGGCACCCACCCATAGATACTGGCACTGTAAGAAATATTAACCATCATTTACATCGCCAATGCCACCAACTTGCTGTTTGGCGGTAGAACATGCAATAAGTGGGTGGTACCTGTCCAGAAAGGGACAAAATCCTACCAGCAAGTTAGTACTTGTACATATACGCTCTTGCTTAACTTTAACTAGATTCAAACAATAAAAACTATATAAATAAAATAAAGCTATTGTACGTAATTTTTAGAAGTTTTTTTTTATAAGTGTATATACTTAGATTCTAGCCGGTTCTTCTCGATAGAGTCTAGTAGTAACGTTTGACAATTTAAAAGTACTTGTAAGAAATTTTTTGATATACATATACCCTAATATATAAAGTAGCTATTATACTGATAAATATAAAAGTGACGGTAGGCTTATATATATATATATATATATATATATATATATTAATACAAGGGGACATTTTATATTGTACGGGTGTTGAAGTAGTTTTATTAACAAAAAAGCCAGTACGAATAGTTCTTGCATTAAGCCCCAAGTCAAAAGGAAATTGCTAGACAGCAATTCAACGGCCACGTGGCTCGGGAAAATAGGCCATCTTTTATGGTATTAACAATAAACTATTCTTCTCTCGCTCTCGCCATTGTTTTTTTAATGGGCCCAAGCGGGACGGATATATTTCTCCCCTTGTAACTTGATATCGTCCATTTTCGAGGGACAAGAATTATTGTAGTTTAGAATCATTTCGAAACGTTATGAATACTTGAATGTGAATGTCAGGTTTTGTGAAAAGGAGTTTCTCACTCGGAAAAGTTTTTATATATTTGTTTTTTTTTTTTTTTTAAATATATATTGCTGTTAGGGCGTGGCGAACACGCTATTCAGCTATGCCCTGTAGCGCTGTAAAATTGTAATTTACGAAATGAATGAATGTGAAAACGAAGTCTATTATATATATATATATATATATATCGTTAGTTACTCTGGTATGTATTGTAATATACTATATAATCATGATGTTTTATTTTTATATGTATAACAGCTATGCCCTTTCACAGGCGATAAATTTTCTATGTATGTATGTTATAATTTATGCCATAGGTTGACATGTTTACTTAGCTATACCTTAGTATGTTATATATACCATATAATGTTTCTAAATTAAATAGCATTAGTATATTAACGACATATATATATACATGTATATAAATGAAACACAGAAAATACATAAATTAGTTTGATTTTTAAGAATTGTTTTAGAAATCGTGAAATATTAAGTTTTTTTTTTAATTGTATTATAACATGATTTGTATGGAGTTACATAGATATTAATCTATTGGGTAACAACAAGACAAACATGTATATTAATATTATATTATTAATATATAGAACTGAATACAACGTACCGTTTCGTAACAATTTCAAACATTGTATTATGATATGAAAACTTTAATGTTATTGAGAAAACGTCTTTATTTATAAATAGATAAGATTCAAAGTGGTTTGCAACACTTATCATTAATAATAGGAAAACCGAGATACGGGTCCCTTTTTAACCATAAACTGTTTACAAATGCGGTTTTTTTTATGATGACGTAGTTTTTCAGGGAATATTTTATATAATAAAAGCTTTGATTTGATTTCACGTGAAATTGATAATATTTAAATATTTTATTTTTCATTTTTCTTTTTTTAATGTCATTTCTGCCTTTGCCTAAGTATTACATTCGTTACTTTGGATTAATTACATTCAGCATACTTAATTAAAAGTAATTAAAAAAACAGAAGCGCCGCTATTAATTGAACTTTTAAAACTACTGTTAGCATTCAACATAACAACCGTAATTATAAACGTAAATTTTCGCACGAAACTCATCTCCGCTAATTACGCTTCAATTAAACTAATTAAATATTATTTTTTTGTTAATTTTTAAGAAACTTTCGCATTTTACTCGTTTATGAATCTTAACTGTAACATCGCATTACATCACAATCCAGCCGAGTTGTGTAAAACCTACTTGGACCGAACCTTCTTTCATTCCAAATATAAAAACTCCTTGCACAGCACTGTTCACTACACGTCACAGATGAAAATATATATTTTTTAAATTTCGAACTTGCGCGCCGAATCTAAGGACCCGCTCACATAGATGTTGCAAGCGGGCCATCGGGGGAACAACTAGGAAATGTACAGGCACCGAGCACACTACCGCATGCTCCCACACATCGGCACGTTATGCCGACGTGCACGCGCACAGAGGTGCAACGTTTTGACAGGTACATGCGTTTATTTATAGGCCTATTCTATTTTCTTTTTAAACAATTTAAATATTTTGACAGCTGTCACAATTTAAAAAACAAACACATCGTTGATAACAGCGGCGATATTGTTTAAAATTCGAATTCGTCAATCTAATAAGATGAGAAATGTGAGCATGGAAACGACATAGCGGTTCATAGAGAAAAATGTTACGGCTAAATCACAACAACCGTTATTACATAACAGTACGCGAGAACGAGAGGGGTGTATTTGAGTGGGAGTTCGAGTGAGAGATCCGAGGTTGTGTAACCCAACACAGGGAAAGCTCGTACGTACTTTCTTTGTACATAATCACTAAGGTACTTTGATTCTTTAGAGTGTGGAGACGCGTTTGTGTGCGTGTGTTGCGTACCAAAGGGCGTAAGTGTGCGCGGTGTTTTTCAAAATGGCCTCTCTTTTGAAACATCGGTGGAGCGAATTCAGGCGTTCGGTGAAGGGATGTAAGTCCAGTTTCGCGTGAGTGCAACGAGAGCCTGGCATCTTTTTGAGAGAGTTCAATGACACGCGGTTTGGCATGTATCTGGGCCTACTTATTTTTTCCACAGCCGTAGGCTGAAGTCCACAAAAGACGATATTTTCACGGAACGGAAACTGGGGCATGCGTAGTGCGGTGTTTTTTTTAATCGATTTTTCCTCGAATTAAAAGGATAAACGTTTAAAGTTTTGCGGGAATTCTGCTGTAATAATGAGTTGCTCTAACGAGAATTGACAGAAAATGAGGCCATATAGATAGTAACTTGAAAAAATACAAGTTCGGCTATCCATCGATAGATGGCGCTATTGACAAAAGTTACTCTAATAAAACTAAGATATAATAAATATATACTCAAAATACAACAGCAGCTTAATTAATTATAACTGAAAAATTAAACAAGTTTTAAATATCAAAAGGCACGAATTATTCAAGTTTTATAATTGTCAGCGGTTGCGCCTTGTTTCCCGCCAAAAATAATCAATTAAATTTGTCTTTCGTTTCGTAGAACTAAAATGTAGGTCAAGTTTTTTTTTTTAATTTTAACAACTAATTTAACAAATATAACTTTTTTTACAAATGTGACAATTATTAAAGCCTTAAATATTAATTGAGCTTTGTCTCAAAATAGATGCTTATACTGTAAATTGCTATTGCATCACAGCGGAGGAAGTGAAATAACAGACATAATATTTGTATAGCTATCTCTTCCTGCCGGTATTTTGCCGTCTTTGTCATACTCGTGCAATTCTACGTAAGCGCCATGGAAACGAGTGACGTATGCTTACTCTCTTTTCGCATCCGTAACACTATATATATCTTTCTCGCTCGTGCAAGGCAACGGAGTGCGTTGACCTGTCCTTGTTGCATTTGTGTGCAGCCTTGCGTTACAGTTATACGCAGTTCTTTGTATGTAGTAAACGTGCATCGTAAGGGTCGATTCACACGACGTTATAATTATGTAGCGACTTTTTTCAAGTTTTTTAAAGTGTGTTTTGCATAACGAATAAATATAAATCTTAATAAAAAGTTATATTATAAAATAAATAAGGATCCAAACCTGATGATTTTAGATATGTGGTTTTCATTTTACTGCCTTTCAATTTAATCTTACCTGTAAAAGAAAAAGATTCTATTAAATTATACACAGCTTAAATAAATAATTTCATAATAATTTAAAAAAAACACTAATATACATGACCTTCATTTTGGTATATTATGAAACTATTTCATCTTAAAAAACCATCGTGACTAAAAAAAAAAGTCTGAAAATCTTAGTAGGCTGCAAACAAATGGTACGATCCTTACGCTACGGTTATAAAAAAGTTGCGTCAGAGCCCATAAAAAATGTCTGCTAGGCGTCAACGCGGGTATTACATCACTACGCTCACTCACACATAGGTACCTGTGTCCGCACGTGCTCGCTGTTCACGTGTCACACACACACGTGAACGGACTAATCTTTTGTGGAATGTTGGCTTCATACCTTAATGAGTACTTTTTAAAAAACGTTCTGAAAAGGAAAACCTCTTTGGTACGCCACCGCTTTGGTGGTTTATTCTGATTGAAATATTTGAAAAGCGAACTAAATTATTGCTGACCTGAAACTTTAAATGTGTAATTATAGCTGTATGAACAGTTATGACTAAGTGCTCAGATGTCTCTATTAATGCAGGCTTAGATATAGCTTCGTTTATGTACATTTTAAATAAAGAATATAACTTATGAACTTTTATTTTTTATTACATTTCATATATAAGTAATGTCAACAGCTATAAGTTTGGCAACGATCGCAAATAAATTAAACAAATCGTGCAATATACCGGCCATTAAAATGGCACAGTTCGCTAATAAAATCGATCTAAGCGAACTCTGCCTAGAAAAGTCTAAAGCCGGGATAGTTCTGCTTTTGCACACTTTACGGACTTCACCCGTAACACATATTTTAAATATAGAACAATTATTTATATATAAGGACTTTTTTATAGAAGTTTGTATTCGTATTTTATTAATGTATAAGGTACAGTCTGCCTTATTTTTTTATTTTTAAAATTCGAATGACCACATATCATTTTTTTTAAATCGTTGACGAAAAGCAAATGCTCTAATTTTAAAAGCTATGTCTTTTGCTCGCATCGTAGCTATATAATAAATTGATTGTTTTGTTTATTTGATAGCTTGTTTAATCCGGTTTTTAATTATAAATGTTGATAATAAGATAAGTATTTTTTTTTTCTAATTGCGTATATAGGTTGTAAACATAAATAAAATACAGATAAAAAATGTTATTCGTTTAAAATTAAATAGGTTCTCGTAGTTAAATGTTTTTCATCTTAAATGTCGTTAGTTGAAATGTTTGAATCAAATACTGCAATGCGGTTCTTCGTAAACACAGTCCACAGCATCCCATCTTAAAGATCATACGGGCTGATTTTAGTTTTTGCTTAAAATTATTCTATATAAATAGAATATCCTAAGGAATTGTTCAAGTAATACTTCTGAAATGTCATCTATATAGTATGAAAGGATTCTATCTTAATTTTGTCCGTCTGTATGTTTAGAAAATTGCGGAATTGTTTTATATATATTGTTGTTTAATGAAATACCAATCAATATATAATATAATGTATATTCAGAATTTTTTTAAAAAAAAAAGTTCTTCTAATAATTAACTGATTTAATAGAAATACTTACAAAATGAGCTACAGCGTAACAAACAAATAGTCAAAATAAATTTAAATCTGACTTAACAGCCCACACAGAATCACTTTCTCAACACAAACCATTTTACATATTCCAAAAATTAAATTTCAAAACTTATGTTAATTTTTTTAATACATAATAATTATTATAATGCTTATAATTATATAAATGATAGAGCTCGGAGTAAATATTCGTTGATGTTCATAATATAATATATATAAATATAATTACCGTAACAGCCTGTGAATGTCCCACTGCTGGGCTAAAGGCCTCCTCTCCTCTTTTTGAGGAGAAGGTTTGGAGCTCATTCCACCACGCTGCTCCAATGCGGATTGGTAGAATTCACATGTGACAGAATTTCAGTGAAATTAGACACATGCAGTGCTTTACGGTGAAGGAAAACATCGTGAGGGAACCTGCATGTATCTAAATGTAATTGTATATGATTATTACATGTACATTTTTTGATTGTTAAAAAGAGAGTAATTCAGTCAGAGTTTCTTACGGTTCCTCTCGGTGGAATACCACATTCGGAATGTAGAATCCGACCCGGTGGTAGCTTTATATTAAAATTTATATTACTATAAATTTTGATTCGAAAGTGCTTGTACTTCAATAAAACATATTTCCTCGAAAAAAATTAAACTAAAACTTATTCTATATTACATAGTTTTTAAAGATATATATAGAAATAACATTGTAACAATAAAACTGACCTACGTTAACATATACACGCTTACAAATGTAAATAATACATATAAACATATATATATATATATATATATATATATAAGTAATATTGTAAGCGTGTGATGTTTATATGAGTCAGAATAGCTTTTGTTTGTATTATATATCTAATAATAATAATATAAAGCTAAATAGTTTGTTTGTTTGTAATTAGTTTTTTTGTCATATATGTATAATAAGTGACGACATTTTTTAAACTAACTTGTATTGATAAATTGTGTAATATAATATCACGGATTTTGCAGCAATTAAATTTCAATATACACCACCGACAGACTATATTATTAAAAAAAAAAATATTCGTTTTATTATAAATCGAACGCTCCTTTTACAAAATTTAGACTGCTTACAATCTCGCTAAAATTTTATATAATTTGACAGCTCCGTAGACATTTGACGTTTAACAATATCGCAATGTTATTATATATATTATATAATATTTAATGTAATCGACATATATTAAGAAATACAGTAATGTTTATAATTAGTACAATAAATAGTTTATCAAAACACGCTCGCTGAGGATTGTAAAGGCGTACATGAGTAGGTCACCTAAAAATAGGCCATTCAACTCTCTTCCTATTTCAGGATCCATGCGTAATTATTCAGTGCTTTTTATATGACGTAGCCGAAGAAATGCAGTAAAATTATAATAATAGGGTTGCTATATGAAAAAATTATGAAGCAAATTAATATTGTAATAAAAAAATGGTGTATTTTTTTAATATGACGTTGAAATCGTTAAACAGGGTACTGTTACTAAGTTCATCTCAGTTCAATAATGCGTCACATCTGGATGCTGGGCCGCATCTCGTCAATTGGTCCAAATCTAATGATGGCATTGTGTCAATGTGCTACGAACGAACTTTAAGCTATTACAATTTATATATATAATACATTTAACAATTTCGTACATTTGTTTATATTATATAATATAGTTTAAATATGTTCTTACATATTACATAACACTCGCAGTGTTCTAATGAAATTACTTTTTAATAGTAAAAATATATAATCTTTTATTCTAAATACTCATTTATATAGAAACAAATAGGTTATATATTATAACACAGATTATAAAAGATATTAGCGATAAAATAAGTAAAAAATTAAGAATTATCTAGATTCTAGATGAAAACTTTTATCCTATTGGAGTCGCCTATTTTCAACTTTTAGTTTAGGTAATTTGTACTAGATGGCGTTCGCGTGGTCATTGTCGGATTTTGCCGTATTCATATTTTTCTTCGTATTTATGTAATGCGATGATATTATAAACTGCTTATAAATATGTTATTAATGTTTAGTTGTTATCCTTAAGGGTTTGAAACTTGCACCAAACGCTTTACGAAATCTTTAACAACAAATTGTAAAAATTGATTATAAATGAGCTACCGAAAATTAAATTAAAGCTACCGACATAGCTTGCAAAATTAGCAGGCTGAAGTGGCAGTGGGCTGGTCACGTATGTCGTAGGACCGATGGCCGTTGGAGCAGACGAGTCTTAGAGTGGAGACCGCGAATCGGCAAGCGCAGCGTAGGGCGCCCTCCAGCCAGGTGGACCGACGACCTTAAGAAGGTGGCGGGCACCAACTGGATGCGGAAGGCGGAGGACAGGGAGCTTTGGCGCACCTTGGGAGAGGCCTATGTTCAGCAGTGGACAACGATTGGCTGTTGATTGATTGATTGATACCGAAAATTGTAAATTAATAATCTAATGACTTCTTTTAGGCTTCTCTTGCTATATTACTTTGGTAAGGCGATAGGGGGCGAAAGGATAAGAGGGGTCACAGAAATTAAGATCAAAAATAACTTTAGTAATATAAACCTTAATCTATTCGCGTTATTTTTTTTATATTCGTAACTTGATTTTAATCGCTATTTCTGTTACATAAAAAATTCAAAACGAATTTGACAAGACTCGCTGTCCTTTTTTAGTCGTACAAACGAGAAAGAGACAATAATATTATTCAAGTCCGTTTAAATAACGATAAAATCTTTATGAACTGTTATCAATAATACGACTTTAGAAAGTTTTTTTTTTACTTGCAGTGAAAGTAAATAAATCGCCTGTCGAAACTGATGAGTGATACATATTTGTTTAAGATATGTTTTTTTAATTGTAATTTTATTAAGATTAATTATTGAATATATTGTTATAAATAATAAAATAGAATTGTCTGTCCGTATCACGGCTAAACCACTGAAGTGATTTTGATGAAATTTTCTATGAAGCAAGCTCGAACTAGTATAATTATAAATTAACGTTTTTTTTATATATTGTATTTGTGGTTTTGTAACGAGTTATCATTTTTAAATGGATTTTTTAATCTATATAGCTATATAACAATGTTACGGAAGAACTTATTACAAATGGGACATTATATATGTATATATACTGTGTACAGGCTTATCTGGGTAGGTACCACCCACTCATCAGATATTCTACCGCAAAACAGAAGTACTTGGTATTGTTGTGTTCCGGTTTGAAGGGTCAGTGAGCCAGTGTAATTACAGGCACAAGGGACATAACATCTTAGTTCCCAAGGTTGGTGACGCATTGGCGATGTTAGCGATGGTTAACATTTCTTACAATGCCAATGTCTATGGGCGTTGGTGAACACTTACCATCAGTTTTCTATAAAAAAAATATATTATTTACTACAATAATCTCATCATAAAATATGCAGGCTACCATCCTGGTACTACTGGTGGTGGTGCTTTGTAAAAGTTCTGGTTATAAGTTCCCCTAATTTGTAAACCAGTTAAAATCCATAGGTTAGTGTGTTTTTAAATTAATGTAGGAAGGCTGACTAGCGAACTACTGATGTTAAGTCAGCGTCACCCATAGACCAGCATTGCAGAATAATAAACCACTCCTTGCACCGTTACATCGCAGAAACTATGATATAACTATGCTAATAATGTATAATGTTAATGTATACTAATATTATAAACGCGAAAGTGAGATTCACTTCTCTGTTCGTCTGTGTGTTTGCTAAACGAATGAACAAATTTTGATGAAATCCTTTATAAAACAAGCTAAGACAGCTTCAATAAAAGACATAAATAACTTTTTTATACCTAAACTTAATCCCCCCCTCTGTGATGTAACTCTTCCCGTAGTAACAGACATACAGCAATACATGCTAGCGTTTGGCGTGATGGCTAGAATAATTAAAAAGCGGTACCCAGACAGCCATCAGGCGAAATTACAGGACAAAACGAGTTACCAATTACCATCATACAGCCAATTTGTTCGTCTATCTTTCTATTAAAAATAGTAAACAGTTGATATATACAATTTGCTTACTAGAAATGTACTTATTTCGAATACTTTACCCTCTTTCGCTGCGTAGTTGATTAACTTTATTATTATTTCTTTATCCTCGCGTCTTGTATTACGCAAGTTGAACATCATTGACATTTCGTTTTGTATATAATAACAATAATTGAATGGTTATCCTTTAAAATTACATATAATGAAGGCCGTTTATATTTAGCTAGCGACCTGCCCCGGCTTTGCACAAGTAGCTCATGTACACTGTATGTTATATTGTTGTGTTCCGGTTTGAAGAGTGAGTGAGCCAGTGTAACTACAGACACGAGGAACGCCAGGGTTCCCAACATTGGTGGTGCAACGACGAAAAATATTAAACATCCATTGTTAATATTTTTCACAATCCCAAAGTCTATGGGCGGTGATTTACCCGTCTAATCTATTCCAAAAAAAACAATTATCACGAATAATTTTTTTTTACAGTTGCCTTGGTAGTATTTTTCAGGAGGTTAGAAATGAAACAGCTTACGACTTAAGTTAAAAATATTCAATTGTTTGAATTAAAACCGAGTTTGGCGATCTATTTTACGTTGGTAGAAATAAAACCTCTTTACATAATTTATATATTATCTTTGTTTTCATGGATGTTTCTCTCACAAATTCTATTGTTGTATTAAAACCATGATCCCTTAATAAAAAATATCACAACTCACACAACAATATCACAAAATATAACGGATATGAAGCAGCCATTTTTGATTAATTCAATCTCGATTTTAAAATCCCGATTGACAGTTACTCGGTTCTCCGATTTGTTCATTTTGTTCTGAAAGAGAACTTCAAAGTTTTTTTTTTTTAATTTCCACAACGATGCAAAAATCATTGGCTAAGCGTCAATAGCGCAATAGTTTACCCCTTGGGCTATTGTCATCACTCCTACCTTTACCTTATTGGGGGGCTAATATTAGTACTCCTTAAAAGGGCCTATTATTCTCCTTTTTAGTGGCTATCGAGTAAGGTGTCAGTGATGTATGGGATTAAGCTGTTGTGTATAAAGGATGACCCTAATTTAAGAACAAGGGGTCAAACAAATACTCATTTCCGATAGCAACACTAAGAGAAATGTCATAAACTGGTCCAAATTTTATATAAGCAATGATAACATTATATATATATTTGGAACATTACGCTGTTTACTGTTATTTAAATATTTGTTCGAAATTAACAATTCATTACGTGCCGTTGGTTTGTGTGTTGAATGCAAATTTTTAGCGCGCTTGTAACCTAGGCTGGAAACTTATCTGCATAATTAGGCTTTAACTTTAGGCCTAACGTTACTAAAACTGGTCAATGTCGTATTTGTAATCGTTGCATTGAGTACAATGATATTTTCTAAATAGTATTATATATTCGTATCGTCTTTCTAATTGAATACCAACAAAGAAAATAAATATAAAATAACTCATTTAATATACTCTATAATTTATTAAATAATATATATAATGATATATTGTTTAATAAAAGTAACGAAAAAAGCGTTTTTTTTTTTAAGTTCCGTTACCCCTGTGTCAATATTGACTCATGCGAAAATTCACATAGTGTGAAAGCAAGTACTTTTTTCCTTACAATACGAAGCGACCCGCGTGTGCGTCTCGCTTCGCTGTGTGCGTGTGACCCACTTACGACTGCGCTCGGAGGACTTCGGCTGTTTCCGTCGCGAACATATGCCCGCGCCATCTTAGCCTATAACCCGACCACTGTTGAATGACCTCTAATTTCATATTTTATATTATACCATAAAGTGTCTATACATTTTGGTTGCTGTTCTGTATGTATCACGCATGTTTTGAAACTGTTATCATTTTGTCAATTGTAATATATCTTGATTTACTTCCTAATATGTCTTCGCTCTCACTAAAAATATCAGCGGCTCGCCTCGACTTTCAAAATAAATGACTTTCGCAATCCTGACTCACGCTTTCGCTTTTACGCTTCCCATCGATCCTGTGTTCGCGCCAAAATTTCGACTTTTACTTGTTGTTGCGTTTTTTATTATCATTTTTTTTTTTAATATATATTTATACACAATGATAATCAATTTGAAACACATTAAATGCTTTTATTAATATACAGTTCGATATGTAGTTTTTAAATTATGACCTTGAATATATTATTATTCTAGTAGTGTTTGTTGTAAAGTTCATTGGACTTTAGCATTTATTCCAAAACACATAAATATCTATTGAAATATTAAATAAACAATGATTTTGATGACAGTAATTAAAATAACCGAAAATGCAAAGCAACGGACATTGTAATTGCTGACAGATAACATTATACAACTAGTAACATTAAAATAATAACTATAATACATATAAAATAACGTAACTATTTTCATGAGTTACGACTGGCCGAAAATAAACGCACACATGCATATAAATTTCAACTTTCGAACCGGTGAAAGTTGTCGGAATGGCACGTTGAAAAAATACATTTTGACAGCGGAAGTATCGTACAGAATCTTAGGAAACGCGATCCGTTCGAAATTCGAAACTCAATTATCGATATATTTTCTTATTGTAAGCCGTTCAAGAAATAAATGGCTGCAATTATAAAGTTGGGTATACACTTATTGGATTCCTAATGTTTTTTTGTCTTTTCTATTTAATGGTCATTTAAATTGGTAATTTAATTTGTGACATTTTTTATAACGATTTCGATTAGCGTTACGTGACTTTTTTAAAAGTTTCACGGCTTTCGAAATTTTTAATTTTCAGCGATTTTAAATTGTGAATGCTGTGAATTTATACAAAGACTTAAGTTATTTCTAACAATATACAATATTGTCTTAATTAAAACTTTCTCCATTGCGTAAGACAATATTTAATTATAAAATAAAATTTATTCTTAATTGTAAATTATACTGAAAACGATATCTTGAGTTATTTTAACGGTGTAATATAGTAACTTTTGTAATTATTTTTTATCTACACCGGAAATCAAACCAACTACTAAAGGCAGGTGCTTTAGAAACTATGTTTGACTAATAAATGAGCAAGTTATAAACAAAAACGTCAGCTGCTCCTTGATGAACATGTGCTCGAAATGGAAATAATTTACTTGATTTGTGAAATTTTAACTCATAATCCAGTTTAATCCGATTCGATACATGATTTAATTCCTCTTTTTTCTTGTTATTACTAGCCCAATAGAAGGAACCAATTGTTACTACGCCATTGTGATTAGGCGAGCTAGGCGAGTTAGGCGAATGGTTTTTTAAATACAAAAGTGCGTCTTAAGTGGTTGTTTCACAAGAAAATATGTGTTTTAAGTTACATATGTAAAAGGGTTAAGATTAGGAATAATTACAATGAAAACAACATTAAAAGACCAGTTAGCGAGAGGCACGCTACAACACCTTCGGTTATCAACTCGTTTATTATCTAACGGTGAAAGTATTTGAATCACTGCTTATACTTGTTTAACTCAAACGAAAATACAATGACGAAATAGCATCTGCGTAAAAACCCGACTGTGTCGACACGTAATTAAGCATTTCAAATGTCTTTGGTTTGTCATGATGTAGAGGATTGTTGATGTTTCATTTGAAAGTTTCTTATGCATGTGTATTAAGTAAAACTGGAGAAGGTCTCCTTTCCTGAGGATAAGGTTTGGAGTTTATTCCACCACGCTTTTCAAAGGCAGTTTAGTAGATTACCATTGGCAGACTTCATCTGACACGTGGAGCTTTCCTTACAATGTTCTTCACTGTAGAATGGATTTAATTGGGCTTTGTCTGGGTAGGTACCGCTTATTCATCAGATATCCTACCGCCTAATAGCAATACTTAGTATTTTTGTGTTCCTGTACGCGCAAGGGACATAACATCTTAGTTACCGGGGTTGATGCCAATATGCGGCAATGTAAAGGACGGTTAATATTTCGTAGTACAATTACTACTAGTAGTACTAGTAGTACTAGTAGTAGTACAATTTCGTATAGGTGAGCTACATTATCAGCTGGTCTATTTGCCAGTACTCCTAACAATTTGAAATAAAAGAATAAAGCAAATATTCAGAACTCTAATCGTATATTGAAATAAATAATCTCAATATATCTCAGACAAACGGATATTATAATTAAGTATATAATTGCTTGCATATCCTGAATAACACGTAGATTCATCCATCTCATACTCGATCAATGCATTCTGTAAACATAAGGGATTTTATTCGAAGCGAAACGCGGATTGGATTTTCAACATTTAAAATTTCTAATATGTGTTAGAGAGATGAAGATTTTTTTCAAACAAGTTTCTATTCGTTTGACCTTTACATTGTTCTCATCGATTTTCACTTCTCAAAGCCATCGACTCGAAATTACAAACTTACGTAAGTTACAAATAATTTTATCTGATGGTGTGACGGCATTAAAATAAACGTCTTTGTTAAGTGGAAATTGTATTAAATATGTATTGTAATTGTTGTTCTGAGATTTTACAGCTTATCATTTCTCTTTTGGCTGTGAAAACGCAATGACTTCATAAGAGAACAAAAACACATACTAAGCTGAAATTTGGTTAGAGATTACCTACTGGAGGTAGGTAATCTCACATCAACAATCACACACAATGCGTCATGAAAAATTTACTATATTTTTTGTAATAGTATTATAAAAGCAACTTTTTTAGGTCAATTATATGTACGTATGTATGATATTTTCGCTCATTGCAGTCGCGTGACTCCTCCGAAATACGGTGAAGGCCCATCGCGCATTAACCGACTATATCTTGAATAATTACATACTCATAACGTTAAAAAACATAATATTTAAACAAATTATAAACAATGTTTATATCTTAGAAAAAACGAATAAAAATATATATATACATATTTATACTTATATGTTTTTGTATATAGATAGATACGAGAACATGAAATTCACGCTTGTCACGTCAATAATGTAAAATGGCGGATGAAACTACGAAGCGCGGGTACTTATATAATATCATATACTAAAACCTACTCCGAAACGCGTTGCATCTTCTAAGGTTGAATGTAATGTAAGGTTTTATGTATTATAAAATTGACTGTACATAGGTTGAATGTTAGACTGCTTGTAAAATCGGTGGTACTTACTTGTGGTGGCTTTACTGGTGGTAGGGCTTTGTGCAAGCTCGTCTGGGTAGGTACCACCCACTCATCAGATATTCTACCGCAAAATAGCAATACTTGATATTGTTGTGTTCCGGTTTGAAGAGTGAGTGAGCCAGTGTAATTACAGGCACAAGGGACATAAAATCTTAGTTCCCAAGGTTGGTGGCGCATTGGCTATAAGCGATGGTTGATATTTCTTACAATGCCAATGTCTAAGGGCGTTTGGTGACCACTTACCATCAGGTGGCCCATATGCTCGTCCATCTTCCTATTCTATAAAAAAAAAAGAAAAAACTAAGCCCGCCCTTTGTACAACATATTGTGGTGTGCAATAAAGTATTAAGTAAAACTAAAAATAAATAATATACCTTGTATATAAGGTTATCTGTTCGATAAATAGTCGGTAGCAAAAGGACATAGCAAAATCATATTCCATGATTTGGTTTGTATTTGCAAAGTTAGTAAGGGGATTTTCTTTTGCATGTAGAGAAGTTCATATATATTTCGAACGATTCCGTATAATTAAATAAATTTTACTTGTGTCGTTCAAACGTCGTTATTGGTGGTACCATCCACTGATCTTACCACCTTTTGTGTTACATGCGATAAGTCACGTTTCCCGCGAGTCTCGTCGAAATATATTTATTTATTCCGCAAGGCCTCAACGTCACGCGAATGAAAAATAAATTACACACAAAATGATTAAAACGTTAAAATTTTCAGGTTTCTTTATCTATTATAATAATGAAAAGTGAAAGTTAAGCAAAAAAACTATATAAACTTTTTAATAATTCGGTGTGAACTGAGAATACTTTGGTCTTATATTTGCTCACACTTTCCTTATATTAACAATTCCGTCGGTCTCTTCATTCTATTTTTTCAACGTTCTTTATTTAAATTTTTTTAGTCATGCTGCCAGTCCTAACACATAATTATTTCAAAATATAGTCTTGTTAATTTTAAATAATTTAATATTAGTGTAATAAATTAACACTTGTATTGAGAATAGGAACATTTTATAATAATTCATTATTTATGTTAAAATTCCATTTCCAAAAAAATAATATTGAAAGATTTTTACCATCGTCCCAAATAAAAAAATATATATTTATTTAATATATTAATATCAATTACTTTAGTAGTTCGTTACTTAGTCCTCACGGAATACGCCTGTGTGTCCAAGGCTTTACACGCAATCGAGTGACATCATGTGAGCGAATACCGAATTTCGAATTTCGTTCACGATTTTTAAATGACGTCAAATTTTAATTGAATTTGGAATAATCGAACGTATATTGATTTTTTTTTAATTAAATCTGTTAATGCAATTTTTTACTTCAAAAATGGAACAGTTTTAAATGATGTGTTAATCAATTCAAAATTAACATTGAATCTAAATTTATTTGTCAGTAGAACATAAATTGAATAATTGCAAGTTTTTCTCATAGTTGTAACTCGAGGCCTAAACCCAGGTAACCTTCTAAGGTATAGGCCTTAACTATCGAAGGCCGATAGTGCACGCGATACGATGACTCGCGCACATCAATTTGAACTTCGAATAAAGAACATTCGAATTACAAATTTCAAATAGTTTATATATTTTTTAAATTTAATTTTAGAACTAAATTGATTAACAATTTAGTACTAAACCTCGGTTAAATTTCATTTTAGTTTACATTGCATGTTTTTACATTTATATTTTATATATTTGGCTTTTGTTTGTGTCGTCAGTCTAGAAATATTTTACGGTAGATATCTATTATGTTCGAAAATGTTTAAACTGTAATCATTTTCGCATTACTTTTTAAGCAAATAAAGTTATTATCTGATATATACACAACCCACATTTGTATTTGGTCATAACTTTCTTTCGTACAATTCTTTTTAATGCAACACATAATTGTTCACAATATTACAAACTTATTGTCACACAATATTAGTATTTTAAAATTATAGTAATAACTTTTGTACAGGTTTATTTTTAAGAAACTGGTAACATTTAAATTACATCGCGAAAACCTAGTATATATTCGAGCACACAATTGTAGTGCCTAAACTAGGTGATCATAAAGGCGATTGTTATTTGTAACATAATATTTGTATGAAATAATTTACCACAATGTAATAACAAAAATGCAGTCACGTCCATTACAAAGCTTTTACGCTACTTAGAAGTTTCACTTGATTTGAAAGACAAATAACTTCCATTTAACTTTCCAATTTGATATTACACAAATACATTTACAAGATTGAATTTTAACAATAAACAATGTACAAAAAAATCAAGGTTAAATATTTTTTATCTTTAAAAATAAACAGATTACAATAGTTAACTATTTAAACATTTATTAAACCAATATCCATTGAAAGTAAATTATAATAACTGTATAGTGTATACTAAATATACTAAAATATTTTCCGATACAATTATTATTACTGTAAATATTATACAAAGTTTGTTTAGAATTCTAATAAATAAATAATAAATAAATGTAAAACCAAAACGCTGTATTCAGAGAGACCCAAAATCAAAATCCCCTTCCCAAAATCCATTGTAATTTCAAACGTGGAACTCATAGAACGATTTAAATAAACGACAGAGAAGCAAGGGTCGCACATCCGTACTTCGCATAGATAGACCGGCCTTGCGGGTGCTGTTCAACTTGTGACACACTTTTGACTTGGCTTCAAGCCGTCGCCGTGTGCAATCTAAAAACAACTCTATCACTTTCACTGTAGAGCTATTTTTAGAACAGCGTATCAAAAGAGTGTTTTAATTGAGACGGGCGCAGCGATCCTGTCGCGAATTTCGAAATTTGAATTTCGCGGTTTATACGATTCAGATATAGCGTGGCCTAAGTAAAATATGCAGCTGTGAATTTAAAAATAGAAAGAGATGGATTACATACATTTTTCTGTTACACTTTCATTGCATAAGTATTGAGGACATCTCTCTCTTTGTCTGTGTTTCTTAACAAGACATTTTAACAATATCAATCTATATTTTTATTATGTTGCCGTTAATTCTAAATTCATCGTATTAATTCAATATATTTACGTGCACACGATTATAGTATTTATTATAATGCAATAAGTTCCATTTTAGCATAAAACCACCTCGATTGTCATCTATTATTGTGCTGGGCACATATCATGAAAGCAAAATTTATAAGTACTTGATACAATATTGCTCGATGGGCTTACTATATCAAATTAAAAAGAGACAAAAGAAAATTCTAGACTTAAAAAACTAACAGCATTTAATCAATAGATTTTTCAAAAGAGTTTTAATTGATTGAGTAATATTTTCTATTGTGTTGTTTTTTTTGATACACGAGTAAAACGGTTTCAAAGAGCTATGAATATATATTCTGTGGTTAATTTTTATCTGTACGTACAGAGTACTTGGTTCATGTTTTAGTTACATAGGTATTACATTACCTATAATGCTAGTAACAAATGTAACATATACGGCAAAATAATCATATTTAATTTTAAGTCGTTACTTTTTCGAATTTCGAATTTTTTTTGGCAGAATATTTTTATACCTATTACAGTCGATCATTCGTTATTCGAAAATCGTTAATATTATAGACAACGCACTTCCCGTCAACAATACAATTAGTTGACAAAGTGAAATCCGACCTTCCGAGTTACAACAGTTTAAGCAATTTTGCAACAACCCTGGCAAGGTGACTGCTTTTTATATAAACAAAACTGATAACTGTAACCAGGTCAATGAGCTTGTCCTTCGATAATTGAAATGGGAAAATTTCTAATTGTACATTTCCTGACATTATACAGATTAAGAAAAACAAAATCACTCGAATAATCCATTCATTTAACCTTCCATAAATTAAAAACCAAAACTTTATTTAAGTAGGCTCTAACTAAACGTGAAACTAAAATGAAGATTATAATAATAAAAAAACTCGATAGTTTCTTATTTTAATTATTCTTTAATTTGATCTTTAAGTTTTCACTAATTAATCAATGGACGTCATGGTAATAATGCCTTTTGCATTGACTATAAATATTAACACACATTGTAAGAAAAATAACCCATTCATTACATTTTCAATGTCAATATTGGGATTTAAGACGTTATGCCTGTGCCTAAATCTTCAAAAGCTATCTGTCAAACTATATAAAAAAATATACTACCAAATATTTAAATACGTTTATATTGTCTAATAAGATTCTGAAATACAATCGTATTCGAAATTCAAACCGAATGTGACCGAATGTCATAAAACCAAGGTAAGTTCTAGAACATATCAGACCTAACCCATTCCCTATACTATTTGACTATAAAATGACCGATGACGTCACGTTACAAAACGCACCAACACGCATGCGAATGCGCGTGCGCCGAACGTATGCTTGATAGTTATATGTGCTGCGTTTGTTATAGAATACCACTCGTACGAGTTAATGAAATATAAATCGCTTTCAGTTAATATACAGTTTATTGTAATTATATATTGTATTTTGCATATATCTTTTTTTTATATATGCGCCGGGATGGCAAATGACTCTACTCCACCTGATGGTAAGTGGTAGTAGAGTCCAAACGCGACGACGGCCAGTACAGTCGGGAAGAATGTTCTGTACTAGCCGTCCCCGCCTCGCCGGCCCGCAAGATGCCTCTTCACGCCTCGTTTGAAGGAACCCGGGTTCTTTGTTTTTAAGTATAAAAACTTTATATGAAAAAATCTATGATAATAATATGGATTATATTGACACATTTAAAAGATATCGAAATCATTTTCTGTTCAATTTGGCAAGTAAAATAAATTATGTCAATTAAAATCAATTTATTATAAATTCTTTAATTGGCTAGTTATAGTGACAGTTTAAACGCAGCACCACTCACACAGTGTAGGCAAGTATTATCATATCAGTCACTAGTACCTGAGCGCATGTTACACGCATGCGCATACATAAATATGTGTACTGCGATTGATTTTAAAGATACTTGAAAGCTAATAAGGGTATTGTCAGTAAATTGTAATGCTTTGTTAAATGTTAAGCGCGGTCTTAAGATTGAGTCAAATGATAGGTATGGACCAAAGACGATAACAATATGGCAATTTAAAATAACCATCAGATATAACACTATTAAATTGAGAGTTCCATATTTGAATTTTTTTGACATTATTTTTTGGGTCAAGACCATTAACTATTAATATTATTATTTTAAATTTAGAATTTCCTTAAATTATACTAATACAAATTTCTTAACGTTACTGTTTTGATTTTATACACCAATAAATAGGTTCATATAATTTAACGAACATTTAAAAATGGAATGAACAAAATGGCTGCCGCAAAACAGATGTCAATAAACCGCGAAGGTAAAGTACCAAGACGAGTCGCACGCATACGCCGGCTATATGGGTCTTGGCCAGGCAACTTTTTCTCGCTAGTACTAAACTAACGCTGGCCTGTCACATGTTTATACGATCCTGGTACTTTTAGTGCACGTACATATGTCTCATTTTGATTGGTTGAATTGTAAACTTAACAAGATTAAAACAATTTATTCTAAATACATAATAACTATTACTTATTTGATAAATACTAGTATTTCGCCCAATAGTCGAAATTCGTTTTTAATCATTATTAAAAATTTAAATACATTTGCGTGTTTCGAACATTTTTTCTACACTTATTTCAATTGTTTTTATAGATAGCAACACTAAAGCTTTAATAACTAACAAACATAAAAAAAAAATCCGTTGACAAACAGATAAGACATAGCCGAGGTACCGAATTTTTCCGTCTTCGCCTATCTGTAGAAAAAATGGTATTCTTCGTAATTCATTCCAGTACTTCATATCTCTGGGCATTATTAAAAATAATTATATATTATAAAGCTAATAGAAAAACTTTAAGAAAAATTATATATATATATATCTATA
Source organism: Nymphalis io (assembly GCF_905147045.1). Classification (NCBI taxonomy): domain Eukaryota; kingdom Metazoa; phylum Arthropoda; class Insecta; order Lepidoptera; family Nymphalidae; genus Nymphalis; species Nymphalis io. The sequence continues at coordinate 4,699,796 of NC_065915.1, read as the reverse complement.
TATCAAATAGACAAATCAGGGTGCGATTTTCTGTTAAAGAAATAAATCATGTTGTATTAACGTAATTTTTATAAATCAAGCTTAGTCACAACAGGTAAAACAAACTCCATTTCTAATACTTAATGAACAAACTAACTTTATTTAGAATTATTTTCCTTAACGAGTACTTTTGAATTCCGCTTAACGAAATGTGATTTGAACCGATTAACCTATGTTATCCTAGTAGAGAAAGTAATTTGGACATCGCAATATGTGGTGTGGTTGTTAGTTTTAAAAATAGAATAAAAAAGGAATTCAATTTTTTTGTTATTTTGTATAATTAATATTTATAATACAAACTAAATATTGACCTGTCAAATACTTCTGCGTTCCTGGTAACTTTGTACAATTAGGCATCGTTCTTTTTATTCATAAAAACGGAAACATGCCTAGCTCTTATTTAGAAATTATATTCATATCGACAAATTAATTGACTTTTATTTGCTGATTATGTTATTTCAAATCAGTTGCTTCGCAAACAAATATTGCTTAGTAAGTAACAGTGTCGTATTACAATCGATCGTCATTTTGACAAATTCTAAAATGTTACTATTAAAAATTAATTATCATGAAACATAATATTTCTTCATATAACAGTCCGCAGAATAAATTATGTGTAACGAAGTAGTTTTTAGGTTATGTGATATATATGTTAAAATGTCTACTCATAAAATTATAACTAACTGATTAGGTAAACTGGAATAATTCTAGTTATTCTTGTGCCCTATATGACTATAGGCTGTGCAATTTTTTCCACTTCTAAGAAAGTTAAAGTTAAGCAAACAAGTAAGTCAGGTAAAATCTACTTATAATATTTTGTCTATTGTAGATTATTGCGTAAATAAGATTATAATAATTAAACATAAATAATAGCAACATTTACAATACCATTTTTAAAATATTTTTTTAACGAAAGTTTATTTTTATCTTTTATATATTTGGTTTCATTTTCATGGCCGTAAATTATAATCTATATTTTTCATAAAAAAAAGATTGCATCGTCATCACAAATATGTTTATATTTTACAAGAGGCAAAGACCACAAAGACTAGTCCAATTTCGAGTCCACACGAACAAAACGCTTAATATCAAACTGGTTGCGTTCAGTTATTCCACCTTATTACGTTACGCAAGAGAACGTGTTTTAAAAAAAGAAACCAGACTTAACAGTGCTTTCATGAAACATGCAAAATGGCCGCCGAAATTGTCCTTTATAAAATTTCGAATCGCTTTTGAATATGTGAGAAAGTGCGTAAATGTCAATTGGAAATAATATAAGAGTACGAGTTTGTTATTGCTAAGTATAAAAAAATATTATTGCGCTATTCTTTTTTAAATATTAAAATAATTTCTAATCTTGAAAATAAAATTCGTGTGTTTTTTTAATTAATTAAATAAAAAAACGGAATCACCTACAAATAATGTTCGTTACAGTTATTTCAATTAATGTTCTTATATGTTTCATATATTGTTTATTTTACTTATTTAAAACATATTTGTTGCACCTAATGTGTGAATATAGCTGTGTTTGAAATGTAAGCGAGTTTTATTACATAATCATAAGATAGAGCTAACGACGAGGCGGTAACAGTTACCGAATTTTAATTGGCAACTTTCTTTGGGCATGCAGCTTTCATTGCGTAACTGTAAAATGAGAAACAATTATCTACGTATTAATATACCGGAAAGGAAGTGTTTTGGGCGGACTTTCTAGAAACGATATTTTTTTTTATGTGAGATCGCTCACGCAATTAATAGGTTCTGATATTTAATTTTATTATCTGACATGAAAAAGAAAGGCGTCGCGAAAATTATAATAGTTAATATGTACGTGGAATATTGTTTCAATTTTTTTTAAACATATTTTAGAACGAGATTTTTACTATAAAGTGGATTTGAATAATGAATTTGACATTTTTGGCTGTATGATTTGATTTCGCAACATTTTTGCGAATGAAAAAAAAAAAAAAAAAATACTAAAATTCCCACTTCTGTCGCATTGATGGGAACTGACCCGTGATTAAGTGGAAATTACCTTTAATGCTCCCACCTGAGGTGTGTGGCTGTTGACTTTGCTGCACATTGCTCGCCTCCAACTTGGTGCTCACTGAGTTCCACATATCGAACATGTTCAACATCATTGGCCCTCCACGGACCGACACGATCACAATAACATATACATAACACTCATATAATCACACAGTACATAACTCTTATCCATTTTATGTTTAAACACTGAAAATACGCAAGTCTCAAAATCGTTCGTCCGGCGTAAAAATACTTAAGACTACAGCACTGATCCCCGGTTTTTGTATCATCAGATAATATTGCGTTACATATCACTATTTATTTTATATTTAATTTATAAATACTTTCCATATATAAACTTCTCAAATGGTCAACTAATGTAAATACGCTATAATTTCTTATTAATCTACTACTTTATTCGGATTTAAATATCAGTCTAAAATTTTCGTTCGTAAGGTTGGGTTATACGTTCGGGAAGTTACGATCGGACTAACTAATTATTTGTGATTATTATATAATAGATAAAAACTATTATTTCGTGATTAAATATTGCGTATAAATTTTAATAAACTGTGATTATTTTAAACGTGGTTTCAAATATTGTCGAGGTGCGGTTTCATATAAAAAAGTTTGCTTGCGACTCCCGGTATAGTGATAGCGTATCGTTTTTTCCTCTTCATAGTTTGTAATCATCGATTTGGTACTGGCCACTTCAGTACGGTCCGGGTTTAGTGCACATGATATTAAAAAAAAAAAATGTGACAGATGACACGGCGCGAAAAAAATAAGAATTGATTTAGACGATATTGCGTTGAATTTTTTTGTAGATTTTTTAGCCGCGTTCTCGGATGCACTGAAGTGCAGTTGCAAAGGGGGTTTTCAGCTTCAGTCGGAGGAGGGGGGTCGGAAGCGTTGCTGGGTACTGCGCATGCCTGAAATCGATCCCGCGTGGCCAGTGAGGTGTTGGGAACTAAAACACTCAACTTGCATCGCTATGTGTATGGCGCTCCACAGACTAAATTGGAAATGGCTTCGAAAATATTTTAGACGAGTTACTCGTATGACTTTACATATACTTTACTAATTGTGATACAGATTTTTGTCTATAAACTAGAAATTATTAAACCATATTTTTAGAAACAAAGAGTATAAAACCGTAACGGAAAAAAAAAATTAAAATCTGTAACAGTTTGTTAAAAAACCATTATATTCATAAATAAGGTTACTAATCTCTATTTCGTGCCATCTATAAAAGAAAATTACATAATCAACAGAAAACATTACAAGACAAATGACATTTCTACAAAATCCGTACTCTATGGTATGCCGCATGGAAACGAGTCTATAGTCTATGGTTAGCGATGTATATATAGGCGTCAGTCCCCTATTATGTCATTTACTTTGATGTTTCTCCCGGGTACATTATACTTCTTACGTACTATGTAACTGTAGGTGGTTTTGCACCTTTTGTTCACGTGATTATTGAACCTCGTTGTTTATCTGTTGTCTTATAAATGTACATTTAAATTTAGAACGTTATTTATATACATAGCGTTTGGATTTTGTTAATTATTTCAATCACTGTTTAATTAATTAGATTTTCGATATACGTATTTAAAAAAAGAAAAAAAAAACTTTGTTGTTTAGTTTTAATTAAAATATATAGTAATATAATAATATAAACAAACAAAGTTAAATAAAACTTATCGATGTGTTAGCGGTGATGTAATCTCGGTAACCTTTGACATACAAAACACATATTCATATTGATACTGACGCATTACTGAAATTAAAATTTCGTATGAAAAAATTTTTTTTTTTTTTCATTTTAATTTCAATGATGAAACCGCAGTCATCAGAAGCTGATAAACACTTAATAAAAAAGGTAAAAATATGGGAAAATTAAAAAAAAAAAAAAATTGATTCAAGGTCACCGACGATAAGAACTAAATGTAAACAAAATAGCTGTTTTAATTATAAACACATAAGAAGGACATGTCCCACTGCTGGGCGAAGGCCTCCTCTCCCTTTTGAGGAGAAGGTTTGGAGCTTATTCCACCACGGTGCTTCAATGCGGGTTGGTAGAATGCACATGTGGCAGGATTTCAATGAAATTAGACACATGCAGGTTTCCTCACAATGTTTTCCTTCACCGTCAAGCACGAGATGAATTATAATCACAAATTAAGCACATGAAATTCAGTGGTGCTCACCCGGGTTTGAACCCACGATCATCGGTTAAGATTCACGAGTTCTTACCACTGGGCCATCTCGGCTCATATAGATCTAGTGGTCAAGAAATTGTGACTTTGACATCGCTAAAATAATACGTTTACCATTGAAATAAACATATATACAGTTAAAGTCAAAACTAAGATGTACAATTCGCCAAAACGTATCAACATTCAGTTGGTGCGTACGCGCAGGCGACATTACGCAACGCGTTACGACACACACATACAAAGGTCCACATATCCACATACAAACGTTTTTTGATTTAGTGCAAGTCAGAAGCGATGACGTATCAATGATCGTGATTTAATGATGAATATGACTTTAGTATTTGTTTTTTTTTTTTAATATTAGAACGCTGATAATGATTTGATTTAATTGAAACGAATTAAAAAAAAATCTATGAAAATTAAACAGATAAGTTATTCGAAACGAAACGAAATTATAGAATACACTAGCGTCATCTATGTGTTGATATACTATATTAATTACACCGACTGAAAACATGTTGGCAATCAAACATTTTTGTAAAGCTTTAATTTTGTAATAAATATAATAATGGAAAAACTGATTCGAATAAATTACTTGAGTTACTTTTCTTAATAATTATTATTTATAGAAAATTACATTTATTACAAGAAATTGGAAATTAATTTATAGCCGTTTGATTTTAAAAGACTTGTCGTATCTGTGGAATTGATGTCTTGGCGTGCCATTATTACTTAAGCTTTAATTTATTAAAAAAATAAACTGCCAGATAATTAACTTTCAAGCGCTTGAGAAAATCTCGCAAAACGCTTTCATCGTTTGGCCACTCATAATTTGTGTAACAGGATATTTCTAAAACTGATAATATTTAATTACATATTTTAATTACATCTTTGCGTTTTTTATAATAACGTATTGGCTTTATGTAAACATAATTGCATCATATATTTTAATTTTTAATTAAATATCCTAATCTAAAGATTGTCGAGAAGAAATCGTTAGTAGACCACGTGACCGCATTTCGTACACATAATATATTTGAAAAAGTTTAAAAATAAAAAATAAATAATCTCGGGAGAGTGATTACCTTATGTATAATTTGGACATAATATATTTGATTTTATAAATCGGTGATTCTCGTTAATTTGAATAGATTCCATTTTCTGACGCAAACAGACTTTTATCTTACCGACGATACTGGTTGACGGAGGATGCTCGAGAGCTAAGAAGCAGATTTACATAGCACATTAAATGGGAACTAAATACATTATTTATTTTTTTTTTATAAGCTGTGAACGTACAATAGGCAGACTACGCTGATAAATTTAATTGCCTTAATCATTTTGTTTATAAATCATCTCGAGCTCACCAGCGGAGAAAGAGCTTTAGATTTTTTAAAAGAAACTCAGATACAATTACCAATGATGACCAAGTGCAACGTTTGCCCAGCAGTGGGAACACTTACAGAAAAGTGAAACCTTTATTTACAGAAATAAAATCTTCAGAACGCCACAGCGCATACCTTACGCCATATTTTTCGAGTGAAAGTTACAACTGCCAAAATAAATTGTGAAAGTGGCCGAGTGAGATTGATGCTGTAATTATTATTACACATTATAAAACATACGCTAAAAGCAGAAGCCGGATGCGAGATACATAGGACTTTTCCTTTGGCATTTTGGGAATTTTACTTTTATTTTTTAAATTTAAACGTCTGTCGTTCCATTTTTCTGACGTTTCCGCCATCTTGTTTAGATGTGATTTTTTATTGTATTTTATTAAATATGTATTATATAGAACAATAGGAATATGTTTATATTTTATCGTTAAATAATACGAGAACGAATCAATTTTGACCTTTCATACTTTCTATTGATCTCATATAAAAAGATTTTTTGAATACAGAAGTATAATTTGCATTATTTACTTACGACTTCATCCACAGATTATAAATACTATTGTAATTTAAAAAAAAACTTTCACTCGTCATTAATTCAGGCTTTAGTGTATGGATATAATATATTAAATACCTACGTTTGTAATTATTGACTTATTATAATAAATTACTACGAATATTTAACTGTTTTATAAAAACCCGGTTAGAATTAAACGTAATAATTGAATACAAATATGTATGATGTAACTATGTATTTTTTTTAATTATGTATTTTTAAAACATTTTGATTTAATTGAGATTCTTAATAAAACATGACTCCGTCCTATTTGTCTTAAAGATCAAAAGATAATACGAGTACATATGGACATTATATTTTATAAAAATCTAACTTCATACGTGATATGTTCCTAAATCAAAATACAAGCTCTGTTTTTTTTTCGAATTTCCGTTTAATATACGCATATGTTTAAGCTCGTACAGCCTACTTTTAATACTCATTGATTTATCAATTGTTATTTTGTTTAATGTATTTCAACTAATTTCATAAGCCGTAAAATTTATTCGTGTATTTTTTTACTAACCTTAATTAGGTTTTTTTTTTTGACATTTAAGATATTGAAAACTTTTTTATGATCATTGTCATTTCCAATCAAAGGTATAGAATGATATTTGTGTACTTTAAAGTTAGATTGGAAGATGTAAAGACTAATACAAAATCATTGATAATAGCTATACCCAAGTACGTTCGCTTAGCGTTTTAGTACTTAGACTAAGTACTTAAAATACGAGTTTTAGGTTAGCGTGCGGCGAGGACGGAGGCGGTAAGAACGAATGGTATTGAATGGAAGTGAATGAAAAAGCTGAATGATTAATTATTTTTATTACCGATTTAAGGTAATAATTGACACCTTTGGCTTAAAATTGTATTTTATTTTCATTAATTAGTATATAATATTAAAATATTTGTGATCGTGTTTATGTATATCTATTTCATATTTTATGTTCTCCTGGTTATTGAAATAATATTAATTAGCTATTATAGCAGCTGCCGTTGTTTTATAAAATGTGATGGTGGGTGCAGATCTAATTGAATATTACAATAGAACAATACTGAACGTTATGATATATTTTTCATATCAATTATTCTTTATTTATTTTTAATAAACCTAAATAGCTCAAGGTCACGTAAATTTAGAAAAAAAAATGCATAAAATATAAATATCGAAGCAGAGAGATTTTTTTTGTTATTGTGTCGTGTGGATATGTAAGATAATAACACGCCAATCTAATCCCTTAATAATCGACCTAGAAACGAAACAAACATAATTAGAAACGATAAAAAATTATCTCAAAAACAAATAGTTGAAAAAATGCCCTTCAGTCCCGAAAGAGAAAAATAAATATTTCCCAAGAGTTTCCTAACTTCGGACCTCTCTTTCTAACGCAAGGTCGTGTGTTCTAGCTTTCTCACTCGCACAATATGCAATACATCTCTGCAACTAGAGACCTTGATAATTGCAAGTTTCGTGATAGATAATAATTTGTATACGGGTAATTATACAGGCCTTTGCAATTAAAAAAAAATTAGCTATAAACGTTCATTGGTTTTTTTTGCCTAAATCGAATAATATTCTGCCAAAAAAAAAAATAGATTCCCATAATTACGAAATATATATAAATTAGTATACGACGGACGAACAATCTTAATATTATTACTCACATCCAAAACAATTTGTTACAATCCATTAACACAAAAAAGTTCGTATGCACATGCAGAAACTCCTTGGTGTCAAATTAAAAATATAACTCGTCAGATTGCGTATGAAAATTCGGGTACGAAATTTGAAAGTTTCGGCGCGAATGCGGCCGCGCGCGCGCCTTCTGCAACACTAACTGAATTTTGTAAGCGCAAGCGATACGTACAAGGCGGTGTGAAGGTACCACAGGCTAATTCTAAGTTCTGGACGGATTTGCGAACGAATTCTTTTTTTTTTTAATTCTACAAATACGACAATTTAATTATTTTATAATTCAAAGTCATTGATAATAATTCCTAATATTCTGTTTTTAGGTCAAAATATATTTAAATATAGATACATATTTACACTAATTGATTATCCAAATTTTTTATAAATAGATTACACAAATTATGAAAACAAAATTTTTAAACGTAAACAGAAGACTTCTTTTATTGTAATTAGTATATACTTACAGATAAGAAGATTCACTAAAAATCAAAAAATATATAATTTAAAGACAAAGTTTTTTTTTTAATTTTTGTAAATAAAAAACTAAGACGAAGGATAGGACATGCCAAAAAAATGTCATTCCGGTATAAATATTCAACATTCACCGGTAATGACCGATGAAGTATGAAAATGACAATCCACGCACAAAATGAATTTTTTAAGCCCTTCACTGGTTTTTTTCGCATGTTAACCCTCATTCGATGTACCCTTTACAAAAATGACAAGCAAAGTCCATTGAGCAGGAACCGGGTGGACCGGTCAAGGGTTGGAGGTTAAAATAGGGGATCAGGATACATACATATTCCTGTTACAAATAACAATGTATAATTAGATAACTTGTTGTGTGAGAACACAGCATCCGTAAATCGTAAGATTTATTCTTAAAAGGATTATAACATAAGACAAATTTGCAAATAATTAAACATCACTTATAAATATCATATAAATAAATAAAAACCAATATCATATATATAAAAATCATTAATAAGATACATACTCATTTATACTTACTTGAGGACTATTATTAATATTATATTTTATCTCTTTAAGGATTTTAGACAAAATGTAAATGAAATTACTAACTTTTTTGAGGTTTGAATAAATAAAAAAAAAACAAAAACTATATCAAATTTGTTCATAGTCACAATTGAAATTAAAAAAAATGACACCGCGCGCAATATACACTTGACAGAAATAAAACCTTTTAAAATTAGAAATGTCATCCTGAATTCTATCGCTCAAAGAGTTCGAAAAGTTAAAAATAAAAAAGAATTATGTCTACTACAAAATGACAGAGACAAAACACAGTTCACACGCGGTCTTAATATGCGCGAAAGAATTACAGTTAATCAAGACGTCACTTAACTATAATTGTCGTTACCGAAGCGTCTAGATAACTAGTCTAGAAGTGCATTTCACAAATGTCGAAGCCATTTTGAACTTCGCTTTCGTCTAAATCTTTAAATACAATATTCCAATTGTTGGTCACGTGATGAGTATACATATGTCGTTTACTTGTTGTTACTCTAGGCAAGCGCGCTCCACCTTAGACTGTATCTTCACCTTCCATCAGGTGTGATAACAGTTAAGCGTTAGCCTATACATTAAAAAAAAAGGATCTTTGTGCATCTGGTATCTGTGACATCAATTCCATCACGCACAAAGAAATTTGGCAACTCCTTTCTTTGTCGCACTTCCAAAAAATGGAATTCCTTACCAGCTCACGTGTTCCCCTCCTCTTACAACCCGGGTTCCTTCAAACGAGGCGTGAAGAGGCCTGTACTGGCCGTCGTCGCGTTTGGACTCTACTACCACTTACCATCAGGTGGAGTAGAGTCATTTGCCATCCCGGCGCATATAAAATATATATATATATATATATATATATATATATATATATATATATATATATATATATATCACCCATTTGTCAGATACTCTATCGCTATACAGCAATGTCGTGTTCCGATTTTAAGCATGTACTAGTGTTAGCTACAGGCACAAGAGATGTACATCTTAGTTCCTTTCCTTCAAGTGATGGTTAATATTCCTTCCAGCCAATGTTTAAGGGCAGTGGTGGCCATTTACCTATCATCAGGTGACTGGTCTGGATATATATTTAAAAAGTAAATTTTGGTCATTTTTAATCAACAATAGCTGCGTCTTTTTCTACTTCCGCTACTTTGTATATACATTAAGTATTTAAATTATATATCAATGAAATCTTAAGGCTATATTTTACTAGTTTTCGATCGCGGTATCGCTTGTTAGAAGGGTGTTTAGGGTAGAAATAAAACCTATGTCCGTCCTATGTTTTCATACCAAATTTCATCAAAATCGATTCAGTATTCTAACCGTGAAAGCGTAACAGAGTTACTTTCGCATTAGTATAGTATGGCATTTTACGGACTATGCATTCTGGTTTCAAATCTCATTAATCGTGTCAACATTGAGGGTTTTCTTTAGATATATTCTCTGTGACAATCAGTTAATTACGCGAATCTGTTGGTCCCGCGCCTCATCTCTGTTCGATTTGCCGTCCCATTCGTTTATGAGGGAGAAAATAGAAAAGGTGTGTTTGCGCACTCACTTATGCATATAGTACAATATGTACTGCGCAGTTGGAGAATGACTACTTTGACAGAAATCAATCAATAGGAAATCATTGTTATCATGTCGGAAGTACTAAATGTCAGATTCGTAGTTAAGCGAGTGCAACCGATGCATAGGACATCTGATACTAGAGGGGGGATTGTTAGTGAGATACAAACGAGGAATCGAATTTTCATCTAATTTCGTTTTTCTAACAATAACTTAGGCTCTATCTAATTTTTTTAAAGATTAAGAAGGCGGACGAGCATATGGGCCACCTGGTAGAAAGTGGTCACCAACGCCCATAGACATTGGCATTGTAAGAAATGTTAACCATCGCTTACATCACCAATGCGCCACCAACCTTGGGAACTTAGATGTTATGTCCCTTGTGCCTGTAATTACCCTGGCTCACTCACCCTTCAAACCGGAACACAACAATACCGAGTACTGCAGTTTTGCGGTAGAATATCTGATGAGTGGGTGGTACCTACCCAGACGAGCTCGCACAAAGCTCTACCACCAGTATATATATAAATATAGTACACTCACCCCGAGTATATGTCATACGGGTAGTGAAATTGTATCCCAAAAATAGCCAACAAATCCCTCATGGCTTATTTATGCGAAGACAATTTATACACTATGATCTTGATAACCTAGTTACGAATGATAATAATGATAGCATATCAATCTCATATCTCGGTCAATGAACGATAAGAACGAATGAGCGGTAATAAAAATATATTTGGCGGTATATCGGTATACATATGTATTATTGAGACCACAAGTGACATTAGTATCCTTTATTCTAGTATTTTTTCAATATATTGATGTTATTGGATTATAAAAATTATATTTAAAAAAATGATTTGTTTTTTTTTTTTTTTTTGTTTTGACTAATTTATATTTCGGAAAACTAATTTATAAATAAAAATAAAAATAGTTAATTCAACATGGATAGCATTACACTTGTTTATTGATAGCCAAATTAGAAACTACCGCCAACTATATATATACACACATATGTACTCTTATGTTCAATTTTTCTTAGTATAATTAGTGTTAATTTATTAACTTACTATAAACAAAGCCGTATCGTCTATTAATCTTGTGTTATTTATAATTAAGACACCATTTTTTTTTTTTTTATAGAATAGGAAGGCGGACGAGCATATGGGCCACCTGATGGTAAGTGATCACCAAACGCCCTTAGACATTGGCATGGTAAGAAATGTTAACCATCGCTTACATCATCAATGCGCCACCAACCTTGGGAACTAAGATGTTATGTCCCTTGTGCCTGTTACACTGGCTCACTCACCCTTCAAACCGGAATACAACAATACCAAGTACTGCTGTTTTGCGGTAGAATATCTGATGAGTGGGTGGTACCTACCCAGACGAGCTTGAACAAAGCTCTACCACCAGTGGTCGGTACTTCCCCAAATGTTTTTTTTTATGCACAGTAACACAGTAACAGCCTGTAAATGTCCCACTGCTGGGCTAAGGCCTCCTCTCCCTTTTCGAGGAGAAGGTTTGGAGCTTATTCCGCCACGCTGCTCCAATGCGCGTTGGTGGAATACACAGATGGCCGAATTTCGATGAAATTAGACACATGCAGGTTTCCTCACTTCACTGAAAAGCACGAGATGAATTATAATCAAAATTAAGCACATGAAAATTCAGAGGTGCTTGCCCAGATTTGAACCCACGTTCATCAGTTAAGATTCACGCGTTCTTACCACTGGGCCATCTCGACTTTATATTTTTTTTAATGCAAATCGTATTAATGTGTGCTTTGTTGGTAAAATAAATGAATTTTCCGTTAAGATTGTCTGACCACCATTCTATCTAGGTTTCTGTGATAAGATATAACAAATGAACAAACAGCTGTGTTATTATTACGGATAATTTCTGCTAAATCGCGTATCCCCTCATATTACGTTGTTTATTTAATTATTTGCTTATATTTCGTTTTTAAAATAAAAATTACCTAATTTTACCCAATCAATTGTTTTACATATGCTCGTTGCATTGTATAATGCTAAGTATGTTTGTTTGTTTGTTACAAATAACATAAAAATCATTTAATTAAAATTTTTAGGACATGTGAATTTTTGAATGATACAGCAGGTTCAAACCCAGGGAGGCACTGAATTTGTGTTTATCTCGTGCTTGACGGTGAAGGAAAACATCGTGAATAAAATGTGTATCCACCATTCCGATTCGGAGTTGTGTGATGGAATAAGCTCCAAGCCCTCTCTAAGGGAGAGGAGGCCTTAGCCCTTAGATATTCACAGGGTGTTTGTTCTTACTTTGTACTACTTTAGTTTGTAATGTACTGTTGTATCCGTTTGAAAAAACTTCGGTGATGTGTTCTGCGTACACCAGCGAAGGTAATGACTATGGATGATAGATATGGATGGAAGATAACACGGTTTTTATCTTTGTATATTCGTTCTTCAATTTAAATTTTAAACTGGGGAAAGGGGTCTTTGGGATTCGAGCTCGATGCGTATTATCATCAAAATTGATTCAGTTGTTAACCCATAAAAGTGTAACAAACAGACATACGCACAGATAATAATAATAATATCCTGGGACATTATTCACACAAGGCCATCTTATCCCAAATTAAGCTTGTACAGAGCTTGTACTATGGAAACCAGACAACTGATATACTACATATAGTATTTTTCTTTTATAAATACATACTTATATAGATAATTACACCCGGACTCGGGACAAACGGACATGTTCATGCACACAAATGTCTGTACTGGGTGGGAATCGAACCCACAAACTTCAGCGTGAAAGGCAAGTATCTACCAACCACGCCAACCGGCTCGTAAAGCATCATCAAGTAATATTCACCAAAGTAAGATGCAGTTTCTATTAAAATATTACAAAAAACATTTTACGTTATACATATATATTTTATATACATATATATAAAGTCTTTGAGTATACAATTTAATGCTGATTATATAAACTAATTGTATATAAAATTAGCTATCATTTCACAGATAAATCATGTCACATTCTTGTATATATATATTACTAAATAATTTCTAATACATAACTATTACATGGTGACATCGATATGTACAATGTGTTCTGAGTAGAACGAAATGAGTAGCGAAGTAGACCAGTACTGAGATAGAATGCCAGTGAAAGATAAGAGCTAAAGACATATAGCCCCCTAAGATCTGTTCACTGTTCATACAATACAGTACAATAACAGCCTGTGAATGTCTGCTGGGCTAAGGCCACCTCTCCCTTTTTTGAGGAGAAGGTTTGGAGCTTATTCCACACCGCTCCAATGTGGGTTGATGGAATACACATGTGGCGTAATTTCAGTGAAAACGACATTTGCAGGTTTCTGCACGATGTTTTCCTTCACCGTCAAGCACGAGATGAATTATAATCACAACTTTCACATGAAAATTCATTGGTGCTTGCCCGAGTTTGAACCCACGATCATCGGTTAAGATTCTCGCGTTCAAACCACTAGATCAAAATACTATGATATTAATTAAATGCATTAATTGTTAAAAATGCCAATCAAACTCTGCCGGTAAATGGCTCACTCATTTATATTGAAATATAGAAACACAAATGTGATACATAATATGCAGTGGTTGTTTAGGTGAATGCCAAAAAATTATCATACTAGCTTTGTCCGAAAGAAATATCAATATTTGTTTTTTCACTTCTTGCAATATTATAGAGTGAATTCAGTAATTATTATACAGGGTGTCTCATATTAGCATCTTTAATGAAAATGTTATCATGACCGTTTTTAGTCACAGCATCTCAAGAGAGACTGTTGCCAATTATGCAGAATATCTTTTAAAGAACAAGTGTGTGCTCAAACACCGGTGCACTATTTCCTTAGTTTCATAATCCACTGGAGAGGACGCGAAAGATACGAAGCGCTGAACTGCTTTACGTGCTTTTTGAGGCACGATGTAAACACTCCTGGCTGCTATTGATAATTTCTCTACAGAAAATCCCAATATATAATAATAATAATATCCTGGGATATATTTCACACACGGCCATCTGATCCCAAACTAAGCAGAGCTTGTACTATGGAAACCAGACAACTGATATACTACATATACTACTTTTCTCTTGTAAATACATACTTATATAGATAATTACACCCACACTCAGGACAAACAGGACAGGACAACAGGCCTTCATGCACACAAATATCTGTCCTGGGTGAGAATCGAACCCACAACCTTCGGCGTGAAAAGCAAGTATCTACCAACCACGCCAACGGCCCATTAAATAATAAAAATAGCTACCTACTTACTGGTTTGTCCTGGGGATTCAGCCCAGGACCTCGTTATCTACAGCTTGACTAACTAAGCAACGATGCAGTCAGTCATTGACGTTATTTTAACTGCAAAGCCCTACTACCATTAACAAAAACATTATTGTTGCTTACTTATATCAACATTGTTAAATCACTAGCTAAATTGTATTTCTAGAACACACTGTATATTTAATTTTTGTTACACAATGTAATTAGACGCGGCTGACGGGTTGCTAAGCGAGTTTACATAACTGCACATACTATGATATGAGACTGGTCTTACATATATGTATATATGTTACACTATGTACTCCTCCAGGCTTCGCTCGAGGGAGCTTTATGTTAACGGATTGGATACCACCACGCTGCTTCAATGCGGGTTGGTAGAATACACATGTGGCATAATTTCAATGAAATTAGACACATGCAGGTTTCCTCACGATGTTTTCCGCACGTCAAGCACGAGATGAATTATAAACACGAATTAAGCACATGAAAATTCAGTGGTGCTTGCCCGGGCTTGAACCCACGATCATCGGTTAAGATTCACGCGTTCTAACCACTAGGCCATCTCGGCATCATAATCAAGCAATATTATATTGTACACATATATAACATATATAAATATATTTCAATCAGTAATATTTCATATTCATTGAAATTCCATGCAAAATTCATGCTCTAAATTAATTACAGTGTCTAATTAATTTGCTCACTTACGGTGTCAGCGATGCTACTTCCATACCTTTTATTCACTGATTTCATTTCAAACTTACCTGTAAAAAATATTATTAAATCAATTAAAATATATTAACCTCATACAATATTATTAAAAGAAATGAAAGAAAAGCCATAAATAATAGAAATGTCAGTCTTCCAGTTAGGATTTAAAAAAGAGTTTTGTGTCAAATACATTACACAAGAACGCTGCATCCAGCCGACCTTGAAATTTTACTTTCAACGCACTGAAAGAAAATTTCAACCATTTTTATCCTAATAACACAAAGATAACTACATTACCTATTTTTAATAATTGACTAAATAAATAATGTATATAAATATATATAATAGACTCAGAGATTCGAAATTAACATTTGACCGCATATCCATGTTAATTTCGTATTTTCTTCCATTGAAAAGTCACCATAACAAAATAAACCGCAATACATTAGATATTTATATGATACGTATTCAAAATAATATTACTGTTTAAATTATACAACTCTAAACATCGCGCATACAAAATGAGCAACGACACAGTAAATTCGTATAGCAGGTTCTTATAGAATCTAAACTAACGGAACCCATCCCGGATTCGATCGCACACATTAAAGACGGGTCATTATCTCACACGTACGACATCAGCTGAGCGCTAAGTGTGTCAGTAGCGGTCGTACAACGGTACAGAGCGAAAAAAAACACACCTCCGCTATTCAATAACAGATGGCGTTGTTTTACCGTAATGTGAAAAAGTCGCTTTATTTTTATCGAAACGGACTTTTGTTATAGTTATATAATTGAATGTGATATGTAGGCATACATTCCAGTATTCGATTAGGGAGAATATAGGTCACACGATAAGAACACTTCAATATAGACAACTTTATTATTGATTTATGTTTTATCTATAATAAATTGTTTACGACGAATGTTCGGCTACAATAACAATGATTATTTTATTAATAGAATTGTATTATTAGTAAGAACTTATACCGCTAGATGGCAATAGGTTATTTAATCTTTAATGTAATGAGTTACACAGTTTGTTTTAAAGAGTTTCTTATCGAAGTACAGTTAAAACTGGTTCTTATATGTGTCAAGCTATTTACGCTTCCAGCTAAGAGATGGCGCTTTCACAGACATTTTATAGGTAACTGCAATTGAATAAATATTTATTTATTTTACATCCAGAAACAAATTGTATAAGTATATACATCGAAAACAAATATGTACACATTAATTATAAATAAAACTAAAAAAATATAACTTAGACTGAATAATACGCTTCTAAAACGTTTTTAAATTTATAAATAAAACAATTACTATATTTATAATGTCTTAAGAAATAAGAGTTAAAATATTTCAAAATTATAAGTTCACAAGCAAAGTACACACGAATACACTGAAGTTGTCAAAATAAAGACAAATGTGGTAGCACAATTACAGGTGATAACTTCATAATAAAGCACATGAAAATTCAGTGGTGCTTGCCCGATTTTGAACCCAATATCATCGGTTAAGATTCACGCGTTCTCACCCCACTGGGCCATGTCGGTTATACTTAAATTTATTATATACCGTAAATATAAATTTAATATAAAGCAGCAACCGCCCAGCTAATAATAAACATACAATTTGTGAGCATAATTGTTTTAGAAGCGTTTTCAGCGCTTGTATTAATAACCCGGCATTTATAGGGCAATGAGGGGTATTGATCGTGAAGCGCTAACATATATATAAAGCACTATCTAATAGTATTATGTAATACATACTGATAACGACCCTTTAGAATTAGAAACAGTGTATTCAAATTAAGTAAATTAAAACTTTTAAGTCCATTAATCACTATTTAATTACACGTAAATGTATATATAACACGAGATGGCCTATTGGTTACAACGCGTGAATCTTAACCGATGATCGTGGGTTCAAACCCAGGCAAGTACCGCTGAATTTTCATGTGCTTAATTTGTGTTTATAATTCAAACCTTCTCCTCAAGGGAGAGGAGGCCTTAGCTTAGCAGTGGGACATTAACAGGCTGCTACTGTATAACATATACAATATGATATATAATATGCTTAATACTTAGTATTGTTGTGTTCCGGTTTGAGTGAGCCAGTGTAACTACAGGCACGATGGACATAACATCTTAGTTTCCAAGGTTGGTGGCGCATTGACGATGCAAGATAAATGATGAGTGATGCTTAATATTTCTTACAGTGCTAATGTCTATGGTGATCACTTTTTGTCTATGGTCACCATTTGTCAACAAAGCATAGATTTTGCACTTTACTAAGAGTGAAACTTCGTATGCTTTATGGATTTATATAAACCATGTCAACAATTATTAGCAATGCTACTGATCGTGAGAAACGTATGACAAAAAAAAAATTGAAATTTGAACTCAGAACCTTGGGATATGCCTAAAGTCAGCCACTACACAAATGAGGCAGTATGACACACAAACATATTACATAGCTCATATGGTTTGGTAACTACAAGCTATTATTTGTTAAAGGTTTATCAAAGCGATTATTTGTTCTAAGTAATGAAATTAAATGATTCCTATTTATATAATTACTAACAAAATCAGGTAGACATCTTGTCTGAATATATATACCAACTGGCTGCGCGTCCCGTACGGCGGGTAAAATTACAAAGTGACCTCTTAAATTTAGTTGAAAACTATGTTCTAAATTTTAGATAATGAAAAATTTATTTTTGATAGTGTATCTGTAAGGGCTACGTCGCGAAAAGAAAAATAATACTAAATTTCAAATTATTAGAAGCTATAGCTACGTTGATCTGATGAGTCAGTCAATATATACATAAATAATATACAAGATTGCCTCATTGGTTGATAAAAGACCGCAGACCCGGAGGTCCTGGGTTCAATTCCCAGGTCGGGCCAATAAAAAGTTATTTTGGTTGGTCCTGCGCCTGAAGTCTTTCCGATCGTGTCGGAAGTTAAGGTGTAGAGAGTGCACCTGTGTTTTGTTTGCGCACACACTTGTGCACTATAATATCTCCTGCGTAGTTCGATAATCTCTCTTGAGATTGGCCGCCGTGGCCGCATTCGTTCTGGATAACATTATTACTATTATACAAGATTGACAAAGCAATGAATTGTTCGTTATAGCATTAATATGCAGCGCCGTCTATCACCATTGGTGAATTTCAACAAAGACGATGAAGCACTAAAATAAATACAATTGAAAACTGCATGCTGTGCAAATTTAAGGCATAATCCTCATAAAGTAAATATGGCTTAGATTATACCCAGCGTGACATCAACCCTAATTGATTATAATAGTCATTACCTTGCATCGCGTGCCAATGGATATTCGCGGGACATGTAACACGCGTGACAACGTAGCGGGCGTATTGTAACCGAATGAAATTCGTATACAAAAAATATTTGTATAATATATAATATGTATAATAATAATAATATGTAAAATCTGTAAAATATTATTATTTTAATTTATATCCTTTTACTATTTATTTGTATTTATGATCCCTGTTTTGTCGAAATAAATGATTTTATTATTATTATTATTATAATCAAATGTGTAGATTTTTCTCACTTATATCGGATATGGCTGACCGTTAACTGTGCAGAAAATATTATTGTGATCAAATATACGCGTAAACACAGCTGATCTATTCTCTAACTCTTAAAAACCTATGGAACGGCAATCTGATAAGACAAATGAAATAAGGCGTAGGACTGAAGGCTTTACGTGCTTTACGAGGCACGGGAGTGTAAACACTGCCAACTGCAGACACAGATTATCATTTGACGTAAAAATACAATTTTATTTTTTATCGACCCTACCCAGTATTGAACCGAAAACCTTAGGACGTTCAGCGCTATAGAAGCACTATATATTAAGGCAGATCAAGCGGAGGGTAAATATGCCCCTCCATCATACTCAAATATACTTTTTATACAATCTTCCCAACTTCAAAGGCCCTCTCCATCTCTCGAGGTTTTTAAGATTCAGCGACTTTTTAAATTTTTACTTTGCAAGCGAAGCCCGGACGAGTAGCACTGTATGAGTACTGGTATAATAAGGGTCTATAAAATTTTATATCGTAATACTCTCTGATTCTATTGGTTAGTTATTGCACGCCAGTGAAGCTCGTAAGTGACATGATTTTTTTTCCAACACCTTCAATACAATTTACACCGAAACCTTATTCGTAGTTCAGGCCGTCCATTGCTCAAAACCGTATGAAAAACCATTCGTTAGTTCTTTAATTTATCGCGTCAGACGTAAGTGACGATCTTTTTACAAGCGTTTATTTTTCATCTATTAGGATGTCTCGGTCAAACTGAATAAGAAGGCAGTTCCACACAATCCAATGAGCTGAAATGACGGGCTGGTTGGCGTGGTTGGTAGACACTTACCTTTCACGCCGAAGGTTGTGTGTTCGATTCTCACCCAGGACAGACATTTGTGTGCATGAACATGTCTGTTTGTCCCGAGTCTGGGTGTAATTATATGTAAGTATATATATATATAAGTAAGAATTTATAAAAGAAAAGTAGTATATCAGTTGTCTGGTTTCCATAGTACAAGCTTTGCTTAGTTTGAGATCAGATGGCCGTGTGTGAATAATTACCAAGGATACTAAAAAAAAAAAATTTTTGCTCACGTTTTTAGTGCTGGTAACATAAAAATCTAATACACGTTCATTCGTTTTAATATAATGATTAAATTAAAAAAAAAAAAACATTTTAATAATAAATATGTTTGTATAATTATGAGAGACCAATTTTTAGGTATAGACTGTTATTTCAAGTATCATGTATTCAACCACTTCAAGGTTTTAAGGAAGCCCGTAAAGTTAGAATAAAGTCCGTCATACGTCAAGTGGTATCAATTTACACTTACAATTGTTTAAATAATAATTACAATGTGTATTTTATTTTAATTTTGTATTTTATAAAAATGTACTTAAGTTTGAAAAAGTATATAAATTTATTTCAAAGTTGATGTAATAATAATAAAAAAAAATGTCCTTTTTCCACATCTATTCGCAGTCCAAGTTAAATAAGTAAAAACAAAATGAAAGTATTATTATAAATGCTGTTTTAATCTGTACATATATTGAAACTTATTATTTATTATCTATGATACAGTACTTTGCTAATGATATAAATTTGATCATTCCTATTTCACATTAAAAATTTAAAATAAATACGTAAATTTCCATACTGTACTTCAATATATATCGTCCGCCATTTTGTTTTTACGATGCTATAATAAAAGAAGCTATTTATAGTACAATGTTTATTATGTTTATTATATGATAATAATAATATCTTGGTACATTTTTCACACATGGCCATCTGATCTCAAATTAAGCTTGTACAGAGCTTGTACTATGGTAACCAGACAACTGATATACTACATATACTATTTTTCTTTTGTAAATACATACTTATATAGATAATTACACCCAGACTCGGGACAAACAGACATGTTCATGCACGCAAACATCTGTCCTGGGTGGGAATCGAACCCACAACCTTCTGCGTGAATGGCAAGCATTCACCAACCACGCCAACCGACTCGTCATAACGCATATTTTTAATTTATTAATAGTGACTTTTATAATGTTATCAGTCAGTTTAAACCAGTAGGTCTTTTCAAAAGTAATTATAAGAACTTTCTGGAATAAATAATATTTTGATTTATTTGTAATAAAGATAGACCTACTATTTTTACGCATTAATGTTACATTGTCTTTTAAGAAGAACTAGCACAGACAAAGGGGTAAAAATCGGAAAAAAACCTTAAAAACTTTTTTGATATTATTTTGTAACATATCTGACGATAATATCTATATATAATAACATAAAAGTTAATCGCCAGATATATTTGTTGTTTAATCATATTGATTTATTTTTTAATCTGGTAACAAATAGTCTATATAATAAGCAATATGCGATAACGGATATGTAATGTTTCTAAAATGTTAGAAAAAGCTGATAATACTAAAATACGTTTGTTAAAATGCTGAAAAAAAAAAGAAAATGTGTACATATATATATATACAATTTAAAATCAATGATTTATATCAGTAAAGCGACAAAGCAGCTATTATAAGACATGTGAAATCAATAACCTCTTCTTTGCAATCAGGTAAAACAAAACGTATAGTATATGAGTATGTACATATATGCAACCTGACGTAATAAAGGCGATACCCCGCCACCCTCTGTCACACCCCACTTTGAATTATTGATACAGACGCCGCTGTATATAAATAAATATATATTATATATATATATATGTATTTGTTTACATGAAATTAACTATTAAATCGATTTTAATGATAATTTTGTTTTATAATGTTAAATGTATTTTCCTATTTCGGAAAAGCTGGGCGCGGTATCTATATTTTTTCTTTATATGATAATGGTTTTAAAACCAAATTTTAATAACGAAAAAAATTGATATTTGTTTCGATAACGATTTATGTTTATTATATTATATTATAAATGAAATATAAGAAGCAACTTGCTAAGCTTCTTATTATAATACATATATCAAGTTATACGCCATTGGTCCTTATTACATGTATTTTCATATTAAAGTATAAAGAAAGACTTAATCATAAACTTTAATAGAAAACAAACTGTTGATCCTTAAAATAAAGCCTTGCAATTCGTAAAGGCCCCTCAATAAATCCTAGTGCACTAAAATATACTAACTTACCTGACGCAGTAGTGGTGGCCACAGTCGTTATCGATAGAGTTGTAGATGTCGATGTTTCAGTCGATGTGTTCGCCGCATTCGTCATCTCAACAATACGATCGACCGCTATTCTATTCCCGGGCAAGATACCCGTACTCTCAGCTGGCGGGGTCTCTTCAACAATTTCAGTCTCTTCGATCTGGGGACTTGGCGTTGTTTGGCTCAAATCATTGGCGACAATAACATTGACAGTTGTCAATGATTCCATTTCAGAATTCTCAACCTGTACTTGAGAATTGTCGATGTAAACGGCTGCCGATCGCGCCCCTAGTGTTTCCATGACGCTCTCCGCGAGGGACCGAGTCGATAACTCGTCCATATCGATATCCTGCTTAATATCGATAATTATCTGGTGACGTTTTCCGCTACCGGACGGGTTCTGTACTTGGTGGACGCTCACCTGGGCCTCCGTGCCGGGCTGGGACATGTGGTGCTGGATGACGTGAGTCAGCTGCCCCTCGAGGGTATTGTCCCGATTGCCCGCCATTTTGTATGTCGATATACAATATTATCGATGTTACACACAACACTTACATTCGAAGCTAGAAGCGATCAGACTTATAAATCAGTCGGGGATATTATTGCGCGTACTATTCTAATATAATTTCGAGTACTCTTATCTAATGAACACAGTTATCACACTCTCGATCACCGACGGTCACCGTACGTTGTTGTCACTGCACTGCAGCGCGCAGATGCATCGTAAGTGGGTCAGGGGTCAACATCCTAATTTTTTTATATAGATTCTTTGTGCGTGGCTTTCGATTTTAATAATGGCAGTGATGGTTGTAAAGAGGCACCGTGTGTCACATTGTTGGCGTTTTCCAGCTGCGGCGAGTGTAGGGCGCGCGCGTAGTGTTTTGTTTGGCGTGTGGGCGCACTAGGGACACATTGACACAGTGTCCTATATTTTAGGAACGCGGTCCGCGGACGCGGCCGTCGGTCGTAGCCACTGTGAGGCCTACGAGGCGTAGCGCTACGACGCGCAGCGTAGCACCAACGTAGAACACTTCCGTGAATTGATCCTTTGATATATCTTATGAAATTTTTGGGAAGTAATTTATGAATGATATAAATGAAATTTTAGTAATAATACAAAAGTTTACAGGTCAATTATATTCCTTACACTTAATTAATATTAATGTTACTCATCATAAACTTGATACCACATTCCACGATCTTATTATCCGATTAACTTGTGTAACAAAACATTAATGCTTAGCAAACACAAATTATTATATACAAGGATATATATTACTCATAATTTAACTGTAAAACGTTTTCCTTATTTGTTCAGTTATATAGAATTCACCTACCCTATCTCACGATTTATCCCTACAAGAACCGCTCGTGTATAGCCTTTCCATTCGGCGACACGTGCCTACGCATGCGCAGAACACAGTCACAGGTCTCTATCTAACGCCCACTCCTCTCACTCCCTCCTTCGATCGTTCGGGAATGACGAAAAACATATAATCGAATTTATGTCGGTTCCCGGGGCCTGGCGTTGGTACGGTCAGTAAAAAAAGGTTTTTTTTTTTAATTGTAACTAATCGATGTGGTTTGAAAGTTTCTGAAAATGTACTGAGGCTGTATCGAACTTGTTACTTAACAAAGTCCGATTTTATTGAACTTTTTAACACTTCTAAGACCGATATACTTTTATATATAAAAATATATTTTCAACCCTTATTAAATTATCAATTAAAATAATTTTTATGTCTTAAAATACATACAAGTGCTAATATTATTATATTATTTCTTAAAGCCAAAATCAAATTTTGTGATCAATATAAATTAACAATAAAAAATGTAAAGTCAAATTCACAATGTCCTACAGCTGGGACTGCCTCTTTTCCGTTTGCGGGGAAGATTAGGAGATAATTCCTCCGCTGCAAAGATTTGAGAATTTTATACGTCTTTCACCAATGGACGGAGTAATTCGTGAATGCTTATGTGTATAATTTATTGAGGTAAATTGACTGAAATACGACGATGATTGATGAAAATCATGTATGCAGGAACCTTACTGACGCCCCGTAAACCGATAGTTATATTATGTATTACGGATATTTATGTAGTCGAGATGGCCCAGAGGTAAGACCGCGTGTATTTTAACCGATGAGCGTGGGTTCAAACCCGGGCAAGCACCACTGAATTTTCATGTGCTTAATTTGTGTTTATAATTCATCTCGTGCTTTTCGGTGAAGTAAAACATCGTGAGGAAACCTGCCTGTGTCTCTTATTTCGTCGAAATTCTGCTACATGTGTATTCCACCAACCCGCATTGGAGCAGCGTGGTGGAATAAGCTCCTAACCTTCTCCTCAAAACGGAAGAGGAGGCCTTAGCTCAGCAGTTGGACATTTACAGGCTGTTACTAAGTCGGGACGAGTAGTTTATATAACTGTAAAATGCCGATTAAAATATTCTCGTAAAACTTTAACGAAGTATATATTTATGTACTTTATTTGATGTACATACCAAGTATCGAATCGTAACATGTCAAATAATAAGTATATACAACATAACATAGTGTTATAAAGTACAGTAACAGCCTGTGAATGTCCCACTGCTGGGCTAAGGCCTCTACTTTGGAGTAAAATTAGACACATGGTCATGCACAGGTTTCCTCATGATGTTTTCCTTCACAATCAAGCACGAGATGAATTATAAACACAAATTAAGGACATGAAAATTTAGAGGTGCTTGCGCGGGTTTGAAACCACGATCATCGGTTAAGATTCACGCGTTCTAACCACTGGGCCATCTCGGCTTAGTTATATAATAATAGTTAAAATACAAAAAATATTAATTTATTTTGATTTTAACGTTACCTCGTGACATAATTTGCTATTTTGAAATCGCGCGGCATCTTTATATAGATGTTAATTTTGGGATAACCGATCGACGCTATCGACTTTGTCTATCTATTTCTATCTAATTTATTTCACGAGTGGTGACCAGGTCCTAGTCACCAGGTATAATCAAACATCAATAATTTGTAATGCTCTGTTCCAGTTTGGATGCTGCCTTATAATGGCGATTAGCAATCCACTGCTAGACATATGCGTCTCTCAAAACCAAATGCTTCATCCCCAGCACATCAATTCGGGTCCCACCTTCAGTTATTGGTCCACCTGACTGGAGAGCGTCCGTTCCGTTTGTTGAAATGCGATCTTTCCCAGACTCATTTGCCAACGGCTATCAAACCCTCGACGTACTTGACCAGACCCTTATGTATGCGCCCATTGTCACATCAGTCAGCTAATTTTCCAAGCTATGTCGTAAGCTCCAATTCTTACCCGAATATCATTTCTCATCTTATACTTTTAAGATATTCTGAGCATAGCTCAAGAGCACTAATGATAAGTGAGATCGTGTAATAATAACCTTTAAACTTTTTTTGGGTTGAAATGAACCCTGAAATGATTTGCTGAATGAATGATTTTTTTTTATAGAATAGGAAGGCGGACGAGCATATGGGCCACTTGATGGTAAGTAGTCACCAACGCCCATAGACATTGGCATTGTAAGAAATGTTAACCATCGCTTACATCACCAATGCGCCACCAACCTTTTGAACTTAGATGTTATGTCAATTTACACTTACGTCCAATATAAGCTAAAAAAACTAATGATACCCAAACGACCAAAGCTGGAAACAAAAGTTTGTATTCAAATTTTTTTTTGCTGACGCTTCTTTATTCATATTACGTAACATTATTATCTAACGGTCCAAAACAAGGAAACCCACGGTAAACACGGCTATTACGATTTCTTTCATTTTCGCTCATTAAATAATATATTTTTACTTGTATGTTTGTTGTAAGACTTAAAACTATCGCGAATTCATTTTAAACAATACTAGCTAATACCAGTGGCTTTCAAATTCGCTTGTAAACATGACCCTCTTTTAACAGCTTGCATTGGAATGACAAAGTGACAGTATTTTATCAGCAAAAAAAAATATCGATTATTTTTTAATTATACCGTAAAATAAATAATATTCTTTTAACCGTCGTGGACGAAATCGATCTGGATGACATTATTATTATTATTAAGATAAATAATTTTGGTATTTCCTTTTATATTTATTTTCTTTACTTTTTAGTAAATGAAATATTTTTAATGAAACTAATGGAGTTTATTTTACTATTTTATATAAGGTTTTATTTTTTTATATTAGTTTCTCGAGTGGCGACCACGAACCGGAAGACGCAGCGTGGGCAGGCCCCCTACAAGGTGGACCGACGACTTAGAACGAGTCGCGGGAAGCCGTTGGATGCGGGAAGCGCAAGACCGGCCAACGTGGAAATCCTTGTAGGAGGCCTTTGTCCAGCAGTGGACGTCTTTCGGCTGATATGATGATGATATGATGATGAATCTTTATTTTTGGGGTCAGTGATCTAATATTATAATAATGTATGCTTAGGTACCAAATAGGTACTAAATGATTGTGCAAAGACAAATGCACAATACGAAACCCTTATGCGAAAATCATAAATGGCCGGTCATCTGTATATGACATCAGTATAACAGGCCATTTTTAAAATAAAATTTCATTGATTATACCATAGGTACTAAATATTTGATTGCCTCGTTGGTCTAATGGCTAGATATAAGGCCGCTGACCCGGAGGTCCGGGGTTTAATTCCCGAGTCGGGCCAATAAAAAGTTATTGAGTTTTTCTTTCAGAAAATTCTCAGTAGCACCCCGGGGTATGGAAGTGTGTACACTCCCATGCCTCGTAAAGCATGTAAAGCCGTTGGTCCTGCATGTGAACTCTTTCCGGTCATGTCGGATTCCCGTCCCATCGGATTATGAGAGCTAGCGAATAGAGAGTGCTGCGTTTGCGCACACACTTGTGCACTATAATATCTCTTGCGCAGTTGGCTAATCTCTCTTGAGATTGGCCGCCGTGGACGAAAACGGTCTGGAGGACCTTACTAGATATTTAAACAAAGGTTCTAAATAGGTACACTTAGTACTTGGTAGTATTTTAAAACTGATGTGACACTTCGTATTGTCATTCTGATGGATCTTTTAACATTGTTGAATCAAAGTTTATTTACCTAGAAATGTTGTTACGCGCGATTAGTCGAACAATGCTGTCCTCTTCTTTCGAATGTGAAATCAAGGACGAGAGAAAGAGAGAAATCAGTGTTTAAGCACACACACACGCTAAACAATTTTTAAGTAAGGCCGATTTTTAAATTACACATAACTGCTGAGCAAAGATACATTGAGAATGTATACGACACCAGCTATTCGAAGCTGTTGAGGGCCTTGAGCCTAAGGGCTTGAAGGGACTTCTTGACTGATATTCAAGAAAATCTACAAGTACGCTTTCACGCTTTTTGAATTATATATAAAATTTTGTTTATTGATTTTAAATAAATGACTCAATTTATTTTTATTCTTTATCAATAACTACACAAAGTTATTAAACTTGTGTTTGTTACGAGAAATGCATTCTGACCTTTAAATTATTTCATCTTCACCTCACGTAAGCTATTAATAAGCATGTCACTTTTATTTATCAAATCTAAACTGAAAAAGCTTGGAATATTTTTTTGTGTAGCACTCACTGCTCCACGCGGTTTTACCCATTTTAAATGTCACTGACCCCGTGGATTATAGCGTGATGTCATATAGACTTTATATACCTTTCTCAATAAATGGACTATCGCAAATATCTTTTTAGAAATATTCTGGTAGTTCCGGAGATTAGCGCGTTCAAACGAGCTCTTCAGCTTTATTATAACAGTATTTTTTAATGAAATAGATAGACGGACTGGCTGATAGGCCACCTAATGGTTAGTGGTGACCACCGCCCATAGACATTGGCGCTGTAAAAATATTAACCATTGGGAAATGGGAGTAGTTTTATTACCAAACAATACTACTGTTGTTTGGCGGTAAAATAACTGATGAGTGGTGTACCTACTCAGGATTGGTACCAAGCCCTACCACCAAACAAGTATAGAGACTTCAATTAAAAATGGTTTTCTTAATTTTATTATTCTTATTTTTGTTAATGGCCACTTAATGTAATCTCTATCTAAATTAAATCTTTTCAATCTTTTTGAACTTCTCCTATTTAATAAACACTTCTTCAAGTCAAGTTCCGATGAAGTAGCAACATACCAACTTATATTTAGGTATAAATATATAATTAATTCCTCAATAATAGTAATGAAAACAACCAAACAACCAAACATATTTTATATATTTATTAAAAAGTTTTGATTTGAAAGATATTCATATTAGATAATAAAATACATTCGTATTTCAGTATGTTTTAAAGTGGAGTGGCTCAATGCAGATATTCGTAAAGCATGCAACAAAATAAACGTTGTCTATGGTAGTTGTGACACAGCACCGCTATGCGGAGCTCCTCAAGGCCGCGCCATTTTGTACAATTTTCTAATGCGAACACACTTTGACATATTTTTTAAATGTTTCTATGAGTACAAAATCATGAGTAAGAGTTTTTTTTAATTGTCGTAAATGAATGCTCTTTATTCATAAAACTTAATATACAATTATGAAGTAGACAATTAAATTAAAAACAAAATATAATTCAGTTCGGCTTGTTATACGTCTAGTTTAAAAGTACATATATATAGGTGGTAATTATTTTAGGAAACTTATTTTTTTTTCTGCAAAAGATTAATTAAGATATTCAAAAAATCTTATTTTAATTCGTTGAATACACTAAAACTTTTGTTGAATAATAAAATTACGACTGGTTAATTAATATTGCGTGTTGTAAAATTCTCATGTATTTTACAGTAACAATATAATGCCAAAAATCAGCACCAATCGAGCGTGTCTAAATGAAACGTGCAGCCATCTATTAACCGATAGCGGTACTAAATTGCGAATTTAAAAGTAAAACCAATCGTGGTCACGTGCGCCAGCTAACGGTTAATGCCGAATCGCGTTCATTGAACCGCCGAAACGTTGCGCAATTCACCGTCATTACGGTATTTTCAAACTGACATTGACAGGTTGGATGCGCCGCGAATTTAAAAAAAGAAACTGTATTTTTTAAATGGGTCACGCTTTGTATGCGTTTGTACGTGTTAACAGTTAGGTATTATAGGTTATAGTATAAGCCATACAGCTTAGGCCATTGAACAAGGTCATCTAAGTTTATTATAATAATAACCTATTTTTAAATTTGCCAACGATCCATGCAATAAGTGGTAACTATTTATTGGCAATAAATTAATAATTAAAAAACATTATATATTTCTAAAATAATTTAAGGAACCGTTAAAATAGTGAAACAACTTTCTCAAAAGTACATTTCATAAAATAGCTGTAAAAATATAATATTCTACAAACATAACGGAATAATGTGCGTGCTTTTAAAAAGTTGTCGCTGGTCAGACCGGTCGGGGTGAACGAACTTTTTCGTTGAATCAACAACGGACATTCATAA
Source organism: Nymphalis io (assembly GCF_905147045.1). NCBI lineage: Eukaryota > Metazoa > Arthropoda > Insecta > Lepidoptera > Nymphalidae > Nymphalis > Nymphalis io. The sequence goes on along the minus strand of NC_065915.1, from coordinate 4,670,000 downwards.
TAATCGTAATAAAATCTAACATTTATTAATAGACGTTAAGATGTCGCTAATAATACACCACTTAATATTTACGTTCCAGCGTTTCAAATATAGTTTTTTTAGATTCATCAATGCGGGTGGTATGAAATTTAATTGTTGTTTATATTTATCACTAAGAAAGTGTTTTGCGACATTCTAAAGGGAATCAGACGCAATAACCAAACTACAATTTCTAAAGCGAAGAAAGAAAATAAATCAAACAATCGTGACGCGCTGAAAACGCACTTTTTTATTTCTGATGGCAAAGGTCTTTTGTATGGAGCCGATATAATTATACTTTAGGTCTCTATTAATGTAAGGCTATGATTTCATTTAGTTTTTTTTTTTATCTTTGGTATTATCAACACTTTTACAATTTGAGTAACAGACAATACACATAGGCAAAGGCCTGTTTGAGAAAGCCAGGTGTAGTTTGAAATATATGAGGCAGAATTTCATTCCTCACATACAGGTTAAGACATACAAGCACAAATATAGAACGCACATATAATTTTTCTACCCTTTTTCATAGTTCACATAATTTTGTATATAACGCATGCGCTGTGACCATACTTAATTATTAATTTACGCCATATTATATTTATTTATATCGAGCTTCATAGAGCCTTCTCCAAGTAAATATTATATTAAAAAGCAAGTGTATGCGGTTGTAACAGTAAACAGTAACAGCCTGTTAATGTCCCACTGCTGGGCTAAGGCCTCCTCTCCCTTTTGAGGAAAGTTTGGAGCTTATTAAACCACGCTGCTCCAATGCAGGTTGGTAGAATACACATGTGGCATAATTCCAATGAAAATAGACACATGCAGGTTTCCTCACGATGTTTTCCTTCGCCGTCAAGCACGAGATGAATTATAAACGCAAATTTAGCACATGAAAATTCAGTGGTGCTTGCCCGGATTTGAACCCACGATCATCGGTTAAGATTCACGCTTTCTAACCCCTAGGCCATCTCGGCGTATGCGGTTGAAGTTTTTATAATTACGTTATATAATCTCTTAAGTAATGCAATATACTAAGTTCCTCTATTAAAATACTAAAAGTAAATGGACGTAATAATTGTTTGCAAGAAAATACTTATCAGAGTATATGAAATAGTCGTATATAATCCAAATTGAACGCGGGTATAACCGAGAGGCATAGCCAATACATTTATATATATTATCGTTGACGCAAGTGAAGTTATTTTTCTATGGAATTTTAGGAAATGTTTACCTTAGAAAGAAAAAATATGGGGTGAAAATTTTTATGGGAAATTCGGTATTTCAAGATTAATTACAACAATATCTTTTAATAAAAAAGAGGTTTCTTTTAAATATCTTTATTAAACTCAAAGTTTGTATATATTTTTAAGTTAATTGTTTATTTCATTTAAGAAGGCAAATAAGCGAATGGGCCAACTTATGGTTAATAGTCACCACCGCTATTAGAGCTTGGCACATAGAGGTGTATTATAACATGACGGTTAATATTTCTATAATTATTAAATGGTTTAAGTACAATCAGTTTTTTTAATTTATGGATTTTAGTTGCACCAAGGCATAGATTATTTAGTCGTCGTCGTCGAGTACGGGTACTATTTTTATTTAAATAAAAAAACTGTAACATGTGTCGTCTTCATACATTTACCATAGTATTCGCAGCCTTTTAATTCTTGAGAAAGCTAATAGTTGTTTCGGAGTTAACTTCGTTCACAATTTTACTATCCTTATGCAAAATATATATTTATTTTAATTCAGCGGGCCTGAAACGAGTGTCAATAACTTCTGCTTATTTACATTTTATTTTTTAAATATGAAACCTTTGAAAAGTAATTGTTAGTCAGTCACGCAATATGTTGTTTGTATTTTGTAAACAGTGAATTTTTAATGCTAGCGTTTGTTTTTTTTTTCTATGGCGTGTTTTTTTAGTGTTTATTTCGGCCATTACTCGTGACATTTCTTGTAATGTCGAATGCGTCTAGACTCTTATCAGAATATTTCAACGTCTCGATGCATTTGATATTGTTATAGGTCAACAAACTTTTTTTTCAATTAACATAATAATATTGTTTCTACTGCTTTACGATTATTTGTATTTTTAATTTCTAAAATAAAGATATTGGCTGTTAAGTTTTATAAAAATAGTTTTATAGTCGACTTCATAATAACACTCTGTTTTAAGGGTTTGATTAATCTTTTTAAATATAGAATATATATTTAAAGTTCCATCTCTTTCATTACTAAATATAGTTACTGCTTAAAATATGTTTGATAACATTTATGAAATTAAATTATAACTTATGATTTTTTAAATATTTTTGTTGATTTCTTACGTGCAGTCCAATTCACAAAACATAGGCTGCATGTACACTTCGTTTCATTTTCCACAAAAGAGATTCAGTTTCTCAATTTAAATATTTCGCGCCAAAATGTCCGTCTTTCAATGTTGAGTCCAAGGTACAAAGCTTACAGCCAACAAAAGTTAAAGGTCATTTCGTTAAGCCTGTTGAGTTTTAATCATATAAAAATAAATAAATTACAGCTTTGTAGCGTATATGTCATAATCTTAGAATATAAATATTACTTATTACTGGTATATTTTTACTATAAATCATATTAAAGCCACATGTACAGACAGGTCTACATGATGCGTATAATAAAATTTGATCAAATAACTATAACTGTTTTCTTTATTTAGAGAGATAAAATATATAGATACGGATGAAATGATTTTTTTTTTGCTCATAAAAATAATAACTAAAAACTGAGCTTAAATTATTTCCGCGAAAACTGACATTTAATTTTTTAAACGTCAAAACATAAACGAGCAAATGCCTGAAGGTATACAGCCTACACCTGTCTCGCTTTTTTTCTCGACTCTCACGGATCGCGACCATGTAACGGAGTACAGTTACACTGTATGTGGGTGAGGCTGCACCGTTAGCGACGTCACGTTGTAGGGACGTGTAGTACTATCGATGTTTTATGTTTGTTTATTTATTTATATTCTGTGATACTTTTTATTTAGGTTAAGTTCGAATTTAAGAATGTCTTTAGGTATAACTACAAAAAAACTATTTATATTTAAAAAATTAACGTATAGTCGAAAACCTGGATCAGCAAAAAATAAACCTCAACGTTGTTTATTAAATTTATAGCTTTAACATCATCCTTCGATATTCGTTAAGTAATAACTCAATACTCAATTAGTTGTTTATTAATTCAATGATCTTCCCCAAGAACAGTAAAGCAGAAACTCATAAAAAAATCTATGTCACACCATTATTATTCAATACACATATCGATAGTATCATCAAGGCGCGGACATCACTATATACCGTACGCTACGTCACGAAGAAAGGGACGTGGCAACGGTACACAGGGCCGTATCGCAAAACTATCGCTTTTTCAACCGTAGAATTGACCCGGACTATTGGAGGTATGTAACACTAGCGTGCGATCCTGGCTTCACATACGCACATTACCGATTCTATACGAAAACAAAACTTATACGGCTTTACTTAAAATATACTACCCAAAAGGTAGTGATTAGTGAAATAATTAGTCTTTTTCATTCATATGTCAAATCAATGATAATAGAAAGAAAGAAATAGTGTTTAATTAAACATCTTCTAAACAACGTTTGTAAGTAAAACATATACTTGATAAGTATGGCAACCTTATACCTAATTGTAAATTTATTTATTTTTTAATTATTACTGTATGTAATGGTAATCCTAAATAAATAAATAAAATGAGAATATTAGAGTTTTCAAGTGCTTAAATTTATTATAACAATTATTAGGCTGTATGGATCGTGCTCAGAACTATATTAAGGTACTTAACAGAACCTTGTAATACAATTGAAACCCTTGGCAGATTACTACCGGCTACAGCTTCAAAAACATTTTAAAAAAAAGTTTGGCGAAATATAACATCGCTAATAATAAAATTTAAAACTATAAGCTAGTAGTAACAAGAAAAATTGTATATTATTAATTATACTGGTGGTAGGGCTTTGTGCAAGCTCGTCTGGGTAGGTACCACCCACTCATCAGATATTCTACTGCAAAACAGCAATACTTGATATTGTTGTGTTCCGGTTTGAAGGGTGAGTGAGCCAGTGTAATTACAGGCACAAGGGACATAAAATCTTAGTTCCCAAGGTTGGTGGCGCATTGGATATGTAAGCGATGGTTGACATTTCTTACAATGCTAATGTCTAAGAGCGTTGGTGACCACTTACCATCAGGTGGCCCATATGCTCGTCCGCCTTCCTATTCTATAAAAAAAAAAAAAAAAAATTACGCCCGCGTAGGGTTTGCTTCATACCAAATTTCATCAAATTCGGTTCAGTGGTCACTTTGAAGATTTTGCATTTGCTTATTTATGTAACATTTTTCAGTCATAGTTCTTATGTAAACACATTATTGTTAGTTTTTTAACGTCTACAATGCTTTTACATCCTTACAAAGCAGTGGAGTTTTCACCCTTTCGGCAATTGGGTACGTCCACGAGGCGGCAGGTCTTATAGTGGCAGGCTAGGCGCCTATCACAATTATTACCCACTTTTTGTTATTTTTATTTGACTTTTGTATAGGAACTTGAAGAACCTACCTAATCAACCAACCCGTTTTGACACAGCACCCTATCTACTCTTTTTTCCTACGATTTCAGTGCTGAACGATTTTTTGTGCTCATGGCGCACTAATTCTTAACATAGGCTACTGTTACAAAGTATATACACAGTTATATAAAAATATTCTAATTACTTATTATTCTAATTACTTATTATAAAGTCCGAGCTACCAATTTCAGTGACTTCAAAATGTAAACTGTGCGATTCCAAATTTAAATAGAATATGAGTATTTTTCTTTTTTATGATTAAAACATTTTTGTGAGAATTAAATTATTTTGTTGTATATTCATTCATTCATTCGGTCACAGAAAAAATCATACTCAAGTACTTTAATACGAATACTCTAAAATACATACACTCGTATATACCAACTATTTACATTATATACGGATGTTTTAGCAACGAAATTAAAAAACCGTCATAATATTATGTCCGTTATTTGAGTTTTTTTTTAAGTTCACTCACCCGCTATCATTGCATCAATTTAATTGATGTTTTTTTTTTTATTTAAATACCTATCGTATTAAACGAAAGTTACAGAATGAACAGTTTTATACATCGAAATTCAAATTTCATTCAACGCGACTTTTATTACTTTGATCATTTTATGAATCTGTTATGGCATTTTAATGATTTGATTTAATTTAGTTGTGGGTTGAAAGCTTATTTCGTCAATTTCACGTAGGATATGCAAAGACTAAGCAAATTGATTTGGGCTTAATTAAGACTGTATTGTTTAATACTTTTGCTTATCCAAAAGGATAGAATAAAAAAAACTTTAAATGACACATTGGTGTCGGTTCAGAAATACAAATGGCTAAAAACTTAATAGTTAGTCTTTTATATCGGATTTATTTTATATCTTTTATATATTATTCAAATAACTGATTAATTCGAAATTTGGCCATAAAGGTAGATTATGACAGGAAATAGAATAAAGGATACTTTTTGTTAATTAAACAAAAAACAACATTATTGTAGTTTAATTTGCGGTCCAGTGAACTAACTCAATTCGTATGAAAACAATTATAACAGGATTTATAAAATACATACATAACATACAATTTAAGTGTAATATTAATATCTATCTTTTATCTGTAATAAAATACCGTAAATCATCCATTTATCAATTAAAAACTTAAAGCTCTATACGCGATCATGTAGATAGATAAAATATAGATAGCATTTAGGCAAATTAAATTAAATAAAGTGTATTCGCTGATTTTGATCTTTAAGAAAAAGAGTAACTAATGAATTTCTTACCGGTTCTTCTTACTAGAATCTACATTCCGAGCTTTTAGCGATTGGAAATACAACAGTTCTAAAGCCTAGCATGGAATTTGTCTTTGTAAGTACCTTGGCTCAAGCCCCTTTATACGACAAATAATTATTGCAATATGTATGTAGTAAATACTACAAAGAACTTCTACAGTATTCTTTAAAACAATCCAACGCGGAATGAGAATTCGCTATCCTCGGGAATTAACTCAATTATTCTTCCCAATGATCTGTTACACGTTCTGTTATTTATTTATCAATACATTATGTAATCGAAATAATATAATATATCAAAATATTATAGTGTCAATGAAACAGTAAGCAATTATGATGAAAAAAATGGTTTAAATGAAAAATTAAAAGCTATTCCAAGAAAATCTGTTATTTATCTTGTGATTAAAACATTGAATTTATCTAGTATACGTTCTACTACGCACAATTATTAATTTATAATATAAATTAATTTTGATATTTAAGAGTAATCTACTTTATGAATATTTGTTATTTATAAAACAAAATAATCGTATTAACGGATTTCATGTGGAAAGCACTTACATTTATTACAAATTTTAAATTACCTGAATATCTCTCGAAAATGTATTACTCATTTTTTTATTGCAGGTCAATGACCGGCATTCGCTAATGTTTAACGCTTAACATCTGGTTGCGAAGATTTGGCTTTTAAGTTTTGTAAGATTAAAAAAAATACGCTATATTAAACGACGAATGTCAACTTTTTTACAGCCAACATAATATTAATATTTTTGCATTGCATTTAAGTTTGATAGAATATAAAAGTACCTTAAAACTTTGACATATCGACAAAACCAATTCAAATTTTAAACAATGGCGCCAATATAAGTATGATTGAAAGTGACGAAATTTGGTTTTATAATCAACAACTTTACTGTGGAATGAAATTCAAATTTTATCTGTGTACACTTTTGTTTCCGTCAACACGAAGTGCATTCACCTTAATATAGAAATATTACCGCTGTTCAGCGGATAAAATGCAAATATGTTATAGATGAATTACTATATTTTTTGCTATTAACATAATAAATCTATTAATTTTTTTATCTCTTGCACACTGAGGTGAGCTATGATTTATTTTTATTTTTAGACGTATTGTCAATAAATATATTTACTTGTAATAATGTATAGATTTAATTTAAATATAAATACTTCAAATCTTACCTCGTATAGTGCTCGGCATTTTGTCCGCAAAAAATCCTCCAAGATAAAAAAAAATCACCAATCAACACTAAAATATAATCCAAACTCCATATTATTCACCGATATCATAGAGTACAACACTGGCACTTTTTTGAAAAAGTAAAAACTTGGCGCGACTTGAACTGTCAATGTCAAAACGCGCGGCAAATCGCACGTCCAAGTGACGTGCAAGGAAGTCTGCTTGTGCTTTTTTCGTTCCGCGGCGCGGGCAGCACTCGAGCTAACTGTAATTTTTTTTCGTGATACCAGCAGTAACGGTGCGGCCGGTTCTGTGGATCTTCAGATTCTAGACGATTGGTGTTCAATCGATTCTTAGTATGCGTGTCTATTGAGGTTAGTTTTTGCAATTAATTTGCAATGATCTTTTATTTATTAATGATTTTTAAAAGTCATTACTTTTGAGAAGGTTGAAAGGTAAATAAGGTTATTTTAAAAAGTATTTATATATTAAAATAAGGACGCAAATATCTACCTTCATAAGTTTCATTAAATTGAAACCTAAAAATTAAACGCCATCCTACTTTATCTATATCAACTAAAGTTTACATTAAAATAATTAAATAATTGTAATATCTTGTTGTGTTGGTTGTTGTAGTGTTGTTTTTATATATAAATTAGCTTTTTAATATTATTCATATAAATAATAATAATTTGTTTGCGTACAATTGTATTTGTATCTTATGCACTTAATCTACTTTTTATGTTTTATAAAAATAAAAATAACTTGCACTTAATAGAGTTATTATAAAATAAGGAATTTCGTTTATAATTTGAGAAATAAAATTAAATAAAAACAATGACATATGTATAACTATCACACTAATAAAAAAAATATTATATATCTATTTACCCAGCTCGTCTTAGCTACCCAAAGTCTGAATAAAGGGGATAAGAATTCAATGTGCACCAAGGCTCCCGATTCTTCCGCAAGTCGAAATATTGATTACACATAATTATTTATATTAAATATAAAATTATAATTTCTTAAACTTTTCAAATTAAAAAACACAAACAGAAATAAGGCTTATTTGTTGGCAGTATAATCGCTCTGGCAGAGGCAGGCTTACGTTATGAAAAATATTGTATTAGTTTTTATTAAGTTGTAGAGCTTCTTCGTTCTAGATTACTTGTAGTTAAATTTTTCGTTGGAAGGTATAGAAGTAAGACTTTCTTGCTTGGCGGGTCGGAATATTCGACCATCTTGTCAGCCATGGCCGCGACTATGCTGATGATGATTCTGTGTTCATTCATAGGACAATACGTACTTGAGTGGGTAAATGATTGAGCAATTCAATATGGAGACCTTCGTTTTTTATTTCCTTAATAGCTGTGAGGGTTTCTGATCTTCGAGATCAGATTATTCCTCCTCCGTCCTTGATTCATTGTTCTTCTGTTCTCGATAGATTTCCACTACGGAGCGTCGGAGTATTAGGAGATATGAAAGTTCCAGAACTTTGTCTGAAAAATGTTATTTGGTTTTTTTTTTTAATAAAATATCAATACCATTCAGGAATTTGGAAGTTGATAGTTTTTATCGTAAAGTCTTTGGTCCTGCGTGTTTTTTTTGTCCAATCGGATTATGAGAGTAAGGGAAAGATTGCACCTGTGTTGTGCACACATGTATTCTATTATACCTCATGAATATCAGTCCCTTAACATCGACTTCATCATCATTCTGAATTGAAAACATTCATATCTTATGTTAAATTATATGTTTATTCCGTTTTTAAGTAAAACATTTTAAATTTGGAGTAATAACGGTTCTGAAACTGAAACAGAGCTGGTATTAGTTTTCGCCATTTTGAAATATCGGTTAATAGTCAAACTTTGTTCATATTATACAAATCGAATTACTTCACAAATAACGAATAGCTGCGTCAATTATTCGTAGGAGATTTCTTTATTTTTAATATATTACATTTAGTCCAGAGAACTGAAAATATATTTAATTGTACGAAGTATGATCGGTTCGAGAGTTGGCAAGAATGTTAGTACATGGAAAGGCTTTTATTTGTATAGAGGATCCGATGAATTGCTGACTCCTTGTCACAACCACTCGACTATCAACGAATCTTGGTCTATATAGTTAGAACTCGTAGATACTATGTTATGCATGCTTATATATTTTTAAAAGACTGGTCAGAAAAATCAATCAGTATATAGAAAATAATGCAATTTCTAAATTTCAATATGAAGTCTAGTATTTGCATTTACTATACTACATATGTATACGTACAATAAACTTGAACTTGATACTTAAAGAAGAGAAAATGTAGAAAGAGGCACTTGGTGGTAGGACCTTGTGCTCACCTATTCCAGCGCTAAAGAGGGCTATTTAATATTGTTCCGGTTAGAAGGCCGTGTAAGCCAGTGTAATTACAGACACAAGAGACGTAACATTTTAGTTCGCTAGGTTAGTGGTGCATTGGTTAAGTATGGTTAATGTTTCTTACAGCGCCAATGTTTATGGGCGGACCACTTACCATCAGGTGGTCCATTTGGCCAAATATTCATGAAATGTGAGCTGTGTTTCTTCTTGCGGTGACGAATCAGGGTCCAATTCTACTAATACGATAACAATACGTTCCCGATTCAATTCCGATCCAACTTTGAATAATCTACATTTATTCGAATCGAAACCGAAACGATACGTTAACATATACCGTTATGTCAAAATCCAACTTAATTGTTAACATTTATGGCAATAGTCGATAATTAAATTAAAGAATAGGAAAACGGATAAATGGCAACGATCACGCTTCGATTCGATTGCGATAAAGTGACAATTCGTTAGTACAATTTGCCCCTGCATGTGTCAGATGAAATTAAGACACATTTGTATTAGAATAACCTAAATGGTAAGCCCAGTGGTAAGAACGCGTGAATCTTAACCGATGATCATGGGTTCAAGCCCGGGTAAGCGCCACTGAATTTTCATGTGTTTAATTATAATTCATCTTGTGCTTTACGGTGTAGGAAAACATCGTGAGGAAACCTGCATGTGTCTAATTTCACTGAAATTTTGCCACATGTGTATTCCACCAACCCGCACCCGCGCAGCGTGTTGGAATAAGCTCCAAACCTTCTCCTCAAAGGCACAGGCTATTACGGATATAAAACAATTTAAATTAGAAATAAAATAACCTTTGAAAATTTTTAAAGATTCAAATTAGGTTAGTTTCTAATCCTTAGAACCCAAACAAGCTGAAAAGGCTTATGGGTGTCAAGAATTAAAAAATATATTAATATATTCAAAAAAAAAACAAGATTTTCATATATTATGTTTGATAATTGCTAAATTAAAGTGACAATGGGCGGAGCAGATTGCTCGTAGAACTGACGGCCGCTGGGGCAGAAAGGTTCTCGAGTGGCGACCACGAACCGGAAGACGCAGCGTGGGCAGGCCCCCTACAAGGTGGACCGAAGACATCGAAAGAGTCGCGGGAAGCCGTTGGATGCGGGCAGCGCAAGACCGGCCGAAATGGAAATCCTTGGTGGCCTTTGTCCAGCAGTGGACGTCTTTCGGCTGAGATGTTTGATATAAAAACAAAGAGAAAACATACATACATGTGTGATATAAAGTTATCACTCACGCTGCTTAATACGGTTTGGTGGGTACACGTGAGGCAATGACACAAACAAGCAGGTATGTTGACGATGGTTTCTTCAACCTCCGAGCACAAGATGAATTCACACAAATGAAAATTCAGTGCTTGCCCGACGTTGAATCCGCAATCTTCGTTATGATTCATATTCTAACCACTGGGCCATTTCGGCTTACACATGTAACCGTGGCATATAATTAATAATATATTCCGGAGATTCCAGATTCCAGAGAGATCCGAGTCACGATTAAATAAGCTTAACTATGGCAGCTTGCGAGCTGAAAAAGAAGACAACTATAGTTAACCAGAATTTAATTTAAATTCATAATAAAATAATTTACTTATTCAAATGTTCGAACAGATGCAACCGATCATTATATATAATATATACTGAACCCATGTATATATAACTTGACTCATCGTTATAGCAACGTGGTTAGAACGTAAAGCATAATAAAAGGTTCAAATCACGTAGTGTCACGTGATAAAGAAATATCGTGTGGGCATATGGGGGGGACCTACATCGTGTCGGATGATGGCTTGACACATGAGCATTGGAGCAACGTAATGGAATAAGCTACATCGAAGTTCAATTTATATTATCATACTTTTTTAAATGTAGTACTTTTACACTGAAAACAGCGATGAAGCAATATCAGAGTGAGATAGTTGAGGAAATTATTCTAAATCGACTTCTCGTTAATACTACTTGTGAGCAACTGTTCATTGTGAGCCATTCAGTTTTATTAGAGGTGCTTCTTAGAAATCTTAGATATACGATGCTTGGGAACAATCGCAAAATAATTTTGTCTATTCTGTGGTTACCACCACCCATATACATTGGCATTGCAATAAATATCTCTTACATCGCCATGCGCTACCAACCTCGGGAACTACGATGTTATGTCCCTCGTGCTTGTAGTTACACTAGCTTACTGACCCTTGGAAACTGGAACACAACAATACTAAGTACTGCTGTCGCGCTCTGATGAGTGGGTGATGCTGAACCAGATGAGCTTGCACAAAGCCCTACAACCAAGTAAAGTTAATTATGTCAGACATTTGATTGTGTAACCAAGAAACTTTTATATAAGCTGAAACATGAGTTACAGTTCAAGTTACAGCTCTTCATCTTAATATTTCATTCTTAAATAAAATAATTCAAAAAATGTATATTAATACAAATAAAAATATTTTTAATGAAAATTGGTTGTTTGTGATGAAACTGCTTCTGACGTTTGATTCATACTAGATCGAAAGCCAGGGCCGAACTATTGAGATATGTAAATATAAGGTTCACAGTAAAATGATGTCCTTCTGACTGAATCCAGCCGCGGCGGACATTCTCAAAGGAACTGCCAACTGCGCAAGAAAATACTACACAAGTGTGTGCATAAACACAAATCAGGCGCAAGACCAAGGGCTATGACATGCTTACCGGGGGTGTTGTATGTTTGAACTGAAATTCGAATTTATAGGAAAAAATCTGTACCTAAATTTATAAATATGCGTTTTAAAATTGATACATAATTTTGACGAAGAACAAAACTTTTAAACCTCTCGTAGATTCAGTTTAAATAATAAAGATTACTAAACTACAACTAGAATATAACTTACTTATGATGAAAATTGTAAAAGACAAATTATTTAATTGTATTGTATTAGTCATATTTCCCTTAAACAGAACTGAGGGGTGAATAGGCCCTTGCCAAAAAATAAGCTTTAAGTACTACATAAAAATATAAATATATCACTTTTTTTTAAATACAGCCTTGATACTGTATCTTAGTATAATAAGAAAATAAAAAAGTAATTAAATTCGCTTTTTCCTTTGGCTTTAATTCGTAATTAAAAAAAATTTACATAACGTTCTCGCAACTAACCGTTAATCAAATTAATTAATCTAAAGCTTTAGAGCAAAAAACGTTCGAAAATTAAATATTTAATTCGTATAAGATTGGCGTGAGAATGTGAATCTGTATATCTAAGTTACGGAACTCTAAATTCCCGCGTAAACAAAACGCGCGGGTTCGTTCAACTCAACGGTACCACTCGTCGACCCAGTCGGCGAAGCCTGTTGTGACGTCACAGCTGTTACGCTACCTAGCCCAAGACAGTAATATGAACATGTTTGTAAAGTTACGTATTTTCTCATAATAAATTACTTAATTTTTTAGAAATACTCCTTTACCTTTTTTTTTGTATTGGTCACACTTTATTTAAGGCTCACATAAAATGTTATTTATCTTAATATATATATATATATATATATAAATCAATACATTTTTGGCTTAAGTTTAATTAAAACAAGTAGAAATAATTTTGTCTAAATAACTTTGGTTCTGCATTATAAAATTGTACTCATTAATTTTCTCAAAGCATAAACATATAATGTGCTTAAGACTTAGGTTTTAATTTTATTACTTTAGCGAATTTAAATTGCAAATATGTTGCGACATCTAGTGATCAGTAGCACGTACTGCGCCATCTATCGTAATAAATTTGAACTTTTTGCGAAATAAAAATGACATACTATTTCACTAATCTAATAACAGATGGCGCTACTTCAATCAAATTGTCACAAAAAAGTCATTCACTTGTGTCAATTTACTTGAGTTTGAACGACTGGAACGAGATAATCATTTTGTTTACACTACAATAAGTGATTTCAAGAAATGCCGATTACCTGGTATGTATTTTCACACTTTTTATACTTAAATATACTTGTAAAACTTGAACAGTGTGAATTTTGTGCGTTATATTACTCACTGCGATTTGTGTAATCTGGTTTTGTAAGTGTAGACCGAAGATTGCAATGCAAGTTATGTACGCGAATTAATCGTGTTAGGTTTAAAACGGTGTAGTGATTATATCGATTATTGAACAACAATAAAATTGATTACATTTCTTTTAAAATACGTTCTTTTTAAAAAAAAAAAATTACGGATAATGATTTCAATAGAAACTGACTTAATATGCCAATGGTAATATATTAAAAAGTTTATTTTTAATTCGCAAATGAATAATGCTTAATGGATATATATATGTTTTTTATATAACAATTTAACTTGTCAAGGAATAAAAAGCCTAAATTATAGTCACAAAACATTATAACTACGTAAAAAGATTGAATATATTATGCTATTAAAATTCCAACTACAAATATCTATTAAAATTTTTAAGCAATTGCTTTAAATTCACGTTTATATTTTTTTATACAAAACGTTTTATAATAATAGTATAGTTCATTATTTTTGTCTGTCCGCATGTCAACGCAGAGTTTTTATGACTCTGAATGTCAACGCTGGTGTTAGCCTACTAACATATACATAGGTTACCATTTTTCTTTGCAAATGAATTAAACGTTAACTACTCATGTCCAAACAGAAAGCTTACGAGAGCGCAACTCGTCGAAAGGGAGACGTTTGTTTTAAAACATAGTATTTTTATTACTTTTTAATCTGTAATAAAATGAGCGAACAGGTATACGCCTTTACAATATATTGTTATAGTTACAAAGTGAAACAGAAATGTGAAAGTTCCGATATCGAACAATCGTTAAAAAATACTCAAATCGTTTATTTATTAACAAATACGTAATTGAAAGCCGAAAGCCAAAATCCCAGATATAAAATGTATCGAAGACTGAAGTGCTTTAAGTTGAACTCGGTAAATATATTTGTCTCGTTTCAACTCGTTGAATTAGTTGCCTTTCTCATATCTCACTTCCCTCAGACATCCAGCGTGCCCAGCTCTACTTTATAGGGTTGAACATGAATATTAATTGAATTTTAAGGAAACAATAGAATTATGTACACAAAAAAACAATTGATATTTTTTTATTTATTTAAAATGCATGTATATGTACTTATGATGTGTCCAACGAAGTCGTGTATTTGTTTTTTGTTTTAACATAAATGTATGTATATGAAGTTTAAATGTAAATAATGTTATAAGAAAATAAAAATTACGTTGTTTAATTTGTTCTAAATATAAACGTAGGTCATTGAACGCCAATATGATTTTTAACAAAATGTACGCCTTTCGTTAAATGGAAGAAGCCTTTATCTTTTACAATATGTTATTAACGTTTGAAGTACCGTAGTGTAGAATATATTTTCGAACGTGGAGAAGAATGAAGAGTCATTAATATGAATCGTTAAAGTTATATCGAGGACAAAAAAAGTAAAAAATGTTTTAACTTAATCTTTATTATATAGAAAATAAAATAATTAATGAGTCACATATATAAAAAACGTAAATGATTAAAACATTACAAAATCATAGACTAAAATTAAAACTGCCATAAAATTTAAATGAACAGATAATATATTCTAAACAAATCAATCGGACAGCCCTGCCTCCGCTCCACATGAAATCAATATTTATGGACACGAATGTTTCACCTCTGCATACTGTCTCCTCTGTAGTCTATACCTACTCTATACTCTATGATATTGATTGGGTTGACCGCCTGTTTCATTGCTATTTGTATAATACACGCCTTACCTTATTTGAGGACAGATTGCGTATACATTTACATTAGTACTTTAAGCATACGCATAAAGCAAACACTTAACTCCTATTGGTTTTCATAGAAAATTATTTGTACATTCTTTTTTTAAATATATCATTGTTAAGCGGTAAAATTAAAATGTCTTTATTATCGTTTGATATGTACGTTAATGGGCTACTATACATTTTGTTATGATTAATTATTTATCAAGTATTATAAAAACATTATTATTTTACAATCAAATGATAAATAAAAATAATTGACTGGTAATACACGCAAACAAATATTATATGTTATGTGGTCTTAACTTTCTATTATATTAAATATAAAAAAATAGCTAAAGAATATTTTTGAGAACTAATGCTACAAGTATTGTGATTACGTTATCTATGTTAATTCATAAAATTTATATAAATTATTCACGTTAGAGAATCATTGGAAACTGTATAGCGATGCATGGAATGGCTAATCACATATATAGGATGTATAAAGGATCTTAAGCGATGGTTAACATTTCTTACAATGCCAATGTCTATGGGCGATGGTGACCACTTATCATCAGGTGGCCCATATGCTCGTCCGCCTTACTATTCTTTATAAAAAAAAAATTTATAGATAAACAAAAATGTAAGTAATAGGTCTTTAAAATAAATATGTTATTAAAGTTGTAATATATTATAAGTTTTCGAATTCTGTTCAGTGATATAGCCGTAAAAGCGTAACAGACAAATCGACATACAGCGTTACTTTCGCATATATGATATTAATATAGATGTCATACAAACAGAAATACAAACGAAAACCGATATAATCATTTTCCTAAAATCTAATACTTTGGACGTATTTATAAATGAATAAAAGAATATTAATTGGCGTCTTTAAAGGTACCACCCAGTATTGTTGAATCCGGTTTGAAGGGTGGGTGAATCAGTGTTACCATTTCACAAGGGATTATTATTTCCCGAGATTGTTGGCGCATTGGCAATGTAAGGGGTGGTTAATCTGTGCCAATATCAGCCCATGGTAACCATTTACCATCAGGGTCATTTGCTAGTATATTTTAAATATATATAATATATTTAGCGTTTACACAATGAATTTCATAGCTAATATGGCGTTATTTAATATTGTTCATATCCTGTCTGTATTTACTTACACCGTTGGTTGCCTGGAAGATTTCGCTATGTAGCGATAAGGTCGCC
This sequence comes from Nymphalis io, assembly GCF_905147045.1. NCBI lineage: Eukaryota > Metazoa > Arthropoda > Insecta > Lepidoptera > Nymphalidae > Nymphalis > Nymphalis io. The sequence continues at coordinate 4,653,505 of NC_065915.1, read as the reverse complement.
ATAATTGTATACATGTTTTGTATTTTTCTCTTTGTGGTGTGGTGTACAATAAAAGTATAAAGTAAAGTAAAGTAATTGTTCTAAAGATACTATTGAGATGGTCAAACACTTTAAATGATGAATACTGCATGGTTTTGGTATAAGACAAGTTCCAATCATAATTAATAACAATCAAAGGTGTTCCTCAAGTTATTTTATTTTGTTTAATTAATTAAAAAATAACAACATTAATTATATAGCTGATTTTCAATCTGATTTATGAATAGAGAATTATGTCATAAAATAAAGTACTGGTGCCTTTTTCTTTTTTAATTACAAATATTAACGGACTTACTCATAAATGTCGTTTAGTGGGTGTTTAGTTAAACATTTATTTGTCTCTTTCTGCCATCATTGATTTGGTATTCGATAGAAGAAGACAGCGTTGTTTAACATTAATAAGGTTAGGTTTTAACTAAATTTTCGGGTTGCAGATATTCTATTTTCTCTTATTTCGTTTAATAAAACATTTTAAACCTTTTAATCATTACTTGCTGTTAGTTGGTGATGAAAAATAAAAAAATAAAGTATTAATAAATTACAAAAATTGGACCACAGGTTTTCACACCTGTGTTAAATCGTAGTTTAGTGTATGGGATTCATTTGAAAGTGCGGCAACTCTAGTGTTTTTCTGAAAGAACTCACTTCATTACTCACCCGTGAAATATCGACACCACACTTACGTTGATATACTATTTTGATGCGTGCCCAGTGGTAAGAACGTGTGCATCTTAACCGACGATCGTGGGTTCAAGGACCACTGAATTTTCATGTGCTTAATTTGTGATTATAATTCATCTCGTGCTTTACGGTGAAGGAAAACATCGTGAGAAAACCTGCATGTATCTAATTTCACTGAAATTCTGCCACATGTGTATTCCATCAACCCGCACTGGAGCAGCGTGGTTTAATACGTTCCAAACCTTCTCCTCAAAAAAAGGGAGAGGAGGCTTTTAGCCCAGCAGTGGAACATTCACAGGCTGTTACGGATTGTTAAAATGTTATGATTATTATGGTGAATATCGCATATCACATCATATCATATTACATCAATTCCATCGCGCACAAAGAAATTTGGCAACTTCTTTCTTTGTCGCACTACCAAAAAATGGAATTCCTTACCAGCTCACGTTTTCCCCTCTTACAACCCGGGTTCCTTCAAACGAGGCGTGAAGAGGCATCTTGCGGGCCGGCAAGGCGGGGACGGCTAGTACAGAACATTCTTCCCGACTGTACTGGCCGTCTTCGCGTTTGGACTCTACTACCACTTACCATCAGGTGGAGTAGAGTCATATGCCATCCCGGCGCATATAAAAAAAATCACTTTCTGACATTTCACGAGCGTTTTTTGCGGTTAGTTTAATATTTGTTACATTATACCCCAACTGTAGCGCTTTAAAATATACAAAATTACATTAAACATATATAATAAAAATGTAAAACAAAGCCACCAGTTCGGCATGTAGATGCCGAAGAGGAAACTACTTTATAAGAAAATCAATAGATACTTTTTTGTACATAATTATTAATAATAATAATATCCTGGGACATTATTCACACACGGCCATCTGATCCCAAACTAAGCAGAGCTTGCACTATGAAAACCAGACAACTGATATACTACATATACTATTTTTCTTTTGTGAAAACATACTTATGTAGATGTACACCCAGACTCAGGACAAACAGACATGTTCATGCACAGAAATGTCTGTCCTGAGTGGGAATCGAACCCACAACCTTCGGCGTCAAAGGCGTCAACCACGCCAACCGGCCCGTCAAAACATAAAAAATTAAAATATATACATGATATAATTATTAACAATTTCTTGTACCCGAAGTTTGACGAAAAAACGGCCTACAGATCTTTGTTTGTTGTTTCATCGATGTGGGTTTTCCGTTCTTTGTAACGAATGATGATGAGGATGTTCTCAAGAGAGACTTGTTACGTTGGCTCTGTCGGCGGTGTCTCAGGCCATACTAGCTTATCTACTTATTTAAAAAAAAACAATATCACGCACAACTTCCAGTTAAATTGTAATATCCCTGGCCATAATAGGATAAATTGTAAATAATCATAGTCAAATTATCAATAGTGGTAACTCGACTGCTGTTGTTGGTCATTGTTTGACGGTAACCGAGTCTTGTCATTTTTAAGCGCCATAAATCCTGTATTGGCTTAAATAATTGCATCATTTCAACGTCAGCATGTTTTACATTAATATATTTGTTTTTCGAAACTACACCTATGGCTTGGATTAGCCGTGATTTTGTTATTATCCGAATAATTCGGATAGTACAAAACTCACTCATGGATATCCTAATATTTCGGATATATTTTTTTTTAATAATACAAAAAATGTAATAGAATAATGTTTTGTTCGTTTGAATCAAATCGTTATGTAACTGGCAATCTTAATAAGAAATTAAATACGATTAATATTATAATGGAACAAATAAAATTATTGGAAAAATTGTCTATACCTAAAGCCATTTTGAATTTCTATATTGCATATATCGACTCGAAATAAGTCTCACATTCATTTCTTCCTTAAGAAATAATAATCCCAGTATAGTAGATTAAATAATACAACATTGTTAATACGAATAGGGTCACAATAGGGTCCTATTAAAATCTGCATAAAACTGGTTTGCACCAGTTTTTTTTTATGCGATGAACAAAACAAATGCATACAAATTTATCTCAGGAAAAATATGTTTCCAAGGACATAATTAAAAAAGCTGTTACCAAGTCCAAAGTGCACAGCAAAGATGTATATATTGCCATATACTTCCAAGGTTCCATAAACTGCCAAGGAGCAGGGAACCGCCTGACTCGCATGTCCGCGTTGGTGACTCATACGTCCAGGTGGCCAGGTACATGAAATACCTGGGCCTCACACTGGTCGCTGGCGCTTCGAGGAGCACTTCGAGCGCCTAGCCCCTGGGATCGAGCAGGTAGCGGGTGCCATGCACAGACTGCTGCCTAATCTCGGGGGACCGAGAGAGGAAGTTCGCCGTCTCTATGCCGGTGTCGTGCGATCGATGGCCCTCTACGGGGCACCTGTTTGGTCTCACAGACTAACGGTCGTCCGCCGCTGCAGGACTAAGATCCAAAGTTCGCAGCGGAGAGTGGCCATCCGCATAGTGTGGGGATATCGCACGATATCCTACGAGGCGGCAACCGTCCTAGCGCGCTTTCCGCCCTTGGATATTCTGGCGGATATGGATGCGAGGGTCTACCAACAGACCCGCATCCTCCGCCAGAACAGTGAAAGCGCGTCCACTTCGAGTGCGCTCGAGGTGTTGAAGCGGCAGGAACACCGGAGGGCTCTTGCGACGTGGCGCGACCGTCTCTATGAAGAACTCGATCGTAGAGGGAGCGATCCTGCCAGCCTTCGAAGCCTGGATGAGACGAAAGCGACGAGTCACCTTCCGACTTACGCAGGTAATGACCGGTCACGGTTGTTTTGGAGAATACCTGTGTAAGATCGGACGCGAATCGACGGCGATGTGTCACCACTGTGGCGCGGACCGGGACACCGCTCAGCATACGTTGCCCCGCGTGGAGTGCGGAGAGGGAGATCCTGGTCCGTGAAATCGGACAAGACCTGTCCCTGCGAGCAATCGTGCCGGCGATGCTTCGCTGGGAAGCGGCGTGGAGGGCCGTAGCCTCCTTCTGTGAGACCGTCATGGTTCAGAAGGAGACTGCGGAGCGGGAACGGGAAAGGGCCGATCCTGCTCGGCGGAGACGACGACGGCGTCGTCTCGGCCCTCCCATAGCCCAGACGCCCGGGGCTTAAAAAATAGGGCGTAACCTTGGGGCCGTGGTTTCGTGAGGTGGTGGCCTCACGTGTCCTATTTCAGACGGCCCTGTGGAGGACGGCAGCCGTGATGACCTCGCGTTGCCGTAAGCACTAGCGAGGAGTGCGGGGGGGCGAAATTCGCCCCCTGATGAGAGCTCCGCCGAGCCACGAGTGGAGCAAAGCACGGGAGAGGCCGCGGATGCGTTATATCAACACGATTCCGCAGCCTCTCCGATCCGTGCTGAAGACGGCCATCGCAGTGGTTTTAGTGGGTAAGAATTCCACATAACCTGGTTCCACCCCCATAGGACCCGGGTATCTTTCTGAAGGTTTCCACTGCGAGAAAAAAAGGGTCCTATTAAAATCTGCATAAAACTGGTTTGCACCAGTTTTTTTGTATGCGATGAACAAAACAAATGCAAACAAATTTATCTCAGGAAAAAATTTGTTTCCAAGGACGTAATTAAAAAAGCTGTTACCACGTCCAAAGTGCACAGCAAAGATGTATATATTCCCAGCCTTAATATTTGCGTGATTACAAAATTTATTTAATTTATAATTCATTGTTAATTATTCAATTACTAGATGTTAATTTAATTAAAATGGCGGAATGTCTGACAGATAACTTTGACATTCAAGTAATCGAAATAATGAATATTTTAACTCGTTTTTCGTATTAATCACCTGCCTATAAAGAGAATTGAAACGATGCCTTTCTCGTTTCTTACGTTCAAATGTCGCCAAATAGGCCCTAGAGTTTATTAATTGACAATGAAATACGGAATGTTATTCTGCCCTATGGTCTATACTGTCCATATATTAAATTTCAATTGAATGGTAAATTTCGTTTTAAGTTGTATAAAATGCAAATAACTACAACATTAAAAATTAAAACAAATATAACTATATTTGTTTTAATGGCGCTAACGAAAGGTGTCGATGATACAATATATAAAAAGTAATTTAAGAGTTCGTTAATGTGCAATATCTGGCAATACTCCCTCTCCTCTCAAAGATGCTTAGTTCCACCAAGCTACCTCTTTGCGGGATGAATATTTATTTATTTATTTATTAAGGATCTTCAACAAAGGATACACACTTACGAGTACATCACATCGTGGAATAATATTTTAAAATATGTGTGCTCCTTCAATTAAAGGAGACCACAGCATGCACATAAATAATGTGTAAGCAGAAATTAAAAAATTATAAAAATAAATGTTACATAGTGGTACAGTAGAGTACAGTAACTGCCTGTAAATGTCCCACTTCTGGGCTAAGGTCTCCTGTCCATTTTTGAGGAGAAGGTTTGGAGCTTATTCCACCACGCTGCTCCAATGCGGGTCGGTGGAATACCCATGTGGCAGAATTTCGATGAAATTAGACACATGCAGGTTTCCTCACGATGTTTTCCTTTACCAAAAAACACGAGATGAATTATAAACAGATATTAAACACATGAAAATTCAGAGAGCGCTTGCCCGGGTTTGAACCCACTTTCAACGGTTAAGATTCACGCGTTCTTACCACTGGGCCATATCGACTTTTTTACATAGTGGTACTCAATAAAAAAACATAGGAACTATAAAAAGGTAAACAATGGTTAAACTAAGACTAAATTGTACAAATGTGAGTTAAGTATAATATAAAAATAGTATAAATATTCAAATAAAAGTAACGAATATTAATAAAACTTATAAATAAAACTTAAAAAAAAAACATTTGTGTTGTATGTACATGTTTCAGAATTTCATTCAACGTTCACGTTTAATATGAAATTATGGGTTTTTCAAGCTGTCCTGCAATATCGCGGCCGAAGACGAGATATAAACAAAAATTAAGCACGTGCCGCACGCGTGGATTTTAATTTCGACGAGTCGGTTGGTGTGGTTGGTGGACGCTTGCCTTTCACGCCGAAGGTTGTGAGTTCGATTTCCACCCAGGACAGATATTTGGGTGCATGAACATGTCTGTTTGTCCTGAGTGTGGGAGTAATTATCTATATAAGTATGTTTTTATAAAAGAAAAATAGTATATGTAGTATATCAGTTGTCTGGTTCCCATAGTACAAGCTCTATTATTATTATTATTAATTTACTTTTAAAAGCCGCGTGTCCTATACAATATTTGTTTTTAAAAATCAAATGAGGAACGAAAAAAGTAACGACTAAGATTTTATTACTGGCACATTTTGGCTATTTATTTTTACACTAGCAAAACCCGAGGCTTCTCAAGCGTGGCATTCGGTTTCGAAAATTCTTCAATATTTGGCATTTTAACGTACATATTGGGGGTCGTTTTGGTAATTAAACTGCCGTTTTAACTTAAAAAGAGGGAGCTTCACACAGACAGACACTTAATTATACATAATTAGCAATATATATTTAAATTTATAAATATCATTTATTCCTATCTGATAGTCACTTACCATTAAATTAAATCTTTTAAAATACTGATTCGAAAGTTTTTGCAAAAAGCCTAGATATTTTGTGTTAATTTTCTTTTAATTTTATAGTCTATAGATACTTTGGATAATTGGGCGCATATTCCGAGGTCGTCGTGGGTTCAAACCTTTGGCCCCAGATCGGACCGATAAAAAATAATTGGGTTTTCTCTGTCAAAAACTCTCAGTAGCTTGGAGCCTGGAAGTTGCAAGTGTGAACACCCATCCTCATCCAAAGCCTCGGAAAGCATGTAAAGCCGCTGTACCTGCGTCCAAAAGATTCACTAAGGTGTTAATTTAAAAAAAATCAAATAATGACTGTCGTTTCTCAATATATATTTGATAAAGTTGTGTATGTACGCAAAAACACAAAAGATTTTCCCAGAAATTTGACGTACGTACTGTTAACACCAGGAAACACCAGGAACAAGTATAACCTCACAACCACTTTTACCAGATTACACAGGGTTAGTAAGTCTTTTATGGGACAATGTATACGCTTTTACAACAGGATCCCAGAAAACGTTCAAAAATATTCAATTGTGAAATTTAAAAGAATCGGAAACCCTTGTGTCTATAAAGGATTACACAACCAATGAGTTTTTAGATGATTGCACACATTGGGAATGAAACAATCGCCTCCAGGCTATTTCAAATAAAAAAATATTATACTGTAAATTGCCTATGATTGTATAAGATGAGATAAAAAAAAACAAACTCGCTGAGTTTCTTTCGTCGGTTCCTCTCAGGTCTGAGGTGTTTATTTCCGAAGCGGTAGATTTATGACAATCAATAAGTAAGTGTAACGGTTGCATATTGAATAAAGATTTTTCACTTTTGACTATCATATATTCTTGTTGGCTATTTTCTCTTAAGTATGACCGCTGTTACCGATATCGGTCAAGACGACGTCATCATCAATGAAATTAATTGCATATATGTCTGTATTGTATATATCTCTAACGTCTCAAACCACGAACACATTTTGACAGATGAGTTACTAAATCAAGACAAACTATACCATTAATAGTAATTAATTGCAATCTATGTATATATAAGCGAAATATCACTCATCACGAGATCTCCTAAATTATGCGCCCGATTGACTTGAAATTTGTCACAAGTACTCTTTCTCCGGTGTTGCTCGCTAAGAACGGATTTTACGCAAATCTGATAGCATTTGCGTAAATTAAAAAAATAAATTTTTCTTATTATCTACCCGTGCGAAGCTGGGACGATTCATAATCATCCTTTTGTCGTCCACTGCTGGACATAGGCCTCTCCAATGGCACGCCATTGAGCTTGATCTTCAGCTCTCAATCCCCATTCGCTGCCAGACACCTTTTGTATATTGTCACTAGTTCATATGGCTTCGCTAATAATTCGAAATAGCTGAATATGAAAATGTAATTTTCTCTTACGACAAATGTTTAGATAATGTACATATCAGAATAAAAAAATATATATAAAACAAAAAGTTCACATAAGTAAAGTGTGAAGATGTGAATGCAGACCTTTGCCCTTAGGCTTTGTTATTGTGCAGCAACTCGTGGGACTTAAATTACCTTGCGCTTGTAATTACATCAGCTTTGTCAATTCTTTTTAGGGTTCCGTACTTCTAAAGGAAAAAAGGAACACTTATAAGATAGCTTCGTTGTCCGCCTGCCCGTCCGTCTGTTCGTCAGTTATATAAAGTTGAAATTAATACTGAATACTGAGGTCTTTTATAGAAAAGGAAGGCGGACGAGCATATGGGCCACCTGATGGTAAGTGGTCACCAACGCTCTTAGACATTGGCATTGTAAGAAATGTCAACCATCGCTTACATATCCAATGCGCCACCAACCTTGGGAACTAAGATTTTATGTCCCTTGTGCCTGTAATTACACTGGCTCACTCACCCTTCAAACCGGAACACAACAATATCAAGTATTGCTGTTTTGCGGTAGAATATCTGATGAGTGGGTGGCACCTACCCAGATGAGCTTGCACAAAGCCCTACCACCAGTGAGGTCTGCGCTCTCTTGGAGCTGTGAAAAAATCAAACGTCCAAGTCTAAGCAACCATATCTTTATGGCCGCTTATGTCGCATTTCCATTACATTCGCAAAGGGTACCAATACGTATAGGGTACTTCCCGTTGATCTAGAATCATGAAATTTGGCAAGATGCAATATCTTGTAGCACAAATATGGGAAAAAATTCGAAAACCGAGAATAAGTTGTTTAAAAAAATATATTTAATTTTTTTTAAGGAAATTCATTTTTACAAACAAATTATAAGGAAACCTATGAAAAGTCTAAATTTTAAAATAACCTGGTAACTTTTTCAGTATTGTGTAGTGGTACGGAACCCTCAGTTCGCGAGTCCGACTCGCACTTGCCCGGTTTTTTAAATTTTGCAACAATACAGTTGCTTTGATTATTCTTTTTAGTTTCGAGAACCTAATTTAAATTTCTTACGTTGAATAAAAGGTGATATATCAAATGAAATAATATTTGAGTAAAATAGACATATACGTATTAAGTATTAAATTGGAGTATGTATTCTTATCCAATAATAATAACACCATTATTTTCCCTGTTATAAGCCGAGATGGCCTAGTGGTAAGAACGCGTGAATCTTAACCGATGATCGCGGGTTCAAACCCGGGCAAGCACCACTGAATTTTCATGTGCTTAATTTGTGTTTATAATTCATCTCGTGCTTAACGGTGAAGGAAAACATCGTGAGGAAACCTGCATGTGTCTATTTTCATTGAAATTCTGCCACATGTGTATTCTACCAACCCGCATTGGAGCAGCGTGGTGGAATAAGCTCCAAACCTTCTCCTCAAACGGGAGAGGAGGCCTTAGCCCAGCAGTGGGACATTAACAGGCTGTTACTTTTCCCTGTTGCATATATGTAAACCATAAAACATCAATTAAACAAATACTCTTATGTTTCGACATCATCACAGTATAAATAAGAATTTATATACTACATACAGGAGTAATAAAAATACACGAAAGCATAAGTTGCGTTTAATTAATCTTGCGTGTAACAAAATTATTCCATTATCGCCGTCCTGAGTTGTCTGAACCGGCGTTTTTCCCATTAAAACATTTTATATATATATAGGTTGGCTGAGGAGCAAATGTCACCTGTTAGTGGTTACCGACGCCCATAGACATTGTAAGAGATTTTAACCATCGTTTACATCGTGAATTGCGCCACCAACCTTGGGTATTAAGATGTTATGTCCCTTGTGCCTGTAATTACACTGGCTCACTCACCCTTCAAACCGGAACACAACAATACTAAGTACTGCTGTTTTGCGGTAGAATATCGGATGAGTGGGTGGCACCTACCCAGACGAGCTAGCACAAAGCTCTACCACCAGTAGAGTCAGTAAAACTCTATGATGACAAAACTTTTTAATAAACATGCAGGCACCTTAAAATAACATTAATATAAATTTATGATAGGATACAGCAAAGATTCGGACAACACGGCTGCGAAGATATAGAACGAAAATCTTTGAAGTTGATTTAACATAGTATACTTACTGTTGGCCATATGCCTTCCTATTCTATAAAAAAAAAAATATATAATAGACAAGACCTAAATCCACAGTGGTATTTACTATGTGTGCCTTTTAATTGAGTTTATTTATTATGGTACATACGTGTTTTTGTATACCCTTAAAAACATATATTCTATATCATATAATCACTTATGACGCGAAAGAGACTATAAAAAAATAGTATATGTATTTTTTTTAAATCTTTAATTGAACTGGAATTTAATTATACCTAATTTAATTATTTCTTTTATTTATATAACAGTTATATATCCTAATGTTACATAACAAGTATGAGGAAATGTCATAGGTTACTTTTTTAAACGTGTTTTTTTTAAATGCAAATCATAGCCGTAATCACTAAACTTTAATGAATTATGTTTACATTGTCACAGATATAAAATGTTTTTGCTATTTTTATTAAAAAAAAAAGTGAACTGTACATAATTCGTTGGCATTATATATCATTCCAAAGTCGATTAGTTTTAAATATCAAAAAAAAAAAAATTATCGTCCGAATAGAACACAACCTTCGCCAAATTTTGTGTGCATTTAAATTAATATTCAATTAAAAAATATACGCATAAATGAAAAAAATCCTTGGAATTAATATTAGTTGATTTTCATGCAGGATATACAACGTTTAATTGTGGACTAGTTAAGATATTGATAATAATTCGTATAAAATATTAAATACTGAGTTTCGTATTCGTTTTTCTCTAATCTCGGTAGAATCTATATTCTGAATCGGAACCGGCGATAGCTGGTCATTCTGTATATTAAATTGTAAGTCTTTATAAGATTTCAAAAGTGCTTGTAAAGTCTACCTGAATAGAGTTATGATTTTTTTTTATTAATATCGTAATTTCAATATTTTCTCAATCCAAGTCCCATATTAAAATTATACAACAAACATTTTTAGATCTTATTACTATTGTGATTAGAGTCAAAATCGTTTGTTTGTGCGAAGTATACACGTAATAACACAGTGACTCGCAGTAAGTCTTAATATTATAATATTATTATAAAATAATTTATGGAAAGTTATTATAACCGCTCTGGTTGCATCCAAAACAAGATATTTTTAATTTAGGCATATTTTTAGGCTGTTTGGGTAAGTACAAAAAGTATAAGTAAAAGAACTTTTTGTACTTACCAATATATAAAAAAATCGCGTGCCATTGATGTAACTATGAAAGCAATACATAGTACATTAACTTATCTATTTAGCATGCTTTACATCAAAATTATAAAAAAAAAATACTCTGTGATTTTACTTACTATATTCAATTCAAACTAAATTCGTCTCGCGGCTTCGCCTGTGCCGTGAAAAGAGCTGGACATGTTTTTATGTGAAAACCTAACACAAATTCACTTTCGCATTTATAATATTAGTTGTATTGTAATGTATTACCATTTTCGGCATACAATTCTTTGGTCTCTTTTTTTATAATACATCATGGAAGCTATGGAGAAAAAAGTATAACACAGTTGGGTAACTTACTTGATTACTTATTCGTAAGATATATTTTATTTAAATTTTATTGTGTTGTATGTTGTATTGTAAAGGTTACAGATAAAAAAATCGCGAAATTCAAAATATAAAACGTGTTTTATTATGAGCCGAAAATAAAAACCAATAAATTTCTTTTTTAATAAATTGACGCTGCACACAAAACTCTATCAAACCACAATTACATTGATATCGCGTTATAGAGAAGCAATACGTTACACACACATGCAATTTCGCCCGTGTAGTTTACCTACCCATTCCGAAGCCAGAACGGCCGGCTAGGTCCGTACTTGTTTTATTACTTGTGTCGCAGGTACAACTCAAACAACGAAAGAGACAAAAGCATCGGGGAACATTTTAAACCGTCCATTTATCGGTTACTTTCTTTCGTCGACTTTTCAATCAATACAAATAACCGCATCGCCTCCTAACTTATGTATGAGCGACGATAACGCCACCGTTGTATAGAACGGGAAAAATTAGCCTAAAATCATGTGCCGTATGTTTATAAAGAGAGCGGTAATGTAAGGACGCGGTATCGTTTAGGCTTTGAACAATCGAGGGACGCGACGACCGTAATCTGCGATCAAAATGGAAGCCGTCGGCCATCTTAGGTTCGCCACGAGCGAGAGAGCGCTCGGTCCGCTCGGGAATTTGGGAAATTGGTGTTTTTTTTGTTGTAAAGAGAGCAGTATATAAGAGGTCGGTAGAGGCGGGGGGCGATCTCCGCACGGGCTCGGTGTGAAGGGAAAGATGTGGTTCACAAGGTGACTGCATCACGGGATTAATCTTAAGATATTTTACCTGCATCTCTGTGAACTAGAAAAGTGTCTAAATAGAATACTCTGAGTACAATAGTTTGATTAACGTTCGCCGTATATTCACTGTAGAGTTCGGTATTTTGTTTTGTAAAATTGCAAAAAGCATCAATTATTATAATTTAATACTCTAATACGCGCTAAAAATAGTCATACAAATCTGTAATTTTTTATATGGTGTTTTTTGATATATTTTAGAAATCAGAACTAAAAAATACAACTTTAAAAATTGTATTTAACTATAACATAGTATACGATTATGCTAATAAAAAATAGAAACACACTCTTTATTGTTATACAGCAAAAAGGGTGTTAGAGTGAGTTATAGAGTTCTATGCGAGATCTGTTATCCCCGGACGGATCACCGTTCCCTCGTGGGCTCGTATACCGGCCACCTATCTTTCATTGCACGTACGCGACGCGCGGGGGGCCGGTCGCCGCGCGGCATACGCGGAGCCATCTTGCTAGCGGTCGTCGAATCGCTCGCGTCTCCGCGACATAAATCGCTCTTAATTCGCATTAATTAACTATTTATAATAATAAAAACAATCGATACAGTGCCCAAATAGTGACAAAAGTGACATGTACCGTGATACCGAACGTTGTTGACATAATTTGTGTGTGTTGTTGTTTTAGGTGTGTGCATTCCGTCTGTCTAGGTGAGTAGTCACCAGTCTTTGTGCGCGACAATTATCATTCTGATCGATTCGGTCCGCGCGGGGGTGTGCAGCCGGCCCGTTTTATATCTTTTGTTGTTTTGTAACGCTGCTAAATCAATAATTTTAGTGGCGGCTAGCGGCCATCGCGTTCTTAATTCAAATACTTTGACGTTTCGAATGCTTTGGGTGTTTTAACGGTGTGCAATCGGAACTGTTAGTTTAACGAGTTCCTTGTAATCGTCATTGAATAGCAAATAGGCGTGCGAAAGTTATTTAGCGTAATATAAATTCTGTAGATATAAACTTTGTGATAAGTGTCTCCGCTTGTTCGAGGTAAACTGAATTTATTTATCATTTATCTCGTACGTTTAGTTAGTGTAACTATCGAAACGATTCGCTTTCCCCATTGCTATAAATAGAATGCCAGGTGCTAAACATGTAATATACGTGCGTTTCGAGCTATAATGCAGTTTGGCATTATGTCACCAATATACTAAGTTAAGATGCTTAAAATCCTAATATTAGTATTCGATTTTACTTATTATGTTTTTTTTTAAAATAAATAGTGTCGATAGATAAATACATCATTTGTGATTTGTCTTGTCACATACGGTAAGTGACCTCTTTAATGCAATGTATATCAAGTTTAATTTATTCCTTTACACAGCTAAGCTTAACAAGGCTTATAAATTTTATCTGTACTAGTTTCTTAGTTTACTATTATAAATATTCCGTTTCTTCATATAAATATTATTTGTATGATAAATATTGTGTTGCATGTGTGTTAGATTTTATTAGATTACAATAATTTTATTTATAAATTTAAGTAAACAATATAAAGTGCTTCGTAAATGTTCTCTGGACAAACAAGGTCACCAATTATCTTTCATTCATACTTATAATGTTGATTACATTCTATTAAAATTTGATTTGAATAAAGCGTAAAATTGAAGATAGAGCGTTGCGTTCTATTTTAAACATTATTTAGTTTAATTTATGATTTCAAAAGAAAGTTTATTTATGGACACGGCATCTATCATGGCGGATAAGTAAGAACATCTAGCATTAAATAATTGCATTCACAACCGCGCCTTGTGAACGGCCTCATCGCTTATACCTACTTACCAAGAGTTACTGTGACTCGTGAGCCTATAGTTATTACACGGACACGTGAAATTGTGTGAACGCGGGCAAACGTTTGCCTCAGTTTTGCTATCATCTTAAATTTGTCGCGTTGCCCCGCAGACGAGTCGGGTTCATCATTTTTTACTACTTTCCGACATTGGCTGAGGTGCTATTACCCGACCGGTATGGAATGTCGAACTTCATGTTCCTTACATGTGATATCTGATGCCGTCCATAAATAATTCGGGTTGTCTCTTAAATGCTGATTCATCCGTTATGGCAAATAATTGTATTCGTTTTTTTAACAATACAAGCGTTTGTTACTGGCGCTTCGAGTAAAAGTTTTGGCATACGATTTGAATATTAACTAATGCGAATAAAACATCTTAAATATTAGTTTTTTTTTAATTCTTTCATTTAATATTAAGGACATAGTTAAACAGATAAAAATAGAACAAAATGTTTTAAAAATATTTTAGCTTGCAATTTACATGATCACGTATAATTTATTTTTAACCTGTTATTGCAATAACATTTAAATATGGAATCCCTTTACTCGGACTTGAACGTTAAACGTACTTCCGCAACGCCAAATCAATATTTTCAATTGAAAATTGATTATTAATTGAAACATTTTACAGCGTAACCTTTAAGCGAGGCTTATTTAATATAAAGTATATTTACTTTCAAATTTATATTAATTTAATATATGATAAACATTCTTTGTTATTTTTAGTAAAAACTAGTAAGCCTTATGTCTTAGGGTCTTCGTCTAAGCTCTATAATTATTCTTATAATTTCTCTGATGTAATAACCTGTGAATGTCCCACTGCTGGGCTTGAATCCTCTCATTTTGATGCACATGTGGCACATTTTGTGAGACAGATGTATGTTTACACACGGATGTTTTCTTCACTTCAGCACGATATTAATATAATAATCATAAACCCAAGTTAAGAATGTACATGGTTGGCTTTGTGCAACTCCATCTGGGTGAGTACCACCCACTCATTACATATTCTACCCCCAAACAGCTATACTATTGTTGTGTTCTGATTTGAAGAGCGTTTGTGTCTGTTTTACCATAGGCACAAGAGGCATAAAATCTTCGTTCAAAAGATTTAGTGGCACATTTGCTCGTCATGCTGGGTTATTTCTGACATTAAAATTCACTTGTTCTAAACGATGTATTTCGCTTCGTTTCACTGGTGGCATTAATACAAGAATTTACAAATACAATTTAACGGAATTTTGTCAATCGTTTTATACAACATCGCGGGGCAGTTTCACTGAAATTGTAATTTTAGTTACATTCCGTGATGTTATGAATCAGTGGTTAAAGTTTCATCAAATTCATAACAGAAAATAAATTATTAACTTAAAGAGCAACCAGCAATTTCTTAATTATACTTTTGTTTTCTAAATTATTTATCCATTTTCCAATCAGACGTTGTATGACTAATCAAAATGGGCGAGTTGCTGCTATTGATAATTTAACAAGGACTTTTGACATTATAGCCGAGATGGCCCAGTGGTAAGAACGCGTGAATCTTAGCCGATGATCGTGCGCTCAAACCCGGGCAAGCACCACTGAATTTTCATGTGTTTAATTTGTGATTATAATTCATCTCGTGCTTTTCGGTGAAGAAAAACATCGTGAGGACTGCATGTGTCTAATTTCACTGAAACTTTGTACATGTGTATTCCACCAATCCGCATTGGAGCAGCGTGGTGGAATAAGCACCTTCTCCTTAAAAGGGAGAGGCCTTAGCCCAGCAGTGGGACATTCACAAGCTACTATATTACTATGCTATACTATTTTGACAATTACATTTATTTTGTTTCGTATATTTGATTATGATGATATCCTGACTGATTTGGACCATTTTGTTTGACATATTATAGTGCATAAGTGTGTGCCCAAAAACAGCTGCACTCTCTATTCCCTTAATATCATCAATCTGATGGGACTACCATCCAAACCGATGGAGAAGAGTTCAGGCTCAAGACTAATGGCGTTACGTGCTTTCCGAGGCATGGCAGTGTACACACTTGTAACTTCCAGACTCCGGGCTGCTATTGAGAATTTTCGTCAGAAAAACCCAATAACATTTTATTGGCCCGACCTGGGATTTGAGCCCAGGACCTCCGGGTCTGCGGCGTTATATATTTTAGCCACTAGACCAACGAGGCAGACAAAAAATAGATGACTATTCTATTTTTTGTTCTATTTGCTTGTTGTGTATTATGTATTATAATTTTACGACAAACAAAAACCACACCAATGACACCCGAGTAGTACATTTTGACAATATGTTTTTTACTATTCTGTTTGACACCCAAGGACCCTAGTTTTTACAGCCTTAAAATATATATATATTTAAAAAAAATTGCATTTTCTAAAGAAAGAAGTACAAATTACAAAAATATTATAAGTGTGGACTTGTATTCTTATGAATTATTTAACAATTTATAAAACGACCAGTCTTAGAATTTTAAGTATGTAAATACAAACAGTTCGATAAAAAACCTAAGTATATTTATTTCTTATTAAAAAAAATGACTAATGTCAGTACGTGACATAATATAATGCACAGATAATGTATGTGACAATTAATGTCTGACAGAACAAAATATTTCGTTCAGAAACAAAACATTTGAATTTAAACAAAAACAAAACCCAGAAACGTACGTGGAAACGAATTATGATCGCTAATCAAATTATATGCAAATGCAAGCAGATATTACATTAATGCAATTCTTAGCTGGAAATTCAACCTTGTCCTAGATAACAAATTGTGAGTAAGAAAGGTCGCCATGGATTACTACTGATATTAAAACATTTGATTTATATTGCCTTTATTCGCGGCATTATATTTTTTTAGCAAAAAAAAAAAAACTTCAATATATATTTCATAGGTATATTTTATTGAATACTCGATTATTAATAAGTCGAGATGGCCTAGAGGTTAGAACGCGTGAATCTTAACCGTTCAAACCCGGGCAAGCACCACTGAATTTTCATGTGCTTAATTTGTGTTTATAATTCATCTCGTGCTTGACGGTGAAGGAAAACATCGTGAGGAAACCTGCATGTGTCTGATTTCATTGAAATTCTGCCACATGTGTATTCTACCAACACGCATTGGAGCAGCGTGGTGAAATAAGCTCCAAACCTTCTCCACAAAAGGGAGAGGAGGCCTTAGCCCAGCAGTGGGACATTAACAGGCTGTTACTGTTACTGTGTTACTGTTACTGTGTTACTGTTACTCGATTATTTCTTTACCTTGTTAAATTGACACTTGATGATATTTTTCTTAAGAGGACGTCTGAGTAGATACTACCCACTTGTCAGATATTCTACCGCCAATCAGCAATAGTATTGTTTTGTTCCGGTTTGAAGAGTGTTTGTGTTGACGGGCACAAGGGAAATAAAGATTTAATATCGGTGGTGAGCACTTGCCGTCAAGTGGTCCATAATATCATACTGTCCGCCTACCTGGTTTATAAAAAAAAGTATCAAATTAACAGATAACAGCTATTGGCCGTTGAATAATTGATTAATACTTGCGCATTATTTTTCATAATGCAAAGATTCCACCAAATTTATACATAGAATCGTATTATTCATTTATTCTACCGTGAAACGTCAATGCTTTATATTTATGTGTTCCGGTTTGAAGGGTTAGTGAGCCAGTGTAATTATAGACATATAACTGTCTTGTACTTCTTACAGTCCCAGTGTATGGGATTGACTCTCTTACCACAATCAATTTGCCCGTTTGCTTTCTTAAAATAAAGATAAGATTTCAGATTTCGAAGTATAAAAACGGACCAATTACAATATTTCGAATTAAAGTAAATAAGTAAATGAAAAACTTATGTAACAAACAATACAACATAACTTATAATCCAGCCAAAGCCGCGGCTTGTTAGAAGTTTTAGATAGAGGACGAATTCCTTTACATCTAAGCTTAGCTGAAACCGATTTGATACAAAAACCTTTTTATAAGAACCCTTGTTCGTATCGTAAACCAAGGAATGTAGTATTTACTCGACCAATACGATACACACACGCTAATATCGCCCTTATTTCATAAGTATAAGTTCCAAATCCCTGCAACGGTATTATTATAGCAATGACATTTTGAAAAATGTTTGCTACGTGTTCGTCAAAGTTGCTAAATTAGTTTTTATGTTGGATACCTCGTCTTTGGAGAAATGTCTTAAGAAGGTAGCTTCTTGACTTTGAAGTGTTTGGTCGGCGTTCTATTTTGAACTTTATCGCTAGAGCTTAAGAAACGAAATCGTATACGTTGCTTAGTTAGAAGTAAAAATAATAATTACTCTATCTTATTCTCCCGTTTAAACCTTTAAAATAGTATTCCGACACGGAACGAAAAGCTGAAAATTCTCTGCAAATTAATACGAATTTCTTACATAATCTATATTTCTATATAGACTTTAAATGAGATTTATTTTTGTAGTTCAAGAATAATATCTGAAAATTGCTGGCCACCTTTCTCTTATATAAATAATAATTTGAAACTTGATACTGCGCTTGTTTAGTAAATATTACGTAGGTATCATTAAACTTAGAACTAACTCAATACAGGAAGTGTTCGATAAAAGTCACCGACAAACAATTTTGTCTGATCTTCTTAGGTCTCTAAGAGTTCTGTCAACGGCTTCTGAGTGTGAGAATCGTACTATGAGACTGTTTTTTTTTTAATTATAATTGTTATCAAGACTGGTGTGCGGACCATCTGCCACATACATTGGCACTATAAGAAATATTAACCATCCATTACATCGCCAATGCGCTTCCAACCTTAGAAACTAAGACGTTGTCCTATACGCCTGTTTTTACTAACCTTTCAAACCGGAACTCAACTATAACTAAGTATTGCTGTTTTGTGGTAGAATATGTGATAAATGGATGGTACCTACCCAGATTGGCTTGCACAAAGTCCTATCACCAAGTTATCATGGTACAAACTACTGCGCCTCGGCTTACATAAATCGGCTTAGTAGTTTTTTTTTTTTGTATATATACTTACTTTCACATTTGTAAGATTAATAGGGATTACCTATATTCCTTAATATTGTGTTTTTAAACAAAAACAATCATTACGAATGATAAAAAAAAAGAATGTCCTTCAGACCGATTTCCAATCTCAAGAGAGATTAGCCAACTACGCAGGAGATATTATAGTGCACAAGTGTGTGAGCAAACACAGGTGCACTCTCTATTCCATAATTCTCATAATCCGATTGGACGGCAATCGGACACGACCGGAAAGAGTTCAGGCGCAGGACCAACGGCTTCACGTGCTTTCCGCGGCACTGGAGTGTATACACTTCTAACTTCCAGACTCCAGGCTGCTACTGAGAAATTTTTATGACGGAAAAACCCAATAACTTTTTATTGGGCCGACCTGGGATTTAAAACCGGGACCTCCAGGTCTGCGGCCTTATATCAAGCCACTTGACCAATTAGGCAGTCATTTTTTTGTTAACTTTTTCTCTTAAAGCTGTTCAATGTATTACCAAAAGGTCTATGTCATTTATTTTTTATTATAAGCGGTGGTAACGAACGAATTATAATATTATTACGTGTATTCTTACGTTATATAACTATATTTTAATAGAATCCTTATAAGGATAACAGAAAAAATAATAAAACAAATTGCTTTCACCGTTAGGACTTCGTTAATACTTATGTACTAATAAGAGAATAAATTTTATAAAAATAGACATTTCACGCCACGACACTTAACTCCAGTTTTTACAAGCTTTTTTTAACTTTAGTTGTTAATATATCTTTATACTATGCAATTGAATTTTAAAACGGTTCTGCTCTAACGATTGAGATGAAATTTTGCAAACATTTTAGTATACTGACTTCCTGAGATAATCCAGTGGTCGGAACACGTGAATCTTAACCGATGATTACGGGTTCAAACTCGGGCAGCTGAAATTTCATGTGCCAAATTTGCTTTTATAATTCATCTCGTGCTCGTCGGTGAAGGAAACATTGCATGTGTGAAATGATAGCGTTACGTGTCTTTCAGATGGAATAAGCTCAAAAAACCCTCAAGTGGAGAGGTCTTCAACCTTAGCAATGGGACATTTAAAGGTTACTTCACTTATATACTATTATATACTTAGGTGTATCCGTTTTAATGTTTTATCGTTAGTTTATAAATTAAAAATATTTGTTTTTTAATTTAATATTTTTAAGAAGCTCTATTTAATTTAAATGGGATTGACGATTACGAATTACTTGAATAATATACTTAAATAAAGTATATTTTGTTTTGATTCATCTCTCGTTATAGAATCTTTTGAAATTCATTTCTGTTTTAAGTATGAATAGCTTTTGAATGATATAGAATCATTTTTATCTTTCAAGATTTAGGTTTTAAGTCAAAAAAGTAGTTGAAGTTATGCAAAGTAGGTCACTGCCTGGGGCCAGCGATCGTGTGTGAGCCCCGCCCTTATCCCATTTCCTTTGTCTAAATATTTTTCCAACGCAACATTTTTAAGAGCCATTTCTGATATTTATGTTATTTTAGATTAGATTAGGTTTGTACTATTTGACATGTCCTTTGACAAAAGAACTATTCAAATTTATTTTGTTTAAATAATGTTATATGCGAATGTATGTACGTCCGTTACCTTACTGCACCTCCATTAATTTATATTATATATATATAATTAATTTTCAATACTGATTATATTTGGCTTTCGACAACAGAGTGAACTTTCTTGTTTTTAGGCATAGAAACGTAATATATGTATTATCTTACTAATGGTAATTTAAAAAATATTTTTGAAAGTTTCCTCGTTGGTCCTGACGATAAATCTGTTCGACCGAGCTTCATCCGGCTCTAATACAATTACTGAGCACAATCCTTGGAGCCGTTTCCGAAATACACAAAATTTTATTCGCAAGAATATCACATTTACTATTATAATGTACAACATTGTTTTTAAATACTCTATTCCTAGGTCTGTTTAAATATCGGTCATATTTATATAGTTTTTTTTAATATTAACATTTGCTAAGAGCCGAAATGGCCCAGTGGTTAAAAGGTGTCTTAATCGCGGATAAATATTTCGTGCTCGGCGGTGAAGGAAAACATCGTGTGGAAACCTGCATGTGTCTAATTTAACTGAAATTCTGCCACATACACCGACCGTCCCGTACTGAAGCTGCGTGGTGGAATAGTTCCATAGATGCTGTTATTACTTTTTACTAACATTTGATAGCTTTATTCAAAGCTCTGTGACATTATTCGGTGGTGGATATACCTTCAAAAGTTCAGTACTAATGTTGAACTTCTAAATCAACCATCATAATATTTAAATACCACTGGCAACCTTAATAAATCTTAGCATAAACGCATCACGATCTCGAAATATGAACACAATATATTAAGCTTTGATTCATATCTTTTAGGTAAATATACAGTCACACACAAAAAAATACGCGTAACAAATTATTTTTTTTTTTTAATGCTGTTTGATAATATTAACTCTTCCTCTCGTCATCAAGGCGCTACAAGAGGAAGATGTTTAGTGCTTTGTCTCCTGTAATCACGTTTGCTCACTCACCTTTCAAACCGGAAACAACAATATTTACATATATATTTAGAACATTTTGAGGAAATTGAAAAATGCTATCAGATGCTTTTCTGTTTCTATTGTTACATTTGTCTATTTTAGCCTTCGACACCGACCACGAGCGATTACTATGAAATTGGACACAAATATGTATTTTCATAAAGAAAGCTTTTATATACACTTTGTTGTAACTCGTCACTAGATAGCGCTGCAGCACTTCAACTTATATATATGCAGCAATTCCATAACGTTAAACCGAACGCCGCAATACGATGACGTCTGCCGAGTTTATTTTCTAGTATAATCAATACTATCAATATTAATAAGATATATGCGAGTAACTCTTGTCTGTCTGTTACGCTTTCACGGCTAAACTACTGGACCGATTTTGATGAAATTTATTGTGCAGTAAGCTTAAACCCCAAGAATGGACTTAAGCTACTTCATTGCCTAATACCTCGCGCGAACGAAGCCTCGGGCGAAAACTATTATAAAATAAAAATAAAATTATTTACTAGTCGCCGTGTTATACTCGCCGTTCACTGTACATAATTCAATCTTCACGGTCCAAAGACATATAGGATTATATAAAAATATGTCGTAAAAATTCGCAAATATCTGAATCACCGACATTGAGTCATGATATCTTCGTGAACGCAGGTAAATTAATTCAAAAACATAAAACTACTTTTTCAAACCCGGGATGGTTCAGTGGTTAGAAGACGAGAATTTTAACGGATCATTTCGAATTCAAACTCAAGCAAGCACCCCTGAATCTTTACCGAAATTCTGCCACATGTGTATCTACCTAACCCGTGTTGGAGTAAACTCTAAGCCTTCTTAAAAAGGAGAGAAGGTCTTTATGATACAATACAAACTATAGTAATTGCGTAATCCAAGTTTACAGTTAAAATTTTATTAAACTCGTCACAGGAAATGAAAAACAAAACAATTAACAACATCGAGACAAAACTGTTTTACGTCAGAATGTAATAACAGTGGAATTCTAAGTAAGACATACATTGTATAACGAACATCGATTCGTATCATAGTTAATTGCCATTTGTAGGAATTTAAAATAAGTTAATTAGTGTTGAAGTAAAATTATGGTTAACTGTGATGGTCTGAACGTTTTCGGCTACAACGGTTTTTTTCTTTTATTGGATCCAGGGATTGAACTTAAAACATCGGAGCATACGGCCAAATAGCTAGTCATTAGATCAACGACGAAATTGTATAATTGAATGCAGACTTGAACATACGTACTGTAATAAGTATTCATTTTGACAGAAAGTTGGAGTTATTTTTCTTTAGTTCATTTTAGTAAGGCAAAGGAGCAAAGGGCAGCGTAAGTGGTAATTTTTTCTGTTCGTCCTGAGGTGCAACGTGACAAGCCCATAATTCGCCGTCAACCAATCTAAAAAAGGAAGAACAGTTTATTTCTAACTGCACACATTGCGAATATTTAAAGGATAAAAGAAATCAAAATAATCTTTATTCAAGTCAATTCGTCAAACGGAATCTGTTTGGAATGGTACTACCGAGAAAAACCGCCATGAAACTCGGTAGTTACCACTTTTAAAAACATAATATACAAATTTGTATAAATTACATAGTCGTTAATTAATTAGCGCCAATCCGTGCATATTTGTCAGACATATATCATTATTAATAAAATTAACTTATATGTAAATAAAAATATTAAAAAAATATTTAACAGTACATGATGTGTCAGTATGTGATGTGACTTTACACCTCAAACTGGTAGGATAACTTACGAATGGGTCCCCAGTCGGGCACAAAGCCCCTCTAGTAAAATAAATTTGAAACGTATCTATATACTAATACTTATGTACTGTTATTATATAATTTACCTATTTTTTTATTGTGTAGACAGGCGGACGAGCATATGGGCCACCTGATGGTAAGTTGTCACCAACGCCCATAGACGTTGTAAGAAATGTTAACCATCGCTTACTTTGCCAATGCGCTACCAACCTTGGGAACTGAGATGTTGTGTTCCTTGTGCCTGTAATTACACTGGCTCACTCACCCTTCAAATCGAAACAACAATATCGAGTACTGCTGTTTTGATAGAATATCTAATTAGTGGGTGGTACCTACCCAGACGAGCTTGCACAAAGCCACCAGTAAATTATAAATGATTTCGTTTTCATTTTGACCACAATTTCAGTTGTAATTATTAGTCAATAACACTTTTTATATAAATCGCAATATTTTTAATAAGAGCTGTGTCACAGCTTTCAAAATTGTTCTTTAGTTGCAATGTTGCAACGTCATCAAAAGACTGGATGCCTTCGACAAGAAATTTGCTGCCTTATAAACTTGTGGCTGTTTATTTAAACACTTATTTCGTTCTTTCTATCATTATCATTTTGACATTAAAAGTAGAATACAGCATTGTCCAAAAATCACTAATAAATATTTTAATCTGTATGATATTAAATAAATAATTCTTTGTTTTGTTTTCTAGTTTGCTCGAATATTTATTCCCATAAAGACTAACGTCACTTACATGAGAACAATGATAAACTTAAAATTAGAAGGTATATAAGTTGTAATAAAATAGAACAAACATTATGACATATTTATAAAGAAATAAATAAAAACATACTAAAAGAAACATTCATAAATAAAATACAGATAATATTATGTATATGAAAGAGTTGACCGTAATATGTGATGATTTTGTCATATGATTGTATTGCATTTCTCCATTCGCTATGTATATACTGAAATTTAGCAAGTACCAATGTAGGAAAGATGATTAAAAATATTCCTTATTTTCTAATTTAGTCCTTCGAAAGTTTAAAAAAAAAAATTTTTATAATTAAAAAAACAACAGAAGTTCACCCTTACTGAAAATTGATACGATAAAGTGGTTTGAAAAAAAAAAACTTCGAATTTATTACTTTTTGGCAGTTAAAAAACTTTCGTGTCAATATTTGAAATATATAATTAAAAAAAAAAACAATAAAATTTATAAATGGAATCACTCGCATGTTTTCGAACGGAGATAAATTATGTCTAATGCTTTCAAGAAGTGAAACAGCTAAGGAGATGTAGGTCACAAGTTGAACACTGAATCTAGTTCGTATTGTGTCACTGCCATTTGTGAGGCACTTAGTATATACAAACTATGTATATAAAACTAACGGTTCTGTATGACTATGTACTTATGATTTTTGTGAACGTTGCTGGTATGGAAACATAACTATTTTTCAATTCAATTAAGACTTCGGTTTGGATGTGTTGTGATGAACCGATCGCCATCATATTAGGCATATATATGTTTTCAAGGAGAAGGTTTTTAATATAACTCTCTTTGTATAACTCATCGCTAGATGGCACTGCAGCGCATCCACTGCTATACTGTTCAATCGATTTCTCTTTTAATTGGTATATTTAAGCAAACAGGACAACGTGAGTCGTGGTTTTGCCTAGATATACTATATATTATTACATAATATTGTTTATCTATAATAATATTATAAATGCAGCCTCGTTGGTCTAGTGGCTAGATGTAAGGCCGCAGACCCGGAGGTCTGGAGTTCAAATCCCAGGTCGGTAAAAAAGTTATTGAATTCTTCTGTCGAAAATTCTCAATAGCAGCCCAGAGTGGAAGTTGGTAGTGTGTACACTCCTGTATCCTGTACACTCCTCGAAAAGCACGTAAAGCAGTTCTAACACGGGTGAAGTCACACGTAAATCTATTTTTTAATGTTTAATATGTGCATTAAATCTTGCAAATAAATTTTAAACTAGTTTTACCAAAGTTAGTCGAAATTGTAAGGATCAACAAACAATGGTTCGCAATTATAACAAAATCTTCCCATTTTACCGCTTTACAATTTCCAAAAATCCCATAGGGATTACCGTATAAATATATATATATATATATATATATATATATATATATATATATATATATATATATATATATATATACCAATGCTTACCTTATAAAATAAACCTATGTTCCGAATTTCATCTTTCTAGGCTGAAAAGGTTTTGGCTGTTGATAGTCGGTTAGGCGAAACAAATTAATATATTAGTTAGATTATCCCAATACTCCTTACTTCGTACGCGGTAATAAAATTAACGTAATACAATACGAATACGATACGGCCTTAATTAAAACAAATACGGCTCGATGAATTCGTCGTTACAAGACCAAAATGTAGAAACAATTATACATAAACACGGGATCATTGATTGATGAATGAACAAAATGAAAAATTACTTCAACAATTACTTTTTTAGATAAATTATTCGATATTGTTTCTGAAGCGGCTTTGAAGCGCTTACTTAAATCATTGTTTGAATACACGCCGAATTCTCCAGCGAATCAAGGCGATAAATATGTTCGAGACACTCCCAATCGTCCATAGCTTTGGTTCAGATGAGTTCACCCGCTCCATTTAGCATGGATGATAATAAAATAATGATGTAGCTTCTTTAGCTCATCAGCGACCAAATAAGCCACCTCTAAAGCTTGGAATACTCCAAACATCCTATCTAAATCCTAAGATCAAAATTATAAGCCAAAACGAAAATCTTAATTCATCGGTTTTCGTATAAATTGAACGCATCCAAGCATTTAAATTTTTTTTAGATACCAGACAAACGTCTCCCACGACGATATTTTAATGTTTTAATACGATACGACCCAATTACTTATATTTATATATAAATTAAAATCAATTACTTTCCCGCTACGCTAAACTTAAAATACAGACAATATTATGAATTAAAAATAAATATTAAAAATTAAAAAAAAAAGTATTTTATGTCCTGTACTTAAGTGCAGAGTTTAATTTGAATTCATTCTTCTCAAGTCTTAGCGTATTTAAGTATTAAAAAAAAAAATATATAAAAATAACGTATTGGCATTACTTGTTATAAAACAAAGTCCTCTGTCGCGTCTGTTTGTCTGTATGTCTGAACGAGATAAATTCAAAAACTACCGAATGGATTTTCATACGGTTTTTACCAATGGAGTGATTCACGAGGAATGATTATGAATATACTTTATTCTGGTTTTGTGTAGATTGGTTGAATTATGACCATGATTTTTGAAGATATATAGAAATCAAGCTGATTGAGCTTTACTGACGTCCGCGTGAACCGATAACAGTTATATGTATTACGATATAAACATTTTATGTAGACAACTATTCTACCCGTGCGAGGCCGGGACGGGTAGCAATATTCAATATCAATACCTTAATATATTTTATTCGAGTATGCTCTTGCGAGCACGTTTAAATCATCATTTTTTTATTTTGCCACCGAAAATAGCATTTCTGGTATCATAGCATCTCTACTTTCGACCCAACGGACCTTCTCCGGACGGGCGCAGCAAACCTTCATAAAAAGTAATAAATTTATTTCTAAAATTATTCATATTTATGCATAATTACTTAATTAAGTAATTATTACAATTAATTTGTTTTTTATTTATTCTTACATAGTGTAAGTGAATAAATAAATAAATAAATAGACTACTGATAGCTCTTAGTAAATAAATAAAAGTTTCTTTAAGAGTCCGCTTTAATAAAGAATATTTTAATTTTGATGAAGTTTTGTCTAAAAAGGTATGTGAAAAGGCTTTGATCAATATTCTTGATAAATAAAACTTCGTATTAATACGACCATGTCGCCTTATAACGCTACTAAAATTTTTGCGCGTGTCTATTATTTAAGCTGGCCTTATACGGTACATATACGGCTTAAATTGGTTATTGTGGTATATTAATATTCATTCTCAAAGACATATCTTTATTTTATTCTTTAAAATGTCAATTATTATTTTTTTTACATTTAAAAGTTTTAACAAATGGTATAGCGGTTGTCTTTATATAAATAATTTTAAGTGTAATTTATACAATGAATTGAAAATCGCCAGATCAACGCCTGAACGTTAAAATATATTTGTTATAAAAACTTATACTGATAAAAGATGTTTTTTGTAATGCAATTTCTTTAGTTGTTTGTTGTTGTTGTTTTTGGGTTTAAGTTATAAAGGAGTGAACTTTATGATTTCGTAATCATACCTTTGTAATTGAATCGGTGGAAATGGGTAACTACTGATGTTCTTCCTGGCTCTCGATAGAATCTCAATCTGTGACTTTAAACATATTGTTAAATAACAAATATTACAAATATAATCTTTATTTTATAAAAACTAGACAAAAACAGACAGAAATGCTTTAAATAGTAGATACTAAAATAAATATATATTAAAATAGAAATAACATCATAATCGAATTAAAAGAAAGCGATGGCCACGAGATATATTGAAACATTTAACAAACGTCAACTTGGCAGGGCTCCAATTAATAGGTTAGCAAGCCAAGCTTCGAGGTTTAAAAGGTGAGTTAGGATTCTTGGCGATATTTACTTAACAATGTTATAGAATAACAAAAGATAATCAAATGTGTATAATTAATGTAACATGTAACCCTTGGCTTGTCTTAAATTGTGTAAGGAATAATGAATCGTGAAACCAATCACTGAAATTGGCATCCTGCCAAGCATGGTTGGCATGCCAAGTTGTATTACCATTGCGCCAAAATTTTAGCGCGTGTGATTTACTTTGTATCTCTTATTATTCTATTATTTGTTGAGATCCATCATTGGAAAGTTATTTTAAATGGACTGAGTAGTATCGATTAAACACACCCTTACATGTCTGTGTACTGTATGTGTCTATAAACACACAAACACATACACACAAACACATACAATAATAGTAATATAGGCAAATTAAAATTACGCCTTAACAATGTTATTTTTTTTTCTACGAGCGTTTTAATAAATTGTTTTTTATGGTATTAGGTAGGCACATTGACAAGTGGGCCACATATGGAATGTGGCGCTACCGCTCTTACACTTTGACATTGTAAGAAATATTAACCATCCCTAACATCGCCAATGCACCACTTACGTTGGGAACTAAGATGTTACATCCATTTTGCCTATAGTTACTGGCACACTCATCGTTCAAATCGGAACACAAAAATAATAAGTATGTATTGGCGGTAGAATATATTATGAACAGTGGGACTACCGAGACAAAGCCCTACCACAAACTAAATCTCTGTGGTTCGTCTTATTAACATAAGTTGGTCTACTGTTATATAGCAATAATTTGTACATATCAATACCCCTGGTGGTAGGGCTTTGTGCAAGCTCGTCTGGGTACCACCCACTCATCAAATATTCTACCGCAAAACAGCAGTACTTGGTATTGTTGTGTTCCGGTTTGAAGGGTGAGTGAACCAGTGTAATTACAGGTACAAGGGATATAACATCTTAGTTCCCAAGGTTGGTGGCGCATTGGCTATAAGCGATGGTTAACGAATCTTACAATGTCTATGGGCGTTAGTGACAACTTACCATCAGGTGGCCATATGCTCGTCCGCCAATCTATACTATAAAAAAAAACAACTATTACTGATTGGAGATCCGGTTTTATGTATACAAATTCATGTTGACACTATAATACCAATCTATTTTTATTTAGTTGGTACACTGCCAACACGTGCTTAGCTCATAACTGCCTATCAAATAGCTTAGTTTATTCTAGACAAAGGTTACCAAAGTAACATTTATTTTTCATTTTCATATTTTTTTTACTTAAAACTGTTTTCATTGAAAACGAAAAAATATTATCCGTAACAGCCTGTGAATGTCCCACTGCTGGGCTAAAGGCCTCCTCTCCTCTTTTAAGTAGTACTCAATTCTATTGAGTATTTTCATGTTAATAAAGTATGAAGTTCTTATACATATTAGATGTGTTTGTATTTTATAATATTGAATATGACCCAGTGTCCTAATCGAGTTTCATTCATTGCACAATGTGTTAGTGGCATCTATCAATTGCGTCAAGAATTTCCGCGATAAACGGTCCAAAAGTAAAAAAAAAAAAACAACAATGACCAATCTTAAAAACTAGACAAAACATTTTTTTTCTTCTGTCTCATTGTGTAAGTATTGCATCCGGCACACGCAGGTAAACTCACGATATTTTTCTTCATCGCACGAAGTCTATACTAATATTATAAATGCGAAAGTAACTTTGTATGTTGCGCCTTCATGGCTACACCTAAACTGATTTCGATGAAATTGCGTATGAAGCAAGACTGAACCCCTGATATCTGACACCCTTCCCCTATCACGCGAGCACAGCCACTTGCGTAAACTAGTTAATTATAAAAAAAAATAAAACACATGAGAAGTGGTTTTCGCCCGGGTTTAAATCAACAATCCTCGATTAGGATTCACGTGTTCTAACCACCATGCCATCTCGGCTCGAAATGGTATGTAGGTATATAAACGTTAAAATTATCAACATTATACATATTCAGAGGCTCCCAACGAAAATTATACAATTCTTCCACGTCAAGTTAGCGTGAAAATACTTCATAATGCACTTTTCGAATTGCATCTTTACATAATTCACTTTCATTGCACTTTCACATTATTATTACACATTTATTATTTACTTTGAGTTTTATGAACATCATTTAATGTTTATTATAAAAACGTATAAAATACTGAGTGGAAGAGTAACATTGTTTCGAATTTTTAAATTTTTGTCTTATTGATATATTTTAAATAGCAGTCGTCGGTTCGATCCGGTTATAGGATAATATGTTTTAAGTGCTTTGTGGATTTATAAGTCATCTCGAGCTGTGGTCATATTATGCCGAACGTTTGTCCCTTTAAAGGTTTTAATAAAATTCAATGTAAATTGCAAATAAACATAATTAAATTGCTGATTTTAAAGGATTTTCGTTATAAACTAAATTGCAACGCGTGCGAAGCCGCTGGTTTTGCTAGTTAATAATATTAGTTAGGATTCATCTGGCCCCTATAAGGCCCTATGGTTTATTATTTTACAGGGACATACGTAGCGTATTGGTAAATAAAAATTACAAAGGGCCCAATTTCAAACAAACGACGGCGATAAACACAGGACGCGAATGATTTTTTTATTCAACAACATCTCTTTCTAACACCGCACGTGCGTAAGAGACAGCTGATCGGACGTTCAAGAGACAATGGGTGCATTTATTTTTTTAATCCGACAGATTATGAATCCTTGTCAAGGTTTTCTTAATGCAAGGCAAAATAACTTTTACAAATATAACATTAAAGCTATAATTGAATGTACGAAAATTCAGTGAAAAAAGATAATTTAGTGTATGCGAAAATGTTACTGCGGTCATAGTATTATTATTAGACAATTAAAGTTTATAATACATTTATTTTGTGCTAGGGCTTAATGTAAACCCGTCTGGGTATGTACTCGCTTATCACATATTCTACCGCCAAACAGCAATGCTTAGTATTGTTGCGTTCCTTGAGGGTGAGTGAGCCAGTGTAACTACAAGCATACTTACTACATGCTTTAGCGATGTATGTAAGCCAATGTCTATGGATGATGATGACCACGTAGCATCAGGTGGCCCATGTGACCGTCCGCCTATTTATTAAATATATATATTACCTAGCTGGATGAAATATAGTGTTGTGCAGACATTAGCGTTTGTTTCATTTGTTATTATTGATTATAACATCTGAGTGTTATTATATTTTAAAGGTGTAATGTCGTCAAAAACCCTTTATATACTCGTGCGAAATCGATGTTAATTGTGTTATATAAGATATAATAGGTAAATAGTAGCGTCAATGTGAGAACTGTCAGCGCTCGAGTTATATGAAATCAGTATTATATATAAAGAGGCGCCATCTTGTTCCATTTATGAATTTATAAAGTGTAATTAATTGCTAGTGGTTTTACCGTGAACTCGATTGTCCTTCCTTGTCTATCGTATGCGGGATCCTTAGCATTAGAAAGTGACCGGTTACCTTCTATTTTCCCATGGTTTATTAACCAACGTCTGTTATTACTGACTCTATTGCAAATTGTACGCTTGCGAAATAATACGAAGACCTTGGTTCCGATGACTAATGTAGATTGTTCTTTGTGCACAATTATCTATTGTTATATATGAATTTTATTTAAAACAAATTATATTTTCTATATACAAATTAAATTATTGAATGTACATGAAATTTATGTCAGCTCAGTTTTGTTACTTTGATGAGAAAAATGAATGTCGGGACGCAGGAAGTGGGAGCTATTTGATACATGTATTTCAAGTTTATTTTGTCTATGGTTTTGTGTTTGTTTTTTTTTTTAATTATAATGTAGAAGGTGCGGTTTAAAAAAGTGGTTTGATCTTTATAATTAATCATATTTAGCTACAATATTAAGCGGTATGTCTCTTGTTTAATTATTATAAAGGTATTAAGCTAAGAAGGCCTTAAAGTTGAGTAGATAATAAATTAAAAAAAAAACCAGCATTGCATTGTATCTTAATGCAAAGAAAAGAAAAATGACTTTCTAAATGACCAAATTATAAAAGGTAAGTTATGAAACCTATTTTGTTCTCATAGAAATACTTTATAAAGCAAAATATCGACTCAAATTACGACCCCACATAATCCCGTGCCTCAGAATCGTCCTCCCCGGTGAAGGGCACAAGGGAGTAACAAAAGCGTCGATCAATCAAGTATTCTGCACAATGTCGTGACAAACTAACGGTCGACGCCATTTTGATTGACCGCAACGCGTATTTTAAATATCGAATGTTAATTCTATCAAATCGTTTTGACAATTTAATTTTTTAATTGTTCGTAAAAATGACAGATAATACAGATAATACGTGAAATGTTATCAACAATGAAACAAACACTAGGTATTGGATGAGTTAATCTATTTTCGTTTGAATAATTTGCCGTACGCCGTAACAGCCTGTGAATGTCCCACTGCTGGGCTAAAGGCCTCCTCTCCTCTTTTTGAGGAGAAGGTTTGGAGCTTATTCCACCACGCTGCTCCAATGCGGGTTGGTAGAATTCACATGTGGCAGGTTTCCTCACGATGTTTTTGTTCACCGTAAAGCACGAGATGAATTATAATCACAAATTAAGCACATGAAAATTCAGTGGTGCTTGCCCGGGTTTGAACCCACGATCATCGGTTAAGATTCACGCGTTCATAGCACAGGGCCATTGAATAATTTAATCGTTCAAAATAAGGCTTCCCAACAGTACGATAAAGTCGAAATTATATATATTAAAATAATAATTACACATAAAAATAAAAAACTAATTATTATTATTTACTTTCCAAAGTCTACTGTTACATTAATGTGACTTAAAATTAGGGTGCATATACAGCTACCCCTAATTCGATCCATCAAAACGTATGCTGCATAATCAGAAATTTACATTCATACGATTGTATATTTAATTTGTATTGGGCTACAGTCTAATGTTGCGTGATCTATGTCCTTTTGTTTGCTCTGTAAGGGTTTTACTTTGGTGACCATATCGTTATGTAATATGATAGGCAAAACGCTTTTAAATTAAAATCATAGTCTACATTATTTATGTATTACATAAATAATATTCAACTGTTATATATGAAACATATTATTTTATATATTTTTATTATTATAATATACTAGTTTCCATTAATACATTAATATTTATTTATTTGTTTATAAAGTAAATATAATAGTAACTTAATACATATGTAAGGCGTAAGTTTATTGCACTTTAACTTGTATAATTGAAGTTACGGAATCATATATCATTTGAAATATTCTATATGTTAAGAGGTTAAGATAAATCTGTTCAATACTCTTCTTGTCCTCTAGCTGTCAATCTTTTTTTGTTGTTTGGTAGATCTTGACTTTAGTGTTATCGATAAAAACATTTTCGAAATAAGTACAGGGAATGATGTTCGAAACGTGGAAATTCGTGTACGTTTTTCTCGAATTTTCAATAATGATTATGTTAGCTTTATATATTTAATTCAAAGCTGTAACATGACGATTCAAGAGTGCCTTAAGTTTACTTGAATAAAGAATTGCGTGATTTGATTTGTTATTTAACCGAAATCATTCTTTAAAAATATTTTCAGTAAATAATAATGACGTGTGCTGTTTAAAATATTTAAAGCGCACTAGTATTAAATTACTATACTAGTATAACCCGGCTTCGCTCGGGGTTTAGGGGGAGAGGGGCGGATATTAGGTAAAAATATGCCTATGTCCGCCCTTGGGGTTGAAGTCAGCTACCAAAATTTTATCAAAATCGGTTCAGTAGTCCATTCTTCAAAGCCTAACAGACAGACAGACTTAATTTCGCGTTTATAATATTTGTATAGATCAATTGTAATCATTTGATGTAGTTATCACGGTTCAAGTTAAACTCATGGATAGCTTGAGAGCATAATATAATAAAGCGATACAGTTGCGACGCTGTCTTCTCCGTGTAGTCGCCCTTAATTCTATTACACCAATAAGCACAGGGCGTTACCGTATTAATCTGCACACAAGTAAACATTACATCACGGCGAATTGCCAAGAAAGCGGACGTCTCTCTCACGCCTACGAACCTGTAGCCCGTTGGAGAGGGACAGTTGACAGGAATCAATACGTGATGGCGGTCGTTTTATTTCGTGGGACATCTCGTGTTTGTGTGTATGATGTTAAACTGGATGTTCGAATGGCGTTGCTTCAGGCCGAGTCGAAAGCAAATCATTTACCCATTAACTTTATATCTCTTATATCGAAGCGGAGAAGTGTTAATTGTATTTAAATTTATGTGTCCTGTGAATAATGTACTCATAGTCTAAATAAAAAAAAAAAGTAAACTCAGACTTTCATACTATAAGTAATAATCTTGCATAGTAGAAGTCGATCATCTTTACAAACTAACATGACTTCATGTACTAAATAGCGAAGTTTTATTAAATTAATACTTGTAATCAACACTACGCACTTAATATTATATATGTGTGTGTGTACGTGTGTGTGTGTGTGTACGTGTGTGTGTGTTTTTTTGTGTAACAAAAAACCCTCAAAGTGTATTGAGATATCATTGACGAAAAGAGACAAAGGAAATTTTTATTTTCTAATGAAAACTGGAAAGTGTTTGGATACAAATTGTCATCTTAAAATGTATTACGACTTAATTACAAAAAACAACCATATTATCATACTTATAATAATAAGATATATAATCAATTTGACTTAGCTTGGTAGGGCTTTGTGCAAGCTCGTCTGGGTAGGTACGACATATTCATATTCTATTGCAAAACAGCAATACTTGGTATTGTTCTGCTCCGGTTTGAAGGGTGGGTGAGCCAGTGTAACAGCACAAGGTATATATATCTTAGTTCCCTAGACTGGTGGCGCGCGAATGTCTTTGGGAGATGGTGACCTATGCGATGTATATAAATCGCGTGATATTTGTATCACATTTGGACGTTATATCATTCAAGAATATATATCCTATATATGCCACATACATACATACATATATATATATATATATATATATATGTATGTGGCATAATTCGTGACATATATTGATACAGTGTTAAGCGATTTATGTGACATATAATGCCTTTTATCTTCAAAACTGTATATATTATACAATAGAAATATGCTTTCTCGTTCACCAACGGTTCAAATAACATACATAAATATATGTTACAAAAATACGTTCAAATGGAGCGGGCGGTCTTATCCTTTAAATAGGACCAGACAACCTTTGGACTCGAAGACTAAGTTGAATAACGCGGTGATGTCTAAATTTTCATTTTAAAAAAGAAGTAAGGTATCTGTGAATGTCCTTAACCTTTGAGGAGAATTAAAAAAAACAACAAGTATTATTTATTTATTCCAGTTTAGGCGTATCAACGCAATGTGATAGTTTTTAACGTATTTTAAAGGTTAACAATAATATATTTTTTTCTATGTTTGCGTGACTGTTATATTTATATAATTAGACATGTTACACACGCTTCGATTACTATAATTACATTTTGTAATTTTATTTACGTGGTTCTGATTTATTATAAATCATTACAATATGATATAATTTTATTATTTAGTAATGTCTTAATTCAACATATTCTAACTTCTGCAAACTGGGATTTGCAACGCAAATGTTAGTCTTGGGTATC
The DNA here is from genome assembly GCF_905147045.1 of Nymphalis io. Taxonomy (NCBI): domain Eukaryota; kingdom Metazoa; phylum Arthropoda; class Insecta; order Lepidoptera; family Nymphalidae; genus Nymphalis; species Nymphalis io. The sequence goes on along the minus strand of NC_065915.1, from coordinate 4,617,838 downwards.
CATATTGAACCTAAGACTTCCGCGTCCCTAGGCGATTCTTATACTGTTAAACTATCAAAGCTTGTTATGTAAAATGCAATTGAAAAGAGAAATAATTCAAATTATTCGTAAAAAATAAAGTAAATAACCACACACACATACACACCACACACCCATACACACCACCACCCATACACACCACACACCCATACACACACCCATATACACACAAATAAGTGAACACAAACACAAACAATACATACGATATTCTCGCATTAATATTTACTTTTAATTTTTCTCAAGCTTCGTATTATAAAATTGTAATCCTGTGTGGCTTTACTTCAGTGATGAGTAATAACTGTACATCCATTTTTGTAACGCTGTTGATAACAAGTAAAAATAAATAAATAAATAAGTAATGTATGGCTAAGTGGCATCTCGACTCAAAAGATACACATATGCATATTTCAAATTAAGGTTTAAGACTCCTCAATATAAATAAATAAAATGTCAAGAATGATTGTATATATGTAATTTGTTGAAAACATTAACATGAAATGTTCGATTAAAGTAATTTTATGACGTGGCAGAACATCAATAATGGTAGCGAACAACCCCATAGTTAGGGGACGCTGAGGAAGCGGCAAATTATAGCAAATGTACCCTCCGAATGATTTAAGGGTTCCGTGATTTCACATAAATGCCCTTGATGTAGAAGCACGATTATTTATGGTTGTTTATTTAAAAATTATATCTATTGTTTATGGTTTGTACATTTAAATGATCATACTGGAAATTTAAAAAAGGGAAATTTATTATGAAATATAAATGTATACAAGGTTCCCGTTACGGCCGAGCACGATATTAATTATAAACAAAAGTTAAGTACGTGAAAATTGCGTTGGTGCTTGCCCGAAATAGAGCCACATTTTACGGCCAAGATTCACGTAATTCAACCATTTGCGATATTGGTTCTATAGATAAATTGTATTAACTTTTATTATTTAAGTAATTTTATCTCCTTTTACCTTTTACTGCACTGAATGTAGCGTTTGTGTTGGTAGCATATGTACAAGGCGTAGACACAAAAGCAGCCTAGCTGAGACTACGACCTCTTCACCAAATTATCAAATATCATATTGTTAACTCTTTTATTATCGTTTTGTACCTTAATTTTTTGTCTTTGTTTCTTTTTGGTGAATAAAGTTATTTATTATTATTATTATATAAAAAGGGTTGGTTTAATAGGTTTTTTTTTGTTACAGGTTAAAATCGGAGTAATAGAGATGTGCAAAAAGTGACAAGCCAAGTGTAGTGTATCAAGTGGAGTGAAGTGAAGTGTTATGAAGTGAAATTTTGGAAATGTTTATCATGGCAGCGTACAACGGTGGTCCGTTTTCTGAATGATAGCTACCATTGAAGGTAAGTGATTATATATATTATCTAATATATTTATAAATTATATTATATATTTATTTAATTGTTCTTTTATAAAAATTTTGAATAATTTTTTCAAATACGATACGACGAAGGAATTCAAATACGAATGAGAAGAACTTGTAGTTACTTATATAATTAATAACATAATATATAAATTACATTAAACTTACTTGCGGACCCCACGATACACCCACCATATACATAGCTCTGCCAGTGTGGACTCCATATCGATAATATTATTTGACAAATAACTAAAACAGTAATGCATTTAAATATTGTACCAGCTTAAGTTAATTATTGTAGTTTTATACTTTGATACTATATTTGTACGCACTTTGCTCTTTAATAAAGTTATTATTATTAATTAGGTTCTAGGCATTCTTGTCAGATGTACATTCTTATAAAGCAATATGTTTTAGTAATTATCTTATTTTTAATTATCAATTAATAAGTTGCGACCCAAGGTGTAAGATGTCACTGTTGTACAGAAAAAGGACATGGATAACACCTGTTCCTCCGTCACACTCGGGTGTAGCCGCGGGCTTAAACTAGTCTACAGACTATACTAATATTATAAAGGTGCAAGTAACTTTGTATGTCGGTTTATGTGTTACGCTTACAAGGCTAAACTGAACTTGATGAAATTTGGTATGAAGCAAGTTTGTACTCCAAAGAAGGATACTTTTTTTATACCTGATTGGTAATGTAATTGCTACCTGATGTTGACAGCTAATTACGGTCCCGTATTACAGTTAAGTCATCTCCATCCCCCTCCGTCATCAAGACCGGCGACGTAGTTTAAAAACTCTTCAGGATGATAAGGTGTGTGTGACGTGAAGGTCGATGACCTTTCTTCAGATGAAAATAAAACCGTATGGAAATACATTCCCAATTAAACACACTAAGCAATTTAACCAGTTTTAGGATATTTATTTGTAATTAAAAATATATACAATTAATATAATATTCTTCGATTTCGTTGCTCTTAAGCAATATCCTATTTTATTTTTATAATTACTAATGCCACGTCCGGTTTTTCACCGTGTCTTCGTACTATCTTCGTAAGGATTAAAGGCCCCGCTACACGGTCAAGTGAGCGGGGCGTGAGTAAAAGATGACACACACCTAATAATCGGTTTATAATACTTAGACGAATTAGCAAATGGGCTACCTGATTGTAAATGTAGCGAACCATAGACAGTGCAGAAAAGGACATAACGACCCCCTCCCCGAAACTAATATAACTAATACACGTAAGACCTACATGACATACTGTAAACTAGATATTTTCGTAATTTCCTACTGTTTACGTCCTACTGTCATACGACGAAATTCTTAGTATAATCACACCAACGAAGCACAGATTATTTCACCAATGTCATGTGTTATATAGATCTGTGCGGTCGAGAGGACTAAATCAATTAAATTTTTTAAGATGAACTATAAAATAAATCAAATCAAATAATTCTTTATTCGAGTAGACTTATAAGGGCACTTGAATCGTCATGATACAGTATTAAATAAAATGTAAAGCGGTTCCGAATGTAGATTCTACCGAGAAGAACCGGCAATAAACTCAGCAGTTACTCGTTTTCATCCCTTTAATTAGAGTCAATCAAATACAATTAAATTTATGCATAACAATTTTTATTTATTTTAATTTAATATTAAACACTTACCATATATGACATATTAGCAATTTTCTTTTTAATCCTAGAAGCATAGGTAGTATTTATTATTGTATCGTGTTGTCATTTTGACAGCGCCAACAGGACTGTATAAGTCGTCGAGTGTAGCCGTACCTTCAAATATCAAATGTCAGACACAATCGCGGAATTAGTATTAATTTATATGGACGTTAATTAATTAGATACGTTGGGAAGGAACTCGTTAATTTTTTTCCACCACTATTTAGATATAATGTAACCAGTAACAGCCTGTGAATGTCTCAATGCTGGGCTAAGGTCTCTTCTCCCTTTTTGGGGAGAAAGTTTTGGAGCTTATTCCACCACGCTGCTCTAATGCGGTTTGGTGGAATACAATTTCAGTGAAATTAGACACATGCAGGTTTCCTCACGATGTTTTCCTTCACCGGCAAATGGGCACGAGATGAATTATTATCACAAATTAAGCACATGAAAATTCAGTGGTGTTTGCCCGGGTTTGAACCCACGATCATCGGTTAAGATTCACACACTTTTACCACTGGGCCATCTCGGCTTGATATATGATTATGTAAATCGATCTGACCCAACTTCGTACGGGTGAAATTTAAATATTTATATTTTTTTTTGTTCAAAAGAAATACCACCAGTAAAGTGTAAGACCTATAACGTATATAAGATCACCTGTTTAATAACACGACCTGATTAATAACATCACCTGTTGTACATACCATTAATTATATATATGTATATATAATTAGTAATAATTGATGTTATATATATATATATATATATATATATATATATATATATATATATATATATACTGCTGGTCAAAGACCTCCAAAGGAGAAGGCTTGAAGCTCAGAATTGCAGAAAAGCCAATACCTTTTCCGACACGATGTTTTACTTCCATTTCACAAAAGTTGATCGCTTAAATATTATTTGTAATAATCAAGATTAAGTAAATAAGTCCCATAGAGATCCAAAATCGATTCCTCCTTCGGACAAAGCGACTAATTGACATTGCATCTTTGTGTGACGTCATTATCAAGTATGTGCAACACATATACATACAGTAATGAAGTAAACAGCTGAGCTAGTTAGACGTCGAGCGATTACGTTCAGAGGTATAATTAAAAAATTGGCCATAAACAACTAGTTCCTATCATCGCAATTGTTATACTACTGTTTATATATGTTAGCTTAATGTTAGTTCATCTAAGTAATTACTTAAGCTCCAATAGCTCAGTGGTACGGGTATGTAATGTGAAAGTTTTTTGATTCGTTTCTTGGGTTATTGCCATAAGCACTTATTTATTTATTTATTTATTAAGGATCTCCAACAAAGGATACACACTTACGAGTACATTACTTCGTGGAATAATATTTTTAAATATGTGTGCTCCTTCAATTAAAGGAGACCACAGCAAGCACATAAATAATGACTAAACAGAAATTTAAAAAAAATATAAACTAAATGTTACATAGACCATACTCAATAAAACATAGGAACTAAAAAAAAAGTAAACAGTAATTAAACTAAGACTAAATTGTGCAAAAGTGAGTTAAAAAATATATAAAAATAGCTACAAAAATTCAAATAACGAGTAATAATAAAACTTAAAAATAAAACCTTTATACAAAAAAAAAACAAAACATTATGTATTAAGAAACAATTTTTTAAGATATTTTTTAAACTTAGTTAATTCTGAGGTATATACATATATCCAAGTCAGTGTGCTGTTTAGAAAGCGCATTATATAGCCTGCAGATCCTTGGCAAAGCACCATAGTGTCCGAGATTTGAATTGGATATAATGTAGAGTCGAGGTCGTCCAGTGAAAAAAGTGCGTTAATCTTAACGGAATATCAAGGGTTCAAATCCGACTGAGTGATCATATATTGTCGTATGACTCTGCTACACGTGTATCAATGGCACACCTTATCGCATTGTCAGAGTGATATGCGAAATTGACTATTATAATCATAACATTTGAAGAATACATGCATCAAAATAGTGTGTCACTGTAAGTAGGTTTATGGCATTTCGCGAGTGAGATACTAAGTAAGTTTTCATAGCACTGTAGACTGTAGTTAATATTCCTCGAGATATTTACACATATGTGAATATATTAACTATTATCTATACAAATAAATAAATTTGAAGTGTCTCTCAGTGATTTCAAAATAACTGACCCTTTTTATGTTAATAAGGCTATTTGTGAGTTACTAAAACAACATTTTTTATTTTAGTTAACCGGTGCTACATAATGAATTAAATATTTTATGTCACGTATCATTCGAATAGGAATTATGTATTTTAAAATGGTAGATTATTATGGATTTTCGTCACAAACCGAATTCCACGCTGACGAAGCCGCGGATTTTGTCGCAGTGCTGACCAAGTTAAAATGATAAAAGTCATCTATACTATCTATAGTGACAGATTGTAGATGTCCCACTGCTGGGCTAAGACCTCTTTACCGAGTTGCTCCAATCTAAATTGATGGATTCACACGGAAGATTTTCATCCGACACATACAGGCTTCGTTTTGATGTGGGATTTCCCGGGTTTGAAGCCGTAATCTTCTATTTGTTACCTTAACACCACTAATCCGATTGTCATTAAATTCACCATGAAGGTAGCCTGTGACCTGGATAAGCAATTAAAGACACGTATATAAAATACTTATCGATGCGTGGTGGTTGGGTTTTGTGAAAGCCCGCCTGGTTATGTACTACCCACTCATCGCGTATACTACCGCCAAACAGCATACATAGTATTGTACTGTTCCTGATTAGTGTAGTAGGGTGATCACTCACCATACTACACTAGTGTAGCTGCAGACATAAGGAACATACCATCGTATTTCCCAAGGTTGGCGATGTAAGCGATGGTTATATTTATTAAAGTGTCAATTTCTATGGGCGGTGGTAACACTTACCATTATGTAACTCATTTGTCAGTCTGCTCACCTATTATAATAAATGAATGGAAACATACAGACAAATATAAAAAGATAAATTTTGAGCCGTGAAGTAACATTCAACGGAAATATGTTAATTTAATACAACTCATTTAACAAGCTTGCAACATTGAATTTATGTGATACCTTATAACTTACTTATAGTAGCTATGTAATAACTTAGGTGGTTTTACGGACGAGTGTCCAATTGGACGCTATAAATACCAATGCAATAAACTATGTTATATAGGATAAATTAGGTTAATACGGACTTATCATTTAAAAAACCTAGGATGATATATAATTATTATAAGTTAATTTGAACTTTTAACGATGTTGACTGAGAAACAAAGTACAATGATAAGTATATTTTTTTTTGAGAGCATATATACATGTATACTTATTTAGAAGAAAGAAAATTCGAACAGGCTCTTAGTACTTTTGAATTTTAATTACATAATATTGTAAATGCGAAAGTAACTGTCTATTTGTTACGCTTTTAAGGCTGAACCACTGAGCCGAATTTGATGAAATTTGGTATGGAGCAAGCCCAATCCCAAGAAGAAAAAAAATTGGTATAAATACCAATTTTTTTTTATTCAAAGCTACCACCGGTTCGTTACCGAAAATAATCGGCAAGAAATACTATAGTTACTCTTTTCCTCCAATGAAAATACATTGTCGACTGTATACAATTAAGTGTATACATATTTCCTGTATGGATATCAATGAATTGATACTAATATTATAAATACGAAAGTAACTCTGTTCGTCTGTAATTTCAAGGCAAAACCACTGAACCGATTTTGATAAAATGCAATATGAAGCAAGATTGAATCCCAAGAACAAACATAGGTTATTTTTTCCGTACCCCACGAGCGAAGTCGCGGGCGATTACTAGTACAAAATATAACTAGATTGTAAGACTTTGTGCGAACCCGTTTGAGTAGGTTAGGTACCTTTCTGGTTGGTCCCACAGATGCTTTATTCTACCGCCAAACAACACTACTTTGTACCTGCCATGTTCCGGTTTCAAAGCTGAGTGAGCCAGTGTAATTATAGACACAAAGGATTAAAGCATTCATATAGCATAGCGGTACGTTTACGTGTGAAGTTAGTTTCTATAGTGACATTGTATTAAAAATAGCTGGTAGATAAGTATAAATAAAAAAACAACACGCACATACAAAGAAACACACACATACAAAGAAACACACACACGTAAATTATAGTAATATATTGTTATTATTTAATTTATGATAATTTAGATGTTGTAAATTGTAATCGTGCATAGTTTACTGTAATCTTATATTGGTATTATGTCATATTTCATTGTCTCTTAATATAAACATAAACAATTATATACTACGACATGCTATATGTATATATTGCCTTATCTATTAATAATACTGTAACTTATACTGATCATATACAATATTATCAGCCGAGATGGCCCAGTGGTAAGAACGCGTGAATCTTAGCCGATGATAGTGGGTTCAAACCCGCACAAGCACCACTGAATTTTCATGTGCTCTATTTGTGATTATAATTCATCTCGTGCTTTACGGTGTCGGAAAATATCGTGAGGAAACCTGCATGTGTTTAATTTCACTGAAATTCTGCCACATGTGTATTCCACCAAACCGCACTGGGGCAGCATGGTGGAAAAGCTCCAAACCTTCTCAAAAAAGGAAGAGGGGGCCTTTAGCCCCGCAGTGGGACATTCACAGGCTGTTACGGTATACAATATTATCGATTATTAACTACAAAAAATATTACAAACTTCTAAAACGAAAAGTGAGCCTTAGAAACTAACCGTATTTCGTTTACGGTTAAACACATACCACGACTAGAAATTATAACACGAGCTAAAATTTTATATTAACCTCATTTTAGATATATACATAAAATATGACGGGTTTCGTTATAGACCTTTCTAGCTGCTGCTTTCAAGCTGGACTGGATAAACAGACAAGCTTATTGCAATAGCTATAGAAAATCCATTAATAGCTTCTGTAGGAAGGCTGTCTTACAGCAAATATAGCGTAGAACAGATAATATTATGGGTAACCTTAAAAATAATATATGGCTTTGAACCGTATTTTCGTACATTTCAATACGAAAATAAATCATTTACACTTGTAATATTACGAAATACATAAGTAAGTAAGGAGTGTCGATCTGGTATATTTCATACGATTAATGTTCCGTGTATTTGTTTACATTCAAAATTTGTAAAAAAAATTGGGTTTTAGTTACCCGAAAAAATTGTTATAGTTTTAACCATAAGTTATGAAGTACATGAAAATCAACCGACCGAGTTACCAATTGATTTAATAACAATGTAGACATATGTAATTAAGACATATTTTGAATTATATCATTTGAATCCTGGAAAATAAACCATTTAGTTTTATGAAGACCAGGCACCAGGTTAGCTCAAGAACCAGTGTCATGCCTTGAGACAACCGGCAACCGGAATTATCTCGTACTGCCATACGCGTTAGCTATAGGAGAGTAGGGGGGCTAGATCACCTTCGCCCCCCTGAGCCCAAGCAGTCATCGCAGTGGTTTTACTGGGTAAGAATCCCACATATCCCGGTTCCTACCCAAAAGGCCCGGATATCCTCCTGAAGGTTTCCACTGCGAACAAAAAACCAGAGCACGTAAGTATATCCGAGCTACTCCTTTGATTGAGGGTTTTTTTAAGGCGTTTCTTTAATGTGCAATCATCATTGTACGAATTTGGAACTGCGTTTCTAAGTAACAATTTGATCAATTTAATATTCAATACAACACTTAACATCCGGTATCAAAATGCGTCATCTTATTGATTTGGTTCCTTGGTTTAATTCTCTGTACCGGATGTCATTGACATATAGGAAAATTGTAGCAAAAAAATAATAATCATTCAATTCGATTGGATTCTTACCTTAATGTCTCATCTCCATTTGAGGAGGGATGTTCTGCCAAATGCTGCCGTTACTTACAACTCGCCCGGCACAGGTGTCTTCAGGAAGTCTTCGTACTTTGACGGGCTCGAAACAAATTATACATACACGAATTAAGCACATTGAAATTGGTGCTGAATTCATGTGTTCAACACTTAATCAGAAGCAAACATAATCCAAAATTAGAAGAATAGAAGTGGAAGTGTTTCATTAGTCTGTGACATAAATAAACTAAATAAATTCTGTTCCGGAGCTAACTATAAATAATTAGATAGCTGATAAATATCGGTGCCTAGAACACACTTCCATTTCAAAAATCAAAACGTTAAGCCGGCTCTTATTAACAACTAGTGTTCCGCGACTTCGATTGCATGTTAGGTAAGAGGGGGAAAGTTTTAGGGGAGGGGTTGTTATAAAAAGTGTCCTTTCTCGGGGGTCAAGCTCTTCGTATATTAAGGGCTAATACATGCATATGTAGACATCAATGCACCACCATACCATGGTACCGTTGAGAATATAGTTTAGTGCGAAAAGTTTTATCAGTCTTGGTACAGTCTATTCAAATGGCAGAAGTAAAGGTCAATTATATTTAGACCTTGAAATGACATCACATAATTAGTAAATAATATATCGTTTTTATTTTAGATTCGTGAAATAAGTTTTGTCCTTTCATGGGGTTCAAGCTTGCTTCATACCACATTTAATCAAAATCGCTTAGTCGGGAAAGCGTAGCCGATATACAGACAGACGGACTTCATTTCGCATTTATGTATAGGTTATAGGTTATAGTATAGGTTATTGACAAATGACTAGCTTTGCAAAGTTACCGCAATATCTTTACATTAATTTATTTGCTTGTCCGTTGATTGTAAGTGCTATTTGAATCTAGTAATCGCTTAAGAAAACGTTAGAAATTGCTTCGAAACTTTCATATTCATTTGACACTTATATTGAAGATGTATTATACATGCTTCTTCCACGCTTAAGAAAGGGTCGGAATTGAAGCTGTGACATTTAAATCGCTAGCCAAATCTCCATTTATATGTCTTCTAGTTTATAATATATAATAGTCTAATTTCTCAATTCCGAGGATCGTTTTATGTTGTATATTATTATATAGAACTTACAAATCTCTATATCTTTGTAGAATTCTATTTGTTCTGCAATAAATTATCATTAAACAACCGAATGAAAAAAAATGTTCAATCTACTTGGAAAACAGTATGAGGCCTCCGCTCCTTTCCGGCTTTTTGTAAAGTATTTTTTTACTAATAATGAGAAATGAAAGCGAAGACTGGCTTGTGGTAAACCACCTCTATAAATATGGAGATTGACTCATTAACCATTCCTTATATTGTCATTGAGTTTGTCAATAACTAGACAGCTGATAAATATCGGTGCCTAGAACACACTTCCATTTCAAAAATCAAAACGTTAAGCCGGCTCTTATTAACAACTAGTGTTCCGCGACTTCGATTGCATGTTAGGTAGGAGGGGGAAAGTTTTAGGGGAGGGGTTGTTATAAAAAGTGTCCTTTCTCGGGGGTCAAGCTCTTCGTCACGGTACATGCGAAAGTGATCCCGTGGCGCTCCACGTTAAGACGGAAAGGGTACCGCTGGTTTTTTAGTGGGTATTCCGATGTTCGGAGCGTACTCGGCGCCATGGACACCGGCGAGCTCCACATACCCCGTAACGCAATTTTCCAGCGTTAAAAAAAGGGAGGTGTCAAGCTCATAACAAATTTCATCAAAATCGGTTGTGTTCTAGCAGTGAAAGCTTAACAGGCAGTTACTTTCGCATTTATAATGTTAGTATAGATTCTCTATCTTGTAGTACCGATTCATCTTACGATATACTTTTCTAATAGGTTCTTATTACTTAATCAGTAGTTAACTGTGTTGGTCTAGTGGTTAGATACTGTACACCCCGTACACTGTACAGGGCTCCCATTTGGGTCAACGCTCTTAATAACAAGAGCAAAGCACTGATAAGGCGACCACAGCGAATCATGGCTACAAGAACCATCAGAGGATACCGAACAATATCCTTTGGGGCAGCATGCGTTCTCGCTGGTTCTCCACCTTGGGATTTGGAGGCGGAAGTTCTAGCCGAGACGTATTTCCGACGGTCTGAATGTAGACGTAATGGTCTTTACAGCGCAGTAGAGGAAAAGGAATGGAGGGCCAATAAACTTTCGATACTTATTCAAAAGTGGGAAGAGAGACTGGCGGAGCCCACTGCAGGCCACGCTACAATAGAGGAATGGGAGGAATCGAGACGCCACTTGATTGCAGCTGTAGGAGAAGATTTATCGCTACCAGCTTTGGTAAAGTCCATGCTAGAGAGCGAAAAGTCCTGGAAGGCGATGATAACCTTTTGCGATGGTGTCATGAAGCAAAAGGAGGCGGCGGAGAGAGAAAGGGAGAAAGATGCACTCGCAGACCCGATGCGCCGAAGGAGAACAGGGTACAGACGGCATCGCAACGCCAACTATTCACCTCCATGAAGAGAACCTCCGCAATGAAAAGAGGGAGTTCATTGCTTAAAGTATAGGGTCCCCCAGGTCGAGAAATATGTGAGCATAACCGGCACATCCCAACAGGGGTATTTAACATCGAAGGGTACGACAAAAAGAACAGCCACAGGTGGAGGCGCGGAAGAATGCGCAAGCGTACCCGCAACTTCGCCAAGTGTGGATCGCTGGAACCGTGGTGGTTTTAGTCGGTAAGAGTCCGACATAACCCTCCATGTACCATCAGATAAGGAGGGTAACCATAAGGATGTCCCCACGAAAAAAAAAAAAAAAGTCGTTAGATATAGCAGATCTCGAGGTTCTAGGTTCAAATCAAATAAAGTAATAAGTTATTCATATTTATGTCAAAAAATTATCACTAGTTCAGAAGCTAGTGCCACTAAATCGGTACTGAAATCACCTTCGAAGTTCTACTAGGAAAATAGGACATTATAACAGAATATATATTACAATTGAATGTCAAAATAAGATAGAAGGAATTTCAAAAAAATGAATATAACGGGTATTAATGTGTAACTTTACTTGACCTCTATTGACCTTTGCTTGCTTTGTGTATAAATTAAGTAAAATAAATAATGTTAAGTAGAGATATTCTTTTAAATGTAATATATATTTATTATCATATCATACAAAGCTGTATATATGGCCTCACAGCCATAACATAACACAACTAATGTGAGCGGATTTTGCTTGACATTTTTTTTTTTTAGAATAGAGTTTAAATTGCGTGTAATAAATCGAATTAGTATTTAAATTTTATAACGGTTTAACCACGGAAACATTTTTATTTAATGTTTTCATGAAAACATGACAATATTTCCCGCCATAGTTTCATTTTTAAACTAACATGGCGCCTTAAATCTTTACGACTCTACTACGAATCTTGTAAAAAACTGTTTTTTCATAGTTTGTACTGACTACTGGTTACAATTACTTTTTATAAAACTGTAATATATTGGTATCTCATAAATCATGCATTTATTATCTTTGTATAATACTACATATTATACAACAAAGTCCTCCGCCGTGTCTGTCTATCTAAACGCGATAAACTCCAAAACTACTGAACTGTGTATAATTTATTATGTTCTTGTAAAAATTAGCAGAAATATGATGATAAATATTGAAGATGTCGGAAAAAATCATATGCCGACTGAGAACTTTACTGAGGTGCGACCATTATAGCTATATATGTATAACGATAAAAACGTTTCATTTAGACCAGTATTCTGCTCGTGCAAAGCCAAAGTGTAGGACGTATTAGATAAAATATAATTTGTAAATGATAGAATTTAAAGAAAGAAATATAGCAAAAATCTCTTTTATCTTTAACAAGATATTCCTTAGTGAATTAATTGTCTTTAATTAATTTATTAAAGACACTTAACTAACAGTAATTTTTTAAGAAATAAATAAATACAGTGAAAGGAAAACAAGTCCACCAACTAAATGTACCAGGCGCTCATAAACATTTAGGGAATAATTATTATTTAGGGAAGAATTAATTCTGAGAATATATTTTATTAGACGATATAGTCATTTTAGTAATTTAAAAGAACTATTAATTAAATTATTTTCATAATTTAAGTATATATGTACGCAATAGACAATAAAATATTAATTTCAATAAGCATTTTTATTTAAATATTCATCTAATAGAAAAATAAATAAATACAGTGAAAGGAAAACAAGTCCACCAACTAAATGTACCAGGCGCTCATTAACATTTAGGGAGTTCTTAGTATGAAACTAGCGAGTACTTCCTAAACGGCTACGTTTGTTCCAATATCGTTCTCACGGTGCCTCGGTTTCTCTGAGCGGGTAAAAGCTGAGACAATGAGGGGTCATCAACCCGCCGGTCACTCAGATCTCCGATGTCTTTACATTTGTTAATACTTAGTCATTTATTTTTCGCGTGCTGAGTGATTGTACGCAATTGAAGAATTATGTTGTCAATATTAAAAATCGAATAATATATAAAATCGATTTTTATTTTGTGATTTATTTGAACAGCCACAGAAAAAATAAAATATAATTAAATATTTGGGGAAATAATGGAAGTACACTTACCTTTATTAAGTTTCTATGTTTGTTTTTAATTGTTTTAAATAAATCAATAAACATTTAAATAAAAACAAATATGAAATCTATAAAAAAAATAATGATGATTGAAAATAATGTATCAAAATTAAATAAATGTATACTTTATTCAAGATGGCTCTTACAAGCGTTTTTGTATTTTTATTTTACTTATTAAAGAATTAATTAATGAGTGGCCAGTACCGGTACCCTCTCAAATGCGAAAGCGAGTTTGTTTTTTTGTTACGCTTTCACGTCTTAACTTCTTAATCGTGAAAGATTTTTAAAAGGACCTTAATACCTCCTTACACACGCGCGGGAGAAGCCACGTCTGGAAACTAGTATCTTATAAAATTCTTCTTTTTATGTCTGCAGAAAAAAAACCCTCTCGTTTGACTTGCTTCTTATTCTTAAAGAGATTTTATCTTAGTCGTATTTCTGATCACTCGATGTCGTGTTTGGAAACTTGTCTAATCGCTTCCAAATTTGGTCAGTCGTTGAGTGTATGAAAGATCAAGTAGGCGTTTCTTTGACTGGCGTGTTTATTATCAAAATATTCATAACATTATGTAATATATATTACTGTTTCATAACATGCTACTAAATCTTATACTTAGACTAATGTGTTTTTTCATATGTATACTGTATTATAGTAAAGGAAATAGCCGACACAGCTTTTTTTAAATATTTTATTTTTTATTTTTAAAGATTAAAGTTATATATTATCAATGGGCTATGACGATTCGCGTTCATTAGCTCGTTAAAAATGAAAGTAATAAATATCAAATATGTCACTTATTAAATCAAATAAAAAATATTACTCAAATATGTAATCTTACAAGCACTTTTGAATCGTCATTTACAGCTTCATATATAAAGTAACGAACAAGATTATCAAAAACACAGAATCATCTAAAATGATCAATAATATTCATGCAGACAAAGCCGTCAAATTAAAACCATCCATTTTGACCAAATATATCGGAGCGGACATCGTCAAATACATAAGTTCATTCAAACGGTAATTATAATAGTAACAATGAAAGTGCCAGTGGTTTCTTAGCATCAAAAGTATTAAAAAATTAAGGCACACATTTTTCATTGTACAATACCAAATTCAATTTTAAGTTACAAACAGGTTGTTACATGTATACCACGCAGCATTTGACGTAGTTACTGTTATCTACTAATTAAACATAGATATGATAATTTAGTATAATTCAATTATTATATACCTTCCATGTAAATGAGTAGCAAAGAACTCAAATTACACTATCATATAAAATAACAGTTTCCGCCCGTTGGAGGTGGTAGGTATACAATGTCCTTTTCTGTACATCTATCGTAAGAAATATTAACCATTCCTTAAATCGCCAATGCGCCACCAACCTTGGGAACGAAGATATAACGTCCCTTGTGCCTGTGGTTACACTGGCTCACTCATCCATCAAGAAAGAATACTTAGTATTGCTGCTTAGCGGTAGAATATCTGATGAGTAGGTGGTATCTACCCAGACGGGCTTGCACTTTTTTTTTATAGTATAGGAAGGCGGACGAGCATATGGGCCACCTGATGGTAAGTGGTCACCAAACGCCCTTAGACATTGGCAATGTAAGAAATGTTAACCATCGCTTACATCACCAATGCGCCACCAACCTTGGGAACTAAGATGTTATGTCCCTTGTGCCTGTAATTACACTGGCTCACTCACCCTTCAAACCGGAACACAACAATACCAAGTACTGCTGTTTTGCGGTAGAATATCTGATGAGTGGGTGGTACCTACCCAGACGAGCTTGCACAAAGCTCTACCACCAGTAAATTATAGAAAGATCAAGATAAAAAGATAAGAAAAGATAGATCTGGATATATGAATAATTTAATAATGGGATTCGCATAGTTTCAGTTATGTATTTAGATTATTTTGGTATTGTAAAAGGGACATACTAATAAAATTACAAAAACACTGCCCATAGACAAAATTAACAATTTAATAATAAAATATGAGTACAATTAATTAATATTTTTTATGTCGAATTCGGTTAGTGGTTTCCGATAGATTTTTATTTCATATATCTGGTGGCTTCGGTTATGGTTACAGAACTCCATAACATAATCTGCTATTGAGAACTTCTTAATATCAAAATTTTAACAATATAAACATATATATGCTTAGTTTAAGCTTTTGCTATATGTTGGCATAAGACTTGTCCATATAATAAATAAACAGTTTTATTTGATATGGGCAATAATATAATACATATAAATAACCCAAACCCGACCTATGTATAACTTAGGCAATATGAAAGCAAATATAATCAAACCCACGCATCTTGAACTTTCAAGTAAATACGTTTAAAGGTCAGGTCATATTTATATTATCCATAGAAATTATAAATACGAAAATAATCCGTGAACTAGCGAACGAATGAAAGGTTACTTACAAATTATTAAAATATACAATTAAATAAAATTGAAGTCTGTCTATAAATTTAAAATACTTTTGCCGCTGCTACTTTATAATTAATATATTTTATATATATATAATTCAAATAGGTTATGTAAGATAAAATGGCAGAATTTTAAGGATTTGCGTTACGGAATTCCACACTGGCTATGCCGCAAATTCTGCTAGCTTTAAATATATTTATATATATACCTTTACCATTTATAACATCATAACTTACTTTTTAACACAACCAACTCGTGAGTAATATATGTTATTATATATGTCACCTATAGGGCTATTCTGTAAGCAAACTCGGGAACTCACCGCAGAAAACGGTCGTGAAATGTCAGAAGAGTGATATGCAATATTGACTTTAATAATTATAACATTTAAAGGATATACGTATCAAAATAGCGTAATTATAAATATATATAAGGCGTATTATTCTGTACAAGGTTATATAGATGATAAATAAACTTTATGTTTGTACTTAATTTTCATTCGTTAATTCACATTTTATATATCGTAAAAATTGTATATGATTATTACGTGTGCATGCTTGATGAAGGAAATTAACTAATTAAGTTTTTGCCGGTTATTCTAAGTACAATCTACTTGTAAGACTTTTTTTTTTGTTTGAAGTATATTTTTGATTAAGAGATCCATTTTATTTATAATACATATAAAAGATTTCGTGCTTTATAGTAACAATAGCATTACATAACATTGGTACATTTTCAGCTTTAATTATAAGCATATACTGTAATAGGATATTCTGTATATTCCAGGCGTGGTATGGACAAGGAGAACGGTGAAGGCGACGCGGCTGCTAAGCCGCCGCCAGATGGCCTGCTCGACCCAGCGGGGCTCTTCGGAGGTGAGAAACTTTAACTTCATAGCGACTGAGAAAAACTGCATATAAATCATAGGTCACTGTAATATATTTCACTTGGTGGTAGGGCTTCGTGGAACCCCATCTGAGTACCACCCACTCATAAGATATTTTACCGACAAACCGTAATACTTAGTATTACTATGCTCCGATTTATGGGTCGAGTTAGCAAACTACAGCCACATGGGACACCTTTTTTTTTCAACCCATAACCCGCTTAAGATATCGTCTTATCCAACCGAAAAAAATAACCCTAAAGAAAACTACAAACGGTTATTACAAATCTAGTTTAAATTCCTTAATAAAATAATAT
Source organism: Nymphalis io (assembly GCF_905147045.1). Classification (NCBI taxonomy): domain Eukaryota; kingdom Metazoa; phylum Arthropoda; class Insecta; order Lepidoptera; family Nymphalidae; genus Nymphalis; species Nymphalis io. The sequence continues at coordinate 4,600,569 of NC_065915.1, read as the reverse complement.
GTAATTCTGAGTATATAAGAGTTCAGCATATATCAGATACAATTCGCGAGTCAGCTGTTGTGTATTTAATGGCCTATGACAGAAGCCGTCACGCAAGTGCCGAGAATAAATGTAGAAAGTTTAAATTTAATCGCGTGAATGCGTAAACGCATTAAACGTACGTAAACAAACATTCGTTTGTATATAAATTTACATTAGAATAATGAAACGGAAAAGTCAAATAGTTCTCGTTCCATGTACCTAGGCTCTCCTCTTTTTGAGGAGAAGGCTTGGAGCTTATTCCATTTTATTTGCTCCAATGCGGGTTGGTTCCATGGTACCAGTAGCAAATATCAATTGCTGAGTATTATTTTGGCTGAGTTAGCCGGTGTAATATTCAATGTAATAATTATCAATGTATTGTAAATAAAAGTTCTGGATTATATTTTAAATTATTGTATGAAGGCATACTGGTAGATGGCTGTTCAAGGATATTGGCGCTGTAAGAAATAACCATTCCATACATCGCCAAAGCGCCCCCAACCTTGGGAACTAAGAAGTTATGTCCCTTGTGCTTGTAATAATTATCCTTCGAATACCACATTACTAAGTGTTGCTGTGTAAAAGTTGAATAACTCATGGGTAACAAATCAACTCAAAGTAAAAAATAATTGTATTTCAGCTGTAAATTCTAACTAATATTATAAATGTGAAAGTTAGTTTGTTTTTCGTTACACTGTAACGTGTTAACCACTTAACTGATCATTATAATTTTTCATACACATTGTGTTCGGTCCAGGGTAAATAACACCGGTCCGAATAACACGCGTGCGATGCCGCTGTCGGATACTAGTAAACTTTGAAATATCCGACTTCAAACAAAGATTGCATCAAACATCACGTTGTTTGTTTTAAATTACTTGTGATATGTTTGAAATCACATATATTTCTTGCTCTGTGGTATTGAAGATATCGACCGTGTTTTTGTTTTAGGCGGACTGGCATATGGGGCCACCTGATGGTAAGTGGTCACCACCGCCCATAGACTGGCGATGTAAGAAGTATTAATCATTTCTTACATCGCCAATGCGCTTGGGAAAGAAGATGTTATGTTCCTTGTGTCTGTAGTTACACTGACTCACTCATCCTTCAAACCGGAACGCAACAATACTAATTATTGCTAATATCTAATGAGTACCACCCACCCACCCAGGCTGGCACAAAACTCTACCACCTAGAATACTCTCTACATCTTCAAATTGCATCCTTTGTTTTATTAACAGAATTAACTAATGGAGCTTATAACATAGAACCAAAGACTCAGGTTGCTTAACCATAAGTATAATTGTTCTAAAATTAGTATGAGCTTACTATAATAAATTTATAAATATAGTTACGCTGGTAAAAATGTCGTTTAGCATTCTCTGTCTATCATAATTGTTTAGACAATCGAAAAAAAAAGACAGCATTGTTTAACTAAATTAAACAAAATTTATGGGTAAAGCCGTTAGTCATAGTAAACGATTTGTCTCTATCTGTCGTGAGTAATTTATCATATGAAAGACGAAGACAAAGCTTTATTTAACCATATAACCGCTACGCAACGTTTATGTTTACACATATTTTGTTATATTTTTAAACGTTTTTATTTATCATAGTTCTTATATTTGTTGAGAAATTATTTTAAAAATATATATAAAAAACAAATACTTTTTTTAAATCAGTTGAAATTTTTTTTTTAATTATCATTCGAATATCACAATAAAATGTATATTTAAACTGAAAAGAACTGGCTGTAAACTTTGTTATACATCTAGATATTTCATAATATCGTTAATTCTATTTAAAATCGTTGATCTGTTTCAATGTACATCCGCGACGTCACAAATTACAGTTAAAAGTAAACCCATAGCATGCCTTTCCGTCTTGTCAACATTTCTTCCTTACAATCTCGCAGTTTCAATAAAAACAAAACGTTGAACTTTAATCCTTAATTTATAGACAATAAAGACAAAAATGCAATAATCTAACCAACCATGGGTGCTCCAAGCCTGTCTCTTAAACAACGATCATGACCTATTTTAGTCCTTAATAAAAGGTAATACGGTTCAATCATTATATCTCTTACACGAAATACGGCTTATACCGTGTTAGAATAATCATCGTTGGATTTTCAACCATATGTCTAATGATATAAAGCTGTTTCGTTAATGATTTGCTTTACACCATAAAACGTAAACTCGCTACGAGGTCACTGCCCTCGCGTCTATTGCATTGCGAACAAATCAACTTATGCGTTTCATTTGACTTTTATTGCGATCGTAATAAGGTTGATTTTTATAATTTGATGCTATTTTCATTGTTTGTCAAAATAAACTTGAATTATTAGGGAATCTAATAATATGCTTGTTAAGAGTAAGACTAGGAATTTACTGTTTTTACGTAAATAGTAGGCTGATTCATGTTGCCAGTCTACGTACATACAGAAACATTTAAAAATAACTATCAGCCAATTTGTCGGTTATTATTTATTAGCTGGCAATATATTAAAAGTGTTTGACGATAATCTTTTTGGATAACACCTCATTTCTATTATGGTTTTTCACATTAGTAGTATGAACGTAAACTATGAATGTTTTATTTAATTTAATACTGTATAAACTATTCCAAATCTCTCTGTGCAATATTTCTGATTATATTTCTTGCTCATGTCATTAGGCCTGTTTGTCTGTTGACATAAGCAACACATACATAAAGATAATCTTATTGAGGTTAAGTATGATACGCACTCAGACATTCCGAGTAAAGATTTAAAAAATTCAATCTCTTATGCGTAATGTTGTTGCCAAAATCCCAAACTCTAAACGTAATTTTGAAAAAAATGTTCATATGAAAATATATTAAACATTAAAATGAGTAAGTTTAATAAATCTACTATCTGACACTGAATTAGAGTAATAAAATATAAAGTTTTTGTCAAGAAATTTTCATAAAAAACGTAGTGTTAAAAGGAGAGCATTGAAGTTTGTTGATCTTTGCCTGAACTTCCTTTAGTCGTTTTAAATTCAAACGAGGCGTGAAGAGACATCTTGCGGGCTGCCAAAGCGGGGTCGACTAGTGCAGAACATTCTTCCCGACTGTACTGGCCGTCGTCGCGTTTGGACTCTACTACCACTTACCATCAGGTGGAGTTATCATTTGCCATCCCGGCAAGTATAAAAAAAATATATCGTTCCATCGAAATGAGAGTAAGGGAATAGAGAAAGAACACTCTTGTTGGCTATTTGCCTTCGAAAACGGATGACCTGATGGGATTTGGTCAATATGACATTATTTAATTAATCAATTAAATCATGAGTCAAGTTATACGTTTAATAAAACAATGTTCTTTTTGTCATTATATAATAATAATTATTACAAAATTGTTTGTTCTATCAACGCACAACAAATACTATTGACTGTAGAGAGCTGTTTGTAGCAGGTTTAGGGAAATGGGAGACATTGTATGGAAAGTCAGGAAAGTCAGGAATTCACTTAAAAAAAATACACTGAAGAATCCAAAAGTAGATATTTGTAGTATATTTATAGTCTGTGAATGTCCCACTTCTGGGCTGAGGCCTCTCCTTTTCGAGGAGAAGGTTTGGAGCTTAATCCACAAAAATTCAGTGGTGCTTGCCCGGAAACCCACGATCTTCGGTTAAGATTCACGTGTCCTAACCACTAGGTCATCCCGGCTTTTTAAAGTATTATGTTTTAATTCCGTAAGAAAGTCCCAAGTGTAAGTGTGGTTTAACAGTTTAATGCTATGATTTTCAGATGACTGTGTGTGTATAATTTGTATGTGTGAAGTAGTTGAGTCGAATGTTGAGTTTCCTTCGTCCGTTATCTCGATATCAAATGGTGATATTGAATTTAAACCAATTTCGTCCGATTTCATTTTAATTGCATCCGTGCCAACAGTTTTATTTTACTAGAATGACGCATGATGAATATTACGCTTTCACTCCAATTTGGTATGAAGCAAGCTTGAATAATTACTTTTTTAAATCTACTTGGTGCTAGGGCTTTGTTCAAATACCTCTGGGTAGGTACCACCCACTTATCGCATATTCTAACTCCAAATAGCAATAGTCAATATTCTTTTATTCTAATTGGAAGGGTGGGTCAGTGACTCTTCAGGCACATAGGACATAACATCTTAGTTTCCAAGGTTGCATTGGCTATGTATGAAACGGTTAATGTTTCTTACGGCATATCATCTATGGGTTATGGTGACCACTTACCTTCCGCCTTCATATATTATTAAAAAAATAAACATTATTTAATATTACCTTTATAACCCTTTTCACTAGCCAAATGTATGTAACTTCCAAATAAACAAATCACATATTATAAAAAAAAGCCTGAGAAAAATTATATTAAGAACTGCGTTTCCGATTTAATTTTTTTTAAAAAAAACCCGGTTTTAAAACGTAATATCCTGTTACACATGCGTTATGAGATGAGTCATCTTTTGGTTTTAGTGTTCTCGTGTATTCCGATGCGATTGATCGTCGAGGCTATTACAAATATATGCATACGTTTATGGGTGTGAAATGGTTGTTCAAAGCTTCGTCTTAGTCTCATTTCGATTTAAAAAAAAGTTGCACTTTATGCTTCAGTTTTATAAAGATGTTTTATTCTAATGACGAAAAAACTGATACATTTTATCCCTTATATTGGTAAGCGTATTTTAATTAACAAATGTAATGGAATCTAAAAAAAAGAGTACCCAATTCCGTGTGAAATGTGTGCGTGGGCACTTGTCAGAAAATTTCTTCTTATTAAATAAATAATTAACCTTCTAATATTAAATGGAAAGTAAAAACTCTCTCATCTTAAAGAGATGGCGGGTGGCGAATTAATTGTATTTTTAAGTTTGACGAGCCGGTTGGCGTGGTTGGTAGATACTTGCCTTTCACGTCGAAGGTTGTGGGTTCGATTCCCACCCAGGACAGACATTTGTGTGCATGAACATGTCTGTTTGTCCTGAGTCTGGGTGTAATTATCTATATAAGTATGTATTTACAAAAGAAAAGTAGTATATGTAGTATATCAGTCGTCTGGTTTCCATAGCACAAGCTTTGTATAAGCTTAATTTGGGATCAGATGGCCGAGTGTGAAAAATGTCCCAGGATATTATTATATTAAGTTATAGAGAAGACGATTGAACTGGCTAAATGAAAAACAGCTTTGTTACACAAAAACATAAATAATAAATAAGGAGAAATAAATAAATCATATATTATATAGCTAAGCTTAAAGTTTTATATTAAAAAGGAAAAAGTTTGACGTTAAAAAACGGTTGATCACACATATTTTGTTACCATCACGACATCATCATGATTGCCAACGCTCGTTTAGAGATCGCCTTGAAGGAGACAGCACGCCTGCGAGCAACAGTGACTTATCTTTCGAGGGTAACTACAAATCAACTCAATAATTAGGTATGTTTAAAAAAAAAGAGAGCGACAGACCTAGGTTTACATAAACTTATTTTAAATTAAAATAATTCCTAATTTATTTATTATTAGAATATTATTGATTTATATATTTCTTTAATTCCGTTATATAAATGGATATATTTTATTATGTACTTATTTATTAACATATAGAATATACAAAGACGTTAGATATTAATTTTATAATATAATAAATATAGCTTACTGGTGGTAGAGCTTTGTGCAAGCTCGTCTGGGTATATTCTACCGCAAAACAGCAGTACTTGGTATTGATGCGTTCCGGTTTGAAGGGTGCGTGAGCCAGTGTAATTACAGGCACAAGCTACATAACATCTTAGTTCCCAAGGTTGGTGGCGCATTGGTGATGTAAGCGATGGTTAACATTTCTTACATGCCAATGTCTATGAGCGTTGGTGACCACATACTAAAAAAAAAACAATTTAACACAGATGTTAGTAACCTACTTTATCATGCCCCAGTTTTGATTCGATTTCGGTCTAGGTCAATATAGGTCAAGTTTAATAGGTCTAGGTTACTAGGGAAATGCTATTGTGACAATATGCTTTTCAAAAGTTACATGACAATTTGATAACATGCGATTATATTATTAAAAGAATATGTAATTGGGATTTTAAAGTTTAATTTTCCATGTAAACAATTAGAACACTCGATGGTAGGGTTTTGTGCAGGCCGCCCTAGATACCACCCACTTGTGTAATAACAGGAACATGGGATTTAACATAACGATGGTCCCATAGTTGGCAACGCAATTGGGTGTGCATGGTGCGTTTGGTGCGTGCTTAATTCTTCTTGTAGGGAATTTGTTCATCTGCCATTGTAAAAAAATATCCAATTGTTGACAAATAAAAATAATCCGATGCCCCATTAGGCTCCCAGTACTCCCATTATATTATAGCATATATTATAGCTGCTCACTTCATATACAACTCATGAAATATTGTCAGTTGATAAACGGTGATACTTTACTTTGTGGTAAGGCTTGCACGTCCGTCTGGAGAGGTACCACGCACTTATTAAATATTCTACCGCCCAATAGCAATACTTAGTATTGAAATATATGTTTTATATAATATATGTTTTATATAATATATGTTTTATATAATATATGTTTTATATAATATATGTTTTATATAATATATGTTTTATATAATATATGTTTTATATAATATTAATACTTAGTAGTTTGAAGGGTGATTGAGCCATTGTAACTGTGTAACAGTGTAATAGGCACAAGGAACATAACATCTTCGTTCCCATGGTTGGTGGCGCATTAGCTATGTAAGGAATGGTTAATATTTCTTGCATCACCAATATCGTGGTGACTTCTTAACATTAGGGGGTCCGTTAGCTCGTCCGCCTACCTATAACATTTTGATGCCTGTATTCTTTAAATGTTATAATTATTATATTCAATGTCGTATATCTTATATATCATGCATTTCTGTCATACCACGATCGTTTTCTGCAATGAGTTTCGTAGTTGATCGATAGTTTTATTGAAATAGTTTTTGATTCAATGCCATCAACACAAGCGTAATACTTCGGTTTTGTTCTGATGCACTCAAACGCATCACAGGCTAAACGTTTCTCAGGAATTCAAACTAGTATTAACCAGTATATGGTTTACCGTTACACTCACACATCGATGAGCTCAACCCATTATGTAAAGCTCACACATAACGTAAGCCATCAATCGCTCATAGTTGAGCTAAGAATTGGCAAATGAAATAAAAATCAAAACAAACTTTTATATACAAAATATTATGTTTAATCGGTTGACCGTTGAAGAATTCTTCCATCTATTTAACCCTGGGTGGTAAGTCAGGTTATGCTTACCATAAAAATTTATTGTTATCGAAACTTAAACCAACATATGAGATTTCAACTCCGTAGAATAAGAGGATGCAGTTCTAATTGATCTTGCAAGATTTAATCACAAACTAATAAAAAATATTTCTTTTATATAATTTAATTTTGGAACTTTTTCCTACAAAGACACGTCAGCCCCATTGACATTTTTAACATTAATTATTTATTTCTATTTGATAAAAATCAAAGAGTATTCTAGCAGATTCTGTAATAGGATCTGTTAAAAATAATAAACATTGCAAGTTAAATAAAAGCATGTAAAAAATAAAGGCGTGTTCGCAATCACTAATTTTAAGTGTATTTATGTCACGCTTGTGTGATGCTTACATGACGTAAAACGATCTAAGTCATGAGTACTTTGCAGCACTGTAAGTTCTTTCCAATCAAAATAAATAAATACAAATGTGAGTTTATTTGTATTGTTATTCATGCATTCACGATTTAACTACTCAACTAATTTTCATGAATTGCATACAAAATTGATAAGGGTACAAAAAAATAATTTAATTTTACTTGCAAACTGAACGATCAAAAGCCTCTATAATGACTCAGAATAAATATGAATAAAACGTACAAAATTAAAATTAAAAATATAATCATTACCCACGCTTTGGGGTATATTCATATGATATATAGTGTATTGACATGTATTTTATATTTTCAGCGTATTGGGGTCGAGATGGCGCTGCAGGCGGTGCAGCGGCTCAGGCACAAGCACAGGCGCAGGCGCAAGCGGCACTCTTCGGCTTCGGATCGCGATATCCACCGCCAACCACGCTCGGTGTCGCCGCCAACCAAGCTGCTTCCCTTGGACTCCATCCAGCTGCGAGTAAGTGTTGAAAAAGTGTATTATTTAAATGAAATGAGACGTACAACCCTAAGAAGTAATAAATGAGAGACAAAAAATAACATTAGTCTTTACGCAAATAATAATATGAATAGTTATAAGTCACTAGCATAGTTATTATAATAGAACTACACAGTATTTAAAACTTTTGGTTAAAATTATACGTTTAATTCACTAACATTAAACAATCCGACATTTTAAAATATGGTGGTAGAGCTTTGTGCAAGCTCGTCTGGGTAGGTACCACCCACTCATCAGATATTCTACCGCAAAACAGCAGTACTTGGTATTGTTGTGTTCCGGTTTGAAGGGTGAGTGAGCCAGTGTAATTACAGGCACAAGGGACATAACATCTTAGTTCCCAAGGTTGGTGGCGCATTGGTGATGTAAGCGATGGTTAACATTTTTTACAATGCCAATGTCTAAGGGCGTTTGGTGACCACTTACCATCAGGTGGCCCATATGCTCGTCCGCGTTCCTATTCTATATAAAAAAAAATGTAATACTAACAAACGAATAAGCGATATTTGCGATCCATAAAGTATTTAAAGTAAGTATTAAAGTGAGTATGCGATTGCACTGTAGTAGTTCTCCTTTATAAATCACATAAAACTTAAATTAAGTCAAAAGTCAAAAATCTTTACTCAATATAGAAGCGGAAACCGTGAAAAAGTAGACATGAGAAATACTTTATGGTGTTATAATTATAATTTATGGTGATTGGGGACGATCGTATCGCATAAAATAGTCATAGGTTGTTCTTTAATTGGTATTAGAAGTTGTTTAGTGACTCGAAGGAATTCGTAACTAGGCGGTAAAATTAAAATATCGTCAAAAGTTTGTAACGGCTGATCAAACTATTGATACTAGTGTGAATGATTTCAATAAAAGTTTTTAGTTTTTTTTTTTTTATATTTATAGCAAATTAAATTACGTCACTGTAATATGGCGCGCCTGTGAGGAGGCCATGTCCAGCAGTGGATTAATGTGGGCTGAATATGATGACTGTAATATGTATTGCATAAAATTTTAAGTCCACATCGTAAATAATGTATAAAATTGAAATTCACAAGAACGATCACGTATGACTTTAAAGGTTATCTTATTATAGAGGTTTACGTGTTATTTAAAAGATTCATAGGCGACGATTCATAGGCTGTCTCGATAACCTTTAACCTGCGGCGGCTAGCTTATTAGAGACTCCTCCAAATTCTGAAATCATACCGAGTTGGGCCAGTAAAAAGTTAACAGGTTGTTCTGTCGAAAAATTCTTAGCAGCCCGGAGTCTGAAAGTTGACAGTGCTTACAATTCCGTACCTCGCAAAACACGTAAAGCCGTCGGTGCTGTTCCTGGAAAATCATCCCATCTATATATAAGAATGAGAGATTACATAGTATACAGTTTGTGCACACACATCTCCTGTGCGATTATCGCAAGTAATCAAGATCATAACAAGAATCAAAAATAATATTACATATATTTGTACAATATAAGACTAGCCGCTGTGTAGGTACCGTTGTTTATACCTAATCTCACGAGACCGGAGTCCTGTTCGGTTTCGGTTATCGCACATGTTGCGATTGTGAAATGTATTCAATTTTTTACATACATATTTGCTTCTACAGAAGTATTCACCGCGGGCGCGGGAGAAAACCGCTCCTCGAGTTCTTAGCTTTATAAATTTAACGCCTATGATCAGAATAACCATTAACTGGTGATCAAGTTCGTTTTTCTTTCTGTTATCAGTAAATCAACATTACGTAGTGATGTTTCATCATAAGAAGGTCAAGACTCAAGATTAATCGACAAATACTTCAAAACACTCTACATGTAATCTCTACATATGATATATCTAATTGTCAATTGTACTCGTGAACACTTGGAATTTTTACCAGATGACGTTTCTATATCCTTATAACTATCCTATATAAAATCTTCAATTCCTTATGTCCAAAATGTGTCTCTTGTCTGATTTCGGTCACGGAGGTCATTTTCTTTTTATATAGTAATAAATAAACAGACGGTCAAATGGCGCTGTACAAAACCCTTGTAGGGTTGAAATTAAATATCCTAAAAAAAAAAAAAAAAACATTTATAAATTTCCTCTGCCTAGTACGCTGGACGTATAAAAGTTCAAATGTGTATGCAAACACATGTGCACAAAAAAAAAAAAAAAACCGACGATACCCTTGATCAAGGTGGGCCGTTACGAGGTCGCTTACGCATATTTCTCACCTTGGAATTTTACACAGGAGGTTTTGCTTAAAAAACTACGTCACAAATACATAATCTATGATTGGACGTTTAAATGTTGTCTAATGTCTTACGTGTCATACATTAGCTAATCTGTAATCGTGCTATGTAAGTATTTATATACAACTAAGCTAATTATAAGTTTAATCACGTATTACATTAAAGTAAGCTAAGCATTATCTGTATTTAGAGGTTGCCTGAATCGGAGCCGGATTTACTAGGTTTAGAGGTCCTGCAACTAAGAAGCCAATTATTAATTGAGCAAAAAAAAAAAACGTTACCGCATTTTAATGTCTTTCAAGATTCTCTCTAAAAAAAGTTTAAAGCGCATGTGGGAAAACCTTTCTCTTGGTTAAACCAAAAAAAAAAAAAAAACAGTCCTCAGGTCTGAGGTGTCTATTTCCGAACCGGTAGTAGATTTTTGACAAGCAAGTGAAACGCTGATATATTGAACTTGTATATTGATATATTTGACTTTGACTTTTGACTTGTTGAGGCTTAGAGGTTTGCCCTTCTTTATATCTATGCCCTGGGCATAATTACAAGTATAAAAGTAATTTGTGATTAACGAAGGCTGATATTTTCCGTTTTCCGTAGGTGCAGCATGGTGGTCTATGGCGTCGCATCTTGCAGCACAAGATTACCTAGCTAGGCTGCAAGCTTCGGGACTGAACTTTCCCCCACTGGGTGACCCTTATGCGGCCTTATCCGCTCTATCAGGTGCTGGTATGAAGCAGCCCTCCAAACCTGTGAAACAATCCAGCAGAAGCGAAAGGTACATATTATGTTTCTTTAAATACTTATGGCTTAATGGCTATGTTACAAAAAAAACAAATATATATTGAGAGCAATATTTATATAACCTATTCCAATGGCAAATGGACTAAAGATAAACAAACCTTAGAATTACATATTCCATGCGATTGGCTCATAGCTCTGCTATGCTATGCACTACAAGCAGTTCTTGGTTAATATATCAATATTTATAATACAAAATCATTCCACTTAACTAGTTTATTAATATAAGAAGATTAGTCTATTGTAATACCATAGATTATTTTAGATAAAGGTCAAAAATATTTGATTTTCTTCACTACTCCTGCTGAGGCTGTGGTGCTCTTGGAATGTACACTAATATTTTAAATCTCCTCTCCCTCCTCTCCCTTTTTGAGGAGAAGGTTTGGAGCTTATTCCACCACGCTGCTTCAGCGCGGGTTGGGGGAATACACATATGGCAGAATTTCAGTGAAATTAGACACATGCAGGTTTCCTCATGATGTTTTCATTCACCGTAAAAGCACGAGATGAATTATAATCACAAATTAAACACATGAAAATTCAGTGGTGCTTGCTCGGGTTTGAACCCACGATCATCGGTTAAGATTCACGCGTTCTTACCACTGGGCCATCTCGGCTTTTTGCTTTTATATTTATAGCTTACAATAAATTTAAAATTTCTATTTAATTTATGATAGATTAATGTTCACAGATTTGTATTTCTTAATAAACAAATAAACATAAAATTCAGTTTATACAGCAGGTCTGGTCGAAGCAGTACATCGTCTAGCATGTCCACAAAGGATAAGAGTCCAGCTACCAGCACCTCTAGCTCTCAACCCAATATGGCGGATTGGGGTAAGTTGCACTACATATCACCAACTAATATCACATAATTTGTGGAAAGTTAAATAATATAATTAGTGTTTTCAGCGCGTTTCAATGCTCTGATATCACAATAACTTATATATCTTTGCCAATCAGAATGACACTTGGTTTAGATCAATTTGATAATTGGTAACGATGAATTGGTCTAATCATTCTTATTATAAATTAAGTTAGTGAATCTTCATTTGATATTTACAAAAAATCACAAATTTCTTTCTTAGTGCGCATCTGTATTACAAAACGAAGGTATCCAAATTATTAATTTACATGTATTATATTCAAACTTTACTTTGAGAGTCAGGCAGAGCATTTACGGGGCAGGGTTTAGTGCAAGCCCATCTGTGTAGGTACCACCATGTTTCGGTTGAAGTGCATAAGCCAGTGTAACTACATATATAACATAACATCTTATTTTCCAAGGTTGGTGGCGCTTTATCGATAAAAGTGATGTCCATTAGCGGTGGTGACCACTTACCATCAGGCGGCATACTCAGTCCGCCTACTCTCATGTTTAATACCCACTGGAAATGATATTAATCTTAATTAAACCATCAGTTTTTACTTGTTTATGATCATGTAATAAAAATGTTTGTTGTTCCAGGTGCCAGCTACGGGTTCCCGAAGACCTCGTCTCCATCGTCTATGCCCTCCCAGTCGATGTCCAGCCTCGCGTCACTGAACAACCTCGCGCAACAGCCCCTCCATTCCAAACCGAATAAACCGCAACATACTCAATCTTCCAGTCAGTTATATTTATTAAGAAAAATAACATTTATATGACCATTTTCATATATAATATTGATATAAATTACTAATAATTGCAGTAACTACTCAGTTGCTTGCCGTGCTTTGTCTATTTGAATAAACAATAGTATTTAGATTTGATATTAAATTGCTAGCAAATATAATATAATACAAATGTAAGGATATTATTTAGAATATTTATGTTTTAAATTAAAATAAAATGATTTTTAAACTTTCATAAAGGTAGTATTAATAAAAAAAAAGAGCAATGGTTGTCCTTTTATTATTGGACATAATTTTCTGTGACAATTTGCAGCTTTATTCGAACTTCAGCTAGTTTTCTCATTCATCCAATTTTCAGGCAGCATTGTTTTTTTTTTTACTCTTATTAGGCCAGCGTTTGACCATTGACTTGCCTGATGTTAAGCATTAACACGGTCTAGGATGTAGCAGCTTGCATTAGTACATTTTATTATATATTTATTAAACCTTATACTATTACCTTATTGAATTAATTAATTTTCTAATGGTACATGGCACAAAACTCGATTCGACTTAAATAAATAAATAAATAAATAAATAAATCTTCTTATATAAATAAACCACAATACATGATGGTGATAATGAAATGTACATAAAGTGTGAGTTTATTAAAGTTGTGAACCATCTCCGCGTTACAGGGAAGAGTGGGTCCAGCAAGGACAAAGAGCTGATGCTGGCGCACGCGCACTCCGCCTACCACGCCGCGCTCGCCGCGCACAAGGGGAAGGTACCGCCACCACTACACACCACACCACTGTGATAAAGAAATTTTAGAATTAGACACTCCGGGCACAAAACAAAATCTGCCTCTTAAATTTGATGACATTATATCGTTAATTAGTTATTGTGTTCAATTAATGTTTCATTAAATTATATATTTTTTATAATACTAATCTTCTAAAATCAGCTAATTGTAATTGAGGTGTAGTGTACCGATGAAAACATTTTATTTTAAGTACAGTTGATCTAAATCTGTTGAGTCATATGTTATTTTTTATTATGAGTTAAGTGATTTGAAAGTTATATTAAGTATAAATTAGTTACCACGGAGGAGTAGATAAGAGGATGTTATACACTAAATATAAAGCCATTTTATACACAATTTTTATACAAAACCATTTGCATTATTGGTAGTGAACAGTCTTTTGTTTCAAAAGTTTTGTTAAATTGGAATTTAATATTTGACTCGTATATAAACAGCTCTGCTAACCTCACACCAGATGCCTCTCAGTTTTAAATAATATTCTCTTGAAAATTGAAATGTTAATTTGAGATATTTGTTTCAGAATATGTCCCCACTGTACCCATTCGGGATGGGGGGAGAGAAAGACCGTAGAAGTGGCATTGACTCTCTCACAGGTCTACCGCACACCATTCTAAGGTAATATATAATAAATATTGCTTATACACATATATAAGGTGTGTGGTCACTCACACATTAACATTATTTTTGGACTGACTTGACTTTAAATGGAACCTGATAGGTCTATGTTAGCTATTATAGCTAACTCCCGAGGTCCCTGGTTCGAATCCCGGATCGAGCATATAAAAAACTATGGGATGGGATTTTCGGAAGAAAAGTTACTAATTGAGAGAGAGTGCACTTGTGCTTTGCCCTACACTTGCACTTGTATTGTCGATAGTCGGATAGTTGCATATACATATATGTAATTTGTATGTATTATTTTGCTTTATGTAATATTTTATTAATAATCTTATCTTGTGAATGTTAAACTGTCAAAATTAAGTATGACTTTTCTTTTATCAGTGCTGCTTTGGAGGGAGGGTGAGTTTATAAGAGATTAAAATACATATAACACATGTTGTGTTAACTGCCTCGTTGGTCTAGTGTTAACGTGTAAGGCCGCACACCCGGAGGTCTAGTGACTATGTGTAAGGCCGCATACCCGGAGGTCCTGAGTTCAAATCTCAGGTCGGACAAAGGAGTCTGAATTTGGAAATATGTACACTCCCGTGCCTCGGAAAACACGTAAAGACGGTGATCCTGCGCCCGAAATCTTTCCGGTCGTGTCGGATTGCCGTCCCATCGGATTATGAGAGTTAGGGAATAGAGAGTGCACCTGTGTTTGCGCACACACTTGTCCACTATAAAATGTCCTGCGCGGTTGGGTAATCTCTCTTGAGATTCGTCGCCTTGGCCGCAATCGGTCAGAAGTTTTTAATGTTATACGTTTTGATTCCCAATTAACTATAATAAATAAATATTATTTGCCTTCTATTGTTACTAAATGGTCCACATGATTCTATATTTAAATTGTGAATATCAGGAACTACCAATACCATTCGAATTCTATTCGCTCTTAGACTAAGTGAAAGGTTAATAGCTTCAATAAACGGATTATAAGCTATGTAAACAAAAGCTACAACCACAGGGAAGGCAGTTATAACTATAAATATTACCTATAATGGCAGACTTTACTATTACTGGTGGTAGAGCTTTGTGCAAGCTCGTCTGGGTAGGTACCACCAACTCATCAGATATTCTACCGCAAAACAGCAATACTTGATATTGTTGTGTTCCGGTTTGAAGGGTGAGTGAGCCAGTGTAATTACAGGCACAAGGGACATAAAATCTTAGTTCCCAAGGTTGGTGGCGCATTGGATATGTAAGCGATGGTTGACATTTCTTACAATGCCAATGTCTAAGAGCGTTGGTGACCACTTACCATCAGGTGGCCCATATGCTCGTCCGCCTTCCTATTCTATAAAAAAAAAAAACTTGCCAATGTCTAAGAGCGTTGGTGACCACTTACCATCAGGTGGCCCATATGCTCGTCCGCCTTCCTATTCTATAAAAAAAAAAACTATGTGAATTATGTATCTATTTACATATTTCCATCATATTTTCAATGGGAAACAGTAATTGTCTTTATAGTCAGTATATTGTATTTTATACTTATTTTATATTACGCTGTTGTTTTCCTTAAATAAATAAAGAATTATTTTTCTCTATCCTGCCCCGCACGATTTTCCACGTGATAAATGTTACTGTTACCCCCGTGTGTCGCTATATAATCTATGACAGACTATAAATTAGCTATATACATAAAGTAAATAATTCTACGTCATATTTCATATCCGACTCGTAGACACTGATTACCATTATGCTTCAAATTAATATAATAGTATTAATATTTAGTAGTATTTTTTATATTAACATTTAAAATTATAATTTCAGTGATCCATCGTCGGTGCTGGGTGGTGTGAGACTGCCTCCAGACACGGAGATTATTAAATACACGTCCTCATTAGCCGGACCCAAGGTATTACTGCACACACTACGTAGTAGTGCGTGCGTGCGCGTGCGTTCGTGCGTGCGCGTGCGTTCGTGCGTGCGTGTGCG
Organism: Nymphalis io; assembly: GCF_905147045.1. NCBI lineage: Eukaryota > Metazoa > Arthropoda > Insecta > Lepidoptera > Nymphalidae > Nymphalis > Nymphalis io. The sequence continues at coordinate 4,584,283 of NC_065915.1, read as the reverse complement.
TTCGTGCGTGCGTGTGCTTGCGTGCGTGGGTAGGCGAGTGTGCGTGCTTGCGTGTGTAACAAGGTGCGATGTCCACAGTCGCAGCCTGGCTCGACGACGCGCGGCCGCAAGAAGACCATCTCGCTGGACCCGCCGCACGTGTCCGTGCACCCCGCCGAGCGCGCCAGCAAGAGGCAGAAAGTGGTACGTTACGTTAAACTATTATTAATCTGTATTTTATCATTAAAATACAGATACTGTTTAAATGTTATTTTTAATTTAAAAAAAGATAGATATTCCATGTCCAGTAATAATATATTTTATTATTAATGTTTATGTGTTGATGAACCACTCTGAAATATTTTAAAATATATTATACGTATATATTAAAAATGTATGCAGCGTTAATTAGAATAAAAGGAATAATTTAGATATGTCGAAATAATAAAAAAAAACACTCTCGACTGTTTCAGGACGAATACGGTAACTCCCGTTCGTCAGTGGAAGTGATCCGGTTACCCAATAAGCCGGAGCGCTCCGGAGCCAACTCGGTCTCCGGAACTCCGCCGCCGAACCTATCTGATTACGCAGGTGACAAATTCATTTCACACTATTTCACATAAGTTCGCTTAGTGCTTAAAAATCGCCCATAAAAACTATTAAAAATTTGAGTTAAACATGTATGACCATATATAATGTTTGCTTCAGGTATATCTCGGGAGTTACTACAAACTATAGCCAGTCAAAGTGGCGTCAGCTTAGCAGCATTGGAGCGGCAGCTGGCCGGGTCGGCGCCTGCGTCCGGTAATTATAATGATATTTAAAAATATATTAACTTTTTTTCAGTTCATCGATAATCATAAAATAATATTTTATCTTTACTAATAACTTTAATTCTTATTTTAGAAAATCATTAAGTGATAAGTACACTACACAAAATAATAGCCTACAATGCGATAAAATGGTATTAGAGAAATTTTAATATATGTAGTTAAAATAATATACCGATTGCTATTAACATTTTAGACAATTCTTAAATATTTTAAAGTTCTGTTTCCAGATTCTGGAGGTCTGAATCTGAGCACGAAGTCTGGTCATGAGGACGCTCCACTGGACCTAGGTCTGAAGACTGACGACGACGCCCCACTCAACCTCTCGCTGAAGCCAACGCCACGTGAGTATCTTAATATTACTGATCATTTATTTTTTATAGCTATACTACATTCATATAGCGAAACGAGCAAAGATTAACAAGCCTTAGATATAGCCTTAGATAATCCGCGCGGTTTGCTAATAGCTCGGCTATATTAAGACTCTACTAGTTATTGATTGATATATCTTTATTTATCTTCTAAATCCACTCATTACTTTACTTTTTCAAAGTTACAATAACAACTTAGTCGCCATTTTATCACGAATCCATACTGAATACCATAGATTATTTCAGACTCCGATTAATGAAGTGAAGATTGACTCGATTGCAAGTGGTTTATATAACTTTACTCTTGAACTTTACCGTTGAATTGACTATAGTGGTCTCGTTATTATTATTTATTTTTTACACATAAAGATAATTTTAAAATTTAAATATTAATAACTGCCTCTCGTTGTTGTTGATTTTATCAATCTTTCTACATCATTGGTATAGATATCTGGCTGCAGATGTTCTGAGTCCAAACTCCTGGTTGGACCGATAAAATGTTGTTGGGTTTTTCTGTAGACAAATTATAAGTAGTGACCCAGAGTCTAGAATTTGTGAGTGTACTCCTTACTTCTGGAAGAACGAAAACCGTTTGTCCTGTTCCAGGACACTTTCCAGTCATATTGAGCTTGCCCATTTAAGATTGGTCGTCATCATTGTCAATCGCTCTACATTAAGCAAGTTATCAAACAAGTAGTCCATTTACTAATATATCAGGCTTCAAAATTTATATTTAACGTTTCAGCCAGCTCACAAGCATCAGACGCACTCTCACGACTCACCTCACTGAGCAGCTCACTCAGCGCTTCGAATGATAGGATATGTAAGTTATCAAATCAAATTCTGTATTCAAGTTTTGAATCGTTATTTTCATAGTATTTAATTAAATGTAAAGCCAACCCCTATACTACAGTTATAAAAATATATTGGATGTTTGGCATGTCTGCTTCCTATTGTCTATTAAAAAAATATCATCTTACATGAAAGCATATATTAAATAAAGTCATGCATTTTATGTGAAAAAACATCATAAGATGTATTGCGATGTTAACCGTGTCCGTAATTACCCGTAAGTTACAAGTGCCCCCCCCCCAGCGCGCCGCAAGCCGGGCGCCAAGCCGCGCCGCGTGGCGCCCGAGCTCAACGCGCACGTGGCCGACTCGCCGCGGCCCAAGTCCAGCGGCAGCGAGGACAGCGAGTGTGAGTACCCAGCCGCAGCCCGACGTGGGATGTCGTACCCCCCACCTGCTATATTTAATAACGATTCTAAAACAAAAAGCCTCCGTCTAGTATATTATGCTTATTATCGAATTAATAAATATGGAGACATTTTTGGCTATTAAAATTGCCATGATCATTTGTCATAAATAATCTTTCTTATATTAATTCCGAAGATTGTGAAACATTTTATATGTAATTTAAATATTTAAGGAAAGTGCTAGGACACAAAATGACGTAAGATTTGATCGCAGCGGTCCCCGCCTGGCCCACGCGGGAGGGCAGACCTCGTAACTTGGGTCGGGGAGTCAGCAAACCCAAGAAGAATACAGTGGCTTCTCTTTTAGCGCAGAGCAGAGCGCTCGGACTGCGACCTGCGCTCGCGCAGCATCTGCTGGCCGAGACCGACCTGGTGCGTCTCATTCCTTCTCACACTAATTGTATAGTCTTGTCCTTATCAATTCGTAAATATTATATAAAAGATAATTATAATAATAAGATAAAAAATTAAAATTTCTATTTATACGGAATATATTATATGAGAGTGGAGTTTAATTAAACATATCTTGTTTACATTCAAGTGAAAAAAGCTGAGCAAAAACCGACCAGTGGTCAGTCGTTGCAAATAAATACTGAATTTATTGTATTAATTCAAAGATCTTGTATATACAAAACACATTAATTTCACATTTAAGTCGAGTCTTAAATAATATATACATTTTGTTGTTTATATTTGGTTGTATTTTTCATTTTTAAAATAGTATTTTTTTTAAATGATTGATAGTCTGTTGAAAATAACTTTTCATGACATGTAATAAGCAAGCTTTGTGAGCAATTATGTGTGTGTGTGCAGGACAAGTTGCGTGCGTTGCTGTGCGAGGGGGGCAGCACGGACTCCGAGTGTCCGTCCGACAGCAACCCGTCCGACTCTGACGCCAGCGACGGCGGCCGCCGCCACGACGCGCAGCTGCGACTGCCGCTAGCTCTCGGTGACCACTCACTCCTACCACGCACCCACAATAGATACTATTACTTTAGTGGATTTTAATGTCATAGTCTTAATAATATGTATTTTAAAATTTGTTTTTTGTTCAATAACTAATATAGTAAAATTTATGATACTTTTTTTTTATTTTTATTTTGAAAGTTATATTTGAGGAATTTGCATTATTCCCAAATAATACCGTTAGACATTTCACATATCGCGAGTTCTAAGTATGTTGTGGTCAGGCTGGAAGCGCACGACGGTGATCAAGGGGCTGTCGCGGAACTGCAACATCAAGGGCGACGTGAGCTACAGCGCGCCCGAGCCGCACCACCACGTGGTCGTCAAGTCGGCGCACGAGCTGCAGGCGGTCGGTACCACCGCCTTATGGCACACTACCTTACACAAAACGAACATGCTAATCTATATTATATACTTACGACTGTATCGGTGGTCAGTGGCTAGATATAAGATCCCGAGGTTCTAGGTTCAACCACCAAGTCCAATAAAGAGTTATTGGGTTTGTCTGTTGAGTCTAGAAGTTGGAAATATGTCGTGCTTTGGAAAGCACGTAAAGCCGTTGGTCTTGCACCTGAACTCTTTCCGATCGTGTCGGATTGCCGTCCCATCGGAATATGAGAGTGAGGGAATAGATTGTAGACCTTCGTAATAGATAGACATACTTACAGTTTAATATATATATATATATATATATATATATATATATATATGATTATGTCTTGAAATAACACGTTTATTTTCCCTTCAGTTTCTAGATGCGAACCCCAGTCCTCCGCTATCGCGTGACAACTTCAGCTTTAGCGCGCGCACGTTGCTGGGCGATTACCTGCAGCCAGCTGACGGAGCAGAGCCGCTCGTGCTGGGAGAGGCGGAGATTATCAAGCGGTCAGTTCTGGACTTAATATATGGAGATATTGAGTGCTTTGTATACTCCTAGCATGGTTTCATTCAGTTCGTAAATCCTAAATCATAGAACTAACATATAGGGATTTTAGACGATAGTTAACAAATTTATTCAATAATTTAAATTTCTAATTAAATTAAGTTGTCTACTTACGAGCGGCTAAGTTATGTAACTCGGATTATACTATACTCAGATGTAGCGTAAAAGATATATTAATATGTCGGTCTGATGATATTACGGCCAATACAGGTCGCCTGTATTAGTGAATTATAAAGTTTCGCTCGGTGGTAGATCCTTGTGCTAGCCCGTCTGGGTAGGTACCACCCACTCATCAGATATTCTCGTTCAATGTGAAGGGTAAGGGAGTCGGTGTAACTATAGGCACAAGAGACATAACTTCGTTCCCAAGGTTAGGAGCACTGTCGATATAAGGAACGGCTAATATTTCTTATATCGCTAATGTCCATGGGCGGTGGTGACCATTTAACGTCAGATGTCCCATCTGCCCGTCTGCCTACCAATACGGTAAAAAAATAGTTATTTAATACATAATTATCGAAAATTCCATTCCCCGTTCCGCAGGCTGGAGGAGGCGCGCGCGCTGGCGGCGCTCAGCGGGCGGCCCACCCCGCCGCCGCTCGAGCGCCGCATGGAGCTCGCGCGGCGCCAGCAGGCCGCCCGCGACGCGCGCCGCGACCACGGCCAGCGCGGCCGCGACCAGGTCAGTGCGCCGCTCCGCTCCGACACTAGGCTTCGTCGGCCCGTCTGCGTTCCGTGATACGCTGTAGCCAGGAATGCGTTTTCTTCGAGTAGTAGTAGCTTAACGCTGATGATACTTAGTATTAATATACTCGGGAAGTAAGTTTAAACGGCTGACCAGTTCGTCCTTCTCAGGTAAACTAAAATGTAACCCGATTTTTCTGACTGTCCTGTGATCATTAAAATATTTCATGTCTAATGTCTCGGTAGAGTTAGCGACAGCATTTATATAATTAATTTTAAATACTAGCTATTTATTATTTTTAGAGCATTCTTTTTTTCATTTTGGTATACAGTCATTAAAAAATATATATTTTTTAAGATAATTAAAAAATATATGTAAAAACATAAAATGAAGACAATAATTAAGTGCTGACCGTACTTCTAAACGGGAAACTAAGCAATCCAGATAACGCCACTTTGAAAGCTTCAAGTGCACAGTTATAAAAATTGAGTTACAGTGTAGTATTATTACTTTTTTTCAAGTAAATATTTCTTTAACCGGAAAATGGGTTTTATTTTGTAAATGAAATGATATAATCAGAGAGATCAATATTCAATAGTTTTAATATATTTGCAACAGGCTCGTCTAGTCAGAGAGTTGGAAAGATCGGAGAAGGCTGAACTGGTTAAACGTGAGAAGGAAGCGAGAAGTCAGCAGTTACTAGAGGTGGGTGTTTGTGTGAGTTCGGGATGTGTCTGTCTAGATGTGTAATGGTCTTGTTAATAGATACCCGGTAGAGATATGTTGTACGAGGAAATATTGAATATTGGTGATAGGGGTTTGTGTAAGCCCGTCTGGGTGGGTATGTTCCACCCACTTATCAGATATTCCACCACCAATCAGCAATACTTAGTATTGTCTTGTTTCGGTTTTAAGGGTGTGAGTTAGAGTGACTACAGGCACAAAGGATACAACACCTTAGATCCCAAGGTTGGTGGCGCATTGGCTATGATTGGTTAATATTTCTTACAGCGCCAATATCTAGAAGCGCTGGTGACCATTTACCACAAGGTGACTCATCTGCCACACCGCCTATCTGTATGAAATAAATAAAAAATAGTGGATATTGGTGTTTTAATAGCTTAGTCAAGTCCATAGGGTCCACATGGTTTACTCAGGAGGTAGAAAATATTTGTTGTGATAGAGAGAAATAGACGTGTTTGTTGTAATAATGTTTACCGTATAAATTAAATACCTAAAATATGAGGTTCAAAACCATATAACCTATATTGAAACAGATTTTCACTAACTATGTATAGTATCCTGAGATATTTAAATTATAATTATAATAAATATAACGTTCATAGCTTATTCCAATCGTGGAAGGAGTAAAGATAAACAAATCTTAACCTTACAAGAATAACATCTTTGTTTAAATAGTTTATAGAGCCTGTTTCAATGAGATAACAAATAGAGATACACAAATATTTATATTTTCCATGCGATTTGCTAATATTTCTGTTACGTTATGCACTACAAACATCTCTTGATTAATAAATCTTTATTTAATAACTTCCAATAACAACTTCGCCGACATTAAGGCATTCTCTGACCAATCATACTGGTTTGACATTTTATTCTCGTCGGGATACCACCCACTTATCAGATATTCTACCGCGAAACAGCAGTACTTGGTATTGTTGTGTTCCGGTTTGAAGGGTGAGTGAGCCAGTGTAATTACAGGCACAAGGGACATAACATCTTAGTTCTCAAGGCTGGTGGCGCATTGTTGATGTAAGCGATGGTTAACATTTCTTACAATGCCAATGTCTATGGGCGTTGCTGACCACTTACCATCAGGTGGCCCATATGCTCGTCCGCCTTCCTATTCTATAAAAAAAAATCACGTCGTTTCAAGGTCAAAGTTGTTTATTTACTCCTCTTGTGATCGGAGACGGTGTAAAGTTCCATTTAAAACTACGGTGAGCAGAATATATTTATATCAAGAGATATATAATATGCTTCTCTTTTTATTTGTCATGGAATATAATAATAATTATTAAATATCCTTCGTATTCCTACCATTTGATCATTCCAAGTTAATCTCCAATTCTAAGAATAATAATAATATTTATCAAGTTAATTAGCGACACGAATTGGTTATTGGTTGAAAATTTTCTAATTACCTTGGTCGATTCGAACCCGCTATCTTACATGTTTATTTATATCAATTTATTATATATTATTATATGTATGTTTTAGAGTTATAGCTACTTGTGTCTTTAATGTGGGGACTAATTTATTATCTGTTTTTTTTTTTAAATACATGTGCTTGTGTTTGTTTTATTTTTATTATCAATTTGATGCTTGGCAACATTGTGCTCACACGTATTTCGTAGATTTGTTCCTTTCATAAGAGCAAAAATGGACTTTGTTGTAAACGTAATAAAGTTGATATTTGAACGGTCACTTTTTGCTTTTACGTAGATAGAACTCTTAGCTTCTTATCTCGTAGACTTGTGTGTTTGAAGGTAGTTGTAAATTATTATATATAGTATGTAAATGTATACCTTATGGGTTATTTTGTCTAACACGATATCAAATATTGACAATGTTGTCAAAAATCCAATTGATAATAAAACGAGTGAAATATAAAGAATTAACGAAAAGAAATTCGAAACAGCAAATCAACAAGAATCGATCGCAGCTCACCATTGAAGCTTTGCCAACGCCAAAAATAAACGATGAATGGAAAATTCCAGAAATCGTTATGGGACCCGCAACGAAGTCCAACAAAGACAGGACAATGCCACAAATAAGCCTTTCTCTGATACCAGTAAGCGGTTTAAGAGAAAATATGCCGATAAAATCTATGAATCTAGATCAAAATTGGAAAGGCGAAGCCGAGGAGTACAATGCGTTGGACAAAATGAAAGATTTTGCAGAAAAAGCCGCCTTCGACTTACCTAAACGACCGAACGATAAATATTTCGACTTCACACTAATTAAAACCCCAGACAAAAGAAAAGCGACGGACAAAGAGAATAATCTGGAGAAATTAATCGAATCGTATTCGAGAATAACCGAATTTATAAACGGCTGCGATTGGTCGAAATTGAAGAGTGATAAAAAATCGGACGACTCCAAGAGTCTTGAACAGAAATATTTAGACGCGAAAAATGAATTCATGTCACAGAACTTTATGTTAATGCCCAAAGACAATCAAAAATCCGTTCAAAGAGACGTCATAGATCTGAGCGGAGACGATGATAGCGTTATAACCGATATTATAACGAAAAAGTTAAATAAAGGGATTATTAATGTCGGAAAAGACGGAGCTTTATCGATATCGGTTCAACCGTTTGGAAAGGACGCTTTCAGTCCGGTACGTTGGAAAATCTAACTAGGGTCTAACTAACAGTATTATATAATCTGTGGGACTAACATTTTGGTGATTTTCACATTATAATAAGGCATATTAACACAATAACATGAACAAGTAATCAACACTTCTGTATGTAAGCTTTAATTAGAAATATATTTCGTCGACGACATTCTTCATACAGGCGTATACTAAGGGCGTTGGAGGTCTGTAATTTTTCGGATTGGCTTGTATCAAAGTCTATTTTCTAATCTTTCTATATGATACAGGCGTGTCCACTAATGTTGCACCCACAGCGTAGAATTAAAAACGACGTCCTTGCTCTTACTGAATATAATTCACCGAAAAGGTTTTAATGTAATAATTAATAAATTGGATTTAAAGCTTATATAGTGCGTTTTACACTTTCTCTTCCTGTTTTGCACGCTTTGCACTTCTTCATTTATTATTTCTTCCTATATATACAATTTATATTTCTTAAAAAAATATAATTTATTTTAAATCTTTAATTAATTTCAATAAAAAAATCTTAAAAATATATTTTATCAATTTAATTTATTAATATTATTATTTTATTTTAAATTCAAAGTATTATATTGATATTACAGTTCTGTATTATATTTATTTTTTAACTTGAAAAAAGAGGTCTAAAGATAAAAAGATAATCGAGACAAATTTATCAAAGTGAAATCATTTTTACTGAACACGTTACAAGCATTCGTATTGTTCTTATGAGTTTTTTTATTTTCATTTTGTTCCATGTTTGCTGTTATATAATTTGCTCTACCGCTTTCGATGTTGTTTTGGCTATGTGAAGGCTAAAAAGAGGAAACAGGAGGAGTTAGAGAAACAGAAGATTGAAGATCAGGCGAAGAGGCAACAGGTAAATTAGCCGTTAGCATGACGCTTATATTTAATTTAGTAATAAATATAATTTAGTTTGATATAGTTTTAGATAATTTAAGTTAAATGTTCCGGTACAACCTTACTGACATTCTACCCCTGAAAAACAATACCTTGTATTATCCTGTATGAAATGTGAATGACAAGCGAGATACTCCTAGAATGAACTAGCAATATAATGCTTATGGTAACGCATTGACCGGTTAAGGTTGAAATAAAATCCATATTAGTGGAATGGACTGTATCGCCATAAAAATAATGTGTAAAATTTCAGCTTAATTAATTATGTGGAACTGGATTAAAATCCAGGTGTTCGATAACCACCAATATAATATAAATAGACCCACACATGCTTATAGGTGAAGTTATTTGAATAATTATAGAATACATTTTTTTTTTTTTCCAAAATAAGACAAATCGAATTTGCCAATATTTTATAATGTATCTGTTATTTTAAATTTAAATTAATCTTTATTAATTATGATAATGCACAAAGAATAAAAACATATTTTCTGCCTTTATGGTATAAAATGGCTTAATTATAATAAGCTAGAAAGCTTTTTTTTTATTAGATTATAAAATAGTAATTTAAACAGTCATCAAGGTAGTAACAAAATATCGTTTGTTTCAAATCACTAAACCGATTTTAATGTAACATTTATTAAATGCTTAAAGATATTAGATAGATTTAAATCCAAATAATGACATAAATATATACTCTACCTTTAAAAATAGGTATCAAAGTGAGGTTATTATTTTATATAAACTGATTATATATATAATAATAATAATACCCTCGGACATTTTTCACACACGGCCATCTGATCCCAAATTAAGCTTGTACAGAGCTTGTACTATGGAAACCAGACAACTGATATACTACATATACTATTTTTCTTTTGTAAATACATACTTAAATAGATAATTACACTCAGACTCAGGACAAACAGACATGTTCATGCACACAAATATCTGTTCTGGGTGGGAATCGAATCCACAACCTTCGGCGTGAATGCAAGCATCCACCAACTACGCCAACCGGCTCGTCAATAAGTATATGATATATAAGCATTAGCACGAATCAAAAGTGCTTAAACTGTACTTGGTGGTAGGGTTTTGTGCTCTGGGTCAACACCCCCTCATCACATATTCTACCATCAAACAGCAATACTGATATAGTTTAGTTCCGGCTTGAAGGATGAGTAAGCCAGTGTAACTACAGGCACAAGGGATATAACATCTTAGTTCCTAAGGTTGGTAGTGACGATGAAAGGGATGTATATTTCCTACAGAGCCAATGTCTATGGGCAGGTGACCTCTTACAATCAGGTCCATATGACAGTCTACCTTTTGAATAAAAAACAAAACCAATTAAATATTGTATTCAAATAAGTTTAGTATAAGCATTTTAGAATTTAAAATTTACGATATTAATTTAAACGTTAATTAATGTGTACACAAAAAGCCTTTCAAATATATTTTTTGTCATATGTACGCTAAGGCTACACTATACATACATATGTATGATATATATATTTTATTAACTATTAAAAACGACTGGTATATATAAAAATACTTTGTCTTTTCTCTTAATCTATATATGGTATTTTACTGGTGGTAGGGCTTTGTGCAAGCTCGTCTGGGTAGGTACCACCCACTCATCCGATATTCTACCGCAAAACAGCAATACTTGATATTGTTGTGTTCCGGTTTGAAGGGTGAGTGAGCCAGTGTAATTACAGGCACAAGGGACATAAAATCTTAGTTCCCAAGGTTGGTGGCGCATTGGATATGTAAGCGATGGTTGACATTTCTTACAATGCCAATGTCTAAGAGCGTTGGTGACCACTTACCATCAGGTGGCCCATATGTTCGTCCGCCTTCCTATTCTATAAAAAAAAAAAAATGTTTTTATTTAAATACTAAATATTATATAGTTAGTTTATGCACTGTTACATATTCTACAATATATTGTTACAGGAAAGAGAATTGAAGCGACAACAGGCTATGCTTCTAAAGGAGCAGGTATGTTTCTTATATGAATAAGGTTTGAATAGGTGTGTGGTTGTGTGTATTTGTGTGTGTAATTTTATCGAAAATATTGTAACTGGAATTATTTGTGTATTGAAACTAAATACAGTTATTAATTATATAAATTTAATTAGCAGAAATAAAATACTCGCTTTCCTTTTAAATCATAGCAGTGGCGAATTTACCAGTAGACAGATTTGAGGAAAAATTTAGATATATATATTTTTTTTTAATTAATTTGTATTAAGACAGCACGGACCCCATGTCAGTTGAGTTGTCAGTGAGTTTTAATTTAATTAATGAGCTATATTATACGTATCAGCATTAAAAGTGATTCATGTGAACCATCAATAAAGAACAATTTTAAAAACATATAAATTAAAATATTTCTTTCAATATAATGAAGAAGAAAATATTTAGACAAATAATTGCAAATATATGTCTTTTCTTATTTCACTGTTATTGGACATTAGATTTTGCCCGCGGCTTTACCCGCGTGTTAAGTATAAAAAACGCCTATATCCTTGGAGTTCGAATTTGCTGTATACCAAATGTCATCAAAATCGGTTCAGTGGTTAAGCTGTAAAAGCGTAACAGACATACAGAGCTACTTTCGCATTTATAATATAAGTATATATAAGAAGAATAGATTTGGGATATATAAATTGTATCATATGCAATTTCAACTAAATTGGCAATTTATAAAAATAAACTAAACACTCAGACATCGTAGGGATGAATGCTTGGAAAATTTGTAAATTCGCCACTGCCCACAAGTGGGAAAGAGACAGGTGCATGTTTATCTCTGTCTAGTGTAAAATGGCGTCTAAATCAGCACCTTTATCCATTCGGCCTCGAATCTAATCATAAATGGTAGTTATGTGTCTGGAGAGTTTTCTATTTAATTTATGGTATTAAAATTTTTTTTAACCAACTGTGGAACAATTTAATGATTTATCTTTAGGTGGTTTGGTACTACTTTTTATGTTTTTATATATCAAATATTTAATATTAGTTTTATATGTTAACTTTCTGTTTGTGTAGAAGTGAATATAAATTAAAAACAGTTTAAAAATAGGTTCCATTTGAATTAATAAAGATGTTTAGTTTGAATTATTATTTTAATATTTGAGTTATCATTAGACGTAAATATTCATATTAAAAATATTTTTTTGTAAATAAATATTGTTGATATCATAATAAATTTGTTTTCGATGTTATATTTGAACTGAATTATATTTTTCCAATCCGGAATGCGCGTCGCGGCCACAGCAAAAGTATATAATGGAGGTAAATAACATAGTAAGGAAATTTTCAATATATTACGCTTCGTGCTGTGTTTCTTTTCTTCTATAACATATATATTAATATACAAGCTTTTATTTAACATCACATGTTTGTATGTGTGGGATTTGTAACTAAAGCAGTTCATAACTCATAACTTTTTAAGCTGTAATTTTGCACACTTTGTAATGATTACAATATGATGATATTATATATTTACTTTAATTTGTTTAAGTACAGATATTAAATAAAAGCTTGATTTTAAATAGTTTTTTTTTTTCAAAAATTAAACCATTTAACGCATGTATTCTATCTTTTCTTATTAAAGTTATTTTAATATGTGTTACTCATTAATATTTTTATTAGTGGCATTATTATGCTTATGTATAATGTAGATATTTACTTGAATCGTTCATTCATTCTTCTTTAAAATTATAACGAATGAATAAAATGTACACGTTCATCGGTCGGGATCGGGTTATGATAGAATTACAAGATTAATAATTTATATTGAAGAGCTTTTCTGGTGGTAGAGCTTTGTGCAAGCTCGTCTGGGTAGGTACCATCCACTCATCAAATGTTCTACCGCAAAACAGCAGTACTTGGTATTGTTGTGTTCCGGATTGAAGGGTGAATGAGCCAGTGTAATTACAGGCACAAGGGACATAACATCTTAGTTCCCAAGGTTGGTGACGCATTGATGTAAGCGATGGTTAACATTTCTTGCATGCCAATGTCTATGGGCGTTGGTGACCGCTTACCATCAGGTGGCCCATACGCTCGTCCATCTTCCTATTCTATAAAAAAAATATTTTTATTTATTATTTACAAGAAAAATAAAGAACAATACTTCTACCTCAACATGTTAATATTACTTTTAAATGTTAGTGACAGTTTTTTTCTTAAAATTTACAATAATTTTGAAAATGGCACATTTTTTTAAAACATTAAATCCCTAACGGCTCAAGGCATAGAACAAGAGATTATTAACCAAAGACTACGGGTTCGAAACTAAGCTAGCATCATTGTTTTCATGCTTAAGTTGTCATCATCATTTATCTCCTATATGTCAAGATTATGTCACGTTAATCCACCAACTCGCTGTGGAACACCGTGGTAGCTCAATAGCTCATTAACAGAAGAGCAGTTTGCTTAGCTTTGGGATAATTATGGGTTATTACTGAACATTCTGTCACATGTATCCAGGCAGCTTGGTGAAAAAAACAAACCCTGAAAGGCCAAGCTGGGAGATATTTATATGCTATTACTTCTTTAGTATGCATGATTACTTTTTTATGCAAAGCCAAATTAACTTAAACAATAACTCAATCAAAAGCTTAAATCCTATAGTTTTTATCTTTATTAACCGACTTCAAAAAAGATAACCCCTTCTGTAATTATGAATCTATTGTGACGATTCTATTCAGAAGAATCATATTTAGAAATTATATTTAAATTTTTGAAGTCGGATCGTGCCTCGGAAAGCACGTAAAGCCGTTGGTTCTGCGCCAGAACTCTTTCCGGTCGTGTCGGATTGCCGTCCCATCGGATTATGAGAGTTAGGGTATAGAGAGTGCACCTGTGTTTGCGCACACACTTGTGCACTATAATATCTCCTGCGTAGTTGGCTAATCTCTCTAGAAGAATCATATTCAAAATTTTAATACAATATTCAAAATTCAAAATTCAAAATTTTTATACAATATTCAAAATTCAATTATATTCAAATTTTTGAAGTCGATTTTTATTTTGTTTGTAATTTTATTTGCAAGCATGAATGGGTGTGGATTAGTTTAAGAATAATTATAATATAAAATTCTATTAAATTTAATCTTTATATTTATAAATTGTCACTCATATAAATTAATTAAAACATATAATAACTTAAATTAATAAAAAAAATGGTTTACAACCAGTCAAGCTTTGAATACTGGAGAGCATTTGTAGTATATAAAATGCATATATATCATTCTGATAATATTATTTTGTGCAATATAAAGATCTTATAAAAAAAAAATTTTAATTAATTTGTTTACAAAAAGAATTATTGAATACAATATTAAAATAAATAGTGAAAAAATTAAATTAATTTCCACATATTAAAAATGTATAATCGCTATAATAATTTTTTTTTTTTTTAATCAGGAACGTGAAAGACGTCGACAGCACACGACATTCATCCGTCAATTAGATTCTAGAAGACGCTGGGAAGAGAGGGAGAGGAGAAAGCACCAGAATCTTCTAGACCGATTACTCGTTAAAGAGAAGAAATTGCAGCAAAGACGGAAGGAAATGGAGTTATTAGCTGAACTTAGGTAAGGGAGACTGGCGAAATTATTTCTGACGTCTCCGGACATCACTGAGTTTTCATGCTTAAATTGTGTGATAATATTTTATTTTATTTTTTTGTAGACGACCCCAAGAAGATTCCACGCTATCCGACCAGAAACCTCTACCGGCATTGGACAGAATCCCCGGCTTGAAGATCTCAGGGCAGGCGATGGCTGACCTTCTGCAAGTATACGAGTTCTTGCACAACTTCGGACAAGCTCTTGGATTCGGTAAGGATTGTAATTTTAAAGGAATTTCGTTAGATGAACTGTCCCCTATCAAATATAGTTAAATTTGGCAAATATTGTGAAAATTAAAGTAAGTAAGTAAAATGGTCTTGTTCTTAAAATTATTGTTGAATTTACTGTATATTGTTTCAATTGACTTAGCTGCTATACTTGAGTAATTTCAAATGTGCGAAATGAGTTATAAATCATTTTTATTGGACCTCTCCTTATGGAACTCAATCTTATTCAATTGTATTGTCTGAGCCCTAGTATTGTGTGTAACAATAAATAAGAACGAGGGAGAGGTATAGCTTATAAGACTGCAGATCCCAAGGTCTCGGGTTCGAAACCAAAGTTTTATGGTTAGCAAAACGGAGTTCTCTGTGTAATGCTTTCGTCTCAGTAAAAAATATACACAAAAGGCACGAACAGCACGTCTTTTTAGATTTATTTATTCGAAGAATACAAAATCGTTACATGTATATAATATCAGTTTTCTCTCGTTTATAGATATGGAATATCTCCCGACGCTGAACACGCTCCAGCTGGGTCTCATCCCCAACTGCAACCAGGACGCCGAGGACGAGCTGCTGAACGTCCTGTCGAGGCTGCTCGTGATAGCGATCGGTGGGTGTAGCGCCGCAGTGTCGGAGCGTGCGTACAGTGCGTACAGTGCGGTGCAGGACGGTACTAACGTGTTCCCCCCCAGAGGAGCCGGGCATCCCGCACCCCGGGCGGCACACCACGCTGCTGGGCCACGCGCTGCGCCTGGCCGAGCCCGCGCCGCACACGCTGAGCGAGCTGCTGCGCATCTACCTGTACGCGCAGGCCACGGCCGAGGTCAAGGCGCTCACCGGTGCGTGCCGCACACACACACGCACACACAAACTGACACTCACACATACCTTGCTGGCTCCTAAAACTATACGAAACCGTTTTATTTTTATTACTAATATTATATCAAAACACATTTCCATTTTTACACCGATGCTAATAATTGAAACGCTTAAAGTTCACAAACACAAAGTAATAAAAAAGAATTAATAAAACTAATGACATCTCTAACGCTACTCATGCCAGAATTTGAGTCATGTACTGCAAACACAAACCGACTTGACTCTGTAGTTTTGTTGTTTTAAAA
The DNA here is from genome assembly GCF_905147045.1 of Nymphalis io. Classification (NCBI taxonomy): domain Eukaryota; kingdom Metazoa; phylum Arthropoda; class Insecta; order Lepidoptera; family Nymphalidae; genus Nymphalis; species Nymphalis io. The sequence continues at coordinate 4,567,973 of NC_065915.1, read as the reverse complement.
TAAGTTCCTTAATGTCATATTTATTATTATTGTATTATTATTAGAATTAATTAATTTACATATAATTTTATTTTTCCGCCATTGCTTCAATGCGGATTTGCACATCCAGGTCTGACGGTGGAAAGAGAACGAGACCGTCGCGTGGCCGACCACCACCAGAGCGACGCGGAGATGCAAATGACCTGCGCCAGCACCAAGAACGGGACGTACTATGAACATCTACATAGTAACGCCACTTACAAATTATCCGGTAAGTTCTGTTCTTAAATATATTTGAACTTATTCGCGCGCACACTTCGTAGATTTATTCCCAGAGAAGCACAATTAATAACCATTAATATACTACAACATTTGTAATATTTATATACGTTGTAATATTTCTTCCGATGGCAAATACCAATTATTTAAATTTGAAAAATGCATCAAGTGGTCTATTTGCTTGTCAGCGTACCTGCCTACCTAATAAAAAAATTGTATAAAAAAGTGTAATTACAGGCACAACATTTTAGTTCCCAAGGTTGGTGGCGCATTGGTGATGTAAGCGATGGTTAACATTTCTTACAATGCCAATGTCTAAGGGCGTCGGTGACCACTTACCATTCGGTGGCCCATATGGTCGTCCGCCTTCCTTTACTATAAAAAAAAGAAGTAAAGAAATAAGTTTAAGTATTTGAGGTAGAGCAGTGCGTCATGTTGTGTGCTACATGTGTGCGTGTGCGTGCGGCAGAGATGCTGCGCGACAAGCCGTTCGTGGCGCTGAGCCCGTCCAGCAAGGCGCGCGTGCTGGCGCGCGTGTGCGACGAGCTGCTGCAGAGCCGCGCCGTGCTGCGCCAGCTCGACGCCTCGCTCGAGCACCTGGCGCAGCTGCGCCGCGAGCGGTACCTGCTCGACGCGCGCATTCGCAAGTGAGTCGCACGCAACGGTGATAGCTTTAGTGAACGGGGCTGTATCGTGTCACCGGGGTAAAATTTTCACTAGTTTATGTTAATATATAAATTCAGTTATATATTTTGTTATTTAAGTTAAAGATTTTCTTTTAATTTGAATGTTAAGTTAACCTATAATTGGTATAATATATTTTGTAACACTATTTTTATATATGCAAAAAGACAATGTATTTCTTGATATATAACGTTGGCTTCCTACAAATAAATAAACTTCCTAAACTAGAGTGAATTAGAGAATGAATGACATAATCTACTATTTTTACGGTAAAATGTAATATCGGAATAGGTTATTCGTTGTTAATATGTGTTCTATTTCCCCCTCAGGGTGCGCGCGCTGCAGCAGCGCAAGGCGCGCGCGGAGGCGGCGGAGCGGCAGCAGGCGCTGGCGCTCGAGCGCATGCAGCGCCTCGTGGACGACGCGCACGCGCACCACGCGCACGGTGCGTACCGACGGCTTACGTCTGCGGAAGGACACGGGCGGATCTGTTTGCGCTTCTTGCGGTGCCAGCTGACCCACGAGCTCGTCCACCTTCCGAACATAAGAGTAGTTAAAAAGTCCATCAGACATAAATAGATATAGCGATGTCATTATACCTAATTCATGTGTTACATGAGAAAGAAACTCACATTTTTACTCTTAAGTACAACTTTCTACAAATGAAACTATAAGGAGTTGTATAATACATACATAATGTTGTACGTAACCAATGCTTCATAAATAAAAATAAAACACTAAATTACCTTACAGATCACCACGAAAAGATGGAAACGCCCAAAAAACAAGAAAAGGAATCGTCTCCGCCTTCAGACGACAAGCCGAACACCCCGTCTCCTTACAAGGAAACACCGGAGGAGAGTGACAAGGAACTCTCGCCCTTAAAGGATCTATCAAATAATATGAAGAGCAAGGAGTTGTTGAATAATAATAAAGACGATTGTTCCCCGACTGACGTCAAAATTGATAAGGACAGCGTCATGGGTGATTGTGATGTGTTGAGTGATTTGGAAAGCGAAGGCACTCAACCGGAAGAGGTGAATACTTTATTTATATTTAATTATAATTAGTGTTCGAAATTCGACCATTATAGAAAATTGGGGAAGTTTTGCATTTTTCGGACTTTTTTGCTACTCTTATTTTCAATTTTTCTTATTAAATTGATACTGAATTCTAAAGGCTATAAAATAAAATCAAATCCGTTCACAAACTGAAGAAAAGAAGTCGCTGAACCATAATGTCTGTGTTATATATTATTAATATAGCTAATAGAAGCGATGCAGTACCGATGGCAAAAAAAAAATACTAGCAGTTCTGAAGACATTCAAAATATCTTCAAAATCGAATATATATTTACTTTAAAAAAATCACCAACAATAAAAGCACTGGATATATCACTTGAGCCAGAGCCCAGAAGTGTGTACTTTAATCTGTTTGTAGTGCTTTTCAAGTAAAAATATTTATATAGGGCTAGATCCGTCAGGCGTTACACACCGTGTACTTTAATTATTTTATTTAAAAACTTTATTAACCACTACAATATGTAATTGGAACAAAAGGCGAACTTAATGCCTGAAGGCATTCTCTGCCAGTCAACCTTTAGGCTAAGCAGACGACCGTGAAGGCGGTAATTAGTACAGTACACAAAAATAAACATACATACACACAAATTATGTACCTTGACAAAGTGCATCATGATTTTAATATTAGGATGAGATAAAGCCAAAACTTTGGTTTTAAACGACCAGTTAGAGCTGATCGTAGTATCTTAACCTGCGCTAGCTGATAGCAAATATTTGTATATTTATGTGAAAATAATCTATGATTAATTATGTTATACAGGATGAAGACAAAAACCTAACGTCCGAGGAGCTGTCTCGCAAGCTGGAGAAGCTGGTCCGTCAGTCGGAGCAGCAGCTCATAGCACTGGCGGCCGGCTCGCACGCACTGCGGGCCACGTGCTACGGACAGGACAGGTCGGAATCTACACACGACTTATAATACATTGCTCTCGCATATAAAGCATTGAACAATTGTTCGCGAAATACGAGAAGTAAAACTACCCTTAAAAACGAGAGAGAACTCTTAATTCGAAATTAATTTATTATTAATATATATAAAACCACATAGCAATATCTACCAATATTATAATAAGCCTTTATTTCTGGTTCTAAACATAAGAAAATCTGGTTTTCAAATTAAAATAATGAGTTTATTTTTAATATCTTAAAATATTGTCAGGTTGCTTACGTTTTATATCTGATGTATTCTGAAGGTATTGGCGTCGCTACTGGTCGCTCGGGAAATGCGGCGGAGTGTTCGTCGAGGCGATGGAGTCTGCTCAGCCGGAGATAATGGACTACCAGGCCAGGTTGGAAGAAAACGCCTTGGACCCGAAGCCCAAGATTAAAACACGTATGTTACACTTTTAAGGACAAATTAAAATCTCAAAACCGATTTGAGTTTTTAGTGCTTAATTTAATAATATGTTTTTGAAGTGGCGTGCAGAGCAGACGTGTTAACAAATTATTTTAACTGTTTAAATTATTCAGCAAGTGAAAAGCATCTCCCATCCTACATATTATTATGTCGCAAACTGTTTACAAATATTGTGAGTTGTTACGATCTTTGACATCGCATTGCTCCAAGCCGGTGACGGCCCCCCCCCCCCCCCTTCTCCACCTCGGCGAAACGAGACGAGCTCATAATTTTTCGTCCTCTACGCACAACGTTATACGTAAGTTACACAGAACAACATGAGTGTAGTAAGATCTCCAACTGGAAGTGCCGCAAGCGTAGTACGGAGTGTACTCACAACGGAACCTTACAAAAGTGAATTTGAAAGAAGAAATTTCAAACAACTTAAATAACATTTCGCAGCAAACGGAAGCATTATGAACAGGATGACCGTGTAAAGGATGAATTGATGAAATGAAGGGATGAAATGCGGCAGCAAACGTCTAATATTATGTCAACATTAACATCTATAAGTAACAGTCAAAAAGACTTCATCGAAAAAATCACGGATGATATTACTGTAATTAAAACACAAGTAAGTGATATAAAGTCGACTATTGAGTCTCTCACAATAGAACAAGATATGATTAAAACTGACCTAAGGTGCTTAAAAAATAAAAATAAAACTCTAGAGAGTAAAATAGAAATCCTTCGATCTTTGGTTGAAAAAACAGATTCATCTTTAGAAGAAGATTCTTATAATATCAGTGAAAATGTAATAACGAAAATTAATGAACGTAATTTAGAATTAAGAAGTACAAATAGAATACTCGTTGGAATTCCGGAACAAGTTGCAACCAATAAAGACGAAAGAATAGAGAAAGATAGAAAGATTGTTGCAGAGTGTCCAGAACCTGAAAGAATCTTCCGGGTCGGAAAATATGATCCTAAATATAACCGTCCTTTTAAAATAATATTTAAATCAAAAGAAACAACATTAACCCTATGACGTTAGAAGAAAAGTCTTCACTGATTTAAACATATATTCTGATCAGACACCTTTACAGCAAAAACAATTAAAAGACTTACAAAAATAAACTAAAATACGAACACGACAAATGCAATAAGCATCTTGTTATAAAATATATAAAATGAATTCTTAAAATCACTGAATCTTCACCAAAAAAATTAAGAAAATTAGAAGCTAATCAAAACAATAAATATATTTCACCTTTAGATAACATTACCTCCTACCAGATTATTGATTCTTATGAAAATGTCCTATGTAGCAAAAAAATCTATTAGATTCAGAATTCTGAGATATTAGAGAAGTTAACCAAATTAGATGAACTAAAATGTGTTATTCAGTCAGAAATCCTCTGGATGTAATTGTTGTGACGGAAACGTGGATTTAATCAAACTATGAAGCTAAAAGACTCCAAATAACTTATGTACACCATTTCAATCACCGGTGTAATGCACGAGGTGGCGGAGCTTCTCTTTTTATACAGAACAGCCTAAATCATTATTTAATCGAAGAAAAATGATTGGATGAAAATTACCTCTGGGTACATCTTAAGAATTATTCTCTGGATATCGGAGTTATATACAGAAAACCAACATTGACAAATGCTAAAAACTTTCTCGACACTCATAGTTACCAGCTGCATCACAGGAAGAGAGGAATCGTCTTTGGAGACTTCAACTTTAACCTTTTAAGCTCAGATAACTTGACTATGTCCTACAAAGAAATCTTACAAGAAAATGGATATAATATTTTGAATAACATCAATCCATATGTACTAGGGAAACAGCCACTACCAATACCACTTTCTATCTTCGTGCTTTTAATAATTGCAAGAACAAACGCAAAAAAAAATGCAGAATTTAATAAACAGTCTCATCAATAACAAAAATAAGGAAATCGTAGCTCCAAACAAACTTCAAATATTGGACAAATGTGTAGCTAATCAAAACACTAAACATTATCATAGTAATAATTCGATATATTGTATTTGTGATTATAATTCATCTCGTGCTTTACGGTGAAGGAAAACATCGTGAGGAAACCTGCATGTGTCTAATTTCACTGAAATTCTGCCACATGTGAATTCTACCAACCCGCATTGGAGCAGCGTGGTGGAATAAGCTCCAAACCTTCTCATCAAAAAGAGGAGAGGAGGCCTTTAGCCCAGCAGTGGGACATTCACAGGCTGTTACGGTATATTGTAAGCCTTCATCTATAACAACCACGCTGACCCAACTTACACCGACTACAGGAAGCGAAGTAGCTTAGATCACACGGAAGTTAGATTCCAATTAGTTCAGGAATAGATGTATGCCATCAAAATCTACTAAATCTCTAAAATGTATTTCAAACTTAATAGTTGAAGAAATAACTAGCTGTATCAATAAAAATCTTAAAGATGGAACATTTCCAGATAGGCTATAAATCGCCAAAGTCACGCCAATATTGATAAGACAGGCAGTCATTCCGATCCCAGTCCGTAATCCGTAACAGCCTGTGAATGTCCCACTGCTGGGCTAAAGGCCTCCTCTCCTCTTTTTGAGGAGAAGGTTTGGAGCTTATTCCACCACGCTGCTCCAATGCGCGTTGGTAGAATTCACATGTGGCAGAATTTCAGTGAAATTAGACACATGCAGGTTTCCTCACGATGTTTTCCTTCACCGTAAAGCACGAGATGAATTATAATCACAAATTAAGCACATGAAAATTCAGTGGTGCTTGCCCGGGTTTGAACCCACGATCATCGGTTAAGATTCACGCGTTCTTACCACAGGGCCATCTCGGCTTATCCCAGTAATTATAAATAATCGCTTAGAAACATTTTTAAGTAGTACGGTTTTAGATAAAAATCTAATACTCTATCCGCAACAGTAGATTTGATTACAAAAATAAAACAATGTATTGATAACAAACAAATAGCCTTAGGAATATTTATCGACCTTAAAAAAGCTTTTGACACTATAAGCCACCATCTGTTATTACAAAAGTAAACGGCCATCGGCATAAAAGGAGTTGCATATAACGTTTTTAAATCTTATCTCACTAACAAAGTTCAGATTGTTAAAATTGGTAAAATACAAAGCAATCCTAAAAATATAACGTTTGGTATACCACAAGGATCGATATTGGGGCCCGTGCTATTTGTTATATATATATATAAACAACATCCAAAACATTGGATTAAAAGGTTACTCTTTACGCTGATGACACTTCTCTGTTTTATTTTGGTAACTCTATCCATACCATAATTTCAGAAGCCCAAGAAAACATAACCTACTAACAATAAATACTACTAAAACAAATTATGTAATTTTTTCAGCCAAAAATAAGAAAATAACACACCACAAGCCATTAGTGATAAATAATCAAGTTATAAATAAGGTAGGGGAAGAAAAGTGCTTAGGATTAATTTTAAATAGCCATACTGGTGGTAGGGCTTTGTGCAAGCTCGTCTAGGTAGGTACCACCCACTCATCAGATATTCTACCGCAAAACAGCAATACTTGATATTGTTGTGTTCCGGTTTGAAGGGTGAGTGAGCCAGTGTAATTACAGGCACAAGGGACATAAAATCTCAGTCCCCAAGGTTGGTGGCGCATTGGATATGTAAGCGATGGTTGACATTTCTTACAATGCCAATGTCTAAGAGCGTTGGTGACCACTTACCATCAGGTGGCCCATATGCTCGTCCGCCTTCCTATTCTATAAAAAAAAAAAAAACCTAACTTGAAAACCACATCTTGACAAAATTAAAAGATATATAACATCATTAAACGGAAAGTAAGAAATATTACTAGATGTCTTCCACCTCAGAGTATACGATTTATAACTCCCTAATCAAACCACATTTAGACAATTTAATAGAAATCTGGGGTACAGCTGCCCCAACAACCTTAGCGCAATTACAAGTTAAGCAGAACAAATAAGTAAAAACACTTTTTAATCACGACTTTCTTACATCAACTCAAAAAATTTACAAAGATTTAAAAATAATGAATGTCGCTCAAACTTACAATTACTTTGTTTGCATACTAATCAAAAAAATATACACACAGAAATACAATTGAATAAAAACCAACAATCACAAAGAATGAAATCAAGAAACGCTAATAACATAAAACTATCAAAACCTCGTACTATTAACTATGGGAAGAAAAATATTATGTTTGACGGAGCAAAACGATTTAATATTTTAACAAAAAATATTAAAGAAACAAAAAGTATGCGTCAGTTTAAGAGACTATTAAAAATATATGTTCAAAGCAATACAAAATAACACAAATACATTATATGAAACAAACTGTATATAATGTAAAATAATTTATTAAAGTTAATAGTATAAAAAGTAGCAATAAAAAATAAATAATAATAAATACTCGCTCACTCATACCACTTCCTAGTTGTGGAGCGCATTGGAGCAGCGTGGTGGAATAAGCTCCAAATCTTCTCCTCAAAAAGGGAGAGGAGGAGGCCTTAGCTCAGCAGTGGGACATTATCAGGCTGTTACTGTATAATGCTTTGCCGCGCCGCTTGGCAATTGTTGTAGTAATATTATGTTTTCATGTTAGTGAATGTGTTTCTTGATCAGAATAAAGTTTCTGTAACCCCAATACGACGCATAAAAGGCGAGTTCGCCTTACTTGTAATTTTATACTCCAATTTAACAATTCATAGAATGTGTACAATGTCTTAAAATGTCTATATATAATAATATTTCTACTTTCAATTTTAATAGCGAAAGAAAAACAAGAATCAGAACTTGAAGATAATAAGGAACAGATGCCAGAAATAGACGAAGAAGCAGAAGCGTTAGAGCTAAGAAGCATTAAAAGCGAACTGAACCTCAGCGATAGAACGCAGATCATCAAATATGAGCCGAATGTCACGCATGGAGCTTGTAAAGTTGAAGGTAAGAATAAATACATTTAGCATTCTTGTAGCGTTGGCGTGGTGGGTTTGATAATAAGTAAGCCCTACTAAGAACAAAATTATCTTCAGAATATTTTAATTTATAGGCCAGGCTTTTTTTAGTATAGGTAGGCGGACAAGCATAAGGGCCACCTGATGGTAAGTGGTCACCAGACATTGGCATTGTGCGCCACCAACCTTGGGAACTAAGATTTTATGTCCCTTTTGCCTGTAATTACATTGGCTCACTCACCCTTCAAACTGGAACACAATAATACCTGCTGCTGTTTTGCGGTAGAATATCTGATGAATGGGTGGTACCTACCCAGACGAGCTTGCACAAAGCTCTACCACCAGGCTATATACAAATTACTACGACTCTACAAGTGAACATAGTTATTATTCGAATATCTTACAGACTGGACTGCGATTACAATTGTTCATATAATTTAAAAAAAAAATGTTAATTAGGTTGTTATTAGACGATGCTGTGTATTTTTTCTTTTGAATGTCAAATCAAGAGTAACTATAAACACCATTCATGAATAAGGCCGTAAATGTTTGTTTTATTTCAAGTTCTATTTTTAAATATTTTTACGATGAATTTAGTTAAGTATCCAATTTTATCTTTTACAGGTTCGATAAAAATGGAAGAGAAATATATACAACATAAGCAGAATAACGAGGAAGAAGACATGTTAGATATAGAAGACTCGATCCCAACAGCTTTTCTTGTACAGAAACCATCACATAAACCAATGTATGCAACCCAAGCGGAACCGATGGACAAACCGCAGGAGATCGTCAAAGTCGAGAACGTAGCCAAGAACGAAACAGAAGAGTCGGAGGATAACAAAGACACTTTAGTAAATAACTTAGAAGAATTACGTAAGATGGCCGAAGCAGTGTCTTCCCAATTGGACGCAGCTAAAAAAGCTGAAAGCGAAAAAGCCGAAAAGGAGGCCAAAGTGGAGAGTGAAGCGAAACAGGAAGCTCTGGAAACTGAATCGGCACACGCATTGCTATACACAAAGATAATGGAAGGGAAATGGTTCTCTATTCTAAGGCACGAGAGTTCATTTTTGACGAGCATTAACGAAGACAAAGCGAACGAAATACCCGTGTTCTGTGATAACGAACACACCTGTTCAGAGGTTGTGAATTGCCAAGGACATAAATGGGACGTTTCGAATAATTTGCACTTATTGAACGACCCGAGTCTCTTCACTCTGAACTCGATGGTGACGAGCGTGCAGGTTCCATCGAATAATGTGTATCCGGATTCATGTTTATCGATGTCCGGCTTGGACCAGGAGATGATGGACGCCAGCCTCAACAGAGATAACGTTCAAGATGTGGAAGTCGAAGAAGAGAATAAAGAACAGGTAACTGATTTTAAATTTGTGTCAGTATAGCAATTTTTAAATCAACTTGAAAAAAAGAATTTCACTTGCTATGATGAAATTATTATGACCCTCGACTCATTTCATTTTAAATTTAATTTACAAATTACACAAACATTTATATCTGATTTCAATCGCAACTATATTTTGCGAGTATAAATTAAAACTGTTGTTTTCTCTCAATCACAAAAAACACTGTTAGCTATTTTCAAGAAATACTTTTCTTCAAACTATGTTAAATAAGTACTAGAAACCAATATATTGGAAGAGTATTCATTGACCGTATTTTCAGGAAAATGATTTGGAAAAAGAACTCCAAGCAGACGCTACGAAGGACCTCGCAATACAAAAGGCGAAGGCCTCCGGCTTATCAAGTCTCGGTCTCCTGAACTTCAACGCGCTCTCAACTTACGTCACCTGTGATAGTCCACCCCCGATACAGATGTCTCCTGAGGAAATGGAGCAACTTGAACAATGTAAAATACACGGACTACCAAAAAAAGTCGAAGGGAACTACGTGCCTAAAGATCTGAGGTAACTTTGATTATTGTCTTCCTTGTCTGCCTTTACAATCTTCTTACAGTAACAGCCTGTGAATGTCTCACTGCTGGGCTAAGGCCTCCTCTCCCTTTTTGAGGAGAAGGTTTTGGAGCTTGTTCCACCACGCTGCTCGGGTTGGTGGAATACACATGTGGCAAAATTTCAGTGAAATCAGACACATGCAGGTTTCCTCACGATGTTTTCCTTCACCGTCAAGCACGAGATGAATTATAATAACAAATTATGCACATGAAAATTAAGTGGTGCGTGCCCGGGTTTGAACCCACGATCATCGGTTAAGATTCACGCGATCTTACCACTGGGCCATCTCGACAATCTGCTTAATCATAACCAAATATAAAGTATATATAGTCATAGCGTGCAAAGTCGGTCGAATATGGTCGGTCCCTTCCATATTTGAATATTTTTAATCATACGAATGTTTGCCAGGCACGGCTGGTGGCGCATCACGGAGGAGGAGCAGCTGCGCGGCGTGCTGGACGCGCTGCACCCGCGCGGCGCGCGCGAGCGGGAGCTGCACGCCGCCTTCGCGCACCACCTGCCCACCCTGCACAGCAAGGTCGGCCGCCTGCACACCATACATGCGTTTACTCGGAACTTGCTATGCGACTCACACTAAACTAGATAATATTAATCATTTATGAATTAACAGACTCATAAAAGGAGACGGATAAAATAAATATAAAACGACATAAATAAGCATTAAATATATCATCAATAATATTGTGATTATTTTAACTGAAATGTTTATTATATGATCCTCCAGCTGTACGTAGACAAGGGGGATCCGTCGAGCCAGCTGTCGGGGACTCCGGCTGAACGTCTGCTGGCACAGAGCGGAGGCTACCCCGCGCCGGACGAACCCAACTCGTTCTGCGCGATCACGGCCAGACGGGTCGACATGCAACTTTTGTCGATGGTAAATTCATATAGTTGTGCTATTTATTGAAATACTTGTTAACTCCAATTGAAGAAGTAGATACAAACAAACCTATTAACATATTCCTCGCGATTTGCTTATAGCTCTGCTATACTCTATCACTACAAATAGTTCTTGATTAATTGAAATATATATTTATCAACTTTAATTTCACTTCAAAGCTTACATCACAACTACGCCGACATTTAAAAACGTCATTTTTTCGCGTTATTATAATATTTTCTCAAGATCTCGACCAGTGATCGTCAAAGTCGCTGTGACTTTACTCTCTCGCGGTTGAAATGGGCTATTTTAAAACGCGTGATTTGACTGCCTCGTTGATCTAGTGGCTTGAGGTAAGGCCCCAGATCCGGAGGTCCTGGTTTTAATCCCCAGGTCAGGCCAATAAAAAGTTATTAGATTTTTCTGTCAGAAAATTCTCAGTAGTAGCCCGGAATCTGGAAGTGTATTCACTCCCGTGCCTCAGAAAGCACGTAAAGCCCTTGGTCCTGCGCCTGAACTCTTTCCGTTCGTGTCGGATTCCCGTCCCATCGGATTATGATTCCCTTACTGGAAATAAGAGAGTGCACCTGTGTTTGCGCACACACTTGTGCACTATAATATCTCCTGCGGAGTTGGCTAATCCCTCTTGAGATCGGCCGCCGTGGCCGAAATCGGTCTGGAGGACATTATTATTAAAACACGTGACGTTAAGGTGACGTGACAATCGGCATAAACCGGTGTCACCGATGGCGAGTAAAGGCTGCGTGCGTGCAGGTGGAGGCGCTGGAGGAGCGCGTGTCGGCGGCGTCCATGCAGGTGAAGGGCTGGCGCGCCGTGCGCCTGGCGCTGCCCGCCGCCGCCTCGGGCGCCGAGATCGTGGCGCGCGCGAGGCACAAGCTGGCCGCGCTCGAGGCGCACGTGGAGCGCCGCTACCTCAAGCCGCCGCTCGTGCACAGGTGCGGGCTATCAATAAAAAAATACTAATAAAAAATCTTAATTTATTATGCCTTATAATAAAACACAGCAGTTAGTATTTTGAAAACAATAACATTGTATTCTTGTCAACATATTCTGTTGTACATGCGCGAGAGGAAATTTCGATATTAAAGCAATGTTTTTTTTAGCACGACGGAGGCCACGCTGGGTGCGGTGTTGCAAGCGGAGCACGGGAATGCGTCAGCGACCTCTCCGCACTCGGAGACGGCCAGTGAAGCCAAAAGTGCGTATACGTGTACAAAATATAACATTATAACTTACTTACAATCAGAATCGTTGAATAAATATTATGAGTTGCAGACTATTTTCGATAGTAAGTCTGTTCCGATAGATAGTTTTGTCATAAAATATATTCCATTAAAATCATTTGTACTTTTTTTTACAATAACTGTACAATTTTATTTTTTTCTTTTTATCTATGAAAAATATATCTTGTATTTATTATATATATATATACTTATAGATAAGACAGTAATAGAATCTATTTTGACAGACGATAATAAGGGCATAGCTCGTGGGCTGGCCACGTGGCGCGAGGCGGTGGCGCGCTGCAACACGTCGGCCCAGCTCGCCATGCTGCTACAGGCGCTGGAAGCCGCCATCGCCTGGGACAAGAGTATCATGAAGGCGGTAAGTTAGTGGCACTGCGGGTCACCGCATTTAGGAAATTAAATTTAGGAACTTACAATTTTAGTTTAATGGGAAATTTATGTGTTTCAACAGTTGAAACTTTTTGACTGAATAGTGACTAACTATATATAAGTAAGATTTTTCTTTTTTACAGTTTAAATTATAAATATGTGTCTTGTTCGCAGAATTGTCAATTCTGTTTGTCTGGCGACAATGAAGGTCAGCTGTTGCTGTGCGACGGTTGCGATAAAGGCTACCACACTTACTGTTTCAAACCGAGGATGGAGAAAATACCGGAAGGAGACTGGTGAGTCAATTTGTTAGGCTTTGCTTGATTTTATTATTGAATTTGAATTGGCTTTATGAGAGTAAAAACTAAGTAGAATAATAATAGAAAGATACATAAAAATCGGTTGTGTGTAGTTCCCGAAAAAATTTTTCGTGTGCAAACATTAAGGAGGGGAAAGCCTGTTAGATACAAAATTTCGTCCAGAGAGTAATCCGGCTCGAAGGACCAGGGAGAGTGTACCGTGTGTGCGCAGGTACTGCTGGGAGTGCGTGAACAAGGCGCGCGGCGTGGCCCGCGAGCGCGTGTGCATCGTGTGCGGCGGCGCGGCGCGCGGCCGGGCGCTGCCCTGCGCGCTGTGCGCGCGCGCCTTCCACCTCGACTGCCACTACCCGCCGCTGCACAAGGTACCACCCGCCGCGCACTAGCTTTTTTATAGAATAGGAAGGCGGACGAGCATATGGGCCACCTGATGGTAGGTGGTCACCGACGCCCATAGACATTGGCATTGTAGGAAATGTTAACCATCGCTTACATCACCAATGCGCCACCAACCTTGGGAACTAAGATGTTATGTCCCTTGTGCCTGTAATTACACTGGCTCACTCACCCTTCAAACCGGAACACAACAATATCAAGTACTGTTGTTTTGCGATATAATATCTGATGAGTGGGTGGTACCTACCCAGACGAGCTTGAACAAAGCTCTATACCAGTAAATACCTACCTACTGTAGATCTGCAACTATGATACCGGATGGTAAACGGTCGGGTCACATCCGCTGGAAATTACAACATGTAGTATATTTATCTTTCTTTCTGCTTTCAATGCCAAAGTATGCCTTGGCGGAAAATACTTCTCCAATAGCCAACCGGCAGTAATTTCTTAGATTATTTTCTGAACTTAATTCTTCTATATTTGCTTATTCTAGACTCCGCGTGGGAAATGGTATTGCTCGCAGTGCATTTCCCGGGCGCCGCCTAAAAAGCCTCGTAAAACAAAACGCGATAGCAAAACTAAGGACACGAGTGCGAATATCGACCTCGACGCTTCTATGGTTCCCAGGTGAGTGATGGTCAAAGGCATCTTTTAAGGAGGACAAATCATTTTTTTTATTAACAATTACACACACATATATATATATATATATATCTCAACATATATTTATCTCTTGATTGATTATATTCAGTTATTCAATTTTAGCGTAATTAATCAAAGATTTTTGTTAGGCACAGTGCAAAGACTTGACATAAGACTTTTTACGCCCATAAAAACTCAGGACTAGGGCATTTATGTTAATGTATACGTATATCAACCGCAGTCCCGCGGCGTCCCACGCCTCTACATCCACCACGGCGGAAGAGTGCCCAGCCAGCGCGCCCACGCCGGAGAAGGAGCCCGACAAGCCGGAGGAGCCCACAGCGGACCCCACACTCCTGCCGGCAGAGCCCATGCAGACAGAGCCGGAGAATGGGCTCAACCATCATACTGGTGAGTTATATTTGCTATAGTAATCGCAAACATAAACTACATTTATTTCTTTAGCCAATGCCAGAAGGGAGTAAAGATAAATAAACAACTATGACCTTGATGACGGGCCGGTTGGCGTATTTGGTAAATAATTGCCTTTCACGCCGAAGGTTGTGGGTTGGATTCCCACCCAGGACAGACATTTGTGTACATGTTTGTTTGTCTTGAGTCTGGGTGTAATAATCTATATAAGTATGTATTTACAAAAGAAAAGTAGTATATGTAGTATATCAGTTGTCTGGTTTCAATTGTACAAGTTCTACTTAGTTTGGGATCTGATGGCCGTCTGTAAAAAGATTTGACTTGGTATAATTGGTCAATATCTAAAATATTAATTTATGGTATTATAAATATAAAATAATTAATCTACACTTTGTAGTGTATAATATTAGAGAGATGTCAGAAAACCGCATGAAATATGTAAAAATTATTATTTGTTCTCTCATTGGAAAGGCGCTATAAATTATTGAAACAAAGAAGTTATTCTTGTAAGTCAAATAATTTCATAATAATATACGTAACACCTTGATTAGCAGTATCAGAGCTCAGTGAGGAGGGTTCGCCGGAGAAGCACAGGCCGCCACAGCTGGTGGCCGGAAACGGAGCCCTACAGCACGACCTCGTCGATGTAGTGGATGGACACGGTTGGTTAAATTTTTTCGTCGTACCAATTCGAGGTCATTTCATTTTATTTTTTTTTTACTTTGAGTTTTGGCCTCAGTCTAGTTCATATTTGTAATCATTCTCCTGTTGAATTCCTAAATCAAGTTGCAAAAGAAAATTTCTTAGTAGTAAAATATGATCTTTTATCGGTCCGATAATTTGAACTTAATTAACATCTGCGGGCTAACAATCTTACAATTAGACCAACGACGCCATTTCCACACAGATAACATATTACCGTAACAACCTGTGATGTCCCACTGCTGGGCTAAAGGCCTCCTCTCCTCTTTTTGAGGAGAAGGTTTGGAGCTTATTCCACCACGCTGCTCCAATGCAGTTTGGTGGAATACACATGTGGCAGAATTTCAGTGAAATTAGACACATGCAGGTTTCCTCACGATGTTTTCCTTCACCGTATACCACGAGATGAATTATAATCACAAATTAAGCACATGAAAATTCAGTGGTGCTTCAAGCGTTCTTACCACTGGGCCATCTCAGCTCTACTAGATAACATATACCAATAATTAATACTATTTGCTACTTAGAGATTGATTTTGACGATTTGTTCCAGTCGAAGAACGCGAATCCGAAAATCTTCCGCTCCTGTCTCGTGCCAAGAAAGAGAAAAATAGTGCCAAAAAACTGCTAACTAAGGACATGCAATTTTGCAAGTACGTATATTATTATTACTATTCGTATTATGGCGGAACTACAATTGGTTTGCGTTTACCTTTATTGTCTAAGTATGACAATTTGTAAAAGGAACTTCGACAAGCTGAATCCGTACATATTTTTAAGAGTCGTTTGCATAATTATTATCTATCAATATAACTATAGCATGTTGTATTATTATATGTATATGGTTATTTATTTCTCATATAAGTATATGTATGTATGTATAAGCATATATGTATATATATGTATGTAGATTGGTATATTGCATATTTGTATTAATCTCAATAAATTTTAAGTATAAGTTGTTCGCACACTTTATAAACATTTCTTTTTACAGAGGTTGCCTGGAAGAGATCACTATAAGTGATCAGGCCGCCTTTGCATAATATATGTTTTACTTGCTATTATATGTTACTAAATGTTTGTAAAGTGTGTGCAATAAATATTAATAAATAAATAAGGAACTTTTTGATTACAACTGTCAGTTTGTCACGCATTCACGTTTTAACTATTCAAATACTGGTGGTAGGGCTTTGTGCAAGCTCGTCTGGGTAGGTACCACCCACTCATCAGATATTCTACCGCAAAACAGCAGTACTTGGTATTGTTGTGTTGCGGGTTGAAGGGTGAGTGAGCCAGTGTAATTGCAGGCACAAGGGACATAACATCTTAAGGTTGATGGCGCATTGGCTATGTAAGCGATGGTTGCAATTTCTTACAATGCCAATGTCTAAGGGCGTTTGGTGACCACTTACCGTCAGGTAGCCCATATGCTCGTCCGCCGTCAAATTTACACGCTGTCAGGAGTACTGTAAAGACTTTTAGTATACATAGCGCCTGAAATGATACCTGAACTTCCGACGAATAAGAACATTAGTTGTCCCTTAAAAATAAGAATTGCTACTATTAATAGATAAAAAAAATATTGAAATTTTCACAACAAAAATAACTTTTCCTTATTTAAACTTTTTAAGGAACTTACTCTGCGATATGGAGTGTCACGAGCACGCGTGGCCTTTCCTCGTGCCGGTCAACACGAAGCAGTTCCCGCAGTACAAGAAGGTGATCAAATGCCCCATGGACCTCTCCACCATCAAGCGGAAACTTCATGACTCTATGTAAATTTTTAATTGCTAAGCTTAACTAACTACACATTGTATTACAAACTTGTATAATATATGCGCAGTTAAGCCCATTTGTAGAGTTAAGTAGCCATATTTTGTATTTGTTTCATAAACCAATTAATAGTTCAAGGCTTGTAAATAATCAATGTATACAATTTAAGGTAGAAATATTCTATAAACTGACCATTATGCTAGAATGATTTCGTATTTTAAATTAAAATATAATTTGTATAACTATAGAAGCTTTTACACGATAATTTCTTTATGTAAATTATAAACAAAAATACAATAGCTGATACGCGATTATTGTACGATTGATATTATAATTAATTTTTAAATTTTTTAGATATAAATGCAAGGAAGAGTTTGCGTCAGATGTGCGTCTCATATTCAGTAATTGCGAAGTGTTCAACGAAGACGACAGTCCCGTTGGTCGAGCGGGACACTACATGAGGCAGTTCTTTGAGGAGCGCTGGGCCCATGCCTGACGTCCCAAAGAGGTGGACCGTGGACCGGCACCGAGTGAACAGTGAAATAACAATGGCGACATTATAAAGTGATGTTTGGTTTTATTTGACTTTTCAATAATTCCTTATATCCTGTGGCAATTAAATAGTGATTTAGACAACCGATGGAGTAAAATACCTTTTATAAATTAAAGGACATGTTGAATATGACTGAAAATAAATCTAAAACGAAGTTATTAGTGAAATTATTTTTCTGTACAAATATTGGTTAATGGAAGTTTGTAGTACGAGCTATTTCGTAAAGGCTTTGATTGATCGCTGAATGTGTTTGATGGAATAATTTATTTATAAACTGTTTTGTTGATCTCGATAATTATTAGGATCGCATCACGCTTGCTAAATAGATTAATGATCCGACTCAGTATAAGACAATAACATATGAACATGACATTATTAAGACTTGATTTTATGAAGAAATATTTTTAATCGATGAATGATAATTACCTTGTTTGTCAATAAACGCAATAATTGTATAATGTATTTATTTTAAAAGGATATTTGAACATGAATAATGTTTTCCAATATACGACTTAACGAAAACATTCCTAATTAAATTGAACTCTCCGACCATATTAATAGGTCACAAAATCGGATAGGACGAAATGTATATTGCGAATCTCATGTATAAATGTGATTTTATTGTAAACAAGGCGACGCACACACCTATGAGTGAACATGTATTTAATTTAGACTGTAAATATTATGAGGTATAAAAGTATTAAGGCTAATGTATAAGTATAGCGAAATTAGATTGTCGATGTCATTTAATGAATATTATTTTTTTAATTTGTGTAGCAACGAAGCAGTATTCAACCTCTTCTGCATTTCTTCAATTCGATACTGAATTTGGCCAGTTATAGCGTTTGTAAATGTCTACTTGAATGTAAATTATTGTGTATTTCAAATTATTTGTAGACGTGTACTGTATGTATGAGTAGGACCGTTTTATTGTAAACTATAGGTTTGGACCAGGGTATTTCTAGGGCAAGTTAATTGTGACTAAATTGGAATCATAATACGCAATATTCCATATTAAAAGAGTATATATGTACAATTATTTTACGTTATAACATGTATGACCCTGGCCTAAACCGAATTCACTTTGTTGAATAGTATAGAATGTGAGTAAGTGTAGATTAGGCCTAAATTCGTGAAACGGTAACTCTGATTATTGAAGGGATATTTTTTTAATTTTCGAATAACATTGTCATTACAAAAACAAAATGTTTTAATTTTTTTTATATGATTTTGGTATTCAGATTTAGCCAAGGTATACTTATCTATAATAATCATTTATAAAAACCAGTGATTCGAAATACTGCTAAACTTTCAGATTTGTAAAAAAACTATTGATTTTACTTGATTTTATAATAAAATTAATTTATTTCAAGGAATTCATAAGTATTTTAGTACTTATATTGGCTTGATTTTAAACAGAAACAAGTCATCAATTGTCCAATAACATTTATAAAAACATAATAACAATGAGCAATAATTTGTAAAATAGCTTTACAACAAAAAATTTAACTCATTGTCAATATATCTCCAGCGACAGTTAGATGTCGCTAGTGTTTATGTGAATTATAAATTCTGGACTTGTGCACAAAGTCTATATCCTTAATATATAAAAGGATTCACTTCATAGTTTAATTTTACTAGTTTAAAGTCATTCCTACGGCACAAATTGTGTTTTTCTACTTGAGTATTTTAAAGTATTACATGTTTTACTTAATGCAGCTTTTAATTTTAAAAGATATTTAATCTGTGGTGTCACAGATACTGTACGAAATAGACAGGACTCTTAATAAATTATTATATCTAGTTTTTTAGTCTTTTAAATCTGCCAAGATATGTTATTTGAACCTCAGCTCTACTGCCAGTACATAAGGTCGATGTTTGAACGCTAAACATATTTTGGTAGTTACTCGCGAGGCGTGTATGAGAAATTATAGTTTTATGTTGTGTGAATTGGTTGATTTTAACTATAAAATGGATATATAAATTATATATACGAGTAAATAAATAATTTTTGAAGCACTCTGTTTCTGACTTTATTTCATCATCTAAAATATCACTACCCCTTCGTTACGCCCAGATTTTAATATAATTGCAGTTTCATAATAATATTCAATTTTTACTTCCATTATGTCATGTCTTATTATACGTGACGTTAGTAGAATATTTTGTGCTCAGCTAGCATGCCAAAAATTTAAGGAAAATCACCAAAAAGATTATCTGTTCAAACTTTACTCTGTTTAGAAAGGCGTGGCCAAAAAAACATTGATCGTGGGTTCAAACCCAGGCAAGTACCACTGAATTTTCATTGACGGTGAAGGAAAACATTGTGAGGAAACCTGTATATATCTAATTTAATTTAAATTCTGCCACATGTGTATTCCACCAACCCGCATTGGAGCAGCGCGGTGGAATAAGCTCAAACCTTCTCCTGAAAAGGGAGAGGAGGCCTTAGCCCAGCAGTGGGACATTAACAGGCTGTTATTGTATTGTTAAACCAAATTCGTAAATGTGTTTTTAAATATTTGAAAATCATTGACAGGATCACAAATTAAAAGGTTTAACGAGTTTATTAGTTGTCAAAGACAATGCTGTCTTCTTCTTTTGAATGTCAAATCAATAATGACAGCGCGAAATAAGTGTCAACTAATAGTCTTAAAATACGTTATTTAACAAAGCTTATATGTTTTAGCTTAGATAATATGTACATTGATAAATCGCAAATGGGTTGCCTACGTCACGGGCTAACGCTGTTAATTAAATTCACTTTTTTGATCCACTTTCCCTTATTGATGAAAATCGAACATTACTTGAGAGAATTTTACACAAGGAAGTGGAAAAATATAGGTTGTCTACTTACTCTTTAGGCGTTGTTAATATAACCTCATCGGTTATTTAATTGATTTATTTATGAAAACAAAGGTTACTTTATTCCCTAATTAACAGTATTTGGTTGCCATGAATTCTAAATCGATAATGAGGCTATAATTATTGTTAATATGTAAAACTACGTCAACGTCGCTGTAACTACCTAACCCGGCTTTGATAGGAAGTTGTGACAGTGCACTACTACAAACGCAACAACGTCTCAGAGCTAATTTGGCTGTATTATCTATTCTGTATTCCCTATTGTGTTGTTGTTGTATATATATATATACATATATACCTTATATACCTATAATTGAGACCTTCAACTAGTTTACGTGCACAGAACGTGTCTTACGTGTATTTATGTCTCCCATAGGTTACCAGTTGCTGAATGAACCAGAGAGATTCGTCCATACTCAAATATATGACGGTAGAACTCACAGAGAACACAGATTGCAGTTTTTTATGTGAGCGCGTAAAATATCGACCGGTCGGTTCGGATATTGATGAGAAGTGATGAGGAAGTTCACTGTTCAACACATGTGGCGCTGTAATCGCGCGCCTAAGCAATAGGAATGTTTCTATTGTTTCCTCTATTATGAATGAAGAAGGTACTCAAACTCATTCCCAAAAATAAACACTAGATAAAACTTGTTTCTAAATATTGTGTTGTCTTATAAATAAAAATAAATTAATTATTATTGTAGTAATAGTATAACATTTTAGTATAAATTCTGATAAAAAATTAGAAATTTATTCCGGTTTAAAAAGGCGGCTAAAACAAGTCATTAATATTAAAATATATCATAAATAATAAATTCGCATAAATTTTAATAAGACATAAAAGTGAAACACCAATAAAAAAGAAACAATTTTAATATTATAAAAAAAAAATCCTTTGAGGAAACATTGTTCAGGATTGAACTTCTAGTTGTGCTTTGGCCATCTTCGCTTTCATCCTGCGGTGACTACGTTTCTTGTTCAGCGAGATACTGCCCATTAATTTTCCTGACTTCTGCAAAGCGACGATCTTTGCTGACTTACTCTGTAAACAAATTTTAAAAGATTACATATTTTGATAAATCAAAAATGACAACTAACTAACTAATTACTGGTGATAGGGCTTAGTGCTAGCCCGTCTGGGTAGGTACTAGCCACTCATCAAAAAATTCTACCGCAAAACAGCAGTACTTGTACTTGTTATTGTCGTATTCCGGTTTGAAGGATGAGTGAGTGTGATTACAGGCACAAGGGACATAACATTCCCAAGGTTGGGGGCGCATTAGTGATGTAAGCGACGGTTAACATTTCTTACATGCCAATGTCTATGGGCGTTGATGACCACTTACCATCAGGTGGCCCATACGCTCGTCCGCCAACCTGTACTATAAAAAAAAAACTAATCGCCTGTATTATTAATAATAACTAACAGTATGAGCACGTATTAGTTTCCGTGTCAGTGTTGAGTTTGTCTCTAATTGGTACATATATCAGTCAGGTTACTAAAATATGCTACTAAATTCAAAAGTGTTTAACATATGTATTGTATGCGTTTTCAAATAAATAGCCTGTAAACGGGTCACCCCTGGGCTGATGCCTCTTCTCCTTTAGAGAAGGTCTTTGCTTATTACACCACGCTGCTCCAATGTTTCCCCACAATGTTTTCCTTCACCGCCGAGCACGAGATGAATTATAAAACCTCGTATGAATACACTAAAAAAATAATTGATTAATATTGAGTACGATTACTGCCTGACATTTGAATTGGCCAGGGGGAAGAGGGGCCAGACAAAGTGCAATCGACAATTGTCAAAGCGAACAGCTTTGGCAAAGGCGTACAAATGAATGTACGCAATGCCAAAGATTGGCCAGGGGAAGGGGCACCAGACAACGTGCAATCGACAATTGTCAAAGCGAGAACAGCTTTGGCAAAGGCATACAAATGTATGTACACAATGCGAGTCGAGATGGCACATTGGAGCTTAACACGTGAATTTTAGGGGTCCAAACACGGGTAAACACCTCCGAGTTATCCTGTGTTTTGTGTTAATAATTTATTTCTTACTCGACAGAGTTCGAAAATCTGCATGTGTTGGATTAGCAACATCATCTACATCAACAACAGCATCCTCTTGACATAAACTTTAAACTTTTTCCTCAAACGGAGAGGAGATTTTTCCACAACACTGAGACAATAACAGGCTCATCCTGTCCTTATTTTTCATCGTATGAGACACATTTATGTAACATGTTTCTCATACGACGCCCGATTACTAAGTAAGTGTGAGGGAAGGGGACAGGTGTAGCCTACGCCATCGTCTCTTTCTCTTAAATCGCAAATATTAGTAGTTTTTGCGTGAAAGAGTAAAAAAAATCCATCAATTCTCACAGATTTTTGCGTATATAACGTTAGAAGTATCGTTTGTTACCTTCGCCTCGGTTTTAGTTATTTTGCTGTTCTGCTGCGTCGTGTAAAGAACGTTTATTCTGCGGTTTTCCAGCATGGAGTGGTGTTTGGAGAGCGCCAGCTACGGAGCAGAACACTGTATCAATACTTATTACTATTTCAATATATATATATATCGAGAACGGGTTTTTTGCGAGTTTATGTATAAGCGGAATGTAATGGTAGCTTCTAATTTAACAATCAATAATTAAGTGTAATGCTTCTGTGTTGAATAAAGGATTTTGAAATCCTCCAACCTTATTTCAGATGGGCATCGTATAGATACAAAATAAAAGGGATATATATTATATGTATATATATAATAACTACAGAAATATTGATATCTCAATGTTTCCACGGCGTGCGCTCGTGAATAATAAAGTTGCACGAAAATAATGTACGGCTGAATTAGTTTTTTGAATGAGGCATTACAAAAAAAAAACATTTATTAATATAGTTAAGAGATGATATAATCCAGACAACAGCGTTGTTTAAAAAAAAAGACGCGCGCTAATTTAAAATCGCCATTTTTTTGGTTGAGAGAAAGGTAAAATAATTAATTAATTATTGGCGCGACTTGTGATTTGTGGATTTTCAAGAGTAATTGTGTGAGTTATTTACATTAATTTGTATGATTTGGTGTTCTATTTTTAAAAAGCCCAACGCGAAGTTTTTATAAAAACAGTTTCACTTCTAGATGCTAAATATGTATACATATATATGTTACCTCAAAGCTGGGTTCGTTCTTCAGCTCCACATAAGCAATCGAACTCTTCTTCCCCTCAGCGGGCTTCGGTATCCTCACGTCTACTATGTGTTCCCTGATCTCGTAGAAATGATGAGTTAGCTGTACGAAGGAAAATACTATTAATTTACTGGATTTTTAGTAATAATCGTTCGCTTCGAGATAACTGTTACCTCCCGCCGCGATTCCCCGCTCCGCACCCCGAATCAGACCCGCTAAGTAACACATTTCAAATATGTACTTTTTTCAAATATGTACTTTTTATTATGAAAATGTGTAGTCTCTTATTTATGTCTAATTCTTATTATATAATGTCTATCTAAGTAGGTTCTAAACTCATTAAAAATATTTTTAGAAAATACTTTATATACTATAATTAATATTAACAAAACATTTTTTTTTTTAAATTAATGTATATGAAATAAATAAATTTTAATAATACTGTTTTCTTCTAGTGTCCATATCCTATTTGATATTTATATCATTACAAGCTTCCCGCGACTTCGCCCGCGTGTTAAGCAGGTGTTAGATAACCGACATCCATTTATGTACCTTTAGACAAAATGTATGGAAAATTTTCTGATGATTGGTTGTATATGTACATGTGAAAGCAAAACAAACAAACACTCTCGTATTAATATTATAATTGTAGTTAGATATTGATATAATAAACAAATGAACAACTTACTTTTTCTCTATCAATATCTAGCGGCAAGTTTCCAACAAACACAACGTATCGTTTAGGGCCCTTTGTCTTCTTCGATTCCACCTTTTCTACTTTAACAATGGGTTTATCATTATTATCTGTGGCTCCTTTTATATCTTTTTTATCTGCATCTACATTTACCTCAACCTTTGGCTTTTTATTCTTTTTCCTTTTCTTCTTTTTCTCTACCTTTGATGAGGTAGATTCAGATAGGATCGACATTTTAAGCATATTATACAGTATTCTTATTTTTCTCAGCTCTGAGTCTGTCAGTTTTATTATGTCTTTGACAATAGCTTGTATCCTGCTGTGAATTACTTCTGGTAGAAGAACTTCAGACGTCCCTTTCAGATTGTCTCTTAGTTGTTGACGGATTCTACCTAAAATGGAAACAAAAAAAAAATATATTTATTTAAAATATCCCAAAAATAATTACTAACAGAGGTGAATATGCACCCTCCTCAAAATAATGTAACGGTATCTATATACTTATAAAATAGTATAATTATTATATATATATTTGTATAACACACTCGCCCATTATGTCATGCAAGTATCTTAATGCAAGGTTGTCTGGACGAGATCACTACTCGAGTGATAAGACCGCCCTTTGGATGCATCATTTTACAGTCTACATGTTTATGTTTTATGTTTATATAGCATGACTATTCTGAAGCTTTTGTTTTTCTTTTTTAGCAGTATTTGTCTTTTTTTTCCTTGTGAGCGTGCAATAAAGTTGTTTAATAATAATAATGATTATTATTAACAAATACACTTTTAGTTATATGGCAATGAATTTACCTTTCTGATTATTTGTCATGGCAACCCCGAGGAACTTTTTTACCAAGTCCTCATTTTTCAACACTGGATACTTCTCAGCTAACTCTTCTGATATAACATTCTGTTCATTCACCTTAATCGAAAATTAAAAAATGTAAATACATATTTATGTTATTTTTAATGACAATAATTTTTTTTAAGTAATTCTTTACCCTATGAATTAGCACTGTAAAAATTATAATAAGTATAAATAGTACAGTAACAGCCTGAGAATGAAGCACTGCTGAGCTAAGGCCTCCTCTCTCTTTTTGAGGAGATTATTATGAGATAAGATTATAAATAATATTGAGAGATCTTATTCCACCAAGCTGCTCCAATGCAGGTTGGTGGAATACACATGTGACAGAATTTCAGTGAAATTAGACACATGCAGGTTTCTGCACGTTGTTTTCCTTCACCGTATAGCACAAGATGAATTATAATTCACACATTATTTGAAAAATTCAGTGGTGCTTTCCTGGGTTTAAATCCACGATCATTGGTTAAGATTCTCTGCAGGCCATCTCGGCAGATAATAGATATAGTATGTGTGATACATAGATTTAATAATCTACCTTAGAAAATGTGTGTATTCATAGCATATGATAATCAAATATTATTGCACATATAGCATTAAAATACTTAATTGACATTAATATGATACTTATTGACAAAAAAAACACTGAATAATCAAAAACAATTTCCATACATAACTTTGGTTGGAGTCTTCAATTTTATTATCCTTTTCACTTTTAGTAATGACATTGTCTTCACTATTCTTGTTAAGAGGCTCTGTTTTGACAATCTTTGCTTTGTTTTTCTTTTGTCTCCTTTTTTTTTTCTTTATGTCAGGCTTTACAGGGCTTACCTCACTGTAATAAAGATTTTTTTTTAATATAGTAATTATTAAATAATATGTTTTAGTTTTTGAACTCATATGAAAATATCAAGTTTTTTACAAATATCTTTACAAGTGCAATATATAACATACATTTTATAATTTAGTTTTCACCAAAATCATAAAAGATCTTTATAATAATATCCTGAAAATTTTTCACACATGGCCATCTGATCCCAAACTAAGCAGAGTTTGTACTTTGGAAACCAGACAACTGATATACTACATATACTATTTTTCTTACGTACGTACGTAAAAACATACTTATTTTTTGTTTTTTTTTTATAGAATAGGAAGGTGGACGAGCATATGGGCCACCTGATGGTAAGTGGTCACCAAGGGTCATAGACATTGTAAGAAATGTTAACCATTGCTTACATCACCAATGCGCCACCAACCGTGGGACCTAATATGTTATGTCCCTTGTGCCTGTACACTGGCCCACTCACCCTTCAAACCGGAACACAACAATACCAAGTACTGCTGTTTTGCAGTAGAATATCTAATGAGTAGGTGGTACCTACCCAGACGAGCTTGCACAAGGCTCTACCACCAGTAAACTTATATAGATAATTACACCCAGACTCAGGATGAACAGACATGTTATCATGCACACAAATATCTGTCCTGGGTGGGAATCGAACCCACAACCTTCGCGTGAAAGTCAAGCATCCACCAACCATGTCAACCTGCTTGTCGTCTTTAGAAGGATCCAAAGAATTACATCTCAGTCTAAAGTATAGGCAATTAAAAAAGTAAAATCATCATTTATTAAACTTATTTTGTCTCAAAAATATTACAAGAGCCTTTCTTATATACATTGATTAGTGGATGTTTAGTTACATGAATTTCTTTCTTTCTGGTGTCATTAATTTGACATTCGAAAGAAGAAAACAGAACTATTGTTAAACAGATGATCAGGTCAGATCCTTTTTAAGTAAGGCCATTAGAGGTTTAAAGCCTTGAATACATAAAGTATTTTTGTTATATCATAATGTATAAGCAACAAAAAGTAATCGAAAAGTTTCAATGGCAATTTCATTTATTATATATATTCTATTGTAATTTTATTCTAGTTCGTCTAGTAATCATAGCAAAAACAAATTATAAAGCATTATTTAATAAATAAAAAGGGAAGTACTGATCACATTATACGAGTGGAACACAGTGGGTATTATATTTATTTCTTTACACAGATAGTAGTGTACTAAAACTAAATATATTTTCAGACACAAAAATCGTGGAATTCCAATTAAAAGATAGAAAATTCTACTAAAAGAATAAATTATTAAGTTTGGTTACATCAAATTTGTAGTTACATTGTCGTCAAAATTATCAAAATACGGTATTAATATAAATATAAAAAATATACATGCAATAAACTGTAAAATTGCAGTTTTATATACAATTTTTGTTATTACATCAACCTAATAAATTACAATGTTTCTGTACCTTAGCTTCGCCATGAGGGTTTTGAGGTTATATAATGCGGCTAAGAAGTATATATCTTAATTGGTTTATCTAAACTCAATTAAATATAAATTTATAAATAAAAAATATATATATTATTAAAAAAACTGTAGCACGATTTCACACCGAAAATACTAAAACCTTAAGCTAAATAAATATATATTGCCTTATTTTGATAAATGACAATATTTGAAATGTCAGATTTGATTTGATATGTGTAATAAGTAAAAGAAGTTGTCACCTTGCCTCATGAAAAAATTCCTTTTTGCCAAAATTTCGTGATAAGGTAATATTAAACAATGTATTATAAAATATATATGAGACCAAAACTTTTTTTAGTATTTTTTATGCCCACTTATTTAAATTTAAAAGCTCTTTAGCAACTGTCCTTCTTTTAATTGAATTCTATGAAGTCACGTCTCCACTGTGCAGTGTAGAGGTAAGGAAGAGTACATTTGTGTCTAAAAAGTGTCAATCCAAATCCCAACTCCATATATATGACATTTAAATGGCGCTGCTAATAATCGGTAAAGCTTAACAGAATTATCGAGCCACCAATTTTCAATTTAATCATTTATCAAATTTATAAATTCCAATTTATCAAACTATATACTTGTATTTATATTATAGTTTTTATTTATAGTTTTCGGTATCAATTTTCAGGTAAAAACTTATATGAGATAGTTATCCTTACCTCTACATTCTATAAAGCAGTATAATAATTACTGGCTAAACAAAGGGAAGGCGAGCGAGGTGTTGGTGACCCTAAATATGGACCAGTGAGGGAAAACGTACCGTGGTGTGTGGCGAAAATTCCGCACCCATGCCACCCCCATGACGGAGACGCTGTCACCGGAGCTCCTCCCGCTCCAGATTGGGGAACTTTTTCCCCACCTAGGCACGTTCCTTCAAAAATGGCTCTTCATTAAAAAAAACTGTGGCTCCACCACAAGTCACGGTGCGAGTGATAAAGATCAATTGAGGGCCAGAACCAAGCCCCGATGCTGTGGACGGGCTGTAGGGCGTGTTCTGCGCGGTGCCGTGGAAGATTTAGGTTCGGGGACGGGGAGGTAGGAGGTTTCGGGGACTGTAAACCAGTGTCTTTCGAGCGAGCAGTTCCCGAAGCCGTGGAAGGAGGGTAAGTTGGTCCTGCTACCGCAGGAGGGGCGTTCGTTGGACTCTCCTTCTGCATACAGGCCAATTGTGCTCAACGAGACGGGTACTCTTCGAGAAGATTATCGCTGCCCGTCTTATGCAGCACCTCGAAGAGCTGTGGCGGGTCGATCAACCATCGTTGCCCTTGACGCCCTGAAAACACGGAAGCGTTGGCCTGTGGGGACATGGTCTTGGCGGTATAGCTGGACGTAGCAAATGTCTTTAACCGTCTTCCCTTAGACTATAGAGCACTCCGATACCACGGGGAACCTTCCTATCTCAGAAGGTTGTTGGGGGCATCACTTCACTGAGAGAGAGGCGATGGGCGACTTGTCCGGTATCGTGTAGGCTATCGTGTAGTCTATCCTTCCCGTAATGGTGGTGGTTGCGAAATTTTTAGGAGGCGGCCTGCCTGGTCGACATTGAAACCTCGCTCACGGTGGACCGGATAAGAATTTCGTTTGAGATTAAAATCCTGTAATTAGATCCTGTAATAGGAAAAAAAACCCAAAAATTGTTACTTTATTTCAGCCTTGTCATTGTTTACATGGACGTACCGTACGACAACCGATATTTGTTCTTCGTGTGCAGTATGTGGAGTTCAATCTAGAACAATTGAACAATATTTGGATTATTTCAATTCCAAGACAATAGTTTATTTTATTCTTTCTACTAATAATTGTATTATTAAATGTATGCAAACCATCTTTCAAAAGCTATTTTTGGGTGGGGTTGAGTTATAACGCCCGGCGTCATAACGCGGGCGCAGGTTCATTGAAATTGGCGAAGCCGGCCTGCCGCTGGCGCCCCTAACGCTGCTGCGTCCGTGTGCAACGCACACCCTATAGTGCACATAGGTAAAGACGCTGATTATAATGAGCCCTATTTGTCACTTTTAGAAATATAATTTCGTATATAGTACCTTCCATATATATCTACTTTAGCACCTTCTAACATTAGCTATCCATAAACTAAATACAGACATATTAGGTATATAAAGTTATTCTTATGAAGTCTCAGACAAAAATAATAGATAGTAAATATTTTCTAACCAGAATAAATAGTATAACTCCATTGAGTATATTTCGTGATGGCTCCCTAGGCAAGAGACGATTTGAAATAGATAAAAACATTGATTGAATAAAACTCACAATGAAATGATTAATCTTAAAATATTTTATCCCCTTTACTCTCGCATACTCAAGTTGACTTTGATTACTAGTTCCTACTCATTTCTTAGTGAAAAGTTAAAAAAATACTATATTTATATTCGAAAAAATAAATTGGAATCAATTTCGATATTTTTATTTTGCTAATTATAGGTATTTGTCTTATCTTGTTACAAATAAATAAAATTAGAGTCGGATTTCCCTATAGGCTGAATAGGTTAGGCCTAAGGTTGCGAAAAATGGGGAAATTTTAGTAGTCGCACCCACTGTGAAGTCACTCAAAAAGCATTTTGCTATTTTTTACCCAATTTAATTTTTTATTAATTTATTTTTATAATATAATTTATATTTTATAAAAACGACTATACATAGCATAAGTATCATAAATTGTTTATTTTATAGTTATTTATAGTTCACTATTATAAATCATAAAAATATTCGAGCTTTACAGGGAATTGGGGGCAGCAATCACTTAAGGACCTGTGGCAGCCATCATATAAAATCCGTACCTGCTTAAAATGACATTGAAAACTTATAACACTTGATAAGATAAGCTGATGAATGAAGTCCTCAAAACCAAATCACTGCTACAACAATCTCAAGAACTATCCAAATGCGCATGAGATAAAAGGAGATAAAGTTCACACATTGCTCAAACAACCGTACGCTCTCTAATTTCTCACTCTCATAGTCAAATGGGACGGCAATTCGACACGACTTAAGGGAGATGAACAAAAGGGAGGGAGACTTAAGGAAAAACGGCTTTACATGATTTATTTATTTATAGAATAGGAAGGCGGACGAGCATATGGGCCACCTGATGGTAAGTGGTTACTAACACCATAGACATTGGCATTGTAAAAAATGTTAACCATCGCCTACATCGCCAATGCGCCACCAACCTTGGGAACTAAGAAGTTATGTCCCTTGTGGCTGTAATTACACTGGCTCACTCACCCTACAAACCGGAACATAACAATATCAAGTACTGCTGTTTTGCGGTAGAATATCTGATGAGTGGGTGATTGATACCTACCCAGACGAGCTTGCACAAAGCTCTACCACTAGTAAAGGTGTAGTTACTATCTTACCTTCACATGCAAAATAGGACACGTTCATCTAATTTAAAATACCCAGACAAGAAAATTTTATATAAGTTTATAGATATTTAAATTATTTTGAAAGTTACTAGAATATTTAAAGATAAGACCATAAATGAGACCCATATATATATACATGTATATACATAAGTATTAGGTAAGTTTTCTTTGTTTCAAAAATTAAGTGGTAACTTCGTTGGCTTTTGTTTTTTTTTTGTCGTTATTGTGAGACTTATTTTGTTATCAAATGTTTATGTGTTATATTATGCTGTATGTTTACCAAGTAAATAAAAAAATAAATAAAAAAATCACTCAAAAAAGGTTTGTAGTTAAACCTTTCACATAGTGACAATTTCAGGGGTTATATAGTAGATTTTTAATAGACTGTGTGATCAGCGTATGATCAGCGTAGTCGGTCCGGGCATCATTCAAACGAATGCTACTATAACTGACACACAAAATCTTTGTATGAATGGTTTGTAAATATTCGAAATGTGTACAGAAAAGTTCGCGATTGCATATACATATGTTATATAGAATATAGACCGTATTTACATATGAAAAAACGGTGTTTAATTATTTATTTGTTACATAGTATTAATCTCTATCAACATAAATAACAGTAACAGTAACAACCTGTTAATGTCCCACTGCTGGGCTAAGGCCTTCTCTCCCTTTTGAGGAGAAGGTTTGGAGCTTATTCCACCACGCTGCTCCAATGCGGGTTGGTAGAATACACATGTGGCAGAATTTCAATGAAATTAGACACATGCAGGTTTCCTCACGATGTTTTCCTCTACCGTCAAGGACGAGATGAATTATAAACACAAATAAAAATAAAGCACATGAAAATTCAGTGGTGCTTGCCCGGGTTTGAATCCACGATCATCGGTAAAGATAATATAATAATAATAATATCCTAGGACATTTTTCACACACGGCCATCTGAAAGATGCACGCGTTCTAACTACTTGGCCATCTCGGCTATCAGTAATAAATATATGTATCAAATTTTAACGTTCAGTTTTTAACGTTTAGTTAATTTTAACTGTTAGAATAAATGTACGTATTAATACGTATAAATTTGCCGTTTACGCTTTACATTGGAGCCGAATAGTTATGGTCCAGTAGTTAGAAAACTTGAATTTAAACCAATGGTCGTAGGTCCAACACATGCAAGCACCACTGAATTTTCAAGTGAAATAAATAAAACAATATGTGTTCATAATTCATCTCGTGCTCGGTGGTGAAGGAAAACATCGTGAGGAAACCTGCATGTGTTTAATTTTATTGAAATTCTGCCACATGTGTATCCACCAAGCGCGCATTGAAGTCGCGTGGTGGAATAAGCAGAATGGAGGTCTAAGGCCAGCACTGGAATATTAACGGAACGGGAAGCCGCGGGAGATAAGTAGTTTTTAAATAATTTTAATTTTTTTAACATCTATTGTAGAGCAGGCTGTGACGCTTATACTTTATTTTTTGTTTTTGCCTCGAAAATATTACTTGATATTTTACAATAAACTTCGCTAACAACATAAGTTACATATGCTAACATCTACTATACTATTTTTTAATATAAAACAAGACATACACGTCACTAAGTATATTCATTTTTGTAAACCACATTATGCATTAATGCAGTGAATATAGAAATAGTACAATAATATATCCCTTTAGTAGATTTTGCTACCAATGCACCAAACGAACTGCGAGCAAATCAATTTACACCGCCCTTTTTAAAACACTTAACCCTACTTTAAATTATATTTTATTTGACTACCCGTCCTGTTGATTTTCTTACATTTTAATAAAAATAGTCAAATTAAAAACCATATTTATGTAAATCATACCTTTCTTAAAATAACATAGCTTACACATATTTTTTTCTGACAGAAATCACTTGTACGAGAAAAATCACATTTAGTATTATTGTTATCTACTGTTAGGACGTGAAATAACATGTTGAATATCGGTTACTTTTTTTTTTTATATCCATTTGACATCAGCGAGTAAAATGAATGAGTTTACAAGAAGGTTTATAATAGTATTTATAATATATAAAATACCACTTCAAATAAAAATAAAAAACATCAGCTTTTCGTTATATCAATAGGTCCGTTATATTGCAATTTGAAGCAATTTTTCGTTTTGAATGTAAGTTATAACTAGTTCCATGTGTTCATTCGCAGCATTAATTTCTAGAATTAGATTATTATATATGTTAAGTCCATGCTAAACCTGATTTGTACATAGAAAGTCGTCGCTTAGGGGTCGCGTTCTAAAACTTCTCAGAGATTATTAATTTTAATTATATCTACTGCTTTACTCGAATACCTTTGGCCATTATTCACATTATTTGTTATAATATATAATATATATATTGTGACTTACAGACGAATATGTAATATTTATATGTAATGTTTATTTATATTTCAAGACCGTTTTTTAAATGCTTAAATGTTAATTAAATCATGGTGCAGAGAGGCAATAGTACCAGCGTCTTGGGTACAATGCCACAGGACAATGTTTTAGACGGGGTGTTTTTGCTTTAAATTTGTAATGTTTATTTTGTTCTTTTTATTTTAATTTTGTATTTACAGGCTAAGAGTTTAAAATGACAATATTGAATAATGTACTAAATATTTTGGTTAAATAAAAAAATAAATAAATCATTAGTGTAAATAATTCTTATGTATTTACTTATCGATGTCTTGATGTTTAAAACAAATTATCAAAAAAATCTTCATTTAAGTAAGCGTTTAAGTTTGAAGCATTTTAAACAAAAAAGTTATGTATGGTTTCTCTAATAAAGTTTTTTTAAAATCCATAATACTATAAAAGTTTGTGGTGTATTGTTATATTTCGGTTGGTTTCAAGTGGGTGGCAGAAAAGCTACCTGGAGGATATTTATCTCTGGCTAAGTGGAAAATAATATCTAATTCATTCTATATATATATATATATATATATATATATATATATATATATTACTATGATAATTTATGTTTATTATTTTAGCCTCTACACAAGCTGAGACAAATTGAATTCAATGAAATAAATAAATATTTTTTAAATTAGAAATTTCATTTTTATTTTCAAGCAACCTTTAAATGGTAATTTCAGGCAACCTTTAAATTTTACTATTAAAATTTCTTTGTTAATGACAAAAACAATCCTTTTTTAATCTTTAAAAAAACTACTTGCCGAAAATAAATTAAAAAAAAAACAGCTTGACAAAAATAAAACAGTCATAATCCCCTAAAAGCTTGTTCACGTCACCCGATAAGCTATCTCCTTTCTTTCTGCAAGCTCAAGAAAAAAACTCACCGTAATCAGTGCAGCGAAGCGAAAAGTAACTGTTGGAAAGTATACATGACCTGTCGAGAGGACGAGCGGGCAACAGCCAACTTGCTCAGTAAGACCGTAGTCGCCTAGCGGTCAAGGCTTTGCGCTAAGCCGGGAATTAAAAAAAAATAAGCAAAAAGCGCGCGCGTAACTGTCAATGTCATTTAGTTGACAATTAAAAAAAAATACTTATTCTTCTTTTAAATTTTTGTATTGCTGCTGCTGTTAGTCTTATTAGTACGAATAACCGTTAACTCAGTGCCGCTGGATAATGAGTTCGTGATTGTGGATAAAACGGAGTTCGTTAAACAGGTGAATATATTTACCTACATTAAATTACCGCACTTTTTTTTATTCAATTAAGTATGTTTATATTTTTTTAATATTTTTTGTATAGAATTTTTTATTGTATTAATTTTTTATTCTATTAACAAAATAATCTCTATTGTATTTAACAATACTAAAATATATCAAATATAAATTTTACAAGATAGTTTCACAGTACAAGTAATGGTTGAAAGACTACGTTTTTTCATAGTTATCATTGCTCAGTCGAGACGATCGGGAATAACGGCCCTGCAATCATAGGTTGTTGCTCTTCCTACCGCCAGCACCCAAGAAATAAAAACTTGTTTATTAAGGAAATAATACTAACTAAAAACCTAATGATATTAATAATACTCGCACAATAAATAATAAGAACATAAATTTGTTTACATGCATTTTTCAAAAAGAAAAAAGTTTAATATAAAACCTATTTTGACAAACAAAAGACGATTCAATTTTCGAACGCCGTTTAATAATTCAATTTGCGCTAAAAACTTGTTGTAAAAAGTACGGCGTCGTGAGTTTGTGTTCCGTTGTGTGAATGTAGGTCAGTGAAATGATCGAAACACGGTCCCGTATGGAATCCGACCCGGACGACCGCGGCCGATTTTGTTGTCACCGACACTGACCGACATTTTTTTATTATTCTTACTTTATTCAAATATTTTTTCGCGGATTCTTCTAGTTGCACTATAAAAGGCTTTATTTTTATTTTCTTTATATATCATCAATTAAACAAATTAAAATAAAGTAGGCCATACACACATTATGTGCTATAAAACGTGTAGGTGATCGCTTACAATTAGCCCAATAAAAAATAAATACGTATTCATTATTCGATACTCCAAAAAAACATAAAACAAAAACATTTCGGTTAAATTAAAATATGAAAAGGATATTATATACATCATAAAACCTTTTTTTATAAGCATATGTCAAATCATTAAGAAAAAAACAATATAATTAGATTTTAGTATCGAATGGGTACTTACATTTCAATTGACTTACTTATGAGATAAGTTCGAGATAAGCAGGTTCTGTCGGGGTCATTAACATCGGAGAGCCTTTGCTCAGCTCGAGAAACGGAAAGTCTAATTTAGCCGTTATACATTGCGTTTTTAATATCGATGTTATGTATTTGACATAGTATCCTACTTTTCTAGGCGTTAGCTATTTGACAAAGAAATTTTACGACAATTTTTTTTATTCAAATTGTAGGCTAAGACCAACCCACACGGGGTTGATCCGAAAAATGATTATAATTTTAGTACAACGATTCAAAAGAACTTTATTGGTGGAAGGGTTTCGTGTAGACCCGTCTAGTATAGTAACATTCACTCATCAAACATTCAATCGCTAGGAAAAACTTATAAATGTCTATGATTAGTTCAAAAATAAATCAAGTAAAGAAAACATTTATGGCTTGTGTTGATTATGAAAACTTTGTTACCATATCAATTATAACATGAGAATGAATCTATCGCCTTGGGCTTTTAGTATTGTAAGCATTAATTATTAATTTATTTGACCGATTTTTTTTTTATTTCTATGATTTTGTTTCCGAACTGGTTGTAGATTATTTGCTAAGTTAGTGTAGTGTTTCTGTTTTGAATAATATAATGTAACACAACATAAATAACTTTATATTTAAAAAAAAAAACACTATCTGAAAAAACGCAAGTAACATAGTTTTGTCGTTTGAATCAAATGTAAAATATTTTGTGAGTTGGTTAATAAGCAGTCCTAACTTAATAAAAACGTTACAATTAAAAATGTAATAAAAAATGCAGTCTATGCCTTGATCTTTAAATAAAAAAAATACAATTGAAAATTTAATGCCCGTGGTTTGTTTAAACTAAACTATAAAGAATTCAGTAAAATTAAAAGGATCATAATTTTTTTTATGCTAAATATGTGAAAGTATACTTAAAGCCGACATTTCGATTATAATGCAAAATTTTAGCGTAACACACCCGCATATGCTTGTGAAACATTTAGAAAAGATCGGTACAATGGATTTTTTGTTACGCAATAACAAAGTGATTGAACTGTTAATATTATAAGACGCATATATTCAAAATAAGAATACCTTTAGCGTTCTTATTTTAAACGTACGTCAAAAAAAAATTAATCTTTGCATAAATTGAATATTTGAAAGACAGAAAATATTTTTGTTGCATCATTTACCTAATAACAAAGATTATGTCTCTATCGCACTCTTATAGAAAAATGCAGTGCTATTCTGAATGATTTCATGTATCTCACTCTTGGAATGTTGAAAACCGTCTAATTGTGATACGCTATTTTGAAACATGTATATTTTAAATGTTATAATTATTTTAGTCAAAGTCGCATAATACTTTCTGTCATTTTACGATATACTAATAATCGGCCACTACGGCAAATCTCAAGAGAGATTTGTTAAATGCTCAGACATATTGTAATGCACAAGTGGGTGCCCAAACACAAGTATACAGTGGTAATTCGATGGGATGGCAATTCGATAATACCGGATAGAGTTCAGACTGCTACTGAGGATTTTCCAATAGCTTTTATCAGCCCGACAAGGGATTTGAAACCTCCTGGCTCTTCGGGACTAAAGCCACTAAGCCAACGAAGCAGAGAATTCTTTCTCTTATCTTATAATTAAGATTTTTGAAATAATTTCTTTGTTCGATCCTCAAAATCCAAAAATATACTTCAAACTTTTACCTTACAATTATTGATTATCTATTGGAAATTAGTTTTTTATTTATTGGAAACTGGTAATTTACGAGTTAAATAGAGCATATCACACGTAGAGCTTGCTTTTATAATAGAGATAATAGCATATATAAAAGCAACAAGAATTGTTTCTAAGAAATTTTCATGCCCTGAGAATTCTCGTTGCGCGACTTGGTAGGTACTCTACTGTGAACTTTAATAGTACCTTGTGTGGTGCGCTTTTAAGGACGTCAAATGCTAAGTGTGTAGGACGGACAGTTTAAATAGCACTTGGCAGAGTCACCACTGTGATCTATTTTACTTATTTATTTTATGTTATGGTCAGGCAGACGGGCAAATAAGCCACCTGATGGTAAGCGGTCACCATTACCCATAGACATTCGCGATGTTGATAACCATTCCGTAAATAGCTAATGCGCCACCAACCTTGGGAACGAAGATGTTATGTCCCTTGTGCCTGTAGTTACTAGCTCACTCATCCTTCAAATCGGAATGCAACAATACTTACTATTGCTGTTTAGCGGTAGAATATCTGATGAGTGGCTGGTACCCACCCAGACGGGTTTGCACAAAGCCTACCAAGTAAACTTGAACATTAATAGTATCGTGTGCGACACGCTTAAGGGCTTTAAATGCTAACTTTATATGGGCAAACTAAATCGCACACAGCAAGCCACTACTACGTCCTCAGGTTATGTGAGACACGCTTCTTGAAGCGTCAAATATTAAAGTTGAGGTAGTCTTTTTCAGTTTCTTATACGATGCGCGTAAATATTTAAAATGACGTTTATAGTAAAAGCCGATATGGCCCTGTGGTTGGAACGCGTGAATCTTAACCGATGATCGTGGGTTCAAACCAATGAATTTTCATGTGCTAAATTATGTTTATCATTCACCTCGTGTTTGACGGTGAAGGAAAACATCGTTTGAAAACCTGCATCTAATTTCACTAGAAATTTTGCGAAATGTGTATTCAACCCGCATCGGAGCAGCTTGGTGGAATAAGCTCCAAACCTTCTACTCAAAAAAAGGACTGAAGGCCTTAGCCCAGTAGTGCGATATTCACAGACTTACTAAGTTGGTATTGGCAGTTCAAATGGGACGCAGACTCTTTTTTTAAAATCGAGTCCTATGCATTTTTGCGAAACGCGTACTTCCGCGTGATGAACATCCGATATAACACTCTGAGTCGTGATTAGAATGTATATACATACGCTGCTATTATATATATGTATGTTGTTACTCATTGTATGTTAATTTAAGTTTTTAAATTCATACGACATTTATTCTTAGTGATTGTCGATGTTAAAAATATATCTTTCTAATTATATTAGGATTGGAAAATATATTTTAATTCAATAATGTTGATTTATTATTAATTTATATATCTTGGATGTGCCTGAATTAGAGGTTTTTTATTTAAATTTTGATTTTGTTTGAATTTGAAATACAAGTATATCTATGTATATACTCGAATGTATAGTTTATTGCTATACTTTAAAATAATCGTTATTGTTTCATATTTATTATCTCTTCTTTCATAGGTAAATGCATTTCTGTTCTCTTAGAAAACTTCCTGCACCAAATGTTGTCTGTGAGAGATATAAGCGATTAGATCGCTTTCGCGCAACATTTGTTGTTTGATTTATTGTTTTCTGTTACTTTTATGTCATCTGTTATTTATATGTTTTGCAATAAAGTATTAAATAAATAAATAAAAAATACAATTAGTCTTTATCGCACAAATAATAGACAACAGAGATGTATAAGAGGCTTAATAATATATGACATGACAGCGATCTCTTCCAGACAACCAAGATATTAGAAAATAGAAGACATAAAAATAATGTTGGCGTGACACATAGACATTATATATATCTAATACATCGTATTGTAGTGACTGTATTTAAAATATTCAAATTAATTATAATATAATTGGGCCGGATACATCTGCCGATATGCAGACAAAAGATGGACCATGGAAGCTACACGATGGAATGGCCCAATAGGAAAAATAAATGTTGACAGGCCAATGAGACGGTGGGCTGATGATATCACTCATGTAGCAGGAAACGAATGGATGAATTTTGGCAAGGATAGGAAATTATGGGAGAAGATGGAGGGAGACTTTACCCTAACAGGGGTCCATATCTCAATCAAAGATACTATTTAAACAAACTTACAAATTACTAACAGAATTTGAAATGTAGTACAGAAATATGGAATAATTGGCTTATTTATTATTATTTTATTATTATTATTATTTTAACAGCTACAACAGTAGTCTAAAATAAAAAAAAAAACGTGATTGTTTTGGTTTAGGTAACTTATATACAGCCGTATTAACTTAAAAAGAGGCAATTATTTTACTTCAGTTTTATTTATTTGAATATATAAAATAAAATTATTTTAAGTTAGGAAATTTGGCGTCTTATGCAATTAAAACTAAAGAACACTTGTTAAAGGAATGAAAAATGATCATATTTTTAAACAGTAGCACATAATATTTTATTTTATTAGAATAGCGTAATTTAAAATGTTAAAGTTCATTGTGTGTTACGCGGCTTAGAATGAATAATTATCTATCATTACGCACTTTCTTTAATAAAAAAACCAACTATAGTTTATTGACACGAACACGCGCCATTTGTATTCCATTTTCAAATACTAAATTAGTAAATAAGAATTGGGTTATTTTCAATTTACCGTGAACCGCCAATTGGAAACCCAAACATTGTGGATTGGTGGATAAACTTGGTTTCTTCATGGTTTTTTTCTTTACCAACAAGCACCAGATTATATCTTCAGTTCAAAACAGGTCTTAATCAGATTCTACCCAATAGACCTCGGTTATAATAGGTGGCATTAAAATTAGTCATGGATGAAATGATTTATTTGTGTGCCTATAAAAATCTTTCTCCATTTTTACAAAAAAAAAAAAAAACAATTTATTACTAAATAAAAGATCCAATTAGCATGGTTATTGGAACGAATAAATCTGAATATTATATTGTATTTTAATTAGAATGAGGTGGTACCGTTAGGATAATCGACGTAAATGGTGCGCAGGAGCGACCGACCAGTTTGCGAGAAATGCATGGCGCCTTCCGTGACGATATACTCTTAAAATTATTTGAATTCTTGTCTGATGATGTTGTATTTTTTTTTTACAATCCAAATATTTATCGTAATTAGACAAAGATTATTTTGCAATGTCATTTGTGATGCCGAATAATAATATTGATTTACACGAGTTAGGTTCTAAAAAAGAGTACCAACAGCGGTACTAACCAGTAATACCAATTTTTAAAAATAATACCAGCATTTCCTATAAAGGTTTTTTTGTAAAAATTATCCAATACGACTCAAACTTCACCTATTTCTCGTCAATGGTAAAATGCTTTGCGAGATACAGATAACGAACAAAAACAAGCATTTATTTTTATATATGGCATTACTATACTATTTTAAATGATTTTTTCGTATGTGTTACTTTGTATTAGATCTTCCTATTTAACGTACATTTATTTTTATATA
Organism: Nymphalis io; assembly: GCF_905147045.1. Classification (NCBI taxonomy): domain Eukaryota; kingdom Metazoa; phylum Arthropoda; class Insecta; order Lepidoptera; family Nymphalidae; genus Nymphalis; species Nymphalis io. The sequence continues at coordinate 4,526,992 of NC_065915.1, read as the reverse complement.
TGGCATTACTATACTATTTTAAATGATTTTTTCGTATGTGTTACTTTGTATTAGATCTTCCTATTTAACGTACATTTATTTTTATATATGGCATTACTATACTATTTTAAATGATTTTTTCGTATGTGTTACTTTGTATTAGATCTTCCTATTTAACGTACATTTATTTTTATATATGGCATTACTATACTATTTTAAATGATTTTTTCGTATGTGTTACTTTGTATTAGATCTTCCTATTTAACGTACATTTATTTTTATATATGGCATTACTATACTATTTTAAATGATTTTTTCGTATGTGTTACTTTGTATTAGATCTTCCTATTTAACGTACAAAAAAGAAATTAGAGATTTATATTTGAGTAGCTTTCACCCGAGGCGCAACGTGTCATGTATAAAAAAGCCTATCCTTCCTTCAATCAATCTTGTTAAATTTTATCCAAATCGGTTCAATTGTTTAGTCGTAAAAGCTTAACAGGCAGACAGTTACTTTCGCATTTATAATATTAGTATAAATATCGAACTGTTAACAAAATTTATCCATGTCTGAAAATATGTGTCTTATTTTTTATATACTATAAGTTGACAGAGGGTAATGTCCTCGCTACACAGAGGTAGTGCGAGAAAACAGTTTGTTCACATACATTTTGTAAAAAAAAAATCACAATATCTGCGGTCAATATTTTTAAAAAGCAAGGTCTACATGGTAGCATTATTTTGTTTAATATTACATATTCCATCCCGCCATTTTGAATTATAGTTGATATATCGCATTTTTCATTAAGAACTAGAAATGTAATAAATATATTATGTATTAGATACATACAATTTAGGTAGTCATTTTTATTTTTTTTTATAAAAAAAATACTAGAAAGTGTATTTCTACTCTGCTTTTTGGTTGTTAAGTAGAAGTTAACATATAAAACTTAAAAATAAAACAAGCATTTTTGAAAACAACGTCAGTTTTGGGTCATTTTTCTGCGTCATTTGAATTTCTAAATAAAAACCAGCCAGATACTATTTTAATTCACTACAAATCTACTACTACTATTATCTATCAAATTCACCAAACCATTCCACATATCCCGATACATAAAATATGCTTATCGAAATTCACAAAATTATCTTTCTCGTTTTCCGTTTTATGTCTCGGTGAATGGTAAAGACACTCAAGATAAGATTCTTTTTACTTTTGTAAATTTGATTTGCATTTTCTCATATAATGATAGCTATAACATAAATAACAACGATTAAGTGAATTGGGAATTGTAATTCCGTAAATATTCTTCCCGACTGTACTGGCCGTCGTCGCGTTTGGACTCTACTACCACTTACCATCAGGTTGAGTAGAGTCATTTGCCATCCCGGGGCATATAAAAAATAAAATAAAAAATAACATTTGATAAAAATAATTGTGAAGAGTATCAAATTAATATGATACTATCACATCATGATAGCTCAAGTTCGAGGTGACAAAATCTTAATATTTTATAGAGGATTTAAATATCATTTTAAAAAAGATACAGTAGGGAACTTATTTTAATACTAATTTACATACTGATTAAGATAAGTAAATTTCCTTTTTGTTTGCGTCATTAGATAAACAACAAATTTATGTCAATAAATATAGATTACTAGCGTCCACGTGTTGGGGGGTGTTAGGTGAATTTCATCAAAATCGGTTCAATAACCGTGAACGCGCAACAGCAGATAGAGACGCTTTCGCATTGATAAAGATAATATTGCAATAAATGATAATTCCATCGATCTTAAATATACAGTACAGTTACTTGATAGAACGGTTTGTTTACAATTAGCGGTCGTAACGGACCAAAACAGTTATAATATTATCAAAGATAAGAAAATACTTTTTAAATGTCAACGCAGTTTGACTGTAAAATTAATTGATTATATTATTTAAATATATCATTAATATTTAAGCATTTAAATATAGGTAACGTTGTGAATATAGCACTTGGAATTCTTAGTCAGAAAGCTTTTAAAATCCGGGCCAGCATCACTGTTTATCATATGATTTATTTGTATTTTTATTATATATTCCATCCATTATGATAAAGGCAAACATCGTGATACCTACACGTGTCGGATAATAAACAGACACGTATACAATATCCTATACTGAGCTTAAAGAACTTCTTTCTCATTACGTTACAGATCAATTAAAATAAGATAACATAGAATTTTAAAATTTTATTTACATCGTAACAGTGTGAATGTCCCACTGCTGGGCTAAGGCCTCCTCTACCTTATTGAGGAGAAGGTTTGGAGCTTATTCCACCACGCCGCTCCAATGCGGGTTGGTGGAATACACATGTGTCAGAATTTCAGTGAAATTAGACACATGCAGGTTTCCTCACGATGTTTTCCTTCACCGTAAAGTACGAGATGAATTATCACAATTTAAGCACATGAAAATTCAGTGGTGCTTGCCCGGGCTTGAACCCACGATCATCGGTTAAGATTCACGCGTTCTTACCACTGAGCTATCTCAGCTGCTGTCTCATTTTATTTATAATAAATTTTAAACGGATAACCGAGAGTTAGCAAAATTAATTAAACATTATTCTCAATTAAATAACTTTAATATTACTTGTACACTTTAATCCTTTTGTTTTGAAAAACAAAACACTGGGCTAAGTGTGTTTAGCCCAGTTATTATTAGGCTAATAAGTACATAATTTTAATTAAAAAGTTGCGTCAAAATCATTAAAGGGCATCCTTAATAACGACATACATATAATTATATAAGAGTACGTACAAGTGCTGTTATTATAAAATAAAAACGACTAATTTTTATCGAAACTTTTTGGCAAAAACCACATTGCGATCACCACGTTTAATAATTACATTATGTAATCAATTATTTAATTAAGAATCGAAAATGTAACTACTCGACTTGTATTAAGTTATAACGGTCTTATAAAAGTTGCATTGCGGCTGTTTTGTTAAATTATTGCGCTCTTTCTGTCGTTATTGTTTTGACATACGAATGAAGAAGACACAGCATGGCTTAACTTTATCTATTTAACTAATCACCCGCCAAACAAAATTTATAAATACGGCGGTTATAACTTTATTGTAACGTATAGAAGTATAGACTACAGTACTAAACATATATTAGTTTGGATTTACTTGGTAGGGCTTTGTGCTCGTCTGGGTAGGTTCCACTCATTAAATATTCTACCGCCAAACAGTAATACTTAGTATTATTGTATTCCGGTTTAAAAGGTGAGTGAACTAGTATAACTGCAGACACAAGGGACATAACATCTTAATTCCCAAGGTTGGTGGCGCATTGGTGATGTAAGGGAGGCGAAGTAATCGTTAATATTTCTAACAGCGCCAATGTCTAATAGGCGATAGTGAATGGTGACCATTTACCATCAGAAGGCCCATTTACCAGACCGCCTTTCTATTTTATATAAAAAAAGATTGCTACAATTATAATGGATGAACTTCTTTGAAGAAATAAATGTAAACAAAACCACGATCGCCAAGTTCGTTCAGACGTGATTGACTTTGACACAGTTTAAGATCTGTCTTATTATTATTATACGAGTAGAAGATATTATATTCAATGTTAAACAAATGTAATAATAAACTTATTACCTTTATCATGTTATTATTCAAAGTCAACTTATGTTTACACGCTTTATGTTTCAATTTTAATATAGGACACTAGTGTTCATCCGCGGCTTTTGCCGGCTTTTACAGATGTTAGATACTCTATATCCTTTACAATACTCTTGACACAAGTGTATGCAAAATTTCATTATTGTCGGTTGAGTAGTTAAAACGTGAAAGTGTAACAAACATATCGACGAACTCACTTTTGAATTTATAATATTGGTAAAAATTATATTGTAAAATTAGTACATGCCGGACCCGGTAGGTACTACCCATTACCATATAATCTTACGCCAGAGTTAGTATTTTTGTGTTTCTGTTGGAAGGGTGCGTGAGCCAGTGTAAATTACAAGAACATCTTAGTTTTTAAGGTACATAGACAATGGTGCATGGTTAATATTTCTTACATTGCTAATATCTATGGTTGATCGTGAACTTACTATATTATCAGGTGGCCCATTTGCCTTAAATATAGTTTGTTCTGCCAGTCTTTCTGTTTTTTTTATATAAACATACATTGTATTTGTTATTGTACATAAAACAATAATACGGAGATGATTTTTAAAACAGTTAAATTCATCCTTAACAAATTTCGGCCACGACGGTGCACTTTCTATTCCCTCATTCTCATAATATAACGGAAACGGTACAATAGTCCGACACGACTGGAGCGAAATCAGGCGAAAGACTATCACCTTTAATTTCTTTCTGAGGTATAGTAGAATAGCCAACTTAGTAACCCTGGACTGCGGCCGGTACCAGGTTGGTTCAGAACCTCGTGATAGAAGCCTGATAAGCTGTCCACTGAACCAGCCATAAAAACGTGTTAGTCGCGTACATAGATAGCGTAGATATAGTATGATGTCGCGGGTCACAAACAAAAAAATATATTTAGATAATATTTTTTAGGTTTCGGAATTTATCGCGTATATTTATACATTTTTTTCCAATTCCTGACAACCATTCAATCACAAGAGCCCAGAGGACCGAATATTGAGTACAGCTTCACTATACTATCGAAGAAATTATAAACAGTACCTAGTTTCCTAGAAAAGCTTCTCAGTAAAATCCACATTCCAGACTTGTCTTTTGTTTGTGTAAATAAAGCGTAATTTGATTTTGTTCATCGTATTTTTTTGCGTGCATTTACTTCGAACAGGTTAGGTACTACATACAAGTTGCATTCCTTTCTTGTAGAAAAATGCCATTTTATATGCCTAAACTTCTCACTCTTAATCTTAATTGCACTTTAATACAACTCGTTAGAGTATATTTTTTGTTAACACTTCGTAACCGGTTGAAAGGGCTGCCACTAATGATGAAAATATAATGCCAATATTTTTAATATAATATCTGATATGTATATCAAAACGAAATGCTATCTATAACTGCCTTACTTTAATGTTAGGTTATGTTTTACTTTAGCTCAAATATTGGTTTTTAAATCCAATTGTCTGTTTTTTTATAATAGGAATTCAATAATAAACTTTATACTCTAGAAATTAATAGTTCCCGTCGTATATAGTATATATATAATAGATAGCTTATAAATTATATATTCGTAACGAAAAACAAAAGGACAACGTCACCTTATGGCTCGTCAATTACTGAATTAAAGATCTGTTTGTCTGGAAAGAAAATAGTGAAAATAAATTTATTATTTAAACCTTATTTTCATAAAAATTAAGTTAAAAAAAATGAAATTTTAACAATTCACCAATGGCGAGGATTCTTTATTCAAATACACAAAGATATTTGAATTATATTAAAAATAACATGTAACGTTAAACGTTACAATCGGTAGCTGAAATGTATTAGACGCACGTGTGAAAGAGACAGGCAGATTCATTACCGCGTAGACGGTAGGGTCAGCAGGCACTAACTTTCACACATACAAACATGTGGCTAACGGTAACGCTGACACACATAGCATGATACTGACCAAATTACCACAGATTATATATACGATACACTAAACTGTGTACACATTAAAATACATAGATTAAATTTGTAATTACAGAGTAAATTTAATCATGATAATATATGTTAATTATACAGATCAAAATTCGTAAATAATTACCGTAGAATCACGACTGCGTTGAATAGTAGCGGGAAATCTAACAATATTTATTCAACGTAATATTTTAATGATTTGAGGAATTTAACTATCTGTCATCAGTGAAAACAATAATATACCCCATATTTGATTTATTTATTTATATTTAATGAAAACTTGTGGTACATCGGTGACTTTGAAGAACATTTTTAATAGAGAAGCGTTTGAATGCTTCGTAGACAGTTCTACTATCCGTAAGCAACACGAAGAGTTTTTGTATTTTTTTTATGGTATACGGTAGGTAGACTGACAAGTGGACCACCAGATGATAAATGGTCACCACATACATTTTGGAATTGTGAAAGATATTAACCACCATTTACATCGCCAATGCGCCACCGACTTTGGGAACTTAGATGTTATATCCCTTGTGTCTGATGGTACACTGGTTCGCCTTTTAAATTGAAAAACATGAATACTAAGTATTATTGTTTGGTGGTAGAATATTTGATGAGTGGGTACTCAGACGGACTTGCACAAAACCCTACCGCCTAAGAAAATAGTTGCTATATTTTACTGTATACTATAAGGTTCAATATTTAAGCCCTATAATCTAGCATTCAATTCAATCAGCTTACAATCCTTATAATCTTTGGTAAATGGCCGAGAACACACCACATAAATACACATTCCACGACAAACGGATACATAAATGTAAGAACCACAATATTGTTTTGAACTGTTTCGAGCTCGTCGCGTGGTTTAAAACGCAACCAGATTCAGTGGCACGAAATCAGGCAGCCAAATGAGCAAAATGTTATTTTATTTAAATTTTACTGACAATTTTACTGATATAATTTATTACATAAACCAGATGGTAGGGCACCAACGTGAACCAAAATTATAACTAAATTAATTTTAATTAATGGAAAACATCGTGGGGATAGTTGCATGTGTCCTTATTTCACAGAAATTCTGCCATTTGCGTATTCTTTTTACTTATTAAAATTATATCAATCAACAGCCACTCGTTGTCCACTGCTGAACATAGGCCACCCAAGGTGCGCCAAAGCTCCCTGTCCTCCGCCTTCCGCATCCAGTTGGTGCCCGCCACCTTCTTAAGGTCGTCGGTCCACCTGGCTGGAGGGCGCCCTACGCTGCGCTTGCCGATTCGCAAGTCCTCAAGTCGTCTATACCGCAATGTTTGAAGACGAAAGTCTTCAACCAATGCGTCTTACCTGCCATGACATACGGTGCCGAAACGTGGACACTAACTGCGGGACTAGTCCACAAATTCAAAGTCGCTCAGCGTGCTATGGAGCGAGCTATGCTCGGAGTATCTTTGAAGGATAAGATCAGAAATGAGATTATCCGGAAAAGAACCGGAGTCACCGACATAGCTTGCAAAATTAGCAGGCTGAAGTGGCAGTGGGCTGGTCACGTATGTCTTAGGACCGATGGCCGTTGGAGCAGACGAGTCCTAGAGTGGAGACCGCGAATTAAAATTATAATTATTACCTAATTAACTTTTAACTCAATATGAAAAGACCTGTCTTTTTTTTAAATATATAACATTCTTATTGCATCTCCGGTCTTATTGCCTCTACTGGTGACAGGAGGGCTGGTTCATTTTTCGCCCAGAGAATCAGAATTGCAATTCAAAGGGAAAATGCTGCTAGCATTCTTTCCGCCATTCCACATGGTCGTGATTTGTACTATATAGGTATATTTTAAATTTTTATTTGTATATTTTTAAGTCATTATGGACTTACCAGTAAATAATTCTTTAATTTGTGGTTGAATTAAGTATTTGTAATTTAATAAATAATTTATATATGCAATAATTAGGTTTTTTAAACTGTTTATATATATATTTCGCTCTTTCTATCGTATATTTATCTCATACGTATTTTTTTTATATAAAATAGGAAGGCGGACGAGCATACAGGCCACCTGATGGTAAGTGGTCACCACCGCCCTTAGAAACTGGCATTGTAAGAAATGTCAACCATCGCTTACATAGCCAATGCGCCACCAACCTTGGGAACTAAGATTTTATGTCCCTTGTGCCTGTAATTACACTGGCTCACTCACCCTTAAAACCGGAACACAACAATATCAAGTTCTGCTGTTTTGCGGTAAAATGTCTGATGAGTGGGTGGTACCTACCCAGACGAGCTTGCACAAAGCCCTACCACCAGTTAAATAATACATTGTCATCAAAACTAAACCAAAATCGAAACTTGCAAGGTTTGATATACACAAACGAACAAACATTGCAAGTTATAAAAGGTTTTTAAAAACTTGTAAAATATTTATTTGAATCTGTGCCGGTTATTTATAAAACTTTACTTTTACAAGTTACTTGAATAAGGTAATATTTGATTTCGGGTTAGTTGAATTCGATTGATGTATACATATTTATCTATAGTATTGTTAGCTCGTTGTATGTATCTTTCGTGTCGTTTTTCGCTCGCAGTCGACTGATAAGTTATGTTATCTTGTACAAAAAGAAAATTTAAAAAAAAGTTCGTCACGCGATAAAAAAAACTTAACTTAACTTTTACTTACGAAAAAATCTTTTTAAAATGATGTCACCATTAAGTGATTTTTCGTGTTTTTTTTTTTGAAACTATGCAACAACAAAAGATATTACGCTTTTCAAATCATTATTCATTTTACGTGGTACATGTTTTTTGTACTGAAAACTAAAATAAAAGCATTGAAATCTTGTGTATCAAAATGGATGTTTGATCGATCACGGTTAAAATATCCACGCGTGTAAGTAATATTTATGATGAAGTTTTTATTATGGCGCTGTAGTTGAAATCTAAATAGACATATTTTTTTTTAACGATGAAAAAACGCGTTACGCTTTTCCCCCACGGGAACAGTAGTGGGGTATGTGGGGCTCCCCGGTGTCCAAGGCGCTGAGTTCACTCCGAACATCGGAATACCCACTAAAAACCAGCGTTACCCTTTACGTATTTACGAGGAGCACCATGGGCTCGCTTTCGCATGCTACCGTGACGGTCTAAACAGACCCTGGACTGCTCTGCTGTGATCTTTTGTAACTTATAATTGTATTTATCGTAAAAATTATGTGCTCTATGGTATGTGTATCATACGCCACTGTTATTTATATAATACAATCCATATACTATATAATATACGAAAATAAGTTTTTTTTATTTTCGAAAACCTGGCACTCGATCGCTGCATCACCTGTAAACAGTCCAACCCTACTACTAAAACACAAACAAATAATTTCTTCAAAATCGGTTTAGAAATTTATTATATATACATGTATATAAATTAAGTTTGGGTAAGTTACGTTGTACCGCTAGGTGAATGACGCGACCGTTACAACAAGACCTTGTCATAAAAGATTATCTGTTGTAATTCGTTTACTATACAGTTAAATTTTATATAATTGTGTGTACTTTATTTAAGTAGTCATTAAAAATAATAACTAATGATTTGGGACAGAGATTTCAAACTTTATTTGTGAGAAAAAAAATTAAAAGTCGTTATGTGAATCGTAGTAATTAGCAATGAATAGGCTCACTCTAGGCTCCTTGGAGGCCCGACCGTCGGGGCGTCATGTTAGCTTGCGCAAGAGATCCTGTGGCGCCCCCGACCAGTCGGAGAGGACACCGCTGGTTTTTTAGTGGGTATTCCGGCGCCTTCAATGCTGGTGAGCCCCTAATTCACGTGGCGGAAACGCCTAAATGCGGTTTTCCTGCGAATAAAAAAAGAAAAGATCTCCTTGGTGCGATACTGCTTGCATAATAATATTTATTTAAAAAAACACATCAAACATTCCTTATTCAAATAGACTCAGGTGAGCACTTTTGAATATGTCATATTTAAGGCTTAAACTTAACGTACTTGTAGCTGTAAATCGGTTCGTAGTGTAGATTGCTAAAAAGAATCGGGAAAAATTCCAGTATTTACTCTTTTATCATATTTAAGTAGCCTTAGGAGTAATTATTTATAAGTCCTTTATGGTAATCAACGAAGATGAACTTCACGTTCATTTTTTTATCCCCTATATATATATATATATGTGTACAGCCGAGATGGCCTAGTGGTAAGAACGCGTGAATCTTAACCGATGATCGTGGGTTCAAACCCGGGCAAGCACCACTGAATTTTCATGTGCTTAATTTGTGTTTATAATTCATCTCGTGCTTAAAGGTGAAGGAAAACATCGTGAGGAAACCTGCATGTGTCTAATTTCATTGAAATTCTGCCACATGTGAATTCTACCAACCCGCATTGGAGCAGCGTGGTGGAATAAGCTCCAAAACCTTCTCCTCAAAAGGGAGAGGAGGCCTTAGCCCAGCAGTGGGACATTAACAGGCTGTTACTGTTATATATATGTTGTTATATGTATATCCCCTACATGTTGTTATATATATATCCCCTACATGTAGGGGATATACATATAACAGTACAAACCTTGCGGATCTTATTAATTTATTATAGATAGAGTGCCACATGTAGTTTACCTTTTATGTAAAACGGTTTTCAATGATTCTATGAAAATTATTTGAATTATTGTGAACATATCTTTCGTATTTCAAAAAATATAATTGAGGTAGACTATGATTCTATGTACCTTTAAATATAATCATTGTTAAAACACTTTATTTTTTCTCTCTCTTTAATTCGATTACTTACAAATGTACAAATATTTACAAACAAATTCACTTCTTTAAAGTAAATTGTCCTTATTACTGACCTCAAAATACCGTTACGAAAACCGTTTCAAATAAACTTTAATAAAAACACAAGTGTTACATATTTTGTCAAATATTTTTAAAAGGTAATAATTGGTTAACGTTCTTTTTTTAAATTCTTGTATATATTGTATTTATACAAGAATTGAAAAAGAACTTCCTAAAATATTGCTTTAATTAAATTATACTGTAAGAAACTTTAAATATAATCGCGCAACTACTTTTGTCATGAAATGGTTGTTAAATTGTATTGGTAGGAAGTAATCCGTTAATCTTCCATTTAGAATAGGAAGATAAATATAAATAAAAATTATTTCCGAAACTGGTATCCTCCGCATGTTTTGTTCGCCGGAAGCAGCGGTTCTCGATCCTTAAACCAGTTAATTCAAAACAAATTATTTCAATTTCTTAATTTTTTTTTTGAAATAATGTTAAAAAGGAAATACTTTTTAATCATTTATGATAACATTATGTGCCCGTTCTCATACGATCTTCATCTACATTTCGAACTTGTTTGTGTGAATAACATTAAACACCAATAAGGCTCCATTACTCCGGACATATTTTTTGGGTGAAATATTTGGTGAAATATTTGCCACGATCGCAAATCTCACATCAAACGAATATCGACTAACAAGCTGCGCATGAGCATCTTTCGATGGGTAGGCCTGGATTAAACTTTACACGGTAGACATGAGAATATAATCAATGCTAACTTCTTAATTCCCTTCTTGCATTGATTTTTTTTGTTTCGGGGTTTGGACCATCTTGATCTGCAGACATATTTTTATACCCAAACCACCAGCGAAACATGTAAACCACATTTCGAACTCGTATCTACTTGCTCGGCAATATACTGTGGGCGGTACTTGTCTGGACAGGATAATAAATTCCTTAACCAGAAAAATCGTGGATTTCGTGGTAGCTAATCATTGATCAAGACAGCTCAGTGAATAGGAACCGAGAAATCGTTCAAAAAAATGTAATTGTTAATTTTAAAGGATCGTAAAGTAACGCGTGTGTGCTAAAGGATATTAGACAACCAATAAAAAGAGGTAATAGATAGTACACCTGTGTTTGCGCACACACTTGTGCACTATAATATGTCATGTGCAGTTGGCTAATCTCTCTTGAGATTGGCCGTGGTTGACGAAATCGGTCTTGATTATTCCAACAGCACTCATATTTCTCATACTCTAGGGTAGCTCGAAGAAATGTCTTATAGGGATAAACTTTCTTTAATTTGTATATGTTAAATATTAACTTAGGAACACGATTGGGACATAAATAATAAAACCAAATCATCTTAATAGAAGATATTTGTCACAAATCTTAAAGCAACCTTTCTTTTGTTTCAGAAACCTAAACAATGCAACGACAGTTATAGCAACAGTTCACAAAAAAATGGGTCCACCTATCAACACCTGGCCTTACAGCCTCCCCCCACTGGAGAGGGGAAAAGTGACGTGTTACAGTAAAAAGTGTCTAGTAGTTAATATTGTTGACAATTTACGCACAGTAGGAATTAATTTTACATTCGCCCTATTATTGTTACAAGTGTTTTCGAGTTTGAGTTCAGTGACCGCTGGCCCGGTTATATTGAATCTGGACTATTTGCAAGGTAATGTATATATTTTTTAATCTGTGTCATGTCAACTGTTACCCGTTTATATTTAATTTAACATTTATTAATAAACTTCTTATAAAATATCGTAGATTATTTATATTATTACGTTAATTATAACGGTTGATAAGTGTTATTGGTTTAAACGAATACAAAGTATGTATTTCATAAAAAATAAGAAAATGGAGTATCGATAAACAAACCCTAGATTTAAATATTTCATGCGAGCTGCTATAGTTTTGTTATAATTACATAAGTGACATTCAAAACAATTTATTACACGAACTCATACTGGATACCATAAGTTTTTTTTCGACTATAGAAAATCTTACAGAAGAGCTCTATTAGGGTAGGCTTCACGTTTGGCTGGACTTTCTGCAAGCCTATCTTGGTAGGTGTAATCTAATTATTACATATTTAACCGCCAAACAGCATTACTTAGTATTATTGTGTTACGGTTTGAAGGATGAGCCAGTGTAACTACAGGCACAAGGGACATTACATCTTAGTTCTTAGTTAGTTGGTAGCGCATTGACGATATAAGGAATAGTTATTATTTCTGCCAGCGCCATTGCTCATATGCCATGGTGACCACTTATCATCATTTTGCCCATCAGCCGGTCCGCCTTCCTATTATATAAAAAAAGGCAGGATATTGGAAAAGATGTGCATAGAGAAAACTGCGTAGAAAGTCTTTATTTGATTATTTTTAAATAGACGGTTTTTTAGTCAATCCTTACAAGGAAAATTTAATTTAAAAAAAAAACATGTGTTACACAATGGACGCATGTTTTTGTATCCGTCTGTTCTTTTAAGGAAAATATACGTATTTTTTTATGTCGGTCAAAATGATTCATTCACCTGAAATAAAAAAATACATTAATGTATTAAATTTTTGTTTTATTAATGTTGAACCGAACTTTCGTCTTAACTAAACGGCCAGATTGACAGTACTAGGCATTTTATAACAAAGATATAAACTACGACACTAAGTGAAATTGTTATTGGGTTGGTTGTGGTATTGGGAACTATTTTAAAAATAGTGATTTTTATGATTTAATTTGTTTAATATTGTTTTAATTATTATGTATCTAGATAAAAAATACATGTTCAATTATATACGTAATAAGTAAAACCTCTTTAATAGAGTCCAACAAAACATTTTACTAAGAAAGCACACGTCAAAATATTTTCAAATTTTTACACTTTTACTTGAAATTAAACATATAATAGACGAATTCGTTCCACGAAATTGGACGGCGTTGTCCGTGGTGTTGTCGCCATTTTGAAATTCACTTACACTTTTTCACTGATAATTATGAATCGAGAATTTATTCTTTATGAAACAAAAATTACACTAAAAAACTATACTTAATAATTATCTTGATTGTTTTAATGTTAATCATAATAAATAAATAATTATCATTTACGATTGAAGATGTATTTAATTATAAAAACTCTTGTCTATGGATAGAATTAGGCATGTCATTCGATTGACGTGTTAGATAAGTTTGATTAAAGATACAAAGTTCATGTGATGCTGATTTTATTTTCATTAAGATGTATTCTTTAGTTTTAGTTTAGTTTAGTTATTTAGTTATAAATATTCACATCTTTATCTTCATTTATATCATAAATATTGTAGATTGGTATTGGAACGTACTTATCTCAGGAACTTCTTCAAACTCATAAATATTTTTCTTTGGGACGTTTATTGTAGAATAATATAGAAAAAACGAAATGTCAGCAGAGAATTCAAAAATCTGGCTTGGTTATAGACAGATATAGTACAGTACAGTACAGTAACAGCCTGTAAATGTCCCACTGCTGGGCTAAGGCCTCCTCTCCCTTTTTTGAGGAGAAGGTTTGGAGCTTATTCCACCACGCTGCTCCAGTGCGGGTTGGTAGAATACACATGTGGCAGAATTTCGATGAAATTAGACACATGCAGGTTTCCTCACGATGTTTTCCTTCACCGAAAAGCACGAGATGAATTATAAACAGAAATTAAGCACATGTAAATTCAGAGGTGCTCGCCCGGGTTTGAACCCACGTTCATCGGTTAAGATTCACGCGTTCTTACCACTGGGCCATCTCGACTTCATTATAGACAGATATGGTACAGTAAGTAAATTTAACCGCAATGGAAAGAAACAGTACTGCACAGCTAGTATTTGAATAATATTAAACGCTTTGCCGAAATGTGCATTTGTAGGCAGATAAAACATGATATTAAAAAAAAAACATTATTATAATATCTACATACTTTTATTTATTTATAAATATTATAGTACACAACCACAATACATAACTATAGCACAGGATATACGGCAGATTAAAAGCGTACAAAGGCGGCATTTACACGCTATGAAATAATAGGTAGGAATTCTATAAGAAAAAAACGCGAAACTCACCGCAGAAAACGGTCGTGACATATCAGAATGAAATGGCATTGACTATAATGACATTTCAAGAATACAGGTATCAAAATTGTATATCACCATAATTCATTTGTCAACATATCACGGGTGACTAATAAAGTTCTTACAGAATAGAACTGCTGGTCTATTCGCTAGGTCATTACTGCTCATCATTGCCATTTAAGAAATGACCTGAATTTCTTCATTTCTAAGTCTTCTTAATTTAAAATGATTAATGTTTTATTATACAAGCAGGATGGTATGTCATTTAATAGCAATTTATCTGTCTTCGAACGTGTTTTCCAAACTTTCACTTCCTTTCGCATCTGTGTCGAATGTGTCACATTAGAGGATCTTAAGACTAGCTGCTATACTCGTTTTTGTCCACCTTATTTATACGATACGATAAATGTATAATAATTATTTTATAGCTGCCCATAAAAATTCGTTTAACAGTCAATATGGAATGGGGTCAAATGAAATGTTTTTTTTTTATATTTACGAATCTAAGGTGTATAATATTGATTTTTATAGAAAACAACAACAATAGAAAATATTGTTTTTTATTGTTAATGTTTTTAAAAGTAATGAAACGATTTTAATTACATATCGTGTGTGTATATGAAACGTGCAATGTGTTTTCACTAAAATATTTAACGAATTTTTAAAAATTAAACAACATTTCAGTTAACAAGAACCTGTTTTCACCAAGATTACTTACTTAAACTTTTTTTATACCATTTCTCCCGTCGTCACGTCATATCGTCAAGGACAGTTTTTTAAACATCATTTTTATTTATACTTACGATACTTGTTCGTTAGTGGTACTCTCCCAGAAATACGGAAATCCGGTAGAAAATTTATATAGTTGTTTTTACGGTTGTCGTAAAAACAACTATATAAATTTTCTACCGGATTATCGATGCTTGAACGCATAGGTACTTGGTGTTAGAGGTTTGGCAAGCTCATCTGGGTAGGTATCACCCACTACCGCAAAACAGCAATACTTAGTATTGTTAAACCCGAAGGTTTGAAGGGTGAGTGAACTAGTGACAGCCACGAAGGATATAACGTAATAGTTCCATATGATACTGGCTCATTGGCGAAGTAAATAGCACCAATGTGGGAAGTGGTGACCGCTTAATTATTACCCTCAGGTAATTGCACGTTGCAGGTATTTGCTCGTACGCCAACATATTCTACAACAAAAAATAGAATACAAGCAAAGAGAAACATTTATTTTTAAAATATTTGATTTGAATAAACATTTATTTATATAATATGTGTGGTAACACGCACACGAATACACATTTTTTTTTATAGAATAGGAAGGTGGACGAACATATGGGCCACCTGATGGTAAGTAGTCACCAACGCCCATAGACATTGGTATTGTAAGAAATGTTAACCATCGCTTACATCACCAATGCGCCACCAACCTTGGGAACGAAGATGTTATGTCCCTTGTGCCTGTAATTACACTGGCTCACTCACCCTTCAAACCGGAACACAACAATACCAAGTACTGCTGTTTTGCGGTAGAATATCTGATGAGTGGGTGGTACCTACCCAGACGAGCTTGCACAAAGCTCTACCACCAGAAATACACAATACATCACATTACACACAAATGTATTGTATAATTAAAATAAATAAGAATTCGGATTGTTAAAGGACATTGACACATCATTCAAATGCTATATTTTTTTTATTCCGCTTACGCACAATAAAAGGTAATGCGTTTATTACAAAGCTGTACCTGCAGTTGTTAGGTCCAGACATATTTTTTACATTCCATGAGGAAGCTTTTATTCGGCAATAAAAGGTATTATATATTATAATAATAATGTCCTCCAGACCGATTTCGGCCACGGCGGCCAATCTCAAGAGAGATTAGCCAACTACGCAGGAGATATTATAGTGCACAAGTGTGTGCGCAAACACAGGTGCACTCTCTATTCCCTAACTCTCATAATCCGATGGGACGGATCCGACACGATCGGAAAGAGTTCAGGCGCAGGACCAACGGCTTTACATGCTTTCCGAGGCACGGGAGTGTACACACTTCCAACTTCCAGACTCCGGGCTGCTACTGAGAATTTTCTGACAGAAAAACTCAATAACTTTTTTTATTGGCCCGACCTGGGAATTGAACCCAGGACCTCTGGATCTGCGGTCTTGCATCAAGCCACTAAAGCAACGAGGCAGTCATTCTGAGGATTCTATATTATAATCTAGGGCAAAGGCAATTTGTCTAGATTCATATGTTAGAATATAACATCGCTGTAGACGAGGAAAAATAATTGAAAGGTCTATCTTTTGACATATATTGAATATCAATATTTTTTTAATATTAATGAGTGAGTCATTTGAAATCAAATGTATGCCAATGGCCTGCGCTGACGCAGAACGTATTTTGCGTTAAAGAAAACAATCACCTTCCCAATCACAATTTAATGAATCAATAAATAGATAAATATGCTATGAAAGCTGAGGTTTTATTAAGTATTGTGTAGCTGTAGCATAGAAGTTTACTATCTAATATGTCTCGGAAAGCACGTAAAACCATTTTTCCTGCGATCATTCCCTGGTCAAGTGAGAGCGAGGAAAAAAATAGTGCACATATAAATATCTCGTGCGCTTTTCCTTCAGATTAGCTACCAAATATTATACCCAGAGATTTCTTAAAGTAATTATTTAAATGCAAACAAATAGATATTATTACTTATTACTAACAAGTTTGCATAATATAAATATAAAAAACTGCCCGTACAAGTGTCATCTCTTCATTTAGATTTGGATTTCTAATTAAATAGCTAATCTATTTAATTCTAATTAAATAACATGAAAACTCGACTGTGATTTCCCGAAACCGAACACACTTTGATTACTCATTTTTATACACTGAATTTAGGAAGTAGGCATATATGTTTGACTATTCGATTAATACGTTAACGAACATTATAACACGGTCAATCTTTAATATTATTTTGTTTGTAAAATCGTTGTCACACACTTAGTACAAGTTAGTATGTTAGAAGTTTATGATCAGACTCACCGTGAGACGGGTTTGTAACGGTACTTACTGCATTAGTGCTTAAGACTTGATACAGAGACAAAACAAGTTTTAGGGAATTTCCATAATAATATTTATATCGGGAATTTATTTAAACGTAGCATTTTGCCTTTATAAAATTGAAATAAAACAAGGAACGATAACAAACAAAACCAATGTCAGGGTGGCTTACAACGCGTTGATGTCTTTTATACACATTAGCATTTTGATGTAAGCAAAATATGAAATTTCATTCTTTATTTATTACCTAATGGATGATGCTTTGATAAAAAATATGTATTGATACTATTAAATCAAGCTTTATCCGTGAATACGTGTGAAGCTTATAATGAATATAAGTATTTATATACTTTATACTAGCTAGCTGATTCAATCATTAAATCCAGATGCTTAATATTTTAATGAATATTAAAATATATTGGTCAAAATTAGCTGTCAATTATTAAAAATACATATGTATATGTCCAAACAAATCATATATCATAGATAAATTCGTAAGAATTACATATATGATAGCTGACCCCTCACAAGATTTTTTTTGCTCTTACTATACATTGGTAACAAAAAATTAGTGTTAGTAATAAATACTATTTCTGATCTTTCCTATCTGCCACTATGTGTTAGACTGTTAACTATTGAGGCTGAGGAACGATATAATTAATTGTTAATTAAATTCGTTCACGTCGTTAGAAATCCATTTATTTTGTGATATCAAATTAAACGGTGGTAGTGCCTCGTATAAGACTTAAACCAGGCACTTATCAGTCATGTTTGAAAGGTTAGACAGCCAGTTGAACAGTTAAAGGAAAACGAATAATAACATCATAGTTAGCATTTTTTGTGAGATTTGATAGTGTAACGAATGATTTCTAACAGTACCAACATTGTGGACGGAGGTTATCATTTAGCATGATGTGCAATAATTCACTTGCAAGCAGGCGGTTAAAGATAGATAGAGCTTATAGGAAATTTAAGGAACAGCTTCACTCAATATCTGTGTTTATTTAGTTTATTTTTAATTATTTTATTAGTCTATAAATAAAAGTAGTAATTATTTAAAACAACTTTAACTATACTTTTTCGGTAATTTTAGAAAAACTATATACATTTTTTCTTGTACGGACGAAATGGTCTAATATATTTTAGATCAGCATATAAAATATATTAAAAAAAAAAACATTTGAGTATTTTGTACACGTCCACATGTACATAAGACTTAGGTATTTAATATTAAAGCTAAAGAAAATCTGATGTAATCTTTTATATCTAAATAATATATTACTCGCATATTATTTAAAGAATATTTTTATTAATCGGCAACATCTAACGCCATCTCTGTGACGGATCGGTTAACTTATCGTAACTTATAGTGTGTATAAAAAGATGTCGCTACTGTCTTGTATGATTTACATCATAAGTTAGATTTCATGTGATCTATTAAAATATAATTTTAAAAACAAGCTTTTATTTAATCCTTTTATAAAAACGAATATAATTCCGTATCTTAGATTATATGGTCCCAAACAACCACAACATTATGTAAATATCATTACAATCGGTTGTGTAGAACATGTTTAAGATTCAGTTACAGGATCCCCATATATACACCCACTAACAGGTGAAGTTAAATAAAAGCTTGTAAAAAATATAAATACTTGAACACAGTAATGATTAAATTAAATTCAATTTTATTAACATATTTTTAATTTCGTTTTACATTTAGTTGCAATGCGAATAATTATGCAATGTTTTAATAATTTACTACAAATAAAAGTTAATAAAAATATTATCTATATCTGTCTACATAAAAGATCAATCCCTTACCTCTGTTTGTCAATCTTCCTTTTGTTTGGTATCTATTAATACTACTCAATTAATTTAAAAACCCAAATAATTATAAACTTTGTATTAATTCGGAAATTCAGATAAAACATGCATAAAATTCCTACACACATTATAGCTACATATAAGTACATATATTGTTTTCTTGTTACAGGTCCAGTACCATTAGCTAGAAATATAAGACACTTGCCCTGCATATCAAGAAGTACAAGCCAAGAGGGTCTTTGTATGTTTGCCATAGACTGCTTGAAAGCAAACGGAACACATCTAGGGACATGCATAGACAGGTTCTACTTTGGTTCATGTTGCCAAATACAAGACAAAACAACTTTACCACAAATAATTGGTAACAATATAGATGATAATTCAATAGATAATGCTAATTTCGTTCATCCACTCATAGACGATAAGATTCAAAATCATATTTTCTTAAACAAAGACAAAAATAAGCCCTCAGTAATTAATAATGTCACAAAGAAACCAGCAGTCGAATCTAATGAGCAGACTGATAAACCAGCTACTCTTCAAGATAGGACTGAACCGGAGGAACCGGAAACTAAATCAGATGAACTTACAACGCAATACAATAAAATTACAAACGACAATGTCAAAACAACAAACGCGATGGATACAACAACCAAAGGACAACCTACAACACAATCCATTAAAACAACGTCTCAAATCATGGAAACCACTGATATACCTGCGAAATTGTCAACTTTCCAAACGGTTTCTGGTGATGTAAATAACGCAGTCACTAATAAGTCAGAAACATTGAAACCAAATAAAACTGAAACCACAGAGACGATAAAGCCCACAACTGAACGAGTAACAACAGAAAAACCGATAAGGCCTACTAGAAAGCCAGCTAAACCGATCGTAACATATAAACCTAGACCATACAGACCGACAAACTTCACAAAACCACCTCACATTAGTATCAAACCAAGACCTACAAAACCTATTAACCCATATAATTCAACTAGAAAACCACCATACAGAAACCCGCCTAAAAGACCATCAACTAAAAAGCCTTTGCCATCACCGCCTAGACTAAATATTACTATTATACCACAGTCGACAAGTACACGACCAGTTTTCACAAGACCATCATTGTCAACAATTACTTATATCAATACAACCATATCACAGGCTGAAGAAATACCTGTTACTACAACTACATCGACAACGGAAACTAATTTACCACCAAGTCCAACGACAACAACTTCAACAACAACAACAACGACGACGACAACAACAGCTGCTCCAACAACAACGACCACGGCTGTTACAACAACAACGACCACGGCTGCACCAACAACAACGACCACAGCTGCACCACCAACAACAACAACAGCTGCACCAACGACAACAGAACGAGTCGTAGAGACTACTGAAAATATTGTCACAGAAACTGTCTTATCATCTTTACCGACTGAAGCAATAACTGATAAATTAACCGAGAAATATACAACCACAGTGACATCCGAATCTCAATCGGAAACAATATCAACTGAACCGGTAAGAGAAGTTTATACTGAAAAAGATATCCAAGCGCCTTTCACAGAAAAGGTAACTTTGCAAGAAGAATATACAGAAAAAGAAACTGTCAAGCCGGTAACTGAAGCCGACGTACCTTTGACTGCAAAACCTACAACCACATCTACTGAATATCCACCTTTGGTTACTTGGTCTAATGGAATCTATCCCAAACCTGCTGAAACTTCAACACAAGCACCAGACGGTGAGTTACTTATTACTCACTTTATGATGAAAGTTACATAATTTAAAGAAGCGTCGTTATTGTTTACTATAGAATTATATTAATATATTTACATTATAAATGGCTTAATTATGTGAGAATTTTGAGTAATCTATTCTAGAGAGTGGAATTATTCATGTACATTACGTAGGTAATCATTTTAAGCAACACTTACTTTTACACTTAATATAAATGGAAATTATATATTAGTATTCAGAAGTGAAATAGACTGAAAAAAAAACAATAATTTATTAATCTAAAAACAATTTACAAAATAACCAAAACTAACTAATTTCGATTTATCTTAACATAAATGAAGCACCAAAATTAACCAAATTGAAGAAAATAACTTTCTGTTGATATTAATAATCCAATTAAAACAAAACAAACACTCGTACCAATAACGACCATACTGTCCGAGCACTTAAAAAGTAGAATTAATGGCGCCTCAATTCAAATTAGCGCGCTCTTTGTATCAATTGTAATTTGTCAGTTATATGACAAAGGAATCTCAACCGTATTATATATGTTAAATTCAATGAATAAGTATTTTAATTTGTTTAAAAAATATATGTTTGGTAAATTCTATGTCAAACCCTGAAATCAAAGTGGACTAGATTTTCATTTATTTTTTAAGAGACAGATTATTAAAATTTCAAGTAGTCCAATAACAGTAAGGATCTGTCACCTTTTGATCCAAATACAGTAAGCTTCCCTAATGGCTTCAGAATTACGCCTCTATTTCATGAATATAGTTACCAAGCTATATTTTTATTTATTTATCCTTTATTCGGGAAACAAACAGTATAAAATTACAAAATGAGTTGTCTAATAAACAATTATTAGACAACTCTTAGCCAATCAAGTTTCCACTAATAAATATAAATATATTTATCTTATGGACTAAATAAATTAAATGAAATCAATCTAAACACGAGGATATAACTTTACACATAACGATTAATTACCTATCCTAACTAATAACCACGTTTCATATTTGCCTTCCATTGTTCTTGTAACAAACAAAAAAAAAAACAATTGGTCTGTCTGTGAATCGAGGAAAAGATTTATGATAACGTTTCAAAAATATCGTTATAAATGGAATAATATTATAATCGTCGAAATATAAGAACTGTGTACAAATAATCTTATTTGACTGTATTTAAAATTTAATATTTTAAAATAAGAATTTTTTAATGGAACGATTATTTTAGTTAAACTAGTTTTTGTTATAACTTTAAAACAGATATAAACACGGTCTCATACAATTCAATGAGATTTTGTATGCAAAATATTCGAAGTTAATCTCAGTAAAAAAAAAAAACAATTTGACAACATTAAAATTCACCGCATTGTACAACCAGACCTCGGGTCAAAAACCTTCTAATTATTTCCAGAATATACCAGAAATCTAAAAAAAACCTTGACTTCAAGTGCGTTCTTTTATATCCTTATATGAAATCATGGGCGTATTGCATTTTTTGCTTGTAATAAAAACCCATAAACCTAATTTCAACGTTACACCTCACAGATCACATTCAGAGATCTCACTAGTATTATCAAATTTTCAGATAGATTTTTAGAATTCCATATTATTGGGTTCAAACGATCAATTTAGTGCAATATTTTCTTTTCTTTTTCAGGCTTTTCGATTGTCAGAATATAATATCATATATTTCTCGTTAATTTAAGTTCAAGAAGCACAAGCTTAGTAGTTTTAATTTCGACATTATTCATATTTTTATTATTTTTACCCATTTGAATATGGAATTCCAATTTTTACCTCGTGATCTTTACGACGAGATAACAGATTATTTCACCAATGTCACGTAGTAAGACGACACGAAGATTGATGTTCTAAGCTACACACAATCTCAATTGAATAAATAAAACACTGGCACTTAAATTTGTTATTATCGTGAATTTGAAAAAAAGAAATACAAATTTGGATTAAAATTGTTGCCGTACATCGGGTTATAATTTAAATTTGGAAAAGTATAGCTTCACGCTGAACAAGCGAAATAAGAATAACCAACGTTTATAAATAAAGCCTTAAGTAATACTCAATAACCGTGTTATCGTAATCGCTGTATGCCTTATTTCTTGTAATTACATTGACTCATACAGTTTCCTTATCCTTTAACAAACATTGGGTTGCTAAAGTTCCAACTCATCGCCTCAAGAGAGGTGGCCTTTGGTCTGTGGGACATTAACAGTCTGTTACTTTATAGACGTTTCATGTCGGAATACAACGGTACAAATAGCAATAGAAATCAATTCTATAAAAAAACCACTACTTTTCGTTAGAGCGTAAATACCTCTTCTATCTAACTTATATATTATAAATGTGAATTTTTGTTGCTTAGTCACGCTCGAAAGTCGATACGACTTATATCTGATACAAAGTCAATTATGTCGTGGAAGAATTTTGGTCCAGCAAAATGTTTGGATGCGGCGACAGTAGAAGGAGGACGTATATGAGACTCCATAGCGAGTGCCAAAAATTACATGATGTTTAGAGTTGGTTTAATACTATTATATATATTTAGTTAGTTTTTCATACACTAAAAAGACATATTATTTATAGCTACTGCTGGAAATTCAGTAATCTACATAATAATTAACGTGAAATGTCAATTTTATTAATAACTACACTAATATTTAGTATTATTTAGCTAACACCCACACCATGTTTACCATTTTAAATAATTATCTGTCGTATTTTTATCTAGGTAATTACTCACGCAGCTGTTTCGAATTCTTTAACTGGTAACTTTGACTCATGGTCATTAACAATTATTAAGTTCGAACGTGCAAATTTTTGTCGTCATTTTTTTAAATATTTTACTGCATTGCTGTTTTTCTTGACCGTGTCTTTATTAACTTGTATTTCGCATAGAAAAAATAATAATTTAAAACAATATACTTAACAGTATTTAAAGCTTTGTTTTTTTAAGGTTTTATTTAAATTTATCATATTACGTATGTACGTGGGTCAAATATTGCAAATAAGATTGAGTCTAAATTTTGCAAACGAAACTTTTAACGCCAATATACAAGCTGATCACGTATGTAGGTCGAACACGAACAGTCGGGTCACCATCATTGTATTGTCCAAGTGAAATTGCAAGCCTCACTTTCTTCATTGATAGTAATAGTTTTTTAAATGACGCGTGATAAAATTTTATTAAAATTGTTACCGACTATTATTTATATTGAGAACTAAACAAATTTCTAGAGAAGACGCCTTTTATAGTCTACTACTTCTGGTTTCCGCTCGCGTAAGGTGGGTTTTAGGTACCCCTGACAAGGAATATGCAAAATTTCATGACGATTAATTGAGTAGTTACGACATGCAATTGTAACAAACAAACAAATAAATTCAATTTCACATTTATAATATTAGTAAGGATGACAAATTGCGGTCATTTGTGATCTCGTTAACGAAGTCTAAATAAAAGAAAACAACTTAGCAACTATTCAATAAACTGAATCGGAAACGAGACAACGGTAAACTTCCAAAGGTCACGACCAACGTGACTAGGATGTTCCACGTTGCTGTAAGTGGAACGACACGCACTGGCCAGTAATCGTTTTTACTCGTTCAATGGAATCTTCTAATGATAGGAAGAGAAAATAGGAAATGAGCTACTTGATTGTAGAGTCAATTTAACTTAAGATTTTGTCATTATAAGTAATAACATTAATGTTTTCTGGATTCATACTGCCACAGCAATGCTCACATTAAGACAAATGTTTTAAAATGCTTAAAAACTTATTAAATTTGGTAAATAAAAGATTACTAATAATACTATAAATGACGAGCCGGTTGGCGTGGTTCGTAGATACTTGCCTTTCACGCTGAAGGTTGTGGGTTCGATTCCCACCCGGGACAGACATTTGTGTGCATGAACATGTCTGTATGTCCTGATTCTGGGTGTATTATCTATATAAGTATGTATTTCCAAAAAAAAAGGTATATGTAGTATATCAGTTGTCTGGTTTCCATAGCACAAGCTTTGTATAAGCTTAATTTGGGATAAGATAGCCGTGTGTGAAAAATGTCCCACGATATTACTAATAAAGATTAATAATAAATATCTCGATCGTATGATTTCTGGCAGAGTAACATAGCCACCCCATAACAAAAGATAAACGTCGTAAGAACTGACACAAAATTTTTTTGAGTACAACGCGTTAACAACATTTACCTAAAAATAAGCGAAACAACTAAAATAAAATGAACTGCATCAATACAAAATAATTGTGATGAGGAAGCAAATGATTAAGGTGACATAATTATAATATTTAAAATAGAAAAATACACAATTTTTACTAATATTTTCAGATGTATGGTCACCCATAACACCACCTGAAGGATGGGTGCTTATTTCAAGTATGTCTCCAAAACCTGAAACAACTACGGTTTCACAAACTACAACAACAACAACAACAGCTGCTCCAACTTCATCAGAAGAACCAATAACAGTCACTGAGCCACCTTTACCGCCTATTAGTGTCATAACAACACAAAAATTAGAAACTCCGATCACAACAACAGAATCGGTGGTTTCGTCACCTTCATCAATAAGTTCAGCAAGTTCAGCAACAACACAAGCTTCTATTTTAGAGTTCACGGTTAACGTGACACTATCACCAACAATGCCAACTTCAACGTCAAGCATTGGTTTATTAAATGTAACTTTGGGTTCAATATCAGATAATGCAACTTCAGCATCTGGTAATCAGACTGAAACAACGCAATCTATCGGGTCTACTGATACAGGTATGTTGAATTATCTATACATAGTAAATTATTATTGTTGGACATAAACAAAGTAAAAAAAAAAACAAAAGCATGTAAATGGTAAATGTCAAGTGGCTTCCTCTCCCCTTGAAGAGAATGTTTGGAGCTTTTTTTAAACGCTTCTCCAATGAGGTGGTAGATAGACATGTGGCAGAATTTTTTCAAGATGTTTTGCTTCACCGCTAAGCACGAAGTGTATTTTACACAAATTAAACACTTGAAACCCAGTGGTGCTAAGGGTGATAGAGCTTTGTGCAAGCTCGTCTGGGTACCACCCACTCATCACTCTACCGCCAAACAGCAATAATTAGTATTGTTGTGTTGCGGTTTGAAGGGTGAATGAACCAGTGTAACTTCAGGCACATAAAACATAACATCTTAGTCCCCAAGGTTGGTGGTGCACTGGTATATCCATGATATATCCATACCCTACATCGCCATGTAGGGTATGGATATATCTTACAGTGCCAATGTCTATGTCGATGGTTAACACTTACCATCAAGCGGCCCATTTGCTTGACGCCTAGTCCTCAAAAACTGAATTAACCATACACATTTTGTAAACAAGAACATTTTCATTTGGCGAGTGACAGTATTTTTTCGATGAGTGTTTTTTTTTAATAATAAACTTCTCTTCACAGACGTTACTACAGATGAGGCTGTCACAACTGAACAGATCACTACAACCACAGAATCATACAACATGTCTAATTATAAAGACGGTAAGTTATTTGAGATAAATAGGTAAAATACACAGAAATAATCATTAATAGATTAATAGAATCATTAACGGCCTTTCTTATAAAAGTTGATGAAGTGTAATGTTCACCCTTTAACTGTAGACGTAAAGTCAGTATTGCAAATTAAATAATATGTATTATATTATATATATTATATTATATTATATTATATTATATTATACATATATATCAACTATACACACACATCGTCTTCACTTCGCGCCAATTCCAATAGCTGTTCGATTTTCCCGCGCTTCGTGATATGTCACCCGAGATGACAGATAGAAAGATACACAGATAATATATAGTCATATTATAAAATACTAATTAATATATTATTGTAGATGTATGTATACTACAGACTAGCAATGAGCGTCACAACTTCTCCACGAATAAAATAATTTCATTAAAGTGAATTTGAAGAAAAGGGTAATTTACTAAAATGTATGTATTGTAATGCAAAACGTATCTTCATTATCGTTTACAACAGTAAAAAAATCATGGTCATATAGAACTTTTTTAAAGTTTTTACAGTACTTGGTATTGTTGTGTTCCGGTTTCAAGGGTGAGTGAGTCAGTGTAATTACAGGCACAATGGACATAAAATCTTAAGTCCCAAGGTTGGTGGCGCATTGGCTATGTAAGCGATGGTTGACATTTCTTACAATGCCAATGTCTATGGGCGTTGGTGAACACTTACCATCAGGTGGCCCATATGGATAGCGGACGAGCGTCCGCCTTCTATAAATAAAAGTCTTAACGAGGAGCGCCACGGGATCGCTTGCGCATGCTACCGTGACGCTCTGACGGCCGGCTCGCCTAAGTGGGCCTCCATTCTCTAGTACCAAAAAATCCTTCCTGGGACCAGTTCGTTTCTGCAATAAAATTTCATAGATATTGCTAAATATGACAATTAATAAATTAAAATCTTGGGGTGGTATAAATCATAATTGCTAATCTTTTATTTTAATTTTTATCAGTAAGTCCAGTTCAAAGTTACAATAATATCGTATGTAAGCTACATAAGTATACAATTTTAGTATAAAATTTTCACTACCTTCTCGAATCTTTATATTTTTTATTTTATACTCGTAATGGGTTATTAAGACGAAAATTGGATAATATTTACTGTTTGTAAATTTAGGACGGCATCTAAGTATTTTTTGTATAACCCTTTCGTTTTATTTTTTGGCGCTTATCATCTCTTGATCCATATCACCCATATATAAAACATGCTTAAAATATATATTTGTATTTTGTATCTTTTAAGAACTGATTATCAGTCACTGTTGAGCGAAAAGAGACTACAGTTAAAAAATGATAGCGCTTTGTATCAAATATGAACTGTAACGTAGTTTTCAAAATAATTTGTAAAATATGTACAAAGCAAAAACAAAATTAAATACAATACAATTTGTGAATAGAAAAACCATATGATAAATGGGATCTCGCGCCGAGGAATGCGAGTAAGGGACGCGCGGCGCGGGTGAAATCTGAAATTTTGCTGGCTTTAGGTGCGCTCTTATATGTTAGTGATAACTATTAAGTTTGTTATCAATTCCTCTCGTTACAATATACATCCTATCCTGAACTAGTGGTAGTGGTAGCTTTACATTTACCACTCTCAAATTCAAAAGTGGAGCGTATTTAAATAAAGCATAATACAATTTTATTTATACTCACGAGCTGCTAGATATAATTATAACTGATATTTGCAAAATTTATAGTATTATTACTCAGAGTAATCTTCTAATAAAAAGAGATTCATTCTTTGTCATAAGATTATTATATACAACAGACATAATCCAGTAATTGCATATTCTTGCAATCATATAATTACTAAGTAACAATTCACTTAAGTACAATTATCCTCGTTATTACAATTAATAAGTTGCTTCCTCGTACTGGCAATGACAAAAATATTTTTTGTATTTTTTTTTAATTGGTCTTTTTTTAAACATTGCGCGAAAAACTTTATTATTAGAACCGTATAATACCGCACCGTTAAGAATTAATCGATATTATATTTGGTCGAAATGTTACTTTTATATAAATGTTTATTTTATATAACCAAAATCCAGATCAGAATATATATATATGTTAATGTTTTTAATATATAAATTCTTAATAATCTAATATGAACCGACAGGACTCGATAGAAACGCAAACCGCTCGAATTGTAAACACTGTTTTTTTATATTATTTCCTTAACCACTTATCGCTAGATATGATGGTATTCTTTGAACATACATGGCAAGTACTTCAAAAATTTACAAGTTCTTGCCCCCGAATTGAATCCATCACTATTAAATAAAACTTTTATATACATAGCGTAGTGTATCATTTTTATACGATTTACGTAAATTATCACGGCTATCATCAACTACTCACGTTTCTTAAAAAAAAAAACTTAAATTCGAACCATTTTTTGTTTTAATTTAAAAGTAAAAAAATGCATTGCTCTTAAACCGTTTCAACATTTATAAAATAAATTGAAACATTCTCATGTTGACAACATGTTAATGGCGTGTAAGAACTCCATAAAACCCTTTCATGTCGCTTTTATAAACGAAAACCAATAAATTAAACATGTCTGCCATTGACATTCCCTCGCAAAACACCAGGTCAAAGAACTACCTAGCCCCTGACAGTATTATGTATAACTGCAGCCTCCCGACCGTATAAACAACGATAAAAAACCTTCCATTCGTACAACAAACAAAGGCTCAGACGCACGATACTATCAAGCGGCAGAGGCGCAAGGACGCGTTTAAAAACTTTGTTAAAATTCGAATTTATTTTTCTTTATTATCTCCTTACAAGCTACTGCAAAAAAAAAACCGCAAAAACAGTTACGAAAAAGGTTTATAACGAAAGAGTTTCAAAAACAACGTCGTTTAATTAAATAAGAAATAAAAGTGATGTGATTTAGTGTCGGACTTAAATGAAAATCTAGATATAACGATATTTATATGGTGAAATTAATTTAAAAATATGTTAAATAATAAAATCATATTTTATAAAAGTGTGTCAGGATTGCATTAAAAACTCTATAATTAAGTATCTATTAAAACATAATTATTAACGTCATTATTCGGTTAATACAGAGGATTTTAGAAATAATGATTATTTTTGGCGCGGATTTGGACGATTTCCGTTAATTAATGATAATGGAGTTTGTATTGTTCTGAATTTTATGACATGCCTAACGAATAACGCATACAACATTAATCAAGAAGGTTTTATAACAATGATCATAAACTCAACATTGATGGTTCTGGCAGTGTGTGGCCGGCGGATGTGGCCGCAGGCTAGGATCGTCGGTGGAGCGAAGTCCGGGTTTGGACAGTGGCCATGGCAAATATCGCTTAGGCAGTACAGGACTTCGACGTATCTCCACAAATGTGGGGCTGCCTTACTTAATGAGAATTGGGCGATAACAGCCGCGCATTGTGTAGAAAGGTATGTATGAGTATTTTGTGAGTAATTTTCGATTCCTTTTATTAATCATATTCATAGTATTTAAATATATATATAATGTTATGACATAAAAACTACTAGGTACATAAAGAAACGACACCCCCTCTTATTGCTTCCACAAGTGACATAGGTTTACTTCAGTTTTAGCTCAGAGAATCGGAAATTTGTCTAATAGACCATAACCAAGTATTCGTTCATTAAGTCCCGTACACTTGACTTAAACCTTATTAAGCGTTCATAGTTAAGTATAAGGATCCGAAAAAAAACACTAACATTGTCAATAAGAGGGGAAAGGGAGCTTAACAGTCACCATAAATATTTAAATATGTTAACTATTAAAGTGTTTTTTGGTGTATCTTGTAAAGATATTAATTCTTATGTATCCTGAACGAGGGATGAGGAAGCTATAAAAAATAATTATAGAGGAAAATACGTGGTAAATACCGCTTCGTGTATCTCTATACGCTGACCTTTTTCAAGTTCACTTACTTATCGTGATACGAAACTTTTAAATCTTAAGTTCTTAATATTTAATTTCATAACCGATTGTTCCGAAATATCTAATGGAAAAAATGCGTTCAGGTTAATAATTGTTTTTTATCTCATCATCAAGAGATATACGTATATTGAGCGATTATTTTTGGATGTGTGATCAGATTGCGCGATATATCCTCAAAAGCTTGTAGACTATGATCTTCTGTTGCTATTTATTCTATAACCTCCAAAGAAAGAGTAACGATCAACGAACTTTAGACGTTACAACTGAGCTTGTAGACTATGATCTTCTATTCTTTAATACCCTATTCCAATCAAAGATAGAGTAAAGATCAACAAACTTTAGATGTTGGAACCTGTGGTTACCAGTGATTGTGGCTATATGTACTATTTATTTACACAAAACACTACACAAATTGATCAGAATATCGTCTTCTGTAGTATTAAATGTAATAACCAAGTTGGTATTTTCAGAGTACCACCGTCTGAACTTTTGGTACGTCTAGGAGAATATGACTTAGCAAATGAAGAAGAGCCCTACGGCTTCGCTGAAAGACGTGTTCAAATTGTTGCCAGCCATCCTCATTTCGATCCAGCCACTTTTGAATACGACTTAGCACTCCTCAGGTAACGACTCATTAGAAATCATAAAGTGTGCCTTCCGGCAATTAATTGGGATTACAAATGTATTCTGTATAATGCATACTATATGATGCATGACTTTCGTAATTGTGGGTCTAAACTTCAAAAACATAACCCGATTGAGCGAAGGACGTTACATTACGTCACAGACATAGTAAAAAAACACATTTTTTTTTAATCTTTAAAATACAAATTGTCTATGGATATTTCATTCGATTAAGGTTCTACGAGCCAGTTACATTCCAACCGAACATCCTGCCAGTTTGCGTTCCGGATGATGATGACGACTATGTCGGAAGGACGGCTTACGTTACTGGATGGGGAAGACTCTACGACGGTCAGTTACCATTGCATATAATAAATACAATACATTAAAATTACATAAATTAAAATCACAACCCAAGGTAGATTCGGCTCTTAAAACAGTGTGGTATAATAAATAAGCCTTTTTTAGTTCCAACTAGTATTAATTTTACTGGTGGTAGGGCTTTGTGCAAGCTCGTCTGGGTAGGTACCACCCACTCATCAGATATTCTACCGCAAAACAGCAATACTTGATATTGTTGTGTTCCGGTTTGAAGGGTGAGTGAGCCAGTGTAATTACAGGCACAAGGGACATAAAATCTTAGTTCCCAAGGTTGGTGGCGCATTGGCTATAAGCGATGGTTGACATTTCTTACAATGCCAATGTCTAAGGGCGTTTGGTGACCACTTACCATCAGGTGGCCCATATGCTCGTTCTTCCTATTCTATAAAAAAATAAATAAATAAATAATTATGCTATTTTTTTATTATTCATCCATATTTCTCAGAGGGTCCGCTTCCCAGCGTGCTACAAGAGGTCGAGGTGCCCGTGATCAACAATACGGCCTGTGAATCCATGTACTTAGCGGCTGGATATAACGAACATATACCGAACATATTTATATGTGCCGGTTGGAAGAAAGGCGGATCAGACAGTTGTGAAGGTGAGCTAACTAAAAAAACGGGTAAAAAGTTTGACATTTGAAGCGATCAAATGTCAAACTTTTTACCCGCCCGGTGATGCTGCCGAGGCCATTTGAACCATCAGTCCGCTGATAGTTCAGGTCAATTCGAAAAAAAAATGGATTGTGTTTCGTTTTAATTAATTTAAGTTTATTGGACTTTGGGATATATTTCTTGGGTTGGGTTGAATAAATTATTAATATAAATAATTACAAAGATTGTATTGCTCATCTTCATGTTTGAACGTCAAGCGGAGAAATCATTCTATTATTATATAGCAATACAATACCAGCATTATATTAATAATTTAAAAACTTTTTTTTTTTTTTTTGTTAAATTTCGCAATAATTTTGAGTAAATACACAGATTATTATTAATTATAATTAATCAAAATGCTTTTCCACGATGTATTTATTGTTAAAATCTTTTATAATCCGAAGAAGATATAATTTTTAATTTAGCTTAAATATTTATTTAATAATATCACTAACAATATACATAAACAATATACATAAAATATGTATATCAATACCAACCCGCATTATAGCAGCGTAAAAGGGAGAGGAGGCCTTAGCCCAGCAGTGGGACATTCAGAGGCTGTTACTATATCAATTATAAGTGTACATAACATTCATAGAATATCGCGTATACATATAAATTATATATTATATACCTGAACTGTATGTGATTGTCTCGACAAGGTCCACATGAATAATACACCGAAAATATAGTAAAAAAAACACCTTTGACACTTGACGTTTATTATTTTTTCTCTATATCAGGTGACAGCGGTGGACCGATGGTAGTACCACGACGCCGTGATGGTCGCTTCGTATTGAGCGGTATAATCTCATGGGGTATTGGATGTGCGGAACCCAACCAGCCGGGAGTCTACACGCGGATCTCCGAATTCAGGGACTGGATCAACCAGATACTGCAATTCTAGTGTTTTTTTTACATGGGACAATTTTTTACGTTGACCGTTATTTTTTTAAATAGAAGAATATTAGCAACACTTTCGTTAAATAGGTTCCCATTGAGAAGTCTTAATAAAGAAATCGCGCGCAATGATAAATAATTCTATTTGAATATCATGGTCAAAATTGTTTTGTGACGTTATTCCTTTTTTAATTTCAGCTTGTAAGTTACTAATTATGTGTAATACTGCCATAAGCCTACTAAGAAGAAAGCGATTATAATTAATAAGTTGGATTTTTTTTATAACTAAAATACGCGGGAAGCTAATCTAATCCTATAACAGTAATTTGAAGTGATAAGTTTAAGTGAGTTTTGTTATATTAGATTTTTAAAATAGTTTTTTTTTTCGAAACATCGAATTTAAAAAAAGACAACGACCAAAACAATGATAACTTCGAATTATTAAAAAAATATTGTAAAAAATATATTTATTTACTGATAGTTATTTAATAATTATAGATAATTAAATGTAGACAATAATATTAAACTGCCGAATTATCTATAGACATTTTTTTAATTAAAATGCTTTTAACATATTCCGTCCAATTTTATAATAGTTATTGTAAATATTTAATTTTACTGCATTTATTAATTGTATTTATAAATTAGCCATAGCTATAAGACTCTCAAATTGTTTTTTTGTAACACTACAAATATTTATAAATAAAACGAATATTTTAATATATTTTTTTTCTTATTTTTGTTTAAAAAAAAACTTATACTTGACATTAAATAAAATTGTATATGAAATCTCCAAAAAAATGTGGAACGCTTCACGATTTTGCGTGTCATCCTTGCGCAGGGGCCACGCTAATCTTCTCTGTATCGTTCCAATTTTAGTATATGTACTGCCGAAGCGAGTACATCAAACTTACTAAAAATGTTGTATACAGGGTTACAGGGTAATATGTCACGATCCTTTTAAAGGGTTATAGTTCAGGACAATAGCTATCAAATGACCCCCAAAATGCTTATGCAAAAGTGTATCGTTTTCGAGTTATTAATTTTTTAATATTTTTTTTATTTAAAGGATGTTTAAGATTCTAAAATTCAATAAAAAAAAATCAACGTATTTTCCCTATTTTTTTTTGTATTTCTTGCTAGGGTACATCCTAGTTAATAATAACCAGTTATAAAACAAAAACAATCTTCAAGCATTTTTAAATTACAGATCCAAAACTGTACAACTTTTCGATTTTTAATTTTGATTCTTTAAGTTACTCGCAATTTTTTTGTAAAAATCACTATGGCTCTTATCGTGCGGATCATTTTAAAAACATCTGCGTTTCCTTAGCTATCCATCGGTACATAAAAAGTACAGTAACAATCATAAACTCAGGAGAAAATTAGATAACAAAGAGACCAGGTAGGAAATTCTAAGAAATGCTATTGTTAAGAAATTAAATCTGGATCAAAGACAAAAGGACCTCAATGCAAAGTAGTTAAAGATTATTTTTAATAGGGGTAATAGGTAAAAAAGGAGAGATAAACCAGAGCTGTCATTGTAATTTTGAATTTAAATCAAAAACAAAATACTTAATCTTTTTAGTTACTCCATACTTTCGAAATTACACTGTTTATTATTCATAATTCGTGTTCAAAATGAGATTCCCCTATTTCGTATACAAATACGCATTCTTTTTCTTAATTCACTTTTTACTACAACACTACTCAAGCTATGTCGAATAGAATTTGCAGCATTCATTATACTTGTTTTGAGTTCTTCAATTGTTTGTACTGGTGAAACATCATATACCAGGCTTTTCAGGCATTATATAGTAAGGACAACTAAAAACTTTGATAGCGCGATGTAGGAATGAATATTCTCAACTAAATTCTAACTCATTCCTTAGAGTAAAACCATAATGCTATAAATTCAAGATAGATGGCGCTATATCGTCAAAGCTTAACGGTACCATCGCCACATGCACACACTCAATGTTAGTAGTGTAATCATAGATGGCGCTACTAACGTTCTGTATTTCTTAAATTATAATATTTTCAATATTATTAAATATAATTGATTAATGTAAGTCTTTATAAAGATTTTTATACAATAATACGTAATAACTACTAATAAAATAAAAGGTATAATTAGTTACTTTCCCTAAAAACTTAAAAAAAAGTGTATAATCCTACATCACGCTATTAACTTTTTCAAGCCGTTTGAGTATAAGTACAAAAATTTGTTAATAGTAAGTGTACTCGCTTCGGCAGTACATATACTAAAATTGGAACGATACAGAGAAGATTAGCATGGCCCCTGCGCAAGGATGACACGCAAAATCGTGAAGCGTTCCACATTTTTTGAGACTTTTGAAATATATACATATAAAGTTAAAGCATGAATAATAAGAATACAAATTATTCTTTTCGTTTACTATCTAGAATATCTATTACATTATCATCATTACATTTGCGATGAATTAACAGCAAAAAGTATAAATCTAATAATTATTAAGTATTTTTTACAGCAATCAAATAAATAAGTAATAAGCATTGATTAATAATATACTAACGTACGTACGCTAGCATGTAGTGTATGTAGAAGTAAGTACCCAATTTTGCAGCAGCTGTTATTCCGAAGACAAGTTATCTTTATCATATCTTCATTAAATAAGCATTTAAGCGTGTTAAAAAAAGTATAAATAAAGAATATTGTTTGCTAATTGATAATGATATAACTATCGTTTGTTTAATTGTTTTTATTATAATTGGGTTTTTTTCTCTCTTTTCTAGGTTATTACAGCACGGTAATTTTAAATTTTCATAACGTTCAAGTTTTGTTTATGAGGAAACAGGGAAAGTCAATATTATTTTGACAAATTCGATGTTTTATTTTAAGAAGAAGTAACCGAAGATAATTAGTCATACATCCAATTTTTTTAATCTCAACTGTTTTATTTGAAATACAGAAAATGTTAGAATAAAAGAAGAATGTATATTTAATAATATATTTTTTTTACTTATTCCTTTTTTTATTAATTACTTAAAATACTGGTGGAAAAGTTTCATATTGTCATACTAATAATGAATAAGTAATAAAAACGTTATAAGTATTCGTTACATTTTTAAATTAATTAGACAATAGTTATTAGTCTATGATAAAAAAAAGTTTAAGATTTAAAAACTTCTTCTTACATGAATAATATCCTTGACTTACGATCAATGTAACCGGATTATTTTGCAGTAGCCAAAAACTTACGTGACATTTTATGGAAACATGTCGGAAAAAAATTGAATGTTTTCAGTTATTCACGATATTAATGAATGAATGACTATTTTGGTAAATTATATATTGAACCATTATTTGACTAAGACTTTGTCGCAAAAACCATGTAAAACAATACCAGCTTTATTTCAATTTTTCATTCACGATTACAAACTCATTTTACAGTGTCGTGATGTAACAATTAATAAAATAACTTATTATAAAGCTACGTAACTGATTTCAGATACTATAAAAATTAATTGTACTCGTAGTTTACGTAAACAGGGGTTTTACTTAATCAAAATATGTAAAATTTCCCACTAGTGTTATTATTTATTATCCAAGCCAATGAAGTCGCAAGTTTTTATTTTTATTTAAAAATATGTATCAAACATATTCTAAATTTTAGGGTACTGCAAAAATGTAGTTAGAACAGATAAAAAAAAAACAATAATAAAATTGTTTATTTTAATTATAAAATCACTTCATATGTATCATGTGGGCGAGAGACCAGTCATGTTTTAGTTCGACAGGCTCCTCGACCGTTACTCCGGCAGCTGTAACAACTCCGAGCTGATAGCGCGGGAACGAACGGGCATCACGGTAGAACAAAACTTCCATGCATTTTCGGACTAGAGCCCTATAAAGAGATACATTATTAAAATAAGAAAATAAATATTAACATACCTATGTAAATATTCATAAAAAGACACAGATTAAAAAACATTATTGCACTCAACAATTAAAACAATTTGTACAAGGAACAGTGGTATTGTGAGTTACAGGTTTTAAAAGTTAATAGAATAGAATAGGAAAGTGGACGAGCATATGGGCCACCTGATGGTAAGTGGTCACCAAACGCCCTTAGACATTGGCATTGTAAGAAATGTCAAACATCGCTTATAGCCAATGCGCCACCAACCTTGGGAACTAAGATTTTATGTCCCTTGTGCCTGTAATTACACTGGCTCACTCACCCTTCAAACCGGAACACAACAATATCAAGTATTGCTGTTTTGCGGTAGAATATCTGATGAGTGGGTGGTACCTACCATTAATTCAGGATATCCAATATATGTATAATTAGCATGCTTGCCACAATTCACTCGATCACAATTTGTACAGCAGCAATTTAAAATTTTTATGTGTATACATTCAAGGCTTTCATGTATTAATTAAATATATTAGATGTGCATCCCATTTAAAATAACATTAAGGACTTTTTGTATATGATTTCTGACATTTTGATGACTGACACAATCAATTATTTCATTTCCACTAATAAATTTATAAACTAAACTTTTACTGTCTTTAAAAATAATAATATATAAAACATACTTTTTGAAAAAGTTTTTTTCTGTTTTATATTTTTCCGATTCATAATCCAAAACTTCGTATGATCTGGTTTATGTAAACACACTTTATAAGAAGAGTTAAAAAAACAAATTTCTTTGCCTCTGGCTTTTCTGAATCTTATTTATTTTATGTTAGGAATAAAACGCCAATGGTTCCATTCCAAAGAGCATT
This sequence comes from Nymphalis io, assembly GCF_905147045.1. Taxonomy (NCBI): domain Eukaryota; kingdom Metazoa; phylum Arthropoda; class Insecta; order Lepidoptera; family Nymphalidae; genus Nymphalis; species Nymphalis io. The sequence goes on along the minus strand of NC_065915.1, from coordinate 4,488,949 downwards.
ATAGCCAGATTATTACTAAATTTCGTATCAGTATACAGACATACATAAACACACAAACTTATAAATGGCATATTTTAACAAGTGTTTGTTAGGCATAACACTCTTATGATAATAAAAAAACTTATAAGTTTAAAAATTAAATTTTGTCATACTTTGCGGACTCCTCATCAAGAGGTCCCTTGTCCAATGCATTACGGAGTAGTGGTGTTGCCATGTAAGCTCCGAGCCCAGTGGCAATTGTAGCATCTTCGTAAGCAGTACCAAGCTTATCAACTGTGCCCAAGAAAGGCTCTCCGTCCTGAAATTCAAATGTGTATTGTTTTATTTTGCTTTTCACAATTAATTTTATAGTCATTCTAAAATTATAAAAAAGTAAATTTTGCCCAATTTTTTCCAGATTCATGCAAAAAATAATTCTACTGATGAAATATAGTCTCAAAAGCAAGAATTATCTTCTATATGTTTATATCCTGTATATAAACTAAAAAAAACATCTCCACACTTTTTCTTATATTCTGTAATAAGTTTCATCTAGCACTATTTTCACTTAAAAAAAAAAAAAAGCTATTTTCACATATGATATTTATTTCTTAACACTTCTAAGACACTAAATGCTTATAGGCCTAATAACCTAAATTAATTATAATAACCACTTATATTGTGGCTAATGTATTGTCCCTAAGTGTTAATTGGCAAATAAAATAGAAATAAAACAATAATTTATACAGACCTGGATTCCAGCCACAATATAATTGTTCCACAAGGGGTCCATCTTACTGCGCTTGTTGTAAAGAACTCGTGTCAACCAACAGTGGAGAGAACGGGGCTTCAAGTGTAATCCATCTCCGATACATTGCTCGTCGATACTAAAAGTTTCTCATTTTATATATAATACAAATAGTATAACTATAATTTCTATAAATGTTTTTTACCTTCCTACTGTATCTTTTTAAAAGTCAAATAATGAGTTTATTATAATACTACTTTTGGCTTTATTATAAAATAAGCTAGAATAGATTCATATGGATAGATTGAATAGTGTATAAAGTTTGATTAATATATGACCAGGTTACATAGACTGTAGAATTATTTAAAAAAGTACTTACATTTTTTGTTCAATGATATCTTTTAAATACTGGTAATCAGCATAATCACCACCTGATCCGAGTAAGGTCAGATCGTTCACCTTCAACACACGTGGACAGTCACGGAAACGAGCTAATGAGCCATATGATCCGAGTGTGTCTGCTGCAATTACACAACCCTTATCGAACTTTAGACCAATCACTGTTGTTGTAGTTGTGATTGGAGTGGCAGAGCTGAGAAAAATGAACATAATGTTAATATTAAAATATAACAAAAACTTACTTTAGTTTTAGTGTTTACCTTCAATAAATGTATTATATGTTAACTACTGAAATTAAAGAGTATAAAGAGTAAATTTGTTTACATTTTGGATAAGCTTTGTGTATTTACAGCTCAGTAAAAATTTACAATGACGTCCGATAATTTGATACCTTTATTCTATTTACATTTTTTTTAATTCAGTAGTCATTTTTAAAATTCGAACCTTGGAATATGTTTTGCTTCCTTTGAATTACCATTTTTTTATTATAAAATAAACTTACTGAGCTTTGAAATCTTGAGCTGTGTGGTTTGTATGTCCAAAAGATGAGGAGTTGCCTGGGAAATTGTAGAATGATCCTGGTGACGGACCATTGTGCCATAAGGGCGCTGGGTTCATCATATCTCCCATGAAAGCCATATTATTTTATACTCTTTTTTTATTAACAAATAATTGTTCACCCTTAAATCTGTATTTTACTGAATGACAAGCGGCATCGAATATGAATTGAAATGACAAACACTTTTTGAACTTGTTACGGTTTACGGTATTTTATTGTGCCTTTTTATAAATCATAAAATTTCTAATAAATGTTTAATAGTAGAACATTAAAATACAATGCATTAAAAAGGAGATATCAAAAAATATATTTCAAAATATATGGTTTTATTTACTCCTAAATTGGAACGTAGTAATCGTTTAGGAATGCTTGCTAGTTATATTTTATTGGAATCAAAATATAAATATGCTTGAAATCATATTTTAAAAGTAAACTGTTTATTTTTATATTAATAAATTGTGAAATAAAAATAATAAGTCCGTAAATTGTATGTATAACTTAAAAATAATTAGTAAAATAGATTATTTGCTCAATAAACTTATTGTTTTATTAAAGAAATTTAAGTATTTAATATGATATCTATTAAAAAATATCTTTTTTAATGAGTTAATTCATTAATTTATAAAACTTTTATTATAATGGTCTTTGAAAAGAAAAATAAATTATACTTCCAATGCGTAGCTAACTTCGCACATAACTTGTTTCTGAACTGCTAAATCGCAATACTCTGCTATGTTCGCATAGAGGTTCTTTCAATTTCCTCTTCAAAAAATTGACACAACAAAATGTCTAAGAGAGGTTCGTGAAAAATAAAATATCCGTTTGAATCTCTTTATATTAAGCGAAAATTATTCTTTAATGATGTGAAATGCAGATATTGTACGATATATATTGTGAATGCATGTTTATTTCCATTTATTATATTATATGTCATGTGTTATGGTAAAGTGAAAGATGTATTTAAAGTGCGTTTTTAATGTTTTAAGGACGTGGTGGTTCCGCGGGAGCGAAGTTCCGTATCTCACTGGGTCTCCCAGTGGGCGCCGTTATTAATTGCGCAGATAACACAGGTAAAAACATTATGTATAACTTCATAACCTTACTTTGTAACTACAGTTATGTCTACTATTGGATGCACTTGTGATGATACTAAATTATCAACACAATGTGTTTTGAATCATGATGATATCTTCCTTGGCTGTGTCTGAAGTCATCCAGTACAATTTAATAAAATGCGTTCTCCTTTAAAAATTAAAATAGATTGACAATCACATTATTTTGCTCGTGGAGGGAAAAACATTTAATTTTTTTGTATGATAATGGTAAAAAAACGTTTGGTTAAAAATATGTAGAAAATGTATTTTAACCTACCCTATATTATTCAACTTTAAATTCGATTGTCATTTTTGCTTTTCAATTGCATCAAACGCATTAATTTATTTGTCAGTTCTGATATTACAATTTAAAATAAATTATCAAAAAATACGTTTTCATTTGTGTTTAAGGTGCAAAGAACCTGTATGTCATCGCTGTGCAAGGTATTAAGGGTCGCTTGAACAGATTACCAGCAGCCGGATCAGGTGACATGATCGTAGCCACTGTCAAGAAGGGCAAACCAGAACTCAGGAAAAAGGTTTGTTTTGTGACTTTGTTTACAATTTTTTTTATATGTATATATTAAATGTATAAGGATATAATCGTAAATAAAATGCAATGATGATACGCCAATGGTTTCGCTAAATTTAAAACAGATCTGTAACAAACAGTATGTTGATATTGCCTTGGCTGACTGAGCATTTTTATTCATTTAAGAAAGACCAAGATACACTCAGATTAACAGAAAAGTTAATTGTTTTGTTCTACAAATAATAGGTTACCGCAACTTGAATTATGAACCTGCATCATGTTTACAAGAATAATTAAATCATTAAAATCATAAGGATATTATCTGAATATCTTAAAATATACAATTGAAAACTTAGTAATATTTCAAGTTTAAGAGAATAGTTTTTATCTTGTACCAAACAGTATTACAATATGCAAAGTTAATAGATAAATTAGTTATATAGATAAATTAACGAATTATATTTCAATAAAAAGTCTTTGCTTATAAAATATTTTCTCTCAGTTCTATGGTGAGTTATAATTATGATATCGTTTATTATTATCATACCCCATGTCAGCTAAGGGTTAATAGAGATTTTTATTAATGATATTGTTTTCTAGGTAATGCCGGCAGTGGTGATAAGGCAGCGGAAACCATTCAGAAGGCGTGATGGGGTGTTTATATACTTTGAAGACAATGCGGGCGTCATAGTGAACAACAAGGGCGAAATGAAGGGTTCAGCTATCACAGGTCCTGTTGCCAAAGAGTGTGCAGATCTGTGGCCTCGTATTGCTTCCAATGCGAGCTCAATAGCTTGAAATTAATATACGGCTAAGGAAAAATATGTGTTTTAATTCCAATTAAATCCTAATGATAATTTTTTTAACATAATAATTTGTAAGTGGCCAAAAAGGTTTTTCATTTAATTGAGTATCATATCAATTTCATCAACTATTTTATTTTAAACAAATTGAATTATTAGAACCCTCTTCATTCTTATGAAAAAGTTTTGAACATATATAAATAAGAGTTATTTAGTTATTTTTTTGTAACATGTTCATAATGTTCTAGGGCATTTTGTGAAAGTTTGTACACTTAACTACAGAGGTTTTGCTACAAAATCGCTTTGATATCTTATTGGTAATAGATAAGATGAGGTTTTACAGATATGATATACATTCAAAGTATCAATTTATGTTTTTGTCAATTTAAATTTACACTGGCCGCCAAAAAAATCGACCCACCCGTATTTTTTTACTTACAAAGTTGTTATCTTAACTATGCGACGACGTAGGTGGATTGTTTTACTTATGGGACATACATTTAACATTTTATTACCCACTTGATATTGATTTGGAGGAGTTGTAAGTGTTATTGAGGATATTTAGAATATTTTTAAAGTATTGATAAGAAAACATTACTTTGTGCACAAAGTGCATGGTTAGTTTATTTCCAGTTCTTAACGCGGAGTCATCTCGGTTCGATGTTTATTATTGATTAAGTGTATGAAACTTTGTTGAAACAATAATTTTAATAAGTTTACACATAAAAAATGGATACTACTGAAGCAGAAGCTGCTCAAGTCGTAGCTCTTATTCATGAGGGGTTAAGTCAGCGAAATGTGGCTAGAACACTAAAATTAAGTCGTTCAGCGGTGCGAAAAGTGTACAAACGCTACTTGGAGACTGGGGAGTATCGCCGGAGACCAGGATCTGGCAGGGGGCGTGTCACGAACCCGACCGATGACCGTTTTATTGGTTTGACGTCTTTAAGAAACCGACATCTTTCGGCTGTTGACGTTCAAGGTAGACTCCGAGAAAGTCGTGGAGTGTCTGTGAGTGAAAATACTGTAAGAAGAAGACTTCGAGAGCAAAACTTAACCCCTCACAAGCCAGCAACAGGACCAAAACTCACAGCATCCCATCGACAAGCAAGACTACAATTTGCTAGGCAGCACGTCGATTGGATACTGGACCAATGGGAGACAGTATTGTTCAGTGATGAAAGCCGAATGTCTCTAGTAGGCTCTGATGGACGACGTAACGTCATGCGAAGGCCAGGAGAACGCTACTCTCAGTGTTGCATTCGAGAAACAGTCCGATTTGGTGGAGGCTCTACAATGTTTTGGGGAGGTATTTCTTTGACGGGACGCACAGAGCTGGTTTTTTTCCGTAATCGTGCTGTTAATGCTGAAACTTACATAACGGACATTCTGGAGCCTCATGTGATGCCTTACGCTGGATATATTAGGGATAATTTCCAACTTATGCACGACAACGCACGACCTCACGTCGCTAGAATTGTTAAAGACTATCTCAGGGAAGTCGAAATTCCAGTTATGCAGTGGCCAGCCAATAGTCCGGACTTAAACCTATATACCTATATATATAGATAGAGCACCTCTGGGACCAGCTAAAACGTACGGTTCGAGCACGAAATCCAATTCCAGAAACCCTGAATCAACTGGAAGCTGCCCTAACTGAAGAATGGCAACGGACCCCACAGGAAGACATTAAAAAGCTAATCAGGTCACTTAATAGGCGTATGCAGGCAGTGATTAGGTCAAGAGGAGGAAACACTCCCTATTAAAGTAAGATTTAGGCACCCAAATTTAAAAACAAACGGCATAATCGTTTTGTACACAAAAAAATAAAATTGCGTAAAATTTTGTGTTTTCGTGTTTTGTCACATATTTACCTAAAAACCTATTTTTTGCGCACTATTTCTGTTTTTGTACAATCCTACAATTGCATTTTTTCATTATCAATCTTAAAAATATAATTATGTGGTAGTTTAAAACCATACGATAGCTTTTTTACAAAAAATTTAGGTGGGTCGATTTTTTTGGAGGCCAGTGTATATCTAATGTAAACTAATCTCCTTAATATAATACTTATCTTCTTTAAGATGTTTATATGACGTATTTAGTCTACCGCCACACTTTTTTCGTATGGTACACGAATGTGTTCCGAATCGTATCTATAGATCAGCGATACTCAACCTTTTCTTTATAGGGGCTGCAAACAAGTGTTAATCATGGTGTCGCGGGCCGCAAACCTTTATCGTGTATATTTTAACATTTTTTTATGTCATTTCATGACTTTTTAAACACTGCAGTGTCCGCAACAAGCAGTTGTTTAAGTCAAATTATTTAGGTGTTTATAAAAACCTTTCAAGTTCAAAATAGATCAAAATAAAGTAACATCCAAGTGGGCCAACCACAAAAGCCCGGCGGGCCGCAGGTTGAGTACGGCTGCTATATATGATAACGATCGACTAGCTAATATTAGTGTTGATAAACTAACTATATGGGCTTTTTTGTCGTTTGCACACATTGTATGTATACATAGGATACAATATGGTCCATACAAGAACACAAAAAGTATGAATAAAATAATAGTGTCCTACTCAGGGGCGTAGCTTGCCCTTGGTGGGCCCTGTATCAACATTTGGGTGGCCTTTCTTCCTAACTGCGGCGATGCCTTAATGGTAGGTAAAAAATTTCACAGAGAAACAAAAGTACACCTTTTCTATTGCATAAAGGTTCAATTGTTTTTTTTTTTAATTTGAATCATTTTCAATGTTTAAATTATTATTGACATCGTGATACATTATTATAATTTGTTTTCTTTTTTTATTTCGTTTTTCGCTACATTGTTCTATTGTTTTATTTCTATTACATATGAAGCGCTGAACCAATTACCAATGGAATATAAAGTGACATTACCAGTATCGTCCCCATTATTATCATTATCATGTTTATGCTTGTAAGTATATAACATTATTTATGTTGTAACATTATGAACACAAAGTAAAAACTCATTATACGTCAATGAGTCCCTCAAATTTGACAATACTCGAGCCAATGGAACCTCGGCGCTCGTGCTACGTGTTAATGCTCAGCCAACTAACGGTAACGGCCCGCAACGTAAACGTTGCTTACCTGGTGTATTGCTAACACCGATTTATCTTTTTCCGTCATTGATTTATTTTCAAAAAAGAAGACAGTTGTTTCTATCACCCCTTAATCGACATTTATTAACTTAACACATATTAAACATATGCAATATATTTCAAGTAATTCTACCAAAAATATTTTATCAAGATATACCACGTAAAAATTACACAAATTGAAGTAAGTAATAGATAACACTACATTAAGTGGATATCGTTTATCAGGGGGAGCAGTTAATCCGCATCCCCAGCATTGAAAGACCAAGCCATCGTCTGGATGTTCTGATTTTTGATGACGCATGTACTCTGTGTGCCGACCACACCTAACACAGACCGGACAGAGCAACTGCTCGTCCACTCGCATTGACAAGAGGATGCTAAAACCTTCCTCCCCAAAAAGTTCACGTTGACGTCCTTCACGTTGTGGTTCCTCCTCTATATGGCCAGACCAAAGTGTAGTAAAAAAAAGCGAACACAATTATTGCTATGATATTGTTTTGGTAATTGACTAGTAAATACAATACTATCAATTTGATCTTAGGAAGAACTGATGCTGTTTAATATATGGCCTCGTCCTGCGGCAAAGAAAACACAAGTCCATAACTTAATTTTCAGATATCTAGCTGACAGAACAGGGACTACTACAGACACAAAGTACTACACACACTTTGATCTTAGTCAAAAGGCCGAGAAGCGAATTGGTTGACTTACTTTCCACATCGGAAGACAACTCCAAGTTAAGAATTTAGGGAGACGTCAACAGGGAGAGTGTCAATATTGTGATTGGCTTCGAAGAGATAACTGTTTATAACAAGAACGAGGTTTACAAGATCATGGCTCAAGGGCAGGAACGGGAGAAGGTTGCCTCAACTCTAATGAATGCTCAATCTAGCCCGCTCGCATACTGTGTACACAATAGTCATTCATATGAAGGAAAACCACTTGGAAGACTTTCCCTAGCTTCCTAAGCTATTTTCCTCCTCAAAAATGGATATAAGCAAAGATTAAAGATAGAGAGGGCTTGGGAGTGCGTGATTCTGTTGACGATTGGTAAAACCTGAATATGTAGTGAGAAAATATAAAGTTACTTGTACCACCACTCATATTATATTCTAAGGCCAAACATAAATATTTGGTATTTTGGTGTTTTAGGCTTAAAGGGACAGACATAAGAATTATATTCACATTAGTGTTTAAAATAAAAATGCTGTATTATTATAATTATTTATATATTTTATATCATAATTATGTTTAGAAATCGGGTAGGAAGATATTTTATACACAATTTCATACGCAACATTGTTCCTTTCAGTGCACGGCACAAAATAAATTATAAACACAAATAGCGCATGAAATTTATAATAATAATAATAAATAACTTTATTCACAAAAAAGAAACAAAGACAAAAAAATTAAGGTACATAACCATAAAAAAAGAGTTAACAATATCATAATTTGGTGAAAAGGTCGCAGTCTCAGCTAGGCTGCTTTTCAGTCTACGCCTTGTACATATGCTGCTAACACAAACGCTACATTCAGTGCAGTAAAAGGTAAAAGGAGATAAAATTACTTAAATAATAAAAGTTAATACAATTTATAACACGCACAATAGGCTAAAATAAAAGATGATATGCAATCATTACTATAACAGTGAAGTCTTTTTTTTTAATTCTAGAAAAAGGAAAATATTTCATATTGAATAAAAAATGAAAATAAAATAGTAATAAAATATTTAAAATGTTTAAACAAATAGAGATATATGTTTTAATAAATTACAATCAAAGTAACAATTAAATATTGAAGTGTAGTTACACACATTTGTCCAGACACATTGCGTCTTTTTCATAGATAGAAGCCATTGCTTGCATTGTGCCTTAAACTTATTTTGAGATGTACTGTTCTTAATCGGAAGTGGGATATCGTTCCAACACTTAGAAGCAGCGAAACGAAAGCTATCTCTAAATGCTTGCAAATGTGGTCTAGGCAGTACTAGTCGCGGAACTCGGCTCAATCTACAATTGGATTCATTTGTTTCAGACCATTTAAGTTTATCCGCCAAATAATTGGGAATTTTGTGATATTTTAAGGTGAAAGTGATATTATTTACTTTAAGTGTACGGCGATTTTTCATATTTAATATATTCTTGGAATTTAAATAAGGTGTAATATGCGAATATCGAGGTATATTGTAACAAAATTTTAGACAAGAATTTTGTATCCTCTGTATTTTCCTTTCAGTCTTTTTATAAAGGCAGGGGCCATAAAGGACATCACAGTAGTCCAACTGAGATAGAACCAAGGATTCTACAAGTTTTGATCGCGCTGATTCACTCAAAAATGGTCTAAACTTATAAATCATTTGAAAGGAATGACCATCTATAAAAATCCTATGACACATTTAACCAAGCGATATCATTTGTTGCCTAGTACCAAAAATTATGTAAGTACATTTTTGTGGATTTAATGACAGGTCATGATTCTTCGACCAACTAAAAATTTGAGAAAGATCATCATTAACATTTTGGATAGTTTTATCATTATTTATATATTATATAGATTGATGTTCAATAATAACTGTGTATCATCTGCGTACATGTGAACTAAACTAGTTTTGACACATTCGTGAAGATCTGCCGTATAAATTGAGTATAAAATAGGTCCAAGTATAGAACCTTGGATAACACCTCTATTAACTTTTATAGCGCTAGACCTTGTTGGCCTGCCATTCATGCCAGAAACTTCTACTATTTGTAATCTATCTTTGAAATAACTAGAAAACCACTAACAAATGAGATCAGAAAAACCATAAAATTTCAATTTATCAAGAAGTAAATCTATATTGAGACATTCAAATGCTCTGCTGTAGTCTAATAGTATTAAAATTAAAGCCATATTATTATTAGATGCAGAAAGAATTTCATCAACAATGTGTAATAACGCTGTTGTGGAACTGTGTGACTTTCTAAAACCGGATTGGCATTTCGGAATAATGCAATGTTTTTCAAAATAGGAAGCAATTTGTTGATTTACCACCTTTTATAAAACCTTTGATAAAACAGGCAATATTCGAATTGGTCGTAAGTCTTTCACTGAGTCTACATTTTTCTTTTTCGGAAGAGCTTTAATAATTGTAGTTTTCCAAGATGTTGGGAAGTATCCCGTGCGTAATGAAGTATTTATTATATGTGTAATAGCAACTAACGAGTATGGGAGGGTAAGTTTTACCATTTTGATAGAAATGTCATCAGTACCTACGGCATTAGAGACTATAGAATTAATTATTTTTAAGATGTTCTCGGCGGAAAGTTCTGTAAAATCACATCCAGAATAAATCGGTTTGTTATATTTATTTATAATGTTACTATTATGTGAAACGCTAGTACCGAGTCAAGGAATGCTTTATTTATTATATTTGGATCACATAGATAACCTGGAATTATGTTATTGTGAGTGCCTAAAAACTTTTTAAGTTCACCGTGCATTTTTTTCGGATTATTAATGAATTTATTAATTTTATTTGTGAAATAAAAAGATTTTTCTTTTTGAGTTACCTCAAATACAGCGTTTCTCAATTGTTTGTATGAATTTATATCACGATCAGAGTTCGTTTTTTAGCAATATTACAAGCATCCAACAAGTTACTGGTGGTAGAGCTTTGTGCAAGCTCGTCTGGGTAGGTACCACCCACTCATCAGATATTCTACCGCAAAACAGCAGTACTTGGTATTGTTGTATTCCGGTTTGAAGGGTGAGTGAGCCAGTGTAATTACAGGCACAAGGGACATAACATCTTAGTTCCCAAGGTTGGTGGCGCATTGGTGATGTAAGCGATGGTTAACATTTCTTACAATGCCAATGTTTGGTGACCACTTAGCATCAGATGGCCCATATGCTCGTCCGCCTACCTAATCTATAAAAAAAAAAATAATCCTCTCTGTCTATCAATCATTGCTTTAATGGTATCTGTAATCCATGGGGAAGGGGGGTATTTGAAACGCTTAGTTTTCAAAGGAACAAAATGATTGAAAAAGCCAAGAATTAAAAAATTAAAACACTACCATAGCATCGACATGGTCATACTGTAATATCATATCCCAAGGTGTAATAGATGAAGCGAACTGGTATGTATCAAGATCAAAATTATTAAATGGTCTGTACTGAATAACTCTTGGAATTGGTTTATTTACTTCCAGAGGTATAATTGCCGTAATAAAAGCATGATCACTCAAATCATCGTTATATTGACCATTAATTTCACTTATATTTAAGCTATCATTACAGCAGATAACATCTATTAGAGAGCTAGATGTATTCGTGACTCGAGTAGATTTGTTAACTATTTGATTCAATTTATATTCCGCTATTAACGTTAAAAATTCATTTTGAGAAATACCATGCGAATTTAAATCAATGTTTATGTCACCAGTTACAAATACGTATTCATATTTTGATGTTAAAAATGATAGATTGTCATCTAGCGTAGATAAAAATGTGCTAAAACTAAATTTAGGAGGTCGGTAGATGACTCCTACAGCAGTTATGCATCTTTTAATCTTAATTTCAAACCACTGTTGCTCAAGTGCCGAAGAATCTACTGGCAATACTTTTACTCTCAAATTTGAACGTATATATGCGCCTACTCCTCCTCCTCTAGATTGCGAACCTGATCGTGGTTCATGAAAAAAATTATATATATACGCGATAACTACCTTCGATTCAGAACACATTCGTGTAGCATACGAAAAAAGTGTGCCGGTGGACTAAATACGTCATATAAACATCTTAAAGAAGATAAGTATTATATTAACGAGATTAGTTTACATTAGATATAAATTTAAATTGACAAAAACATAAATTGATACTTTGAATATATATCATATCTGTAAAACCTCATTGTCTGTGTATCATTTTGATTTAAATGCGATTTCTGTTACCAATAAGATATCAAAGCGATTTTGTAGCAAAACCTCTGTAATTAAGTGTACAAACTTTCACAAAATGCCCTAGAACATTATGAACATGTTACAAAAAAAGAACTAAATAACTCTTATTTATCCCATGTTCATGTTCTTTGAACCTGATGTTCGACTTCTAAGGCTTGTTTGTAATTCAAATAAATCATTTTTCATCTCCATGACACAAGATTGTAGCTTATTGAATTCATTATCTTGTTCATTGAGTCTCGCATTTATTTCTGCGCGAAAGTTTATTATTTCTGTTAATATTAAATTATTAAAATTTTTGTTTGTCATATCTTCTTGACTACTTGACGTAGCTTGTGGTATAGGCTACTTATTACTATGCGATGAAGTGTTGATATCCTTATTACTCACACTTTGCACTCTTTTAGAACTTGTTTTGCAAGTTGAACACTTCCATGTAGATCTAGCATTATTCGAATCACTGTTAAAATGAACGCAATCGGAATGAAACAAATATTTACAACTATTGCACTTAATACGTTTTTGCCCAACTCCTATGTTGACCTTACATATCTCACATGCATTAACCACCTTTTGAAAATTTATTTTTTAAATTATTGTGAATATAAATGTGTTGTATATCGGTGTTTGAACCATCAACTTCTCGGATACAGTACCAGAGCCGTTACCAATGCATCAAACGTTAGCTAATAGACGACGGCGAAAATATGCAATACTGTTTACTGTTCTGTTATTTATGATGTTTACAGAGTACAGTAACTGTGATATTTATATTGTGATTTATGACGGTAGACAAATAATTATCTACACTGATCTCCGAACCACAAAAATATATGGATGTTATTTATAATGTTAATTCACAATTTTTAAAACTTTTTTTAATGATTACGTGTTACACCTCACTCAACATATATAACAGCCAATTTTTTATACTAAGTCACTAATTTGCTGAAAATATTTTTTTTATTCGAGGAGCACTAAACTTTTACTGCGTACGCTGTGGTGGCAGCACCCGCACTCTTAATTTAATCGGTGCTTGCCCTGGTATGAACCCACAATCATCAGATAAGTGTCGCGTATTCTAACCACTACCGACGGGAGTAATTCTAAGAACCAGATGGAAAGGAAATGAAACGAAAAGTCCTACTTGATGCAAAATTGCAAATACAGCATGCAGTTTAAACTTAATAATATTACTTGTAGATTTTATTTGTAAAAAAAGTAAAATTTTCTTACGAATTTAATTACATAAATCTAACAATAAATGTCATAGTGTTCAACATTTTAGCGAATTAAATAAAAAATAATGTAGTTTCTATGTTATCAATAAATATCTAATTAATTAATTAATTTTTCCAAGATGGCATGAGCGGCGATCGCTCAAGGTCGAAAAATACAATTGGCAAAGATATACGGATTTATTATACAAATGTTGATACAAGGCCCATCAAGGGCAAGCTACGCCCCTGAGTAGGACACTATTCTTTTATTCATACTTTTTGTGTTCTTGTATGGACCATATTGTATCCTATGTATACATACAATGTGTGCAAACGACAAAAAAGCCCATATAGTTAGTTTATCAACACTAATATTAGCTAGTCGATCGTTATCATATATAGCAGCCGTACTCAACCTGCGGCCCGCCGGGCTTTTGTGGTTGGCCCACTTGGATGTTACTTTATTTTGATCTATTTTGAACTTGAAAGGTTTATATTAACATCTAAATAATTTGACTTAAACAACTGCTTGTTGCGGACACTGCAGTGTTTAAAAAGTCATGAAATGATAAAAAAAATGTTAAAATATACGCGATAAAGGTTTGCGGCCCGCGACACCATGATTAACACTTGTTTGCAGCCCCTATAAAGAAAAGGTTGAGTATCGCTGATCTATAGAAACGATTCAGAACACATTCGTGTAGCATACGAAAATAGTGTGGCGGTGGACTAAATACGTCATATAAACATCTTAAAGAAGATAAGTATTATATTAACGAGATTAGTTTACATTAGATATAAATTTAAATTGACAAAAACATAAATTGATACTTTGAATGTATATCATATCTGTAAAACCTCATTGTCTATGTATCATTTTGATTTAAATGCGATTTCTATTACCAATAAGATATCAAAGCAATTTTGTAGCAAAACCTCTGTAGTTAAGTGTACAAACTTTCACAAAATGCCCCAGAACATTATGAACATATTACAAAAAAATAACTAAATAACTCTTATTTATCACATGTTCTTACCACTGGGCCATCTCAGCTTTATCTAATTTATATACAAATTTATCTAATTTAAAAATATGGTAATATTAAAATGTATATGTGTTTGTTTCTAGATATGACAGTCTTGCTCCAGAGGGTGATGGTAACACACCAGGTAAAATAAGCCGCATATTAATAAAAGTATGGATATAAAAAAAAAGATTATTTATTTTTTTATTTTCTTTGTAGAACCAATTCTCAGAATTTGGAGAAATCAAAAACATTCATTTGAATCTTGATCGGCGCACTGGCTTCCTTAAGGGTTATGCCTTAGTTGAATATGAAACATAGAAACAGGCAGCTGTAAGTTTTACTTTAATATTAATGGTTATGTTTAGTTTCCACTTAGATAGTAAATGTGCTTAGTCAATGAAATTTTTAATTTTGTATTTTTCCTATAGAGTGCACGCGAGGCTCTCGATGGAGCTGATATTCTCGGCCAAGCGATATCAGTAGACTGGTGCTTTGTAAAGGGGCCCACTAAAACTCACAAGAAACGACGATAGTCGACATTATATTTTAACTCTTATTATGTATCGCACTTTAAAATATATATCTGGACGTATCATATTAAATGTAAATAGTCTCAATATCTTGTTACTATTAATATATGAATGAATCAACATAAATTAACATAAAATTTAACACTGGAGAAAAGATGTTTATGAAATAGTAAGTTGTCAAAAAACTAGATTTTTTTTGTTAAGATTGTTTTTCCTTAATAGTTTTTATATTTTAAATAAAGTTAATTAAAGATTATGTTCTTACTGTAACTTATTTTGACTTCATTACGCAAAACATTTTATAATTTTTTTCAAACTGTTGACTTTTGTGATGCTTATGAACAAATTTTATCTTTTTTTTTATATTTTTTACTGGTCATAGTCAAGTTAAGACATTATTCTTAAATTACGTTACTTTTTCTGTGCACTCTCAGACAAAACATCGATTAAATATAAATACTGGTTTTATAAGTCATGAAACAGTGATAAAGAATATATTTAAGTAGTTTATTAAGAAAACTAGTAAGTATTTAAAGTGCGATTGAAAAAAACTTATTTTCTATTAGGAAAAGCATGTGTTAAAGTGTGTTTAAAGTGCGGTGCATAGTTAATTCATTATCTAAGCTGAGACTTATCGCTTATGTATTTAATATATGTCTTTCTATAATATTATTTGTTTTAATCTTTGCCTATTTGTGTTTATAATTTATTTTGTGCCGTGCACTGAAAGAAACAATGTTGCGTATGAAATTGTCTATACAATATCTTCCTACCCAATTTCTAAACATAATTATGATATATAATATATAAATAATTTTTTTTTCCTTTATTTTACCTGGGAGTTTAGTCATCAGATTGACTATGTTACCCCCCCGTACAAGCAAATTATTGTAAATATTTATCTCCATTATTGTTTAACGTACTAACTAACGTGCTACCAGAAGAATTTGTCGAGAGATTTCACAAGTATTCATCTCGTAATATGCAGACGATTTTGTTATATATAGTTCAAATAAAATAGTCAATGTGGCGGCAAACGATATTCAAAATGCGTTAGATGTATTTTGTAATCTCATAAAAGAAATTGGATTAAGTATATCTCAACAAAAACCCAAAGTTTGCATCTTTAGTAAATGCAGGTCTAGAAGTAACACGGCAATCCAATTGTTAAACAATAATTTTCGTTTACAAGAAGTCGATAGTGTTAAATATTTGGGAATGTGGTTAGATAGAAGCTTAAAATGGGGTAGGCACATTAATGAAATTAGAGACAAAACTCTTGGACTTAAGAGACTTCAATGGGGGATTCATCCAATACACCTACGTCGACTTTAAATTTCAATTATCCGTAGCAGACTTGATTATGGTAGTTTCTTATACGATATCGGGCTAAAGAGTCACCTAAGTAAATTGGACAAAGTACAAAATCAGTCAATGCGAGTTATTGGCGGCTTTATCAGAACCACACCAATACATGTCATGGAGAGTGAATTGTATATACAACCTCTAAATATCCGAAGGAAATATCTTGCCGGTAAGTTTGTGCTAAAGTCTAGGTCTGTCGAAAATAACGTAACTGTAAATGTTTTAAAAGATCTAAACGATACGTGTAGTAATTATTACTGGAGAAATAAAAAACTTCCTCTGCTCGTTACAGTCTACACAAAATTTATGCCATTATTCTGTTATATCATAAAAAAAATTACTATGTCATAATCTCCATACATGGGTCAGTGGTATAGACTTATCTAATAATATATTTTTAGTAGTAGAAGGAATAGCGATGTCAAAAACACTGTGCAAGAAATCAGACATGTTAATTAGCTGTCGGACACTTCTAGATAAAAAATATAAGTCGTTTTACAAAATTTTTACCGACGGATCTAATGGTACAATTGGTTCAGGTGCAGCAATCTTTGACCCTCAGGCAGATATAAGAATTAAATTTAAAATTGAGTCAGATATATCTATAATGCATAGTGAGCTGATTGCAATTTCGGAATCATTGTCAAATGCGTCATCTTGTGCTGGAAGTCAGGTTGTTATACTGTCTGATTCAAAAAGCGCCCTTTTTCATTTGGCTCGGTTAACCTCGACCTTTCGAGGATACCCGGTAGCCTATGATATTTTAGAGTCCATATGCAATAGACAAAGTGCAAATAAAACAATAATTATACAGTGGATACTTTCACATATTGGAATCATGGGCAACGAGGAAACTGACAAAGCAGCAAAACAAGCTATTCATGACGGAATTCCTTATCAGTGGATACCTTTACATAGTGAAATTTTAAATAAATTCAAGAAAACATGTAAACAAAACTGGCAGGAATATTTTGATGAACGATCGCGACATAAAGGTATATGGTACAAGACAATTGTATGTGAACTTACTCATTGCCCATGGTTTCAAAAAATTAAAAGTAGGAGAAAAAATATTGTGACATTTATGAGACTTCGTTCCGGTCATATTCCGTCAAACAAATTTAATTTTATGATGGGCAAAACCAACACCAATAAATGCGTACAATGTAACTGCATGGATGATGTTTATCACCGATTGATGGAATATGCGCGGAATGCGTCGTTTCGGCCCCGTTTATTAAAATCATATAATGTGGGTACATGTAATAGTTGGCTTGTGGTACCATCATCAAACGAAGCTAAGCTATTATTGAAAATGTGTATATAGAATACTTGCTCATTTTCGATAATACCTTATATAGAAAAGTAAAGATTATGGATGTATTATATTATTGAAGTAATGTTAAGTTAATTAGGTGTTAAGTTGTTTTGATTTAGTATAATTATTATGTGTTTTGCTTGTACGGGGGTGACATAGTCAATCTGATGACTAAACTCCCAGGTAAAATAAAGGAAAAAAAAAATTATTTATATATTATATATCATAATTATGTTTAGAAATTGGGTAGGAAGATATTGTATACACAATTTCATACGCAACATTGTTTCTTTCAGTGCAAATAAATTATAAACACAAATAGGCAAAGATTATTCCTGAATATGTTATACTATTTTCAGTTCATTGGTGGTAAATAAAAACAAATAATATTATAGAAAGACATATATTAAATACTTAAGCGATAAGTCTTAGCTTAGATAATGAATTAACTATGCACCGCACTTTAAGCACACTTTAACACATGCTTTTCCTAATTGAAACTAAGTTTTTTTCAATCGCACTTTGAATACTTACTAGTTTTCTTAATAAACTACTTAAATATATTCTTTATCACTGTTTCATTACTTATAAAATCCAGTATTTATATTTAATCGATGTTTTGTCTGAGAGTGCACAGAAAAAGTAACGTAATTTAAGAATAATGTCTTAACTTGACTATGACCAGTAAAAAATATAAAAAAAAAGATAAAATTTGTTCATAAGCATCACAAAAGTCAACAGTTTGAAAAAAATTATAAAATGTTTTGCGTAATGAAGTCAAAATAAGTTACAGTAAGAACATAATCTTTTATTAACTTTATTTAAAATATAAAAACTATTGAGGAAAAACAATCTCAGCAAAAATAAACCTATTTTTTTGACAACTTACTATTTCATAAAAATCTTTTCTCCAGTGTTAAATTTTATGTTAATTTTTGTTGATTCATTCATATATTAATAGTAACAAGATATTGAGACTATTTACATTTAATATGATACGTCCAGATATATATTTTAAAGTGCGATACATAATAAGAGTTAAAATATAATGTCGACTATCGTCGTTTCTTGTGAGTTTTAGTGGGCCCCTTTACAAAGCACCAGTCTACTGATATCGCTTGTCCGAGAATATCAGTTCCATGGAGAGCCTCGCGTGCACTCTATAGGAAAAATACAAAATTAAAAATTTCATTGACTAAGCACATTTACTATCTAAGTGGAATTAAACATAACCATTAATATTAAAGTAAAACTTACAGCTGCCTGTTTGTATGTTTTATATTCAACTAAGGCATAACCCTTAAGGAAGCCAGTGCGCCGATCAAGATTCAAATGAATGTTTTTGATTTCTCCAAATTCTGAGAATTGGTTCTACAAAGAAAATAAAAAAATAAATATTTTTTTTTTTATATCCATACTTGTATTAATATGCGGCTTATTTTATATGGAGCTGAGATAGCATAGTAGCAAGAACAAAGAAAATGTTGCATGATCAAACTCGGAAAAGCATGACTGAAGATTAACAAATTTAATTACAATTTATAATTCATCTCATGCAGGAAAATATTGTGTGCAAAGCTCCAAACCTTCTCCTCAAAAGAGCAGGATGCCAATCTCAGCAGTACGTCATTTACAGGCTGTTTTACTTCATATAGTTGGGGGTAGAATTTTAAGTTATACCTGTATATCTTCTTCCTGGGCTTCCTCATGTACATTGCTTACAAATAAGATCCAACCGTCCACAGACCTCTGTGGTCCTGGTGTGTTACCATCACCCTCTGGAGCAAGACTGTCATATCTAGAAACAAACACATATACATTTTAATATTACCATATTTTTAAATTAGATAAATTTGTATATAAATTAGATAAAGCTGAGATGGCCCAGTGGTAAGAACATGTGATAAATAAGAGTTATTTAGTTATTTTTTGTAACATGTTCATAATGTTCTAGGGCATTTTGTGAAAGTTTGTACACTTAACTACAGAGGTTTTGCTACAAAATCGCTTTGATATCTTATTGGTAATAGAAATCGCATTTAAATCAAAATGATACACAGACAATGAGGTTTTACAGATATGATATACATTCAAAGTATCAATTTATGTTTTTGTCAATTTAAATTTATATCTAATGTAAACTAATCTCGTTAATATAATACTTATCTTCTTTAAGATGTTTATATGACGTATTTAGTCCACCGCCACACTTTTTTCGTATGCTACACGAATGTGTTCTGAATCGTTTCTATAGATCAGCGATACTCAACCTTTTCTTTATAGGGGCTGCAAACAAGTGTTAATCATGGTGTCGCGGGCCGCAAACCTTTATCGCGTATATTTTAACATTTTTTTATCATTTCACGACTTTTTAAACACTGCAGTATCCGCAACAAGCAGTTGTTTAAGTCCAATTATTTAGGTGTTAATAAAAAGCTTTCAAGTTCAAAATATATCAAAATAAAGTAACATCCAAGTGGGCCAACCACAAAAGCCCGGCGGGCCGCAGGTTGAGTACGGCTGCTATATATGATAACGATCGACTAGCTAATATTAGTGTTGATAAACTAACTATATGGGCTTTTTTGTCGTTTGCACACATTGTATGTATACATAGGATACAATATGGTCCATACAAGAACACAAAAAGTATGAATAAAATAATAGTGTCCTACTCAGGGGCGTAGCTTGCCCTTGATGGGCCCTGTATTAACATTTGGGTGGCTTTTCTTCCTAACTGCGGCGATGCCTTAATGGAAGGTAAAAAATTTCACAGAGAAACAAAAGTACACCTTTTCTATTGCATAAAGGTTCAATTGCTTTTTTTTAATTTGAAGTATTTTCAATGATTAAATTATTATTGACATCGTGATACATTATTATAATTTGTTTTCTTTTTTTTTATTTAGTTTTTCGCTGTATTGTTCTATTGTTTTATTTCTATTACATATGAAGCGCTGAACCAATTTACCAATGGAATATAAAGTGACATTACCAGTATCATCCCCATTATTATCATTATCATGTATATGCTTGTAAGTATTTAACATTATTTATGTTGTAACATAATGAACACAAAGTAAAAACTCTATTATACGTCAATGAGTCCCTCAAATTTGACAATACTCGAGCCAATGGAACCTCGACGCTCGTGCTACGTGTTAATGCTCAGCCAACTAACGGTAACGGCCATGATCTTGTAAACCTCGTTCTTGTTATAAACAGTTATCACTTCGAAGCCAAACACAATATTGGCACCCTTCCTGTTGACGTCTTCCTAAATTCTTAACTTGGAGTTGTCTACCGATGTGGAAGACAACTCCAAGTTAAGAATTTAGGAATCATGGCTCAAGGGCAGGAACGGAAGAAGGTTGCCTCAACTCTAATGAATGCTCAACTAGCCCGCTCGCATACTGTGTTCACAATAGTTATTCATATGAAGGAAAACAGTTTAGAAGACTTCCCCTAGCTTCCTAGGCTGTTTTCCTCCTCAAAATTGCATATAAACAAAGATTAAAGATATAGAGAGAGAGAGGGCCTGAGAGTGCGTGGATCTGTTGATTGGTAAAGTTTACCTTTAGATTATTTTACAATCTTTCATCCGTTCAAGGCTTCCTGTAAGATTCGTCACAATTAAGACGAATTTTACAGGAAGCTTTGAAGCGATAGTCGATACTACATTGGTGCGATCCCGCGAACCTGATTCACCGACAGATAATCTAGCCAACGCGATGCAGATTTCGCTACGAAATGTAAAGCGCCATCTATGGAACGTAGTAATCATTGTGTGACGTGAGCGTAAGGCGACCTAAAATATTATACGTCGGTAACACAGATAAACAATTTTTATTTATTTTATTTTATTTATTTATTTATTTATTTTGAACAAATTATACATATCTTAAACAATAAATACGATAGGAAATACATTAGTATAAAACTGTGTCGTAGCTACTATCGCCCTCCAATTCGACAGCACATTTATTTATTATTTGTTCATTATAAACATAACAATCAAATATCATTTAATTTAATAACACAATAACTAATAACAAAATATACTATATAAATATATACATCTAAATACATATACTATAAGGAAGGGATGGGGTAGGAAGAAAGAATAGGTTAGGTCAATGTTATATTGATCGTTTTAGTAATGCTTCAGTCTCATCATAGCCCAAATTGAGGAGCCGGTTGGTCATTTGAATTTTACACTGGTAAGTCGTAAAATATTGTTCTTCTTATTTATTCTATTATATAAAATTGAGCTCAAATAATTGTATTGGTGACTTGCCATCGCTGATTTAAATGGAATGGTCTGGCAAACCCTATCACTTCTGCGTTTGTTAGATACAAACTTATTATAGGGAATATTTTTATGCTTACGAAGAATTGTTTGCAGTATATACAGTTGACGCACTGTGAGAACTTTACAAGATTTATATAGTTCAATTGTAGGGAAACGGATAGGCTGAGAGATCATAATTTTTAATAAAAGTCTTTGTGCTCTCTCTAATCGAAGTATATTGATCTTAGCAGCACCTCCTCACGCTGTGATACAGTAAGTGATATTAGATTGCACAAGTGCGTAATATACAGTCTTTAAATATACATTATTTTCCTTATACGTGAAATTACAGATTGAATGTGATCATTCCAATTTAGCCCCTCATCTATTGTTACTCCGAGATACTTAATGGTCTTAGTGCGAGAGATTTTATTACAGTTGCAAGGAACCTGGTATTCAGAACAATTATGAGCGACTACAGGAAATGACGTAGCCGGTAAAGTATAGCTGAAGCCAAAAGTCATGTAATGCGTTTTATCTATATTAAGAGTCAATAAGTTACAGGACAGCCAGTTCAATACGATAGCAAGGGCCAATTCTGCCTTATTTCAAGCATCTGATCAATTCTTACCATGGACAATTAGTGAGGTGTCGTCGGCATATGTTACGAATTTGCTGTTTGGTAATTTAAGCTTGCACAGATCATTAATGTTGACCAGGAATAAAGTCGGCCCTAGTCGACGCTGCCTTGAGGAACACCAATGAAAAGATCTTCCTCATCACTTACTTGATTATTTATAGAGACATATTGAGTCCGTTCGCTAAGATAACTTTCGAAGATACTTAAGGCCAATCCTCTGACACCAATTCTATCCAATTTCTGTAGTAATAAAGGTATAGAAACGGCGTCGAATGCTTTCGACAAGTTCAGAAAAATGCCAATGGTGTTCTTATTATATGCCAATGGTGTTCTTATTATTATAAATGTTTTGGACCGTGTCGTTAATCATACTCATTACGGCATCTTCCGTGGATCTGCTAGTTCTGAACCCGTATTGATTATTAACCAATATGCCGAAATTGTTTAAATAAGAGATAAACCTACGATTAAGGATCTTTTCCAGTACTTTCGAAAAAGTGGTCAGGACCGAAATGGGTCTGTAGTTATTGACATTGTCCTTCGCTCCATTCTTATGAATAGGGTGGACGATGGCCTGTTTAAAGACCCTGATGAAAACTCCTTTAGTCAGACAAAGATTAAAAATATGTGTAAGCAAAGGGGTAAAAATAGGTTCAGAAGTTTTCACAATAGATGTTGTAATTCCGTCCCAACCCACCGCACAGCTATTTTTTAGATTTCTCCGGATCAGTTGAATTAGAGATGGCCGAAAAATCACAGATCGCAAGGTCAGCAACGATAGCGACCTCATTGACACAAATATAACTACCAGCAGATTTAGTAGGTTTCAGTTTAAAGTCACAGTAAAAAATAACCGGAACATGATCTGTAAAAGCAGCGTCAAACATAACAGTGGTGGTGTTTTTGTTACTTCTTAGGATGACATGAACAAGACATTTCTCATTTCTAGTTGGGTGACATATGCAGGCAGCATTCCATGGATGGCAGAGATGTTAAGGTAATCATCCATACGAGGATCCTTAGTAGCTGGGTTAATATTAATGTTTATATCTCCAATGATTGCTGACGTTTTAAAGCTCGATGAACTAAGTAAGACTTTATGAAGACTGTTAATAAATGAAGAAATGTTGTAGTAAGAAGAGGAGCGGTAAATGGCTACTAGAGCAATATCAGAACGAAACTAGACAGTTAGCTTCCGCAAAAAGAAACTCCTCAACACGACAATCTAAACCGCTTCTGAAGTATGCAACGACGCCATCATTTTGGTTAGTGTACTGTGACTTAAAAGAACTGAAACCCGGTAACGTAGGTAAGACTGAGACATTTCTTAACCAACATTCAGATAAAAAAAGCCTGCGTCAACCTGGTTGTTCAATCTATTTAGCAAAACCAAGAGTCTATCGAAATTGCAGTTTAAGCTTCTTATGTTAACATGAAAAACCTTTAGCCCCGTTTTGCATTTCAAAAATTGCCACACTGCTCAGGACAAGATATTATGAATTCTGAAGCTGTTATAGCTTCAATATTTTCGTTAATTAAGTTTATATCATTCATAAAGAAATATTATTGAATTTAACAATGGTACGATTTACAGTAGTTCTAGGGACAGAGATTCGATTCTTTTTTTGTTTTTCTTTTTTTATCTTAGCTTTACTCACTAAATATTTTGGAATATTATCAGCAAATGAAAGATTTGATAAGACTGAAAAAAGGAAAATAAGGTAAGGATGTTTTATTTTTTTAATAATAATATCCGGGGACATTTTTCAAACACAGCCATCTGATCCCAAATTAAGCTTGTACAAAGCTTGTGCTATGGAAACCTATGCTATGTTTTGTGATGGATATATATGTATAAATATAAGGATTATAATATTGATCTAAATGATTATAAAAAATTAACAACATAGAAATGTAGGAATAGGAGCTAAGATTAAATATGAAAAAATCATTCATTAATATAAAAAGCTTACGAAGAACAAGTAACATGCATCTACAGCAAATAGCGAAGTTTGTGACACCTAGTCATTTCTTCAATTTTAAGGAATCTAGGTCCAATTCTTTTTTTATGTGAATTAGCTGGTCACCTTCTTTCTTACGAAGAAATATTTTGCCATTGGACGTCCAGCAATAGGCGTACTCATAAGATTTGGCAAAATCACGACTGAGATAAAACAACCTCTTCATTTTAGAAGAAAGACTTTCCGAGATAAGAATCGGTTTGGAGTTAATGGTTTAAAAGAATCTATCTATATCGGGCTAAAGAGTCACCTAAGTAAATTGGACAAAGTACAAAATCAGTCAATGCGAGTTATTGGCGGCTTTATCAGAACCACACCAATACATGTCATGGAGAGTGAATTGTATATACGACCTCTAAATATCCGAAGGAAATATCTTGCCGGTAAGTTTGTGCTAAAGTCTAGGTCTGTCGAAAATAACGTAACTGTAAATGTTTTAAAAGATCTAAACGATACGTGTAGTAATTATTACTGGAGAAATAAAAAACTTCCTCTGCTCGTTACAGTCTACACAAAATTTATGCCATTATTCTGTTATATCATAAAAAAAATTACTATGTCATTCTCTCCATACATGGGTCAGTGGTATAGACTTATCTAATAATATATTTTCAGTAGTAGAAGGAATAGCGATGTCAAAAACACTGTGTAAGAAATCAGACATGTTAATTAGCTGTCTGACACTTCTAGATAACAAATATAAGTCGTTTTACAAAATTTTTACCGACGGATCTAAGGATACATTCGGTTCAGGTACAGCAATCTTTGACCCTCAGGCAGATATAAGAATTAAATTTAAAATTAAGGCATATCTATAATGCATAGTGAGCTGATTGCAATTTCGGAATCATTATCATATGCGTCATCTTGTGCCGGAAGTCAGGTTGTTATACTGTCTGATTCAAAGAGCGCCCTTTTTCATTTGGCTCGGTTAACCTCGACCTTTCGAGGATACCCGGTAGCCTATGATATTTTAGAGTCCATATGCAATTGACAAAGTGCAAATAAAACAATAATTATCCAGTAGATACCTTCACATATTGGAATCATGGGCAACGGGGAAACTGACAAAGCAGCAAAACAAGCTATTCATGACAGAATTCTTTATCAGTGCATACCTTTACATAGTGAAATTTTAAATAAATTCAAGAAAACATGTAAACAAAACTGGCAGGAATATTTTGATGAACGATCGCGACAAAAACGTATATGGTACAAGACAATTGTATGTGAACTTACTCATTGCCCATGAATTCAAAAAATTAAAAGTAGCAGAAAAAATATTGTGACATTTATGAGACTTCGTTCCGGTCATATTCCGTCAAACAAATTTAATTTTATGATGGGCAAAACCAACACCAATAAATACGTACAATGTAACTGAATGGATGATGTTTATCACCGATTGATGGACTGTGCGCGGAATGCGTCGTTCCGGCCCCGTTTATTAAAATCATATAATGTGGGTATATATAATAGTTGGCTTGCGGTACCATCATCAAACGAAGCTAAGCTATTATTGAAAATGTATATATAGAATACTTGCTCATTTTCGATAATACCTTATATAGAAAAGAAAAGATTATGGATGTATTATATTATTGAAGTAATGTTAAGTTAATTAGGTGTTAAGTTGTTTTGATTTAGTATAATTATTATGTGTTTTGCTTGTACGGGGGTGACATAGTCAATCTGATGACTAAACTCCCAGGTAAAATAAAGGAAAAAAAATATTTATATATTATATATCATAATTATGTTTAGAAATTGGGTAGGAAGATATTGTATACGCAATCTCATACGCAACATTGTTTTTTTCAGTGCACGGCACAAAATAAATTATAAACACAAATAGGCAAAGATTATTCCTGAATATGTTTTACTATTTTCAGTTCATTGGTGGTAAATAAAAACAAATAATATTATAGAAAGACATATATTAAATACATAAGCGATAAGTCTTAGCTTAGATAATGAATTAACTATGCACCGCACTTTAAACACACTTTAACACATGCTTTTCCTAATTGAAACTAAGTTTTTTTCAATCGCACTTTGAATACTTACTAGTTTTCTTAATAAACTACTTAAATATATTCTTTATCACTGTTTCATGACTTATAAAACCAGTATTTATATTTAATCGATGTTTTGTCTGAGAGTGCACAGAAAAAGTAACGTAATTTAAGAATAATGTCTTAACTTGACTATGACCAGTAAAAAATATAAAAAAAAAGATAAAATTTGTTCATAAGCATCACAAAAGTCAACAGTTTGAAAAAAATTATAAAATGTTTTGCGTAATGAAGTCAAAATAAGTTACAGTAAGAACATAATCTTTAATTAACTTTATTTAAAATATAAAAACTATTGAGGAAAAACAATCTTAACAAAAAAAATCTAGTTTTTTGACAACTTACTATTTCATAAACATCTTTTCTCCAGTGTTAAATTTTATGTTAATTTATGTTGATTCATTCATATATTAATAGTAACAAGATATTGAGACTATTTACATTTAATATGATACGTCCAGATATATATTTTAAAGTGCGATACATAATAAGAGTTAAAATATAATATCGACTATCGTCGTTTCTTGTGAGTTTTAGTGGGCCCCTTTACAAAGCACCAGTCTACTGATATCGCTTGTCCGAGAATATCAGCTCCATCGAGAGCCTCGCGTGCACTCTTTAGGAAAAATACAAAATTAAAAATTTCATTGACTAAGCACATTTACTATCTAAGCGGAAACTAAACATAACCATTAATATTAAAGTAAAACTTACAGCTGCCTGTTTGTATGTTTCATATTCAACTAAGGCATAACCCTTAAGGAAGCCAGTGCGCCGATCAAGATACAAATGAATGTTTTTGATTTCTCCAAATTCTGAGAATTGGTTATACAAAGAAAATAAAAAAATAAATAATCTTTTCTTTATATCCATACTTTTATTAATATGCAGCTTGTTTTATATGGAGCTGAGATAGCATAGTAGCAAGAACAAAGAAAAGCATGACTGAAGATTAACAAATTTAATTACAATTTATAATTCATCTCATGCAGGAAAATATTGTGTGCAAAACTCCAAACCTTCTCCTCAAAAGAGCAGGATGCCAATCTCAGCAGTACGTCATTTACAGGCTGTTTTACTTCATATAGTTGGGGGTAGAATTTTAAGTTATACCTGTATATCTTCTTCCTGGGCTTCCTCATGTACATTGCTTACAAATAGGATCCAACCGTCCACAGACCTCTGTGGTCCTGGTGTGTTACCCTCTGGAGCAAGACTGTCATATCTAGAAACAAACACATATACATTTTAATATTACCATATTTTTAAATTAGATAAATTTGTATATAAATTAGATAAAGCTGAGATGGCCCAGTGGTAAGAACATGTGATAAATAAGAGTTATTTAGTTATTTTTTGTAACATGTTCATAATGTTCTAGGGCATTTTGTGAAAGTTTGTACACTTAACTACAGAGGTTTTGCTACAAAATCGCTTTGATATCTTATTGGTAATAGAAATCGCATTTAAATCAAAATGATACACAGACAATGAGGTTTTACAGATATGATATACATTCAAAGTATCAATTTATGTTTTTGTCAATTTAAATTTATACCTAATGTAAACTAATCTCGTTAATATAATACTTATCTTCTTTAAGATGTTTATATGACGTATTTAGTCCACCGCCACACTTTTTTCGTATGCTACACGAATGTGTTCTGAATCGTTTCTATAGATCAGCGATACTCAACCTTTTCTTTATAGGGGCTGCAAACAAGTGTTAATCATGGTGTCGCGGGCCGCAAACCTTTATCGCGTATATTTTAACATTTTTTTATCATTTCACGACTTTTTAAACACTGCAGTATCCGCAACAAGCAGTTGTTTAAGTCCAATTATTTAGGTGTTAATAAAAAGCTTTCAAGTTCAAAATATATCAAAATAAAGTAACATCCAAGTGGGCCAACCACAAAAGCCCGGCGGGCCGCAGGTTGAGTACGGCTGCTATATATGATAACGATCGACTAGCTAATATTAGTGTTGATAAACTAACTATATGGGCTTTTTTGTCGTTTGCACACATTGTATGTATACATAGGATACAATATGGTCCATACAAGAACACAAAAAGTATGAATAAAATAATAGTGTCCTACTCAGGGGCGTAGCTTGCCCTTGATGGGCCCTGTATTAACATTTGGGTGGCTTTTCTTCCTAACTGCGGCGATGCCTTAATGGAAGGTAAAAAATTTCACAGAGAAACAAAAGTACACCTTTTCTATTGCATAAAGGTTCAATTGCTTTTTTTTAATTTGAAGTATTTTCAATGATTAAATTATTATTGACATCGTGATACATTATTATAATTTGTTTTCTTTTTTTTATTTAGTTTTTCGCTGTATTGTTCTATTGTTTTATTTCTATTACATATGAAGCGCTGAACCAATTTACCAATGGAATATAAAGTGACATTACCAGTATCATCCCCATTATTATCATTATCATGTATATGCTTGTAAGTATTTAACATTATTTATGTTGTAACATAATGAACACAAAGTAAAAACTCTATTATACGTCAATGAGTCCCTCAAATTTGACAATACTCGAGCCAATGGAACCTCGACGCTCGTGCTACGTGTTAATGCTCAGCCAACTAACGGTAACGGCCATGATCTTGTAAACCTCGTTCTTGTTATAAACAGTTATCACTTCGAAGCCAAACACAATATTGGCACCCTTCCTGTTGACGTCTTCCTAAATTCTTAACTTGGAGTTGTCTACCGATGTGGAAGACAACTCCAAGTTAAGAATTTAGGAATCATGGCTCAAGGGCAGGAACGGAAGAAGGTTGCCTCAACTCTAATGAATGCTCAACTAGCCCGCTCGCATACTGTGTTCACAATAGTTATTCATATGAAGGAAAACAGTTTAGAAGACTTCCCCTAGCTTCCTAGGCTGTTTTCCTCCTCAAAATTGCATATAAACAAAGATTAAAGATATAGAGAGAGAGAGGGCCTGAGAGTGCGTGGATCTGTTGATTGGTAAAGTTTACCTTTAGATTATTTTACAATCTTTCATCCGTTCAAGGCTTCCTGTAAGATTCGTCACAATTAAGACGAATTTTACAGGAAGCTTTGAAGCGATAGTCGATACTACATTGGTGCGATCCCGCGAACCTGATTCACCGACAGATAATCTAGCCAACGCGATGCAGATTTCGCTACGAAATGTAAAGCGCCATCTATGGAACGTAGTAATCATTGTGTGACGTGAGCGTAAGGCGACCTAAAATATTATACGTCGGTAACACAGATAAACAATTTTTATTTATTTTATTTTATTTATTTATTTATTTTGAACAAATTATACATATCTTAAACAATAAATACGATAGGAAATACATTAGTATAAAACTGTGTCGTAGCTACTATCGCCCTCCAATTCGACAGCACATTTATTTATTATTTGTTCATTATAAACATAACAATCAAATATCATTTAATTTAATAACACAATAACTAATAACAAAATATACTATATAAATATATACATCTAAATACATATACTATAAGGAAGGGATGGGGTAGGAAGAAAGAATAGGTTAGGTCAATGTTATATTGATCGTTTTAGTAATGCTTCAGTCTCATCATAGCCCAAATTGAGGAGCCGGTTGGTCATTTGAATTTTACACTGGTAAGTCGTAAGTGAGAAAATATTGTTCTTCTTATTTATTCTATTATATAAAATTGAGCTCAAATAATTGTATTGGTGACTTGCCATCGCTGATTTAAATGGAATGGTCTGGCAAACCCTATCACTTCTGCGTTTGTTAGATACAAACTTATTATAGGGAATATTTTTATGCTTACGAAGAATTGTTTGCAGTATATACAGTTGACGCACTGTGAGAACTTTACAAGATTTATATAGTTCAATTGTAGGGAAACGGATAGGCTGAGAGATCATAATTTTTAATAAAAGTCTTTGTGCTCTCTCTAATCGAAGTATATTGATCTTAGCAGCACCTCCTCACGCTGTGATACAGTAAGTGATATTAGATTGCACAAGTGCGTAATATACAGTCTTTAAATATACATTATTTTCCTTATACGTGAAATTACAGATTGAATGTGATCATTCCAATTTAGCCCCTCATCTATTGTTACTCCGAGATACTTAATGGTCTTAGTGCGAGAGATTTTATTACAGTTGCAAGGAACCTGGTATTCAGAACAATTATGAGCGACTACAGGAAATGACGTAGCCGGTAAAGTATAGCTGAAGCCAAAAGTCATGTAATGCATTTTATCTATATTAAGAGTCAATAAGTTACAGGACAGCCAGTTCATTACGATAGCAAGGGCCAATTCTGCCTTATTTCAAGCATCTGACCAATTCTTACCATGGACAATTAGTGAGGTGTCGTCGGCATATGTTACGATTTTGCAGTTTGGTAATTTAAGCTTGCACAGATCATTAATGTAGACCAGGAATAAAGTCGGCCCTAGTCGACGCTGCCTTGAGGAACACCAATGAAAAGATCTTCCTCATCACTTACTTGATTATTTATAGAGACATATTGAGTCCGTTCGCTAAGATAACTTTCGAAGATACTTAAGGCCAATCCTCTGACACCAATTCTATCCAATTTCTGTAGTAATAAAGGTATAGAAACGGCGTCGAATGCTTTCGGCAAGTTCAGAAAAATGCCAATGGTGTTCTTATTATATGCCAATGGTGTTCTTATTATTATAAATGTTTTGGACCGTGTCTTTAATCATACTCATTACGGCATCTTCCGTGGATCTGCTAGTTCTGAACCCGTATTGATTATTAACCAATATGCCGAAATTGTTTAAATAAGAGATAAACCTACGATTAAGGATCTTTTCCAGTACTTTCGAAAAAGTGGTCAGGACCGAAATGGGTCTGTAGTTATTGACATTGTCCTTCGCTCCATTCTTATGAATAGGGTGGACGATGGCCTGTTTAAAGACCCTGGGGAAAACTCCTTTAGTCAGACAAAGATTAAAAATATGTGTAAGCAAAGGGGTAAAAATAGGTTCAGAAGTTTTCACAATAGATGTTGTAATTCCGTCCCAACCCACCGCACAGCTATTTTTTAGATTTCTCCGGATCAGTTGAATTAGAGATGGCCGAAAAATCACAGATCGCAAGGTCAGCAACGATAGCGACCTCATTGACACGAATATAACTACCAGCAGATTTAGTAGGTTTCTGTTTAAAGTCACAGTAAAAAATAACCGGAACATGATCTGTAAAAGCAGCGTCAAACATAACAGTGGTGGTGTTTTTGTTACTTCTTAGGATGACATGAACAAGACATTTCTCATTTCTAGTTGGAGTGACATATGCAGGCAGCATTCCATGGATGGCAGAGATGTTAAGGTAATCATCCATACGAGGATCCTTAGTAGCTGGGTTAATATTAATGTTTATATCTCCAATGATTGCTGACGTTTTAAAGCTCGATGAACTAAGTAAGACTTTATGAAGACTGTTAATAAATGAAGAAATGTTGTAGTAAGAAGAGGAGCGGTAAATGGCTACTAGAGCAATATCAGAACGAAACTAGACAGTTAGCTTCCGCAAAAAGAAACTCCTCAACACGACAATCTAAACCGCTTCTGAAGTATGCAACGACGCCATCATTTTGGTTAGTGTACTGTGACTTAAAAGAACTGAAACCCGGTAACGTAGGTAAGACTGAGACATTTCTTAACCAACATTCAGATAGAAAAAGCCTGCGTCAACCTGGTTGTTCAATCTATTTAGCAAAACCAAGAGTCTATCGAAATTGCAGTTTAAGCTTCTTATGTTAACATGAAAAACCTTTAGCCCCGTTTTGCATTTCAAAAATTGCCACACTGCTCAGGACAAGATATTATGAATTCTGAAGCTATTATAGCTTCAATATTTTCGTTAATTAAGTTTATATCATTCATAAAGAAATATTATTGAATTTAACAATGGTACGATTTACAGTAGTTCTAGGGACAGAGATTCGATTCTTTTTTTGTTTTTCTTTTTTTATCTTAGCTTTACTCACTAAATATTTTGGAATATTATCAGCAAATGAAAGATTTGATAAGACTGAAAAAAGGAAAATAAGGTAAGGATGTTTTTTTTTTTTAATAATAATATCCGGGGACATTTTTCAAACACAGCCATCTGATCCCAAATTAAGCTTGTACAAAGCTTGTGCTATGGAAACCTATGCTATGTTTTGTGATGAATATATATGTATAAATATAAGGATTATAATATTGATCTAAATGATTATAAAAAATTAACAACATAGAAATGTAGGAATAGGAGCTAAGATTAAATATGAAAAAATCATTCATTAATATAAAAAGCTTACGAAGAACAAGTAACATGCATCTACAGCAAATAGCGAAGTTTGTGACACCTAGTCATTTCTTCAATTTTAAGGAATCTAGGTCCAATTCTTTTTTTATGTGAATTAGCTGGTCACCTTCTTTCTTACGAAGAAATATTTTGCCATTGGACGTCCAGCAATAGGCGTACTCATAAGATTTGGCAAAATCACGACTGAGATAAAACAACCTCTTCATTTTAGAAGAAAGACTTTCCGAGATAAGAATCGGTTTGGAGTTAATGGTTTAAAAGAATCTATCTATATCGGGCTAAAGAGTCACCTAAGTAAATTGGACAAAGAACAAAATCAGTCAATGCGAGTTATTGGCGGCTTTATCAGAACCACACCAATACATGTCATGGAGAGTGAATTGTATATACGACCTCTAAATATCCGAAGGAAATATCTTGCCGTTAAGTTTGTGCTAAAGTCTAGGTCTGTCGAAAATAACGTAACTGTAAATGTTTTAAAAGATCTAAACGATACGTGTAGTAATTATTACTGGAGAAATAAAAACTTCCTCTGCTCGTTACAGTCTACAGAAATTTATGCCATTATTCTGTTATATCAAATAAAAAATTACTATGTCATTCTCTCCATACATGGGTCAGTGGTATAGACTTATCTAATAATATATTTTCAGTAGTAGAAGGAATAGCGATGTCAAAAACACTGTGTAAGAAATCAGACATGTTAATTAGCTGTCTGACACTTCTAGATAACAAATATAAGTCGTTTTACAAAATTTTTACCGACGGATCTAAGGATACATTCGGTTCAGGTACAGCAATCTTTGACCCTCAGGCAGATATAAGAATTAAATTTAAAATTAAGGCATATCTATAATGCATAGTGAGCTGATTGCAATTTCGGAATCATTATCATATGCGTCATCTTGTGCCGGAAGTCAGGTTGTTATACTGTCTGATTCAAAGAGCGCCCTTTTTCATTTGGCTCGGTTAACCTCGACCTTTCGAGGATACCCGGTAGCCTATGATATTTTAGAGTCCATATGCAATTGACAAAGTGCAAATAAAACAATAATTATCCAGTAGATACCTTCACATATTGGAATCATGGGCAACGGGGAAACTGACAAAGCAGCAAAACAAGCTATTCATGACAGAATTCTTTATCAGTGCATACCTTTACATAGTGAAATTTTAAATAAATTCAAGAAAACATGTAAACAAAACTGGCAGGAATATTTTGATGAACGATCGCGACAAAAACGTATATGGTACAAGACAATTGTATGTGAACTTACTCATTGCCCATGGTTTCAAAAAATTAAAAGTAGCAGAAAAAATATTGTGACATTTATGAGACTTCGTTCCGGTCATATTCCGTCAAACAAATTTAATTTTATGATGGGCAAAACCAACACCAATAAATACGTACAATGTAACTGAATGGATGATGTTTATCACCGATTGATGGACTGTGCGCGGAATGCGTCGTTCCGGCCCCGTTTATTAAAATCATATAATGTGGGTATATATAATAGTTGGCTTGCGGTACCATCATCAAACGAAGCTAAGCTATTATTGAAAATATATATATAGAATACTTGCTCATTTTCGATAATACCTTATATAGAAAAGAAAAGATTATGGATGTATTATATTATTGAAGTAATGTTAAGTTAATTAGGTGTTAAGTTGTTTTGATTTAGTATAATTATTATGTGTTTTGCTTGTACGGGGGTGACATAGTCAATCTGATGACTAAACTCCCAGGTAAAATAAAGGAAAAAAAATATTTATATATTATATATCATAATTATGTTTAGAAATTGGGTAGGAAGATATTGTATACACAATCTCATACGCAACATTGTTTTTTTCAGTGCACGGCACAAAATAAATTATAAACACAAATAGGCAAAGATTATTCCTGAATATGTTTTACTATTTTCAGTTCATTGGTGGTAAATAAAAACAAATAATATTATAGAAAGACATATATTAAATACATAAGCGATAAGTCTTAGCTTAGATAATGAATTAACTATGCACCGCACTTTAAACACACTTTAACACATGCTTTTCCTAATTGAAACTAAGTTTTTTTCAATCGCACTTTGAATACTTACTAGTTTTCTTAATAAACTACTTAAATATATTCTTTATCACTGTTTCATGACTTATAAAACCAGTATTTATATTTAATCGATGTTTTGTCTGAGAGTGCACAGAAAAAGTAACGTAATTTAAGAATAATGTCTTAACTTGACTATGACCAGTAAAAAATATAAAAAAAAAGATAAAATTTGTTCATAAGCATCACAAAAGTCAACAGTTTGAAAAAAATTATAAAATGTTTTGCGTAATGAAGTCAAAATAAGTTACAGTAAGAACATAATCTTTAATTAACTTTATTTAAAATATAAAAACTATTGAGGAAAAACAATCTTAACAAAAAAAATCTAGTTTTTTGACAACTTACTATTTCATAAACATCTTTTCTCCAGTGTTAAATTTTATGTTAATTTATGTTGATTCATTCATATATTAATAGTAACAAGATATTGAGACTATTTACATTTAATATGATACGTCCAGATATATATTTTAAAGTGCGATACATAATAAGAGTTAAAATATAATATCGACTATCGTCGTTTCTTGTGAGTTTTAGTGGGCCCCTTTACAAAGCACCAGTCTACTGATATCGCTTGTCTGAGAATATCAGCTCCATCGAGAGCCTCGCGTGCACTCTTTAGGAAAAATACAAAATTAAAAATTTCATTGACTAAGCACATTTACTATCTAAGCGGAAACTAAACATAACCATTAATATTAAAGTAAAACTTACAGCTGCCTGTTTGTATGTTTCATATTCAACTAAGGCATAACCCTTAAGGAAGCCAGTGCGCCGATCAAGATACAAATGAATGTTTTTGATTTCTCCAAATTCTGAGAATTGGTTATACAAAGAAAATAAAAAAATAAATAATCTTTTCTTTATATCCATACTTTTATTAATATGCAGCTTGTTTTATATGGAGCTGAGATAGCATAGTAGCAAGAACAAAGAAAAGCATGACTGAAGATTAACAAATTTAATTACAATTTATAATTCATCTCATGCAGGAAAATATTGTGTGCAAAACTCCAAACCTTCTCCTCAAAAGAGCAGGATGCCAATCTCAGCAGTACGTCATTTACAGGCTGTTTTACTTCATATAGTTGGGGGTAGAATTTTAAGTTATACCTGTATATCTTCTTCCTGGGCTTCCTCATGTACATTGCTTACAAATAGGATCCAACCGTCCACAGACCTCTGTGGTCCTGGTGTGTTACCCTCTGGAGCAAGACTGTCATATCTAGAAACAAACACATATACATTTTAATATTACCATGTTTTTAAATTAGATAAATTTGTATATAAATTAGATAAAGCTGAGATGGCCCAGTGGTAAGAACATGTGATAAATAAGAGTTATTTAGTTATTTTTTGTAACATGTTCATAATGTTCTAGGGCATTTTGTGAAAGTTTGTACACTTAACTACAGAGGTTTTGCTACAAAATCGCTTTGATATCTTATTGGTAATAGAAATTGCATTTAAATTAAAATGATACACAGACAATGAGGTTTTACAGATATGATATACATTCAAAGTATCAATTTATGTTTTTGTCAATTTAAATTTATATCTAATGTAAACTAATCTCGTTAATATAATACTTATCTTCTTTAAGATGTTTATATGACGTATTTAGTCCACCGCCACACTTTTTTCGTATGCTACACGAATGTGTTCTGAATCGTTTCTATAGATCAGCGATAATCAACCTTTTCTTTATAGGGGCTGCAAACAAGTGTTAATCATGGTGTCGCGGGCCGCAAACCTTTATCGCGTATATTTTAACATTTTTTTATCATTTCACGACTTTTTAAACACTGCAGTATCCGCAACAAGCAGTTGTTTAAGTCCAATTATTTAGGTGTTAATAAAAAGCTTTCAAGTTCAAAATATATCAAAATAAAGTAACATCCAAGTGGGCCAACCACAAAAGCCCGGCGGGCCGCAGGTTGAGTACGGCTGCTATATATGATAACGATCGACTAGCTAATATTAGTGTTGATAAACTAACTATATGGGCTTTTTTGTCGTTTGCACACATTGTATGTATACATAGGATACAATATGGTCCATACAAGAACACAAAAAGTATGAATAAAATAATAGTGTCCTACTCAGGGGCGTAGCTTGCCCTTGATGGGCCCTGTATTAACATTTGGGTGGCTTTTATTCCTAACTGCGGCGATGCCTTAATGGAAGGTAAAAAATTTCACAGAGACACAAAAGTACACCTTTTCTATTGCATAAAGGTTCAATTGCTTTTTTTTTAATTTGAAGTATTTTCAATGATTAAATTATTATTGACATCGTGATACATTATTATAATTTGTTTTCTTTTTTTTTATTTAGTTTTTCGCTGTATTGTTCTATTGTTTTATTTCTATTACATATGAAGCGCTGAACCAATTTACCAATGGAATATAAAGTGACATTACCAGTATCATCCCCATTATTATCATTATCATGTATATGCTTGTAAGTATTTAACATTATTTATGTTGTAACATAATGAACACAAAGTAAAAACTCTATTATACGTCAATGAGTCCCTCAAATTTGACAATACTCGAGCCAATGGAACCTCGACGCTCGTGCTACGTGTTAATGCTCAGCCAACTAACGGTAACGGCCATGATCTTGTAAACCTCGTTCTTGTTATAAACAGTTATCACTTCGAAGCCAAACACAATATTGGCACCCTTCCTGTTGACGTCTTCCTAAATTCTTAACTTGGAGTTGTCTACCGATGTGGAAGACAACTCCAAGTTAAGAATTTAGGAATCATGGCTCAAGGGCAGGAACGGAAGAAGGTTGCCTCAACTCTAATGAATGCTCAACTAGCCCGCTCGCATACTGTGTTCACAATAGTTATTCATATGAAGGAAAACAGTTTAGAAGACTTCCCCTAGCTTCCTAGGCTGTTTTCCTCCTCAAAATTGCATATAAACAAAGATTAAAGATATAGAGAGAGAGAGGGCCTGAGAGTGCGTGGATCTGTTGATTGGTAAAGTTTACCTTTAGATTATTTTACAATCTTTCATCCGTTCAAGGCTTCCTGTAAGATTCGTCACAATTAAGACGAATTTTACAGGAAGCTTTGAAGCGATAGTCGATACTACATTGGTGCGATCCCGCGAACCTGATTCACCGACAGATAATCTAGCCAACGCGATGCAGATTTCGCTACGAAATGTAAAGCGCCATCTATGGAACGTAGTAATCATTGTGTGACGTGAGCGTAAGGCGACCTAAAATATTATACGTCGGTAACACAGATAAACAATTTTTATTTATTTTATTTTATTTATTTATTTATTTTGAACAAATTATACATATCTTAAACAATAAATACGATAGGAAATACATTAGTATAAAACTGTGTCGTAGCTACTATAGCCCTCCAATTCGACAGCACATTTATTCATTATAAATTCGTTATAAATTTATTCATTATAAATTCGTTCATTATAAACATAACAATCAAATATCATTTAATTTAATAACACAATAACTAATAACAAAATATACTATATACATATATACATCTAAATACATATACTATAAGGAAGGGATGGGGTAGGAAGAAAGAATAGGTTAGGTCAATGTTATATTGATCGTTTTAGTAATGCTTCAGTCTCATCATAGCCCAAATTGAGGAGCCGGTTGGTCATTTGAATTTTACACTGGTAAGTCGTAAGTGAGAAAATATTGTTCTTCTTATTTATTCTATTATATAAAATTGAGCTCAAATAATTGTATTGGTGACTTGCCATCGCTGATTTAAATGGAATGGTCTGGCAAACCCTATCACTTCTGCGTTTGTTAGATACAAACTTATTATAGGGAATATTTTTATGCTTACGAAGAATTGTTTGCAGTATATACAGTTGACGCACTGTGAGAACTTTACAAGATTTATATAGTTCAATTGTAGGGAAACGGATAGGCTGAGAGATCATAATTTTTAATAAAAGTCTTTGTGCTCTCTCTAATCGAAGTATATTGATCTTAGCAGCACCTCCTCACGCTGTGATACAGTAAGTGATATTAGATTGCACAAGTGCGTAATATACAGTCTTTAAATATACATTATTTTCCTTATACGTGAAATTACAGATTGAATGTGATCATTCCAATTTAGCCCCTCATCTATTGTTACTCCGAGATACTTAATGGTCTTAGTGAGAGAGATTTTATTACAGTTGCAAGGAACCTGGTATTCAGAACAATTATGAGCGACTACAGGAAATAACGTAGCCGGTAAAGTATAGCTGGAGCCAAAAGTCATATAATGCGTTTTATCTATATTAAGAGTCAATAAGTTACAGGACAGCCAGTTCATTACGATAGCAAGGGCCAATTCTGCCTTATTTCGAGCATCTGACCAATTCTTACCATGGACTATTAGTGAGGTGTCGTCGGCATATGTTACGATTTTGCAGTTTGGTAATTTAAGCTTGCACAGATCATTAATGTAGACCAGGAATAAAGTCAGCCCTAGTCGACGCTGCCTTGAGAAACACCATTGAAAAGATCTTCCTCATCACTTACTTGATTATTTATAGAGACATATTGAGTCCGTTCGCTAAGATAACTTTCGAAGATACTTAAGGCCAATCCTCTGACACCAATTCTATCCAATTTCTGTAGTAATAAAGGTATAGAAACGGCGTCGAATGCTTTCGGCAAGTTCAGAAAAATGCCAATGGTGTTCTTATTATATGCCAATGGTGTTCTTATTATTATAAATGTTTTGGACCGTGTCTTTAATCATACTCATTACGGCATCTTCCGTGGATCTGCTAGTTCTGAACCCGTATTGATTATTAACCAATATGCCGAAATTGTTTAAATAAGAGATAAACCTACGATTAAGGATCTTTTCCAGTACTTTCGAAAAAGTGGTCAGGACCGAAATGGGTCTGTAGTTATTGACATTGTCCTTCGCTCCATTCTTATGAATAGGGTGGACGATGGCCTGTTTAAAGACCCTGAGGAAAACTCCTTTAGTCAGACAAAGATTAAAAATATGTGTAAGCAAAGGGGTAAAAATAGGTTCAGAAGTTTTCACAATAGATGTTGTAATTCCGTCCCAACCCACCGCACAGCTATTTTTTAGATTTCTCCGGATCAGTTGAATTAGAGATGGCCGAAAAATCACAGATCGCAAGGTCAGCAACGATAGCGACCTCATTGACACGAATATAACTACCAGCAGATTTAGTAGGTTTCAGTTTAAAGTCACAGTAAAAAATAACCGGAACATGATCTGTAAAAGCAGCGTCAAACATAACAGTGGTGGTGTTTTTGTTACTTCTTAGGATGACATGAACAAGACATTTCTCATTTCTAGTTGGAGTGACATATGCAGGCAGCATTCCATGGATGGCAGAGATGTTAAGGTAATCATCCATACGAGGATCCTTAGTAGCTGGGTTAATATTAATGTTTATATCTCCAATGATTGCTGACGTTTTAAAGCTCGATGAACTAAGTAAGACTTTATGAAGACTGTTAATAAATGAAGAAATGTTGTAGTAAGAAGAGGAGCGGTAAATGGCTACTAGAGCAATATCAGAACGAAACTAGACAGTTAGCTTCCGCAAAAAGAAACTCCTCAACACGACAATCTAAACCGCTTCTGAAGTATGCAACGACGCCATCATTTTGGTTAGTGTACTGTGACTTAAAAGAACTGAAACCCGGTAACGTAGGTAAGACTGAGACATTTCTTAACCAACATTCAGATAGAAAAAGCCTGCGTCAACCTGGTTGTTCAATCTATTTAACAAAACCAAGAGTCTATCGAAATTGCAGTTTAAGCTTCTTATGTTAACATGAAAAACCTTTAGCCCCGTTTTGCATTTCAAAAATTGCCACACTGCTCAGGACAAGATATTATGAATTCTGAAGCTGTTATAGCTTCAATATTTTCGTTAATTAAGTTTATATCATTCATAAAGAAATATTATTGAATTTAACAATGGTACGATTTACAGTAGTTCTAGGGACAGAGATTCGATTCTTTTTTTGTTTTTCTTTTTTTATCTTAGCTTTACTCACTAAATATTTTGGAATATTATCAGCAAATGAAAGATTTGATAAGACTGAAAAAAGGAAAATAAGGTAAGGATGTTTTTTTTTTTTTAATAATAATATCCGGGGACATTTTTCAAACACAGCCATCTGATCCCAAATTAAGCTTGTACAAAGCTTGTGCTATGGAAACCTATACTATGTTTTGTGATGGATATATATGTATAAATATAAGGATTATAATATTGATCTAAATGATTATAAAAAATTAACAACATAGAAATGTAGGAATAGGAGCTAAGATTAAATATGAAAAAATCATTCATTAATATAAAAAGCTTACGAAGAACAAGTAGCATGCATCTACAGCAAATAGCGAAGTTTGTGACACCTAGTCATTTCTTCAATTTTAAGGAATCTAGGTCCAATTCTTTTTTTATGTGAATTAGCTGGTCACCTTCTTTCTTACGAAGAAATATTTTGCCATTGGACGTCCAGCAATACGATACGATACGACGTACTCATAAGATTTGGCAAAATCACGACTGAGATAAAACAACCTCTTCATTTT
This sequence comes from Nymphalis io, assembly GCF_905147045.1. Lineage (NCBI taxonomy): Eukaryota > Metazoa > Arthropoda > Insecta > Lepidoptera > Nymphalidae > Nymphalis > Nymphalis io. Next base: position 4,447,223 of record NC_065915.1, on the reverse strand, counting down.
AGAAGAAAGACTTTCCGAGATAAGAATCGGTTTGGAGGGGCCATTTATTCCCAGTTTTACTGTTGTTAATACATTTTTTTTTCTGCTCGGCTCGATTTCTTATACATTCTGATAATCTTCTCTTTCATCATATATTTTTAATTATAATTGAAAATAAATAAAAAAAAGTTTTATAGATTCAAAACAGGTGTATTATATATGTTGCTATTTTATAGTTGATTATTTCGTTTTCATTTAAATAAAAAGCGTAATGCTTGCGTGTTAAATACATAAAATCATTTAAAGTGTTGATTCAGTTTGACAAAGAAGATAGTGCTGAGGAATTAATAATTAACAAATTCTTTAATAAAAATAGATATAGGACATATAAAACTATGGAAATAAATCATACGTATGGAGTGATAAAAGCCATAGACTTAGACCGTACTGATGAAGAAATTTTAGAAAGTTTATATAGTAGTATACCAATTATGGGAGTAAAGAGGTTAAAACGCAGAAATAGTTCGGATGGAAGATGGGAAAATAGTGAGGCTATGAGAATATGTTTTAAAGTGTCATCGTTACCATCAAAAATTAAGATGTTCGACACCACAGTAATAGTAACAGCCTTTGTATTCCCTGTTACGCAATGTTCTCGATGCTGGAGATACGGACATACGATCAAAATTTGTCCATCTAACAAAATTGTTTGCCCGAAATGTGGTGACAACCATCAAAATTGTGAGCAATCTTCATTTATTTGTAATCACATGGCTATGACCAGAATATGCCCCATTTATATTAAAGAAAAACGAGTTCGAGAGCTTATAGCAGAATTTAATTGTACATACAAAAAGGCACTAATTATTTATGTTCCACCCAGCCCCCCTCCAGCACCTGTTATTTCACGTCAAGCATTTCCAACAATTAATAAAGCTAACCGATTCGTCTACAGTTAATAGTTTAAAAGAATCTATCTATATCGGGCTAAAGAGTCACCTAAGTAAATTGGACAAAGTACAAAATCAGTCAATGCGAGTTATTGGCGGCTTTATCAGAACCACACCAATACATGTCATGGAGAGTGAATTGTATATACGACCTCTAAATATCCGAAGGAAATATCTTGCCGTTAAGTTTGTGCTAAAGTCTAGGTCTGTCGAAAATAATGTAACTGTAAATGTTTTAAAAGATCTAAACGATACGTGTAGTAATTATTACTGGAGAAATAAAAACTTCCTCTGCTCGTTACAGTTAATACAGAAATTTATGCCATTATTCTGTTATATCAAATAAAAAATTACTATGTCATTCTCTCCATACATGGGTCAGTGGTATAGACTTATCTAATAATATATTTTCAGTAGTAGAAGGAATAGCGATGTCAAAAACACTGTGTAAGAAATCAGATATGTTAATTAGCTGTCTGACACTTCTAGATAACAAATATAAGTCGTTTTACAAAATTTTTACCGACGGATCTAAGGATACATTCGGTTCAGGTACAGCAATCTTTGACCCTCAGGCAGATATAAGAATTAAATTTAAAATTAAGGCATATCTATAATGCATAGTGAGCTGATTGCAATTTCGGAATCATTATCATATGCGTCATCTTGTGCCGGAAGTCAGGTTGTTATACTGTCTGATTCAAAGAGCGCTCTTTTTCATTTGGCTCGGTTAACCTCGACCTTTCGAGGATACCCGGTAGCCTATGATATTTTAGAGTCCATATGCAATTGACAAAGTGCAAATAAAACAATAATTATCCAGTAGATACCTTCACATATTGGAATCATGGGCAACGGGGAAACTGACAAAGCAGCAAAACAAGCTATTCATGACAGAATTCTTTATCAGTGCATACCTTTACATAGTGAAATTTTAAATAAATTCAAGAAAACATGTAAACAAAACTGACAGGAATATTTTGATGAACGATCGCGACATAAACGTATATGGTACAAGACAATTGTATGTGAACTTACTCATTGCCCATGGTTTCAAAAAATTAAAAGTAGCAGAAAAAATATTGTGACATTTATGAGACTTCGTTCCGGTCATATTCCGTCAAACAAATTTAATTTTATGATGGGCAAAACCAACATCAATAAATACGTACAATGTAACTGAATGGATGATGTTTATCACCGATTGATGGACTGTGCGCGGAATGCGTCGTTCCGGCCCCGTTTATTAAAATCATGTAATGTGGGTATATATAATAGTTGGCTTGCGGTACCATCACCAAACGAAGCTAAGCTATTATTGAAAATGTATATATAGAATACTTGCTCATTTTCGATAATACCTTATATAGAAAAGAAAAGATTATGGATGTATTATATTATTGAAGTAATGTTAAGTTAATTAGGTGTTAAGTTGTTTTGATTTAGTATAATTATTATGTGTTTTGCTTGTACGGGGGTGACATAGTCAATCTGATGACTAAACTCCCAGGTAAAATAAAGGAAAAAATTTATTTATATATTATATATCATAATTATGTTTAGAAATTGGGTAGGAAGATATTGTATACACAATCTCATACGCAACATTGTTTTTTTCAGTGCACGGCACAAAATAAATTATAAACACAAATAGGCAAAGATTATTCCTGAATATGTTTTACTATTTTCAGTTCATTGGTGGTAAATAAAAACAAATAATATTATAGAAAGACATATATTAAATACATAAGCGATAAGTCTTAGCTTAGATAATGAATTAACTATGCACCGCACTTTAAACACACTTTAACACATGCTTTTCCTAATTGAAACTAAGTTTTTTTCAATCGCACTTTGAATACTTACTAGTTTTCTTAATAAACTACTTAAATATATTCTTTATCACTGTTTCATTACTTATAAAATCCAGTATTTATATTTAATCGATGTTTTGTCTGAGAGTGCACAGAAAAAGTAACGTGATTTAAAAATATTGTCTTAACTTGACTATGACCAGTAAACAATATAAGAAAAAGATAAAATTTGTTCATAAGCGTCACAAAACTTAACAGTTTGAAAAAAATTAAAAATAAAATGTTTTGCGTAATGAAGTCAAATTAAGTTACAGTAAGAACATAATCTTTTATTAACTTTATTTAAAATATAAAAACTATTGAGGAAAAACAATATCAACAAAAAAAAACCTATTTTTTTGACAACTTACTATTTCATAAACATCTTTTCTCCAGTGTTAAATTTTGTGTTAATTTATGTTGATTCATTCATACATTAATAGTAACAAGATATTGAGACTATTTACATTTAATATGATACGTCCAGATATATATTTTAAAGTGCGATACATAATAAGAGTTAAAATATAATATCGACTATCGTCGTTCCTTGTGAGTTTTAGTGGGCCCCTTTACAAAGCACCAGTCTACTGATATCGCTTGTCCGATAATTGAAGTTTGCATTACATCCACTGAACCAATTCCAAAACAATTTAAACTGGCTAAGATTTTGAAATCAGAGAACATACAGAACGTTGTTCGTGTTAAATACATAAACTCATTTAAAGTGTTGATTCAGTTTGACAAAGAAGATAGTGCTGAGGAATTAATAATTAACAAATTCTTTAATGAAAATAGATATAGGACATATAAAACTATGGAAATAAATCATACGTATGGAGTGATAAAAGCCATAGACTTAGACCGTACTGATGAAGAAATTTTAGAAAGTTTATATAGTAGTATACCAATTATGGGAGTTAAATATGAGGTTAAAACGCAGAAATAACTCGGATGGAAGATGGGAGAATAGCGAGGCTATGAGAATATGTTTTTAAAGGGTCATCGTTACCATCAAAAATTAAGATGTTCGACACCACAGTAACAGTAACACCCTATTCCTAATCCTATTGTATTCCCTGTTACGCAATGTCCTCGATGCTGGAGATACGGACATACGATCAAAATTTGTCCATCTAACAAAATTTTTTGCCCGAAATGTGGTGACAACCATCAAAATTGTGAGCAATCTTCTCACAATTTCTTCTTTCTATTTGTAATCACATGGCTATGACCAGAATATGCCTCATTTATAATAAAGAAAAACGAGTCCGAGAGCTAATGGCAGAATTTAATTGTACATACAAAAAGGCACTAACTATTTATGTTCCACCCAGCCCCCCTACAGCACCCGTTATTTCACGTCAAGCATTTTCAACAATTAATAAAACTAACGATTCGTCTACAGTTAATGGTTTAAAAGAATCTACCGTAGATGAAAATCTCACAAGGTCATACGCTGAAGTCACCAAAAACAAAATTAAAAACCAAAAAAAAAAAACTAAGGAAGGCCGGAAAAGCAAACGTCTAAAACGATGATAATATAGAAATAATGGAATTTAACAATTTGGAGACAGTGGAAGATAGATATTCGGAAACAGAAACAGTACGCAGTGAAGAACAAGGATATAGAAAAAAAGGGAATACATACAAAGATGAGCGAGGATTTGTTGAATGGAAATCAGTACTAAAAATGCTAAAAGATAAAATATTAAATAGTGGTTTGACGTGGGAAGAAAAGATTAAAGAATTCTAAGTATAATTTATGAAGCTGTATTATCGACTATAGTGAGATTAATATCGTAGTGGCCATGTTTAAAATTCTTAAGCCAATATGGATAGGAACAATATTCCACAATCTATAAACATACTCCAATGAAATTCTCAAAGTCTACGACCAAAGATACCAGAATTAGAACTAATATCAAATCAGGAAAAAAATCCATATTGCCTTAATCAGTGAGACTTGGTTAGATCCGGACAGCTGTTGTCATTTAAGTGGGTATAATATTTTTAGATCAGATTGCAGAGACGGATTTGGAGGTGTAGCTATAATAACACATTGGTCTATAAAAGCTCAACAAAAATATATGGATATTTCGAACTCAGGAATTGAATATACATATGTTAAAATATTTAATTGCGGTGACACTGAAAATATAGTATCTATATATTGCCCACCCAACAGTTAACACCTCTTTTCAAGACGGAATGGATTTTTTTCTAAGTTTAATAACAAGACTATAATTGCAGGAGATTTTAATGGGCATCATCGTAATTGGTCCAGGAAACATGATACACGATGCTGTCAGATTTTTGATGCACTATTAGAGAGTAATTGTATTTCTCTAAATAATGGCAGTGACACTCGCATAAAAATAGTCAATGGTCTGGTTCAGAGAACAACTCCTGATATACCATTAGTATCTGAAGACATAGCTATTAAATTAACGTGGAATGTTTTGAATGAAAGCCTAGGAAGTGACCATTTAATGATAAAGATTAAACTAGATAAAAAACTTAGGCTACACAGTTAGGAAGCGAAGAAATTTTAAAAAAGCAAATTGGACATTATATAGAGAAGTCATCAAAAAGCCCCTTCTTGAGTATTCAATTCCTAGCAACAATCAACTTGCATATAACAAGTTCATAGCCATAGTCAATGCAGCTGCAGAAGAAGTAATTCCATACACGAAAATTTTTGAAAATCCAGCAAGATCAAGTATTTTTAAGCCAAAACCTTTTTGGTCACAACATATTTCGTCGTCAGTGGCTTAAGTATTAAGAGACGCTTAGCCTTAGCAAAATTTAGAAGAAATCCCACTCCTTACAATCTTAATAACCTGCAAGAAAAGATAGGACAGACACAAAAAGATATTAGACGTGGTAGATACAAATCGTGGCAGAATTTTTGTGATAATATTAATGAGGAAACTTCATATTGTGAGATGTGGATTCGTATGAATTGGATCAAGGGCTACAAATCCACTCAGAATATTATAGATAACGAAATTGCAGTAAGTTTACTACGAAGTTTAGCACCAGATTTTGTATCACCGAATCGCCCAATATTTAAGTCCGATAATGTGAAGCTTAAAACTCCGATTACGGTACAGGAATTAAATAATTGTTTAAAACGATCAGATACAGCACCAGGGCAAGACGGCATAGCTTATTCAATGATTTATAATTTGCCCCATTCTGGTAAGAATATACTTGTCACTTTATATAACCGGTTTTTATCAGAAAGTTTCATCCCTAAGCAATGGAGGAAAGTTACAATAGTTCCTGTACCGAAACCGGGAAGGGATAACAGATCAGTATCCGGGTGGAGACCTATTGCACTAATATCTTGTGTCTGTAAAATATTACATACTACATACATATAATGACCCGTAGATTAGATTGGTACCTTGAAAAGAACGATTGTTTTTCATATGAAACAGTAGGCTTTAGGAAGTCGCGTTCTTGTTATGACAATCTGGTCAGACTAATAACTCGCAATCAAATCGGATTTACTAAAGGTTTCGCGACGGTTGGTTGCTTCATCGATATAGATAATGCCTATAACAATGTCAATGTCGCAAAGCTATTGAACCTTGTTGATGATGCCGATGTTGGAGCTTTTCTGTGTCGATATCTATGGGAATATCTTCGTGAAAGAATTTTAACTATTCCATTTGGTAACAGTCAAAAATTAACCCGCACTTCAGCAGTAGGCTTACCACAAGGTGATCCTTTATCTCCGTTAATGTTTAACGTGGCTACCAGAAGAATTTGTCGAGAAATTTTACAAGTATTCATCTCGCAATATGCCGACGATTTTGTTATATATAGTTCAAATAAAATAGTCAATGTGGCGGCAAACGATATTCAAAATGCGTTAGATGTATTTTGTAATCACATAAAAGAAATTGGATTAAGTATGTCTCAACAAAAAACCAAAGTTTGCATCTTTAGTAAATGCAGGTCTAGAAGTAACACGGCAATCCAATTGTTAAACAATAATTTTCGTTTACAAGAAGTCGATAGTGTTAAATATTAGGGAATGTGGTTATATAGAAGCTTAAAATGGGGTAGGCACATTAATGAAATTAGAGACAAAATTCTTAAATTTTTAAATATTTTTAAAGTATTAGCTGGTAGTAAATGAGGCATTCATCCAATGCACCTACGTCGACTTTATATTTCAATTATCCGTAGCAGACTTGATTATGGTAGTTTCTTATACGATATCGGGCTAAAGAGTCACCTAAGTAAATTGGACAAAGTACAAAATCAGTCAATGCGAGTTATTGGCGGCTTTATCAGAACCACACCAATACATGTCATGGAGAGTGAATTGTATATACAACCTCTAAATATCCGAAGGAAATATCTTGCCGGTAAGTTTGTGCTAAAGTCTAGGTCTGTCGAAAATAACGTAACTGGAAATGTTTTAAAAGATCTAAACGATATGTGTAGTAATTATTACTGGAGAAATAAAAAACTTCCTCTGCTCGTTACAGTCTACAGAAATTTACGCCATTATTCTGTTATATCAAATAAAAAATTACTATGTCATTCTCTCCATACATGGGTCAGTAGTATAGACTTATCTAATAATATATTTTCAGTAGTAGAAGGAATAGCGATGTCAAAAACACTGTCTAAGAAATCAGACATGTTAAATAGCTGTCGGACACTTCCAGATAACAAATATAAATCGTTCTACAAAAATTTTACCGACAGATCGAAGGATACATTCGGTTCAGGTGTAGCAATCTTTGACCCTCAGGCAGATATAAGAATTAAATTTAAAATTGAGGCAGATATATCTATAATGCATAGTGAGCTGATTGCAATTTCGGAATCATTGTCATATGCGTCATCTTGTGCCGGAAGTCAGGTTGTTATACTGTCTGATTCAAAGAGCGCCCTTTTTCATTTAGCTCGGTTAACCTCGACCTTTCGAGGATACCCGGTAGCCTATGATATTTTAGAGTCCATATGCAATAGACAAAGTGCAAATAAAACAATAATTATCTAGTGAATACCTTCACATATTGGAATCATGGGCAACGAGGAAGCTGACAAAGCAGCAAAACAAGCTATTCATGACGGAATTCCTTATCAGTGGATACCTTTACATAGTGAAATTTTAAATAAATTCAAGAAAACATGTAAACAAAACTGACAGGAATATTTTGATGAACGATCGCGACATAAACGTATATGGTACAAGACAATTGTATGTGAACTTACTCATTGCCCATGGTTTCAAAAAATTAAAAGTAGCAGAAAAAATATTGTGACATTTATGAGACTTCGTTCCGGTCATATTCCGTCAAACAAATTTAATTTTATGATGGGCAAAACCAACACCTATAAATGCGTACAATGTAACTGCATAGATGATGTTTATCACCGATTGATGGAATGTGCGCGGAATGCGTCGTTCCGGCCCCGTTTATTAAAATCATATAATGTATATATAGAATACTTGCTCATTTTCGATAATACCTTATATAGAAAAAAAAAAGATTATGGATGTATTATATTATTGAAGTAATGTTAAGTTAATTAGGGGTTATGTTGTTTTGATTTAGTATAATTATTATGTGTTTTGCTTGTACGGGGGTGACATAGTCAATCTGATGACTAAACTCCCAGGTAAAATAAAGGAAAAAAAAATTATTTATATGTTATATATCATAATTATGTTTAGAAATTGGGTAGGAAGATATTGTATACACAATTTCATACGCAACATTGTTTCTTTCAGTGCACGGCACAAAATAAATTATAAACACAAATAGGCAAAGATTATTCCTGAATATGTTTTACTATTTTCAGTTCATTGGTGGTAAATAAAAACAAATAATATTATAGAAAGACATATATTAAATACATAAGCGATAAGTCTTAGCTTAGATAATGAATTAACTATGCACCGCACTTTAAACACACTTTAACACATGCTTTTCCTAATAGAAAATAAGTTTTTTTCAATCGCACTTTAAATACTTACTAGTTTTCTTAATAAACTACTTAAATATATTCTTTATCACTGTTTCATTGCTTATAAAATCCAGTATTTATATTTAATCGATGTTTTGTCTGGGAGTACACAGAAAAAGTAACGTAATTTAAAAATAAAGTCTTAACTTGACTATGACCAGTAAACAATATAAGAAAAAAATAAAATTTGTTCATAAGCGTCACAAAACAACAGTTTGAAAAAAATTAAAAATAAAATGTTTTGCGTAATGAAGTCAAAATAAGTTACAATAAGAACATAATCTTTTATTAACTTTATTTAAAATATAAAAACTATTAGGAAAAACAATCTCAACAAAAAAACCTATTTTTTTGACAACTTACTATTTCATAAACATCTTTTCTCCAGTGTTAAATTTTATGTTAATGTATGTTGATTCATTCATATATTAATAGTAACAAGATATTGAGACTATTTACATTTAATATGATACGTCCAGATATATTTTAAAGTGCGATACATAATAAGAGTTAAAATATAATATCGACTATCGTCGTTTCTTGTGAGTTTTAGTGGGCCCCTTTACAAAGCACCAGTCTACTGATATCGCTTGTCCGAGAATATCAGCTCCATCGAGAGCCTCGCGTGCACTCTTTAGGAAAAATACAAAATTAAAAATTTCATTGACTAAGCACATTTACTATCTAAGTGGAAACTAAACATAACCATTAATATTAAAGTAAAACTTACAGCTGCCTGTTTGTATGTTTCATATTCAACTAAGGCATAACCCTTAAGGAAGCCAGTGCGCCGATCAAGATACAAATGAATGTTTTTGATTTCTCCAAATTCTGAGAATTGGTTATACAGAGGCCAATCTCAGCAGTACGTCATTTACAGGTTGTTTTACTTCATATAGTTGGGGGTAGAATTTTAAGTTATACCTGTACCTTCTTCCTGGGCTTCCTCATGTACATTGCTTACAAATAGGGTCCAACCGTCCACAGACCTCTGTGGACCTGGTGTGTTACCATCACCCTCTGGAGCAAGACTGTCATATCTAGAAACAAACACATATACATTTTAATATTACCATATTTTTAAATTAGATAAATTTGTATATAAATTAGATAAAGCTGAGATGGCCCAGTGGTAAGAACATGTGATAAATAAGAGTTATTTAGTTATTTTTTTGTAACATGTTCATAATGTTCTAGGGCATTTTGTGAAAGTTTGTACACTTAACTACAGAGGTTTTGCTACAAAATCGCTTTGATATCTTATTGGTAATAAAAATCGCATTTAAATCAAAATGATACACAGACAATGAGGTTTTACAGATATGATATACATTCAAAGTATCAATTTATGTTTTTGTCAATTTAAATTTATATCTAATGTAAACTAATCTCGTTAATATAATACTTATCTTCTTTAAGATGTTTATATGACGTATTTAGTCCACCGCCACACTTTTTTCGTATGCTACACGAATGTGTTCTGAATCGTTTCTATAGATCAGCGATACTCAACCTTTTCTTTATAGGGGCTGCAAACAAGTATTAATCATGGTGTCGCGGGCTGCAAACCTTTATCGCGTATATTTTAACATTTTTTTATCATTTCACGACTTTTTAAACACTGCAGTATCCGCAACAAGCAGTTGTTTAAGTCCAATTATTTAGGTGTTAATAAAAAGCTTTCAAGTTCAAAATATATCAAAATAAAGTAACATCCAAGTGGGCCAACCACAAAAGCCCGGCGGGCCGCAGGTTGAGTACGGCTGCTATATATGATAACGATCGACTAGCTAATATTAGTGTTGATAAACTAACTATATGGGCTTTTTTGTCGTTTGCACACATTGTATGTATACATAGGATACAATATGGTCCATACAAGAACACAAAAAGTATGAATAAAATAATAGTGTCCTACTCAGGGGCGTAGCTTGCCCTTGATGGGCCCTGTATTAACATTTGGGTGGCTTTTCTTCCTAACTGCGGCGATGTCTTAATGGAAGGTAAAAAATTTCACAGAGAAACAAAAGTACACCTTTTCTATTGCATAAAGGTTCAATTGCTTTTTTTTAATTTGAAGTATTTTCAATGATTAAATTATTATTGACATCGTGATACATTATTATAATTTGTTTTCTTTTTTTTTATTTAGTTTTTCGCTGTATTGTTCTATTGTTTTATTTCTATTACATATGAAGCGCTGAACCAATTTACCAATGGAATATAAAGTGACATTACCAGTATCATCCCCATTATTATCATTATCATGTATATGCTTGTAAGTATTTAACATTATTTATGTTGTAACATAATGAACACAAAGTAAAAACTCTATTATACGTCAATGAGTCCCTCAAATTTGACAATACTCGAGCCAATGGAACCTCGACGCTCGTGCTACGTGTTAATGCTCAGCCAACTAACGGTAACGGCCCGCAACGTAAACGTTGGTTACCTGGTGTATTGCTAACACCGATTTACCTTTTCCCGTCATTGATTTATTTTCAAAAAGGAAGACAGTTGTTTATATCACCCCTTAAGCAACATTTATTGGTAAATGTATCGCTTAACACATATGCAATATATTTCAAGTAATTCTAATAAAAATAGTTTATCAAGATATACCACGTAAAAATTACACAAATTGAAGTAAATAATAGATAACACTACATTAAGTGGATATCGTTTATCAGGGGGAGCAGTTAATCCGCATCCCCAGCATTGAAAGACCAAGCCATCGTCTGGATGTTCTGATTTTTGATGACGCATGTACTCCGTGTGCCGACCACGCCTAACACAGACCGGACAGAGCAACTGCTCGTCCACTCGTATTGACAAGAGGATGCTAAAATCTCCCTCCCCAAAAAGTTCACGTTGACGTCCTCCTCTATATGGCCAGACCAAAGTGTAGTAAAAAAAAGCGAACACAATTATTGCTATGATATTGTTTTGGTAATTGACTAGTAAATGCAATACTGTCAATTTGATCTCAGGAAGAACTGATGCTATTTAATATATGGCCTCGTCCTGCGGCAAAGAAAACATAAGTCCATAACTTAATTTTCAGATATCTAGGTGACAGAACAGGTACTACTACAGACACAAAGTACTACACACACTTTGATCTTAGTCAAAAGGCCGAGAAGCAAATTATTTGACTTACTTTTTTTTTTTTTTATATGTCCAGGATGGCAAATGACTCTACTCCACTTGATGGTAAGTAGTAGTAGAGATCAAACGCGACGACGGCCAGTACAGTCGGGAAGTACGTTCTGTACTAGCCGTCACCGCCTTGCCGGCCCGCAAGATGCCTCTTCACGCTTCGTTTGAAGGAACCCGGGTTGTAAGAGGAGGGGATCACGTGAGCTGGTAAGGAATTCCATTTTTTTGGTAGTGCGACAAAGAAAGGAGTTGCCAAATTTCTTTGTGCGCGATGGAATTGATGTCACAGTTAGGCGGTGACATCGAGAACCAGCTCGCGTGGACTTAAGAAGGAAGGGGGAAGCAGGAATTAGAGAGAATAATTCCTCAGAGCACTCGCCGTGATACAGTCGATAGAAAGCGGTCAGTGCTGCTATCTCGCGACGCAATTGTAAAGGTTCAAGGGTGTTTGTGACCTTTACGTCGCCAACAATGCGTAAGGCACGTCGCTGCAGCCGGTCCAAGGCCTTCAGTAGGTACTTAGCGGAGCCATCCCAAAGGTGCGAGCAATATTCCACGCAAGACCGCACCTGTGTTTTGTACAGCAGGCACAGTTGTTGTGGCGTGAAAAAACGCCGCACCTTGTTCAGAACTCCGAGTTTCCGTGAAGCTGTTTTTATAACAGCCTTGATGTAATCCCTTGGACTAAGGTCGCAGCGAACGTCGATCCCCAGCATGGCGATTTTGCTTTGTATCACCAGCGGAGTACCACAGAGGGAGGGAAGAGGGGAAAATGCTGAATTTTTCGCTGTGAGAGCGCATACCTGTGTTTTCTTGGCATTAAACTCAACAAGATTATCAGAGCCCCATTTGGCGATGAGCTCTAATGTCCTATCGAGTTCAATGACAAGATCCTTCGGCCTCTCCCCAATTTCCGCCCGCCCAGCCACTGCGCGTCCGTGGTATCCACCATGCACTGTACTATCGTCTGCATAGCAATGTATGTTCCCAAGAGAGAGCATATCATTGATATGCAAAAGAAAGAGTGTCGGAGATAGCACAGATCCCTGGGGGACCCCAGCATTCACTACATAGAATTGTGAAGCGCAACCATCAACTAAAACACGAAGGCTACGCTTGTGTAGGAAGCTGGCAATCCAGGTGCATAGCTGAGCAGGCAGACCATATGCCGGCAGCTTGGAGAGAAGACTTCTGTGCCAGACCCTGTCGAAAGCCTTGGAGATATCGAGGCTCACAGCCAACGATTCTCCATGCTTGTCGATAGCTTCACCCCAGAGGTGTGTTACGTACGCTAGAAGATCACCTGTGGACCGTTTTGGTCGAAACCCGTACTGACGATCATTAATTAAACAGTGATCTTCTAGGTAATGGATCAGTTGGTTGTTTAAAATCCGTTCCATCACTTTACAAAGTACTGAGGTGATAGCTACTGGCCGATAATTTGCCGGGTCAGACTAATCCCCTTTTTTGGGAACCGCTTGCACATTAGCTCTTCTCCAAGTCTCCGGCACACATCCCGAAGAGAGAGAAAGTTGGAACAGGCGCGTTAACACAGGAGACAGCTCCGCTGCGCACTTCTTCAGCACTATGGCTGGTATTCCATCGGGACCGCTAGCTTTCCGTACATCAAGTGATTGCAGCTCCGCACGCACATCACGTTGCCTGATTTTGATGTCAGGAATCGTATGGCCACATGAAGGTATTGTAGGTGGCAGCGCACTACAATCATCGATGACGGAATTATCGGCAAAGAGTTTAGCCAGGAGATCAGCTTGCTCTTGCGGACTGTGAGCTAGCGATCCGTCCGGATTTCTGAGCGGTGGCAGCGAAGGTTGGCAGAAATTGTTTTACACAGACTTGGTCAGACGCCAGAAGCTACGGGAGCCCCTAGGATGCGAATCAAGATCATGACCAATCTGTACAATGCGCTGTACATCCGCTCTCATGTTACGCTTTCTACAGGACTTGGAATTTTTATTGTAGTTTGCTTTCAGTGAGTCAATGTTAGATGCCCTGCTAATGCAGCCGTTGATCCACTCGCGGTATGCCGCCTGCTTAGATGATACAGCATCGGTACATTCACGAGTGAACCAACGGTTACGCGTACCCCTACTGACGAGATCTGAGCTAGGAATGTAGTATTCCATTCCCAACATGATCTCGTCAGCAACAGCAGCGGCACTAGCTGTCGGGTCATTCCCACTGAAGCAACGTTCCTTCCAAGGGACCGACGCATAGTAATCGCGCATACCGTTCCAATCTGCTGACTTAGCGGGCTAGTTGAGCATTCATTAGAGTTGAGGCAACCTTCTCCCGTTCCTGCCCTTGAGCCATGATCTTGTAAACCTCGTTCTTGTTATAAACAGTTATCACTTCGAAGCCAAACACAATATTGGCACCCTTCCTGTTGACGTCTTCCTAAATTCTTAACTTGGAGTTGTCTTCCGATGTGGAAGACAACTCCAAGTTAAGAATTTAGGAATCATGGCTCAAGGGCAGGAACGGAAGAAGGTTGCCTCAACTCTAATGAATGCTCAACTAGCCCGCTCGCATACTGTGTTCACAATAGTTATTCATATGAAGGAAAACAGTTTAGAAGACTTCCCCTAGCTTCCTAGGCTGTTTTCCTCCTCAAAATTGCATATAAACAAAGATTAAAGATATATAGAGAGAGAGGGCCTGAGAGTACGTGGATCTGTTGATTGGTAAAGTTTACCTTTAGATTATTTTACAATCTTTCATCCGTTCAAGGCTTCCTGTAAGATTCGTCACAATTAAGACGAATTTTACAGGAAGCTTTGAAGCGATAGTCGATACTACATTGGTGCGATCCCGCGAACCTGATTCACCGACAGATAATCTAGCCAACGCGATGCAGATTTCGCTACGAAATGTAAAGCGCCATCTATGGAACGTAGTAATCATTGTGTGACGTGAGCGTAAGGCGACCTAAAATATTATACGTCGGTAACACATATAAATATAAACAAATAAACAATTAGATTAAGATAAACAATTTTTATTTATTTTATTTTATTTATTTATTTTGAACAAATTATACATATCTTAAACAATAAATACGATAGGAAATACATTAGTATAAAACTGTGTCGTAGCTACTATCGCCCTTCAATTCGACAGCACATTTATTTATTATTTGTTCATTATAAACATAACAATCAAATATCATTTAATTTAATAACACAATAACTAATAACAAAATATACTATATAAATATATACATCTAAATACATATACTATAAGGAAGGGATGGGGTAGGAAGAAAGAATAGGTTAGGTCAATGTTATATTGATCGTTTTAGTAATGCTTCAGTCTCATCATAGCCCAAATTGAGGAGCCGGTTGGTCATTTGAATTTTACGGTAAGTCATAAGTGAGAAAATATTGTTCTTCTTATTTATTCTATTATATAAAATTGAGCTCAAATAATTGTATTGGTGACTTGCCATCGCTGATTTAAATGGAATGGTCTGGCAAACCCTATCACTTCTGCGTTTGTTAGATACAAACTTATTATAGGGAATATTTTTATGCTTACGAAGAATTGTTTGCAGTATATACAGTTGACGCACTGTGAGAACTTTACAAGATTTATATAGTTCAATTGTAGGGAAACGGATAGGCTGAGAGATCATAATTTTTAATAAAAGTCTTTGTGCTCTCTCTAATCGAAGTATATTGATCTTAGCAGCACCTCCTCACGCTGTGATACAGTAAGTGATATTAGATTACACAAGTGCGTAATATACAGTTTTTAAATATACATTATTTTCCTTATACGTGAAATTACAGATTGAATGTGATCATTCCAATTTAGCCCCTCATCTATTGTTACTCCGAGATACTTAATGGTCTTAGTGCGAGAGATTTTATTACAGTTGCAAGGAACCTGGTATTCAGAACAATTATGAGCGACTACAGGAAATGACGTAGCCGGTAAAGTATAGCTGAAGCCAAAAGTCATGTAATGCGTTTTATCTATATTAAGAGTCAATAAGTACAGTACAGGACAGCCAGTTCATTACGATAGCAAGGGCCAATTCTGCCTTATTTCGAGCATCTGACCAATTCTTACCAAGGACTATTAGTGAGGTGTCGTCGGCATATGTTACGATTTTGCAGTTTGGTAATTTAAGCTTGCACAGATCATTAATGTAGACCAGGAATAAAGTCGGCCCTAGTCGACGCTGCCTTGAGGAACACCAATGAAAAGATCTTCCTCATCACTTACTTGATTATTTATAGAGACATATTGAGTCCGTTCGCTAAGATAACTTTCGAAGATACTTAAGGCCAATCCTCTGACACCAATTCTATCCAATTTCTGTAGTAATAAAGGTATAGAAACGGCGTCGAATGCTTTCGACAAGTTCAGAAAAATGCCAATGGTGTTCTTATTATATGCCAACGGTGTTCTTATAAATGTTTTGGACCGTGTCTTTAATCATACTCATTACGGCATCTTCCGTGGATCTGCTAGTTCTGAACCCGTATTGATTATTAACCAATATGCCGAAATTGTTTAAATAAGAGATAAACCTACGATTAAGGATCTTTTCCAGTACTTTCGAAAAAGTGGTCAGGACCGAAATGGGTCTGTAGTTATTGACCAATGTCAATCGCTACTTCGCTCCATTCTTATGAATAGGGTGGACGATGGCCTGTTTAAAGACCCTGGGGAAAACTCCTTTAGTCAGACAAAGATTAAAAATATGTGTAAGCAAAGGGGTAAAAATAGGTTCAAAAGTTTTCACAATAGATGTTGTAATGCCGTCCCAACCCACCGCACAGCTATTTTTTAGATTTCTCCGGATCAGTTGAATTAGAGATGGCCGAAAAATCACAGATCGCAAGGTAAGCAACGATAGCGACCTCATTGACAAGAATATAACTACCAGCAGATTTAGTAGGTTTCAGTTTAAAGTCACAGTAAAAAATAACCGGAACATGATCTGTAAAAGCAGCGTCAAACATAACAGTGGTGGTGTTTTTGTTACTTCTTAGGATGACATGAACAAGACATTTCTCATTTCTAGTTGGAGTGACATATGCAGGCAGCATTCCGTGGATGGCAGAGATGTTAAGGTAATCATCCATACGAGGATCCTTAGTAGCTGGGTTAATATTAATGTTTATATCTCCAATGATTGCTGACGTTTTAAAGCTCGATGAACTAAGTAAGACTTTAATAAATGAAGAAATGTTGTAGTAAGAAGAGGAGCGGTAAATGGCTACTAGAGCAACATCAGAACGAAATTATAAAACTAGACAGTTAGCTTCCGCAAAAAGAAACTCCTCAACACGACAATCTAAACCGCTTCTGAAGTATGCAACGACGCCATCATTTTGGTTAGTGTACTGTGACTTAAAAGAACTGTACTGTAGTGTACTGTGACTTAGAAGAACCCGGTAACGTAAGTAAGACTGAGACATTTCTTAACATTATGTTAACATGAAAAACCTTTAGCCCCGTTTTGCATTTCAAAAATTGCCACACTGCTCAGGACAAGATATTATGAATTCTGAAGCTGTTATAGCTTCAATATTTTCGTTAATTAAGTTTATATCATTCATAAAGAAATATTATTGAATTTAACAATGGTACGATTTACAGTAGTTCTAGGGACAGAGATTCGATTCTTTTTTTGTTTTTCTTTTTTTATCTTAGCTTTACTCACTAAATATTTTGGAATATTATCAGCAAATGAAAGATTTGATAAGACTGAAAAAAGGAAAATAAGGTAAGGATGTTTTTTTTTTTAATAATAATATCCGGGGACATTTTTCAAACACAGCCATCTGATCCCAAATTAAGCTTGTACAAAGCTTGTGCTAGGGAAACCTATGCTATGTTTTGTGATGGATATATATGTATAAATATAAGGATTATAATATTGATTTAAATGATTATAAAAAATTAACAACATAGAAATGTAGGAATAGGAGCTAAGATTAAATATGAAAAAATCATTCATTAATATAAAAAGCTTACGAAGAACAAGTAGCATGCATCTACAGCAAATAGCGAAGTATGTGACACCTAGTCATTTCTTCAATTTTAAGGAATCTAGGTCCAATTCTTTTTTTATGTGAATTAGCTGGTCACCTTCTTTCTTACGAAGAAATATTTTGCCATTGGACGTCCAGAAATAGGCGTACTCATAAGATTTGGCAAAATCACGACTGAGATAAAACAACCTCTTCATTTTAGAAGAAAGACTTTCCGAGATAAGAATCGGTTTGGAGGGGCCATTTATTCCGAGTTTTACTGTTGTTAATACATTTTTTTTTCTGCTCGGCTCGATTTCTTATACATTCTGATAATCTTCTCTTTCATCATATATTTTTAATTATAATTGAAAATAAATAAAAAAAAGTTTTATAGATTCAAAACAGGTGCATTATATATGTTGCTATTTTATAGTTGATTATTTCGTTTTCATTTAAATAAAAAGCGTAATGCTTGCGTGTTAAATACATAAAATCATTTAAAGTGTTGATTCAGTTTGACAAAGAAGATAGTGCTGAGGAATTAATAATTAACAAATTCTTTAATAAAAATAGATATAGGACATATAAAACTATGGAAATAAATCATACGTATGGAGTGATAAAAGCCATAGACTTAGACCGTACTGATGAAGAAATTTTAGAAAGTTTATATAGTAGTATACCAATTATGGGAGTAAAGAGGTTAAAACGCAGAAATAGTTCGGATGGAAGATGGGAGAATAGTGAGGCTATGAGAATATGTTTTAAAGGGTCATCGTTACCATCAAAAATTAAGATGTTCGACACCACAGTAATAGTAACACCCTTTGTATTCCCTGTTACGCAATGTTCTCGATGCTGGAGATACGGACATACGATCAAAATTTGTCCATAAAAAAATGTTTGCCCGAAATGTGGTGACAACCATCAAAATTGTGAGCAATCTTCTCACAATTTCTTCTTTCTATTTGTAATCACATGGCTATGACCAGAATATGCCCCATTTATAATAAAGAAAAACGAGTCCGAGAGCTAATGGCAGAATTTAATTGTACATACAAAAAGGCACTAACTATTTATGTTCCACCCAGCCCCCCTCCAGCACCCGTTATTTCACGTCAAGCATTTTCAACAATTAATAAAACTAACGATTCGTCTACAGTTAATGGTTTAAAAGAATCTACCGTAGATGAAAATCTCACAAGGTCATACGCTGAAGTCACCAAAAACAAAATTAAAAACCAAAAAAAAAAAACTAAGGAAGGCCGGAAAAGCAAACGTCTAAAACGATGATAATATAGAAATAATGGAATTTAACAATTTGGAGACAGTGGAAGATAGATATTCGGAAACAGAAACAGTACGCAGTGAAGAACAAGGATATAGAAAAAAAGGGAATACATACAAAGATGAGCGAGGATTTGTTGAATGGAAATCAGTACTAAAAATGCTAAAAGATAAAATATTAAATAGTGGTTTGACGTGGGAAGAAAAGATTAAAGAATTCTAAGTATAATTTATGAAGCTGTATTATCGACTATAGTGAGATTAATATCGTAGTGGCCATGTTTAAAATTCTTAAGCCAATATGGATAGGAACAATATTCCACAATCTATAAACATACTCCAATGAAATTCTCAAAGTCTACGACCAAAGATACCAGAATTAGAACTAATATCAAATCAGGAAAAAAATCCATATTGCCTTAATCAGTGAGACTTGGTTAGATCCGGACAGCTGTTGTCATTTAAGTGGGTATAATATTTTTAGATCAGATTGCAGAGACGGATTTGGAGGTGTAGCTATAATAACACATTGGTCTATAAAAGCTCAACAAAAATATATGGATATTTCGAACTCAGGAATTGAATATACATATGTTAAAATATTTAATTGCGGTGACACTGAAAATATAGTATCTATATATTGCCCACCCAACAGTTAACACCTCTTTTCAAGACGGAATGGATTTTTTTCTAAGTTTAATAACAAGACTATAATTGCAGGAGATTTTAATGGGCATCATCGTAATTGGTCCAGGAAACATGATACACGATGCTGTCAGATTTTTGATGCACTATTAGAGAGTAATTGTATTTCTCTAAATAATGGCAGTGACACTCGCATAAAAATAGTCAATGGTCTGGTTCAGAGAACAACTCCTGATATACCATTAGTATCTGAAGACATAGCTATTAAATTAACGTGGAATGTTTTGAATGAAAGCCTAGGAAGTGACCATTTAATGATAAAGATTAAACTAGATAAAAAACTTAGGCTACACAGTTAGGAAGCGAAGAAATTTTAAAAAAGCAAATTGGACATTATATAGAGAAGTCATCAAAAAGCCCCTTCTTGAGTATTCAATTCCTAGCAACAATCAACTTGCATATAACAAGTTCATAGCCATAGTCAATGCAGCTGCAGAAGAAGTAATTCCATACACGAAAATTTTTGAAAATCCAGCAAGATCAAGTATTTTTAAGCCAAAACCTTTTTGGTCACAACATATTTCGTCGTCAGTGGCTTAAGTATTAAGAGACGCTTAGCCTTAGCAAAATTTAGAAGAAATCCCACTCCTTACAATCTTAATAACCTGCAAGAAAAGATAGGACAGACACAAAAAGATATTAGACGTGGTAGATACAAATCGTGGCAGAATTTTTGTGATAATATTAATGAGGAAACTTCATATTGTGAGATGTGGATTCGTATGAATTGGATCAAGGGCTACAAATCCACTCAGAATATTATAGATAACGAAATTGCAGTAAGTTTACTACGAAGTTTAGCACCAGATTTTGTATCACCGAATCGCCCAATATTTAAGTCCGATAATGTGAAGCTTAAAACTCCGATTACGGTACAGGAATTAAATAATTGTTTAAAACGATCAGATACAGCACCAGGGCAAGACGGCATAGCTTATTCAATGATTTATAATTTGCCCCATTCTGGTAAGAATATACTTGTCACTTTATATAACCGGTTTTTATCAGAAAGTTTCATCCCTAAGCAATGGAGGAAAGTTACAATAGTTCCTGTACCGAAACCGGGAAGGGATAACAGATCAGTATCCGGGTGGAGACCTATTGCACTAATATCTTGTGTCTGTAAAATATTACATACTACATACATATAATGACCCGTAGATTAGATTGGTACCTTGAAAAGAACGATTGTTTTTCATATGAAACAGTAGGCTTTAGGAAGTCGCGTTCTTGTTATGACAATCTGGTCAGACTAATAACTCGCAATCAAATCGGATTTACTAAAGGTTTCGCGACGGTTGGTTGCTTCATCGATATAGATAATGCCTATAACAATGTCAATGTCGCAAAGCTATTGAACCTTGTTGATGATGCCGATGTTGGAGCTTTTCTGTGTCGATATCTATGGGAATATCTTCGTGAAAGAATTTTAACTATTCCATTTGGTAACAGTCAAAAATTAACCCGCACTTCAGCAGTAGGCTTACCACAAGGTGATCCTTTATCTCCGTTAATGTTTAACGTGGCTACCAGAAGAATTTGTCGAGAAATTTTACAAGTATTCATCTCGCAATATGCCGACGATTTTGTTATATATAGTTCAAATAAAATAGTCAATGTGGCGGCAAACGATATTCAAAATGCGTTAGATGTATTTTGTAATCACATAAAAGAAATTGGATTAAGTATGTCTCAACAAAAAACCAAAGTTTGCATCTTTAGTAAATGCAGGTCTAGAAGTAACACGGCAATCCAATTGTTAAACAATAATTTTCGTTTACAAGAAGTCGATAGTGTTAAATATTAGGGAATGTGGTTATATAGAAGCTTAAAATGGGGTAGGCACATTAATGAAATTAGAGACAAAATTCTTAAATTTTTAAATATTTTTAAAGTATTAGCTGGTAGTAAATGAGGCATTCATCCAATGCACCTACGTCGACTTTATATTTCAATTATCCGTAGCAGACTTGATTATGGTAGTTTCTTATACGATATCGGGCTAAAGAGTCACCTAAGTAAATTGGACAAAGTACAAAATCAGTCAATGCGAGTTATTGGCGGCTTTATCAGAACCACACCAATACATGTCATGGAGAGTGAATTGTATATACAACCTCTAAATATCCGAAGGAAATATCTTGCCGGTAAGTTTGTGCTAAAGTCTAGGTCTGTCGAAAATAACGTAACTGGAAATGTTTTAAAAGATCTAAACGATATGTGTAGTAATTATTACTGGAGAAATAAAAAACTTCCTCTGCTCGTTACAGTCTACAGAAATTTACGCCATTATTCTGTTATATCAAATAAAAAATTACTATGTCATTCTCTCCATACATGGGTCAGTAGTATAGACTTATCTAATAATATATTTTCAGTAGTAGAAGGAATAGCGATGTCAAAAACACTGTCTAAGAAATCAGACATGTTAAATAGCTGTCGGACACTTCTAGATAAAAAATATAAGTCGTTTTACAAAATTTTTACCGACGGATCTAAGGGTACATTCGGTTCAGGTGCAGCAATCTTTGACCCTCAGGCAGATATAAGAATTAATTTAAAATTGAGGCAGGTATATCTATAATGCATAGTGAGCTGATTGCAATTTCGGAATCATTGTCAAATGCGTCATCTTGTGCCGGAAGTCAGGTTGTTATACTGTCTGATTCAAAGAGCGCCCTTTTTCATTTAGCTCGGTTAACCTCGACCTTTCGAGGATACCCGGTAGCCTATGATATTTTAGAGTCCATATGCAATAGACAAAGTGCAAATAAAATAATAATTATCCAGTGAATACCTTCACATATTAGAATCATGGGCAACGAGGAAGCTGACAAAGCGGCAAAACAAGCTATTCATGACGGAATTCCTTATCAGTGGATACTTTTACATAGTGAAATTTAAAATAAATTCAAGAAAACATGTAAACAAAACTGGCAGGAATATTTTGATGAACGATCGCGACATAAAGGTATATGGTACAAGACAATTGTATGTGAACTTACTCATTGCCCATGGTTTCAAAAAATTAAAAGTAGCAGAAAAAATATTGTGACATTTATGAGACTTCGTTCCGGTGATATTCCGTCAAACAAATTTAATTTTATAATGGGTAAAACCAACACCTATAAATGCGTACAATGTAACTGCATGGATGATGTTTATCACCGATTGATGGAATGTGCGCGGAATGCGTCGTTCCGGCCCCGTTTATTAAAATCATATAATGTGGGTATATGTAATAGTTGGCTTGCGGTACCATCATCAAACGAAGCTAAGCTATTATTAAAAATGTATGTATAGAATACTTGCTCATTTTCGATAATACCTTATACAGAAAAGAAAAGATTATGGATGTATGTAAAATATATAAATTATTGAAGTAATGTTAAGTTAATTAGGTGTTAAGTTGTTTTGATTTAGTATAATTATTATGTGTTTTGCTTGTACGGGGGTGACATAGTCAATCTGATGACTAAACTCCCAGGTAAAATAAAGGAAAAAAAATATTTATATATTATATATCATAATTATGTTTAGAAATTGGGTAGGAAGATATTGTATACACAATCTCATACGCAACATTGTTTTTTTCAGTGCACGGCACAAAATAAATTATAAACACAAATAGGCAAAGATTATTCCTGAATATGTTTTACTATTTTCAGTTCATTGGTGGTAAATAAAAACAAATAATATTATAGAAAGACATATATTAAATACATAAGCGATAAGTCTTAGCTTAGATAATGAATTAACTATGCACCGCACTTTAAACACACTTTAACACATGCTTTTCCTAATAGAAAATAAGTTTTTTTCAATCGCACTTTAAATACTTACTAGTTTTCTTAATAAACTACTTAAATATATTCTTTATCACTGTTTCATGACTTACAAAATCCAGTATTTATATTTAATCGATGTTTTGTCTGAGAGTGCACAGAAAAAGTAACGTAATTTAAAAATAATGTCTTAACTTGACTATGACCAGTAAACAATATAAGAAAAAGATAAAATTTGTTCATAAGCGTCACAAAACTCAACAGTTTGAAAAAAAATAATTATAAAATGTTTTGCGTAATGAAGTCAAAATAAGTTACAGTAAGAACATAATATTTTATTAACTTTATTTAAAATATAAAAACTATTGAGGAAAAACAGTCTCAACAAAAAAAACCTATTTTTTTGACAACTTACTATTTCATAAACATCTTTTCTCCAGTGTTAAATTTTCTGTTAATTTATGTTGATTCATTCATATATTAATAGTAACAAGATATTGAGACTATTTACATTTAATATGATACGTCCAGATATATATTTTAAAGTGCGATACATAATAAGAGTTAAAATATAATATCGACTATCGTCGTTTCTTGTGTTTTAGTGGGCCCCTTTACAAAGCACCAGTCTATTGATATCGCTTGTCCGATAATATCAGCTCCATCGAGAGCCTCGCGTGCACTCTATAGGAAAAATACAAAATTAAAAATTTCATTGACTAAGCACATTTACTATCTAAGTGGAAACTAAACATAACCATTAATATTAAAGTAAAACTTACAGCTGCCTGTTTGTATGTTTCATATTCAACTAAGGCATAACCCTTAAGGAAGCCAGTGCGCCGATCAAGATTCAAATGAATGTTTTTGATTTCTCCACATTCTGAAAACTGGTTTTACAAAGAAAATAACAAAATAAATAATCTTTTCTTTATATCCATACTTTTATTAATATGCAGCTTGTTTTATATGGAGCTGAGATAGCATAGTAGCAAGAACAAAGAAAAGCATGACTGAAGATTAACAAATTTAATTACCATTTATAATTCATCTCATGCAGGAAAACATTGTGTGCAAAGCTCCAAACCTTCTCAAAAGAGCGGGAGGCCAATCTCAGCAGTACGTCATTTACAGGTTGTTTTACTTCATATAGTTGGGGGTAGAATTTTAAGTTATACCTGTACCTTCTTCCTGGGCTTCCTCATGTACATTGCTTACAAATAGGATCCAACCGTCCACAGACCTCTGTGGTCCTGGTGTGTTACCCTCTGGAGCAGGACTGTCATATCTAGAAACAAACACATATACATTTTAATATTACCATATTTTTAAATTAGATAAATTTGTATATAAATTAGATAAAGCTGAGATGGCCCAGTGGTAAGAACATGTGAATCTTAACCGATGATCGTGGGTTCAAACCCGGGCAAGCACCATGAATTTTCATGTGCTTAATTTGTGATTATAATTCATCTCGTGCTTTACGGTGAAGGAAAACATCGTGAGGAAACCTGCATGTGTCTAATTTCACTGAAATTCTGCTACATGTGTATTCCACCAACCCGCATTGGAGCAGCGTGGTGGAAAAAGCTCCAAACCTTCTCCTCAAAAAGAGGAGAGGAGGCCTTTAGCCCAGCAGTGGGACATTCACAGGCTGTTACGGTACGGTACGGTATATCTTGATAAAATATTTTTAGTAGAATTACTTGAAATATATTGCATATGTATATCAAGATATACCACGTAAAAATTACACGAGTTGAAGTAAATAATAGATAACACTACATTAAGTGGATATCGTTTATCAGGGGGAGCAGTTAATCCGCATCCCCAGCATTGAAAGACCAAGCCATCGTCTGGATGTTCTGATTTTTGATGACGCATGTACTCCGTGTGCCGACCATGCCTAACACAGACCGGACAGAGCAACTGCTCGTCTACTCGTATTGACAAGAGGATGCTAAAATCTCCCTCCCCAAAAAGTTCACGTTGACGTCCTTCACGTTGTGGTTCCTCCTCTATATGGCCAGACCAAAGTGTAGTAAAAAAAAGCGAACACAATTATTGATATGATATTGTTTTGGTAATTGACTAGTAAATGCAATACTGTCAATTTGTTCTCAGGAAGAACTGATGCTGTTAAATATATGGCCTCGTCCTGCGGCAAAGAAAACACAAGTCCATAACTTAATTTTCAGATATCTAGTTGAAAGAACAGGTACTACTACAGACACAAAGTACTACACACACTTTGATCTTAGTCAAAAGGCCGAGAAGCGAATTAGTTGACTTACTTTCCACATCGGAAGACAACTCCAAGTTAAGAATTTAGGAAGAAGTCAACAGGAAGGGTGCCAATATTGTGATTGGCTTCGAAGAGATAACTGTTTATAACAAGAACGAGGTTTACAAGATCATGGCAGGGCAGGAACGGGAGAAGGTTGCCTCAACTCTAATGAATGCTCAACTAGCCCGCTCGCATACTGTGTTCACAATAGTTATTCATATAAAGGAAAACAGCTTAGAAGACTTCCCCTAGCTTCCTAGGCTGTTTTCCTCCTCAAAATTGCATATAAACAAAGATTAAAGATATAGAGAGAGAGAGGGCTTGGGAGTGCATGGACTGTTGACGCTTGGTAAAGTTTACCTTTAGATCATTTTACAATCTTTCATCCGTTCAAGGCTTCCTGTAAGATTCGTCACAATTAAGACGAATTTTACAGGAAGCTTTGAAGCGATAGTCGATACTACATTGTTGCGATCCCGCGAACCTGATTCACCGACAGGTAATCTAGCCAACGCGATGCAGAATTCGCTACGAAATGTAAAGCGCCATCTATGGAACGTCGTAATCATTGTGTGACGTGAGCGTAAGGCGACCTAAAATATTATACGTCGGTAACGCAGAGAAAAATTTTTTATTTATTTTATTTTATTTATTTATTTATTTTGAACAAATTATACATATCTTAAACAATAAATACGATAGGAACTACATTAGTATAAAACTGTGTCGTAGCTACTATCGCCTTCCAATTCGACAGCACATTTATTTATTATTTGTTCATTATAAACATAACAATCAAATATCATTTAATTTAATAACACAATAACTAATAACAAAATATACTATATGAATATATACATCTAAATACATATACTATAAGGAAGGGATGGGGTAGGAAGACAAATATTTAATGACGTCTCCGTGATCAATGCAGTCAAAACTGGGAGCGATCACAGACTCGTAAGAGGCTCGTTAAATATCAATGTTAAACTCCAGAGGTCCCGACTGATGAAGTCTACGCTCCGACCATCACCTCTTCAAATCCGAAATCCCGAAGCCTTTCAGCTCGAACTCCAAAACCGATTCGATTGCCTAGCAGACTGCGAGGAAGTGGACACATACAACGACAGGCTTGTGGAAACTGTCCGTACGGCTGGGTCTAAGACCTTCAAGACCAGCTGTACAAAAGGAACCAAAAAGATCTCTGCCTCTACCCTACGGCTTATGGAGGAAAGACGGAAAATGATTCTGACGTCCCCAGCTGATGCTGCCGGCTATCGGCTGATCAACAGACGGATTTCAAAGTCTCTAACTCGCGACACTCGCCAATTTAATACAATGCGCATTAAAGAGGCCATCGAGCGGAACAAAGGCTCTAAAGTGTTCGCCAGAGATCTGTCTGTTGGTCAGAGTCAACTGACAAGGCTGAAAACTGAGGATGGCAGAATAGTCACGTCAAGATCTGAGCTGTTGGAAGAGGTTGAGAAGTTCTACGGTCAGCTGTACACGACAGCTCAATCACCTGTCAGTAGTCATGCTGCAGATCCCAGAGCAAGACTAACCCGACACTACACTGAAGATTTTCAGGACGTCAGTCTTTTCGAGATTAGAATGGCTCTCGGACAACTCAAAAACAACAAGGCACCTGGTGATGATGGTATTACAGCCGAGCTTCTGAAGGCGGGTGGTACACCGATCCTCAGGGCTCTTCAGAGGCTTTTTAACTCCGTCATTGCCAAAGGTCAAACGCCAAAAGCATGGCACAGAAGTGTGGTGGTACTTTTCTTTAAGAAGGGTGATAAAACCCTTCTGAAGAATTACAGGCCCATCTCACTGCTGAGTCATGTTTACAAGTTGTTTTCGAGAGTCATTACGAATCGTCTCGAGCAAAGGCTTGACGACTTCCAGCCACCCGAACAAGCCGGATTCCGGAAAGGCTTTAGCACCATAGACCACATACATACGCTGCGGCAAGTTATACAGAAGACTGAGGAGTATAACCAGCCACTTTGCTTAGCGTTTGTGGACTATGAGAAAGCCTTTGATTCGATCGAAACCTGGGCTGTGCTGAATTCTCTTCAAAGGTGCCAAATTGATTATCGGTATATCAGGGTGTTAAAGTGCTTGTACGAGAACGCCACCATGTCGATCCGACTCCAGGATCAGAACTCAAAACCTATCCAACTGCAGAGAGGTGTAAGACAGGGAGACGTGATATCTCCGAAACTGTTTACCGCTGCATTGGAAGATGTTTTCAAGCTTCTGGACTGGAACGGACTTGGCATCAATATTAACGGCGAGTACATCACTCATCTTCGATTTGCCGATGACATTGTAATTATGGCTGAGACCTTGGAAGACCTCGGCACTATGCTCGATGACCTCAGCAGGGTTTCCCAACAAGTGGGTCTAAAAATGAACATGGACAAGACGAAAATCATGTCGAACATCCATGTTGCACCCACTCAAGTCAAGGTTGGAAATTCTGCACTCGAAGTTGTAGACAACTATGTCTACCTAGGTCAGACCATCCAACTAGGTAGGTCCAACTTCGAGAAAGAGGTAAATCGTCGAATTCAACTCGGCTGGGCAGCGTTCGGGAAGCTACACGATATCTTCTCATCCCAAATACCGCAGTGTCTCAAGTCGAAAGTCTTCGACCAGTGTGTGTTGCCAGTGATGACTTATGGATCAGAGACGTGGTCGCTCACAATGGGCCTCATAAGAAGGCTCAAGGTCACTCAAAGGGCAATGGAGAGGGCTATGCTCGGAGTTTCTCTGCGAGATCGAATCAGAAATGATGAAATCCGCAGGCGAACCAAAGTAACCGACATAGCCCGAAGAATTGCTAAATTGAAGTGGCAGTGGGCGGGGCACATTGCTCGCAGAACCGACGGCCGCTGGGGCAGAAAGGTTCTCGAGTGGCGACCACGAACCGGAAGACGCAGCGTGGGCAGGCCCCCTACAAGGTGGACCGACGACTTAGAACGAGTCGCGGGAAGCCGTTGGATGCGGGCAGCGCAAGATCGGCCAACGTGGAAATCCTTGGGGGAGGCCTTTGTCCAGCAGTGGACGTCTTTCGGCTGATGGCTGATGATGGGGTAGGAAGAAAGAATAGGTTAGGTCAATGTTATAATGATCGTTTTAGTAATGCTTTAGTCTCATCATAGCCCAAATTGAGAAGCCAATTGGTCATTTGAATTTTACACTGGTAAGTCGTAAGTGAGAAAATATTGTTCTTCTTATTTATTCTATTATATAAAATTGAGCTCAAATAATTTTATTGGTGACTTGCCATCGCTGAATTAAGTGGAATGGTCTGGCAAACCCTATCACTTCTGCGTTTGTTAGATACAAACTTATTATAGGGAATATTTTTATGCTTCCGATGAATTGTTTGCAGTATATACAGTTGACGCACTGTGAGAACTTTACAAGATTTATATAGTTCAATTGTAGGGAAACGGATAGGCTAAGAGATCATAATTTTTAATAAAAGTCTTTGTGCTCTCTCTAATCGAAGTATATTGATCTTAGCAGCACCTCCCCACGCTGTGATACAGTAAGTGATATTAGATTGCGCAAGTGCGTAATATACAGTTTTTAAAGTCTGGAAATAAACAGATGCCCTAAGAAATCTAAATACATAGATTATTTTCCTTATACGTGAAATTACAGATTGAATGTGATCATTCCAATTTAGCCCCTCATCTATTGTTACTCCGAGATACTTAATGGTCTTAGTGCGAGAGATTTTATTACAGTTGCAAGGAACCTGGTATTCAGAACAATTATGAGCGACTACAGGAAATGACGTAGCCGGTAAAGTATAGCTGGAGCCAAAAGTCATATAATGCGTTTTATCTATATTAAGAGTCAATAAGTTACAGGACAGCCAGTTCATTACGATAGCAAGGGCCAATTCTGCCTTATTTCGAGCATCTGACCAATTCTTACCAAGGACTATTAGTGAGGTGTCGTCGGCATATGTTACGATTTTGCAGTTTGGTAATTTAAGCTTGCACAGATCATTAATGTAGACCAGGAATAAAGTCAGCCCTAGTCGACGCTGCCTTGAGGAACACCATTGAAAAGATCTTCCTCATAACTTACTTGATTATTTATAAAGACATATTGAGTCCGTTCGCTAAGATAACTTTCGAAGATACTTAAGGCCAATCCTCTGACACCAATTCTATCCAATTTCTGTAGTAATAAAGGTATAGAAACGGCGTCGAATGCTTTCGACAAGTTCAGAAAAATGCCAATGGTGTTCTTATTATATGCCAATGGTGTTCTTATTATTATAAATGTTTTGGACCGTGTCGTTAATCATACTCATTACGGCATCTTCCGTGGATCTGCTAGTTCTGAACCCGTATTGATTATTAACCAATATGCCGAAATTGTTTAAATAAGAGATAAACCTACGATTAAGGATCTTTTCCAGTACTTTCGAAAAAGTGGTCAGGACCGAAATGGGTCTGTAGTTATTGACATTGTCCTTCGCTCCATTCTTATGAATAGGGTGGACGATGGCCTGTTTAAAGACCCTGGGGAAAACTCCTTTAGTCAGACAAAGATTAAAAATATGTGTAAGCAAAGGGGTAAAAATAGGTTCAAAAGTTTTCACAATAGATGTTGTAATTCCGTCCCAACCCACCGCACAGCTATTTTTTAGATTTCTCCGGATCAGTTGAATTAGAGATGGCCGAAAAATCACAGATCGCAAGGTCAGCAACGATAGCGACCTCATTGACACGAATATAACTACCAGCAGATTTAGTAGGTTTCAGTTTAAAGTCACAGTAAAAAATAACCGGAACATGATCTGTAAAAGCAGCGTCAAACATAACAGTGGTGGTGTTTTTGTTACTTCTTAGGATGACATGAACAAGACATTTCTCATTTCTAGTTGGAGTGACATATGCAGGCAGCATTCCATGGATGGCAGAGATGTTAAGGTAATCATCCATACGAGGATCCTTAGTAGCTGGGTTAATATTAATGTTTATATCTCCAATGATTGCTGACGTTTTAAAGCTCGATGAACTAAGTAAGACTTTATGAAGACTGTTAATAAATGAAGAAATGTTGTAGTAAGAAGAGGAGCGGTAAATGGCTACTAGAGCAATATCAGAACGAAACTAGACAGTTAGCTTCCGCAAAAAGAAACTCCTCAACACGACAATCTAAACCGCTTCTGAAGTATGCAACGACGCCATCATTTTGGTTAGTGTACTGTGACTTAAAAGAACTGAAACCCGGTAACGTAGGTAAGACTGGGACCTTTCTTAACCAACATTCAGATAGAAAATATAATATTGCTCGCACCTTTGGGATGGCTCCGCTAAGTACCTACTGGAGGCCTTGGACCGGTTGCAGCGACGTGCAGTACGCATTATTGGCGTCGTAAAGGTCACAAACACCCTTGAACCTTTACAATTGCGTCGCGATATAGCAGCACTGACCGCTTTCTATCGACTGTATCACGGCGAGTGCTCTGAGGAATTATTCTCTCTAATTCCTGCTTCCCCCTTCCTTCTTAAGTCCACGCGAGCTGGTTCTCGATGTCACCGCCTAACTGTGACATCAATTCCATCGCGCACAAAGAAATTTGGCAACTCCTTTCTTTGTCGCACTACCAAAAAATGGAATTCCTTACCAGTTCACGTGTTCCCCTCCTCTTACAACCCGGGTTCCTTCAAACGAGGCGTGAAGAGGCATCTTGCGGGCCGGCAAGGCGGTGACGGCTAGTACAGAACATTCTTCCCGACTGTACTGGCCGTCGTCGCGTTTGGACTCTACTACCACTTACCATCAGGTGGAGTAGAGTCATTTGCCATCTCGGACATATAAAAAAAAAAGAATAAGCACGTCAACCTGGTTGTTCAATCTATTTAGCAAAACACAGAGTCTATCGAAATTGCAGTTTAAGCTTCTTATGTTAACATGAAAAACCTTTAGCCCCATTTTGCTTTTCAAAAATTGCCACACTGCTCAAGACAAGATATTATGAATTCTGAAGCTGTTATAGCTTCAATATTTTCGTTAATTAAGTTTATATCATTCATAAAGAAATATTATTGAATTTAACAATGGTACGATTTACAGTAGTTCTAGGGACAGAGATTCGATTCTTTTTTTGTTTTTCTTTTTTTATCTTAGCTTTACTCACTAAATATTTTGGAATATTATCAGCAAATGAAAGATTTGATAAGACTGAAAAAAGGAAAATAAGGTAAGGATGTTTTTTTTTTTAACAATAATATCCGGGGACATTTTTCAAACACAGCCATCTGATCCCAAATTAAGCTTGTACAAAGCTTGTGCTATGGAAACCTATGCTATGTTTTGTGATGGATATATATGTATAAATATAAGGATTATAATATTGATCTAAATGATTATAAAAAATTAACAACATAGAAATGTAGGAATAGGAGCTAAGATTAAATATGAAAAAATCATTCCTTAATATAAAAAGCTTACGAAGAACAAGTAGCATGCATCTACAGCAAATAGCGACGTTTGTGACACCTAGTCATTTCTTCATTTTTAAGGAATCTAGGTCCAATTCTTTTTTTATGTGAATTAGCTGGTCACCTTATTTCTTACGAAGAAATATTTTGACATTGGACGTCCAGCAATACGATACGATACGGCGTACTCATAAGATTTGGCAAAATCACGACTGAGATAAAACAACCTCTTCATTTTAGAAGAAAGACTTTCCGAGATAAAAATCGGTTTGGAGGGGCCATTTATTCCGAGTTTTACTGTTGTTAATACATTTTTTTTTCTGCTCGGCTCGATTTCTTATACATTCTGATAATCTTCTCTTTCATAATATATTTTTAATTATAATTGAAACTAAATAAAAAAAAAGTTTTATAGATTCAAAACAGGTGTATTATATATGTTGCTATTTTATAGTTGATTATTTCGTTTTCATTTAAATAAAAAGCGTAATGTTTTGATTTAATTACTGATTATAAAAGAAACCTGAATATGTAGTGAGAAAATATAAAGTTACTTGGTTGTAGAGCTTTGTGCAAGCCCGTCTCGATAGGTACCACCCACTCATATTATATTCTAAGGCCAAACTAAATAAAATAAATATTTGTATTTTGGTGTTTCGGCTTAAAGGGACAGACATAAGAATTATATTCACATTAGTGTTTAAAATAAAAAAATGCTGTATTATTATAATTATTTATCAGTCGCGCGAAGACGCTTGCTGATTGTAGACGCGTTATTGTCGGATTGCTAAACCGGTTTAATCACCACTGCGCTTGACACCGCGTCGTAACGTTGTTTATTTAAAATGTTGAGTGTTTTGTTCGAGTATAATAGATAAATATGACTACTAATGGATCCAATATACAGGTTGAGACGGAACATATAATGCAAATTGATAGGAGTGATAACTTTGAGTGTTCAGGGGAAGATGGAGAGATTAGGAACCGTGAGATGCATGACAACGATAGAAGACCAAATAAAAGAAACAGGGAGGCTAATAGAGAAGAAGTTTGGTTTATCGTACAGAGGAAATGTAAAAGGTTTGCTCGTGACGGGGACTTTAATGACTGGGAAAGAATACCAGAAGACCAGATTGAAGTTTGCATTACATCCACTGTACCAATTCCAAAACAATTTAAACTGGCTAAGATTTTGAAATCAGAGAACATACAGAATGTTGTTCGTGTTAAATACATAAACTCCTTTAAAGTGTTGATTCAGTTTGACAAAGAAGATAGTGCTGAGGAATTAATAATTAACAAATTCTTTAATGAAAATAGATATAGGACATATAAAACTATGGAAATAAATCATACGTATGGAGTGATAAAAGCCATAGATTTAGACCGTACTGATGAAGAAATTTTAGAAAGTTTATATAGTAGTATACCAATTATGGGAGTAAAGAGGTTAAAACGCAGAAATAACTCGGATGGAAGATGGGAGAATAGTGAGGCTATGAGAATATGTTTTAAAGGGTCATCGTTACCATCAAAAATTAAAATGTTCGACACCACAGTAATAGTAACAGCCTATGTATTCCCTGTTACGCAATGTTCTCGATGCTGGAGATACGGACATACGATCAAAATTTGTCCATCTAACAAAATTGTTTGCCCGAAATGTGGTGACAACCATCAAAATTGTGAGCAATCTTCATTGATTTGTAATAACTGTGGCGGTAATCACATGGCTATGACCAGAATATGCCCCGTTTATATTAAAGAAAAACGAGTTCGAGAGCTAATGGCAGAATTTAATTGTACATACAAAAAGGCACTAACTATTTATGTTCCACCCAGCCCCCTCCAGCACCTGTTATTTCACGTCAAGCATTTCCAACAATTAATAAAGCTAACGATTCGTCTACAGTTAATGGTTTAAAAGAATCTATCTATATCGGGCTAAAGAGTCACCTAAGTAAATTGGACAAAGTACAAAATCAGTCAATGCGAGTTATTGGCGGCTTTATCAGAACCACACCAATACATGTCATGGAGAGTGAATTGTATATACGACCTCTAAATATCCGAAGGAAATATCTTGCCGTTAAGTTTGTGCTAAAGTCAAGGTCTGACGAAAATAACGTAACTGTAAATGTTTTAAAAGATCTAAACGATACGTGTAGTAATTATTACTAGAGAAATAAAAACTTCCTCTGCTCGTTACAGTCTACAGAAATTTATGCCAATATTCTGTTATATCAAATAAAAAATTACTATGTCATTCTCTCCATACATGGGTCAGTGGTATAGACTTATCTAATAATATATTTTCAGTAGTAGAAGGAATAGCAATGTCAAAAACACTGTCTAAGAAATCAGACATGTTAAATAGCTGTCGGACACTTCTAGATAAAAAATATAAGTCGTTTTACAAAATTTTTACCGACGGATCTAAGGGTACATTCGGTTCAGGTGCAGCAATCTTTGACCCTCAGGCAGATATAAGAATTAAATTTAAAAATTTAAAATTGAGGCAGATATATCTATAATGCATAGTGAGCTGATTGCAATTTCGGAATCATTGTCATATGCGTCATCTTGTGCCGGAAGTCAGGTTGTTTTACTGTCTGATTCAAAGAGCGCCCTTTTTCATTTGGCTCGGTTAACCTCGACCTTTCGAGGATACCCGGTAGCCTATGATATTTTAGAGTCCATATGCAATAGACAAAGTGCAAATAAAATAATAATTATCCAGTGAATACCTTCACATATTGGAATCATGGGCAACGAGGAAGCTGACAAAGCGGCAAAACAAGCTATTCATGACGGAATACCTTATCAGTGGATACTTTTACATAGTGAAATTTTAAATAAATTCAAGAAAACAGGTAAACAAAAGTGGCAGGAATATTTTGATGAACGATCGCGACATAAAGGTATATGGTACAAGACAATTGTATGTGAACTTACTCATTGTCCATGGTTTCAAAAAATTAAAAGTAGCAGAAAAAATATTGTGACATTTATGAGACTTCGTTCCGGTGATATTCCGTCAAACAAATTTAATTTTATAATAGGTAAAACCAACACCTATAAATGCGTACAATGTAACTGAATGGATGATGTTTATCACCGATTGATGGACTGTGCGCGGAATGCGTCGTTCCGGCCCCGTTTATTAAAATCATATAATGTGGGTATATGTAATAGTTGGCTTGCGGTACCATCATCAAACGAAGCTAAGCTATTATTGAAAATGTATATATAGAATACTTGCTCATTTTCGATAATACCTTATATAGAAAAGAAAAGATTATGGATGTATTATATTATTGAAGTAATGTTAAGTTAATTAGGTGTTAAGTTGTTTTGATTTAGTATAATTATTATGTGTTTTGCTTGTACGGGGGTAACATAGTCAATCTGATGACTAAAGTCCCAGGTAAAATAAAGGAAAAAAAAATATTTATATATTATATATCATAATTATGTTTAGAAATTGGGTAGGAAGATATTGTATACACAATTTCATACGCAACATTGTTTCTTTCAGTGCAACAAAGGCACAAAATAAATTATAAACACAAATAGGCAAAGATTATTCCTGAATATTTTATACTGTTTTCAGCTCATTGGTGGTAAATAAAAACAAGTAATATTATAGAAAGACATATATTAATACATAAGCGATAAGTCTTAGCATAGATAATGAATTAACTATGCACCGCACTTTAAACACACTTTAACACATGCTTTTCCTAATTTAAAATAAGTTTTTTTCAATCGCACTTTAAATACTTACTAGTTTTCTTAATAAACTACTTAAATATATTCTTTATCACTGTTTCATGACTTATAAAATCCAGTATTTATATTTAATCGATGTTTTGTCTGAGAGTGCACAGAAAAAGTAACGTAATTTAAAAATATTGTCTTAACTTGACTATGACCAGTAAACAATATAAGAAAAAGATAAAATTTGTTCAAAAGCGTCACAAAACTCAACAGTTTGAAAAAAAAAAATTATAAAATGTTTTGCGTAATGAAGTCAAAATAAGTTACAGTAAGAACATAATCTTTTATTAACTTTATTTAAAATATAAAAACTATTGAGGAAAAACAATCTTAACAACAAAAAACCTATTTTTTTGACAACTTACTATTTCATAAACATCTTTTCTCCAGTGTTAAATTTTGTGTAAATTTATGTTGATTCATTCATATATTAATAGTAACAAGATATTGTGACTATTTACATTTAATATGATACGTCTTAACTATCTAACTTACTATTTTTTTTTTAATTCTAGAAAAAGGAAAATATTTCATATTGAATAAAAAATGAAAATAAAATAGTAATAAAATATTAAAAATGTTTAAACAAATAGAGATATGTTTTAATAAATTACAATCAAAGTAACAATTAAATATTGAAGTTTAGTTACACACATTTGTCCAGATACATTGTGTCTTTTTCATAGATAGAAGCCATTGCTTGCATTGTGCCTTAAACTTATTTTGAGATGTACTGTTCTTAATCGGAAGTGGGATATCGTTCCAACATTTAGAAGCAGCGAAACGAAAGCTATCTCTAAATGCTTGCAAATGTGGTCTAGGCAGTACTAGTCGCGGAACTCGGCTCAATCTACAATTGGATTCATTTGTTTCAGACCATTTAAGTTTATCCGCCAAATAATTGGGAATTTTGTGATATTTTAAGGTGAAACTGATATTATTTACTTTAAGTGTACGGCGATTTTTCATATTTAATATATTCTTGGAATTTAAATAAGGTGTAATATGCGAATATCGAGTTATATTGTAACAAAATCTTAGACAAGAATTTTGTATCCTCTGTATTTTCCTTTCAGTCTTTTTATAAAGGCAGGGGCCATAAAGGACATCACAGTAGTCCAACTGAGATAGAACCAAGGATTCTACAAGTTTAGATCGCGCTGATTTACTCAAAAATGGTCTAAACTTATAAATCATTTGAAAGGAATGACCATCTTTAAAAATCCTATGACACATTTGATCAAGCGAAACCATTTGTTGCCTAGTACCAAAAATTATGTAAGTACATTTTTGTGGATTTAATGACAGGTCATGATTCTTCGACCAACTAAAAATTTGAGAAAGATCATCATTAACATTTTGGATAGTTTTATCATTATTTATATAGTATATAGATTGATGTTCAATAATAACTGTGTATCATCTGCGTACATGTGAACTAAACTAGTTTTGACATATTCGTGAAGATCTGCCGTATAAATTGAGTATAAAATAGGTCCAAGTATAGAACCTTGGATAACACCTCTATTAACTTTTATAGCGCTAGACCTTGTAGGCCTGCCATTCATGCCAGAAACTTCTACTATTTGTAATCTATCTTTGAAATAACTAGAAAACCACTTACAAATGAGATCAGAAAAACCATAAAATTTCAATTTATCAAGAAGTAAATCTATATTGAGACATTCAAATGCTCTGCTGTAGTCTAATAGTATTAAAATTAAAGCCATATTATTATTAGATGCAGAAAGAATTTCATCAACAATGTGTAATAACGCTGTTGTGGAACTGTGTGACTTTCTAAAACCGGATTGGCATTTCGGAATAATGCAATGTTTTTCAAAATAGGAAGCAATTTGTTGATTTACCACCTTTTATAAAACCTTTGATAAAACAGGCAATATTCTAATTGGTCGTAAGTCTTTCACTGAGTCTACATTTTTCTTTTTCGGAAGAGCTTTAATAATTGTAGTTTTCCAAGATGTTGGGAAGTATCCCGTGCGTAATGAAGTATTTATTATATGTGTAATAGCAACTAACGAGTATGGTAAGGGTATGGTGAGGGTAAGTTTTACCATTTTGATAGAAATGTCATCAGTACCTACGGCATTAGAGACTATAGAATTAATTATTTTTAAGATGCTCTCGGCGGAAAGTTCTGTAAAATCATATCCAGAATAAATCGGTTTGTTATATTTATTTATAATGTTACTATTATGTGAAACGCTAGGTACCGAGTCAAGGAAAGCTTTAATTATTATATTTGGATCACATAGATAACCTGGAATTATGTTATTGTGAGTGCCTAAAAACTTTTTTAGTTCACCGTGCATTTTTTTCGTATTATTAATGAATTTATTAATTTTATTTGTGAAATAAAAAGATTTTTCTTTTTGAGTTACCTCAAATACAGCGTTTCTCAATTGTTTGTATGAATTTATATCACGATCAGAGTTCGTTTTTTAGCAATATTACAAGCATCCAACAAGTTACTGGTGGTAGAGTTTTGTGCAAGCTCGTCTGGGTAGGTACCACCCACTCATCAGATATTCTACCGCAAAACAGCAGTACTTGGTATTGTTGTATTCCGGTTTGAAGGGTGAGTGAGCCAGTGTAATTACAGGCACAAGGGACATAATATCTTAGTTCCCAAGGTTGGTGGCGCATTGGTGATGTAAGCGATGGTTAACATTTCTTACAATGCCAATGTTTGGTGACCACTTAGCATCAGGTGGCCCATATGCTCGTCCGCTTTCCTATTCTATAAAAAAAAAAATCCTCTCTGTCTATCATCATTGCTTTAATGGTATCTGTAATCCATGGGGAAGGGGGGTATTTGAAACGCTTAGTTTTCAAAGGAACAAAATGATTGAAAAAGCCAAGAATTAAAAAATTAAAACACTACCATAGCATCGACATGGTCATACTGTAATATCATATCCCAAGGTGTAACAGATGAAGCGAACTAGTATGTATCAAGATCAAAATTATTAAATGGTCTGTACTGAATAACTCTTGGAATTGGTTTATTTACTTCCAGAGGTATAATTGCCGTAATAAAAGCATGATCACTCAAATCATCGTTATATTGAACATTAATTTCACTTATATTTAAGCTATCATTACAGCAGATAACATCTATTAGAGAGCTAGATGTATTCGTGACTTGAGTAGATTTGTTAACTATTTGATTCAATTTATATTCCGCTATTAACGTTAAAAATTCATTTTGAGAAATACCATGCGAATTTAAATCAATGTTTATGTCAGCAGTTACAAATACGTATTCATATTTTGGTGTTAAAAATGATAGATTGTCATCTAGCGTAGATAAAAATGTGCTAAAACTAAATTTAGGAGGTCGGTAGATGACTCCTACAGCAGTCATGCATCTTTTAATCTTAATTTCAAACCACTGTTGCTCAAGTGCCGAAAAATTACTGGCAATACTTTTACTCTCAAATTTGAACGTATATATGCGCCTACTCCTCCTCCTCAAGATTGCGAACCTGATCGTGGTTCATAAAAAAAATTATAGCCAGGGATATTGAAATTTTTCAGCGTGACATTCTCAGATAGCCATGTTTCCGTGATAGAAATTATGTCTCGATCAAAATATTTTATAGTGTGTGATAATTCGTCTCTTCCTGTATTTAGTGATTGAGCATTCAGCACAGATAATTTTAACTTTGTAACTTTTCTACCAATCAATCAATATATATATATATATATATGAAATACCATAACTTTTCCTTCTTAAAATGTTTGCATGAAATATTTTCCTCATAAT
Organism: Nymphalis io; assembly: GCF_905147045.1. Classification (NCBI taxonomy): domain Eukaryota; kingdom Metazoa; phylum Arthropoda; class Insecta; order Lepidoptera; family Nymphalidae; genus Nymphalis; species Nymphalis io. Next base: position 4,407,152 of record NC_065915.1, on the reverse strand, counting down.
AATAATTGCATTATATTTTAATTGAATGATATCAATTTCGCAATTGTCTCTAAAATTACCAAAACAGGTGCCATTTGGGATTGATGTTTTCTAGTTTTTATCCTATATACACATTCTAAGTCACTGGGTAGAATCGACACTCCCGTGGTTTTCGCTATTAGACATACCGTATCAGCTAGGTTTTCATTAGGAGTTTGTGTAACACCGCATATCTCCAAGTTATTAATCGATCTTTTGGTCCCTTTTATTTATTTCATTTTGTAAGTTTTCATTTTGTAACATAAAATCAGATAATTTCCGTTCTATTTTTTCAATTCTTTGACCCTGATGTTCGACTTCTAAGACTTTTGTTTGTAATTCAAATAAATCATTTTTCATCTCCATGACACAAGATTGTAGCTTTTTGAATTCATTATCTTGTTCATTGAGTCTCGCATTTATTTCTGCGCGAAAGTATATTATTTCTGTTAATATTAAATTATTAAAATTTTTGTTATTCATATCTTCTTGACTACTTGACGTGGCTTGTGGTATAGGCGACTTATTACTATGCGATGAAGTGTTGATATCCTCATTACTCACACTTTGCACTCTTTTAGAACTTGTTTTGCAAGTTGAACACTTCCATGTAGATCTAGCGTTTTTCGAATCATTGTTAAAATGAACGCAATCGGAATGAAACAAATATTTACAACTATTGCACTTAATACGTTTTTGCCCAACTCCTATGTTGACCTCACATATCTCATCACATGCATTAACCATCTTTTGAAATAATTATTTTTAAAAATTATTGTGAAAATAAATGTGTTGCATATCGGGGTTTGAACTATCAACTTCTCGGATACAGTACCAGAGCCGTTACCAATGCGCCAAACGTTAGTTTGTAGACGACGGCGAAAATATGCAATACTGCTTACTGTTCTGTTACTTACGATGTTTACAGAGTACAGTAACTGTGATATTTATATTGTGATTTATGACGGTAGACAAATAATTATCTACACTGATCTCCGAACCACAAAAATATATGGATGTTATTTATAATGTTAATTCACAATTTTTAAAACTTTTTTATTAATGATTACGTGTTACACCTCACTCAACGTATATAACAGCCAATTTTTTATACTAAGTCATTAATTTGCTGGAAATATTTTTTTTATTCGAGGAGCACTAAACTTTTACTGCGTACGCTGTGGTGGCAGCACCCGCACTCTTAATTTAATCGGTGCTTGCCCTGGTTTGAACCCACAATCATCAGATAAGTGTCGCGTATTCTAACCACTACCGAAGGGAGTAATTCTAAGAACCAGATGAAAAGGAAATGAAACGAAAAGCCCTACTTGATGCAAAATTGCAAATACAGCATGCAGATATATATATATATATATATATATATTGGTGGTAGGGCTTTGTGCAAGCTCGTCTGGGTAGGTACCACCCACTCATCAGATATTCTACCGCAAAACAGCAGTACTTGGTATTGTTGTGTTCCGGTTTGAAGGGTGAGTGAGCCAGTGTAATTACAGGCACAAGGGACATAAAATCTTAGTCTCAAGGTTGGTGGCGCATTGGATATGTAAGCGATGGTTGACATTTCTTACAATGCCAATGTCTAAGAGCGTTGGTGACCACTTACCATCAGGTGGCCCATATGCTCGTCCGCCTTCCTATTCTATAAAAAAAAAAAAAAAAATTATAATATTTCCATTAATAATATTATTTGTAGATTTTATTTGTAAAAAAAGTAAAATTTTCTTACGAATTTAATTACATAAATCTAACAATAAATGTCAATTTATAGTGTTCAACATTTAAGCGAAAAAAACAAAAAATTAATGTAGTTTCTATGTTATCAATAAATATCTAATTAATTAATTAATTTTTCCAAGATGGCATGAGTGTCGATCGCTCAAGGTCGAAAAATACAATTGGCAAAGATGTACGGATTTATACCTGAATATTTTATACTATTTTCAGTTCATTGGTGGTAAATAAAAACAAATAATATTATAGAAAGACATATATTAAATACGTAAGCGATAAGTCTTAGCTTAGATAATGAATGAATTTTTTATGCACCGCACTTTAAACACACTTTAACACATGCTTTTCCTAATAGAAAATAAGTTTTTTTCAATCGCACTTTAAATACTTACTAGTTTTCTTAATAAACTACTTAAATATATTCTTTATCACTGTTTCATGACATATAAAATCCAGTATTTATATTTAATCGATGTCTTGTCTGAGAGTGCACAGAAAAAGTAACGTAATTTAAAAATAATGTCTTAACTTGACTATGACCAGTAAACAATATAAAAAAAAGATAAAATTTGTTCATAAGCATCACAAAAGTTTGAAAAAAATTATAAAATGTTTTGCGTAATGAAGTCAAAATAAGTTACAGTAAGAACATAATCTTTACATAACTATTGGGGAAAAACAATCTAAACAAAAAAAACCTATTTTTTTGAGAACTTACTATTTCATAAACATTTTTTCTCCAGTGTTAAATTTTATGTTAATTTATGTTGATTCATTCATATATTAATAGTAACAAGATATTGAGACTATTTACATTTAATATGATACGTCCAGATATATATTTTAAAGTGCGATACATAATAAGAGTTAAAATATAATATCCACTATCGTCGTTTCTTGTGAGTTTTAGTGGGCCCATTTACAAAGCAACATTCTACTGATATCGCTTGTCATCAGCTCCATCGAGAGCCTCGCGTGCACTCTATAGGAAAAATACAAAATTAAAAATTTCTGAGGTCAAGCTCAGCAGTACGTCATTTAGAGGCTGTTTTACTTCATTTTTTTTTTTTTTTTTTTTTTTTTTTTTTTTTTTATAGAATAGGAAGGAGGACGAGCATATGGGCCACCTGATGGTAAGTGGTCACCAAACGCCCTTAGACATTGGCATTGTAAGAAATGTCAACCATCGCTTATAGCCAATGCGCCACCAACCTTGGGAACTAAGATTTTATGTCCCTTGTGCCTGTAATTACACTGGCTCACTCACCCTTCAAACCGGAACACAACAATATCAAGTATTGCTGTTTTGCGGTAGAATATCTGATGAGTGGGTGGTACCTACCCAGACGAGCTTGCACAAAGCCCTACCACCAGTAAAGTTGGGGGTAGAATTTTAAGTTATACCTGTATATCTTCTTCCTGGGCTTCCTCATGTACATTGCTTACAAATAGGATCCAACCGTCCACAGACCTCTGTGGTCCTGGTGTGTTACCATCACCCTCTGGAGCAAGACTGTCATATCTAGAAACAAACACATATACATTTTAATATTACCATATTTTTAAATTAGATAAATTTGTATATAAATTAGATAAAGCTGAGATGGCCCAGTGGTAAGAACATGTGATAAATAAGAGTTATTTAGTTATTTTTTGTAACATGTTCATAATGTTCTAGGGCATTTTGTGAAAGTTTGTACACTTAACTACAGAGGTTTTGCTACAAAATCGCTTTGATATCTTATTGGTAATAGAAATCGCATTTAAATCAAAATGATACACAGACAATGAGGTTTTACAGATATGATATACATTCAAAGTATCAATTTATGTTTTTGTCAATTTAAATTTATATCTAATGTAAACTAATCTCGTTAATATAATACTTATCTTCTTTAAGATGTTTATATGACGTATTTAGTCCACCGCCACACTTTTTTCGTATGCTACACGAATGTGTTCCGAATCGTATCTATAGATCAGCGATACTCAACCTTTTCTTTATAGGGGCTGCAAACAAGTGTTAATCATGGTATCGCGGGCCGCAAACCTTTATCGCGTATATTTTAACATTTTTTTTATCATTTCATGACTTTTTAAACACTGCAGTGTCCGCAACAAGCAGTTGTTTAAGTCCAATTATTTAGGTGTTAATAAAAAGCTTTCAAGTTCAAAATATATCAAAATAAAGTAACATCCAAGTGGGCCAACCACAAAAGCCCGGCGGGCCGCAGGTTGAGTACGGCTGCTATATATGATAACGATCGACTAGCTAATATTAGTGTTGATAAACTAACTATATGGGCTTTTTTGTCGTTTGCACACATTGTATGTATACATAGGATACATCAGGATGGTCCATACAAGAACACAAAAAGTATGAATAAAATAATAGTGTCCTACTCAGGGGCGTAGCTTGCCCTTGACGGGCCCTGTATCAACATTTGGGTGGCCTTTCTTCCTACCTGCGGCGATGCCTTAATGGAAGGTAAAAAATTTCACAGAGAAACAAAAGTACACCTTTTCTATTGCATAAAGGTTCCATTTTTTTTTTTTAATTTGAAGTATTTTCAATGTTTAAATTATCGTGACACATAATTATATGACATCGTGATACATAATTATAATTTGTTTTCTTTTTTTATTTTGTTTTTCGCTATATTGTTCTATTGTTTGATTTCTATTACATATGAAGCGCTGAACCAATTTACCAATGGAATATAAAGTGACATTACCAGTATCGTCCCCATTATTATCATTATCATGTATATGCTCGTAAGTATATAACATTATTTATGTTGTAACATAATGAACACAAAGTAAAAACTCTATTATACGTCAATGAGTCCCTCAAATTTGACAATACTCGAGCCAATGGAACCTCGACGCTCGTGCTACGTGTTAATGCTCAGCCAACTAACGGTAACGGCCCGCAACGTAAACGTTGCTTACCTGGTGTATTGCTAAAACCGATTTACCTTTTTCCGTCATTGATTTATTTTCAAAAAGGAAGAAAGTTGTTTATATCACCCCTTAAGCAACATTTACTGGTAAATCAAACACTTAATACATATGCAATATATTTCAAGTAATTCTACTAAAAATATTTTATCAAGATATACCACGTAAAAATTACACCAATTGAAAACATAATAGATAACACTACATTAAGTGGACATCGTTTATCTGCGGGAGCAGTTAATCCGCATCCCCAGCATTGAAAGACCAAGCCATCATCTGGATGTTCTGATTTTTGATGACGCATGTACTCCGTGTGCCGACCACGCCTAACACAGACCGGACAGAGCAACTATGATATTGTTTTGGTAATTGACTAGTAAATGCAATACTGTCAATTTGATCTCAGGAAGAACTGATGCTGTTTAATATATGGCCTTGTCCTGCGGCAAAGAAAACACAAGGCCATAACTTAATTTTCACATATCTAGCTGACAGAACAGGTACTACTACAGACACAAAGTACTACACACACTTTGATCTTAGTCAAATGGCCGAGAAGCGAATTGGTTGACTTACTTTCCACATCGGAAGACAACTCCAAGTTAAGAATTTAGGAAGACGTCAACAGGGAGGGTGCCGGTATTGTGATTGACTTTGAAGAGATAACTGTTTATAACAAGAACGAGGTTTACAAGATCATGGCTCAAGGGCAGGAACGGGAGAAGGTTGCCTCAACTCTAATGAATGCTCAATCTAGCCCGCTCGCATAGTGTGTACACAATAGTCATTCATATTAAGGAAAACAGCTTGGAAGACTTCCCCTAGCTTCCTAGGCTGTTTTCCTCCTCAAAATTGCATATAAGCAAAGATTAAAGATAGAGAGAGAGAGAGGGCTTGGGAGTGCGTGGATCTGTTGACGCTTGGTAAAATTTACCTTTAGATTATTTTACAATCTTTCATCCGTTCAAAGCTTCCTGTAGGATTCGTCACGATTAAGACGAATTTTACAGGAAGCTTTGAAGCGATAGTCGATACTACAATGGTGTGGTCCCGCGAACCTGATTCACCGACAGAAAATCTAGCCAACGCGATGCAGAATTCGCTACGAAATGTAAAGCGCCATCTATGGAACGTCGTAATCATTGTGTGACGTGAGCGTAAGACGACCTAAAATATTATACGTCGGTAACACAGAGAAAAATTTTTTATTTATTTTATTTTATTTATTTATTTATTTTGAACAAATTATACATATCTTAAACAATAAATACGATAGAAACTACATTAGTATAAAACTGTGTCGTAGCTACTATCGCCTTCCAATTCGACAGCACATTTATTTATTATTTTTTCATTATAAACATAACATCAAATATCATTTAATTTAATAACACAATAACTAATAACAAAATATACTATATGAATGTATACATCTAAATACATATACTATAAGGAAGGGATGGGGTAGGAAGAAAGAATAGGTTAGGTCAATGTTATATTGATCGTTTTAGTAATGCTTTAGTTTCATCATAGCCCAAATTGAGAAGCCAATTGGTCATTTGAATTTTACACTGGTAAGTCGTAAGTGAGAAAATATTGTTCTTCTTATTTATTCTATTATATAAAATTGAGCTCAAATAATTTTATTGGTGACTTGCCATCGCTGATTTAAATGGAATGGTCTGGCAAACCCTATCACTTCTGCGTTTGTTAGATACAAACTTATTATAGGGAATATTTTTATGCTTCCGAAGAATTGTTTGCAGTATATACAGTTGACGCACTGTGAGAACTTTACAAGATTTATAGTTCAATTGTAGGGAAACGGATAGGCTAAGAGATCATAATTTTTAATAAAAGTCTTTGTGCTCTCTCTAATCGAAGTATATTGATCTTAGCAGCACCTCCCCACGCTGTAATACAGTAAGTGATATTAGATTGCGCAAGTGCGTAATATACAGTTTTTAAAGTCTGGAAACAAACAGATGCCCTAAGATATCTAAATACATACATTATTTTCCTTATACGTGAAATTACAGATTGAATGTGATCATTCCAATTTAGCCCCTCATCTATTGTTACTCCGAGATACTTAATGGTCTTAGTGCGAGAGATTTTATTACAGTTGCAAGGAACCTGGTATTCAGAACAATTATGAGCGACTACAGGAAATGACGTAGCCGGTAAAGTATAGCTGGAGCCAAATGTCATATAATGCGTTTTATCTATATTAAGAGTCAATAAGTTACAGGACAGCCAGTTCATTACGATAGCAAGGGCCAATTCTGCCTTATTTCGAGCATCTGACCAATTCTTACCATGGACTATTAGTGAGGTGTCGTCGGCATATGTTACGATTTTGCAGTTTGGTAATTTAAGCTTGCACAGATCATTAATGTAGGAATAAAGTCGGCCCTAGCACGCTGCCTTGAGGAACACCATTGAAAAGATCTTCCTCATCACTTACTTGATTATTTATAGAGACATATTGAGTCCGTTCGCTAAGATAACTTTCGAAGATACTTAAGGCAAATCCTCTGACACCAATTCTATCCAATTTCTGTAGTAATAAAGGTATAGAAACGGCGTCGAATGCTTTCGACAAGTTCAGAAAAATGCCAATGGTGTTCTTATTATATGCCAATGGTGTTCTTATAAATGTTTTGGACCGTGTCGTTAATCATACTCATTACGGCATCTTCCGTGGATCTGCTAGTTCTGAACCCGTATTGATTATTAGCCAATATGCCGAAATTGTTTAAATAAGAGATAAACCTACGATTAAGGATCTTTTCCAGTACTTTCGAAAAAGTGGTCAGGACCGAAATGGGTCTGTAGTTATTGACATTGTCCTTCGCTCCATTCTTATGAATAGGGTGGACGATGGCCTGTTTAAAGACCCTGGGGAAAACTCCTTTAGTCAGACAAAGATTAAAAATATGTGTAAGCAAAGGGGTAAAAATAGGTTCAGAAGTTTTCACAATAGATGTTGTAATGCCGTTAATATTAATGTTTATATCTCCAATGATTGCTGCAGTTTTAAAGCTCGATGAACTAAGTAAGACTTTATCAAGACTGTTAATAAATGAAGAAATGTTGTAGTAAGAAGGGGAGCGGTAAATGGCTACTAGAGCAATATCAGAACGAAATTTTAAAACTAGACAGTTAGCTTCCGCAAAAAGAAACTCCTCAACACGACAATCTAAACCGCTTCTGAAGTATGCAACGACGCCATCATTGTGGTTACTGTACTATGACTTAAAAGAACTGAATTCTGGTAACGTAGGTAAGACTGAGACATTTCTTAACCAACATTCAGATAGAAAAAGCCTGCGACAACCTGGTTGTTCAATCTATTTAGCAAAACCAAGAGTCTATCGAAATTGCAGTTTAAGCTTCTTATGTTAACATGAAAAACCTTTAGCCCCGTTTTGCATTTCAAAAATTGCCACACTGCTCAGGACAAGATATTATGAATTCTGAAGCTGTTATAGCTTCAATATTTTCGTTAATTAAGTTTATATCATTCATAAAGAAATATTATTGAATTTAACAATGGTACGATTTACAGTAGTTCTAGGGACAGAGATTCGATTCTTTTTTTGTTTTTCTTTTTTTATCTTGGCTTTACTAACACTAAATATTTTGGAATATTATCAGCAAATGAAAGATTTGATAAGACTGAAAAAAGGAAAATAAGGTAAGGATGTTTTTTTTTTAATAATAATATCCGGGGACATTTTTCAAACACATTTTCAGCCATCTGATCCCAAATTAAGCTTGTACAAAGCTTGTGCTATGGAAACCTATGCTATGTTTTGTGATGGATATATATGTATAAATATAAGGATTATAATATTGATCTAAATGATTATAAAAAATTAACAACATAGAAATGTAGGAATAGGAGCTAAGATTAAATATGAAAAAATCATTCCTTAATATAAAAAGCTTACGAAGAACAAGTAGCATGCATCTACAGCAAATAGCGACGTTTGTGACACCTAGTCATTTCTTCAATTTTAAGGAATCTAGGTCTAATTCTTTTTTTATGTGAATTAGCTGGTCACCTTCTTTCTTACGAAGAAATATTTTGCCATTGGACGTCCAGCAATACGATACGATACGGCGTACTCATAAGATTTGGCAAAATCACGACTGAGATAAAACAACCTCTTCATTTTAGAAGAAAGACTTTCCGAGATAAAAATCGGTTTGGAGGGGCCATTTATTCCGAGTTTTACTGTTGTTATTACATTTTTTTTTCTGCTCGGCTCGATTTCTTATACATTCTGATAATCTTCTCTTTCATCATATATTTTTAATTATAATTGAAACTAAATAAAAAAAAGTTTTATAGATTCAAAACAGGTGTATTATATATGTTGCTATTTTATAGTTGATTATTTCGTTTTCATTTAAATAAAAAGCGTAATGCTTTGATTTAATTACTGATTATAAAAGAAACCTGAATATGTAGTGAGAAAATATAAAGTTACTTGGTTGTAGAGCTTTGTGCAAGCCCGTCTCGATAGGTACCACCCACTCATATTATATTCTAAGGCCAAACATAAATATTTGGTATTTTGGTGTTTCGGCTTAATCCCTTTAAGCATAAGACATAAGAATTATATTCACATTAGTGTTTAAAATAAAAAAATGCTGTATTATTATAATTATTTATCAGTCGCGCGAAGACGCTTGCTGATTGTAGACGCGTTATTGTCGGATTGCAAAACCGGTTTAATCACCACTGCGCTTGACACCGCGTCGTAACGTTGTTTATTTACAATGTTGAGTGTTTTGTTCGAGTATAATAGATAAATATGACTACTAATGGATCCAATATACAGGTTGAGACGGAACATATAATGCAAAGTGGTAGGAGTGATAACTTTGAGTGTTCAGGGGAAGATGGAGAGATTAGGAACCGTGAGATGCATGACAACGATAGAAGACCAAATAAAAGAAACAGGGAGGCTAATAGAGAAGAAGTTTGGTTTATCGTACAGAGGAAAGGTAAAAGGTTTGCTCGTGACGGGGACTTTAATGATTCGGAAAGAATACCAGAGGACCAGATTGAAGTTTGCATTACATCCACTGAACCAATTCCAAAACAATTTAAACTGGCTAAGATTTTGAAATCAGAGAACATACAGAATGTTGTTCGTGTTAAATACATAAAAACATTTAAAGTGTTGATTCAGTTTGATAAAGAAGATAGTGCTGAGAAATTAATAATTAACAAATTCTTTAATGAAAATAGATATAGGACATATAAAACTATGGAAATAAATCATACGTATGGAGTGATAAAAGCCATAGATTTAGACCGTACTGATGAAGAAATTTTAGAAAGTTTATATAGTAGTATACCAATTATGGGAGTAAAGAGGTTAAAACGCAGAAATAGTTCGGATGGAAGATGGGAGAATAGTGAGGCTATGAGAATATGTTTTAAAGGGTCATCGTTACCATCAAAAATTAAGATGTTCGACACCACAGTAATAGTAACACCCTTTGTATTCCCTGTTACACAATGTTCTCGATGCTGGAGATACGGACATACGATCAAAATTTGTCCATCTAACAAAGTTGTTTGCCCGAAATGTGGTGACAACCATCAAAATTGTGAGCAATCTTCATTTATTTGTAATCACATGGCTATGACCAGAATATGCCCCATTTATATTAAAGAAAAACGAGTTCGAGAGCTAATAGCAGAATTTAATTGTACATACAAAAAGGCACTAACTATTTATGTTCCACCCAGTCCCCCTCCAGCACCTGTTATTTCACGTCAAGCATTTCCAACAATTAATAAAGCTAACGATTCGTCTACAGTTAATGGTTTAAAAGAATCTATCTATATCGGGTTAAAGAGTCACCTAAGTAAATTGGACAAAGTACAAAATCAGTCAATGCGAGTTATTGGCGGCTTTATCAGAACCACACCAATACATGTCATGGAGAGTGAATTGTATATACGACCTCTAAATATCCGAAGGAAATATCTTGCCGTTAAGTTTGTGCTAACGTCTAGGTCTGTCGAAAATAACGTAACTGTAAATGTTTTAAAAGATCTAAACGATACGTGTAGTAATTATTACTGGAGAAATAAAAACTTCCTCTGCTCGTTACAGTCTACAGAAATTTATGCCATTATTTTGTTATATCAAATAAAAAATTACTATGTCATTCTCTCCATACATGGGTCAGTGGTATAGACTTATCTAATAATATATTTTCAGTAGTAGAAGGAATAGCGATGTCAAAAACACTGTGTAAGAAATCAGACATGTTAATTAGCTATCTGACACTTCTAGATAACAAATATAAGTCGTTTTACAAAATTTTTACCGACGGATCTAAGGATACATTTGGTTCAGGTACAGCAATCTTTGACCCTCAGGCAGATATAAGAATTAAATTTAAAATTAAGGCATATCTATAATGCATAGTGAGCTGATTGCAATTTCAGAATCATTATCATATGCGTCATCTTGTGCCGGAAGTCAGGTTGTTATACTGTCTGATTCAAAGAGCGCCCTTTTTCATTTGGCTCGGTTAACCTCGACCTTTCGAGGATACCCGGTAGCCTATGATATTTTAGAGTCCATATGCAATAGACAAAGTGCAAGTAAAACAATAATTATCCAGTAGATACCTTTACATATTGGAATCATGGGCAACGGGGAAACTGACAAAGCAGCAAAACAAGCTATTCATGACGGAATTTCTTATCAGTGCATACCTTTACATAGTGAAATTTTAAATAAATTTCACTATGTAAAGGTATATATATATTATCACCGATTGATGGACTGTGCGCTGAATGCGTCATTCCGGCCCCGTTTATTAATATCATATAATGTGGGTATATGTAATAGTTAGCTTGCGGTACCATCATCAAACGAATCTAAGCTATTATTGAAAATGTATATATAGAATACTTGCTCATTTTCGATAATACCTTATATAGAAAAGAAAAGATTATGGATGTATTATATTATTGAAGTAATGTTAAGTTAATTAGGTGTTAAGTTGTTTTGATTAAGTATAATTATTATGTGTTTTGCTTGTACGGGGGTGACATAGTCAATCTGATGACTAAACTCCCAGGTAAAATAAAGGAAAAAAAATTATTTATATATTATATATCATAATTATGTTTAGAAATTGGGTAGGAAGATATTGTATACACAATTTCATACGTAACATTGTTTCTTTCAGTGCACGGCACAAAATAAATTATAAACACAAATAGGCAAAGATTATTCCTGAATATTTTATACTGTTTTCAGCTCATTGGTGGTAAATAAAAACAAATAATATTATAGAAAGACATATATTAAATACATAAGCGATAAGTCTTAGCATAGATAATGAATTAACTATGCACCGCACTTTAAACACACTTTAACACATGCTTTTCCTAATTGAAAATAAGTTTTTTTCAATCGCACTTTAAATACTTACTAGTTTTCTTAATAAACTACTTAAATATATTCTTTATCACTGTTTCATTACTTATAAAATCCAGTATTTATATTTAATCGATGTTTTGTCTGAGAGTGCACAGAAAAAGTAACGTAATTTAAAAATATTGTCTTAACTTGACTATGACCAGTAAACAATATAAGAAAAAGATAAAATTTGTTCATAAGCGTCACAAAACTCAACAGTTTGAAAAAAAAAATTATAAAATGTTTTGCGTAATGAAGTCAAAATAAGTTACAGTAAGAACATAATCTTTTATTAACTTTATTTAAAATATAAAAACTATTGAGGAAAAACAATCTTAACAAAAAAAAACCTATTTTTTTGACAACTTACTATTTCATAAACATCTTTTCTCCAGTGTTAAATTTTGTGTAAATTTATGTTGATTCATTCATATATTAATAGTAACAAGATATTGTGACTATTTACATTTAATATGATACGTCTTAACTATCTAACTTACTATTTTTTTTTTTATTCTAGAAAAAGGAAAATATTTCATATTGAATAAAAAATGAAAATAAAATAGTAATAAAATATTAAAAATGTTTAAACAAATAGAGATATGTTTTAATAAATTACAATCAAAGTAACAATTAAATATTGAAGTTTAGTTACACACATTTGTCCAGACATATTGCGTCTTTTTCATAGATAGAAGCCATTGCTTGCATTGTGCCTTAAACTTATTTTGAGATGTACTGTTCTTAATCGGAAGTGGGATATCGTTCCAACACTTAGAAGCAGCGAAACGAAAGCTATCTCTAAATGCTTGCAAATGTGGTCTAGGCAGTACTAGTCGCGGAACTCGGCTCAATCTACAATTGGATTCATTTGTTTCAGACCATTTAAGTTTATCCGCCAAATAATTGGGAATTTTGTGATATTTTAAGGTGAAACTGATATTATTTACTTTAAGTGTACGGCGATTTTTCATATTTAATATATTCTTGGAATTTAAATAAGGTGTAATATGCGAATATCGAGTTATATTGTAACAAAATCTTAGACAAGAATTTTGTATCCTCTGTATTTTCCTTTCAGTCTTTTTATAAAGGCAGGGGCCATAAAGGACATCACAGTAGTCCAACTGAGATAGAACCAAGGATTCTACAAGTTTAGATCGCGCTGATTTACTCAAAAATGGTCTAAACTTATAAATCATTTGAAAGGAATGACCATCTTTAAAAATCCTATGACACATTTGATCAAGCGAAACCATTTGTTGCCTAGTACCAAAAATTATGTAAGTACATTTTTGTGGATTTAATGACAGGTCATGATTCTTCGACCAACTAAAAATTTGAGAAAGATCATCATTAACATTTTGGATAGTTTTATCATTATTTATATAGTATATAGATTGATGTTCAATAATAACTGTGTATCATCTGCGTACATGTGAACTAAACTAGTTTTGACATATTCGTGAAGATCTGCCGTATAAATTGAGTATAAAATAGGTCCAAGTATAGAACCTTGGATAACACCTCTATTAACTTTTATAGCGCTAGACCTTGTAGGCCTGCCATTCATGCCAGAAACTTCTACTATTTGTAATCTATCTTTGAAATAACTAGAAAACCACTTACAAATGAGATCAGAAAAACCATAAAATTTCAATTTATCAAGAAGTAAATCTATATTGAGACATTCAAATGCTCTGCTGTAGTCTAATAGTATTAAAATGAAAGCCATATTATTATTAGATGCAGAAAGAATTTCATCAACAATGTGTAATAACGCTGTTGTGGAACTGTGTGACTTTCTAAAACCGGATTGGCATTTCGGAATAATGCAATGTTTTTCAAAATAGGAAGCAATTTGTTGATTTACCACCTTTTATAAAACCTTTGATAAAACAGGCAATATTCTAATTGGTCGTAAGTCTTTCACTGAGTCTACATTTTTCTTTTTCGGAAGAGCTTTAATAATTGTAGTTTTCCAAGATGTTGGGAAGTATCCCGTGCGTAATGAAGTATTTATTATATGTGTAATAGCAACTAACGAGTATGGTAAGGGTATGGTGAGGGTAAGTTTTACCATTTTGATAGAAATGTCATCAGTACCTACGGCATTAGAGACTATAGAATTAATTATTTTTAAGATGTTCTCGGCGGAAAGTTCTGTAAAATCACATATAGAATAAATCGGTTTGTTATATTTATTTATAATGTTACTATTATGTGAAACGCTAGGTACCGAGTCAAGGAATGCTTTATTTATTATATTTGGATCACATAGATAACCTGGAATTATGTTATTGTGAGTGCCTAAAAACTTTTTAAGTTCACCGTGCATTTTTTTCGGATTGTTGATGAATTTATTAATTTTATTTGTGACATAAAAAGATTTTTCTTTTTGAGTTACCTCAAATACAGCGTTTCTCAATTGTTTTTATGTTTTTTATTATAGTTTGTATGAATTTATATCACGATCAGAGTTCGTTTTTTTAGCAATATTACAAGCATCCACTCTGTCTGTCATCATTGCTTTAATGGTATCTGTAATCCATGGGGAAGGGGGGTATTTGAAACGCTTAGTTTTCAAAGGAACAAAATGATTGAAAAGGCCAAGAATTAAAAAATTAAAACACTACCATAGCATCGACATGGTCATACTGTAATATCATATCCCAAGGTGTAATAGATGAAGCGAACTGGTTTTTTTTTTTTTTTATAGAATAGGAAGGTGGACGAGCATATGGGCCACCTGATGGTAAGTGGTCACCAAACGCTCTTAGACATTGGCATTGTAAGAAATGTCAACCATCGCTTATAGCCAATGCGCCACCAACCTTGGGAACTAAGATTTTATGTCCCTTGTGCCTGTAATTACACTGGCTCACTCACCCTTCAAACCGGAACACAACAATATCAAGTATTGCTGTTTTGCGGTAGAATATCTGATGAGTGGGTGGTACCTACCCAGACGAGCTTGCACAAAGCCCTACCACCAGTTGAATCATGGTATGTATCAAGATCAAAATTATTAAATGGTCTGTACTGAATAACTCTTGGAATTGGTTTATTTACTTCCAGAGGTATAATTGCCGTAATAAAAACATGATCACTCAAATCATCGTTATATTGAACATTAATTTCACTTATATTTAAGCTATCATTACAGCAGATAACATCTATTAGGGAGCTAGATGTATTCGTGACTTGAGTAGATTTGTTAACTATTTGATTCAATTTATATTCCGCTATTAACGTTAAAAATTCATTTTGAGAAATACCATGCGAATTTAAATCAATGTTTATGTCAGCAGTTACAAATACGTATTCATATTTTGGTGTTAAAAATGATAGATTGTCATCTAGCGTAGATAAAAATGTGCTAAAACTAAATTTAGGAGGTCGGTAGATGACTCCTACAGCAGTCATGCATCTTTTAATCTTAATTTCAAACCACTGTTGCTCAAGTGCCGAAAAATTACTGGCAATAATTTTACTCTCAAATTTGAACGTATATATGCGCCTACTCCTCCTCCTCTAGATTGCGAACCTGATCGTGGTTCATGAAAAAAATTATAGCCAGGGATATTGAAAGTTTTCAGCGTGACATTCTCAGATAGCCATGTTTCCGTGATAGAAATTATGTCTCGATCAAAATATTTTATAGTATGTGATAATTCGTCTCTTCGTGTATTTAGTGATTGAGCATTCAGCACAGATAATTTTAACTTTGTAACTTTTCTACCCTTTTTATAGAATTAAGCATATATATATATATATATATATATATATAAAATACCATAACTTTTCCTTCTTAAAATGTTCGCATGAAATATTTTTCTCATAATAATAATTGCATTATATTTTAATTGAACGATATCAATTTCGCAATTGTCTCTAAAATTACCAAAACAGGTGCCATTTGGGATTGATGTTTTCTGGTTTTTATCCTATATACACATTCTAAGTCACTGGGTAGAATCGACACTCCCGTGGTTTTCGCTATTAGACATACCGTATCAGCTAGGTTTTCTTTAAGAGTTTGTGTAACACCGCATATCTCCAAGTTATTAATCGATCTTTTGGTCCCTTTTATTTATTTCATTTTGTAAGTTTTCATTTTGTAACATAAAATCAGATAATTTCCGTTCTATTTTTTCAATTCTTTGACCCTGATGTTCGACTTCTAAGACTTTTGTTTGTAATTCAAATAAATCATTTTTCATCTCCATGACACAAGATTGTAGCTTTTTGAATTCATTATCTTGTTCATTGAATCTCGCATTTATTTCTGCGCGAAAGTTTATTATTTCTGTTAATATTAAATTATTAAAGTTTTTGTTTGTCATATCTTCTTGACTACTTGACGTAGCTTGTAGTATAGGCGACTTGTTACTATGCGATGAAGTGTTGATATCCTTATTAGTCACACTTTGTGCTCTTTTAGAACTTGTTTTGCAAGTTGAACACTTCCATGTAGATCTAGCGTTTTTCGAATCATTGTTAAAATGAACGCAATCGGAATGAAACAAATAGTTACAACTATTGCACTTAATACGTTTTTGCCCAACTCCTATGTTGACCTCACATATCTCATCACATGCATTAACCATCTTTTGAAATAATTATTTTTAAAAATTATTGTGAAAATAAATGTGTTGTATATCGGGGTTTGAACCATCAACTTCTCGGATACAATACCAGAGCCGTTACCAATGCGCCAAACGTTAGCTAGTAGACGACGGTGAAAATATGCAATATTGTTTACTGTTCTGTTACTTATGATGTTTACAGAGTACAGTAACTGTGATATTTATATTGTGATTTATGACGGTAGACAAATAATTATCTACACTGATCTCCGAACCACAAAAATATATGGATGTTATTTATAATGTTAATTCACAATTTTTAAAACTTTTTTTATTAATGATTTAGTGTTACACCTCACTCAACATATATAACAGCCAATTTTTTATACTAAGTCACTAATTTGCTGGAAATTTTTTTTTATTCGAGGAGCACTAAACTTTTACTGCGTACGCTGTGGTGGCAGCACCCGCTATTTTAATTTAATCGGTGCTTGCCCTGGTTTGAACCCACAATCACCGAAGGGTAAGTAATTCTAAGAACCAGATGAAAAGGAAATGAAACGAAAAGCCCTACTTGATGCAAAATTGCAAATACAGCATGCAGAAATATATATATATATATATATATATATATATATATATATATATATATATATATATTTCAATTATAATATTTGTAGATTTTATTTGTAAAAAAAGTAAAATTTTCTTACGAATTTAATTACATAAGTCTAACAATAAATGTCAATTTATAGTGTTTAACATTTTAGCGAATTAAACAAAAAATAATGTAGTTTCTATGTTATCAATAAATATCTAATTAATTAATTAATTTTTCCAAGATGGCATGAGCGGCGATCGCTCAAGGTCGAAAAATACAATTGGCAAAGATGTACGGATTTATTCCTGAATATTTTATACTATTTTCAGTTCATTGGTGGTAAATAAAAACAAATAATATTATAGAAAGACATATATTAAATACATAAGCGATAAGTCTTAGCTTAGATAATGAATTAACTATGCACCGCACTTTAAACACACTTTAACACATGCTTTTCCTAATAGAAAATAAGTTTTTTTCAATCGCACTTTAAATACTTACTAGTTTTCTTAATAAACTACTTAAATATATTCTTTATCACTGTTTCATGACTTATAAAATCCAGTATTTATATTTAATCGATGTTTTGTCTGAGAGTGCACAGAAAAAGTAACGTAATTTAAAAATAATGTCTTGACTATGAAAAGTAAACAATATAAAAAAAAAGATAAAATTTGTTCATAAGAATCACAAAAATCAACAGTTTGAAAAAAATTATAAAATGTTTTGCGTAATAAAGTCAAAATAAGTTACAGTAAGAACATAATCTTTTATTAACTTTATTTAAAATATAAAAACTATTGAGGAAAAACAATCTGAACAAGAAAAACCTATTTTTTTGACAACTTACTATTTCATAAACATCTTTTCTCCAGTGTTAAATTTTATGTTAATTTATGTTGATTCATTCATATATTAATAGTAACAAGATATTGAGACTATTTACATTTAATATGATACGTCCAGATATATATTTTAAAGTGCGATACATAATAAGAGTTATAATATAATATCGACTATCGTCGTTTCTTGTGAGTTTTTGCTTGTCCGAGAATATCAGCTCCATCGAGAGCCTCGCGTGTACTCTATAGGAAAAATACAAAATTAAAAATTTCTGAGGTCAAGCTCAGCAGTACGTCATTTAGAGGCTGTTTTACTTCATATAGTTGTGGGTAGAATTTTAAGTTGTACCTGTATATCTTCTTCCTGGGCTTCCTCATGTACATTGCTTACAAATAGGATCCAACCTTCCACAGACCTCTGTGGTCCTGGTGTGTTACCATCACCCTCTGGCGCAAGCTGTCATATCTAGAAACAAACACATATACATTTTAATATTACCATATTTTTAAATTAGATAAATTTGTATATAAATTAGATAAAGCTGAGATGGCCCAGTGGTAAGAACATGTGATAAATAAGAGTTATTTAGTTATTTTTTTGTAACATGTTCATAATGTTCTAGGGCATTTTGTGAAAGTTTGTACACTTAACTACAGAGGTTTTGCTACAAAATCGCTTTGATATCTTATTGGTAATAGAAATCGCATTTAAATCAAAATGATACACAGACAATGAGGTTTTACAGATATGATATACATTCAAAGTATCAATTTATGTTTTTGTCAATTTAAATTTATATCTAATGTAAACTAATCTCGTTAATATAATACTTATCTTCTTTAAGATGTTTATATGACGTATTTAGTCCACCGCCACACTTTTTTCGTAAACAAAAAAAGAAAAGAATCGAAACGATTACAGACGGTGTCGTGTGATTGACTATTTAAAAGACGCTAGATTACATGTATTGTTTTAATCTAGGAGTGCTTGCCTTTATTACTTTAATAAATACAAAATCAGCCACAGTTGTTGTCGTCAACGATTCGCGAGTATAACTGAATGAAGGTAGCGCCTTGTAAATGTCAATTAGGTTGGTACTCTCTCACTGGTTTACTTACTTCCAAATAGCAATACTTTGTATTGTTGTATTTTAATTGGAACGGTGAATGAGCTAGTATAATTAATACATTAATACAGAACCACTGTTGCTTTATAAATTTGTTTATGTCTTTACGTAACACATTCGTCTGTCTACCTTTTTAAAGATAATTTAAAAATAAACGGTAAAAGCCAAGACAGATTACACGAACGTATGGCCGATGTCGTCATGCCGTCAAACGCGAGGCGTTTATGAATAAGAATTACGGGAAGATATTATTGACGGTGTCGTGTCGGGCCGCAAACCTTTATCGCGTATATTTTAACATTTTTTTATCATTTCATGACTTATTAAACACTGCAGTGTCCGCAACAAGAAGTTGTTTAAGTCAAATTATTTAGGTGTTAATAAAAACCTTTCAAGTTCAAAATAGATCAAAATAAAGTAACATCCAAGTGGGCCAACCACAAAAGCCCGGCGGGCCGCAGGTTGAGTACGGCAGCTATATATGATAACGATCGACTAGCTAATATTAGTGTTGATAAACTAACTATATGGGCTTTTTTGTCGTTTGCACACATTGTATGTGTACATAGGATACAATATGGTCCATACAAGAACACAAAAAGTATGAATAAAATAATAGTGTCCTACTCAGGGGCGTAGCTTGCCCTTGATGGGCCCTGTATCAACATTTGGGTGGCCTCCCTTCCTAACTGCGGCGATGCCTTAATGGAAGGTAAAAAATTTCACAGAGAAACAAAAGTACACCTTTTCTATTGCATAATGGTTCAATTGTTTTTTTTTTAATTTGAAGTATTTTCAATGTTTAAATTATTATTGACATCGTGATACATTATTATAATTTGTTTTCTTTTTTTATTTCGTTTTTCGCTATATTGTTCTATTGTTTTATTTCTATTACATATGAAGCGCTGAACCAATTTAACAATGGAATATAAAGTGACATTACCAGTATCGTCCCCATTATTATCAATATCATGTATATGCTTGTAAGTATATAACATTATTTATGTTGTAACATAATTAACACAAAGTAAACACTCTATAATACGTCAATGAGTCCCTCAAATTTGACAATACTCGAGCCAATGGAACCTCGGCGCTCGTGCTACGTGTTAATGCTCAGCCAACTAACGGTAACGGCCCGTAACGTAAACGTTGCTTACCTGGTGTATTGCTAACACCGATTTATCTTTTTCCGTCATTGATTTATTTTCAAAAAGGAAAACAGTTGTTTATATCACCCCTTAAGCAACATTTACTGCTAAATCTAACACTTAATACATATGCAATATATTTCAAGTAATGCTACTAAAAATATTTTATCAAGGTATACCACGTAAAAATTACATCAATTGAAGTAAATAATAGATAACACTACATTAAGTGGATATCGTTTATCAGGGGGAGCAGTTAATCCGCATCCCCAGCATTGAAAGACCAAGCCATCATCTGGATGTTCTGATTTTTGATGACGCATGTACTCCGTGTGCCAACCACACCTAACACAGACCGGACAAAGCAACTGCTCGTCTACTCGCATTGACAAGAGGATGCTAAAATCTCCCTCCCCAAAAAGTTCACGTTGACGTCCTTCACGTTGTGGTTCCTCCGCTATATGGCCAGACCAAAGTGTAGTAAAAAAAGTGAACACAATTATTGCTATTATATTGTTTTGGTAATTGACTAGTAAATGCAATACTGTCAATTTGATCTCAGGAAGAACTGATGCTGTTTAATATATGGCCTTGTCCTGCGGCAAAGAAAACACAAGTCCATAACTTAATTTTCACATATCTAGCTGACAGAACAGGTACTACTACAGACACAAAGTACTACACACACTTTGATCTTAGTCAAATGGCCGAGAAGCGAATTGGTTGACTTACTTTCCACATCGGAAGACAACTCCAAGTTAAGAATTTAGGAAGACGTCAACAGGGAGGGTGCCGGTATTGTGATTGACTTTGAAGAGATAACTGTTTATAACAAGAACGAGGTTTACAAGATCATGGCTCAAGGGCAGGAACGGGAGAAGGTTGCCTCAACTCTAATGAATGCTCAATCTAGCCCGCTCGCATAGTGTGTACACAATAGTCATTCATATTAAGGAAAACAGCTTGGAAGACTTCCCCTAGCTTCCTAGGCTGTTTTCCTCCTCAAAATTGCATATAAGCAAAGATTAAAGATAGAGAGAGAGAGAGGGCTTGGGAGTGCGTGGATCTGTTGACGCTTGGTAAAATTTACCTTTAGATTATTTTACAATCTTTCATCCGTTCAAAGCTTCCTGTAGGATTCGTCACGATTAAGACGAATTTTACAGGAAGCTTTGAAGCGATAGTCGATACTACATTGGTGTGGTCCCGCGAACCTGATTCACCGACAGAAAATCTAGCCAACGCGATGCAGAATTCGCTACGAAATGTAAAGCGCCATCTATGGAACGTCGTAATCATTGTGTGACGTGAGCGTAAGGCGATCTAAAATATTGTACGTCGGTAACACAGATAAACTATTATAATTGAAAGTAAATAAAAAAAAAGTTTTATAGATTCAAAACAGGTGTATTATATATGTTGCTATTTTATAGTTGATTATTACGTTTTCATTTAAATAAAAAGCGTAATGCTTTGATTTAATTACTGATTATAAAAGAAACCTGAATATGTAGTGAGAAAATATAAAGTTACTTGGTTGTAGAGCTTTGTGCAAGCCCGTCTCGATAGGTACCACCCACTCATATTATATTCTAAGGCCAAACTAAATAAAATAAATATTTGTATTTTGGTGTTTCGGCTTAAAGGGACAGACATAAGAATTATATTCACATTAGTGTTTAAAATAAAAAAATGCTGTATTATTATAATTATTTATCAGTCGCGCGAAGACGCTTGCTGATTGTAGACGCGTTATTGTCGGATTGCAAAACCGGTTTAATCACCACTGCGCTTGACACCGCGTCGTAACGTTGTTTACAATGTTGAGTGTTTTGTTCGAGTATAATAGATAAATATGACTACTAATGGATCCAATATTATAATATGGATAATTGAGACGGAACATATAATGCAAATTGATAGGAGTGATAACTTTGAGTATTCAGGGGAAGATGGAGAGATTAGGAACCGTGAGATGCATGACAACGATAGAAGACCAAATAAAAGAAACAGGGAGGCTAATAGAGAAGAAGTTTGGTTTACCGTACAGAGGAAAGGTAAAAGATTTGCTCGTGACGGGGACTTTAATGACTGGGAAAGAATACCAGAGGACCAGATTGAAGTTTGCATTACATCCACTGAACCAATTCCAAAACAATTTAAACTGGCTAAGATTTTGAAATCAGAGAACATACAGAATGTTGTTCGTGTTAAATACATAAACTCATTTAAAGTGTTGATTCAGTTTGACAAAGAAGATAGTGCTGAGGAATTAATAATTAACAAATTCTTTAATGAAAATGGATATAGGACATATAAAACTATGGAAATAAATCATGCGTATGGAGTGATAAAAGACATAGATTTAGACCGTACTGATGAAGAAATTTTAGAAAGTATTTATTTTTAGAAAGTATTATAGTAGTATACCAATTATGGGAGTAAAGAGGTTAAAACGCAGAAATAACTCGGATGGAAGATGGGAGAATAGTGAGGCTATGAGAATATGTTTTAAAGGGTCATCGTTACCATCAGAAATTAAAATGTTCGACACCACAGTAATAGTAACAGCCTATGTATTCCCTGTTACGCAATGTTCTCGATGCTGTAGATACGGACATACGATCAAAATTTATCCATCTAACAAAATTGTTTGCCCGAAATGTGGTGACAACCATCAAAATTGTGAGCAATCTTCATTTATTTGTAATAACTGTGGCGGTAATCACATGGCTATGACCAGAATATGCCCCATTTATATTAAAGAAAAACGAGTTCGAGAGCTAATGGCAGAATTTAATTGCACATACAAAAAGACACTAACTATTTATGTTCCACCCAGCCCCCCTCCAGCACCTGTTATTTCACGTCAAGCATTTCCAACGATTAATAAAGCTAACGATTCGTCTACAGTTAATGGTTTAAAAGAATCTACCGTAGATGAAAATCTCACAAGGTCATACGCTGAAGTCACCAAAAACAAAATTAAAAAACCAAAAAAGAAAAAACTAAGGAAGGCCGGAAAAGCAAACGTCGAAAACGATGATAATATAGAAATAATGGAATTTAACAATTTGGAGACAGTGGAAGATAGATGTTCGGAAACAGAAACAGTACGCAGTGAAGAACAAGAATATGGAAAAAAAGGGAATACATACAAAGATGAGCGAGGATTTGTTGAATGGAAATCAGTACTAAAAATGCTAAAAGATAAAATATTAAATAGGGGCTTGACGTGGGAATAAAAGATTAAAGAATGCTTAAGTATAATTTATGAAGCTGTATTATCGACTATAATGAGATTAATATCATATTGGCCATGTTTTAAATTCTTAAGCCAATATGGATAGGAACAATGTTCCACAATCTATAAACATACTCCAATGGAATGCTCAAAGTCTACGACCAAAGATACCAGAATTCGAACTAATATTAAATCAGGAAAAAATCCATATTGCCTTAATCAGTGAGACTTGGTTAGATCCGGACAGCTATTGTCATTTAAGTGGTTATAATATTTTTAGATCAGATCGCAGAGACGGATTTGGAGGTGTAGCTATAATAACGCATTGGTCTATATAAGCTCAACAAAAATATTTGAATATTTCGAACTCAGGAATTGAATATACATATGTTAAAATATTTAATTGCGGTGACACTGAAAATATAGTATCTATATATTGCCCCCCAACAGTTAACACCTCTTTTCAAGACGGAATGGATTTTTTTCTAAGTTTAATAACAAGACTATAATTGCAGGAGATTTTAATGGGCATCATCGTAATTGGTCCAGGAAACATGATACACGATGCTGTCAGATTTTTGATGCACTATTAGAGAGTAATTGTATTTCTCTAAATAATGGCAGTGACACTCGCATAAAAATAGTCAATGGTCTGGTTCAGAGAACAACTCCTGATATACCATTAGTATCTGAAGACATAGCTATTAAATTAACGTGGAATGTTTTGAATGAAAGCCTAGGAAGTGACCATTTAATGATAAAGATTAAACTAGATAAAAAACTTAGGCTACACAGTTAGGAAGCGAAGATATTTTATAAAAGCAAATTGGACATTATATAGAGAAGTCATCAAAAAGCCCCTTCTTGAGTATTCAATTCCTAGCAACAATCAACTTGCATATAACAAGTTCATAGCCATAGTCAATGCAGCTGCAGAAGAGGCACTCAGAATGTTATAGATAACGAAATTGCAGTAAGTTTACTACGAAGTTTAGCACCAGATTTACAGTATCACCGAATCGCCCAATATTTAAGTCCGATAATGTGAAGCTTAAAACTCCGATTACGGTACAGGAGTTAAATAATTGTTTAAAACGATCAGATACAGCACCAGGGCAAGACGGCATAGCTTATTCAATGATTTATAATTTGCCCCATTCTGGTAAGAATATACTTGTCACTTTATATAACCGGTTTTTATCAGAAAGTTTCATCCCTAAGCAATGGAGGAAAGTTACAATAGTTCCTGTACCGAAACCGGGAAGGGATAACAGATCAGTATCCGGGTGGAGACCTATTGCACTAATATCTTGTGTCTGTAAAATATTACATACTATAATGACCCGTAGATTAGATTGGTACCTTGAAAAGAACGATTGTTTTTCATATGAAACAGTAGGCTTTAGGAAGTCGCGTTCTTGTTATGATAATCTGGTCAGACTAATAACTCGCATTCAAATCGGATTTACTAAAGGTTTCGCGATCGTTGGTTGCTTCATCGATATAGATAATGCCTATAACAATGTCAATGTCGCAAAGCTATTGAACCTTGTTGAAGATGCCGATGTTGGAGCTTTTCTGTGTTGATATCTATGGGAATATCTTCGTGAAAGAATTTTAACTATTCAATTTGGCAACAGTCAAAAATTAACCCGCACTTCAGCAGTAGGGTTACCACAAGGTGATCCTTTATCTCCGTTATTGTTTAACGTGAGATTTCACAAGTATTCATCTCGCAATATGCAGACGATTTTGTTATATATAGTTCAAATAAAATAGTCAATGTGGCGGCAAACGATATTCAAAATGCGTTAGATGTATTTTGTAATCTCATAAAAGAAATTGGATTAAGTATATCTCAACAAAAAACCAAAGTTTGCATCTTTAGTAAATGTAGGTCTAGAAGTAACACGGCAATCCAATTATTAAACAATAATTTTCGTTTACAAGAAGTCGATAGTGTTAAATATTTGGGAATGTGGTTAGATAGAAGCTTAAAATGGGGTAGGCACATTAATGAAATTAGAGACAAAACTTAAATTTTTAAATATTTTTAAAGTGTTAGCTGGTAGTAAATGGGGCATTCATCCAATGCACCTACGTCGACTTTAAATTTCAATTATCCGTAGCAGACTTGATTATGGTAGTTTCTTATACGATATCGGGCTAAAGAGTCACCTAAGTAAATTGGACAAAGTACAAAATCAGTCAATGCCAGTTATTGGCGGCTTTATCAGAACCACACCAATACATGTCATGGAGAGTGAATTGTATATACAACCTCTAAATATCCGAAGGAAATAAACCGGCAAGATATTTCCTAGTCTAGTCTAGTCTAGGTCTGTCGAAAATAACGTAACTGTAAATGTTTTAAAAGATCTAAACGATATGTGCAGTAATTATTACTGGAGAAATAAAAACTTCCTCTGGTCGTTACAGTCTACAGAAATTTATGCCATTATTCTGTTATATCAAATAAAAAATTACTATGTCATTCTCTCCATACATGGGTCAGTGGTATAGACTTATCTAATAATATATTTTCAGTAGTAGAAGGAATGGCGATGTCAAAAACACTGTCTAAGAAATCAGACAAGTTAAATAGTTGTCGGACACTTCTAGATAAAAATATAACCGAGGATACCCGGTAGCCTATGATATTTTAGAGGCCATATGCAATAGACAAAGTGCAAAAAAACAATAATTAGCCAGTGGATACCTTCACATATTGGAATCATGGGCAACGAGGAAGCTGACAAAGCGGCAAAACAAGCTATTCATGACGGAATTCCTTATCAGTGGATACCTTTACATAGTGAAATTTTAAATAAATTCAAGAAAACATGTAAACAAAACCGGCAGGAATATTTTGATGAACGATCGCGACATAAAGGTATATGGTACAAGACAATTATATGTGAACTTACTCATTGCCCATGGTTTCAAAAAATTAAAAGTAGCAGAAAAAATATTGTGACATTTATGAGACTTCGTTCCGGTCATATTCCGACAAACAAATTTAATTTTATGATGGGTAAAACCAACACTTATAAATGCGTACAATGTAACTGCATGGATGATGTTTATCACCGATTGATGGAATGTGCGCGGAATGCGTCGTTCCGGCCCCGTTTATTAAAATCATATAATGTGGGTATATGTAATAGTTGGCCTGCGGTACCATCATCAAACGAAGCTAAGCTATTATTGAAAATGTATATATAGAATACTTGCTCATTTTCGATAATACCTTATATAGAAAAGAAAAGATTATGGATGTATTATATTATTGAAGTAATGTTAAGTTAATTAGATGTTAAGTTGTTTTGATTTAGTATAATTATTATGTGTTTTGCTTGTACGGGAGTGACATAGTCAATCTGATGACTAAACTCCCAGGTAAAATAAAGGAAAAAAAAATATTTATATATTATATATCATAATTATGTTTAGAAATTGGGTAGGAAGATATTGTATACACAATTTCATACGCAACATTGTTTCTTTCAGTGCACGGCACAAAATAAATTATAAACACAAATAGGCAAAGATTATTCCTGAATATGTTATACTATTTTCATTTCATTGGTGGTAAATAAAAACAAATAATATTAGAGAAAGACATATATTAAATACATAAGCTATAAGTCTCAGCTTAGATAATCAATTAACTATGCACCGCACTTTAAACACACTTTAACGCATGCTTTTCCTAATAGAAAATAAGTTATTTTCAATCGCACTTTAAATACTTACTAGTTTTCTTAATAAACTACTTAAATATATTCTTTATCACTGTTTCATGACTTATAAAATCCAGTATTTATATTTAATCGATGTTTTGTCTGAGAGTGCACAGAAAAAGTAACGTAATTTAAAAATAATTTCTTAACTTGACTATGACCAGTAAACAATATAAAAAAAAGATAAAATTTGTTCATAAAATGTTAAAAAATGTTTTGCGTAATGAAGTCAAAATAAGTTACAGTAAGAACATAATCTTTTATTAACTTTATTTAAAATATAAAAACTATTGAGGAAAAACAATCTCAACAAAAAAACCTATTTTTTGACAACTTACTATTTCATAAACATCTTTTCTCCAGTGTTAAATTTTGCGTTAATTTATGTTGATTCATTCATATATTAATAGTAACACGATATTGAGACTATTTACATTTAATATGATACGTCCAGGTATATATTTTAAAGTGCGATACATAATAAGAGTTAAAATATAATATCGACAATCGTCGTTTCTTGTGAGTTATCGCTATCGATATCGCTTGTCCGAAAATATCAGCTCCATCGAGAGCCTCGCGTGCACTCTATAGGAAAAATACAAAATTAAAAATTTCATTGACTAAGCACATTTACTATCTAAGTGGAACTAAACATAACCATTAATATTAAAGTAAAACTTACAGCTGCCTGTTTGTATGTTTCATATTCAACTAAGGCATAACCCTTAAGGAAGCCAGTGCGCCGATCAAGATTCAAATGAATGTTTTAGATTTCTCCAAATTCTGAGAATTGGTTCTACAAACCGTAACAGCCTGTGAATGTCCCACTGCTGGGCTAAAGGTCTCCTCTCCTCTTTTTGAGGAGAAGGTTTGGAGCTTATTCCACCACGCTGCTCCAATGCGGGTTGGTAGAATTCACATGTGGCAGAACTTCAGTGAAATTAGACACATGCAGGTTTCCTCACGATGTTTTCCTTCACCGTAAAGCACGAGATGAATTATAATCACAAATTAAGCACATGAAAATTCAGTGGTGCTTGCCCGGGTTTGAACCCACGATCATCGGTTAAGATTCACGCGTTCTTACCACAGGTTCTACAAAGAAAATAAAAAAATAAATAATCTTTTTTTATATCCATACTTTTATTAATATGCGGCTTATTTTATATGGAGCTGAGATAGCATAGTAGCAAGAACAAAGAAAATGTTGCATGATCAAACTCGGAAAAGCATGACTGAAGATTAACAAATTTAATTACCATTTATAATTCATCTCATGCAGGAAAACATTGTGTACAAAGCTCCAAATCTTCTCCTCAAAAGAGCAGGAGGCCAATCTCAGCAGTACGTCATTTACAGGCTGTTTTACTTCATATAGTTGGGGGTAGAATTTAAAGTTATACCTGTATATCTTCTTCCTGGGCTTCCTCATGTACATTGCTTACAAATAGGATCCAACCTTCCACAGACCTCTGTGGTCCTGGTGTGTTACCATCACCCTCTGGCGCAAGACTGTCATATCTAGAAACAAACACATATACATTTTAATATTACTATATTTTAAAATTAGACAAATTTGTATATAAATTAGATAAAGCTGAGATGGCCCAGTGGTAAGAACATGTGATAAATAAGAGTTATTTAGTTATTTTTTGTAACATGTTCATAATGTTCTAAGGCATTTTGTGAAAGTTTGTACACTTAACTACAGAGGTTTTGCTACAAAATCGCTTTGATATCTTATTGGTAATAGAAATCGCATTTAAATCAAAATGATACACAGACAATGAGATTTTCCAGATATGATATACATTCAAAGTATCAATTTATGTTTTTGTCAATTTAAATTTATATCTAATGTAAACTAATCTCGTTAATATGATACTTATCTTCTTTAAGATGTTTATATGACGTATTTAGTCTACCGCCACACTTTTTTCGTATGCTACACGAATGTGTTCCGAATCGTTTCTATAGATCAGCGATACTCAACCTTTTCTTTATAGGGGCTGCAAACAAGTGTTAATCATGGTGTCGCGGGCCGCAAACCTTTATCGCGTATATTTTAACATTTTTTTATCATTTCATGACTTTTTAAACACTGCAGTGTCCGCAACAAGCAGTTGTTTAAGTCAAATTATTTAGGTGTTAATAAAAACCTTTCAAGTTCAAAATAGATCAAAATAAAGTAACATCCAAGTGGGCCAACCACAAAAGCCCGGCGGGCCGCAGGTTGAGTACGGCTGCTATATATGATAACGACCGACTAGCTAATATTAGTGTTGATAAACTAACTATATGGGCTTTTTTGGCGTTTGCACACATTGTATGTATACATAGGATACAATATGGTCCATACAAGAACACAAAAAGTATGAATAAAATAATAGTGTCCTACTCAGGGGCGTAGCTTGCCCTTGATGGGCCCTGTGTCAACATTTGGGTGGCCTCTCTTCCTAACTGCGGCGATGCCTTAATGGAAGGTAAAAAATTTCACAGAGAAACAAAAGTACACCTTTTCTATAGTATAAAGGTTCAATTGTTTTTTTTTTAATTTGAAGTATTTTCAATGTTTAAATTATTATTGACATCGTGATACATTATTATAATTTGTTTTCTTTTTTTTTATTTCGTTTTTCGCTATATTGTTCTATTGTTTTATTTCTATTACATATGAAGCGCTGAACCAATTTACCAATGGAATATAAAGTGACATTACCAGTATCGTCCCCATTATTATCATTATCATGTTTATGCTTGTAAGTATATAACATCATTTATGTTGTAACATAATGAACACAAAGTAAAAACTCTATTATACGTCAATGAGTCCCTCAAATTTGACAATACTCGAGCCAATGGAACCTCGGCGCTCGTGCTACGTGTTGTAGTGTAATAAGTAGTATGTAAGTCAGATGGCGTATAAATATTAAGATCGTTGCACTAATTAGTCATTAATAAATCATCTTCTACCAGATACACTCGTTTCAATAACATAAGTCCCCTCATGGCGACCCTGCCATATTTGGGGCGCGCGACGCGAATTTGATCGCAGTATAGTGTTGCAGCTCCAAAATCGGACGATGAGTTGAAGAATTGGATATAAGTTCAAATTAAAGCAATATGTAGAATTTTAAGTTTATTCTTCGTCACTGTTTTACTAAAAAAAAAAATCTAACTATGTGCCGATCCAGTGTCGAGAAAGAAACAGTATTCGTAAATCAAAACGCCGCAGTCTCGAACCAGGCACAAGTTGAAGAAATACGAATGCACCTGTCTACAATCAGCATAGTTTTATTGGTTATTTGTGTGCTACTGGGCATTGCAGCACTGTACTTTATTTATAAAAAGTACAAAAAATGCCATAAAAATTGGATATCGGATGAGATCACGCAAAACAACTTAAGACGGTCATTCACCCGCGCAAGAGACATACCCAATCAGTAGAGAAGTGACGGCATTAGAATTACGAAGAAAGTGCGTGAAAACCAGGTGTTTATATTTAATATTAATAAAAAGTGCGTGAGTGTCTTGTAAAGTGATCCAATAACATTTCAGAAATAAACTTTGAACTGTTAAAATGACTATTTATAAACTTTAAAGTGTTTTTTTTTTAACGAATTAGTGTAGAATCTAGTAAAATAAATGTATCCTATTAATATTATTTAATCGATTAAGTATGTATAATGTAAACAAAGAGTTTCATATTGCAATGTATCAGGTCGTAGCCCCTACTATGGTAACTACTCGTAAGTGAGTTAATATACTTGGTATGTATTTCTTTTATAAATATGTTGTTATAAGGGAATCGAAGATGATTTAGTTACATGTTTAGATGAACTTAAATTGATAAGAAAATATTTAATTAAGAAGGGAAAGTTAAGATATCAAGGTAATGTTATAAAAAATAAGTTAGCGGAAACTGAGAAAATATTTGAGAAAAGTTCGAATATAATCCAATGTATTACTTCTAAAGAAATAAAGCCTCTTACATTCATTGCTTCAATAAGCGATGAAATAAAGTCATACCACTCACAAATTATCAATTTATGTTCTAAGCCTGCATGTCATATGAGTAGTAGTGACAGTGACAGCGAAACGTGTTCGAATCCTGAACTAAAAATGGTGTTCGATTTGAAAACAGCATGTAGTTTAATTCCTGTTATGAATAATAACGAAAACAGCATTAAAGGTATCATTGACTCTATAGAAATGTATTCGGATATGTTGTCATCATCGGGTCAAAAATTTATTTATTTATTTATTTATTTATTTAGTGTACAGGAAACAAACAGTGAAATAATTACAATAAAATAAAAAATATAAAACAATTCATAAACCAAAACAGTTTCCATTTATAAATTAATCATGAGTAATTACAAAACAAGACATTTTTTATATTTAATAGGTGCATGAAATTATATAATTCATTTATATAATTTAATTTAATATAAATTTAATTTTTAAATCAAGAAAACATAATTTAATAATAAATAATCAATTTATAATTAATTAATTAAAAATGCATGAGTAAATTAAGGCTCTTGAGAGTATAATATTTCTTTTACTTGCAGTTTGAATTTTTTAAGGGAGAGATGAAATATATCACATTCAATAAATGTTTTATTGTACTGTTTAGATGATCTATTAATAAATGCATTTGCTGCATATTTAGTCTTTGTCAATGGAAAATCAAAAATAGATTTATTGCGACTACCAGGGCGAGGACACTTGATATTTATTTTAGAAAGGAGATAAGGGGAATCAAATATGTTGTGGATCAATTTATATAAAAACACCATATCACGTTCAAGTCGTCTCTGTTCAGTTGTCGGTATCTTTTCTATTTGATTCAAATTATTTATAGACGAAAATTTTAAATATTTTAAAAACTTTTCCTGAATATTTTCGATGAATTCTATATATTTACTATACCGTGGATTCCAGACAGTGCAAGCGTATTCTAGAATAGGTCTCACAAATGATTTATATAAAAGAGCAAAAGTTGAAACACGCTTAAACTCTCTGGAAATCCTCAGCACAAATCCTAGCATACGAAACGCTTTAGAAGTTATGGAATTTATGTGTTCATCGAAAAGAAGTTTAGAATCGAGTGTTATTCCAAGATCTTTGACCACTGATACACGTTTTATATCATCTTCCTTAAATCGGTAGTTGTAAATGATCACTTTTCTTTTTCTGGTATACGAAACGTGTTCGAATCCTGAACTAAAAATGGTGTTCGATTTGAAAACAGCATGTAGTTTAATTCCTGTTATGAATAATAACGAAAACAGCATTAAAGGTATCATTGACTCTATAGAAATGTATTCGGATATGTTGTCATCATCGGGTCAAAAATTACTAATTACATTTGTTTTAAAAAGTAGGCTGTCACAGAATGCTAAATTACGAATGTTACCTGAATACAGTTCTACAAAAGACTTAATTAAGGATTTAAAAAACAAATTATTGGTAAAGAAAAGTCCTACCGCAATACAATCACGGCTACAAACTGTATCTCAAGGATATCGCACTATAGAACAGTTTGGAACCGAGATAGAGAACTTATTTGCAGATTTAACGATAGCTCAGGCAGACGGCGATGCTGAAAAATACGAAATTTTAAAACCTATTAATGAGCGATTCGCAATACAACGTTTTTCTGACGGTCTAAGAAATTCAAGACTAACAATTCAAGTACGATTATTGCAGCACGCAACTACAAACACCTAAACGAGGCGATTCAAGCTGCGAAAGATGAAGACCTGTCAGCTGCATCTTCGTCGCGAGGTGAGGATGTCATGCATTTCTCCACTCGTGGAAGAGGTAAGTCACATTCTCATTTTAATTCCCATACTAGACCACAGATTCGCGGCCAAAGATCATATTTCCCACAAAATAACGCAGGTAAGCCAAATAATTCCAGTTATTTTAATAATCGAAGAAATTTTAATAATTATCCACGCGGCCAAACATATTATCATGGTAGACCTAAATTTCATAAATTGAATCGCGGACGAGATTCGAACGTGAATCCATCGAGTTCGATATCTCGTGGTAGTGGCAATAGAAACAGAGTATTTTATTCAGAAAAACTTGAACAAAATCAATCCGTAAACGCAGATAATAATAGTGAAATGTAGTTTTTTCGTGTTAAAACATAACATTTTGGCATTAAATGGCAAAGCCAAATATTTATCATTTTTTATTAACAATAGGAAATATTTTTGGTTAGTAGATACAGGAGCATCATTATCTGTAATAAAGAAACAGGCATTACCCAGTAACAGTAAAGTAATTAGAGACGAAACTATCATAAATGGTATTGGAGGTAAAATTCAGTCCATAGGTTACACTGATGTCATCTTATTTCATCGTGATCAACAGTTTCATGTTGACTTTAATATAAGGCTACATGTTTTCAATAACTTACCTTTAAAGGCTGACGGTATTTTAGGTTTAGATTTTCTGTGTCGCTACGTATCAAGTATCAACTTTGATAACAATTCCATTACCTTAAACAAATATGGAATGGAATGTTCCTTACCACTTTATGATTCGTTGAATTATTCTAATGAAAGTTTACTTATACCTGCGCGTTGTGAATCATTTCATTACTTACTTTTGGATAATGATTCGGAAAATGACTTTGTTATCCACAGTCAGCAATTAGCTGATAACGTTTTCCTTGCAGGTTGTATCAGTAGGATACGAAATAACAGATTACTTGTTAAAATTTTAAATACCAATGAACATGATGTTACTTTGCCAATGTTTCAACCGGAAATATATTCGATTCAAGATTATGAGTTATGCGACTTTAGGTCAACTGCTAATGACTTAAATAGGACTAAAGCTTTATTAAACATTTTAAATTTAAATCACCTCAATACAGAGGAGCGCAAATCCATTCAGGATATATGTGCAAAGTATTCAGATGTTTTCTTTTTGCCAGGCGATAAATTAAATACTACCAATATTTATCAACAATCAATAACTTTGAAACCAAATACGAGTCCGCTATATGTTAAGCAGTATAGATTACCCCATTCTTTAAAAAATGAAGTTAATAATCAAATTACAGAAATGCTTAAGAATGACATTATAGAAGAAGCTGAAAGCGAGTGGTCAAGTCCAATTTTGTTAGTACCGAAAAAAAGTGATAGTGATAAAAAGTGGAGACTTGTTATCGACTTTCGGAAACTTAATGACTGCATAGTGGACGATAAGTTCCCTTTGCCAAATATAAATGAAATTTTAGACTCTCTATGTGGTTCTATTTCTCACACTTAGATCTTAATCAAAGCTACTATCAGGTAGAGTTAGATAAACGAAGTAGGGAATACACGGCTTTTACGACAAACACTGGTCAATACCAAATGAAAAGATTACCAATGGGTCTTAAGACTAGTCCTAGCGCTTTTAGCAGAGCCATGTCAGTTGCAATGTCAGGGTTAACATTTGATAAGTGTTTTGTTTATTTAGATGATTTAGTTGTATTTGGAAGAAATTTGAGCGTACATAATAAAAATTTGATTGACGTTTTGGAAAGGCTAAGAAAAGTTAATTTAAAATTAAATCCCAAGAAATGTAATTTTTTGAAGAAAGAAATTCTTTATTTAGGACATTTAGTTTCAAAAGATGGAGTTTTACCTGACCCTGCAAAAATCGAAATCCTACAAAAATATCCCATACCTACTAATACTGACGAAGTTAAAAGGTTCGTAGCGTTTTGTAATTATTATCGAAAATTTATCAAAAATTTTGCCGAAATAACATATCCCTTAAATAAATTAACGAGAAAATATGAACGATTTGTTTGGACTGAAGAGTGTCAAAAAAGTTTCGAAAAATTAAAACAGTCTTTGACAAGTCCCCCAGTATTAGAATTTCCCGATTTTTCAGAAAATAATGAATTCGTCATTCAAACCGACGCTTCAGGTACAGCAATTGGCGCTGTTTTGTGTAATCAAAATATGAAACCGGTAGCTTTTGCAAGCAGACCTCTTAATAAAACCGAAACAAACTACCCCACTATTCAAAAAGAGTTACTTGCTATAGTGTGGGCAGTAAAATACTTTAGACTATATGTATACGGTAGATCATTTACGATTATGACAGACCATAGACCTTTATTATATCTATTCTCAATGAAAGACCCCTCAAGTAGACTTCTTAAGTTTAGGTTAGCACTAGAAGAATACGACTTTAAAATTATATATGTAAAAGGTAAGGATAATAGCGTAGCGGACGCTTTGTCTAGAATTAGCATAACATCAGACACTTTAAAAAAAAGGAACGAAGAAATATTGTTAGTTATGACTAGAGGCCAAAAGAGGCGTTTAGAAAATAAAGTAGAGCAGGATAATACAATTAAAATTAGTAAACCTAACGAATCGTGGCCTGATCAACCACGAGTAGTTGAGGTACTAAAGATACCAAATGATTCAGTGGAAATGACTTTTATAAATAATGAGGAGTTAAATAAATTGAAAAATAATGATAATTTATACGAAGAGAAAGAATGTTTTATTTATAGTCTACGTAGAAAAATATTATATATTAATCTTAACTTTAGGGCACAATTTACGCGAGCCGAATTTGTGACTAAGTTAGGAGAATTTTGTAAAACTAGAAAAATAAATGAACTATGCATAGTAAAGAATAATGAAATTGAAAATATCATAAAAGAATTGTTAAAAGAAATAAAAGAACGTAAGGACTGGAGTGGTCCACGTATCTATGTTCTAAGAGGAGTTAAAAGAATATATGATGGGGAAGAAAGAAAATACATATTACATGACTTTCATTTACTACCCACCGCAGGTCATGCAGGTGTGCGTAGAATGACAAATAATATTAAAAGAAAATTTTACTGGCCAGGCTTGGATAAAGATGTTAAAACATTTGTTAGCAAGTGCGTTCAGTGTCAAAAAATGAAACATAGTAGGTATGTCAAGGGGCCCATGGACATAACTACAACGGCTTCACATGCTTTTGAAAAGATCTATCTTGACGTCGTAGGACCTTTGCAAAAGGACATTGAAGACAATTGCTACATTTTAACACTTCAATGTGAATTGACTAAGTTCGTAGAGGCCTATACTCTAAAAAATAAGGACACGGTAAGTATAGCAAAAGCATTAGTTAATAATTTTATATTAAGGTTCGGGATACCAAACACCATAGCTACAGATCGTGGGACAGAGTTTGTATCTACTGTAATGGAACAGGTATGTAAAATTTTAAATATACAAAAATTGACTTCTACAGCTTATCACCACCAATCTAGTGGTGCACTTGAAAATTCGCATAAAAATTTAGGTGCTTTCTTACGCATTCAGTGTGATGGTCAGAAAGACACCTGGAGTCAATGGTTATCTTTTTGGTGTTTTAGTTTTAATAATACTGTTCACACAGAAACGAAATACACACCATTCGAGCTAGTTTTTGGTAGACCTAGTGTAATACCTTGTAGAGTAAGTCAATATATTGAACCATTATATAACCCAGATAATTATGCTTTAGATCTTAAGTTTAAGTTACAAGTAGCGCAGCAAGATGCTCGTGAAAATTGAATTTTAAGCAAACAAAATCGTAAATGTAATTACGATAAATATACAAATAATGTAACTTATACAAATGGACAACTAATTTTAATTAAAAATGAAACGGCAAATAAACTGGACACACAGTGGATTGGACCATTTGTAATTTTAGAAGATTTAGGACTAAATGTAAAAATTTTAAAATGTAATAAGCCTTATATTGTCCATAAAAATAGAACTAAACCATTTAAAACCTAAATTCAATTAATATGTACCTATTCCTAAAAAAAAAATTGTATCAAAACATTTTTTTTTTCAATTCACCCCCCGAGGTGTAGTGTAATAAGTAGTATGTAAGTCAGATGGCGTATAAATATTAAGATCGTTGCACTAATTAGTCATTAATAAATCATCTTCTACCAAATACACTCGTTTCAATAACATAAGTCCCCTCAGTGTTAATGCTCAGCCAACTAACGGTAACGGCCCGCAACGTAAACGTTGCTTACCTGGTGTATTGCTAACACCGATTTACCTTTTTCCGTCATTGATTTATTTTCAAAAAGGAAGACAGTTGTTTATATGACCCCTTAAGCAACATTTACTGGTAAATCTAACACTTAATACATATGCAATAAGTTTTTATTTAATACATATGCAATAAGTTTTTTTATGGACAATATAGTTCAAGTAATTCTACTAAAAATATTTTATCAAGATATACCACGTAAAAATTACACGAATTGAAGTAAATAATAGATAACACTACATTTAGTGGATATCGTTTATCAGGGGAAGCAGTTAATCCGCATCCGCAGCATTGAAAGACCAAGCCATCATCTGGATGTTCCGATTTTTGATGACGCATGTACTCCGTGTGCCGACCACGCCTAACACAGACCGGACAGAGCAACTGCTCGTCTACTCGCATTGACAAGAGGATGCTAAAATCTCCCTCCCCAAAAAGTTCACGTTGACGTCCTTCACGTTGTGGTTCCTCCGCTATATGGCCAGACCAAAGTGTAGTAAAAAAAAGCGAACACAATTATTGCTATGATATTGTTTTGGTAATTGACTAGTAAATGCAATACTGTCAATTTGATCTCAGGAAGAACTGATGCTGTTTAATATATGGCCTCGTCCTGCGTCAAAGAAAACACAAGTCCATAACTTAATTTTCAGATATCTAGCTGACAGAACAGGTACTACTACAGACACAAAGTACTACACACACTTTGATCTTAGTCAAAAGGCCGAGAAGCGAATTGGTTGACTTACTTTCCACATCGGAAGACAACTCCAAGTTAAGAATTTAGGGAGACGTCAACAGGGAGAGTGCCAATATTGTGATTCGCTTCGAAGAGATAACTGTTTATAACAAGAACGAGGTTAACAAGATCATGGCTCAAGGGCAGGAACGGGAGAAGGTTGCCTCAACTCTAATGAATGCTCAATCTAGCCCGCTCGCATACTGTGTACACAATAGTCATTCATATGAAGGAAAACCACTTGGAAGACTTTCCCTAGCTTCCTAAGCTATTTTCCTCCTCAAAAATGGATATAAGCAAAGATTAAAGATAGAGAGGGCTTGGGAGTGCGTGATTCTGTTGACGATTGGTAAAGTTTACCTTTAGATTATTTTACAATCGTTCATCCGTTCAAGCTTCCTGTAAGCTTCGTCACAATTAAGACGAATCTTACAGGAAGCTTTGAGGCGATAGTCGATACTACATTAGCGCGATCCCGCGAACCTGATTCACCGACAGATAATCTAGCCAACGCGATGCAGAATTCGCTACGAAATGTAAAGCGCCATCTATAGAACCTCGTAATCATTGTGTGACGTGAGCGTAAGGCGATCTAAAATATTGTACGTCGGTAACACAGATAAACAATTATAATTGAAACTAAATAAAAAAAAAGTTTTATAGATTCAAAACAGGTGTATTATATATGTTGCTATTTTATAGATGATTGTTTCGTTTTCATTTAAATAAAAAGCGTAATGCTTTGATTTAATTACTGATTATAAAAGAAACCTGAATATGTAGTGAGAAAATATAAAGTTACTTTGTTGTAGAGCTTTGTGCAAGCCCGTCTCGATAGGTACCACCCACTCATATTATATTCTAAGGCCAAACATAAATATTTAGTATTTTGGTGTTTCGGCTTAAAGGGACAGACATAAGAATTATATTCACATTAGTGTTTAAAATAAAAAATGCTGTATTGTTATAATTATTTATATATCATAATTATGTTTAGAAATCGGGTAGGAAGATATTTGACGTATAATTTATGAAGAAATTATACTATTCTTTTATTCTGTCAAATGTTACATATTGTCATCTTATTATGTACAATTCTTTAAGTTAATAAAAGCTAAGTTTCCTTTTGGTTTTGTCTTTTATGTATCAATTTTATTAACTTAAAATATGTCTCAAGATAATTTTGTCGATACTTCCTATCTCCTATCTCCGACCTGACAGATTTGATGTATAACTTATAGCGGTTTACGTTTACAAATTTTTTATCCGAAGAAATTACTATTAATACTCCTGATTTTATGAAGCTGATGCTATTGGTAAATCATTTAGCTCCAACTATTTTTTCATATATTCGAGATTGTAAATTTTACGAAGATGCAATAAAAATACTTGATAATGTCTACATAATATCTAAAATTGAAATTCTAGCACGACACGTACTAATTTCTAGAAAACAGCGTCTGGAAGAATCTATTTCTGAATATTCAAGAGCATTGAAACTCTTGGCTTATGACTGTATCTTTCGAAATGTTACTGCCGAAGAACATGAACAGCAGACAATTAGAGGAGCATTTATTGCTGGCATTACATCTCAGAAAATTCGAGAACATCTTTTGGAGAACAATACAATTACTTTGGATGAGGCTTTAAATCAAGCTATATCACTAGAAACTGCAGAGCGAAGCTCAGAAATAATTACTGGGAATACAAATTCATTACAACTAAATGCTTCCTCAAATAATGTGACTGATTTGAATCCAAATGTGGCTGTATCCACTTTACAGCGAAGACGCTGCATCTTTTGCGGTGGAAATATACACCAAAAAAATAAAATGTCCTGCCTTTAAAGTGACATGTCAACTGTGTTCTAAACAAGGTCATTTTGCTAAGGTCTGTCGAAGCAATAAACAACAAACTGCAAATGCTCTAATTACAAACTCAGACGTAAATTATAATTTAAACAAAAAATTCTTAGCTGCGTCGCTTAATAGTTTACTAAAAGCTACTATACCAGTTTTTATAAACTATATACGCGCTGATGCATTAATAGACACAGGAAGCTCTGTTAGTTTTATAGACAAAAATTTAGTGGAAATAATGAAACTAAAAATACGACCCTGCAAACAGACTATTACTTTAGCATCGTTGGCACATGTATCATTCGTAGAAGGTATGTGCTATGCTTCGGTTGAACTAGATTGCCATGTCTATGAACAACGTCAACTCTTAATAGTTCACAATCTTTGTGCGGATGTCATTATAGGCCATGATATACTGAAAGATCATTCGACATTAGAATTTAAATTTGGAGGTAATAGAGAGCCTTTAAAAATATACAATGTTATGAATGCATCTATTCCGCCTGTGTCTTTATTTACTAACTTGGCACTGGATATTAAACCCGTGGCGGTAAAATCTAGACGATATAGTAAAGCAGATAGCGATTTTATAAATACTGAAATTTCAAATCTTCTAGCAGATGGAGTTATTGAACCTAGCATTTCACCTTGGCAAGCTCAAGTCCTTGTTACTGGAGGAGGAGTACACCGAAAACGCTTAGTAGTAGATTATTCACAAACTATCAACAGATTTACACTTTTAGATGCATATCCTTTACCAAATATAGAAAATATAATATCTAAAGTTGCAAAATATAACTATTTCAGTCAAATTGATTTAAAAAGTGCCTACCATCAGATTACAATACTAGAAAAAGAAAAACTTTATACTGCTTTTGAAGCCTGTGGTAATCTATATTAATTTACAAGAATACCGTTTGGAGTCACAAATGGAGTAGCAGCATTTCAACGAGCTTTAAATTTTATAATTAACACAGAACACCTGAAAGGTATATTTTGCTATTTAGATGATCTTACTGTGTGTGGAAGGGACAAAGATGATCATGATCAAAACTTAAATTGTTTTATGGCTGCTGTCAAAAAGTACAATTTGACAATTAATGAACAAAAATCTATCTTTGGTGTCAATTCTATTAATCTGCTTGGATACAATATAAAAGACAATACTGTCAAACCTGATTCTGATAGATTGAAACCACTGTTACACCTGCCAATTCCTACAAATAACGTTGAATTAAAAAGAACATTAGGTTTTTTTGCTCACTACGCGAAATGGATAAATAATTTTTCACAGAAAGTACATCCATTGATTGGTATTAAGACTTTTCCCATCGATGATACTGCAAAACATTGCTTTGCGTCATTGAAATCAGAAATAGAAAATTCTACTTTGACAGTTATTGATGATAATGAGCTTCTCATTGTAGAGACTGACGCATCAGAATTTGCCATTGCTGCATCTCTTTCTCAAAAGGCGCGTCCTATAGCTTTTTTCTCTAGAACCCTTTCAAATTCAGAACAACGACAACCTCTAATTGAAAAAGAAGCATGTGCCTCTGTTGCATTTATGTTCAATCAAAATCATTGCAGTTAAATAAAAAATGAAAAGCTTGAACGATGGCGTCTCGAATTATCTTGTTTTAAATATGACATAAGTTATCGTCCGGGTAAAGAAAACACAGTTGCTGATGCTTCAAGAGTATGTGCTCACATGAATACTGATAAATTACGTGAGTTGCATAACTCTCTCTGCCACCCTGGCATTGTAAGAATGATGCATTGGATTCGTATGAAAAATTTACCGTATTCGGTAAATGAAATAAAGTCTGTTACACTGTCTTGCCCGATATGTGCCGAAGTTAAACCTCGCTTTATACAATCTAAAGGTCAACTAATAAAAGCAACAGCACCGTTAGAGCGACTAAACATTGACTTCGAAGGACCTTTACCGTCGAATACTTCAAATAAGTACTTATTAACAATAATTGATGAATACAGTAGATTTCCTTTCGCATATGCCTGTAAGGAAATGACAACTTCAACTGTTATAAGATGTTTACAAGATTTATTTTACATGTTCGGCACACCTCTTTATATACATAGCGATAGAGGATCTGCTTTTATTTCTAAAGAGTTTACAGATTTTTTTAGTTCCTTGGGAATCGCTTGTACCAGAACAACACCTTATAATCCACGTGGAAATGGTCAAATCGAGCGTCTCAATGGTACTTTGTGGAAAACTTTACAACTTGCTCTTCGCGCAAGAGAAAAGCCAATTGAAAACTGGGAGCAAGTTCTGCCAATGTCATTACATGCAATTCGTCACTTCTGTGTATACCAATCAATACAACTCCTCACGAACGGCTATTTAATCATCCTCGCAGATCATCTAATGGAGAATCTTTACCTTCTTGGTTAGTTGCTGGACCTGTGTTAATGAAAAAAAATATCCGTAATAAATATGATCCATATGTTGATTAGGTTGAACTATTACAAAGTAACCCCTATTACTCTTTTGTAAAGCATAAAAATGGACGCGAATCAACAGTTTCATATCGAAATTTAGCTCCACTTCCTTCTCCTGTTGAAAACTCTATGAATCAAAATATAGAAGAAGAATTAAATGACTCAAATACAAAAAGTCAGAAAGAACAAGAGGACATCTTAGATGTTTTTTATGACTCTGAAGATAGAGTTCTGAGCTCGGAGGATAAGGATCTAGACAATATACAATCTACAGCGCCAAGCACATCTGATGATCAACATCTTAGGAGATCCGCAAGGACAAGACGAACTCCATATTATTTAAAAGATTACAGCTGTGTGTTAGAAAAAGATAGAGGGGGTGAATGACGTATAATTTATGAAAAAAATATACTATTCTTTTATCCTGTCAAATGTTACATATTGTCAGCTTATTATGTACAATTCTTTAAGTTAATAAAAGCCAAGTTTCCATTTGGTTTTGTCTTTTATGTATCAATATTGTATACACAATTTCATACGCAACATTGTTTCTTTCAGTGCACGGCACAAAATAAATTATAAACACAAATAGCGCATGAAATTTAATCGGTGCTTGCCCTGGTTTGAACCCACAATCATCAGATAAGTGTCGCGTATTCTAACCACTACCGAAGGGAGTAATTCTAAGAACCAGATGAAAAGGAAATAAAACGAAAAGCCCTACTAGATGCAAAATTGCAAATACAGCATGCAGAAATATATATATATATTTCAATTAATAATATTATTTGTAGATTTTATTTGTAAAAAAAGTAAAATTTTCTTACGAATTTAATTACATAAATCTAACAATAAATGTCAATTTATAGTGTTCAAAATTTTAGCGAATTAAACAAAAAATAATGTAGTTTCTATGTTATCAATAAATATCTAATTAATTAATTAATTTTTCCAGGATGGCATGAGCGGCGATCGCTCAAGGTCGAAAAATACAATTGGAAAAGATGTATGGATTTATTCTTGAATATTTTATACTATTTTCAGTTCATTGGTGGCAAATAAAAACAAATAATATTATAGAAAGACATATATTAAATATATAAGCGATAAGTCTTAGCTTAGATAATGAATTAACTATGCACCGCACTTTAAACACACTTTAACACATGCTTTTCCTAATAGAAAATAAGTTATTTTCAATCGCACTTTAAATACTTACGAGTTTTCTTAATAAACTACTTAAATATATTCTTTATCACTGTTTCATGACTTAAAAAATCCAGTATTTATATTTAATCGATGTTTTGTCTGAGAGTGCACAGAAAAAGTAACGTAATTTAAAAATAATGTCTTAACTTGACTGTGACCAGTAAACAATATAAAAAAAAAGATAAAATTTGTTCATAAGCATCACAAAACTCAACAGTTTGAAAAAAAATAAATATAAAATGTTTTGCGTAATGAAGTCAAATTAAGTTACAGTA
The DNA here is from genome assembly GCF_905147045.1 of Nymphalis io. NCBI lineage: Eukaryota > Metazoa > Arthropoda > Insecta > Lepidoptera > Nymphalidae > Nymphalis > Nymphalis io. The sequence continues at coordinate 4,363,024 of NC_065915.1, read as the reverse complement.
AGAACATAATATCAATTTATGTTTCTGTCAATTTAAATTTATATCGAATGTAAACTAATCTCGTTAATATAATACTTATCTTCTTTAAGATGTTTATATGACGTATTTAGTCTACCGCCACACTTTTTTGCGTATGCTACACGAATGTGTTCCGAATCGTATCTATAGATCAGCGATACTCAACCTTTTCTTTATAATGGCTGCAAACAAGCGTTAATCATGGTGTCGCGGGCCGCAAACCTTTATCGCGTATATTTTAACATTTTTTTTATCATTTCATGACTTTTTAAACAATACAGTGTCCGCAATAAGCAGTTGTTTAAGTCAAATTATTTAGGTGTTAATAAAAACCTTTCAAGTTCAAAATAGATCAAAATAAAATAACATCCAAGTGGGCCATCCACAAAAGCCCGGCGGGCCGCAGGTTGAGTACGGCAGGTATATATGATAACGATCGACTAGCTAATATTAGTGTTGATAAACTAACTATATGGGCTTTTTTGTCGTTTGCATACATTGTATGTGTACATAGGATACAATATGGTCCATACAAGAACACAAAAAGTATGAATAAAATAATAGTGTCTTACTCAGGGGCGTAGCTTGCCCTTGATGGGCCCTGTATCAACATTTGGGTGGCTTTTCTTCCTAACTGCGGCGATGCCTTAATGGAAGGTAAAAAATTTCACAGAGAAACAAAAGTACACCTATTCTATTGCATAAAGGTTCAATTGCTTTTTTTTAATTTGAAGTATTTTCAATGATTAAATTATTATTGACATCGTGATACATTATTATAATTTGTTTTCTTTTTTTATTTCGTTTTTCGCTGTATTGTTCTATTGTTTTATTTCTATTACATATGAAGCGCTGAACCAATTTACCAATGGAATATAAAGTGACATTACCAGTATCGTCCCCATTATTATCATGTATATGCTTGTATAAGTATATAACATTATTTATGTTGTAACATAATGAACACAAAGTAAAAACTCTATTATACGTCAATGAGTCCCTCAAATTTGAGAATACTCGAGCCAATGGAACCTCGGCGCTCGTGCTACGTGTTAATGCTCAGCCAACAAACGGTAACGGCCCGTAACGTAAACGTTGCTTACCTGGTGTATTGCTAACACCGATTTATCTTTTTCCATCATTGATTTATTTTCAAAAAGGAAGACAGTTGTTTATATCACCCCTTAAGCAACATTTACTGGTAAAACTAACACTTAATACATATGCAATATATTTCAAGTAATTCTACTAAAAATATTTTATCAAGATATACCACGTAAAAATTACACAAATTGAAGTAAATAATAGATAACACTACATTAAGTGGATATCGTTTATCAGGGGGAGCAGTTAATCCGCATCCCCAGCATTGAAAGACCAAGCCATCGTCTGGATGTTCTGATTTTTGATGACGCATGTACTCCGTGTGCCGACCACGCCTAACACAGACCGGACAGAGCAACTGCTCGTCCACTCGCATTGACAAGAGGATGCTAAAACCTTCCTCCCCAAAAAGTTCACGTTGACGTCCTTCACGTTGTGGTTCCTCCTCTATATGGCCAGACCAAAGTGTAGTAAAAAAAAGCGAACACAATTATTGCTATGATATTGTTTTGGTAATTGACTAGTAAATGCAATACTGTCAATTTGATCTCAGGAAGAACTGATGCTGTTTAATATATGGCCTCGTCCTGCGGCAAAGAAAACACAAGTCCATAACTTAATTTTGAGATATCTAGCTGACAGAACAGGTACTACTACAGACACAAAGTACTACACACACTTTGATCTTAGTCAAAAGGCCGAGAAGCGAATTGGTTGACTTACTTTCCACATCGGAAGACAACTCCAAGTTAAGAATTTAGGAAGACGTCAACAGGAAGGGTGCCAATATTGTGATTGGCTTCGAAGAGATAACTGTTTATAACAAGAACGAGGTTAACAAGATCATGGCTCAAGGGCAGGAACGGGAGAAGGTTGCCTCAACTCTAATGAATGCTCAATCTAGCCCGCTCGCATACTGTGTACACAATAGTCATTTATATGAAGGAAAACAGCTTGGAGACTTCCCCTAGCTTCCTAAGCTGTTTTCCTCCTCAAAAATGGATATAAGCAAAGCGGGTTTAGATTAAGGATAGAGAGAGAGAGGGCTTGGGAGTGCGTGAATCTGTTGACGCTTGGTAAAGTTTACCTTTAGATTATTTTACAATCTTTCATACGTTCAAGCTTCCTGTAAGCTTCGTCACAATTAAGACGAATCATACAGGAAGCTTTGAAGCGATAGTGGATACTACATTGGCGCGATCCCGCGAACCTGATTCACTGACAGAAAATCTAGCCAACGCGATGCAGAATTCGCTACGAAATGTAAAGCGCCATCTATAGAACGTCTTAATCATTGTGTGACGTGAGCGTAAGGCGACCTAAAATATTGTACGTAGGTAATACAGATAAACAATTATAATTGAAACTAAATAAAGTTTTATAGATTCAAAACAGGTGTATTATATATGTTGCTATTTTATAGTTGATTGTTTCGTTTTCATTTAAATAAAAAGCGTAATGCTTTGATTTAATTACTGATTATAAAAGAAACCTGAATATGTAGTGAGAAAATATAAAGTTACTTGTACCACCACTCATATTATATTCTAAGGCCAAACATAAATATTTGGTATTTTGGTGTTTTAGGCTTAAAGGGACAGACATAAGAATTATATTCACATTAGTGTTTAAAATAAAAATGCTGTATTATTATAATTATTTATATATTTTATATCATAATTATGTTTAGAAATCGGGTAGGAAGATATTTTATACACAATTTCATACGCAACATTGTTCCTTTCAGTGCACGGCACAAAATAAATTATAAACACAAATAGCGCATGAAATTTATAATAATAATAATAAATAACTTTATTCACAAAAAAGAAACAAAGACAAAAAAATTAAGGTACATAACCATAAAAAAAGAGTTAACAATATCATAATTTGGTGAAAAGGTCGCAGTCTCAGCTAGGCTGCTTTTCAGTCTACGCCTTGTACATATGCTGCTAACACAAACGCTACATTCAGTGCAGTAAAAGGTAAAAGGAGATAAAATTACTTAAATAATAAAAGTTAATACAATTTATAACACGCACAATAGGCTAAAATAAAAGATGATATGCAATCATTACTATAACAGTGAAGTCTTTTTTTTTAATTCTAGAAAAAGGAAAATATTTCATATTGAATAAAAAATGAAAATAAAATAGTAATAAAATATTTAAAATGTTTAAACAAATAGAGATATATGTTTTAATAAATTACAATCAAAGTAACAATTAAATATTGAAGTGTAGTTACACACATTTGTCCAGACACATTGCGTCTTTTTCATAGATAGAAGCCATTGCTTGCATTGTGCCTTAAACTTATTTTGAGATGTACTGTTCTTAATCGGAAGTGGGATATCGTTCCAACACTTAGAAGCAGCGAAACGAAAGCTATCTCTAAATGCTTGCAAATGTGGTCTAGGCAGTACTAGTCGCGGAACTCGGCTCAATCTACAATTGGATTCATTTGTTTCAGACCATTTAAGTTTATCCGCCAAATAATTGGGAATTTTGTGATATTTTAAGGTGAAAGTGATATTATTTACTTTAAGTGTACGGCGATTTTTCATATTTAATATATTCTTGGAATTTAAATAAGGTGTGATATGCGAATATCGAGGTATATTGTAACAAAATTTTAGACAAGAATTTTGTATCCTCTGTATTTTCCTTTCAGTCTTTTTATAAAGGCAGGGGCCATAAAGGACATCACAGTAGTCCAACTGAGATAGAACCAAGGATTCTACAAGTTTTGATCGCGCTGATTCACTCAAAAATGGTCTAAACTTATAAATTATTTGAAAGGAATGACCATCTATAAAAATCCTATGACACATTTAACCAAGCGATACCATTTGTTGCCTAGTACCAAAAATTATGTAAGTACATTTTTGTGGATTTAATGACAGGTCATGATTCTTCGACCAACTAAAAATTTGAGAAAGATCATCATTAACATTTTGGATAGTTTTATCATTATTTATATAGTATATAGATTGATGTTCAATAATAACTGTGTATCATCTGCGTACATGTGAACTAAACTAGTTTTGACACATTCGTGAAGATCTGCCGTATAAATTGAGTATAAAATAGGTCCAAGTATAGAACCTTGGATAACACCTCTATTAACTTTTATAGCGCTAGACCTTGTTGGCCTGCCATTCATGCCAGAAACTTCTACTATTTGTAATCTATCTTTGAAATAACTAGAAAACCACTAACAAATGAGATCAGAAAAACCATAAAATTTCAATTTATCAAGAAGTAAATCTATATTGAGACATTCAAATGCTCTGCTGTAGTCTAATAGTATTAAAATTAAAGCCATATTATTATTAGATGCAGAAAGAATTTCATCAACAATGTGTAATAACGCTGTTGTGGAACTGTGTGACTTTCTAAAACCGGATTGGCATTTCGGAATAATGCAATGTTTTTCAAAATAGGAAGCAATTTGTTGATTTACCACCTTTTATAAAACCTTTGATAAAACAGGCAATATTCTAATTGGTCGTAAGTCTTTCACTGAGTCTACATTTTTCTTTTTCGGAAGAGCTTTAATAATTGTAGTTTTCCAAGATGTTGGGAAGTATCCCGTGCGTAATGAAGTATTTATTATATGTGTAATAGCAACTAACGAGTATGGTAAGGGTATGGTGAGGGTAAGTTTTACCATTTTGATAGAAATGTCATCAGTACCTACGGCATTAGAGACTATAGAATTAATTATTTTTAAGATGCTCTCGGCGGAAAGTTCTGTAAAATCATATCCAGAATAAATCGGTTTGTTATATTTATTTATAATGTTACTATTATGTGAAACGCTAGGTACCGAGTCAAGGAATGCTTTATTTATTATATTTGGATCACATAGATAACCTGGAATTATGTTATTGTGAGTGCCTAAAAACTTTTTAAGTTCACCGTGCATTTTTTTCGTATTATTAATGAATTTATTAATTTTATTTGTGAAATAAAAAGATTTTTCTTTTTGAGTTACCTCAAATACAGCGTTTCTCAATTGTTTGTATGAATTTATATCACGATCAGAGTTCGTTTTTTAGCAATATTACAAGCATCCAACAAGTTACTGGTGGTAGAGCTTTGTGCAAGCTCGTCTGGGTAGGTACCACCCACTCATCAGATATTCTACCGCAAAACAGCAGTACTTGGTATTGTTGTATTCCGGTTTGAAGGGTGAGTGAGCCAGTGTAATTACAGGCACAAGGGACATAACATCTTAGTTCCCAAGGTTGGTGGCGCATTGGTGATGTAAGCGATGGTTAACATTTCTTACAATGCCAATGTTTGGTGACCACTTAGCATCAGATGGCCCATATGCTCGTCCGCCTACCTAATCTATAAAAAAAAAAAATAATCCTCTCTGTCTATCATCATTGCTTTAATGGTATCTGTAATCCATGGGGAAGGGGGGTATTTGAAACGCTTAGTTTTCAAAGGAACAAAATGATTGAAAAAGCCAAGAATTAAAAAATTAAAACACTACCATAGCATCGACATGGTCATACTGTAATATCATATCCCAAGGTGTAATAGATGAAGCGAACTGGTATGTATCAAGATCAAAATTATTAAATGGTCTGTACTGAATAACTCTTGGAATTGGTTTATTTACTTCCAGAGGTATAATTGCCGTAATAAAAGCATGATCACTCAAATCATCGTTATATTGACCATTAATTTCACTTATATTTAAGCTATCATTACAGCAGATAACATCTATTAGAGAGCTAGATGTATTCGTGACTCGAGTAGATTTGTTAACTATTTGATTCAATTTATATTCCGCTATTAACGTTAAAAATTCATTTTGAGAAATACCATGCGAATTTAAATCAATGTTTATGTCACCAGTTACAAATACGTATTCATATTTTGATGTTAAAAATGATAGATTGTCATCTAGCGTAGATAAAAATGTGCTAAAACTAAATTTAGGAGGTCGGTAGATGACTCCTACAGCAGTTATGCATCTTTTAATCTTAATTTCAAACCACTGTTGCTCAAGTGCCGAAGAATCTACTGGCAATACTTTTACTCTCAAATTTGAACGTATATATGCGCCTACTCCTCCTCCTCTAGATTGCGAACCTGATCGTGGTTCATGAAAAAAATTATATATATACGCGATAACTACCTTCGATTCAGAACACATTCGTGTAGCATACGAAAAAAGTGTGCCGGTGGACTAAATACGTCATATAAACATCTTAAAGAAGATAAGTATTATATTAACGAGATTAGTTTACATTAGATATAAATTTAAATTGACAAAAACATAAATTGATACTTTGAATATATATCATATCTGTAAAACCTCATTGTCTGTGTATCATTTTGATTTAAATGCGATTTCTGTTACCAATAAGATATCAAAGCGATTTTGTAGCAAAACCTCTGTAGTTAAGTGTACAAACTTTCACAAAATGCCTTAGAACATTATGAACATGTTACAAAAAAAGAACTAAATAACTCTTATTTATCCCATGTTCATGTTCTTTGAACCTGATGTTCGACTTCTAAGGCTTGTTTGTAATTCAAATAAATCATTTTTCATCTCCATGACACAAGATTGTAGCTTATTGAATTCATTATCTTGTTCATTGAGTCTCGCATTTATTTCTGCGCGAAAGTTTATTATTTCTGTTAATATTAAATTATTAAAATTTTTGTTTGTCATATCTTCTTGACTACTTGACGTAGCTTGTGGTATAGGCTACTTATTACTATGCGATGAAGTGTTGATATCCTTATTACTCACACTTTGCACTCTTTTAGAACTTGTTTTGCAAGTTGAACACTTCCATGTAGATCTAGCATTATTCGAATCACTGTTAAAATGAACGCAATCGGAATGAAACAAATATTTACAACTATTGCACTTAATACGTTTTTGCCCAACTCCTATGTTGACCTTACATATCTCACATGCATTAACCATCTTTTGAAATATTTTTTTTTTAAATTATTGTGAATATAAATGTGTTGTATATCGGGGTTTGAACCATCAACTTCTCGGATACAGTACCAGAGCCGTTACCAATGCATCAAACGTTAGCTAATAGACGACGGCGAAAATATGCAATACTGTTTACTGTTCTGTTATTTATGATGTTTACAGAGTACAGTAACTGTGATATTTATATTGTGATTTATGACGGTAGACAAATAATTATCTACACTGATCTCCGAACCACAAAAATATATGGATGTTATTTATAATGTTAATTCACAATTTTTAAAACATTTTTTAATGATTACGTGTTACACCTCACTCAACATATATAACAGCCAATTTTTTATACTAAGTCACTAATTTGCTGGAAATATTTTTTTTATTCGAGGAGCACTAAACTTTTACTGCGTACGCTGTGGTGGCAGCACCCGCACTCTTAATTTAATCGGTGCTTGCCCTGGTATGAACCCACAATCATCAGATAAGTGTCGCGTATTCTAACCACTACCGACGGGAGTAATTCTAAGAACCAGATGGAAAGGAAATGAAACGAAAAGTCCTACTTGATGCAAAATTGCAAATACAGCATGCAGTTTAAACTTAATAATATTATTTGTAGATTTTATTTGTAAAAAAAGTAAAATTTTCTTACGAATTTAATTACATAAATCTAACAATAAATGTCATAGTGTTCAACATTTTAGCGAATTAAATAAAAAATAATGTAGTTTCTATGTTATCAATAAATGTCTAATTAATTAATTAATTTTTCCAAGATGGCATGAGCGGCGATCGCTCAAGGTCGAAAAATACAATTGGCAAAGATATACGGATTTATTATACAAATGTTGATACAAGGCCCATCAAGGGCAAGCTACGCCCCTGAGTAGGACACTATTCTTTTATTCATACTTTTTGTGTTCTTGTATGGACCATATTGTATCCTATGTATACATACAATGTGTGCACACGACAAAAAAGCCCATATAGTTAGTTTATCAACACTAATATTAGCTAGTCGATCGTTATCATATATAGCAGCCGTACTCAACCTGCGGCCCGCCGGGCTTTTGTGGTTGGCCCACTTGGATGTTACTTTATTTTGATCTATTTTGAACTTGAAAGGTTTATATTAACATCTAAATAATTTGACTTAAACAACTGCTTGTTGCGGACACTGCAGTGTTTAAAAAGTCATGAAATGATAAAAAAAATGTTAAAATATACGCGATAAAGGTTTGCGGCCCGCGACACCATGATTAACACTTGTTTGCAGCCCCTATAAAGAAAAGGTTGAGTATCGCTGATCTATAGAAACGATTCAGAACACATTCGTGTAGCATACGAAAATAGTGTGGCGGTGGACTAAATACGTCATATAAACATCTTAAAGAAGATAAGTATTATATTAACGAGATTAGTTTACATTAGATATAAATTTAAATTGACAAAAACATAAATTGATACTTTGAATGTATATCATATCTGTAAAACCTCATTGTCTATGTATCATTTTGATTTAAATGCGATTTCTATTACCAATAAGATATCAAAGCAATTTTGTAGCAAAACCTCTGTAGTTAAGTGTACAAACTTTCACAAAATGCCCCAGAACATTATGAACATATTACAAAAAAATAACTAAATAACTCTTATTTATCACATGTTCTTACCACTGGGCCATCTCAGCTTTATCTAATTTATATACAAATTTATCTAATTTAAAAATATGGTAATATTAAAATGTATATGTGTTTGTTTCTAGATATGACAGTCTTGCTCCAGAGGGTGATGGTAACACACCAGGTAAAATAAGCCGCATATTAATAAAAGTATGGATATAAAAAAAAAGATTATTTATTTTTTTATTTTCTTTGTAGAACCAATTCTCAGAATTTGGAGAAATCAAAAACATTCATTTGAATCTTGATCGGCGCACTGGCTTCCTTAAGGGTTATGCCTTAGTTGAATATGAAACATACAAACAGGCAGCTGTAAGTTTTACTTTAATATTAATGGTTATGTTTAGTTTCCGCTTAGATAGTAAATGTGCTTAGTCAATGAAATTTTTAATTTTGTATTTTTCCTATAGAGTGCACGCGAGGCTCTCGATGGAGCTGATATTCTCGGCCAAGCGATATCAGTAGACTGGTGCTTTGTAAAGGGGCCCACTAAAACTCACAAGAAACGACGATAGTCGATATTATATTTTAACTCTTATTATGTATCGCACTTTAAAATATATATCTGGACGTATCATATTAAATGTAAATAGTCTCAATATCTTGTTACTATTAATATATGAATGAATCAACATAAATTAACATAAAATTTAACACTGGAGAAAAGATGTTTATGAAATAGTAAGTTGTCAAAAAACTAGATTTTTTTTGTTAAGATTGTTTTTCCTTAATAGTTTTTATATTTTAAATAAAGTTAATTAAAGATTATGTTCTTACTGTAACTTATTTTGACTTCATTACGCAAAACATTTTATAATTTTTTTCAAACTGTTGACTTTTGCGATGCTTATGAACAAATTTTATCTTTTTTTTTATATTTTTTATTGGTCATAGTCAAGTTAAGACATTATTCTTAAATTACGTTACTTTTTCTGTGCACTCTCAGACAAAACATCGATTAAATATAAATACTGGTTTTATAAGTCATGAAACAGTGATAAAGAATATATTTAAGTAGTTTATTAAGAAAACTAGTAAGTATTTAAAGTGCGATTGAAAAAAACTTATTTTCTATTAGGAAAAGCATGTGTTAAAGTGTGTTTAAAGTGCGGTGCATAGTTAATTCATTATCTAAGCTGAGACTTATCGCTTATGTATTTAATATATGTCTTTCTATAATATTATTTGTTTTTATTTACCACCAATGAACTGAAAATAGTATAACATATTCAGGAATAATCTTTGCCTATTTGTGTTTATAATTTATTTTGTGCCGTGCACTGAAAGAAACAATGTTGCGTATGAAATTGTCTATACAATATCTTCCTACCCAATTTCTAAACATAATTATGATATATAATATATAAATAAATTTTTTTTCTTTATTTTACCTGGGAGTTTAGTCATCAGATTGACTATGTTACCCCCCCGTACAAGCAAATTATTGTAAATATTTATCTCCATTATTGTTTAACGTACTAACTAACGTGCTACCAGAAGAATTTGTCGAGAGATTTCACAAGTATTCATCTCGTAATATGCAGACGATTTTGTTATATATAGTTCAAATAAAATAGTCAATGTGGCGGCAAACGATATTCAAAATGCGTTAGATGTATTTTGTAATCTCATAAAAGAAATTGGATTAAGTATATCTCAACAAAAACCCAAAGTTTGCATCTTTAGTAAATGCAGGTCTAGAAGTAACACGGCAATCCAATTGTTAAACAATAATTTTCGTTTACAAGAAGTCGATAGTGTTAAATATTTGGGAATGTGGTTAGATAGAAGCTTAAAATGGGGTAGGCACATTAATGAAATTAGAGACAAAACTCTTGGACTTAAGAGACTTCAATGGGGGATTCATCCAATACACCTACGTCGACTTTAAATTTCAATTATCCGTAGCAGACTTGATTATGGTAGTTTCTTATACGATATCGGGCTAAAGAGTCACCTAAGTAAATTGGACAAAGTACAAAATCAGTCAATGCGAGTTATTGGCGGCTTTATCAGAACCACACCAATACATGTCATGGAGAGTGAATTGTATATACAACCTCTAAATATCCGAAGGAAATATCTTGCCGGTAAGTTTGTGCTAAAGTCTAGGTCTGTCGAAAATAACGTAACTGTAAATGTTTTAAAAGATCTAAACGATACGTGTAGTAATTATTACTGGAGAAATAAAAAACTTCCTCTGCTCGTTACAGTCTACACAAAATTTATGCCATTATTCTGTTATATCATAAAAAAAATTACTATGTCATTATCTCCATACATGGGTCAGTGGTATAGACTTATCTAATAATATATTTTTAGTAGTAGAAGGAATAGCGATGTCAAAAACACTGTGCAAGAAATCAGACATGTTAATTAGCTGTCGGACACTTCTAGATAAAAAATATAAGTCGTTTTACAAAATTTTTACCGACGGATCTAATGGTACAATTGGTTCAGGTGCAGCAATCTTTGACCCTCAGGCAGATATAAGAATTAAATTTAAAATTGAGTCAGATATATCTATAATGCATAGTGAGCTGCAATTTCGGAATCATTGTCAAATGCGTCATCTTCTGCCGGAAGTCAGGTTGTTATACTGTCTGATTCAAAAAGCGCCCTTTTTCATTTGGCTCGGTTAACCTCGACCTTTCGAGGATACCCGGTAGCCTATGATATTTTAGAGTCCATATGCAATAGACAAAGTGCAAATAAAACAATAATTATACAGTGGATACTTTCACATATTGGAATCATGGGCAACGAGGAAACTGACAAAGCAGCAAAACAAGCTATTCATGACGGAATTCCTTATCAGTGGATACCTTTACATAGTGAAATTTTAAATAAATTCAAGAAAACATGTAAATAAAACTGGCAGGAATATTTTGATGAACGATCGCGACATAAAGGTATATGGTACAAGACAATTGTATGTGAACTTACTCATTGCCCATGGTTTCAAAAAATTAAAAGTAGGAGAAAAAATATTGTGACATTTATGAGACTTCGTTCCGGTCATATTCCGTCAAACAAATTTAATTTTATGATGGGCAAAACCAACACCAATAAATGCGTACAATGTAACTGCATGGATGATGTTTATCACCGATTGATGGAATATGCGCGGAATGCGTCGTTTCGGCCCCGTTTATTAAAATCATATAATGTGGGTACATGTAATAGTTGGCTTGTGGTACCATCATCAAACGAAGCTAAGCTATTATTGAAAATGTGTATATAGAATACTTGCTCATTTTCAATAATACCTTATATAGAAAAGTAAAGATTATGGATGTATTATATTATTGAAGTAATGTTAAGTTAATTAGGTGTTAAGTTGTTTTGATTTAGTATAATTATTATGTGTTTTGCTTGTACGGGGGTGACATAGTCAATCTGATGACTAAACTCCCAGGTAAAATAAAGGAAAAAAAAATTATTTATATATTCTATATCATAATTATGTTTAGAAATTGGGTAGGAAGATATTGTATACACAATTTCATACGCAACATTGTTTCTTTCAGTGCACGGCACAAAATAAATTATAAACACAAATAGGCAAAGATTATTCCTGAATATGTTATACTATTTTCAGTTCATTGGTGGTAAATAAAAACAAATAATATTATAGAAAGACATATATTAAATACATAAGCGATAAGTCTTAGCTTAGATAATGAATTAACTATGCACCGCACTTTAAGCACACTTTAACACATGCTTTTCCTAATTGAAACTAAGTTTTTTTCAATCGCACTTTGAATACTTACTAGTTTTCTTAATAAACTACTTAAATATATTCTTTATCACTGTTTCATTACTTATAAAATCCAGTATTTATATTTAATCGATGTTTTGTCTGAGAGTGCACAGAAAAAGTAACGTAATTTAAGAATAATGTCTTAACTTGACTATGACCAGTAAAAAATATAAAAAAAAAGATAAAATTTGTTCATAAGCATCACAAAAGTCAACAGTTTGAAAAAAATTATAAAATGTTTTGCGTAATGAAGTCAAAATAAGTTACAGTAAGAACATAATCTTTTATTAACTTTATTTAAAATATAAAAACTATTGAGGAAAAACAATCTCAGCAAAAATAAACCTATTTTTTTGACAACTTACTATTTCATAAAAATCTTTTCTCCAGTGTTAAATTTTATGTTAATTTTTGTTGATTCATTCATATATTAATAGTAACAAGATATTGAGACTATTTACATTTAATATGATACGTCCAGATATATATTTTAAAGTGCGATACATAATAAGAGTTAAAATATAATGTCGACTATCGTCGTTTCTTGTGAGTTTTAGTGGGCCCCTTTACAAAGCACCAGTCTACTGATATCGCTTGTCCGAGAATATCAGTTCCATGGAGAGCCTCGCGTGCACTCTATAGGAAAAATACAAAATTAAAAATTTCATTGACTAAGCACATTTACTATGTTAGATGCCCTGCTAATGCAGCCGTTGATCCACTCGCGGCATGCCGCCTGCTTAGATGATACAGCATTACACATTAGTACATTCACGAGTGAACCAACGGTTACGCGTACCCCTACTGACGAGATCTGAACTAGGAATGTAGTATTCCATTCCCAACATGATCTCGTCAGCAACAGCAGCGGCACTAGCTGTCGGGTCATTCCCACTGAAGCAACGTTCCTTCCAAGGGACCGACGCATAGTAATCGCGCATACCGTTCCAATCTGCTGACTTAGCTGAGTTGTCTTCCGATGTGGAAGACAACTCCAAGTTAAGAATTTAGGAATCATGGCTCAAGGGCAGGAACGGGAGAAGGTTGCCTCAACTCTAATGAATGCTCAACTAGCCCGCTCGCATACTGTGTTCACAATAGTTATTCATATGAAGGAAAACAGTTTAGAAGACTTCCCCTAGCTTCCTAGGCTGTTTTCCTCCTCAAAATTGCATATAAACAAAGATTAAAGATATAGAGAGAGAGAGGGCCTGAGAGTGCGTGGATCTGTTGATTGGTAAAGTTTACCTTTAGATTATTTTACAATCTTTCATCCGTTCAAGGCTTCCTGTAAGATTCGTCACAATTAAGACGAATTTTACAGGAAGCTTTGAAGCGATAGTCGATACTACATTGGTGCGATCCCGCGAACCTGATTCACCGACAGATAATCTAGCCAACGCGATGCAGATTTCGCTACGAAATGTAAAGCGCCATCTATGGAACGTAGTAATCATTGTGTGACGTGAGCGTAAGGCGACCTAAAATATTATACGTCGGTAACACAGATAAACAATTTTTATTTATTTTATTTTATTTATTTATTTATTTATTTTGAACAAATTATACATATCTTAAACAATAAATACGATAGGAAATACATTAGTATAAAACTGTGTCGTAGCTACTATCGCCCTCCAATTCGACAGCACATTTATTTATTATTTGTTCATTATAAACATAACAATCAAATATCATTTAATTTAATAACACAATAACTAATAACAAAATATACTATATACATATATAAATCTAAATACATATACTATAAGGAAGGGATGGGGTAGGAAGAAAGAATAGGTTAGGTCAATGTTATATTGATCGTTTTAGTAATGCTTCAGTCTCATCATAGCCCAAATTGAGGAGCCGGTTGGTCATTTGAATTTTACACTGGTAAGTCGTAAGTGAGAAAATATTGTTCTTCTTATTTATTCTATTATATAAAATTGAGCTCAAATAATTGTATTGGTGACTTGCCATCGCTGATTTAAATGGAATGGTCTGGCAAACCCTATCACTTCTGCGTTTGTTAGATACAAACTTATTATAGGGAATATTTTTATGCTTACGAAGAATTGTTTGCAGTGTATACAGTTGACGCACTGTGAGAACTTTACAAGATTTATATAGTTCAATTGTAGGGAAACGGATAGGCTGAGAGATCATAATTTTTAATAAAAGTCTTTGTGCTCTCTCTAATCGAAGTATATTGATCTTAGCAGCACCTCCTCACGCTGTGATACAGTAAGTGATATTAGATTGCACAAGTGCGTAATATACAGTCTTTAAATATACATTATTTTCCTTATACGTGAAATTACAGATTGAATGTGATCATTCCAATTTAGCCCCTCATCTATTGTTACTCCGAGATACTTAATGGTCTTAGTGCGAGAGATTTTATTACAGTTGCAAGGAACCTGGTATTCAGAACAATTATGAGCGACTACAGGAAATGACGTAGCCGGTAAAGTATAGCTGAAGCCAAAAGTCATGTAATGCGTTTTATCTATATTAAGAGTCAATAAGTTACAGGACAGCCAGTTCATTACGATAGCAAGGGCCAATTCTGCCTTATTTCAAGCATCTGACCAATTCTTACCATGGACAATTAGTGAGGTGTCGTCGGCATATGTTACGATTTTGCAGTTTGGTAATTTAAGCTTGCACAGATCATTAATGTAGACCAGGAATAAAGTCGGCCCTAGTCGACGCTGCCTTGAGGAACACCAATGAAAAGATCTTCCTCATCACTTACTTGATTATTTATAGAGACATATTGAGTCCGTTCGCTAAGATAACTTTCGAAGATACTTAAGGCCAATCCTCTGACACCAATTCTATCCAATTTCTGTAGTAATAAAGGTATAGAAACGGCGTCGAATGCTTTCGGCAAGTTCAGAAAAATGCCAATGGTGTTCTTATTATATGCCAATGGTGTTCTTATTATTATAAATGTTTTGGACCGTGTCTTTAATCATACTCATTACGGCATCTTCCGTGGATCTGCTAGTTCTGAACCCGTATTGATTATTAACCAATATGCCGAAATTGTTTAAATAAGAGATAAACCTACGATTAAGGATCTTTTCCAGTACTTTCGAAAAAGTGGTCAGGACCGAAATGGGTCTGTAGTTATTGACATTGTCCTTCGCTCCATTCTTATGAATAGGGTGGACGATGGCCTGTTTAAAGACCCTGAGGAAAACTCCTTTAGTCAAACAAAGATTAAAAATATGTGTAAGCAAAGGGGTAAAAATAGGTTCAGAAGTTTTCACAATAGATGTTGTAATTCCGTCCCAACCCACCGCACAGCTATTTTTTAGATTTCTCCGGATCAGTTGAATTAGAGATGGCCGAAAAATCACAGATCGCAAGGTCAGCAACGATAGCGACCTCATTGACACGAATATAACTACCAGCAGATTTAGTAGGTTTCAGTTTAAAGTCACAGTAAAAATAACCGGAACATGATCTGTAAAAGCAGCGTCAAACATAACAGTGGTGGTGTTTTTGTTACTTGTTAGGATGACATGAACAAGACATTTCTCATTTCTAGTTGGAGTGACATATGCAGGCAGCATTCCATGGATGGCAGAGATGTTAAGGTAATCATCCATACGAGGATCCTTAGTAGCTGGGTTAATATTAATGTTTATATCTCCAATGATTGCTGACGTTTTAAAGCTCGATGAACTAAGTAAGACTTTATGAAGACTGTTAATAAATGAAGAAATGTTGTAGTAAGAAGAGGAGCGGTAAATGGCTACTAGAGCAATATCAGAACGAAACTAGACAGTTAGCTTCCGCAAAAAGAAACTCCTCAACACGACAATCTAAACCGCTTCTGAAGTATGCAACGACGCCATCATTTTGGTTAGTGTACTGTGACTTAAAAGAACTGAAACCCGGTAACGTAGGTAAGACTGAGACATTTCTTAACCAACATTCAGATAGAAAAAGCCTGCGTCAACCTGGTTGTTCAATCTATTTAGCAAAACCAAGAGTCTATCGAAATTGCAGTTTAAGCTTCTTATGTTAACATGAAAAACCTTTAGCCCCGTTTTGCATTTCAAAAATTGCCACACTGCTCAGGACAAGATATTATGAATTCTGAAGCTGTTATAGCTTCAATATTTTCGTTAATTAAGTTTATATCATTCATAAAGAAATATTATTGAATTTAACAATGGTACGATTTACAGTAGTTCTAGAGACAGAGATTCGATTCTTTTTTTGTTTTTCTTTTTTTATCTTGGCTTTACTCACTAAATATTTTGGAATATTATCAGCAAATGAAAGATTTGATAAGACTGAAAAAAGGAAAATAAGGTAAGGATGTTTTTTTTTTAATAATAATATCCGGGGACATTTTTCAAACACATTTTCAGCCATCTGATCCCAAATTAAGCTTGTACAAAGCTTGTGCTATGGAAACCTATGCTATGTTTTGTGATGGATATATATGTATAAATATAAGGATTATAATATTGATCTAAATGATTATAAAAAATTAACAACATAGAAATGTAGGAATAGGAGCTAAGATTAAATATGAAAAAAATCATTCATTAATATAAAAAGCTTACGAAGAACAAGTAACATGCATCTACAGCAAATAGCGAAGTTTGTGACACCTAGTCATTTCTTCAATTTTAAGGAATCTAGGTCCAATTCTTTTTTTATGTGAATTAGCTGGTCACCTTCTTTCTTACGAAGAAATATTTTGCCATTGGACGTCCAGCAATAGGCGTACTCATAAGATTTGGCAAAATCACGACTGAGATAAAACAACCTCTTCATTTTAGAAGAAAGACTTTCCGAGATAAGAATCGGTTTGGAGTTAATGGTTTAAAAGAATCTATCTATATCGGGCTAAAGAGTCACCTAAGTAAATTGGACAAAGAACAAAATCAGTCAATGCGAGTTATTGGCGGCTTTATCAGAACCACACCAATACATGTCATGGAGAGTGAATTGTATATACGACCTCTAAATATCCGAAGGAAATATCTTGCCGTTAAGTTTGTGCTAAAGTCTAGGTCTGTCGAAAATAACGTAACTGTAAATGTTTTAAAAGATCTAAACGATACGTGTAGTAATTATTACTGGAGAAATAAAAACTTCCTCTGCTCGTTACAGTCTACAGAAATTTATGCCATTATTCTGTTATATCAAATAAAAAATTACTATGTCATTCTCTCCATACATGGGTCAGTGGTATAGACTTATCTAATAATATATTTTCAGTAGTAGAAGGAATAGCGATGTCAAAAACACTGTGTAAGAAATCAGACATGTTAATTAGCTGTCTGACACTTCTAGATAACAAATATAAGTCGTTTTACAAAATTTTTACCGACGGATCTAAGGATACATTCGGTTCAGGTACAGCAATCTTTGACCCTCAGGCAGATATAAGAATTAAATTTAAAATTAAGGCATATCTATAATGCATAGTGAGCTGATTGCAATTTCGGAATCATTATCATATGCGTCATCTTGTGCCGGAAGTCAGGTTGTTATACTGTCTGATTCAAAGAGCGCCCTTTTTCATTTGGCTCGGTTAACCCAAACCCTTCGAGGATACCCGGTAGCCTATGATATTTTAGAGTCCATATGCAATTGACAAAGTGCAAATAAAACAATAATTATCCAGTAGATACCTTCACATATTGGAATCATGGGCAACGGGGAAACTGACAAAGCAGCAAAACAAGCTATTCATGACAGAATTCTTTATCAGTGCATACCTTTACATAGTGAAATTTTAAATAAATTCAAGAAAACATGTAAACAAAACTGGCAGGAATATTTTGATGAACGATCGCGACAAAAACGTATATGGTACAAGACAATTGTATGTGAACTTACTCATTGCCCATGGTTTCAAAAAATTAAAAGTAGCAGAAAAAATATTGTGACATTTATGAGACTTCGTTCCGGTCATATTCCGTCAAACAAATTTAATTTTATGATGGGCAAAACCAACACCAATAAATACGTACAATGTAACTGAATGGATGATGTTTATCACCGATTGATGGACTGTGCGCGGAATGCGTCGTTCCGGCCCCGTTTATTAAAATCATATAATGTGGGTATATATAATAGTTGGCTTGCGGTACCATCATCAAACGAAGCTAAGCTATTATTGAAAATGTATATATAGAATACTTGCTCATTTTCGATAATACCTTATATAGAAAAGAAAAGATTATGGATGTATTATATTATTGAAGTAATGTTAAGTTAATTAGGTGTTAAGTTGTTTTGATTTAGTATAATTATTATGTGTTTTGCTTGTACGGGGGTGACATAGTCAATCTGATGACTAAACTCCCAGGTAAAATAAAGGAAAAAAAATATTTATATATTATATATCATAATTATGTTTAGAAATTGGGTAGGAAGATATTGTATACACAATCTCATACGCAACATTGTTTTTTTCAGTGCACGGCACAAAATAAATTATAAACACAAATAGGCAAAGATTATTCCTGAATATGTTTTACTATTTTCAGTTCATTGGTGGTAAATAAAAACAAATAATATTATAGAAAGACATATATTAAATACATAAGCGATAAGTCTTAGCTTAGATAATGAATTAACTATGCACCGCACTTTAAACACACTTTAACACATGCTTTTCCTAATTGAAACTAAGTTTTTTTCAATCGCACTTTAAATACTTACTAGTTTTCTTAATAAACTACTTAAATATATTCTTTATCACTGTTTCATGACTTATAAAACCAGTATTTATATTTAATCGATGTTTTGTCTGAGAGTGCACAGAAAAAGTAACGTAATTTAAGAATAATGTCTTAACTTGACTATGACCAGTAAAAAATATAAAAAAAAAGATAAAATTTGTTCATAAGCATCACAAAAGTCAACAGTTTGAAAAAAATTATAAAATGTTTTGCGTAATGAAGTCAAAATAAGTTACAGTAAGAACATAATCTTTAATTAACTTTATTTAAAATATAAAAACTATTGAGGAAAAACAATCTTAACAAAAAAAATCTAGTTTTTTGACAACTTACTATTTCATAAACATCTTTTCTCCAGTGTTAAATTTTATGTTAATTTATGTTGATTCATTCATATATTAATAGTAACAAGATATTGAGACTATTTACATTTAATATGATACGTCCAGATATATATTTTAAAGTGCGATACATAATAAGAGTTAAAATATAATATCGACTATCGTCGTTTCTTGTGAGTTTTAGTGGGCCCCTTTACAAAGCACCAGTCTACTGATATCGCTTGTCCGAGAATATCAGCTCCATCGAGAGCCTCGCGTGCACTCTTTAGGAAAAATACAAAATTAAAAATTTCATTGACTAAGCACATTTACTATCTAAGCGGAAACTAAACATAACCATTAATATTAAAGTAAAACTTACAGCTGCCTGTTTGTATGTTTCATATTCAACTAAGGCATAACCCTTAAGGAAGCCAGTGCGCCGATCAAGATACAAATGAATGTTTTTGATTTCTCCAAATTCTGAGAATTGGTTATACAAAGAACATAAAAAAATAAATAATCTTTTCTTTATATCCATACTTTTATTAATATGCAGCTTGTTTTATATGGAGCTGAGATAGCATAGTAGCAAGAACAAAGAAAAGCATGACTGAAGATTAACAAATTTAATTACAATTTATAATTCATCTCATGCAGGAAAATATTGTGTGCAAAACTCCAAACCTTCTCCTCAAAAGAGCAGGATGCCAATCTCAGCAGTACGTCATTTACAGGCTGTTTTACTTCATATAGTTGGGGGTAGAATTTTAAGTTATACCTGTATATCTTCTTCCTGGGCTTCCTCATGTACATTGCTTACAAATAGGATCCAACCGTCCACAGACCTCTGTGGTCCTGGTGTGTTACCATCACCCTCTGGAGCAAGACTGTCATATCTAGAAACAAACACATATACATTTTAATATTACCATATTTTTAAATTAGATAAATTTGTATATAAATTAGATAAAGCTGAGATGGCCCAGTGGTAAGAACATGTGATAAATAAGAGTTATTTAGTTATTTTTTGTAACATGTTCATAATGTTCTAGGGCATTTTGTGAAAGTTTGTACACTTAACTACAGAGGTTTTGCTACAAAATCGCTTTGATATCTTATTGGTAATAGAAATCGCATTTAAATCAAAATGATACACAGACAATGAGATATTCCAGATATGATATACATTCAAAGTATCAATTTATGTTTTTGTCAATTTAAATTTATATCTAATGTAAACTAATCTCGTTAATATAATACTTATCTTCTTTAAGATGTTTATATGACGTATTTAGTCCACCGCCACACTTTTTTCGTATGCTACACGAATGTGTTCTGAATCGTTTCTATAGATCAGCGATACTCAACCTTTTCTTTATAGGGGCTGCAAACAAGTGTTAATCATGGTGTCGCGGGCCGCAAACCTTTATCGCGTATATTTTAACATTTTTTTATCATTTCACGACTTTTTAAACACTGCAGTATCCGCAACAAGCAGTTGTTTAAATCCAATTATTTAGGTGTTAATAAAAAGCTTTCAAGTTCAAAATATATCAAAATAAAGTAACATCCAAGTGGGCCAACCACAAAAGCCCGGCGGGCCGCAGGTTGAGTACGGCTGCTATATATGATAACGATCGACTAGCTAATATTAGTGTTGATAAACTAACTATATGGGCTTTTTTGTCGTTTGCACACATTGTATGTATACATAGGATACAATATGGTCCATACAAGAACACAAAAAGTATGAATAAAATAATAGTGTCCTACTCAGGGGCGTAGCTTGCCCTTGATGGGCCCTGTATCAACATTTGGGTGGCCTTTCTTCCTACCTGCGGCGATGCCTTAATGGAAGGTAAAAAATTTCACAGAGAAACAAAAGTACACCTTTTCTATTGCATAAAGGTTCCATTTTTTTTTAATTTGAAGTATTTTCAATGATTAAATTATTATTGACATCAGTAACAGTAACAGTAACAGCCTGTTAATGTCCCACTGCTGGGCTAAGGCCTCCTCTCCCTTTTGAGGAGAAGGTTTTGGAGCTTATTCTACCACGCTGCTCCAATGCGGGTTGGTAGAATACACATGTGGCCGGATTTCAATGAAATTAGACACATGCAGGTTTCCTCACGATGTTTTCCTTCACCGTCAAGCACGAGATGAATTATAAACACAAATTAAGCACATGAAAATTCAGTGGTGCTTGCCCGGGTTTGAACCCACGATCATCGGTTAAGATTCACGCGTTCGAACCACTGGGCCATCTCGGCTTTTTCCTGGTCTCCTCGGTAAGTCGTATATACGTGTCAAAGCGTATATACGACATGAGATGATTTCACTTTGACCAAGTTATTGACATCGTGATACATTATTATAATTTGTTTTCTTTTTTTTTATTTAGTTTTTCGCTGTATTGTTCTATTGTTTTATTTCTATTACATATGAAGCGCT
Source organism: Nymphalis io (assembly GCF_905147045.1). Lineage (NCBI taxonomy): Eukaryota > Metazoa > Arthropoda > Insecta > Lepidoptera > Nymphalidae > Nymphalis > Nymphalis io. The sequence continues at coordinate 4,340,979 of NC_065915.1, read as the reverse complement.
GAACCAATTTACCAATGGAATATAAAGTGACATTACCAGTATCATCCCCATTATTATCATTATCATGTATATGCTTGTAAGTATTTAGCATTATTTATGTTGTAACATAATGAACACAAAGTAAAAACTCTATTATACGTCAATGAGTCCCTCAAATTTGACAATACTCGAGCCAATGGAACCTCGACGCTCGTGCTACGTGTTAATGCTCAGCCAACTAACGGTAACGGCCCGCAACGTAAACGTTGGTTACCTGGTGTATTGCTAACACCGATTTACCTTTTTCCGTCATTGATTTATTTTCAAAAAGGAAGACAGTTGTTTATATCACCCCTTAAGCAACATTTATTGGTAAATGTATCGCTTAACACATATTAAACATATGTAATATATTTCATGTAATTCTAATAAAAATATTTTATCAAGATATACCACGTAAAAATTACACAAATTGAAGTAAATAATAGATAACACTACATTAAGTGGATTTCGTTTATCAGGGGGAGCAGTTAATCCGCATCCCCAGCATTGAAAGACCAAGCCATCGTCTGGATGTTCTGATTTTTGATGACGCATGTACTCCGTGTGCCGACCACGCCTAACACAGACCGGACAGAGCAACTGCTCGTCTACTCGTATTGACAAGAGGATGCTAAAATCTCCCTCCCCAAAAAGTTCACGTTGACGTCCTTCACGTTGTGGTTCCTCCTCTATATGGCCAGACCAAAGTGTAGTAAAAAAAAGCGAACACAATTATTGCTATGATATTGTTTTTGGTAATTGACTAGTAAATGCAATACTGTCAATTTGATCTCAGGAAGAACTGATGCTGTTTAATATATGGCCTCGTCCTGCGGCAAAGAAAACACAAGTCCATAACTTAATTTTCAGATATCTAGTTGACAGAACAGGTACTACTACAGACACAAAGTACTACACACACTTTGATCTTAGTCAAAAGGCCGAGAAGCAAATTATTTGACTTACTTTCTTTTTTTTTTATATGTCCGGGATGGCAAATGACTCTACTCCACCTGATGGTAAGTAGTAGTAGAGTCCAAACGCGACGACGGCCAGTACAGTCGGGAAGAACGTTCTGTACTAGCCGTCACCGCTTTGCCGGCCCGCAAGATGCCTCTTCACGCCTCGTTTGAAGGAACCCGGGTTGTAAGAGGAGGGGAACACGTGAGCTGGTAAGGAATTCCATTTTTTGGTAGTGCGACAAAGAAAGGAGTTGCCAAATTTCTTTGTGCGCGATGGAATTGATGTCACAGTTAGGCGGTGACATCGAGAACCAGCTCGCGTGGACTTAAGAAGGAAGGGGGAAGCAGGAATTAGAGAGAACAATTCCTCAGAGCACTCGCCGTGATACAGTCGATAGAAAGCGCTCAGTGCTGCTATCTCGCGACGCAATTGTAAAGGTTCAAGGGTGTTTGTGAAAGTTGGAACAGGCGCGCTAACACAGGAGACAGCTCCGCTGCGCACTTCTTCAGCACTATGGCTGGTATTCCATCGGGACCGCTAGCTTTCCGTACATCAAGTGATTGCAGCTCCGCACGCACATCACGTTGCCTGATTTTGATGTCAGGCATCGTATGGCCACATGAAGGTATTGTAGGTGGCAGCGCACTACAATCATCGATGACGGAATTATCGGCAAAGAGTTTAGCCAGGAGATCAGCTTGCTCTTGCGGACTGTGAGCTAGCGATCCGTCCGGATTTCTGAGCGGTGGCAGCGAAGGTTGGCAGAAATTGTTTTGCACCGACTTGGTCAGACGCCAGAAGCTACGGGAGCCCCTAGGAAGCGAATCAAGATCATGACCAATCTGTACAATGCGCTGTACATCCGCTCTCATGTATGCCTTTCTACAGGACTTGGAATTTTTATTGTAGTTTGCTTTCAGTGAGTCAATGTTAGATGCCCTGCTAATGCAGCCGTTGATCCACTCGCGGCATGCCGCCTGCTTAGATGATACAGCATTACACATTAGTACATTCACGAGTGAACCAACGGTTACGCGTACCCCTACTGACGAGATCTGAACTAGGAATGTAGTATTCCATTCCCAACATGATCTCGTCAGCAACAGCAGCGGCACTAGCTGTCGGGTCATTCCCACTGAAGCAACGTTCCTTCCAAGGGACCGACGCATAGTAATCGCGCATACCGTTCCAATCTGCTGACTTAGCGGGCTAGTTGAGCATTCATTAGAGTTGAGGCAACCTTCTCCCGTTCCTGCCCTTGAGCCATGATCTTGTAAACCTCGTTCTTGTTATAAACAGTTATCACTTCGAAGCCAAACACAATATTGGCACCCTTCCTGTTGACGTCTTCCTAAATTCTTAACTTGGAGTTGTCTTCCGATGTGGAAGACAACTCCAAGTTAAGAATTTAGGAATCATGGCTCAAGGGCAGGAACGGAAGAAGGTTGCCTCAACTCTAATGAATGCTCAACTAGCCCGCTCGCATACTGTGTTCACAATAGTTATTCATATGAAGGAAAACAGTTTAGAAGACTTCCCCTAGCTTCCTAGGCTGTTTTCCTCCTCAAAATTGCATATAAACAAAGATTAAAGATATAGAGAGAGAGAGGGCCTGAGAGTGCGTGGATCTGTTGATTGGTAAAGTTTACCTTTAGATTATTTTACAATCTTTCATCCGTTCAAGGCTTCCTGTAAGATTCGTCACAATTAAGACGAATTTTACAGGAAGCTTTGAAGCGATAGTCGATACTACATTGGTGCGATCCCGCGAACCTGATTCACCGACAGATAATCTAGCCAACGCGATGCAGATTTCGCTACGAAATGTAAAGCGCCATCTATGGAACGTAGTAATCATTGTGTGACGTGAGCGTAAGGCGACCTAAAATATTATACGTCGGTAACACAGATAAACAATTTTTATTTATTTTATTTTATTTATTTATTTATTTATTTTGAACAAATTATACATATCTTAAACAATAAATACGATAGGAAATACATTAGTATAAAACTGTGTCGTAGCTACTATCGCCCTCCAATTCGACAGCACATTTATTTATTATTTGTTCATTATAAACATAACAATCAAATATCATTTAATTTAATAACACAATAACTAATAACAAAATATACTATATACATATATAAATCTAAATACATATACTATAAGGAAGGGATGGGGTAGGAAGAAAGAATAGGTTAGGTCAATGTTATATTGATCGTTTTAGTAATGCTTCAGTCTCATCATAGCCCAAATTGAGGAGCCGGTTGGTCATTTGAATTTTACACTGGTAAGTCGTAAGTGAGAAAATATTGTTCTTCTTATTTATTCTATTATATAAAATTGAGCTCAAATAATTGTATTGGTGACTTGCCATCGCTGATTTAAATGGAATGGTCTGGCAAACCCTATCACTTCTGCGTTTGTTAGATACAAACTTATTATAGGGAATATTTTTATGCTTACGAAGAATTGTTTGCAGTGTATACAGTTGACGCACTGTGAGAACTTTACAAGATTTATATAGTTCAATTGTAGGGAAACGGATAGGCTGAGAGATCATAATTTTTAATAAAAGTCTTTGTGCTCTCTCTAATCGAAGTATATTGATCTTAGCAGCACCTCCTCACGCTGTGATACAGTAAGTGATATTAGATTACACAAGTGCGTAATATACAGTTTTTAAATATACATTATTTTCCTTATACGTGAAATTACAGATTGAATGTGATCATTCCAATTTAGCCCCTCATCTATTGTTACTCCGAGATACTTAATGGTCTTAGTGCGAGAGATTTTATTACAGTTGCAAGGAACCTGGTATTCAGAACAATTATGAGCGACTACAGGAAATGATGTAGCCGGTAAAGTATAGCTGAAGCCAAAAGTCATGTAATGCGTTTTATCTATATTAAGAGTCAATAAGTTACAGGACAGCCAGTTCATTACGATAGCAAGGGCCAATTCTGCCTTATTTCAAGCATCTGACCAATTCTTACCATGGACAATTAGTGAGGTGTCGTCGGCATATGTTACGATTTTGCAGTTTGGTAATTTAAGCTTGCACAGATCATTAATGTAGACCAGGAATAAAGTCGGCCCTAGTCGACGCTGCCTTGAGGAACACCAATGAAAAGATCTTCCTCATCACTTACTTGATTATTTATAGAGACATATTGAGTCCGTTCGCTAAGATAACTTTCGAAGATACTTAAGGCCAATCCTCTGACACCAATTCTATCCAATTTCTGTAGTAATAAAGGTATAGAAACGGCGTCGAATGCTTTCGGCAAGTTCAGAAAAATGCCAATGGTGTTCTTATTATATGCCAATGGTGTTCTTATTATTATAAATGTTTTGGACCGTGTCTTTAATCATACTCATTACGGCATCTTCCGTGGATCTGCTAGTTCTGAACCCGTATTGATTATTAACCAATATGCCGAAATTGTTTAAATAAGAGATAAACCTACGATTAAGGATCTTTTCCAGTACTTTCGAAAAAGTGGTCAGGACCGAAATGGGTCTGTAGTTATTGACATTGTCCTTCGCTCCATTCTTATGAATAGGGTGGACGATGGCCTGTTTAAAGACCCTGAGGAAAACTCCTTTAGTCAAACAAAGATTAAAAATATGTGTAAGCAAAGGGGTAAAAATAGGTTCAGAAGTTTTCACAATAGATGTTGTAATTCCGTCCCAACCCACCGCACAGCTATTTTTTAGATTTCTCCGGATCAGTTGAATTAGAGATGGCCGAAAAATCACAGATCGCAAGGTCAGCAACGATAGCGACCTCATTGACACGAATATAACTACCAGCAGATTTAGTAGGTTTCAGTTTAAAGTCACAGTAAAAATAACCGGAACATGATCTGTAAAAGCAGCGTCAAACATAACAGTGGTGGTGTTTTTGTTACTTGTTAGGATGACATGAACAAGACATTTCTCATTTCTAGTTGGAGTGACATATGCAGGCAGCATTCCATGGATGGCAGAGATGTTAAGGTAATCATCCATACGAGGATCCTTAGTAGCTGGGTTAATATTAATGTTTATATCTCCAATGATTGCTGACGTTTTAAAGCTCGATGAACTAAGTAAGACTTTATGAAGACTGTTAATAAATGAAGAAATGTTGTAGTAAGAAGAGGAGCGGTAAATGGCTACTAGAGCAATATCAGAACGAAACTAGACAGTTAGCTTCCGCAAAAAGAAACTCCTCAACACGACAATCTAAACCGCTTCTGAAGTATGCAATGACGCCATCATTTTGGTTAGTGTACTGTGACTTAAAAGAACTGAAACCCGGTAACGTAGGTAAGACTGAGACATTTCTTAACCAACATTCAGATAGAAAAAGCCTGCGTCAACCTGGTTGTTCAATCTATTTAGCAAAACCAAGAGTCTATCGAAATTGCAGTTTAAGCTTCTTATGTTAACATGAAAAACCTTTAGCCCCGTTTTGCATTTCAAAAATTGCCACACTGCTCAGGACAAGATATTATGAATTCTGAAGCTGTTATAGCTTCAATATTTTCGTTAATTAAGTTTATATCATTCATAAAGAAATATTATTGAATTTAACAATGGTACGATTTACAGTAGTTCTAGAGACAGAGATTCGATTCTTTTTTTGTTTTTCTTTTTTTATCTTGGCTTTACTCACTAAATATTTTGGAATATTATCAGCAAATGAAAGATTTGATAAGACTGAAAAAAGGAAAATAAGGTAAGGATGTTTTTTTTTTAATAATAATATCCGGGGACATTTTTCAAACACATTTTCAGCCATCTGATCCCAAATTAAGCTTGTACAAAGCTTGTGCTATGGAAACCTATGCTATGTTTTGTGATGGATATATATGTATAAATATAAGGAATCTAAATGATTATAAAAAATTAACAACATAGAAATGTAGGAATAGGAGCTAAGATTAAATATGAAAAAATCATTCATTAATATAAAAAGCTTACGAAGAACAAGTAGCATGCATCTACAGCAAATAGCGACGTTTGTGACACCTAGTCATTTCTTCAATTTTAAGGAATCTAGGTCTAATTCTTTTTTTATGTGAATTAGCTGGTCACCTTCTTTCTTACGAAGAAATATTTTGCCATTGGACGTCCAGCAATACGATACGATACGGCGTACTCATAAGATTTGGCAAAATCACGACTGAGATAAAACAACCTCTTCATTTTAGAAGAAAGACTTTCCGAGATAAAAATCGGTTTGGAGGGGCCATTTATTCCGAGTTTTACTGTTGTTAATACATTTTTTTTTCTGCTCGGCTCGATTTCTTATACATTCTGATAATCTTCTCTTTCATCATATATTTTTAATTATAATTGAAACTAAATAAAAAAAAGTTTTATAGATTCAAAACAGGTGTATTATATATGTTGCTATTTTATAGTTGATTATTTCGTTTTCATTTAAATAAAAAGCGTAATGCTTTGATTTAATTACTGATTATAAAAGAAACCTGAATATGTAGTGAGAAAATATAAAGTTACTTGGTTGTAGAGCTTTGTGCAAGCCCGTCTCGATAGGTACCACCCACTCATATTATATTCTAAGGCCAAACATAAATATTTGGTATTTTGGTGTTTCGGCTTAATCCCTTTAAGCATAAGACATAAGAATTATATTCACATTAGTGTTTAAAATAAAAAAATGCTGTATTATTATAATTATTTATCAGTCGCGCGAAGACGCTTGCTGATTGTAGACGCGTTATTGTCGGATTGCAAAACCGGTTTAATCACCACTGCGCTTGACACCGCGTCGTAACGTTGTTTATTTACAATGTTGAGTGTTTTGTTCGAGTATAATAGATAAATATGACTACTAATGGATCCAATATACAGGTTGAGACGGAACATATAATGCAAAGTGGTAGGAGTGATAACTTTGAGTGTTCAGGGGAAGATGGAGAGATTAGGAACCGTGAGATGCATGACAACGATAGAAGACCAAATAAAAGAAACAGGGAGGCTAATAGAGAAGAAGTTTGGTTTACCGTACAGAGGAAAGGTAAAAGATTTGCTCGTGACGGAGACTTTAATGACTGGGAAAGAATACCAGAGGACCAGATTGAAGTTTGCATTACATCCACTGAACCAATTCCAAAACAATTTAAACTGGCTAAGATTTTGAAATCAGAGAACATACAGAATGTTGTTCGTGTTAAATACATAAAAACATTTAAAGTGTTGATTCAGTTTGATAAAGAAGATAGTGCTGAGAAATTAATAATTAACAAATTCTTTAATGAAAATAGATATAGGACATATAAAACTATGGAAATAAATCATACGTATGGAGTGATAAAAGCCATAGATTTAGACCGTACTGATGAAGAAATTTTAGAAAGTTTATATAGTAGTATACCAATTATGGGAGTAAAGAGGTTAAAACGCAGAAATAACTCGGATGGAAGATGGGAGAATAGTGAGGCTATGAGAATATGTTTTAAAGGGTCATCGTTACCATCAAAAATTAAAATGTTCGACACCACAGTAATAGTAACAGCCTATGTATTCCCTGTTACGCAATGTTCTCGATGCTGTAGATACGGACATACGATCAAAATTTATCCATCTAACAAAATTGTTTGCCCGAAAAACAAAAAATTGAATTCAAAATTGTGAGCAATCTTCATTTATTTGTAATAACTGTGGCGGTAATCACATGGCTATGACCAGAATATGCCCCATTTATATTAAAGAAAAACGAGTTCGAGAGCTAATGGCAGAATTTAATTGTACATACAAAAAGACACTAACTATTTATGTTCCACCCAGCCCCCCTCCAGCACCTGTTATTTCACGTCAAGCATTTCCAACGATTAATAAAGCTAACGATTCGCCTACAGTTAATGGTTTAAAAGAATCTACCGTAGATGAAAATCTCACAAGGTCATACGCTGAAGTCACCAAAAACAAAATTAAAAAACCAAAAAAGAAAAAACTAAGGAAGGCCGGAAAAGCAAACGTCGAAAACGATGATAATATAGAAATAATGGAATTTAACAATTTGGAGACAGTGGAAGATAGATGTTCGGAAACAGAAACAGTACGCAGTGAAGAACAAGGATATGGAAAAAAAGGGAATACATACAAAGATGAGCGAGGATTTGTTGAATGGAAATCAGTACTAAAAATGCTAAAAGATAAAATATTAAATAGGGGCTTGACGTGGGAATAAAAGATTAAAGAATGCTTAAGTATAATTTATGAAGCTGTATTATCGACTATAATGAGATTAATATCATATTGGCCATGTTTTAAATTCTTAAGCCAATATGGATAGGAACAATGTTCCACAATCTATAAACATACTCCAATGGAATGCTCAAAGTCTACGACCAAAGATACCAGAATTCGAACTAATATTAAATCAGGAAAAAATCCATATTGCCTTAATCAGTGAGACTTGGTTAGATCCGGACAGCTATTGTCATTTAAGTGGTTATAATATTTTTAGATCAGATCGCAGAGACGGATTTGGAGGTGTAGCTATAATAACGCATTGGTCTATAAAAGCTCAACAAAAATATTTGAATATTTCGAACTCAGGAATTGAATATACATATGTTAAAATATTTAATTGCGGTGACACTGAAAATATAGTATCTATATATTGCCCCCCAACAGTTAACACCTCTTTTCAAGACGGAATGGATTTTTTTCTAAGTTTAATAACAAGACTATAATTGCAGGAGATTTTAATGGGCATCATCGTAATTGGTCCAGGAAACATGATACACGATGCTGTCAGATTTTTGATGCACTATTAGAGAGTAATTGTATTTCTCTAAATAATGGCAGTGACACTCGCATAAAAATAGTCAATGGTCTGGTTCAGAGAACAACTCCTGATATACCATTAGTATCTGAAGACATAGCTATTAAATTAACGTGGAATGTTTTGAATGAAAGCCTAGGAAGTGACCATTTAATGATAAAGATTAAACTAGATAAAAAACTTAGGCTACACAGTTAGGAAGCGAAGATATTTTATAAAAGCAAATTGGACATTATATAGAGAAGTCATCAAAAAGCCCCTTCTTGAGTATTCAATTCCTAGCAACAATCAACTTGCATATAACAAGTTCATAGCCATAGTCAATGCAGCTGCAGAAGAGGCACTCAGAATGTTATAGATAACGAAATTGCAGTAAGTTTACTACGAAGTTTAGCACCAGATTTACAGTATCACCGAATCGCCCAATATTTAAGTCCGATAATGTGAAGCTTAAAACTCCGATTACGGTACAGGAGTTAAATAATTGTTTAAAACGATCAGATACAGCACCAGGGCAAGACGGCATAGCTTATTCAATGATTTATAATTTGCCCCATTCTGGTAAGAATATACTTGTCACTTTATATAACCGGTTTTTATCAGAAAGTTTCATCCCTAAGCAATGGAGGAAAGTTACAATAGTTCCTGTACCGAAACCGGGAAGGGATAACAGATCAGTATCCGGGTGGAGACCTATTGCACTAATATCTTGTGTCTGTAAAATATTACATACTATAATGACCCGTAGATTAGATTGGTACCTTGAAAAGAACGATTGTTTTTCATATGAAACAGTAGGCTTTAGGAAGTCGCGTTCTTGTTATGATAATCTGGTCAGACTAATAACTCGCATTCAAATCGGATTTACTAAAGGTTTCGCGATCGTTGGTTGCTTCATCGATATAGATAATGCCTATAACAATGTCAATGTCGCAAAGCTATTGAACCTTGTTGAAGATGCCGATGTTGGAGCTTTTCTGTGTTGATATCTATGGGAATATCTTCGTGAAAGAATTTTAACTATTCAATTTGGCAACAGTCAAAAATTAACCCGCACTTCAGCAGTAGGGTTACCACAAGGTGATCCTTTATCTCCGTTATTGTTTAACGTGAGATTTCACAAGTATTCATCTCGCAATATGCAGACGATTTTGTTATATATAGTTCAAATAAAATAGTCAATGTGGCGGCAAACGATATTCAAAATGCGTTAGATGTATTTTGTAATCTCATAAAAGAAATTGGATTAAGTATATCTCAACAAAAAACCAAAGTTTGCATCTTTAGTAAATGTAGGTCTAGAAGTAACACGGCAATCCAATTATTAAACAATAATTTTCGTTTACAAGAAGTCGATAGTGTTAAATATTTGGGAATGTGGTTAGATAGAAGCTTAAAATGGGGTAGGCACATTAATGAAATTAGAGACAAAACCCTTAAATTTTTAAATATTTTTAAAGTGTTAGCTGGTAGTAAACGGGGCATTCATCCAATGCACCTACGTCGACTTTAAATTTCAATTATCCGTAGCAGACTTGATTATGGTAGTTTCTTATACGATATCGGGCTAAAGAGTCACCTAAGTAAATTGGACAAAGTACAAAATCAGTCAATGCCAGTTATTGGCGGCTTTATCAGAACCACACCAATACATGTCATGGAGAGTGAATTGTATATACAACCTCTAAATATCCGAAGGAAATAAACCGGCAAGATATTTCCTAGTCTAGTCTAGTCTAGGTCTGTCGAAAATAACGTAACTGTAAATGTTTTAAAAGATCTAAACGATATGTGCAGTAATTATTACTGGAGAAATAAAAACTTCCTCTGGTCGTAACAGTCTACAGAAATTTATGCCATTATTCTGTTATATCAAATAAAAAATTACTATGTCATTCTCTCCATACATGGGTCAGTGGTATAGACTTATCTAATAATATATTTTCAGTAGTAGAAGGAATGGCGATGTCAAAAACACTGTCTAAGAAATCAGACAAGTTAAATAGTTGTCGGACACTTCTAGATAAAAATATAACCGAGGATACCCGGTAGCCTATGATATTTTAGAGGCCATATGCAATAGACAAAGTGCAAAAAAACAATAATTAGCCAGTGGATACCTTCACATATTGGAATCATGGGCAACGAGGAAGCTGACAAAGCGGCAAAACAAGCTATTCATGACGGAATTCCTTATCAGTGGATACCTTTACATAGTGAAATTTTAAATAAATTCAAGAAAACATGTAAACAAAACCGGCAGGAATATTTTGATGAACGATCGCGACATAAAGGTATATGGTACAAGACAATTATATGTGAACTTACTCATTGCCCATGGTTTCAAAAAATTAAAAGTAGCAGAAAAAATATTGTGACATTTATGAGACTTCGTTCCGGTCATATTCCGACAAACAAATTTAATTTTATGATGGGTAAAACCAACACTTATAAATGCGTACAATGTAACTGCATGGATGATGTTTATCACCGATTGATGGAATGTGCGCGGAATGCGTCGTTCCGGCCCCGTTTATTAAAATCATATAATGTGGGTATATGTAATAGTTGGCCTGCGGTACCATCATCAAACGAAGCTAAGCTATTATTGAAAATGTATATATAGAATACTTGCTCATTTTCGATAATACCTTATATAGAAAAGAAAAGATTATGGATGTATTATATTATTGAAGTAATGTTAAGTTAATTAGATGTTAAGTTGTTTTGATTTAGTATAATTATTATGTGTTTTGCTTGTACGGGGGTGACATAGTCAATCTGATGACTAAACTCCCAGGTAAAATAAAGGAAAAAAAAATATTTATATATTATATATCATAATTATGTTTAGAAATTGGGTAGGAAGATATTGTATACACAATTTCATACGCAACATTGTTTCTTTCAGTGCACGGCACAAAATAAATTATAAACACAAATAGGCAAAGATTATTCCTGAATATGTTATACTATTTTCAGTTCATTGGTGGTAAATAAAAACAAATAATATCATAGAAAGACATATATTAAATACATAAGCGATAAGTCTTAGCTTAGATAATGAATTAACTATGCACCGCACTTTAAACACACTTTAACACATGCTTTTCCTAATAGAAAATAAGTTTTTTTCAATCGCACTGTAAATACTTACTAGTTTTCTTAATAAACTACTTAAATATATTCTTTATCACTGTTTCATGACTTATAAAATCCAGTATTTATATTTAATCGATGTTTTGTCTGAGAGTGCACAGAAAAAGTAACGTAATTTAAAAATAATTTCTTAACTTGACTATGACCAGTAAACAATATAAAAAAAAGATAAAATTTGTTCATAAAATGTTAAAAAATGTTTTGCGTAATGAAGTCAAAATAAGTTACAGTAAGAACATAATCTTTTATTAACTTTATTTAAAATATAAAAACTATTGAGGAAAAACAATCTCAACAAAAAAACCTATTTTTTGACAACTTACTATTTCATAAACATCTTTTCTCCAGTGTTAAATTTTGCGTTAATTTATGTTGATTCATTCATATATTAATAGTAACACGATATTGAGACTATTTACATTTAATATGATACGTCCAGGTATATATTTTAAAGTGCGATACATAATAAGAGTTAAAATATAATATCGACAATCGTCGTTTCTTGTGAGTTATCGCTATCGATATCGCTTGTCCGAGAATATCAGCTCCATCGAGAGCCTCGCGTGCACTCTATAAGAAAAATACAAAATTAAAAATTTCATTGACTAAGCACATTTACTATCTAAGTGGAACTAAACATAACCATTAATATTAAAGTAAAACTTACAGCTGCCTGTTTGTATGTTTCATATTCAACTAAGGCATAACCCTTAAGGAAGCCAGTGCGCCGATCAAGATTCAAATGAATGTTTTTGATTTCTCCAAATTCTGAAAATTGGTTCTACAAACCGTAACAGCCTGTGAATGTCCCACTGCTGGGCTAAAGGTCTCCTCTCCTCTTTTTGAGGAGAAGGTTTGGAGCTTATTCCACCACGCTGCTCCAATGCGGGTTGGTAGAATTCACATGTGGCAGAACTTCAGTGAAATTAGACACATGCAGGTTTCCTCACGATGTTTTCCTTCACCGTAAAGCACGAGATGAATTATAATCACAAATTAAGCACATGAAAATTCAGTGGTGCTTGCCCGGGTTTGAACCCACGATCATCGGTTAAGATTCACGCGTTCTTACCACAGGTTCTACAAAGAAAATAAAAAAATAAATAATCTTTTTTTTATATCCATACTTTTATTAATATGCGGCTTATTTTATATGGAGCTGAGATAGCATAGTAGCAAGAACAAAGAAAATGTTGCATGATCAAACTCGGAAAAGCATGACTGAAGATTAACAAATTTAATTACCATTTATAATTCATCTCATGCAGGAAAACATTGTGTACAAAGCTCCAAATCTTCTCCTCAAAAGAGCAGGAGGCCAATCTCAGCAGTACGTCATTTACAGGCTGTTTTACTTCATATAGTTGGGGGTAGAATTTAAAGTTATACCTGTATATCTTCTTCCTGGGCTTCCTCATGTACATTGCTTACAAATAGGATCCAACCTTCCACAGACCTCTGTGGTCCTGGTGTGTTACCATCACCCTCTGGCGCAAGACTGTCATATCTAGAAACAAACACATATACATTTTAATATTACTATATTTTAAAATTAGACAAATTTGTATATAAATTAGATAAAGCTGAGATGGCCCAGTGGTAAGAACATGTGATAAATAAGAGTTATTTAGTTATTTTTTTGTAACATGTTCATAATGTTCTAGGGCATTTTGTGAAAGTTTGTACACTTAACTACAGAGGTTTTGCTACAAAATCGCTTTGATATCTTATTGGTAATAGAAATCGCATTTAAATCAAAATGATACACAGACAATGAGATTTTCCAGATATGATATACATTCAAAGTATCAATTTATGTTTTTGTCAATTTAAATTTATATCTAATGTAAACTAATCTCGTTAATATGATACTTATCTTCTTTAAGATGTTTATATGACGTATTTAGTCTACCGCCACACTTTTTTCGTATGCTACACGAATGTGTTCCGAATCGTTTCTATAGATCAGCGATACTCAACCTTTTCTTTATAGGGGCTGCAAACAAGTGTTAATCATGGTGTCGCGGGCCGCAAACCTTTATCGCGTATATTTTAACATTTTTTTATCATTTCATGACTTTTTAAACACTGCAGTGTCCGCAACAAGCAGTTGTTTAAGTCAAATTATTTAGGTGTTAATAAAAACCTTTCAAGTTCAAAATAGATCAAAATAAAGTAACATCCAAGTGGGCCAACCACAAAAGCCCGGCGGGCCGCAGGTTGAGTACGGCTGCTATATATGATAACGACCGACTAGCTAATATTAGTGTTGATAAACTAACTATATGGGCTTTTTTGTCGTTTGCACACATTGTATGTATACATAGGATACAATATGGTCCATACAAGAACACAAAAAGTATGAATAAAATAATAGTGTCCTACTCAGGGGCGTAGCTTGCCCTTGGTGGGCCCTGTATCAACATTTGGGTGGCCTTTCTTCCTAACTGCGGCGATGCCTTAATGGTAGGTAAAAAAATTCACAGAGAAACAAAAGTACACCTTTTCTATTGCATAAAGGTTCAATTGTTTTTTTTTTTAATTTGAATCATTTTCAATGTTTAAATTATTATTGACATCGTGATACATTATTATAATTTGTTTTCTTTTTTTTATTTCGTTTTTCGCTACATTGTTCTATTGTTTTATTTCTATTACATATGAAGCGCTGAACCAATTACCAATGGAATATAAAGTGACATTACCAGTATCGTCCCCATTATTATCATTATCATGTTTATGCTTGTAAGTATATAACATTATTTATGTTGTAACATTATGAACACAAAGTAAAAACTCATTATACGTCAATGAGTCCCTCAAATTTGACAATACTCGAGCCAATGGAACCTCGGCGCTCGTGCTACGTGTTAATGCTCAGCCAACTAACGGTAACGGCCCGCAACGTAAACGTTGCTTACCTGGTGTATTGCTAACACCGATTTATCTTTTTCCGTCATTGATTTATTTTCAAAAAAGAAGACAGTTGTTTCTATCACCCCTTAATCGACATTTATTAACTTAACACATATTAAACATATGCAATATATTTCAAGTAATTCTACCAAAAATATTTTATCAAGATATACCACGTAAAAATTACACAAATTGAAGTAAGTAATAGATAACACTACATTAAGTGGATATCGTTTATCAGTTGGAGCAGTTAATCCGCATCCCCAGCATTGAAAGACCAAGCCATCGTCTGGATGTTCTGATTTTTGATGACGCATGTACTCTGTGTGCCGACCACACCTAACACAGACCGGACAGAGCAACTGCTCGTCCACTCGCATTGACAAGAGGATGCTAAAACCTTCCTCCCCAAAAAGTTCACGTTGACGTCCTTCACGTTGTGGTTCCTCCTCTATATGGCCAGACCAAAGTGTAGTAAAAAAAAGCGAACACAATTATTGCTATGATATTGTTTTGGTAATTGACTAGTAAATACAATACTATCAATTTGATCTTAGGAAGAACTGATGCTGTTTAATATATGGCCTCGTCCTGCGGCAAAGAAAACACAAGTCCATAACTTAATTTTCAGATATCTAGCTGACAGAACAGGGACTACTACAGACACAAAGTACTACACACACTTTGATCTTAGTCAAAAGGCCGAGAAGCGAATTGGTTGACTTACTTTCCACATCGGAAGACAACTCCAAGTTAAGAATTTAGGGAGACGTCAACAGGGAGAGTGTCAATATTGTGATTGGCTTCGAAGAGATAACTGTTTATAACAAGAACGAGGTTTACAAGATCATGGCTCAAGGGCAGGAACGGGAGAAGGTTGCCTCAACTCTAATGAATGCTCAATCTAGCCCGCTCGCATACTGTGTACACAATAGTCATTCATATGAAGGAAAACCACTTGGAAGACTTTCCCTAGCCTCCTAAGCTATTTTCCTCCTCAAAAATGGATATAAGCAAAGATTAAAGATAGAGAGGGCTTGGGAGTGCGTGATTCTGTTGACGATTGGTAAAACCTGAATATGTAGTGAGAAAATATAAAGTTACTTGTACCACCACTCATATTATATTCTAAGGCCAAACATAAATATTTGGTATTTTGGTGTTTTAGGCTTAAAGGGACAGACATAAGAATTATATTCACATTAGTGTTTAAAATAAAAATGCTGTATTATTATAATTATTTATATATTTTATATCATAATTATGTTTAGAAATCGGGTAGGAAGATATTTTATACACAATTTCATACGCAACATTGTTCCTTTCAGTGCACGGCACAAAATAAATTATAAACACAAATAGCGCATGAAATTTATAATAATAATAATAAATAACTTTATTCACAAAAAAGAAACAAAGACAAAAAAATTAAGGTACATAACCATAAAAAAAGAGTTAACAATATCATAATTTGGTGAAAAGGTCGCAGTCTCAGCTAGGCTGCTTTTCAGTCTACGCCTTGTACATATGCTGCTAACACAAACGCTACATTCAGTGCAGTAAAAGGTAAAAGGAGATAAAATTACTTAAATAATAAAAGTTAATACAATTTATAACACGCACAATAGGCTAAAATAAAAGATGATATGCAATCATTACTATAACAGTGAAGTCTTTTTTTTTAATTCTAGAAAAAGGAAAATATTTCATATTGAATAAAAAATGAAAATAAAATAGTAATAAAATATTTAAAATGTTTAAACAAATAGAGATATATGTTTTAATAAATTACAATCAAAGTAACAATTAAATATTGAAGTGTAGTTACACACATTTGTCCAGACACATTGCGTCTTTTTCATAGATAGAAGCCATTGCTTGCATTGTGCCTTAAACTTATTTTGAGATGTACTGTTCTTAATCGGAAGTGGGATATCGTTCCAACACTTAGAAGCAGCGAAACGAAAGCTATCTCTAAATGCTTGCAAATGTGGTCTAGGCAGTACTAGTCGTGGAACTCGGCTCAATCTACAATTGGATTCATTTGTTTCAGACCATTTAAGTTTATCCGCCAAATAATTGGGAATTTTGTGATATTTTAAGGTGAAAGTGATATTATTTACTTTAAGTGTACGGCGATTTTTCATATTTAATATATTCTTGGAATTTAAATAAGGTGTAATATGCGAATATCGAGGTATATTGTAACAAAATTTTAGACAAGAATTTTGTATCCTCTGTATTTTCCTTTCAGTCTTTTTATAAAGGCAGGGGCCATAAAGGACATCACAGTAGTCCAACTAAGATAGAACCAAGGATTCTACAAGTTTTGATCGCGCTGATTCACTCAAAAATGGTCTAAACTTATAAATCATTTGAAAGGAATGACCATCTATAAAAATCCTATGACACATTTAACCAAGCGATACCATTTGTTGCCTAGTACCAAAAATTATGTAAGTACATTTTTGTGGATTTAATGACAGGTCATGATTCTTCGACCAACTAAAAATTTGAGAAAGATCATCATTAACATTTTGGATAGTTTTATCATTATTTATATATTATATAGATTGCTGTTCAATAATAACTGTGTATCATCTGCGTACATGTGAACTAAACTAGTTTTGACACATTCGTGAAGATCTGCCGTATAAATTGAGTATAAAATAGGTCCAAGTATAGAACCTTGGATAACACCTCTATTAACTTTTATAGCGCTAGACCTTGTTGGCCTGCCATTCATGCCAGAAACTTCTACTATTTGTAATCTATCTTTGAAATAACTAGAAAACCACTAACAAATGAGATCAGAAAAACCATAAAATTTCAATTTATCAAGAAGTAAATCTATATTGAGACATTCAAATGCTCTGCTGTAGTCTAATAGTATTAAAATTAAAGCCATATTATTATTAGATGCAGAAAGAATTTCATCAACAATGTGTAATAACGCTGTTGTGGAACTGTGTGACTTTCTAAAACCGGATTGGCATTTCGGAATAATGCAATGTTTTTCAAAATAGGAAGCAATTTGTTGATTTACCACCTTTTATAAAACCTTTGATAAAACAGGCAATATTCTAATTGGTCGTAAGTCTTTCACTGAGTCTACATTTTTCTTTTTCGGAAGAGCTTTAATAATTGTAGTTTTCCAAGATGTTGGGAAGTATCCCGTGCGTAATGAAGTATTTATTATATGTGTAATAGCAACTAACGAGTATGGGAGGGTAAGTTTTACCATTTTGATAGAAATGTCATCAGTACCTACGGCATTAGAGACTATAGAATTAATTATTTTTAAGATGTTCTCGGCGGAAAGTTCTGTAAAATCACATCCAGAATAAATCGGTTTGTTATATTTATTTATAATGTTACTATTATGTGAAACGCTAGTACCGAGTCAAGGAATGCTTTATTTATTATATTTGGATCACATAGATAACCTGGAATTATGTTATTGTGAGTGCCTAAAAACTTTTTAAGTTCACCGTGCATTTTTTTCGGATTATTAATGAATTTATTAATTTTATTTGTGAAATAAAAAGATTTTTCTTTTTGAGTTACCTCAAATACAGCGTTTCTCAATTGTTTGTATCAATTTATTTCACGATCAGAGTTCGTTTTTTAGCAATATTACAAGCATCCAACAAGTTACTGGTGGTAGAGCTTTGTGCAAGCTCGTCTGGGTAGGTACCACCCACTCATCAGATATTCTACCGCAAAACAGCAGTACTTGGTATTGTTGTATTCCGGTTTGAAGGGTGAGTGAGCCAGTGTAATTACAGGCACAAGGGACATAACATCTTAGTTCCCAAGGTTGGTGGCGCATTGGTGATGTAAGCGATGGTTAACATTTCTTACAATGCCAATGTTTGGTGACCACTTAGCATCAGGTGGCCCATATGCTCGTCCGCCTACCTAATCTATAAAAAAAAAATTAATCCTCTCTGTCTATCATCATTGCTTTAATGGTATCTGTAATCCATGGGGAAGGGGGGTATTTGAAACGCTTAGTTTTCAAAGGAACAAAATGATTGAAAAAGCCAAGAATTAAAAAATTAAAACACTACCATAGCATCGACATGGTCATACTGTAATATCATATCCCAAGGTGTAATAGATGAAGCGAACTGGTATGTATCAAAATCAAAATTATTAAATGGTCTGTACTGAATAACTCTTGGAATTGGTTTATTTACTTCCAGAGGTATAATTGCCGTAATAAAAGCATGATCACTCAAATCATCGTTATATTGACCATTAATTTCACTTATATTTAAGCTATCATTACAGCAGATAACATCTATTAGAGAGCTAGATGTATTCGTGACTCGAGTAGATTTGTTAACTATTTGATTCAATTTATATTCCGCTATTAACGTTAAAAATTCATTTTGAGAAATACCATGCGAATTTAAATCAATGTTTATGTCACCAGTTACAAATACGTATTCATATTTTGATGTTAAAAATGATAGATTGTCATCTAGCGTAGATAAAAATGTGCTAAAACTAAATTTAGGAGGTCGGTAGATGACTCCTACAGCAGTTATGCATCTTTTAATCTTAATTTCAAACCACTGTTGCTCAAGTGCCGAAGAATCTACTGGCAATACTTTTACTCTCAAATTTGAACGTATATATGCGCCTACTCCTCCTCCTCAAGATTGCGAACCTGATCGTGGTTCATAAAAAAAATTATATATATACGCGATAACTACCTTCGATTCAGAACACATTCGTGTAGCATACGAAAAAAGTGTGCCGGTGGAATAAATACGTCATATAAACATCTTAAAGAAGATAAGTATTATATTAACGAGATTAGTTTACATTAGATATAAATTTAAATTGACAAAAACATAAATTGATACTTTGAATATATATCATATCTGTAAAACCTCATTGTCTGTGTATCATTTTGATTTAAATGCGATTTCTGTTACCAATAAGATATCAAAGCGATTTTGTAGCAAAACCTCTGTAGTTAAGTGTACAAACTTTCACAAAATGCCCTAGAACATTATGAACATGTTACAAAAAAAGAACTAAATAACTCTTATTTATCCCATGTTCATGTTCTTTGAACCTGATGTTCGACTTCTAAGGCTTGTTTGTAATTCAAATAAATCATTTTTCATCTCCATGACACAAGATTGTAGCTTATTGAATTCATTATCTTGTTCATTGAGTCTCGCATTTATTTCTGCGCGAAAGTTTATTATTTCTGTTAATATTAAATTATTAAAATTTTTGTTTGTCATATCTTCTTGACTACTTGACGTAGCTTGTGGAATAGGCTACTTATTACTATGCGATGAAGTGTTGATATCCTTATTACTCACACTTTGCACTCTTTTAGAACTTGTTTTGCAAGTTGAACACTTCCATGTAGATCTAGCATTATTCGAATCACTGTTAAAATGAACGCAATCGGAATGAAACAAATATTTACAACTATTGCACTTAATACGTTTTTGCCCAACTCCTATGTTGACCTTACATATCTCACATGCATTAACCATCTTTTGAAATATTTTTTTTTTAAATTATTGTGAATATAAATGTGTTGTATATCGGGGTTTGAACCATCAACTTCTCGGATACAGTACCAGAGCCGTTACCAATGCATCAAACGTTAGCTAATAGACGACGGCGAAAATATGCAATACTGTTTACTGTTCTGTTATTTATGATGTTTACAGAGTACAGTAACTGTGATATTTATATTGTGATTTATGACGGTAGACAAATAATTATCTACACTGATCTCCGAACCACAAAAATATATGGATGTTATTTATAATGTTAATTCACAATTTTTAAAACTTTTTTTAATGATTACGTGTTACACCTCACTCAACATATATAACAGCCAATTTTTTATACTAAGTCACTAATTTGCTGGAAATATTTTTTTTATTCGAGGAGCACTAAACTTTTACTGCGTACGCTGTGGTGGCAGCACCCGCACTCTTAATTTAATCGGTGCTTGCCCTGGTATGAACCCACAATCATCAGATAAGTGTCGCGTATTCTAACCACTACCGACGGGAGTAATTCTAAGAACCAGATGGAAAGGAAATGAAACGAAAAGTCCTACTTGATGCAAAATTGCAAATACAGCATGCAGTTTAAACTTAATAATATTATTTGTAGATTTTATTTGTAAAAAAAGTAAAATTTTCTTACGAATTTAATTACATAAATCTAACAATAAATGTCATAGTGTTCAACATTTTAGCGAATTAAATAAAAAATAATGTAGTTTCTATGTTATCAATAAATATCTAATTAATTAATTAATTTTTCCAAGATGGCATGAGCGGCGATCGCTCAAGGTCGAAAAATACAATTGGCAAAGATATACGGATTTATTATACAAATGTTGATACAAGGCCCATCAAGGGCAAGCTACGCCCCTGAGTAGGACACTATTCTTTTATTCATACTTTTTGTGTTCTTGTATGGACCATATTGTATCCTATGTATACATACAATGTGTGCAAACGACAAAAAAGCCCATATAGTTAGTTTATCAACACTAATATTAGCTAGTCGATCGTTATCATATATAGCAGCCGTACTCAACCTGCGGCCCGCCGGGCTTTTGTGGTTGGCCCACTTGGATGTTACTTTATTTTGATCTATTTTGAACTTGAAAGGTTTATATTAACATCTAAATAATTTGACTTAAACAACTGCTTGTTGCGGACACTGCAGTGTTTAAAAAGTCATGAAATGATAAAAAAAATGTTAAAATATACGCGATAAAGGTTTGCGGCCCGCGACACCATGATTAACACTTGTTTGCAGCCCCTATAAAGAAAAGGTTGAGTATCGCTGATCTATAGAAACGATTCAGAACACATTCGTGTAGCATACGAAAATAGTGTGGCGGTGGACTAAATACGTCATATAAACATCTTAAAGAAGATAAGTATTATATTAACGAGATTAGTTTACATTAGATATAAATTTAAATTGACAAAAACATAAATTGATACTTTGAATGTATATCATATCTGTAAAACCTCATTGTCTATGTATCATTTTGATTTAAATGCGATTTCTATTACCAATAAGATATCAAAGCAATTTTGTAGCAAAACCTCTGTAGTTAAGTGTACAAACTTTCACAAAATGCCCCAGAACATTATGAACATATTACAAAAAAATAACTAAATAACTCTTATTTATCACATGTTCTTACCACTGGGCCATCTCAGCTTTATCTAATTTATATACAAATTTATCTAATTTAAAAATATGGTAATATTAAAATGTATATGTGTTTGTTTCTAGATATGACAGTCTTGCTCCAGAGGGTGATGGTAACACACCAGGTAAAATAAGCCGCATATTAATAAAAGTATGAATATAAAAAAAAAGATTATTTATTTTTTTATTTTCTTTGTAGAACCAATTCTCAGAATTTGGAGAAATCAAAAACATTCATTTGAATCTTGATCGGCGCACTGGCTTCCTTAAGGGTTATGCCTTAGTTGAATATGAAACATACAAACAGGCAGCTGTAAGTTTTACTTTAATATTAATGGTTATGTTTAGTTTCCACTTAGATAGTAAATGTGCTTAGTCAATGAAATTTTTAATTTTGTATTTTTCCTATAGAGTGCACGCGAGGCTCTCGATGGAGCTAATATTCTCGGCCAAGCGATATCAGTAGACTGGTGCTTTGTAAAGGGGCCCACTAAAACTCACAAGAAACGACGATAGTCGATATTATATTTTAACTCTTATTATGTATCGCACTTTAAAATATATATCTGGACGTATCATATTAAATGTAAATAGTCTCAATATCTTGTTACTATTAATATATGAATGAATCAACATAAATTAACATAAAATTTAACACTGGAGAAAAGATGTTTATGAAATAGTAAGTTGTCAAAAAACTAGATTTTTTTTGTTAAGATTGTTTTTCCTTAATAGTTTTTATATTTTAAATAAAGTTAATTAAAGATTATGTTCTTACTGTAACTTATTTTGACTTCATTACGCAAAACATTTTATAATTTTTTTCAAACTGTTGACTTTTGTGATGCTTATGAACAAATTTTATCTTTTTTTTTTATATTTTTTACTGGTCATAGTCAAGTTAAGACATTATTCTTAAATTACGTTACTTTTTCTGTGCACTCTCAGACAAAACATCGATTAAATATAAATACTGGTTTTATAAGTCATGAAACAGTGATAAAGAATATATTTAAGTAGTTTATTAAGAAAACTAGTAAGTATTTAAAGTGCGATTGAAAAAAACTTATTTTCTATTAGGAAAAGCATGTGTTAAAGTGTGTGTTTAAAGTGCGGTGCATAGTTAATTCATTATCTAAGCTGAGACTTATCGCTTATCTATTTAATATATGTCTTTCTATAATATTATTTGTTTTTATTTACCACCAATGAACTGAAAATAGTATAACATATTCAGGAATAATCTTTGCCTATTTGTGTTTATAATTTATTTTGTGCCGTGCACTGAAAGAAACAATGTTGCGTATGAAATTGTCTATACAATATCTTCCTACCCAATTTCTAAACATAATTATGATATATAATATATAAATAAATTTTTTTTCCTTTATTTTACCTGGGAGTTTAGTCATCAGATTGACTATGTTACCCCCCCGTACAAGCAAATTATTGTAAATATTTATCTCCATTATTGTTTAACGTACTAACTAACGTGCTACCAGAAGAATTTGTCGAGAGATTTCACAAGTATTCATCTCGTAATATGCAGACGATTTTGTTATATATAGTTCAAATAAAATAGTCAATGTGGCGGCAAACGATATTCAAAATGCGTTAGATGTATTTTGTAATCTCATAAAAGAAATTGGATTAAGTATATCTCAACAAAAACCCAAAGTTTGCATCTTTAGTAAATGCAGGTCTAGAAGTAACACGGCAATCCAATTGTTAAACAATAATTTTCGTTTACAAGAAGTCGATAGTGTTAAATATTTGGGAATGTGGTTAGATAGAAGCTTAAAATGGGGTAGGCACATTAATGAAATTAGAGACAAAACTCTTGGACTTAAGAGACTTCAATGGGGGATTCATCCAATACACCTACGTCGACTTTAAATTTCAATTATCCGTAGCAGACTTGATTATGGTAGTTTCTTATACGATATCGGGCTAAAGAGTCACCTAAGTAAATTGGACAAAGTACAAAATCAGTCAATGCGAGTTATTGGCGGCTTTATCAGAACCACACCAATACATGTCATGGAGAGTGAATTGTATATACAACCTCTAAATATCCGAAGGAAATATCTTGCCGGTAAGTTTGTGCTAAAGTCTAGGTCTGTCGAAAATAACGTAACTGTAAATGTTTTAAAAGATCTAAACGATACGTGTAGTAATTATTACTGGAGAAATAAAAAACTTCCTCTGCTCGTTACAGTCTACACAAAATTTATGCCATTATTCTGTTATATCATAAAAAAAATTACTATGTCATTATCTCCATACATGGGTCAGTGGTATAGACTTATCTAATAATATATTTTTAGTAGTAGAAGGAATAGCGATGTCAAAAACACTGTGCAAGAAATCAGACATGTTAATTAGCTGTCGGACACTTCTAGATAAAAAATATAAGTCGTTTTACAAAATTTTTACCGACGGATCTAATGGTACAATTGGTTCAGGTGCAGCAATCTTTGACCCTCAGGCAGATATAAGAATTAAATTTAAAATTGAGTCAGATATATCTATAATGCATAGTGAGCTGATTGCAATTTCGGAATCATTGTCAAATGCGTCATCTTGTGCCGGAAGTCAGGTTGTTATACTGTCTGATTCAAAAAGCGCCCTTTTTCATTTGGCTCGGTTAACCTCGACCTTTCGAGGATACCCGGTAGCCTATGATATTTTAGAGTCCATATGCAATAGACAAAGTGCAAATAAAACAATAATTATACAGTGGATACTTTCACATATTGGAATCATGGGCAACGAGGAAACTGACAAAGCAGCAAAACAAGCTATTCATGACGGAATTCCTTATCAGTGGATACCTTTACATAGTGAAATTTTAAATAAATTCAAGAAAACATGTAAATAAAACTGGCAGGAATATTTTGATGAACGATCGCGACATAAAGGTATATGGTACAAGACAATTGTATGTGAACTTACTCATTGCCCATGGTTTCAAAAAATTAAAAGTAGGAGAAAAAATATTGTGACATTTATGAGACTTCGTTCCGGTCATATTCCGTCAAACAAATTTAATTTTATGATGGGCAAAACCAACACCAATAAATGCGTACAATGTAACTGCATGGATGATGTTTATCACCGATTGATGGAATATGCGCGGAATGCGTCGTTTCGGCCCCGTTTATTAAAATCATATAATGTGGGTACATGTAATAGTTGGCTTGTGGTACCATCATCAAACGAAGCTAAGCTATTATTGAAAATGTGTATATAGAATACTTGCTCATTTTCGATAATACCTTATATAGAAAAGTAAAGATTATGGATGTATTATATTATTGAAGTAATGTTAAGTTAATTAGGTGTTAAGTTGTTTTGATTTAGTATAATTATTATGTGTTTTGCTTGTACGGGGGTGACATAGTCAATCTGATGACTAAACTCCCAGGTAAAATAAAGGAAAAAAAAATTATTTATATATTATATATCATAATTATGTTTAGAAATTGGGTAGGAAGATATTGTATAGACAATTTCATACGCAACATTGTTTCTTTCAGTGCACGGCACAAAATAAATTATAAACACAAATAGGCAAAGATTATTCCTGAATATGTTATACTATTTTCAGTTCATTGGTGGTAAATAAAAACAAATAATATTATAGAAAGACATATATTAAATAGATAAGCGATAAGTCTCAGCTTAGATAATGAATTAACTATGCACCGCACTTTAAACACACACTTTAACACATGCTTTTCCTAATAGAAAATAAGTTTTTTTCAATCGCACTTTAAATACTTACTAGTTTTCTTAATAAACTACTTAAATATATTCTTTATCACTGTTTCATGACTTATAAAACCAGTATTTATATTTAATCGATGTTTTGTCTGAGAGTGCACAGAAAAAGTAACGTAATTTAAGAATAATGTCTTAACTTGACTATGACCAGTAAAAAATATAAAAAAAAAGATAAAATTTGTTCATAAGCATCACAAAAGTCAACAGTTTGAAAAAAATTATAAAATGTTTTGCGTAATGAAGTCAAAATAAGTTACAGTAAGAACATAATCTTTTATTAACTTTATTTAAAATATAAAAACTATTGAGGAAAAACAATCTCAGCAAAAATAAACCTATTTTTTTGACAACTTACTATTTCATAAAAATCTTTTCTCCAGTGTTAAATTTTATGTTAATTTTTGTTGATTCATTCATATATTAATAGTAACAAGATATTGAGACTATTTACATTTAATATGATACGTCCAGATATATATTTTAAAGTGCGATACATAATAAGAGTTAAAATATAATGTCGACTATCGTCGTTTCTTGTGAGTTTTAGTGGGCCCCTTTACAAAGCACCAGTCTACTGATATCGCTTGTCCGAGAATATCAGTTCCATGGAGAGCCTCGCGTGCACTCTATAGGAAAAATACAAAATTAAAAATTTCATTGACTAAGCACATTTACTATCTAAGTGGAACTAAACATAACCATTAATATTAAAGTAAAACTTACAGCTGCCTGTTTGTATGTTTTATATTCAACTAAGGCATAACCCTTAAGGAAGCCAGTGCGCCGATCAAGATTCAAATGAATGTTTTTGATTTCTCCAAATTCTGAGAATTGGTTCTACAAAGAAAATAAAAAAATAAATATATTTTTTTTTATATCCATACTTGTATTAATATGCGGCTTATTTTATATGGAGCTGAGATAGCATAGTAGCAAGAACAAAGAAAATGTTGCATGATCAAACTCGGAAAAGCATGACTGAAGATTAACAAATTTAATTACAATTTATAATTCATCTCATGCAGGAAAATATTGTGTGCAAAGCTCCAAACCTTCTCCTCAAAAGAGCAGGATGCCAATCTCAGCAGTACGTCATTTACAGGCTGTTTTACTTCATATAGTTGGGGGTAGAATTTTAAGTTATACCTGTATATCTTCTTCCTGGGCTTCCTCATGTACATTGCTTACAAATAAGATCCAACCGTCCACAGACCTCTGTGGTCCTGGTGTGTTACCCTCTGGAGCAAGACTGTCATATCTAGAAACAAACACATATACATTTTAATATTACCATATTTTTAAATTAGATAAATTTGTATATAAATTAGATAAAGCTGAGATGGCCCAGTGGTAAGAACATGTGATAAATAAGAGTTATTTAGTTATTTTTTGTAACATGTTCATAATGTTCTAGGGCATTTTGTGAAAGTTTGTACACTTAACTACAGAGGTTTTGCTACAAAATCGCTTTGATATCTTATTGGTAATAGAAATCGCATTTAAATCAAAATGATACACAGACAATGAGGTTTTACAGATATGATATACATTCAAAGTATCAATTTATGTTTTTGTCAATTTAAATTTATACCTAATGTAAACTAATCTCGTTAATATAATACTTATCTTCTTTAAGATGTTTATATGACGTATTTAGTCCACCGCCACACTTTTTTCGTATGCTACACGAATGTGTTCTGAATCGTTTCTATAGATCAGCGATACTCAACCTTTTCTTTATAGGGGCTGCAAACAAGTGTTAATCATGGTGTCGCGGGCCGCAAACCTTTATCGCGTATATTTTAACATTTTTTTATCATTTCACGACTTTTTAAACACTGCAGTATCCGCAACAAGCAGTTGTTTAAGTCCAATTATTTAGGTGTTAATAAAAAGCTTTCAAGTTCAAAATATATCAAAATAAAGTAACATCCAAGTGGGCCAACCACAAAAGCCCGGCGGGCCGCAGGTTGAGTACGGCTGCTATATATGATAACGATCGACTAGCTAATATTAGTGTTGATAAACTAACTATATGGGCTTTTTTGTCGTTTGCACACATTGTATGTATACATAGGATACAATATGGTCCATACAAGAACACAAAAAGTATGAATAAAATAATAGTGTCCTACTCAGGGGCGTAGCTTGCCCTTGATGGGCCCTGTATTAACATTTGGGTGGCTTTTCTTCCTAACTGCGGCGATGCCTTAATGGAAGGTAAAAAATTTCACAGAGAAACAAAAGTACACCTTTTCTATTGCATAAAGGTTCAATTGCTTTTTTTTAATTTGAAGTATTTTCAATGATTAAATTATTATTGACATCGTGATACATTATTATAATTTGTTTTCTTTTTTTTATTTAGTTTTTCGCTGTATTGTTCTATTGTTTTATTTCTATTACATATGAAGCGCTGAACCAATTTACCAATGGAATATAAAGTGACATTACCAGTATCATCCCCATTATTATCATTATCATGTATATGCTTGTAAGTATTTAACATTATTTATGTTGTAACATAATGAACACAAAGTAAAAACTCTATTATACGTCAATGAGTCCCTCAAATTTGACAATACTCGAGCCAATGGAACCTCGACGCTCGTGCTACGTGTTAATGCTCAGCCAACTAACGGTAACGGCCATGATCTTGTAAACCTCGTTCTTGTTATAAACAGTTATCACTTCGAAGCCAAACACAATATTGGCACCCTTCCTGTTGACGTCTTCCTAAATTCTTAACTTGGAGTTGTCTACCGATGTGGAAGACAACTCCAAGTTAAGAATTTAGGAATCATGGCTCAAGGGCAGGAACGGAAGAAGGTTGCCTCAACTCTAATGAATGCTCAACTAGCCCGCTCGCATACTGTGTTCACAATAGTTATTCATATGAAGGAAAACAGTTTAGAAGACTTCCCCTAGCTTCCTAGGCTGTTTTCCTCCTCAAAATTGCATATAAACAAAGATTAAAGATATAGAGAGAGAGAGGGCCTGAGAGTGCGTGGATCTGTTGATTGGTAAAGTTTACCTTTAGATTATTTTACAATCTTTCATCCGTTCAAGGCTTCCTGTAAGATTCGTCACAATTAAGACGAATTTTACAGGAAGCTTTGAAGCGATAGTCGATACTACATTGGTGCGATCCCGCGAACCTGATTCACCGACAGATAATCTAGCCAACGCGATGCAGATTTCGCTACGAAATGTAAAGCGCCATCTATGGAACGTAGTAATCATTGTGTGACGTGAGCGTAAGGCGACCTAAAATATTATACGTCGGTAACACAGATAAACAATTTTTATTTATTTTATTTTATTTATTTATTTATTTTGAACAAATTATACATATCTTAAACAATAAATACGATAGGAAATACATTAGTATAAAACTGTGTCGTAGCTACTATCGCCCTCCAATTCGACAGCACATTTATTTATTATTTGTTCATTATAAAAATAACAATCAAATATCATTTAATTTAATAACACAATAACTAATAACAAAATATACTATATACATATATACATCTAAATACATATACTATAAGGAAGGGATGGGGTAGGAAGAAAGAATAGGTTAGGTCAATGTTATATTGATCGTTTTAGTAATGCTTCAGTCTCATCATAGCCCAAATTGAGGAGCCGGTTGGTCATTTGAATTTTACACTGGTAAGTCGTAAGTGAGAAAATATTGTTCTTCTTATTTATTCTATTATATAAAATTGAGCTCAAATAATTGTATTGGTGACTTGCCATCGCTGATTTAAATGGAATGGTCTGGCAAACCCTATCACTTCTGCGTTTGTTAGATACAAACTTATTATAGGGAATATTTTTATGCTTACGAAGAATTGTTTGCAGTATATACAGTTGACGCACTGTGAGAACTTTACAAGATTTATATAGTTCAATTGTAGGGAAACGGATAGGCTGAGAGATCATAATTTTTAATAAAAGTCTTTGTGCTCTCTCTAATCGAAGTATATTGATCTTAGCAGCACCTCCTCACGCTGTGATACAGTAAGTGATATTAGATTGCACAAGTGCGTAATATACAGTCTTTAAATATACATTATTTTCCTTATACGTGAAATTACAGATTGAATGTGATCATTCCAATTTAGCCCCTCATCTATTGTTACTCCGAGATACTTAATGGTCTTAGTGCGAGAGATTTTATTACAGTTGCAAGGAACCTGGTATTCAGAACAATTATGAGCGACTACAGGAAATGACGTAGCCGGTAAAGTATAGCTGAAGCCAAAAGTCATGTAATGCGTTTTATCTATATTAAGAGTCAATAAGTTACAGGACAGCCAGTTCAATACGATAGCAAGGGCCAATTCTGCCTTATTTCAAGCATCTGATCAATTCTTACCATGGACAATTAGTGAGGTGTCGTCGGCATATGTTACGAATTTGCTGTTTGGTAATTTAAGCTTGCACAGATCATTAATGTTGACCAGGAATAAAGTCGGCCCTAGTCGACGCTGCCTTGAGGAACACCAATGAAAAGATCTTCCTCATCACTTACTTGATTATTTATAGAGACATATTGAGTCCGTTCGCTAAGATAACTTTCGAAGATACTTAAGGCCAATCCTCTGACACCAATTCTATCCAATTTCTGTAGTAATAAAGGTATAGAAACGGCGTCGAATGCTTTCGACAAGTTCAGAAAAATGCCAATGGTGTTCTTATTATATGCCAATGGTGTTCTTATTATTATAAATGTTTTGGACCGTGTCGTTAATCATACTCATTACGGCATCTTCCGTGGATCTGCTAGTTCTGAACCCGTATTGATTATTAACCAATATGCCGAAATTGTTTAAATAAGAGATAAACCTACGATTAAGGATCTTTTCCAGTACTTTCGAAAAAGTGGTCAGGACCGAAATGGGTCTGTAGTTATTGACATTGTCCTTCGCTCCATTCTTATGAATAGGGTGGACGATGGCCTGTTTAAAGACCCTGAGGAAAACTCCTTTAGTCAGACAAAGATTAAAAATATGTGTAAGCAAAGGGGTAAAAATAGGTTCAGAAGTTTTCACAATAGATGTTGTAATTCCGTCCCAACCCACCGCACAGCTATTTTTTAGATTTCTCCGGATCAGTTGAATTAGAGATGGCCGAAAAATCACAGATCGCAAGGTCAGCAACGATAGCGACCTCATTGACACGAATATAACTACCAGCAGATTTAGTAGGTTTCAGTTTAAAGTCACAGTAAAAAATAACCAGAACATGATCTGTAAAAGCAGCGTCAAACATAACAGTGGTGGTGTTTTTGTTACTTCTTAGGATGACATGAACAAGACATTTCTCATTTCTAGTTGGGTGACATATGCAGGCAGCATTCCATGGATGGCAGAGATGTTAAGGTAATCATCCATACGAGGATCCTTAGTAGCTGGGTTAATATTAATGTTTATATCTCCAATGATTGCTAACGTTTTAAAGCTCGATGAACTAAGTAAGACTTTATGAAGACTGTTAATAAATGAAGAAATGTTGTAGTAAGAAGAGGAGCGGTAAATGGCTACTAGAGCAATATCAGAACGAAACTAGACAGTTAGCTTCCGCAAAAAGAAACTCCTCAACACGACAATCTAAACCGCTTCTGAAGTATGCAACGACGCCATCATTTTGGTTAGTGTACTGTGACTTAAAAGAACTGAAACCCGGTAACGTAGGTAAGACTGAGACATTTCTTAACCAACATTCAGATAGAAAAAGCCTGCGTCAACCTGGTTGTTCAATCTAATTAACAAAACCAAGAGTCTATCGAAATTGCAGTTTAAGCTTCTTATGTTAACATGAAAAACCTTTAGCCCCGTTTTGCATTTCAAAAATTGCCACACTGCTCAGGACAAGATATTATGAATTCTGAAGCTGTTATAGCTTCAATATTTTCGTTAATTAAGTTTATATCATTCATAAAGAAATATTATTGAATTTAACAATGGTACGATTTACAGTAGTTCTAGGGACAGAGATTCGATTCTTTTTTTGTTTTTCTTTTTTTATCTTAGCTTTACTCACTAAATATTTTGGAATATTATCAGCAAATGAAAGATTTGATAAGACTGAAAAAAGGAAAATAAGGTAAGGATGTTTTTTTTTTTTAATAATAATATCCGGGGACATTTTTCAAACACAGCCATCTGATCCCAAATTAAGCTTGTACAAAGCTTGTGCTATGGAAACCTATGCTATGTTTTGTGATGGATATATATGTATAAATATAAGGATTATAATATTGATCTAAATGATTATAAAAAATTAACAACATAGAAATGTAGGAATAGGAGCTAAGATTAAATATGAAAAAATCATTCATTAATATAAAAAGCTTACGAAGAACAAGTAACATGCATCTACAGCAAATAGCGAAGTTTGTGACACCTAGTCATTTCTTCAATTTTAAGGAATCTAGGTCCAATTCTTTTTTTATGTGAATTAGCTGGTCACCTTCTTTCTTACGAAGAAATATTTTGCCATTGGACGTCCAGCAATAGGCGTACTCATAAGATTTGGCAAAATCACGACTGAGATAAAACAACCTCTTCATTTTAGAAGAAAGACTTTCCGAGATAAGAATCGGTTTGGAGTTAATGGTTTAAAAGAATCTATCTATATCGGGCTAAAGAGTCACCTAAGTAAATTGGACAAAGTACAAAATCAGTCAATGCGAGTTATTGGCGGCTTTATCAGAACCACACCAATACATGTCATGGAGAGTGAATTGTATATACAACCTCTAAATATCCGAAGGAAATATCTTGCCGGTAAGTTTGTGCTAAAGTCTAGGTCTGTCGAAAATAACGTAACTGTAAATGTTTTAAAAGATCTAAACGATACGTGTAGTAATTATTACTGGAGAAATAAAAAACTTCCTCTGCTCGTTACAGTCTACACAAAATTTATGCCATTATTCTGTTATATCATAAAAAAAATTACTATGTCATTCTCTCCATACATGGGTCAGTGGTATAGACTTATCTAATAATATATTTTCAGTAGTAGAAGGAATAGCGATGTCAAAAACACTGTGTAAGAAATCAGACATGTTAATTAGCTGTCTGACACTTCTAGATAACAAATATAAGTCGTTTTACAAAATTTTTACCGACGGATCTAAGGATACATTCGGTTCAGGTACAGCAATCTTTGACCCTCAGGCAGATATAAGAATTAAATTTAAAATTAAGGCATATCTATAATGCATAGTGAGCTGATTGCAATTTCGGAATCATTATCATATGCGTCATCTTGTGCCGGAAGTCAGGTTGTTATACTGTCTGATTCAAAGAGCGCCCTTTTTCATTTGGCTCGGTTAACCTCGACCTTTCGAGGATACCCGGTAGCCTATGATATTTTAGAGTCCATATGCAATTGACAAAGTGCAAATAAAACAATAATTATCCAGTAGAAACCTTCACATATTGGAATCATGGGCAACGGGGAAACTGACAAAGCAGCAAAACAAGCTATTCATGACAGAATTCTTTATCAGTGTATACCTTTACATAGTGAAATTTTAAATAAATTCAAGAAAACATGTGAACAAAACTGGCAGGAATATTTTGATGAACGATCGCGACAAAAACGTATATGGTACAAGACAATTGTATGTGAACTTACTCATTGCCCATGGTTTCAAAAAATTAAAAGTAGCAGAAAAAATATTGTGACATTTATGAGACTTCGTTCCGGTCATATTCCGTCAAACAAATTTAATTTTATGATGGGCAAAACCAACACCAATAAATACGTACAATGTAACTGAATGGATGATGTTTATCACCGATTGATGGACTGTGCGCGGAATGCGTCGTTCCGGCCCCGTTTATTAAAATCATATAATGTGGGTATATATAATAGTTGGCTTGCGGTACCATCATCAAACGAAGCTAAGCTATTATTGAAAATGTATATATAGAATACTTGCTCATTTTCGATAATACCTTATATAGAAAAGAAAAGATTATGGATGTATTATATTATTGAAGTAATGTTAAGTTAATTAGGTGTTAAGTTGTTTTGATTTAGTATAATTATTATGTGTTTTGCTTGTACGGGGGTGACATAGTCAATCTGATGACTAAACTCCCAGGTAAAATAAAGGAAAAAAAATATTTATATATTATATATCATAATTATGTTTAGAAATTGGGTAGGAAGATATTGTATACACAATCTCATACGCAACATTGTTTCTTTCAGTGCACGGCACAAAATAAATTATAAACACAAATAGGCAAAGATTATTCCTGAATATGTTATACTATTTTCAGTTCATTGGTGGTAAATAAAAACAAATAATATTATAGAAAGACATATATTAAATAGATAAGCGATAAGTCTCAGCTTAGATAATGAATTAACTATGCACCGCACTTTAAACACACACTTTAACACATGCTTTTCCTAATAGAAAATAAGTTTTTTTCAATCGCACTTTAAATACTTACTAGTTTTCTTAATAAACTACTTAAATATATTCTTTATCACTGTTTCATGACTTATAAAACCAGTATTTATATTTAATCGATGTTTTGTCTGAGAGTGCACAGAAAAAGTAACGTAATTTAAGAATAATGTCTTAACTTGACTATGACCAGTAAAAAATATAAAAAAAAAAGATAAAATTTGTTCATAAGCATCACAAAAGTCAACAGTTTGAAAAAAATTATAAAATGTTTTGCGTAATGAAGTCAAAATAAGTTACAGTAAGAACATAATCTTTTATTAACTTTATTTAAAATATAAAAACTATTGAGGAAAAACAATCTCAGCAAAAATAAACCTATTTTTTTGACAACTTACTATTTCATAAAAATCTTTTCTCCAGTGTTAAATTTTATGTTAATTTTTGTTGATTCATTCATATATTAATAGTAACAAGATATTGAGACTATTTACATTTAATATGATACGTCCAGATATATATTTTAAAGTGCGATACATAATAAGAGTTAAAATATAATGTCGACTATCGTCGTTTCTTGTGAGTTTTAGTGGGCCCCTTTACAAAGCACCAGTCTACTGATATCGCTTGTCCGAGAATATCAGTTCCATGGAGAGCCTCGCGTGCACTCTATAGGAAAAATACAAAATTAAAAATTTCATTGACTAAGCACATTTACTATCTAAGTGGAACTAAACATAACCATTAATATTAAAGTAAAACTTACAGCTGCCTGTTTGTATGTTTTATATTCAACTAAGGCATAACCCTTAAGGAAGCCAGTGCGCCGATCAAGATTCAAATGAATGTTTTTGATTTCTCCAAATTCTGAGAATTGGTTCTACAAAGAAAATAAAAAAATAAATATATTTTTTTTTATATCCATACTTGTATTAATATGCGGCTTATTTTATATGGAGCTGAGATAGCATAGTAGCAAGAACAAAGAAAATGTTGCATGATCAAACTCGGAAAAGCATGACTGAAGATTAACAAATTTAATTACAATTTATAATTCATCTCATGCAGGAAAATATTGTGTGCAAAGCTCCAAACCTTCTCCTCAAAAGAGCAGGATGCCAATCTCAGCAGTACGTCATTTACAGGCTGTTTTACTTCATATAGTTGGGGGTAGAATTTTAAGTTATACCTGTATATCTTCTTCCTGGGCTTCCTCATGTACATTGCTTACAAATAAGATCCAACCGTCCACAGACCTCTGTGGTCCTGGTGTGTTACCCTCTGGAGCAAGACTGTCATATCTAGAAACAAACACATATACATTTTAATATTACCATATTTTTAAATTAGATAAATTTGTATATAAATTAGATAAAGCTGAGATGGCCCAGTGGTAAGAACATGTGATAAATAAGAGTTATTTAGTTATTTTTTGTAACATGTTCATAATGTTCTAGGGCATTTTGTGAAAGTTTGTACACTTAACTACAGAGGTTTTGCTACAAAATCGCTTTGATATCTTATTGGTAATAGAAATTGCATTTAAATCAAAATGATACACAGACAATGAGGTTTTACAGATATGATATACATTCAAAGTATCAATTTATGTTTTTGTCAATTTAAATTTATATCTAATGTAAACTAATCTCGTTAATATAATACTTATCTTCTTTAAGATGTTTATATGACGTATTTAGTCCACCGCCACACTTTTTTCGTATGCTACACGAATGTGTTCTGAATCGTTTCTATAGATCAGCGATACTCAACCTTTTCTTTATAGGGGCTGCAAACAAGTGTTAATCATGGTGTCGCGGGCCGCAAACCTTTATCGCGTATATTTTAACATTTTTTTATCATTTCACGACTTTTTAAACACTGCAGTATCCGCAACAAGCAGTTGTTTAAGTCCAATTATTTAGGTGTTAATAAAAAGCTTTCAAGTTCAAAATATATCAAAATAAAGTAACATCCAAGTGGGCCAACCACAAAAGCCCGGCGGGCCGCAGGTTGAGTACGGCTGCTATATATGATAACGATCGACTAGCTAATATTAGTGTTGATAAACTAACTATATGGGCTTTTTTGTCGTTTGCACACATTGTATGTATACATAGGATACAATATGGTCCATACAAGAACACAAAAAGTATGAATAAAATAATAGTGTCCTACTCAGGGGCGTAGCTTGCCCTTGATGGGCCCTGTATTAACATTTGGGTGGCTTTTCTTCCTAACTGCGGCGATGCCTTAATGGAAGGTAAAAAATTTCACAGAGAAACAAAAGTACACCTTTTCTATTGCATAAAGGTTCAATTGCTTTTTTTTAATTTGAAGTATTTTCAATGATTAAATTATTATTGACATCGTGATACATTATTATAATTTGTTTTCTTTTTTTTTATTTAGTTTTTCGCTGTATTGTTCTATTGTTTTATTTCTATTACATATGAAGCGCTGAACCAATTTACCAATGGAATATAAAGTGACATTACCAGTATCATCCCCATTATTATCATTATCATGTATATGCTTGTAAGTATTTAACATTATTTATGTTGTAACATAATGAACACAAAGTAAAAACTCTATTATACGTCAATGAGTCCCTCAAATTTGACAATACTCGAGCCAATGGAACCTCGACGCTCGTGCTACGTGTTAATGCTCAGCCAACTAACGGTAACGGCCCGCAACGTAAACGTTGGTTACCTGGTGTATTGCTAACACCGATTTACCTTTTTCCGTCATTGATTTATTTTCAAAAAGGAAGACAGTTGTTTATATCACCCCTTAAGCAACATTTATTGGTAAATGTATCGCTTAACACATATTAAACATATGCAATATATTTCATGTAATTCTAATAAAAATATTTTATCAAGATATACCCCGTAAAAATTACACAAATTGAAGTAAATAATAGATAACACTACATTAAGTGGATTTCGTTTATCAGGGGGAGCAGTTAATCCGCATCCCCAGCATTGAAAGACCAAGCCATCGTCTGGATGTTCTGATTTTTGATGACGC
Organism: Nymphalis io; assembly: GCF_905147045.1. Lineage (NCBI taxonomy): Eukaryota > Metazoa > Arthropoda > Insecta > Lepidoptera > Nymphalidae > Nymphalis > Nymphalis io. Next base: position 4,303,620 of record NC_065915.1, on the reverse strand, counting down.
ATGTACTCCGTGTGCCGACCACGCCTAACACAGACCGGACAGAGCAACTGCTCGTCTACTCGTATTGACAAGAGGATGCTAAAATCTCCCTCCCCAAAAAGTTCACGTTGACGTCCTTCACGTTGTGGTTCCTCCTCTATATGGCCAGACCAAAGTGTAGTAAAAAAAAGCGAACACAATTATTGCTATGATATTGTTTTTGGTAATTGACTAGTAAATGCAATACTGTCAATTTGATCTCAGGAAGAACTGATGCTGTTTAATATATGGCCTCGTCCTGCGGCAAAGAAAACACAAGTCCATAACTTAATTTTCAGATATCTAGTTGACAGAACAGGTACTACTACAGACAAAAAGTACTACACACACTTTGATCTTAGTCAAAAGGCCGAGAAGCAAATTATTTGACTTACTTTCTTTTTTTTTTATATGTCCGGGATGGCAAATGACTCTACTCCACCTGATGGTAAGTAGTAGTAGAGTCCAAACGCGACGACGGCCAGTACAGTCGGGAAGAACGTTCTGTACTAGCCGTCACCGCTTTGCCGGCCCGCAAGATGCCTCTTCACGCCTCGTTTGAAGGAACCCGGGTTGTAAGAGGAGGGGAACACGTGAGCTGGTAAGGAATTCCATTTTTTGGTAGTGCGACAAAGAAAGGAGTTGCCAAATTTCTTTGTGCGCGATGGAATTGATGTCACAGTTAGGCGGTGACATCGAGAACCAGCTCGCGTGGACTTAAGAAGGAAGGGGGAAGCAGGAATTAGAGAGAATAATTCCTCAGAGCACTCGCCGTGATACAGTCGATAGAAAGCGCTCAGTGCTGCTATCTCGCGACGCAATTGTAAAGGTTCAAGGGTGTTTGTGAAAGTTGGAACAGGCGCGCTAACACAGGAGACAGCTCCGCTGCGCACTTCTTCAGCACTATGGCTGGTATTCCATCGGGACCGCTAGCTTTCCGTACATCAAGTGATTGCAGCTCCGCACGCACATCACGTTGCCTGATTTTGATGTCAGGCATCGTATGGCCACATGAAGGTATTGTAGGTGGCAGCGCACTACAATCATCGATGACGGAATTATCGGCAAAGAGTTTAGCCAGGAGATCAGCTTGCTCTTGCGGACTGTGAGCTAGCGATCCGTCCGGATTTCTGAGCGGTGGCAGCGAAGGTTGGCAGAAATTGTTTTGCACCGACTTGGTCAGACGCCAGAAGCTACGGGAGCCCCTAGGAAGCGAATCAAGATCATGACCAATCTGTACAATGCGCTGTACATCCGCTCTCATGTATGCCTTTCTACAGGACTTGGAATTTTTATTGTAGTTTGCTTTCAGTGAGTCAATGTTAGATGCCCTGCTAATGCAGCCGTTGATCCACTCGCGGCATGCCGCCTGCTTAGATGATACAGCATTACACATTAGTAAATTCACGAGTGAACCAACGGTTACGCGTACCCCTACTGACGAGATCTGAGCTAGGAATGTAGTATTCCATTCCCAACATGGTCTCGTCAGCAACAGCAGCGGCACTAGCTGTCGGGTCATTCCCACTGAAGCAACGTTCCTTCCAAGGGACCGACGCATAGTAATCGCGCATACCGTTCCAATCTGCTGACTTAGCGGGCTAGTTGAGCATTCATTAGAGTTGAGGCAACCTTCTCCCGTTCCTGCCCTTGAGCCATGATCTTGTAAACCTCGTTCTTGTTATAAACAGTTATCACTTCGAAGCCAAACACAATATTGGCACCCTTCCTGTTGACGTCTTCCTAAATTCTTAACTTGGAGTTGTCTACCGATGTGGAAGACAACTCCAAGTTAAGAATTTAGGAATCATGGCTCAAGGGCAGGAACGGAAGAAGGTTGTCTCAACTCTAATGAATGCTCAACTAGCCCGCTCGCATACTGTGTTCACAATAGTTATTCATATGAAGGAAAACAGTTTAGAAGACTTCCCCTAGCTTCCTAGGCTGTTTTCCTCCTCAAAATTGCATATAAACAAAGATTAAAGATATAGAGAGAGAGAGGGCCTGAGAGTGCGTGGATCTGTTGATTGGTAAAGTTTACCTTTAGATTATTTTACAATCTTTCATCCGTTCAAGGCTTCCTGTAAGATTCGTCACAATTAAGACGAATTTTACAGGAAGCTTTGAAGCGATAGTCGATACTACATTGGTGCGATCCCGCGAACCTGATTCACCGACAGATAATCTAGCCAACGCGATGCAGATTTCGCTACGAAATGTAAAGCGCCATCTATGGAACGTAGTAATCATTGTGTGACGTGAGCGTAAGGCGACCTAAAATATTATACGTCGGTAACACAGATAAACAATTTTTATTTATTTTATTTTATTTATTTATTTATTTTGAACAAATTATACATATCTTAAACAATAAATACGATAGGAAATACATTAGTATAAAACTGTGTCGTAGCTACTATCGCCCTCCAATTCGACAGCACATTTATTTATTATTTGTTCATTATAAACATAACAATCAAATATCATTTAATTTAATAACACAATAACTAATAACAAAATATACTATATACATATATACATCTAAATACATATACTATAAGGAAGGGATGGGGTAGGAAGAAAGAATAGGTTAGGTCAATGTTATATTGATCGTTTTAGTAATGCTTCAGTCTCATCATAGCCCAAATTGAGGAGCCGGTTGGTCATTTGAATTTTACACTGGTAAGTCGTAAGTGAGAAAATATTGTTCTTCTTATTTATTCTATTATATAAAATTGAGCTCAAATAATTGTATTGGTGACTTGCCATCGCTGATTTAAATGGAATGGTCTGGCAAACCCTATCACTTCTGCGTTTGTTAGATACAAACTTATTATAGGGAATATTTTTATGCTTACGAAGAATTGTTTGCAGTATATACAGTTGACGCACTGTGAGAACTTTACAAGATTTATATAGTTCAATTGTAGGGAAACGGATAGGCTGAGAGATCATAATTTTTAATAAAAGTCTTTGTGCTCTCTCTAATCGAAGTATATTGATCTTAGCAGCACCTCCTCACGCTGTGATACAGTAAGTGATATTAGATTGCACAAGTGCGTAATATACAGTCTTTAAATATACATTATTTTCCTTATACGTGAAATTACAGATTGAATGTGATCATTCCAATTTAGCCCCTCATCTATTGTTACTCCGAGATACTTAATGGTCTTAGTGCGAGAGATTTTATTACAGTTGCAAGGAACCTGGTATTCAGAACAATTATGAGCGACTACAGGAAATGACGTAGCCGGTAAAGTATAGCTGAAGCCAAAAGTCATGTAATGCGTTTTATCTATATTAAGAGTCAATAAGTTACAGGACAGCCAGTTCATTACGATAGCAAGGGCCAATTCTGCCTTATTTCAAGCATCTGACCAATTCTTACCATGGACAATTAGTGAGGTGTCGTCGGCATATGTTACGATTTTGCAGTTTGGTAATTTAAGCTTGCACAGATCATTAATGTAGACCAGGAATAAAGTCGGCCCTAGTCGACGCTGCCTTGAGGAACACGAATGAAAAGATCTTCCTCATCACTTACTTGATTATTTATAGAGACATATTGAGTCCGTTCGCTAAGATAACTTTCGAAGATACTTAAGGCCAATCCTCTGACACCAATTCTATCCAATTTCTGTAGTAATAAAGGTATAGAAACGGCGTCGAATGCTTTCGGCAAGTTCAGAAAAATGCCTATGGTGTTCTTATTATATGCCAATGGTGTTCTTATTATTATAAATGTTTTGGACCGTGTCTTTAATCATACTCATTACGGCATCTTCCGTGGATCTGCTAGTTCTAAACCCGTATTGATTATTAACCAATATGCCGAAATTGTTTAAATAAGAGATAAACCTACGATTAAGGATCTTTTCCAGTACTTTCGAAAAAGTGGTCAGGACCGAAATGGGTCTGTAGTTATTGACATTGTCCTTCGCTCCATTCTTATGAATAGGGTGGACGATGGCCTGTTTAAAGACCCTGGGGAAAACTCCTTTAGTCAGACAAAGATTAAAAATATGTGTAAGCAAAGGGGTAAAAATAGGTTCAGAAGTTTTCACAATAGATGTTGTAATTCCGTCCCAACCCACCGCACAGCTATTTTTTAGATTTCTCCGGATCAGTTGAATTAGAGATGGCCGAAAAATCACAGATCGCAAGGTCAGCAACGATAGCGACCTCATTGACACGAATATAACTACCAGCAGATTTAGTAGGTTTCAGTTTAAAGTCACAGTAAAAAATAACCGGAACATGATCTGTAAAAGCAGCGTCAAACATAACAGTGGTGGTGTTTTTGTTACTTCTTAGGATGACATGAACAAGACATTTCTCATTTCTAGTTGGAGTGACATATGCAGGCAGCATTCCATGGATGGCAGAGATGTTAAGGTAATCATCCATACGAGGATCCTTAGTAGCTGGGTTAATATTAATGTTTATATCTCCATTGATTGCTGACGTTTTAAAGCTCGATGAACTAAGTAAGACTTTATGAAGACTGTTAATAAATGAAGAAATGTTGTAGTAAGAAGAGGAGCGGTAAATGGCTACTAGAGCAATATCAGAACGAAACTAGACAGTTAGCTTCCGCAAAAAGAAACTCCTCAACACGACAATCTAAACCGCTTCTGAAGTATGCAACGACGCCATCATTTTGGTTAGTGTACTGTGACTTAAAAGAACTGAAACCCGGTAACGTAGGTAAGACTGAGACATTTCTTAACCAACATTCAGATAGAAAAAGCCTGCGTCAACCTGGTTGTTCAATCTATTTAACAAAACCAAGAGTCTATCGAAATTGCAGTTTAAGCTTCTTATGTTAACATGAAAAACCTTTAGCCCCGTTTTGCATTTCAAAAATTGCCACACTGCTCAGGACAAGATATTATGAATTCTGAAGCTGTTATAGCTTCAATATTTTCGTTAATTAAGTTTATATCATTCATAAAGAAATATTATTGAATTTAACAATGGAACGATTTACAGTAGTTCTAGGGACAGAGATTCGATTCTTTTTTTGTTTTTCTTTTTTTATCTTAGCTTTACTCACTAAATATTTTGGAATATTATCAGCAAATGAAAGATTTGATAAGACTGAAAAAAGGAAAATAAGGTAAGGATGTTTTTTTTTTTAATAATAATATCCGGGGACATTTTTCAAACACAGCCATCTGATCCCAAATTAAGCTTGTACAAAGCTTGTGCTATGGAAACCTATACTATGTTTTGTGATGGATATATATGTATAAATATAAGGATTATAATATTGATCTAAATGATTATAAAAAATTAACAACATATAAATGTAGGAATAGGAGCTAAGATTAAATATGAAAAAATCATTCATTAATATAAAAAGCTTACGAAGAACAAGTAGCATGCATCTACAGCAAATAGCGAAGTTTGTGACACCTAGTCATTTCTTCAATTTTAAGGAATCTAGGTCCAATTCTTTTTTTATGTGAATTAGCTGGTCACCTTCTTTCTTACGAAGAAATATTTTGCCATTTGACGTCCAGCAATACGATACGATACGGCGTACTCATAAGATTTGGCAAAATCACGACTGAGATAAAACAACCTCTTCATTTTAGAAGAAAGACTTTCCGAGATAAAAATCGGTTTGGAGGGGCTATTTATTCCGAGTTTTACTGTTGTTAATACATTTTTTTTTCTGCTCGGCTCGATTTCTTATACATTCTGATAATCTTCTCTTTCATCATATATTTTTAATTATAATTGAAAATAAATAAAAAAAGTTTTATAGATTCAAAACAGGTGCATTATATATGTTGCTATTTTATAGTTGATTATTTCGTTTTCATTTAAATAAAAAGCGTAATGCTTGCGTGTTAAATACATAAAATCATTTAAAGTGTTGATTCAGTTTGACAAAGAAGATAGTGCTGAGGAATTAATAATTAACAAATTCTTTAATAAAAATAGATATAGGACATATAAAACTATGGAAATAAATCATACGTATGGAGTGATAAAAGCCATAGATTTAGACCGTACTGATGAAGAAATTTTAGAAAGTTTATATAGTAGTATACCAATTATGGGAGTAAAGAGGTTAAAACGCAGAAATAGTTCGGATGGAAGATGGGAGAATAGTGAGGCTATGAGAATATGTTTTAAAGGGTCATCGTTACCATCAAAAATTAAGATGTTCGACACCACAGTAATAGTAACACCCTTTGTATTCCCTGTTACGCAATGTTCTCGATGCTGGAGATACGGACATACGATCAATATTTGTCCATCTAACAAAATTGTTTGCCCGAAATGTGGTGACAACCATCAAAATTGTGAGCAATCTTCTCACAATTTCTTCTTTCTATTTGTAATCACATGGCTATGACCAGAATATGCCCCATTTATAATAAAGAAAAATGAGTCCGAGAGCTAATGGCAGAATTTAATTGTACATACAAAAAGGCACTAACTATTTATGTTCCACCCAGCCCCCCTCCAGCACCCGTTATTTCACGTCAAGCATTTTCAACAATTAATAAAACTAACGATTCGTCTACAGTTAATGGTTTAAAAGAATCTACCGTAGATGAAAATCTCACAAGGTCATACGCTGAAGTCACCAAAAACAAAATTAAAAACCAAAAAAAAAAAACTAAGGAAGGCCGGAAAAGCAAACGTCTAAAACGATGATAATATAGAAATAATGGAATTTAACAATTTGGAGACAGTGGAAGATAGATATTCGGAAGCAGAAACAGTACGCAGTGAAGAACAAGGATATAGAAAAAAAGGGAATACATACAAAGATGAGCGAGGATTTGTTGAATGGAAATCAGTACTAAAAATGCTAAAAGATAAAATATTAAATAGTGGTTTGACGTGGGAAGAAAAGATTAAAGAATTCTAAGTATAATTTATGAAGCTGTATTATCGACTATAGTGAGATTAATATCGTAGTGGCCATGTTTAAAATTCTTAAGCCAATATGGATAGGAACAATATTCCACAATCTATAAACATACTCCAATGAAATTCTCAAAGTCTACGACCAAAGATACCAGAATTAGAACTAATATCAAATCAGGAAAAAAATCCATATTGCCTTAATCAGTGAGACTTGGTTAGATCCGGACAGCTGTTGTCATTTAAGTGGGTATAATATTTTTAGATCAGATTGCAGAGACGGATTTGGAGGTGTAGCTATAATAACACATTGGTCTATAAAAGCTCAACAAAAATATATGGATATTTCGAACTCAGGAATTGAATATACATATGTTAAAATATTTAATTGCGGTGACACTGAAAATATAGTATCTATATATTGCCCACCCAACAGGTAACACCTCTTTTCAAGACGGAATGGATTTTTTTCTAAGTTTAATAACAAGACTATAATTGCAGGAGATTTTAATGGGCATCAACGTAATTGGTCCAGGAAACATGATACACGATGCTGTCAGATTTTTGATGCACTATTAGAGAGTAATTGTATTTCTCTAAATAATGGCAGTGACACTCGCATAAAAATAGTCAATGGTCTGGTTCAGAGAACAACTCCTAATATACCATTAGTATTTGAAGACATAGCTATTAAATTAACGTGGAATGTTTTGAATGAAAGCCTAGGAAGTGACCATTTAATGATAAAGATTAAACTAGATAAAAAACTTAGGCTACACAGTTAGGAAGCGAAGAAATTTTAAAAAAGCAAATTGGACATTATATAGAGAAGTCATCAAAAAGCCCCTTCTTGAGTATTCAATTCCTAGCAACAATCAACTTGCATATAACAAGTTCATAGCCATAGTCAATGCAGCTGCAGAAGAAGTAATTCCATACACGAAAATTTTTGAAAATCCAGCAAGATCAAGTATTTTTAAGCCAAAACCTTTTTGGTCACAACATATTTCGTCGTCAGTGGCTTAAGTATTAAGAGACGCTTAGCCTTAGCAAAATTTAGAAGAAATCCCACTCCTCACAATCTTAATAGCCTGCAAGAAAAGATAGGACAGACACAAAAAGATATTAGACGTGGTAGATACAAATCGTGGCAGAATTTTTGGGATAATATTAATGAGGAAACTTCATATTGTGAGATGTGGATTCGTATGAAATGGATCAAGGGCTACAAATCCACTCAGAATGTTATAGATAACGAAATTGCAGAAAGCTTACTACGAAGCCCAATATTTAAGTCCGATAATGTGAAGCTTAAAACTCCGATTACGGTACAGGAATTAAATAATTGTTTAAAACGATCAGATACAGCACCAGGGCAAGACGGCATAGCTTATTCAATGATTTATTATTTGCCCCATTCTGGTAAGAATATACTTGTCACTTTATATAACCGGTTTTTATCAGAAAGTTTCATCCCTAAGCAATGGAGGAAAGTTACAATAGTTCCTGTACCGAAACCGGGAAGGGATAACAGATCAGTATCCGGGTGGAGACCTATTGCACTAATATCTTGTGTCTGTAAAATATTACATACTACATACATATAATGACCCGTAGATTAGATTGGTACCTTGAAAAGAACGATTGTTTTTCATATGAAACAGTAGGCTTTAGGAAGTCGCGTTCTTGTTATGACAATCTGGTCAGACTAATAACTCGCAATCAAATCGGATTTACTAAAGGTTTCGCGACGGTTGGTTGCTTCATCGATATAGATAATGCCTATAACAATGTCAATGTCGCAAAGCTATTGAACCTTGTTGATGATGCCGATGTTGGAGCTTTTCTGTGTCGATATCTATGGGAATATCTTCGTGAAAGAATTTTAACTATTCCATTTGGTAACAGTCAAAAATTAACCCGCACTTCAGCAGTAGGCTTACCACAAGGTGATCCTTTATCTCCGTTAATGTTTAACGTGGCTACCAGAAGAATTTGTCGAGAAATTTTACAAGTATTCATCTCGCAATATGCCGACGATTTTGTTATATATAGTTCAAATAAAATAGTCAATGTGGCGGCAAACGATATTCAAAATGCGTTAGATGTATTTTGTAATCACATAAAAGAAATTGGATTAAGTATGTCTCAACAAAAAACCAAAGTTTGCATCTTTAGTAAATGCAGGTCTAGAAGTAACACGGCAATCCAATTGTTAAACAATAATTTTCGTTTACAAGAAGTCGATAGTGTTAAATATTAGGGAATGTGGTTATATAGAAGCTTAAAATGGGGTAGGCACATTAATGAAATTAGAGACAAAATTCTTAAATTTTTAAATATTTTTAAAGTATTAGCTGGTAGTAAATGAGGCATTCATCCAATGCACCTACGTCGACTTTATATTTCAATTATCCGTAGCAGACTTGATTATGGTAGTTTCTTATACGATATCGGGCTAAAGAGTCACCTAAGTAAATTGGACAAAGTACAAAATCAGTCAATGCGAGTTATTGGCGGTTTTATCAGAACCACACCAATACATGTCATGGAGAGTGAATTGTATATACAACCTCTAAATATCCGAAGGAAATATCTTGCCGGTAAGTTTGTGCTAAAGTCTAGGTCTGTCGAAAATAACGTAACTGGAAATGTTTTAAAAGATCTAAACGATATGTGTAGTAATTATTACTGGAGAAATAAAAAACTTCCTCTGCTCGTTACAGTCTACAGAAATTTACGCCATTATTCTGTTATATCAAATAAAAAATTACTATGTCATTCTCTCCATACATGGGTCAGTAGTATAGACTTATCTAATAATATATTTTCAGTAGTAGAAGGAATAGCGATGTCAAAAACACTGTCTAAGAAATCAGACATGTTAAATAGCTGTCGGACACTTCTAGATAAAAAATATAAGTCGTTTTACAAAATTTTTACCGACGGATCTAAGGGTACATTCGGTTCAGGTGCAGCAATCTTTGACCCTCAGGCAGATATAAGAATTAATTTAAAATTGAGGCAGGTATATCTATAATGCATAGTGAGCTGATTGCAATTTCGGAATCATTGTCAAATGCGTCATCTTGTGCCGGAAGTCAGGTTGTTATACTGTCTGATTCAAAGAGCGCCCTTTTTCATTTGGCTCGGTTAACCTCGACCTTTCGAGGATACCCGGTAGCCTATGATATTTTAGAGTCCATATGCAATAGACAAAGTGCAAATAAAATAATAATTATCCAGTGAATACCTTCACATATTAGAATCATGGGCAACGAGGAAGCTGACAAAGCGGCAAAACAAGCTATTCATGACGGAATTCCTTATCAGTGGATACTTTTACATAGTGAAATTTAAAATAAATTCAAGAAAACATGTAAACAAAACTGGCAGGAATATTTTGATGAACGATCGCGACATAAAGGTATATGGTACAAGACAATTGTATGTGAACTTACTCATTGCCCATGGTTTCAAAAAATTAAAAGTAGCAGAAAAAATATTGTGACATTTATGAGACTTCGTTCCGGTGATATTCCGTCAAACAAATTTAATTTTATAATGGGTAAAACCAACACCTATAAATGCGTACAATGTAACTGCATGGATGATGTTTATCACCGATTGATGGAATGTGCGCGGAATGCGTCGTTCCGGCCCCGTTTATTAAAATCATATAATGTGGGTATATGTAATAGTTGGCTTGCGGTACCATCATCAAACGAAGCTAAGCTATTATTGAAAATGTATGTATAGAATACATGCTCATTTTCGATAATACCTTGCCGTGTGGTGACGGCGACGAATATCACCACCCCATCTCATCCCGTGGGGGGCGTAGAAGTCGACCCGAGGGAATATACACCAGAGAACGGGCAGCAGCGTCTCTCTGAGTACTATGACTAACTTACTGCGATCGCCAACCCGTCTGCCAAGCGTGGCGATTATGGCATATCCCCTCATGATTAAAAAAAAAATACCTTATACAGAAAAGAAAAGATTATGGATGTATGTAAAATATATAAATTATTGAAGTAATGTTAAGTTAATTAGGTGTTAAGTTGTTTTGATTTAGTATAATTATTATGTGTTTTGCTTGTACGGGGGTGACATAGTCAATCTGATGACTAAACTCTCAGGTAAAATAAAGGAAAAAAAAGAACATTTATATATTATATATCATAATTATGTTTAGAAATTGGGTAGGAAGATATTGTATACACAATCTCATACGCAACATTGTTTTTTTCAGTGCACGGCACAAAATAAATTATAAACACAAATAGGCAAAGATTATTCCTGAATATGTTTTACTATTTTCAGTTCATTGGTGGTAAATAAAAACAAATAATATTATAGAAAGACATATATTAAATACATAAGCGATAAGTCTTAGCTTAGATAATGAATTAACTATGCACCGCACTTTAAACACACACTTTAACACATGCTTTTCCTAATAGAAAATAAGTTTTTTTCAATCGCACTTTAAATACTTACTAGTTTTCTTAATAAACTACTTAAATATATTCTTTATCACTGTTTCATGACTTACAAAATCCAGTATTTATATTTAATCGATGTTTTGTCTGAGAGTGCACAGAAAAAGTAACGTAATTTAAAAATAATGTCTTAACTTGACTATGACCAGTAAACAATATAAGAAAAAGATAAAATTTGTTCATAAGCGTCACAAAACTCAACAGTTTGAAAAAAAATAATTATAAAATGTTTTGCGTAATGAAGTCAAAATAAGTTACAGTAAGAACATAATATTTTATTAACTTTATTTAAAATATAAAAACTATTGAGGAAAAACAGTCTCAACAAAAAAAACCTATTTTTTTGACAACTTACTATTTCATAAACATCTTTTCTCCAGTGTTAAATTTTCTGTTAATTTATGTTGATTCATTCATATATTAATAGTAACAAGATATTGAGACTATTTACATTTAATGTGATACGTCCAGATATATATTTTAAAGTGCGATACATAATAAGAGTTAAAATATAATATCGACTATCGTCGTTTCTTGTGTTTTAGTGGGCCCCTTTACAAAGCACCAGTCTACTGATATCGCTTGTCCGATAATATCAGCTCCATCGAGAGCCTCGCGTGCACTCTATAGGAAAAATACAAAATTAAAAATTTCATTGACTAAGCACATTTACTATCTAAGTGGAAACTAAACATAACCATTAATATTAAAGTAAAACTTACAGCTGCCTGTTTGTATGTTTCATATTCAACTAAGGCATAACCCTTAAGGAAGCCAGTGCGCCGATCAAGATTCAAATGAATGTTTTTGATTTCTCCAAATTCTGAAAACTGGTTTTACAAAGAAAATAACAAAATAAATAATCTTTTCTTTATATCCATACTTTTATTAATATGCAGCTTGTTTTATATGGAGCTGAGATAGCATAGTAGCAAGAACAAAGAAAAGCATGACTGAAGATTAACAAATTTAATTACCATTTATAATTCATCTCATGCAGGAAAACATTGTGTGCAAAGCTCCAAGCCTTCTCAAAAGAGCGGGAGGCCAATCTCAGCAGTACGTCATTTACAGGTTGTTTTACTTCATATAGTTGGGGGTAGAATTTTAAGTTATACCTGTACCTTCTTCCTGGGCTTCCTCATGTACATTGCTTACAAATAGGATCCAACCGTCCACAGACCTCTGTGGTCCTGGTGTGTTACCCTCTGGAGCAGGACTGTCATATCTAGAAACAAACACATATACATTTTAATATTACCATATTTTTAAATTAGATAAATTTGTATATAAATTAGATAAAGCTGAGATGGCCCAGTGGTAAGAACATGTGAATCTTAACCGATGATCGTGGGTTCAAACCCGGGCAAGCACCACTGAATTTTCATGTGCTTAATTTGTGATTATAATTCATCTCGTGCTTTACGGTGAAGGAAAACATCGTGAGGAAACCTGCATTTGTCTAATTTCACTGAAATTCTGCTACATGTGTATTCCACCAACCCGCATTGGAGAGCGTGGTGGAATAAGCTCCAAATCTTCTCCTCAAAAAGAGGAGAGGAGGCCTTTAGCCCAGCAGTGGGACATTCACAGGCTGTTACGGTACGGTATATCTTGATAAAATATTTTTAGTAGAATTACTTGAAATATATTGCATATGTATATCAAGATATACCACGTAAAAATTACACGAGTTGAAGTAAATAATAGATAACACTACATTAAGTGGATATCGTTTATCAGGGGGAGCAGTTAATCCGCATCCCCAGCATTGAAAGACCAAGCCATCGTCTGAATGTTCTGATTTTTGATAACGCATGTACTCCGTGTGCCGACCACGCCTAACACAGACTGGACAGAGCAACTGCTCGTCTACTCGTATTGACAAGAGGATGCTAAAATCTCCCTCCCCAAAAAGTTCACGTTGACGTCCTTCACGTTGTGGTTCCTCCTCTATATGGCCAGACCAAAGTGTAGTAAAAAAAAGCGAACACAATTATTGCTATGATATTGTTTTGGTAATTGACTAGTAAATGCAATACTGTCAATTTGTTCTCAGGAAGAACTGATGCTGTTAAATATATGGCCTCGTCCTGCGGCAAAGAAAACACAAGTCCATAACTTAATTTTCAGATATCTAGTTGAAAGAACAGGTACTACTACAGACACAAAGTACTACACACACTTTGATCTTAGTCAAAAGGCCGAGAAGCGAATTAGTTGACTTACTTTCCACATCGGAAGACAACTCCAAGTTAAGAATTTAGGAAGAAGTCAACAGGAAGGGTGCCAATATTGTGATTGGCTTCGAAGAGATAACTGTTTATAACAAGAACGAGGTTTACAAGATCATGGCAGGGCAGGAACGGGAGAAGGTTGCCTCAACTCTAATGAATGCTCAACTAGCCCGCTCGCATACTGTGTTCACAATAGTTATTCATATAAAGGAAAACAGCTTAGAAGACTTCCCCTAGCTTCCTAGGCTGTTTTCCTCCTCAAAATTGCATATAAACAAAGATTAAAGATATAGAGAGAGAGAGGGCTTGGGAGTGCATGGACTGTTGACGCTTGGTAAAGTTTACCTTTAGATCATTTTACAATCTTTCATCCGTTCAAGGCTTCCTGTAAGATTCGTCACAATTAAGACGAATTTTACAGGAAGCTTTGAAGCGATAGTCGATACTACATTGGTGCGATCCCGCGAACCTGATTCACCGACAGATAATCTAGCCAACGCGATGCAGAATTCGCTACGAAATGTAAAGCGCTATTTATGGAACGTCGTAATCATTGTGTGACGTGAGCGTAAGGCGACCTAAAATATTATACGTCGGTAACGCAGAGAAAAATTTTTTATTTATTTTATTTTATTTATTTATTTATTTTGAACAAATTATACATATCTTAAACAATAAATACGATAGGAACTACATTAGTATAAAACTGTGTCGTAGCTACTATCGCCTTCCAATTCGACAGCACATTTATTTATTATTTGTTCATTATAAACATAACAATCAAATATCATTTAATTTAATAACACAATAACTAATAACAAAATATACTATATGAATATATACATCTAAATACATATACTATAAGGAAGGGATGGGGTAGGAAGAAAGAATAGGTTAGGTCAATGTTATATTGATCGTTTTAGTAATGCTTTAGTCTCATCATAGCCCAAATTGAGAAGCCAATTGGTCATTTGAATTTTACACTGGTAAGTCGTAAGTGAGAAAATATTGTTCTTCTTATTTATTCTATTATATAAAATTGAGCTCAAATAATTTTATTGGTGACTTGCCATCGCTGAATTAAGTGGAATGGTCTGGCAAACCCTATCACTTCTGCGTTTGTTAGATACAAACTTATTATAGGGAATATTTTTATGCTTCCGATGAATTGTTTGCAGTATATACAGTTGACGCACTGTGAGAACTTTACAAGATTTATATAGTTCAATTGTAGGGAAACGGATAGGCTAAGAGATCATAATTTTTAATAAAAGTCTTTGTGCTCTCTCTAATCAAGGTATATTGATCTTAGCAGCACCTCCCCACGCTGTGATACAGTAAGTGATATTAGATTGCGCAAGTGCGTAATATACAGTTTTTAAAGTCTGGAAATAAACAGATGCCCTAAGAAATCTAAATACATCCATTATTTTCCTTATACGTGAAATTACAGATTGAATGTGATCATTCCAATTTAGCCCCTCATCTATTGTTACTCCGAGATACTTAATGGTCTTAGTGCGAGAGATTTTATTACAGTTGCAAGGAACCTGGTATTCAGAACAATTATGAGCGACTACAGGAAATGACGTAGCCGGTAAAGTATAGCTGGAGCCAAAAGTCATATAATGCGTTTTATCTATATTAAGAGTCAATAAGTTACAGGACAGCCAGTTCATTACGATAGCAAGGGCCAATTCTGCCTTATTTCGAGCATCTGACCAATTCTTACCAAGGACTATTAGTGAGGTGTCGTCGGCATATGTTACGATTTTGCAGTTTGGTAATTTAAGGTTGCACAGATCATTAATGTAGACCAGGAATAAAGTCAGCCCTAGTCGACGCTGCCTTGAGGAACACCATTGAAAAGATCTTCCTCATCACTTACTTGATTATTTATAAAGACATATTGAGTCCGTTCGCTAAGATAACTTTCGAAGATACTTAAGGCCAATCCTCTGACACCAATTCTATCCAATTTCTGTAGTAATAAAGGTATAGAAACGGCGTCGAATGCTTTCGACAAGCTCAGAAAAATGCCAATGGTGTTCTTATTATATGCCAATGGTGTTCTTATTATTATAAATGTTTTGGACCGTGTCGTTAATCATACTCATTACGGCATCTTCCGTGGATCTGCTAGTTCTGAACCCGTATTGATTATTAACCAATATGCCGAAATTGTTTAAATAAGAGATAAACCTACGATTAAGGATCTTTTCCAGTACTTTCGAAAAAGTGGTCAGGACCGAAATGGGTCTGTAGTTATTGACATTGTCCTTTGCTCCATTCTTATGAATAGGGTGGACGATGGCCTGTTTAAAGACCCTGGGGAAAACTCCTTTTGTCAGACAAAGATTAAAAATATGTGTAAGCAAAGGGGTAAAAATAGGTTCAAAAGTTTTCACAATAGATGTTGTAATGCCGTCCCAACCCACCGCACAGCTATTTTTTAGGCTGAAAATAATAGATCTGATTTCAGCTTCATCGACGTTATCTAAAACTATTGAGTTAGACATAAGAAGAGTATTGGGGAGGTATGGGCTATACTTCTGCTGTGAGACTATTGTACTAGAAGTCAAATTTTTCCCAACATTAGCAAAAAATTTGTTAACTTTGTTTAGGGCACTAATTGGGCCAGAGCATGCCTTTAACAGGTCATCAGAGGTCTTTGATTTTTTGTTAGGTATATTACCAAACAATTTGATCAATTTCCAAGTATTTTTGTTGCTCTTCCTAGCTTTCTGAAATTCGTTGCATTCGTATTCGGACTTAATTTTTTTTAATAAATTATTGCAGAAGTTTTTGTAACGGATATATGTTATTTTAAAAATAGTATTTTCTGGATTTTTTTTACTTTTTTTATACAGTTTATCACGATTACGAATGCAACGAAGTAATCCAGGGGTGATCCAGGGCTTGAGGATTCTTTTCCTGCTAGGAACGGGAATAAGACGCGTGTGATTTTTAACGATGAAAGACACTGTTTCCGCAAGTTGCGTGGCTGATTTCTTCGGATCAGTTGAATTAGAGATGGCCGAAAAATCACAGATCGCAAGGTCAGCAACGATAGCGACCTCATTGACACGAATATAACTACCAGCGGATTTAGTAGGTTTCAGTTTAAAGTCACAGTAAAAAATAACCGAACATGATCTGTAAAAGCAGCGTCAAACATAACAGTGGTGGTGTTTTTGTTACTTCTTAGGATGACATGAACAAGACATTTCTCATTTCTAGTTGGAGTGACATATGCAGGCAGCATTCCATGGATGGCAGAGATGTTAAGGTAATCATCCATACGAGGATACTTAGTAGCTGGGTTAATATTAATGTTTATATCTCCAATGATTGCTGACGTTTTAAAGCTCGATGAACTAAGTAAGACTATTGTACTAGAAGCCAAATTTTTCCCAACATTAGCAAAAAATTTGTTAACTTTGTTTAGGGCACTAATTGGGTCAGAGCATGCCTTTAACAGGTCATCAGAGATCTTTGATTTTTTGTTAGGTATATTACCAAACAATTTGATCAATTTCCAAGTATTTTTGTTGCTCTTCCTAGCTTTCTGAAATTCGTTGCATTCGTATTCGGACTTAATTTTTTTTAATAAATTATTGCAGAAGTTTTTGTAACGGATATATGTTATTTTAAAAATAGTATTTTCTGGATTTTTTTTACTTTTTTTATACAGTTTATCACGATTGCGAATGCAACGAAGTAATCCAGGGGTGATCCAGGGCTTGAGGATTCTTTTCCTGCTAGGAACGGG
This sequence comes from Nymphalis io, assembly GCF_905147045.1. Taxonomy (NCBI): domain Eukaryota; kingdom Metazoa; phylum Arthropoda; class Insecta; order Lepidoptera; family Nymphalidae; genus Nymphalis; species Nymphalis io. Next base: position 4,286,197 of record NC_065915.1, on the reverse strand, counting down.
AATAAGACGCGTGTGATTTTTAACGATGAAAGACACTGTTTCCGCAAGTTGCGTGGCTGATTTCTCCGGATCAGTTGAATTAGAGATGGCCGAAAAATCACAGATCGCAAGGTCAGCAACGATAGCGACCTCATTGACACGAATATAACTACCAGCAGATTTAGTAGGTTTCAGTTTAAAGTCACAGTAAAAAATAACCGGAACATGATCTGTAAAAGCAGCGTCAAACATAACAGTGGTGGTGTTTTTGTTACTTCTTAGGATGACATGAACAAGACATTTCTCATTTCTAGTTGGAGTGACATATGCAGGCAGCATTCCATGGATGGCAGAGATGTTAAGGTAATCATCCATACGAGGATCCTTAGTAGCTGGGTTAATATTAATGTTTATATCTCCAATGATTGCTGACGTTTTAAAGCTCGATGAACTAAGTAAGACTTTATGAAGACTGTTAATAAATGAAGAAATGTTGTAGTAAGAAGAGGAGCGGTAAATGGCTACTAGAGCAATATCAGAACGAAATTATAAAACTAGACAGTTAGCTTCCGCAAAAAGAAACTCCTCAACACGACAATCTAAACCGCTTCTGAAGTATGCAACGACGCCATCATTTTGGTTAGTGTACTGTGACTTAAAAGAACTGAAACCCGGTAACGTAGGTAAGACTGGGACCTTTCTTAACCAACATTCAGATAGAAAATATAATATTGCTCGCACCTTTAGGATGGCTCCGCTAAGTACCTACTGGAGGCCTTGGACCGGTTGCAGCGACGTGCAGTACGCATTATTGGCGACGTAAAGGTCACAAACACCCTTGAACCTTTACAATTGCGTCGCGATATAGCAGCACTGAGCGCTTTCTATCGACTGTATCACGGCGAATGCTCTGAGGAATTATTCTCTCTAATTCCTGCTTCCCCCTTCCTTCTTAAGTCCACGCGAGCTGGTTCTCGATGTCACCGCCTAACTGTGACATCAATTCCATCGCGCACAAAGAAATTTGGCAACTCCTTTCTTTGTCGCACTACCAAAAAATGGAATTCCTTACCAGCTCACGTGTTCCCCTCCTCTTACAACCCGGGTTCCTTCAAACGAGGCGTGAAGAGGCATCTTGCGGGCCGGCAAGGCGGTGACGGCTAGTACAGAACATTCTTCCCGACTGTACTGGCCGTCGTCGCGTTTGGACTCTACTACCACTTACCATCAGGTGGAGTAGAGTCATTTGCCATCTCGGACATATAAAAAAAAAAAGAATAAGCACGTCAACCTGGTTGTTCAATCTATTTAGCAAAACCAAGAGTCTATCGAAATTGCAGTTTAAGCTTCTTATGTTAACATGAAAAACCTTTAGCCCCATTTTGCTTTTCAAAAATTGCCACACTGCTCAAGACAAGATATTATGAATTCTGAAGCTGTTATAGCTTCAATATTTTCGTTAATTAAGTTTATATCATTCATAAAGAAATATTATTGAATTTAACAATGGTACGATTTACAGTAGTTCTAGGGACAGAGATTCGATTCTTTTTTTGTTTTTCTTTTTTTATCTTAGCTTTACTCACTAAATATTTTGGAATATTATCAGCAAATGAAAGATTTGATAAGACTGAAAAAAGGAAAATAAGGTAAGGATGTTTTTTTTTTTAATAATAATATCCGGGGACATTTTTCAAACACAGCCATCTGATCCCAAATTAAGCTTGTACAAAGCTTGTGCTATGGAAACCTATGCTATGTTTTGTGATGGATATATATGTATAAATATAAGGATTATAATATTGATCTAAATGATTATAAAAAATTAACAACATAGAAATGTAGGAATAGGAGCTAAGATTAAATATGAAAAAATCATTCCTTAATATAAAAAGCTTACGAAGAACAAGTAGCATGCATCTACAGCAAATAGCGACGTTTGTGACACCTAGTCATTTCTTCATTTTTAAGGAATCTAGGTCCAATTCTTTTTTTATGTGAATTAGCTGGTCACCTTCTTTCTTACGAAGAAATATTTTGACATTGGACGTCCAGCAATACGATACGGCGTACTCATAAGATTTGGCAAAATCACGACTGAGATAAAACAACCTCTTCATTTTAGAAGAAAGACTTTCCGAGATAAAAATCGGTTTGGAGGGGCCATTTATTCCGAGTTTTACTGTTGTAAATACATTTTTTTTTCTGCTCGGCTCGATTTCTTATACATTCTGATAATCTTCTCTTTCATAATATATTTTTAATTATAATTGAAACTAAATAAAAAAAAAGTTTTATAGATTCAAAACAGGTGTATTATATATGTTGCTATTTTATAGTTGATTATTTCGTTTTCATTTAAATAAAAAGCGTAATGTTTTGATTTAATTACTGATTATAAAAGAAACCTGAATGTGTAGTGAGAAAATATAAAGTTACTTGGTTGTAGAGCTTTATGCAAGCCCGTCTCGATAGGTACCACCCACTCATATTATATTCTAAGGCCAAACATAAATATTTGGTATTTTGGTGTTTCGGCTTAAAGGGACAGACATAAGAATTATATTCACATTAGTGTTTAAAATTAAAAAATGCTGTATTATTATAATTATTTATCAGTCGCCCGAAGACGCTTGCTGATTGTAGACGTGTTATTGTCGGATTGCTAAACCGGTTTAATCACCACTGCGCTTGACACCGCGTCGTAACGTTGTTTATTTACAATGTTGAGTGTTTTGTTCGAGTATAATAGATAAATATGACTACTAATGGATCCAATATACAGGTTGAGACGGAACATATAATGCAAATTGATAGGAGTGATAACTTTGAGTGTTCAGGGGAAGATGGAGAGATTAGGAACCGTGAGATGCATGACAACGATAGAAGACCAAATAAAAGAAACAGGGAGGCTAATAGAGAAGAAGTTTGGTTTATCGTACAGAGGAAAGGTAAAAGGTTTGCTCGTGACGGGGACTTTAATGACTGGGAAAGAATACCAGAAGACCAGATTGAAGTTTGCATTACATCCACTGAACCAATTCCAAAACAATTTAAACTGGCTAAGATTTTGAAATCAGAGAACATACAGAATGTTGTTCGTGTTAAATACATAAACTCATTTAAAGTGTTGATTCAGTTTGACAAAGAAGATAGTGCTGAGGAATTAATAATTAACAAATTCTTTAATGAAAATAGATATAGGACATATAAAACTATGGAAATAAATCATACGTATGGAGTGATAAAAGCCATAGATTTAGACCGTACTGATGAAGAAATTTTAGAAAGTTTATATAGTAGTATACCAATTATGGGAGTAAAGTGGGTTAAAACGCAGAAATAACTCGGATGGAAGATGGGAGAATAGTGAGGCTATGAGAATATGTTTTAAAGGGTCATCGTTACCATCAAAAATTAAAATGTTCGACACCACAGTAACAGTAACACCCTATTCCTAATCCTATTGTATTCCCTGTTACGCAATGTCCTCGATGCTGGAGATACGGACATACGATCAAAATTTGTCCATCTAACAAAATTTTTTGCCCGAAATGTGGTGACAACCATCAAAATTGTGAGCAATCTTCTCACAATTTCTTCTTTCTATTTGTAATCACATGGCTATGACCAGAATATGCCTCATTTATAATAAAGAAAAACGAGTCCGAGAGCTAATGGCAGAATTTAATTGTACATACAAAAAGGCACTAACTATTTATGTTCCACCCAGCCCCCCTCCAGCACCCGTTATTTCACGTCAAGCATTTTCAACAATTAATAAAACTAACGATTCGTCTACAGTTAATGGTTTAAAAGAATCTACCGTAGATGAAAATCTCACAAGGTCATACGCTGAAGTCACCAAAAACAAAATTAAAAACCAAAAAAAAAAAACTAAGGAAGGCCGGAAAAGCAAACGTCTAAAACGATGATAATATAGAAATAATGGAATTTAACAATTTGGAGACAGTGGAAGATAGATATTCGGAAGCAGAAACAGTACGCAGTGAAGAACAAGGATATAGAAAAAAAGGGAATACATACAAAGATGAGCGAGGATTTGTTGAATGGAAATCAGTACTAAAAATGCTAAAAGATAAAATATTAAATAGTGGTTTGACGTGGGAAGAAAAGATTAAAGAATTCTAAGTATAATTTATGAAGCTGTATTATCGACTAAAGTGAGATTAATATCGTAGTGGCCATGTTTAAAATTCTTAAGCCAATATGGATAGGAACAATATTCCACAATCTATAAACATACTCCAATGAAATTCTCAAAGTCTACGACCAAAGATACCAGAATTAGAACTAATATCAAATCAGGAAAAAAATCCATATTGCCTTAATCAGTGAGACTTGGTTAGATCCGGACAGCTGTTGTCATTTAAGTGGGTATAATATTTTTAGATCAGATTGCAGAGACGGATTTGGAGGTGTAGCTATAATAACACATTGGTCTATAAAAGCTCAACAAAAATATATGGATATTTCGAACTCAGGAATTGAATATACATATGTTAAAATATTTAATTGCGGTGACACTGAAAATATAGTATCTATATATTGCCCACCCAACAGGTAACACCTCTTTTCAAGACGGAATGGATTTTTTTCTAAGTTTAATAACAAGACTATAATTGCAGGAGATTTTAATGGGCATCATCGTAATTGGTCCAGGAAACATGATACACGATGCTGTCAGATTTTTGATGCACTATTAGAGAGTAATTGTATTTCTCTAAATAATGGCAGTGACACTCGCATAAAAATAGTCAATGGTCTGGTTCAGAGAACAACTCCTGATATACCATTAGTATCTGAAGACATAGCTATTAAATTAACGTGGAATGTTTTGAATGAAAGCCTAGGAAGTGACCATTTAATGATAAAGATTAAACTAGATAAAAAACTTAGGCTACACAGTTAGGAAGCGAAGAAATTTTAAAAAAGCAAATTGGACATTATATAGAGAAGTCATCAAAAAGCCCCTTCTTGAGTATTCAATTCCTAGCAACAATCAACTTGCATATAACAAGTTCATAGCCATATTCAATGCAGCTGCAGAAGAAGTAATTCCATATACGAAATTTTTTTAAAATCCAGCAAGATCTAGTATTTTTAAGCCAAAACCTTTTTGGTCACAACATATTTCGTCGTCAGTGGCTTAAGTATTAAGAGACGCTTAGCCTTAGCAAAATTTAGAAGAAATCCCACTCCTTACAATCTTAATAACCTGCAAGAAAAGATAGGACAGACACAAAAAGATATTAGACGTGGTAGATACAAATCGTGGCAGAATTTTTGGGATAATATTAATGAGGAAACTTCATATTGTGAGATGTGGATTCGTATGAAATGGATCAAGGGCTACAAATCCACTCAGAATGTTATAGATAACGAAATTGCAGAAAGCTTACTACGAAGCCCAATATTTAAGTCCGATAATGTGAAGCTTAAAACTCCGATTACGGTACAGGAATTAAATAATTGTTTAAAACGATCAGATACAGCACCAGGGCAAGACGGCATAGCTTATTCAATGATTTATTATTTGCCCCATTCTGGTAAGAATATACTTGTCACTTTATATAACCGGTTTTTATCAGAAAGTTTCATCCCTAAGCAATGGAGGAAAGTTACAATAGTTCCTGTACCGAAACCGGGAAGGGATAACAGATCAGTATCCGGGTGGAGACCTATTGCACTAATATCTTGTGTCTGTAAAATATTACATACTACATACATATAATGACCCGTAGATTAGATTGGTACCTTGAAAAGAACGATTGTTTTTCATATGAAACAGTAGGCTTTAGGAAGTCGCGTTCTTGTTATGACAATCTGGTCAGACTAATAACTCGCAATCAAATCGGATTTACTAAAGGTTTCGCGACGGTTGGTTGCTTCATCGATATAGATAATGCCTATAACAATGTCAATGTCGCAAAGCTATTGAACCTTGTTGATGATGCCGATGTTGGAGCTTTTCTGTGTCGATATCTATGGGAATATCTTCGTGAAAGAATTTTAACTATTCCATTTGGTAACAGTCAAAAATTAACCCGCACTTCAGCAGTAGGCTTACCACAAGGTGATCCTTTATCTCCGTTAATGTTTAACGTGGCTACCAGAAGAATTTGTCGAGAAATTTTACAAGTATTCATCTCGCAATATGCCGACGATTTTGTTATATATAGTTCAAATAAAATAGTCAATGTGGCGGCAAACGATATTCAAAATGCGTTAGATGTATTTTGTAATCACATAAAAGAAATTGGATTAAGTATGTCTCAACAAAAAACCAAAGTTTGCATCTTTAGTAAATGCAGGTCTAGAAGTAACACGGCAATCCAATTGTTAAACAATAATTTTCGTTTACAAGAAGTCGATAGTGTTAAATATTAGGGAATGTGGTTATATAGAAGCTTAAAATGGGGTAGGCACATTAATGAAATTAGAGACAAAATTCTTAAATTTTTAAATATTTTTAAAGTATTAGCTGGTAGTAAATGAGGCATTCATCCAATGCACCTACGTCGACTTTATATTTCAATTATCCGTAGCAGACTTGATTATGGTAGTTTCTTATACGATATCGGGCTAAAGAGTCACCTAAGTAAATTGGACAAAGTACAAAATCAGTCAATGCGAGTTATTGGCGGTTTTATCAGAACCACACCAATACATGTCATGGAGAGTGAATTGTATATACAACCTCTAAATATCCGAAGGAAATATCTTGCCGGTAAGTTTGTGCTAAAGTCTAGGTCTGTCGAAAATAACGTAACTGGAAATGTTTTAAAAGATCTAAACGATATGTGTAGTAATTATTACTGGAGAAATAAAAAACTTCCTCTGCTCGTTACAGTCTACAGAAATTTACGCCATTATTCTGTTATATCAAATAAAAAATTACTATGTCATTCTCTCCATACATGGGTCAGTAGTATAGACTTATCTAATAATATATTTTCAGTAGTAGAAGGAATAGCGATGTCAAAAACACTGTCTAAGAAATCAGACATGTTAAATAGCTGTCGGACACTTCTAGATAAAAAATATAAGTCGTTTTACAAAATTTTTACCGACGGATCTAAGGGTACATTCGGTTCAGGTGCAGCAATCTTTGACCCTCAGGCAGATATAAGAATTAATTTAAAATTGAGGCAGGTATATCTATAATGCATAGTGAGCTGATTGCAATTTCGGAATCATTGTCAAATGCGTCATCTTGTGCCGGAAGTCAGGTTGTTATACTGTCTGATTCAAAGAGCGCCCTTTTTCATTTGGCTCGGTTAACCTCGACCTTTCGAGGATACCCGGTAGCCTATGATATTTTAGAGTCCATATGCAATAGACAAAGTGCAAATAAAATAATAATTATCCAGTGAATACCTTCACATATTAGAATCATGGGCAACGAGGAAGCTGACAAAGCGGCAAAACAAGCTATTCATGACGGAATTCCTTATCAGTGGATACTTTTACATAGTGAAATTTTAAATAAATTCAAAAAAACATGTAAACAAAACTGGCAGGAATATTTTGATGAACGATCGCGACATAAAGGTATATGGTACAAGACAATTGTATGTGAACTTACTCATTGCCCATGGTTTCAAAAAATTAAAAGTAGCAGAAAAAATATTGTGACATTTATGAGACTTCGTTCCGGTGATATTCCGTCAAACAAATTTAATTTTATAATGGGTAAAACCAACACCTATAAATGCGTACAATGTAACTGCATGGATGATGTTTATCACCGATTGATGGAATGTGCGCGGAATGCGTCGTTCCGGCCCCGTTTATTAAAATCATATAATGTGGGTATATGTAATAGTTGGCTTGCGGTACCATCATCAAACGAAGCTAAGCTATTATTGAAAATGTATGTATAGAATACTTGCTCATTTTCGATAATACCTTATACAGAAAAGAAAAGATTATGGATGTATGTAAAATATATAAATTATTGAAGTAATGTTAAGTTAATTAGGTGTTAAGTTGTTTTGATTTAGTATAATTATTATGTGTTTTGCTTGTACGGGGGTGACATAGTCAATCTGATGACTAAACTCCCAGGTAAAATAAAGGAAAAAAAATATTTATATATTATATATCATAATTATGTTTAGAAATTGGGTAGGAAGATATTGTATACACAATCTCATACGCAACATTGTTTTTTTCAGTGCACGGCACAAAATAAATTATAAACACAAATAGGCAAAGATTATTCCTGAATATGTTTTACTATTTTCAGTTCATTGGTGGTAAATAAAAACAAATAATATTATAGAAAGACATATATTAAATACATAAGCGATAAGTCTTAGCTTAGATAATGAATTAACTATGCACCGCACTTTAAACACACTTTAATACATGCTTTTCCAAATAGAAAATAAGTTTTTTTCAATCGCACTTTAAATACTTACTAGTTTTCTTAATAAACTACTTAAATATATTCTTTATCACTGTTTCATGACTTACAAAATCCAGTATTTATATTTAATCGATGTTTTGTCTGAGAGTGCACAGAAAAAGTAACGTAATTTAAAAATAATGTCTTAACTTGACTATGACCAGTAAACAATATAAGAAAAAGATAAAATTTGTTCATAAGCGTCACAAAACTCAACAGTTTGAAAAAAAATAATTATAAAATGTTTTGCGTAATGAAGTCAAAATAAGTTACAGTAAGAACATAATATTTTATTAACTTTATTTAAAATATAAAAACTATTGAGGAAAAACAGTCTCAACAAAAAAAACCTATTTTTTTGACAACTTACTATTTCATAAACATCTTTTCTCCAGTGTTAAATTTTCTGTTAATTTATGTTGATTCATTCATATATTAATAGTAACAAGATATTGAGACTATTTACATTTAATATGATACGTCCAGATATATATTTTAAAGTGCGATACATAATAAGAGTTAAAATATAATATCGACTATCGTCGTTTCTTGTGTTTTAGTGGGCCCCTTTACAAAGCACCAGTCTACTGATATCGCTTGTCCGATAATATCAGCTCCATCGAGAGCCTCGCGTGCACTCTATAGGAAAAATACAAAATTAAAAATTTCATTGACTAAGCACATTTACTATCTAAGTGGAAACTAAACATAACCATTAATATTAAAGTAAAACTTACAGCTGCCTGTTTGTATGTTTCATATTCAACTAAGGCATAACCCTTAAGGAAGCCAGTGCGCCGATCAAGATTCAAATGAATGTTTTTGATTTCTCCAAATTCTGAAAACTGGTTTTACAAAGAAAATAACAAAATAAATAATCTTTTCTTTATATCCATACTTTTATTAATATGCAGCTTGTTTTATATGGAGCTGAGATAGCATAGTAGCAAGAACAAAGAAAAGCATGACTGAAGATTAACAAATTTAATTACCATTTATAATTCATCTCATGCAGGAAAACATTGTGTGCAAAGCTCCAAACCTTCTTAAAAGAGCGGGAGGCCAATCTCAGCAGTACGTCATTTACAGGTTGTTTTACTTCATATAGTTGGGGGTAGAATTTTAAGTTATACCTGTACCTTCTTCCTGGGCTTCCTCATGTACATTGCTTACAAATAGGATCCAACCGTCCACAGACCTCTGTGGTCCTGGTGTGTTACCCTCTGGAGCAGGACTGTCATATCTAGAAACAAACACATATACATTTTAATATTACCATATTTTTAAATTAGATAAATTTGTATATAAATTAGATAAAGCTGAGATGGCCCAGTGGTAAGAACATGTGAATCTTAACCGATGATCGTGGGTTCAAACCCGGGCAAGCACCACTGAATTTTCATGTGCTTAATTTGTGATTATAATTCATCTCGTGCTTTACGGTGAAGGAAAACATCGTGAGGAAACCTGCATGTGTCTAATTTCACTGAAATTCTGCTACATGTGTATTCCACCAACCCGCATTGGAGCAGCGTGGTGGAATAAGCTCCAAACCTTCTCCTCAAAAAGAGGAGAGGAGGCCTTTAGCCCAGCAGTGGGACATTCACAGGCTGTTACGGTACGGTACGGTATATCTTGATAAAATATTTTTAGTAGAATTACTTGAAATATATTGCATTAGTTGACTTACTTTCCACATCGGAAGACAACTCCAAGTTAAGAATTTAGGAAGAAGTCAACAGGAAGGGTGCCAATATTGTGATTGGCTTCGAATAGATAACTGTTTATAACAAGAACGAGGTTTACAAGATCATGGCAGGGCAGGAACGGGAGAAGGTTGCCTCAACTCTAATGAATGCTCAACTAGCCCGCTCGCATACTGTGTTCACAATAGTTATTCATATAAAGGAAAACAGCTTAGAAGACTTCCCCTAGCTTCCTAGGCTGTTTTCCTCCTCAAAATTGCATATAAACAAAGATTAAAGATATAGAGAGAGAGAGGGCTTGGGAGTGCATGGACTGTTGACGCTTGGTAAAGTTTACCTTTAGATCATTTTACAATCTTTCATCCGTTCAAGGCTTCCTGTAAGATTCGTCACAATTAAGACGAATTTTACAGGAAGCTTTGAAGCGATAGTCGATACTACATTGGTGCGATCCCGCGAACCTGATTCACCGACAGATAATCTAGCCAACGCGATGCAGAATTCGCTACGAAATGTAAAGCGCCATCTATGGAACGTCGTAATCATTGTGTGACGTGAGCGTAAGGCGACCTAAAATATTATACGTCGGTAACGCAGAGAAAATTTTTTTATTTATTTTATTTATTTATTTATTTTGAACAAATTATACATATCTTAAACAATAAATACGATAGGAACTACATTAGTATAAAACAGTGTCGTAGCTACTATCGCCTTCCAATTCGACAGCACATTTATTTATTATTTGTTCATTATAAACATAACAATCAAATATCATTTAATTTAATAACACAATAACTAATAACAAAATATACTATATGAATATATACATCTAAATACATATACTATAAGGAAGGGATTGGGTAGGAAGAAAGAATAGGTTAGGTCAATGTTATATTGATCGTTTTAGTAATGCTTTAGTCTCATCATAGCCCAAATTGAGAAGCCAATTGGTCATTTGAATTTTACACTGGTAAGTCGTAAGTGAGAAAATATTGTTCTTCTTATTTATTCTATTATATAAAATTGAGTTCAAATAATTTTATTGGTGACTTGCCATCGCTGAATTAAGTGGAATGGTCTGGCAAACCCTATCACTTCTGCGTTTGTTAGATACAAACTTATTATAGGGAATATTTTTATGCTTCCGATGAATTGTTTGCAGTATATACAGTTGACGCACTGTGAGAACTTTACAAGATTTATATAGTTCAATTGTAGGGAAACGGATAGGCTAAGAGATCATAATTTTTAATAAAAGTCTTTGTGCTCTCTCTAATCGAAGTATATTGATCTTAGCAGCACCTCCCCACGCTGTGATACAGTAAGTGATATTAGATTGCGCAAGTGCGTAATATACAGTTTTTAAAGTCTGGAAATAAACAGATGCCCTAAGAAATCTAAATACATACATTATTTTCCTTATACGTGAAATTACAGATTGAATGTGATCATTCCAATTTAGCCCCTCATCTATTGTTACTCCGAGATACTTAATGGTCTTAGTGCGAGAGATTTTATTACAGTTGCAAGGAACCTGGTATTCAGAACAATTATGAGCGACTACAGGAAATGACGTAGCCGGTAAAGTATAGCTGGAGCCAAAAGTCATATAATGCGTTTTATCTATATTAAGAGTCAATAAGTTACAGGACAGCCAGTTCATTACGATAGCAAGGGCCAATTCTGCCTTATTTCGAGCATCTGACCAATTCTTACCAAGGACTATTAGTGAGGTGTCGTCGGCATATGTTACGATTTTGCAGTTTGGTAATTTAAGCTTGCACAGATCATTAATGTAGACCAGGAATAAAGTCAGCCCTAGTCGACGCTGCCTTGAGGAACACCATTGAAAAGATCTTCCTCATCACTTACTTGATTATTTATAAAGACATATTGAGTCCGTTCGCTAAGATAACTTTCGAAGATACTTAAGGCCAATCCTCTGACACCAATTCTATCCAATTTCTGTAGTAATAAAGGTATAGAAACGGCGTCGAATGCTTTCGACAAGTTCAGAAAAATGCCAATGGTGTTCTTATTATATGCCAATGGTGTTCTTATTATTATAAATGTTTTGGACCGTGTCGTTAATCAAACTCATTTGGGCATCTTCCGTGGATCTGCTAGTTCTGAACCCGTATTGATTATTAACCAATATGCCGAAATTTTTTAAATAAGAGATAAACCTACGATTAAGGATCTTTTCCAGTACTTTCGAAAAAGTGGTCAGGACCGAAATGGGTCTGTAGTTATTGACATTGTCCTTTGCTCCATTCTTATGAATAGGGTGGACGATGGCCTGTTTAAAGACCCTGGGGAAAACTCCTTTTGTCAGACAAAGATTAAAAATATGTGTAAGCAAAGGGGTAAAAATAGGTTCAAAAGTTTTCACAATAGATGTTGTAATGCCGTCCCAACCCACCGCACAGCTATTTTTTAGGCTGAAAATAATAGATCTGATTTCAGCTTCATCGACGTTATCTAAAACTATTGAGTTAGACATAAGAAGAGTATTGGGGAGGTATGGGCTATACTTCTGCTGTGAGACTATTGTACTAGAAGTCAAATTTTTCCCAACATTAGCAAAAAATTTGTTAACTTTGTTTAGGGCACTAATTGGGCCAGAGCATGCCTTTAACAGGTCATCAGAGGTCTTTGATTTTTTGTTAGGTATATTACCAAACAATTTGATCAATTTCCAAGTATTTTTGTTGCTCTTCCTAGCTTTCTGAAATTCGTTGCATTCGTATTCGGACTTAATTTTTTTTAATAAATTATTGCAGAAGTTTTTGTAACGGATATATGTTATTTTAAAAATAGTATTTTCTGGATTTTTTTTACTTTTTTTATACAGTTTATCACGATTACGAATGCAACGAAGTAATCCAGGGGTGATCCAGGGCTTGAGGATTCTTTTCCTGCTAGGAACGGGAATAAGACGCGTGTGATTTTTAACGATGAAAGACACTGTTTCCGCAAGTTGCGTGGCTGATTTCTTCGGATCAGTTGAATTAGAGATGGCCGAAAAATCACAGATCGCAAGGTCAGCAACGATAGCGACCTCATTGACACGAATATAACTACCAGCGGATTTAGTAGGTTTCAGTTTAAAGTCACAGTAAAAAATAACCGAACATGATCTGTAAAAGCAGCGTCAAACATAACAGTGGTGGTGTTTTTGTTACTTCTTAGGATGACATGAACAAGACATTTCTCATTTCTAGTTGGAGTGACATATGCAGGCAGCATTCCATGGATGGCAGAGATGTTAAGGTAATCATCCATACGAGGATACTTAGTAGCTGGGTTAATATTAATGTTTATATCTCCAATGATTGCTGACGTTTTAAAGCTCGATGAACTAAGTAAGACTATTGTACTAGAAGCCAAATTTTTCCCAACATTAGCAAAAAATTTGTTAACTTTGTTTAGGGCACTAATTGGGTCAGAGCATGCCTTTAACAGGTCATCAGAGATCTTTGATTTTTTGTTAGGTATATTACCAAACAATTTGATCAATTTCCAAGTATTTTTGTTGCTCTTCCTAGCTTTCTGAAATTCGTTGCATTCGTATTCGGACTTAATTTTTTTTAATAAATTATTGCAGAAGTTTTTGTAACGGATATATGTTATTTTAAAAATAGTATTTTCTGGATTTTTTTTACTTTTTTTATACAGTTTATCACGATTGCGAATGCAACGAAGTAATCCAGGGGTGATCCAGGGCTTGAGGATTCTTTTCCTGCTAGGAACGGGAATAAGACGCGTGTGATTTTTAACGATGAAAGACACTGTTTCCGCAAGTTGCGTGGCTGATTTCTCCGGATCAGTTGAATTAGAGATGGCCGAAAAATCACAGATCGCAAGGTCAGCAACGATAGCGACCTCATTGACACGAATATAACTACCAGCAGATTTAGTAGGTTTCAGTTTAAAGTCACAGTAAAAAATAACCGGAACATGATCTGTAAAAGCAGCGTCAAACATAACAGTGGTGGTGTTTTTGTTACTTCTTAGGATGACATGAACAAGACATTTCTCATTTCTAGTTGGAGTGACATATGCAGGCAGCATTCCATGGATGGCAGAGATGTTAAGGTAATCATCCATACGAGGATCCTTAGTAGCTGGGTTAATATTAATGTTTATATCTCCATTGATTGCTGACGTTTTAAAGCTCGATGAACTAAGTAAGACTTTATGAAGACTGTTAATAAATGAAGAAATGTTGTAGTAAGAAGAGGAGCGGTAAATGGCTACTAGAGCAATATCAGAACGAAATTATAAAACTAGACAGTTAGCTTCCGCAAAAAGAAACTCCTCAACACGACAATCTAAACCGCTTCTGAAGTATGCAACGACGCCATCATTTTGGTTAGTGTACTGTGACTTAAAAGAACTGAAACCCGGTAACGTAGGTAAGACTGGGACCTTTCTTAACCAACATTCAGATAGAAAATATAATATTGCTCGCACCTTTGGGATGGCTCCGCTAAGTACCTACTGGAGGCCTTGGACCGGTTGCAGCGACGTGCAGTACGCATTATTGGCGACGTAAAGGTCACAAACACCCTTGAACCTTTACAATTGCGTCGCGATATAGCAGCACTGAGCGCTTTCTATCGACTGTATCACGGCGAATGCTCTGAGGAATTATTCTCTCTAATTCCTGCTTCCCCCTTCCTTCTTAAGTCCACGCGAGCTGGTTCTCGATGTCACCGCCTAACTGTGACATCAATTCCATCGCGCACAAAGAAATTTGGCAACTCCTTTCTTTGTCGCACTACCAAAAAATGGAATTCCTTACCAGCTCACGTGTTCCCCTCCTCTTACAACCCGGGTTCCTTCAAACGAGGCGTGAAGAGGCATCTTGCGGGCCGGCAAGGCGGTGACGGCTAGTACAGAACATTCTTCCCGACTGTACTGGCCGTCGTCGCGTTTGGACTCTACTACCACTTACCATCAGGTGGAGTAGAGTCATTTGCCATCTCGGACATATAAAAAAAAAAAGAATAAGCACGTCAACCTGGTTGTTCAATCTATTTAGCAAAACACAGAG
Organism: Nymphalis io; assembly: GCF_905147045.1. Lineage (NCBI taxonomy): Eukaryota > Metazoa > Arthropoda > Insecta > Lepidoptera > Nymphalidae > Nymphalis > Nymphalis io. The sequence goes on along the minus strand of NC_065915.1, from coordinate 4,271,016 downwards.
TCTATCGAATTTGCAGTTTAAGCTTCTTATGTTAACATGAAAAACCTTTAGCCCCATTTTGCTTTTCAAAAATTGCCACACTGCTCAAGACAAGATATTATGAATTCTGAAGCTGTTATAGCTTCAATATTTTCGTTAATTAAGTTTATATCATTCATAAAGAAATATTATTGAATTTAACAATGGTACGATTTACAGTAGTTCTAGGGACAGAGATTCGATTCTTTTTTTGTTTTTCTTTTTTTATCTTAGCTTTACTCACTAAATATTTTGGAATATTATCAGCAAATGAAAGATTTGATAAGACTGAAAAAAGGAAAATAAGGTAAGGATGTTTTTTTTTCTAATAATAATATCCGGGGACATTTTTCAAACACAGCCATCTGATCCCAAATTAAGCTTGTACAAAGCTTGTGCTATGGAAACCTATGCTATGTTTTGTGATGGATATATATGTATAAATATAAGGATTATAATATTGATCTAAATGATTATAAAAAATTAACAACATAGAAATGTAGGAATAGGAGCTAAGATTAAATATGAAAAAATCATTCCTGAATATAAAAAGCTTACGAAGAACAAGTAGCATGCATCTACAGCAAATAGCGACGTTTGTGACACCTAGTCATTTCTTCAATTTTAAGGAATCTAGGTCCAATTCTTTTTTTATGTGAATTAGCTGGTCACCTTCTTTCTTACGAAGAAATATTTTGCCATTGGACGTCCAGCAATACGATACGATACGGCGTACTCATAAGATTTGGCAAAATCACGACTGAGATAAAACAACCTCTTCATTTTAGAAGAAAGACTTTCCGAGATAAAAATCGGTTTGGAGGGGCCATTTATTCCGAGTTTTACTGTTGTTAGTACATTTTTTTTTCTGCTCGGCTCGATTTCTTATACATTCTGATAATCTTCTCTTTCATAATATATTTTTAATTATAATTGAAACTAAATAAAAAAAAAGTTTTATAGATTCAAAACAGGTGTATTATATATGTTGCTATTTTATAGTTGATTATTTCGTTTTCATTTAAATAAAAAGCGTAATGTTTTGATTTAATTACTGATTATAAAAGAAACCTGAATATGTAGTGAGAAAATATAAAGTTACTTGGTTGTAGAGCTTTGTGCAAGCCCGTCTCGATAGGTACCACCCACTCATATTATATTCTAAGGCCAAACATAAATATTTGGTATTTTGGTGTTTCGGCTTAATCCCTTTAAGCATAAGACATAAGAATTATATTCACATTAGTGTTTAAAATAAAAAAATGCTGTATTATTATAATTATTTATCAGTCGCGCGAAGACGCTTGCTGATTGTAGACGCGTTATTGTCGGATTGCAAAACCGGTTTAATCACCACTGCGCTTGACACCGCGTCGTAACGTTGTTTATTTACAATGTTGAGTGTTTTGTTCGAGTATAATAGATAAATATGACTACTAATGGATCCAATATACAGGTTGAGACGGAACATATAATGCAAATTGATAGGAGTGATAACTTTGAGTGTTCAGGGGAAGATGGAGAGATTAGGAACCGTGAGATGCATGACAACGATAGAAGACCAAATAAAAGAAACAGGGAGGCTAATAGAGAAGAAGTTTGGTTTATCGTACAGAGGAAAGGTAAAAGGTTTGCTCGTGACGGGGACTTTAATGACTGGGAAAGAATACCAGAAGACCAGATTGAAGTTTGCATTACATCCACTGAACCAATTCCAAAACAATTTAAACTGGCTAAGATTTTGAAATCAGAGAACATACAGAATGTTGTTCGTGTTAAATACATAAACTCATTTAAAGTGTTGATTCAGTTTGACAAAGAAGATAGTGCTGAGGAATTAATAATTAACAAATTCTTTAATGAAAATAGATATAGGACATATAAAACTATGGAAATAAATCATACGTATGGAGTGATAAAAGCCATAGATTTAGACCGTACTGATGAAGAAATTTTAGAAAGTTTATATAGTAGTATACCAATTATGGGAGTAAAGAGGTTAAAACGCAGAAATAGTTCGGATGGAAGATGGGAGAATAGTGAGGCTATGAGAATATGTTTTAAAGGGTCATCGTTACCATCAAAAATTAAGATGTTCGACACCACAGTAATAATACAAAGGGTATTCCCTGTTACACAATGTTCTCGATGCTGGAGATACGGACATACGATCAAAATTTGTCCATCTAACAAAGTTGTTTGCCCGAAATGTGGTGACAACCATCAAAATTGTGAGCAATCTTCATTTATTTGTAATCACATGGCTATGACCAGAATATGCCCCATTTATATTAAAGAAAAACGAGTTCGAGAGCTAATAGCAGAATTTAATTGTACATACAAAAAGGCACTAACTATTTATGTTCCACCCAGTCCCCCTCCAGCACCTGTTATTTCACGTCAAGCATTTCCAACAATTAATAAAGCTAACGATTCGTCTACAGTTAATGGTTTAAAAGAATCTATCTATATCGGGTTAAAGAGTCACCTAAGTAAATTGGACAAAGTACAAAATCAGTCAATGCGAGTTATTGGCGGCTTTATCAGAACCACACCAATACATGTCATGGAGAGTGAATTGTATATACGACCTCTAAATATCCGAAGGAAATATCTTGCCGTTAAGTTTGTGCTAACGTCTAGGTCTGTCGAAAATAACGTAACTGTAAATGTTTTAAAAGATCTAAACGATACGTGTAGTAATTATTACTGGAGAAATAAAAACTTCCTCTGCTCGTTACAGTCTACAGAAATTTATGCCATTATTTTGTTATATCAAATAAAAAATTACTATGTCATTCTCTCCATACATGGGTCAGTGGTATAGACTTATCTAATAATATATTTTCAGTAGTAGAAGGAATAGCGATGTCAAAAACACTGTGTAAGAAATCAGACATGTTAATTAGCTATCTGACACTTCTAGATAACAAATATAAGTCGTTTTACAAAATTTTTACCGACGGATCTAAGGATACATTTGGTTCAGGTACAGCAATCTTTGACCCTCAGGCAGATATAAGAATTAAATTTAAAATTAAGGCATATCTATAATGCATAGTGAGCTGATTGCAATTTCAGAATCATTATCATATGCGTCATCTTGTGCCGGAAGTCAGGTTGTTATACTGTCTGATTCAAAGAGCGCCCTTTTTCATTTGGCTCGGTTAACCTCGACCTTTCGAGGATACCCGGTAGCCTATGATATTTTAGAGTCCATATGCAATAGACAAAGTGCAAGTAAAACAATAATTATCCAGTAGATACCTTTACATATTGGAATCATGGGCAACGGGGAAACTGACAAAGCAGCAAAACAAGCTATTCATGACGGAATTTCTTATCAGTGCATACCTTTACATAGTGAAATTTTAAATAAATTTCACTATGTAAAGGTATATATATATTATCACCGATTGATGGACTGTGCGCTGAATGCGTCATTCCGGCCCCGTTTATTAATATCATATAATGTGGGTATATGTAATAGTTAGCTTGCGGTACCATCATCAAACGAATCTAAGCTATTATTGAAAATGTATATATAGAATACTTGCTCATTTTCGATAATACCTTATATAGAAAAGAAAAGATTATGGATGTATTATATTATTGAAGTAATGTTAAGTTAATTAGGTGTTAAGTTGTTTTGATTAAGTATAATTATTATGTGTTTTGCTTGTACGGGGGTGACATAGTCAATCTGATGACTAAACTCCCAGGTAAAATAAAGGAAAAAAAATTATTTATATATTATATATCATAATTATGTTTAGAAATTGGGTAGGAAGATATTGTATACACAATTTCATACGTAACATTGTTTCTTTCAGTGCACGGCACAAAATAAATTATAAACACAAATAGGCAAAGATTATTCCTGAATATTTTATACTGTTTTCAGCTCATTGGTGGTAAATAAAAACAAATAATATTATAGAAAGACATATATTAAATACATAAGCGATAAGTCTTAGCATAGATAATGAATTAACTATGCACCGCACTTTAAACACACTTTAACACATGCTTTTCCTAATTGAAAATAAGTTTTTTTCAATCGCACTTTAAATACTTACTAGTTTTCTTAATAAACTACTTAAATATATTCTTTATCACTGTTTCATTACTTATAAAATCCAGTATTTATATTTAATCGATGTTTTGTCTGAGAGTGCACAGAAAAAGTAACGTAATTTAAAAATATTGTCTTAACTTGACTATGACCAGTAAACAATATAAGAAAAAGATAAAATTTGTTCATAAGCGTCACAAAACTCAACAGTTTGAAAAAAAAAATTATAAAATGTTTTGCGTAATGAAGTCAAAATAAGTTACAGTAAGAACATAATCTTTTATTAACTTTATTTAAAATATAAAAACTATTGAGGAAAAACAATCTTAACAAAAAAAAACCTATTTTTTTGACAACTTACTATTTCATAAACATCTTTTCTCCAGTGTTAAATTTTGTGTAAATTTATGTTGATTCATTCATATATTAATAGTAACAAGATATTGTGACTATTTACATTTAATATGATACGTCTTAACTATCTAACTTACTATTTTTTTTTTTAATTCTAGAAAAAGGAAAATATTTCATATTGAATAAAAAATGAAAATAAAATAGTAATAAAATATTAAAAATGTTTAAACAAATAGAGATATGTTTTAATAAATTACAATCAAAGTAACAATTAAATATTGAAGTTTAGTTACACACATTTGTCCAGACATATTGCGTCTTTTTCATAGATAGAAGCCATTGCTTGCATTGTGCCTTAAACTTATTTTGAGATGTACTGTTCTTAATCGGAAGTGGGATATCGTTCCAACACTTAGAAGCAGCGAAACGAAAGCTATCTCTAAATGCTTGCAAATGTGGTCTAGGCAGTACTAGTCGCGGAACTCGGCTCAATCTACAATTGGATTCATTTGTTTCAGACCATTTAAGTTTATCCGCCAAATAATTGGGAATTTTGTGATATTTTAAGGTGAAAGTGATATTATTTACTTTAAGTGTACGGCGATTTTTCATATTTAATATATTCTTGGAATTTAAATAAGGTGTAATATGCGAATATCGAGGTATATTGTAACAAAATCTTAGACAAGAATTTTGTATCCTCTGTATTTTCCTTTCAGTCTTTTTATAAAGGCAGGGGCCATAAAGGACATCACAGTAGTCCAACTGAGATAGAACCAAGGATTCTACAAGTTTAGATCGCGCTGATTTACTCAAAAATGGTCTAAACTTATAAATCATTTGAAAGGAATGACCATTTTTAAAAATCCTATGACACATTTGATCAAGCGATACCATTTGTTGCCTAGTACCAAAAATTATGAAAGTACATTTTTGTGGATTTAATGACAGGTCATGATTCTTCGACCAACTAAAAATTTGAGAAAGATCATCATTAACATTTTGGATAGTTTTATCATTATTTATATATTATATAGATTTATGTTCAATAATAACTGTGTATCATCTGCGTACATGTGAACTAAACTAGTTTTGACACATTCCTGAAGATCTGCCGTATAAATTGAGTACAAAATAGGTCCAAGTATAGAACCTTGGATAACACCTCTATTAACTTTTATAGCGCTAGACGTTGTAGGCCTGCCATTCATGCCAGAAATTTCTACTATTTGTAATCTATCTTTGAAATAACTAGAAAACCACTTACATATGTGATCAGAAACACCATAAAATTTCAATTTGGCAAGAAGTAAATCTATATTGAGACATTCAAATGCTCTGCTGTAGTCTAATAGTATTAAAATTAAAGCCATATTATTATTAGATGCAGAAAGAATTTCATCAACAATGTGTAATAACGCTGTTGTGGAACTGTGTGACTTTCTAAAACCGGATTGGCATTTCGGAATAATGCAATGTTTTTCAAAATAGGAAGCAATTTGTTGATTTACCACCTTTTATAAAACCTTTGATAAAACAGGCAATATTCTAATTGGTCGTAAGTCTTTCACTGAGTCTACATTTTTCTTTTTCGGAAGAGCTTTAATAATTGTAGTTTTCCAAGATGTTGGGAAGTATCGCGTGCGTAATGAAGTATTTATTATATGTGTAATAGCAACTAACGAGTATGGGAGGGTAAGTTTTACCATTTTGATAGAAATGTCATCAGTACCTACGGCATTAGAGACTATAGAATTAATTATTTTTAAGATGTTCTCGGCGGAAAGTTCTGTAAAATCACATATAGAATAAATCGGTTTGTTATATTTATTTATAATGTTACTATTATGTGAAACGCTAGGTACCGAGTCAAGGAAAGCTTTAATTATTATATTTGGATCACATAGATAACCTGGAATTATGTTATTGTGAGTGCCTAAAAACTTTTTAAGTTCACCGTGCATTTTTTTCGGATTGTTGATGAATTTATTAATTTTATTTGTGACATAAAAAGATTTTTCTTTTTGAGTTACCTCAAATACAGCGTTTCTCAATTGTTTTTATGTTTTTTATTATAGTTTGTATGAATTTATATCACGATCAGAGTTCGTTTTTTTAGCAATATTACAAGCATCCACTCTGTCTGTCATCATTGCTTTAATGGTATCTGTAATCCATGGGGAAGGGGGGTATTTGAAACGCTTAGTTTTCAAAGGAACAAAATGATTGAAAAGGCCAAGAATTAAAAAATTAAAACACTACCATAGCATCGACATGGTCATACTGTAATATCATATCCCAAGGTGTAATAGATGAAGCGAACTGGTATTTTTTTTTTTTATAGAATAGGAAGGTGGACGAGCATATGGGCCACCTGATGGTAAGTGGTCACCAAACGCTCTTAGACATTGGCATTGTAAGAAATGTCAACCATCGCTTATAGCCAATGCGCCACCAACCTTGGGAACTAAGATTTTATGTCCCTTGTGCCTGTAATTACACTGGCTCACTCACCCTTCAAACCGGAACACAACAATATCAAGTATTGCTGTTTTGCGGTAGAATATCTGATGAGTGGGTGGTACCTACCCAGACGAGCTTGCACAAAGCCCTACCACCAGTTGAATCATGGTATGTATCAAGATCAAAATTATTAAATGGTCTGTACTGAATAACTCTTGGAATTGGTTTATTTACTTCCAGAGGTATAATTGCCGTAATAAAAACATGATCACTCAAATCATCGTTATATTGAACATTAATTTCACTTATATTTAAGCTATCATTACAGCAGATAACATCTATTAGAGAGCTAGATGTATTCGTGACTTGAGTAGATTTGTTAACTATTTGATTCAATTTATATTCCGCTATTAACGTTAAAAATTCATTTTGAGAAATACCATGCGAATTTAAATCAATGTTTATGTCAGCAGTTACAAATACGTATTCATATTTTGGTGTTAAAAATGATAGATTGTCATCTAGCGTAGATAAAAATGTGCTAAAACTAAATTTAGGAGGTCGGTAGATGACTCCTACAGCAGTCATGCATCTTTTAATCTTAATTTCAAACCACTGTTGCTCAAGTGCCGAAAAATTACTGGCAATACTTTTACTCTCAAATTTGAACGTATATATGCGCCTACTCCTCCTCCTCTAGATTGCGAACCTGATCGTGGTTCATTTTATAGTATGTGATAATTCGTCTCTTCGTGTATTTAGTGATTGAGCATTCAGCACAGATAATTTTAACTTTGTAACTTTTCTACCCTTTTTATAGAATTAAGCATATATATATATATATATATAATACCATAACTTTTCCTTCTTAAAATGTTCGCATGAAATATTTTTCTCATAATAATAATTGCATTATATTTTAATTGAACGATATCAATTTCGCAATTGTCTCTAAAATTACCAAAACAGGTGCCATTTGGGATTGATGTTTTCTGGTTTTTATCCTATATACACATTCTAAGTCACTGGGTAGAATCGACACTCCCGTGGTTTTCGCTATTAGACATACCGTATCAGCTAGGTTTTCTTTAGGAGTTTGTGTAACACCGCATATCTCCAAGTTATTAATCGATCTTTTGGTCCCTTTTATTTATTTCATTTTGTAAGTTTTCATTTTGTAACATAAAATCAGATAATTTCCGTTCTATTTTTTCAATTCTTTGACCCTGATGTTCGACTTCTAAGACTTTTGTTTGTAATTCAAATAAATCATTTTTCATCTCCATGACACAAGATTGTAGCTTTTTGAATTCATTATCTTGTTCATTGAATCTCGCATTTATTTCTGCGCGAAAGTTTATTATTTCTGTTAATATTAAATTATTAAAGTTTTTGTTTGTCGTATCTTCTTGACTACTTGACGTAGCTTGTGGTATAGGCGACTTGTTACTATGCGATGAAGTGTTGATATCCTTATTAGTCACACTTTGTGCTCTTTTAGAACTTGTTTTGCAAGTTGAACACTTCCATGTAGATCTAGCGTTTTTCGAATCATTGTTAAAATGAACGCAATCGGAATGAAACAAATAGTTACAACTATTGCACTTAATACGTTTTTGCCCAACTCCTATGTTGACCTCACATATCTCATCACATGCATTAACCATCTTTTGAAATAATTATTTTTAAAAATTATTGTGAAAATAAATGTGTTGTATATCGGGGTTTGAACCATCAACTTCTCGGATACAATACCAGAGCCGTTACCAATGCGCCAAACGTTAGCTAGTAGACGACGGTGAAAATATGCAATATTGTTTACTGTTCTGTTACTTATGATGTTTACAGAGTACAGTAACTGTGATATTTATATTGTGATTTATGACGGTAGACAAATAATTATCTACACTGATCTCCGAACCACAAAAATATATGGATGTTATTTATAATGTTAATTCACAATTTTTAAAACTTTTTTTATTAATGATTTAGTGTTACACCTCACTCAACATATATAACAGCCAATTTTTTATACTAAGTCACTAATTTGCTGGAAATTTTTTTTTATTCGAGGAGCACTAAACTTTTACTGCGTACGCTGTGGTGGCAGCACCCGCACTTTTAATTTAATCGGTGCTTGCCCTGGTTTGAACCCACAATCACCGAAGGGAGTAATTCTAAGAACCAGATGAAAAGGAAATGAAACGAAAAGCCCTACTTGATGCAAAATTGCAAATACAGCATGCAGAAATATATATATATATATATATATATAACTATATATATATATATATATATATATATATATATATATATATATATTTCAATTATAATATTTGTAGATTTTATTTGTAAAAAAAGTAAAATTTTCTTACGAATTTAATTACATAAGTCTAACAATAAATGTCAATTCATAGTGTTTAACATTTTAGCGAATTAAACAAAAAATAATGTAGTTTCTATGTTATCAATAAATATCTAATTAATTAATTAATTTTTCCAAGATGGCATGAGCGGCGATCGCTCAAGGTCGAAAAATACAATTGGCAAAGATGTACGGATTTATTCCTGAATATTTTATACTATTTTCAGTTCATTGGTGGTAAATAAAAACAAATAATATTATAGAAAGACATATATTAAATACATAAGCGATAAGTCTTAGCTTAGATAATGAATTAACTATGCACCGCACTTTAAACACACTTTAACACATGCTTTTCCTAATAGAAAATAAGTTTTTTTCAATCGCACTTTAAATACTTACTAGTTTTCTTAATAAACTACTTAAATATATTCTTTATCACTGTTTCATGACTTATAAAATCCAGTATTTATATTTAATCGATGTTTTGTCTGAGAGTGCACAGAAAAAGTAACGTAATTTAAAAATAATGTCTTGAGTATGAAAAGTAAACAATATAAAAAAAAAGATAAAATTTGTTCATAAGAATCACAAAAATCAACAGTTTGAAAAAAATTATAAAATGTTTTGCGTAATAAAGTCAAAATAAGTTACAGTAAGAACATAATCTTTTATTAACTTTATTTAAAATATAAAAACTATTGAGGAAAAACAATCTTAACAAGAAAAACCTATTTTTTTGACAACTTACTATTTCATAAACATCTTTTCTCCAGTGTTAAATTTTATGTTAATTTATGTTGATTCATTCATATATTAATAGTAACAAGATATTGAGACTATTTACATTTAATATGATACGTCCAGATATATATTTTAAAGTGCGATACATAATAAGAGTTATAATATAATATCGACTATCGTCGTTTCTTGTGAGTTTTTGCTTGTCCGAGAATATCAGCTCCATCGAGAGCCTCGCGTGCACTCTATAGGAAAAATACAAAATTAAAAATTTCTGAGGTCAAGCTCAGCAGTACGTCATTTAGAGGCTGTTTTACTTCATATAGTTGTGGGTAGAATTTTAAGTTGTACCTGTATATCTTCTTCCTGGGCTTCCTCATGTACATTGCTTACAAATAGGATCCAACCTTCCACAGACCTCTGTGGTCCTGGTGTGTTACCCTCTGGCGCAAGACTGTCATATCTAGAAACAAACACATATACATTTTAATATTACCATATTTTTAAATTAGATAAATTTGTATATAAATTAGATAAAGCTGAGATGGCCCAGTGGTAAGAACATGTGATAAATAAGAGTTATTTAGTTATTTTTTTGTAACATGTTCATAATGTTCTAGGGCATTTTGTGAAAGTTTGTACACTTAACTACAGAGGTTTTGCTACAAAATCGCTTTGATATCTTATTGGTAATAGAAATCGCATTTAAATCAAAATGATACACAGACAATGAGGTTTTACAGATATGATATACATTCAAAGTATCAATTTATGTTTTTGTCAATTTAAATTTATATCTAATGTAAACTAATCTCGTTAATATAATACTTATCTTCTTTAAGATGTTTATATGACGTATTTAGTCCACCGCCACACTTTTTTCGTAAACAAAAAAAGAAAAGAATCGAAACGATTACAGACGGTGTCGTGTGATTGACTATTTAAAAGACGCTAGATTACATGTATTGTTTTAATCTAGGAGTGCTTGCCTTTATTACTTTAATAAATACAAAATCAGCCACAGTTGTTGTCGTCAACGATTCGCGAGTATAACTGAATGAAGGTAGCGCCTTGTAAATGTCAATTAGGTTGGTACTCTCTCACTGGTTTACTTACTTCCAAATAGCAATACTTTGTATTGTTGTATTTTAATTGGAACGGTGAATGAGCTAGTATAATTAATACATTAATACAGAACCACTGTTGCTTTATAAATTTGTTTATGTCTTTACGTAACACATTCGTCTGTCTACCTTTTTAAAGATAATTTAAAAATAAACGGTAAAAGCCAAGACAGATTACACGAACGTAAGGCCGATGTCGTCATGCCGTCAAACGCGAGGCGTTTATGAATAAGAATTACGGGAAGATATTATTGACGGTGTCGTGTCGGGCCGCAAACCTTTATCGCGTATATTTTAACATTTTTTTATCATTTCATGACTTTTTAAACACTGCAGTGTCCGCAACAAGAAGTTGTTTAAGTCAAATTATTTAGGTGTTAATAAAAACCTTTCAAGTTCAAAATAGATCAAAATAAAGTAACATCCAAGTGGGCCAACCACAAAAGCCCGGCGGGCCGCAGGTTGAGTACGGCTGCTATATATGATAACGATCGACTAGCTAATATTAGTGTTGATAAACTAACTATATGGGCTTTTTTGTCGTTTGCACACATTGTATGTGTACATAGGATACAATATGGTCCATACAAGAACACAAAAAGTATGAATAAAATAATAGTGCCTACTCAGGGGCGTAGCTTGCCCTTGATGGGCCCTGTATCAACATTTGGGTGGCCTCCCTTCCTAACTGCGGCGATGCCTTAATGGAAGGTAAAAAATTTCACAGAGAAACAAAAGTACACCTTTTCTATTGCATAATGGTTCAATTGTTTTTTTTTTAATTTGAAGTATTTTCAATGTTTAAATTATTATTGACATCGTGATACATTATTATAATTTGTTTTCTTTTTTTATTTCGTTTTTCGCTATATTGTTCTATTGATTTATTTCTATTACATATGAAGCGCTGAACCAATTTAACAATGGAATATAAAGTGACATTACCAGTATCGTCCCCATTATTATCAATATCATGTATATATGCTTGTAAGTATATAACATTATTTATGTTGTAACATAATTAACACAAAGTAAACACTCTATCATACGTCAATGAGTCCCTCAAATTTGACAATACTCGAGCCAATGGAACCTCGGCGCTCGTGCTACGTGTTAATGCTCAGCCAACTAACGGTAACGCCCCGTAACGTAAACGTTGCTTACCTGGTGTATTGCTAACACCGATTTATCTTTTTCCGTCATTGATTTATTTTCAAAAAGGAAAACAGTTGTTTATATCACCCCTTAAGCAACATTTACTGCTAAATCTAACACTTAATACATATGCAATATATTTCAAGTAATGCTACTAAAAATATTTTATCAAGGTATACCACGTAAAAATTACATCAATTGAAGTAAATAATAGATAACACTACATTAAGTAGATATCGTTTATCAGGGGGAGCAGTTAATCCGCATCCCCAGCATTGAAAGACCAAGCCATCATCTGGATGTTCTGATTTTTGATGACGCATGTACTCCGTGTGCCGACCACGCCTAACACAGACCGGACAGAGCAACTGCTCGTCCACTCGCATTGACAAGAGGATGCTAAAATCTCCCTCCCCAAAAAGTTCACGTTGACGTCCTTCACGTTATGGTTCCTCCGCTATATGGCCAGACCAAAGTGTAGTAAAAAAAAGTGAACACAATTATTGCTATTATATTGTTTTGGTAATTGACTAGTAAATGCAATACTGTCAATTTGATCTCAGGAAGAACTGATGCTGTTTAATATATGGCCTCGTCCTGCGGCAAAGAAAACACAAGTCCATAACTTAATTGTCAGATATCTAGTTGACAGAACAGGTACTACTACAGACACAAAGTACTACACACACTTTGATCTTAGTCAAAAGGCCGAGAAGCGAATTGGTTGACTTACTTTCCACATCGGAAGAGTTGTCTTCCGATGTGGAAAGTTCAAGTTAAGAATTTAGGAAGACGTCAACAGGGAGGGTGCTAATATTGTGATTGGCTTCGAAGAGATAACTGTTTATAACAAGAACGAGGTTTATAAGATCATGGCTCAAGGGCAGGAACGGGAGAAGGTTGCCTCAACTCTAATGAATGCTCAATCTAGCCCGCTCGCATAGTGTGTACACAATAGTCATTCATATAAAGGAAAACAGCTTGGAAGACTTCCCCTAGCTTCCTAGGCTGTTTTCCTCCTCAAAATTGCATATAAGCAAAGATTAAAGATAGAGAGAGAGAGAGGGCTTGGGAGTGCGTGGATCTGTTGACGCTTGGTAAAGTTTACCTTTAGATTATTTTACAATCTTTCATCCGTTCAAAGCTTCCTGTAGGATTCGTCACGAATCAGACGAATTTTACAGGAAGCTTTGAAGCGATAGTCGATACTACATTGGTGTGGTCCCGCGAACCTGATTCACCGACAGAAAATCTAGCCAACGCGATGCAGAATTCGCTACGAAATGTAAAGCGCCATCTATGGAACGTCGTAATCATTGTGTGACGTGAGCGTAAGGCGACCTAAAATATTGTACGTCGGTAACACAGATAAACAATTATAATTGAAACTAAATAAAAAAAAGTTTTATAGATTCAAATTAGGTGTATTATATATGTTGCTATTTTATAGTTGATTATTACGTTTTCATTTAAATAAAAAGCGTAATGCTTTGATTTAATTACTGATTATAAAAGAAACCTGAATATGTAGTGAGAAAATATAAAGTTACTTGGTTGTAGAGCTTTATGCAAGCCCGTCTCGATAGGTACCACCCACTTATATTATATTCTAAGGCCAAACATAAATATTTGTATTTTGGTGTTTCGGCTTAAAGGGACAGACATAAGAATTATATTCACATTAGTGTTTAAAATTAAAAAATGCTGTATTATTATAATTATTTATCAGTCGCGCGAAGACGCTTGCTGATTGTAGACGCGTTATTGTCGGATTCCAAAACCGGTTTAATCACCACTGCGCTCGACACCGCGTCGTAACGTTGTTTACAATGTTGAGTGTTTTGTTCGAGTATAATAGATAAATATGACTACTAATGGATCCAATATACAGGTTGAGACGGAACATATAATGCAAAGTGATAGGAGTGATAACTTTGAGTGTTCAGGGGAAGATGGAGAGATTAGGAACCGTGAGATGCATGACAACGATAGAAGACCAAATAAAAGAAACAGGGAGGCTAATAGAGAAGAAGTTTGGTTTATCGTACAGAGGAAAGGTAAAAGGTTTGCTCGTGACGGGGACTTTAATGACTGGGAAAGAATACCAGAGGACCAGATTGAAGTTTGCATTACATCCACTGAACCAATTCCAAAACAACTTAAACTGGCTAAGATTTTGAAATCAGAGAACATACAGAATGTTGTTCGTGTTAAATACATAAACTCCTTTAAAGTGTTGATTCAGTTTGACAAAGAAGATAGTGCTGAGGAATTAATAATTAACAAATTCTTTAATGAAAATGGATATAGGACATATAAAACTATGGAAATAAATCATGCGTATGGAGTGATAAAAGACATAGATTTAGACCGTACTGATGAAGAAATTTTAGAAAGTATTTATTTTTAGAAAGTATTATAGTAGTATACCAATTATGGGAGTAAAGAGGTTAAAACGCAGAAATAACTCGGATGGAAGATGGGAGAATAGTGAGGCTATGAGAATATGTTTTAAAGGGTCATCGTTACCATCAAAAATTAAAATGTTCGACACCACAGTAATAGTAACAGCCTATGTATTCCCTGTTACGCAATGTTCTCGATGCTGGAGATACGGACATACGATCAAAATTTGTCCATCTAACAAAATTGTTTGCCCGAAATGTGGTGACAACCATCAAAATTGTGAGCAATCTTCATTTATTTGTAATAACTGTGGCGGTAATCACATGGCTATGACCAGAATATGCCCCATTTATATTAAAGAAAAACGAGTTCGAGAGCTAATAGCAGAATTTAATTGTACATACAAAAAGGCACTAACTATTTATGTTCCACCCAGCCCCCTCCAGCACCTGTTATTTCACGTCAAGCATTTCCAACAATTAATAAAGCTAACGATTCGTCTACAGTTAATAGTTTAAAAGAATCTATCTATATCGGGCTAAAGAGTCACCTAAGTAAATTGGACAAAGTACAAAATCAGTCAATGCGAGTTATTGGCGGCTTTATCAGAACCACACCAATACATGTCATGGAGAGTGAATTGTATATACGACCTCTAAATATCCGAAGGAAATATCTTGCCGTTAAGTTTGTGCTAAAGTCAAGGTCTGACGAAAATAACGTAACTGTAAATGTTTTAAAAGATCTAAACGATACGTGTAGTAATTATTACTAGAGAAATAAAAACTTCCTCTGCTCGTTACAGTCTACAAAAATTTATGCCAATATTCTGTTATATCAAATAAAAAATTACTATGTCATTCTCTCCATACATGGGTCAGTGGTATAGACTTATCTAATAATATATTTTCAGTAGTAGAAGGAATAGCAATGTCAAAAACACTGTCTAAGAAATCAGACATGTTAAATAGCTGTCGGACACTTCTAGATAAAAAATATAAGTCGTTTTACAAAATTTTTACCGACGGATCTAAGGGTACATTCGGTTCAGGTGCAGCAATCTTTGACCCTCAGGCAGATATAAGAATTAATTTAAAATTGAGGCAGGTATATCTATAATGCATAGTGAGCTGATTACAATTTCGGAATCATTGTCAAATGCGTCATCTTGTGCCGGAAGTCAGGTTGTTATACTGTCTGATTCAAAGAGCGCCCTTTTTCATTTGGCTCGGTTAACCCAAACCCTTCGAGGATACCCGGTAGCCTATGATATTTTAGAGTCCATATGCAATTGACAAAGTGCAAATAAAACAATAATTATCCAGTAGATACCTTCACATATTGGAATCATGGGCAACGGGGAAACTGACAAAGCAGCAAAACAAGCTATTCATGACAGAATTCTTTATCAGTGCATACCTTTACATAGTGAAATTTTAAATAAATTCAAGAAAACATGTAAACAAAACTGGCAAGAATATTTTGATGAACGATCGCGACAAAAACGTATATGGTACAAGACAATTGTATGTGAACTTACTCATTGCCCATGGTTTCAAAAAATTAAAAGTAGCAGAAAAAATATTGTGACATTTATGAGACTTCGTTCCGGTCATATTCCGTCAAACAAATTTAATTTTATGATGGGCAAAACCAACACCAATAAATACGTACAATGTAACTGAATGGATGATGTTTATCACCGATTGATGGACTGTGCGCGGAATGCGTCGTTCCGGCCCCGTTTATTAAAATCATATAATGTGGGTATATATAATAGTTGGCTTGCGGTACCATCATCAAACGAAGCTAAGCTATTATTGAAAATGTATATATAGAATACTTGCTCATTTTCGATAATACCTTATATAGAAAAGAAAAGATTATGGATGTATTATATTATTGAAGTAATGTTAAGTTAATTAGGTGTTAAGTTGTTTTGATTTAGTATAATTATTATGTGTTTTGCTTGTACGGGGGTGACATAGTCAATCTGATGACTAAACTCCCAGGTAAAATAAAGGAAAAAAAATTTTTATATATTATATATCATAATTATGTTTAGAAATTGGGTAGGAAGATATTGTATACACAATCTCATACGCAACATTGTTTTTTTCAGTGCACGGCACAAAATAAATTATAAACACAAATAGGCAAAGATTATTCCTGAATATGTTTTACTATTTTCAGTTCATTGGTGGTAAATAAAAACAAATAATATTATAGAAAGACATATATTAAATACATAAGCGATAAGTCTTAGCTTAGATAATGAATTAACTATGCACCGCACTTTAAGCACACTTTAACACATGCTTTTCCTAATTGAAACTAAGTTTTTTTCAATCGCACTTTGAATACTTACTAGTTTTCTTAATAAACTACTTAAATATATTCTTTATCACTGTTTCATGACTTATAAAACCAGTATTTATATTTAATCGATGTTTTGTCTGAGAGTGCACAGAAAAAGTAACGTAATTTAAGAATAATGTCTTAACTTGACTATGACCAGTAAAAAATATAAAAAAAAAGATAAAATTTGTTCATAAGCATCACAAAAGTCAACAGTTTGAAAAAAATTATAAAATGTTTTGCGTAATGAAGTCAAAATAAGTTACAGTAAGAACATAATCTTTAATTAACTTTATTTAAAATATAAAAACTATTGAGGAAAAACAATCTTAACAAAAAAAATCTAGTTTTTTGACAACTTACTATTTCATAAACATCTTTTCTCCAGTGTTAAATTTTATGTTAATTTATGTTGATTCATTCATATATTAATAGTAACAAGATATTGAGACTATTTACATTTAATATGATACGTCCAGATATATATTTTAAAGTGCGATACATAATAAGAGTTAAAATATAATATCGACTATCGTCGTTTCTTGTGAGTTTTAGTGGGCCCCTTTACAAAGCACCAGTCTACTGATATCGCTTGTCCGAGAATATCAGCTCCATCGAGAGCCTCGCGTGCACTCTTTAGGAAAAATACAAAATTAAAAATTTCATTGACTAAGCACATTTACTATCTAAGCGGAAACTAAACATAACCATTAATATTAAAGTAAAACTTACAGCTGCCTGTTTGTATGTTTCATATTCAACTAAGGCATAACCCTTAAGGAAGCCAGTGCGCCGATCAAGATACAAATGAATGTTTTTGATTTCTCCAAATTCTGAGAATTGGTTATACAAAGAAAATAAAAAAATAAATAATCTTTTCTTTATATCCATACTTTTATTAATATGCAGCTTGTTTTATATGGAGCTGAGATAGCATAGTAGCAAGAACAAAGAAAAGCATGACTGAAGATTAACAAATTTAATTACAATTTATAATTCATCTCATGCAGGAAAATATTGTGTGCAAAACTCCAAACCTTCTCCTCAAAAGAGCAGGATGCCAATCTCAGCAGTACGTCATTTACAGGCTGTTTTACATCATATAGTTGGGGGTAGAATTTTAAGTTATACCTGTATATCTTCTTCCTGGGCTTCCTCATGTACATTGCTTACAAATAGGATCCAACCGTCCACAGACCTCTGTGGTCCTGGTGTGTTACCCTCTGGAGCAAGACTGTCATATCTAGAAACAAACACATATACATTTTAATATTACCATATTTTTAAATTAGATAAATTTGTATATAAATTAGATAAAGCTGAGATGGCCCAGTGGTAAGAACATGTGATAAATAAGAGTTATTTAGTTATTTTTTGTAACATGTTCATAATGTTCTAGGGCATTTTGTGAAAGTTTGTACACTTAACTACAGAGGTTTTGCTACAAAATCGCTTTGATATCTTATTGGTAATAGAAATCGCATTTAAATCAAAATGATACACAGACAATGAGGTTTTACAGATATGATATACATTCAAAGTATCAATTTATGTTTTTGTCAATTTAAATTTATATCTAATGTAAACTAATCTCGTTAATATAATACTTATCTTCTTTAAGATGTTTATATGACGTATTTAGTCCACCGCCACACTTTTTTCGTATGCTACACGAATGTGTTCTGAATCGTTTCTATAGATCAGCGATACTCAACCTTTTCTTTATAGGGGCTGCAAACAAGTGTTAATCATGGTGTCACGGGCCGCAAACCTTTATCGCGTATATTTTAACATTTTTTTATCATTTCACGACTTTTTAAACACTGCAGTATCCGCAACAAGCAGTTGTTTAAGTCCAATTATTTAGGTGTTAATAAAAAGCTTTCAAGTTCAAAATATATCAAAATAAAGTAACATCCAAGTGGGCCAACCACAAAAGCCCGGCGGGCCGCAGGTTGAGTACGGCTGCTATATATGATAACGATCGACTAGCTAATATTAGTGTTGATAAACTAACTATATGGGCTTTTTTGTCGTTTGCACACATTGTATGTATACATAGGATACAATATGGTCCATACAAGAACACAAAAAGTATGAATAAAATAATAGTGTCCTACTCAGGGGCGTAGCTTGCCCTTGATGGGCCCTGTATTAACATTTGGGTGGCTTTTCTTCCTAACTGCGGCGATGCCTTAATGGAAGGTAAAAAATTTCACAGAGAAACAAAAGTACACCTTTTCTATTGCATAAAGGTTCAATTGCTTTTTTTAATTTGAAGTATTTTCAATGATTAAATTATTATTGACATCGTGATACATTATTATAATTTGTTTTCTTTTTTTTTATTTAGTTTTTCGCTGTATTGTTCTATTGTTTTATTTCTATTACATATGAAGCGCTGAACCAATTTACCAATGGAATATAAAGTGACATTACCAGTATCATCCCCATTATTATCATTATCATGTATATGCTTGTAAGTATTTAACATTATTTATGTTGTAACATAATGAACACAAAGTAAAAACTCTATTATACGTCAATGAGTCCCTCAAATTTGACAATACTCGAGCCAATGGAACCTCGACGCTCGTGCTACGTGTTAATGCTCAGCCAACTAACGGTAACGGCCCGCAACGTAAACGTTGGTTACCTGGTGTATTGCTAACACCGATTTACCTTTTTCCGTCATTGATTTATTTTCAAAAAGGAAGACAGTTGTTTATATCACCCCTTAAGCAACATTTATTGGTAAATGTATCGCTTAACACATATTAAACATATGCAATATATTTCAAGTAATTCTAATAAAAATATTTTATCAAGATATACCACGTAAAAATTACACAAATTGAAGTAAATAATAGATAACACTACATTAAGTGGATTTCGTTTATCAGGGGGAGCAGTTAATCCGCATCCCCAGCATTGAAAGACCAAGCCATCGTCTGGATGTTCTGATTTTTGATGACGCATGTACTCCGTGTGCCGACCACGCCTAACACAGACCGGACAGAGCAACTGCTCGTCTACTCGTATTGACAAGAGGATGCTAAAATCTCCCTCCCCAAAAAGTTCACGTTGACGTCCTTCACGTTGTGGTTCCTCCTCTATATGGCCAGACCAAAGTGTAGTAAAAAAAAGCGAACACAATTATTGCTATGATATTGTTTTTGGTAATTGACTAGTAAATGCAATACTGTCAATTTGATCTCAGGAAGAACTGATGCTGTTTAATATATGGCCTCGTCCTGCGGCAAAGAAAACACAAGTCCATAACTTAATTTTCAGATATCTAGTTGACAGAACAGGTACTACTACAGACACAAAGTACTACACACACTTTGATCTTAGTCAAAAGGCCGAGAAGCAAATTATTTGACTTACTTTTTTTTTTTTTTATATGTCCGGGATGGCAAATGACTCTACTCCACCTGATGGTAAGTAGTAGTAGAGTCCAAACGCGACGACGGCCAGTACAGTCGGGAAGAACGTTCTGTACTAGCCGTCACCGCCTTGCCGGCCCGCAAGATGCCTCTTCACGCCTCGTTTGAAGGAACCCGGGTTGTAAGAGGAGGGGAACACGTGAGCTGGTAAGGAATTCCATTTTTTGGTAGTGCGACAAAGAAAGGAGTTGCCAAATTTCTTTGTGCGCGATGGAATTGATGTCACAGTTAGGCGGTGACATCGAGAACCAGCTCGCGTGGACTTAAGAAGGAAGGGGGAAGCAGGAATTAGAGAGAATAATTCCTCAGAGCACTCGCCGTGATACAGTCGATAGAAAGCGCTCAGTGCTGCTATCTCGCGACGCAATTGTAAAGGTTCAATGGTGTTTGTGAAAGTTGGAACAGGCGCGTTAACACAGGAGACAGCTCCGCTGCGCACTTCTTCAGCACTATGGCTGGTATTCCATCGGGACCGCTAGCTTTCCGTACATAAAGTGATTGCAGCTCCGCACGCACATCACGTTGCCTGATTTTGATGTCAGGCATCGTATGGCCACATGAAGGTATTGTAGGTGGCAGCGCACTACAATCATCGATGACGGAATTATCGGCAAAGAGTTTAGCCAGGAGATCAGCTTGCTCTTGCGGACTGTGAGCTAGCGATCCGTCCGGATTTCTGAGCGGTGGCAGCGAAGGTTGGCAGAAATTGTTTTGCACAGACTTGGTCAGACGCCAGAAGCTACGGGAGCCCCTAGGATGCGAATCAAGATCATGACCAATCTGTACAATGCGCTGTACATCCGCTCTCATGTATGCCTTTCTACAGGACTTGGAATTTTTATTGTAGTTTGCTTTCAGTGAGTCAATGTTAGATGCCCTGCTAATGCAGCCGTTGATCCACTCGCGGCATGCCGCCTGCTTAGATGATACAGCATTACACATTAGTACATTCACGAGTGAACCAACGGTTACGCGTACCCCTACTGACGAGATCTGAGCTAGGAATGTAGTATTCCATTCCCAACATGATCTCGTCAGCAACAGCAGCGGCACTAGCTGTCGGGTCATTCCCACTGAAGCAACGTTCCTTCCAAGGGACCGACGCATAGTAATCGCGCATACCGTTCCAATCTGCTGACTTAGCGGGCTAGTTGAGCATTCATTAGAGTTGAGGCAACCTTCTCCCGTTCCTGCCCTTGAGCCATGATCTTGTAAACCTCGTTCTTGTTATAAACAGTTATCACTTCGAAGCCAAACACAATATTGGCACCCTTCCTGTTGACGTCTTCCTAAATTCTTAACTTGGAGTTGTCTTCCGATGTGGAAGACAACTCCAAGTTAAGAATTTAGGAATCATGGCTCAAGGGCAGGAACGGAAGAAGGTTGCCTCAACTCTAATGAATGCTCAACTAGCCCGCTCGCATACTGTGTTCACAATAGTTATTCATATGAAGGAAAACAGTTTAGAAGACTTCCCCTAGCTTCCTAGGCTGTTTTCCTCCTCAAAATTGCATATAAACAAAGATTAAAGATATAGAGAGAGAGAGGGCCTGAGAGTGCGTGGATCTGTTAATTGGTAAAGTTTACCTTTAGATTATTTTACAATCTTTCATCCGTTCAAGGCTTCCTGTAAGATTCGTCACAATTAAGACGAATTTTACAGGAAGCTTTGAAGCGATAGTCGATACTACATTGGTGCGATCCCGCGAACCTGATTCACCGACAGATAATCTAGCCAACGCGATGCAGATTTCGCTACGAAATGTAAAGCGCCATCTATGGAACGTAGTAATCATTGTGTGACGTGAGCGTAAGGCGACCTAAAATATTATACTTCGGTAACACAGATAAACAATTTTTATTTATTTTATTTTATTTATTTATTTATTTTGAACAAATTATACATATCTTAAACAATAAATACGATAGGAAATACATTAGTATAAAACTGTGTCGTAGCTACTATCGCCCTCCAATTCGACAGCACATTTATTTATTATTTGTTCATTATAAACATAACAATCAAATATCATTTAATTTAATAACACAATAACTAATAACAAAATATACTATATAAATATATACATCTAAATACATATACTATAAGGAAGGGATGGGGTAGGAAGAAAGAATAGGTTAGGTCAATGTTATATTGATCGTTTTAGTAATGCTTCAGTCTCATCATAGCCCAAATTGAGGAGCCGGTTGGTCATTTGAATTTTACACTGGTAAGTCGTAAGTGAGAAAATATTGTTCTTCTTATTTATTCTATTATATAAAATTGAGCTCAAATAATTGTATTGGTGACTTGCCATCGCTGATTTAAATGGAATGGTCTGGCAAACCCTATCACTTCTGCGTTTGTTAGATACAAACTTATTATAGGGAATATTTTTATGCTTACGAAGAATTGTTTGCAGTATATACAGTTGACGCACTGTGAGAACTTTACAAGATTTATATAGTTCAATTGTAGGGAAACGGATAGGCTGAGAGATCATAATTTTTAATAAAAGTCTTTGTGCTCTCTCTAATCGAAGTATATTGATCTTAGCAGCACCTCCTCACGCTGTGATACAGTAAGTGATATTAGATTGCACAAGTGCGTAATATACAGTCTTTAAATATACATTATTTTCCTTATACGTGAAATTACAGATTGAATGTGATCATTCCAATTTAGCCCCTCATCTATTGTTACTCCGAGATACTTAATGGTCTTAGTGCGAGAGATTTTATTACAGTTGCAAGGAACCTGGTATTCAGAACAATTATGAGCGACTACAGGAAATGACGTAGCCGGTAAAGTATAGCTGAAGCCAAAAGTCATGTAATGCGTTTTATCTATATTAAGAGTCAATAAGTTACAGGACAGCCAGTTCATTAGGATAGCAAGGGCCAATTCTGCCTTATTTCAAGCATCTGATCAATTCTTACCATGGACAATTAGTGAGGTGTCGTCGGCATATGTTACGATTTTGCTGTTTGGTAATTTAAGCTTGCACAGATCATTAATGTTGACCAGGTCGGCCCTAGTCGACGCTGCCTTGAGGAACACCAATGAAAAGATCTTCCTCATCACTTACTTGATTATTTATAGAGACATATTGAGTCCGTTCGCTAAGATAACTTTCGAAGATACTTAAGGCCAATCCTCTGACACCAATTCTATCCAATTTCTGTAGTAATAAAGGTATAGAAACGGCGTCGAATGCTTTCGACAAGTTCAGAAAAATGCCAATGGTGTTCTTATTATATGCCAATGGTGTTCTTATTATTATAAATGTTTTGGACCGTGTCGTTAATCATACTCATTACGGCATCTTCCGTGGATCTGCTAGTTCTGAACCCGTATTGATTATTAACCAATATGCCGAAATTGTTTAAATAAGAGATAAACCTACGATTAAGGATCTTTTCCAGTACTTTCGAAAAAGTGGTCAGGACCGAAATGGGTCTGTAGTTATTGACATTGTCCTTCGCTCCATTCTTATGAATAGGGTGGACGATGGCCTGTTTAAAGACCCTGAGGAAAACTCCTTTAGTCAGACAAATATTAAAAATATGTGTAAGCAAAGGGGTAAAAATAGGTTCAGAAGTTTTCACAATAGATGTTGTAATTCCGTCCCAACCCACCGCACAGCTATTTTTTAGATTTCTCCGGATCAGTTGAATTAGAGATGGCCGAAAAATCACAGATCGCAAGGTCAGCAACGATAGCGACCTCATTGACACGAATATAACTACCAGCAGATTTAGTAGGTTTCAGTTTAAAGTCACAGTAAAAAATAACCGGAACATGATCTGTAAAAGCAGCGTCAAACATAACAGTGGTGGTGTTTTTGTTACTTCTTAGGATGACATGAACAAGACATTTCTCATTTCTAGTTGGAGTGACATATGCAGGCAGCATTCCATGGATGGCAGAGATGTTAAGGTAATCATCCATACGAGGATCCTTAGTAGCTGGGTTAATATTAATGTTTATATCTCCAATGATTGCTGACGTTTTAAAGCTCGATGAACTAAGTAAGACTTTATGAAGACTGTTAATAAATGAAGAAATGTTGTAGTAAGAAGAGGAGCGGTAAATGGCTACTAGAGCAATATCAGAACGAAACTAGACAGTTAGCTTCCGCAAAAAGAAACTCCTCAACACGACAATCTAAACCGCTTCTGAAGTATGCAACGACGCCATCATTTTGGTTAGTGTACTGTGACTTAAAAGAACTGAAACCCGGTAACGTAGGTAAGACTGAGACATTTCTTAACCAACATTCAGATAGAAAAAGCCTGCGTCAACCTGGTTGTTCAATCTATTTAGCAAAACCAAGAGTCTATCGAAATTGCAGTTTAAGCTTCTTATGTTAACATGAAAAACCTTTAGCCCCGTTTTGCATTTCAAAAATTGCCACACTGCTCAGGACAAGATATTATGAATTCTGAAGCTGTTATAGCTTCAATATTTTCGTTAATTAAGTTTATATCATTCATAAAGAAATATTATTGAATTTAACAATGGTACGATTTACAGTAGTTCTAGGGACAGAGATTCGATTCTTTTTTTGTTTTTCTTTTTTTATCTTAGCTTTACTCACTAAATATTTTGGAATATTATCAGCAAATGAAAGATTTGATAAGACTGAAAAAAGGAAAATAAGGTAAGGATGTTTTTTTTTTTTAATAATAATATCCGGGGACATTTTTCAAACACAGCCATCTGATCCCAAATTAAGCTTGTACAAAGCTTGTGCTATGGAAACCTATACTATGTTTTGTGATGGATATATATGTATAAATATAAGGATTATAATATTGATCTAAATGATTATAAAAAATTAACAACATAGAAATGTAGGAATAGGAGCTAAGATTAAATATGAAAAAATCATTCATTAATATAAAAAGCTTACGAAGAACAAGTAGCATGCATCTACAGCAAATAGCGAAGTTTGTGACACCTAGTCATTTCTTCAATTTTAAGGAATCTAGGTCCAATTCTTTTTTTATGTGAATTAGCTGGTCACCTTCTTTCTTACGAAGAAATATTTTGCCATTGGACGTCCAGCAATACGATACGATACGGCGTACTCATAAGATTTGGCAAAATCACGACTGAGATAAAACAACCTCTTCATTTTAGAAGAAAGACTTTCCGAGATAAGAATCGGTTTGGAGGGGCCATTTATTCCGAGTTTTACTGTTGTTAATACATTTTTTTTTCTGCTCGGCTCGATTTCTTATACATTCTGATAATCTTCTCTTTCATCATATATTTTTCAAACTCAAAACTTCCTCTGCTCGTTACAGTCTACAGAAATTTATGCCATTATTCTGTTATATCAAATAAAAAATTACTATGTCATTCTCTCCATACATGGGTCAGTGGTATAGACTTATCTAATAATATATTTTCAGTAGTAGAAGGAATAGCGATGTCAAAAACACTGTGTAAGAAATCAGATATGTTAATTAGCTGTCTGACACTTCTAGATAACAAATATAAGTCGTTTTACAAAATTTTTACCGACGGATCTAAGGATACATTCGGTTCAGGTACAGCAATCTTTGACCCTCAGGCAGATATAAGAATTAAATTTAAAATTAAGGCATATCTATAATGCATAGTGAGCTGATTGCAATTTCGGAATCATTATCATATGCGTCATCTTGTGCCGGAAGTCAGGTTGTTATACTGTCTGATTCAAAGAGCGCCCTTTTTCATTTGGCTCGGTTAACCCAAACCCTTCGAGGATACCCGGTAGCCTATGATATTTTAGAGTCCATATGCAATTGACAAAGTGCAAATAAAACAATAATTATCCAGTAGATACCTTCACATATTGGAATCATGGGCAACGGGGAAACTGACAAAGCAGCAAAACAAGCTATTCATGACAGAATTCTTTATCAGTGCATACCTTTACATAGTGAAATTTTAAATAAATTCAAGAAAACATGTAAACAAAACTGACAGGAATATTTTGATGAACGATCGCGACATAAACGTATATGGTACAAGACAATTGTATGTGAACTTACTCATTGCCCATGGTTTCAAAAAATTAAAAGTAGCAGAAAAAATATTGTGACATTTATGAGACTTCGTTCCGGTCATATTCCGTCAAACAAATTTAATTTTATGATGGGCAAAACCAACACCAATAAATACGTACAATGTAACTGAATGGATGATGTTTATCACCGATTGATGGACTGTGCGCGGAATGCGTCGTTCCGGCCCCGTTTATTAAAATCATGTAATGTGGGTATATATAATAGTTGGCTTGCGGTACCATCATCAAACGAAGCTAAGCTATTATTGAAAATGTATATATAGAATACTTGCTCATTTTCGATAATACCTTATATAGAAAAGAAAAGATTATGGATGTATTATATTATTGAAGTAATGTTAAGTTAATTAGGTGTTAAGTTGTTTTGATTTAGTATAATTATTATGTGTTTTGCTTGTACGGGGGTGACATAGTCAATCTGATGACTAAACTCCCAGGTAAAATAAAGGAAAAAAATATATTTATATATTATATGTCATAATTATGTTTAGAAATTGGGTAGGAAGATATTGTATACACAATCTCATACGCAACATTGTTTCTTTCAGTGCACGGCACAAAATAAATTATAAACACAAATAGGCAAAGATTATTCCTGAATATGTTTTACTATTTTCAGTTCATTGGTGGTAAATAAAAACAAATAATATTATAGATTAATATATGTCTTATATATTAAATACATAAGCGATAAGTCTTAGCTTAGATAATGAATTAACTATGCACCGCACTTTAAACACACTTTAACACATGCTTTTCCTAATTGAAACTAAGTTTTTTTCAATCGCACTTTGAATACTTACTAGTTTTCTTAATAAACTATTTAAATATATTCTTTATCACTGTTTCATTACTTATAAAATCCAGTATTTATATTTAATCGATGTTTTGTCTGAGAGTGCACAGAAAAAGTAACGTGATTTAAAAATATTGTCTTAACTTGACTATGACTAGTAAACAATATAAGAAAAAGATAAAATTTGTTCATAAGCGTCACAAAACTTAACAGTTTGAAAAAAATTAAAAATAAAATGTTTTGCGTAATGAAGTCAAATTAAGTTACAGTAAGAACATAATCTTTTATTAATTTTATTTAAAATATAAAAACTATTGAGGAAAAACAATATCAACAAAAAAAAACCTATTTTTTTGACAACTTACTATTTCATAAACATCTTTTCTCCAGTGTTAAATTTTGTGTTAATTTATGTTGATTCATTCATACATTAATAGTAACAAGATATTGAGACTATTTACATTTAATATGATACGTCCAGATATATATTTTAAAGTGCGATACATAATAAGAGTTAAAATATAATATCGACTATCGTCGTTCCTTGTGAGTTTTAGTGGGCCCCTTTACAAAGCACCAGTCTACTGATATCGCTTGTCCGATAATTGAAGTTTGCATTACATCCACTGAACCAATTCCAAAACAATTTAAACTGGCTAAGATTTTGAAATCAGAGAACATACAGAATGTTGTTCGTGTTAAATACATAAACTCATTTAAAGTGTTGATTCAGTTTGACAAAGAAGATAGTGCTGAGGAATTAATAATTAACAAATTCTTTAATGAAAATAGATATAGGACATATAAAACTATGGAAATAAATCATACGTATGGAGTGATAAAAGCCATAGACTTAGACCGTACTGATGAAGAAATTTTAGAAAGTTTATATAGTAGTATACCAATTATGGGAGTAAAGAGGTTAAAACGCAGAAATAGTTCGGATGGAAGATGGGAGAATAGTGAGGCTATGAGAATATGTTTTAAAGGGTCATCGTTACCATCAAAAATTAAGATGTTCGACACCACAGTAATAATACAAAGGGTATTCCCTGTTACACAATGTTCTCGA
Source organism: Nymphalis io (assembly GCF_905147045.1). Classification (NCBI taxonomy): domain Eukaryota; kingdom Metazoa; phylum Arthropoda; class Insecta; order Lepidoptera; family Nymphalidae; genus Nymphalis; species Nymphalis io. Next base: position 4,242,563 of record NC_065915.1, on the reverse strand, counting down.
TGCTGGAGATACGGACATACGATCAAAATTTGTCCATCTAACAAAGTTGTTTGCCCGAAATGTGGTGACAACCATCAAAATTGTGAGCAATCTTCATTTATTTGTAATCACATGGCTATGACCAGAATATGCCCCATTTATATTAAAGAAAAACGAGTTCGAGAGCTAATAGCAGAATTTAATTGTACATACAAAAAGGCACTAACTATTTATGTTCCACCCAGTCCCCCTCCAGCACCTGTTATTTCACGTCAAGCATTTCCAACAATTAATAAAGCTAACGATTCGTCTACAGTTAATGGTTTAAAAGAATCTATCTATATCGGGTTAAAGAGTCACCTAAGTAAATTGGACAAAGTACAAAATCAGTCAATGCGAGTTATTGGCGGCTTTATCAGAACCACACCAATACATGTCATGGAGAGTGAATTGTATATACGACCTCTAAATATCCGAAGGAAATATCTTGCCGTTAAGTTTGTGCTAACGTCTAGGTCTGTCGAAAATAACGTAACTGTAAATGTTTTAAAAGATCTAAACGATACGTGTAGTAATTATTACTGGAGAAATAAAAACTTCCTCTGCTCGTTACAGTCTACAGAAATTTATGCCATTATTTTGTTATATCAAATAAAAAATTACTATGTCATTCTCTCCATACATGGGTCAGTGGTATAGACTTATCTAATAATATATTTTCAGTAGTAGAAGGAATAGCGATGTCAAAAACACTGTGTAAGAAATCAGACATGTTAATTAGCTATCTGACACTTCTAGATAACAAATATAAGTCGTTTTACAAAATTTTTACCGACGGATCTAAGGATACATTTGGTTCAGGTACAGCAATCTTTGACCCTCAGGCAGATATAAGAATTAAATTTAAAATTAAGGCATATCTATAATGCATAGTGAGCTGATTGCAATTTCAGAATCATTATCATATGCGTCATCTTGTGCCGGAAGTCAGGTTGTTATACTGTCTGATTCAAAGAGCGCCCTTTTTCATTTGGCTCGGTTAACCTCGACCTTTCGAGGATACCCGGTAGCCTATGATATTTTAGAGTCCATATGCAATAGACAAAGTGCAAGTAAAACAATAATTATCCAGTAGATACCTTTACATATTGGAATCATGGGCAACGGGGAAACTGACAAAGCAGCAAAACAAGCTATTCATGACGGAATTTCTTATCAGTGTATTATCATATATATATTATCACCGATTGATGGACTGTGCGCTGAATGCGTCATTCCGGCCCCGTTTATTAATATCATATAATGTGGGTATATGTAATAGTTAGCTTGCGGTACCATCATCAAACGAATCTAAGCTATTATTGAAAATGTATATATAGAATACTTGCTCATTTTCGATAATACCTTATATAGAAAAGAAAAGATTATGGATGTATTATATTATTGAAGTAATGTTAAGTTAATTAGGTGTTAAGTTGTTTTGATTAAGTATAATTATTATGTGTTTTGCTTGTACGGGGGTGACATAGTCAATCTGATGACTAAACTCCCAGGTAAAATAAAGGAAAAAAAATTATTTATATATTATATATCATAATTATGTTTAGAAATTGGGTAGGAAGATATTGTATACACAATTTCATACGTAACATTGTTTCTTTCAGTGCACGGCACAAAATAAATTATAAACACAAATAGGCAAAGATTATTCCTGAATATTTTATACTGTTTTCAGCTCATTGGTGGTAAATAAAAACAAATAATATTATAGAAAGACATATATTAAATACATAAGCGATAAGTCTTAGCATAGATAATGAATTAACTATGCACCGCACTTTAAACACACTTTAACACATGCTTTTCCTAATTGAAAATAAGTTTTTTTCAATCGCACTTTAAATACTTACTAGTTTTCTTAATAAACTACTTAAATATATTCTTTATCACTGTTTCATTACTTATAAAATCCAGTATTTATATTTAATCGATGTTTTGTCTGAGAGTGCACAGAAAAAGTAACGTAATTTAAAAATATTGTCTTAACTTGACTATGACCAGTAAACAATATAAGAAAAAGATAAAATTTGTTCATAAGCGTCACAAAACTCAACAGTTTGAAAAAAAAAATTATAAAATGTTTTGCGTAATGAAGTCAAAATAAGTTACAGTAAGAACATAATCTTTTATTAACTTTATTTAAAATATAAAAACTATTGAGGAAAAACAATCTTAACAAAAAAAAACCTATTTTTTTGACAACTTACTATTTCATAAACATCTTTTCTCCAGTGTTAAATTTTGTGTAAATTTATGTTGATTCATTCATATATTAATAGTAACAAGATATTGTGACTATTTACATTTAATATGATACGTCTTAACTATCTAACTTACTATTTTTTTTTTAATTCTAGAAAAAGGAAAATATTTCATATTGAATAAAAAATGAAAATAAAATAGTAATAAAATATTAAAAATGTTTAAACAAATAGATATATGTTTTAATAAATTACAATCAAAGTAACAATTAAATATTGAAGTTTAGTTACACACATTTGTCCAGACATATTGCGTCTTTTTCATAGATAGAAGCCATTGCTTGCATTGTGCCTTAAACTTATTTTGAGATGTACTGTTCTTAATCGGAATTGGGATATCGTTCCAACACTTAGAAGCAGCGAAACGAAAGCTATCTCTAAATGCTTGCAAATGTGGTCTAGGCAGTACTAGTCGCGGAACTCGGCTCAATCTACAATTGGATTCATTTGTTTCAGACCATTTAAGTTTATCCGCCAAATAATTGGGAATTTTGTGATATTTTAAGGTGAAAGTGATATTATTTACTTTAAGTGTACGGCGATTTTTCATATTTAATATATTCTTGGAATTTAAATAAGGTATAATATGCGAATATCGAGGTATATTGTAACAAAATCTTAGACAAGAATTTTGTATCCTCTGTATTTTCCTTTCAGTCTTTTTATAAAGGCAGGGGCCATAAAGGACATCACAGTAGTCCAACTGAGATAGAACCAAGGATTCTACAAGTTTAGATCGCGCTGATTTACTCAAAAATGGTCTAAACTTATAAATCATTTGAAAGGAATGACCATTTTTAAAAATCCTATGACACATTTGATCAAGCGATACCATTTGTTGCCTAGTACCAAAAATTATGAAAGTACATTTTTGTGGATTTAATGACAGGTCATGATTCTTCGACCAACTAAAAATTTGAGAAAGATCATCATTAACATTTTGGATAGTTTTATCATTATTTATATAGTATATAGATTGATGTTCAATAATAACTGTGTATCATCTGCGTACATGTGAACTAAACTAGTTTTGACACATTCCTGAAGATCTGCCGTATAAATTGAGTACAAAATAGGTCCAAGTATAGAACCTTGGATAACACCTCTATTAACTTTTATAGCGCTAGACGTTGTAGGCCTGCCATTCATGCCAGAAATTTCTACTATTTGTAATCTATCTTTGAAATAACTAGAAAACCACTTACATATGTGATCAGAAACACCATAAAATTTCAATTTGGCAAGAAGTAAATCTATATTGAGACATTCAAATGCTCTGCTGTAGTCTAATAGTATTAAAATTAAAGCCATATTATTATTAGATGCAGAAAGAATTTCATCAACAATGTGTAATAACGCTGTTGTGGAACTGTGTGACTTTCTAAAACCGGATTGGCATTTCGAAATAATACAATGTTTTTCAAAATAGGAAGCAATTTGTTGATTTACCACCTTTTATAAAACCTTTGATAAAACAGGCAATATTCTAATTGGTCGTAAGTCTTTCACTGAGTCTACATTTTTCTTTTTCGGAAGAGCTTTAATAATTGTAGTTTTCCAAGATGTTGGGAAGTATCCCGTGCGTAATGAAGTATTTATTATATGTGTAATAGCAACTAACGAGTATGGGAGGGTAAGTTTTACCATTTTGATAGAAATGTCATCAGTACCTACGGCATTAGAGATTTTTAAGATGTTCTCGGCGGAAAGTTCTGTAAAATCACATATAGAATAAATCGGTTTGTTATATTTATTTATAATGTTACTATTATGTGAAACGCTAGGTACCGAGTCAAGGAATGCTTTATTTATTATATTTGGATCACATAGATAACCTGGAATTATGTTATTGTGAGTGCCTAAAAACTTTTTAAGTTCACCGTGCATTTTTTTCGGATTGTTGATGAATTTATTAATTTTATTTGTGACATAAAAAGATTTTTCTTTTTGAGTTACCTCAAATACAGCGTTTCTCAATTGTTTTTATGTTTTTTATTATAGTTTGTATGAATTTATATCACGATCAGAGTTCGTTTTTTTAGCAATATTACAAGCATCCACTCTGTCTGTCATCATTGCTTTAATGGTATCTGTAATCCATGGGGAAGGGGGGTATTTGAAACGCTTAGTTTTCAAAGGAACAAAATGATTGAAAAGGCCAAGAATTAAAAAATTAAAACACTACCATAGCATCGACATGGTCATACTGTAATATCATATCCCAAGGTGTAATAGATGAAGCGAACTGGTATTTTTTTTTTTTTATAGAATAGGAAGGTGGACGAGCATATGGGCCACCTGATGGTAAGTGGTCACCAAACGCTCTTAGATATTGGCATTGTAAGAAATGTCAACCATCGCTTATAGCCAATGCGCCACCAACCTTGGGAACTAAGATTTTATGTCCCTTGTGCCTGTAATTACACTGGCTCACTCACCCTTCAAACCGGAACACAACAATATCAAGTATTGCTGTTTTGCGGTAGAATATCTGATGAGTGGGTGGTACCTACCCAGACGAGCTTGCACAAAGCCCTACCACCAGTTGAATCATGGTATGTATCAAGATCAAAATTATTAAATGGTCTGTACTGAATAACTCTTGGAATTGGTTTATTTACTTCCAGAGGTATAATTGCCGTAATAAAAACATGATCACTCAAATCATCGTTATATTGAACATTAATTTCACTTATATTTAAGCTATCATTACAGCAGATAACATCTATTAGAGAGCTAGATGTATTCGTGACTTGAGTAGATTTGTTAACTATTTGATTCAATTTATATTCCGCTATTAACGTTAAAAATTCATTTTGAGAAATACCATGCGAATTTAAATCAATGTTTATGTCAGCAGTTACAAATACGTATTCATATTTTGGTGTTAAAAATGATAGATTGTCATCTAGCGTAGATAAAAATGTGCTAAAACTAAATTTAGGAGGTCGGTAGATGACTCCTACAGCAGTCATGCATCTTTTAATCTTAATTTCAAACCACTGTTGCTCAAGTGCCGAAAAATTACTGGCAATACTTTTACTCTCAAATTTGAACGTATATATGCGCCTACTCCTCCTCCTCTAGATTGCGAACCTGATCGTGGTTCATGAAAAAAATTATAGCCAGGGATATTGAAAGTTTTCAGCGTGACATTCTCAGATAGCCATGTTTCCGTGATAGAAATTATGTCTCGATCAAAATATTTTATAGTATGTGATAATTCGTCTCTTCGTGTATTTAGTGATTGAGCATTCAGCACAGATAATTTTAACTTTGTAACTTTTCTACCCTTTTTATAGAATTAAGCATATATATATATATATAATACCATAACTTTTCCTTCTTAAAATGTTCGCATGAAATATTTTTCTCCTAATAATAATTGCATTATATTTTAATTGAACGATATCAATTTCGCAATTGTCTCTAAAATTACCAAAACAGGTGCCATTTGGGATTGATGTTTTCTGGTTTTTATCCTATATACACATTCTAAGTCACTGGGTAGAATCGACACTCCCGTGGTTTTCGCTATTAGACATACCGTATCAGCTAGGTTTTCTTTAGGAGTTTGTGTAACACCGCATATCTCCAAGTTATTAATCGATCTTTTGGTCCCTTTTATTTATTTCATTTTGTAAGTTTTCATTTTGTAACATAAAATCAGATAATTTCCGTTCTATTTTTTCAATTCTTTGACCCTGATGTTCGACTTCTAAGACTTTTGTTTGTAATTCAAATAAATCATTTTTCATCTCCATGACACAAGATTGTAGCTTTTTGAATTCATTATCTTGTTCATTGAATCTCGCATTTATTTCTGCGCGAAAGTTTATTATTTCTGTTAATATTAAATTATTAAAGTTTTTGTTTGTCATATCTTCTTGACTACTTGACGTAGCTTGTGGTATAGGCGACTTGTTACTATGCGATGAAGTGTTGATATCCTTATTAGTCACACTTTGTGCTCTTTTAGAACTTGTTTTGCAAGTTGAACACTTCCATGTAGATCTAGCGTTTTTCGAATCATTGTTAAAATGAACGCAATCGGAATGAAACAAATAGTTACAACTATTGCACTTAATACGTTTTTGCGCAACTCCTATGTTGACCTCACATATCTCATCACATGCATTAACCATCTTTTGAAATAATTATTTTTAAAAATTATTGTGAAAATAAATGTGTTGTATATCGGGGTTTGAACCATCAACTTCTCGGATACAATACCAGAGCCGTTACCAATGCGCCAAACGTTAGCTAGTAGATGACGGTGAAAATATGCAATATTGTTTACTGTTCTGTTACTTATGATGTTTACAGAGTACAGTAACTGTGATATTTATATTGTGATTTATGACGGTAGACAAATAATTATCTACACTGATCTCCGAACCACAAAAATATATGGATGTTATTTATAATGTTAATTCACAATTTTTAAAACTTTTTTTATTAATGATTTAGTGTTACACCTCACTCAACATATATAACAGCCAATTTTTTATACTAAGTCACTAATTTGCTGGAAATTTTTTTTTATTCGAGGAGCACTAAACTTTTACTGCGTACGCTGTGGTGGCAGCACCCGCACTTTTAATTTAATCGGTGCTTGCCCTGGTTTGAACCCACAATCACCGAAGGGAGTAATTCTAAGAACCAGATGAAAAGGAAATGAAACGAAAAGCCCTACTTGATGCAAAATTGCAAATACAGCATGCAGAAATATATATATATATATATATATATATATATATATATATATATATATATATATATATATATATATATATATATTTCAATTATAATATTTGTAGATTTTATTTGTAAAAAAAGTAAAATTTTCTTACGAATTTAATTACATAAGTCTAACAATAAATGTCAATTTATAGTGTTTAACATTTTAGCGAATTAAACAAAAAATAATGTAGTTTCTATGTTATCAATAAATATCTAATTAATTAATTAATTTTTCCAAGATGGCATGAGCGGCGATCGCTCAAGGTCGAAAAATACAATTGGCAAAGATGTACGGATTTATTCCTGAATATTTTATACTATTTTCAGTTCATTGTTGGTAAATAAAAACAAATAATATTATAGAAAGACATATATTAAATACATAAGCGATAAGTCTTAGCTTAGATAATGAATTAACTATGCACCGCACTTTAAACACACTTTAACACATGCTTTTCCTAATAGAAAATAAGTTTTTTTCAATCGCACTTTAAATACTTACTAGTTTTCTTAATAAACTACTTAAATATATTCTTTATCACTGTTTCATGACTTATAAAATCCAGTATTTATATTTAATCGATGTTTTGTCTGAGAGTGCACAGAAAAAGTAACGTAATTTAAAAATAATGTCTTGACTATGAAAAGTAAACAATATAAAAAAAAAGATAAAATTTGTTCATAAGAATCACAAAAATCAACAGTTTGAAAAAAATTATAAAATGTTTTGCGTAATAAAGTCAAAATAAGTTACAGTAAGAACATAATCTTTTATTAACTTTATTTAAAATATAAAAACTATTGAGGAAAAACAATCTTAACAAGAAAAACCTATTTTTTTGACAACTTACTATTTCATAAACATCTTTTCTCCAGTGTTAAATTTTATGTTAATTTATGTTGATTCATTCATATATTAATAGTAACAAGATATTGAGACTATTTACATTTAATATGATACGTCCAGATATATATTTTAAAGTGCGATACATAATAAGAGTTATAATATAATATCGACTATCGTCGTTTCTTGTGAGTTTTTGCTTGTCCGAGAATATCAGCTCCATCGAGAGCCTCGCGTGCACTCTATAGGAAAAATACAAAATTAAAAATTTCTGAGGTCAAGCTCAGCAGTACGTCATTTAGAGGCTGTTTTACTTCATATAGTTGTGGGTAGAATTTTAAGTTGTACCTGTATATCTTCTTCCTGGGCTTCCTCATGTACATTGCTTACAAATAGGATCCAACCTTCCACAGACCTCTGTGGTCCTGGTGTGTTACCATCACCCTCTGGCGCAAGCTGTCATATCTAGAAACAAACACATATACATTTTAATATTACCATATTTTTAAATTAGATAAATTTGTATATAAATTAGATAAAGCTGAGATGGCCCAGTGGTAAGAACATGTGATAAATAAGAGTTATTTAGTTATTTTTTGTAACATGTTCATAATGTTCTAGGGCATTTTGTGAAAGTTTGTACACTTAACTACAGAGGTTTTGCTACAAAATCGCTTTGATATCTTATTGGTAATAGAAATCGCATTTAAATCAAAATGATACACAGACAATGAGGTTTTACAGATATGATATACATTCAAAGTATCAATTTATGTTTTTGTCAATTTAAATTTATATCTAATGTAAACTAATCTCGTTAATATAATACTTATCTTCTTTAAGATGTTTATATGACGTATTTAGTCCACCGCCACACTTTTTTCGTAAACAAAAAAAGAAAAGAATCGAAACGATTACAGACGGTGTCGTGTGATTGACTATTTAAAAGACGCTAGATTACATGTATTGTTTTAATCTAGGAGTGCTTGCCTTTATTACTTTAATAAATACAAAATCAGCCACAGTTGTTGTCGTCAACGATTCGCGAGTATAACTGAATGAAGGTAGCGCCTTGTAAATGTCAATCAGGTTGGTACTCTCTCACTGGTTTACTTACTTCCAAATAGCAATATTTGTATTGTTGTATTTTAATTGGAACGGTGAATGAGCTAGTATAATTAATACATTAATACAGAACCACTGGTGCTTTATAAATTTGTTTATGTCTTTACGTAACACATTCGTCTGTCTACCTTTTTAAAGATAATTTAAAAATAAACGGTAAAAGCCAAGACAGGTTACACGAACGTATGGCCGATGTCGTCATGCCGTCAAACGCGAGGCGTTTATGAATAAGAATTACGGGAAGATATTATTGACGGTGTCGTGTCGGGCCGCAAACCTTTATCGCGTATATTTTAACATTTTTTTATCATTTCATGACTTTTTAAACACTGCAGTGTCCGCAACAAGAAGTTGTTTAAGTCCAATTATTTAGGTGTTAATAAAAACCTTTCAAGTTCAAAATAGATCAAAATAAAGTAACATCCAAGTGGGCCAACCACAAAAGCCCGGCGGGCCGCAGGTTGAGTACGGCAGCTATATATGATAACGATCGACTAGCTAATATTAGTGTTGATAAACTAACTATATGGGCTTTTTTGTCGTTTGCACACATTGTATGTGTACATAGGATACAATATGGTCCATACAAGAACACAAAAAGTATGAATAAAATAATAGTGTCTTACTCAGGGGCGTAGCTTGCCCTTGATGGGCCCTGTATCAACATTTGGGTGGCTTTTCTTCCTAACTGCGGCGATGCCTTAATGGAAGGTAAAAAATTTCACAGAGAAACAAAAGTACACCTTTTCTATTGCATAATGGTTCAATTGTTTTTTTTTTAATTTGAAGTATTTTCAATGTTTAAATTATTATTGACATCGTGATACATTATTATAATTTGTTTTCTTTTTTTATTTCGTTTTTCGCTATATTGTTCTATTGATTTATTTCTATTACATATGAAGCGCTGAACCAATTTAACAATGGAATATAAAGTGACATTACCAGTATCGTCCCCATTATTATCAATATCATGTATATGCTTGTAAATATATAACATTATTTATGTTGTAACATAATTAACACAAAGTAAACACTCTATCATACGTCAATGAGTCCCTCAAATTTGACAATACTCGAGCCAATGGAACCTCGGCGCTCGTGCTACGTGTTAATGCTCAGCCAACTAACGGTAACGCCCCGTAACGTAAACGTTGCTTACCTGGTGTATTGCTAACACCGATTTATCTTTTTCCGTCATTGATTTATTTTCAAAAAGGAAAACAGTTGTTTATATCACCCCTTAAGCAACATTTACTGGTAAATCTAACACTTAATACATATGCAATATATTTCAAGTAATTCTACTAAAAATATTTTATCAAGATATACCACGTAAAAATTACACGAATTGAAGTAAATAATAGATAACACTACATTAAGTGGATATCGTTTATCAGGGGAAGCAGTTAATCCGCATCCGCAGCATTGAAAGACCAAGATATCATCTGGATGTTCTGATTTTTGATGACGCATGTACTCCGTGTGCCGACCACGCCTAACACAGACCGGACAGAGCAACTGCTCGTCCACTCGCATTGACAAGAGGATGCTAAAATCTCCCTCCCCAAAAAGTTCACGTTGACGTCCTTCACGTTGTGGTTCCTCCGCTATATGGCCAGACCAAAGTGTAGTAAAAAAAAGCGAACACAATTATTGCTATTATATTGTTTTGGTAATTGACTAGTAAATGCAATACTGTCAATTTGATCTCAGGAAGAACTGATGCTGTTTAATATATGGCCTTGTCCTGCGGCAAAGAAAACACAAGTCCATAACTTAATTTTCACATATCTAGCTGACAGAACAGGTACTACTACAGACAAAAAGTACTACACACACTTTGATCTTAGTCAAATGGCCGAGAAGCGAATTGGTTGACTTACTTTCCACATCGGAAGACAACTCCAAGTTAAGAATTTAGGAAGACGTCAACAGGGAGGGTGCCGGTATTGTGATTTACTTTGAAGAGATAACTGTTTATAACAAGAACGAGGTTTACAAGATCATGGCTCAAGGGCAGGAACGGGAGAAGGTTGCCTCAACTCTAATGAATGCTCAATCTAGCCCGCTCGCATAGTGTGTACACAATAGTCATTCATATTAAGGAAAACAGCTTGGAAGACTTCCCCTAGCTTCCTAGGCTGTTTTCCTCCTCAAAATTGCATATAAGCAAAGATTAAAGATAGAGAGAGAGAGAGGGCTTGGGAGTGCGTGGATCTGTTGACGCTTGGTAAAATTTACCTTTAGATTATTTTACAATCTTTCATCCGTTCAAAGCTTCCTGTAGGATTCGTCACGATTAAGACGAATTTTACAGGAAGCTTTGAAGCGATAGTCGATACTACATTGGTGTGGTCCCGCGAACCTGATTCACCGACAGAAAATCTAGCCAACGCGATGCAGAATTCGCTACGAAATGTAAAGCGCCATCTATGGAACGTCGTAATCATTGTGTGACGTGAGCGTAAGGCGACCTAAAATATTGTACGTCGGTAACACAGATAAACTATTATAATTGAAAGTAAATAAAAAAAAAGTTTTATAGATTCAAAACAGGTGTATTATATATGTTGCTTTTTTATAGTTGATTATTACGTTTTCATTTAAATAAAAAGCGTAATGCTTTGATTTAATTACTGATTATAAAAGAAACCTGAATATGTAGTGAGAAAATATAAAGTTACTTGGTTGTAGAGCTTTGTGCAAGCCCGTCTCGATAGGTACCACCCACTCATATTATATTCTAAGGCCAAACTAAATAAAATAAATATTTGTATTTTGGTGTTTCGGCTTAAAGGGACAGACATAAGAATTATATTCACATTAGTGTTTAAAATAAAAAAATGCTGTATTATTATAATTATTTATCAGTCGCGCGAAGACGCTTGCTGATTGTAGACGCGTTATTGTCGGATTCCAAAACCGGTTTAATCACCACTGCGCTCGACACCGCGTCGTAACGTTGTTTAAAATGTTGAGTGTTTTGTTCGAGTATAATAGATAAATATGACTACTAATGGATCCAATATTATAATATGGATAATTGAGACGGAACATATAATGCAAATTGATAGGAGTGATAACTTTGAGTATTCAGGGGAAGATGGAGAGATTAGGAACCGTGAGATGCATGACAACGATAGAAGACCAAATAAAAGAAACAGGGAGGCTAATAGAGAAGAAGTTTGGTTTACCGTACAGAGGAAAGGTAAAAGATTTGCTCGTGACGGGGACTTTAATGACTGGGAAAGAATACCAGAGGACCAGATTGAAGTTTGCATTACATCCACTGAACCAATTCCAAAACAATTTAAACTGGCTAAGATTTTGAAATCAGAGAACATACAGAATGTTGTTCGTGTTAAATACATAAACTCATTTAAAGTGTTGATTCAGTTTGACAAAGAAGATAATGCTGAGGAATTAATAATTAACAAATTCTTTAATGAAAATGGATATAGGACATAAAAAACTATGGAAATAAATCATGCGTATGGAGTGATAAAAGACATAGATTTAGACCGTACTGATGAAGAAATTTTAGAAAGTATTTATTTTTAGAAAGTATTATAGTAGTATACCAATTATGGGAGTAAAGAGGTTAAAACGCAGAAATAACTCGGATGGAAGATGGGAGAATAGTGAGGCTATGAGAATATGTTTTAAAGGGTCATCGTTACCATCAAAAATTAAAATGTTCGACACCACAGTAATAGTAACAGCCTATGTATTCCCTGTTACGCAATGTTCTCGATGCTGTAGATACGGACATACGATCAAAATTTATCCATCTAACAAAATTGTTTGCCCGAAAAACAAAAAATTGAATTCAAAATTGTGAGCAATCTTCATTTATTTGTAATAACTGTGGCGGTAATCACATGGCTATGACCAGAATATGCCCCATTTATATTAAAGAAAAACGAGTTCGAGAGCTAATGGCAGAATTTAATTGTACATACAAAAAGACACTAACTATTTATGTTCCACCCAGCCCCCCTCCAGCACCTGTTATTTCACGTCAAGCATTTCCAACGATTAATAAAGCTAACGATTCGCCTACAGTTAATGGTTTAAAAGAATCTACCGTAGATGAAAATCTCACAAGGTCATACGCCGAAGTCACCAAAAACAAAATTAAAAAACCAAAAAAGAAAAAACTAAGGAAGGCCGGAAAAGCAAACGTCGAAAACGATGATAATATAGAAATAATGGAATTTAACAATTTGGAGACAGTGGAAGATAGATGTTCGGAAACAGAAACAGTACGCAGTGAAGAACAAGGATATGGAAAAAAAGGGAATACATACAAAGATGAGCGAGGATTTGTTGAATGGAAATCAGTACTAAAAATGCTAAAAGATAAAATATTAAATAGGGGCTTGACGTGGGAATAAAAGATTAAAGAATGCTTAAGTATAATTTATGAAGCTGTATTATCGACTATAATGAGATTAATATCATATTGGCCATGTTTTAAATTCTTAAGCCAATATGGATAGGAACAATGTTCCACAATCTATAAACATACTCCAATGGAATGCTCAAAGTCTACGACCAAAGATACCAGAATTCGAACTAATATTAAATCAGGAAAAAATCCATATTGCCTTAATCAGTGAGACTTGGTTAGATCCGGACAGCTATTGTCATTTAAGTGGTTATAATATTTTTAGATCAGATCGCAGAGACGGATTTGGAGGTGTAGCTATAATAACGCATTGGTCTATAAAAGCTCAACAAAAATATTTGAATATTTCGAACTCAGGAATTGAATATACATATGTTAAAATATTTAATTGCGGTGACACTGAAAATATAGTATCTATATATTGCCCCCCAACAGTTAACACCTCTTTTCAAGACGGAATGGATTTTTTTCTAAGTTTAATAACAAGACTATAATTGCAGGAGATTTTAATGGGCATCATCGTAATTGGTCCAGGAAACATGATACACGATGCTGTCAGATTTTTGATGCACTATTAGAGAGTAATTGTATTTCTCTAAATAATGGCAGTGACACTCGCATAAAAATAGTCAATGGTCTGGTTCAGAGAACAACTCCTGATATACCATTAGTATCTGAAGACATAGCTATTAAATTAACGTGGAATGTTTTGAATGAAAGCCTAGGAAGTGACCATTTAATGATAAAGATTAAACTAGATAAAAAACTTAGGCTACACAGTTAGGAAGCGAAGATATTTTATAAAAGCAAATTGGACATTATATAGAGAAGTCATCAAAAAGCCCCTTCTTGAGTATTCAATTCCTAGCAACAATCAACTTGCATATAACAAGTTCATAGCCATAGTCAATGCAGCTGCAGAAGAGGCATTCAGAATGTTATAGATAACGAAATTGCAGTAAGTTTACTACGAAGTTTAGCACCAGATTTACAGTATCACCGAATCGCCCAATATTTAAGTCCGATAATGTGAAGCTTAAAACTTCGATTACGGTACAGGAGTTAAATAATTGTTTAAAACGATCAGATACAGCACCAGGGCAAGACGGCATAGCTTATTCAATGATTTATAATTTGCCCCATTCTGGTAAGAATATACTTGTCACTTTATATAACCGGTTTTTATCAGAAAGTTTCATCCCTAAGCAATGGAGGAAAGTTACAATAGTTCCTGTACCGAAACCGGGAAGGGATAACAGATCAGTATCCGGGTGGAGACCTATTGCACTAATATCTTGTGTCTGTAAAATATTACATACTACATACATATAATGACCCGTAGATTAGATTGGTACCTTGAAAAGAACGATTGTTTTTCATATGAAACAGTAGGCTTTAGGAAGTCGCGTTCTTGTTATGATAATCTGGTCAGACTAATAACTCGCATTCAAATCGGATTTACTAAAGGTTTCGCGACGGTTGGTTGCTTCATCGATATAGATAAAGCCTATAACAATGTCAATGTCGCAAAGCTATTGAACCTTGTTGATGATGCCGATGTTGGAGATTTTCTGTGTCGATATCTATGGGAATATCTTCGTGAAAGAATTTTAACTATTCCATTTGGTAACAGTCAAAAATTAACCCGCACTTCAGCAGTAGGCTTACCACAAGGTGATCCTTTATCTCCATTATTGTTTAACGTGGCTACCAGAAGAATTTGTCGAGAGATTTCACAAGTATTCATCTCGCAATATGCAGACGATTTTGTTATATATAGTTCAAATAAAATAGTCAATGTGGCGGCAAACGATATTCAAAATGCGTTAGATGTATTTTGTAATCTCATAAAAGAAATTGGATTAAGTATATCTCAACAAAAAACCAAAGTTTGCATCTTTAGTAAATGTAGGTCTAGAAGTAACACGGCAATCCAATTATTAAACAATAATTTTCGTTTACAAGAAGTCGATAGTGTTAAATATTTGGGAATGTGGTTAGATAGAAGCTTAAAATGGGGTAGGCACATTAATGAAATTAGAGACAAAACTCTTAAATTTTTAAATATTTTTAAAGTGTTAGCTGGTAGTAAACGGGGCATTCATCCAATGCACCTACGTCGACTTTAAATTTCAATTATCCGTAGCAGACTTGATTATGGTAGTTTCTTATACGATATCGGGCTAAAGAGTCACCTAAGTAAATTGGACAAAGTACAAAATCAGTCAATGCTAGTTATTGGCGGCTTTATCAGAACCACACCAATACATGTCATGGAGAGTGAATTGTATATACAACCTCTAAATATCCGAAGGAAATAAACCGGCAAGATATTTCCTAGTCTAGTCTAGTCTAGGTCTGTCGAAAATAACGTAACTGTAAATGTTTTAAAAGATCTAAACGATATGTGCAGTAATTATTACTGGAGAAATAAAAACTTCCTCTGGTCGTTACAGTCTACAGAAATTTATGCCATTATTCTGTTATATCAAATAAAAAATTACTATGTCATTCTCTCCATACAAGGGTCAGTGGTATAGACTTATCTAATAATATATTTTCAGTAGTAGAAGGAATGGCGATGTCAAAAACACTGTCTAAGAAATCAGACAAGTTAAATAGTTGTCGGACACTTCTAGATAAAAAATATAACCGAGGATACCCGGTAGCCTATGATATTTTAGAGGCCATATGCAATAGACAAAGTGCAAAAAAACAATAATTAGCCAGTGGATACCTTCACATATTGGAATCATGGGCAACGAGGAAGCTGACAAAGCGGCAAAACAAGCTATTCATGACGGAATTCCTTATCAGTGGATACCTTTACATAGTGAAATTTTAAATAAATTCAAGAAAACATGTAAACAAAACCGGCAGGAATATTTTGATGAACGATCGCGACATAAAGGTATATGGTACAAGACAATTATATGTGAACTTACTCATTGCCCATGGTTTCAAAAAATTAAAAGTAGCAGAAAAAATATTGTGACATTTATGAGACTTCGTTCCGGTCATATTCCGACAAACAAATTTAATTTTATGATGGGCAAAACCAACACCTATAAATGCGTACAATGTAACTGCATGGATGATGTTTATCACCGATTGATGGAATGTGCGCGGAATGCGTCGTTCCGGCCCCGTTTATTAAAATCATATAATGTGGGTATATGTAATAGTTGGCCTGCGGTACCATCATCAAACGAAGCTAAGCTATTATTGAAAATGTATATATAGAATACTTGCTCATTTTCGATAATACCTTATATAGAAAAGAAAAGATTATGGATGTATTATATTATTGAAGTAATGTTAAGTTAATTAGATGTTAAGTTGTTTTGATTTAGTATAATTATTATGTGTTTTGCTTGTACGGGGGTGACATAGTCAATCTGATGACTAAACTCCCAGATAAAATAAAGGAAAAAAAATATTTATATATTATATATCATAATTATGTTTAGAAATTGGGTAGGAAGATATTGTATACACAATTTCATACGCAACATTGTTTCTTTCAGTGCACGGCACAAAATAAATTATAAACACAAATAGGCAAAGATTATTCCTGAATATGTTTAAAAATTTCATTGACTAAGCACATTTACTATCTAAGTGGAAACTAAACATAACCATTAATATTAAAGTAAAACTTACAGCTGCCTGTTTGTATGTCTCATATTCAACTAAGGCATAACCCTTAAGGAAGCCAGTGCGCCGATCAAGATTCAAATGAATGTTTTTGATTTCTCCAAATTCTGAGAACTGGTTCTACAAAGAAAATAAAAAAAAAATCTTTTTTTTATATCCATACTTTTATTAATGTGGTTTATTTTATCCCGAGCTGAAATAGCGGAAAAGCGGAAAAGCATGACTGAAGATTAACATATTTAACTACCATTTATAATTCATCTCATGCAGGAAAACATTGTGTGCAAAGCTCCAAACCTTCTCCTCAAAAGAGCAGGAGGCCAATCTCAGCAGTACGTCATTTAAACGCTGTTTTACTTCATATAGTTGTGGGTAGAATTTTAAGTTATACCTGTATATCTTCTTCCTGGGCTTCCTCATGTACATTGCTTACAAATAGGATCCAACCCTCCACAGACCTCTGTGGTCCTGGTGTGTTACCATCACCCTCTGGAGCAAGACTGTCATATCTAGAAACAAACACATATACATTTTAATATTACCATATTTTTAAATTAGATTAATTTGTATATAAATTAGATGGTCCAGTGGTAAGAACATGTGATAAATAAGAGTTATTTAGTTATTTTTTTATAACATCTTCATAATGTTCTTCGAAAAGCTGCGTAGCCTAGGCGAGTCTTCCCTGTGTGTCGGTCTCGGTATAAACTTGGACAAGACCAAGGTCATGTTCAATAGGCATGTCGTGCCGGGACCGATATACGTCGAGGGGAAACCTCTCGAAGTTGTTAGTGTATATACCTACCTAGGACAGATAATACAAGTCGGTAGGAAAAACTTCGAGAAGGAAGCCGATCGAAGAATTCGCTTGGGATGGGCAGCATTTGGCAACCTTCGTCAAGTCCTCCAGTCGTCTATACCGCAATGTTTGAAGACGAAAGTCTTCAACCAATGCGTCTTACCTGCCATGACATACGGTGCCGAAACGTGGACACTAACTGCGGGACTAGTTCACAAATTCAAAGTCGCTCAGCGTGCTATGGAGCGAGCTATGCTCGGAGTATCTTTGAAGGATAAGATCAGAAATGAGATTATCCGGAAAAGAACCGGAGTCACCGACATAGCTTGCAAAATTAGCAGGCTGAAGTGGCAGTGGGCTGGTCACGTATGTCGTAGGACCGATGGCCGTTGGAGCAGACGAGTCCTAGAGTGGAGACCGCGAATCAGCAAGCGCAGCGTAGGGCGCCCTCCAGCCAGGTGGACCGACGACCTTAAGAAGGTGGCGGGCACCAACTGGATGCAGAAGGCGGAGGACAGGGAGCTTTGGCGCACCTTGGGAGAGGCCTATGTTCAGCAGTGGACAACGATTGGCTGTTGATTGATTGATTGAATGTTCTAGGGCATTTTTTGAAAGTTTGTACACTTAACTACAGAGGTTTTGCTACAAAATCGCTTTGATATCTTATTGGTAATAGAAATCGCATTTAAATCAAAATGATACACAGACAATGAGGTTTTACAGATATGATATACATTCAAAGTATCAATTTATGTTTTTGTCAATTTAAATTTATATCTAATGTAAACTAATCTCGTTAATATAATACTTATCTTCTTAAAGATGTTTATATGACGTATTTAGTCCACCGCCACACTTTTTTCGTATGCTACACGAATGTGTTCCGAATCGTTTCTATAGATCAGCGATACTCAACCTTTTCTTTATAGGGGCTGCAAACAAGTGTTAATCATGGTGTCGCGGGCCGCAAGCCTTTATCGCGTATATTTTAACATTTTTTTATCATTTCATGACTTTTTAAACACTGCAGTGTCCGCAACAAGCAGTTGTTTAAGTCAAATTATTTAGGTGTTAATAAAAACCTTTCAAGTTCAAAATAGATCAAAATAAAGTAATATCCAAGTGGGCCAACCACAAAAGCCCGGCAGGCTGCAGGTTGAGTACGGCTGCTACATATGATAACGATCGACTAGCTAATATTAGTGTTGATAAACTAACTATATGGGCTTTTTTGTCGTTTGCACACATTGTATGTGTACATAGGATACAATATGGTCCATACAAGAACACAAAAAGCATGAATAAATAATAGTGTCCTACTCAGGGGCGTAGCTTGCCCTTGATGGGCCCTGTATCAACATTTGGGTGGCCTTTCTTCCTAACTGCGGCGATGCCTTAATGGAAGGTAAAAAATTTCACAGAGAAACAAAAGTACACCTTTTCTATAGTATAAAGGTTCAATTGTTTTTTTTTTTAATTTGAAGTATTTTCAATGTTTAAATTATTATTGACATCGTGATACATTATTATAATTTGTTTTCTTTTTTTTATTTCGTTTTTCGCTATATTGTTCTATTGTTTTATTTCTATTACATATGAAGCGCTGAACCAATTTACCAATGGAATATAAAGTGACATTACCAGTATCGTCCCCATTATTATCATTATCATGTATATGCTTGTAAGTATATAACATTATTTATGTTGTAACATAATGAACACAAAGTAAAAACTCTATTATACGTCAATGAGTCCCTCAAATTTGACAATACTCGAGCCAATGGAACCTCGGCGCTCGTGCTGCGTGTTAATGCTCAGCCAACTAACGGTAACGGCCCACAACGTAAACGTTGCTTACCTGGTGTATTGCTAACACCGATTTACCTTTTTCCGTCATTGATTTATTTTCAAAAAGGAAGACAGTTGTTTATATCACCCCTTAAGCAACATTTACTGGTAAATCTAACACTTAATACATATGCAATATATTTCAAGTAATTCTACTAAAAATATTTTATCAAGATATACCACGTAAAAATTACACGAATTGAAGTAAATAATAGATAACACTACATTTAGTGGATATCGTTTATCAGGGGAAGCAGTTAATCCGCATCCGCAGCATTGAAAGACCAAGCCATCATCTGGATGTTCCGATTTTTGATGACGCATGTACTCCGTGTGCCGACCACGCCTAACACAGACCGGACAGAGCAACTGCTCGTCCACTCGCATTGACAAGAGGATGCTAAAATCTCCCTCCCCAAAAAGTTCACGTTGACGTCCTTCACGTTGTGGTTCCTCCGCTATATGGCCAGACCAAAGTGTAGTAAAAAAAAGCGAACACAATTATTGCTATGATATTGTTTTGGTAATTGACTAGTAAATGCAATACTGTCAATTTGATCTCAGGAAGAACTGATGCTGTTTAATATATGGCCTCGTCCTGCGTCAAAGAAAACACAAGTCCATAACTTAATTTTCAGATATCTAGCTGACAGAACAGGTACTACTACAGACACAAAGTACTACACACACTTTGATCTTAGTCAAAAGGCCGAGAAGCGAATTGGTTGACTTACTTTCCACATCGGAAGACAACTCCAAGTTAAGAATTTAGGAAGACGTCAACTGGAAGGGTGCCAATATTGTGATTGGCTTCGAAGAGATAACTGCTTATAACAAGAACGAGGTTTACAAGATCATGGCTCAAGGGCAGGAACGGGAGAAGGTCGGCAACCTTCTCCCGTTCCTACAGGAAGCTTTGAAGCGATAGTCGATACTACATTGGCGCGATCCCGCGAACCTGATTCACCGACAGATAATCTAGCCAACGCGATGCAGAATTCTCTACGAAATGTAAAGCGCCATCTATAGAACGTCGTAATCATTGTGTGACGTGAGCGTAAGGCGACCTAAAATATTGTATGTCGGTAACACAGATAAACAATTATAATTGGAACTAAATAAAAAAAAAGTTTTATAGATTCAAAACAGGTGTATAGTTGATTATTTCGTTTTCATTTAAATAAAAAGCGTAATGCTTTGATTTAATTACTGATTATAAAAGAAACCTGAATATGTAGTGAGAAAATATAAAGTAACTTGGTTGTAGAGCTTTGTGCAAGCCCGTCTCGATAGGTACCACCCACTCATATTATGTTCTAAGGCCAAACAAAAATATTTCGTATTTTGGTGTTTCGGCTTAAAGGGACAGACATAAGAATTATATTCACATTAGTGTTTAAAAAATAAAAAATGCTGTATTATTATAATTATTTATATATTATATATCATAATTATGTTTAGAAATCGGGTAGGAAGATATTGTATACACAATTTCATACGCAACATTGTTCCTTTCAGTGCACGGCACAAAATAAATTATAAACACAAATAGCGCATGAAATTTAATCGGTGCTTGCCCTGGTTTGAACCCGCAATCATCAGATAAGTGTCGCGTATTCTAACCACTACCGAAGGGAGTAATTCTAAGTACCAGACGAAAAGGAACTGAAACGAAAAGCCCTACTTGATGCAAAATTGCAAATACAGCATGCAGAAATATATATATATATTTCAATTAAAAATATTATTTGTAGATTTTATTTGTAAAAAAAGTAAAATTTTCTTATGAATTTAATTACATAAATCTAACAATAAATGTCAATTTATAGTGTTCAACATTTTAGCGAATTAAACAAAAAATAATGTAGTTTCTATGTTATCAATTTATGTTATATAATTAATTAATTAATTTTTCCAAGATGGCATGAGCGGCGATCGCTCAAGGTCGAAAAATACAATTGGCAAAGATGTGCGGATTTATTCCTGAATATTTTATACTATTTTCAGTTCATTGGTGGTAAATAAAAACAAATAATATTATAGAAAGACATATATTAAATACATAAGCGATAAGTCTTAGCTTAGATAATGAATTAACTATGCACCGCACTTTAAACACACACTTTAACACATGCTTTTCCTAATAGAAAATGTTAGAAAAGTTTTTTTCAATCGCACTTTAAACACTTACTAATTTTCTTAATAAACTACTTAAATATATTCTTTATCACTGTTTCATGACTTATAAAATCCAGTATTTATATTTAATCGATGTTTTGTCTGAGAGTGCACAGAAAAAGTAACGTAATTTAAAAATAAAGTCTTAACTTGACTATGACCAGTAAACAATATAAAAAAAAGATGTAATTTGTTCATAAGCATCACAAAAGTCAATAGTTTGAAAAAATTATAAAATGTTTTGCATAATCAAGTCAAAATAAGTTACAGTAAGAACATAATCTTTTATTAACTTTATTTAAAATATAAAAGTATTGAGGAAAAACAATCTTAACAAAAAAAAATCTATTTTTTTGACAACTTACTATTTCATAAATATCTTTTCTCCAGTGTTAAATTTTGTGTTAAATTTTATGTTAATTTATGTTGATTCATTCATATATTAATAGTAACAAGATATTGAGACTATTTACATTTAATATGATACGTCCAGATATATATTTTAAAGTGCGATACATAATAAGAGTTAAAATATAATATTGACTATCGTCGTTTCTTGTGAGTTTTAGTGGGCCCCTTTACAAAGCACCAGTCTACTGATATCGCTTGGCCGAGAATATCAGCTCCATCGAGAGCCTCGCGTGCACTCTGTAGGAAAAATACAAAATTAAAAATTTCATTGACTAAGCACATTTACTATCTAAGTGGAAACTAAACATAACCATTAATATTAAAGTAAAACTTACAGCTGCCTGTTTGTATGTTTCATATTCAACTAAGGCATAACCCTTAAGAAAGCCAGTGCGCCGATCAAGATTCAAATGAATGTTTTTGATTTCTCCAAATTCTGAGAACTGGTTCTACAAAGAAAATAAAAAAATAAATCATCTTTTTTTTATATCCATACTTTTATTAATATGTGGCTTATTTTATACGGTGCTGAGATAGCATAGTAGCAAGAACAAAGAAAATGTTGCATGATCAAACTCGGAAAAGCATGACTGAAGATTAACATATTTAATTACCATTTATGTGCAAAACTCCAAACCTTCTCCTCAAAAGAGCAGGAGGCCAAGCTTAGCAGTAGGTCATTTACAGGCTGTTTTACTTCATATAGTTGGAAGTAGAATTTTAAGTTATACCTGTATATCTTCTTCCTGGGCTTCCTCATGTACATTGCTTACAAATAGGATCCAACCCTCCACAGACCTCTGTGGTCCTGGTGTGTTACCATCACCCTCTGGAGCAAGACTGTCATATCTAAAAACAAACACATATACATTTTAATATTACCATATTTTTAAATTAGATAAATTTGTATATAAATGACTTGGTCAAAGTGAAATCATCTCATGTCGTATTTACGTTTTGACATGTATACACGACTTACCGAGGATACCAGGACCCCCGATAAGCCGAAATAAGCCGAGATGGCCCAGTGGTAAAAACTCGTGAATCTTAACCGATGATCGTGGGTTCAAGCCCGGGCAAGCATCACTGAATTTTCATGTGCTTAATTTGTGATTATAATTCATCTCGTACTATACGGTGAAGGAAAACATCGTGAAGAAACCTGCATGTGTCTAATTTCACTGAAATTCTGCCACATGTGTATTCCACCATCCCGCATTGGAGCAGCGTGGTGGAACAAGCTCCAAACCTTTTCCTCAAAAAGGGAGAGTAGGCCTTAGCCCAGCAGTGGGACATTCACAGGCTGTTACTGGTTACTGTATTTAAATTAGATAAAGCTGAGATGGCCATGGTAAGAACATGTGAATCTTAACTGATGATCATGGGTTCAAACCCAGACAAGCACCATTAAATTTTCATGTGCTTAATTTGTAATTATAATTCATCTCATGCTTGATGGTGAAGGAAAAAATAGTGAGGAAACCTGCATGTGTCTAATTTCACTGAAATTCTGTCACATGTGTATTCCACCTGCGTTGGAGCAGCGTGGTGGAATAAGCTCCATACCTTCTCCTCGAAAAGGGAGAGAAGGCCTTAGCCCAGCAGTGGAATATTCACAGGCTGTTACTTTACTTACTTAGATAAATTTGTATAGAAATAAAAACATTTATCTTATAAATTATTTTTAATAGACAATAATGAAATGAAAATAAATGTATGTTTAATAATGTGTATTTAATTTAACAAGATGTGTGTAAACTTCTTTGAAATCATATTTCCCTAAATTAAGGATAGACAACCAGAAAACTTTTTTCAGTTTGTATGTCCTTACAACATAATATAAGACAGTTTTTGCTTTTGCAGTGTACAGCATTTATGATAAAATAATATTTTATCAATTTATATAATTATTATAAAATTATCATACCTTCCTCTATTGCCTCTTTCAGAGCCGCCGTTGCCACCAGATTCAGCACCGAAACCACGACCTTTACGTTTTCGCGCCTTTTCCTTTAATCGTGCGATTCCCTCTTAAAAATAAAATATAGTAATGTTATTAGGATTCGTAGAAATTGGAAAGCGCCCCAAATGTTCTGATTGAGTGACTCAAACATAACCTACTTCTTACTAGTTATTGTAAAACAAAACATTTGTATCGGAACGAGTCATACCTCTGCGTTAACACTTAATATATTATTATGATGTATAAGCATAAAATACCTTAGTAAGTTAATATTTATTTAAACAATTAAAAATGCATACATATAGTTAATTTATACTAAGATACGCTCGCTGTACTTACGCTCACCATCTTCATCGACTTCGAATTCTTCTGAATTTTCAATGTCTAAAACATCTGCCATATTGACTTGGATAAATTTAAAAATGCGATATTGTACAATTTAGCGTGAATTATTTGCGTAAATAACTTTTATAATACAATTTTTTATTTATAACATTTATTTTATGCTTGTTTGACACGCTAAAACGAAAACAGATTATACGTAATACAGTTTTTATGTTTATAATACAGATACTATTCTATTTATTAATTGAATATACACGTGGGCAACTAATATTATTGAAATTATTGTATTTGTTATTTATGGTTATATTCATATTCAAAAATAAAAATTTTTAAACTCAGTACCTATTCATTTTAATTGAATTCATAAATTAACATATCATTTCTGAGTAGAGGCAGATTAGGATTTAAAAGATCGCTATTTTGTAGATTGATAATGGTAGAAAATAAAAAAAACTCTGCCGTCATTCTTAATTTTCAAAAATAATATTTTAATATTTATAAAATATCAAATAAATTTTTAAAATGAGTGTATTGAACTTATGGACAAATGAAATTAAAGAACCGAAACTAAAATCATGTTTATCGTATGAAGAAACATTTAAATCTTCGGTAAAAACTTCTAGATCTTCATCACCTCAAAGTAGAATCGGTGAAGCAATCCTTAACAACTATAGTGAACTTATTCGCTCTAAATCTAATGTATCTGATGAAAGGCAAACAGAAGCACTTGATAAGCCCTTCGACTTTTGTGATGATGAAGAATTTGCTTTTGGAATAAACTTATTAAATAATAATATAGCATGTGTAGGGGACAATATAACAAAACTTATTCAAATGGGTAAGTAAATTTTTATTTACTAAAAACAAACCTAGGTTAATTGATTAAAATAATATAAATAATGCATTATACTTTATTTTTAAGAAGTTAAACTTTTTATTGCTTGTGTTTGCAACTGGCAATGCTTAGTATCGATGTCATCATGTTATCTTCAATTAAAAAAAGAATTTGGTTTGTCAATTCGTCTATCTGTCAGAGGTTTTCTCGTGCTTGCGCTTTACATTATTTTTAAAGTTGAATTAAAATACAAATTATTAATAACAAAGTTGTAATAACATAAAACGATGCCAGAAGTATCTCTTAAAGACACTATTATCACATCGTTGAACGGTATGTATTTTATTTACAGTGCTATTACTTATTTCGTCATTATTTACATTTAGTTGTATTACATAATATTGTTTTCTACTATATTTAAAAACTTGACACCATTATTTAATTATAGATGCAGGGCGCCCTAAATAATTATGAAGTGATTGTTCATACTTACAACATTGCGATCTCTTATTAGTAAAAATGTTCAATGATTTCGAATTCGGTATTTATTAAGTTTCAAACTTGAGTGATTTTCGTGAATAATAAAGATAATGTATAGACAATGTGCTTAATATATATTTATATGTAATAACCCAAATCATAAAGCTCTCAATGACAGAGAAGGTTTGACTGTAAATAAAAAAGAATATTTAGACTAATGTAATCGTTTTTTTATACTAATATAATTGTTTTAATGACTAAGGTAGAAATTAGAGTGTCTAAAATAATTTCTACTGTATATTAGTGTGTATTTTTTTTAGACCCTGATCATATTTCATTCATAAATATAACAACATCTTTTAAATACTTTAATTTATTTTGTGCTTTAATTGTTTTGTAAATATTGCAGCACAAGAACCATGGCCGGACAATGTGAAACTATTCCAACCTTACGAGGTGGAGCAAATTTTGCTTCCGGATAACGCTAGCTGTTTAGCAGTTCAAGCTTTCTTAAAGGTAATTAATGAATTTTTTTTTTCACTCAATGATTAGGTTCTTTTGGCCAATTTAAGCTCAAGGAAAGCCAATCTCAAGGAAGATATATAGTGCACAAGTGGAGTGTACAAACTTCCAACTTTAAGAATCCTGGTTGCAACTGGGAATTTATCCAATAATAATAATATCCTGGGACTTTATTCACACACGGCCATCTGATCCCAAATTAAGCAGAGCTTGTGCCATGGAAATCAGACAACTGTTTTACTACATATACTACTTTTCTTTTGTAAATACATACTAATATAGATAATTACACCCAGACTCAGGACAAACAGACATGTTCATGCATACAAATGTCTGCCCTGGGTGGGAATCGAACCCACAACCTTCGGCGTGAAAGGCAGGTACTTACCAACCACGCCAAACGGCTCGTCAAATATATTCACAAATATATTAACACACAATTTTGAATGGACTTGTGTGTAATTATCATTTACCTGAACAATTTAGTTAAATATATTCTCTCTCCTTATTAGCCCCGGAGGGTGTTTGAACCAAGGACTTTGTGATCTGTGGCCTTACATCTTACTAAAAGACTAACACAGCAGTCACACTATTCAATATACAAAGTTTTGTTAATTTATCACATATTAGTACCTTTAATATCAATTAATTATTAGTAACTACTTTCAGATGTGTAATCTACCATTTGAAGTGGAAATGCGGTGGAATGCAGAGTTTATGTCACCATCTGGTCGTGTGCCGTTCATAAAATGTGGAGCATTTGTTGTGTCCGAGTTGGAACCGATCGTGCAGTTCGCAGCCAATAAGGGTGTGACATTATGTTCCAAATTATCAACGGAGGAGAGGGCTGAGATGAGGGCGTACATGAGTCTCATAACCAATGTTTTGGTAAATGCTGAGGTAATTTAATTAAATGGTTTGATGCCAAGTAATTGTTGGCACTGTATGAAATATTAAAAGTTTTCATTGCTTTGTGTAACTAGCTTTTAACGTCTGATACCGTGGTGCTGAAACCAAGGTCAGGCTAATGGAAAGTTATTGAGTTTTACTCGAGAAATTCTCAGTAACAGTCTGGAAATTGGTAATGTTTAAACATCCATGCTTGGAAAGCATGTAAGGCAATAGAATTTAATATATAGACCATTCACCCATATTTGTATCTTGAAGAGCACATATAAAGATTTGGTGTTAAGTGGCTTATGGTTGATTGGTACCTTTAAGTATTTTCTAAATAGTTACCTAGCTGTGCACAGGCCTAATAAGTGTCTACTTAATTTTAAAAACATTTATATTGAAAGACAAACTTGCAAAAAAATATTTTTTTTAGGCGAGAACCCAGAAGAACCAAATAATTTTCATCAATTTTATAAATTAAATTTTTTTATAAATTTAGTGTGGAATGTAAAAATATTATGTAAAATTTTAAGACATCAACGCAAATAAATAACTCTTGTTTTATAAATATATACAAAAACTTTTCAGTTATACATATCGTGGGTAGATCAAGAAACATTCAATACTGTGACGCGCGTGCGCAACTCGTCAGTGTATCCGTGGCCGCTGGGCTGGTTACAGACTAGGTCGAAGCGCTCCAGTGTTATAAAGCGATTGAAAGCGCTGCACTGGAACGAAAAGACGTTAGACCAGGTGTTGGCAGATGTGAGTATTGAGTTGCTTTCGTTTGTGTTATTATCTTTAGACTATGCCAATAGCAGAAGGAGTAATGAAAAACTAACTAATGCTATGCAAATCTTAGCATATCCAATACTGTTCCAACAATGATATTCCACTTCACTATTTATATCAACTTTAATTTAACTTCCAAAGTTCCGATAACACCTTTGCTGACATGTAACGCCATTTTTTCACGAATCCATAATGAATATCACAGATTATAAATATAATGAAAAGGGTAGGGATTTAATCTAACACCGCTCTGTTCCCACATACATTAAATGTGTGTCAAATTCTTTATTGCTTGATAATGTTTGTTTTTTTTAAACTAGTTTCCCATGTGTGTGTGTGTGTAGGGGGAGTGTTGTGCTAGGTACCCCCTTTCTTTTTCTTTATTCCTAGCGTATGTGTATAGTTTCATGATGAGCGGTTCAGTAGTTAGACGTGAAAGCGTTACAAACAAATTTTCGCATTTATATAATATAAGTAATGGTATCATAAGTCTGTTTTTAAATTTAATATTTGTCACTTTGTTACATATCTAGTTTGCATGGACTTTCTTTGATATTTCATGAACTTGAAGCTTATTATTTATCTATTTATTATTATTATATCTATCTTATTATATATATAGAAATTAATTATCAAAAACAGTGACGCTTTAATCCAGTACAAAGTAAAAAAAAACTCAAGTCAATCAATGTTCGGTATCACATATATATTTTTTTTTATTCAAATAGACTTTTACAAGTCAATATATAATTGACTCCCGTGCCTCGGAAAGCACGTAAAGCCGTTGGTCCTGCGCCTGAACTCTGTCCGGTCGTGTCGGATTACCGTCCCTTCGGATTATGAGAGTTAAGGAGAGAGAGTGCACCTGTGTTTGCGCACACACTTGTGCACTATAATAACTCCTGCGCAGTTGGCTAATCTCTCTTGAGTTTGGCCGCCGTGGCCGAAATCGGTCTGGAGGACATTATTATTATTATTATATAATTGAATACATTCCAGGTCGAACAGTGCTGCAACTCACTGAGTCAGCGTTTAGGTGACAGGGATTACTTCTTTGGAACGTAAGTATATATACATATATATGTTTATTTATTTATAAGTATGTATCATACAAATGACCTTCAAAATTGTCTGCCATTTTGCATGTATAAATCAATTACCACATTTCAAATTTTAACACGGATTGTTATATCAATATAATGGTCGTTTTTGACGCGACAAATCTAACGGTCCTGCTTTGTGCATTGAGCACCGGAAATTTTTCTTATGTCATCCGATCATCGGGTAGGTGATCTGCCTACTGGCCTACTCGCTTCTTTAAGCCACCGTGACGTAATTTGGGCCACTTGTCATCTTTACGTCTAGCCAATTGTACAGATTATTTATAATAATGTGATAAAACTGAAGATTTTTTTTTGTTTTTTCGACGAGCCAGTTGGCGTGGTTGGTAGATACTTGCCTTTCACGCCGAAGGTTGTGGGTTCGATTCCCACCCAGGAATGACATTTGTGTGCATGAATTTGTCTGTTTGTCCTGAGTCTGGGTGTAATTATCTATATAAGTATGTATTTACAAAAGAAAATTAGTATATGTAGTATATCAGTTGTCTGGTTTCCATAGCACAAGCTTTGTACACACTTAATTTGGGATCAGATGGCCGTGTGTGAAAAATATCCCAGGATATTATTATTACTTTTTTTTTATTTGTACGTTCTAATCTCTGGAATTACTAGTCTGTTTGATTCTTGTTTTTCATTTGATAGCTCAACTCTTGAGGTACGTTATAGGTTAACATCATTTTACGACTCACAGGACGGGACAATAATGTATAACAAGGTTCTTATTCTAAATATGACTATGATAACTATGATTCTAACTATGAACTATGTTATTGAAATGAATCAATGAAAAAACCATATACATGGTAGAATATATCGTCAACTAAAATTGAGCGACTAATTTATCTTTGCCGTCGAATAATTCAAAGACAATTTGACTATATACATAGATTGATAAATATGGTATGGTAGCCAAAACACTGTATCCCTTTTTCCTATCCTATATCCTAATCTATCCTGCGTCTAGACCATCTCCATTGGACGCTCTAATCTACGGGCATATGAAGGCGTTACTGTCAGCCACTGGGCCAAAGGCAGCTCTCATGATTAAGCCGATCACGAATGCGCTGCTGAAACATTTCCTGAGAATGTCTAATATAACGCAAATGAAATTGACGGTATGTTTATTTTTAAAACATGAACTTTACTCTTTGTCGTGTATAGAAAAGTTAACACGTGTCAGAAGAGAAGTGAAAAATCGTTTGCATACGAATCGTTTTACTGAAACGTTTCAGTCAAAATCGAAGTTTCACTTCATAGTTTTATAGTCAAAGCGCAAAAGCTGCGACTTTTACATCGCTAGACGGCATAAGGGCTGACCCCTTTGGCTATTGTCGTCCCCGCCCCTAACACAAGCTGTACGCTTCATTGTAGAAGTAAATGTTAGTAAGTCAAACGGTTAATCCATTCTTTTTAAAGTTGTATCCGGTTTTGATCTATATAATAAAAATTAGTTGACCAATTACTATAGAATTGAATATATACTCGGTAGTCTGACAAACGTTTTGCCGTACTAAGTATCAAAATGTCTTATTACTAAGTATCAAAATGTCTTATTATCAAATTTCTCGGAGTATCGAGTACCGCCACCAAAATCTTATGGTTCGGAATTCTTTATGAAAGACTATCTTATAATACGATCCGAAAACTTGGAAGTTGCTAGAAGAAACGAGAAAGAAAAATTAATCAAAGTAAAAAATCACATGTGACAAAGCCGTGTTCTAAATTTAAACATGTTTACATAAATAATATACTAATGATAGGAGTAATGATAAATAAACAAATTTGAATTCATATTACATCATTCGTCGAGATCCATCTGATTATATGATAGTGGTAGTATCTAGTTTACTGGTGGTAGGGCTTTGTGCAAGCTCGTCTGGGTAGGTACCACCCACTCATCAGATATTCTACCGCAAAACAGCAATACTTGATATTGTTGTGTTCCGGTTTGAAGGGTGAGTGAGCCAGTGTAATTACAGGCACAAGGGACATAAAATCTTAGTTCCCAAGGTTGGTGGCGCATTGGCTATAAGCGATGGTTGACATTTCTTACAATGCCAATGTCTAAGGGCGTTGGTGTCCACTTACCATCAGGTGGCCCATATGCTCGTCCACCTTCCTATTCTATAAAAAAAAAAGTTTGACTGTCAATAAGCAAATGTAAGCAATAACACTTCAATGTTGAATAAAGTTTATGGCACACATTACACAGAATTCCATTCCTTATCAATTTATCCTTAGCCCCAGGAGGAGTATCTAGTTGCCCAGGGCTGCCAATTGTGTGTGAAACGACGTGTGTCCCCTGTACGCAGTCTGTCAAGGGTGAAACGTTCTAAGATGTGCATTAGAAAGTCTAGCCGGGATAACCTTGTATGCAATAAGGATGTCTTTGGTTATTATACTTTTAATTACTTGATTAACGTTATAAGTACATTTCAGGTTAGCTAAAAGCCTTTAAGGGATAAAACATATGAATCTCGCAATATTAAGAGGTCTAACAAAAAATACTCTGAATAGTAATTTTACTTTTTTTATTAAAACAGGCTTCAAACCATTCGCGTCAAAACAAATAATAATAATGACGTCAAACGAAGGGAAAATAACGTGTGAATATAATTCTAATTCAAATAAAAAGATAGCATTGACCGATGTGAATAAATTTATTATCGATATTGTAGACGAACTTATCGATAAAGTCGATAAAATATCAGATAATAAATTAAAATATATCCATAGAGACGATTTTGAAGTTATAGCTTATCCGAATGAAAATTTCAATTTTGAAAGGAAAGTTAACGACTTGGATACCATCGATGAAACTGGTACTGACGTCACAGTTTCCGATTTAGAGGAGGAGGAGATAAAAGTTATTGATAGTGTCGTCGATAGTGATGTGATTGTCGATACGGAAACACTTTTCGATTCTGATGTTGTTATTAATTCGGATATTAGAGAGAGTTCGGAAAACTTTATGGATTCTAGGTAATACTTTATATATAGATTTTGATTCGATACCATTGCATATTTTATAGGGGTTTTTTTTATTAAACTCGTATGAAAAAAATGTGCAAAAATTATGCCTTTATTAAATTATTTAAATTTACTTAAATTTAAATTTGGAATAGTTCTTAATCTTCTCCAACAACATTAGTACTTTGTTCATAAGTTAGCTTATGTCATAATTATTCTGGAGTGACTTTTTTATAGTATTTGTATATCCACAGACGTGTTGTTCGTGTATTCGGTGTATCTTATCTTCCATTCGTTTTAATGTTATTTTAATGTGCCTGTGTATATTTTAGTTTGTATTATATGCGGCAGATTGACATTACATAATATTAATTATAATCTTAACAGCAATGACTATATGAGGGAAGTAAATAAAGATGTGATTGAATCTTCAAGATGTTCTAACGCAAAGATGTCTAGTGGAATAGCAAGAGGTTTTATTTTTATTTTTTTTTATTTTTTTTATCTGTGGTAACATTTTGTTGAATAATAATCGATCACAAAACTATTATATAATAAAAGAAGTGTTCAGATAGCAGTAGTGTAGCAGGCTCGAAAATAACTTATATGTTATTGTTTAAGTTACAAATAATTATATTTTAAATATTATAATATATTTACTTTATATAAGTATTCAATTCTTATTCTAAATAAATAGGTATAATTCTTGTTATTTTTTAGATCCGATTATGACAGTAAAAGTGCCGAGTAACAATCGTATAAGTTTTGAAAGCCTCTTGAAAATTATGAGTAGGCAGAACCCAGTATATAACCCATACCATGGAGATGTACAACTCGATTAATTTTGTACATGGCAACATTTCACAACAGTCCACTTGAAATTTAAATTATCTGTGCGCAGTTCAAAGCGGGAAATTAAATATTAAATTTTATAGTGACGATACAATTACTTTTGTTTTATTTATGCAAAATGGCAGATGATTTTTTTTTTGCTTATAAATATAGGTGGACGGGCAGATAGGCCACCTTATGGTAAGTGGTCACCTTCGTTCATTGACATTGGTGCCGAAAAAAATATTAACCATTCCCTACATCACCAATGCGCTACCAACCTTTGGAGCTAAGATGTTATGTGACTCTTGTGCCTGTAATAACACTGGCGTCTGGCTCACTCACAACTCTAAACGGAACATCACTATATTTAAATATTGCTGTGTGGTGGTAGAATATGTTATGAGTGTGTAGTAAGTACTCAGACGGACTTGCACAAAGCCCTACCGTCGAGTAAAAGGTACCACGTTGTGTTATTTTGTGTATTTTTTTGTTATATCTAAATGTTTGAATGTTTTAAAACTTTTATGTTTGGCTTTGTATATTTGTTTGTCACGTAATGATTTCGTTATGATAAATATTTGTGGTGGTATATTGACATTGTTAAAAATAATAAACCTTCGTTACACCGTCACTGCTTATTTAATTGCCGCAATTGTATCACATTCAACGTTCAAACCGGAACACTAATTGACTTAAGAACTGACAAGTGGTCATACTATTGCATATTCCCACTCATCAGATATTCTACCGCAAAACAGCAGTACTTGGTATTGCTGTGTTCCGGTTTGTAGGGTGAGTGAGCCAGTGTAATTACAGGCAATGGACGTAATATCTCAGTTTACAAGGTTGGTGGCGCATTGGCGATGTAAGCGATGGTTAACATTTCTTACAATGCCAATGTCTATATGCGTTGGTGACTTTCCATCAGGTGGCCCATATGCTCGTCCGCTTACCTATTCTATAAAAAAGCACAAAGTAAGTTAAAACTCAGCTCATGATATGAACAGTCCAACAGAACTCGATGCTCTAGTATTCGGTCACGTGTTCACAATCATCACGACGCGACTGCCGTGTCGCAAGCTCGCGGACACGGTCCGAAAACACGAGACTCTCGTCGCCCTCGCAAAACGCATCGACGAGCAATACTTCAAGCGTCCATAGCGCGAGATTTTCAAGGACATCTCAACTGTCTTTAGAAGTCCTTGAAATTTCTCAACTGTCATTGTGTTTACCTTGAATAGACAATTTCATTCCCAGTTATGGATACCAAATGTTCTAAAGTTGCTTCTAGTTTCTTTTTTTTTTGTTTTTATTATTTAATAAAGGGCTTCGGAAGCAAGTCATACAGCCGCTTTTGACATTACTTTTTAGTACTGTAAAATAATTTGTACAGATCAAATAAAAATAGAAATAAATACTGTCAATATTTATTATTCATGGTCTGTAATTTTGATTTAAATTTTTTGACTATTTGTGTGTTTATTATGTACAAATTTTATTTATATAGGATCTACTTGTGTAGCTTTTGTAAGAGAAGTATTTCTGATCTTTTTTTATTATTTTCGTGTAAAGTAGGTTCGAATTGAACCTTTTAAATCAAGGATTTTGTAAATAAATACTTGTTTTCGCTGATGTATGTAGTTAGTGAATTTTTATTATAATAGCTATTTTTAGAATTATATTAAAATAGTTGTAGTTCTATTACATAAGTATTATAAATAATTAATGTTATGTGATAAGAATAAATGTAATAAATCGGCTTGTCATAATTTTTGAACGATAAATCGGATTTGTCGTTCAAAAATGTATGCACGACAACTACTATTACTGTTTTTTTTTTTTTTTTAAAATTTAATATATATCTAATATGTTATTTTTTAATTAATAAAATATTCTATTTACTAACATAGTAAATATGTGCTGCTCGCAATCGAATCACCCTAATATTGTTGATGTCGTTAGAAACTGTGATTCGATCTAAGAAAGCTATTATACAAATAAATTATTTGAATATTTAACGCATTTATAATACGCATTCGTCTGTCAATTGAGTTAAAGATAATAACAATACACGTATACTATATTTCAAGAGTAATAGGAGTAAAGATAAACAAACTTAAATTGTATATCTTTATATATTTATAATATTTCACTCAACAACTTATATTAATTAAAAGTAATTCCTTCAAAAGTTCCGACATTCAATACGCCATTTTATCACGAATCCATACTGAATATCACAGATTAGATCTCGACTAAGTCATGTAAATTCAAAATCGATTTATTTATTTTATTTATCTTTACTCCACCAGCCGTGGTATCAGCTATAGTTTCTTTTTGTTAGTAATTATAAAATTAATATAATCATCGTTTTGTTTTTTTTTTTTTAGGAAAATTTAAGATATTGAATTTATTACAATTATAATTTAATGCACAAAAATAGTTTTATATTAACATATCGAAATAAATGTACATTATATTACACAAACTACTAAAATTTAAGAATATAATAATATTTTTGTAAAGTAAATAATTAACATTATATATTCATTTGCATAAATTGAATTATATACAGACAAACTATTTGAGTATAAGCAGATATCAGTTGTATAAGCAAATAACAGCACTATAAGCATTTAATATGTATATGTTATTTATATTTCAATCAAATATAACGCCACAGGTAAATATAATGTCAAAACAAAAATGATTTGTGTTTGCTAATTTTTTTTTTTTCAAAATTAAATTCTCTTTTAACCTGATTTTACTCAACTGTATTTTATCAAAAAATATTGGACAATAGATATATTTGTAGTAATATAAATATTTTATCAATAACAAATGTTTTTAATCTATATTAGAATGCTTCTAAAGTTGCCTTTATTTACTTAGTATTAATCATTGTGTCTATATCTCTTATTATGAAGCCGAGATGGCCTAGTGCTAAGAACGCGTGAATCTTAACCGATGATCGTGGGTTCAAACCCGGGCAAGCACCACTGAATTTTCATGTGCTTAATTTGTGTTTATAATTCATCTCGTGCTTAACGGTGAAGGAAAACATCGTGAGGAAACCTGCATGTGTCTAATTTCATTGAAATTCTGCCACATGTGTATTCTACCAACCCGCATTGGAGCAGCGTGGTGGAATAAGCTCCAAACCTCCTCAAAAGGGAGAGGAGGCCTTAGCCCAGCAGTGGGACATTAACAGGCTGTTACTGTTACTCTTATTATTATAAAGTAGACGATAATAAAATATAAACACTTTGCAGTAGACAGTAGATTATAATAATTAGTATCTTACGTAATTAATTAATATTATTTGTGTAAAAATATCTTAATTATCTCATTATAAAATTGATGTAAATGTCAAAGTAACCAATCATTATTTATCTGTAGACGCGTATACTACGACTGGATTGAGCGTTCCCGATACCGATTGTCGTCGGTATTTACTGGTATTCGTTTCAAATCGAAGCTGTTTCTGTCGTCGTTCGTTGGTATGACTTTGGTCACGTGACATCAAATAATTATGTCAAATTTGCTTAAAACTTCACGTAATTCCTATAAATATTGGTGCTTTCTATGAACGAGTTCTTCAAACCACGTGTAACATGTCTACGTCCGTTTTTCTCACATAAATAATGACAAGAAAATTTGAGCGACAAAGCGAACGTACTGCCCTTAGTTGTCTGTGCCTCTGTTGTTTATGGATTTACTGAAGACAGTAATGGTCGCACATACGTTTTAATTATTTTAGTTTACTGTCAATTTTGTAAGACTATTTCTCAATTAATTCTGTCTAGCGATTTAAAATACTTTAGAGGAGAAAATTAAACTAGATAATTACGTTATATGTACTTAATTTTAGCGAAGTAAGAGACTTAATCTCTCAATGTTAAAAATTTGTTGTTCAAAGAAAATTCTAGTAAATTCTAAAAAATCGAAGATGCTTCGATAAATGCACTTTGTTTTACCCCGTTTACCTATTTTTGCATTTTTGATGTCTTCATAAAATAATTATAGTAAATATTATTAGTGATGTTTGTTGCATTAATAAATTGTATTATAAATGTTTATGTTATATTTTTATGCATTTAGAACAAGTGGAGTGTGTAAATGTTTACCCAGTTTGTTTCAAATTAATAAATCATACGCTATTTATTGTGTAGTTTTATTTTAATTTCTACGCATTACAGATGTTTGTGAACAATTACGTTTTATTTTTAGAGACAGCACAACAAATTTGGCCTTCATTTATAGTAAGTTTGGCTGTAATAATTATTCTCAAAAAATGTTTTGGTGAAAAATTTAGTTATTTCAAAAAATATACCCATATAGATAAACAAGACTCAAATCCTTATCTGAATATAAATTTTGAGGCAAGTGGTTAGAAAGGTTTTCGCGATACACACAATAAATTTATATATTATATACGAGAATTTCGTTCATTTATTACTATTATAAAGTTTATGAAGTTTCTATGAACGCGCTTACCTCAGGATCTGCATATCTACTTTGAAAAAGCCTAGTTGCGTTAGTAAAATCATTTATTAATAAATAATTTTCTAATCATTGACTGTTAGTTAATCGCTATTTTGTCAAGTTAAAAATTGTTACCGATTATTATTGTGTAGATGCTTTAGCCAGATTCGTTTGCTTGTCTATAAAAAAAATCATTATTAATTACGATTTAATAAATTATATTTTATCTTCAATATGGATACTGGCTCAGAAAGAGACTCAGATCGATCAGTGTTTATCTTTCTTCTACACCCTTAACGTTTTCACTGCCGTCTATCCGAATCCGTAACCTAACATTTTTCGTCTATGCTTTACTGTTTTTACGCATAAATGCGAAAAGTGTTCATCCTTGGTTAAAAAGGTGCGGGCCAGGTCAAACAAAATTCTAATCACGGTTGCTAACAGATATTATTATTGTTGTATATTTATAAATCGCTGTTGTATATTTATAAATCGCTGTTGTATATTTATAAATCGCTGTTGTATATTTATAAATCGCTGTTGTATATTTATAAATCGCTGTTGTATATTTATAAATCGCTGTTGTATATTTATAAATCGCTGTTGTATATTTATAAATCGCTGTTGTATATTTATAAATCGCTGTTGTATATTTATAAATCGCTGTTGTATATTTATAAATCGCTGTTGTATATTTATAAATCGCTGTTGTATATTTATAAATCGCTGTTGTATATTTATAAATCGCTGTTGTATATTTATAAATCGCTGTTGTATATTTATAAATCGCTGTTGTATATTTATAAATCGCTGTTGTATATTTATAAATCGCTGTTGTATATTTATAAATCGCTGTTGTATATTTATAAATCGCTGTTGTATATTTATAAATCGCTGTTGTATATTTTTAAATCGCTGTTGTATATTTATAAATCGCTGTTGTATATTTATAAATCGCTGTTGTATATTTATAAATCGCTGTTGTATATTTATAAATCGCTGTTGTATATTTATAAATCGCTGTTGTATATTTATAAATCGCTGTTGTATATTTATAAATCGCTGTTGTATATTTATAAAGGTGCAGCTGGACCAGTAAATTGTATAAGTATTTTATTTTTATGAGTTGTTACTCGAATAAATGAATTATTATTTACGACTCAATTCCTAATTATAACTAGATGCGACGATGACGTGTGACAAGCTAATAGGGTTGGTAAACTCAATTTAAATAGAATTTATATATTTCATATAATAAAATAAGTGTATCATATTAGACGCAAATACAGCAAGCAAACAGACAAGAGTGAGCCCACTACGTGGGTCCCTGGCGTTGAATGGGTTAAGGAAATGCGGGAACTTGGGAAAGAGACAGAGCGATTGGGTGGGTCCTGCATAGCAAAATACATAGTCAAACAAATGACAATGAAGTTACTATGTTAACAATAAATATCAAAATAAAATTATAGCAAGTAATTTTGACAATACTCTTGTTGCGTGAAATGTGAACCCAGATTCGGACATAGTGGCATCGTTCGATCGAACGAAAAATTCGATTTTTTTTTTGCCACGTATATCACAAAGCTTCCAAGCAGCCTTTTAGACTGCAGAAATGTTTTTAATCTAAAATAGCCCTGAACTCTATACTATACGTACTTGGATTTTTTAATTATATTTTATTGAGTAGAAAATATTTATAAGGTTAAAATAAAACGAAAACTACTTAATGTCTATATTTATTTGGTTTGCATCACAAGAAACTGCATGGTACCATTCAGTCAATCGTACATAACCTATACCACCCATAACGAGACTTGAAACTTACTGCTAGGAATTTAAAAGAATTATCTATAAGGTGGCCACAAAACCACGATTAAAATATAATAAATAAATTACAATTTTTACATTATCTTTTACAATTTTTTTTGTTTAATTTCTCACACACAACACAATAAATACTGTACAACTTTTTACGTGCACTTAATTAAGATTTATTTTTGTGTGCGTTAATCCAAAGTACTTCCATTTTGAAATGAATGACATTTAATCTTAAAATGGCGTCTATCGGTGACGTGACGGATGGTTCTAGAACCTTAGAGGCTTGATACGTTTAGATTCGTCTAGTCTGGTGAAGGATCATCTGGCGAACGCTGAATGTGGAAAGGCCGAGACCGATGGCTGCTAAGGCTAGGGCAGATCTGGTCATCATTTTATCACGATTCGCAGGCTGTGAACAAAAGAAAATAATTTTACTTTCATAAAAGAACGCCTTTTTAAACAAATTTCAATCACTGACGAATCTTAAACTACTAATAATAAACAGTAACTGTTAATGTCCCACTGCTGGGCTAAGGCCTTCTCTCCCTTTTGAGAAGGTTTGGAGCTTATTCCACCACGCTGCTCCAATGCGGGTTGGTAGAATACACATGTGGCATAGTTTTAATGAAATTAGACACGTGCAGGTTTCCTCACGATGCTTTCATTCACCGTCGAGTATGAAGATGAATTATAAACACAAATTAAGTACATGAAAATTCAGTGGTGCTTGCCCGGGTTTGAAACCACGATCATCGGTTAAGATTCACGCAGAACGCGTGCCACACCACCACATTTCGACTCTACTACTAATTATAAAGAATGTATTATATTCGACACACTTGTGGCGTGCGCAAATCAAGGTGCACTCTCTATTTCGTCATTGCCGTAGTTCGATGAGACGACAATCTCGGTCTAACTGAGAATATATTCGCAGAAAAAAAACCCGAAAAAATATATTCAGTGACCTTTTATCAGTTTTTGAAATAAAATCTGAAAAAATATTTATATAAAAAATATAAAAATCAGATTTATTTATGTAATATAAGTAACCATTATAAACAAATAAAACATTTCCTTCTAAGGTATGGTTGGCCTCGTTTATTCATTTTTGAGTTAATTTAATGATTTTACCAGCGAAATGTATTTTTAATACATTAAATACACTAGCCTCCAAAAAAATCGACCCACCTACATTTTTTGTAAAAAAGCTATCGTATGGTTTTAAACTACCACATATTTATATTTTTAAGATTGATAATGAAAAAATGCAATTGTAGGATTGTACAAAAACAGAAATAGTGCGCAAAACATAGGTTTTTAGGTAAATATGTGACAAAACACGAAAACACAAAATTTTACGCAATTTTATTTTTTTGTGTACAAAACGATTATGCCGTTTGTTTTTAAATTTGAGTGCCTAAATCTTACTTTAATAGGGAGTGTTTCCTCCTCTTGACCTAATCACTGCCTGCATACGCCTATTAAGTGACCTGATTAGCTTTTTAATGTCGTCGATAGTGATGTGATTGTCGATACGGAAACACTTTTCGATTCTGATGTTGTTATTAATTCGGATATTAGAGAGAGTTCGGAAAACTTTATGGATTCTAGGTAATACTTTATATATAGATTTTGATTCGATACCATTGCATATTTTATAGGGGTTTTTTTTATTAAACTCGTATGAAAAAAATGTGCAAAAATTATGCCTTTATTAAATTATTTAAATTTACTTAAATTTAAATTTGGAATAGTTCTTAATCTTCTCCAACAACATTAGTACTTTGTTTCTAAGTTAGCTTATGTCATAATTATTCTGGAGTGACTTTTTTATAGTATTTGTATATCCACAGACGTGTTGTTCGTGTATTCAGTGAATCTTATCTTCCATTCGTTTTAATGTTATTTTAATGTGCCTGTGTATATTTTAGTTTGTATTATATGCGGCAGATTGACATTACATAATATTAATTATAATCTTAACAGCAATGACTATATGAGGGAAGTACATAAAGATGTGATTGAATCTTCAAGATGTTCTAACGCAAAGATGTCTAGTGGAATAGCAAGAGGTTTTATTTTTATTTTTTTTTATTTTTTTATCTGTGGTAACATTTTGTTGAATAATAATCGATCACAAAACTATTATATAATAAAAGAAGTGTTCAGATAGCAGTAGTGTAGCAGGCTCGAAAATAACTTATATGTTATTGTTTAAGTTACAAATAATTATATTTTAAATATTATAATATATTTACTTTATATAAATATTCAATTCTTATTCTAAATAAATAGGTATAATTCTTGTTATTTTTTAGATCCGATTATGACAGTAAAAGTGCCGAGTAACAATCGTATAAGTTTTGAAAGCCTCTTGAAAATTATGAGTAGGCAGAACCCAGTATATAACCCATACCATGGAGATGTACAACTCGATTAATTTTGTACATGGCAACATTTCACAACAGTCCACTTGAAATTTAAATTATCTGTGCGCAGTTCAAAGCGGGAAATTAAATTTTAAATTTTATAGTGACGATACAAATTAATTTTGTTTTATTTATGCAAAATGGCAGATGATTTTTTTTTGCTTATAAATATAGGTGGACGGGCAGATAGGCCACCTTATGGTAAGTGGTCACCTTCGTTCATTGACATTGGTGCCGAAAAAAATATTAACCATTCCCTACATCACCAATGCGCTACCAACCTTTGGAGTTAAGATGTTATGTGACCCTTGTGCCTGTAATAACACTGGCGTCTGGCTCACTCACAACTCTAAACGGAACATCACTATATTTAAATATTGCTGTGTGGTGGTAGAATATGTTATGAGTGTGTAGTAAGTACTCAGACGGACTTGCACAAAGCCCTACCGTCGAGTAAAAGGTACCACGTTGTGTTATTTTGTGTATTTTTTTGTTATATCTAAATGTTTGAATGTTTTTAAACTTTTATGTTTGGCTTTGTATATTTGTTTGTCACGTAATGATTTCGTTATGATAAATATTTGTGGTGGTATATTGACATTGTTAAAAATAATAAACCTTCGTTACACCGTCACTGCTTATTTAATTGCCGCAATTGTATCACATTCAACGTTCAAACCGGAACACTAATTGACTTAAGAACTGACAAGTGGTCATACTATTGCATATTCCCACTCATCAGATATTCTACCGCAAAACAGCAGTACTTGGTATTGCTGTGTTCCGGTTTGTAGGGTGAGTGAGCCAGTGTAATTACAGGCAATGGACGTAATATCTCAGTTTACAAGGTTGGTGGCGCATTGGCGATGTAAGCGATGGTTAACATTTCTTACAATGCCAATGTCTATATGCGTTGGTGACTTTCCATCAGGTGGCCCATATGCTCGTCCGCTTACCTATTCTATAAAAAAGCACAAAGTAAGTTAAAACTTAGCTCATGATATGAACAGTCCAACAGAACTCGATGCTCTAGTATTCGGTCACGTGTTCACAATCATCACGACGCGACTGCCGTGTCGCAAG
This sequence comes from Nymphalis io, assembly GCF_905147045.1. Classification (NCBI taxonomy): domain Eukaryota; kingdom Metazoa; phylum Arthropoda; class Insecta; order Lepidoptera; family Nymphalidae; genus Nymphalis; species Nymphalis io. The sequence continues at coordinate 4,199,673 of NC_065915.1, read as the reverse complement.
CTCGCGGACACGGTCCGAAAACACGAGACTCTCGTCGCCCTCGCAAAACGCATCGACGAGCAATACTTCAAGCGTCCATAGCGCGAGATTTTCAAGGACATCTCAACTGTCTTTAGAAGTCCTTGAAATTTCTCAACTGTCATTGTGTTTACCTTGAATAGACAATTTCATTCCCAGTTATGGATACCAAATGTTCTAAAGTTGCTTCTAGTTTTTTTTTTTTTTTTGTTTTTATTATTTAATAAAGGGCTTCGGAAGCAAGTCATACAGCCGCTTTTGACATTACTTTTTAGTACTGTAAAATAATTTGTACAGATCAAATAAAATAGAAATAAATACTGTCAATATTTATTATTCATGGTCTGTAATTTTGATTTAATTTTTTTGACTATTTGTGTGTTTATTATGTACAAATTTTATTTATATAGGATCTACTTGTGTAGCTTTTGTAAGAGAAGTATTTCTGATCTTTTTTTATTATTTTCGTGTAAAGTAGGTTCGAATTGAACCTTTTAAATCAAGGATTTTGTAAATAAATACTTGTTTTCGCTGATGTATGTAGTTAGTGAATTTTTATTATAATAGCTATTTTTAGAATTATATTAAAATAGTTGTAGTTCTATTACATAAGTATTATAAATAATTAATGTTATGTGATAAGAATAAATGTAATAAATCGGCTTGTCATAATTTTTGAACGATAAATCGGATTTGTCGTTCAAAAATGTATGCACGACAACTACTATTACTGTTTTTTTTTTTTAAATTTAATATATATCTAATATGTTATTTTTTAATTAATAAAATATTCTATTTACTAACATAGTAAATATGTGCTGCTCGCAATCGAATCACCCTAATATTGTTGATGTCGTTAGCAACTGTGATTCGATCTAAGAAAGCTATTATACAAATAAATTATTTGAATATTTAACGCATTTATAATACGCATTCGTCTGTCAATTGAGATAAAGATAATAACAATACACGTATACTATATTTCAAGAGTAATAGGAGTAAAGATAAACAAACTTAAATTGTATATCTTTATATATTTATAATATTTCACTCAACAACTTATATTAATTAAAAGTAATTCCTTCAAAAGTTCCGACATTCAATACGCCATTTTATCACGAATCCATACTGAATATCACAGATTAGATCTCGACTAAGTCATGTAAATTCAAAATCGATTTATTTATTTTATTTATCTTTACTCCACCAGCCGTGGTATCAGCTATAGTTTCTTTTTGTTAGTAATTATAAAATTAATATAATCATCGTTTTGTTTTTTTTTTTTTAGGAAAATTTAAGATATTGAATTTATTACAATTATAATTTAATGCACAAAAATAGTTTTATATTAACATATCGAAATAAATGTACATTATATTACACAAACTACTAAAATTTAAGAATATAATAATATTTTTGTAAAGTAAATAATTAACATTATATATTCATTTGCATAAATTGAATTATATACAGACAAACTATTTGAGTATAAGCAGATATCAGTTGTATAAGCAAATAACAGCACTATAAGCATTTAATATGTATATGTTATTTATATTTCAATCAAATATAACGCCACAGGTAAATACAATGTCAAAACAAAAATGATTTGTGTTTGCTAATTTTTTTTTTTCAAAATTAAATTCTCTTTTAACCTGATTTTACTCAACTGTATTTTATCAAAAAATATTGGACAATAGATATATTTGTAGTAATATAAATATTTTATCAATAACAAATGTTTTTAATCTATATTAGAATGCTTCTAAAGTTGCCTTTATTTACTTAGTATTAATCATTGTGTCTATATCTCTTATTATGAAGCCGAGATGGCCTAGTGCTAAGAACGCGTGAATCTTAACCGATGATCGTGGGTTCAAACCCGGGCAAGCACCACTGAATTTTCATGTGCTTAATTTGTGTTTATAATTCATCTCGTGCTTAACGGTGAAGGAAAACATCGTGAGGAAACCTGCATGTGTCTAATTTCATTGAAATTCTGCCACATGTGTATTCTACCAACCCGCATTGGAGCAGCGTGGTGGAATAAGCTCCAAACCTCCTCAAAAGGGAGAGGAGGCCTTAGCCCAGCAGTGGGACATTAACAGGCTGTTACTGTTACTCTTATTATTATAAAGTAGACGATAATAAAATATAAACACTTTGCAGTAGACAGTAGATTATAATAATTAGTATCTTACGTAATTAATTAATATTATTTGTGTAAAAATATCTTAATTATCTCATTATAAAATTGATGTAAATGTCAAAGTAACCAATCATTATTTATCTGTAGACGCGTATACTACGACTGGATTGAGCGTTCCCGATACCGATTGTCGTCGGTATTTACTGGTATTCGTTTCAAATCGAAGCTGTTTCTGTCGTCGTTCGTTGGTATGACTTTGGTCACGTGACATCAAATAATTATGTCAAATTTGCTTAAAACTTCACGTAATTCCTATAAATATTGGTGCTTTCTATGAACGAGTTCTTCAAACCACGTGTAACATGTCTACGTCCGTTTTTCTCACATAAATAATGACAAGAAAATTTGAGCGACAAAGCGAACGTACTGCCCTTAGTTGTCTGTGCCTCTGTTGTTTATGGATTTACTGAAGACAGTAATGGTCGCACATACGTTTTAATTATTTTAGTTTACTGTCAATTTTGTAAGACTATTTCTCAATTAATTCTGTCTAGCGATTTAAAATACTTTAGAGGAGAAAATTAAACTAGATAATTACGTTATATGTACTTAATTTTAGCGAAGTAAGAGACTTAATCTCTCAATGTTAAAAATTTGTTGTTCAAAGAAAATTCTAGTAAATTCTAAAAAATCGAAGATGCTTCGATAAATGCACTTTGTTTTACCCCGTTTACCTATTTTTGCATTTTTGATGTCTTCATAAAATAATTATAGTAAATATTATTAGTGATGTTTGTTGCATTAATAAATTGTATTATAAATGTTTATGTTATATTTTTATGCATTTAGAACAAGTGGAGTGTGTAAATGTTTACCCAGTTTATTTCAAATTAATAAATCATACGCTATTTATTGTGTAGTTTTATTTTAATTTCTACGCATTACAGATGTTTGTGAACAATTACGTTTTATTTTTAGAGACAGCACAACAAATTTGGCCTTCATTTATAGTAAGTTTGGCTGTAATAATTATTCTCAAAAAATGTTTTGGTGAAAAATTTAGTTATTTCAAAAAATATACCCATATAGATAAACAAGACTCAAATCCTTATCTGAATATAAATTTTGAGGCAAGTGGTTAGAAAGGTTTTCGCGATACACACAATAAATTTATATATTATATACGAGAATTTCGTTCATTTATTACTATTATAAAGTTTATGAAGTTTCTATGAACGCGCTTACCTCAGGATCGGCATATCTACTTTGAAAAAGCCTAGTAGCGTTAGTAAAATCATTTATTAATAAATAATTTTCTAATCATTGACTGTTAGTTAATCGCTATTTTGTCAAGTTAAAAATTGTTACTGATTATTATTGTGTAGATGCTTTAGCCAGATTCGTTTGCTTGTCTATAAAAAAAATCATTATTAATTACGATTTAATAAATTGTATTTTATCTTCAATATGGATACTGGCTCAGAAAGAGACTCAGATCGATCAGTGTTTATCTTTCTTCTACACCCTTAACGTTTTCACTGCCGTCTATCCGAATCCGTAACCTAACATTTTTCGTCTATGCTTTACTGTTTTTACGCATAAATGCGAAAAGTGTTCATCCTTGGTTAAAAAGGTGCGGGCCAGGTCAAACAAAATTCTAATCACGGTTGCTAACAGATATTATTATTGTTGTATATTTATAAATCGCTGTTGTATATTTATAAATCGCTGTTGTATATTTATAAATCGCTGTTGTATATTTATAAATCGCTGTTGTATATTTATAAATCGCTGTTGTATATTTATAAATCGCTGTTGTATATTTTTAAATCGCTGTTGTATATTTATAAATCGCTGTTGTATATTTATAAATCGCTGTTGTATATTTATAAATCGCTGTTGTATATTTATAAATCGCTGTTGTATATTTATAAATCGCTGTTGTATATTTATAAATCGCTGTTGTATATTTATAAATCGCTGTTGTATATTTATAAAGGTGCAGCTGGACCAGTAAATTGTATAAGTATTTTATTTTTATGAGTTGTTACTCGAATAAATGAATTATTATTTACGACTCAATTCCTAATTATAACTAGATGCGACGATGACGTGTGACAAGCTAATAGGGTTGGTAAACTCAATTTAAATAGAATTTATATATTTCATATAATAAAATAAGTGTATCATATTAGACGCAAATACAGCAAGCAAACAGACAAGAGTGAGCCCACTACGTGGGTCCCTGGCGTTGAATGGGTTAAGGAAATGCGGGAACTTGGGAAAGAGACAGAGCGATTGGGTGGGTCCTGCATAGCAAAATACATAGTCAAACAAATGACAATGAAGTTACTATGTTAACAATAAATATCAAAATAAAATTATAGCAAGTAATTTTGACAATACTCTTGTTGCGTGAAATGTGAACCCAGATTCGGACATAGTGGCATCGTTCGATCGAACGAAAAATTCGATTTTTTTTTTGCCACGTATATCACAAAGCTTCCAAGCAGCCTTTTAGACTGCAGAAATGTTTTTAATCTAAAATAGCCCTGAACTCTATACTATACGTACTTGGATTTTTTAATTATATTTTATTGAGTAGAAAATATTTATAAGGTTAAAATAAAACGAAAACTACTTAGTGTCTATATTTATTTGGTTTGCATCACAAGAAACTGCATGGTACCATTCAGTCAATCGTACATAACCTATACCACCCATAACGAGACTTGAAACTTACTGCTAGGAATTTAAAAGAATTATCTATAAGGTGGCCACAAAACCACGATTAAAATATAATAAATAAATTACAATTTTTACATTATCTTTTACAATTTTTTTTGTTTAATTTCTCACACACAACACAATAAATACTGTACAACTTTTTACGTGCACTTAATTAAGATTTATTTTTGTGTGCGTTAATCCAAAGTACTTCCATTTTGAAATGACATTTAATCTTAAAATGGCGTCTATCGGTGACGTGACGGATGGTTCTAGAACCTTAGAGGCTTGATACGTTTAGATTCGTCTAGTCTGGTGAAGGATCATCTGGCGAACGCTGAATGTGGAAAGGCCGAGACCGATGGCTGCTAAGGCTAGGGCAGATCTGGTCATCATTTTATCACGATTCGCAGGCTGTGAACAAAAGAAAATAATTTTACTTTCATAAAAGAATGCCTTTTTAAACAAATTTCAATCACTGACAAATCTTAAACTACTAATAATAAACAGTAACTGTTAATGTCCCACTGCTGGGCTAAGGCCTTCTCTCCCTTTTGAGAAGGTTTGGAGCTTATTCCACCACGCTGCTCCAATGCGGGTTGGTAGAATACACATGTGGCATAGTTTCAATGAAATTAGACACGTGCAGGTTTCCTCACGATGCTTTCATTCACCGTCGAGTATGAAGATGAATTATAAACACAAATTAAGTACATGAAAATTCAGTGGTGCTTGCCCGGGTTTGAAACCACGATCATCGGTTAAAATTCATGCGTTCTAAAGAATATATTATATTCGACACACTTGTGGTGTGCGCAAATCAAGGTGCACTCTCTATTTCGTCATTGTGGTAGTTGTATTGTGTAGTTCGATGAGACGAGAATCTGTATCTGAGAATATATTCGCAGAAAAAAACCCGAAAAAATATATTCAGTGACCTTTTATCAGTTTTTGAAATAAAATCTGAAAAAATATTTATATAAAAAATATAAAAATCAGATTTATTTATGTAATATAAGTAACCATTATAAACAAATAAAACATTTCCTTCTAAGGTATTGTTGGCCTCGTTTATTCATTTTAGAGTTAATTTAATGATTTTACCAGCGAAATGTTTTTTTTATACATTAAATAGTTTAGTTTAACGTGTAAACACTAGCTATTTTGTTTTTCTTTTTAAAAAAACTCAAGAGATATGATTCTCAATATAGAGAATCGTATTATTAGTATGACGATTTATAAGAAACAAAGTTATGTATAAATAAATGCGTAATACGGAGATATATTTTAAAAATTTTGTGCAAACAAATTTGTGTAGGAAGCACGTGTTCTCAGTCATGTGAAATATTTTGTTGTCGTTCGCAAAAATCTATTTATACATTCTGTACCAAGTTCGAAACGCCGCTCTTGGCGTCAATTCAAATAAATTACACAATAAACAGGTTACAAGATTGACAGATTATATATTATGTTAAATACAAAATTGATAAATAAAAAATAAAAAAAAATTTGTACCGAGACGTCGTTACTTAAAAAAAAATAGAATATTTAAAAAAAAAAACAATTATAAAAGTTGCCAAATCGATTATTAATAAGAACTGTTAATCGGTAAAATAAATAGAGTAAATATGCAATTAAAAAACTTAATTGTTATATTTATATGTTAATCGATTACGAAAAACGATGAATTTTTTAGCAAACTAATCCTGTTAGTAACAGAACTCGTTAAAAATAGAAGCGTTTTTAAATATTATTTTCAGTGGGCATTATGTAAGCGTACTACATAATATTTGGCATATGGTTACAGTTGCTACATAAGAATATATTGCGTTAAGGGTAAAATATAATGGTTTTTTTCACATGCATTGCATTTCACTTGCATTTTATTATACAACAAAACTATTCTTTAAAAAAAAAGTGAAGTCGGCAAACCATTTTAAATGGCACAAGGAGATATGATAAGACAACACAAAGTATATTCGACCTATTTTATTAACTATCTTTTTTTAAACGATTTTATACACAGCACCTTGAAGGACACATTCTTTTTATTGTTGCATTAAATAAAAACCTAGATGGTTTTATATGAACGTATACAAAACTCTTCTAGTTTAAATCCGGGTATTCCCCATTGAATAATCCATTCATCATGTTTGGTGGTAAATTAAATTATCGTATTGAATCATATTCAACACGTAATCGTAAGTAATACAATATTAACTATAGTGAACTAATTAGGGGACTCGTAAATATCCAAACACTGGGTAAAAATGATCTCCTTTAAAAGAATAAAGTTCATTTCTAGGTATTACTCCATTGCAAGTTGGGTTTATATTCGTGGATATTCCGACACGTGCTTCCTTCCGACCGCCGAGCACAAGATAAGAACAAATTAGACAAGATAAAACTCGAGTAAATTACACACACACACACGCAAAGCATTTGTTTAACGCATAAAAATGACTCATTAACAATAATTTCCCATTATGCGTCTATTTATTAACTCTAACATACATATATAACTTGCAACCTATGTAGCAATAATTTATATATAACAGCCAATAATAGAAGCCAATATATGATGACAATGAGTCAAATCAATTGAAAAATGACGGAATTGTTGAATGAAATATGAGCTTTGATACAGTGCACTTCGTACCGTGCAATAACGTGATGAACTAACAATGTTTACGTTAGCGATTATTGCCCTTGTTACAGAATTTCAAAGTTCATTTTTGTCTGTACTTGTTTTAAAATAAATAGAATCTGATTAATCAAGGCATAATCGAGGACTTTCTTTAATATATCATTTTAAAAATGTTTTATCATGTATTTAATGTAATTAACTCGAGTATAAATTCGATACTGATCAAAAATTTACGAGAAATATTAAAATAATTTACTTTGCGATTATAATTTTATAATTGTCTTGGGTACAATGCCACAGGACAATCTTTTGGACGGCGTGTTTTTGCTATAAATTTCTAATGTGTATTTTGTTTATTTATTTTTTTATTTTACTGGTTTATTTATATCTATTTTTTTTCCCCGAAAGTATTGTTCAATGGATAGATCAAGTTGATTTTTGAGACAGGGTTTGGGCTTACATCGTCTTATGTTAAATATGCATGAATGTCATCTCGTGGTCTAACTAGGCATTCTATTGGTCTAGTGAAATCTAGACAACTCTAGTTAGAAAACTGCGCAGGGCAGTTGTCTAACCTCTCTGTTTCATTGGCGAACTCTGCAGGGTTATAATTACATAATAAGTAATTCTCTAAAAAGGAAGAGGAAACTTGCTTAATATTTCGTAATCTGAAAATATATTTTTTTATTTCTTTTACGTTAGCAACAGGCGTTGCGTCAAAATATTCAAAATTATGATAAAACATTTCTTACGAGATAAGATTCGCCGTTATTTGACCGATTGTGAATTAGGGTTGTCTCATTCTAAGTCTTAAAACTATATAATACATCGTTTTAATTTGAATAAAATTAGTCGTTTATACAAAATCTTTAAAGTTAACTAGTTGAAGTATATTATGGTATACCCAAAAAAGTAGAACGTCTAAAAATTTCGAATTGTTTAAAAATAAAAAAGTTATTTATCGAATGTAGCAACCCTGACGTGTTATTAATCATAAGCTATTTTATCTAGTCTCGGTAATGAAGAATGCAGGCGCCGATAGTCATATGGTTTCTAAATAGTATATTTGATAATATACAAATATATTGTGCAAATTGAATAAATCACGTGTAGTTCTTTTCTTATAGTGCTTTACAACACCCCTCCTTTTATAATCAAACTAAAGAAAAATCACGTATTCATATATTAAAAAATACAAAGTATGCACATATAACAAACAAACTTACTCACTTAACAAACTTACACTCTCATTTATAGTATTAGTAAATTTCTACATTGTAGCACGACAGTTTTAGAGCAGGAAAGCAACCTCACCAGAGGACAGGAGAAAATGTAATTCCTTCCGATAATACACCGACAATAGTATCTACCTAATAGGTAATTTCTTTTCGCCTTTTTTTATGCTGGAAAAATGCATTACGCGTTTCTCCCACGGGAACGTTGTGGTATGTGGAGCTTGCCAGTGTCCAAGGCGCCGAGTGCGCCCCGAACATCGGAATACCCACTAAAAAACCAGCGGTACCCTTTCCGTCTAAACGAGGAGCGCCATGGGATTGCTTGCGCATGCTACCGTGTAAATCTTTTTGTGCCTGTATCAACACTGGCTTCCTCGCGTTTTAAACTGGAACAACTCAATATAATACCTTCGGTAAAAATTAATAATATGAGCTTGACTCAGGTTTTCCAATTTAAATACCTTGGACATATACCAGTCTCAAGGATGATAATGATATTGAAAGGGAGAGGAGAGCATTGTCAATAAAAGATAACATGATTGTCAGAAGATTTGCGCGTGCGTCTAAAAAAAACATTATTCCGCGCTTTCTCTTTTTATACATGTAGTTTGTGGGCTAAGTATACATTAAAATCATACAATGCCCTTCGTGTCCAGCACAATAACGCCTTTAGATTGCTGATGGGGTTGCCTCGCTTCTGTAGTGATTCAGGGATGTTTGCTGAAGCGAATACTGTTTTTACGCATTAATGCGAAAAAAGTGTGCATCCTTGGTTCACAGGGTGCGGGCCAGCTCAAACAAAATTCTAATCATGATTGCTAACAGACTAGACTGTATATTTATAAACCGCTGTTGTAAATTTTCAGCTGGACCAGTAAATTGTATAAGTAGTAGATAGTAGTGTTTATTTTTATTTTATTTTTTGTAATTTTGTATATGTGGTTTGTTACTTGAATAAATAAATTATTATTAATAATAATCTGTATTGATGTTTGACGATATAATAAATTGACTATACAGCTATTCAAATAATTCTATCGCCAAACGGCGATACATAGTATTATTGTGTTCCGGTTTGAAGGGTGAGTGACCCGGTGTAACTACAGTGCGCAGGGACGACATCATAGTTCCAAGTCGCGCAATAGTGATGTAAGGAATGGTTATCACCAATGGCGCCTTTCTATTTTATATTACAAAAAATCGAGTTAATTACGTTTCGAGTTCTAAGTTGGCCAAATATTTATAAATAAATACGTATTATCTCGATTCAAAAACAACGATAAATACTAGACAATAGCATTTTAGATATTAAGGTTGTCGTATTATGGAATGTTATTTACGAAATTTAAATGATTGTTTTCATAAAATCTCTTGTTATCAGCGGGTTATACGAATTATAGATACTAAAGATTGGTGCATAAGGTGCAATGACCAAAATCAGTGTATAAATTGTCTTTTCAAACATATCCAAATAGAATATGAAACGATTGTTTGATGTGCATGCTTTTAATGATTCTATTTTTGCATGCTTTCTCCCTTTTCATTTAAAAAAGACAGATAAACAAATAGTACACCTTACTGTTCACATCTGTCAATAAATATTGAGGCTCTAAGAAAGGTCAACCACTCATAGCATCAATGCGTCGCCATCATAAGATTTCTTTGTCCAAAAAGTTTGCCGTAAAATGGGAGTCGAGAGGTTACCTGTACTACTCGATGATGCAATACAAAATAAATTTATAGGTTTTAGTATATTGGTTCATTATCCTTCGTTGTATTAATGGAACGGAAGAGACTTAGTAGAAGTATAGACGGAAGCTTAAATTGGCTTTCTGCTCATGGATCAGAAAGCTACGAATAATGGATAGATAGATGGGAAGCAAAATTTATAAAGATGACATAAATTAGTATTTCAACAAAGGAAATACAATTCAATAATTAGACAATTTTAAATCTCCTAAACGTAAATAATATGAATCGTTTTATGAATATAGAAACGGGCTTTTGTGCATCCATGATTATCTTCCCTACTTAGCAAGGAAAAATGATGCAGCTAGTATTAAGAAGAGAGATTTGTGCCTAATATCACATGTCGTAGAAAAACAATTGACTTTCAACTTTTCTGCCTTTTCCAACAAGGTAGAGTCAATTGAAGACGACCAACGCTCAATCAGCCGATTGAGTGAAGATCTTCAAAGAAAATTTCATTAACGAAGATACTCGTACGAAGAACTACCAGGTCGCGAAAATGATTGGAACAATATCTCCGACCAATTCGAATATAATCCTTGAGCATCTTCGCGAGGATTTTCACGCCATTTGAGAAACAAGACAGTTTCAAAACCTCGTACGCATCCGAATTGTTTATGCAAATTTTTTGGCTAGTATTGCGAAAACAATTATGAAGACAAATTTGATTTGACAACAAAAGGAGGTTATATGGTTACAAAAAAAGATGCTACATTACAGACCAAGGGGTCAGAATACAATCTACGACAAGTCAGCTCGACGATTGAGTAATTAAAACTAATATAATATTAATAATATTAAATGTGTTTATCGTAATTGCATGACATTACAATCCTATATTAAGTTAGTGGCGACAAATATAGCTATGTCTATTTATAAAACGGTTTAAACGCAAAATGTCGCCAGAACTTGGCTAGACGCCATTTTTACACGCGAAGGTCGAATACTTTCTGTAAACAAAATTAGCACAATAACAGCGGTTCATTCACTGTCTTCAATTGTTATATTTTTAACGTTTTTTTTTTAAATAATTCTTAAAGCTTTTATTTGTTATACATGTCAATGATAAATTTGATACCCGCAGTAGACAGTTTTGAAAGTAAATTCACATTTGAAGCTTAAGTTTTTCATCGTCTGTCTATTGTTATATGTTTCGAGTAAAACTTAACAATAAACGGGTATATGACTACTTGTGTTGTTACGTAATCATTACTATTATAAGTGCAAAAGTTAGATTGTTTATTTTTACGCTTTCACTAATCAACTAATGATGATAAACTTTGTCAGCGATACAAAAAAGGGCATAGAGTACTAACAGCTCCCCTCCCATCAAACGCAGGCGAAGCCGCAGGCGAAGCCGCAGGCGAAAAGTAGTAGCAGAATAAAAGTAACAATTTTTATTACAATTTATTTGATTACTGGTAGTAAAAACAATGTATTAGTCATCACTGACAACTTTTTATATAATTTTATTTAAAAAAATGTACGTTGGATCTGTTTGAGTTTAATCTAATTCGATAGTGTTTAACCGATCACGAAATATTTTCAAATCATCCACAGTTTTTTTTATTTCACATACAATTTCAACTACACTATACTATAAAATTAAACATAGTCTTATCAAGAAATCAGAGTTCACGCGTGTTATCATTAAACGCCATTAGCTCGTCAGTGATTTACGTAAATCGAATTAACCCCATTTAAATAGTTTCGATAAAATCATTTTCACTGAGCATGTCTCTGCACCTTTCTTAAACCTTATATATTTAGCAGGAGATATTTGTAAATGGATTATTTAATGAATAATGACCATTATCCATTCCTGGCATTGTTATAAAATAATTGGCACCGAGACATATCTCTCGTGACTGTCATTACCCTGGCTCACTCACCGTTCACACGGAAAATAAATCACTGTTTATTGACAATATTTAAACCTAGACACAAAATTTGTATTATACACATCACGAGAAAACCTACTCACCTACACTAATTACAGGCACTACACTAATTACAGGCACAAGGGACATAAAATCTTAGTTCCCAAGGTTGGTGGCGCATTGGATATGTAAGCGATGGTTGACATTTCTTACAATGCCAATGTCTAAGAGCGTTGGTGACCACTTACCATCAGGTGGCCCATATGCTCGTCCGCCTTCCTATTCTATAAAAAAAAAAAAAAACCAACCCTTTGTGTTTGCAGCATAAATAGCGGAATACGTTACAAATCTTAGCCCAGCAGTGGGACATTTTAAACTTACATTATGTTATGTAGAAAACATTATGATCAACGATTACTATTATATTTACTTCATTTATTACTAGAATGAATGGAACTATAATTATATGCTATCTATGATTTAAGAGAACGTTCAATTGTTATGCAAAAAAGAGACAAATATTAGAAGTTTCTATGTTTTAATGAATCTAAAGTAACGATTTTGAAACTGTACTGTTCGAAAATGAATTACCGTCGGCTGGACGAAATGTGAAAGATAAAAACGCGAACGATTACAAAAGAAAACTGTTACGAGATATGAAGTTATCATAGAAAATGATCGAGGATTATGTTTTGACAGTTTAAGATAACGAAAAGGGCTATAAATATCGTTTCAATGTACATAAGTTTATTATGTTTATAAACTTTTTATTATTTATTTTTTATAGAATAGAAAGGTGGACGAGCATATGGGCCACCTGATGGTAAGTGGTCACCAAACGCCCTTAGACATTGGCATTGTAAGAAATGTCAACCATCGCTTATAGCCAATGCGCCACCAACCTTGGGAACTAAGATTTTATGTCCCTTGTGCCTGTAATTACACTGGCTCACTCACCTTTCAAACCGGAACACAACAATATCAAGTATTGCTGTTTTGCGATAGAATATCTGATGAGTGGGTGGTACCTACCCAGACGAGCTTGCACAAAGCCCTACCACCAATAAAATAAATAAAATATGTAGATACATTGTTATACTATCCTATCGATTATTTATCATTCGCTACGTAAATAATATTAAAATAGGTTGGCTGGAACATGTGAATTTTACACCGAAGCGGATTCGAATGAGTGCGAGCAGCATTGAATTTTTATGTGCTTAGCTTGTGTTTGTTATTCATCTCGTGCTCTGCGGAATGGAAAACATCGTGAGGAAACCTGTGTCATTCCATGTATCTAGCAAACCCGTATTGGTGCATCGTGGTGGAATTCAAGCTTTCTCCCCACGAGAAAAAAGAAAGCCTTTGTGTGACACAAATATTAGATATATTTATTTGAGATACTTTTTATAGAATAGGTAATTGTTTTTCTTTATAGAATAGGTAGGTGGCATATGAGCCACTTGCTGGTATGTAGTCACCAACACCCGTAGACGTTGGCATTGTAAGAAATATTAACCATCGCTTACATCGCTAATGAAACTAAGATAATATGTCCCTGTGCCTGTATTACACTGGCTCACAACACAATAATACCGAGTACTGCTGTTTTGCGGTAGAATATCTGATGAGTGGGTGGTACCTACCCAGACGAACTTGCCCTACCAACAGTATATTTAATTTTATTAAGAAGAATATGTAAACATTAATTATGCTCTAAAAAAGAAAAAAAAGAAATCATAAATGTCATATGTATCTATACAACCCGATATTTAAATACATTTTATATAATATGTATGTACATATGTGTGTTCTTGACATAAAGGAAGCGAAGTCTTTAAACAAATCACGCATTTGCTTGTCGATCAAACTTCCGACCGTAATCTGAAACTCAAATCAATCCGACTTGGTCACTTATATTACAAAGATACATTTTTAAATAGATATTGCATAGCAATATAAAAACTTTATATATTTATAGAAGTTCATTCACATTTCATAGGGGAAATACCTAGTAATCGAAGCGTTACGAATTTAATCAGCTGTTTTTAAACTGCTATGACTAAAAATTATATGAATATTATCGTTTTATTTAACGTCGGAACTAAATTTAAATTTTGTTTAATTGAAATTACGTTTGGGAACATATTATGGAGGTGCATTTAATGATTAATAATTATAAAAATATTGCATGTAATACACTAGGGCCAATAGCAATATACATTCCGTACAAATATAAATCTTAGTATTGTTCGGTTCCGGTTGGAAGGGCGAGTGATCTAGTGTAACATGGCACATAACATCTCAGTAGGAGGTGGCGCATTGGCGATGGTGGTGAATGAAAAAAATTTACAAAACAATAATACTGTTAGATTTATTTGCGCCTTATTAATGTTGAAATAGAATGTATTTCATTCGTTCGGCGGTTGCTATGCGGTATTGCAAGATCACTAACCTATCAAATCGAGATTTTGAGAGGCATTCAAGGACAACCACATTTGAAGCAAGTTACATTTCAATTCAATTCATATTGTATTTAAAGTTTTAATGAAACGGTTTCAAGAAATATATTCATAACTTCACGACAAATGGTAATCGAGATAATTCGTTAGGTATGGACATAGAGAAGAGGAGAACGATACTACATTGAAAAGAAGTCGGGAAGAGATAAAAGGAATAATGATATTTTATCGATTTTTTTATATTCTCTCTAAATACTTTTTTTTAATTTTAATTCCTTTAGATACAAAAGTGAAGATTAGTGACACGCAAATGTAACTTTGTCGTAATTTAAAAAAAAACAACCAAGTATAATTGCTGAAGATACAAGATACTTTTAAAACGTTACGAAATAGTTTTAACGTATTAGATGACATTTAGAGAACCTGTGAAGACATACGTAATTAAGGTCAAGTCATTTCCAACTCTAGAACATCGGACCGACTATTTCAAGTTATCAGACATCTGATACTTAAACAATTCAAACGTAATGTTCCTTCAATTTATTATATTATAGTTTCATCTATAATATTGAAGTACATGTCGACTGATCTTGTAGATGAAAAAAAAAACCAGTTAAGGTAATTTTTTAAGGTAAGTACTTTAAGTGGCGCATAAAAATTGCCCTAGAGAGATATTTGATATTTACATACAGATGGAGAATTAGAGAGGAGAGATTAAGGTTAGTGATAAAAAGGACATATCCCATTTTATAAATGACAATTGGTTCTTAATATATCCGATAGCGAATTATATTATACATTTGTAGCACAGAAAAATTACTAGCATTTTCATTTAAAAAAAATACGTTTTCAAGCAATCAACTCTAAAAGAAATAAAAGGAGACATGTTGATAGCACAGTATGGTACAGTAGCCTTTTGTACAAAATAGTTTTCGTTTCTTTTGTGTTTGTGTTTAAAATGGTTCCGTAACTCTTTTGGTGTACAATAAAGCATATTCTATTCTATTCTATGGTATATTCATTTCGTTATATATTATATTGATAAAATCATGAAGTATGTTTTTTTTACGCAACATCGATAGCGATTATAATTGTATTTCAAGTGTAACAAATGTATTCAAACAATGAAAAAAGTCTTGTCAATTATTGAGTAATCATACAAATAATTAGTTTTGTTAAAACTTACATTTATTTTCTACTCTATTTTGCTCGTAATAATCAAAATTATTTAATGTGGATGTATATATGTATATGGGTCCGAAAAACACTTGTTATTTAACCAGAGTAGCTAGAAACGATATAGAAGCGATATCAAATTTAGATTAACCTTTTTTATTATTAAAAATAACTAATACCTATATAAATTAAAAAAAACAGTTAAAACTTTAGTAAAATCTATAATAATGTCCTCCAGATTGATTGCAGCCACGGCGGCCGATCTCAAGAGAGATTAGACAACTGCGCAGGACATATTATAGTGTCCACTAATAATAATAATATCCTGGGACATTTTTCACACACGGCCTCTCATTCTGATCCCAAATTAAGCTTGTACAAAGCTTGTGCTATGGAAACCAGACAACTGATATACTACATATACTACTTTTCTTTTGTAAATACATACTTATATAGATAATTACACCCAGACTCAGGACAAAGAGACTTCACTATATCACTTATAGTATGTGCGCAAGCACAGGTGCACTCTCTTTGCCTTACCTATAATCAGATGGGACGACAATCCGACACGAGCGATTGACAAGGCTTTACGTGCTTTCCAAGGCACGGGAGTGTACTCATTTTCAACTTCCAGACTCCGGGCTGCTACTGAGAATTTTCTGACAAAAAAACCCAATAACTTTTTACCGGCCCGACCTGGGAATTGAAAACAGGACCTCCGGGTCAGCGGCCTTATATCTAGCCACTAGACCAACGAGGCAGTCAGTGAAATCCATAACTCCTACACGAATACAACTTATATAATTATATATATGCTATCTAGTACCTGGGCGAGCGAGCTCCGCTCGAATCTAATAGTTACTCGTATTTCTTTTTTTGCGAAAAAATGTTTTGTTTTTAAATATATACATATATCCGTACCGTAACAGCCTGTGAATGTCCCACTGCTGGGCTAAAGGCCTCTTCTCCTCTTTTTGAGGAGAAGGTTTGGAGCTTATTCCACCACGCTGCTCCAATGCGGGTTGGTGGAATACACATGTGGCAGAATTTCAGTGAAATTAGACACATGCAGGTTTCCTCGCGATGTTTTCCTTCGCCGTAAAGCACGAGATGAATTATAATCACAAATTAAGCACATGAAAATTCGGTGGTGCTTGCCCGGGTTTGAACCCACGATCATCGGTTAAGATTCACGCGTTCTTACCACAGGGCCATCTCGGCCATCAACCACATACATAAAATATAGAAAATGCTTTTACTTGGTGTAGGTAAGGCTTAGTAAGGCTTCGTGTCCTTCTGGGACCTACCCAGACGGACGTCTCATCATATATTGTACCGGCAAACAGGTTAAGTATTATTGTGTTCCGGTGTGACCAATACGCATATTTTTACGTAAGGATAACATGGTGTTTCAGGAAACCATGCAAGTTCATATAACATTCATTTCCTATGACGTTGCATCCGTACATGACGAGGTCGTTACAAAACAATAGTTTAATTCGTACGTTTATACGTTACGTAGTTTATTTCATGACACGCAAACATACAGCCAATTTTAGATAGTGCGTAGTTAGGATTATTTTTGTTACAACATATTATTTATGCGTTTGCTTTTATTGTATGATGTCCTCCTTGTTGAATTGTGGCCTTGGCGTATAATTAGCGTCTTTTGGATTTTAAAGTCAAGTCAAATTTTAGGAGATAGTGCGCCAGGACCAAACGCTTGGCACGATTTCCGGAGCACGGGAGTATAACAAGACAATTTTCCTAAATCTACTCCAGACCAAACCCAATAACTTAACCTAACCTGACCCACTCAGACGCGGATGGAAGCCATTATCTAAAGAAAAGGAGAAACCAAAAATGCTTCGTTCCTTTAACCAAAAATAAACAGTTTTTTCAATGTCCCTATAAATTATTTTTAACTAAATCAATCAGTACACATAATGCATTTGCTATAGCACAATTGTCGTCGTGATTCTACGTATTTGAAATTCTTTAATTTGTATGTAAATGAAAATAATATTATACAGAACGGACTGTGCTCGCTGTTCGTGCAAACGGATTGTCATTACAGAAACATATCTTTATAAGAATCTCATTGATTTTCCGAGCAAATTAAGCATGTATTCTAGATTCTAGATATTGTTTGGCCGAGACATAAGCTATGCTAAACATCTTTATAGTAAAACTGTTGATTAACGTCCGACACTTTCTATAGAAACACAATGCTGGCAATATAATTTATTACAAGTACGATACGATGACGACATTTGTTTAAATGTGGTTGCTTTTGGTGTTTAATGTTCATACTACCGATAAATTAAGCCAGACTTACACTCAGGGGCCACGTCCTAACATATTCCAATTGAAAATTCTACCATAAAGGTTTTATAAGCCAGATTTTCTCGTACCGAAAAATAGTAAATTTTTGTCTTCGAATTTCATCAACTTAAGAGTAGTACTCATGAAACATAGTGCTCATCTTATTTTAAGTCTTTAACCTTCTCTTTATATGCTGCCGGGTCCATCAAGTGTTCCAACTAGATCGGGTCTAACATTTGTATGAAACCAATTAAGTTTTTTTTTTTTTTATTATGAGAGCAAACAGACATTTCATTAGCTCTAAGATCTTGTAGCTCACAATACAAAAATTTTACATAACATAATATGATCATGACATTCTAGTTGTAACTGCTTTTTACTGCTTACAATATGTACGGTTCGTGTCAATATAGTCATGCTAATGTATTACAAAAGAGCGTCTAGTTTGCAAAGTTAGCTCAGTAAACAGTTTTTATTGTGTTTTCAGTGCTGGCTGGAAATGAGCCTTGATGCATGAATTAAATTTATTAAAGATAAATACTATTTTCTTAGCCAAGAAGTAGCAAGGGATGATGAAAATATTTAGCCTAGCTAGTCCTGATCCGGAAACATCCTTATATAATATAGCTGCCAATGTATAAATAGTTTTAATTACATGTATTTTCATTACATAAATTTTTTTTCTTTAATAGGACAAGAATTTGCCAACATTTTCTCAGTGGTATAAAATCTAAGACAATTATGACCTGAGACAAAATTAATTAATGCACCAGCATTAATATTAATTATATATTATTATAATGGTAAAACATACAACTACATGTTACAGTTATTATTAGTAACAGCCTGTGAATGTCCCACTGTTGGGCTAAGGCCTCCTCTCCCTTTTTTAGGAGAAGGTTTTGGAGCTAATACAGTTAGTTAACAGCATTAACAATTTTGTTATAATTCATATCAGATCATGGTTAATGTCTTTACGGTAACCTGATAGGTAAACTGAAGCTTGTATTATTTTTATAACATAATTAGGCAGATGAGCAAATGGCCACCTGATCGTAAGTGATCACCACCACTCATAGACATTGGCCTATAGACATTGGACCATGGACATTGGTAAGAAATACTAGTTACCTCTATTATCTCCAATGTGCCACCAACTCCAGAAACTAAGATATTATGGCCCTTAGTAGTTATTAGAAGTGTGGTGCCTCATTACAGTGGCTCACTCACCCTTCCGACCAGAATACAACAATACTAAGTATTATTGGCATTAAAATATGTGATAAGTGGGTGGTACTTACGTAGACGGACTTATTAGTAATAGGGCCACCAAGAAAATTACATTTAAGTAGCAGCTACTATCCCAGTATTGGTAAAACTATACCCATTCTTTTTGAGTTATTAAAAGCACACACTGGGTATGCAAACCCATACAGAAACCACAAGACTATAATAACTATTATATTTCAAAAAACTTGGTCAATGAAAATTAATAAGAACTATACGAGTTTGTTGCTCATAAAAAAATAATTAAGCAAATAAGAAAACTATGATTTACGATGAATTAAAATATGCGAGTTATTATATAGTCAATTTTACCTTCTATATATTTAATCCGCTATTACGTTACTACATTTTAAATAAACTTAATTCAATTATTTGTCTTATACACCTAATATTATTCAGAATAATAAATAATTTAAAGGATCTTTACCTGCGAATATGTGAGTCTCAGAGCGTACTGGGCGATTTGTGTCGTTTTCATTATGTCCGAACCAGATTGTTAGCTGAAAAAGAAAAAACACCTTCTAAAAACACGTAAAACGATCGAAAGCACACTTAAATCCTTAGAAAATTCCCGTAAAATCACTTGTCTCAAACTTTTATATAACCTAAATAGTATTGGAATGTCACTTCAAATATTTGACAGAAACATGGAAAAAACTAGATTTTAAAAATCGAAACATTATATTTATTTAAATTAATAAAATGGTACATTAAACTATAATACTTTTTTTTAAAGATTACAAAATATTTTTAATTATTCACGTACATTACACCCGCTGACAGCCGCGAATGAAAGAAAAGTATCGCTATCCGCTTTTGTCTTTTTCGCCGTTTTCTTCCATTAGCTTCGTTAAGTTGCACAAACTGTAAATAAGTGATACTATCTAAAAAATAATGTTACTATTTTGTACTACTTTAAGCAACATGCAAACAAAATTGCAGGTAGCTTAAAATTTATTTTAAAAGTAAATATAATATAGAATATAAAACCTCTTATTATGAATTACTGTACAAAGATCTTAAACTATCAATTACTAAAAATTTATACAAACTACAATAACTACATATTTTTCAATAATTTTAGTTTATTTAGTTCGTAATGAAATTTATTGCCTAAATTTATGAAGAATTTATTTAGTCGGTAACATTCATAAACTCAAATTAACAAGTTTACCAATCACAATAGATTTGTATTGTTACTAAAAAAAAAAATTAATACTTTGTAGTTAATAAAATTAAATATTTTTGTTGTTTAGATATTTTTAGTGATAATTCAAAAATAAATTTCTTCAAAAATATTTTCATTAGAACATCAAAATAAAATGAGTGTAGCAATCTTGTTCGTAATAGTTTTTTGTATCTGCTATAGATGGCGCTTCTTAGTACTTTCCGTTTATGTATTTTTTTTTGTTATAATATTTTTTTTTTGTTTGGGATATAAGGGGAGCCGATAACAACCTAGGATCTCTACCGTCAACCTCACCTGCTCGTGGTACATCCTGCAAATCAACGAACGAGACTCTGGCGACCGAAATCGTGGCGGTATTACTGGAGTGCCAAAGTGGGAGTACAAGAAGATGGTGAATCGAGGGTAGGAAAATTCGGCTATGGGCGCAGAAATCATCGGGGACAAATGCTGGTAAACTTCCTCGAGGCTCAGCGATTATTTCTGATGAATTCAATTTTCCAGAAAAAGCCCCAAAGGAAGTGGACCTGGCGAAGCCCCGATAACATAGCGATGAATGAGATCGACTTCATTTTATCCAATAAGCGCCAAATATGTCTCCGTGATCAACAGGGTAAACACTGGAAGTGATCACCGCCTGGTAAGAGGCACCCTGAATATTAAAACTAAAATAGAACGATCGCGGTTAATGAAGTCGACTCTTAGACCAACTCTGCCTCAGGTCGAAGCTGGTTGCGAAAGCTTCCAGCTGGAACTACAGAACCGATTTGCCATGTTGGAAACCAAGCAGGGCATTGACGACGCCACCAATGGTCGTGTGCGTGTCATCCGCGAGGTAGGCCAAAATTACTTTCGACAAAAGAGCAATGGACGTAAGTCGAAGCTCTCAGACGAAACTCTGAACGAGATGACGAGGAGACGAGAACAGCAGAACATGATGCCATCAGAGTGTCAGGCACTTAACAGGAAGGTTAAAAAACTAATAAGGCGTGTCACAAGACGAGCGAATACCCGGAATATTGAAGATGCTATAGCACTCAATAGGGGCTCAAAGGTTCTTGCAAAGTCACATACCTCCTGTTGTCACCTGACAAAACTCAGAACCATACAAGGCAATACTAAAATACAAGGCACAACCGTCACCTCAAAACCAGAGATTCTAGCTGAAGTCGAAAAGTACTATGGTGATTTATACTCATCACGAATACCTCCACCTGAGTCCCACAGTGCGGATGACCCACGAGCCAGACTAACACGCCACCTATCAGACGATCTTCCCGACATCGATTTGGGCGAGATTAGGATTGCTCTCGGGCAACTTGGATACAACAAGGCTCCAGGAGATGACGGAATTCCCTCAGAGCTTCTCAAAGCAGGAGGCACACCAGTTCTGAGAGAGCTGGCTAACATCTTTAATTCCGTCCTCCACAATGGTATAACACCGAAGATATGGAGCAGAAGTGTGGTGGTGCTGTTTTTCAAGAAGGGCGATAAAGCTCTTCTGAAAAACTACCGCCCCATTTCACTTTTAAGCCATGTTTACAAATTGTTTTCAAAGGTTATCACGAATCGTCTTGCCCGAAAATTCGATGACTTCCAACCCGTGGAACAGGCTGGGTTTCGAAAAGGCTTCAGTACCGTAGACCACATACACACACTAAGGCAAATAATACAGAAGACCGAGGAATATAAGCAGCCTCTATGTCTAGCGTTTGTGGACTACGAAAAAGCCTTCGATACCATCGAGACCTGGGCTGTTCTGGAATCCATGCAGAGATGCCTAATTGACTGTCGGTATGTCCAGGTGGTAAAGTGTTTGTACGCCGCAACCATGACCGTCCAAGTACAAGATCAGAGCACAAGACCAATCTAATTGCATCGCGCGGTAAGACAGGGAGATGTAATATCACCGAAACTCTTTATCAATGCATTGGAGGACGTCTTCAAGACGCTCGATTGGAATGGACGCGGCATTAATATAAATGGCCAACACATTACACATCTGCGATTTGCCGACGACATTGTTATCATGGCGGAGACTCTGCAGGATTTGGAAGAGATGCTAAACAGCCTGAGCGATTCTTCAAGACAAGTAGGTCTCGGGATGAACATTGAAAAGACTAAAATTATGGCAAACCGTCATGTATCCCCGAGACCAGTGGTCGTAAATGGCTCTCCACTTGAAGTTGTGCAGGAATATATCCACCTGGGCCAAACTATACAACTTGGCCGGCACAACTTTGAGAAGTAGGCTAAAAGAAGAATACGTTTGGACTGGGCGGCATTCGGGAGGTTACGTCATAGTTTTGAATCGTCGATCCCACAGTCGCTTAAGACCAGGGTCTTCAATCAGTGCGTCCTACCTGTAATGACTTACCGTAGGACTGGTCCACAAATTTAGGATCGCTCAGCGAGCAATGGAACGTGCGATGCTTGGGGTTTCTCTGGCAGATAGAATCTGAAATGAGGACGTTCGCCAGAGAACTAAAGTCACCGACATCGCGCTTAGAATTAGCTCGCTGAAGTGGAAGTGGGCTGGTCATGTCTCCAGGCGCATTGATGGCCGATGGAGCGAACACGTGTTGGAGTGGAGACCACGCTTAGGCAAACGTAGTGTAGGACGCCCTGTGACAAGATGGGCCGACGATTTAAAAAAGGTGGCAGGTTTGGGATGGATGCGGACTGCCCAAGATCGGGAAGGTTGGCGTTCTATGGGGGAGGCTTTCGTCCAGCAGTGGACGGCAAAAGGCTGAAAAAAAAAATTTTTTTTTGTTAAAATTAATTATTGAGGGTAGAAGTAAGGAGAGCTATCTAACATGAGGGACAAGTTTTAAGTGTCCAGCTGTAAGCTATAACAGTTCAAAAACTTTCCAGAATGGTGCTAGCGTACAACTGTTACATTCAAACCATACCCCTGTGGGTATGATGTGATATGTCCATACCTAAAGTGTATGGTATGAATGTAGCTGTTGTAACGGATTAAAATGTACCGAGTTCAAAAATATAATATTTTTGGTGACTGACGGTGGTGACTGGTGGAGTGGTTAGTAACAGGTCTATACAAAAATTTCAACTATTTAAGTAGTCCAAAATAGCGCATTTCAGTGGAACTTTTTTATACCCAGAGATAGACCCCCTTACCTCCACCCTCCATAGTTAGAATATTAACAATGCTCTGATAGCAATTATTTATAAAAATAATTGGAAAGTAGTAAGTTAAATGTGTCACATTTTAATATTACTAAAAAGCTTAATATAAAACTGGTAAGGTATATTTTTATATTACAGGTAGGCGGACAAGCACATGGCCATCGACGTTGGCATTATAAGAAATGTTAACCATCGCTTACATCGCCATTGCGCCATCAACCTTGGAAACTAAGATGTTATGTCCCTTGTGCTTGTAATTAGGTATATACTATACGTATTATCATATGATATAATATGAACATCGACGTGTCCTTTATTTTTTATATTATAGTTATTTAAAACGGAGGGGATTAAAATTCAGTTATATTAATCCGAAAGACATCCTTTTTTCATAGTTGACGTGCACAAAATTTGTCGACCTTGGATCAAAAAAAGAAAGAAATTTTGACAACACGAAATATCAACTGATGTAGTGTATTATTATATTTGTTTTTTGCATTTCTTGGAAAGTCGTGTTATATATCCTTTTCGCCCTTCGCAATACGAGATGTCGATATTACATCCTATTTAAAGAAATATTTACAGTAGTTTACATCAGTGTAATATGTACCTACCTAGAATTTTGAATAGTTAATACTTTCAACAGAAAAATTATAGTAAATCCTGTCAGTAGAGGCAAATATACCTAATAAGAACAAATGACATAAGCGACAGTTATTTTGCTTGCTAAATTTAATATAGCTAAGCTTTTTTTCAGTCTTGTTTTACTCTTATTACTTTCAAGCCAATGTACACTTTAATTGAAACAGTGCTACCAGTCCGAATTCGAATCTGAGATGTTTCTAGAAGAACTACATTATTTCCATTGTACCATCTAGGCTCAGTATACAATCAACATCTTTGATCTTAAGCTAATAACATTTCGTAACTTAATTCACATAAAAAAATGGAATTGAGATGTTATTTACATTGGTATTTAAAATATAATAAATATAATATAATTTCGTCACACCATATCAAACAGGCGGTATGTTTACACACGTTGTTTGCTTAGTTTATCGTGTGCTATCTCATAAACGAGGACAAGATACGAGATGAAATTTCAAATGATAAGTATGGCATTAAATTTTGAATCTCTTAAATTAGAATGTGTAATTAGTTTATGTTTATAGCGAATGTTACAATCCCTACCTGTATCCCACGATTTTTCATTTGTAATATACCGCCTATTTTATACACAAAAATGTTCTTTTTTTAATCGACCTGATAGCCCCTGAGATTAGCGCTTTCAACCATACAGCTTTATAATATATAAGTGCCTACGCTATTGTACATAATCCTTAAAAATAATATGTCCTGCCCCTTTTAATCCGGTACATGGGTAAGAGATAGCTTTATTTTTTAATTTATTATATACGTCAGCATTATGACCTAGATACGATCTTTTCCAATAGAAAACTTTACAACTATTCATATAAAACTGTGAAGCAGATTCGCTTCACATCTTGTCAATATTAATGAAAATGTAAGCAATTTTTTTATATCAAAATTCACTTTTTACAAGTCACTCACTTGTTACAAATAATTTTGATTCGATATTGCACGCGATAAATATAAATCATAGAGCCAGCCTTGTAGTTAGGATCATGAGCGTCTCATGATTTGAATTTCGCTTGACACTTGAAATAACTAATGTCTATTCTTACTAAGTGCAATTTTGATATATTGGTGTTAGAATAAAGTTTCAATTGTTTGTGCTTCTGTTCCAGGCGCTTATACGCCCCTGACTAGCCCCTAGCTACGACACCGCGTAAAGCTTTCACCGGATTGAAAGGTAAACCTCGACGAACAGCAATACTTGATATTGTTGTGTTCCGGTTTGAAGGGTGAGTGAGCCAGTGTAATTACAGGCACAAGGGACATAAAATCTTAGTTCCCAAGGTTGGTGGCGCATTGGCTATAAGCGATGGTTGACATTTCTTACAATGCAAATGTCTAAGGGCGTTTGGTGACCACTTACCATCAGGTGGCCCATATGCTCGTCCACCTTCCTATTCTATAAAATAAAAAAATAAAAAGAACGGGTACAAAGTTCAGTAGTTACTCTTTGCTAACAATTAAATTACATAGACATGTTAATTAAATATGATTAAAATATAACAAAATTTACATGTTATTTATATCATCCACAAGATAATTCTTTTTTCAAATGGCAATTTAACATAATTTTTTCTTTCTTAAAAGGGCTTAAATACCTATATTGTCCCTATAACTTAACCACCTTTTGCTATACTTAGGGTTGAATTTTCAACAACATAAAATTAAGCAATTATTTATTTAAATTACTTTTAAAAGTAAAGATTGATTATTGATTGAAAAATTTCTGTTCTTTAAACCTAACAGTACATCTGTAGGGCTATCCTGTAAGAACTCGAAAGTCACCGAAGAAAACTGCCGTAAAATGTCAGACAGTGATATGCGACATTGACCACAATAATTATAACATTAACAAGAACACACGCATCAAAATAGTATATCGCCATATGTAGTGATGGATTTATCAGCAGGCTGAGTAGGCTTGAGCCTAAGGCGACTGATTTAGGGACCTATTTTTTTTAATTATGTTAGCGTAACCAAAGTCTTAAGAGTTTACTAATGATTTTTCCTATATCCTTTTCATTGTACATGCGACCTTTATAAGCTATTTTTTGTGGAATCTAATTAAAGGGACAAAATCTCAATCTCAAGTTTTTTTTTTTTTATAGAATAGGAAGGTGGACGAGCATATGGGTCACCTGATGGTAAGTGGTCACCAAACGCCCTTAGACATTGGCATTGTAAGAAATGTCAACCATGGCTTATAGCCAATGCGCCACCAACCTTGGGAACTAAG
The DNA here is from genome assembly GCF_905147045.1 of Nymphalis io. NCBI lineage: Eukaryota > Metazoa > Arthropoda > Insecta > Lepidoptera > Nymphalidae > Nymphalis > Nymphalis io. The sequence continues at coordinate 4,172,786 of NC_065915.1, read as the reverse complement.
ATTTTATGTCCCTTGTAAATAATTATAGCCTATACTTTTTTTTACATATTTCCGGGAGGGCAAATGACTACTCCACATGATGGTAAGTGGTAGTAGAGTCCAAACGCGACGACGGGCAGTACAGTCGGGAAGAATGTTCTGCACTAGCCGCCTTCGCCTTGCTGGCCCGCAAGATGCCTCTTTACGCCTCGTTTGAAGGAACCCGGGTTGTAAGAGGAGGTGAACACGTGAGCTGGTAAGGAATTCCATTTTTTGGAAGTGCGACAAAGAAAGGACTTGCCAAAAACTATTGCACGTTTGACGGTTCATTTTAAATTCAAGTACTATTATTACTGAAATCAAATTGAGTCTATGTTACTTCTGGATAAAGCGTTTTAATGATGACAGAATTATTACTTTTCTCTTTATAATATTACTAAAGACTAAAAAACTTTCAGAGGCGCACGTCGCTTACTCAGCTAATGGTTTCGCGGTTAATGGGGCCTTGCGCTTCTAAAGCTTAGGTTAAATATACTGTTGTTTGACACTAGAACATTTTAATATAATGTATTGTAAAATAAGAAAAAATACAGGGGATCTATGAGAAAATAAGAATCCTGAAAGACAGTGGATCTCTATTCTATAAGGCCGGGACCAATGTTGGAAAATGTAGTATGTTTAATTTACTTTAATTATAATCTTATATTAAGCCTAGCAACAAATCATAGACGTAATATTTCATTATGTTTAAACAAGTTACAAGTCTAAATTTATGTATTGACTTAACTATTTTTTTAGGTATATATTATATGGTATTGTTTTTATGAAATTGACATAAATATAATTATGGCTTTCGTTTTAGAATTATATTTGGTTGACCTAAATAAAAAACGATGTTTTTTGTATATTGCATTTTACACATGTGAAGTCAGAGTACCCTTGTCTAGGCCTAGCTTATTTTACTGCTAAATATGTTCTATTCAAGATAATGAAATAACAATTGTTATCTCATGCTTTTACTTTACGAAATGACTAATACCAAATCAAGGTATACCATATTCAACCAGATTAATATTTAAGAGAAAATGTAGCGTAGGTTCCGAAGCAGATTATATCAAAATCAATAAAAACTGTAATTGATAATATTTTGACATTTATTTATTGTTCCCCAATTTAATTATAGTTTAGAAATAAATAATAAAATAAAATATATAGTAATTTCTCCCAACTACGAGTGTGTACAAATTATTACTAATGAATAATATTAAAATTGACACTAAAATACAAATGCTGAAATTTCTAAAACGATAAAGCAAGGTGCTGTAACCGCATACTTACACACGTCTACTACTTAAACGTAAAACAATAGATGGAAATCGAAAGCGACTGCCGTCCTGGCTATAAGAACGATTTTCCAACATTCTCGCCTTAAAACGATAAGAAAATATGAATAATGTCCATACAGGTGTGACGTAACAGGTATGTTCGTATAAAACGCCACACTCGGAAGCGCTGCCGCCATTTTATAATTTACCGTACACGGTACGAACGAACCCATCGTTTGAATTTTTTAACATAATTATCACTCATTAAGGATGTTAAAATATTTAAAATATTTCAACGTAAAGCGAACGAGTTTTTTTTTTTTTTTAAATTAATAGTGTTTCAATTGACTAGTGTAATGTCAAACTTCAGCGGGAATTCGTACATTGTTTTATCGGAAATTTTCGCTAGGTATCTTTTATCTGATTGGACAATAAATTATCTATGGTTATAGATAGATTTCGTTTATCTGCTCTCTGATTGGTCACATGACTGAGCAAGCTGTACATCGTAATGAACTAATGAGATAAACATGTGATCCAATATGGCTGAACATTTCCATATGAGAATTCATAGAGGAGGCTGTGCTTAGTATCGGTAAGAATAAATTTTACATTTACATTTTTTTACAAAAACTTTTTCTTTTATTATTTCTATTTGGTTTTAATTTGAAGTACGCTTCAAAGCAATTACAGATAAGTGAGTAGGCGACAAAACTACTTTAATTATTTTCCATTAACGTGACGAGCATAAATAGAATAACAAATTATTGTATTTTTTGCGAAATGAATACTTTAGTTAAGGTTAAAAAAGAAACAAAATTATATTAAAACTTTTTATATAAAATACTCAAACAGGTTTTAAGCATTTATATAAAACTATTTGTATTGAAGTTGTTTTTCAAATTGCGAATATAAATTTAACCGTTAAATTACTCCAAAATTTATTTAAAATAACAATTATACCGTTAAAAATTTAAATAACCAAATAAGATTAAAAATGTTCTACGTACAAAAAAAATGAACAAAAAATTACTATCACAAATTCCGATGTTAAATCTAGCCTTCGAAAATAAAGCTTTTTCAAACATAGTTTATCATCTAACGCAGACCTAATTACACCCGAGATTAATGAACAAATATTGAGAATACGGCCATATTGCTCGAGTAAACATTTTATATTATCTAAGATTACGGTGCGGTAAAACCGCTGATAACAGAAGTAGGGCTGGTTAATATTTCACGGTTCAGTTAGGATATAAGTCAGTATAAATATTAAGGTAACGAATAAATTATAATCAAGAATTAAATTAAATATATACAGATAACAAATGTACGACACGGACGATTTATGACGGCGTGGTATGTGGCAAGAATGTAAGCAGCATTTGCCGTTAAATTTAAACTAAAATTAAAAAAAAAAAAGATATTGATCCTTTTATCTGTAATTTGCCCCTATTGTATTTATTTGGTCGCATAATAATATACACTATGAGATAGTTCTTACAACTAAGGTTTGAGATGTGAGCTCAACCAAGTATTTTTATTCAAAATAGTGTAATTTTTTTTTTTATCTATACGTAATACGAATTTTCAAATATTGCCTATTTTTTTGACTTTTCTCACGTGGAGTTATATTCTTCAATTGTATCACAATTCTTAACCTCAGAATATTGATTGGAAGTGATAAGCGATATACAGTATATACAAGCTACAAGCTGTGCATATATACATACGGTAAAAAAAGTAGATACTTTTTTTTAATAAATATCAAATTGATAAAATATTTATTATGTATAGAATAAAATTTTAAATACATTGAATTATTTACTAAGAAACTCGGTCATCGTCCAGGGTTTTTACAGGAGAATTTATTTAATTCAAAATAAAAAAATAAAAAAAAAATTGAAAACTGTGCCAGTAATAATCAATCGACAGGTTCACGTAACATTTTTTTTAACAAGATATCTTTGGATTTCCGATCGTAGATTAGATTTTTTTTTTTACGAAAACTTCAGCTTATGTCAATAACCGATTTAGACATGAAATATAAATCGTATTTTTCGATATTAAATGGAACGTTTGATTGAAAAGGATTAATAGATATTTGTACATTAGTTATAGTATAACAGTTTAGGACGTACTCCTAGATAGAATATCGTGAAAACATCGCGGTAAGAGATTCGAAACCACCATAGACAATAACCCAGTATTGTTTTACTAGTGGTAGATTTTTGTGCAAGCTCGTCTGGGTAGGTACCACCAACTCATCAGCTATTCTACCGCAAAACAGCTGTACTTGGTATTGTTGTGTTCCGGTTTGAAGGGTGAGTGAGCCAGTGTAATTACAGGCACAAGGGATATAACATCTTAGTTCCCAAGGTTGGTGGCGTATTGGTGATTTAAGCGATGGTTAACATTTCTTACAATGCCAATGTCTATGGGCGTTCGTGACCACTCACCATCAGGTGGCCCATATGCTCGTTGCCTTCCTAATCTATAATTTTTTTTTAAATGTGTAAAAATCTTTCTTGCTGATTGATTACCATAACGATGTTTTAGGTACGTACGTATAGTAGGGTATTAAAGAGCAAACGCTGAGCAAACGATGTTTTTCTTCATCACCTAAGTAGTACGAGATGTATGTCAAATTTAACTTTTAAAAAACTCAAGAGCCTCGAAGCTATATTTTGGGTAAAGTCTAAAACAAATGATGACCTGATAAGTCACTATCGCCCATAGACATTGACGCTGTAAGAAATATTAACTGTTCCTTACATGGCCAATGCGCCACCAACCTTGGAACACATCTTATGAACTCAGTCCCGATTAGACTAAAACTATATAAATTTTGGCTCGGCTGGCGGAGCCTCTAGACCAATCAAACCGGCACACGGAAATATGTATTGCAGTTGGTCATGTAATATTACTTCTGTACATTTTATTGTCATGGAAATCGTCATTGGTACAAGTTATAACCTCACTAGGTTACGGCAAATATTTCGTAACCCCGGTTTGCGAATATGTTATAATTGTTTCTGTATACATATTTCGCACATACATTTGTCTATTTAAACGTATTGTTAGGTTTCAAGGTTTCGTATTTTTCTGTTCTCGTCTGAAGGCACGGCACATATTTATAACATAATGTAGTTATTTAGCAACCAACTTACTTTTTAAATTACTTTATAAGAGTTTGAGTCCTTTTTTAAAAACACGTCACCCGAATTCGATATTCAAAATAATCTTTATATAATATGTACAGAACGTTTTCAAAAAATTCTTATAATTAAATAATTCAGAAACATACAACACTGTTTTGGCGTATCACATATATAATTAATTATGTATATTTCTTCAGTTGGCATTTGTGTTCCCTGATCATTGTACAGAAGAAGTGTCCTTCTAATAGATCGGCTCGTATGGGGCGACGCCCAATATTACGCCCACCGAGGGTTAATCGGTTTTAGGTTAGACTTTGCTAGTATGTGAAGTGGTTAAAACAGTGCTAGCGAATAATGATAGCACTAAACTAATTAGCCACTAATACTGTAAAAACGATTAAATTAGTAAAATTAATTTTACTTAAGATGTATTGAAATGCAATAAATGTAAACCATTTCTTATATTGAAAATGCGCTGGCGACTATGAGATCTTGATGTTATGCAAGCTTAACTTTACGCTTTAGTTTGCCATATCACTGGCTCACTAACATTTCAAACAGTAACACAATAAGTAGTATATATCTGGCTGTAATGATGATGACATATTATAGGGCACAAGTTCATTTTCATAATTTCATCGCAGGACTGGCGCCTCCAGGTTGTTAAGAATTTTTTGACAGAAAACCTTGTTAATTATTTTTTAACTGTTATTAATTGGTACAACCCCGGAAAAATAATAATCTAACTAAAGATTTATTTGACTACATTTTCAGTTATTTTCGTTCATTATATTAACAAAATATGTTTCTAATAATAATTAATTTAAAAAAATTCTTTTTATTTCCCATTTTAAGCGAATTTTAGTATTTTTTATTAATGGGAAACTATGGACAGACATTTTTATAATATATAAAATTAAAATAAAAAAATAAAATGCACATTACATATTTATAGCAAAAACACACCGTCTAAAAGATTGTCCTGTGGCATAGTACACAAGACGCTGGTACTATTGCCTCTGCACCGCTAGACACAGCCTTTGGGCCATTTAATTAAAAATTAAAAACATACCACATATCTGAGAAGAACCTACTTTTTTGTTTTATATTTTTCTTAGAATTGCAATCGTGATGACTAATTTTATATTTGAGTTATTTATACATTACAAATGTATGTATGATTTAAAAATATCTGATTCATATTCGTTTTTTTTGTCCTCGAATCCGTTCCGATTATTGACACAGGTGATTAAGGTATAGTCCTAAAATAAACCTTATAGTCATTGAAATATGACATATAATTATAAATCTTGTACGATTGATATACGGTCTGTTCGTTCAGCTGATCATGTTAAAGTATAACTATTTGAATATTTCAAACAATATGACCATAGACTAAAAATATTTTTGAGTAACAGACACATACATACTTGCTATGTTTGTTTCAAGTATATTTAGAAGTTTGAGAGAGATGGACAATGTAGCAGTATATCAGTATCTCATTCCAACTGCCACTCTCCTGCACTGATTGACCATAGATTTCCGTGCTGGTGGGTGGGACCTCTTAAAATAATAATGGATAATTTATTATAATGATGCTCTAGAAATGAATCGCATATCCAATTATATCTAGTCATTCTTATTGAATATTTGCTAAGATGATAAAACGGTAGTGAAATGTCGGTTAGTGATATGCGATATTGACCATAATGATCATAACATTTCAAGAATACACGCATCAAAATAGTAGAAGTCGGTTGGCAACATTTTACGCGCAAGTTAGTTCTTACAGAATTCGAAGTAGGACTTTACAGTAGCTGAATCGTGGTATGTGTAAGAAAGTGATGTGCAACATTCATTAAAATATATAATTAATAAATTTCAAGGGTACGCGCATCAAAAGCGTGTCGGTTTTCAACATAAAACGAAGTAGATGCAGACAAAATATATTATTTAGATAAACATTAAACGCAACTAAACGTTTGTTGGAGAATTTGTACAAAACCGCCTTGGTAGACACAACCCACTTAATTGACCGAAAAGGATGATTCCGATTGCAATGTTGAATATACCGATATATTGGGTTTAATACTCCGAGTTAATTAAAAAAGGTTTAGGCTGTGTTAATTAGGCTTTCTGTGAACAAATTCTCAGTAGCAGCCCTCTCCTGCACCTGAACTCATTCCGATCGAGTCGTAGGAGCAATATTTTGTTTCAAAATCTATTTGAAAAATTATGCTTCGGTGTTCTGCATCTAAGATAATAAATGTATGTTCGTGCGTGACTTAGTGTCCCATAAAATATGTTACAATGTGTTTCAATCGTGAAAACAGTTTAGTAATTACCTTAAAAAATAAAGGTATCAGATATCTTTTATCTTAGAATGTTACTGGACATCTCACTGTTCAATCTGCTACAATACAACATAACATCTGGTTATCCTATGGTGTTCTGCAGATTGACCCGTTGCTGCCTTTTTTACCGTTTTCCTATTCTACTAATTGACTGCCTCGTTGGTCTAGTGGTTTGATATAAGGCTGCAGACCCGGCGGTCCTGGCTTCAATTCCCAGGTCGGGCCAATAATCCAAAGTTATTAGATTTTACTGTCACACAATTCTCAGTAGCAGCCCGGAGTCTGGAAGTTGGAAGTGTGTACAATCCCGTGCCTCGGAAAGCACGTAAAGCCGTTGGTCCTGCGCCTCAACTCTTTTCGATCGTGTCGGATTGCCGTCTCATCGGATTATGAGAGTTAGTGAATAGAGAGTTCACCTGTGTTTGCGCACACACTTGTGCACTATAATATCTCTTGCGTAGTTGGCTAATATGTCTTGAGATTGGCCGCCGTGGCCTATCGGTCTGGAGGACATTATTATTATTCTACTAACACAACCATTTGCGGTTCGGTCGAAGTTAGATCGGAATAGAATCGGAAAATATCGTAACCGTTATAAATTGGTACAATTGGTTTTCAGTTACGATGCAACTGGGGCTTATTTCTGTGAGGAATAAATCGGGAGCGTATTTTTATAAATTAGTACAAAAGGCCCCCGGGGCATTAACCTAAACATTAACCTATATGTAAAATCTTAGATTGCAATTCTGTTCAAGATAAGCTAGTAGTTAGTAACAGCCTGTCAATGTCCTGGGCTAAGGCCTTCTCTCCCTTTTTGAGGAAAGACTTGGAGCTCCACCACGCTGCTCCAATGCGGGTTGGTGGAATACACATGTGACAGAATTTCAGTGAAATTAGACACATGCTTGCCCGGGTTTGAACCCACGATCATCGGTTAAGATTCACGCGTTCTTATCATTGGACCATCTCATGCTTTTTTGCAAGATAAACTGGTAGCTTCAAAAATTAAAACTATATTTTAAATCATATAATATATTATTACGTATTAAATTACTATAATTCATTTCATTCATTTTTTTTATGTATATTAATATCAATGTTACAATTTTCATTAAAATGCTGAACAAAATAAGACGTACACTCAAAGCGTTATCGTGATGATTTCAAGGATATGAAGAGCGGCATGAAATAACAACTGGAAATACGTAGTTTAGTTCTATTCAAACGCAAATGTCTTAGAAAACCGTCGCATGAATTGTCTCATAGCAATTAGCTTGTATTTTGTACTCTATTGTTCCTAAAACTATTTGTCTTTGGACAGCCGTGATGCAACAGGCGACCCATTTATTTAGTATGCAAGTAATGATTTAACTTATGATGGTAATAACAGAAGCCACAACTTGAATTTGTATTACATTATTCGTTAAACCAATTTCGTTGAAACGTCTTCTATTGTTGGCTTGAAGAATGTATTTTTTTTTTGTTTGGCAGCGTATGTGACGTTTTTTTTTTCATTTAGATTTATACTTTTATTTCTTGACATTACGTATTTAATTTAGTAGGCAAAGGTACAAAATTATAATACCAAGCGACAGTACTGAACAGAAAAAAAAACCTTTTTGAGATTCACGTCTTCTAATCGCAGGACCATTGGCTCCATTTTATTAAATATTAGACATGTTTTCCAATGTTTTAATAACAAATTATTAACTATTACAACATATAATTAATTTACAATCTTTAAACAAATCGAAACCGGAACGCGTCAATTAGAAAATAATTAACACGTTCCAAAAATCATTCCAAATTCCACAGTTCAACAACTTCAAGTCCGTCCTATATTACACATTGCATATGTCAACACGAGATCTTAACATTTTGAGCATATATATAAAAACCGTACAAGAGTTAACGGGTCAGACGCCTTGTGTAACACCGTCAATCAAATTAGTTCGTTCGTGAGATCCATGTTCACACAGCACACAGTTAGATGTCTCTCGATAATTGTTCACTTTGCTAACCTAACCTCTTTGAATTACTGACATTGACCGATTTTGTTCTGCATAGATTTGGATAATTGTAGAAAAAATATAAAAACCCGCTTTAACGGTAAAGCGGATTTTTTTTAAATTTACATTTGAATGTTATCGTAATGGTGCAATATATTGACAAAAAAGCTTATGAGAAAATTCAAAATTTGAAATGTGTACGCATGTATCACATGTTAAATCCCAAGGTTGGCGGTAAATTCAGGGTAGAATTAATTATTATATAATATTACAATGTCATTATCATTTGACAGTTTTCGACCTCAGACAACCTCTACGTCAAATTAAAAAAAAAAACAGCGCTTTCCATTATCGAACCTACCATTCGGTAATACTTCTTAAAATAAACTGCAATTAAAAAAACAATTAACAAATTAACAATTATTTTAATAAAATCAATTCAATATATTTTTTATATATTAAGTTATCAATAAATGTCGTATATAACTTTCTAGGATGTCACGATCATCTGCTTGTGGTTTTCGAGTTCTTTCATAGATATAACACAGATTTCTTGTACACAAATCATCATTCCAAGGTAAACAAATTGCAATAATACTTATAAACCTCAAAGCTTCTAGCTCAAACCGTACAGTTGTTATGAAAAATAACTTACGTTCGTCCATTAATATTAATAGAGCCGTTAAAAATGAAGTTTATAGAGAATTGTCCTTTCATTTTAAATCATTGCAAAATATGAAAACTACGAAAGGCAACGTTTTATTTAAGTCTAATATAAATCATTGTTCATCACATCTGTATGTTGTCTGTTTTATTTATTTAATTTTGTGTTCTGTTAAGTTTCAATTAAAATTTGTTAAATTCCTGTAATATGATCGAAGACACACTTGTCTTAACTTTTAATATTAATAGTTTATTGTTATTTATATGTAAAAAAATATGTTATTCAAAATTATTTAAGTGAAAAATAGATAAAACATGTTTTATTATAAACTTTTATGTAACTGTAACTCTATAGAGATCAAATTAGGCAACAATTTTAAGCCACTGAGCCTAGTGCGAGTTTTTTTACATTCGATAGCTTTGACGTTAACTTCGATTTGTATGGAATTCTGATTATTGTCACTAGATGGCGCTGTTTTCATTAATGTCGCAGACGAAGTCGTCGCCGCAGTTAACGTTCTCACTATCGAATATGTAAGAAACTGACACCAAGCAAACAGTTCCGTTTAACCGATTGAAGTGATATTTTGCGTACATTATTTAATGGGGACAATACAGCTTAGTACTTAAACCACCAATTTTTGAACTGATTAGCTCAGTTAGATTGACTGATCTAACCAATAAGTGAACGCTAATTGCTCGACTGTTGCATCATCAGCTGTTACCGACCAATGACCTTTCAGATTTCAGATTCAGAAATTGGAGGTAAATGCTTACAAATTTTTGTGATGTAATTTTTAAAATATGTTTATGTATCATTGTAGCATCATTAAATACAAACCAGCCACAATACGACATCCACGGGTTAAATATATGTTTCGTTCAAAGGCAAATGAAATATTATATAAATATATATTATTTAAGAAACCGTTATGTCCAGCTTAAGAAGACAACGTAAGAAGCACCTATAATCTGTTAATGAAGAGAGCTATCCGTCGACAGTATTGATACTAAACACTGTCATGGAGTTGCTCTCTTTATGAACGGATGCCGGGTCAACATACATCAAATTTGCAAGATTCAAGAAATCAAGAAGATTTGTTTTGTTCAACAAATAAATCAACAAATTGTAACATCTAATTGTTAATCAAATATCTTTTTATTGTATACCTATAGCTTTTTATCTTGGTCTTAGAATTATTCCCTTCGGTAGTGGTTAGAATACGCGACACTTAACCGATGATTGCGGATTCAAACCCGGGCAAGCACCAATTAAATTTCATGCGCTTTTTGTGTTTATCGTCTTGCGCTGTGCACTGAAAGAAACAATGTTGCGTATGAAATTGTGTATACAATATCTTCCTAACCGATTTCTAAAATAAATTAATACATAATTGTATACAACATTTTTTATTTTAAACACTAATGTATATACCTCTTGATGTATATACCTAGGAATATAACTCTTGTCTGTCTCGCCCTTTAAACCGAAACACCAACATGCTATATATTTATGTTTGGCCATAGAATATAATATGAGTGGGTGGTACCTATCGAGACGGGCTTGCACAAAGCTCTACAACCAAGTAACTTTATATTTTCTCACTACCTACCTATTCAGGTGTCTCATAATCGAAGCATTGCGCTTTTATTTAAATGAAAACGAAATAATCAATTTAATTAATATCAACTAAAAAATAGCAACATATATAATACACCTTTTTTGAGTCTAAAACTTTTTAATTTTTTTTTAAATTTAGTTTCAATTATAATTGTTTATCTAGTTACCGACGCCCAATATTTTAGGTCGCCTTACGCTCACGTCACACAATGTTCACGACGTTCCATAGATGGCGCTTCACATTTCGTAGCGAATTCTGCATCGCGCTGGCTGGATTTTCTGTCGGTGAATCAGGTTCGCGGGATCGCTTTCCTTCGGCATCGCTTCTCGGCCTTTTGGCTAAGATCAAAGTGTAGTATCTGTTCTTTTCAGCTTAATATCTGAAAGTTCCCGCACAGCGGGACCAGTATATTAAACTGATTTTTGTATCACGACGGGATGTTCGGGGCTCGCTCCACTCCCGTCACGGGTCGACCCGGCATTGCAGTGCCGCCGGGACCGGCCCACACAAACACTCATTATACGACCTGCGACTTGCTAAATGATGTAATATATAAGAAACTAAATGTTCAGAAGATTGTTTCATATTGTGACTCACTGAACAATCAACAAACTACCATATACATTATACATACAACTGTTACCACGAGGTGTGGCGAGTTGAGGTTTCAGTATATAATATTATTATGTAAGAGGCTGAGCTTCTCAATTTCACTCGCTTAAAAATAGACTCTTTTATACTATATATAGGTGGACTGTCAGATGGGCCACCTCAATCCTAATAGTAAGTGGTCATCACCGCCCGTAGACATTGACCGTTAGAAATATGGACTATTCCTTACATCACCAATGCGGCCACCAATCTTGTGAACTAAGATATTATGATCCTTGTGCCTTCAACCCAGGACATCACAATTTACATCCTGATAAACCAGCCACTAGACTAATTTTAATTTTTTACAAGCAACAATTCAGCGTATGATATGTAATCTATTATTTACTTAAAATTGTGTCATTTTTACGTGATATAATTTGATAAAATATTTTTAGTAGAATTACTTGAAATATATTGCATATGTATTAAGTGTTAGATTTACCAGTAAATGTTGCTTAAGGGGTGATATAAATAACTGTCTTCCTCTTTCGAGTGGCAAATCAATGATGGCGGAAAGAGATAAATCCGTTACCGTTAGTTGGCTGAGCATTAACACGTAGCACGAGCGTCGAGGTTCCATTGGCTCGAGTATTGTCAAATTTGAGGGACTCATTGACGTATAATAGAGTTTTTACTTTGTGTTCATTATGTTACAACATAAATATACTTATATACTTATGAGCACATAGATGATGATGATTTTATATGGTAATGTCATTTTCTACTTCATTGGTAAATTGGTTCAGTGTTTCATATTATGTAATAGAATTTAAAAAAAACAGCATACAAATTATATCATATGTATTCCGATGTCTGACGATTATAAATAAAAATTGAACCTTAATTCTACAAAAAAGGCGGATTTTTGTTTCTTTGTGAAAAAATTACCTTCCAATAGGACTTCGCCGCGGTGACGAAGAATAAAGAAAGAAAGCCCCCCGCCAAATTTTGATACAGTGTCCATTAAGGGCAAGCTACGCCCTGCCTGTAACCTATTTGTTACTATTTCCCCTTTGAATCGAAATTCCGGTACTCTGGGCGAAAACAACTCCTGTCACCAGTAGAGTAGACGAGGTGTTATATTTTTAATAAAAGTTTTTGCAAAATGCAGTTTTTTAAACATTTTTATTTTAAATATACAAAAATATAGTGTGATTAGAAATGTCGTAATGCCATTCTCTAAGAAAGACATTAATATACACACTTAAAAATATAATTATGTAACTTTCGTGAATTGACCTTTAATTGTCTATGGAAAATTATAAAACTGTAAAGTCTTTGAAGCCATTTCATATATTAATTTTCAAACATCGCAGAGATGGTAGTAATACGAATTATTACAAATTACATTTTAAGATGTAAGTAAAAACATAACTTCAAATTGTTTTTTTCAAACATGTATTTTAATTACAAGTAATTCAAATATGAAGCCCTGATTTTATGTACATTCTTCTTCCAATTGATTGTATGAAATCAAATATGCAAATGTTGGATGTAACACGTGGCACGTAATTTCAAACTCACTATAAAAAAATAGTGCGTTGAGAGGGGTGTCATTTGAAAACCCTTATAAAAAACAACCCTTATTGACCCAAAATTCGAGATGCGAATTCGTACGAACCCATAATTACTACATAACCCATTTATTGGTTGCAAACGTACACAGATGCATAAATTGAATTTGGAATTAGAATCTTATCTTGCATCTGAACATCGTAACCATAGACATATTTTTTTTTAACTTATTCACATAATCTTACATATATTCAAGGCAACAAAATAAAGTGATAAATTAAAACACAATTTTTACAAAAGCTAATGCAAAGTGAGTAATGTGTTATTTAATAATAATAATGATGATTCGTATAAAAATAATTAATAAATGATTTTACAACACAAATATAACAACGAACAAAGAATTTGTCTAAGACACAACCTGCAGAGTATTAAAAAAATAATCCTTTTTTTTACATTTGTATACAGTTAATATAAAAACAGTTTGTTATCATCATATTATTTGTAATTAAAACTTTATACTTCCAACAACTAGTAATATGAAGAAATAATTTTTAACTTTATGGTATAACTCGATATATAAATAGCACCTGATTAAATATTTTAAGCCTTCATATCAATGGTATATTTGAATAATTATAAAGATATGTTTGATCATTCACATGTAAAAGATAGCGTCTATCATACTATTGTCTAATTCTTATCTAGATAATGTGTTGAAAATAGGTTTTGTTTAATATAAACTAACAACTTTGCGACATTATTCGTAAGGAGGTTTTATATTAAATGTTTATCTTCTTATTGCCCCTACTGGTGACAGGAGCCATTCGGTGACAGCCTGGCGACAGAACCCAGTCCGAGTTATTGTTCGTTTAAATAACCGGAATTGCGATTCATCAGGGAAATGCTGTTTAAACCTTTCTTTTTACCAACCTGTGTTCATGAGTACAGTAGCTATTTTGATTAAGGACCTACTAAAATACTTTTAAGAACTTATATTTAAATAATTCTATATATTAAATATATAACTTTATATAAATTCACTTCAAGTACTTTTGAATTGTCATACTACGATCGGTTCGGAATATAAATGCTGTCCAGATCAAACTGGAAGAAACTGAGTAGTTACTCTTTAATAATATTTCTTTTTTTTTTTTTTTTGTTTTTTAATAATGAACTAATAATAAATTCCCGATTTTTATCATCTGTATAATTATATTGACATAGACTATGTCTATTGATGATTTTTAATTTTTAAATTTATTTAGTGGCAAATGTTAAAATGTCTAATGTATTTTATTTAGATATAACCATATATATAATTATCTATATAAATATGTATTTACAAAAGAAGTAAATAAATAAAGTGAATATGTAGTATATCAGTTGTCTGGTTTCCATAGATGTGAATAATGTCTCAGGATATTATTGTTATTATTATATAACAATATGAACATAACTAAAATGTGGCATTTGAGCCGTTTTAATGTTAATCGTCCAGCATTTCTAAAAAGGTTTGTTGGTGATAACCGCTGGTAACGCTTGACGATTCGAACGTACTTGAAGTACAATATTTAAATAAAAATATTATGGATGATTGATTGAATGATAAGAATTCCGAATTCAAATAAATGTTTCATAAATATTGTAGTATCGCCGTGATATCGTTAACATTGATATCACTAATTAGTTTAATGAAAGTAATGGAAACACTACAACTGTTTCGTAGTGATTGTACCTGTGTTTGTGCATACACAGGTGCGGTCTATGTCCTTCTCTATCCCTCACTGTCATAATTCATAAATTCATTTCTTAAATTCGTCAAGACCGATACATGACCAACGGCTTTACGTGCTTTTCAAGGCACGGGATTAAAAAACACTGCAAACTTCGAAACTCCAGGTTCTACTGAGGATAGCAGAATATTAAATTAATGACTCTTCAATAAAAAATAATATTAAATAATTAAAAGTATTTGTATTTTTGAAGCGTCAATAAAACAGTGGTTTACAGACTGCTTAGTTATTTAAAAGTCGCAGGATCGTTTCATGACCCCTTTGGCTATTGTCGTCGTCACTCCTAATATATAAGGAATACGCTTCATTGGATAAATATGAATATCATTTATTCCTGAAAAAAGGGCATCGATAGTATAATGTAATGTAAAGTAAACCTGTGAGTATCCCACTGCTGGGCTTAGGCCTCTTCTTAAAAAGAAGAGTATTTGGAATACAAATGTGGCAATATTTCAGGGAAATTAGACACATGCAGGTTTCCCAACGATGTTTTCCTTCAACGTCAGGCACGAGACGAATTACAAATTAAAATAAAATAAAATCCTTTAAAAAAAAAAATATTGGTATTTCATTACTTCATCAGTAAGCCATCTCAGAAATCTTCCACAAACAGTTACCTAACTTAGTATAAATAGATTAACACCTTATCAGTGATAAGAGGCATTGATAAGACTGATATGATGGTACAGCAGTGAAGTAAAAATAGGTAAGTGAAAAAAATATAAAGATTTAAGAAAACTACATGTTTTATTGTATGTTTATTTTAATGTTGTGAAGGGTGAGTGAGCCAGTGTAATTACAGGCACAAGGGACATAACATCTTAGTTCCTAAGGTTGGTGACGCATTGGTGAAGTAAGAGATGGTTAACATTTCTTACAATGCCAATGTCTATATACGTTGGTGACCACTTACCATCAGGTGGCCCATATGCTCGTCCGCCTACCTATACTATAAAAAAAAAAGATACATAAAATCTTGGCAATCGTTCCAGTTTAATACGTGTATTAAAAGGTTATTTAAATTATGTAATTTTTTATGAAGTTAATTAATTTATTAAATAAAATTATATCATTTAATATTATGTATCTTATAAACTGTAAAACGTACTTAATACAATTTTTGATGTCAATGTTTTATTAAATATTTTATATATTAGGTACCTATGCTTTATATTTCACTTATAATCGAATAATATCATAATGATATATGTATATCATTTCTTACAATGCCAATATCTATGGGCGTTGGTGACCACTTACCATCAGGTGCTCATCCGCCTACCAACGCCAGTTAAGTATTAATATATATAAACAAATAAAAAACGCAACAATAAATTTATGCGCATTTATTTTCTGAAACTAAAATTTCTTTCAGTACATATGGATATAGTTTTTTTTTAAGGATTCGCTGACTACAACTAATAATGATGGCCTTTTGATTGCAAATGACTATTTTCATATCAAATTAATGTATTTACGTGGAATCCAACAAGTTTTTTATTTTAAAACGCTAGAAAATGCTTTATTACTTTCATCCCACTGCAAGATTTATTGTGTCACTCTTGTCAGACTATTCTCTAAAAACCATTTATTTATTCCCATCGTAGTATGACGTCACAATATATATGTTGACTAAAAAATGTCCTTATACGCAGTTGTAATCTTATAGCGATACTGTCAAGTAACCTGTACATGATTGACTTATTTACTTAGCGTTATATTTGTATGTTTTGACAAACATGATAACAAGTGTCATTTAGTTATAATATTAAAAAATCGTCCGTTATAATAAAGGCACCGGACGTGCCGTTTTTTCGTAGAGGACATGATTATGGATATAGAGGTCGATTTTTTTATTTTATCAAACAGCAGTGCAATGGCACTATACGTATATTGTTTGTGAATTGTCGAGTACCGATCAAAGCGTGTATCTTTAATTGTTATAATAATAAAGTCAATTTAGCATACCACAAAATTCGGGATCGTGTCTATGATTTTCGATTTTTTTAAACCTATCCGCGTTCAAATAAGTTCCTGTAACTTATTTGAACGCGGACTTTTAAGAGTGAAGCTTTATACAGTACATTACATTTAGTTCATTAGTGTTAATAAATATTTTAGACGATATAAAATACTAATTTTTATTTCCCTTTTCTGGCGTGTATCTACGCTATTTGAGGCGCAAAATATTCTGCCAATGTCACGTATAATAAAATACATACTAATAATGAATATTTTTGTTTTTGGTTTTTTTTTTTTTTTTATTTAAGCCTCAAAAACGATGTCATAGATCGCTTCTATTCGTATTATTGTAAAATATTTTCCTTTTTTTTTTTTTATAAAATAGGAAGATGGACGAGCATATGGGCCACCTGATGGTAAGTGGTCACCAAACGCCCTTAGACATTGGCATTGTAAGAAATGTCAACCATCGCTTATAGCCAATGCGCCACCAACCTTGGGAACTAAGATTTTATGTCCCTTGTGACTGTAATTACACTGGCTCACTTACCCTTCAAACCGGAACACAACAATATCAAGTATTGCTGTTTTGCGGTAGAACATCTGATGAGTGGGTGGTACCTACCCAGACGAGCTTGCACAAAGCCCTACCACCAGTGCTACCATCCTTGCTCTCCGTTAATTTTATTTTAATTTTATTTGTAGGTAGCGTTTTTTCTTTAATATGTAAAACGTAAAAACCTTTCACGGGAACACTTTCGTGCCTCAGAAGACACTTCCAACTTCTAGACTCCGGGCTGCTACTAAGAATATTTTGACAAAAAAATCCAATAACTTTTTATTGGCCCGAGCTGGTAATTGAACCCGGGACCTCTGGGTCTGCGGCCTTACAACTAGACCAACGAGGCATAAAAAATATACATACATACCAGAAGAAATAACAGGGTCTTGTGAATAAAATACTTGAATTTCAACCGAATATCGTGGGTTATACATACAATTTACAAGTCAGTTCAAGTTCAAGCTTAATGTGATTTGTATTATAAGAACTATTAAAGCACATTTTTTTTTTTGCAAACAGTAAAGAGATATTATTTGGATAAAAGACAAAGACCTTCGCTATTTTAATTGTATTCTTCTTCTTCGAGTGCCACTCCGACTAGCGAAGGTTGGCAGTCAGCTTTAAATACTCCTTCTTGTTCTTCGCGAGACGAAAGAGTTCGGCAGCACTCGCGATTCCCGTCCATTCACGGATGTTGCACAGCCAAGACTTTTTTCTGCGCCCAACAGCTCTCCTTCCGGCAACTTTTCCCATCATAATCAGTTGCAAAGGTTCATATCTTTCATACCTAAGCACGTGTCCGAGATATGCAACTTTTCTCTTCTTGACAGTCTCCAAAAGTTGCCGTTTTTGGTTGACGCGTCGCAGAACTTCCACGTTCGAGACCTTTTGAGTCCAACTAATGGCTAATATACGTCTATATGCCCACATCTCGAAAGCTTCTATACGTTTTTTGAGGTCTTCTTTAATTGTCCACGCCTCGCATCCGTAAAGAAGTATAGGCCAGATGTAACAATGTAGGAGTCGTATGCGCACAGGGATCTTAAGTCTGCGATTGCAGAGTACTTTTTTCAACGTGCAAAAGGCACTTCGAGCTATTTCGATGCGAGTCTTTACCTCCTGTTCACAGCTCCAGGTGTCATTATGCCATGTCCCCAGATATTTGTACTTGCGCACCCTCTCAGTTTTTTGGCCTGCTACAATGATAGCAATGCCATCGAAGCTATGTTTATTTTAATTGTATAAAAAAAATAAACATAATTTTTACTTTATTATCTATATGAGCCGTTTTTTTTTAAATTCCCGCCAATATCTTTAGTAGATTATAATGCATAGTTATTTGATAAAATTACGTATTGAGTATTCCAACAATTTCGATATAAGCATATTAATAGATTGTAGAGATAATCTATCCGATAATAATAATTATTATAGATAATATATCAGTAAATTGAAATCAGTGCAATTATTGTTGCGGACAAAATGGCCGCGAAAACTGTATTATTGTTTACTTGTTTCATGTTTTGTTCTTTATACGTAAATTGTGATATCTTATGTGAAGAAGGATTTTGTAAAGTAAGTAATGAATAATACACACAAATGATTACAGACTTATAAGTTGTTTTAACTCTTTTCTTATGTATTTACTTTAAGGTGCAAATCGTTGGTTTTCCTATGCTTATTTTATTCTTTTCTTTCCTTCTAAATTATAAAAAAAAATATGATTAACAATGTTACCTACTTATTTAGTTTTCATATGTCACAATTAATTTGTGTCTTTGTTATACCTAATTACGAATGTGTTATTATCTTTAATACGTATTAATTTACAACACTTTTTTTTTAATTTGATATAAAAAAAAAGATTTGTCATAATTATTTGCACTATCTTAAGTGTACCACGTAATTATGAAACTATTTCTGGATCAAAACCCAATTACAATAGACAATGAAATAACTAAAATAATGGCGCATCTACACGTGTCACATTGTGGTTAGTAAAAGAAAAAATAAATTGTTTTTGTAAGTTTCATACTAGAAACAAATGATTATTGGTTTTTTCAGTCTTTTGTTGGTGATAACCCGTGTTCAGCACCTGCACCAGAGTGTGCGATTAATAATGCAACTCATTCGGGACTAAAGCTGCCATCACCCACAACATGTAATTGCTGCCCGTACTGTTTACCGTTGTATAGTATGTGTTTTATAAACATATTCTTTATTATAAATTAACATAAAGTTGATTTTTTACCATTATTATTTCTATGTAAAAATAACATTGCTATAAAAAATACAGAACATTAAAAAAACAATTATGAACCTATAAAAGTTATGCAATTATTCTATTTTATAAAAATAATCACGTTAATTTGATTGGGTCGATTCTTCTACATATTCCAATGGTTTTCACCATTTGTTTCGTTGGTTTAATTATGTCTTTCGTAATTAATTAGTTTACTTAATTTACATTTTTACTATAATTTAATTGTTTTTATATTGTTATTTAAGTGTATGTTGTGGATTTCAGAATTGGGTCAGCCCTGCAGTTTGGGTGGGCCTGGCAGTGGTATTACAGTTGGCAGGTGTGGCGATGGCTTAACTTGTGATAACTCCACACGTACATGTGTTAGGAGTAAGATATTTAGCAATTTTATTATAACGCGTATTTGCGTGCTTGTATTTCAACATCACAAACAAATTGTGCAGTGACAATACTCAATTATAACTTGGTGGTAGGGCTTCGTATAGGCTCTGAGTAGGTACCACCTACTCATAATATATTCTACCAAACAGCAATAACGGAATAAGGGTCACCCAGACCTTGCTTAACTACAATCACAAGGGACATAAGATATCTTAGTTCCCAAATTTGTTGGCGCATTCATGATGAAAGAAATGGCTAATACTTTAACAGTGCCAAGGACTATGGGCTTTGGTAACCACTTACGATCACGAGGCCAGTTTTCCAGGATTCATCAGTGAAGCCTATATCACTTAAATAATGTAGCGCCGTAAAAATATTACCAATTCTTACTCAGTTAATACCACCGAGCACAGGATCGAATATGTCCATAAAACATTAGGCTCAGTATCGCCCAAAGCTACCGGTAAACTGATTTCTTGAGTTCAAAATTTCTTTTTTTTTCAGTGAAAACAAAATGTCACGATGCACAAGATGACTACGATGCCCGTCACGCTAGAGGTGAAACAGGTTCCTTCGAGAACCGTCCAAGTTGCGACGAGAAAGGGAATTTCGCCCCGTTCCATTGCGTTCCTTCTCAAACGTAAATTAAATGATTAATTTATATTTTTTATTAATTATATGTGTTATATGTTTTGTATTTTTAGTTTAAAATTTTTTTTTTTAAATACGAAGATATTTAAGTATAATCTGTGATATAAATATCTTCTACTAAAATTATGCATCCGCTACACTCGTGGCGCAGAATGTAACATAACCAGCCTGTGAATGTCCCACTGCTGGGCTAAGGCCTCCTCTCCCTTTTTAAGGAGAAGGTTTAGAGCTTATTCCACCGCGCTGCTCCAATGCGGGTTGATTGAATACACATGTGGCAGATTTTCAGTGAAATAAGATACATGCAGGTTTCCTCACGATTTTTTCCTTCTCCGTCAAGCACGAGATGAATTATAATCACAAATTAAGCTCATTAAAATTCAGTGGTGTTTGCCCGGGTTTGAACCCACGATCACCGGTTAAGTTTCACGCGTTCTTAGCACTGGGCCATCTCTGCTTTATTGGCGTAGAATATAATAATAAAATAGAAAGTGTTGTACCATACACAATTTATATTTCGCGCTATATATTCTGCAGTTGCGTTCGGAAATATTTAACAGTATAGTTTTCTATATACGAGCTACGACTTTTCGTTGCAAGATTAACTTATGGCAGATTATAATTACTAACTTATATAACGACGTACAACGCTACTTAAAGTAACCTTGGAAACATTTTTGAATCTTTCTTTTTATTTATTAACTGTAGAATAAATAAGAATTCTATTTTCAAATATATATTTTTTTACATTCGTTAATTGCCTTTTTGCTGTTCAGCAAATGATATCTATTCAACTATTATTGAATAAATACATTTATTTTCAGTTGTTACTGCCAATCAGATGATAGGGAACGATTGTTCGGGGAGGTCGTTGATACTGGCGTGTTTGTGAATATGCCTTGTCGTAAGTTTATTTATTTATTAAGGAAACACAAAGTCACATAATTGTCCAATAAATACATCACATAAAAAATCATAAGCCCATTAAGTTTCCATAGAAATATTTTACATAGACAAATAAAACACTTTGATTCATCTTATGATTCATTGATCAAAAATATGTAATAAGTTTACGGTACTTCCCCCTTTTATGGTTTTATTATAATTCAATTGAATTGTTATGATAAAATTATATTAGATATGACTAGCGATAAAATAATGTTTTTTTTTAATCATAATCTGACGGCCAAATTGGCCACCTAATGGTAAGTGGTCACCACCGACAAGAAACACTCATCACCTTTACTTCACCAATGCGCCACCAACCTTGGAAACTAAAAACTTAGGCCCTTGTGCCCGTTACACTGGCTCACTCACCCTTTAAACTGAAACACAATAATTGTAAGTATTGCTGTTTCATGGTAAAATATCTAACGAGTGGCTAGTGTGTACCAAAACGGACTTGCACAAAGCCCTACCGTCAAATGAATGCATTTTAATTTAAACTTTCTATTTTAATTATGTTTTATATTAAACATGATTCATTTACTTGACACGTACATTTACATGAAAATATATAAAATATATTTTTTAGGCTGTTCTCGTATGGCTCACAAAGTCCAGACACTAATAGCGAAAGGTTTACGCTACCCGGTATTCGGTATGAGATGTACGTCCGATGGGAATTTCAACCCGGTGCAGTGTCTTGGCGATACGTGTTATTGTGTAAACAGAGTGACCGGTGAGAGGAGAGGGGATCAGAGAGTGAATCTGACAACTACCCACATATCTGAATTGCCATGCTGTAAGATTCTTTTTAATTAAATTAATTGAATAAATGAATTATGTAGTAATAGCACTTTACTCGCTTCGCGTCATAATTTTCATAATTTTTATATAGAATAGGTAGGTGGGCGAGCATATGGGCCACTTGATGGAAAGTGGTCACCGACGCCCATGAACATTGGCATTGTAAGAAATGGTAGCTATCGCTTACATCACCAATGCGCCACCAACCTTAGGAACTAAGATATTATGTTCCTGTAATTACACTGGCTTACTTACTCCTTAAACCGGAACCCAACAATACCAAGTATTGCTGTTTTGCGGTAGAATATCTGATGAGTGTGTGATACCTACCCAGACGAGCTTGCACAAAGCCCTACCTCCATTAAAACCTAACCCTAACATTATGGAGCCGACTAAACTGCCTAACTATTATTAAAAAGATACAACAAGATGCTGCGTGATTGATATTTCCAGATGACGAAAAATTAGACTTATTCCCAAAGACAGAAGACAGTAAGCCGCCGTACAAGTATACAACGCCTTGTTTCGAAAGTGTTCAAGAAAGAAAAGACTTAATTGCTCGAAGCATTGAAGAAGGATTTGATGTTGAATATTTTTCTACTTTCGGTTCCATTAGTTGTCTACCAGATGGAACTTTTGGCAGAATTACTGTGAACTCGAATGGATCGTAAGTACACGTTTCCAATGGAAGGGCTGTATTCAGGTGATAAGGGTAAGTATTCCAGTAGTATTAGAGGCACTAGAGATACATTGTCTTGGATCCAATGTTCGCAAGAGTTTAAAGGTAAGGTCATATCAAAGGTAAAGTAATCAGTAAATACTAACATCACGCTTATTTATCATTTATATAATTGTGTTAAGGGAGATGCCTTATTTATACAAGATTTTTTGAGATTCGATTCAAATTTATTAAAGGGCAAAGATAAATATGACTATGGAATCTTATTATAGAAACGAATATCTTGAAATCTTATTGAGGTTTTCTTATGATCTACCAAATGTGCACATGACATCTTTTGATCATGGTATCCAAGATGTAATGTCACTTACATTAATTCACTCACCTCTCAAATCGTAACAGCAATACGCAAATGTGTTTTTTTTACATAGAATAGGTAGGCGGACGAGCATATGGTCACCTAATGGTAAGTGGTCACCAACGCCCATAGACATTGGCATTGTAAGAAATGTTAACCATCGCTTACTTCACCAATGCGCCACGAACCTTGGGAACTAAGATGTTATGTCCCTTGTGCCTGTAATTACACTGACTCACTCACCCTTCAAACCGGAACACTACAATACCAAGTACTGCTGTTTTGCGGTATAATCTGATGAGTGGGTAGTACCTACACAGACGAGCTTGCACAAAGCCCTACTACCAGTAAATATCCAGTGTGATCCAAATAACCTTACAGCAAGTCTTATCAGTAGTTAATTGAATAACTTTCTATCTTTTTATAGAAGAATTTGCGTGAACGAGCGAGGAGAACAATTAGGGGATTACTCGGCTGCACCGAACACACCTGAGTTTACCAATATGGACTGCAGTATGTATATAATGCTTAGTATGAAAATCTTTATAAAACACAACGCAACATTTTTATTACAATCAAAAGAGATATAAACAAACTTTAGATTTACAATTCAATCTCATTTTCTTATAGCTCTGCTATATTATGAACTAAAACAGTTTTTGGTTAATATATATTTATTTTTTATACAACACTTTTCTGTTTAACAACACCGTCCATCAATATCTTTGATTTCAGAAAGTCTAGATCATGCCTAGATAATTAGTCGCTTAGTTTCTCTAATTCAAATCGGATTTTTAAAAGGTTTTTCAACTATAGGATGCTTTGTAACAGTAACAGCCTGTTAATGTCCCACTGCTGGGCTAAGGCCTCCTCTCCCTTTTGAGGAGAAGCTTATTCCACCACGGTGCTCCAATGCGGGTTGGTAGAATACACATGTGGCAGAATTTCAATGGAATTAGACACATGCAGGTTTCCTCACGATGTTTTCCTTCACCGTTAAGCATGAGATGAATTATAAACACAAATTAAGCACATGAAAATTCAGTGGTGCTTGCCCGGGTTTGAACCCACGATCATCGGTTAAGATTAACGGATGCTTTGTAGACATTGATAACGCCTACAATAATGTTGACCTATTGTGTTTTACGAAGAAAATGGATCGTATGGAGTTCGGTACAAAGTTATGTTCGTACATTTGGAACTTTCTTATAGAAATACATATTTATATTAATGTAGGCAATAATTTCATTGTTAGGACTTGCAGTCGTGGCCTTGCTTAAGGTGATTCTCTGTATCCACTTCTGTTTAATGTAGCTTCTGTTGACATTTGCAAACAGATCGAATCGGTAATGATTATGCAATACACTGACGATTTTGTTTTATTTACTTCTTGTAATGATATATTACAATCTGCGAATGAACTACGGTCTGGCTTAGATTTATTTTGTAAACTTTTATCCGATATTTGTTTGAATCTGTCCTCAACCATAAGTAATGGTTTGTCTATTTAAAAAACGTCCTTTTAGAGATATAGTTGAGCGTTAATAATATAATTTTGGACCCAGTGGAACACGTTAAATATTTATGGATATGGCTAGATCGGTCTCTTAGATGGGTTAAACATGTTAGCGAGATTAAAGTTTTGGCTGGCTTAGGTTGGGGAATTCATCCCAAGCACCTACGTAGGATGTATATTTCAATGGTCCGTAGTCGTTATGGAGACAGTTCTCAGTCAAATCTAAAAAAACTTCTCTGGACTCAAAATCAAGCTATGCATATTATAGGTAGCTTTATCAAAAGTAAATTTGAAATTAATTGTACATTGTATACAATGCATATAGAATTAATAGCGATAGCTTAGGCTCTGTCTTATATTAAGTCTTTTAATGGGAATAAATTTGTCTTATTTACAGACGATAAAAGTGCTTTGCAACATTTAGCTCGGTGTAACTTGAATTTTCGAGGAATCCTCGTAGCTTATGAAATGATAAAGTTAGTTTTGGAACTAAACGAACTAAACGCCTCACTCAAATGTCTATTTCTAAAATGGATCCCGTCTCATAGTGGCATAAGGGAGAACGATTTAGTAGATGAGCTTGCAAAACATGCATGTGCTTAATAGTAAAAACAATATCATTCTATAGCGATGTTTATTTATTTCTAAGAATCGTAGTTTGGAATTATGGAAAACTTATTTCAATGAAAGGTCCACCATGAAGGGTATTTGGTACAAGACTATTCAGCTGGAACCGATGAGTTCTCCTTGGGTCAACAATAGCTTAGATATAGTAATAGCTTTGAGAATACGTTTCGGATACATTCCACTGAACAAGTTTGCTTATATAATGAACAAGACTAATTCCCCTAATTGTGAGGAATGTGATAAGATTGAAGATGTATATCATATTCTAATGGAATTTATCCGGAACGAACCATTACGTAATGAAATATTTATGTCTCATGGTGTTATTAAAGAAATCGGGAGATTAAACTGCGTCCTGGCATTTTCTTTGTCCGCAGGTGCCAGGGTCTGTCTTTATAAGCTTGTCATCGGGGTTTGTCTTTATAAACTTGTAAGACTGGGTTTGAGAGTAAGATCATCCAAATCATCATGTCTCAAGCCCAGTTTTCTGGTTAAGGAAGACATATAGAGCGTCATAGTCATTTGTGTGACCAAGCTCATTAAATATTAAAAAAAAACACCGTTCATAATCTTTAAAAAATAATTGCTATTCAAGATCTAGACCAATTACATAGCATCAATTCTATGTCCAAGTAATTTATTTCTTTTTAATCCTCTTGTAGTTGGAATAGGCAATACAATAGCGGATTCCAGATATGTGGGAATCCCCGGCCAAAATATTTAACTTAAATCTAAACAGATGCTTTCACTACCAATATTACATTACTTTTTATCATAATATACAATATTTCTATTATAACAATTTCAGAATGTGCACAGACAGCGAATGTAATGGCGTCATCAAATGAACCGCCACGGTGCTGCAAAAACGGCAACTTCCGACCGGTCCAGTGTCACAGGGGAAAGTGTCGTTGTGTTGACTCCGATGGAAGGCAACTCGGAACGGAATCCACAGATGTGACAAAATTGACATGCTACACACAAAACTGGAGAAACTGCTAATATATATACATATAATATTAATATAATATGTGATTAATTTGTTAACGCAAACTTTATGGAATAAAGTCCGATTTAAACAAAATATTACCACGATTGTTTTTACAGGAGTAAGGTGTGAAATTATTGGCAATTTTTGGCTTTATTTTAAAGTGGTGTTTTGAATGTGAAACATTTAAATTAAAATAAAAGTGGATATAATGGCTGTATAGCATTGTACAAAACATTTTTTTTATTACCTCTAGCTTTTTTTATATTTTGTACAGGGACGTTGTCCTTGATGGGCCTGTATCAAAATTTGAAGGGGTTTTTTTTCTAACTGCAGCGATTTTTTTATATTGTTTCATTTCGATTACATATTAAGCACTGAACCAATATACTGGAGTATAAAATGACATTACCGGTATCAACCCCATTACTATCATTATCATGTATATGCTTGTAAGTTACCGTAACCGTAACAGCCTGTGAATGTCCCACTGCTGGGCTAAAGGCTTCCTCTCCTCTTTTTGAGGAGTAAGAGCTTGTAAGTATATAACATTATTTATGTTGTAACATAATGAACACAAAGTAAAAACTCTAATTTAGCGTCAATGAGTCCCTCAAATTTGACAATATACTCGAGCCAATTTAACCTTGGCGCTCGTACTAGGCGTTAATGCTCAGCCAACTAACGGTAACGGATTTATCTCTTTCCGTCATCATTGATTTGTCATTCGAAAGAGGAAGACAGTTATTTGTATCACCCCTTAAGCAACATTTATTGGTAAATCTAACGCTTAATACATATTAAATATATGGTATATATTTCAATTAATTCTACTAAAAATATTTTATCAAATTATATCACATAAAAATTACTCAATTTTAAGTAAATAATAGATTATATTTCATACGCTGAATTGTTGCTTGTAAAAAATTAAAATTAGTCTAGTGGCTGGTTTATCAGGATGTAAATTGTGATGTCTTGGGTTGAAGGCACAAGGATCATAATATCTTAGTTCACAAGCTTGGTGGCGCATTGGTGATGTAAGGAATAGTCCATATTTCTAACGGTCAATGTCTACGGGCAGTGATGACCACTTACTATTAGGATTGAGGTGGCCCATCTGACAGTCCAGCTATATATAGTATAAAAGAGTCTATTTTTAAGCGAGTGAAATTGAGAAGCTCAGCTACTTACATAATAATATTATATACTGAAACCTCAACTCGCCACACCTCGTGGTAACAGTTGTATGTGTAATGTATATAGTAGTTTGTTGATTGTTCAGTGAGATAGTCACAATATGAAACAATCTTCCGAACATTTAGTTTCTTATATATTACATCATTTAGCAAGTCGCAGGTCGTATAATGAGTGTTTATGTGGGCCGGTCCCGGCGGCACTGCAATGCCGGGTCGACCCGTGACGGGAGTGGAGCGAGCCCCGAACATCCTGTCGTGGTACAAAAATCAGTTTAATATACTGGTCCCGCTGTGCGGGAACTTTCAGATATTAAGCTGAAAAGAACAGATACTACACTTTGATCTTAGCCAAAAGGCCGAGAAGCGATGCCGAAGGTAAGCGATCCCGCAAACCTGATTCACCGACCGAAAATCTAGCCAGCGCGATGCAGAATTCGCTACGAAATGTGAAGCGCCATCTATGGAACGTCGTGAACATTGTGTGACGTGAGCGTAAGGCGACCTAAAATATTGGGCGTCGGTAACTAGATAAACAATTATAATTGAAACTAAATTAAAAAAAAAGTTTTAGACTCAAAAAAGGTGTATTATATATGTTGCTATTTTTTAGTTGATATTAATTAAATTGATTATTTCGTTTTCATTTAAATAAAAGCGCAATGCTTCGATTATGAGACACCTGAATAGGTAGGTAGTGAGAAAATATAAAGTTACTTGGTTGTAGAGCTTTGTGCAAGCCCGTCTCGATAGGTACCACCCACTCATATTATATTCTAGGGATAAACATAAATATATAGGGGTTTCGGTTTAAAGGGTGATTGAGCAAGTGTAACTACAGAAGAGTCATATATTGACATTAGTCTTAGTAGTTTGGTGATTGGTCTGTTGGTTTTTTTCAGTAAGTATTCAGTATTTTCAATGTTTAAATTATTATTGTCAGACATCATAATAAATTGGTTTACTTTGTTTTCTGTTTTTTATTTTATTTTATATTTTATTTCGTATTCTGCAGCACCGGAAGGAGAATCCAAACTTCGATTCACGAGGAGAAACCAGAAATGAATTATATGTTTGAATTAAATTAAATTATACATTTGAACTATGCTCGTGTTGCTCCTATCCTAGATGTAATCCGATTCCAACATTTATCATTCAAGAGTTTATAGATATCGGGAATCTGCATCGCAGCAGGCCCATCGTAGCGTAGATAATAATAGGATTTTATAAAATAAATTAGAGTTAACAAATTTAAATAATAATATAAATTCAAATATGGCTCAGGATCCGGACACCATTTACAAAATCCTTAGGATTGTGCCCGAATTCGATGGTAGGGTTATTATAATGTACTTACGAGATTTATTAATATTTGTGATCAAATAGTATCGGATTATTTAAATAGTGTGCCCGGTAGTGAAATAACTAACTTATGTTGCTTAAACGGGATACTAAATAAAATCACGGGAACTGCCGCTGCTACTATTAATTCTAATGGTATACCGGACAGTTGGCTCGGTATAAGGACTTCTCAAATAAATAATTTCTCTGACCAACGAGACGAAACAGCCTTATACAATGACCTTTCGCTAGCCGTACAAAGTTCGCTACGTACACTTATATGACGTAAAATGCGTCATTTGCTTAGTTGTAACTAAAGCTGGCTTGATAAAGGTAGACAAGTTATTAACTAATTCACATGGCATAAGTTTTTTATTAACCCTTCGTATGCCGCATCACACACCATGAGAAATGCTTTCTCTGCCGCCGATTTATAGGGTGAAAGAGAAAGAACATACCTAAGAAAGGGATAGTTTTTTTCTGTCTCTTTCATAGGTCGCACGCTATGGTTTGCTATAGCCAGGTGTAAACTTTATTTTGACAATATTATCGAAAGTTTTTGTATACTCTTTTTTATCACTAGCTCTCATATCCAGATTATTTTAAATATTGTTTTTGAATAAAAGTCTCATTGTTTTACTCATTTATTATGATTGTTTTTAGTTTTTTACAACACAATTTTAATTACGTTAATTGTATTAGATTTAACACAAAGTGAAAATACCATAGAACCGTAATTCCGTCCGTAACAGCCTGTGAATGTCCCACTGCTGGGCTAAAGGCCTCCTCTCCTCTTTTTGAGGAGAAGGTTACCATATATATATATATATATATATATATATATATATATAGAACCACAATCTAGATTTTACGAATAGTGTTAATGACTTAAATTATATTGTATGGGATTATGTTCGCAGTTCGCAGTATCGTAGATTGAAAGATTTTTTAGGATTATTCTCGACCATGAACGTATAATTAGTAAACATCCTTCTATATATATATAAAACAAAACTTTCGTTTAACCCTTGTATTTAAATCTTGAATTGGCTCCATTGAACATGTACTATATCTGCCCACTTTGGCATGAAAGTTTATGAACTTCCTTGAAGCTGAAATAGTATTTTTTATTAAATAAATAAGCGCAAAACATTGGCAAGAACAAGGTAATGTCATCGGATAAGGTACTTGTATATACAGCATACTCGTCAAAAATTGTTCTCAAACCTATGCTAAATTATCTTAATTAAGAGCAAAGTTGCTAATCTTTAACTTGATTTTGCAGAAGGTGAGTCCAGTTCATGGTGAAATATAAAATATTCTATTTATAACTACATTATAACTTAAAGGGTTGATCAATGATTATAAACTTTAAGTGATCCCTGATATTTCTTAAATCCTTTAGTTTTTTGAGACCAAAGCTGGAAGATTCTAGATCTAGGGCTGACATCAGGGTATTTTTGTTACATATATTTTAAAGTAAGGTTTTGGCGCTTTACATTGTCTTTTCATATTCCAATATTCATCATTGCGACTGCGCACCCCAAATTAAAATTTATACTGTTTCGCTATCGTAACTTCATAGCAATCCTGAAGAAGACATTCGAGAGGAATCCCTTACTTGCCACCTAAATTCATTGGTATGATGAAAATCTTTTCCATTATGCTTTTATCCCACGTAGCAAAAATATTTCAAATGTCTCTAATAAAGGAATTGGGTAAATAAGTTTTCTTTTTACCATACAATGTTAAAAATATCTGTTCATATAAGGTTTTCTCAGTCCGATATGGTTCACGGATCGTTTTTACGCGTTTCCATCATTTATATCACCGCTTCCTCCCTGTAAAATCCTATGAAACTCGGATTCGAATATATCAGTTACGAGTGAATATTTATTTCTTATTATGATGATTATTTGACATGTCTCATATCGTTATTTTATTAATTAGGAAGCCAACATTATATATTAAGAAAAACATTTTCTTATTGCTCATATAAAAGTACGTAACAAAATATATATTAATTACAGGCTAAATTAAACATTCAAATAAAAAATAATTTTTTTTTTTTCTATTTTTAGAATTTATTAACTAAAACATTAATTCAATTGAATATGTTTATTTAAGAGGTATTTTTTAATCCATAATAAGTTTACTCTAACAGGGTGTTATAAAACCGTAAACCGTACCGTAACAGCCTGTGAATATCCCACTGCTGAGCTAAAGGCCTCCTCTCCTCTTTTTTGAGGAGAAGGTTTTGGAGCTTATTCCACCACGCTGCTCCAATGCGGGTTGGTGGAATACACATGTGGCAGAATTTCAGTGAAATTAGACACATGCAGGTTTCCTCACGATGTTTTCCTTCACCGTAAAGCACGAGATGAATTATAATCACAAATTAAGCACATGAAAATTCAGTGGTGCTTTCCCGGGCTTGAACTCACGATCATCTGTTAAGATTCACGCGTTCTTACCACTGGGCCATCTCGGCTCAGGTGTTATAAAGTACCAACTAATATGAATAAGATTATTATGTCTACAAATTCACGTAACTACTATAGATATTTACAATAATCTCTTGGACGAATCTAGTCTGATTTTGTTGTTAGCATTAAAAAAAAAAAAAAACTTAAGCCTGTCAGCTATCGGGTTCAGATCTTTGCATATGGACCTGATCAATGTTTTGTATGATATGCAACATTCCTTTAGGTGATTCCGGAAAAGGCAATGTCTAAAATATTATCCTAGATAGATCCGTTTCAATTCCATCTAAACAATAATAATATCTTTGTTTCGTAATTAATAACACCATTTTACCTATAAGTACATGTAAGTAAAAATTATGACTATTGAGTTAAAACAACAAAATCTGTTAAAAATGAAAAGTATTTTTAAATCTCGCCTTAGAATGTCTATGAAAATTATTATGTTTCTTATTCATTTTCTTTATATGAAACAATGAAGTTATAAAATTAGTTCACAAATAGTAAGAGCCGAACACAACTTGAAACTGACACCTGAATCTTGTTGATACAAAAATGATTTTAAAAAGATTGATAAATACCTACGTATGAAATTAATTTAATATAATAACTTTATTTAAATAATTAAAATATAAATTATTAATATTATAATTGAATGATAAGTTTAAAAATTTAATAATATTAGTTTTATTTAGGGTTAAGTAAAATCTTTGCGGAAAAAGTGCAAAAAGCTATTGTATTTATAGAATATAGAAATATATTCTACGCTTACCCGAGAACCTTCGTTAACATGAATAAAATCACTTTACTGTTGTTTTAATTATATTCGAAAAACATTTCACAAATATGGCCTCGAGCATTCGAAAAAATGATGTTGGCGCGCGAATTTGCGACGTGAATTTCGTCGTCGCTGATTGGTCGAAATGATAATCTAATAAAAAAGAGAGAGGGAGGCAAATATATATTAATTACTATACTTATAAAAAACTTATTTAAAAATTTGAACTATGAGATAACGTTCGAGCGCATATCTACGCTCCTTCATACTACGGG
Source organism: Nymphalis io (assembly GCF_905147045.1). Classification (NCBI taxonomy): domain Eukaryota; kingdom Metazoa; phylum Arthropoda; class Insecta; order Lepidoptera; family Nymphalidae; genus Nymphalis; species Nymphalis io. The sequence goes on along the minus strand of NC_065915.1, from coordinate 4,139,899 downwards.
TACAAAATTGGGAGCGCATATATGCGCTCCGGCATACGAAGGATTAATAGCTGACGCTTTAACATGTGGTTCATTAATTCCTCTTATAACATTAGTTCATTAGTTCCTTGCTTTTACCATACGTAAATGCAGCAAAGATCTACGAGCATATTCCGCAAATGTAGGGTAAGCGTCGGAATTTAAAATAACATCATACGAAATACTAGCCACATCAACGTTTTTCACACAATAATTTAAAATCAATTTTAAAATTACTCCATGAACGATCCGTGGTGGCCCAATCATCTAACCAAGACAGCGTCATCCAGAGCGTCAGACAAGCGTCATATATCACTCTATTTGATAATACTTTACGCGCGATCTACCTCAGCAAACCAAGAATCAATATTGTGTACATTAGGATCAAAATTTGACGAATAATAGTCACGAGAACAACTACTCTTTAAAGAATGAATAGCCTCAACAATCTTTGTAGCAGTATCACTTGTATTATTATTTACGACATTAGAATTCGATGATGCCAGTACCGATCTATCTTCTAAACAATTATAATTCTAAACACATTATAAATGTTAAAGTAAGGATGTTATTGTTTAATACATTTTACTGATATGGTTGGTTATTTTTTTTTTATTTCAATATAAATGATTATATACTAATTTGCGTGGTACCAAATTTCGTCAGGATGGACTAGCTATCATAACTGTCAACTAAGAATGTCAATGACCATTCTGAAAACAGGGAGAATGACAGGACGCTGGATAAAAAAAGAGAGAGGGATTTTTGCAACAGATCTTGGAGGGACGGGGCATTGGAGAAAACCGACGTTAGAAAAACGGGATATCCTATTCTGCACGTGGAGGAAAGTTGACAGTTGCGGTAGCTCGTACGAGTAATATTAAACAATTTAAGTATGTAATATGTATATTTTGGTGATATTTCGTTATTTATATAAAGTCACTTCATAAATTAATTATTACCTAATGGTAGAAAGGAATTCATAGCTTACTCTTATTATTATTCATCAATATTTAATTTAAATATATATAGTTTAGGCCTATTATTACATATAATGGGTCAGCTGAGGTTAATAAGTGAGAACGTTAATTTAAACTAAATTTATTTTATTATTATTTTATGGATAAATAGTTTGAAAAGGCTGATCAATTTAGTTTATGTGTAAAGAAAGAAAATAAAAATAATTTGTACCAATTAATATACTTGTTTAATAAATAAACCTTTCATATTTCTAATACATGTTTAACACACATTAAGTTGAGCAATAATTGTTTGTAACGACTCACGTAATTCCGAGTTATTAGAAATACTTCTAGATCGCGAGCTGTTGGTAGAACGACTACGAGAACCATAACGATGATTTGAAACGTTATTATCCTTAGATCGGCTATGATTGCGCTTCCCCATAATCACGAATTAAATTTATCACAAAACATAAACGCAAACTACAAACTATAAAAAAATAATAATAATAAGAACAAAAAGAAAAGATTAACCAGGATTCAACAAAAGAAGAGATGAGTTTGTATCCCACTTTTGATATAAACAAAACAAAATAAATTATATTACATTTATTGGAAAAATATAAGAACTATTGACTTAATACTTTTATTAAAATCTGGTTTATAAATTATTATTATAAAAATGATATTAGTGATACTCCTGACCATATTACGCGCTGCCTCCCGCCAAACGTGTATTACTTTTTAAAACCAATCTGACAGCTTGACATATGACGTTCGGAAAGATTGACTTATAATATATATATATAAAATATTAATATGATATGTGATTAATTTGTCAACGCACAGAATAATTATGACAAAATAGCTAAACATAATTATTATATCTATTTATTTATACTTTATACAATAAAGTCCAATTATAACAAATTATTATCACGATTGTTTTTACAGGAGTAAGGTGTCAAATTATTGGCAATTTAAGTTTGTATTTTTAAATTGCGTTTTGAATGCAATACATTGAAATTAAAATAAAAGTGGATATAATGGTTATATTGTACAAACAATTTTTTTTGTTACCTCTAGCGTTTTTTATATTTTATACAGGGACGTTGCCCTCGATGGGCTTGTATCAAAATTTAGGAAACTTTTTTCTAACTGCAGCGATTTTTTTATATTTTTTTATTTCGATTTTTTGTATTTTTTAAATTTGTATAATATTTTAATATTTTAAAAAATTATAGTTCGAGTGAAATTTTGGATAACATTATACGAATTTTGGCTAGGGGGCCCCGTATCTTTGATACGGTTGACACGGCGGTAGCTACGCTTCTGATTTTGTAACTACCATTGTGTTTGTTTTTGAAATTATAATTTGGATTTAAAAAAAAAAAATACAAATATTTAAACAAAAACCATCATACGTTGATCAAATAAGTAACTATTAGCTTTGGCGATTGGCAACATTATTTTATTAGTACCAATTATTGTTCTTAGTAACAACCAATTTGTAATTAGACAAATTTTATTTTATGTTATTTATATTCTATATTTTTTTATGAAATCATAATATTTTTTTATCATTAAACATTTTGTTCAGATTTTTTTTTATTTCCTTATTTGAACAAGACGAAGTTCCACTAATTCGGTAACTACGATCAGTTCTATATTTTGTAACAATTCGCCTAATATTTTTATTTTACAACTTTCCGACCTTTTTCTAATCATTATAATAATACTTTTACGATACCGTTACATACTTGTATAGTATACGATAGTATATCATATGTTTTACAAAACAGTTTTGTGTTGTGTGTATTATAATAAATTATAAATCGAAAAGGATCTTTTGACGCGTCACCATGATCGGCATTATTATCGACATAAATATCATATTTTGTTAACCGCTGTAACAGTTAAGTGATACCATATCTAATTGGATGTCCTTAATTTGTATATATAATAACTGATTGGCAAAATTTTAGTTAATATATAGTTTAACAGTAAGTGTATTCTTTCTTCGGGGGTTTGTTTATACATTTACAAAGCATATACTAAAATTCTTAGACAAGGAAAGGCAAACTATTGTTTGATAATTTTTATATCGATATATAGTAAGTAAATGGAAATTATGGCGATGATGATGCGAATGAAAACTTCTTCTCGAGAACCTTGTCGAAGTATAATAATTTACTCTGAAAAAAAAGTCAAGTCACACAGATTGAAAAAATAGTAATCTACATACAACAACGTAAAAGCTCGATATACCTTATCATATCATCTTAACATGTTGTTGCAACAAAATAAATTGAATATTTTTTTTATTTTGTTTTGGTTTCGTTAATTTTTGAATAGAAAATATTTTAAGGCATATTTTTTTTATAAAAATAATTGGTCGTATGTATACAATATCGTAACTCGACTTCATGGCTTGTTTAGTGCCCGATTAACAATAATGAAATAAAATAAAAAAGTTGTCTATGGCTTAAAGATACTTTAGTCTTAGAAGCACAAATGACATATTATTATAAAAAGGTTCGAGGGTGAATAAACGGATTGTGTCAAATTGTCAATTCGCTTCGCGTCTTATTTGTTTCGAGTTTTTGATCTAGTATTTATTCTTTCTAATTCTAATTAAATATTTCACTTGGATATGAAATTTTACAGTGCGTAATAAGTGTTCTAAATTACTCTAATATTCTTCAAATGTTCCAATATTTGTCGGCATTATAGGTTAGAGATATTCGTCATCAAAATAACGTATGTGTAATGAAAAAGTTATTTTTGGAAAGTAATCATTTAAAACAAACTTCATTCAGTGCTTAAAAAGTGTGTAATTTTGGACTTTATATTACGTACCTGGAAAGAAAATGGGTCTGATAATATCTAGATTTCGCGTAAGTATTTAGATTCATATTAATCTTATTTTGTATTATAGCCAAAACTATTTCGATAGTTTAGCATTTAACAAGTTCTGGCGCGAATTCAAATGACCTACAAGTAGCATCCTACCGGATAATGGTGCTATTTTAATTAAACAAAAAATTACTTAGTGGAAATAGATTTAATACTTTTGAAACAAGATAAACTTATTCTGGAAATAGTGATTATATGTTGACAATTATACATAATTACTAGGAATAACAAAAACAGCAAATTAAATATCCTTAAACAAATTAAAAATATTTGTATTTGTCTCTTATAAAGTTGATATGTCTTATTAGTTCCTCTTATTAAATTAAATAAACAAAATTAAATAAGTACCCTCATTTTATATTAAATGTTACTATAACATGATCCAGTCATATATTTTAAACTAAGTCATAATCAGTCTTAAAAAGTTAAAGAATAGAAAGTAGTTTATCATGACTAGTTTTTTTGTTGTTACATGAAGGCTTGACACCAAGAAGTCTTTATATTGTACAAATATAAAACTAGAATACATTGTGATATTTGCTTGAAACAGGTTAGTCTGGTTTTGAAATACCAGAGGAAGGTTTTGTTGAAACCTTTTCTTCTATAATTATAGTTAAATATGCAATATATATAAATCAAGTTTCTGCACTTTCATATATACCAATTTACATAGTTAAGTAATTTACACTTTTATTATTAATAGCTTGATAACTGTTTATTGTGTAAATCATCCGATCTAATAATCGATTATTTTATGCGACATTTTATTTTACCACCAGAAATAAAAAGTAAGAATAGAATTTGGTATAAAAGGCACACTTATCCATTGGAGAGATTTTAGTATAATTTGTAGTTGAAACATAATGTATGCATCTACAGATCACAGGATGGCCTCGGAAACTTAATAATTGGTTTACAAGTCTCGGTATTGTTGATTTATAGCTTGTTATAAGTGTAACGTTATTTACATTCAAAACTATTTGATTCATTTTGTTTTCTTAAACTAAAAATAGCATTAATATTTTCTTTTAATTATTACATTATAATACTTCAATGGGGAATTGCTATAAATGCTTAGAATATATTTAATATATGTAATTTCGAAGACTTAATGATAAATACATTTATTGAGATTACTGGTATTAATAGTATTGCTTTATGCAGGCCGGTCTGTACACTAATTTTCCACTCATTATTTATTCTACTGCTTAAATATGCAGGTTAGATGGGTTAGTGAAAATTTAATACTATATTGAATTATAACTATAAAGCATTTGCAATGTATCTTCATCAATAAGTGGTCCGTTAAAAAATAAAAACTTATAGCACTTATGGACTTGTAAATAAATTATAAACATTGTTTTTAATTTGGGTGAGAAGTTATGCAGTACTCGGCCTCCTTCTGTGGAATGTCAAATTATTAGTTACAGTTCCAATTGTATTACTATTTTTATTTCCTGGTATAACATTAACCTTAGCTCTGAAAAAATTGGATAATATATAAAGTAAGATGAGTATTTTAATTGATATTTGTTTTAAATGAGCCGTGAAATTAAAATGCTGTCAAAAATTTGTAGCATCTGATCAGTAAGTATAGATACTAGAATGGTAGATCTGTCAAGTTTTTAAGCTACACATATACTAAATTTTTATTTTTTCATATTCTTTTTTATAAAAAAAAAACATCAAATTATGTGCTTTTAATATACAGCAGATGTACAGAATGTTATGTGATCTGCATTTAACATTTTAAGTCACTTTAAAGCGAATGAATATTAATATAAGCCTACTATCAAGGAATTACAGGGTTTTCAAATGACACATAATCATTTATATTATTCAAATATGCTGGGACTCTATTTTATATAATATATATAACATCCTATCCACTACCAAAGGACATTGTGACAAAAGTATAATATAAATTTTATAATCAATCTGTCATATAAAATGATCACAAAGTATGTCACAATTTGTCGATATCGCTTCATTTTTTTTTTTATTACAAAGATCATGTGCATTTCAGAGAGATTGTTAACTTTTATCTGTGATGAGAGATTGTGAAGAACAAACGTTACACAATTTTTTTATGTAACATATTTATGAGAAAAATATTTTAATGTTATCGATTAATGTAACATTTCTTTCAATTTGCTGCAATATTTAATTTTTTATTTAATTGATGTGTTTCCACATATGTATGCTTTGGAGCAGCAATGTAATAAGCTCTAAAATTTTCTTAAAAAGACAGGCAGTCTTAGACCAGTTGTGTGATATTTACTGGTTACATTTACGTACCCAGATTTCTTAGACTACACTTCATAATATCGACTCTGTATTGAAACGAAATAACACAGGACTGATCAAGAACAATGATTGTGAATACTTCTTCTCGCTAGCTTGTTTTGTGCTAGAGGCTGTTTTCTGTAACTGTGGTAAAGTTAAAATATTGACGATTCAAAAGCGCTTTCTTGTAAAATTTACTTTGATAAATTACATTTGATTTGATTTTAATTTAAAAAATAAACGAGTTATTACAACTTTTTTTTAAACTCGATTCAAGTGAAATAGTCTCGTCTATTTTTATAGTTGTTTTACGACTTTAAGTCAAGGACGTTAATGCATTTGTATCGTTGACTGAATTTGAATGTGTGTGTCTCGTTCCAGTGACTAGTTTAAAGATTGCAGAACTCCGGTTTGGATCCCGATTCGACACTTATAAAGTTAACAAATATATTATATTCGTATGTGTGATATATATATATATATATATATATATATATATATATATATATATATATATATATATGGTTTCTTTCGTGTGTGTTTATCCCTTATTTTTTTATAGTATATGTAGGCGTACGATACTATGGTCACCAACGCCCATTTACATTGGCATCGTAAAAAATGTTAGCCATCGCTTATATCGCCAATGCACCACCAACCTTGGGAACTAATATGTTATGTCCCTTGTGCCTGTTATTACACTGACTCACTCACCCTTCAAACCGGAACACAACAATATCAAGTACTGCTGTTTTGCGGTAGAATATCTGATGTCGGTGGTACCTACCCAGTCAAGCTCGCACTACCCTAACTTTTCTCTTTCAGTCTACCTCTGTTATTTCTTTTTTCACATGTCACGTCTCACACAAACCATACGGTTATGTGTGATTACACAAAGGACGTAATATGTTTGATGCCGTAGCTCGCGGCGTTATGATGGTGTAAAAATCTAACAGTAACAGGCTGTTAATGTCTCCTGTCTCTAATAATATCTCCTGTGCAGTTGGCTAATCTCTCTTAAGATTGACCGCCGTGGCCGAAATCAGTCTGGAGGACATTATTATTATTATGTACGTTAAAAGATTTTCTTCACAAAATGAATTATACGCTAGCGAAGCAACGAGTTCTGCTAGTATTCAATATATTTATTATATATTTAATTACGACATTGGCGGCGTGTACATTGTTAATGATTACAAGAATAAAATGTTTTATTCAATGGGATCAGAAAGTTCATCTAAATGGCATTGATGTATAGGAATAAATTTCAAAATATTATTATTAACTTTTGTATCAAATGCAATGTTCTATCAAATATATTTCTACGTATTATGAGGGTTGCAAGGAGATACTATAGAATATGATAGTTTCACGGTAGCATGCGAAAGCGATCCCGTGGCACTTCTGGTTAAAACGGAAAGGGTACCGCTGGTTTTTTAGTTGTTATTCCGATGTTCGAGGCGCACTTGGACACCCGTGAGCCCCACATACCCCCCATTGTTCCCGTGGGGGAAACGCGTAAAGCGTTTTTCCAGCTTATAAAAAAAAGGATATGATAGTATTAGATACGCTGATGTTATGTCGCTGGTATTTGACTATTAGTTAATATAGTGCTGTTTCGATAATATATTAAGAAATATATTATTATTAAAATAAATTTGTTACTTGGTTGTAGGGCCCAACCCACTGATCAGATATTTTACCTATATACAGCAATACATAGTATTATTGTGTTCCAGTTTGAAGGGTGATTGAGCCAGTGTAATTACAGCTATGAGGGGCTACGGTTTGTGTTGTATTGGAGATGGTATACATTTCTTACGTGTCAAAGTTTATCACCGGTGGTGGTGTTCACTATTTACCATCAGGTGGCCCATATGCCAGTCTGCCTAGCTATTTTAAATAAATCAAAAAGCAAACAGCTCCTAAATGTTCCGCTGCAATGCAGAGTTCCCTTTCTCTTAAGTATAAAGTTTTAACGTTCCGCCAAGCTACTCTAGTACCGCATGCTGTGTGATACACATGTCGCAGCATGTCATACGACACTTGCAGGCTTCCTCACAATGTTTTCCTGTACAATCGAACACGAGACGAATTATAATCATAAATAAGCACTTTACCACGAGTTGGACACTGCAATCTTCGTTTAAGATAAGAATTCATTTCAGTCCAAATAATCATGACAGTATAAATAAATTTAATCTCTGACTTTGCAATTTGATTACTAACCATTATCATAGAAGTCAGTGCTCTTCACAATTTGATATGTGACTTATGTAACTAAATATGGCATTTTAACAAAATACGACCCACGTGTTATAATATATATTCAATTTAATCCCGTAAAATGTCGATTTAGAAGTCAAAAAGATTCTTCTTGAATGAAGAAGAAGGAGAAGAATATATAATATATATATATTAGAATCTACGTATTATTTACTTACCATAGTGCTCTTAATCTATTATATATTAATTGTAATAATTAAATAGGCGTAATTCAAATAAACATTATGATATTTGATTCATAAAGTACATGATTAGACCGATGTGTAAGCTTCTTAGCTGTCTCGTTGGTCTTGTGAATGATTTATAAGGCTTCGGAATCCCGAAGTCTTCGAGTTCAAACCTCTAGACATGGCAACAAAATATATTGGATTTCTTGAAAGTTAACTATGTCCGAAGTAAGTAAAGCCGTTGGTCAAGCGGCTGAACTCTATTGGTTCTGTTGGCTCATTTCATCGGCTTATAAGAGTGATGATAAAAGTGCACTTGTGTTTTCGTATATATTTGTGCATTATAATATGTCTTGCGCAGTTGACTATTCTCCGTATATAATGGCTGCCATGATCGAATTCCTCAAGAACACATTATAAACTTCTTCATTTGTTTGAATAAACACCTTACTGAATGCATACGTCTTTGAATCATGTTCGCGTTCTGTGCGAATGACGGTTTTGTCTCGACCTCACCGCTGGCCTCTGGTTTTATCGCATAAAGTAGACGCTACGTTGATTGTGGTCGTTTCCGGCAATTCATTATAAAATGGTGGTATTTTCTTTCTAAAATTTGAAATTAACGGAATTGTTTTTTATTTTAAAGTACATAATAATAATATCCTGGGACATTATTCACACATGGTCATCTGATCCCAAACTAAGCAGAGCTCGTACTATGGAAACCAGACAACTGATATACACCCAGACTCAGGACAAACAGACCTGTTCATGCACACAAATGTCTGTCCTGGGTGGGAATCGAACCCACAACCTTCGGCGTGAAAGGCAAGTGTTCTACCAACCACGCCAACCGGCTCGTCAATAAATGTAATGTAAATGTAAATAAATACAAACTACAGATAAGGACGTAATTTTATTAATTTTCTTGGCTTAATTGTCTTACACGTTTTCTGTAACGATTCGATCTACGTTTATATTTTCAAAAAAAATAGTTTCACTTTTAAAGGAGTTCCCTTAATTTGATTTTTGCATGCATTTGATTTTTTGCATGGTATTTGATTGTTGTTCACGGTGATAAACTAATGCTTCATTACTTATCATTCGGTTCAAACATCGCCTCTGCCGCAGCTGTGGTTTGATAAATCTCAACGATGCAATTGATCTTCTGAATTCTTGGCACCGTTTTTCGCTAACCTTTGACAAATCAGATGGTCCTGTGAGATGTTTAAAATATCAGCTGACATTTAAATAAAACAGCTGGTTGTTACTTCATCAATCGATTGTCTTCTTTTTGATCCAATTGATACTAATCCAAATTAATGATAGATATCTTAATTGGTGGTTAAGATTGGGGGGATTCCTTTTTTGACCTGAAATGAATCTTATAAAGTCACTGAAAATACGTTAAAGTTCTATTTGGCTTAATGATTTTTTTGTCGTTTTGATGTAAGTAATATTTGAAAGGTTTGTGAATGATTAATATGAGTATACTACAATAATGTGTGTGGCGTTTCAAGATTTGTCACTTCCAAATACTAAAATCTTTTATTACACCCTATCTTGTCGCTAATAGTGTATATTGAAAATGCTGGTTATTTAATAAAACCCACCTGCCGAAAAAACATTAACATCATAGGCAGGAGACTGAAAGCGTACGGATGAGAATGATGGACCTTAAAGTCCAGGCGCTTTTTATCTTGATATTGTATTGTGCAATAAATATCCATTCAAACGAATGAACCAGAAATACACTTTATATGCATTCCGTCCGTTGAATTTAATTAGCACAAGACATATGAATATGTATAAGTCGGTTAACCAAGTATTAATATTTATTTTTCTAATGGTGGATTTTTCGGATGTCGGATTACCCCTCGTCACCTAATGCCTAAGATAATAATAAATTCTTAAACCAAAAAAAAAAAAATACAATTTTTACCGTTTTATGTACACATTCCATGGTTAGGAGGAGAAAAGAATAATAAATATTTTTGACCTTGAATTTAGATGACGTAATTGGTCGAGTTTTTTATTCTATTCAATATAGGTTTCAATATATGTAGGCGTAGGCAAATGGGCAACCTGTTACGTGGTTACTACGTACTGTAAGAAATACTAACCTTGGGAATTAAGATATCCCTTGTATACTGGCTTATTCGACCTTCAAACCGGAACATAACATTACCGAGTATTGCTGCTTGAGGTAGAGTAAGTGGGTGAGGAAATATATCCAGACGCGCTTGCATGAAGTTACCACAAAATGTAAATAAAATGTTGTATTCACTGTGGGTTGATGAAAAAAAAAAGTGCGTTTGGAATAACTGCCAAGTTGTTATCGGAACATTTGAAGTTAATGTCATACTGCTGGGCTAAGGTTCTCTTCCTTTTCGGAGCTTATTCCACCACGCTGATTCCAATGCTGGTTGGTAATGAAATTAGACACATGCAGGTTTCCTCACGATGTTTTCCTTCACCGTTTAGCACGAGATGAATTATAAACACAAATTAAGCACATGAAAACTTAGTGGTGCTTGTCCGGGTTTGAACCCACGATCATCGGTTAAGATTCACGCGTTCTAACCACTAGGCCATCTCGGCTACATGTTAATATAAATTGTTAAATGCAACAGTGTGTAAAGATTTATAAATCAAGAATTGTATGTAGTACATAATACAGTAGAATTATTAGCGTATTGAATATGTAAATCTAGTTTGTTCATTTTTACTTATACTGGTATTAATCTGGTAAACAATAATAAGGATGAAGGAAAAGAAAAGGGCCTAGGTGATACCTACACAACTTGTCACCATAATATGTCTATCCTTGTCTATCACATTGATAATCGTTAACGTTAATACGCTCAGGAACGTGACTAAACATTATGCAGTATAACAATCGGTGTTTATTTTGATTTTTCGATAATGAACTGTCTCTAAATTGTACGGCAACGTGGTAACTGTATCATTCAATACTGTAAATATTTATTGTAGAATTTATAAGCTCATTGTTCTATCATACTACCGTGCTCATTGTTTTTAACTGTAAAACGGTATATTTTGATTATGGTCGGAATCGGTCGGACTTATTGAATGGACCGACGTTATTTCAGGAAAGATAAAAACGCATGTTAATAAGACTATAAGACTATAGTCAATATTAATTTATTAGAGTTATGTGATACGTAATTTGAAATTAAAGAGTTAAGAATAATCTTATATTTAATCTCGTTTTTTTTTACAATTTTAACGTTTCATTGCAAAAGTCCAAAGTCTCTTTTTCTGAGACACAGTGACTAAATTACGATACGGTTCTCACCCTCATGAAATGTACGACGACCGACTTAGCCCGAAGAATTGCTGAACTGCCGCGGCAGTGGGCTCGGTGCAGAAAAGATCTCGACTGGCGACCGCGAACCAGATGACGCATCGTGGGCCTTACAATTAACCGACGATCATGTGTAGGTCGCGGGAAGCCGCTTGAAGCAGATCTGGCCATCAGGGATCTTTAGAGATTATAAATAATTATGCGAAATTCGTATGAAGAATCCGTTACGTTTGTGATTGTATTGTATTTTTTTTATTAAAGTAAACGTATTTCAGTGTTTATAAATGGGCGTTTCTATAACACATAAATAGTTATTATTTTTGTGGTAAAATTGAATGATTGGTTAATATGACAACACATGGAAAATCGATATACATTGCAATACAATTAGCTTTTTATATGAATGAAGTTTATTGTGTCGGTGTATATAATTATTTTGCTAATTTAATAGAAAACATTTAGTCGACACTGTGTTACGAAACGACGCTTCCATGCTTTGTATATAAGCCAACAGCTTTAAATAATTAAGGACATCAATTCCATAGCGCACAAAGAAATTCGGCAACTCCTTTCTTTGTCGCACTTCCAAAAAATGGAATTCTTTACCAGCTCACGTGTTCTCCTCCTCTTACAACCCGGGTTCCTTCGGACGAAGCGTGCAGTGCAGAACATTCTCCCCGAGTGTACTAGCCGTCGTCGCGTTTGGACTCTACTACCACTTACCAAAAGGTGGAGTTCCTTCCCAGCAAATATAAAAAAGGCTATTCAAAATAGATTTAAATGTTTTAATATATTATTAAATTTTTTGAGCGTTAAAATTCGTTTTATAAATTAATTTATTCGTAAAAAGTTAATTTAATATTGTATTTTATGTTTTTCATTATAAAACGTTCTCGATTATGTATGTGACGTCATGCTATTGTAAAGTCGGCTTCGAATGGGTAAAACGGTTTATTCTAAATAAAGAATTGATATCAATTTTGTGCCCACACAGATACTATGTTTTTTTTTTAAATTGTTAATACGAAATTAGGTTAAAATTACGTATGTTACTCGAGCCTGTACACTATGTTATATACACTACACTACGATACGATACACTGTTTAACTCGCCTTTCAAACTGGAATATGATAATTTATACTATGTGTCGCTGTTTGGCTGCAGAATGGTTATATAGTTATAGAAAATTAGTTGCTCGACTTGGTTTCACCCGCGATATATACGTTGCTGCTACTTCAACCACAAACTAGGTCGTACCGTGATGTTATTTGGTCGGACTTGTAGATTCTGAAATTATCTCGTTCAACCAAATCAACTCTTCAGCTAAGTTTAAGTTTATAGACATTTATTCTCAAAAAAGTCACTTACAGGAGAATACACATATATAGTAACATAACATTCATATTCGACTTTAGTAGTTACCCATTTAACGCATATGCTTATTTTTTTCTTGTTTTTTTTTTTTTTTTTTTGTGTGTTCAGCCAGTTTTTTCTTAAATGCGTTAAATGAGTGTACATTTTTTATGTGTGCTGGTATTTTATTGTAAAGTCATGTTCCTTCTTATGTAAGGGTTTTTGTACCATGACGTCCTAGTTTTCAATGAGACAAGAAAGCTAGCTCGTCGGGTGGTACGATTACGATGTTCTTTTGTTATGGTAAAACTTACGTCAGCGTGGATGGCTTTTTTGAGATATTTTCTGATTAAGATACATGCACTATATATATAAAGTAAGCTATATAATATTATCCACACTAATACATATAACTGCCAGTTGGATTCGAAAAAATCTTTTTTTATATATACATATTTCATATTCTTGAGAAAGGTTATAGGTTATTTATCATCAACATCAGGGCCCCGCCCCATGGGAAAAGGGGGATCGCGGAGCAGGAACGTTTAACACGGAGGAAACTGCGCGTAACAGCTAGTTGTAGATCTACAAGTCTTAGTAATGTTACCGTTTATATGTTACACTGAAACGATACATATAAAAGGACAAAAGCATAACGTTGTTCCAAAACCGTAATTTGTTATTCACACATGAAAGTTCTTAAATATCTCCATCGTTGCTCTAGCGTTAGAAATTTACTTTCAAACTTACCTTTTGAAATGCGACGCTATGAAAGTATGTTACAATAAAGCCACCGTAATTTGAACCGTATTACGAAGTAGTAAGATATAATCGATAGCTCGGGTACGATCTTAGACACGGTCTAATGGTTTTTACTTTCGGTTGAAATGTAAAAAAATTACAATTCGAGAATAATTTTAATAGTTTTGAATGAAACAGCAATCTATATGTATAAAAGAATAACTGATCGACATATGCCCCAAGCTACTGGGGCTAGTGCTATGAAAATTTGCATACGTGTGCCTTTTAGACAGCAGGTTAGCACTAAGTAAGGATGTCTGAAAATTTAACTCCTAAAGCAGTTATAAAGGGATGAAAGTTTGTTTCGAATATCCGTATTTTATGAAGAAAGAGAAATGGAAATTAGTGCTTAGCTATTCTGAATTACGATGGGTGTTGTAGGTAAAGTTCTAGTATATAATAATATAAGTTTTGAGAAAAAAAAAAAATGTTTGAAGTATAAGCGACATGTGTCAGGATATGTGGTCTCCGAAATGAAAGAAAGGCTCCCAAAAGCTTAGTATCGTTATGAAGATATAACGAAGGTTTTTTACATTTTTTTTTTATTTTTATAAAAAAAATTGTAAAAATTGTAATACTATAGTATAGGTACGCGGACGAGCATTTAGGCCAACTGATGGTAAATGGTCACCAACGCTCATAGACATTGACATTGTAAGGAATGTTAATCATCGCTTACATCGCCAATGCGTCACTAACCTTGAGAACTAAGATGTTATGTCCCTTGTGCATGTAATTACACTGGCTCACTCACCCTTCAAACCAAGTACTGCTGTTTTACGGTAGAATATCTGATGAGGAAGTCGAGATGGCCTAGTGTTAAGAACGTGTGAATCTTAACCGATGATCGTGGGTCCAAACCCGGGCATGCCCCACTGAATTTTCATGTGCTATATTAGTGTTAATAATTCATCTCGTGCTTGACGGTGAAGGAAAACATCATCAAGAAACCTGCATGTGTCGAATTTCACAGAAATTCTGTCACATGCATGTGTATTCCACCAACCGCATTGGAGCAGCGTGCTGGAATAAGCTCCAAACCTCCTCCCCAAAAAGGGAGAGGAGGCCTTAGCCCAGCAGTGGGACATTCACAGGCTATTACTATACTACTACTATATATCTGATGAGAGTATGGTACCTACCCAGACGAGCTTGCAAAGCCCTACCACCAGTAAATTGGCAATAATTAGTTATTCAGTTTTTTTCTCAATAACCTATAAACGAGTATAAATCAGAAACATCTTAATGTTACTGTCAGTCCCTCAAAAACGGAAGCAAAGGTGTGTAAACTAAGGTTATAAAAATAAATAATATTAAAATAAAAAACATATGTATCCAAAAACTCAAACAATCAATTATTATTACTATTGTAATTTATGTCCATTGATATAAATAGCCCGTTTCCGAAAAGGCTTTAGCACCATAGACCACATGCATACGCTGCGGCAAGTAATATAGAAGACCGAGGAGTATAACCTGCCACTTTGCTTAGCGTTTGTGAGACTATGAGAAAGCATTTGATTCGATCGAAACCTGGGCCGTGCTGAAGTCTCTTCAAAGGTGCCAAATCGATTATCGGTATATCAAGGTGTTACAGTGCTTGTGCGAGAACGCCACCATGTCAATCCGAGTTCAGGATCAGAACTCAAAACCTATCCAACTGCAGAGAGGCGTAAGACAGGGAGACTTGATGCCTCCAAAACTGTTTAAAAACCGCTGCATTGGAAGATGTTTTCAAGCTTCTGGACTGGAACGGAGTTGGCATCAATATCAACGGCGAGTACATCACTCATCTTCGATTTGCCGACGACATTGTGATTATGGCTGAGACCTTGGAAGACCTCGCCACTATGCTCGATGACCTCAGCAGGATCTCCCAACATGTGGGTCTAAAAATGAACATGGACAAGACGAAAATCATGTCGAACATCCATGTTGCACCACTCAAGTCAAGATTGGAAATTCTGCACTCGAAGTTGTAGATAACTATGTTTTTACCTAGGTCAGACCATCTAACTAGGTAGGTCCAACTTCGAGAAAGAGGTCAATCGTCGACGAAGGCTCAAGGTCACTCAAAGGGCAATGGAGAGGGCTATGCTCGGAGTTTCTCCGTGAGATCGAATCAGTAATGATGAAATCCGCAGGCGAACCAAAGTAACCGACATAGCCCGAAGAATTGCTAAATTAAAGTGGCAGTGGGCAGCGGGACATCGCTCGCAGAACTGACGGCAGGAGCAGAAATTTTCTCGAGTGGCGACCACGAAACAGAAGACGCACCGTGGGCAGGCGACAAGGTGGACCAACGACATAAGAAGAGTCGCGGGAAGCCGTTGGATGCGGGCAGCTCAAGACCGGTCAAAATGGAAATCCTTGGGGAAATCCAATACACATATATTTTAAATATAAGCTTCGCTTCAAGCCATATTTCATCAAAATCGGTTCGGTGATTTTGCCGTGAAAGCGTAACAGACAGACAAACAGACATAGTTACTTTCGCATTTATAATATTAGCATAGATTGTTTGTTTACGGTGAGAAGTAATTTTTTTACACCCAGATTATTATTTATTTTGTATATTTTATTGCATAATATAAATAAAAGTGTGTTTTTATATATGGTAAAAATATACAACGTGTATTGAAACTACGTAAAAGAAAATTCAATAATAAATCTATTTATATATAAGCGAAATACCACTCATCACGAGATCTCCTACATTGTCCGCCCAAATGACTCGAAATTTGTCACAGTTACTCCTTCCCCGACGTAGACGCTCACTAAGAACGGATTTTACGCAAATCATATCCAAAATAATTTTTTCCTCCTATCTACCCGTGCGAAGCCGGGACGATGAGCTAGAATTACATATAAATGCAAATTAAAACAATACAATATATTAAAGTGCTTCAAAATGATATTAGAACTTTTTCTCAAGATAACGTTATTTTCTTATTTTTTTCACTACGTTATAAAGTTGATGAAGTCTATCAGTTATTTCACCCTGTCTAACACCGACTCCGTGGCGCAACGGTAGCGCGTCTGACTCCAGATCAGAAGGTTGCGTGTTCAAATCACGTCGGGGTCATACCACCACTCTTGAGGTTGATTTTTGTCTCTTTTATTTTTAATGAAAGTAATGTTAAAGTAATAATTAAAAAAAATGATTTAATTCCTTTATCGTTTTAAATTATTATTAAGTATTTTAATTCGAAAATTTTCGTCTTTAGTCTGTTAAGATTATTACTTTTTTTGTTTTATAGAATATATGGAGGTTGTACTCGCGATAGCCACGAATTTATACCTAGGCCTACAAGCCTAGCCTAGTCTAAACCTCAAATGTCAAAGAGCCTTGGGGATCTCTACGTCCGGCGTTGGATAAGAAATAACATTCCAATCGATGCATTAACCTAAATATAAATATACTATTTTTATAAAGATTATATAAAAATAGTATATTTTTATATACTTTTACAGCACTTACTGTGCCACTTTCTTCATCGAGCACATGATGAATTATAAAAACTTTAAATGAAAACTCGATAGTGCTTGCTCGTGTTTGACCATATCAGCTCTCGAATTTGCCTTAAATTTAACAGATATATAAATAACTTATTTTCTCTACAGCGCAAGAAAACAACGATAGAAGTCCTCGATAACCTCGAAACGAAGATCAAAAGTATAGAACAGGATGGCCAATATAAGGAGCAGACACACAAACGAGTCATCGGTTACGTCATGGCGTATTCCGTGGGTCTCTACGTCCTTTTCGCGGTGCTGTACTATTACATGTACGCCGGGAAGAGCCAGCATTGGGTACACTCGCTTCTGTACGCTTCGCCGCTGTTGATTCTGCCTATTCTGTGAGTATAATTGGATAATGGTGTGGCAGATGAAGAAGTGTTAATACTGAGTTTGTTACCGGTTGATGATTCAAAAGTGCCTTTATAAGCGTACTCGAATGAAGATTTATTTGATTTGATATATTTCCTTCGGAATTCTTCCTGATTTGGCAGTTCTCAACGGAGACTGGCCATTAGCTCATGATGTGCTGTAGTACATAAATGTTTGTGGAAACAAAGGTGTATGTACACTCTAATAATTCGATGGGACGGCAATCCGATACGACCAAAGCCGTTATACTTGCTTTTCGAGGCTTCTGAGGACTTAAACACTCCAGGCTGTTCCTAAAAAAATCTTGACGTAAAAATCCAATAACAATTTTATTTCTGCATTCTCCCGTGTGTGAGGGGGTGTTAGATAACATATGCCCTTTTCTGAAATCCTGACAACGTGTATGCAAAATTTCAGGATCGGTTGAGTAGTTAAGACATGAAAGCGTATCATCATCATCATCACCCTTTTTGCGTCCACTGCTGGACCTATATGAAAGCGTTATAAAACAAATAAACTCACTTTCCCATTAGTAATATTAGGATTATAATAATTATTTTTGTTACAGCGTGATATTCCTTCGATCAGCTATATCATGGTACTATAATTGGACGCTTAATAAGAATCGTGTGAAATTGAACAAAATGAGAGAAGAGAAAAAGAAGATTCTAGAAGACGTCATGAATACAGAGACTTATAAGGTAAATAAATATTACATGTGTACGTTTTGTTGAACTGCCTCGGACATTGGAGTAATAGTTTAAAGCATACAACATCTACAGCATATAACACTATTCGTATTACAGCTTTTTTTTTATAGAATAGGAAGGCGGACGAGCATATATGCCACCTGATGGTAAGCGGTTACCAACGCCCTTAGACATTGGCATTGTAAGAAATGTCAATCATGGCTTACATAGCCAATGCGCCACCAACCTTGGAAACCAAGATTTTATGTTCCTTGTGTCTGTAATTACACTGGCTCACTCACCCTTCAAACCGGAACACAACAATATCAAGTACTGCGGTAGAATATCTGACGAGTGGGTGGTACCTACCCAGACGTGCTTGCACAAAGCCCTACCAGTAAAGGTGTTATGGTATGTCCGTTTATGTTCCCCTGACAACGTGTATCGAAAATTTCACCATGATTGCTTGAGAAGGAGTTAGAGAGTAACAAATATATAAACAAAAATAACTCATTTTCGCATTTATAATATTAAATGGATTTAAGTCAATGTAATTCACATGTATAACATATGTCCGGTTGTTTGTAAATTTTTTCTCAAGTTATAACTGAAAAATCTAAGCATAGCTAATCTTTGTTAAGTAGCAATGTTCCGACAACTTCCTAAACTGAAGTTCGATGTAACAGGACGCTTACGAGGTCCGTCCACTTAGTTGATGGGCTCATCTTTTCTCGAAGTTCAATACTCGCCTCCCCAACCGGTGACCCAAACAGCCAAGACGTTGAATCTAATAGAACCAATAATAACATAAAACATGAATAATAAAAAAAAAACACGAATGACCTCGAAAGTTTATGGTTACTTTTAAATATTACAATATTTGTTTGTCAATCAAATGATATATAATATACTTGATACGCATCACTAGTTCGTATATAATGTCTTGCTTATTTACGAACTAGCATTGCACGGCGGTTCCATCCGATCTTAACGTTGATTAATTATAAATTAGAAGGAATAAACCCTAGCTGTTGCTCAGTGTTGAAGGATAGCATCGTCAGGACACCTGCGCATGTGCAGGATACGCATTGGAGTAGCGAAGTGGAATAAGTTGTAATACTTAAGTTGTCTTTTTGTTGAAAAAAAACTGTTGTTTATTTTTTGTGTTCGCCTGCGGGCTTGGGGGAGGGAGGCAGGTGTCAAATATAAAAAAGTAGCCTTTCTTGGGGTTCCAGCTTACTTCATACCAAATTTGATCAAAATCAAAGCAAAGCCGTAAGCCGTGAAAGCTTATAAATCAGACTGACAGATTTACTACTAGTTATTACCTAACTCCTCCTCCCCCCCTCACAGGCGGAAGATGCCGCGGTCGGAAACTAATGTACTACATTTCAAAAGCAGGAGGATTGTTGCATTTGCAAATATACCTGCTATGCTGTATTGAAAGTCTTTTCCCAGTAGCGGGACATAGAGCTTAGAGCATTGTTGTATCTGACTTTTTTTTCTTCACACATTCTAAAAAGTACAAATTTGTAAAAAAAAACAACGAATGTGTGGCGGCAGCTTCATTATTTATCACGATTGGTAATTCGAACCGCGTCCTTCGTTAGATGAGATAAGTTTCTTATTCTGACCGCTAACGTAGATTGTCTTTAGGTTTAGTTCGCAATTTAATGAACGTTAACCATTGCAGGTTGCAAAGGAGATCTTGGACAAATACGGAGGACCAGAGGAGCAATCTAAAGCATACAAGCCGTTTTCAGCACTCAATGCCTCCAATAACACGACTAGAACCCCACCAGGTAGAAATAGCTTATTTGATTATATATTTAGGCCAAAATATTACGGTTATCAAAATATCGTTTGAATTTCGACCTTATAACAATGACATAGAGTAGCAAATTGCACCAATGCGTTTTATTAGGTGCAGTCCAAATAGCAATTAATATATTTTAAAAATAGAACTGGAGAAAATCGAACGAATCTGTCCAAATATATACATATTATTGTTTTTTTTTTAATTGGTGCTAATTTTTTCAAGTGACATTTAGGCTGTATAATGCCATTCCTTAGAGTAAAATATATATGATATGATTTTTTTTTCTGTTTGAACTATTTGATATAGTTGATAAAATGTTTATTTCATTCCAGAGATTGCAAAGTTTTGCAAAATGTTTATGTGATCTCAAGTCACAGTACAGACTTAAAAAAAAAATACAAATTAAAATAAAAAAATTAAAACCATTGAATACGAGTTATATTTGTTCTCACTTGTTATTTTTACCACTTAATTGTATGTAAATAAATATATAATATAATATAAAAAAATTACCTGTCATTATTTATTAATGAAAATTTTAAGTATAATTTGTAAAGTATTATTATAAAAAAGAACAAAATACTTGGTTGCCATTGATATTAATATATATATTATTATTATAATAGATTTTTTATATGCTAACGAATATATTAACAAGAAAATTTACTTGCTTTAAGATAATTATATAATATTTTAAGGAGTAATTAATAAGTACAATATAAGTTATATTGAAATAAAATAATAGCTCAGTAGTTAGACTAGGAAACGCTAATAAGCCAATAGTTGATGTGCATATATATAGAGCTGTTACAACTTCGAATTATATTTATTTATATAAAAATTGTCTATAGTGTAAGAATACCCCAGTAAAACAAACCTTCACATTTACTCATAACATTTTATTCTCTTCCACACGTATTTTGTTATATAATTTCTATTGGAATTCCTGCAATCACCCTGGCAACCATCGAACGAATCAATCTTTCGGTGTTTTCTTTTCTTTTTTATATCGACTAGTTTTTCTCGCTCAATAATTTCCAACCAGTGTTAATTTATTTAAAAATATTACTATTATTTTCTAAAAATCTCAAAATAATTATTAAAAATCAGTAAAACCTTACAATAGTATTTCGAGGTCGAGAACTTTAAAGATCCTGTGGTTTTCATAGTGGATTAGATTGGACTTTGGGGAAGTAAAATTAAAATGGATATAAATAGACAAGTGTAATGGTGTTATCATTAAATATGTATTAATCAAGAACGGTTTGTTTTACATAATACAGCAGAGCTATTAGCAAATATCATGGAATATGCACTAGGAACATCATCTTAAGTTTGTTTATCTTTATACAGGTAATTATTTAAATAACATAAATATTTAAGACAAATCTACATGGTTTTTTTTTAACACTAGAAAATTCAATAGCGATGACATACGTGTGTGTGCTTGTGGATTCATTTATAATGATGTATTTCGAGGTTGTACAACTCTATATTGTCCATGGGCTAACTTGAAATTAATTAACTCGAATTATTCCGACCGCTGATCTATAGGTCTGTTAATATGTTGATATCGTCAGTGAATATCAATTATTTCACATATAACGTGAATAACTACATATAATTATATACATATAAACCATTGTGCTAATAGGTTATAGACAAATTTATTATTATATAAAAGTGAAATTATTTTAATTGTTAAATTGTAAACAATTTGAATTACATAATATTTGTACGATTTTGTAAAATTGTTATTCATTTAAAACTCCTTTTCCTAAACAATTTATTGAGTCAGAATTCATTATTAAAAAAAAAATTATTTTATTTTTAATTTAGTAACGTAAAGTGAACAAAAATTTTAAACTTAAATGGCAATATTTAATATTAAATTTGATTACCAAATTTAAAGTTCTATTAAAAAAGTATCATACATTAAAACTGTAAAGATTGAACAGTAAAAAATTAAATTAAATAAATTAAAAATTGACATCGATAGTAAGCCGCTGAATAATATCATTTAAAGGGTATTCCCCTTAAATAGATTACGAGCATTCCTGCCAACATTCGAAGCGGTCACGATTTGTACAGTAACCATTTATAAATTTTATTTGTATATGTATAAGGCTTTAATGTTAATAATTTTGTAATATAGAAAAATTAAAATAAATAAATAAAAACGAAAAAAAGACGCTAAATTATAGTATTTACAGGGGATTCCCCTTAACATAGCTAACGAATGTTGTTTGTGAATTTAAGCATCATGAGAGTTATTTTTAACCTGGATAAAATTCAAAAGGAACGATAGATAGAATATAGACATATTTTTTAAATTTGATATTTTTGATATTGATTTGATTGATTGTAGGCAATTATTAATTTCACAGTTAAATATAATTATTTATTTTCACTTTAATTTTACTTCGATGAAAACGTCGTATTTTAAAAGGCATGTTTTTTCACCAAGCCATACTGAATTATACAATACATACGTCAATTATTATAGATCTCGCACAATGATGACATGTCATGTTCATTTAAGGTCAAAGTTGCTTATTTATTAACCCCAGCCATTGGAATCAGCTGTACAGATGCATACTTTTTAACATGCGTACCTTTTATCTATGCATCCTTTTTAGGGGCAAGATATTCGGCGTACTACATATGTACTTATAATGTTACTTAGTAAATTTTAAATTGTGTTAAATGTCAATAGACATGGACAAAAATCAGATTAATGATTACGATTACAACGTGTAATCACCAATCACGATTAGAGTAACGTAAGTAATCAAAAAAGTGAAGTGAGTGAGTTTCAAGTAAGTGCCCAAGAGTATACTCGCGCGCTCTCTTCAGAATCAATCAAAGTTAATCTGGAATTGTTATCGAAGATTACACTTTGCAATCTAAATTGTTTCTCATTTGATCTGATTACATTTTGCACAAGTCTGAATTAGACATGGCATATATTTTATTACTAATTATACCTCTCGGTTTTACCCGCGTTAAATTTTACTATTTAGATGTCATAATAAAAATATTAATAAAACCCTATAAACAGTTTGTATGTGTTTATTACCTACTTAAATGTAGTATATGTATATTTGTTATTTAAGTTAATTATGTTAACCTTTTATAGATTCACCTTTTCAAGATTACCCCTGGAATAACTGTTATTTACATTCAATAATATTTATTTATAATATTTTGTATAATCTGTTTTAAATATACATTAATGATAGTGTACAATGATTCATAGACAATAATTAATATTTAAAATTTGGAACGATTGTTTGAACTTCGAATGCTTCTTTTCAGCGACGCCAGTACAAATACGACCGAGATTGGCGATACAGAACTCGACGCCCATATCGAATAATAACTTACATTTAGTTCCCGTTAACGCGCCGTCGGCTCTTTACAAGGGACCGCGACTCAGGGTGAGTTTTTTATCTCAAGATTTATTTATATAAATTAATTTTAGGAAGCCAAACTGCCTACTGAAGTAGATAATAGTGTTGAAAGAATTTGTAACAAAAGTATAGTAATATCCTGTGAATATGCCACTGCTAGGAGAAGTCCTCCTGTCCCTTTGAGGAGCATGTTTTGGAGCTTACTCCACCACGCTGCTCCAATGCGGGTCGGTGGATACACATTTAACAGAGTTTGTGAAATTAAATACATGCAGGTTTCCTCACGATGTTTTCACAGTACAACCCAGCAAACCCGCTATCATCGGATATAGATAAAGTATATTATATATTTGTGCCTTTTTATATAGATATATTAATTATAACGTTTTTTTTTTTTTTTATTTCCAGTCGGACCAGCTGCCACGACCGTTGCCGGATAGTCACCGCTCTGCTTTGGACAAAGTGGTGGACTATTTGCTGAAAGACGGTCCGAATCATCGCATGGCCCTTATATGTACCTCGTGTTTCTCGCATAATGGTAAGTCATGTAAAATACCAGACCATTGATATGTACTGTACGTCATCACAACTGTATTTCAAGGGTGGAGTTCCAGGCCCAAATAAATGTGTTATATTCTCTATTACATCCTCTTTTAAACATAAACATTTATTATATATGTATGTGATGCGGGTTTCGTAGCTACTAAGTGAGCCGGTGAACTTCCCCGCCGTCAGATATGTTGAAGCGTAATAAAGCAATCATATATGGTAAAGTAATGTCAAATGTGTCAAGAAAATGATTGTTTGGTTTATTAATTAGTTTGGTTAACTAAGAAGAGTCCTACCTAGAGTAACTAATAATGCGTTTTAGAGTATGATTGGGTAGGTTTTTCTGGTTGCTGTTTTTATATGTGGCGAGTGCACAATGCGTCTAAACGCAGCACAAACATCACCTGATCAACTACGTCATTGATCAGGTGATGTTGCAGTGGTCTGATGTATGTCGTCACACGTACGGATACGGGGTGTATCCAATATGGTCGCATGCGCATCTATTGTCCTCGCAGCGACGTCACACGCTTGACCACGCCCCCAGCAAGATGGCCGCATGCATCGCTTTTGTTTTCGCCTAGGAGGAGGTCCCAAAAGTGGCAAGCACGCGTGGTGGTCATCGTGAGAGGGGAATGCCTATATAAGCGCTGTTGTTGTTGTTTATTTTTAATTAATTAATTATTTCAATTATTTTTACTGTACGCTCTAATGTAAACATTGTTGACTTGTCACAATAAATAACTCTTAAAGTCTGCCGGAGTTTTTAAATGGGTGGTTAAGCTACGACCCTCTTCATATAGTATAGGTTGGCGGACGAGCATATGGGCCACCTGGTGGTAAGTGATCACTAACGTCAATAGACATTGGCTCTGTAAGAAATGTTAACCATCGCTTACATCGCCAATGCGTCAGCCTTGGGATTTAAGATGCTTGTCCATGTGCCTTACATCGGCTCACTCACTCGGAACATAACAATACTAAGCATTGTTGCTCGGCGATAGAATATATAAGTAGGGGGGAGGTACTGAATCTTTCGAGGTAATTTTCAGTAGCAGCGCCAAGCTTTTAAGTAGCCGGTGTTTATAGTCTAGTTGGAAAGGAATATTAGCTGTTGTTTTTGTGTCTGGTTCCGTTGTGTCGAATTCTCGTGCCATTGGATTACGAGAGTTCGGGCAATACAGAATGCATTTGCGTTAGATTGCAGTTGCAGTCGCGTTACATTTGTACACTATGTATATTTCCTGTGCGAGTTTTAGTCTCCGTTGATGACGGCCATCATCGAAATCAGTTAGAGTGACTCATCGCTACCATCTTTGTTGTGTGTTTTCCATCGAGCTACAAAAATATCTAAACCACTACAACTTTACAATTTCAGGGATGGCGATGGCGGAGGAGTTCGAGTTCGTGTCGTACGTGTGCGCGTACTGCGGACAACTCAACGCGGCGCGCAAGCAGCGCCCCGCCGCGCCGCTGCTGTCGCCCGCGCGCGCGCTGCTGCCCGGTGCGTGACCCGCCACACCACACCACACCACAACACACCACTCCACTGGACCCAGTCCAGCCACGCCAGTCGGGGGGACGCACACAACCAAAATTAATATAATTTTACTCTAAAGTCAAGGTGGATCTCTGAGTCCGGACCTGGGTAGACCTTTTGCCATCAACCACCTGGTGCA
Source organism: Nymphalis io (assembly GCF_905147045.1). Lineage (NCBI taxonomy): Eukaryota > Metazoa > Arthropoda > Insecta > Lepidoptera > Nymphalidae > Nymphalis > Nymphalis io. The sequence continues at coordinate 4,113,741 of NC_065915.1, read as the reverse complement.
ATTACTACATTCCTAGTTCAGTTGTAGTTGCGGCCACTTATTATTGAATTGAATAATTAAAAAAAATAATAATACGTGACTGTATTAACAATTGACATCCCTTGACGATATTTATCATTCAGAAAACGCCATCTTCTAAAAGTCTCTTGCTAAAATCCATTTTACGACTGGCAGAGCAATGACATTTCGTTTAACGTGAATAAACCCACGACGAGCAGCTATTGTTTTAATGAACGCGTATTTATTTTTCATATTCACAGCTGCTGGCGACGACTCCTCGGTTGCAAGTTCGTCCAGTGACAGCGAAGATGAAAAAAATCGTAACGATACGACGAAAGTTGGAGGTAGGTCCTCACAATATTAACGTCGATAGCGTACGGTATACAGACCGCTTAGTATTATTGCAGATTAAAACCAGACCTTGTTGGAAGGGGTTTTTTTATAGAATAGGAAGGCGAACGAGCATATAGGCCACCTGATGGTAAGTAATAATAATAATAATAATAATATCCTGGGACATTTTTCACACACGGCCATCTGATCCCAAATTAAGCTTGTACAAAGCTTGTGCTATGGAAACCAGACAACTGATATACTACATATACTACTTTTCTTTTTGTAAATACATACTTAAATAGATAATTACACCCAGACTCAGGACAAACAGACATGTTCATGCACACAAATGTCTGTCCTGGGTGGGAATCGAACCCACAACCTTCGGCGTGAAAGGCAAGTGTTCTACCAACCACGCCAACCGGCTCGTCAAGTAAGTGGTCATCAACGCCCATATCACTGATCACTGGTGGTAGAACTTTGTGCGAGCTCGTCTGGGTAGGTACCACCGACTCATCAGATATTCTACCGCAAAACAGCAGTAATTGATATTGTTGTGTTCCGGTTTGAAGGGTGAGTGAGCCAGTGTAATTACAGGCACAAGGGACATAACATCTTAGTTTCCAAGGTTGGTGGCGCATTGGATATGTAACCGATGGTTGACATTTCATACAATGTCAATATCTAAGGGCGTTGGTATATAACGGCGAGAGCGACGGCTGAGCGATACTACCGTCTCCATCTTAAGTAGATGGTACAGGATCCGTCACGGTAGCATGCGAAAGCGATCCCGTGGCGCTCCTCGTTAAGACAGAAAGGGACCGCTGGTTTTTAAGTGGGTATTCCGATGTTCGGGGCGCACTCGGCGCCTTGGACACTGGCGAGCCCCATATAACCCCCCACTGTGCCCTGGGGGAAAAGCGTAATGCGTTTTTCTAGCGTTAAAAAAAAGAGGTGGTACAGGGTCCATTGCGTAGGTGGCGAAAATGATACTGTACACTTCGTATAAGCTTACTTTATAAACACAATAAACACACTATAAAGTAAACTAGGTAAACCGACAGTTTCGTTTAGGAGAAGTGACCTGGTTGGCGTCCGTAATCGCAATGTGCCGTTTCAATTCCAAACTTTCCAATACGACTCTGTTCACGTGACGTCACGGTTTACCCCTTTTCTAGTATTATGATACACAAATCAGCAACTTAATATTAAACGATATCGCTTTCCACGACATATATATACTTGATTTGATAACATAATACGTGACGTAGTCCCGTTTGAAATACATGTTTTGTATTTTATACTGAACCCTCCGTTTTTAAATCTAAATGACACTTGTTCATATATTTTTAGTATGAGATATAGTATCCTTCGTTTTTTTTAAAATATAACAAATTTTCTTTCAGACGGCGAACCGGATCGTCCTCCCTCCCCAATGGAGGTGGAGACGAAATCCGAGATGGAGAAAAAAGAAGACTGAATGAATTGTTGCATTGTTAATTATTTATATTATAATAAATATCTGCTGATAATAATACACGAACAATCGATTGAAGCTCGGCTGAAAATGTTAATTTGTTTTTAAAATACGCGCCGTATAATGTGAGTCTTATGAATACAGAAAAATTTAAACAGCATTAACGTAAGTAATCTATGCGCTTAGAATCATGTATATCATCCAAAAGAAAAAATTAATTTAGAACATCTATATAATTTTGTCTCTGTACAATAGCTGTATAAAAATAACTTATCACTTGTAGAAATAGCAATATTATCTGTCCCTTTCATACTGTTAGATGTTTCGATGACAATTATATACAAGTCTATTGCTAAGCATTTATTAAAAGGAGTTTTTTTTAATTATAATAAATGCTTAGAACTCGCTTTAAAATGTGGTGTTCATAATATAAGGAATCTGTGGTTAAATTTTAACTGTGCATTAAAAACTTTTTTGAGGTTAGACTACGTTTCACAATAAATAAAAAATATGTATCATGTTATCATATTCACCTTTAACGCAAAATCATAGTACTACATGAAAATTGTTATTTAATTATCTTTATATACGTGTTCATAATATATTTTCTGAGGGGGGGATAATGGAGTTTGTATGGTATGGGTTTTGAAGCGGTCGCTTTATTTATTTAATCGATGTTCACTTAATATAAACTCATAATTTATTTTAAAACGCAGCAATTATAAAAAATCGAAATAAACTTTGCTTAAAGGCTGACAACTAGTACATTGATGTTGTCATTGGTGCGTTAAAATAACCTTTTAAATGGTAACATTAAGTATAGTCAAGGTTCGAATTTCGAGTTTATAAGTTTCTCCGGAATTTGACATCTATTATTTCACCTTTGACAATGACGTTACGATATGATGTTGCCATTTAAATAAAAATTTTATGTTTATTTGTTTTAGTTGTCGGACTTTAAAAATTTGTATGGTCTTCATAATTATTTGATTAATAAAATATTTTGTTATTAATCTCTAATAATAATATAGAATATAATTGTAGTTTTTATAAATCTTACAAGCTATATACTCAATGTGAATTATGAAAATTAATATAATATGTTACAGTCAATTATTAACAAAACTTTTTAATTAAGACAAAATTGTTTTTTTTTAGTGTATATTTTTGATCTGTACTATGTGATTTATAAAAAAGATTTATTGGAATAATAACTTACAATACCGTCATAAATTTTGCATATATGACGTAAGGTCTGTCTGTCTTAAGTAATTTATTTTCGAACGTACGCATTCATCATATTATAGACTATAAATTTAAGACAATTTTACACTAGTCGGATAAATGCTGCGTTTTAGCTATACACTAATTTATTAAAATATTTTTTAAGTTATTATGAATCTTCCTAGTTGTAGACATAGGCTTAATATAACATACGGCTTGTTAGGCTCGATACTTAATATGTTTTTTTTTTCTATATGACATCTAAGAATTAAGTTTGCTTTTCTTTAGACAAAGTAATATAATTCTTTGACTTTTTATATATCATTGGTTAACAATGGAAAATTATTTTTTTAGTTTCAATATTGTTCTAAATTCAATTTTATTCGAATCAAAATTCGCTTTCACATGAAACGTCATTGCATAGCGAAACGTCACATTTCCCGCTCATTTTTTAACATAATATAAAAGTAGTTCTCTTTAAATTTTGCTTATAACTCAATCGGTTAACTTAAGGCTTTTGCTGCTCTATCTCGAAGTTATGTTCTATTAATGTAATTCGATTAGAAATAATCAAATCAATCTTTGATTATTTCTAGAATGAAATTAGTTTTTACAATTATTGCATAATATTTTTTAAATTAATATTTATCGCTGTAGAACATTTGGGCCCAGTTATGCCAAAGTAAATAAAGCCGCAAATATATATCACGGGCCACTTTATTAATATAAAAAGCATGCATTTTTATTCATGTTTGGGGCAGGTTTATTCAAAATAGCAATATTTGGAATGAAAACTGTGATTCATTGGTAAGGTAAAAAATATTTATTATTTTGTCCAGTACTAATTTCTATATGCAGTGGTGACCACTTACCACCTGGTGGCCCATTTTCCCGCCCGTCTTCCTATTTTAAGTACACTTCGGCATAAGTGGATTCAATTCCTACTACAAACGTATGCTAGTGTAAATTCAACGTTAAACAAAAAAAAAATTGTTTGCATGTTAATCAAAGTTATTTTTAATCTTTGTTCCTATTAAAATTTTATTGTTATTACCGTAAGTATTTTCTTAACCATGAAATAATACCCATTCATAACATTAATTATATTTTCAATTACATGGAATTTTGTTCCGTTCCATAATATGTATTAATATTTGTTTGCTAAATAAACTAATTTCTCTATAACATTGCTAACAACAAAAGGTTTTCTAGTCAATTGGATATTATAACTATATTTAGCCCAATACATTCCTTACATGAAATGTTTTAAAGAAAATTAATATAAAATGGGTTACTTACAGCTTTTCATCACATTAATTCACATTATTTTTAAGGAAAAGATTGTTTGCGTTTTTTGCCTTAAAGTTATGCTTGGGTCATACTTGTTTTTTAGCATAAAAAGGTCTGGCAGCTTCATTCATTCATTTTGACAGCATTTTTTATCTTTGTCATCTATTCTAATCTATAGAAGATTGAAGATTACGTATTACAGCTATATCTCATGTATTATTTTATTGAGCACTGAATAATTTTAAATATTGTTAACTATAATCAAAATAACTTAGCATCTGACTTATGTGTATTAAAATTTACTCATATGATTTGTTTACAATTCGTTTTTTCGTTATCAATCAAATCTGACACATTAAAGTATATTAATATAACAATGCAATTTCTTTGATAATAATTAATAAAAAGTTTTAACAACTGAACTGAGCGGGCTTTGGTTCAATTGATACATTTGAAAGTTTTAGGAAATTTTAACAGTTATATTATATGCTTAGATTTTATGGCAAAAATCGCTGTCAGTTTATTTGTTGTCCATATTAAATTCCTCCATATTTTCGACAACTACATATCTTTAGCAATTACATATTTTTAAAATAATCTGTGTAATTGACATATTGAAATGTCACTTTTCCCGCTTATTTTCAAACATATTGTTATACTATAAAAATATTGTACTGTCTGTAGCTCATTAAAACTAAACTCGTTTTCGATTTCAAAACTGTTCTACGTCAGAAAATTTGAATTTTACGTTTTAACTTTCAATGTTTACTGTCATTGTCCGTCTGCTAGACACTGAAACTTTTTTACTAAATTTTTTTTTTTCTATTTGACGTAATTTGACTTTAAGTATAACATCTATGACAATCTAATAAAAAAATCATATGTGTATACATTTTGTAATATTGAATTATTATCACACAGAAGATTTAATAAAACATTTTTTACTCGACATAAATTAGCTTATACTGTGTAACATTCTAATAAAGTAATCAGATTCCTACACATTTGGTAACATGTTGAACTGTTATTCATCAAACGATAACTGATAATTATATAAGAGTTGTAGACTGTATTGCTGTGAATGACAGAATGATTAAAATTGTTGAATAGTTTGGACATGGGCAGTTAGGGGCCTTAAAAATCGACATTGTTTAAAATTGTCTATGAAGCACCATTTTTTGTTATAAATACACTATGATTCCAATTATTGCATATTATTAAGATGCAAAGACAATAAATATTCATGAAAACTGTTACGTGAAAATGCATTTTTTAAATTGAGCAACTTTACTTCAAGGAAGGTACTGTCATAGATAAAAATAAGTTTTTTAAATCCTCACTTATTACAAGGTGAAGATGTCGAATGAATAGTGTTGTTAAATTTGTTATTTATTGCTTGTATCGTTGATTAGCCGTTTTATAATGGAACTAATATATTATAAGTAACTATTTGATGTGTTTCTTTTAAACCTATACCAAGTTTTTAATATAAAAAATATATATTCAGACTTGTAAGTATTAACAAATTAACAGCCCGTATTTGTTACACTGCTAATTGCTAAGGCCTAGAAAAAACTTAGAGTTCATTCTATATCGTTGCTCCAATCTGGGTTGGTGGATACACATGTGGCAGAATTTCAGCAAAATTAGACACATGTAGGGTTTTATGATGTTTACCTTCACCGAGCACGAGATGAATTATAAACAGAAATTTAGGTCATGAAATTTAAGATTCACGCGTTCTAACCACCGGGCCATCACTGCATTAAAAGTGTCTCTAAAAATGTATGAAATTTAGAAGGCGCTGTTTGGGCTATTGAATTATAAGAAACGCCCTAATACTCGGTAGGTTACAACAACGTTAGGTTAACATCCGCCTTCAACAGAAACTATTTTCAAATTATTCTGTTAATCACATACATAAAACCCTACTTTTAAACGCATAAATGACAATTTCAGGTAAATACCCTAGAGCTACAAAAGCGTCATTGCGGCAATTTATGGAACTGTTATATAGTACCGCAGCTAGACGGATATAGGCAACGTTACATTGATTGTTAGTTGGACAGATGTCGCTAAATAAAAGATATGTTAAATGATATTTTTTCTCCTTATAATATAATACATTAGGTCACTAGGCCACGCCTCTAAATAGGCGTAAAATAATATAGAGTAAAAGTACACTATCAGTTCAATTGGTAATTCGAAATTTACTTTTCGAATGCCCTCTGAACTAATTTCAAACTAAATATCTATAAAATTACTTTCTTATCACATCTGTTTTGCATTTAAATAGAAAATTATAGATAGTGTGGAGCCTACGGCTATCTCTAGTCATAAATATCATATTTTCTTTAATATTTAAGCTAAAAAAGTATAATATCGATTTTTAGAAAATATTTATTATTTTTCTATACAATTAAATGAATTAATGAACGTAGAGAAATAACTTCGACGAGCCGGTTGACGTGATGCTTGCTATTCACGCCGCAAGTTGTGGGTTCGATTCCCACCCAGGACAGCTATTTGTGTGCATGAACACGTCTGTTTGTCCTGAGTCCGTGTGTTATTATCTGTATAAGTATGTATTTACAAAAGAAAAATAGTATATGTAGTATATCAATTGTCTGGTTTCCATAGTAACTTCAAGCTCTGTACAAGCTTAATTTGGGATCAGATGGCTGTATGTGAAAAATATCCCAGAATATTATTATTATTAACTTTTAGAAGGTTCATTTTGCTATAAACAATCATTCTCACTGGTGCTTGTGTTACTTCAAATTCTAAACGATTTGACCGATTAAGGGCATATTCATAGCATGTTTGTTTTTTCTATTAAAGTATATGCTTTTATACCGTTGCGTTACGTGTGCCACTTGGTGAACTGGATGGTAGGGTTTGCAGGTACCACTAATTTAACACGAATTATACCGCCAAACATCAATTGTTGTGGTTCGTTTAGAAGGGTGAGTCAGCCAGTGTAATTATAGGCACAAGAAAATATAACATCTTAATTCCTGAGGTTGAAATTAAGAAATATTGTCGGTCAGGTAGCCCGTCACGTCCGTATTACGTCATTAAAGTAGGTAAAAATTAATTTCAAAAAATAATCCCATGGGCATTGTATTCGTGTGGCATTGTACGAAGTATTAGACTAGACTATTATAGACTATTATATTGTTTGCCTTTAACGAACCTTAGCCTGTTATATATAAATATAACTAACAACTTCGTAATTATCCGACTTCATGATAAGCACATGTGACTTTGATGAAATTTTAATATTCGTGTAGCGCTGTGTTAAAAAAATGGTAATGGAGCTTTTAGCTTAGACTTTAGAACGAAAAATATCTGTCAAAGTCAAAATGATTACTTATTAATCTGTAGGTACTAGGTATTCTGTTGGAATTAATTCGCTATCATATTTCACAAGGTCGTGCAAAATATTTTAGGTTTTATAAAAGTTTATCACACACTTTATTATCAATAATAACTGATTAATTATATCTGGAAATAATTTATCTGTCGGTCACGCCTCTAATTGACAGTTCATTCACAGTGGTGAAGGCGTGTACATGTATATTGGAGTAGTGAAAAACTTATATTTATATATTATTTACGTTTAGAAAGTGTTTAAAATGTCAGTGTTAAATAATTTTACAGTGTCAATAGCTAAGGGCATCAGACGTAAGTATATATATTTATTTTTTTAATATAAATATTTTTTGTTGAACAAAATAACACTTGTGATTACGGTAAATCTGCAAAATTTTCGTACATGTACATTCCGGCTTAATTTTTTTTCAATTTATAATATAAAATATGTATAATAATTATTTTTGTATAAATGGACAGAAATTATGTTTACCTTTGTAGTGTTAATTAGATTATTGATAAAATAAAAATTTGTATACATTTTAAAATTTAGATAATAAACGAAACATATTTATGAAATACCAGTATCATTGTGTAAGTAATTTAAAGAGCTAAATAAAAAATATATTAGATTATATTTGTAAACATTATTTCTACAAGGTGAAATTTATTTATCTGTTAAGTATACTTTAAACATTAGCAAGCAATGTTTGAAACACTGCTCAAATAGCATAGATAAACGCCAGGAAACAACAAAAAAAATATGTTTGAAACAAAACAAAAAAAAAACGTCATCAAGAAGCTAATATTTTAAAAACAATTTTTATTTACCTTTAAAATAAATTATAAATTGATGTATCAAATTATTCTAGAAATATTCAGTGCTATATAAAATTGTATAACAGTACGGAAATATATATCTAGCTGCTATCTTTTGTCTACTTTGAATGTGCAAAAGGTTTTATTTGTAACTTTGGAATAAACATGATATAAATTGAGAAATGTATTATATCTTAATGTTTTATTTTTGTCCATATAAGCTAAATAAGTGTAAGTCATTTCATAAAGTATGAATATTAAATCATTTATACAATATTTTTGACAAATAATAATGAAATTAGTCTTTAAATTAATCAATTAACCTTTTAACTTTGAAATTCATATGTTAATTGCATAATATCTTAAAGAAGGACATTATCAAGATCATTCTATTTATTATTATGTCCATGTTATCTTTCCGCATATAGATAATAAACCAAAATGGCTATAATTACCATAATATTATGATAATTAGTTGATTACTTTGCTACTCCTAGGGTTAAGGTTGAAACAATACTTCTAATACTCACGATTATGCTACGAATGTCTTTATATTACAATTTTTTTTTTGTTTATAATAAGAAGGTAGAAGTACAAATGGGTCTCCAGATAGTTTGTAACACAATATATATGAATATAAATACTGCAAGTCCATTGAATTGTATACAAAATAAGGATCAATCAATTTTTGTGTACCTACTATGACATCATAAGAACAATTATTACAAAACAACAATTAAAAAAATCTGTTAAAAATTAAATTTTTCCATACTATATATCCATGGTCTACTTATTAGATTGTAATATGTGACTATCTCTTTATTTATAAATTGCTATAACAATAAATTGGAAAGAGTTCCTTATTTTCTAAATCTAGAATGAAATCAAAACAAAACATTGGTCAGTTATGAGTAAGGCCATAGGTCAGTACGGTTACACATGTTTTTAAACTATGCATGTTATAATTGCACATGTTTAATAACTATATATAAAAGAACAAACACTTTAGATAACACTGTTTATTATAGAATCATGAATAGATGAATCAATATTATTCTCACTTAATAATAACTTGCTAGTCTAAAATTAACTACCATATTTTCCACTTAGATTTTTTAAAATTAAAATAGGTCGGCAGAGTGACAAATAGGCCCAATGATAAGTGATCCTCTGTCCATAGACATAGACAATTTAATAGATATTAACCATCTCATACATAGCCAATACCATACCGACCATATTCTTTACTGGTGGTAGGGCTTTGTGCAAGCTCGTCTGGGTAGGTACCACCCACTCATCAGATATTCTACCGCAAAACAGCAATACTTGATATTGCTGTGTTCCGGTTTGAAGGGTGAGTGAGCCAGTGTAATTACAGGCACAAGGGACATAAAATCTTAGTTCCCAAGGTTGGTGGCGCATTGGATATGTAAGCGATGGTTGACATTTCTTACAATGCCAATGTCTAAGAGCGTTGGTGACCACTTACCATCAGGTGGCCCATATGCTCGTCCGCCTTCCTATTCTATAAAAAAAAAAAAAAAATTCTACCAATCTTGGAACTATTATTTATGTTCCCTGTGCCTGTTTCATTTCACTGTCTGCTGAATCCGGAAATAGACAGCTAAACAAAGATTTATATAATATTACTATGAATAATATATAGCTCAGTGTTTTCTCAAGCTAGTATATATAGTTGAAGAGCCTTACGGAATATGCTCCGATTTTTAGCGAAATAATCGGTCATTACTTATATGTGTGGCTGCATTATTTATTTAAAGATAAACTTAATGAATGCGATGCTATCTAATAATTAAGGTCCCACATAGCTTCGTGAATATCACGAGAAACAGCGCGACCACGAATGTGAATTGTTGCCGAACGTGTTCAGGCCTTTCACGCGTCTTGTTTTTCGTTATGAGTCGTATATGTGCACGCTTGAAGAGTTCTCAGGATTTTTTATATATATTGTACTAACTCTTTTGATAGCCGTATGTAAATAAAGCCAAATCAGCTTCGAGAAGTTTTTGCGTTTGTTATAGTGTACCGTTAGCGGATAAATAAATAAACAAATACTTTTTTATTTCGTATTTTTCATCCGATAAATCATGTTAATGTTTCTTCAATACCCTGAAATTACTTTTCCTCTTCAACAGTATGTAGATACACATTTCTCCATTACTCTACAGTTGTCATTGAGTTTTTCTCAACTACTGCCATTAAACCAGTCATATTTATTTATCTGTGTGCTGTATAGATGATTCTAAACTGCTTGTATGATTTTACTCGAAAATCTATGCTAATATATAAAGATGAGTTTGTTTGTTTGAACGTGTTTATTAAAGAATCTAGCACCACCATAAAAAAATATGCGTTATGTAGCCTATTTATTGAGAAAGGTAGGCTATATAACAGCTATATACAGCTACGGTCCACGAGATAGCTAGTAATATATAATATAATCAGTATCTTCTACTCTCTTAAAACATAAAAAAACCTGTTTCATAATTTTTAGTTCATTCCACTGCATCATTAATTATATTTTTATTAAAACAGTTGCTGATAAAATTAAGCTGCTGTCTAATTATAGAATAGAAATAAACAAAGATGTGATAAAAATAATATATTTAATTATTTTTAAGAGATAGTAAGAATTAAATATAATTACATATATGTCTTTGTAAAATGAGCAATGTTGCATAATCTTGAACTATATTTTACTTTAGTATGTTTAAGATAAACTTTTTTTTTTAAATAAACCGGAAAGCAAATGACTCTACTCTACCTGAAGTCGAGAAGTCGGGATGGCCCAGTGGTAAGAACGCGCGATGAACGTGGGTTCTAACCCGGGCAAGCACCTCTGAATTTTCATGTGCTTAATTTCTGTTTATAATTCATCTCGTGCTTTTTGGTGAAGGAAAACATCGTGAGGAAACCTGCATGCGTCTAATTTCATCGAAATTCTGCCAAATGTGTATTCCACCAACCCGCATTAAAGCAGCGTGGTGGAATAAGCTCCAAACCTTCTCCTCAAAAAGGGAGAGAAGGCCTTAGCCCAGCAGGGGGACATTTACAGGCTGTTGCTTACTTTACTACCTGAAGTGGTAGTGGAGCCCAAATACTTTATTACAGGTATACACGCAGTGACTTAGCTAGGTGGACAAGGACCCCGGTCCATAAGGAAAGAATGGAGCCCTCACCCCCTCTATCCGCGTAGCTTAAACTTATATTGTGCTTCAAAATTATGGATAGGAACAAGAATAGGAAATAGTGAGTTCAACTTATCCCTAGTAGGCTAAATCCATACGTCGTCTCTATGAGGGGTAAAAATTTATGTGTTTAATAGAAGAAAATGGGAGTAAATAAACAATGCACATGACAATACAGAATATTTATTATACAGATGATATCAATAAAGGGAAATAAAACGATTTTGGAAAAAAAAATTGAAAATTCTTTGGAGGACTTACTGAGATTTTTCTACATTAATTGTTGATGTTTAGTAAAGATTACAGGAAGTTCAACAAAAAAACCTCAAAACAGTTTGTTTGGTAATGATGGTATGGTATGGTAGAGAGTAAAGTTCGTCGGTAATCCTATACTAATACTGTTATAAAATCAATATTAATTCATAATAACATATTATAGTTTATATAGTAGCTCATTTGTCAATTTGAACTTGAGTTCTTCTCCTCTTTCTTGAGTAGAAAAACGTTCTTTATTTTTCGTTGTCGATCAAGTTGAGAGTTATTATAGATTATATACGGTTACTGTTGTGCTGCAACCTGTATCATGCGTTTTGTCATCGGAATTTTTTAGGGGAAATGAGTTCTAGCAGAATATGGTGCCAGATGGATGAATTTGCGGAATAGAAATAATTATTGGTGATACTTGATGGAATAAGGCTGCTAGTAGGGAATTACGAATCACAACGTTCAGCGACACACCTAGCGTCAACTATTATAATGCGTCCCAGACCCCAGAAAGTTGAAAACATCGAAAACATCGCAAATATCATAAATGAGAACTGATGCAAGGCAAGGGCGAATGAAAACTTGACTAAAAAGTTGATGGGTGGAATTGTCGAATTAATATCACGACTGTCAAGCACGTGAGATTATCGCTTATGGCAAACTAACTACCAAATAACTGAAATAACGATAACAAACAGCACATACTTATAGAGGACGCTTGGTGCATGTGCTAAAAATTATAAAAGGGATTCTGTTATTGTTGATATTCATTTAAAAACATTAGAAAAAGAAAAAAAAATCTTAAGATTTTTCAATGCTGAGGTTAGTGGGCACCCTGAGCTCCAGGGCCCTGGTGCACTGCACCACCTAGCCCTACGATAGCTACGTCACTGCATACACGGATCCCCTAGGGCTTTCTTTCCCTCTGGCTCTCTCATTTGTTATAAAACTAAAGTCCCTGCTGTGCTACAGCCTTCTCTTCCTTTGAAGAAATGATAGTCAAGTCAAGAGAGGTAATCGTTCTCTCTGTTTAATCATACAGCTATAAACATGCAATTCCGATACATTCCGATACATTTACGAATACTAACTAGGATAAACATTTTAAAAGGATTGTAAACAGTGGAGAAAATAAAATAATTGCTAAATTGCCACAAGTTTATTTATTTTTTCCAATGTTTTGAACGAACAAAAAAAATAAAATAAAGTAGAGTAACAGCCTGTGAATGTCCCACTGCTGGGCTAAGGCCTTCTCTCCATTTTTGAGGAGAAGGTATGGAGCTTATTCCACCACGCTGCTCTAAAGCGGGTTGGTGGAATACACATGTGGCAGAATTTCAGTGAAATTAGACACATGCAGATTTCCTCACAATGTATTCCTTCGCCGTAAAGCACGAGATGAATTATAATAACAAATTAAGCACATGAAAACTCAGTGGTGCTTGCCCGGGTTTGAACCCTCGATCATCGGCTAAGATTTACGCGTTCTTACCACTGGGCCGTCTCGGTTATAAAAAAATGTATGTAAATATAAGCGTGATTGTCACGTGCATATGTTTGTATCATGTGGTTATATAATTTATTAATGACGACTTGTACATTACGTAATAGTAGCAAAAAATAATTGAATATAATTTGATAAGAAATCGTTACACACATTCGCGAAATCATTTAAATTCCACCTAGATACTTCTGCTTTAGATAATATAACTGTTGATAAACAAATTTTTTTAGATAAAATAGTTTTTGACGTAATGATTTACGTGCGAAATGTACGAGGTCTCTGGGTTTAGGAGGCCCCGAGTGCGACTTACCTCCGAGGTGACCAGGGTGAAGATGTGGCACCCTTTAAATTAAGTAATTTTTTTTATAGATTATTTGTATGGTTATCAATACTAATATTATAAATGTGAAAGTAACTCTGCCTGTCTGTTATGCTTTCACGGCTAGAACACTGAACCGATTTTGATGAAATTTGATATGAAACAAGTTGAAGCTCAAGGAAGGACACATGCTACTTTTTTCCTTAGGCAGGTATGCCTAACACGTTGGCGAAGCCGCAACCGAAAACTAGTTATATAGAAAGCGATTAAAATTCGAACTGATTTTCCGATATTTGGTCTACTGATCATTTTAAGTATACTGCACTACCGCAGACCTAAATGGCGCCACCAAGTATGACGTCACTTTCAGTTGTGCTTTTAAGTGTTATCGCATCTTCTAAGATAGGTAAACTTGTAAAAAATCTTCCGATATATAAAATAAAATATTTAGAATAGCTTAGCCTAATTAATTCGCTCCATTAAAAAGAAGATATTTTTTTAAATATTATTTTAAATTACCGAATATATGAATGACTCATTTCTTTAAAGTTTTATAAGTGGTTAAAAATCTAGTTTTAATTTAGTTGGTACAATACACATGTGGCAGTGTTTCAATTTCAGTGAACTTAGACACAGTGAACATAAAACAGAGATGGCCCAGTGGTAAAATCGCGTGTATCTTAACCGATGATCGTGGGTTCAAACCCGGGCAAGCGTCACTGAATTTTCATGTGGTTAATTAGTAATTATAATTCATCTCGTGCTTGACGGGGAAGGAAAACATCGTGAGGAAACCTGCATGTGTGTCTAATTTCACTGAAATTCTTATAAACTAATGGGACGGCAATCCGACACGAGCGGAAAGAGTTCAGGCGCAGGACCAACTGCTTTACGTGCTTTCCGAGGCACGGGAGTGCACACACTTCGAACTTCCAGACTCCGGACTGCTACTGAGAATTTTCGACAGAAAAACTCAATAACTTTTTATTGGTTCGACCTGGGATTTGCACCCAGGACCTCCGGGTCTGCGGCCATACATGTAGCAACTAGACCAACGAGGCAGTCTACGAATATTCAAGCTATGAATATTCGGGTATTTGCTGTGTTTATTTGACCTTTGCAATCAATTATGATTAACGCTGATATTGCATAGATTAGATAAAACGACCACCTGAAGCGCAGTATCTTATATTATTCGCTATCTTAAAGAACAAGTTGACGTCGAGTTGTTTACAATATTTCAAAACGAGGAAGTCTTTGTTTAAGTAGGAAGCTTTATATTATTTTACAATAGAAAATAAACGGCACAAAAGGCGAGTTTATTGCTAAAACTAAAATGCATTTCAGAAAGATCTTTTGTAAAGCGGCGGTTCCTGAACTATTAAAGATTGGTACCATATGATTTCATGGCTACTTCTCTTTAGACTCTATGAATGTTATGTGTTATATAAATATATATAATCAGATATTCTACGATAAAACAGCAGTACTTGGTATTGTTGTGTTCCGGTTTGAAGGGTGAGTGAGTCAGTGTAATTACAGGCACAAGGGACATAACATCTTAGTTCCCAAGGTTCGTGGCGCATTGGCGACGTAAGCGGTGGTTAACATTTCTTACAACGCAAATGTCTATGGGCGTTGGTGACCACTAAATTTATCATTAGGTGGCCCATAAGCTCGTCAGCCTACTACACTATATATTATATAGTGTAGTAGGCGGTATATAAAAATAAAAATATATAAAAATAAAAATTAAGTTGTTGAAAAGAATAGGTTTCTAAGTTTGATTTTTAAGTTAGTAAGTTATCTTGTTTGTACTCAATACAGAGAAGATTAGGATGGCCCCTGCGCAAGGATGACACGCAAAATCGTGAAGCGTTCCACATTTTTTGATAAATATTAATTTGGTTAAGAAACATAATTATTTGTTATAAAGAACTTTCTACTGGTATGGTCGTTAGGGTAGGGTTTTATGTAAGCTCACCTACCTGGGGTATTACCTACCCGGTACTACCCGCTCATCATATTCTACCGCTAAAAACAGCAATCTTTAGTATTGTTTTATTTACATTATTTAACTACATTCACAATTGACTTAACTTAGTTCCCAAGTAAGAGTTAGTTTGTCAAGTTGGTGCGTCGACGATGTAAGGAATGGTATATTTCTTTCAGGGCAATTTTTGGGTGGTAGTGATCACTTTCCATCTGGTAGCATTTTTGTCAGCCTACCCACCTATCTAAAAAATAATACTCAAAAAAATCTTATTATTTACGTAGCTATTGCATAAAGCGGATACGTGACTTATTTTCTAATGAAATGACCCAAATAAATATGATATAATGTTTAGCACTAAAAGTAAATATGTAACATTAAGCAATAATACGATAAATCGTTAGTTAATTGATAGACGATAGAATTACTTATTTATTCTCAATTACTTTTTAATCCGTTTAAAAAAAAGGGAATTTAGAAAAAAAAACATACATATG
Organism: Nymphalis io; assembly: GCF_905147045.1. Classification (NCBI taxonomy): domain Eukaryota; kingdom Metazoa; phylum Arthropoda; class Insecta; order Lepidoptera; family Nymphalidae; genus Nymphalis; species Nymphalis io. Next base: position 4,097,434 of record NC_065915.1, on the reverse strand, counting down.
GCATGCTTAAATTATTCTAGAAAATATTTTATTATATAAAATGTATCGTTACCGTGTTGCCCGAGAGAGCCTACTGCAATCGAGGAGGAGCAAAGGGTACCGTATATTATGTATTAAAACCGTTCTTGATGAATTTTGTATTGTTTATTATACAACACTATTCCTCTAAAATACTTATATCGACATTAATTTCACTTCCTGTTCATAATCAAAATACATAATGGCAAATGTCATTTTAATTTAGCTTTTCATTAATAGATGGCGTTAGATATATTTTACATCGCGCTATAATATTGTTTTTTTGTAAGTACTTAATAAGTTTCAGCCAATTTATAATGAGAGAGAATAATTACACTATTGACCATATACACATATATTTGACCAGCAGTACATACTCGGTGGTTTTATTTTAAAGTCTCACAGTACCAATACTACCGGGTAACCACAAATGCTTCCAAAGTTCCGATACTTCGCCGATATTCAAAACAACATTTTTTCGCGATTCCCTAATGAATAATACCATAGATTATTAAAGATCTCGATTCTTGACCAATGATATCGCATTGATTCAATTTCAAATCTATTTATTTGCTATATATAGTATGCTTTATGATCTGAACGTAATAAAAGGTATTTGATTAATATAAAACAATCTACTGGTTGTAGAGCTTTGTGCGAACTCGTCAGGGTACCACCCACTCATCAGATATTCTACCGCTAAACAGTACTTGTTATTGTTTTGTTCCGGTTTGAAGGGTGAGTGAGCCAGTGTAATTACAAGCACAAGGGACATAACATCTTAGTTCCCAAGGTTGGCGGCGCATTGGTGATGTTAGCGATGGTCCATATACTCGTCCGCCTTTCTTACCTATAAAAAAAAATCAAAAATTTGTTTGAATTAAAAGCAGTCGTGATATGCGCTTCGTTTAATGCCATACAGTTTCAACTGCGTGTATAATTTGCGATTATGATAATGTTGATTTAAATTGTACGTCCATATAGATAGGTTATCTCTCTTTTATTTAAAATATTCGCAACGAATTCAGCCAAATAATTTTATTTTTTTATCCGTCTTCAAAAATGTAGGTTTTCCATACGACCCGTATGTATTTTTGTATGTTCGAATGTCTGTACAATGACTTATCTGAAAGATACCGATTATAAAATGCATAATTTTAGGAAAGGTTATAGTATGTACAATAATTTGGAAATTAGCAATGTTTACTTCCATGCCTCGTAAAGCAAGTGTAGTCGTCCTGAACTTTTTCCATTAGTTTAGGATTTTTTGTTACTTAATCTCATAATAAATTGCGAGAACTTCCGTGATATGACGTAGTCTTGACCGAATTCGGCGCCAGCTATTTACATAAGCAATAACAATGTCATAATTCAGTCTATGCTTTGAGAGTTTCTCGACGGAAAGGTCTTCCTTAATTAAAAAATATTTAAATAGTATAATAATAAATGTTATCAGCCTAGGCGTTCCCGTGACTTCTGCAATTATTTTATTGGTCCACGCCGGCATGTTATCAGGCAAATGTCCCAAAGCTGGGTAGAGGCCTCTTTTTCTGATAGAGTTACGCATGTAACGGATTTCATCCGTCAGAAGCTCATGTTTAGCGTTATAGTACCTAGATTTTCTGCATATCATCATAATATTAACGATAAATTATTTCGTTATCGTAAATATTATGAGGATAAATAGAAATTCCGCGATAATTTTAAACGCGTTTTACGTGTTATCGATATTTCTATCGTATTTTTTTTTGCTTGTACGAAATTAAAAGCTCGTAAATAATCGACAGCTGGGCAAACGCTTGATGGCTCGAAGATGTTATTGGCCCGACCCAGGATTGAAATCTGGGTTTAACTCAGTATATGCCTTATAACCAATGAGCCAGTATAAAGAGTCAATACTGGTAAATATAAAACAACGCAATTCACCAACTTGACGCATTATTAAGCGTTATCTCTGTACTCGTGCAGAAAACTGAATCACATGCGTTATTTGCTTTAACGAAACAGATAAAAACGAATCCTCTACGTGTTAATTGATAAAAAAAGATTAATATCGACCCAATAAATGCATGATATGTTTATCTCAACTTGGTAATTTTCCAATGATTACTATATTTAGCGGGCACCGGAAAGAATTGGTTCGCACGAACAGACCGGACAAAGGGCAGAGGGTACGCGATAAACACTGGAATTGTTCGGAAAGCAATCGAAGAGAAACTTCGTGAAGCGGTTTCGTCCTTTTACTTAACGAACATATAATATGTACAATTTTATATGCATTACTTAATTCGTTTTTTTTTAATTTAGTTAAATTTCAGATGATTTTAAAATAACAGTATGCTACAAAAAAGTAAGTAACCTCTTTTAATGTAAGCTGGTCCAACAAACTAGTTGTTTTAAGCCTTTTAAAGAGTTAATTATAATAACAGCGGATCAAGATTATTTGGGCCTGATGTTAAAAACATTTCATATGGCACCAGTTGTTTGTCTAAGGATTAGGAAGAGATATAAAATTGATTAGTAAATAATAGGCAATAAAATGATTTTATTCATAACAAACAAATATGAAAAGAAAAAAATATATTTCTTTCTCTCTCTTTTAAACCTAATTTTTAATGATTGATAATTTTATCCGCGGCATCTAACCCTCGTACTTAAGTGTTAGTCAATCATTGGAAAATTTTATTGATAATGATTTGTTAACATTTGATATTTGTGAAATTTATTTTGTACTGTTTGTTTCCATAAAAATACAAATAAATATTATGACTTTTTAGAGCCGTGATATCTCAGTGAAAAGAATTGATGTATTTTTACCCAAGATCACGGGTTCAAACCGAGTATTAATTTGCATAATTTGTAATATGCTATAGAGAATCCTCGTTAAATGAAAACGTCGGAGTTGCATGTGTTGGACGAAAATTAACATGTATACCGACCAGCACTGGAGCAACATGATGAAAGAACCTTCAGACTTTCGTAAACAGCTTTCGCCCAAAAGTGGGAAAAATAAATGTATTAAAATGACGTTTAATATATCTATGAAACGTATCACGTTTTAAATTACCGAAGAATTTATATTTATCGTCATAGTGTACACGATAAGCTTTGTTTACGACGAAGCGAAATATGTTTGTATTGTTGTTTTCGTCAATTAATTACGATTGGAAACTTTATACGACCATTACCGTTGACCGTGCCCTCAATTAATGAAACTTGTCAAATGAATTACATTGCTCAAATAAATATCCCTTATTCAATACAAGAACATCTCATCTCTAAATCATTTTAAAACTTAGCCAAGATTTTTAATTATATCAGCCATGAACTAAATCTCAGCCATATTTTACAGTTATAGAACTGAAGTTCCAGCTTTTGTCATTAAGTAACAATATGTTAATGTCTTGATTGATTCTCTGTTTCTATCAACACGATTCCGCAGCTTCTCCGATCCGTGCCGAGGACGGCCATCGCAGTGGTTTTAGTGGGTAAGAATCCCACATAACCTGGTCCCCAGTATGGCTCCTCATCCCCCCCTCTATAGGAGCTGGTTAAATTTTTTCAAAAAAAATCTCTTGTTATTTTGGAGTTTTGAAATTTTGGAGCTTCTTCAACCAGTCTTCTCCATCGAGTGTGGATTGGTCATTGTCGATTTGTATGTACATTTTTTTGAAATTATTACAAACTATCAGGTGTGTTACGAAGCACTGGGAGAGGGTGTCATATAATTTATTATTAAGCATCATATGCGAAATAGTACCACAAAATTAAAGAGTATTTTTTCTTAGCACAGTACAGTACAGAAACATTTCATCCTGTTGTATGTTATTATTAGCAAAAATTAGCAGAATGTAGTCCTGCCTGTGCGATATACCAATTTTATGGCGATCGGTTTAACGATATTCCATTCGATGTTTTGCAACGCCATCTAGCGGTGTGTTACAACTAGGGAATAGTCTAAAAACTTTAGACTAAGAAAAAAATACACATATTGTCAACTTTCATGTTGATCAGTCAAACGAATTCTAATTAATCTCAAATATATATACCAATATCCCTATTAATATGTATAGATATATCAATTGTGGGTATATATTTGAATTTCTACATAAATAAAAATACTTTTATAAATATTAAAATATTCATTTTTATGATGATCATCATGAAATAATCTTGATTAATTCTATAGATTATGAACTAGTGAAAAATACTTTATCAGATATTATTATCCGACTTTGAAATGTCATAGGAATTTGTTTTGAAATGAAATTTATATTTTAGATAAGTATTATATTTAATGATCGTTTAAAAAGTAATCAATAACAAAATGTCTTATGTCCAACGAGGATGCTATGTAGTTATGACAACTATCTATTAGCTTAACATCGAACTAAATCTATTAGCTTAACTTGTCGAAAATTTACTGTACTAATTAAGTATCATTTTTACTGGATTAAATGGGAGCAGCAAACAATTATACTCATATTTTTATTACAATACGACGAGCCGTTTGGCGTGGTTGGTAGGTACCTGCCTTTCACGCCGAAGGTTGTGGGTTCGATTCCCACCCAGGACAGACATTTGTGTGCATGAACATGTCTGTTTGTCCCGAGTCTGGGTGTAATTATCTATATAAGTATGTATTTACAAAAGAAAAGTAGTATATGTAATATATCAGTTGTCTGGTTTCCATGGCACAAGCTCTGCTTAATTTGGGATCAGATGGCCGTGTGTGAATAAAGTCCCAGGATATTATTATTTATACTGATAGATGTTGTTGTATTGCGGTAGAATATTTGATGTATGGTAATTATCCAGACGGGCTTGTACAAAGCCCTAATAAACCTCCACCATAAAAAATAAAGATAAAATTTAGGATAAATCATTGCTTTAAAAAATGTTACGTTACATTACAATACCTTTTGTTGCATAATTAAACGCCGTAAATTATTTCTAGGTCTTCGTCAAAGTAAGGAGCTGTGCGACCGGGGCTCGGGTCTCACACGAAAGCAGCACGGCTCTAATGAACATCGTCTGAAGATGCAGAAATGTCTCATCGTCTCCAAAGTGACCAGATATGAATATGAAAAGTATAATTTATCATAAAGAAATTTAAACTGTTGATATGTATAATTAGTTTTTATTAGTAAATTAAAAAGTGCATCACGTATTTCCCACCACTGGTAATAAACTGTCCTATTAAATTGTGCCAGGCTAATCTGGACTCTAATATGGGTCGGGGGTAGTATCACATGCGGCAGAATTTCTGTGTTATGTAAGTTTCCTCTCGATGTTTTCCTTTACTGTCAAGCATAAGATGAATTATAAATAAAAATTAAGATCATGATAACGGATCTACGTGTTCTATCCACTGGGCCATCTTGTATGACATTTCCTCTTTATACTTGTTTTTATTAAAAACCTTACAAAACATTTTTGCTTTGTGAAATATGTTTACACATTTAAAACGTAACAGTTGATTCAAGTTGTTACTGATTTTCAAAAAAAAATTTACAATTTTCTACTTACAGTTACAAAATTCTTTCCCAGGCACAGCCATGATAATATAGAAGATTCAAAGCTGGAGAAGATCTTAAGGAAGCGTGGGTCAGATTATGACGCCATGATCAGCACTCATCGGGAGCAGAAAGCGTTTGAGGCGAGTGTTGCCCGAAATCTTAAGGATATGGGACTCGAAGTGGAAATGGCTAGTAGGTAAGGTATTTTAATAATATTGACAAAAATAAATGATAAATCTTATATGTCACACAGATAAAAAATCGCATAAACATATATTATTATTAATTGATTACAATTAAATGGAACTGATTAAGATAATGATTTAAACAGTGATATTTAAAAAAGAATTACTAAATCGCGTTTTTCGAAAGTTATCGTATGTGCATATTATCGTTAAAAAAAGTATCAGAAGTACTTATATCGTAATGTGCACCTTTTGACTCACGGCGTAAGGTCGGTATTACAAATTAAACAAAATGTACTATATTTATCAGCTCGATATGCACACACACCGTCTTCAATTCGCGCCAATTCCAATAAGTATTCTATTTTCCCGCGCTCCGCGTTGTGTGTAATCCGAGATGGCAGATTGATAGATACACAGATAATATATAGTCATCATAGTACGCTATATATATAATTTACGGGAAATCTGACGGTAAAATAGTTTGATAAGATATATTAACAAAATAATATTATTTGTAGAAAATTCTGCATAAAATAAATAAACCAATATCAATAGCGATAATCTCGAAACATGTTTGATTTGAAAGAAAAACCGTTTTCACGATTGGATTTCCCATAAAATCAATAATACAGACATCTCAAGAACTGCCTGACTATGATTAGATATGATGATTCCTTCTTGGATAATTTATTCTGCCTGTCATATTTACTCTTTTACGCCATTGTCAAAACTCACCAATGAGAAGCACATGCACAAAATTAATTAAAAAAAAAATTTTTTTTTTTTTTTATATATTACTCTAAATTAAAGGCATGCACAACATTTTATAAGTATATATCATTTTTAAAGGTTAAGTATTAGTGGTATTTGGTAAATACGCTTTTATGATAGTAAAGTACTTTTTATTAAGCTTCAAGATTTCTTTGAGGATTTAAAAAAAAAAATATAATTCTATTACAGAGACCTCGGTATTTATTGAAATTACGACGTACTTTCATAAAAACCTTTATTTAATCCCTTAAATAATTTTAAAAACTATAAACTTAATTTTCGAAATAAAAACGCTTCAAAAATTCTTACCTACCAACTGTTCAATTATATATACATATATAACATATATATATCATCAAATAATTTATAAATTTCAATTTAACATACACACACACACCTATATATATAATATTCATTAAGGAACGCCGCCAAAGCAAGGTAGAATGCGACTAGTTGGTTGGACGTCATCGAATCACAATTATTTATAAAATGACAAATCGTTTGCCTCTGTTCGTAAAGCGTTTGGATATAAGATGGTTGTTTGATGTTAATGTATTATTTTGTTTTAGATTAACATACAACGAAGAATTAATAAATTGGTGCGATGTGGTGGTACCGTGTGGCGGGGATGGGACTTTTCTCTTGGCAGCTTCGAGAGTTCGAGATGCAAAGTGAGTTTTGTATGAGTAATTACATGCCACCTAAAATTATTTATGTGGATGACACATTTTAAAGGATCTTGGTTTTCTTTTCTAAGCATACAGGCTACCGGGCGAAAAACCACCTAGTGTCACTTAACATAAGGTTCACAATTATCTCACGGAAGCATGCCAAAGCGATCCCGTGGCGCTCCTCGTTAAGACGGAAAGGGTACCGCTGGTTTTTTAGTGGGTATTCCGATGTTCGGGGCGCACTCGGCGCTTTGGACACCGGCGAGCCCCACATACCCGGGGAGGGACCGTTCCCGTGGGGGAAACGCGTAACGCGATTTTCTAGCGATAAAAATTTTTTTGAAAAAAAAAGGTTCACAATTATACTTTATTGGCATTATAGAATACCTTTAAGCTGGAAAGTCCTGTCTGGAAAGTTTTGACTTAGAAATAATTGCTAAAGCCAAAAATATATGCCCATAATAAAAATTCATAAAAAATATAATTCAGTTTTAGTGTTCAGTCAGATGGATAAAATAATGTGTAACGTATATTTTTTATTTTAGCAAACCAGTCATCGGCTTCAACAGCGCGCCGCACAAGTCGGTCGGTCGTCTTTGCTTGCCAACTTGGTGTTCAAATGACGTCAAGGGTGCGCTACAAGCGTTAAAAGAGGTAATACATCCTACTAATACATTATCTATATAATAATAATAATAATAAAGCCTTTATTTGCCATAACACTACATGATAATATATATATGTATATTTTTTTATTTCTTTGCGGTATGGGCCCCTCCGCGGGTAAAGGCCTCCTCTAACTTTTTCCAACTTTCCCTGTGAACTGCTACCTTCCGCCATTCGCTCCCTGCTATTTCCGCGAGGTCATCAGCCTATCTTCTTAGTTTGCCTACTCTTCTTTTCCCTAGTGGGCCTTTCCACTCTGTAGTTTTAGCTGTCAACTACCGTCTTTATATCGTGGTACGTGACCAGCCCATTGCCATTTTAATTTTAGAGCTTGCGTAAGGGCATCGGTTATTTTGGTTTTTTGTCTAATGACTTCACTTCTAATTTTGTGTATTTTTCTTATATTCAGTATACTTCTCTCCATGGCTCTTTGTGTTGTTTCGATTTTTTGTTTCGCTCTTTTAGTAAATAGCCAAGTTTGGCAACTGTACAGAAGGCAGGGCAGTAAGCAGGCATCTATTACAGTTTTTTTTTATGTTTATCGTGTAGTCTTCTTTTAATATTTCCTTAAGTGACCAGAATTTCTTCCATGTTATATTTGATCTTCTTGTGACTTCGTCTTCATTGTTGGTTTTGTTAAATGAGACTTGTTTGCTTAAGTAGATGTAGCTGTCGACATATTCTATTGTGTTTGAGTTTACGTTAATAGGGGTTTTATTGCTGTTTGTCATAATTTTGGTTTTAGTAGCGTTCATTTAGGCCTACTTTCGAGCTTTCTTGATACATACATTCCTGAGCATAGCATTTCTTGTAGTTCATTTGGTGTCTCTGATAGTATGACTATATCATCAGCGAATCTTAGATGGTTTAGATAACAATTGTTTATTTTTAAAACTTTTGTTTTCCAGTCTAGTTTTTGGAATATGTTTTCTAAAACAGCGATAAACAGCTTAGGTTACAAGGGGTCTCCTTGCCTGACTCCTTTTTCTATTTTTATATCCTCACCTCTTGATTCTAATTTGACATTGCTTATATATATATATATATATATATATATATATATATATATATATATATATATTATAATGTTATACATATATTTTTATATTATATATACTTTGAATTAATATTTAGAGTATTCAATGTTTCCCATATAGAACTGTGACTGATGCTGTCAAACGCTTTGCTGTAGTCTATAAAAGCTAGATATAGAGACTTGTTAAATTCAGTTAAATTCACCATACTTTTCAATAACTTGTTCTTCTGACTGTATATGGTCTAGTGTGCTGAATCCGGAACGGAAACCGGCTTGTTCTATAGGCTGTGCAGTATCAAAGTCTTGTGTAATGCGTTTTTGAAGTGTTGATGAAAATACTTTATATATGTTTGCTAGTAAGCTGATTGGTCTATAATTATTGTAATCCAGTAAATTGCCCTTTTTATGTAACAATATAATCTCCGATGTGCACCATTGAATTGGCACTGTTTCAGTTTCTAGTGTAAGGTTGAATAATTTTGTAATTTTTACTAGGCCATTATCTATATATATATATATATATATAATATAAGCGAAATACAACCACGAGATCTCCTAAACTATCCGCCCGATTGACTTGAAATTTGTCACAGTTTCTTCTTCCCCGGCGTAGACGCTCACTAAGAACGGATTTTACGCAAATCCTATACAAAATACATTTTATCTACCGTGCGAAGCCGGGACGATTAGCTAGTACAAACATAAAGCCGAGGCATTTATTTATAAATAGTTACAAATATCAAACTATGACTGTTTAAACTGAAGCAGTAAATATTATTTATATAAAGTAACAGCCCTACCACCAGTAAAGTATACTGGTGGTAGGGCTTTGTGCAAGCTCGTCTGGGTAGGTACCACCCACTCATCAGATATTCTACCGCAAAACAGCAATACTTGATATTGTTGTGTTCCGGTTTGAAGGGTGAGTGAGCCAGTGTAATTACAGGCACAAGGGACATAAAATCTTAGTTCCCAAAGTTGGTGGCGCATTGGCTATAAGCGATGGTTGACATTTCTTACAATGCCAATGTCTAAGGGCGTTTGGTGACCACTTACCATCAGGTGGCCCATATGCTCGTCCACCTTCCTATTCTATATAAAAAAAACAGCCTGGATATGTCTCACTGAAAGGCAAGTGTCTCTCCTCTTGACGAAAAAGCTTGGAGTTTATTCCACTACGCTGTTCCATTGCGTTGAAACAAATGTGGCTGAAATTCATGCAGGTTTCGTCAATATATGTTTTCCTAAAGCGCCGAAAACGTGGTTATATATAAACACAAGTTGAACTATAATTAACGAATATATTATTTGGTCCCGATGATTATATTCTCAACTAGATGAGGAGTAAAGTAATGGAGAGTGTTACGTAAGCTACTGTTAGTGATTTGTGGACAAAAGGCCTGGCAGTATACATATCGTACCCGGTAGCATGCGAAACCGATCCCGTGGCGCTCCTCGTTAAGACGGAAAGGGTCTCGCTGGTTTTTAAGTGGGTATTCCGATGTTCGGGGCGCACTCGGCGTCTTGGACACCGGCGAACCCCACATACGCTACTGTTCCCGTAGGGGAAACGTGTAACGCGTATTTCCAGCGTTAAAGAAAAAAGTACACATGTCGTAGCTATCACGGACATATTTTGTTTTTCTTGTTAATTTTTTGTTAGCGATTGCTATGGTAGCGATTATTGAGGGGGGGCAATATTAGACAGTTTAATTATCGATGTGATTTATAAATCATTTTTATCGCATAATCAACTAATTTGAATTGTTTACGTGTCTTGATAAAATGTCCTTAAATTCGTAATTTTGTAATTGATTGCTTGTTTTAATCGATATTTAATTTCTGTACTATAAATATCCGCAAAGACTGTTTCAGACTTGCATTACGTTGTTAATTGACATTTCGTACTTATGACATATTATGTAATAAATATAATATCCTGGGACATTATTCACATACGGCCATTTGATCCCAAATTAAGCAGAGCTTAGTACTATGGAAAGACAGACAACTGATATACTAGATATACTACTTTTCTTTTTGTAAATACTTACTTATATAGATAATTACACCAAGGCTCAGGGCAAACAGACATGTTCATGCACATAAATGTCTGTCCTGGATGGGAATCGAATCCGCAACCTTCAGCGTGAAAGGCCAACTTCCAACTACGCCAACCGGCTCGTCAATGTATAATGTATTTGATAAACTACAAAACTATATTACTTTAGGGCAGGTTCACATGGATGAGGCGTTCCAGGATAAGGACAACGATCACATCTGAGCCGAAACTTCTGGATACCATAACACCCGTCGACTTGCACACTTTGCACTATTGCAGGTACGAAATATTTTAGCATTTATCATATTGGTTGTGTAGATAATAAATGAGTTTTATACAATCTGTTATTTTAAATATTACTATAATAATTGCTGATTTTTTTAAATTTCGGTAGCTGTCATATGTAATGTGACCCAGGTTTGTGCATTCAGTTTTAGTTTTTATTATCAAGTTCGAAAGGTCGAGTGTAATAATACTTGGCATAGAAGTCGATTAAGTCATGAAAAAGTTTTAAGAAAATTTTAATTTCACGTATAATGTTATGGCAAAATGAGTAAGTTCAATATAGCTGAGTCGAAAAACAGTACTACTTTACAGCTGGTTGAATATGGTTAAAATTCGTTCTAGATATCCTCCAGTATCAAATCCACACGATAGTCCAGATACTTCAAAAAGTTCGAACTTCAGTACGGAGGAGTCAAATTCGACGCTAGCGACTAAAGTTCTGCCGTTTCTAGCTTTAAATGAGGTAAGTACTTTCTCATGAACGCTTTAATAATATAAAAACAATATTCACTTCATATAATTCAAACTTAACAAACTACAGCGCGATTTAACTGACTACTAACGCCATCTATTATCACGTATCAAAAATACTATTAACATATAATAAAACTTTTTACTTATAAATTATAATAAGCACCTTGAAAGTAAGGACTTACTAATTGGACACTGCATAGACGTGCAGAATAAGAAATGTTAACCATCCCGCATCACTAATGCGCCACCATATTGGGATCTTAGATGCACCTTGTGTCTATAGTTACTATGACTCACACAACCGTCCAACCGAAACACCACAGCACTACGTGTTGCTGTTTGGTGGTAGAATATGTAATGAATGAGTGGTACCCATACGGACTTGTACAAAGCCTTACCACCAAGTAAACGTTTTGAAAGTTATCATGTATATATATCAACAAAATACAAAATCTGAGAAGTGTTTGTATATATTTTCTAGGTGTTTATAGGTGAGAGTGTGACGTCCCGAGTTTCTCTGCTCCGGCTGCAAATCGACAACGGTCAGTGGACGCACACGAAGAGCTCCGGCCTGTGCGTCACCACCGGCACGGGCAGCACGTCCTGGCATTATAGGTACACACGTTTTTACCGCTAATCCTAACTTATATTATAAATGGGAGAGTACGTCTATTTGTTTGTTATGCTTTCACGTCTGAACTACACAAGCGATCATCAGGAACTTTAAACACACCTAACAACACCCCCCCTCCCCCCTCACACGCGGGCTAAGCCGCGGTCGGAAAGTAGTAATATTACATACTAAAGCCTTCTCCGAAACGCGTTGCAACTTCTAATATAAGTTTTATGTATATAGCTATTTAGTAGTTTTTTTTAGTTAGCTATTAAAAAATATATCTTTTTAGTAATTACAGTAACAGCCTGTTAATGTCCCACTGCTGGGCTAAGCCCTCCTCTTCCTTTTTGAGGAGAAGGTTTGGAACTTATTCCACCACGCTGTTCCAATACGGGTTGATGGAATATCCATGTGGCAGAATTTCGGTGCAATTAGACACATGCAGGTTTCCTCGCGATGTTTTCCTTCACCGTCAAGCAATAATAATAATAATAATAAAACAAGGTTAACCATCTATACCACCTTCTACCCCTTTAGGGAGATACCAAATTTACAGTCACTTACATTACATCTGACACAAAAACTTACACCTTCCTTTGCGGTCGCTACCCGGAGGGCGCCGGGGCACATCTGGAGCCGATGCTGGATGTGACAGCATGCGATCCATCGGCGATGAGAAGTTGGCGAACAGGTGGGCTTCCATCGTAAAGTCTACTACAGCCGATGTCAGTTCCTCAGGAACACCTTATCGAACCCCACCTTCCACTACGAGTAATACATCGCATACGAGTGTTGCACAAGAGACGCTTAATGTCGAACAACTTGTGCCCACCGTTAGCGTGAAGCGCAAAAAATGGACGCAAGACATGAATGAGTTCATACTGCGCACTTATTTCTATCTTACCACCATGGAAACAGATATTGCAGCCTATTTATCACCATTACGTACAAAATTTCGCGAAAAATATCCTCATATGCAAGTAACCCACGTGTTGGTAATCAACGACGTGCAATTATGCGTAACAAATTGTTGCCTCAGGATACTATTGAAAATATATATGAAGAAGTAAGATCCGATTTACAGACACTTAACGAAGAATTGCAATCTACTCAAAATTATCATTCCACTCAAAACAACACACCCTTAACACAAACACCAGTACAAACTCGTATGGAGTAAGGAACATAATGAAGCTATTATTAATATATACAATCGAGTCACATTAATGGAAACTAATTTAACAACATATAGGAAGCAATTGCATACGAATTTTATCGAGATATTTCCAGATCTTTTGCACTTATCCGAACAAAGAATAGCAAATCAACGAAGGGCTATTATTAATAATAAATATTTTATTAATAAATATATTAATAATGAGCGTCTTGAACAGATAAAACAAAATGTAGCTAAAGATTTACAATTAACAATTAGTACAATAGATTCAACGGTCAATACTAATTTAACAGAAAATAATTCCGAGTTAAGTAATACCAATTTAAATAATAATCACACTACAATCCATCATGCGGATACGCTGTCACCTTTACAACAGCCACAAATAATAAATGACGATATAGAGAAAATATTTAAACAAACATTAGAGTATTATACTAACACAAATCCTACTAATCGGTCCTTTATACCAAAACAAAAGTCATCAAGGAAATTAGCGGTAATAGTAAATTATTTTAATCGAAAAATTTTACCCGAGTACATAAATAAAAAAACAGAATTTAAATCACTGCAAACAATTATCTACTGTGCTGCATGGACGGCAGCAAAAGTTAATGGAGCTAAAATTCAAATTCCACATGTAGAACGCGTCTGCCAGCATCAGGAAAGAAAGCTAAAGTGGCAAATAAGACTCGAAAGAAACGTAAAAGACTTAAGGAGTAAAATTGGAAGACTAACGCAATACATGGACGGTATTAGAAATAGAAAATTAACAAAACATGACAAAGCCATCCTTGAACAATATAAAATTCATTCCACACACGAAAACATTAATACTACTCTATTGCAATTTTTAGACATACTTAAACAAAAACTCACAGTAACCAGTAGTCGTCTAGCCAGATATAACAAATGCACTCTTCGTAAAACACAAAAACTAAATTTAAAAATAATGAAAAACAATTTTACCGTGACCTAAAGAATATCAGTACTAATCAGGCGTCTACAAACTCAACTAATTCAGAAAATTCTGTCGATCCTACCTACTATAACCTACCTACCTACTGGAGGCCTTGGACCGGTTGCAGCGACGTGCAGTACGCATTATTGGCGACGTAAAGGTCACAAACACCCTTGAACCTTTACAATTGCGTCGCGAGATAGCAGCACTGAGCTCTTTCTATCGACTGTATCACGGCGAGTGCTCTGAGGAATTATTCTCTCTAATTCCTGCTTCCCCCTTCCTTCTTAAGTCCACGCGAGCTGGTTCTCGATGTCACCGCCTAACTGTGACATCAATTCCATCGCGCACAAAGAAATTTGGCAACTCCTTTCTTTGTCGCACTACCAAAAAATGGAATTCCTTACCAGCTCGCGTGTTCCCCTCCTCTTACAACCCGGGTTCCTTCAAACGAGGTGTGAAGAGGCATCTTGCGGGCCGGCAAGGCGGTGACGGCTAGTACAGAACATTCTTCCCGACTATACTGGCCGTCGTCGCGTTTGGACTCTACTACCACTTACCATCTGGTGGAGTAGTGTCATTTGCCATCCCGGACATATATAAAAAAAAAAGATCCGGAAGTATTACGGAGTTACTGGGCAAATATTTGGGAAAACCCAGTAAGACATAATAATAATAATGAATGTATTAATAGCGAACAAAGTAGATATAAGGAGACACAGCAAATGGTATTTGAATTCATTTTATTAGAGACTTTTAACGAAGTTATTAGAAAATTGCATAACTGGAAAACGCCAGGTTCTGATAATATTCATAATTTACATTCGTCCATCCATAGTTATACAATGTCATTAATAGTTTTATTAAAAACTCAGAATCAATGCATAATTATATAACAGCCGGAACAACATATATGATACCAAAAGATAGATCCGATTATACCAATCCATCAAAATATAGACCTATAACCTGCTTACAGACAATATATAAAATCATATCTTCATGTTTGAGCCATGAAATATATAATCATATTGAAAAAAATAAAATTATTACAGAACAACAAAAAGGTTGCCGAAAATTTAGCCAAGGTTGTAAAGAACAATTGACAATTGATTCAGTAGTATTGAAACAAGTTCAAGAAAAAAGATATACATACCATGTAAATAGATTACAAAAAAGCGTTTGATTCAGTACCACATTCCTGGCTAGTAGAAGTACTAAATATTTAAAAAATACATCCACAAATAATATCTTTTTTACAAAATACGATGCTCAATTGGATTACTAGACTCAGAATTAATAAACAACAACGAAAGGGTTAATCGAAACCAAACCTATAAAAATTCAACGAGGCATATTCCAAGGTGACGCTCTAAGCCCTCTTTGGTTCTGCCTTGCTCTCAACCCACTATCTAATTCATTAAATACAATGCATGAAGGATACCAGTTACATATACCTACAGACAGACAAAATATTACACTAAATCACTTATTTTATATGGATGACATAAAACTTTACACTTCTACTCAAAAAGATTTAGAAATTATAACAAAAACTATTGAACGATTTTCACAGGACATTTGTTTGGAATTTAGTGTAAATAAGTGTAAAATCAGTTCAGTAAAAGCAGGTCAATTTGAGAGATACACTTATTTAATAGAAAATGGCACATAAATCGATCCATTAGATGAAAATGAATACAAACACTTAGCTTACAAATACTTAGGCTATGATCAATCAAAGCAAATTTTACAAAAGGAAACAAAAATAAAAGTAACGCAAGAATTTAGGCATAAAATAAACTCTGTATTAAATCTAATTTAAATTCAAGAAATTTTATAAAAGCCATCAACACCTACGCCATAGCCACATTGACATATTCGTTTGGTATCATTAATTGGACAAAATCTGATTTAAAGAAACTGCAACGTACAATAAACACTACAATGACAAAGTATAGAAAACACCATCCCCGCTCGTGTATTCAACGCACAACACTTCCTAGAAAGGACGGAGGAAGAGGCCTTATTGATATTGTGAATCTTCATAATAAGCAAATAGCCACATTACGAGAATTTTTCTACCACAAAGCTACATCATCAACTTTACATAAAGCTATAGTAGAAAACGATAACAAATTCACACCATTAAACTTAAAAGACACTAGAATACAGAGAAATGAAACTTTAACTGACAAACAAACAAAAATAAACGATTGGGCCCGAAAGTCACTACATGGAAGACTATCAGGATTTGAGCCAACCCAACGTCGACAAACTTGCGTCCAACGAATGGCTCAGTCGTGGTGTGCTCTTCCCTGAGACAGAAGGCTTTATTATAGCAATACAAGATCAGGTTATTGAGACACGCAACTATCAAAAATATATAATAGAAAATTCCACCTTACCGACGGACATGTGTAGGCGATGCAATAGCTCTTCTGAAACCATATGAAAGCTGCTAAAATCGTTGATTTGTTTTTTTGAAATCCATTTTGATCTTATTTTATTATGTTATTTCTATGTAAAAAATCCGTTAATCTATTGTGAATGACTTTTTCGAAAATTTTTGAAAACACTGGAATTAATGTAATTGGCCTATAATTATTTATATCATTGCGATCACCTTTTTATATATTGGATTTATGATAAATATTTTTAATTTATCTGGAAAAATTCCTTTTGAAAAAGAGGGATTCTTTAAATGCGATAGAATAGGTGCTATAATATATTTGCATTTTTCAGGACGCTCGTACATATATTGTCATAGCCTACAGGTTTAGAGTTTTTTTGTTTACCTATTATATTCACTACTTCCACATTTGATGTTGGATACAAGTATATGCTAGAACCAACTTTCTTTTAAAGTCTTTTATTGCAAAATAATACTTTGGTTTATTATTTGCTAAATTTCTTTTTTTTTTGTGATATCTATAAAGTGCTCATTAAATATTTTTGCGATTTCCAATGCATCATCAATTTTCTTGTTATTAAAGATAATGTCGGTAAATTCATTACAAATATTTTTACAATCTTTTTTTATTTTTTATTATGTCCCATGTCGCTTTACTTTTGTTATTTGCAGTTTGTATATATTTATTATTAACTTTTGTTTTTGAACAATTGATGCATGATTTTAGTATTTTAGAATATCTATCATATGTCTTTTTTAGATCTGCTGATTTTTGTTTATAGGATAAGAATCTTAACTTTCTTTTATTACAAGAATTTCTAATACCCTTTGTTATCCACTTTAATTTTGCAACGTTAGAATTAATTTTAATTTTTTGTAAGGGAAAACACAGAAAGTAAAACATGCTAAATATCTCATCGAAATTGTTAAAAGCTAAGTTCACATTATCATCTGCTTCAAAAACCTCCGATCAAGCCATACTTTGTAATGAATTTTCAAATTTTAGAATATTTTCTTTACAATAATGGCATCTAAATATGTACCAAGAATTATTTATTTGAATTGTATTGTTTAAAGATATTTGTATTATTTGGCATGTATCATGATCTGAAAGATAAGACTGTTTCAAGATTCTGTTCCAGCTTTGGTAATATTCGTTGCAATATTATCTATACAAGATTTTTGTCGTATTGGCTCATTTATGCTTAATCTAAGATTATATTATAATAGAATGTTTTAAAATTCTTCTGTGATTTTATTATTTTTTAATATATCCATGATAAAATCACCTGCTAAAATTATAGATTTTTTATTTTGTTTGGTAAGCCTACTTAAAAATGAGTTAAGTTTATTAAATAATATATTTATGTTTGAGTTAGGTGTTCTCTATAAGCAAATAATTTGGTAGACTCCCTAGATTTTGACAGACTCCCCCACGCTTTTCCAGTTTTATACAATAACGTGATGCGATATTATGGTTACGTAGACTAATATTGTGTTCCTCACCTTCTTTTATAATCGTTTCAGTAAAACAAAGTGCATTGACATGAAAATTGCTATCGTATAATTCATTTAAATATAATTCAATCAAATCTAGTTTATTTAATAGCCCGGCTATGTTTTGATGTACTACAGGAAATATATTATTAGTTGTTGTCTGTTTCGATACGAAAAAAAATCTTTATTGTTATTATTATTATTCAAAAAAGTCGTATCATTCGTAATAATTTTTTCAATCTTAAATAAGTAATATGGGATAGTTCCCTTTTTGACGCCATTGATTTTACTAGTAACAGTACTATCCTTATACAAATTATGTATTGTGTTTATAATTTTATCATTTTGTAAGCCATTAAAATGTGCTTTAAGTGGCCAATTTTTTAGTCTAAATACTTATCTTTTTAGTAATGTAATCTAAGATATGAATTATAATCACAAATTAAGCACATGAAAATTCAGTGGCGCTTGCCCGGGTTTGAACCCACGATCATCGGTTAAGATTCACGAGTTCTAACCACTAGGCCATTTTGCCTTAATGAGTATTATAGATAGATTATATCATATTTATGTTAATTTTACATAAAGTAGGGAACCTGCCTGCCAGTATATTTATCTATTAGTCAAATATTTACATCCCCGTTTTCATACTAACACTTTATTATATTACTATTTAACTTTAAACACGGAATCCTAAACAAACAGTTTTAAAAAAGTGACATTCGAAATTTAAAACATTCGAAAATTAAATATAAACATTTGTTCGTATTGTGTCGTTACAATGTTATCAGCATTTTAACACATTTCTTTGACGTATATTGTCTTATATCTTTTTTGCTTATGAACCGATTTTAAAAATTACATGCAAAAATATATATTCCTTAATTTTCAGCCTCCTTTTCTTGTTTTTTTGTAATCAATATGTTTTCACCATACAATCTCTCATTGGTTAAAAATATATATCGCGTTAAAAGCTTCTACTGGTGGTAGAGCTTTGTGCAAGCTCGTCTGGGTAGGTACCACCTACTCATCAGATATTCTACCGCAAAACAGCAGTACCTGGTATTGTTGTGTTCCGGTTTGAAGGGTGAGTGAGCCAGTGTAATTACAGGCACAAGGGACATAACATCCCAAGTTTGGTGACGCATTGGTGAAGTAAGAGATGGTTAACATTTCTTACAATGCCAATGTCTAGGGGCGTTGATGACCACTTATCATCAGGTGGCCCATATACTCGTCCACCTTCCTATTCTATAAAAAAAGGGGGGCCGCGTCGCTACTTAAACATTAAATTATTGTAATTTTTTGACATTAAACGTCTTATCAATAAAGTAACCTATGGAAAAAAATACAAGAATTTTAGAATTAGAATCAAATTTTCGCGTCATCATAATTATTTTGAAACCAAATTGTCAAATTTACTTCGATGTGTCTCAGAATCTCTTAATAATCACAAGCCATTTGCTGCACCGTCTGTCATGTGGGTACCTGATGTACAGGATCAATTATTTTAGGTACCGGTCTCCGCATACATGATACTATACATAGCTGATAAAACTTACTTTTGTAATCTACCGAGTAAAATAAATAAATTCATTCAATCATTCATTCATTCAGATTATAATCTGCCATGTTCTTCCGTCAACAATTTTCATATTGTTTTCGGTATTTAATGCGGTCTTCATACTATTCTACAATTATAAATGTTTAAAAATAAAATGGTTATTGATCAATATATTAGTTTAATTTGTTTTCCAGTATAAATTGTCTCAGAACTCATTCGGTCCTGGAGCTGATGAAGATTCTCGGCGAGGAGTTCAACGTAAAGATGGACAGCTCCTTGGAGAAGGCGAGAGAAGTGACCGAGAGATATAACCAGAAACTGATGTTCCCAGCAGGTATGTCATAAATAGTTTAAAGTTGTATCCAGATTTTTTTATTTCAAATAAGTTAGAAAATAGGCAAACGGGTCACCTGGTAGTAAGTGGTCGGCATCGCCCAATTTAAGAAACCTTTTCATTACAATACCTTTGCTTTGAACTAAGATTTCATGTCTCTTGTGCGTGTAGCTGACTGACTCACACTTATAAATGGAACACAATACCGTAGTAAGTATTGCTACTTTCAGTTCAAAGCTCTACCACTGAGTTTCTGGATATTTAAATTGCCATCAAAATTACCAAAAAAACCGACCCGTTGGTAGTTTGATATCACGTGGTATCGCTATGCAAACGATTTGTTTTTTGCTTGAAAGTTTGCAGTAGTAGTAGTGTACTAGTAGGGCTTTGTGCAAGCTCGTCTGGGAAGGTACCATCCACTCATCAGATATTCTACCGCAAAATAGCAGTACTTGGTATTGTTGTGTTCCGGTTTGAGGGGTGAGAGAGCTCTAGCGTAATTACAGGTACAAGGGACACAACATCTTAGTTCCCAAAGTTAGTGACGCATTGGCGATGTAAGTGATGGTTAACATTTATTACAGTGCCAATGTCTATGGGCGTTGGTGACCACTTACCATCAGGTGGCCCATTTGCTCGTCCTCCTACCTATACTATAAAAAAAAATTGTGATTAAACAATTAAAAAAAATTAAATTTATACTTGATTTAACATCCATACTATAAACGCGAATGTAACTTTGTCTGACGGTATATTTGTTACTCCTTCACGGCTAAATCACTAAGCCGATTTTGATAACATGTAGTATGAAGAAAGCTTGAACTCTAAGGACTACCTTTTTGCACCTTCCACCCACATAACACGCGGGCGAAAACTTGTTACTTAAATAATAATAAATAACATGCGAATTTTGAAATATGATTATATATATGGAGATTATGTTCATGATGTAATTCGTTTAATATGTTTCGATCACAGAGTAAATAAATATATGAGATTGCTATAATGAGACTCGAATGAAAATTGCACATTGAAAGTAATTATTGATATTGAATAAAAAAGCAATATTTGAAATACTGCTTTTTTATTTTGCGTTGGGCATACACATTTGGCATATTTTCATCCGACACATGATTTTCTCAGATTTTTTGCTATTACTGCCGGCCACATAGAATTCAGTGGCGCTTGCACGCTAATTTTACGTGTTCTATCCGCTGGGCCATCTCGCCTCTGTATAAGATGTGGTGCCCAGCAAGCGTCACAAATGGGGTGTTGGTTCCAGACTCGGAGCACCTGGCGTACTCGGTGCGCGAGTACATCACGTTCGAGGAGTGGCCCGCGCCGCGCGGCCTTCGCGTGCGCGACCGAGCCGCTGCCGTGCGCGTGCGCTCGCACTGCAGCGACGCGGGTGAGCGCGCACTACTGACACACGTACACATACACACCGCGCCGCCGCCGTGCGCGTGCGCTCGCACTGCAGCGACGCGGGTGAGCGCGCACTACCGACACACGTACATATACACACCGCGCCGCCGCCGTGCGCGTGCGCTCGCACTGCATCGACGCGGGTGAGCGCGCACTACCGACACACGTACACATACACACCGCGCCGCCGCCGTGCGCGTGCGCTCGCACTGCAGCGACGCGGGTGAGCGCGCACTACCGACACACGTACATATACACACCGCGCCGCCGCCGTGCGCGTGCGCTCGCACTGCAGCGACGCGGGTGAGCGCGCACTACCGACACACGTACACATACACACCGCGCCGCCGCCGTGCGCGTGCGCTCGCACTGCAGCGACGCGGGTGAGCGCGCACTACCGACACACGTACATATACACACCGCGCCGCCGCCGTGCGCGTGCGCTCGCACTGCAGCGACGCGGGTGAGCGCGCACTACTGACACACGTACACATACACACCGCGCCGCCGCCGTGCGCGTGCGCTCGCACTGCAGCGACGCGGGTGAGCGCGCACTACCGACACACGTACATATACACACCGCGCCGCCGCCGTGCGCGTGCGCTCGCACTGCAGCGACGCGGGTGAGCGCGCACTACCGACACACGTACACATACACACCGCGCCGCCGCCGTGCGCGTGCGCTCGCACTGCAGCGACGCGGGTGAGCGCGCACTACCGACACACGTACACATACACACCGCGCCGCCGCCGTGCGCGTGCGCTCGCACTGCAGCGACGCGGGTGAGCGCGCACTACCGACACACGTACATATACACACCGCGCCGCCGCCGTGCGCGTGCGCTCGCACTGCAGCGACGCGGGTGAGCGCGCACTACCGACACACGTACACATACACACCGCGCCGCCGCCGTGCGCGTGCGCTCGCACTGCAGCGACGCGGGTGAGCGCGCACTACCGACACACGTACACATACACACCGCGCCGCCGCCGTGCGCGTGCGCTCGCACTGCATCGACGCGGGTGAGCGCGCACTACCGACACACGTACACATACACACCGCGCCGCCGCCGTGCGCGTGCGCTCGCACTGCAGCGACGCGGGTGAGCGCGCACTACCGACACACGTACATATACACACCGCGCCGCCGCCGTGCGCGTGCGCTCGCACTGCAGCGACGCGGGTGAGCGCGCACTACCGACACACGTACATATACACACCGCGCCGCCGCCGTGCGCGTGCGCTCGCACTGCAGCGACGCGGGTGAGCGCGCACTACCGACACACGTACACATACACACCGCGCCGCCGCCGTGCGCGTGCGCTCGCACTGCAGCGACGCGGGTGAGCGCGCACTACCGACACACGTACACATACACACCGCGCCGCCGCCGTGCGCGTGCGCTCGCACTGCATCGACGCGGGTGAGCGCGCACTACCGACACATACACCGAACACTACACCTAAAGATTATTTAACCGTACACCTTATACACCTATTAGATATAATTTAAATCGTAGCTGTTCTAATTAAAGTTATATACAAATTAACACTTGACCTTGAATATTTCATTTGTATTAACTTGACACGAGATGATTTTTAATATTAAAATTTTAATTTCCAATTTAAACTACATAATATGATAAATGTTGCCATAAAAGCGTGTTTTCTTAAAATTGATTATCGAATCTGTTTCTTGAAAATAACCTACACTATACACTACACCTGTCTAGCTTTGCATATAAATAAAAACGATTTAAAATGAACATTTTTCTTCCAGGCTTGGTAGTTGATGGCAGTGTATCATTTCCTTTCAATGACGGAACAGAAGCGTTGCTCGAAATCCACCCGGAGGATTCCCTCATGACAGTGCACATGGATGACACACTGCCGTATTAATGCAACATATATGTATTCGTATTTTCCCAAACTATCCAATGGGTAATCGTTAATTGCCGCTATAAAAATATCTTTAATGGTAACCCAGAATGATGATTTCCATCTCAATGCCGTGTCCTTTTATCATATGATGCACAAATATATATCTTTTATTGCATTTATGTTTTGGGTCACCAGTCATAAAACAGCTTAGCTAATACGATTCGTTTGTCTAGCCGTGAGTTTGAGTCTTTTAGTCTGCGTGATGCATAGATAGACGATAGTTAAGAAAACTGTGTTTTTGGTGTGTATTGAGTTGTTTGTGTCTATATATATTTGTGGTCCTACGCCTATGTTCTTTCCGATGGAGAGTGCACTTGTGTTTACGCGCACACTCGACAATTATAATATTCTGCTCAGTTTCCTATTCTCTCTTGAGAATGGTCGCCCTGAACGCAGTCAGTCAGGAGAAGGTCGTCAGTGACATAGTTAAAAAGTAGATCTAAAACTAAGGTTGTAGGTTCAATTACAGATAGTGGGCATTTACAATACGACTGAATCAATATCTACGTACACTTGCTTTCATATATATTTATAATATAATAAATTGAGTTGATTGAGTCCAACCCGCAATGGAGCAGCGTGGTAGAATAAGCTCCAAACCATCTCATCAAAAGGGAGAGGAGGCCTTAGTCCAGCAGTGGGACATTAACAGGCTGTTACTGTACTGAGTTGATAAACCTCATTATGCTATGATTGATGAAATACGATACGATTCGCAATGGGATGAGAGATGGGTGCTAACATAGTAAATTTAAGTGCTGTCTGTAAGACGTAAATTAAAAAAAAAACGATACCTTTTTTAACTCGATGTATTTTCGCTCGATATAAGAATTTCATAATCCACTTTAGCTGCATGTAGTCGTTTAAAATATACGTCAAAACAAGCCTTAGCAATTTCGCGTAATTTCTTAAAATCGATTTAGTTTTGACTATATTTATATGCAAAAAGATTATTAAATGCGATGTCTTCATTTAAGGTAAAAAGGTTCGTTAATGTTCAATAGTAATTCGAAAATATGTTTATATGAATTTATAATGGAAATAATTACGAACTTTGAATATGAAATTTCATTTTTGTGTAATGTTGAATTGGTTGATTGATCGATTTCAATGACAGGAGTAAAGATAAAGAAGTTTGACCTTAAACTGACGTCATCGTTGGTCGATATTTAAATGATCTGTGGTGTTCACTATGGATTCGTGCAAAAATTTAAATTTATATGGGATAATATTGCATTATAATTAATAATGATGTAATAATAAAGAACTGTTTGTACATAAGTGAGTACATAATACAGCAGAGCTATTAGTAAATCTTATGGAATGTAAATCTATGCTTTGTTTGTCTTTGGTACTGTCATTGGATTATAGTATAGTATAAGACTGAATTTATATAAGAACAACTTGCCTTATGTAGACAATTGTGCATCCTATGTGATAATTATATATAAGTGTACATTTTTCCAAGTGATTGTTTTGATTTCGTTGTCTCGTCGCATTAACGTACTGGGGCAAAATGTCACAACTTGAAAATTGTATGTTTTCAAATATATCTTTTTTTATATTTCTCGGTTGCCATTGTTTAGGTGAACTTTTGTGTATTCTCTTTTTTACACATAACACATGAAAAACGTTCACCAACGCGGATTTATTTTAAAAGGGTATCTTTGAGAATTATAAATTCTTATTAAATCTATGAAAGGATATATCGATACAGAGTCAAAAGATTGGATATAAAACATTATGAGTGAAGTGAATGCGACAAAATAACGAAATCTTACTTATGTTACAGTGAGTTCGGAATATATTTATATAATATATAATATTGTTCTAGTTTGTTAAACATATAATTTGGTATATACTTAATATATTTACATAATTTATTGTTTCAAGAGATAAATTATTGTTAAGTATAATCATTAGGATTGTGATAACCCAAAAAAATAAATAAATTATATTTATTTTTACACGTTGTATCATAATTGGTTAAAATATTTAAAATAAAAATTGTGTATCTGTATTTATTTATTTTTTAATTTATTAAATGTAATTAAATTTTGAAATATCTTCGTATATTTATCTATCTATGTATTAAGTTTCGAGAACATCCCTGAAAGTCCGCTTACTATATTTAAAAAACGATTCGTTTTATTGCCGTCTTAATTTATCCGATAGTAATTCGTAGCCTTCTCATATATATAGGCAATGGTTGCTTATAAATCAAGCTTAGACATTTCTACAATCCGTAGGCAAAATTGTTTCTTGAATATAGTAACCGTTCATAAGATAATTACGTTTTATATGAATTATATTTTACATTTGTGTATATTTGATGTCAGAAAAGATTCGGTTCTTACTACTATTACTGTATATATCATTACTTAAAACTAAACTACGTACTTATCACAATATAATTAATGAAATCAATTTATGTATTCTTATCAAGGAGTTATTAAAGACATTTTATTATTGCTATATTTTTTTTTATTTTTTTATGTACTGTACAATACCCCGTGTAACTCTGATCTCTGCGGCGAGTTTCGAGTTTTTTAAAAGTAGCAGCTTATAAATGTCCCATGCTGGGCATAGCCCTTTCTTGAGGAGTAGGTTTGGAGCTTATTCCCCCACGCTGCTCCAATCCTGATCGGTGGATACGTGTGGCAAAATTTCATCCATCATCTACAGGTCTCCTCACGACGTTATTCTTATTGCCAAGAACAAGATGAATTATAATATCCTCCGGACTGATTTAGGCTACGGCGGCCAATCTCAAGAGAGAATAGCCAACTGCCCAGAACATATTATAGTGCGCAAACACAGATGCACTCTATTCCCTAACTATCATAACCCGATTGGACGGCAATTCGATACGACCGGAAAGAGTTCAGGTGCAGGAATAACGGGTTTGCGTGCTTTCCGATGTACAGGCATGTACACACTTCCAAATTCCATACTCGGGCCTACTGAGAATTTTCGACAGAAAAACTCTATAACTTTTTTCTTGGAACGACCTGGGATTTGAACCCAGGGCCTCAGTCGTAACTGTAAAATGACAGACGTGCGGAGTGTTGTTCATTCAGATGTTGTTGATTTAGACAAACTCAATTTAAAGAATAGGAGTGCATATGTGCGTAGAAGATTATTCTCTCTATGAGAATCCATTCTTATAAATAAACCCCGCCTCCAAAGTCTCGTTCAGAAACAACTAGCAAATTTTCGAAGTTTCTGCACGAGTTTTCGTTTCTAAGGATGCTTTTATGTCCATAAATATATTTTTCTTTTCTGTATATCTAGCTAATA
Source organism: Nymphalis io (assembly GCF_905147045.1). NCBI lineage: Eukaryota > Metazoa > Arthropoda > Insecta > Lepidoptera > Nymphalidae > Nymphalis > Nymphalis io. Next base: position 4,070,517 of record NC_065915.1, on the reverse strand, counting down.
GACTAAAGGGGCAACGAGGAAATTAAGCACATAAAACACTGTTGTGTTTATATAGAGCTGAGATGAGATAGTCCTATAGTGAAAAATCATCCTTAACTTATATCCACAGAATTGCTTCACAATTATTGGCTGCAAATTAGATTCGTTTGTAATATACCTCTATTCCATAAGAATGCTTAGGGGATGAAGGTTGTATCTAAAATAAAAAAGCATAATTTTCAAGTCAGTATATTTGTTAAAAAAAATCATACACATACAATTTAAGCCTACGTATTACGCTTCGATATGGTTCCAGAACTCCATTGTAACTAAAAAAAACACACTAGGTAAATTAGTCATAACTAAACAACAATGGAGTAGGTATGAAACACGTATCAAAATTCGTTGTTACAACATTATAGGAAGCAAAAAGCATTTAAAAAGCTAATAGTATAAAAATAGCACCTATAATTGGACGGAATATTGGCTACTAAGAAGGTTTATTAATTAAATATGGCATCGATTCAGATTATATTACAAAAAATATAATGAATACAGATTAGTTTTTTTAAACGCTGAAATTATCCAAGATGGTATTCACTAAACTATACTGATAACCAAATAAAGAAATAATAATAATGCGTAAAATTAACGCCATCTAGTGGTATATATAATAAATATTTTTGTATTTAACTGTCAAAAAACATGCATATCACAGACTATATAAAAATTTATGTAGTCATTTTATTGTTTATAAAAAGAGGGACCTCTAACCATGGACAGATTTCCCGCCACCGAAAACATAAAAATAAGGTCCCGTGCAAACTATCAAGAAAAAAATTGAGAATGTCATTTGTTATTGTTAGTGATTGTAGTGTTTTACATAGATTTATTTCAATAGCTTACACGGGTTCAAAATAAAATTAAACTAAAATCACATAAAATATTGATATTGAAGAATTTATACATTCTTATAAATGAAGCTTCATTATTTTTAAATTTATTACGTAATGCAAGGCAACCATTTAACGTAACTTACAAGTAAAATTGTTTAAAGGACGGATACATTAATGCACGAATTATCACAAACGATGTATTAAGTATATAATATCCCCGTTGTTTTAAGACTTAAGATTAATTTAATTGGTAATACTTAAATAAAATTGACTGAATCGTTGTGGTTTCTGAACACAACATTCTATTTTTAAATAATACACGGACCTAAATTACAAATAGAAATCGACATATCGATTAAGACGTCGAATTAATTGTTATCCCATTAAGGTGTTATGACTGAACCTTAAAAAGTATTAAGACGTTAAGATAATAGTATTTAAAAAAAATTACGCGACTCAAACATGTATCGAAGACAAACAGATATCCAAACATACTAACAAAATGTTTTCTAAATTGTCATTTTTATTCGTTGTAATATTTTAAAACCAATTTATTATATCCTAAATTACTACGACATAGTCACATTTACCCTATAATTTGTCTCTTTCTGGTTACAAATTCAATATATAATGCAACCTTGTACGTAGGGTAAAGCGGCTTATTAAAGGCAGTATTAGCTTGTGTGTGAATATCCGGTGTTAGTATAAGGTCCACTGTAGAGGGAGCTTCCGGTTCTAGAATATGTTTTAGGGTTTCGTCTTCTTGCGAGTATAAACGCAATGGCCGCGATCACGCATATCATCAAAATGACTCCAGCAACGCATATACCAATGGCGAAGTTGCGTTGAGATATGCAGATTTCATCTTCTTTCTGTAATATAAAAATAAATAAAAATTGGTTTTGATTTCTGTCACTTCGTTTGATGATGATGATAGAGCCTGAGGATAAAATTTATTATTTTCCCCAAGTTTCTCCATTTAATTTACCTAAAATAAAAATTGTGATTAAAGATATTTGTTTAGTTGTTCAGACCTTTGTCTATTTTATTGTTATATTAAACATTAATTTGTTTTTCGGAACAAAATCAACGAAAACGGTTATTTTTTATCTCTAACTGGGTTCACATACTTTAATGAAAAATAAAAAAACGTTTTACTTTTTGGATCATTCAAACATGACCTACCTTTTCGCTAGTAACCTCATCGTTATCGGGCGAGTCAGCTTCATTGACGTATAACCCTGAGAACACTTCCACTGTAGCTGGTGATCCTTCGTCAGATTGGCGACGTACACGGTTCTTCTTATGGGAACATGGCTCCTGGAATTTTGTTAAAACCAATTAATATTACTAGTCTTATTAATATTTAGTAAAATATTTTTTGGGTCGATGACTATAATTGGTATGTTTAACGTGTGTTATATCCTAATAAAATAAAATATTAAAAAATAAATATTTTAAAATTGGACCTAGAATTGAGACAGGCAAACGGATTATCTAACAAAAATGATTAAAATAAACACCACTAACGTGTTACAAAATAATAACTCAAATAAAATAATTTAAACAACAAAAAATCAATAAAATATTTTCTAGTATTGGAAGCATTAAAAGTTACCAGGGCGAAAAACCTTAATTTTTAATACCATTACATGTCAAGTAATTCTCTTCATAGAAAATATTAAGTCCAAAACCTATCGATAACTAAGAAAGTGGTTAAACTAAACCGATTTTGATGAATTTTAATATGGAACAAGCTTGAACCTAAGAAAGTACAAACATTTTTTATACTTAACACCTGTCCCCTTCACTAACACGCTAGTGAACTCGCGGGTGAATATTAGTATAGTGTAAGTGAACGACGGTTTTGGGAATGTCCACTCATTTGTCTCACTTTATGACACTATATAACTTAATCTTCATATCATATACCTACCACCACACAATTATTTCATATTGCGGTATCAAAGGTAGCGGAAAGCTTACACCTAGAATAGTGAACCACGATTTGTAGATTATATCTCCAAGTCGCAATGTTAAAGAGTTGTAATGTAACTTACGCAATCAGTCGGGTGATTTAGATCACAGAGCTTAACTTCGCACGTGTAGTAGACACTGGCAGTGTAGGGGAATTTGTGAGCGGGGAAGGATACACGAGCCTCTTGCTTCTCGCGAGAATATTGGAACAATCCCATAATTTCTCCATCCAGTGGACACCTGGAATAAATATATTATTCGTCGATGATTATATATATTTTTTTATTAATTTTATGAAGGCAAACGTGCAAATAGTCCATTTGATTCGTGTTACATCTAATAATAATTTCCTATATGTTATGCAAGTCGTGATTCTTTTGCTCGATTTTTCTTTATACTGATCTAATTCAATAATAACAAATTGCTATTTCAGGACTATCTATATCAAATGTTAATCAAACCCAATAGTTTTACTAAAATGCTGAATAAATGTGAGTAAAGAAAATTATTTGATTGAAAACAACATAGAAATGGTTCCTCTGATGAATTGAAATATGTATAAAGTTGATTGAGTCATGGTACCAATCTCAACGCTCTGGTGCATGGCTGGGTTCGATGTACATTTATGTGCCATTAGCGATGCACTTGTCTTTCTGTAGTCGTGATGGATTGTCGTTCCAACAGACTAATGGAGTAGGGAATAGAGTGTACCAGTGTTGTGTTATGTATAATATCTCCTGCTTTTAAAATCTTCGATTCAATGATGATTTTTCAATCAATTATTGTATCATCATACAGTAATTACTTAACAAAACTAAAACCAAGTTCAACTTCGAAATATCCATAAGGATCAATATGTGTTTTCTAAAGACATCTTACCCATCATCCGCTATAAGACTCTGTTCAGCCCACCCCAAACCATCTCTTACGGAACACTCGGAGACAAGAAGACCATATTGGCGTTGCTTCTCCAACGAAACGACCAGGGTCAGAATGTCACCAATTTTAACATTTGACGCCACCTATAAATGGGTTAAAGAAACTTTATTCTCATCAAGAAACACATTCACTAATATGAGAACATAATATTATTACAACAATTGCCAAGCAGCGCGGCAAAGCATTATGTATACATGATATTATTAAATGATAGAAAAATACAATTTCGAAGAGGGTATCTGTGAAAACTTTGCATTATTTTCGATAGACTGGTCTTATCGCAAATACACGAATTAAGTACAGCTAGGAAGTGGTATGAGTGAGTGAGAATTTATTATTATTTATTTTATTTTATATTTAATAAATGTAATATATGTATTAATAATGGACACATAATGTAGCACACAGACTTATTTCATAACTAATTTAATTTCCGTTTTACAGTAATTATATTGGGCCCGATTTTTCGGAAAGGAAAGGAAGAGAAAGAAACAGAGGTATATTGGACAAAATGCGATATCCAATGTTGTCCCTATATTTCTTTCTCTTTGTGCTTCTTATATATTCTATATATATATAACAACAAATATCAAAAAATATAATAATAAATAGTTTACCTAAGATCATTTTGACGAATTGAGAATTTTTAGGTGTCTTTTCTATAAAATGAATGATGTTTAGTGTTGACAGATCAAATAATATTAAAACTACTCTCATTATTATTTTATTGCTAACAAAATAGTTATAAGGGAACAGTAACAGTCTGTTAATGTCCCACACTGGGTTAAGGCCTCCTTCTTTTGAGGAGAAGGTTTGGAGCTTATTCCACAACGCTGCACCAATGCGGGTTGGTAGAATACACATGTGCCATAATTTCAATGAAATTAGACACATGCAAGTTTCCTCACGATGTTTTCCTTCACCGTCAAGCACGAGATGATGAATGATCATCGGTTAAGATTCACGCGTTCTAACCACTAGACCATCGCGACTCTTAGTTATAAGGAAAAGTAAGGATTAATCATGGCGTTATTTAAAAAACACGTATTTGGTAATAACAAGTAAGAACACACTGTATAATATGATATGATAACCGTACTGTACCTGCTTTTGCTTTATTTATTCATTTGCCTCTTTTATTAATTAAATTAAATTAAAGGAACATAACAAATTAATCATTACCTCTTTATCTTCCGGGTCTCCTTTGTATATCTTCATTGTGACTGATGGTAACAATCCTGAGTCTTCATCGTATTCGTCGCTATTAAAAAAATAATATAGAAAATATACTTTTTTTATTTTTTTAGCGTACTGTCGATCTGAGGTAGCCTGACTTTTGTATGATAGTTATATAATTTAATAATGAAATAGAAGAGTGAGCATCAATTAGTTTACAATAAACAACAAAATGTTTTGGTTGTCCTGCCATATGTGTTCAATGATGCCAGCGATGTGCTATATTTTTACTGGTGGTAGAGCTTTGTGCAAGCTCGTCTGAGTAGGTACCGCCCACTCATCAGATATTCTACCGCAAAACAGCAGCACTTGATATTGTTGTGTTCCGGTTTGAAGGGTGAGTGAGCCAGTGTAATTACAGGCACAAGGGACATAACATTTAGTTCCCAAGGTTGGTGGCGCATTGGTGATGTAAGCTATGGTTAAAATTTCTTACAATGCCAATGTCTATGGGCGTTGGTGACCATTTACCATTTGGTGGACCATATGCTCCTCAGCGTTCTTAATCTATAAAAAAATATATTTACATATGCTTCACTGTGATATCTAATTAATTTTCTCTTTAAAGATAATGAGGCTTTTGTTCAGATATGGGATAAATACGAGCAATTATTGTCATACTTATTTAAGTCCTCATTGCAAATATTTTTTAATTAATTAAGTTCTTTATCTATTGTATATTAGTTTGAAGAAAGTGGCTGAGTTTCACTTTGCTATAACTTGTGCGCAATTTATCTGATTCAAAAATAATTATCAGAAAGAAGTTTTATTATTATAATTTTCATAATAACAATTTTTAACATAGATGTTGCTGGAAAGGAGATATTCTCGAAAAACTGGTATGTACCATTTCTCCAAGACTGCAGCCCCAGCGGCGATCGCTCAAGGTCACAATCTAGACTTATTAATAAAGTGTGAAAACTATACTAACTTACTAAACTTGAGCTTTCTTTGACCTTAAGTAAGTCTGAGCCTATAGAATGACTGGATTAATAGTTTGATTAAATCTAAAACCAAAAACTTACTTATTATAGTTATCCCTGGTGTTAGTCAAACGGTCAGCATGTGGTCGATGTAGGTGGTAAAGGGTGAGGTCACGGCGACGGTAGCGGCAGCGAACGTGGTACCCTCGTCCTTGTCCGGTAACAAGCCGAAGGTGTGGCTGTACGATGATGTTATTGTAGTATTCTACAGTACCATCGTCCTGGAATCAACAAAGTTAATGGTTTAGTTATTTATTTGTTTGTGTGTCAACAGCTAGAGTCTAAACAGCTTCATTGGTATTGGTAAACGTCAACATAAAATCCTGGGCATATTGTATTTGCCATATTTAAACACCTACATGTTTTAGTTACGTATATATGACTGGTTTACTTGATTAAATAACAATTAGATTAAGAAATATAAGATTCTTAGGCTAGAAACATTTTAAAGCTAAAATTACGTCAAAATCAAATAAATTGTTTTTGAATTTTCTGTTCGTATAGTAATTTTATTACACGTATAAAGTCCAGCGTTGCAATGCTTCTTTAAAATTGTAAGCATTATATTCGATGTACCTTTCGTGGGATTAAATAATAAAAAAAAACTTTAACGCCAACGGTGCAACAAAGATGAGTGAGTCAGTGTAACTATAGGTACATCAAGTACATACACAAATACAGGTTCCCAAGGTTGGTGGTGTATTGGCAATGTAAAGGATGGTTAATATTCCTTACAATCCCAATACGTGTAATGGTAGTCGTGACCACTTATCATTGAGTGGCTCATTGCCCAGTGTGCCTACCTGTTTTCAATAATAATAATAATAATAATAATATAGGTGTGGTGGAAGCAACCGGTTGAAACAAAGTTTCTTTCGTTATATACATGTATTATATGTTAAAAAAACTTTAATTCTCGGAAATATAACTTTTAAAACATTGTTATATAAGTAAGTAGTGTTTTGCCAGTCCTGACCTAATCTGAAACATTCTTTCAGATTTCAGCCGAAAATATTGTATATTTATTTCAATTACAAACAAAAGTTACAAGAATATATTTTAAAATAATAACTTGCATTGTTTAAATATTATTCATAACTTAATTTTACCCATGCAAAATCAAATAACAGATAAGCACTTTAGTTTTATATCCTCTATTATATTTAGAATTTGTTTAAAAATTTACATCGTGTTGAACATTTGATAAATTGAGGAAATACTTTGTTTTAGATTGTACTCCAATGCCAACTCAACATTAATGTACAATTATTTGGAATTTATAATAAAAGTTAAGACTTATAGTCTTAAGCTAAGATTGTTTTTACTTAATGGCTGAGAATACAGCTTTGCTTTGTTATTGAAACAAATGTTATAGGACTTGCTATCTTTTTTGACTCCACCCATAAGAAAGATATAGCTATATTTGTATTTCTATCAAATAATTTTACTTTACAACGGAATCGATGCCACAAAATGATTGTTAATAGTTTTAAGCTCAAATATATATTGACGCAATAAATACATGCAACAATAAAAATAAAATATATATAAACTTACATACTCATTACACAAATAAATATTTGTAGCGGACGAAGAAGTAGCGAGAGAAGAAGATCGGGGTTTGAAAAATTGCCAGACTATCCTAGCCGTGTATAAGAGCATCGCGTTACACATTTTGGCTTCGGGTGAACTGTCGCAGAATCCCAGGAGCTTCAGAAGATGAGCGAGGCTGACTTGGTTTTGATGTAAAAATGGGGTTGATTTTATTGACTGTTGTTTGGCAAAGTCATGAACCAGATTGAGATTCTTTTGTTTTCTCAGTTCTCATCATACGGATGTCCACACTCGATAAGAAGCCGGTCCAAAACTACGATGACAGATTTATTTGCCTGAATCGTTGACGATGATGACTTGATCCGAACTGAGTCGGATACCGTGGCTCTCAAGTACAAACTGGCGTGGACTTCCAATTCGACAACCTCGAATTCTTGACTGTGTAAGACTTATTAATAGCTTTAAAAAACCGTGCAGCTCCCTCTCATTATTATTTTGAAATACTGCGTAAGTATGTACTAATCGAATATTTCACTAGATTATAAATCTACATACCGATGTTCAAACAAAACATTTCTCAATAAAGTCTGCAACATTATACCACGCATATTGAAATCATTATTTTTGTTTCTCCATTATATGTCTAGTATGATTAAGGTCACTGAAGATTAATTTAATGTTCTACAATTTTTGTCCCGATCGAATTTCGGGCACGCCAGCTGTTTGACCACCATTAAGGGCACTCGTTAATCACAACTAGTTACTCACATAGTTTCAACTTCGTAGACACATTTCCAAAACAAGACTAAGAATAAATTTGAATTGGAAACTTGATCCAATATTCGGCAAAATCTCTGACTGATATTTGATCAAAGTATTCCTACCGAATACTTTTATCAAATATTTGTTGCTTATGCGAATTATTCAAGCGGAAGTTTTCGAAATTATGCCCTGTGATTAGTTCATACATTCGTTTTATTTATTTTTGTTTGTATGATTTAATTAAATATGAATATATCCTGCTTTTAAAATATATTGTAGCTTGTTATGATTGATCGAATAGTAGGAGCAGTTGACATTCAGTCAAAAGGAAGAATACATCAAATACAAGACAGTCACTGAATATTCGTTGCAAAGGTAGTATTTTTAAATTTTTATGATTTGCGAACTTCATTTTTTCCATGGATCCAGATAATATCAATGCATTGTTTAGTCACTTACAAATTCCCACCGCATGTGTCCGTTTCCTTCCGACAGCTGTAGGACCGGATGTGACGTCAACTCCCCCTTCGTCGTGGTCACTGAGCGTAGTTCTAACGATATTTATTTTGGGAGATTAACAGTGTTTTACTAATTTTATCCTACTAATATTATAAGCGCGAAAGTTTGTGAAAATAGATTGATGAATATTTATTTCTCTTATAAGCAAAAAACTTCTACACTGACTCGGATGAAAATAGAGATAACTTATACTCTTAAGATATCATATATATGTTATCTTAGGATAACAGCGGGTTGAAGTAATTATTACTTTTTAGACAAATAAATTTCCCTCAGATAAAGTAGCGGCGAACAGCTAGCTGTGACACGACTAGCGTTCTTTTTATAAAACGACATTAAGCCGGACTTACACATGCCGCGGTATACTTTGTGTCATTAAATATTCATAAGTGGTCCAAGCCGCCTCCTCACAGCAAGGCCAACAAAAGGTCTCTTGCTTCTTGCTTTAGCATATTTGTAATTTTTATGCATATAACGAAAATTTACAAATTATGTTAAACGTAAAACTACATATATTTAACCCAAATTTGTACAATGTTGCCGATATTGATTTATTTATTATTTATTTTAATTATTATTAAGTAATAAATAAATAAATATCTCATTTAAATGCTACCCAAATGATAACAGTAATGATAAGAAGGACAACGTGTTTATATTATTTGCATATGACAACACCTTGAAACGTCTTAAATTTAATGCTAAGTTCAAAAATAATCAAATAAAATTTAAACAATGCTGTGTCTTCTTCTTTCGAATGTCAAATCAAAAATGACAGAAAGAGAGAAATCAGCGTTTAACTATACATTTGATAAACATCGTTTATACGTAAGTTAGTTTTGCCTACTTACAAATGTTTTTAGCGGGTGATTAGTGAAACAACGCTGTGTCTTCTTCTTTCAAATTTCAAATCAATAATGACAGACAGAGCGATCAAATCATTGTTAACTAAGCAAAGTTTATAAGGACGTAAGCGACATTTTATATAAAATTGTAGTAATTATGTGGTAGGTTAAGACGGGTCGTTTGATTGTAAACAAGATGGCTAGAACAATGCGATGAGATAAGATAATTGTGAGGTTAAACATATTAACAAGTATATTTTTAGTATTTACATTTAATCGATTGTTTTGTTCCGCTGTTCGTAACGATACACTCAACCTCCGTTAATAATGTACTTAAGAATTGCCTCGTTGTTCTAGTGGTTTGATGTAATGCCGCAGACGGAGGTCCTAGGTTCAATTCCCAGGTCGGGCTAATAAAAAGTTATTGGGTTTTTCTGTCAGAAATTTCTCAGCAGCAGCCCGGAGTCTGGAAGTCGGAAGTATGTTCACTCCCTTGCCTCGGAAAGCGCGTGAGCCGTTGGTCCTGGGCCTGAACTCTTTCCGGTCGTATCGGATTGCCGTCCCATTGGATTATGAGAGTTAGGGAATAGAGAGTACACCTGTGTTTGCGCACACACTTGTGCACTATAAAATTTCCTGCGTAGTTGGCTAATCTCTCTTGCGATTGGCCGCCGTGGCCAATCGATCTGGAGGACATTATAATTATTATTATTACTTAAAAACTCATCGAATTGAGTTTTTTACCGGTAATTAAGTTTCTTGTCAGTTCTTCTCGGTATAATCCATTACTGGTGGTAGCGCTTGACAATTCATAAATATTTGTAAAAGTTTATTTCAATAATAATATTTTGATTTTGAATACGTATACGAAACCTATAACGTTAACCTTAAAGGTAAAAGTTGCGATTGTTGACCACTGTCTAAGTTTTCTTTGTTTTATTTTATTTATATAGGTTTAAAAATCTTTATTTTCCATAAAAGACACGACTTTACTTACATGGAAATAGTAAATTAAAGTAAAGCTATGTAATCGTAAACTATTACAAGTTATTTACCCATTTGACGTATTTATTTACAGTAACAGTCTATGAATGTTACTGCTGGGCTAAGGCCTCCTCCCCCTTTTTGAGGAGAAGGTTTGGAGCTTATTCTCGCTGCTCCAATGCGGGTTGAAATACACATGTGACAAAATTTCAGTGAAATACGACACATGCAGGTTTCACTGTCAAAAAAGAGATGAATTATAATAACAAATTAAGCACATGAAAATTCAGTGGTGCTTGCCCGGGTTAGAACCCACGATCATCAGTTAAGATTCACGCGTTCTTACCACTGGGCCTGATATATGTAAATTTTTCTTTTTGTAAATACATACTTATATAGATAATTACACCCAGACTCAGGACAAACAGACATGTTCATGCACACAAATATCTGTCCTGGGTGGGAATCGAACCCACAACCGTCGGCGTGAAAGGCAAGCATCCACCAATCACGCCAACCGGCTCGTCAAATTGTTAAATTAATTTAAATTGTTGTCAAATTGATTGTTATTCATATAATGTGACGTTATTTCTTAAAATTGTATGAAAAGGTATTTGGGTTTATAAGGGATTTTACTTCATACGGTTAAAGGGTATCGACCTCTATTATTAACTTTTTTATTTTAACGAATTTTAAATATATTTATTACGCAATAAGAAATCTTATTAGGTCAATAATATAAAAGTAAATAATGGTTAGTTTTTTTATACACCTATTCAAACTAGACGGAAAATAATAAGGTATTTTACCCTACAATCCTAAAATAATTTAAGAAAATAGTTTCTATTAATTATTGCAATTATGAAACGCAATCTAAATACTTTAACGCTTAAGTACAGAGGACGTCTAAAGCTATTTAAGGCGACATTCTTGTTCATACGTACTTGGTGTATACGTACCATAGTTGGTAATGAGTAGGCGCTACTGGTTATTTGCATAAATAATCGTGTTATTCTTATAGCATGCGCAAGATTATGAAATGTAATGACTTTTAAAAAGCAAAAGTGTAAAGGAAATATCTGTTTATCTTTTTTTTATCTTTATTGAAATAAGGTAAGTGGTCGCGTCGCCCATTTGATTGGCCCTGTAAGAATTATTAACAATCACTTACATTGCCAATCCACCGTTATCTTGGGAACTAGGATGTTATGCCGCCTATGCTTGCAGTTACACTGGCTCATTCACCTAGCAAACCGGAAGACAACAATATTATGTATTACTTATTAATGATTGACGGTAGAATATGTGATGAAGGCCGTAGGATAAAGCCCTGTCACTAAATTATCAGTAGAAAATTCCTTATTTTTCAAAAGCTTAAAATACTCAATGATATCAGATATACATTAAATCCCTTTGACTTTTATCATATTTTGATGTAATTATATATACAGATAAATAAAATTGAAGTCTGTCTGTAATTTCCAAATAACTGCTGTTTAAATATTTTATATCTTAATTTCAAAAAGGCGTTATTGTAAAAAATGGAATATTAAATAGCTAAAATGGCAGATTTTGAAAGATTTTCGCCGTAAACTGAATTACACATTATTTTTATTACTGCCCGACCCGACTACGTAAAGTTACAATTAGGATTTAATAATGACATTTTTCACACACGGCCATCTGATCCCAAATTAAGCTTGTACAGAGCTTGTACTATGGAAACAAGACAACTGATATTCTACATATACTATTTGTCTTTTTGTAAATACATACTTATATAGATAATTACACCCAGATTCAGGACGAACAGACATGTTCAGGCACACAAATATCTGTCCTGGGTGGGAATCAAACACAACCTTCGGCGTGAAAGGAAAGCATCCACCAATCATTTTTTTTAAGCCCTGGAAAAACGCATTACGCGTTATACATACCCCCCGTATGTGGGGCTCGCCGGTGTCCAAGGCACCGAGTGCGCCCCGAACTCGGAATACCCACTAAAACACCAGCGGTACCCTTACCGTCTTAAGTATCCACCAACCACGCCAACCGGCTGTCTTTCGTTTTATCCCGATATACATTTTTTTACCTATGAGAGCTTTTGCTGTTGTTCAAAAATATATTGATTTAAAACTATTAAGAGATGCTGGGAGGGAATTAAGGAGTACCTATATGTGTTTACGTGTGAGATTTTTTTTCCCGCTTCAAATAAAATTGAAACAATGAACAAAAAAGATATAAGACACATAAAAAAAAGTGTTAAAATGCTGATAACATTGTAACGACACAATACGAACAAATGTTTATATTTAATTTTCGAATGTTTTAAATTTCGAATGTCACTTTTTTTAAACTGTTTATTTAGGATTCCTTGTTTAAAGTTAAATAGTAATATAATAGAAGTGTTAGTATGAAAACAGGAATGTAAATATTTGACTAATATAAATACACTGACAGCCGGATTTACCTTATGTAAACTATAAATATATATATAAATATGAAATTATCTATCTATACTCATAAATGAAGAGACATTATTTATAATGCGTAACTGAAAAAAAAAATTACATTATATGTACATAAAATTTATACTAGAAGATGCACCGCGTATTGGAGAAGGTTTTAGTGTATAATAATAGTAACGGGTGAGAGGGGAGCGGGGTTTTTAGGTACCCGATGTCCTTTTCTGTATTCCTGACAACGTGTATGCAAAATTTCATTAAGAACAGTTGAGTAGTTCAAACGTGCGAGCGTTACAAACAAACTCACTTTCGCATTTATTAAATACTAGCGTTTTGCTCGCGGTTTCACCCGCGTAGTTTCCGTTTCCGTGGGAATCCGGGGACGAAATGTAGCCTATGTTACTCGCTGATAATGTAGCTTTCCATTAGCGAAAGAATTTTTAAAATAGGTTTAGTGGTTTAGGTGTGAACAAACAAACTAACATTCGCATTTATTAGTTATGATATAGTAAGGGATTAAATAAGCTAAGCTTCGCAGTTTCACTCGCTTTAAATTTACATTATTTAGTGACAAGCGCAAAGCGTTGGTAGGTCTTAGATACAAGTTTCATCTAAGTAGGTAACAGACAGTTATTTTCATATTTATAATATTGATATAGAGGTGAACGAAACATATGACAAAGCTAAGAGGAATTCATACAAATATGCTAACTTTTAAATAAACTTAAGTGTGTTTTGTTAATAGAAGTTTTTCTTACTGTTTCGTTATACGAACTTTGTCAATAACTTGCCAGTACGATTTATTTATTTTACGTAATATCAATACAGTTTAAAGTAACGAGACTCTATGATTACGTTATCGTGATCTTTGCGTTACTGACGGTGTAAGTTATGAAGTCAAGTCACCAAGTCATACCATGAGCATATATAACGTGTTTTTAGCTGACGTTAAAAAATATAATTTTTTTTTTAGGTTTCAAGGCATGCCCGTCTGAGTGGATCCCACTCACTCATTAGACATTCTACCGCAATAGCAATACTTATTATTATTGTGTAAAGCACGTAAAGCCCTTGGTCCTTCACCTGAACTCATTCCGGTCGTGTCGGATTGCCGTCACATCGGATTATGAGAGCTAAGGAATAGAGAGTGCACCTGTGTTTGCGCACACACTTGTGCACTATAATATCTCCTGCGCGGTTCGCTAATCTGTCTTGAGATTGGCCGCCGTGGCCGAAATTGGTCTGGGGGACATTATTGTCGTGTTCCGGTTTGAGAAGGTTGAGTGCCAGTGTAACAATAGGAATAAGTACATTATATAAAGCTTAATAACAAATATCGCTTTATAAGTTAATTATGTTTTAATAAAAAGTTTAATGAAATGACTTTTTTTTTATCTTTTTTTATCAGAAATATTGGCTTTTAAGAAACGAATTTTATTTGTGGTTGTATTTGTGCATCTCTATTGAAGTAAATAGCTAATTCACTGCTAATTGACAATATTTAATATTCCGTTTTAAGGGAACCAGTATAATAATAATATCCTGGGACATTTTTTCACACAAGGCCATCTGATCCCAAATTAAGCTTGTACAGAGCTTGTACTATGGAAACCAGACAACTGATATACTACATATACTATTTTTCTTTTGTAAATACTCGTCAAACTTTCTTTATCTTAAGTGTCCCGTTCTGCCCCGGTAATACAAAAAATACCGTTAGTTACGTCAGTCAATATGGTATTAATATTTGTGATTGTATTGTAAAATAGCGTCATTTTATGGAACCCGTGACTTACGACTTCATAGTCGTGATATCCGCGAGCTTTTCGTCACGAAATATGAACAATATATTGTTTGTTTCACATGTTAGTACCAATCATGACATTTCCTGTTTCACGTTGGCTAGCGTGGGGTGAAACCCACTCAACGTTGAATGCTGTTTATATGCATTATTATATATTGGTAGGGGTCTTGTTATTTTGGTCATTTAAGGTACTGTAAGGTAAGCCATTGCTGTTAAAAAGTCACGCCTCTATCGTTATAAATTTATTTCCTCACAGGCTTCAAATATTTTTGATTGTCTGGTCTAGTGGCGAGGTCCTGGTTTTAAACTCCTGGTCGGGCCAATGATAAGTTATTGGGTTCAGATCTATAGTTTACGATATCTCGTAATGAGCCAGTCAGTCAATCAGTTGCATAGTCATGGCGTTTGGTTATTCAGAAGTTGATGTACTGCAGCGCCAACTAGCGGCCATTTATAACAAAGTGTATAGTATAAGATTTTATACTACAACAACTATATTCTTATAATAGAATAATTTTAATCAATTAATTCATGAATATAACGACTCAGCTATTACTAATTGTTATAAAATGCGAAGGTCCGTTAAACTAAACGATATGACAAACGTATCCTTCGAATAGATCGTAAGAGATGCATCGATTCATATCACGTGCTTCCTCTTGCGTGCGCTTGCGCAACTCCACGCACACATTTGCATGGTAGTGACTTTGATGATATGTAACGTGTTACATTACCTGTGAATTCGAGGAAGACCAAATAAACGAAAGCCAAGTACGAGCCGATGTCGATGTTAAATAGTTTCCGTACATTAATGAAGGCGTAACATATAACAGTCGGTTTTATACTTTAATTTTGTATAAGCGGATTTTTATCATGTATCCATTGTAAGAAATATTAAACATCCCTTACATTGCCAGTGCGCCACCAACTTTGAGATATAAGATGTTATGTCTCTTGTGCCTGTTGTTACACTTGCTAAAACACCCTTCAAACTGGAACACAACAAATATTGTCTTGCGGTAGAATATCTAATAAGTGGGTGGTACCTACCCGGACGAGACAAGGCCCTACCACCGAGTGGTGTGTGTTTAACTAAGTTAAGTGTTTTCTGTAAATAAATTACAGAATATTAATTTCCTTAAACTTAAGCTCGACTTGAAATAATTAATAATTAATAACTGGAATTTATATAATGTTTTTTAAATAAAATCGACACATAAAAATGTTATAATTATAACTTTTTAAACGTTATCATGAAACAGTGACTCAGGAATAACGAATACTTAGACTGATTATTTTCGTGGAACTGTATGGCTATTCTGTCAGACAGTGATATGCGATATTGACCATAATAATCATAACATTTCAAGGAAACACGCATCAAAATAGTATATCACCATAAGTCGGTTGTTAACATTTCACGGGTGAATAATGAATGATTTGATACTTAAAATATTGTTTATAAATCATCTCGTGATTCATTTTTTAATGCTGCGTGAGAGACCGTGAGGATTATTGCCTGTTTATTCGTCAATTCGCAATGGATTATCATGAATAACCTTCGATTCATCATTGAAATAGCAATCTTTACTTCCTTCCGAAATATAAATAAAGATAAGTCGGTTGACAATATTTCACGAGTGAGTAATGAAGCGAGTTCTTGCACATACCACTATCGAACGAAAATGAATAGCTATTGTGTTTTCAATACGTGTTTTTGTACAATAAAAACAATTTCAGTAGAAATAAACGCACTATAAATAAATTATTTTTATATTTCTTTTGTCGCATGTTAATTAAATATGGTTTATTTATTATTTTTGTAAGAAGTAATTATACTTTTTTAATATAACTTAACACCGCTTAAACGTCTTTGACAAATACAAAAAGATGCAAAAAAACAAACAATATTACGCAAGGAACTAAACTACATGCGTTAAAAAAATACCTTTAAATTTTACACAAGATTCCTTTATAATCGCAATATCTTAAGTAAGGTATTGCTGTTATACCACTACTGGTATCTTTTATCAATTTTTTAAAATATTATTGATTGTTTCATTAGACTATTGACTATAAGGCCGTATACCCCGAGGTTTTGGTTTCAAACCCCAAATCGTCTTAATAAAAAGTTATTGGACTGTCTATTCGTGTTCTTTGACAACTTCATAACACTACACAAAAAAAAAAAAATGATAAAAAGGAGAACTAAACTACACGCAGTTTAAAAAAAATTGAATTACTTTATAATTTTACGCAAGATTCCTTTACAATTAACACTATTACTTTTTATTACGACACGGTATATAACTTTTTGGATGGACCCCGTTAATTATATTGCGTTAAATGTGAAAGTTTACGAACATTTTGTAACGCACAGTGATATTTTTGTAATTCCATGTGTGACGTCAGCTGATGACCAAGTAGAACATCTTACTCATTTTATTGCACATAAATATAGAAGAACATAACCAGAGCACACGGTAAATAAGAGGCTAAAAGCGGGTAGTGACGATATCTTCCAGGCAACCTTTGTGAAGGAAAATTAAGTAGATAGATATAATCTATATATATATATATATATATTTGAAGTATAAAATTTGACACATCGCCATTTTGATTTAGAATTCATTTCGTTATTGGATTCGAATATTTTTTTTATATTTTGATGTTTTATATAAATTATATTCAGATTTAATAATTATACTTATTTATTGATAGTTAAAGTTAAAACTGTTAACCGTTCGGAAATGCAATCACACTGGCTTGAAAGGAACCGTCGAATCGGCTTTTTTTACAATGTAATACGGATTTTTCAATGTAATCAAAGAAAAGCCATTTTGTGTAAATATTATTAAACAAAGTCGCTGAATTCCTGTCTATATCTCCGCTTAGTTCTTCCAAACCACGCAACGAATTTCGAAACGATGAAAAACATTTTTATATTATAGTAAAAAATAAGCATATTTATTTATGTCCAATTATGTTTATGTTTGTGTTTGTTACAGTATCTGTGGGTGTGTGCGTGTGGATTGTACGAACATTCTTATATGTTTCTTTCACACATGCTCTGACGGCAAATAAAGATTATATCTTTAAAGAACCAACGCGATATTGCATTATGAGTATCTGTTTACAGTATCATTAAGTTAGAATTGTTTTTATATTAAAAAATACACGTTGTAGATAATAATGTAACGTAACAAAATCCCACACTGAATATTTATATAATCTATACAAATTCTCTGGCAGATAGAATCCGAAATGAGGACATTCGCCAGAGAACTAAAGTCACCGACATCGCGCGTAGAACTAGCACGCTGAAATGGAAGTGGGCTGGTCATGTCTCCAGACGCAACGATGGCCGATGGAGCCGATACGTGTTAGAGTGGATACCACGTTTAGTCAAATGTAGTGTAGGACGCCCTTTGGCAAGGTGGACCGACGATTTGAAAAAGGTGGCAGGTACGGGATGGATGCGGGCTGACCAAGATCGGGTATGTTGGCGTTCCATGGGGGAGGCTTTCCTCCAGCAGTGGACGGCGATAAGCTAATATTATTATTATTATATTATTATTATACCAATAAATCAAATTGGAGTGAATTCCTGTGATTTCAAAATAACTTTAGTCTTTTGTAAAGTTAATATGTCTATTTTGAGTTATCAATACCAAACAATGGATATTTTGATTTTTGTCAGTCTGTATATCGCAGTTAATTTTTAAAACAGATAAAATTACAAATTTAATTTATTAGATTCATCAATCATTTGAGTACCAAAAGTTATACAAATTAATATTTTACGTACATATATGCTTAAAATGTATTTAATTTTAGGGATTTCTTAAAATAGGATAAATATATAATATTGTTAATGAATTTGGTTAATAATAAAAACAGACTTACATTATCATTGGACATCGTATTGCAACCCTTTAGAGGAAGGGTGTACTGCAAATCCCCTCTCGCCGATACGTATTCCCGGAGACACGTTGAGTTGCTGCCCAGGCCCGCTGGGTATACAATACCGTTGAATGTGTCATATATACTGGAAATCGTTTACACGTCAGTAACAGTTTTAAATTAAAAGGGGACTATCGCTGGGGGCTCTACAAACCTTACTGGTTAAAAAAAACAGTAAAGCTTGTAAATGTTCCAAGCCACATTCCACCAGGATGCTCCATTGCGGGTTGGTGTATACACATGTGGCAGAATTTCATTACACACATGCATGCTTCCTCACGATTTAATCCTTTAACACCGAGCACGAGGTGAGAATTATTGTACATACAAATTAAGCATATGATAACTCGGTGCTCGCTTGTTTTGAACCCGTAATCTTCGTTTGTCATGAATTACAAGTTCTAGCTATCATAGCCAAAAACCTCATCCACTTAATTCATAATCTCAAATATAACATGAAATTGAAGTGATTATAAATTCGGATAGCGAGATGGCCTAGTGGTAGGAATACGTGAATCTTAACCGATGATCGTGAGTTCAAACCTCCGGGTTTGAACTCACGAATGAAATGAAAGCACAACTGAATTTTCATGTGCTTAATTTGTGATTATAATTAATCTCGGGTTTGACGGTAAAGGAAAGCATCATGAGGAAACCTGCATATGTCTAATTTCACTGAAATTCTGTCACATGTGTATTCCACCAACTCGCATTGGAGCAGCGTGGTAGAATAAGTTCCAAACCTTCTCCTCAAAAAGGGAGAGGAGGTTTAGCCCAGCAGTGGGACATTCACAGGCTGTTACTGTATAAATAATTAAATGAAATAGTGTTGTATTATAATTATAAATAAAGATATTTGAATCAATAACTGTTTATAGTGCAAATTGCATGGAATATATAAATATAAGATTTGTTTATCTACTTTTATTGGAATAGTTAATATATGTTTTTGATTGGGCGTAAATATAGTAAGGAATGCTAAGTAATATGAGGCGTGTGGTTGTGTGTGTGTCTTCGTCTTCGTGGTTAGACTACTTAAACAAACCAGTATACGTATAAAAATGTCGGGAAATATTTTCTATAAAAATTTAAAAGATTTTATTATAAATAATATTTTGATGAAAAATTTGTAGTAATTTGTAGATTTTTTTTAAGAATACTTTCTAGTTATGCTTGTGTTAATGGTATTACTAATTTTTCTTGTTTTTTTTCTTTTAAGTAAGCGTTGTACAAGGAGCGTAGACGATAATAGAACGATGGGTCAGTCAAGAATCAGCGATTTTGAATCCGTTAGTTGGCCGTTAACCATTGATTGTAAAGCTGTTGAGACAAAAAATGCAAAAAAAAAAATTGTGTGCAAAATTAAAATAGAAAGAAAGTTTATTTAAAAAAAATATATTTTCTGATTGAAAAGCTACGTATCTACTTTAATTGATTATTAGTGTACTAGTGTGTATATTTAACACATAGTTACTTTAACTTAACTATAAATCACAGTGCAAGTAATAAGTTTAACTTAAAATTAAAATGTAAAAAATATGTTATTAATTATATTAAATTTTGTTGATAGTATTTAAAAAAAAAAACAAACTAAATATTTAAACTTTATAAATTCTATTTTAGTAATATTTTTTTGAATAGACTTTTTTCATATCCTTTTGAGTGTATTCTGTGGAAATTATCTCGGTGACAACTTTTGCATATTACCTGTTTGGATGTGACTGGATATGTGCGAGAGAGATGGTCACATGCATGTTCTCTTTCTCGCAAGCAACTGCAAGAGTGTCGAGGGGCGCTAATGCTCCGGGCCATTCTGAGACCGGCTCCGTGGCCGTCGCTACAGTCGTCGTAGCTATTTCTGCGAACAAACATTTATATAATTGTAGCTGTGAAAACATAGTAAGGCAATCACTTAATCCTAACTAATATTATAAATGTGAGTTTGTTTGTTTGTTACGCTTTCACGCCTAAACCACTAAATTGATTTTAAAAATTCTTTCACCAATGAAAAGGTTAATTATCAGCGAGTAACATAGGCTATATTTTGTCCCCGTATTCCCACGGGAACGGGAACTACGCGGGTGAAACCGCGGGCAAAGCGTTAGTCTATGTATAAATAGGAAAAACGAAACAGTTCAGTACCCTTTTCTCCCGTGTCTGTTAACCGTTTTTTTATAGACGTTGCCCGGGCTTGAACCCACGATCATCGCTTAAGATTCACGCGTTCTTACCACTGGGCCATCACGGCTTTTTAGTAGTAGTAAGTAAGTAGACTAAGCTATGCAGTAATAATAAAATGAGACTGTTGACTGATATAAATACGGCTCGCCTAGTTTACTTCAGTTATATCTACAGTACATTATCATATTGAATTTCACTCTGAGATAATCAAATCGATATTTGTACGATTTCTATACGACAAAAGATTGGTGCAGTTAATAATTTTATTTAAGACATTTTTTTTAATATATTATACTTGTATATCTACAGATGTGTTGTCTGTCTTTTCGTGTATCGTATTTTTATTTTATATTTGTTATTTTAATGTGTTTACATGTGTTCACTGCGTCACGATCAAAGTTTTATGGTTATGACAAAAATATAGCATTCACGTGCAATATGCTGTGTATTCTACCAACCCGCATTGGAGCAGCTTGGTGGAATAAGCTGCAAAACTTTCTCCTCAAAAGGGAGAGGAGACCTTAACCCAGTAGTGGGACATTTACAGGCTGTTACTTACTTATTATTTGGGCCTTATGCAGATTTTTTATTTAAATAGGTATATACTGACAAATAGTCCTCAAGATGGGAAGTTGACACGACCTCCCATAGACATTGGTACTGTAAGGAATATTAAATATTAAAACCCTTACATATTACTTACGTACTGGTGGTTAAGCTTTGTGCAAGCTCGTCTGGGTAGGTACCACCCATTCATCAGATATTCTACCGCAAAACAGCAGTACTTGTTATAGTTGTGTTCCGGTTTGAAGGGTGAGTGAGCCAGTGTAATTACAGGCACAAGGAACATAACATCTTAGTTCCCGAGGTTGGTCGCGCATTGGCAATGTAAGCGATGTTTAACATTACTTACAACGCGTCTATGGGCGTTGAAGACCACTTACTATCAGTTAGCCCATACGCTCGTCCGCCTACCTATTCAATAAAAAAAAACAACGCAGATGCGCCTGCTGCCTCGGGAACGAATGTCTATGGGAGGTCGTGTCAACTTCCCATATTGAGGACTATTTGTCAGTCTCTACCTATTTAAATAAAAAATCTGCATAAGGTCCAAATAATAAGTAAGTAAAAGTAAGTAAGTAACAGCCTGTAAATGTCCCACTGCTGGACTAAGGCCTCCTCTCTCGTTTGAGGAAAAGGTTTTGGAGCGTATTCCACCACGCTGCTCCAATGCGGGTTGGTAGAATACACATGTGGCAGAATTTTAGTGGAATTAGACACATGCAGGTTTCTTCACGATGTTTTCCTTCACCGTCAAGCACGAAATGAATTATAAACACAACTTAAGCACAAAAAAATTAAGTGTTACTTGCCCGGGTTTGAACCTACAATCGATTAAAATTCACGCGTTCTAACCACTAGGCTATCTCAGCTCAAAATAATACGACATATTATATTATAAATCATATGGGTCTTATTTTCCTACTGCAAAAGAACATAACCCATATAGAGGTTATAAGTCACTGCTCACTAATCGTCTTACAATCAAAATATAATAGTTTTACAATTATTTAATTAGTTACGGATCTCTAACTCATGTAACTTCTAGTATATCGCATGTCCGGAACCGAGTGCATGGATGCGGAACTTACACTTGACTAATTTATACTTCCTTCGGGAGTACTGGACCAAATCGGTCGTGTTTTCTATTTATATGTTTTATTATTATTAAGATAATGAAAAAAAATCTTAAATATATATTTAAATTTTAGCTAGTTATTATTTTAATAACATTTATAATTTCATTTTATATTTATTTATAATGTTGATGACGTGGACGTATGGTGCAATACCTTATACATTTCGAAGCACAAAATTAAATTTAAAAAAAAATCTATGACATTAACGCGTTTCGCAATGTATGCAACTAAATACTTCTTTAGTTCATCATTCATACTTTCATTTTTTTAATAGACAGGTGACAGGCAATTGGCCCATCTGATAGTTAATGGTTACCACCGCTCATAGATGTTGGCGATGTAAAAAATATTAACCATACCTAACATCGCCAATGCGCCACCAACCTTGGGAACTAAGATGTTATGTCCCTTGTGCCTGCAATTATACTGGCGTCCTTTAAACTGGAACACAACAATACTAAATACTGCTCTTTGCGGTAGAAATTCCAATGAGTGGGCGGTATCTACCCAGACGGGCTTGCACAAAGCTGTACTACAATAAAACTGGTAGAATCAAATAAGTATTTCGTCCCTAACTTAGCGACCAAATCCCGTAAAGAGTGCCAACCGTAAACCGTCATCAGTTCAACAGTAAATTTCTCAAGGATCGTTATAATCATGAAGGATGCGTCGCTGGCCGGTCATTGACCCGGTCGAACACCCCGGCTGTTAAATATAGCTGTACTTTTGGTCATCGAGCGGTAGAAATGACGTTTTATAAGCCACTAAGTTGTAAAAATGTACAACAAACCAAATAATAATAAAAAGGGTACTGTTTATCACACGAATAATATTTAGATTTTATCAATGTTTGAGATAAAATCTGCTCCAATATTTTAATCTACTGTTATATTTAAAATTAAATATAAAAATATATTTAACTTATTGTATTGACAGGAAACGGTTTACTGGGCCCGGGTTAACGCTAATTTTTATGTTTTTTTTGTTTTTAAAATTAATCTCGTGTATGACACTGATGGAAATCATAAGGAATCCGGCACGCTTCTAATGAAATTTTGACACAAGTCAGACACTCAAACCGCACGCAGCGTGGTTCTTTCTTTTTTTATAAATAAAGAAAGGAGGATCGGCAAATGTGCCACCTGATGTTAAGTGGTCACCATCGCCCATATACAGTATCGGTCTAAGGAATATTAACCATTCCTTACAGTCCTTTGTGCCTGTGCCTCACTCATCGTTCAAACCGGAGCAGAACAATACTAATAATTGATGTTTGACGGTAGAAAAGCCGAGATGGCCCTGTGGTAAGAACGCGTGAATCTTAACCGATGATCGTGGGTTCAAACCCGGGCAAGCACCACTGAATTTTTATGTGCTTAATTTGTGATTATAATTCATCTCGTGCTTTACGGTGAAGGAAAACATCGTGAGGAAACCTGCATGTGTCTAATTTCACTGAAGTTCTGCCACATGTGAATTCTACCAACCCGCATTGGAGCAGCGTGGTGGAATAAGCTCCAAACCTTCTCCTCAAAAAGAGGAGAGGAAGCCTTTAGCCCAGCAGTGGGACATTCACAGGCTGTTACGGTTACGGTACGGTTACGGTTACGGTAGAATATGTAATGTACTGTTTGTACCTACCCAGCTTGCACAGTCCTACCACAAAGTAAAGCAGAAAATTCCAGCAGTCACACACAGGCTATTAAAATTACTTGTAAATAATAATTAATTAATTAATGTACTCTCACCGGTGTTGGAGGGTATTTGTTTAGAACGCGCGGTCGCGAACAGCGCTGCTACCATAAGTATGCTCCACATATTTCAGTCTGAAAAGAAACAAAATTCCTTTAAAATAATCGCTAAATAAGATTATCACAAATAATTTTATTAAATGCAAAAAATTATTTTCGTTAACAATTATTTTAATTTGTGATTACAATTATTATTGCCCGTGGAATATACCATTTGAACACCAAAGCGACAAAACCTTGACAAAACCAACAATTGGTATGCACAAATATATAACGTAGGAAATAAAAATATTTGCCATACGATAATATCTCATGAATATAATACTAAAATACACGTGCTTGTTACATTTCATTTTAGCGTCAGAGTTGAAGGATCGGATGAAATTTTGCCGTCCTGCGCCACCCTGGTGCGAAGAGGCCGGATAAGGTCAAACTTGCTATTGAACCAACTAAATACCTCTAATTATTTAATATTTTAATAAGTATACTTTTTTTAAATTTAGTTGCGTTCTTATTTTAATTCTATAATCCAAATAAATTTATTTAATCCAAATAAAAAAAATAGTTTTCGTTTCTTTTGTGTTTGTGTTTAAAATGGTTCTGTAACTCTTTTGGTGTACAATAAAGCATATTCTATTCTAAACTTATTTAATGAAATAAGATTAGATATTAAATAACTTTGAATATAATACATGAATTTTCAATAAATAAACTTAATAGATATGTACAATAATAAAAACCATATGATAGGTATAATATAAGCAATTTTTATAAGCATATTTGGAAAAGAATAAATATTTTTGAATATAATAATTTGTATTTTTACAAAAATTAATCTAATAAAGTAATTTTTCTGTTATAAAATTTAGTTTAAAAAACTATTAATAGAATTAATAAAAAAAAATTAAATGTCTAAATTAGGTCATACATTATGAATATATTATATTAATAAATGCAGAATTTTCAAATCTATACAAAGTAATAACGAAATATGGCTTAAGTAATATAAATATTGTTTCAACAATTTCATAATACATATCATTATTTTCTACGTAACAGTTGGTCAAATATGTCGACAGATGCTTTTGTCTTATGTTGCATGAAATAGCAATTGTTTAAATACGAAATATACATAATTAAACAATAACGAAACGATTCGTATAGAATAAGAATATTCTTTCTTTGAAATTTTATTTTTATTCATCAAATAAAATAATAGTAATTATTTTATTTGCAACAATATGGTGCACATATTTGATCGTAATTTATTAATATTTATCAGTATATTGTACCGCTTTATGATTAATTACGAATTATCGGGAAGGTTGTGGGTTCGATTCCCACCCAGGACTGACATTTGTATGCATGAACATGTCTGTTTGTCCTGGGTCTAGGTGTAATTATCTATATAAGTATGTATTTACAAAAGAAAACTAGTATATGTAGTATATCAGTTGTCTGGCTTCCATAGTACAAGCTCTGCTTAATTTGGGATCAGATGGCCGTGTGTGAATAATGTCCCAGGATATTATATTATATATATATATATATATATATATATATATATATATATATATATATATATATAAAACTATTTCACTACATTAAGTGTTTGACATAAGTCACCGATAGACACTCATAATTTTGTCTGAGCTTCTTAGTTGGAGTTCCGTCTGTTTTCTGTGTGTGAGCTCATCGTGCATTCGTGCCATGTAATGAGACATCATTAAGTTTTTTTTTTATTATAATGGTTAGGCAGACTTGCGAAAGGATTTTTTTTAATATAGCTCACGACACTCGCTCATAATATTGCTTTCTGTTGGTGAAAGAATTATGAAAAACTGCTTAGTAGTTTTTTAGTTTAACCATTACAAACGAACATACAAATAATCAAATTTTACCTCTTTCTTTATTATCATATAGATAACTATATAATATGATAAAAGAATTAAAAAATACAAACAATTAAATAGATAAATATAAAAAAAATCATTAGCATTATAATATAATTTATTTAGAAGGAGATCAAAATTAAGAGACATTTTGAACAAAGTGAACGGCATATAATTTTGCTATACAAGAAACATTTTTTTATATAACGTTCGGAAATCTCGTAAGAAAAAAAAATATGTTTGAATGAGCACTTTTTCGTGATAAAAATTGAATTTAAAAAAAAAACAGCCGAATTAATACTACAACTAATTTAGATTAGGGCTAGAGAACGGATGGAGTT
Source organism: Nymphalis io (assembly GCF_905147045.1). Taxonomy (NCBI): domain Eukaryota; kingdom Metazoa; phylum Arthropoda; class Insecta; order Lepidoptera; family Nymphalidae; genus Nymphalis; species Nymphalis io. The sequence continues at coordinate 4,043,746 of NC_065915.1, read as the reverse complement.
TCCAAACTTAATATTAAGGACTTCAAGTTGCTTGATAACTACAGATTAACATATCGATACATAATGGTTTATTAAATTGTGAGTTGTATGTTAGTTACCTCTTTAAAAATTATTTAATTCCCTTCCCTGTTTATTACTTTGTAAAAGTCAAGATATTTTTTATGATATTATCATAATATTTGAAGCGTTTACATTCTAAGTGATCTATTTAACAGGTACGTTTAATTTAATGTCCTCGGAGAGAAAGTTATACCTAGGCACCGTCTAAACCTAGGTGTTACGCAATATACGTATGTTCCGTTCACTTAGGCGCAGACTACGCCTACTTCGAAATAATCCTTAGAACAAATTAATAAGAAGTGATACCAACAACGTCAAACTGAAGCTAGAATTGCTATTCTGTAAGAACTCACTTCATTACTCACCCTTGAAATGTTGACAACCGACTTATGGTGATATACAATTTTATTGCGTGTATTCTTGAAATGTTATAATTATTATGGTCAGCGTCGCGTATCACTTCACGACATTTATATTTCATGACCGTTCTCTGCAGTGATTTTCGAGTTTGTTCTTACAGAATAGCCATACTATGTATATAAATTCCAATGCATTGCATTTTTAAAATATACAAAACTTTATGATTAATTGGACTAGGACATTATTTAATATTTAAATTAAGTCAAGAATTAATAGTACATTACGCACGTAAATAATTTTGTTGTTTTAATTTAACGAATTATATATTATTTAACTGTATTGGGATATTCCATTTCTGTTGATCATAATTAATTATTGGAATAAGGTTATTTTAAAATGTTAATCTTTATAATTTTATGTAATTTACACAGTGTGTGTGTGTTTTTTTTAAATGACATTAACAGTAAATTATCTATACTATATATATAAAACTACATTTATAAAAGAATAACAGACTGATTGATTTACTGATATATCAATACACAGTCCAAAGTACTGAGTCATGAAAATTTGCATACGGGGTTTTCACAGTAGGCTAGCAATAAGCTTCGATTCGATAAGAATTTTTCAGGAGATTTTATAAAATTGTACATGCTCAAATTGTACATCTATAATAATTTTATGGTTTTTTTTTTAATAATCGGTAGTACGGTGAGCAGTCATGGTAAGTAGTCACTATCGCTCAGATACTGTGTACAATAAGATATTTGATATACTGTACATCACAAATGCGCCGCCGACCTTGGGAACTAATGATCTCCCTTGGCTTTTGTTGCACTGGCTCACTCTAAAGTACATTTACAGGATATAACTTTGTTTTAGGTATTAAGCTTATGAAAAACATTAAAAACAGTGAATTCACATAGTAAAGCTGACGTGAGTTATCGCATATACTGCTATTACTGACACCTACAATTATTTTGATTCTTAGACCATTATTTTTGTCTGAATGTCATGCTTCGTGGAGTATGACCTCTTCCGCGTTTTAATGGATGTACAGATGGCCGTTTGTTAAATCATACATACGTATAATACAATATTTGTTTTTTTTTTTGTAATAACAATGTCAAAATTCGCGGTAATAAAACAAAGACAGAATGTCAAAAAATCGCTGTGAATGTCAATATATTTTTTTAATACGAATTGTCACACGATCACGGTGATACAGCCATTAATTAACTTAGAATTATTATTAATTTAATTTTATGGTTTATGTTTTGGGGTCATTAAACTTGTAAAGTTATAAAGTCATTCTATAGTATATCCGGTGCAAATTTTATGAATTTAAGTTCTTTATTCGAAACTCTTCTGTTATCTTTTTTAATTATAATAATCAGAAGGTAAAGAAACGATGGTTTCAACTCATAGCGCCTACATCTATGAACGTAATATTGTAAGAGTATTTGCCCTTTGTTACACCGTCAATGCGTTACCAAAAATGACATCTATGACATCGTATCTTTTGTATAAACTGGCTCACTCACCCTTCTAATCAAATAGTGATACCAAGAGAAAAGTGAAGTGAATTATATTAATAAAATTAAAATAAATTAGTTCTTGTATTACGAAAATTTTAATTTTTGTTATCTTTTAGGATTGCAATATTTTTATTATTTGAATTTATCTTACACATCTATATTATAAAATGTAATTTTTTTTTTTTTTTTATAGAATAGGAAGGCGGACGAGCATATGGGCCACCTGATGGTAAGTGATCACCAACGCTCTTAGACATTGGCATTGTAAGAAATGTCAACCATCGCTTACATATCCAATGCGCCACCAACCTTGGGAACTAAGATTTTATGTCCCTTGTGCCTGTAATTACACTGGCTCACTCACCCTTCAAACCGGAACACAACAATATCAAGTATTGCTGTTTTGCGGTAGAATATCTGATGAGTGGGTGGTACCTACCAGACGAGCTTGCACAAAGCCCTACCACCAGTAAATAATTTTTAATAATTATTTGCTAAATTCTTGCCAGTTTGATAAGCATGTATTGTAGGTGTGTGCGCAAACGCAAGTGGACTCTCTAATCCTTCAATCTCATAATCCGATGGGACGGCAAACATTACGAGCGCTTCCGTCTTGAAGAACGAGAGTGTAAATACTACCTATTTCTAGACTCATATTATTAAAAACATCTGGACAGTAAAACTTTTTATTCGTCCGATCCGGATTTGAACCTAGGACATCTCTATCTGCGACCTAATAACTGTTTCCGAGAGTGTAAATACTACCTATTTCTAGACTCATATTATTAAAAACATCTGGACAGTAAAACTTTTTATTCGTCCGATCCGGATTTGAACCTAGGACATCTCTATCTGCGACCTAATAACTGTTTCCAGACCAATAAGAAAGATTAATTTATGTAATATTAATTCTAGAACTCATATACCTTTGCTTTGAAGAAAAAAGTTATATAAGAAATTATGGCATGACCCAATCGTTAAAATTATGTTATTGTAATTACAAAAGGTCACTTGCATCAAAAATGATGAATTAAAAAAAGGTTATTCATATTAAGGCGATGTCAGTGGTTGTGAAAGGAGGTCGCTTATATAACTAAGGACGCGTATATGTGTCATCCGTAAAAAAAGTAATATTTATTATCTGTGTTTGTTGTAAGTCTTGAAACATCATTTAACATGATAATAGAGTCGCGCTACTTCTGTGTTACATGCAGGAATGGATCTTGGAATATATTAATATAACAATATGTATGTTTAAGCCGTGCTAAATTTTGCTATAGTATGTACTGAAATATTGTTTCGGAGTTAAAACCACCACGCAACTCCAATGCGGTTTAGTTTCAACGTTGTATGCTTAGACTATTCATATCGAATATGGAGTAAAGATAAACAAACCTATTTTCATATTCCATTCAAAAAAAAAAAATGTTCAATAACAACTACAAACAATTCTTGATTAACGTTTTTTTTTATTTACCACTACTGCACTTAACTACTTATATCCACTTTAATTTTAGAACAACCTGTCATGCCGCCATTTTTTCACGAATCCATAATGAAAATCATTAATTATTCAAGATTTAATGTCAAAGTTGTATATTTGTCCACACTCTCACCGTGTCTGTTTGTTATGCTTTCACGGCTAAACCGATTGAACTGATTTTGATAACATTTGGTAGGAAGCAAGCTTAAGCTTCAAGGAAGGACATAGGGTATCTTTTTACCTAATATAAAGTTATTTTCTCTTTATAGACGGACGAAGCCGCGGGTAAATACTAGTAATATATACGCTACAAGCATTAGCGTGTATAAAATCATTTAAGCTATATCGGTTAGTCAGAGTCAATATTTCATAACGCAAATAAGAAAGTAAATTTATGAAAACACAGACCAATGCCATTAGTACAGTAGAAAGAACGCACCAATCTGTATTGGTTTTAAAAGTACTGTACGCAAAAAAATATTTTATGCTACAATCAATTATGTATTAATGAATTAATTAATCGTTTCTTGGGATTGTTTTGTCTTGAGGGAAATCGTTTACCTGCGGGTAATTTCCAGGTCGTTCTAAAAAAATTATGACGTGAGTTTATATAAAGTGCGGAATATCTAAACGCTTGGATCACGACTTAATTGTAAAAATACTAATTTTTCTGTTCTTTTTATATTTATAATTTATTTGTTTCATGCTTGATGAATAAATCTTAAAACATATTTTAAAAGCTAATGAGATTAACCGACAATATCTGAAACGATGATCAAAATCATATTAACATATTTGACTAAATCTGAATGATCATTGGTCTGACAGCTGATGACGTAATGTGACCAATAGACTTTCAGTATTTTAGACTTTGCTCATAATTTCCGATGGCATGATATAAATGATGTTGTAAATGATTTCTACATGAAGCTTACTATGATACGGCCGTCCTTTTTAAAACCGTACCTAAGAAAGAGATAGCAGTATTTTAATAAATATGAGAAAAGTATATAAACGTATATCATGTCGTGTGGATTTTCCCAGAGTACCAGGAAAAACTCATTCACTAACTACATGATATATTGTATCATCTCGTTTTTATTGAGTAACAGCCACGCCTTGTTTGATTCATAAATACAAAAAAAATACCCTTGACGTTTTTAAGCTTGAGTTTCACGAGGTCGATTACGTAACATACGCTTCTTTAAGGCGTCGGAGGGTTAAATACTACAATAGTTTATTTATTGTAATAAATTTCGTAATATGAAATTAGAAAAAAATATATTTGTATCATATTTAGTCTTTGAACATTGCTTATGACAATAAAGTAGCTTTTAAATGTCACACTGCTGGGCTAAGGCCTTCTTTTATTTGGGGAGAAGTTTTGGAGCTTATTTCAGTACGCTACTCCAATGCGGGTTAGTACTATATAATATGATTAACATGATACAAATAAAGCTGCATTCATCCGAAATATGCACTTTTTCTCAGGATGTTTTCCTTCGCGAACGAGCACGAGATGAATTATAAACACAAGTTAAGCATATAAAATTTAGTGACCGGGTTGGAACCCGTAAACTTGTCTTCTCTCATAAGATTCACCGTTTCTACGGAGCCCTCTCAGTATTGAACCATGTGGACTTGATTAGTTTTTATTAAAATGTTTTGACGACTTATCAATGAATTATATCGAATGTAATATTTAATTAACACAGATATTGTGTTGACTAAAATAAACACTGCATATTTTTAATTGTTAATATTATATAATACTATTGTTTTGTTAACTCTACTGCAGAGCCGGTTGCACAAGGTTACTTACGTCAGATTTCGGGGCGAGTGGTCGCCACTCGAGAGTATCAGATCAATGCTATGTGCCGTTACTCGACGTTATTTTGTTATTATGTTCAAAAAGGTCTTAAATGTCTTCATATAGTTCTTATCGTATCTTTATTGATAAATTTAAGAGATAAATAGAATTACAAAATAAATAATTTATCTTCCAATTAACATAGTTTTTGAAATAAGTGCTTTCCGAGGCCCATTTAAAAACCAATATCAATAACCAAACTTTGGACTACTATTGAAAATTTACTAACAGTATCCGTTAATGACTCCACTCGAGGTTCGAACCCATGATCTCGAGACCTACAAAACTTTATCAACAAAACAAGTCAAAGTTAAACATTACTTGAGAAGTAAAGTTGTTGATCATTAAAAAACCAACGTTTAGACAACTTTGTAACACAATTACAAATAACAATGGCCCAATAATGCTTGAATTAATAAAATGTAACGTTGCTAAAAGCTGTTTGTTCAAACTTTTATTAAAATCAATAATTTAAATATAAGCACTATTATATATATATATATATATATATATATATATATGTATATATGTATATATATATATATTAAATATTATATATATATATATATATATATATATATATATATATATATATATATATATATATATATATAATATTTAACATGAAACCTATTAGCCGGATAGATAGCAGAATATCGATATTTCACTTCATTTGGTTACTAAATATTAATAAATTAATTTTGTCATTTTGTTTTGTTTTAATTAAAAATAACTCAATAAAAATAATCATAATTACATAAATATATATTATTCACGAAACCATACGGTCTGTTTTTTTCTTGTGCTTTTGTACTTTTTTTTTTAAATATATAGGCTTGTTTGTTATAACACCTGATGGAAAGTGAGATACAGTCTAAGATGGAGCGCGCTTGCCTAGAAGATGCCTATTCACTCTAGACTTGAAGGTACCCATATTGTAGGTGGTGGGGAAAACGGAGGTCGGGAGGCTATTCCATACCTTGGCGGTGCGTATCAGAATCGATGAGTGTACTATCACATATATGTAAGTATTTTAGACTTTGATTATAATTTCGAATGATATGCGACTGCTGAATCTGTTATTAATAAATTCTACACGAATCTGACTAAAATACTTCTTATCCTTTTTTAATTCGTAGAATAAGAAGGAGATAGTAATTGTTTCAACTACCAACAACAGTACATATATTAATAAATAATTTATATAGTTATTAAGAAGTATTGCAGCTAATCAATTAGAAAAAGTAAGTAAAGTAGTAACAGACTGTGATGTATGTTATGGGTTAAGGCCTCCTCTCCTTTTAAGCAGGTTTAGGTATATTCCACCAAGCTTTACCAATTCGAATGGGTAGATAGACATGTGGCCTTTTGTCTACAGACACGTGTAAATTTCCACAATATATTTTCGAACACGAAATTATAAACGCAAATTAAGTAAGTCAGCCTTGAACTAATAATCTTCGGTTGAGATCGACGTGCTCTATTTATATATATATATATATATATATATATATATATATATATATATATATAGATTTTTGCGTGTGCTTTTTTGAGTTTCTTTATGATTTACATTTTCATTGATATATATATATAGATATATATATATATCAATGAAAATATATATATATATATATATATAAATATATATCAATGAAAATATATATATATATATATATATATATATAAATATATATATATATATCTATATATATATATCAATGAAAATGTAAATCATAAAGAAACTCAAAAAAGCACACGCAAAAATCTGGAAAGAAAAACAAAACTACAAACGGAACAAAGAATTGCAAAATAATATTTGTAGTTATTCTGATGTTATCTTAAACGAAAAGGTATTAAGTTTCTTGTGTTATCGTATATTTCATAATCATTTTTTATTCTGACTAGACAAACTCCAATCCGATACACAACAAGTTCGTCCGGTATTGCGGTGGTCAGTTGGCAATCGGCTCAAGTTCTCAAATTCGAATTGATATAACATAATATATTGAGATAAAGTACCGTTACCGTCTTAATATATATTTTCGATGTTGAGATTAAAAAAAACTCTTATGACATCACACACAAATAAATGTTATACATATATACATAAATATTTATATTTTTAAAAGCTGTAATACTTGGTGTTGGTGGTAGGACTTTACCGTCTGGGTATATACCATCAGATATTCATCTATCAAATAGCAATACTTAATAGGGTGAGTGAGCCAGTGTAATTACAGGCACAAGGGACATAAAATCTTAGTTCCCAAGGTTGTTGGCGCATTGGCTATGTAAGCGATGGTTTACATTTCCTACAATGCCAATGTCTAAGGGCGTTTGGTGACCACTTACCATTAGGTGGCCCATATGCTCGTCCGCCTTCCTATTCTATAAAAAAAAACGCATTTTGCTCTGGTTTGAAGGGTGAGTGGGTCAATGAAAGGCACGAGGAACAAAAACATCTTAGTTACCAAGATTAGTGGTGCCTTGCCTATGTTAAGAATTTTTAATTTTAAAATGTGTTTGAGCTTTGGTGACCACATACCATCATATTTATAATATCTCATCTTAATGCCTTTACTGGTGACATAATGGTTCACCTTTAGCTCAGAGAATCCCATTTTCGATAGGACGGGAATGTTTTAGCGTTCATGCCACCAGTCGACGTGGACATGATTTGTACAACCGCTATTTAAATTTGTATATAACTACAAATTAAAAAATAAAATAATCAAATAATAAAAATTTGTATATACTACTAATTTAAATAATTCTAATATAAATATAAAGGTAAAATTGGGATGAGCTGTGTATACCGGGTAGGGTGTTGAGCTACTCAGGATGGAAGGAAGCTCTTATAGATCTACACTTGGTATAAAAAGGATTACGTCATATAATTTTTGGTACTGATTTGCAATAAAACCACGGGCTGTAACTAGTTTTTTTTTCTAGTATGTTATGTTAAAGAAGGTCAATACCGATATGCATCAGCGACAGTGCGTGCGCGCAGCCAATCAGTGATCGAGTTATGTAACTAAATCACTTGTTGCTTGACTTTGCATTCAATATTAGTTTTGTTGCTTTGCACGATTTAATATTTACAATTTAATTATACAATTATTCAAGGACGTTGGATATATTCATTTATCATTGGATTTTTTTTTTTATAGAATAGGAAGGCATATGGGCCACCTGAAGGTAAGTGGTCACCAACGCTCTTAGACATTGGCATTGTAAGAAATGTCAACCATCGCTTACATATCCAATGCGCCACCAACCTTGGGAACTAAGATTTTATGTCCCTTGTGCCTGTAATTACACTGGCTCACTCACCCTTCAAACCGGAACACAACAATATCAAGTATTGCTGTTTTGCGGTAGAATATCTGATGAGTGGGTGGTACCTACCCAGACGAGATTGCACAAAGCCCTACCACCAGTTATATATATCATATGCTGGGATAAAATGTATCGCATTTGGGGATATATGGTATAAGTTATTATTATGTATCCCATGTTTGACTGCCTCGTTGGTCTAGTGGCTTGATGTAAGGCCGCAGACCCGGAGGACCTGGGTTCAATTCCCAGGTCGGGCCAATAAAAAGTTATTGGGATTTGGAAGTTGGAAGTGTGTACATTCCCGTGCCTCGGAAAGAACGTAAAGCCGTTGGTCCTGCCTATGAACTTTTTTCCGGTCGTGTCGGATTGACGTACCATCGGATTATGAGAGTTAGGGAATTGAGAGTGCACCTGTGTTTGCATATACACTTGTGTACTATAATATCTCCTGCGTAGTGGCTAATCTCTCTTGAGCGGTGGCCGAAATCGGTCTGGAGGACATTATTATCCCATGTTTACCCAGTATAATTAATAATAACCTGTTACCAGACCACGTTTTAATAAAATCTTTTTGGACTTCTAGATGACGATTATTAATGATTTTATTGTGACCATGTTAGTGGTGTAGTATAATAATTATATTTATATATTAGTGTTCGACTAGTTGTTGCAATTTATAACCATTATTGAAAATGAGGAAATCGTAATTTACGAATTTGCATGATTCGATTTGTTTGACGAGCCGGTTGGCGTGGTTGGTGGATGCTTGCCTTTCACGTCGAAGGTTGTGGGTTCGATTCCCACCCAGGACAGATATTTGTGTGCATGAACATATCTGTTTGTCCTGAGTCTGGGTGTAATTATCTATATAAGTATGTATTTACAAAAAGAAAAATAGTATATGTAGTATATCAGTTGCCTGGTTTCCATAACACAAGCTCTGTACAAGCTTAATTTGGGATCAGATGGCCATGTGTGAAAAATGTCCCAGGATATTATTATTATGTTTTTCTACGCTTATTTTCTTAGACCTTATCCTCAAAAACGGAGAGGAGTTCTTAGTCCAGCAGTGGAACATTCACAAGCTGTTACTAGCTACTGCCTATTTTCATAGCTCGTCAATAGCAACCAAACGAAAAGAAAAGAAAAATATCACTACATATTAAAATAAAAATTTTTCACCAATGGACGAAGTGATTTATAAGGAAAGTTTAAGTTGTTTGAAGGGTGAGTGAGCCAGTGTAATTACAGGCACAAGGGACATAACATCTTAGTTCCCAAGGTTGGTGGCGGATTGGTGATGTAAGAGATGGTTAACATTTCTTACATTGCAAATATCTCTGGGCGTTGGTGACCACCATGTGTTCATATGTTCGTCCGCTTACCAATACTATAAAAAAAACGATATAAACGTTTTATCTACATCCTTATTCAACCGGTGCGATGCCGAGTCGGATAGCTAGTGTATATATAGAAAATAAAAATAAAAAACATATAGAAATTTAAAACAAAAATAATTATACACATTTCAATATTCAAATGAACTGTTTTTGTAGCTCAATCGTCGATTGTGCCGCGCTATGGTATATTTTTTTTCAAGTGTTCCGTTGCCAGCCTTCGTTTGCGAAAACGTTCGTTTCTCATAGGCCTTTGTTCGCTGGGAAAATTGTGAAATTGGAGTTGGTAATATTTTGTAACAGTCACACACAGGTGTTGGAAGTGAATTGAGGAATTATAAGCGAATTATGTATAAACAGGCTCCCAGATACGGCGGATTAACCTATAGGCCAAGGCCGAGGGCAAAAAAATCGACGAGATTTATTTTAGTAATTGCGCCCACTGGGAACATTTAAGCAATATATTAATGTAACAGTAACAGTAACAGCCTGTTAATGTCCCACTGCTGGACTAAGGCCTCCTCTCCCTTTTGAGGAGAAGGTTTGGAGCTTATTCCACCACGCTGTTCCAATGCGGGTTGGTAGAATACAAATGTGGCAGAATTTCAATGAAATTAGACACCTGCAGGTTTCCTCACGATGTTTTCCTTCACCGTTAAGCACGAGATGAATTATAAACACAAATTAAGCACATGAAAATTCATGAAAATATTAATGTGTCAATATAAAATAACTAGGTAATCATTGCAGCTTCGCGGGGGGTAGATAAGAAGAAAAATTTTGAATAGGATTTGTTCTTGGTGAGAATCTACGTTGGGGAAGGAGTAACTGTGACATAATTCAAGTCAATCGAGCGGATAGTTTAGGAGATCTCGTGATGACTGGTATTTCGCTTATATATATAAACCGCTAAACTGTTGATTAGTTAGTGGTTGATTTCTCTCTTTCTGTCATAATTGATTTGACATTCGAAAGAAGAAGACAGGGCTTTGTTAAATAGTCACTCGCTAAGCAACGTTTATAACGGCGTAATAGGTTTTACTAATTATAGGTTTTTACTGGTGGTAGGGCTTTGTGCAAGCTCGTCTGGGCCACCCACTCATCAGATATTCTACCGCAAAACAGCAATACTTAATATTGTTGTGTTCCGGTTTGAAGGGTGAGTGAGCCAGTGTAATTACAGGCACAAGGGACATAAAATCTTAGTTCCCAAGGTTGGTGGCGCATTGGTGATGTAAGCAATGGTTAACATTTCTTACAATGCTAATGTCTAAGGGCGTTTGGTGACCACTTACCATCAGGTGGCCCATATGCTCGTCCGCCTTCATATTCTATATAAAAAAAAAGTTATCATATCGAACGTTATATAACATTAAAAAAATCAATGTTTAAAACATATTTAAACCAGTTATATTGATATATGTAATAATAATTACAAATTTTTCAAGTGATATTGATATTAAGAGTGCAAATTAAAAACATGCAAATCTTCAAGAGACAAGATATAATAATTTATACTTTCATAAGTCCAACCTTGATTTTAAAAGGTAATGTAAAACGTGATACAGCCGCTCTATATTGTCCATGGTGTTACAACATTGTAATAACGTTGTTTAAGCTCCAGTAGCTCAATGACAAAAGAGCCGGTAACGAGGTGAATATCGTAGGTTCCATCTGCAACTTAACTAATAAAAACATTATTTGCGTTAAGCGGCTCATTTATTACAAATGTATATTGACATATGTCATAACGGTATAACTCGTGGAGGCAGAGCTGTAATGTTTATGGCGAAAACGCCCGAAATATATATTTAAATAAATGTTAGTATATCTTTTTAAGATTATTTACTAATTAAGACTTTTTTTTTTAAATTATAACAATGACATTATTTATTATTCGAAACTACCGTAGAAAACGGTCGCGAAATGTCAGAAATTGATATGCGACATTGACCATTATAATCATAGCATTTCAAGAATACACGCATCAAAATAGTATATGTCGGTTGTCAACATTTCATGGGTGAGTAATGAAGTGAGTAACAGAATAGCACTGTAAATTCTTAAAGTATTGTGTATAAATCATGTCGTAATTTTTTTTTTAATGCTGCACTGGAGAGACCGCGAGGATATTTACGTGTTTTGGAATAAATACCGAGACGTGTTTCGTCGATTCGCAATGGATCATCGTGAATAACCTTCGATTTATCATTGAAATAGAAGCCATCTTTACTTCCTTCTGAAATATTATCATAATTAATTTGTATGAATGATATGAATATAAAAAAGTAATTTTTAAAAAAAATCTGGTTTTAACTGGATTGGTCCAATAATTATTATTTGAAATAACTTTTATTTACTTTGAATTATATTTAGAAGCACTTATACATTATCTAATTACTGATCGGATTTCATCAATTTGAACGTTTAAAAAAAAAGCGGAGATGGCCTAGTGGTAAGATCGCGTCAATCTTAACCGATGATCGTGGGTTCGAATTGTGTTTATAATTCATCTCGTGCTTGACGGCGAAGGAAAACATCGTGAGGAAACCTGCATGTGTCTAATTTCATTGAAATTATGTCACATGTGTGTTCTACTAACCCGCATTGGAGCAGCGTGGTGAAATAAGCTCTAAAACCTCCTCCTCAAAAAGGGACAGGAGGCTAAGGCCTCCCAGCAGTGGTACATTAACAGGCTCTTACTATACATACATCAGGTGGCCCATATGCTCGTCCGCCTTCCTATTCAATAAAAAAAAACACACACAGATTTATTCATACATCACACATCCATAACGACGAGACGTAAAAACGAATCGAAATAATGTTCATATATATAATAAATATTATATAACAAAATAAGGAAGACTACAAGGTAAGACGTTACTATTATATTAAGAACCATATACTAAAACGTTTTTAAGGATGTAACGTGTCAATTTAAAATTGACGTTCCTTTAAATTTAACCTCGAAAATGACCTTAGTGTGTCAATTGTTATACAAGTATGCTTATGTAACGTTTAGCGAATGTGTATGAAGTCCAATTTTCAACCTAGGTTATAATTATAGCTAATACTATATGCAAATTATGTATAGGAATTAAATACAGCGGGAGTTATTATTTTTATAAATCATTCGATCTTCCTTATTACGACTTGTAATAGTAATTAATAAACATTTATTTAGTTATTAAATACTTCATAGTAATGTGAGCCTTCGATCCCTAATAAGAACGTGAGCAAACATACTATATTTCTTCACTCACTTAATTTAATGGGACATCGAAATGGAACAGCGAAAGAAAAATCCAGTATCTTCTTATTGGCCCGAAATAAACTCGAGAATTTGAGCTCTGTTGACTTATAAGCTACCAAAACCGCAAGAATTTCTTGCGGTTAAGTGTTCTGTAGAAATTCTTTTATATAATATTTTTTTAAATATATTATTTAAATACGGGAAGACTTCACTACATCAGATAAAAGTATATTAGGTAAATATACAATACAATAAAAATTAAAGCTTGGCAAGCGGGGAGAGATTGTCGACGCTTCTCAATTGGTTATTTAAAGATTTTTTTGGTAATATCATAATTGTACTCATATACCAAGTCGAGCATTGAGCTTGTCTTTATCATATCTCGAAACAAAAATTTCAAAGAAAACCACGAGCTTAATAAAATTTTCCATGTGGATACATCAATTTCATTCAAGTAACACGACAAAGAACTATATTCCCTAGTTAAGAGGAGAGGTCTGTTATTTCCGTAACAGCCTGTGAATGTCCCACTGCTGGGCTAAAGGCCTCCTCTCCCCTTTTGAGGAGAAGGTTAGGAGCTTATTCCACCACGCTGCTCCAGTGCGGGTTGGTGGAATACACATGTGGCAGAATTTCAATGAAATTAGACAAATGCAGGTTTCCTCACGATGTGTCACTTCAGTGGTGCATGCCCGGGTTTGAACCCACGATCATCGGTTAAGATTTACGCGTTCTTACCACAGGGCCATCTCAGCTCTTATTACTGTCTGTCTGTTATTTACTGTATGACAAACATTGGAACGTATCTTGCATTTATGATTATTAAAATGCGAATATCTTAAAGAATCGCTGATAAATTCTAGCAATATTGAGTCAGTGTGCATATTGATGAAGGTTATAAAAACTGGTAATGTTTAGGTGAATACAGTCATTTTATAATACAAGATTTCAATCGACTTTGGTCGCCATTTATGTTTCAAATGGTTGCGCTGACTATGAAGATAATAATAATAATATCCTGGGAAATTATTCACACATGGCCAATCAGATCCCAAACTAAGCAGACCTTGTACTATGGAAACCTGACAACTGATATACTACATATACTACTTGTCTTCTGTAAATACATACTTATATAGATAATTACACCCAGACTCAGGACAAACAGACATGTTCATGCAAACAAATGTCTGTCACGGGTGGGAATCGAACCCACAACCTTCGACGTGAAAGGTAAGTATCTACCAACCAATCCGACCGGCCCGTCGATAGTTTTCTCGTTTTAATTTTAACCTGGATAATAACTTATAAGCGAAAAAGTGTAATTCTTCCATTAATGTTCGCAATAGAACAAACTGATAATTTGATGAACGGTCGGTATCGATAACAATGCATATATACTTTTGTTTATATTTATTTTAATAACACAGACACCGCAGTTACAATATTTAATTATGTGTATATATTTTCTTCCGCGTAATGTTTACATAAATCACGTCATTAATAAAAATATAAGTCATTGAAAATTATTCCTCCCTAGCTAGTATGCTTTTCTAGCGCGTTAGTCAATGAGGATGATTTGAGAAGTAAGGTGTTTATACCGGTTGGAGCGGGCAAGCCTCGCTGGGGCTAGGCGGTTTCTGTACGTCGGCAATCCCTTTAGTTATTGGATACCCGTATAAGCTAGCCAACCGTCAGGGCGTCACGGTAGCACGCGCAAGCGATTTCTTGACGAACCCTGAAGAGACGGAGTTGGTTCCGCTGGTTTTTTTTTGAGTGAACTCTGGCGCACTTGTCATCAGTGAGACCCACACACACAGTGACAAATAAAAAAGTGATGTCCTCTATTGATGGGAGCAAGATCTCGGATCTGAAATTTTGACTCTGAGACTTTGCCGTTAGAATGCACTTCGTTTGCGGTACAAAATAACATAACGTAGCAATACCTCTAGTTTGTAAAATATAATTCGACATGGCTTGTGCTTAAATACAAATATAAATATATAAATATCAATTACAACTTTATCTTTAGATTCTTATCCGAACTTGAATCCAGTTCAAGTGTGTTCATGTGCTTAATTTTTGGTTGCAAATATTTATGTTTTTTTTAAATTATTTTTATAGAGTAGGAAGGCGGACAAGCATATGAGCCACCTGATGGTAAGGTCACCAACGCCCATAGACATTAGCATTGTAAGAAATGTTAACCATCGCTTACATCACCAATGCGCCACCAACCTTGGGAACTAAGATGTTATGTCCCTTGTGCCTGTAATTACACTGGCTCACTCACCCTTCAAACCGAAACACAACAATACCAAGTACTGCTGTTCTGTTCTGCGGTGACAGTAAATATCGTTAGCAAATCAAGTATCGGATGAAGATTTGCTACTTAATTATGGCACCAAGCATAATGCAGGCTACACACCTTCTCTAGAGTAGAAAACCTGAGTTTACTTCTTAGATCAAAATCTTCTAATTCAGCTCGCATGACATATTCTGTTACTATCTGTTCAATATTTAATCTTCATAAGGTAAGAAAGAGACAGAGTAGTTATTTCTTAATTTATAATATTAGTATGATGATTGTCAGATAAACGGAAGTTATAAAATTATATTTCGTATCATTGACGATGCACTTCAAAGCTTGACCTTGACAGTTTATATGATATTTGACAATTTATAAAGCTTATAAGTTTTTTTTTTAATTTTTCGATAAAATCTACGGAATTATATTAAACTGGTGCTCGCGACTTCGTATCCTTGTAAGTTAATTTAATGTCGCATCCTTTGAACGATTATAACTATTTTCATTGTTATCCGATTTCGATAAAACAATAATGTTACTCTAGGCTGAGCTTCTACCTATTAGAAAATCTGTTAAGTAGTTTCGGAGATTATTGTGACATACCGACAGATATAAATAAGAAATAAAGCTTTTTGTGTTCTGTCACTCTATTTTCATGGACGATACTCATTTTTTCGATAGACTTATTCAATGTACAGACACACCGTGCGCTTTATTATATGTATATATTATTAATCGATTTTTAAATATTCTAACTCCTATCGCGAGTTGACATTCGTATATCTGCCCACATGTAAAATGACGTAAGCTTATGTGACATCATTCTGTTTTAAGGTTGGTGTACACTGTATTTATTTTTAATAAAAATTGTAGTAAAACGTCTGGGAACACAGTGGGAGTCAATTTTTGTGGTGTATATTCTATATTTCACGAGTAAGTGAGTGTCTAATGAGGTTTTATTACAGTAAAAATAATAAGGTTAAAAAAAACCTTATCAGAAATTGCAGTTTTGATTCGACTTGGACAGACGACATCGGTAGGGATGACCTAAGGCTTTCTCCAGTGAAAAAATTTTGAAAAAATTTTGTCCAGTTACTGCTGAACGTCCTCGGCTTTAGCAGAGAGATCTGTTTTCTCAGAAAAAACTGCACGTCCTCAGCTTTAGCAGTTGATAATAGAAGATAAAAATAATGTATTACTCGTAATTACTAAAAGGGTATCTCATTTTAAATACAAAAATAAAAAAAAAGTCTGTCAAACGACATTGACATGTCCAACTTGTATGCTATAACCATATTTGGCTGGTATGTGTCTCTTTGTCGACCTTTTTTGTTTTGGAGGTCTTCGGAGTTAATAAGACTATTTATGTATTTTTTTCGGCAGTTCATTACTGAAAGATATTAAAATAACGGGACTTTAAACAAATTGGAACTCTATGGTATTAATAAGAATTATAAAATATACATATGTACATATATACACGTATAGTGTGAACCAATCTTTGTCAGGCAGAAGTCACAGGTGATTACGACCGACCTCGACTCGAGGACGCACAAACAAACATATATATGCCATTAATCTGTGCCTTATCTCTAACTATTTATAGTTCGTTTTCCCTTGGAAATTATGTTGAATAGTTTTGTTATGTGGATTACATATTCAAATGAGTTTAACAGAAAATCAACCTTATCATTTCGAGATAAATGTCATTTCGCAATGTAATGGCGATTACAATATATTCGTGTACTTTTTAGGCAAATAATCTGTTATTTAGTTTAATGCGTTTGTTGATTTTTTGCGCCTCTGCTTAAGTGCTATTAGGTAAAATTGTAAAAGATACATTAGTATAAATACATAAGACGCTTAAATGATTAACAGATGAACATATAATTACATAAAGTATAATCTAGAAGTAAACAGCTTGATTCATAAACTTTGTTTAGCGGTGTTTAGTTAAACACAGATTTCTCTCTTTCTGTCATCATTGATTTGACATTCGAAAGAAGAAGACAGTATTGTATTACCAATCACCTCCTAAACGGCATTTATAGCTTAAGCCGTCATAGGTTAACATACGTATATATACCTACAAAATATCGCCAATTACATCATCGAACTTTAATTAAGTAAGTTCTTACGAGCAATTTTGAATCTTATTTTACAATACTATCATGACAGTAAGAGTAATGCTCCAAGCGGTTACTACATTCTAATCGGCAAAAAAGAAATGATTATTCTTTTATCGAATTGTCGGGCTCTCAATAATGGATCGGAGTTAGAAAATGGCCTTTTTTTAACGCTGGAAAAACGCGTTACGCGTTCCCCCACGGGAACAGTGGGGGTATGTGGGGCTCGCCGGTGTCCAAGGCGCCGAGTGCGCTCCGAACATCGGAATACCCACTTAAAAACCACCGGAACCCTTTCCGTCTTAACGAGGAGCGCCACGGGATTGCTTTCCCATGTTGCCGTGACAAAAGTTAAAAAATGTCCTATATTAAGCTCATGTGCTCGGACAGAACGTAAACGACAGCTTAAGCTGCTTTCTAAGGCACATCCTTCGCTTTATCTCATACCGGTCGTCGAATATTAGTATTCGACGACCGGGTGATAGAGATTGTGCCTGTGTGAAGCGAATAATAAGGAGATAGCGATTGCATCTGTACAAAGTGAATAATAAGGGTTGAATTGTACGTATGGTAAGCGAAAAGTAAGAGGAGAACGATTGCACCTGTGCTAAGTGATTAGTAAGGGGATAGTGATTGCACCTGAGTTTGCTCACAAACTTAGGTATTTTAATATATCCGGCGGTGATGGCTGTTTGTAGTTGTGATTGGCTGCAATGGCCAGAATCGATCAAAAGGATTACATAAATTTCAGTATCACTTATAATATTAGTAAGAAAGTTTCGGTGGAGAATGAATTTGTTATAAGAATTACATTTAAGAAATCGAATATCTACTACCTCCACGCCTTTGTTATCGCTAATCTTTGTTATAACATTTACATAAAAAAAAATTGAAATTTTGAAATAATTGACTTAATAACATTAATATTTTGTTGTTAAAATGAAAATATATTATATATGTGTTGTATGTAATAATGTAAGGGAACCACAAAATAAAAGGAAATGACAAAGACACGCGAAAGTCAATCAGGAAACAAAAAAAACGGTAAAATATTGATACGATTTCTAAAACTCTCAACGGAAATTAGTGACAAAAAATACTTTAAAAAATGATATTTGATTGTGATATGTGTAAGGGAAATCTAATTATTATTATCATTTATTAAAGTTATATGCAAATGAATATGTTAACTCACCTAGAATATTTACCCGCAAATCATACTGGTTAACTCTATTCAATTTGTAGTTTAATGACTTTGAGTTGTGCGATTCTGAAAGAACTGACTTCATTAATCACCCGTGAAACGTTGACAACCGATTTATGGTATACAATTTTGATGCGTGTATTCATGAAATGTTATAATTATTATGGTCAATGTCGTATATCACTTTCCGACTGTTTTCTTCGGTGAGTTTCGAGTTTGTTATTGCAGAATGGCCCTATTGATCCTACATTATTTTACGTCGACATGTTTTTTATTTATTTTATTTATTTATTTTGGGAAACATACAGCATAATATAACACATAAACATTTGATAACAAAATAAGTTACACATAAGCCAACAAAACCAACACAAGCCAACTTGTGTTGATTTTGAATTACTTCTACTATGACTTACTTCAACAACACTTAAGCAAATTCTTTTATTAGAAATATACATATTTTTGTCATATAATTATTGCATCACCTAATCCAGTATTGCTTAATAGAATGGCCTTAAAGATAAATTCGTATTTGGCGATAAAACATTTCTATATGCTAATGTGCGAATGAATCATGTGAGGTAAATACATTATAACTATTTTTGGTCAACAGTGGGTAGATTTTGACAGTAGGCGGTATTGTCATATATGTACAAACCCATATAACATTATTTGCGCTTATTTGAAATAAGTGATTTGGGTTTATTAAATAATTAATATCTAGTAATTCAATTTAAATGGTAAATTATGAAATGCTTAAAAAAATCGTGTTGATATGCTTTTAAGGCGATCTCGGTCACGGTCATCCTTAAGAGATCCGTCAACAAATGTCAGAGTAATGTAGTTCGAAACGATGTGATATCAGGCGCAGAGTTAACAAAGTTCACTACCTAAAAAAAGTTGTAAAATTTACTACCAAACAAAAAAATACAGCTGTCAAAACTATATCAAGATTAAATTTTGAATTAAGAACGAATGGATTGAAACGAACGTAAAATTGCTCAACATTGCAAATAGTTATTCAAGTGGAAGACGCGGGCTGTATTCGAACCCGTTACGGTCGCAAGGGCGTGCGCGGGCGTGTTAGTTACCTTGCTGAAACCTTCCTATCTACTTTGTTTAAATGGCAGCAGTAGTTACAAGTAAATAATTATCATGACAATATTATGTTACTTTGAAATTAATGGTTAAGTCAAATTTAACCGTAGACGTGGATTATAAAGACGAGATGGCCTAGTGGTTAGAACGCGTGAATCTAAACCGATGATCGTGGGTTCAAACCCGGGCAAGCACCACTGAATTTTCATGTGCTTATTTTGTGTTTATAATTCATCTCGTGCTTGACGGTGAAGGAAAACATCGTGAGGAAACCTGCATGTGTCTAATTTCATTGAAATTATGCCACTTGTGTATTCTACCAACCCGCATTGGAGCAGCGTGGTGGAATAAGCTCCAAAACCTTCTCCTCAATAGGGAGAGGAGGCCTTAGCCCAGCAGTGGGACATGAACAGGCTGTTACTGTACTGTTTGTACTGTACTGTACTGTGGATTATAAGAAGATGTCGTTTATGACTGTGAGAATAACAAATATATAAGTACTATATACAAATTATAATTTATTCAATTATAATTTTGACGGGCTGGTTGGCGTGGTTGGTAGATACTCGCCTTTCACGACGAAGGTTGTGGGTTCGATTCCCACCCAGGACAAACAAATTTGTGAGCATGAACATGTCTGTTTGTCCTGAGTCTGGGTGTAATTCTCTATATATTTATTTATTTACAAAAGAAAAGTAGTATATGTAGTATATCAGTTGTCTGGTTTCCTTAGTACAAGCTCTGCTTAGTTTGGGATCAAATGGCCGTGTGTCAATAATGTCCCAGAATATTATTATTATTATTATTCAAGTTGGTTCTTATAAGTAGTTTTCAATCAGTTCGAATAGATTTTACCGAGAACAGACCCAAAACTCTGTTGCTACTCTTTTTACCGATTAATTAATCATTTTAAAACAAATTAAAAAATATGTTTTGATCTGTGAAATTTAAGGATCAACCATCACTGGTCTTGTGGTTTAAAATATAATTTTTATTATTGTAAACAACTGTTCAACCTTTTCAAATATACAATCACCAAATAATCTGAACTTTGATGTACCAAAATGTACATAAGTGTCCAATCAATAATAAAATTACAAAATTGATATTTGTAATGTTATAGACATTTCGCAATACTCCCACGATGCCCGTCTTCGGCGAACGTGGACTTACTAAAATTCGTAACATCAAGTGCGTTACGTGGGAATTATATTTCTGAAGTTTAAAACTTAATAAACGTAGATTAGTGATGGCTCAGCGGGCAAAATACGAGGATCTGACCGAATATCGCAGGTTCAAAACCGTGTATTACTGAATTTCTATGTGTTTAATTTTTATTGCTTATAATTCATCGTTCACGTAGTGATGGAAGTCTTTTCGAAACTTACATTTGACAGATGATTGTAGCTTCTAATTAATCTTTTAAAATTACGATTTAAAAGTTTAAAGAACCAAAATTATATTTATCAACGGTCATGTACAACGTATATATTTTTAAGTAAAAAGAGCAATTAATTATAACAAGCTTTGTGCAAGCTTTTTACCTAAAACCAGAAACGAGAAGAATACTATCAAAATTATCTAAATATTTGATTTTTAGCAATTTTATTCATTCATGGCAATAGAGAATACATAATATAAGTAATAAAAGGTTAAAGAAACCAGGCCGTGTCGTCAGCCAAATATAAAGCAAGATATTTCAATCATGTTATTCGTATACAGATTAGGTTATGTAAGAGTTGTTCGACCTTATATATAGTGAGGCCGTCCTTTATTGGTATCTTTGAATGCCTTAGTTTAGTGGCTAGATTACAAGTCAGTAAGCTTCGGAGCTTTGTGTACGAGTCCCGTGTCGGACTTATATAATATTATTAAGTTTTCCGATCGAGAAATTCTCAATAGCAGTCACATTTAAGCTTCCGTGCTTTGGAAGGCACGTAAACGCGTTGGTCTCGCGAATGAACTTTTTATCATCTCATCTCATCCCATTATAGGTGGGATAAGGATATACAACTGCTTCTATCTAGTGGATATCTTAATATAGCAATAAGCTTTTACAGGTGGCTACATACAGGCTATGAGACTACATTTACACACATTATAAATGTGACACTTTGAAAAACAAAGAGAAAGACATTTTATAATAATATCCACACACATTATTCACACACGGCCATCTGAACCCTAACTAAGCAGAGCTCATACTATAGAAACCAGACAACTGATATACTACATATACTACTTTTCTTTTGTAAATACATACTTATATAGATAATTATACTCAGACTCATATCAAACAGACATGTTCATGCACACAAATATCTGTCCTGGGTGGGAATCGAACCCTCAACCTTCGGTGTGAAAGTATCTACCAACCGGCCCGTCAATGTCCGGCCGTTTTCATGTTACATGGTTATTTATAATATTATATATACATATAAACATAAATGCATATACAGACATCATTAGCGCCTGGGAATCTCGAAATGGGGGCACTACAATAACCACCATATAAATAGATTAGAATACTATACATCGTACACGTGACATTGAAAATTTGATACAACAAAGAAACATCAGGCCAACCTTCCCAGCAAATATGGCAGAACAACAATTATTCTATCTCGTGAACCATGATATTGTTAAGGCAAGTTTATATGGTACAAATGATGATAGACAATATATATATATATATATATATATATATATATATATATATATATATAATCGGTTATACTTTGTCCTGACTGACTATCAACGCACAGAGAAAACTATTCTAGTCTCCAGCCTAGAAAGCTGAAATTTGGAACGTAGGTTGTTTTACCGCTAGCATCCACTACAAGAGATTTAGAAAAAAAATCAAAAAGGGGTCAGTTAGTACCCCATAGATTGAAAATGGTTAGCTTTAGCGTGAGCTTATATATATATATAACGGAAAAGTTTGTTTATTTGAACGCGATCATCTCATTATCTACCGGTCTCCACCAATTTGGCCATCGCCACCAAAATTGGTCAAAGAGATCTGGAGCAGAATCAAGTCATGCATACAATAGAAATACATTATCATCGAAATTGAACCAACATGCAATATTTCAACATCGTATCATAAAATAAGTAGTACTTCTAATTCCGTTTGCAAGATTTGACAAATAACAAACATTGCAAATTAAATAAAATCAAATCAAATAACTCTTTATTCATGTAGGCTCTCCAAGGCACTTTTGGAACTCAGCAATTTCTCTGTCTCGCCATTTTTATTACAGATTCTATTTGTATTTGATTGACTAAATTGTTTACTTACCTTAGCTGCATGCAAAACTAAATTGCATGTTTACTGCGATATATGAATTAGTTTTAAGTCGAAACTTGATTGGTTTATTAACAAGTTAATTAATTTATAATGTTACTACCTCGCTGGTCTAGTGGCTTGATGTAAGGGTTCAATTCCCAGGTCGGGTCAATGAAAAATTACTGGGTTTTTCTGTCAGAAAATTCTCAGTAGCAGCCCGGAGTCTGGAAGTTGTAATTATATACACTCCCGTACCTCGGAAAGCACGTAAAGTCGTTGGTCCTGCGCCTGTCCTCTTTCCGATCGTGTCGGATTTCCTTCCCATCTGATTATGAGAGTTAGGGAATAAAGAGTGAACCTGTGTTTGCGCACGTATGTGCGCTCGCACAAGTATTTGTGCACTATAATATCTCCTGCGTAGTTGGCTAATCTCTCTTGGGATTGGCATTAGTGTATAATATATGTAATATTTATTGTATGTTTCCCTAATAAAAATAAAATAAATTTATACATAATATCCTACTTGGAAATCAATATATGTATTAACTCTACGCTTTTTTATCATTGGTATACATCTTACTTATTTATCAGTTTTTTTTTTGTTTAAAATTTATTAAATCTCAAAAATTATATAAAGACGATAAAAGTTTAATGTTGACGAATAGAAATTGTGTATTCAACGCGAGCGGAACTCCCAGCTAGCCCGCGACTGACAGGTGCTACTCAAAATGACGGAAAAAATTAAAAAAAGGTTCGATTGGCGGCCAACATAGAAAAGTTTTTTTGTCGCCTCATATCTGTTATCTTTTTTTAATAGATTACATAACTTAGCACTTTCTAGGAAAGTAAACGTTAGGCATATAAAAATATTCATTCTCATTCTCTCAACTCAAATCACATTATACCTAATTTTATATACTTTTAATTACTTATATTATAAATGAAAATTAATACGTAAAAGTAAAAAAACTCGCAACCAAAGAATTTCAAAATATAAAGAATCATTAGTAAACGAACTAACCCTATAGATATATATGTTATATTACATATATAAATTTTCTATAAAGACTTTCAAGGTGTAAGTTCGAAACGAAGGAACTTATCAACGATTAACAGCATCAATAGCATATCATATATTTATCTTAAAGGTAGGCGGAAAAGCTAATGGGCCACCTGATGGTGGTCACACCACCACATTCAAAAACAGTCATAGACATTATCGAGATAAGAAATAATAACAATTCCTTACATCACCAATGCGCCACCAACCTTGGGAACTGAGATGTTATGTCCCTTGTGCCTGTAGTTACACTGGCTCACTCACCCTTCAAAGCGGAACGCAATAGTACTAACTATTGCTGCTTAGCGGCAGAATATCTGATGAGTGGGTCACCCAGACGGGCCTGCAAAAAGTTCTACCACTATGTAAATGTTTGTATTTACTTATCATTTATTTTGGATATTGAATAAACCACCAGCACTCATAGTGTTATTATGTAATTACGTTTCAAAAACGTTATTTATCGACAAATACTTAAGAAGTAGGACGACTGGTTTCATTTTTATGGCGTGTAATATATCATTGATTCCTCGATTACAAAACATAAGTATAGACGGATTAACTAATTTTGATTAGTCTTATGATAATTTATTAAACTATAATCTTGTTTAATTAGTTTAATATTCAAATATAAAATAAAAAGATCGATCAGTTGAACATATCATAGTAATTATTTTATTATATTTATTTAGAATTAATGAAGCTGTCAAAACTTTATTGGTATTTAAGCGTCAATAGCGTTTGATTTACTCCCAGAGATGTTAAAGTCTCAGGTTCGATCCCAATACCTTGGGACATTGTTGTCCCCACTCCTAACATAAGCTGTGAGGGGTAAATGGGAGGATTGGTAATTCCTTAAAAACGAGTTGACGTTTTGAGTTGATTATTTTTTTTTAAATACGGGGTATTATACGCTTAATGCTTAATTTTTCATGTCTTTTAATTAATAAATTAAATTAATTAACTAAATTCATTTTTGCATTCTTTTATCTGCTCGCTTCATAATAATTATAGGTTATAATTATTTGCTCTTAGCTTTTTATTACAAAGTAATTACAAGAAGTGCTTAAGTTATGAATTATAAGTCAAGGTTATATCACCCACCGACAGCCCACGCTGTGACGTCACAGCCGGAACTCGATTGCAGGAGTGACTTAATGTTAACTTTCCTAAGTTTATGTTTAACGATTCGAGAATTTGTAACTTAATATTTAAATATTTGCAAGAGTGGATTTGGGTGATAGTCTAAAATAGTCAATCAATTAAGCTTAACAAAAAATAGAATAAGTTTGAAAGAAGATCAAGTCCAATTTTTTAAATATTTTAATCAGATAAGGCAGGGCAAAGGCAATTGAATTTTAAGTCCTGTTAAGAAATAATTAACAAAGCGTACTCTATAAAGGATTATACAGATGACATAAAAGTGAAGTTTGTATTCTGTTATTTCCATGCAGGATAAATAATAATTCAATTTTATTTAATTACCTATGGAAGTAGAGGCATAATTTATCGTTATATTTCAGCCAATTTTCACACAAACCTAATAAATTATACTCTAAAACCTTTCTAATGAATCAGTCCGGTCATTGGTGAAAATGTATGAAAATCCGTTCAGTTGTTTTTGAGTTTATCGCAGTCAGACAGACAGACGCGGGGGTGACTTAATTTTATATGTATTCAAAATTATATTTAAATTTTTGGACTTAAATTTGTCTCTGAAATGAATATTTTAAGAAAAAAAATAATAATATTAATCATTAAGATAATTAAACATCCTTGACATAAAAATATATTAAATAAAAAAAAATGTCAGCATTGACAAATTATTTTAAGTTTTTTTTTAGATAATTATTAAGAACAAAATAAGTATATCCTATTAACTTTACCGCTTTTTTAACTCTACGTGTTTCCGAAAGTGAAAATTATTAAATTACAAATCATCTTGGTGGTATAACATTCCATCACAGTGGTAACGTCCAGCAACTGTACCTTTAACTATACACTTATTATTTATATTATATCTCGGCTCTACCGTAACAGCCTGTGAATGTCCCACTGCTGGGCTAAAGGCCTCCACACCTCTTTTTGAGGAGAAGGCTTGGAGCTTATTCCACCACGCTGCTCCAATGCGGGTTGGTGGAATAAGCTCGGCTCTTATATATATTATATTAGAGTCGAGATGGCCCAGTGGTAAGAACGCGTGAATCTTAACCGATGATCGTGGGTTCAAACCCGGACAAGCGCCACTGAATTTTCATGCGCTTAATTCGTGATTATAATTCATCTCGTACTTTACGGTGAAGGAAAACATCGTGAGGAAACTTGTATGTGTCTAATTTCACTGAAATTCTGCCACATGTGTATTCCATCAATCCGCATTGGAGCAGCGTGGTGGAATAAGCTCCAAACCTCCTCCTCAAAAAACAAAAGAAGAGAGGAGGCCTTTATCTTTTATTAGATATTACACGTCTGAACTCTGAATATTGTGATCATGACATGTTATGTAATTTCTAATAAGCTTAGTTTAGTTGCACACATAGAGAGGAATTAGATAAATAATAAGACCAAAAAACAATAACATAATTGCATAATACTCTAACTCGTTTTACAGCGAACGTAGCCGATGATGACGAGGTCAGAATAATCATGGGCGGCTTGGAATTAATCTTATAAAAGTAGGTTATAACGTTATTCATTAATTCGCTAAAATTCGTTTATTAAAATAGTTTCTATTTACTTAACTAGGGCTAATAGTTAAAATGTATAACACTAGCCGAACGCGTCTCCGTCCGGGTTGAACAATTATCTTTTTTATGCCAAAAATGTCATTTATAGGAAAAAAATTATACCCTGGTTTTTATTAAAGCAAATTTTGTAGGGATTTTTTTTTAAATAAAATTGTACCTTTATTACTCACTGATAATGTAGCTTTCGGTTGGTGAAAGAGTTTTTAAAATCGGTTCAGTAGTTTTTAGTTTATTCTTTACAAACAAACATATACAATTTTTAAATGTTATCTCTTTATAACATTAGTATAGACTAGGTGACAAGGCTTTGTGCCCGTCTGGGTAGATACCGCCTAGTAGTAGCAATACTAAGTATCGTTGCATACCGGTTTGAAGTGTGAGTAAGCCAGTGTAAATACAGGCCCACGGGATATAACATCTTATCCCTAGATCCCAAAGTTGGTGGCGCATTGGCGATGTAAGGAATGGTTAATATTTCTTACGTAGTCAATGTCTGGGTGGTGGTGACGACTGCCTATTAAAAAACTGTTAATGGTAAGTCCTTTATAGGAGTCTTTTAAAAATAGTAAAAGGAAATTATAAAGAGCCGAGTTGGCTCATTTGTTTTAAAACGAGAAAATGAATCGATCAAGCACTTATTTTAACTCACTGCTTGGCGTAGAAGAAAAAAATCTTAAGGAAATCCACGAGTGACGTCTTATTCTGCCACATTGTGTATCCGCATTGAGGCTGCGTAATTATACACTCTCGAAAATCTTCTCCTCAAGAGGAAATGCTGTCTTAACTTAGTAACGGGGAATAAACAGGCTATAACTTACTATAAAATATAAACACTAAAACTAAAAATATATACAATGATGATGATGTACTCCTGGCCGATTTCGGCCATGGTGGCCAATCTCAGAGTGATAAGCCAATTTTGCAGGACATATAGTGCACAAGTCTGTGCGCAAACACACATGCACTCTCAATTCTCTCATGCTGGTAATCCGAATCGACAAAGATTTTAATATACAATAAAAATGTTGAATCGTAACTTAACTCAACTTTTTTTTCTTAAATTCTTAGCAATGCCATCCAGTTACAAGACAGACGAACTGTTGCTTAACCTTTGTATCTTAAACTTTCAAGTAAGTCATAACATAACACTGATGTAATGAGCAAGTACTGAATAAACTAAGATAAGTTGTCTGGGTTGAGTAATAACTACTTATTGACCTAGGTTTTTATACACGCTGTAACCACATTTATAAACCTAGGTATTACACGAAATCGAGAAATACAAAGATGAAAAAAGTTTTTAGGCTTTTTCGTAAATCTCTTGGTACCACAAAGTTAGTATATAGTTTTTTTGTTTTGTTTTAAATAAAAGACATTTCATTCATTGATTTGTAAATTAAACATTATATGTAGTACGTGATTTCAATAATTTTAAATTTAGAGTCAATGTCTATGGCTTAGTAAAAATTTAAATGCTTATGTATATCATGAAAGACAAAGAAAATTAATGTATGCTGGACTATAACCGCATTTGGCGCATGGTCAAGAAGTCAACAAGAATAAAACAAAGCCTTACCTTTTAAAACTTATTTTTAAACACAAAACTCAAATCGCAACCACACATACACACAACACACGTCCTTATGTGCATCGACACTAAAACCACATTCCTTTGCGACAACACTATTTAAAAATAAAAAATAAATCACATCCTTGGAGCCATATGCTTTGGAACAATCAAATTTTCTTCGTTCAAAACTCGAGGATAAGTTTTAAAAACATTTAGTTAGTAGATTTGATTTTTTCAAATTTGGAATGTTTCAATTTGAATTATGTTCGTTTTTCGTTAAATATCGTTTTTATTAATCGCATGGCGACCGCGCGCTCGAGAATCGAGTTGGGTACTGGCTTCGAACCGGTTTGTATGGGCGAGAAGGTCGTATGTATCGATTTTTTGCTGAACGAAAATCGATTTAAGGAGATGATGTCAGAAAAGGATTTAAAAACTCGTTGTGCCATAACGGGAACGTTTTATGTTGAAGTCGAGGTTGAGAATGAATTTTAAGAAGGCAATTATTATGTGCATTATTTTCTTCTTTACGTTTTTGTTCTATTTAAATTGTTTTGTAGTTCTTTTTCTATAATATAGGAACGCCGATGGGGAAATGGTAGGCACTATGAAGGGTGGTAAGTGGTCACCATCGCCCTAGATATTGGCGCTGTAAGAAATATTATCCACTTCTTACATCGTCAATGCGCCACCAACCTTGGCTCATCCACCCTTCAAACCCAAACAACAATACGTATTGCTATTTGGCGGTAGAATATCTGATGAGTGGTTGGTACCTACCCAGACGAGCTTGTACAAGGCCCTAGCACAAAGTATAGTTCATAAACATATTGCACCAAAGGCGGCGACGTTTTACAAATGAATATACATAGATGCACGTTTTTGTTATCTTATGGAAAATATTAATCTTATTAATTAAAGTATTTTTCATAACTAAGCAAAAAATCCGCTAAAAATAGTTTCGCCAAATGGCGATTAATACTGATGAAGGTTATTAATTAAAATTTAAATAAAAATATGTACATAGTTCCCTTAACAGTGTAAGAAATGGTATAAAATTCACAAACCGCGAGTCTCTATTTAATGAAAGTCTAATATTCTATATCAGGATATTATCTGACGTCCATAAACCAGTAGCTTTAGAACAATGAAATATTGCACGGAAATTCTTTATGCAACGTCGGCGAGCACTAAGAAAGGTGTTCTGAGAATTCGTCCCCTAAAGGGGTTAAATATTATATATGAGAGTTTATATGGAAACTTGTAACAGATTAAAAACTATGAAATGAATTTAAATTAATTAATTTGGATTTTTTTAATTGTTGTATAATTATCTTTATTTTTATTTATTTAATTATATATTTAACCCCCATCAAAGAGTTACTATTGAACATTCAAAATCACGTGTAAAAGTGTTTTAAATTAAAATATTATGATTTAATTTGATGTGTGTCGTAGAAAAATTAAATGCAAGAAGTGGCTATTTCGCAAAAAAAATATCTTGAAAATTCTTGACAAATATACATATCAACATATTAGTCTACAGAGCAAATTAATCAAGGTAAACTTTTAAATGATTGCAATTGCTTTAAAACGCCTTTATTCGAATTTAACTAATACACTATTGCGTGTTTGCAACAGTCTTGAATTCCTTCAGCGATATTTACTAAGATGGATTAAAGTCGCAACTCTATTTGGTCAGCTCCTCGAGTAGTGCGATGTCTGTCCTTTATAACTAACCAGATTCACCCGCGTGTATAGCTTAGGTGATAACAAGCTTGCAATTTTTCATGTTGATAAAGACGTGAAAGCTCGTTTTCGTATATTAATTAGGATTATTTACCAAGTTCAAGTTATAATTTTTTATCGCGTCGTTTAAAGCAATCTAAGCCTTCCGGATATAAATACGGGATCATTCTTGAAATAAATCGTCACGAAATTAATCCTTGTTTATTGTAGTGCTATGTCATGTTGTTTCATTCCTCTAGAGTCAGCCCTTTGAGTATTATTATTACATTAATTAATATTGTGTACTTATACAAAAAATATTTAACATATAAATAAATATGTACATCTTTAATATATATGTGTATTTGATTTTTGTTCACTGCTCGAATCCAGTTAGATATAAATAGAAGACCTAAATCAGATCTCATAATTAAAAGGTCGTTGAACCCTCTAATCACATCCTAATGGTCTAACTGATATAGTCATTTATAGAAATACTGTTTTGTTTTAATTGGTGGTTCCCATATAAAGTTGTTTTTGATTGATTTATAATTTTTAACTCGCTTTAGGATTCGTGTTATGACGTTTATAAATTTTACACACAGATTATATTTTATCTTGAAAATTGAGATGTGATAAATATGACTAAGGATTTATTTTATATTTATTATATCTATATTATTAGTATCAACATATACATATACATGAGACCTAAGCTGGTTATGTTATGTTAAGCTGGTGAATGTTACCAATGACATATTAAAATTCTCGAGGGTATCGGTAAGACCAGAAGATATCGCTTACTCATCATGATAAGCAATATGATGAAACAAATCATGGCTGCGAAACATTTAGGAGTGGATAGGAATCCCATCTCCAGAAATACTGTTAAACATCTATCGTACGGCTCAGAATGGAGAAGAATTCACAAAGCTGAAGACCAATCTCCAGCAATGATGAAAGAAATATATTTGGATTACTGGTATCAGAAATCGATCAATTGAGTCAGCCATTTCCAAGAGAGACTAGCATATACCGGAAATGTAGATTCTACCGAAAACAACTCAAGAAACTCAGTTTAATACCAACCACCAACTAATTAACATATATGTATTTATCACATAATACTTATCTACTAATCAAATAATACTTTGACTTCGATTAAGCGTCATACTCGTCATACGCTTGCTACTCACTCCGTAAAAACACTTGTTTTTTAGTAGTAAAATATTAGTTATTTCATTGAAAAAGTTGTCAAAATAAAGATAAAGTGTAATTGAAGTGTTTGAACCAAGTTTAAAACTTTAAATTTTGTTAGAAGTGATAAAATCAAAGTTAAAACTTATTGATGTGCAAGTGTTAATTCAGTACTACCCATCATTATAGGAGGCGCAACGGCGTTGATGCGGACTTGGAGGGACAGCTATATAAATATAGCTTATCGTCAGCTGAAAAAAGACCTACAGCTGGCGATAAGTCAGGCCAAGGAGAAAGCTAGGGAAGAACTACTAGCGGGCCTGAACCGGGATACCTGGGGGCGTCCGTTCCGCGGTGTACGTGGAAAATTACCGCACCCAGGGTGCCCCCGTGACAGAGACAATGTCGCCGGATCTCCTCCTGCACTGTCGGGGAACTCTTCCCCCATCCAGTTGAGCATGTCCCTCCACAAATGGTCCCTCGCTCCATGATTGACGACACAGTGACTCCACCACTGATCACGGAGCGGGAGATGGAGGTGGCCTTCGACCGCTTGAGGGCCAAAAACACTGCGCCGGGCCCAGACGGGATTCCAGGGCGTGTTCTATGTGACGCTCTGGAATACCTAGGCGTAAGGCTTCGGGAGCTGTTCGACCAATGTCTGTGCAGCGGGCAGTTTCCGAAGCCTTGGAAAGACCGAAAGTTGGTCCTGTTGCCAAAGCAAGGTCGACCGCCAGATTCTTCCTCGGCATACAGGCCGATTGTGCTGCTGAACGAGACGGGCAAATTCTTCGAAAAAATTCTCGCTGCCCGTCTTATTCAGCACCTCGACGAGGTGGGGCCGGGTGTGTCAGAGGCTCAGAACAGGTTCAGGGCGGGTCGATCGACGCCCTGGACGCCCTGAAAACCCGGACCACGAATGCGGTGGCCCGAGGGGACGTAGTTCTGGCAGTATCGATAGATGTTGCGAACGCCTTCAATAGTCTTCCTTTCGAGACTATTGGGGAGGCACTCCGATACCACGGGTTGCCTTCCTATCTCAGGAGGCTGTTAGTGGCATACCTCCAGGACCGGGTAGTCCTCTGGGAGGAGGGCGATGGGCGTCTTGTCCAGCGTCGGGTAGGCTGTGGCGTTCCACAGGGGTCAGTTGTCGGCCCAATTCTGTGGAACGTTGGCTCCTGCGGACATCCGTTCTTCCCAGAATGGGGGTGTTGTGCTATGCGGACGACACTCTCATCACGGTGACAGGGTGGAAATTTCAGGAGGCGGCTCGCCTGGCCGAAGTCGGTACGTCGCTCACAGTGGACCGCATAGGAATGTTGGGCTTGAGGGTCTCCATCTCAAAAACGGAGGCCCTCTTATTCCACGGTCCACGTCGAGGCCCCCCTCGAGGGGCGTGTATCACCATCCAGGGGACGGTGATTAAGGTGCAGGCCCACGTGTATCATCAACACAAGTATCTGGGCCTGACCCTGGACGGAAGATGGAGCTTCGGGCAGCATTTTGTCCAACTTGGCCCGAAGCGCATCAACGCTGTTGCTGCCTTAAGTCGGCTCCTACCAAATGTAGGAGGGCCGGAAACGCCATGCCGGCGATTATACGCCGATGTTGTGCGGTCCATGGCTCTGTACGGTGCTCCCATCTGGGTGGACGCTCTCACCGCTCGGAACAAGGTTCTCTTGCGAAGGCCGCAGAGAATCATAGCGGTGAGGGTGATACGCGGATATCGTACGGTGTCGTGGACGGCGGCAACACTTCTCGCGGGCTATTCGCCTTGGGAGCTCCAGGCGGAGGTGCTCGCGGAAGTGTACCGGTTCTGGGCGGAAGTGAGGTCGCGTGGCGACCGTCCAGGTTTGGAGGAGGTGCTGCGAATCAGAACTCTCGTTCAGCAAGCCCTGATTCGCAGGTGGGAGGTGGATCTGAGGTCCCCATCAGCAGGCCTGGCGACAGTGGAGGCGACCCGTCCCCACTTGAGTCGCTGGGTAACGAGAAAAGGCGGCACACTGACCTTCAGACTGACTCAGGTGCTTACTGGACATGGGTGCTTCGGTAAGTACCTGCACCGAATAGTCAGGCGGGAGGTAACGCCCTCCTGCCACGAGTGTGGTGCGCCTACGGACACGGCATGCCACACTCTGATGGAGAGCTTGGGGGCCTCGGCGCCTTTCCCTGGCGACTTTAATCGGCGTAGACCTTTCGCTGCCGAGCGTGATAAATGCCATGCTTGGTAGCGAAAGATGCTGGATGGAGATGGTCTCCTTCTGAGAAAATGTCATTGCAATTTCATTTAGAATGTGTGTCCTCGAATAATAACATAGCGATATCTCGAGTACACTGGGTTTGTTCGATCTGAATTACAACTACACGTAAAGATGGTAAAAGCGTAAATACGCCCAACGCAGTTAACAAAGCAGTCCTGACAATAAAACAGTTTCTCCCGTACCGGCGGTTTCTCCGACGCCTCATTCATTAATTAGCGCGGAAGAAGAATCATCCATCTGTAATAATCAGGACTTTTTTTGTCGGCCATAAGAAAAGAAGTTAAAAATATAATTACCGACAGAGTAAGTACCGAATTAAAGAAAATAAGAGAGGAATTAAATAGTTTACAATCGATCAAGGAGTCTATAGAGTTCTTTTCAAATCTATACGATACTATAAAAAAAGAATTAGAAGAGGCCGAAAGTGACATTTGCTATCTGAAGAAGAGTAACAGTGAGTTAAGAGAGATCATCAAAAATTGTAGTAGTACAATTAACATATTGGAGAAAGAAGCAAGAGCAAGTAACATCGAACTACACTGCGTACCAGGGTTTAGAAATGAAAATGTGATTAAAACAGTGGAACAGATAAGCAAGGTGATAAATTTACCACTTAAAGAAGGTAGTATCAGTAAATGTATTCGTGTGGCTAAAATAAACAATAATTCTAAGCGTCCGAGGACAATATAAGTCAAATTATCATCGCCTATTTTGAGAAATCGATTTTTTGTAGGTGTACTGAATTTCAATAGATCTAACTCTGAGGTCAAAATAAATACATCACACTTGGGAATAGCAGGAGAAAAATCACCTGTCTATATTTCTGAAAATCTAACCTCCGCATCCAAAGATATTTATATTTGCAGCAGCTCGAATATTCGCAAAAGAAAGGAACTATCGATTCGTGTAGTCTCTTAACGGAAATATATTTCTGAGAAAAGCAATTGCAAGTGACGTAATACGTGTAAAATCCAAAGACTTTTTAAAAACGATAGATTGAGCGTATATAATAGCTTCGTGCAGTTTTTTTATTATTTATATTCGTTTTTATTTTATCGTGTTTATATATTTTGGTTATCTTTTATTTTTAATGTTTAATAGTTTAAATATTTTTTATCAAAACGTAAGAGGTATAAGGACTAAAACTAAATATATTTATTGTGCTATACTTAATACGGAATTTGATATAATAGTATTTACAGAAACGTGGCTAAATAGACACATAAGTAATAATGAATTTATAGTTGACAGGTAAAACGTATACAGACGGGACAAAGAAACAACTAAAGTGGATGGGGGGGGGGGGGGGGTTTTATTGGCGGTATCAAAAAAATTAAAAGTTATAGGGTTCACTCGTGGGAAACGAAGTATGAGGATCTTTGGGTAAACGTAATTATAGGAAATAACGATGTATCAATTTGTGCACTCTATTTACCTTCTCCTTTAAAATTGGAAATATTTGATGTTTTTATTCAAAATATAGAAAAAGTAATTCTAAGAAAAAATGCATTAATAATTATTGACTTTAATATACCATCTATACAGTGGGTTACTAATGAAAACAATTCAAAAAAAATTATATGTACATAACACAAACTCATCAACTAATGCTATTGTCAAGGATTTTATGAATTTAACCGGCCTATCACAAATAAACAAAGTTATTAACGTTTACGGAAAAGTTTTAGACCTAGTTTTTACTAATATTATTAAGATCAGTGTTCAAGATAGTATCACACATGTTTGCTCTATTGATAAATATCATCCTCCAATGGAAATTAATTTTGAGGTAGATCGGAAACTCTATTTTTACCTGGGGATATAGTTAAATTTATGTATATTAATGCAGATTACGATGTGATAAGCAACAAATTTGAAGAAATAAATTCGATAGGACTATTTAATGCGTGTACAGATGTTGATGATATGGTTGATTTGTTTTGTATAGAATTACGACGAATCATAGAAAATTATATACCAAAAAGGTCTATTAAGCACCAAATAAAATATCCAGTATGGTAATCCTGCCAGCTCAAAAAAAGGTTAAAAGAAAAAAGCAAGTATAGGATATTATTTAAAAAATATGGTAACCCACTGGATGGATATGAATTCTAAACACTTAGGGATAGGTGTAGAGAGCTTATTAACTTAGACTATTTGAAAAATAATTAAAACATAGAAAACAATATTAAAAGAAATCCAAAGTTTTATTACTCTCATATAAAGAATCTTCGTGATGAAAAATGTGATTATCCGGCATTAATGACAATGGATAACCGTAATTTTACTAACGGAAAAGCCATATGCGATCAATTTGTTGTTTGCAACTCTCAGATAAGTAACGTAATTATAACCGACAAGGAAATACCGTCGCAACTAAAGAGCCTAACGTTTCAGTATTGTTTGTTATTTTCATTAACGATGCGGCTAATTATTTTAAATATAGTAAATTTAGTTTTTACTTGAAAATTTATATGAATCCAATCATTCATATGAAATACAATCCAAGATAACCATTTATATGAAATACAATCCAAGATTCTAAATGTTTGCAAAGTGATCATCGCAACAAATTAAATGATAAAAATGTCATAGTATTTATTACGTTTTGTAGAAAAATATCAGAAATTAATTATGATTATAACATAAATAATTGCATTCTAAAGAAAATAAACCAAATAAAATATTTAGGAATAATAATTGATTCAAAAATGAATTTTAACCCGCATATTGATCACATTATATGTAAGTCATTGATTGTGTTAGGGTTTATTAAAAGAAACACAAAAAAATTAAGAAATCAAACTCAATGGTTACTTTATATAATTCATTCATGAGAAGTAAGTTAGAATACTGCATGGAATCCGTTTTATCAAATTCATAAGATATACTATAAATTATATAATTTTATATAAATTCATAAAATAGACTGCCCCGATCTTCTTAGTAAAATAAAATTAGTTATACCGAGACAGAGTTCAAGATTTGTGAACATACCGACTTTTAAATGTCGGTTTTCATGAACAAATATAGACATAACAGCGCTTTTCCACAGGGCCCTTAAAACGTATAATAATGTTTATAAAGAGGCGGATTTAGATTTGTTTGGTGATGGCATGGGAGCATACAAATTTATTAATAAAAGAATAGATGACAGATTTCATATTTAAATTTAAATATCAAAGTACTGTCACGAATGGCTCATTAATTAACTCTTTTTTGTTTTTTCTTTTTGCGTTTTTGTGTATAATTTTTTTATCATAATATGTCAGACACGTAAAAGTATTGTACATTGTGTTGACTTTCTATAAAATAAAAAAAATCACAATTAATTATTTATATTATTTCAGGTGTAAAACATACATAACTAGTATATTTACTTAATATTTATAGTTTAAATTGATAATTGTAATTGCCAGCCTTCTAAACGACATCTAATAGTACACTTACATTTTTCCTCTACCCAAAATTAAATAAACAAAATATTAGATAAATGTAACTTAGTATATATTTTGTAGCATATTATATTTGTATGTATGTATATTTTTGTGTCCATATATTTGTATTGTTAATGATATAATTTACTAATCGCCTTCACGGATTTCTGTTTAGCCTAAAGGTTGACTGGCAGAGAGTGCCTTCAGGCATTAAGTCTGTCTTTTGTTCCAACTGCTTATTGTGGTGGTCAATAAAGTTTTTTTAAATAAAACTAAATGTAATTTATTGTTTCCTAGTACCCACCTAATCCGTAAATTGATTTAATGTATTGATTAAATGAATTAAATCCTTTTTATGTAATAAATAATTTTGACCTTAATTCTTCAATAAGTATTTTTTAATTTAACTAATCATATCTAAGACATTTTCTTAAATTATTTAGGATTGATGAATTATAAAGCGCCACTTCACGGGTCATTTGATGAACCTTAGCCTAGCAATGAAATATATACAGGATTTACTTATTTAAAATGTATATTAAAATGAGGTCTTAGCCTTGAGACGTATACGCGCTACGTTATTTTTTAAGAATTAATATTCTTTCGATGGCACCATCTATCCGTCTTATTCGGACTCTCCTTAGTGTTTACGTAATA
Source organism: Nymphalis io (assembly GCF_905147045.1). Taxonomy (NCBI): domain Eukaryota; kingdom Metazoa; phylum Arthropoda; class Insecta; order Lepidoptera; family Nymphalidae; genus Nymphalis; species Nymphalis io. The sequence goes on along the minus strand of NC_065915.1, from coordinate 4,005,758 downwards.
ATCTCTTGTCTGTTGGCACAAACAACAGCGATTAACCCGAAAATTGACTATTCTTGCCAATATTTCACAGCATCGTGACTTGAACAATAATTGTACGACTGCTCAACAAAGAAGTGTAATATTTTCAGCTCTCGTATATATGTATATATATATATATATATGAGTTTCTTTATTTCACAACAATTTAATATCAACCTGTAAATGTCCTCCTGTTGAAAGGTTCTTATCCACCACGATGCTCGAATGCAGATTGGTGGATACACACGTGGCTGAATTTATACGATTGTAAATTACCCCACGACGTTTTTTTTCACCTTTGAAGCAAAAGATGGCCTATAAATATAAATTAAATACATTAAAAAAAATTGTGATTAATTTGAACCCGCGATCTTTGACTAAGATGTCACGTGTAGCCACAGGGCTATCTCAGTTCCACTTTGATGTACTTAACATTAATTCCTGAGACGTTCGACCCACATGTTACAACATATGACATCGTTAAGCCTTGCGCAAGGCTTGATGAAAACATTTTCAATTAACTTAAAATGAAATAACCATGACGAAAATTGATGAAACAGTATTAACTGATTTATATATTTAATTATATAAGAATTATTTACATTAAGGGCGTAAATAAATTCACATATTATGAATATTACAAATAGCTTATGTAAAAATCCTAACAGAGTGGAATTCTTCAAGAACGCATTTTCCAGTTGAATCGCAATTCCAATTATTTGGTAGAAAATAAAACGAACCTTCAGTTACCAGCGGAGCAATAAGATGGAGTCTTTTATGTAACCACTTGTTGGTGTGAGCCCGTCTGAGTACCACCCACCAAATATTCTACCGCCAAGTAATTATGTTTAGTTTTGTTGTATTCCGGTTCAAAGGGCGAATGAGCCAGTGTAACTACAGGCACAAAAGACATAACATCTTATATCTCAAAGTTGGTGGCGTAATGGCGATGTAAGGGACGGTTAATATTTCTTACAATACCATTTTAGGATGCCCATTACCAATCAGGTGTGATTGCCAGTCTGCCTATCTAATAAAATAAAAAAATGACAATAAATAAACTAGACAGATTATAACTTGAATAATCAAAATAATATATTATTATTATTTATAATAATAATAATTTATTTATTCAAGTAACAAGACACATATACAAAATTACAAAAAAATAAAATAAAATAAACACTACTATCTACTACCATACCATACATAAACCATTTACTTGTCCAGCCGAAACTTTACAACAGCGGTTTATAAATATACAGTCTAGTCTGTTAGCTACCATGATTAGAATATTGTTTGAGCTGGCCCGCACCCTGTGAACCAAGGATGCACACTTTTTTCGCATTAATGCGTAAAAACAGTCTACATTCGCTTCTGCAAAAGGCCATACTACAAAAATCGTCAATGAAATTATATTCAATTTATAATATTTTTCATAAAAGTTTATCAAATACAAATCGCTTGTCATTTATTGTAAAAATTCGTTGTTAGTTAAATTGCCCAGAAACTTTCATGTAAGTGGTAGCAATAATTGCATAGAATTATAATTCGATCGAATAAACGATACACAAAATAATAACAAAAGAAAATTATAATTTTCCGCTTGCGGCTTTGCCCGCGTGTTGTTTGGATAAATAAGTGTTGCATTTAAAAAAAAAAACCATTAAGGTAGCCTATATCCTTCAATGGGACTCAAGCTTAGTTCATAGCAAATTTTATCAAAATCAGTTCAGTGTTTAGCCGTAATAGCGTAACAGACATATAGCGTTACTTTCGAATTTATTATATTAGTATAGCTATAATAATACTTTACTTACAATAAACAGATATATTGAAATTGTACGTAAAGCAATTCTTTAGTAGTAATCTATAGATCATGTGCCGAGGCAATTTTCTCGGAATTGTTTTTTTGCAATGCAAATATTATTTTTAGTTCTGGTAAATCAAGCTTAAGCCTAGCCGCTATGAAATATATCGTGATGTTGGAATAACAACGTTATGTGTTCTAGCTTGTGATTAAATTTGCTTAAGCAGTTATCTTCTTACGATGTTTTAGTATAATATACTCGATTTACAAACAAATCAATATAAATATTTTTCTCAATGAAAAATAGTACTTATATTTTGATCGGTTTGGTTTAAATTTGCTTTGTAAAATAAGTACTTAAGACATTATATTAATTGATTTAAAAATAAACGACCAATACAACTCAATGTTCGAGACAAGCAGGTTTGTTACATACTCATCATCTTATTTTTATTTTAACAACAATTTATTATTAAATAATTGCTATTATTTAAATAACAAAAGTAATTTAAAGATTTTAAAAATGTAACTAATAATAACTATAATGAATATCCTTGTTTTTAGAGAAAGATGTAAAAGTTTACTAAGTGAGTATATAAGTTCACTGGTGGTAGGGCTTTGCGCAAGCTTGTCTGGGTAGGTACCACCCACTCATCAGGTATTCTACCGCAAAACAGCAGTACTTGGTATTGTCGTGTTCAGGTTTGAAGGGTGAGTGAGGTAGTGTTTACAAGCGCAAGATAAACAACATCTTAGTTCCCAAGGTTGGCGGTGCCAACCTTTTGCTTACAAAGCTAATCTTTGTAATGTAATGGTGAAATGGTAAGTAATGGTGAAAATTTCATACAATGCCAATGTTTATGGGCGTTGGGGACCACTTAACATCAGGTGGCCCATATGCTCGTCCAACTACCAATACTATAAAAAAAAAGTTCAACAACTAAGTGTATACGTATGTCTCATACATACAAATGATGATTATTATTTATAGAATAAAATTGACTAAAATTATAGCAAAATTTATTATATATATTTGTATTATAATTGATAATCAAAAAAGAGTGACTACTGGGCTTCTTGCTAGTTTTACTAAAAAAAGGTATTGAAATAATGTGCGATCAAAAGATTAACCTCTGACTGTATTACAGTGGGTTAACAAAATAACATTATTAAAAATAGGAAGAAAGATTGGCAAATTGATTACCTAATGATTAGTGGTCACTAACGGTCATAGACATAGACATTGCCGCTGTAAGAAAAACAATAACGAACCCTTACATCACCTATGCGTCAACAATCTTCGAAATTAAGAACTTATGATAATTTGCCTATAATAATAAAAACCTTACAAAACATAACAATACAAATATTGCTTTTGGGCGGTAGAAATTGTAATGTTACATTGTTGTGGTGGTACATACCAAGACTTGCACAAAGCCCTACCAAGTATAAAATATAAAAGTTGAGTGGGGTACAGACCGATGCATCTTCCCGGAATAACTTTGCCTCACACAAAGTCTTCTCTGAAGACGAGAGAACCAGTCTTGCGACTATAGAACTGCCTCACGATTTGAAACAAAGGATAACTTGATAACTTTACTCATTATACTAGCTATTTATTGCGATTATGTTCGTTAGTAATTAACTCTGTTTTCCTGACATATAATCATTGAGAACTTACAATTAATAATATATATAATTATGTTTTTTATATGAATATCAAATTATCAAAATATTCTTTATTCAAGTAGTCTTATAAAAACACTTTTGAATCGTCATGTTATGAATATTATAAATATTGTCAATATTTCGCTATCTGTTTTTATTTAACTAGGATTAATATTATATAAAAGTATATCCTAGCATATATATATACCACCACTGACTTTTCATGTGCTTAATTTGATTTTAATTTATCTCGTGCTTGACGGCGAAGGAAAACATCCTGTGGAAACCTGCATGTGTCTAATTTCATTGAAATTATGCCACATGTGTATTCCACCAAACCGCATTGGAGCAGCGTGGTGGAATAAGCTCCAAACCTTATTCTCAAAAAAAAAGAGAGGAGGCCTTAGCCCAGCAGTGGGACATTCACAGGCTGTTAATATTACTGTGTGTTATCATTGCTGCTCTGTAAAGTAATGTTTTAACAATTTTTTTCATTTCACGATAATAACGTGAAAAATTCTGTGGCAGTTCAAATTAACTTAAAGTTTTTTCACTAGGCGATCTATATATCGCGACTCGTCACTGAAAATAATATGTGAAATCATTTATAAAATCATAATATATGTGAAAAAATATTATTCGTATTTTTTTTATAACTATAAACTTGTTTTAATTTATAAACTAATAATATGTTATTCGAAGAAATTAAAGTGATGGGCTTATTAGCAGTATTTTTGTAAAATAAATATATAATTCTACACATAGCATAATAATATTTTTAATCGTCGTCTTTGTTTATCGAGTTAAAAGCAAATTATTTGCATTAATTAAATCAGCGTATAAAAGACATCAACGCGTAACGAGCTTCAAGGTTATTGCTCGTCAGACGAGTTTTAAGAAAAATATATAATGAGTCATACTATCTTAATTATGTTATGTATTAACACCATTTTATGCTAAGTACTGTATGAGCAACTTGAAATAGTTATATTTTGATTTTTATAATTTGAAATACATTTTAGTTGGAATTGTAACTTTGAAAGGGGAAAACATTAATAATAGAAATCGTTATACATATATATTATATATGTTTGAATTTTAATAACGTCCGTAATGTTTTTTAAAATATAATAGCCTCCAAATGTGTGTATGTAAATGGTTGTGGGAACACTGTTGGTGATAAGAACTCCTCGAGACGGCTTAAAAGTTATTTAATTACACTATTCCAATGCCGATTTGTGTATGTAAGACATTTAATCCAATATGTATATGTTTCACAATGTTTTGTTTTATCGCAATAAAATTATTAACACAAATTGAGTTCATAAAAATGTCAGCTCGCTCAGGTTAGAGCACGTAATCTTCGGTTAAACCCAATACATTCATGTTTCATAATATTTTGTTTCATCGCGATAAAATTATTAACGCAAATTAAGCTCATACATACTCAGCGATGCTTGCTTAAATTTGAGTTGAGCACGCAATGATCGATAAACATTCGTGTGTCCAATATAAAAGCACAGCTGTATTAATGCATCTTTCAACGATAAACCATTATTTTGGTCATTGCGGGTGAATCACAAAAGCCAAATGTAACTTTTGAAGTATTGCTGAATACATACTTATTCAAGTGTAACGTCAGAAGCTAACTAAATGCTTTATAAAAATGAATCGAGCATTAAAAAATGCAATGGTGTGATAATTTTTTTTTTAAATATGTGTACTGTTTGATATAATTACTTAGATAAGAATATATTTTCAAAGAAAAAAACCAAATATAAATTTATATTAATTATTTAATTTTTTTATACAAAAACTATTTTCTAGTTTGGGTTGAATTTACTATAATTGTTATGGTTGATTTCAAATAAGATTTTGTTTGTTTGTATATTCCATAAAATTCAATATGTTGTATTTTAAGTTTACAAGCACTATCAAGTATAGTTAAAACAGTAGGCTTTTAGAAAAAAATATATATTAAAGTATACTTTAAAATATAAAGCACTTTTCAGTGCTGCGCCATCTATCTAAAAAATGTATAATAAGGTTGTATAAATTCGATTGATACTTTTTCATCACCTTGCCAACCGCTTTATAAGTGCTAGGTCCAGCACATAGATGGCGCTGAATACATTGTTGCATTTTGTACTTAGTAATATGTATATGTAGAGTAAATTTGAATTTATAGGTTTAGTTTAAAATTTGATCCACTACCGTTGCAATATAGCGGAAATCTCGTGAAAGCCGTCTTATGACATTTTTTATTAATTTTAATAAAATGGAATTTATTGTAAAATTTTTAAATTATAATTTCGGAGCCAAGTACTACAAAATCAAATAAAAAACGACAAATATTTGAAAATTGTTAAATCAATATTTCCTATATATTATACTTTTTATTAATTTTGTATATTTAAAGATTATTTATCTATACTAATATTGGAAATACGAAAATAGCTTTATATGTCTATTACACTTTTATGGATAAATCAATTGAATCGATTTTGATGAAATTTGATAAAAAAGAAGTTGAACCTTGAAGGAAAGACATTTTATTTCTAACACCTAACCCCTACTACGCGAGCGAAACCACGTGCAAAAAATAGTATTAAATAAAATATATTGTCCGTAAGTCATTCTTCATGTAACTTATATTTTATCATTTGTAATAAAAAAAAATGATTTGTATTATATTTTTTTTTATTAAAAAAGCATTAGACTAATTTTACAAAAACATTTAGTCTAAAAATAAATTAATTTAACTTAAAAATAAAAAATATTTAGACCACATAGTCTTTAACATCCTAATTTAGGATTTTTTTTTACATTCAGAATAAAATCTTAATAATAAATAAAAAATATATATAAAGCAATAATTTAAAAATAAATTCGATTTTATACAAATACAATATAAAAATAATGCTATAAAAATACATTAATATCTTACATACATAAATCATATATAATTTTTTTCGTAATATGTAACGCTATTTTTTACAAATATATTTTAGCACCTATTTACAAAAACATCAAAGTAAAAAAAATATATAAAGGAGATCGATTATATACTTGATATAAAACAAAACAGTTGAATTTTAAGGCAAAAATAATTTATGATTTTTATTCATCATAATTACCTTTATTAGACAATAATCCAAATAGATAAGTTTCATTAATACCTATGTAACCTTTTATTATAGTAATACATATTAAACAAGTCAAAAAATTTAATAAAATTTGTTGTGAAAATTAAAATTTAACTGTGATAGCAATGTAATTGTTTTTTTTTATTGTGAATAATATATTACTAAATATATCACAGCATACTCTTAATAAGTTATAACGTTATTCAATTCGATGTTATAAAAATGAAGGGTTGTGGTATAATGAGTTATTATATGTTTTCTTTTTTTCATAATAATATGGTAAGAGTGATCACTTTGTCATATTTATTAATATGTTTATCAAAGAAAGGAATCGTTAAAAAAGCATTGTATATTTCATAAAATTTTACCTTTAGCAAAAGGTAAATTTGATAAAAATAAATTTACGAGTTTATCAATTTATCAACCCATGGTACGAATTTCTGTATATTTGTGTATACACCCGGTAAGTGTTCCCTGCCGCAGCCGATGCCCCAAGAAACCAGTCCTATTAGGGTGCTTCGCCCCTCATATTTCATAGTTAGTGGACCTCCAGAGTCACCTTGGCACGAATCTCTTCCTCCCTAAAGTTTGATATATTGTATAAATGGATAAAACGTAAATATTAAACATTGTCTTCATATTTGAAAGAATCACGAGGATTTAGTACCTATGATATAATTAAATAAAACTTACCTCCAAATAAATAGAATATTGAGTTAACACGCAAGTTATACTTTATATATAATTAAAAATATTTTTTAAATTGTATATATATGTGTGTATGTATATATACACATACACTTGGCTGTCCCAAGTACATAATATATCCATGTGCATATGTACTAGGGCGAGAGTAAATAAAGAAAATCTTCACGTACGAGTATATGTTTAGTGTAGTCTATATTTAATTGTATACCTCTTTATATCCGGCGCAGATAAAGACATCGTGTATTGTCTCCCTTCTGCCTGCAGCGCGGAACCAGCGCTGACAGCGCTCATTGGGTATAACTTCAACGTCAACTTCCTGAAATAATAATAAATAATAAAAAATTTTTACATACATTTATGTCAAAATCTGATTATAAGCTCCGTGAGTCGAAATGCTAAAATAAATATTGCTAATTTATTTTCTAATAATTAAGAAAATTAGCCTTAAGAAATTATTACAGTACCTTTTAAAAGTGTATTTGTATTCTTAAGGATAAGTCAGGGCTGCACTGTTGTAATGTGTAAACAAACGATTTGCAGTAAAGTATTATTATTATTAGTGGATGTTAACTGCGATTTGTATGGAATGAAAATAGCGCCATCTAGTGATAGTAGTAAAATAACTCGCATTAGGCACTTTGTAATCACTTCAATGAATAAAACTATAACGTTACCTGTAACACTGAAGGCACCGTACTCTGTCCGTGTCTCGTTCGCCCCCATCCCGCTACCGTCGCCATTTTTCCTGCTAATTTCATTTGCTTCTGAGGAAGACATACCTGAAAAACGCAAATCCACAATTACGATACTACTTCTTCGTATCTAACTTCTCTTGTATTTTTAGATGTTTAAAAAAAGAAATCGCAATCCATAAATGTTGATTGTGGCGATGTTTGGAATTGAAAATTTACACATAAAACTACCAATTTATACACAGATAAGAAGATACATCAAAAGCACTGACAACGCGTCTGTGGAGACGTTTATGCCTTTATTATTATTAATTAATTAATTTTGTATATAAACATATATGTAGGTCTTAAGATTAATTAACTTCGACACTGATTGACCATCATGATAGTTGCCAGTTGTTTATTTCTAACGATACCGGCAAAAAACTCAGTAGTTACTTTTTTTCGACAATCAAGTTACATTGATTGTTATTATTTATTTATCAAGCATATAAATCAATGAACACTAGCTCCACTTGTTATTATATAAATAAGTCATTTAATAAGTATGTAGTTTGTTTTCAAATGATTTTACAAAATCTGTAGATGCGTTATAATTATATGACAAGAATATTGTACGCAAGAATGACAAGTGCAAAAATCGCTTGCAAACGTAATAATTTTTTTTTTCAGACAGGTATTATTATAATTAATTAGTACCTATGTATACATGATGCTACCTATACTACCTTGCTGCTATTTAAATCTATATAAATCTCACACTTACGGGTATTATATGTTGTTTAAACACAACTCCTTTGTCAAGTTGGACTAGCGCAACGTCATTCCTGAAGTCCGATGGTTCGTAAGCTGGATGGACTTCCTTGCGTTGGACGGCGAACTCCTCGTGCGAGTATCTTTCCCCCGCATCACGTACGTCCCATTCGCCGAGACGTACTCGGAGTTGAGAATTTGGTGTGCTGGGGAGGGGTTAAAATATTTTTTGGTTATTATTATTAACTAACATAGTATTATTGTTAATTATTATTTTATTAAAAATATGTAAACTCTTTTGAGTCGTGTACGGTTTGCTGTCACATCGGATTATGAGAGTGAAGTAATAGAGTCACTTGTCTACGCGTTACTGAATGAGTGGCGTGGAAGCAGGGGAACGAAAAAGGCGGAAGAAACGACAATACACTTTTTTTTCATCGGCAAATACACTTGCGTCCGGACACTGTAAACTTTATTGTATTTAATAGCACTTGGAAAATAACTTCGGAATAGCCCACTGTCGTTTTTATTGAGCATTTATGTAGGATACCAATCATTGGTCCTTCGAGCCGGATCAATATTTGGTATCCAATTGTATGATATAATGTTACGTCCTGTAATATAAGTAGTCATTATTAAGTTGACTATAATGCTCCCAATGATAACAGTATGTATCTCATAAAAATATATGCATGAATTTTAACAAAATTAGAGAATTAGAAACACTCTATCCGGAACACAACAATACTTCCTTGCATAAATCCTTATCACCAAGTAAAAATATGTTTTATAATTGTAAAATGATTTAACTCACGTAGCGACACAGTGCGCAGCTGTGATCACCCATCTGTCGGATATAAGAGCACCACCACACGCTAACTTCTTGCTGAGGAAGCCAGACTTAATGAGAGCCGCTTGCCATGGATGGGAACCAAAGCCTGTTGAGTGTCCCCCAACTATGCGATTCGAACGAGTGTAATGTTCACCGCAACCTAAAAATGTAATTGTTTAATTAGAATAATAATAAGGGCTATGAAGATAATTTGATTGTAGATTTAAAAATCGAGAGTAATTTTGAAGGAGATGAAGTTCTGGTGCTTAAAAACTTATATTTTTCTTTATGTAATAATGAACAATTTATGAGTGAATAGTAACGAAATAATAAAATTTTGATAACAGACATAATATTGTAAAATATCATAAACATAAAACACACAAAACATAAGGATAGTGCAAGATTAGTTTGAAAACAAAGTAGGTGTCAGAGTCTTAGCCAATCTGGCGAAGTGCAGCGGGTAGCAAGCGCGCGCAGTTACACACGTGACGCAGAGTAGGAACGTACATGTTCGAGCCTGCATGCGGGTGTGTGAGAAAGTGAGACAGGTGTGACACCTCGCCTTCATCTCTATCTTATTTAATCGTTCAGTTTATGTAGGTCAATGTTTGCAATTAAAGACATTGAATGCCGCGCTTCGCCAGATGTACGCAGAGCATTTAGACCACATCTCAGCCCAGACAAGTTTTGTGCTTGACATGCAAATAAATACTTGTTCAATGATATTCGTTGTTTGACGTGAATTTTCTTATTTGCAATACATACGTGCACAAATTATTTGTTTTTTTTTACCATTCTTAAATTTTCCCTAGATGAATATGATTGGTCGGATTAGTAGGATATGATCGTTGGGGTTAACGAACCTATAACTAATAAATTAATATGATTGATTAACCCTCTGGAAGCTGTCACTACATATAATTGTTTTCTATTTAAAGAATAATTTATTGTATATATATTTTTGAATCACAGATAAAACAACGAAATTTAGACAACAGACATATTTTACAAAAAATGTTAAATATCTGGTATATAGCTAAGCTCGTCTTTTCAATAATACACGAAGAAAGGTGGAAAAACCATCTAATAGAAAATAGTCATAACCAAAGAAATTACTGTGGAAAAATAATAAATTATTCCAAGGGACTTTTAAAAATGGGAACTAAAGTGTTATGTACTTTGTGCTTTTAAGTACTCTTATACTTCAAACCGGTACATTGTTTATCGAGCTTTTATTGCTGTTTGGCAGTTGAATATTTTTTAATGAGTTTGTACATACCTAAACTGGCTTGCACAAAAACCCCTACCACTAAGCAAGAACCGCACAAATGTACCAGCCCAAGCTTATAATTTAGATTTAAGCTACTTCATCGCTGGCAGATAGGCTTAGGCCTTAGTCTGAATACGGTAATATTTATCTATGATATTACAATTACAGTTATTATACGTAAATTTATCCAAATTAAACTAGGAACGCAATATAATATCCATATAAGTAATACATCTTTTATTACGTCATAATATTTCTCACATTGACATTATTCATTCGTAACACTTATTTTTTAGTTAATATGTTTTGATGTTCAATTTTCGCCATTTCTATTGAATTTTGTCGAAGTGTTTCTTAAAGTGTGAATTGTACAAACAAAAAAATCGTCAACATAAAATAAAATATTACACAAAGTTGAATGCTGATATTTGGTGGTCAATATGTTTAGTCTTAAAGATACATTCACGAAAAATAAAACAACTAAATAATCTAGCTCACTATATATAATTCCGTAACAGCCTGTGAATGTCTCTGTGTGGCTAAAGGCCTCCTCTCCCTTTTTGAGGAGAATGTTTGGAGCTTATTCCACCACGCTGCTCCAGTGCGGTTTGGTGGAATACACATGTGGCAAATTTCAGTCAAATTATACACATGCAGGTTTCCTCACGATGTTTTCTTCACCGTAAAGCACGAGATGAATTATAATCACAAATTAAGCACATGAAAATTCAGTAGTGCTTGCCCAGGTTTGAACCCACGATCATCGGTTAAGATTTACGCGTTCTTACCACTGGGCCATCTCGGCTTATATATAATTATAATACTATGTAATTGTAAGTTCTAAAAGCGAGTGCTGTACAAATAACAGAGTGCATGATGATTATGTAAAGGCTGTGCGGTATTAACAAGCGAGAGACAAACGGCCATATTGGAGAAAACTCAAGTAACTTTTGACAATTATAATTATATAATATACAAGCCTGTGAAGTTTTTTTATGGTTTTAGATAGGCGAACGAGCATATGGGCCACCCGATGGTAAGTGGTTACTAACGCTCATAGATATTGGCATTGTAAGAAATGTTAAACATCGCTTACATCGCCAATTCGCCACCAACCTTGGGAACTAAGATGTTATGTCCCTTGTGCCTGTAATTACACTGGGTCACTCACCCTTTAAACCGGAACACAACAATACCAAGTACTGCTGTTTTGCGGTAAAATATCTGATGACTGGGTGATCACAAAGTCCTACCACCAGTAACTCATAATAATTGCCTATTTAAAGTAACCATTGATAAGTAATCACCACCCCCAGACATTGGCACTGTAAGAAATGATACCATTCCTTACCACTTTTAATGCGTAATTAACCATAGGAAAAAACATGTTATGTAGCGTTAACAACACTGGCTCACTTATAATTCATATAGAAAAAGCAATACATCATGTTGCTGTTTGGTAGTGGAAAAAGCATTTCCCTATGTTAATTCCTTACATAACTCACTAAATGAAATTTATAACTACAATGTGCTCATACAATTCTTAGAGCTATAATTATGTATTTGAACTTATTAATGAAACTGATTTTGAATCTTATATCAATTGCTGTTAAATTATAATAAATTTTTATAAGAAATTATATAAAAGTGATTTATATGAAGTCATTAGCTCAGCTTTGGGTGACCAAAATATTTAGAAATGTAAGTTCACACATAAAATTAATAAAAAAACATTATATGTTAAATTTTAATACATTAATAGACTGAATTATTTTATTAACAATAGAAGTATTTACGATTTTAATTACTTAGCTGTTATAGCGATCGATAAAATAAGATAAGCAACTATCTCTACATAGAGGCTAGACTTGTGCAAATAAGTTACCTCATGCTTAATGGTTTTGCTCATAAAAATTGGCATTGTAAGAAATATTAGCCTAATCTTAGATTACAAAAATTTGCGTGGGATAATTTTGCTATATCCATTGTACACTCTAACTCTATAATAAATTACAGTAATACTAATTATATATACATATATAAATACTTATTATATAGTTCTTGAGTTTTCTCATCACCAAAATAAGAAGGAAGAATATAACCCGATTTTACAAAATGTATCTCACCCGGGTAGCTAGGTCTCTGTGGCTTATGACCGTTCGTGTACACAGGTACATAACCATCATCACTGTCCGGTTTATTCGAACCTACATCATCCGGATAGAAAGAATCCGGTAAACGTGTTGTGCTTTCATGATACGACGGTTTGACGTGATAATAGTGATTCTGATCGTAGTCTTGTATGTTCCAGTCTGGTTTCTGAAAGCCGGTTTGATCCGGTTCAGGGCGGTCTGTAACCGGCTTAGGGCGGTTGTAGTGCGGTTTCGGTCGGTTTGTGTCCGTGTAGATGATGATCGGGTCCTCGAATTGTGTGTTTGTTTGATAATCATACGTTTCGTGTGGGAATGTACCGATGAAGTCTATAAGGTCACCTGTTGTGAAATGTTTGTATTTACTATCTATAACTAAACTATATTTATTTAAGTATCTATATTCTAGAAAAAAAAAACCAAAAGGAACATATGAGAAAATATTAAGTATTCAATTGTATTTATATTATGTACATTAAATAGAAAAGTATAGAATAAGGTTTATTACATTACCATATGTTTATAATATTATCATATGCCGTCACGGCATACGAATCGTTCTTATCCCGAATACTTCAAACCATAACCCTAATTACATTGTCGCACATTGTTGAGTCATTCACTTCAAATATATACTAGAGCCGTTTAAAGCTTACATATAGCCTGCGCCAACCGCAAGAGGGGTAAAAACAACATAGACGCGATATTAGCCGAGATTTTGAATAACCTATGATATTCATTTTGGATTTGCGCTTAAAATGGCGTTTTGAATGTCGGTAAACATAAGTAGTTAAATTCATTTTTTAAGATCTATTTATTGTATTATATATAAATATATAATCAAGAACTGTTTAAAGTGCATAATATAGCGAAGCTTGGTGTATGTAAATCTAAGGGTTGTTTATCTTCACTCCTTCTTCGATTGGAATATGACATAGATGGCAGCAGTGTGCTAATGGTATTAGTTAAAATCTACTTATAGCATTAACCAAAAGCAAATAAGACGCATCTTAATTCCTCATCTTTTTTTTTTTATAAAAATCGGGAAAGCAAATGACTCCACTCTAGCTGATAGGAAGTGGTAGTGGAGTCAAAACACGACGACGGTCTGTCGGGAGAAATGTTCTGCACTAGCCACCCCCGCCTTGCCCGCTAAATGCCTCTACATGGCAATCATCAATGCTTGGCATTAAAAGAGGATAGCAAGCTGATTTTAAATTACAAACAAAATAAATGCCATCATTCACGCCTATATAAGCGTATATAAGTGAAAGTTTAACTACTATATTTACATACTAGCTAATGTCCTAAATAAGTTACAAGCGTTCTATGTCTAACTATTTAAAGCTTTTAATCAACGGGGTCAACGAAGCGTGAATGCATTAAATACGAACAACAAGATATATTAATTTGTATTATATATCATTAAAACAGCCGACGTAACTAATTATAACACAAATTAACTTCCTAAATCTATACGTAATTCTTTATTCTTATGCAAGTTATGTTGCGTGTGTTGTATTTCTTTTTATGTTATTTATTTACCTAATTGTATATAACAAATTGGAATTATATATGACGTAAGTTTAGTTATTTAATAACCATTTTATATTCAGTTTTATATGCAGAAATTATAAACATAAAGTAACAGCTTGTAAGTGTCCCACTGCTGGGCTAAGGCGTTCTCTCCTTTTAAAAAGAAGTTTTAGAGATTATTTCACCACGATACCATAATGGTTTGATGTATACGCCAAGTGCGAGATGAATAAACACAAATTAATTGCATGAAAATTCAGTGTCGCTTTCCCGGGTTCGAACCCGCGATCTTCGTTTAAGATTTACGTATTCTAATAACTTGGCCATCTCGGTACTTGAGTAAATAGATTATTAGAAACTCTTAAAAAAATGAATTAAAACAATTAAGTGAAATAGCCTCTTATAAAAACTCTTGAAGCAAGTTGTAGAATTAAATCAAAAGTAAACCTACTACCGGTTCGGAGATAGATTATATATAGATGTAGATTCTGGCAAGAACTGGCAAGAAATTTAGTTATTTATTCAGTAGCTTATATGAATACACTAAGAAAAACTTTGTGTAATCTCTCATAGAAAAGGAAATAGGGATACACTTACAATATATTTAAGGATAGAAAATATTCAATCTCCGAATCTAAAGGTCATAAGGTATACAGTGCTTTTTTTATTAAACTTTGGAAGGCAAAGATATAAGATATATAAATAACTCCAATCATACATTGCTCATGCATCACCAATCTAGGTTTCCTGTAAGATTCCATTTTTGAAATCCGAATTCCCTTCACCATTTGCATTTCACCATCTCTGGCAATTTCGAACTTATTATTATGAACGAAATCTATAATCAAATTCTATAATACCGTGTAATTATGAACATTAACGTACTTTCCAAACTTAGATAACTCGTCCCGGATATGCCATTACTTTTTTTTTAAGTGTCGTCCAAGACTATTGTGTTAACGCTCGACTAGGCGTGTTGCTGCGACTTTCACCGGATTTCTCTTAAATGTAACAACGTCTTTGACCAGAAAATTGGGCAATTTCTTTCTAATTCGTAACATTTGTCTTATTTTTCTAATGTACCACAGATTATAAATACGCTTATTCTGATATTATCATCTCAATAAGATTATTTTTTTATGGACATGTAAGATCTTGATGGGAGAAAAAAATATTTTATTTGCAATGTGTAAATTGTATGAAGTTTGGCTAAATTTGTAATAAATAATATAGGTTAGCGTTCGGGCAAATGGGCAACCTGATTGTTAGTGGTCATTGTAAGAAATATATACCATTCCTTACATCGCCGTTGCACAACCTTGGCAACCAGGGTGTTATGTCCCTTGTGCTTATAATTACACTGGCTCACTCACTCTTCAAACTGAAATACAATAATACTAAATATTGCTATTAAGCGGTGTAAAATCTAATGAGTGCCTAACCAGACGAGAACAAAGACCTACAAAGAAAATAGATGTAACAATTCTTGAATCAGGCTACAAGGTAATATGGTAAGATGAACGGCAGTAACATTTTTGTATACGAATCGATGTTATTATTTCAAAACTGACTCATTAAATGCAAATTAACATGCATAACTGTTTTGCATATTTATTTTATATAAAGATTATATATACTATTATACTACAAAGAAATAATTCATTTTAGGTTATTATAAGATCTTAATGACCAGCTGAAAATTAAAAATACAATAGATATTTTTTTTTATTACTTATTAAGAAACTAGGTTATAGTTAAGAAATTGTATATCTAGGTAGCATTTGAGATGTTTCGCGAAGATTTGTAATCAACTTAGGTAATACTAGAGATTGAGAGAGTCGAGCAAACCCAGTGGTTAGAACACGTGAATTTTAACTGATCAATACGGGTAACCCAGGCAAGCATCACTGATCATTTGTGTTTTCATGTGTCCTTATTATTATGATTCATGTGTCGACTGATCTGCAATATGCATATCCACCAACTCGTATTGATCAGCGTGGTGGAATAAGCTCTAATACCTTTTTCTTAAAAGGTGTGTACGCGTTAACTCAGCAGTGGGTTCAGCAGCGTTTACAGGATGTTACTTGAGACTTTAAATATTGTATAGCAGCTGTTTAGTTATATGGCGTCTAGTATTTATCTCTTTCTATCATCTTTGATTTGACATTCGAAAGAAGAAGACGCAACATTGTTTATATCACCCACTAAACTATATTTATAGTTAAAGCCATATTTTTTTTTAAACTTATACCAATACAAGAATTATATTTATAAAATTATTCAAAGTTAATTCTATTTTTTAACGCTTATATGGCAAACGGGTCGTTTCCGTTCCACTAAAAAACACACACTCAGGACAAAAACCTTACTTCTTTCAAACAAATTTGCAAAATATTAAAATTACAAAAAGTCGTTTCCCAGCCGTGAGCATACAAAGTGCATAGTATTTCTTTGTATATAGTAAGAACTATTTAGAATTCAACTCTCAACAATTTAAAAATGAGGGCATCTTTTTTCTTACGTAACGTAATAAAAAAATACTATCGTTATTATAAACGCTCGAGAAAGTGTAAACATAATACGTTACGAAATGCGCTGAGGAGATAATGAATCGTTAAAATACAGATCCGGAAATAATACGTTCACTAATTGCAGTGAAGTTCGAACAATCGGCGCGTAAACTTGATAGGTTTCGGGTACAAGTCGTTGAAGACAGCGAAATATAAGAATAATTTTTAGATTAATTTATTTTTATTAATACTCATAGTTATCAATACACATGTGGCAGGATTTCAGTGAAATTAGACACATGTAGCTTTCCTCACGATGTTTTCCTTCACCGTAAAGCACGAGATCAATTATAATCACAAATTAACCACATGAAAATTCAGTGGTGCTTGCCCCGGTTTGAACCCACGATCATCGGTTTAGATTCACGCGTTCTTACCACTGGGCCATCTCGTCCATTTTTTTTTTGAATCATCACGTTACAATATTGTATTCAAAGCACAGCTAATATAATTACTATATCTTGCTAAATATATATTGCGTATTATCACAATATAATTCTCGATGTATATATTTGAAGATATCCACCACCCACACTAATTTTTATTAAATTAAATTTCCTAACTAAATGTTTGTCTTGAAGAAATCACTTGGATTTTTTTTTAAAAAACAATTCATTTATATAAATGAGTGGCACGTATTACAAAAATACTATATAAAGAATTAAGTTCCAATCCTTATTGGGAGAACGTTTTGCTCAGCAAATTTACGAGCTGTTATTTTATTTTACCTCTAAAGTATTGCGTATTTAGTTGAATCGCTTTCCGCTTGTAACTTAGACGTGTATCTCAGCGAGAGAGAGTCTATTGTATTCCTACATAACACAGTTTCATAATTCAATGTCTCATGATAAAACTTCGCCATTCATTTGGGTATGCACGAAAAAAAGTAGGTCAGTGTTGCAATAATATTAAATGGAATTCAAAAACTGCGCTTGAAATATTTGCAACTATAATTTGCTTTGTCTCTTGTATGTTACTATATAAAGACGAGATGGCTCAGTGGCTAGAAAACGTTAATCTTAACCGATGTTTGCGGGTTCAAACTCGATCATGTAGTTGCTCTTTATTTAACTATCAATGCTTACACGCTTGCGATATCTAACAATAAAAATAAATACCTTTATAAAATATAAAAAGTTACCTTTATGAAATATGAAAGTTCAATTAAAATCTGTCGATTATTTTTATGTAATGTGTAAACATATTATATAAAAATTAAAATGGTACATAATTTCTTTTTTAATGTTGTAATAATATTGATTTTACTCAACATTTCAACAAAAGAATTAAATATAACTAATACGTGTTAACTTATAAATGGTAAAGCCTGGTCTGCTCTGGTCTGTTGTTTTCAAAACACAAGTGTTAGACACATTTAGATGCATTATTAGAACGAAGTGAAGTTAATGATATAAAACTAAATTAAATGTTAACACAATATGAAATAGTACATAAAATAATATATTATATTCAGACAAATTTCGGTTTTTCAAATACCTGGTCTTATATACTATGATATACTTATATACATACATAAATATATTCTATTCCAATTGAAGAAGGAGTAAAGATAAAAAACCTTAGATTTACATATTACATACGATTTGCTATAATAGTTCTCTTGTATGCACTACAAACAGTTCTTGATTAATATGTATTTATTTATTTATAATATTTAAAACATTTCCACTTAACTAGTTATAAATACTTTAAGTTCCAAAGTTCCGCTTGCAAATTCGCGGACATTAAAAACGTCATTTTCTCGGGTATACATAGTGGATATCATAGATTCTTCAAGATTCTCGACCAATGATATCGCGTCAATTCTTTGGCGTAGTTGTTTATTTTTCTTTACTCCCCTTTGGTTGGAATAGGCTACGCTTTCATTGCAAAAGATAAATAATTCGAGGGTTATAAAGTCGTGGACCCAATACATTTGTTGTAAAAATTATGACATTCAAAATAACAAAGAAATATTGTGGCGCTTAAAAAATGAATAGAATATGGAACCATAGTTTATGAGCCATATTTTAAAGCTGAATGATTATATACTTTAAGCTTCAAATCATACATATGCTTCAACCATGTTTATACACTATGTATGTATAAATATATAAATAATAAATATGTTTGACATAATTTACTTAGCCTTGAAAGCAATCAATAATATAGTGTAAAAGCGCTTTAAATAATGTGAATTTTAATGTTTTAAAATTAATTACTAGACGATATTCGAGTTTGCTATAATTAGAAACAGTTGCCTTTTAATTATGTCTTTATCATAAGCTTCCAAACTATCAATTTTTTTTTTAATTTTACAGTGACTTAAATATCAAAGTACTTACTGGCATTGTGGACAACAGGGGCAATCTCAGTCGGTCGTTCTGTCGTCTCCTTGTCCACACAGCACGCCCAGATCATACCGCCAGAGCACAGGTCCATTGGCTTACCACCCCCCAGCACGCAAGATATGCTCAAACCGCAGGGGTACCTCGCTCCTCTATAACGGCATGTTTGCGGTATCACTGTAACGGAAAAGGGTAATTTATCATTCTTTATATTTGTCAAAATAATGTGCAAACAAGTGTGTTCGCAAACACAGGTGCACTCTCATTCTGTCACTCTCTTAATCCTATGGGACAGCAGATTCGACACGACCTAATGACATTAGTATGTAAATATAAATGATAATTATATTTAGTAGTATATATACAGCTCTAGGTTTATTACTATTATACATAAATATTAATCGATGCACTACCGACTGACGTTGTGTGTGTGATCCATCTCGTGCTTTGTGGTGATGGAGAAAATCGTAAATAAACCAGAATATGTCGAATGAAAATCTGTTACTTGCTTATCACCAAATCGCATTGGAGTAGAAAAGCTACCAACTTTCTCCTCTATAGGAGAGGAGGCCTTTGTCCAGCATTAGGAAGGTTTTTTATATTATCATGGAATCTTATAATTATGTTATATTCCTTCTGCCTCTAATTACACTGCTTTAATACCTGAACGTAGCAATATAACGTATTGCTATTTGACGGATAATTAAAACCGAAATAAAAAAATTAAAAACTATTTGAAAAATTACAATATGTGTAATAAATCAGAATCACCAAAATATGTGCAAAATTTCAGCTTAATCGGTTGCGTGGAATTGGTTTAAAATTCAGCTACAAGATGTGATCAACAGATAATAAAAAGTAAAGCTAAAAAATTGTTATAACATCGTGACTTTTTATCCTCGTATCAAAACCATTTGTTAAATTACTAGGGCGTGAAAGAAAGTCAAATAAAGACCTGAACGTATAATTAATGATATACACAGAGTATATATATAGTTATACAAAGTATATAAAAGAATATTATTTAAAAAGACAATCTTAAATCCGTCCAAGTTCGACTAATTTCAGTATTAAGAGAAGTTCCGTACCAACCTTTTACACCTCCAATTAAGCGAAAACCATTGATCTATTGACGCTTATACATACTATATACATAGTTACACATATTATATAAAATTTTAAGCTATAAGGTTATAAAAATAAGAAGCACCTCGGTAATATATATTTATATACTTAATCTTATGGTTTCCTTTGGTTACCCTTAAACGATGATAAGATAAAAGATCACTACATATTATACAACAAAGTGCCCGTCTGTCTGGTCTAAACGCCATAAACTCAAAAACTACCGTGTGATTCATATGGAAGGTTTAGGTGATTGTTGAAGATGTCAGAAAAATCATGCCGACTGGGAGCTTTATTGGCGTGCGCCGTGTGAACCCGTGCAAAGCCGGGATGGGTAATAAATAAAATCAATAAGATAAACATATTTAAAACGAATAAATAACTATAAAACATCGTCCATATTTCAAGTAAAAAATAAATTATGTTAATTAAAAAAAAAAGCAAAACATTCGCGTGTTTACAAACAACACAACATCAATGAGAGTAAAAGTGCGCGTGCGCAGAGAAATTGATCTGTAGCGGCCATTCACCGCCATAATATTGATCTATCGTTGCGTGAATTATGCTGTTTATGTAAGCATTATACGCTACAAATAACTTCATTTATGTATTACTTCGGTTTTTCCACAAAAATATTAATTGCTAGTTTCTGCCCGCAGCTTCGCCTGCGTGTAGGTGGGGATGGGGGCAGGCAGAAACTCTATGTCCTTTTTTGTACCCCTGACAACATGTAAGCAACATTTCTTGATGATCCGTTGAGTAGTTAAGATAATATGAAAGCCTTACAAACAAACTCAATTTCTTGATTATTGAATTAGAATTATTATTGTTACTACTTGGTTTGTCGTATGGCTGGACAAAGATCATTCTACGTTTTTTCTTCAATTCCCTATTTTAGAGACTATAAAATTGTTTTAATAATATATACAGGTAATTATTAGATATATCTTCATATTTATGTACGTAATGTATTGTAAAGAATCTTCTACCCCTATGTATTCTAAGTAACGATCGTACGACATCAGGACTATTTATATCTTAATAAATAGAAATGTGTTTCTCATTCAACATAAACGTTTTATGTAGAAACTTATTCCACCCGTGCGAAGAAGGGACGGGTAGATAGAAAAAATCTGTTTATATAAATGTTTGTCCCGTATTCGTTACTATATTATTCATTCGATAGAGTTAATACTTTGAACAGTTATAATTGTTATTTGCCTGAAGGTTTCTGGCATAACACCATGGGCATACAATAGATGATGCGTGCGTCGTATTTATTATAAAAAAAAATATTAAGAGATATGCAACGAATACCAGGCAGTCTACTGGTGGTAGAGCTTTGTGCAAACTCGTCTGGGTAGGTACCACCCACTCATCAGATATTCTACCGCAAAACAGCAGTACTTCTTATTGTTGTATTTCGGTTTTAAGGGTGAGCGAGCCAGTGTAATTACAGGCACAAGGGACATAACATCTTAGTTCCCAAGGTTGGTGGCGCATTGGTGATGTAAGCGATGGTTAACATTTCTTACAATGCCAATGTCTATGGGCGTTGGTGACCAGTTACCATTATTTGGCCCATATGCTCGTCCGCATTCCTATTCTATATAAAAAAGGCTGTTGTTAATAAATCTTAATTGTTATATAAATCTGAAGAGTTCGATTTAATATATACCCATGGTAGATATGCCATTCATTAAGAAATTATATATTATATAAGAACAGGCTACCCACGTGATTACATCAGAAACGATTAACACGGTAAAAACCGTGAAACGTGGAACGGCTAGTGAAAAAAATAATACTTGTTTAATTTTCTGAATTTTAAGAATATTTTGGAGGTAATTTTAAAATTCTTATGCCTTTAAAACATTAAATAAAACTATAAGTTAGAAGCAAGCAAATTAAACAAACATTTATTATATAGATTAAATAACAGTTCTAATATCGGCGTTATTAAGGAAATAATTTGTACTTAGAATTAACTTTCACGACGTAATAATATCATTACAAAATGGAAAGGAAAGCCTGACATTTTCGTTTCTACTTTCAGATCGATACAGTCACACACATAGCAGCCTTTTCTTAGCACTTCAATAAAGTAAACAGCCTGGAAATATATGAATGGTGGACTAAGGTCTTCTCCTTACCGCTGCGTCGATGATGTGGGGGTACACATAAGATATTCATTTAACCACCATGCATTCATTTCATTCATCATTCATTTAAGCATGAGATGAATTATGATCACAAATTAAGTATGTGAAATTTTTTGGTTAAAAATGAATTATTTTGGAAATGTCATTTATGATTTAACAGCGTTTATGGATTTGTATAAGAAAGTGATCCGAGGTTCAAAAACTGGTTCAGCTCAGTTAAAGTTATAAAGTTTTTTATTCAAGAAACACAGGAATATCATGTAGTTAATAAGTTGGTGATGTTAAAATCCTTTATTTCGAAAAGCTCTAACGTTTTCCTGTATTTGAATATGTACGGCCATGTTTGATACGATGGCTGATTTAAGAGTCAGGAAATAGAAAGTGCGCACTAAAATAAAATATGTCTTGTGGCTAATCTCCGTTGAGATTAGCAACCGTGACCGAAATTTGTTGAGGAAAAATCGTTTAAGCACAAACATATTGTAAATGTAAATGCCTTGACAAATCTGTAGCATTTTATCCACTAGGGATGAACACGTTTATAGTCTGATATCAACTCTATAAGAAGCACGTACAGCGCCGAATTTATACCTAGGCCTACAAAATACCAACCTACAGAAACCGTCAGTGGAGAGGCCCACCCAATTTTACTCAATGCTTTGGATTGGGGGTGCAATGTGAAAATGCCTAGGGGCCTTGGATCTCTAAGTCCAGGCCTTGATTATTGTTTGTCAGGAATTGTTTTGCAGATGTGGCACATCTGCAAAACAATTTCGCTCAAGCTCCACGTAAGCAAGTTTCCGCCAACCCGCACTGGAGCAGCGTGGTGGAATAAGCTCCAAACCTTTTCCTCAAAAAGGGAGAGGAGGCCTTAGCCCAGCAGTGGGACATTTACAGGCTGTTAATAATAAAAATATTTTTTTTTTTGTAATATAAGTAGGTGGAAAGGCAAATGGGCAAATGGTAAGTGGTCACCATTACCCATAGATATTGGCGCTGTAAAGAATATTAATCATGTCTTACATTTGGTGGTGTGGTGGTACATTGACCATCACACCACCAAATAAACTAGTATAATGAGGTCTTAATAAGAGTATATTTTTGTATGTTAAAATATTATTATATACATATTAAAATATAATCGAATTTTAAAATAATATGTTTATCTTTTGAAGTCTGCACACTCTTGATCACACTTAACCTAACCCGGATTTACGTTCGCATCGGATTATGACACTGAGGGAACAGGTGCACCCTACCTGTATTTATGCACACACTCGTGCACGATAATATGTCCTTCGTGTCATTTGGCTTCCTTTGAGATTGATCGCCAGGGCTGTAATCAGTCAGGAGGACATCATCATGATCCTTCTATTCTAATACAATTAGTTTACGAATCACAGAACATATTGGACAATGAAACATCCCCCTGGATATTTCTTCTAATAATGAAATTTGCAAGCAAAAATAACCTATTGAGTACTTCTTGGATTCTTCTAAGGTCTGAGGAATCCCTTTTCAGAAACGATAATATTTTTATACCTTTAACTAGCAATAACTATAATGTTAACATCGAATAAAAAAAATTAAATATTTTCCTTTACAAACTTATCATACTCCACTTACTTTACTTAGTATGTTATTTTAGTTGCTATCCTCTCAACAATCTGCTATGTAATGATTTTTTATATACTTATTTGTGAAGACATGATTGGTTTGTGTTTTTTTTAATGTGATAATATTTTGTGTATTTTGTAAATGTTTGTCTTTCTAATAATAAATAAATGAATAGTACTCTAAAGTGAAATCATAGTATAATATTAATTAAGACAGAGTTTGAAATAGTTTTTTTTATTACTCGTATTATATTTATTTATAAGAATGTAACGGAGATATAAAATATCATAAATTAAAAACGATAAAATGATAAAAAAAACACTCTAGACTTTCATTTTGACATATGTTTGTTCAGCCAGTTAACAAACACAGAACAAGGGAAAAGGAGATTGCTTAGTGTGATACTTGTATTATTGTATGTTCAATCCATCTAAGTTCAATTAAGTTACTGATATAACATAAATATGTTTAATCACGATCGGCTTAATTGTTCAACAAACATACAGACAGTTGTACATTCACATTTATAATGAAAAGCTATTCTGTAAGAGCAAACTCGATACTCGCCGCGGAAATCGGTCGTGAAATGTCAGAAAGTGAAATAACATAAAAATACACGCATCAAAATAGTATAACAGCAAAGTCGGTTGTCAAAATTTCACGGGTGAGTAATAAAGTGAGTTCTTACATAATAGCACTGCAAATGTTATATGAAATTAATCAATCTTTTTATATTCCATACTATAATATAAGGAGCCTTTTTTGTAAAGCCTATATAAAAATCCTATTAAACCAATATAAATAAACGTACAAGTATTTATAAACTTAAGAATATGAAAGAAGTTGCGCTTCGCAGTATCAACCGCATTAAATTTTGACCATTGATGAGCTAATCAATAATTGAATATACGATTTTTGCCATAAGGAATTACTGTGCTATTATTATGCTATTTGCCCATCATGCGACTATTGCTCTAAGGTCTATCGTGTTTCGCATATTACAATACGTTTTAGAATACAATGCACACACAAGAGGGCTAGCTGTAGTGCATAATGCATTCTAAATTTATACTTGCGTACCATTTATGACAAATTACTTATTATTGGTTAAATATTATCATAAGTGATTTCACTTATAATATAATCATAAAGTAATTAATTGTGGGTCAAATCACGCATTTTTTAAGCCACAAACCAATTATTAAATGGCATAAATAATTTTAATGCTAGTAACAAAGTGTGATAATTTTCGTTTTAAAACTAGCATTAAATTTGTTTTTTTTTAACTATATTTAAATTTATTTGTTTTTAGATATTAATTAAGCACAATATATATTTTGCTAAAATAAATAATAAACACAAAGTAATATTCCTAATTCATGTTTTAATATACTTACTTTTTCCTAATAAATCCATTATGGAGTCATCCTCCTGGGAAGAGCTACTGCTGTATGAACTTTGATAAGAACCTTTCCTTCTGCCCAACGCATCTAATAATAAAATATCCTTCTCTTGTCCGTTTATAGGTCTCCGTCTATCAGACACTTCATCACTCAAATCTAAATTATCTTGTAAGGTCAAAACGTCATTTCCAATATCTGAACACATACAAATGTCGAACGCGATAAATAAAAAAATAAAAAGGAATCTTCTTCGAATTTTAAAATTCTGTTTTCCCGCCATCCTGATTGAAAACACGCACATCACTGTCAACACTTTTGGCACATGTTATGGTATGCGAACTCTTTGGTACACTGTTGGTTAATTTTTTTTAAATTATTTACACTTGATGAGTTAATGAGATATTTAATTTTTATTATAAATTATTTATTCTATTCAACTGTTTTCGAATTTTATTTATTAATATTTTTTTAGATTGTATTTTTTTTTAAAGTTGCATCTTATTTAATCTGTGCAAGACGTCCATGCGCGGGAAGTCAGAATTCGGAAGTAAGCGTTATGCGCGAGCGTCACGCGCCTTTTTCACTTTCGTTGGTGTAACATTTTCTCTGAGTTACGTAGCTAAAACAAACATTTATTTATGTTAATCTAACGCGTATAGAATACTGATTGATGATGTCAGGTTATTTCGTAATATTATAATTATAAAATGTTACACTGACGTTTCATTGATTCTTTTTTTTTAATTAAGAACGATTTTAATTAAGATGAAAGTGGCACGAATTATATAAGAGATATTTTTTTTTATTTGCTATTGATGACCAAAGTGTAATTGATTTTAAGACTATATTATTTTTATTATTATAATTTATATTTTATCATAATGTTAATTATTTTTTGCCGTGTTAATACGTAATATTATTATATTAACAGGCAAAGTTATATTATTTCTAACTTATAATTGTCCTCCATTTTAGAAAATGGCTTGTAAAGCATAATAATTAATTAAACAAGTACCATTCGTCAAATCGTGCCGTTGACATTAGGACTTTACTATTCAACATATTAAAATATGCCTGATATTTAATCGAACAATCTTGACCATTGAAATCCACTTTGAAGAACATAAAATTAGTATATAGGTTATCAATATTAACTATATGCATTTATTTAATTAGAATATCAAAATTTACGAGCGATCAAGTTACACAATATTTTAAGTAAAAGAGGTTGTGAGATATATATATATATATGAATAGAAAGTAGAGATGGCAACACAATTATGGGTTTTATTCGTAAATGCCGTTATTGTTAGTTTATGATAAAATAAATTATCATATTTTGTAGAAAAAATAAACGCATTATAAACGAATTATAAACGCATTTCAATTTGTAATAGTGGCATGGCGGATTAAGTACTCCTGAAGGACCAATGAGGCCAACTGTGTATTTGAATTATAAAAAATAGTTCAGTTGTGTATAAAGTTATAATATGTAATCATGGTATTATAGATTTATCTTAAGCTATTAAAAACTTTTTTATCGTGCACCGTAACAGCCTGTGAATGTCCCACTGCTGGGCTAAAGACCTCCTCTCCTCTTTTTGAGGAGAAGGTTTGGAGCTTATTCCACCACGCTGCTCCAATGCGGGTTGGTAGAATTCACATGTGGCAGAATTTCAGTGAAATTAGACACATGCAGGTTTCCTCACGATGTTTTCCTTCACCGTAAAGCACGAGATGAATTATAATCACAAATTAAGCACATGAAAATTCAGTGGTGCTTGCCCGGGTTTGAACCCACGATCATCGGTTAAGATTCACGCGTTCTTACCACAGGGCCATCTCTCGTCTCATCTCGGCTTTTTTTATCGTGTACAGGATAAAACAAATAAAATTATAATTTACGATAAGTATCAATACGATGCAGTCACACTACAGTCAGCTTCTACTTTCGCTTTAGCTTTCCAAAACATGCCTTTAAATAATGGCAAAACGCCTTAAATTACATATATTACTCGAGCCAATTTCAACTCTGTATCATTTATATAAAGTTGATATTTCTTTGTCGAATAGTAAATATATATTATTCAGCTATAGGCGGATATTACAAATTTAAACTTAAAGACTTTGAATATAGAATTTAAATTCAAATGAAAAGTGTGTTAAGGACTGCTTTCTTTAATGACTTATGCTAATGATTGTAAACGCGGTCGATAAAAAAATGTAAATATAAATATTGAAAATATAAAAAAATAAACATTTTAATAAAATAATAATTTTTTATAGTTATTAGATACTTAGAACTTTAAATCGAATGAAATTATTTTACGACTCTTGCATGTATTTACACTGGCTCACTCATCCTTCAAACCGAAACAGCAATACAAAGTTTGCTATTTTGTCCAAAACCCATACTGTAGTTATGCATGATAAAAGCCATCTTATTATGTTGTTCTCTTAACCGATCACGGCAAACATGGAGATAGTACAGTTCAAAAGTGTGCGCAAACACAAGTGATTGCACTTGTGTACGCAGATCCGGAGGTCCTAGGTTCAAGGTTAAAGTCAGGCCGATGAATAGTTATTGGGTTTTTCTGTCGAAAATTCTCAGTAGCAGTCGGAGTCTGGAAGTGTAAAGCCATTTGTCGTGCGCTTGAACTATTTCCGATCGTGTCGGATTGCCATCCCAGAGTATTATGAGAGCGAGGGAATAGAGAGTTCACCTGTGTTTGCGCACACATTTGTGCAATATAATATGTCCTGCGCAGTTGACAGTTTTCCTTGAGGTTGGTTGCCGTGGTCGAAATCGGTCATCCGATATCATCATCGTATGGAGAAAAGACAAATTTGCAAAAGCCATTATTAATTCTGTACTTGAACTCTTTCTAGTTAATAAGATTAAAGGAATAGAGAGTTCATATTTGTTTCTTCACAATGTATAAAAAGAAGATACAATTTCGCACTCGACTTCTGTAACATTGGTCTTCTTGGGACATTTATGAGTTACGTCTGCATCCGGTATGCTAAATTACTCTCATATCTTCGCAATGGTTACGAAAACCAGAGACATATGCATACCGTCACGTTCTGTTTCACATGATGGTACCACGTTTATAGTATAAATGAAATCTTTGAAAATAACATTTGTATATTGTGAAGTAATTCTATTATATAGAGCGTGAGATGAGGTGTATATACCTATAAATGTGATAAAAAGCGTTAAACTAATGTTCATTAATTTTCATGAATTACTGTATTTAGCAAAATACCACTCATCACGAGATTCCCTAAATTATCCGTCCGATTGACTTAAAATTTGTCACACTTGTACTCCTTCCCCGCTCACTAAAACGGATTTTACGCAATATCCTATCCAATATACATTTTTTTTTATGATATGATAAAAAATGTTACATTAGTGTTGATTGATTTTCATTGAAATAAATATAATGCAATGAATATATAAATCCGTACTACGTCGATTATGATAGATTATATTTTCAAAACAAATCAAAATCATTTATTCAATATAGAAACATTACATTTACTCTTGGATTGCCATAATAAAAACTATCACCGGTACGAAAAATACACTGACTTGAAAAGAACCGGCGAAAGATACTCAGCGGGGTTTCATTGATTTCTCTTTCCAGATTTTGTAATTAAAAAGGAAATTAAATGACGCGATAATTTCATTCATGAACTTACTTATGGTATAATAACATTTTGTACACAAGTATTACTATATAGTTTAATTTTGCAAGTGAGGCATTTGGAACGCTTTCTGGGATCCTGTTGTAAAACCATATACATTGCTCCACAAAAGAGTTACGGATTATGTGGTCGAGTAACAGGAGTAATTAGTTTGAGTTTGTTCTTTGTTTTTTAACTTCACAGGCAGGTATAATCACAATCTAAATTTTAAGAATTGAGCTATATCATATAAAAAGCCGAGATGGCCTAGTGGTTAGATCGGGTCAGTGGAGGCGGTACCTCCCCACTTAAGTAGCTGGATCAAAAGGAAACGAGGCAGGCTCAGGTTCAGGCTGACGCAAGTGCTTACCGGACATGGCTGCTTCGGTAATTACCTGCACGAGATAGCGCGGCGGGAGGTGTTACCCTCCTGCCACGAGTGTGGTGCGCCATTCGACACGGCGCATCACACCCTGACGGAGTGTGCCGCGTGGGGGCATTCCCTGGCGGCGGTTGTCGGCGGAGACCTCTCCTTGCCGAGCATTATCGACGCGATGCTCGGGAGCGAGGGGTGCTGGTTGGAGATGGTCTCCTTCTGTGATAGTGTAATGTTACAGAAGGAGGCCGCGGGGCGAGCGCGGGAAGAAGATGCCGCTGCAGACCCGCTCCGCCGGAAAAGACCAGGAAGAAGAAAAAGGCTCTATGCGCACCTTCTCCCCCCGCCGCAATAGGCGCCGCCGGGACTAGGGGAGGGGGTTCACAGTTCACACTATCACAGAAGGAGGCCGCGGAGCGGACGCGGGAAGAAGATGCCGCTGCAGACCCGCTCTGCCGGAAAAAACCGGGGAGAAGAAAAAGGCGCTATGCGCACCTTCTCCCCCCGCCGCAATAGGCGCCGCCTGGACTAGGAGGGGTTCACAGTTCCCTGGGAACCCTCCCTAGAGAATGGAGGCCCACATAGGTAGGACAGCCGTCAGAGCGTCACGGTAGCATGCGAAAGCGACCCCGTGACACTCCTCATCAAGATTCTCCGTCTTACTGCGGTACCGGTACCGGTTACAGCAGGTTTTTTAGCGGGTATTTCGATTTTCGGGGCACACTCGGCGCCTTGGACACCGGTGAGCCCCACATACGCCCCCACTGTTCCCGTGGGGGAAACGCGTAACGCATTTTTCCAGCATAAAAAATAAAAAAAAAAAAAATAAATAAAAATAAAAGTGGTTAGATCGCGTGAATCTTAACCGATGATCGTAAGTACCACTGATTTTTCATTTGCTTAATTTGTGCTTGACGGTGAAGGAAAACATCGTGAGGAAACCTGCATGTGTCTAATTTCACTGAAATTCTGCCACATGTATATTCCACCAACCCGCATTGGACTAGTGTGGTGGAATAAGCTCAAAACCTTCTCCCCAAAAAAGAAGAGGAGGCCTTAGCCCAGCTGTGGGACATTCACAGGCTGTTACTTTACTATCCTTGAAATAGAAAATTTAATAAAAATAAAATTCACAACGCTAATAGGAACGATATAAGCAAAATTATGACAACAATAATAATATATAATACGTAAGCTATACTTAGTATTGTCTAACAGGTTAAAGGGTGAGTGAGCCAGTGTAACCATGAGCTCAAGGGTCATAACAACTTGGTTCCCAAGGCCGGTGGCGCGTAAACATGTAAGGGATGGTCACTACCAGGCCCATTTAGTTTAGTGGTCTTTCTATCTATTTTAACCGACTTCAAAAAAAGGACGAGATTCTCAATTCGGTTAAATTTTATCACCTAAGAACTCTACAACCGATTTGAAAAATCATTTTCTCGTGAGTACTTCTCGTTTGAATGTTCAATTTAAAGAATAACATAATAAGCCTTTAGGGCGAAAAATACGAGTGTTTATTTTATGGACTCGATTTTTATTTGAAATCGGTTTGGTTTTATTCAAAGAATAAAAGATAATTATAAATTGAAAAACTCAACGTGTGTTGTTTACCAAAGTTAAACGATTTCTTTTTTTTAAATTATTTAACTAATTAAGTGAAACCTATATGTATGCAGTTTTAACATGTCAATTATCGTTTAATTTAAATTAAATTAATAAATATTTTTTTATGAATACATAAGATGTGTTTTTAATTATTTATATATTATAAAACAGACTGCTTTTATTTAATGTACTTTGATCGAGAGAATAATCGAGATTTACATATATTGAAATTATATATGTATTACATTTGTATATTTTAATCATGCTTTAGTATTAATTATTTATAATAAATTGTTTATGCTTAAACAAACTTACCAATGTTTATTATTAAATAAAATAAATGTATTTTATCACATTTTCAAGTAATTCATTTAGGGCACATTTATATGATTTGTTTCGTGTTTATTTATGTTATGTATAATTATTTATTATAGCACACGTGTTATATTATATACTTCAACCGCGCTACTGTCACCAGTGAGACGATACGATCACCTGATGCAGGGGTTGTAAACATTTTGTAAAAATTAAAAATATATAATAAATTCTTAGTCTTGAATTAATAGGAAGATATCCGAATAATTAATAATTTCAAACTTAACTTTTTTTTTTTTTTTATAGAATAGGAAGGAGGACGAGCATATGGGCCACCTGATGGTAAGTGGTCACCAAACGCCCTTAGACATTGGCATTGTAAGAAATGTCAACCATCGCTTATAGCCAATGCGCCACCAACCTTGGGAACTAAGATTTTATGTCCCTTGTGCCTGTAATTACACTGGCTCACTCACCCTTCAAACCGGAACACAACAATATCAAGTATTGCTGTTTTGCGGTAGAATATCTGATGAGTGGGTGGTACCTACCCAGACGAGCTTGCACAAAGCCCTACCACCAGTAAAAACTTTAAGTTTATCAGTTTATAACGAATTATTTTAGACGTATGAACTTATTTATAAAACACCAAAATGTTTTTTACGTCTTTTTTTATTTCCTTTATAAAATAGTAGGCGGAAAGTGGTCACCAATGCCCATAGACATTGGCATTGTAGGAAATGTTAAGCATTGCCAATCCACCACCAACCTTGGGAACTAAGATGTTATGTCCCTTGTGCCTGTAATTGCAATAGTGACTGAGACTATTCAAATCAGAAAATCACAATACCAAGTACTGATGTTTTGCGGTAGAATATCTGATGACTGGGTGGTACTTGCCCAGACGAGCTTGCACAAAGCCCTACCACCAGCCTTACCAGTTTACGTTTACGTTACATATATTATTTGTATATTATTAACTTAAATGTTATTTCATATTCTTATTTATATTGTATTAAATGTAGATTTTAAGGTGAGGTGTTAGGGGAGGTGTTAGGTATCCTATATCCTTTGCTGTACGTTTGATATCAGCAAAACTTTATAGTGTTCGGTTGAATAGGTAACACGTGAAATAAAAATACGAATAACACTCAATTCGCATTTATCATATTAGTATAAGATAAACCACAATAAATTAACCGAAACTATTGTAACCATAAACACTTAACTAAGCTTTTTTTAATTGACAGTATAATAAATAATTGAATACTTTTGTTATCATAACAATACAAATACAAATTATATAAATAATAATATCCTGGCACATCTTTCACACACAGCCATCTGATCCAAAATTAAGCTTGCACATAGCTTGTTCTATGAAAACCAGGCAACTGATATACTACATATACTACTTTTCTTTTGTAAATACATACATACATGTAGATAATTACACCAAGACTTAGGACAAACAGACATTTTCATGCACAGAAATGTCTGTTCTGGGTGAGAATCGAACCCACAACCTTCGGCGTGAAAGCCAAGTATCTACCAACCACGCCAACCGGTTTGTCAAATTATTAAAAAAAATAATAATAATTGTAAAGCCTCACATCAAAAACAAAATATGGCATCATTTAATGCACAGATAAGTAATGGACCGAGGATGCTACTAGATTTTTATGTCGATTTATAAAACAACAAAAAAATAAATATTTCATATTAAAACCAAAGCTTGCACAGCCCTGCCGGCGCCAGAGAGAGGCGTCTATCCGCGAGAGCGACTCGAAAGCTGCTGGTTTTACTTTTTAAAACTCAAAATGAGATCATTCTAACTTCCGATCTAGATTTGTAGATTAGGACACAATTATCGACATGGTAATGACCAAACCCGTTTTTGAGAATTCAAACGTATGAGAATATTAGAGTTTGCGGTATTGTATACTTTTATTTATTGTATTAAGTGGGCAATCTGATTGTAATTGGTCACCACCGTCTATAAGCGTTAATACGCGACCAAACTTGGGGACTAAGATGTTATGTCCCTTATTCCCTTGTGTCCGTAGGATAGCCTACCAGCCCAAACCAGGGATTGAGTCCAGGACTCAAGCTGTGCAGCCAGATAAGGTCGAGCCATCGAGATCAACGAGGCAGTCCATTAATATACTTCCATAACAAAGCGATTTAAGTAGTCATTCGTTGATTATTATTTGTTACATATATAAACAGTAACAGCCTGTTAATGTCCCAATGCTGGACTAAGGCCTCCTCTCCCTTTTTGAGGAGGTTTGGAGCTCATTCCAACACATATACAAACATATATAAAGTTATATCATATCTTGGAAAAATACATACAGCAGTGCTATTCTGTAAGAGCTCACTTCATTACTCACCCGTGAAACGTTGACAATCGACTTATGGTGATATACTATTTTGATGCGTAAGGTTATAATTATTATGGTCAATTTCGCATATCACTATCTGATATTTTACGACCGTTTTCTGCAATGAGTCTAGAGTTTGTTCTTATAGGATAGCCCTACAGATAACAGAAAGGAGGTGATTATTAAAATGCATTTCTAAAGTTCAATAAATCATCCTATTAATAAGCCTTTTATTTTATTATTTATTTTATTTAAAACATTTTTGACCACCACAATATGTAGTTGGAACAATAGGTGGACTTAATGCCTAAAGGTATTCTCTGCCAGTCAACCTTTAGGCTAAGCAGAAATCCGTGAAGGCGGTAATTAGTTACCAAAAATTATAATAAAAACCAAAAATATACAAACATACAAATATAACATCAACAAAATAAATACAGAGCTATAATATATACTGTATAAACATATAGAATGTGTCTAATTTCACTGAAATTCTGCAACATGTGTATTCCACCAACTCGCATTAAAGCAGCGTGGTGGAATACACTCCAAACCTCCTCTGGAGGAGGCCTTAGCCCAGCAGTAGGATATTAACAGGTTGTTACGAAAAATAGTAATAATAGTGTATTATAGATATCATAAGATGAGTCTTTTTTTTCACGCAGTGGAAACCTGCAGAAAGGTACCTAGTTCCCACTTGGGAACTGGGTTATGTGGGATTCCTACCCACTAAAACCACCGCGATGGCCGTCCTCGGCATGGATCGGAGCTTCCCGTGCTTTGCTCCGCTCGTGGCTCGGCGGAGCTCTCCTCAGGGGGCGAAGGTACGGACACGAGTCTATTTTATTCTAAACTTTTGGAATGTTGTTGCAGTTGTTGTGTGTTTAAAAAAATGTCTCTTAGTTCAGTGTGCCTCTTGGCAGAAGCCTCTTCTAACATACATTACTGTCTATCTCTAGCAACCCTCCTTCAATTTGACCCAGCTGTTAATTTGATCTCATCCTCCCATCTCTTTCAGATGACGAGCCGGTTGGTGTGGTTGGTAGATACTTGCCTTTCACGCCTAAGGCTGAGGGTACGATTCTCACCCAGACAGACATTTGTGTGCATGAACTTGTCTGTTTGTCCTGCGTCTGGGTGTAATTATCTATATAAGTTTGTATTTACAAAAGAAAAGTAGTATATGTAGTTTATCAAATGTCTGGATTCCATAGTAGAAGCTCTGCTTAATTTAGGATCAAATGGCCGGGTGTGAATAATGTTCCAGGATATTATTATTATTATTATAGATATAGGTAGCAACATTTTATTTAAACTTAAACATAGAAAACTAGCATATCTAGATGTTATTCTGCCTATGTATACAGTAATAGTCTCTGCTTCAGTTAACGGTTATAGCTTGATATTAATGTGCTACAACGCCATCTTGAGGTGAGTTACAACAATGTTGTATAAAACAAATTCAAACGGTGTCGAGCAATGGCGTAGCTATCATAGGGCAAGACGGTGCGGTGCAACAGGGGGCCCACTTTAGGGGGCAACATATTAAAGATAAATAATTGCAAAGACTTATTTATTGTAGCTTATATGACTATAAATCTACGATTTATATACTTTTTTACGTAAATAATCTCAAAAAGATTTACAAATAATCTATAATATTCTTTTTAAATATCCATTTTTATACATATACTAGTGCTAGACCAGTGGAAGAAGTTCATCAATAATTCGTATTTAAAAGAAAATAGAGCAAAAATTATACGTGATAAATTGGATGTTTTCAAATTTTCCATTAAAATCGGTTGACAAATTGGAAAAAATGTACTGAGCAGTTTTCTCTCTGTCTTATTAACATTAAAAAAACATTATATAAGTAAAAAGCCGGCTTCGAATTAAACGTCAAACCAAAACAAAGTAATACACTCCAATACTTTCTCCAACAATACTGAGATTATAAAATCGCTGTTATAATATAATATTATGCTCATTATCAATGATAACGTAACTTAGAAAGTTGCGTTTAGATATCAAACGAAGGTAAAGGCCGTTAAGATCCAAGGAAATATTTTAAGATATATACGTGACAAAGTTTATCGCGGTTTTAAATCTATTGTTATGTGTTATTTTTGTTTATCTGTATAACGGCTTAAGTATAATGCTTTTAGATATATATATATATATATATATACGCCTTTATTATAGACAACACGCGTAAATACAGAAGTACCTTATCATTAAATACAAGTTTGTACAATAAAGTGAGTTGTAAAATTAGAAAAATGCAGATTTCCTCACGATGTTTTCCTTCGCCGTAAAGCATGACATGAATTATAATCACAAATTAAGCACATGAAAATTCAGTGGAGCTTGCCCGGGATTAAACCCACGATGGATTAACCCCTATTAAGATTCACGCGTTCTTACCACTGGGCCATCTAGGCAAGATATTTACAGTTATCCATATATACATTGATAAATATACAACACACAAAACTAATGTTTAATATATAATTGTTTGTATTTATGTATGTATGTAAGCTTATAATTTAAATACCGTAACTGGTGGTAGGGTTTTGTGCAATAAAATTTTCTATACTTTCTATTATGGCAATGAGTAAGCCTGTGTAATTACAAGCACAAAGGATTTAATATCTTATATTACATGATTGATAAATGCTAACGCAAGAACTACCTAAGGAGTGGGATAACAGCATACATATTTAGCTAATCTCTTTTGTGTTTGGCCGCTGGTCAGGAGGACATCACCATCACATCCAGCACACTTGCATCCTAAACATATGTAGGTTTCCTCACGAAGTTTTCCATAAACGTGGAGCGTGAGATGAATTATAACAGAAATAATCAGTAGTGTTTTCTAAGTTCAAACTTCTCGTTTAAAATTCAATGATATATTTTTTTATAGTATAGGAAGGCGGACGAACATATAGGTCACCTGATGGTAAGTGGTCACCAACGCCCTAAGACAGTGGCATTCTAAGAAATGTCAACCATCGCTTACATAGCCACCAACCTTGGGAACTAAGATTTTATGTCCCTCGTGCCTGTAATTACACTGGCTCACTCATCCTTCAAGCCGGAACACAAAAATATCAATTACTGTTTTGCGGTAGAATATCTGATAAGTGGGTGGTACCTACCCAGACAAGCTTGCACAAAGCGCTACCACAAGTATGAGCCATCTCAGCGAATATTCTTAATTAAATGCTATCATTTTATGAATCATACTTACGTCCAATTTCATCGAAGAACTTAGACTTCTTCGTGTTAGATACGTCATTCTGTGCCCATTCCGTATCCTTTTCACTTTCACTATCATTGTCACTATGACTAATTAAATTATGTAATTCGATCGGTACCGTCGGTTTTGCGGATTTATATTTCAAATTTTTCAATTCACCATTGTCGTCCAGAATTGTTATATCTTCGTATGAATTCACGGCATCGTTATCGTTTCCGAACGTTTTGATAACGCTTTTATCAAATTTTTGCTCGTTTAAAAGTCTAATAAAGGCACTATTAAAATTCTTGTTTGCAAAATTTTTATTGTTTTGTAAATTTTCATTTACAAAACCTGTACTATCATCGGATTTAACAATATCATGCTTTATTAAAATCATTATTATCAATAATACCACATTATTTACAAATTTACCCATATTATATCAGTGAATATTATGTTTATTTATGTCAATAATCTTCGATCTTCGAATCTTAGAAAAACATCACTTTAAATAACACTTTTATCAATTCATAAACTTCACTTTTTAAGTTATTTAAAAGTTTTATAAAAATAACTATTATCAATATATGTCAAAATTCACTTTTTTTTTAATTTAACTTTTTTTTAGTACCTACTACTCAACAAAACTGTCAAAAGTCATAAATTTTAATTCGAATAATAATTTATTTTTAAATTGGCCACATTCTCCTTTATTTATAAATGTTTTTTATCACACCAAATAGTCTTGAGTCTTAAAATTCACGGTAACTCGAAAAACATAAGTTTTTTTTTAAGTTACAATTTTTTTTTATTTAGCTTTTATTATTACACTAAATTGTCAAAATTCTTAAAACTCACATCACGTTCAGTTTAAAAAGGTAGTAAATTTTATAAAAAGCGAAAGTAAACCGCTACGTTGAGACGTCGTTCTTGTGACGAAAAATCGATTCGTTTGAGACAAGTTTTGGAGAAGTGAGTTGTTTACATAACTGTTTTAAGCTTTGTCGAAATCAACCTAACGTCTATCAGTCGTTTTGATCGTCTATGAGTAATATATGTTTATGTATAAGAATAAATTATCATGTAATAATTACAAGAAACAGTAAAGTAAAAAAGTATTAATGTCCCATATCTGTCTTCCTTTGAACAGGTTTTGCTTGACGGATAATCATGTGACAGACTTTCTGATGAGATCATTCACCACAAAGGATGAAAAAAAGGACGATTCCGGTCAACGCTGGAAACTTATTAAGTACCAACATACAAGAGACAACACAAGAGATATAACATCGTAGTTCCCAAGGTAAGTGGCGCATTGACGATGTAAGTAATGGTTAATATTTCTTACAGGACTAATCTCTATTGCCCCATTTGCCCGTCTACCTACCTTTTTTCTAACCACTAGGCCATCTCGGATCTTTTGTGGTAGTAGAGTCCAACGCTAAGCGTTTGGACTCTACTACCATTTACCATCAGGTGGAGTAGTCATTTGCCCTGCCAGCGAATATAAAAAAAAATAAAAACGCGACTACGGCCAATACAGACGGGAAAAACGTTCTGCACTAGCCGCCTTCGCCTTACCGGCCCGCAAGATGCCTCTTCACGCCTCGTTTGAAGGAACTCGGGTTGTAAGAGGAGGGGAACACGTGAGCTGGTAAGGAATTCTATTTTTTGGAAGTACGACAAAGAAAGGAGTTACCAAATTTCTTTGTTCGCGATGGAATTGATGTCAC
The DNA here is from genome assembly GCF_905147045.1 of Nymphalis io. Taxonomy (NCBI): domain Eukaryota; kingdom Metazoa; phylum Arthropoda; class Insecta; order Lepidoptera; family Nymphalidae; genus Nymphalis; species Nymphalis io. The sequence continues at coordinate 3,966,594 of NC_065915.1, read as the reverse complement.
AGTTAGGTGGTGACATCGAGAACCATCGCGTGGACTTAAGAAGCAAGGGGGAAGCAGGAATTAGAGAGAATAATTCCTCAAAGCACTCGCCGTGATACAGTCGATAGAAAGCGCTCAGTGCTGCTATCTCACGACGCAATTGTAAAGGTTCAAGGGTGTTTGTGACCTTTGCGTCGCCAATAATGCGTACGGCACGTCGCTGCAACCGGTCCAAGGCCTCCAGTAGGTACTTAGCGGAGCCATCCCAAAGGTGCGAGCAATATTCCACGCAAGACCGTACCTGTGTTTTGTACAGCAGGCACAGTTGTTGTGGCGTGAAAAAACGCCGCACCTTGTTCAGAACTCCAAGTTTCCGTGAAGCTGTTTTTATAACAGCCTCGATGTAATCCCTTGGACTAAGGTCGCAGCGAACGTCAATCCCCAGCATTGCGATTTTGCTTTGTATCACCAGCGGAGTACTACAGAGGGAGGGAAGAGGGAAAAATGCTGACTTTTTCGCCGTGCGAGCATACCTGTTTTTTCTTGGCTTTAAACTCAACAAGATTATCAGAGCCCCATTTGGCGATGAGCTCTAATGTCCTATCGAGTTCAGTGACAAGAACCTTCCGCCTCTCCTCAATTTCCGCTCGCCCAGCCACTGACGATTCTCCATGCTCGTCGATAGCTTCACCCCAGAGGTGTGTTACGTGGATAGAAGATCACCTGTGGACCGTTTTTGGTCGAAACCCGTACTGACGATCATTAATTAGACAGTGATCTTCTAGGTAATGGATCAGTTGGTTGTTTAAAATCCGTTCCATCACCTTACAAAGTATTGAGGTGATAGCTATTGGCCGATAAATTATCGGCCAATAGCTATCAGATTCAGTCGGCCGGGTCAGACCGATCCCCTTTTTTGGGAACCGCTTGCATATTAGCTCTTCTCCAAGCCTCCGGCACACATCCCGAAGAGAGAGAAAGTTGGAACAGGCGCGTTATCACAGGAGACAGCTCCGCTGCGCACTTCTTCAGCACTATGGCTGGTATTCCATCGGGACCGCTAGCTTTCCGTACATCAAGTGATTGCAGCTCCGCACGCACATCACGTTGCCTGATTTTTATGTCAGGCATCGTATGGCCACATGAAGGTATTGTAGGTGGCAGCGCACTACAATCATCGATGACGGAATTATCGGCAAAGAGTTTAGCCAGGAGATCACAAGCTGATCTCCTGGCTAAACTCTTGCGGACTGTGAGCTAGCGATATCCCACCGGGTGAGAAGTCAGCAGAAGGTCCAGTAGAGAAGGTGCTTGCCCATCAATGTCTGGGATCCTGGTGGGCTGATCAACCAGTTGGGTCAAGTCATGTGTGAGAGCAAACGCATGAGTAGTCCAGTCCAGCATGGTCAGTTTTGAAGGATTTCAACCATGATTCGTGGTGAGCATTAAAATCCCCCAAAAACACCAATTCCGCGTTAGGAAATTGCTCTTGCGCAGCAACTGCCACCCGACTAAGTTTATGTTTAACATCCTACCACCAGATGAGCAGATGGTCGCTCAGATATCCCTTAGTCGCCTCTTACGACACCCATGGAAACGAGAGGGGCAGTGAAATGTATTCTTTCTCCGTCACTACACGGATAAATCTTAACTGACTATCGTGGGTTCGTGGGTTTGAACTCTTTATTTATTTAATAGTTCTCTCAAATTATTTAAAATTTACACAATTAATTTAATAAAACCTTCTCACCCAGTATTAAATAACATGTTATGTTTGGTTACATAATCTGTGGTTAATTTTAACGATGATTACATCCGTCCATTTAATATTGCCTTAACTTTCTCTTTAAATAGCTTTAACCATAAAAAGTTATGGCATTTTTTATTATAATCTGTTCAACAACTTAGCCGACGTTTTTTCTTAATTATCTGTCTCAGTTTCAAAATAGCCATAAAAAGAACAAATGATTAATTTAAAATATTAAATTAAATAAATTTAGAAAAAACAACGAAGATGTCACAAACATTTATATAATATTTAACTAGATGGTAGTAGGGCTTTGTGTAAGTCCATCTGGGTAGGTACCACTCATGATTGTTGCGTTCCGGTATGACGGGTGAGTGTAAGCTCTTCCTTGTATATAATATCTTAATAACAAAGGTTGGTGGCGCATTGGCGATGTAAGGTATAGTTAATATTTCTTACTCGCCAATGACCAATGTCCAAGTGTGTGGTGACCATTTACCATCAGGTGAGCCGGCCGTATGCTCGTTCTATAACATAAAAAATTACATAATAATATTAGTTACGATTTACTTACAGCTGATCATTAAACACGGTTTTATCAAAATATTTATCAAATATTATCACAAAAGAGTTTTATCGGATGATGATTACTATAATTTAAATATTGATAGTAAAAATGTTACATATTTTAAATTAATTATTAGATCATATAAATAGATTTCTTTGATGAGCTAAAACTATTTGTATGTATATATCTAAAAAATTAATAAAATTAAAGTCTTTTAAGTTAATGTGGTGGTATGCAAATAATCAAAACCATCCTTTTTTATTTCAGACCAACGCTGCTACGTTATAATATGTATAATGTATACATATAAATCAAATCAGCTTTATGTATCTACATTAAAACGGAAGATTTCAAAAAACTTTTTTTACAAACTGAATTCCACACTAGAAGAGGGTTTCGCTAGTTAACAAATAAACACTATGAAAAAATCTGTAGCCACTTGGCACTTCTTGTAAATTATATTTACACAAATACCCACAAATAACTCGGAAAACCCATAAACTTATTAAAATTTACTGGTGGAAGGGCCTTGTGCAAGCTCGTCAGGCACAAGGGGCATAACATCTTAGTTCCCAAGGTTGGTGGCGCATTGACGAAGTAAGCGATGGTGATATAAAAATGCTAATGTCTATGGGCGTTGGTGACCACTTACCATCAGGTGGCCCATATGCTTGTCCGCCTACCTATACTATAAAAGAACTCCGCAAATTCTAATAAACAGAATATGAGATGCTTGCTGAGGTCTCGGTAAATAACACAAATTGAGGAGCTTATAGTGCAATGTGATCTTTTATTTACAATCAGTTGGTCAATTTATTCAAGCACTCTATAAATATATTTTTATAAAAATATATAAGGAATTATTAACACTGAAACAACAAAAAATATTTTCATAAATCAAATTTAATACTCAATGTAAATATATTATTTGTATAATATTTGATTCGATAGGCACGTTGGGATGACATTTAAAATTTTATATATTTTTGTATTATAATTTGCTTTTTGTCTCATTTTTTATCTGTGCCATCTCTCTAAGTTTCCTTCTCAAAATTTTCCCGCTTGCATTCTTCGGTATTTCCTTGATGAACTGAACTCCGCCGCGGAGATGCTTCGGGTTTGATAGCTGTAACAAATGTATTTGAAAAAATACTACAGTACGCCTAACCCCTTTTCCTAATTATATAAATATCTCTTTTCATCAATAAGTGATCATTGATACAGATTTATTATATTATTAACAATTCTGGCTACTGAAAGTATCGACTTGGTCCTATGTGCGAATGACAGTCGGTCCAAGACCAGTCCAGAAGTCCCATTAAGAGCTAAGATGTTGACAGTATTACAAAACCTATTTTAACAAGCACGTAAGTTTTGCGCATCTGCTATCTCTCTCCGACCGTCCCATCATACCGTATGAGTGAGATAATAAGAGATTGAATAAGCTTGCGCTTAAAGATTTGATGCCGTGGTTAAAATAATTTATTTATTTACTAATGCTTTACTAACAATGAAATGTTTCTTTTCCTAAGAATATTAACTTATTATCATTTAATAAGCGCAAAATTAATGAGTAATTAAAAATGACACCAAATTACCTTTTGTTTTACAAGATTTTTAATATCATCTTCAGTCAAATTGGCTTCTGGTTGTACAACAATAAAAGCACGTGGTACTTCTCCCGCATCAGCGTGGGGAATCCCAACAACCCCAGCGTCACGTACACTGGGATGTTGGAGCAAAACCGCTTCTATTTCTGCGGGTGGTACCTTCGAAATGGTTATTGATTATCAACGATACAATATTTAGCAGTGTGGTTTCAGACATAGTAAACTAAAAATACCCCATCGTAACCCGTTGGTGTCGTAAGCTGATGCGATCAGCAATAAGTTCCTTAACCACTTCTAAGATGGTTAAGCAAACGCACCAGCAAAAATATTCCCATGGCACCTACTCAAAAATATCCAGTGATTTAAAATAAAGCACCCTGATCAAATAAATGTTATAAGAACAGGTTTGATAATGACGTTACACTTAGTAGTGGGGACTATTACGATTGCGATCAGGTCTTCTCAGTCTATCTGTGCTGAGATGGAACTATACATGGATATTTCGAAGATCATTGCTTTCATCAGATTCATGTGTTCATCTCGTGTTCGCTAAAGAAAACGTCGTGAGAAAATCTGCATATTTCGAATATCATTCCGACATATCATGTAAGTATATCTACTGAGGAGCAGCGTGATTGGATACGCTTTAAAGCTCCATAAGAGCACATAACAACTAAGGCATTTATCCAGTGGGTCATTTGCGCCTCTTATTTTTCGTCCCCTGACATCTTTCTATTAACTTATTTGAAGATGTTATTCATTTACTATGTATGCAGTTTTATTTATTATTTAAAGAGGCGTTCATATAAATTACGCGAATAATAGAGGATTCAAAGTTGAGAGTTAATAATAATTTACCTGATAACCTTTGTACTTAATAAGTTCCTTTAATCTATCTACTATGAAAAAGCATTTGTCTTCATCGTAGTAACCGATATCACCAGTTTTGAAGAACCCTTCATCATCAAAGTCCTCCTTTCCATCTTTACCAACGTATCCCTTCATAACCGAAGGACCTTTTACGTAGATTTCTCCAGGTTGATTGACTCCTAGTGGTGTTCTTGTTTCAATATCTACAACCTTCAATTATAAAAATAAAATTATAAGTCTATGTCGTTGGTGACCACTTACTATCAGATGGCCTATATGCTCGTCCGCCTACCTATTGTATGAAATAGAAAAAAAAAATAACATAAATAAATTTATATATGTATTTTAATTGCAAAGTCCAGTTTGAAAGTAAGAGAGTGACTTTAACTAACTGTTCGCTTGCTCTCGGTAATTTTAATTAGCTCGGAAGCAATAGAATATATTTTCTCGTCCTTCTTAACTTTATTTACGGCCGTTTGGAATAGATTGTAATAACTTTACTCAGAAACAAGACACGGTCAACAATTTTATTATATCTCGTGTTGGCTTAGTAAACTTTGATTTTTATGGGCACATTTTTCAATTAAATAATAATCTGTTACTTTCTTTGTTTAAGTTTTAATCAGTTAAAAAGTTAATACTGGACCTTTATGATAAAACTAGATATGACACGGCCAACGCTGCCTGTTTTAGACAAGTGTGCTTTATCGTACGTGTCTCTAGTGACCCCGAGAGTTGCCTCCGTCATGCCATAGCCTTGAAGGACACTTGAAACATTTGGAAACCTGATGATGAAAATATATGAACCGATTATATTATTAAGCGAGATTATTATATCACTAACGGCCTTATAAACATTGCTTAGCGTCTGTTAAGCTAAACACTGATTTCACTCTTTCTGTCACAATTGATTTGACATTTGAGTAAAGAAGACAACAATTGTTTAACTAATCAGCCACAAAAAGTTTATAAGAAAGTCCGTAAGTCTGTATATAGAAATGATACCTTTATATGTTGTCTAATTGTAAGAACACAGATTACCTAAGTGGTTGAAGCTAGGTTAGTGTTTGAATAGAGACGGCCAAGTACACAGAACTTCTCATAATGAGATCCATCTAAGCCAAAACGTGGGCAAACACCGGTGTGTTTTCTTGACGTGGTTAATTTTTCTCAATAAATTATATTTCCGTCTTGATCGTACTGACAAACATCCTCAGAAAAGCTGCATATGTCTGCCACATGTATTACAAACTTTAAACATTCTTAAGGAATCAGTGGGCCTACTCATATGATATTTACAAGCTGTTACTTATCCCAGTAATTGTTTTAGAAAAATCGACCGCATACCATTATATGGAGTAGAAATTAAGAACATTCAGTACTTGCCTGCTTGCTTGCCTGGGCTTGAACCACTCGATATCTTTACAGTAACAGCTTGTGAATGTCCCATTGCTGGGCTAAGGCTTCTCTCCCTTTTTGAGGAGAAGGTTTGGAGCTTATTCAACCAATGCGGGTTGGTGGAATATTCTGAAATTCTGCCACATGCAGGTTTCCACACGTTGTTTTCTTTCATCATCAAGCACGAGATGACATATAATAACAAATTTAGCACATGAAAATTTTCTGGTCCCAGGCCCTGGTTTGAGCCCACGATCATCGGTTAAGATTCACGCATTCTTACCACTGGGCCATCTCGGCTCAATATCTTTATTAACTGTTAATTACGTAATATATGGCTGATAAAGAACTACTATCTTTCTTGGTAGTTTTTCTTTTAGAATCTTCTTTACGCATTAGATTATTCGATTAGAGTTTATTTGTTTATGTTTTATTTCATATAGATTACCTATCTGTAACGGCTCTTATCGTGTCACTGCGCAATGGCGCTGCGCCGGAGTACACCTGCTTTACCGTACTGACGTCATAGTTAGCTTGATACTTACAAAGTGCCACCAGAACTGGAGGCGCTACTACTATCTGGGAAATCTGAAAACAATATTTATGGATTGCTCAGAGATTAGAACACGGGGGTTTTATTTGAAGGTCACGCATTCAATTTCTCTTTTTTTTTCTTATTTCAACCTAGCGTTGTTTTCTTACACTTGAAAATAAATGGGTGAATGACACAAATTTAGATAGAAATTCAGTGGTGGTTGCCCGGATTTTATACCCACGTGTTCTTATTACTGATTTTGAATTTCGTGTAGATAATTCTTTTCAATAAACTTACTTGATATCTTTCTATTGTCTTTAAATAAAGACCACTTTCAAATTTAGGTAAATATACGAAAAAGCTACCACTCGCAAATATTCTTAAATTCCCCATTAGACCCATTGTGTGGTACCACGGGGTAATAGTAAGAGACGACTCTTTAGGGTTCACGGTGCTTGACCTAAAAAAATAATTAATTATATTTTGTCTGTTTTCTTTTTAATTATTAATAAATAACTTGTGCTCCGATATTCTATTCATTATGTAAAAAAGTAATAAATTGTCTATAATCTCATCCCAATATCTTTCATAAGATAGTCCGCCACAAGACTATATATAAATAGTGTATTATTATTATTAGTTGAATAAACAAAGACTAAAGACTAATTGCAAAAATAATACCGTGGGTGGGAGACTGCAGGCTCATTTGGATAGTAATAACCTGTGAATGTCCCACTGCTGGGCTAAGACCTCCTCTCCTTTTTGAGGAGAAGGTTTGGAGCTTATTCCACCACGCTGCTCCAATACGGGTTGGTGAAATACACATGTAGCAGAATTTCAATGAAATGAGACACATTTAGGTTTCGTTACGATATTTTTCTTCACCGTCAAGCGCGAGATGAATTATAAACATAAATTAAGTACATGAAAATCAGTGCTGCTTGCCGGTGAACTCACGATCATCGGTTAAGATTTCCGTGTTCTAACCACTGGGCCATCTCAGCATTTGGGTGCGTCAAGTCAATAATGAGCCGGTTGGCGTGATTGGTAGATACTTACCTTTTCACGCCGAAGGTTGTGGGTTCGATTCCCACCCAGGACAGACATTTTTGTGCATGAACATGTTTGTTTGTCCTGAGTCTGGGTGTAATTTTCTATATAAGTATGTATTTACAAAAGAAAAGTAGTATATGTAGTATATCAGTTGTCTGGTTTCCATAGCACAAGCTTTGTACAAGCTTAATTTGGGATCAGATGGCCGTGTGTGAAAAATGTCTCAGGATATTATTATTATAAAATTGAAACCATCATTGACATTGACAGGTGACATGACATCTTGGATCTAGCGATTAGCTCGTGATGGCAGGCCATCACTAATATACGATGGTTAGAAACCTGTATGCTCCTCTAATTAATTAAACAAAATAAAAACTTACATATTACATGTTGTCAACATGTTCAAATGTGTCAACATCACGCCCTTCGGCAATCCCGTGGTCCCAGACGAGTACAATATAACAGCTGTGTCTGTTTGTCCTATTACATCAGCGGTTTGAAAATTCTCCAGTGTAAGATTCCTGTTATCTTTAGCTAAATCGTTATATAATAGTGTATATGGTGGTCTGTCTGTACCGAAGAGAATAATTTTCTCCATGTACGATAGACTTCGTAAGGTCTTTTCGTGTATCTTATAAGCGAGTTGAGAACAAAATATCATTTTTGGTTTTGATATATTTAAAACGTGTATCAGTTCATCTGCAACGCAAAATAGTTTAAAAATTTAGAACCTCCTTATAGGGCTTTGTTAAAGTTCGTCTGGATGGGTATTACCCACCTGCTCATCATCTACTCTAACTCCAAACACAGGACTTTGTCTTTGTTACTAAAAATGTCTATGATATATTTCATAAGATAATTGACAGTTTGTGTCAAGACTACGCGTGAGTAAATATGTCAGTTAACTTTTCCTGGTGGCTTGAGGCTTTGTGGCAGGCCTGAATGGGTGGGTACCGCCTACTCATCCGATATTCTACTGCTAAGCAGCAATAAGTATTGTTGCGTTCCGATCGGAAGGATGAGTGAGCCAGTGTAACTACAGGCACAAGGGACATAACATCTCAGTTCCCAAGGTTGGTGGCACATTGGCAAGCTAAAGAATGCGTATTATTTCTTACCTCGCCAATGTCTATGGACGGTGGTGACCACTTACCATTAGGTGGCCCATTTGCTCGTCCGCCTGCCTATAACATAAAAAAAACTCAGTGACAAGTAATACGTTAATAGTATATAGTATATATATATACTAACGAAAAAGTCCAAGAAAAGCCAAACCATTTCGACACAATAAAAAGCCATTTGGCGTTATATCATAGATTTGTTTTTATTTTAACTATGTAAGCCGAGTGATATATACCTATATATATATTTATATAACCTACCTTTAGTATATGCCAAATTAGTGGGAGTAAACGTAGCTCCGGTACATGATATACCAATAAACGTGCTCCAATACTCCTGTGTATTCTCTGAACATATTGCTATTATGTCTCCTCTCTTCACTCCTATACGAGTGAGGGAGACAGCTATATTCATAGCATCCTTTACTATATCTCGATATGATAATCTTTCATGTGTAACTCCATTAATCTGTAATATTCGTTTAAATTTAATGGTCTTCCATCTACTGTTCCAACCATTTCATCGTCAGACAATCCATGTTTTCCTTCACTGCCGAACGTGAGATGAGATAAACACAAAATTAAGCACATGAAGATTTAGCAAGGTTCGGGTTCGAGCCCGCAATCACTGACCAAGTTTCACAAGTTCTTACAACTGAGCCAAGTTTTAACTTTTATTGGTTCTATCCAGGATTCGATCCTGGGAACTCACGATCTTCAACTGTATAATCTAGCTACTACACCAAGGAGGTCTCGAGATAACCCATAAATCATCCATAGCATAGAACAGAAAATAAATCTTCACTAAAGGTTTTAGATCTGACAAGCTATTTTGTATTTGTATTTTAATTCATCTGGCGAAGGTAACCATCCACTAATCCGCTGAGAGTGATCTTCGAAAAGAGATGTTTAAGGAGCATCCCAATGGGACATTTGCATAAGTAATAATAGATTAAAGAAACTTACCATTGCCACTTTATCTCCATGATTCCACATAGTGGTCACTATAAACTGACCGAAGTTTAAATGTGATGGTACTTCCACCAGCTCATCACCGTACACGTAAAGTGGGTTCTTTAACATTTTTCCATAAAACTTTAAAACCCTTCTTTAATAATTACTTATAATTTAGTCTTGACTCGACTGAATATTCACATATAATAATATATAACAAACAAGTTTTTTTTAAAGATAATATTATTATCAAATTAGAATTCTTATGTGTTTGCGCTATCTTTAAATATTGTTGGTATAATTCTGCTAATAAATTGCCACTTTATCGCAATCGAATCGAAGCGTAATCGTTGGCGTTTATCCATTTTCCTATTCTTTAATTTCATTATCGACTATTGTCGTCAAAATTTAAGTTTGCTTTTGATATAACGTTGTATGATATCATCATATATATATTTTTAATTTTATATCAGTATTAGTTTATTTTAATTTTTTATAAACAGTAAAACAGTAACAGCCTGTTAATATCCCACTGCTGGGCTAAGGCCTCCTCTCCATTTTGAGGAGAAGTTTTGGAGTTTATTCCACCACGCTGCTCCAATGCGGATTGGTAGAATAGACATGTGGCAGAATTTCAATGAAAAAAAAAAAAGAAAAAAATTAGGCACATGCAGGTTTCTTTATGATGTTTTCCTTCACCGTCAAGCACGAGATGAATTATAACACAAATGAAACAGATGTAAATTCAGTGGTGGTTGCCCGGGTTTGAACCCACGATCATCGGTTAAGATTCACGCGTTCTAACCCAATTTTTATAACTATTTTTATATTGTACTTAACATACATTTGTACAATTTAGTCTTAGTTTAACCATTGTTTACCTTTTTATAGTTCCTATGGTTTTTTTATTGAGTACCACTATGTAACATTTATTTTTATAATTTTAAAAAATTATAAATTTCTGTTTAGTCATTATTTATGTGCTTGCTGTGGTCTCCTTTAATTGAAGGAGCACACATTTTTTGAAACATTATTCCACGATGTGATGTACTCGCAAGTGTGTATCCTTTGTTGGGGGTTATAAATAAATGAATAAATAAGTAAATATCGGTTCGGTTCGATACGAATAAATGTATAATAGTCCGAGTTGGATTGGAATTTAATCGGTAACGTATCGTAATCGTTGTTGATTAGTAGAATTGGCCGCATGTTTCTGATATATATTCATGGCTTGATTAATAACACTGTTGCGAGGTAATAGCAACATTGTTTTTCTCTTTCTATTATAAACATAAATAACACAAAATAACTCGTTGATACGTCGCAATATTTAAAATTAATTTTAATAACATGTTATATTTTGTAATGTATTATTTTTTTTTTATAATAATATTAACTGATTGGAAAAAAATTAATAGGTCTAAGCTTTTTTATTTATGTTTTCAGGATAATTAATTAATTAGTAATTAATTAATTACTAATATAATTATAGGTATAAAAAGTAGTCATTTTTCCTTCCTCGGGGCTCAAGCTTGCTTCATACCAAATTTGATCAAAATCGGTTGAGTGAGTTAGTATTAAAGGGGAGCAGACATACAGACAAAGTTAATTTCGCATTTATAACATTAGTATATATTTTAAACTGGTGCCAACGAATTTGCTATTTGCTATACATATATATATATATATATATATATATATATATATATAATATATATTTAACTTCCATTATGTAAATAGTGCAGTTAATATTCCTCCAAAGCGAATGAATATATACGCATATATTGTTTCTAAAATAGAATACGTAAAAATTCGTGATAACAAAAAATACATTTTACATTTTTCTATATGTTGTAATTACTTCACTATTCGAGAATGTAATGACTCCAAATAAAAAACGAAAATGTCTACTATTTTTATCACTTGTTATCATTATACTATTAATTGCGTAATAAATCTTCCAAATGATAAGCAAATACATTTTTCAACGATTAATATTACAAGTCATATGACACAGCGAGTTGCTTTTTAAAAGGTTTTATAAATCTATTATATTTATTTATATATTTATTTATCGTTCATTTTTAATAGTTTTTTTTATATATATATTGGTTTGACATTTTAATTTTTTTTTAAATAGATGTTCATAATTTGAAGATTTTTTGTACAAAATAAAGTCTGTCCACTAAATTTTAAATTTATGGTTAATTAAGAGCAGGTCAGGCCAGGCTGCTCAGCATAATAATCAGCCTGGCTGATTCTTCTGCTCGAATGACCCGGATGAACTTGGAGAAAACCAAGATAATGTTCAATGAACACGTCAGTCCGGAACCAATAGCTCTTAACGGAGTTCTTCTCGAAGTTGTTCAGGAGTATGTGTACCTTGGGCAAACTTTGCAGTTGGGTCGAAACAACTTCGAGGGGGAAGCCCGAAGAAGAGTACAGCTGGGCTGGGCAGCATATAGAAAACTTCAAAAAGTCTTCAACGAGTGCGTCTTACCGGTTATGTATATACGAAGCCGAAACGTGGACACTGACAGTGCGTTTGGTCCACCATTTTAAGGTCGCTCAGCGAGCTATGGAGAGGGCTATGCTCGGAGTTTCTCTGATGGATCGAATCCAAAATGTGGTGATCCGACAGAGAACCAAGGTTATCTACATAGCCCAAAGGATTAGTAAGCTGAAGTGGGCTGGACACATACGTCGCAGAACCGACCGTTGGAGTAGACGCGTTCTAGAGTGGAGACCACGCCTTGGCAAACGTAGCGTAGGACGCCCTCCAGCTAGGTGGAGTGACGATATACGCAAGGTGGCTGGCAGCGGTTGGAGATTAAGAGCTGAAAATCGAGCTCAGTGGCGTGCCATTGGAGAGACCTATGTCCAGCAGTGGACGCTAATGAGTTTTGGAGTGCGTGTGTGATGTTGATTAGGGTTGAGGTGTCAGCGGTAACTTTGTTTTAACAATTAAATAACTGACTGCCTCGTTGGTCTAAAGGCTAAATATAAATCCGCTGACCCGGAGGTTCCGGGTTTAATTCCCAGGTTAGGCCAGTTAAAAGTTATTGGGTTTTTTTGTCAGAAAAATTTCAGTAGCAGCCCGGCAATCTGGAATTTGGGAGTGTGTACAAACCCGTGCCTCGAAAAGCACGTAAAGCCGTTGGTCCTGCGCCTGAACTCTTTTCGGTCGTGTCGGATTGCCGTCCTATCGGATCATGAGAGTTAGGGAATAGAGCGTGCTCCTGTGTTTGCGCACACACTTGTGCACTATAATATCTCCTGCGCAGTTGGCTTTCTCTTGAGATTGGCCGCCGTGGACGAAATCGGTCTGGAGGACCTTAAATAACATACTTTTTTCTTTTATCTCTCACTAAATAAATCCGCGGTACTTGCTTCACCTATTGAGGAGGCGTCACGGTATCGTTTGCGCATGCTTACGTGACGCCCTGACGGTGTCCTGGGGGAGTTCCTGTATAGAGAGGCTTCCTAGCACCGACGACGATTAAGGCGGAGGTTGGCCTTCTTCTGCGAAGCGGCTCAACGGATGCATATTACTCACCGCTCTGCTGGCTCCTTCTGCGAGATGACGCTATCCCGGAAGGAGACCTTCAGCGCCTTTCACTACCGGGCATGGCATAACAATCTCTCACACGCACTACATTATTTTATTACATAAAGTTTTCTATGTCAATAAAAGATAAAGTTAAAAATGACTTTTTTTATTTTATTAAACCTTTTTTTACAATTCACCACAGAATAAATAATATTATCAATTTCATCCAAATCAGAGCAGTCTTTAATTACATTATCAAATTTAACTAACCCACAGAATTGACACATTTGAATAATTCCTATTAAAAATATACTATCCCTACAACTTTATACAAAAAATTATCGTATTTTTCTGATTTAATTATATTTCCAAACATACACACGCATACACAATAAATTCAAATCTTTATAACCTTTTAACACCAAAATAAAAAGAACTTTATAGTACAGTTTTTATATTAGAGTTTACTTTTACTCGACTTTGCCATTTTTCTTAATTCTTTTCTCAATATCTTGCCAGTTTGGTTCTTTGGTATTTCATTTATAAATCTGACTCCACCGCGTAGATGTTTAGGATTTGAGAGCTGAAAAATGTTTATAATTACTTAAATGTATTATAGGTATTCATTAATGGTAATCTACCGACGAGCCGGTTGGCGTGGCTGGTAGATACTTGCCTTTCACGCTAAAGGTTGTGGGTTCGATTCCCACCCAGGACAGACATTTATGTGTATAAAAATGACTGTTTTTTTTTATAGATTAGGAAGGTGGACGAGCATATGGGCCACCTGATGTAAGTGGTCACCAACGCCCATAGACATTGGCATGTAAGAAATGTTAACCATCGCTTACATCACCAATGCGCCACCAACCTTGGGAACTTAGATGTTATGTCCCTTGTGCCTGTAATTACACTGGCTCACTCACCCTTCAAACCGAAACACAACAATACCAAGTACTGCTGTTTTGCGGCAGAATATCTGATGAGTGGGTGGTACCTACCCAGACGAGCTTGCGCATAGCTCTCATAGTAAACCACATTTAGGGTTTGTCTAACAGTTTATCGGATTAAACAAGCCGTGCTAACACGATCCATACTTTATATATATATGAGAATATAGGCCAGCGTTTGACCGGTAACTTGTCTGATGTAAAGCATCGACACGGTCTAGGATGTAGCATGATTTGTCGCCTACTGATCTATTTAAATTATTCTCTTTTTATGTAAAATAGGTAGGCAAACAAATAGGTTACCAGATGGAAAGACATCAACACCCAAAGACAATCCGCCATCAACCTTGGTTACTAAGATGATATGTCCCTTTTGAATGCAGTTACACTGGCTTACCCACCATTTAAACCGGAACACAACAATACAAACTGTTGTATATAATAGAGCACGAAACCCTACCAACTACCACCAAGTAAGTTAATCAACAACTATAAGATAACTATAATAAAAGCGTTACATAGAGACAACAGTTCTATGTAATGCATGTGTTACTACTCGGTAGCGATAGATGGCGGTAATAAAATCTGTCAGCTTCCTGAATCGCGCTGTCTAGATTCGCTACTGTATATATATAACGTGAAAGTGATTTTGTTAAAATATTAAGACAAAATAAGTCACGGTGTGAACAGTGGAAAGCTATTTCTTAATTTAATTTATTGTTTGATCCCCAAATGTTAGTTCGGCGTAAACAGGTTCAAGTCATGGGCGTTTTTGGTTTTTAATGCAAACTGATTGTTATCCGATTTCGGATTTATAAATCGATTTCAAAATCTGATTTAAGATATCCGCATTATATTTTACATACCTAAAACGCCCATGATTAATAAGGTCCGATGATTGTGTAATAAATTTCTGTAGCAGAACCAACAAACCGAAATCCGAATCGCAAAATTCGCGCCATCATTTTTATTCCGCTTTACTCCAATTGGTTAGAAAGAGAGAAAGCGAATTTCACAGTACGCAACAGTCAGTTAGCGTTTGGATACCATACACATTTCGTTTAGTGATATCCAGTGATGTTATTTGTCGATTCGAAATCGTTAGTGGTATCGATCTATAGATAGTTGGCGATTAGTTCGGCTAGGTCGATTTTTGAAATCGGATTTTTAGTTTGCGAAATCGATACGAATCAATTTGTGTTTGAAATCGGATTTTGAATTCGTTTTGATGTATCGGACGCATGCCTAACAAGTTCCTTATGATCAAATAAAGCCTGTTAAGCAGTGGGAGCTAATGATCCTTATGATAGTATCAGGTAACAAGGTGAAAGGTTACGAATTTCAACATACACGTTCAGCAACAAAGTCCTGCACAGCCTTCTCCGTAAGCGTTTTGCCTGGTTGTAACACAACGAACGCTAGTGGAACTTCCCCAGCGGTGGGATGTGGGATACCTATCACACCAGCCTCTCGGATGTCAGGGTTTTTGAGTAGCACTGCTTCTAATTCTGCTGGTGGTACCTGGAAATATTTTATTTTACTTAATTAAATTTATTTTTATCATGAGATATTTTAATGCTAATAATACAATTAATGTAGAAGACAAACGTTGATTGTGTTGCTGCATGGAAATAAAACTATAATAAAAAATTATAATAAACAAATATTTCTAATAAAATCGTTAACACGTAGAATATAGTAGAGGGGGCAATTAATTGTTCAGTTAATGTAAAGTTGTTCAAACATGATCATAACAAATCTTTATTGTACTTTATATATATATATTCCCTACTAGACTAGGCGAGTCTTCCCGGTGTGTCGGTCTCGGTATGAACTTGGACAAGACCAAGGTCATGTTCAATAGGCATGTCGTGCCGGGACCGATATACGTCGAGGGGAAACCTCTCGAAGTTGTTAGTGAATATACCTACCTAGGACAGATAATACAAGTCGGTAGGAACAACTTCGAGAAGGAAGCCGATCGAAGAATTCGCTTGGGATGGGCAGCATTTGGCAACCTTCGTCAAGTCCTCAAGTCGTCTATACCGCAATGTTTGAAGACGAAAGTCTTCAACCAATGCGTCTTACCTGCCATGACATACGGTGCCGAAACGTGGACACTAACTGCGGGACTAGTCCACAAATTCAAAGTCGCTCAGCGTGCTATGGAGCGAGCTATGCTCGGAGTATCTTTGAAGGATAAGATCAGAAATGAGATTATCCGGAAAAGAACCGGAGTCACCGACATAGCTTGCAAAATTAGCAGGCTGAAGTGGCAGTGGGCTGGTCACGTATGTCGTAGGACCGATGGCCGTTGGAGCAGACGAGTCCTAGAGTGGAGACCGCGAATCGGCAAGCGCAGCGTAGGACGCCCTCCAGCCAGGTGGACCGACGACCTTAAGAAGGTGGCGGGCACCAACTGGATGCGGAAGGCGGAGGACAGGGAGCTTTGGCGCACCTTGGGAGAGGCCTATGTTCAGCAGTGGACAACGATTGGCTGTTGATTTGATTTGATATATATATATTATATATGTGACTGTCTCGTTGGTCACGGGAGTGTACACACTTTCGACTTCGGGCTGCTACTGAATATTTTCTGACAGAAAAACCCAATAACTTTTTATTGGTCCGACCTGGGAATTGAACCCAGGACCTCCGGGCCTGTGGCCTTATAGCTATGTATTAATGAGAATATACAATTATATATATAATAAATTTAATGGCTGTAATGTTGCGAAGTTGCTCTTAATTACTTGTAAACAATTATTATCAGATAAAATTATAGCTCTATCTAGAGTAAATACAAATATTATGAAGCAGATATTGTTTGTTTGAACGTGCTAAACTCAGAATCTACAAGTCCGATTTGAAAAATGTATATGTATATATAATATATATGCTAGCTGACCCGTGCCCACTCTGTTGGGCGGTAAACATTTTTTTATACTTGTGATCGATTGGCCAAACATTAGTGAAATTGTCGCGCGTATTTGATATTTCAAATTATCTCTTAAACTATACAACTAAAAAATAATCTGTAAAAATTAATTTTATCTAAATAAAATTTCCTTGGTAATAAAGCAATTTATTTTTAAATAGATTGACGTGTTGTTAATGAAAAAAACCGTCTAATAGAAATATCACTCAATACATTACGACACGGTCGCGGTTCCATAACTATGTCGTATTATCTCTTTAACCATTGGTCCAAATTATATGCAGTAAAAGGAAAAAGTATTTTGTTTTAAACACTTGAGACGATAAGTTCTTTTATTTTGATAACAATACATAATTGTTGATAATATGACCGATAAACATGACGACATAATTTTTTTAAAATATAAAAAAACTACTTTTTGCGACTTAAATATAAAAGTTATACATATGCTGTCGCTGACTTTTTTGTAGGCATTATCAAACTCTACAACTTTCCTCTACAACTCATCAATCATACATCTCTCACCGTTACGGCCGTGTTCGTAAGAAACGTTTTCGTTCGACCGTTTTTTCTCCGAATTACTTTGCAAATCCCACTACTACGAAAAAGTTTTTCGGGTTAATATATAGTCTATGGCACTCACAAATGATGTGGCTTTCTATAAGTAAAATAATTTTCAAAGTCGGTTAAGTAGCTCCAGAGATTACCCCCTACAACCTCACAAACTTTACCTCTTTATAATATTAGTAGAGATTTATTGAATAGGTAACCAACGCCCATAGCGCCACCAACCTTGGGAACTAATATGTTATGTCCCTGTGCCTGTAGTTACACTGGCTCACTCACCCTTCAAACCGGAACACAGCAATACCAAGTACTGTTACTGTTTTGCGGTAGAATATCTGATGAGTGGTCGGTACCTACCTAGTCGAGCCTAGAAGTCCTACCACAATTTCTGCATTAGACAGTCAATTTATTAAAATAAAAATTGAGATTATATTATATCGCGTTATGAACCAAACAAGCGGAGCAGGGAGGCATTTCTACTAATTTATACCGGTTACGATTCGTTCTCGATCTAACTTCAACCGATCCACAACTGAATTTAGTAGAATAAGAAAACGTTTGAACGGCAACGATTACGGCATATGGTCTGCCTGCTCAGCTATGCACCTGGATTGCCAGCTTCCTACACAAGCGTAGCCTTCGTGTTTTAGTTGATGGTTGCGCTTCACAATTCTATGTAGTGAATGCTGGGGTCCCCCAGGGATCTGTGCTATCTCCCACACTCTTTCTTTTGCATATCAATGATATGCTCTCTCTTGGGAACATACATTGCTATGCAGACGATAGTACAGTGCATGGTGGATACCACGGACGCGCAGTGGCTGGGCGAGCGGAAATTGAGGAGAGGCGGAGGAATCTTGTCATTGAACTCGATAGGACGTTAGAGCTCATCGCCAAATGGGGCTCTGATAATCTTGTTGAGTTTAATGCCAAGAAAACACAGGTATGCGCTCTCACGGCGAAAAAGTCAACATTTTCCCCTCTTCCCTCCCTCTGTGGTACTCCACTGGTGATGCAAAGCAAAATCGCCATGCTGGGGATTGACGTTCGCTGCGACCTTAGTCCAGGGGATTACATCGAGGCTGTTATAAAAACAGCTTCACGGAAACTCGGAGTTCTGAACAAGGTGCGGCGCTTTTTCACGCCACAACAACTTTGCCTGCTGTACAAAACACAGGTACGGTCTTGCGTGGAATATTGCTCGCACCTTTGGGATGGCTCCACTAAGTACCTACTTGAGGACTTGGACCGGTTGCAGCGACGTGCCGTACGCATTATTGGCGACGTAAAGGTCACAAACACCCTTGAACCTTTACAATTGCGTCGTGAGATAGCAGCACTGAGCGCTTTTTATCGACTGTATCACGGCGAGTGCTCTAAGGAATTATTCTCTCTAATTCCTGCTTCCCCCTTCCTTCTTAAGTCCACGCGAGCTGGTTCTCGATGTCACCGCCTAACTGTGACATCAATTCCATCGCGAACAAAGAAATTTGGCAACTCCTTTCTTTGTCGCACTTCCAAAAAATGGAATTCCTTACCAGCTCACGTGTTCCCCTCCTCTTACAACCCGGGTTCCTTCAAACGAGGCGTGAAGAGGCATCTTGCGGGCCGGCAAGGCGAAGGCGGCTAGTGCAGAACGTTTTTCCCGTCTGTACTGGCCGTCGTCGCGTTTGGACTCTACTACCACTTACCATCAGGTGGAGTAGAGTCATTTGCCCTCCCGGCGAATATAAAAAAAAAAAAAACGTTTTGATATAATAGCGATAAATTCCAAATTTGTTAGTAGAGTTATTTCCTAGTGCAGACACCGCTTAACATTATCACTCAAACAGCAAACAACGGGTAAGTTTCAACAACTGACAACTAACCAATAAACGTCTATTTTGATATACTTGTATTGTATGTTACTTATTCCTAATTAATTTAATAATAACATAATTTCAGTTTTATTAAAAAAAATACTTAATAATACTAATTTTAAAAGATCAGGTAATCAAACTTACCTTATACCTCAAGAGCCGAGGCCACGTGGACCTTAACCAGCGATTTTTATGTGCTTAATTTGTATTTATAAATTATATCGTAATCTCGTATGCAGCAGTTAAAGACAACATCGTGAGGAAAAATCCATGTGTCCGAGGAAATTCTACCATAAGTGTGTCGAAAACAAAACGAATAAGCTGCAAACCCTCACCTAAAAAGGGGAGGAGGCCTTAGCCCAGCAGTGACATTCTATTGACAGGGTTTTACTAATTTTAAACTCACCTGATAGGCTTTGTATTTAATAAGTTCCTTTAATCGATCGACGATATACAAATATCCTTCTTCATCATAGTATCCAATGTCACCGGTTTTCAGGAAACCTTCATCGTCGAAGTCATCACGTCTATCCTTCCCAACGTAGCCTTTCATACCCATAATGCTTTTCACGCATATTTCGCCCCTTTCGTTGGGACCGAGGGCTTCTCTTGTTTCTGGATTCACGACCTATAATAGAATCTACGATTTTTAACTCTGCCATTGATATGATTTGTATAAAAATGGGCTATCGTCTGGGTAGGTACCACCCACTCATCAGATATTCTACCGCAAAACAGCAATACTTGATATTGTTGTGTTCCGGTTTGATGGGTGAGTGAGCCAGTGTAATTACAGGCACAAGGGACATAAAATCTTAGTTTCCAAGGTTGGTGGCGCATTGGCTATGTAAGCGATGGTTGACATTTCTTACAATGCTAATGTCTAAGGGCGTTTGGTGACCACTTACCATCAGGTGGCCCATATGCTCGTCCGCCTTCCTATTCTATAAAAAAAAGCAGTATAAGTGATCACCACCGTCCATAGACATAGGCAATGTAAGAAGTATTGAACGTTCCTTACATCGGCAATGCGCCATCAACTTTGGAAACGAAGATGTTACGTCTATTGTTGTTTAGCATTAGAATATCTGATGAGTGAGTGGTACCTACCCACCCGGCCTTGCGCATAGCCTACCTAATCTGGACCATAGGTACAAATTATTCTTATAATGCCATGACTAATTAGTGAAACTTTTTTGGTCTGCCCGCTTCACATAAAATGCCCCTAATATTAATTCACTTGACGGTAAAGCTTTGTGCAAGCTCAGCCCTATATAGGTTTGACATTATGTTTACTATAGTAGCGAATGCTGTCGTTATTTTATCAACGATTTAATGTTAGGCCCATAGAACGAAAACGCTCAGAGAAACAGACCCTACAATTCACTGAGGTTATAATAAAATAATAATAATATCCTGGGACATTATTCACACACGGCCACCTGATCCCAAACTAATCAGAGCTCGTATTATGGAAACCAGACAACTGATATAGCACATATATACTTTTCTGTAAATACATACTTATATAGATAGTAACACCCAGACTCAGGACAAACAGACATGTTCATGCACTCAAATATCTGTCCTGGATGGGAACCGAACCCAACCAAACCTGTTTTAAATCATCCACATTGCGAAACCCATCATAACTGTTGTAACACTTATAAAATGTATAACGAGTTCAATGTTACATCGAAAGTGTTAATAATTAAATGTATAATTCAAAGTTACCTTAGCAATAATCAAAACTTACCTTAGCAACGGTGTGTGATATTACCGTCCCAACACTACCGATTTTGTCAGGATTAAAATTAATCGAAATAGCGAGAGTCGTTTCGGTCATCCCGTAACCCTGTAGAATAGCGCGTGCGCTCGGAAATCTGAAATTTATTTACTGTTTAATAATTAAATAGAAATTTTAAATATAAATTATCTTGTAACGGAATTGAAGTAAGGGTGCAAACTTTTTTTTTATCAAAGAGTACGAGTGTATTTTGCCAGTTCTAATCAGGTCAGGGTTATTCTTTTCTAAACCGGAGTTAGTAATATTTCGTAATTAAATAAATGTAGATATTCTATATAAATAAAGGAATTTGATTTTGATTTTTATAAGGTCGTGTCGGATTGTCATTCCATCATTATGAGAGTTAGGGAATAAAAATGGACCTATATTTACGCACTTATGTACTTGAAGGCTCAACTTGCGCAGGTTGCGGAATTAGTCATTATCACATCACCATGTATAATATTTATGTGTTTTTTTTTTATAGAATAGGAAGGCGGATGAGCATATGGGCCACCTGATGGTAAGTGGTCGCCAAACGCCCTTAGACATTGGCATTGTAAGAAATGTCAACCATCGCTTACATAGCCAATGCGCCACCAACCTTGGGAACTAAGATTTTATGTCCCTTGTGCCTGTAATTACACTCGCTCACTCACCCTTCAAACCGGAACACAACAATATCAAGTATTGCTGTTTTGCGGTAGAATATCTGATGAGTGGGTGGTACCTACCCAGACGAGCTCGCACAAAGCTCTATCACCAGTGTTTTCAAAATTAC
Organism: Nymphalis io; assembly: GCF_905147045.1. NCBI lineage: Eukaryota > Metazoa > Arthropoda > Insecta > Lepidoptera > Nymphalidae > Nymphalis > Nymphalis io. The sequence goes on along the minus strand of NC_065915.1, from coordinate 3,944,325 downwards.
TGTTACTTGTAATTTTTCGTTCTTGGAAATGTTATATAATGTACTAATATATGAATATATGATTCTTAACTTTTTACTTGGAAAGGCTTTGTGCAAGCCCGTTTGGGTAGGTACCATATACTCATCATATATTTTATCGCCAAGCAGCAATACAGTTAAGTATGGTTATGCAATAGCATCTTAGTTCCCAAGGTTGGTAAAGCATTGGAGATGTAAGGGGTGCTTAATATTTGTTTCAATAATAATGTCTATGAGCGGTGATGACCAATTACCATCAGATGGCACACTAGTCCATCTGCTTATCAATTATATAAAAAAATACCTCTGCTTAACAGCCTGCGCGGTTTCTTCATATAAAGGTGCAGCTCCGCAGAATATTATTTGGACAGAACTTGTATCATATTGTAAATTTGATTTGCACAAAGCTATAAGCATAGCAGGCACTACCGCCAACTGTGATATCTGTTAACAAAAACGTAGTTAGTACTCGTTGATATATAACAGTAATAGTAACAGCCTATTAATCTCCCACTGCTGGGCTAAGGCCCCCCTTTACTCTCTTTTGAGGAGAAGGTTTGTGGAATACACGTGTAGTAGAATTTCAGTGAAATTAGACACGTGCAGGTTTCCTCACGATGTTTTCCTTCACCGTCAAGCACGAGATGAATTATAAATACAAATTAAACACAAGAAAATTCAGTGGTGCTTGCCCGGGCTTGAATTCACGATCATAGATTAAGATTCACGCGTTCTAACCAATAGGCCAACTCGGCTCGGCTGAAACCTGTGGTAGCTTAACACTTAATTTTATTCTGTAAGTATCATCAGGCAGTTTTGCGCATTTTTATTGTGGTTAACATATCAGCGTCGAAACTTCAAACAAACCGATGGTGTGCTGTTGTCGTGCCGTTTTAATGCAGACTGTGTGCTTAGCCCTAATGACACGATGAAACAGTATTTATCGAATTAAGATTATTTCTACCCCATAGACAATAGCACAGCGATAAATAAAAACCAATTCTAACACCATAAATGTGTGACGTGATCTGTGCTGTTATGTCCTGAGTGCCAATTATTGTCTTCACCTTTTAAATCTAAACATAGCTATACAAAGTATATTCCCTTTTCGAATAATATTTAGGATAACATGTGAATGGCCTGTTTTAATCAAAATCCATAGAAAATATATCAAAATTCGCCCAAAAAACTTAGTAAAAAACTTTGAACTAAAAACATTATTGATAAAAGTGAACAGGCTAAATATATATATTTTTTTTTATTGTGATGCTGCATGGAATATGTACATATGAAGAATATGCACACACACAACACCAACCTATAAGCCGTTAGGAAGACAACAAGACAATATAAATTAAAAAATATATAAGAATAATTTACCTCATATTTTTCTATAGTCTTTAGGTATAATTCCACCTCGAACTTGGGCAGGTAGACCGCAGTGGCGCCCTTGCAGAAGTTCGCTAAGCCACTGATGAGTCCCATCGCGTGATACCATGGAGTGATATGCAATGGTTTCCATGGTGGTAATACTAAAGTAGGCCTGTAAAGAAGTAGTTTATTTCATTATATAATATATATATATATATATTATATAATGAATGCGACATATATATATATATATATATATATATATATATATATATATATATATATATATCAAAACGCCATAATCGGAGTACAACGCCGTGCCGCCAGCGAGAGGAGGCCCGCGAGAGGGTATTCGCCGACTGGTCGGAGAGACTGGGTGTCCCGGGTGCTAGCCGGGACCTCGTTGCGGCCATTCGGCCGGTGCTGAGGAAGTGGGTCGAGCGCAAGCACTGCCCACCCACGTATCACCTCACACAGCTTTTGACCGGCCACGGTTGTTTTGGCCGGTACCTGTGTGAGGTGGTCGGTAGGGAGCCGACGGTGGAGTGCCACCATTGTGGCGGAGGAGCCGTGGATACGGCGGAACACACGCGCGTCGAGTCCACGGCTGTAGGTGGGGACCTGTCGCTTCCGGCCGTCGTCGAGAAGATGGCCGGAAGCGAAGAGATCGGGGCGGCAGTGTCCCGGTTCAGCGCATGCGTCATGTCGCAAAAGGAGGAGGCAGAGCGGGAGCGGGAGGACGACGTGGACTCGCTCCCGCAACGAAGAAGGAGACCTCTTCGACGGCGACGTGCCTTCGCAAGCCGGACGCTGCCGCAGAGTTAAGGTGTGGTTGGCGGCGGAGCCAGTTTGTTGATCCGCCGCGGGGCTTCAAGCCCTGACGCCCAGCCTCCAGTGGCGGACTCGGGGGAGTCCGTCACGTAACAGGACGGAGGCACAGAGAGGGGGGAGGCGCGCCCTAACATCCTGGCGCGCTCTCGAGATGGGTCGCCTTATGGCGACGGCCGCTGGCGGGGTTGCGGTTATAAGTCACAACGTTCCCGTGACCCCACCGCCTTGCGGAGAGGCGGAAATCCGGGGAGGTTTTAGTGGGTAGGACGGGGCCTTCTGCCCCGTGAGTCCCACATACCCGTCCCGGTCCCCCCGGACCGGGCGGCAGGCGTAAATGCCTTTCCTCCCCGAAAAAAAAAAAAAAAAAACAGGTTGTGAGAGAGCTTTGAGCGTCACGGTAGCATGCGAAAGCGATCCCGTGGCGCTCCTCGTTAAGACGGTAAGGGTACCGCTGGTTTTTTAGTGGGTATTCCGATGTTCGGGTCGCACTCGGCGCCTTGGACACCGGCGAGCCTCAAATACCCCACTGTTCCCGTGGAGGAAACGCGTAACGCGTTTTTCCAGCGTTAAAAAAAAAGGATGTGAGAGTGCCAACTTGACAGTTATTACTTGTTAATGATTTAACATCAGACCCTTGAGGTTTGCTGAACGCTCTCGTGCATGCACTTTGCAAAAGGACTCGGGGGCCGTCCTACTGTATCGAGCTTGCTGTGTTTCCATCTATTTTAATCGGCATCATTCAAATAATTTTAAGTCTTATTCTCGTGATTACCGATTGTAAGCGAACAAATAAACAAGTTCTACGAGATTGAACTTTTATTTTGCGCCTACAACATTTCTGATAACGGCTTCCATCCCTTATGCCATATCGTGGTTTGACGTCATCGATGGATCGCCATTAATTTTAATTACGTTTGAATTCTAATTTAAGACGGATTTATCTAATGTCTCTATTTACGTAATGTCCATACTGATACGCCGATTTATATATATATCCATACCAATAGAATATATAAATTTAATAGGACCATAATGCCATTAATGAGTAACAATTATAATATTTAGTTATTATTATTTTACTTTTTTATGTTTCTGTTTATTGTTTTTTTGTAACTTTAAACTTAGATTTGTCTTACATTTGTTTTTTTTTTTTTAGCTATAATGGCTCTGTTGCCTTATTTTTTATGCAGTTATCACCTATAATTAAGGTAACGCTTTTTTCTTTATTTTATCAACTGTACGTTTTTTTTTTTCGGATTGTGTAATACTGTTGGCCTTACTGGCCTCTACAGCGTCACCGGGTGGGATGGGCGAGTTGAACTCAGTCGGATGTTGGGAGCCACACAGGGCTCAAGAGAGACGGACGTCCTAAGGGTGCCTCCTGTGAGGCCGGACCTCGGCTTAGGACTCCGTTGTAATCGGGAGGGAGCAACTGTACGTACTTTGTTGGTGAACTAATAAATAAATAAAATAAATTATTAAACCGCATGTGTTCTTTTTTTATAGTATAGGAAGGCTAACGAGTATATGGGCCACCTGATGGTAAGTGGTCACCAACGCATATAGACATTGGCATTGTAAGAAATGTTAACCATCGCTTACATCGTCAATGCGCCATTAACCTTGAGAACCAAGATGTTATGTCTCTTGTGCCTGTAATTACACAGGCTCAATCAGCCAAACCGCAACACAACAATACCAAGTACTGCTGTTTTACGGTAGAATATCTGATGTGTGGGTACCCAGACGAGCTTGCACAAAGCCCTACCACAAGTGTATGCAAAATTTCATAATTCATCAAACTGACTATTTATACTAACTAATAGTAAGGGTTAGTTACTTACGAGCATAATGCGATTACATTGAGGTGTGTCAGCATCACGCCCTTCGGCAATCCCGTTGTTCCCGACGAGTATAAAATAAGCACCACGTCGTTTTGACCTTCCACATCGACCGATTGGAATTCCTCAAATTTAACGTTACGCGTTATTTTGTAACGTTTAACGTTATTTGTTGTGTCATCATCGCTCGCTATCGCTAGATTTTTGTATAAAATTGTATTTGGGGGGCTTTCATTACCGAATAAGAAGATCATCTTCAAATGACTGAGGCTTGTGTACACCTTCTTATGCGCTTTATAAGCGAGTGGTGAACAAAATATATATTTCGGTTTCGTAATTGACATAACGTGTTTGAGTTCATCTGAAAATAAATAAGGTTTTTTTTTTAATAAATAATTATTATAAATGATGAAAATACAATAAAATTGCCTGGGTTATTACCCACGGTCATCGGTTAAGATTCACTCGTTCTAACTGGGCCATCTCGGCTTTGTGGCTGATATTATTATATACTTTTTTATAGTGCCTATGTTTTTTATTGAGTACACTATGTAAGATTTACTTTTATATTATATATTTTTTAATTTCTTTAGTCATTATTTATGTGATTGCTGTGGTATCCTTTAATTGAAGGAGCACACATATTTTAAAACATTATTCCACGATGTGATGTGCTCGTAAGTGTGTATCCTTTGTTGGAGATCCTTAATAAAATAATAAATAAATAAATATTTTATTATTGGTCTAATAACGTGCCAGGATTTTAACCCAACATCTCCTGCCACTTTACAAAACACGTTCTCTCTATAGGACTCGTATTCCCAGCAGTGGGACTTTACTGTACTGTAATAATCATTATTATGTATCCCGTATCTGTAATGGTGACAAGAGGGTTGAGCCTTTTCTCAGTGTAGTGTTACTATCTACCAACTCTATGAACTTTCACAAAGTCCTATCTATAAAAACAAACAAATTGAATAACACATTCAAAAGTTCGACGTTTCTGTGTTTATTTATTATCAAACATCAAAACAATAATAATAATATCCTGGGACATTACTCAAACACGGCCATCTGATCCCAAACTAAGCAGAGCTTGTACTATGGAAACCAGACAACTGATATACTCCATATACTATTTTTTTTTATATAACATACTTATATAGATAATTACATCCAGACTCAAGACAAACAGACATGTTCATGCACACAAATGTCTGTCTTGGGTGGGAATCGAACCCACAACCTTCGGCATGACAGGCAAGTACCTACTAACCACGCCAACCGGCCCGTCAAAATACAATAATATTAATTAACAATAATACAATATAATATTATTTACCAACAATAATTTTATACTGATAAATAATTTATTATTCAAACAAAGAAATTGCTTTATCAAAGATAAAGCAGTTATCTACAAAGAGCAAATAGTTATTACTATCATAAATGTCACTCAAATTATATTTATTATTATAACTTATAATTTTATCTTTGATAATAAATCGATATTTGCGTTTAATAGAAGTGATGTTGTTTTCCATTACTTAATCTTATTAACTATGTATATAATAATATTCGCGATGAAAGCAAAACATAAAGATAACCGAAAGACCTTACTTCCACGGGCGCAACGATTAGCTCTTACAAGTACTTATGTTAATAAGAGTAGTCTGTTAGCAGATCAAAAAATGGGCAACTCGCTACTGATCTATCTCCCGTGTAAAACAATGAATTGCTAATTAAACATCTAGTAATCAGCACCGGTAGAGCGAGTTTAACAATAAAGTATATCCGTATGATAAGCCTGACACTATTTTGTTTTTATCTTATATAGAAAAAATATTGTTGTTATTTCTGTTTGATATTAATAAACATCGACAATGTTTGGCCGATCACCATGAATATTGGTTTATGTATATATATTTCAATTGAAAAGGTTTTTATCCTTATTGTTGTGACTGGCCGCTAGATGGCGCTGCAGTAGATCAACATATATATATATATATATATTGATCAAACAAACTCACTTTGACATATAAATTACTAATAGGACACATACCATTTGTATATGCAACATTAATCGTGGTAGCGATGGCTCCTGTGCAAGAAATTCCAATTAGAGTACTCCAGAATTCCCTACGATTTTCTGAACTAATGGCGATTACGTCTCCCTTTTTAACGCCTAAGTGTGTGAGGGAGATGGCGAGATTTATAGCTTCTTGTTGAAGTTCATGGTACGTCTGTTCTTCTCCAGTAGATCCGTTTATCTAAAAAAGTTTTACTATAATTATTAATTAATGGCAATTAAAATCGTATCTAAACTGTCAATCATATTAAAACAACAATAATCGATTCAATAAAAGTTTGCTGTCTTTCAACTTTTGTTGATTTTCAAATTGCATCGTTTTGAAAAAAATCGTTTACATATTTTTGTTGAAGTACAAATACTGAAAAAGTAAATTTAAAACTTGTAATGACAACTAAAATAATAATATAAGTCTAATATTTTTCTTCAAAAAGATACCACTAATGTTTTTTTTATCATAACGTGAATTTAAAATACCCTCATACATACTTAATTCAACAAAATTCTTTTTATAAGTTATATTCAGTATTATTTTTTTTCAAACTAAACAGTTTCTATATTATTACTATCAACTGTTTTAGTTATACTATTCTATTCGGCCTGCGATGTATACTCGCGTGTATGGGAGGCCTTATTTACTCTATGTCCTTTTTTGCACTGTTGACAACGTGTATGCAAAATATAATAATGATCGGATAAGGCGTGAAAGCGTAACAAATAAACACACTTTCGCGTTGATAATATTGAGACGGATTTCAATGACAGGTCACAGGAGTAATGATAATGGCGGGCGTGTTGTCTAGGAACGCTCGACATTTTTGGAGACTTCGGAAAGACTACGGTTCCCAAGATCACGTTAAGTGAACAGCTGAACACCTTTTTTCATAATAAGGAAGCTTGTTTAACCGCGGAACTATATCGAGTTGATATATAGACTGGACAATATTTCTTCTTCATTTCCGAGAAAATGATAAAAAATAAATAAACACATAAAAAAAATCCTGGAGTTGAACCCATTACCCGACCTCCAGTTAAGATCGTATTTATATAGCCATTGGCTTATCGCAGCACAGTGTGTAGTTATTTAAACATGATATAAAAACACACTTAAATTAACACAATTGAAGCATATAATAATAAATTATACATAAATCATTTAATTATAATTTATTATTATATACTTCAACATTTAAATGCGTAGAAATTAAATTATTGAACTTACTACAAGCTTAATCTAGGATTTCTAATAAAAATAATTTATTTTGTTATTTCGATTATTATGTCAGCTTTTTAAAACGAACGATTTATATAATTTGACAGGTAGTTATTATCTGTTGTGGTACCCATTTAAGTTGATTTGTTGTTTTAAATAACAATACTGTCATAATATTAGCAATAGTAACTACGTTTTACAGAACATTTCGTTACATCACTGTTTACGGAACCGCAAAATATAATAATTAACACTTACCAAAGCGATTTTATCGTTATTTTCATTTATTTTTCGTAAAATGAAATCACCGAAGTTTATATTAGCTGGGACCAATCGATCTGATGGTCCGTAGATGTATTTTGGATTTTTAAGCATAGTTGCGTAGGTCCAAGTAGCACAGAGTCGCTAAACACACTGAGAATGACGTCTGGTCTGGCGTCTGGGTAATACTCAATCAACAAACGACTACGGCTTGGCTGGCCATCCACTTATCAATGTGATTGTAATGATTATTAAGAGTGTGAGATAAAATCTTCTTTTTATTAAACAATAATATGTGATTCAATTATGTGCATATATATTTTTAAATGGTTTGCTTATCATATAATATGAGGTATGTGTTTATTAATTTAAGATTTCATGCAAATTTATTTATCCGATTGACATGGAACTTTCTTAGTATGACAGGTTGTTTTGTCATTATTTTCCATACAATATTTCTAATGCGCAAATTTATGTTGTAACAGGTTTGCCTGCTTTAACTGCGTGTGTAGAGGTATTATATATCCGTGTATGCTTAATTTCATTAATCGGTTGAATAGTTAATATGTGAAAGATTAACAAACTGACAAATAAACAATCTCGCTTTCGCGTTTATAATACTTATTAGGGGTCTAATGTCTTTATGCATACACGGTAAAATAAGTCATTGACCTTATATGTTCGATAATACTTGGAGCGCTCAAGACGATTTCTCGAATGTTGTAAGATCTGCCTATTAGAGATCAATATGCACACAGATAGCCGAGTGCAAGTTTTTTTTATAAGATATATCGGTGAAATGAAAACAGCGCCATCTAGGGACAATAATCGGAATTCCATTCAAATCGCAATTAACTTTAGCGCTACCGAGTAAATAAAAAACTCGCACTAGGTACATAGTAACAAATAGATAAGGTTTTGTTTGGAAAGACGAAAAGTGTTTTTAGACTACTGTCAAAAGTATCTTTATTTTATGTAAGAGGGGGGCAAACGGGGATGAGGCTCACCTGATGGAAAGTGGCCACCACTTTCCAAGGACATCTACAACACCAAAGGAGGTGCCTATATCATATCATATATTTCTATATATTTCTATATCATATCGTTTCGGAAAAGTCACCGGCGAAATGCGGTACCCACAGAGTAACGATATTAAATAAACTACATATGAAATACCAGTTTTTTGTTATTAAATAAATAAAAATTAAGAAACCAATTATAACCCAAGTTACGAACGCCCATGTATGTGGAGTTTTGAATTATAATTAGAAAGAATATATTTGTAGCATTTTAAAAAAACCTCGCATGGTCCTTTTAAAAATAGAACACCAAATTATGTAAATTGATGTAAATTAGTCACTTATTTGTTCTTAAAAATCCTAATAACACAATTGAACACATTCAACAAAAAAGTCGCGACAATCATTAATAATTAATTACTTTACCTTTCTGTCTAACAAATTGGTGGTTTTAAAATAGCGCGCGTCTTTTTTTTTTAATAACGCTGTTGGATCAAGGAATCTCGTGACTTTTTTTTCCTCTTTTCTGGCGCGTATCCCCCTTACCTTTATATAAATATATATATAAAATAATCACTGTCAGATGTACAGTTATAATTATTCGTATTATTTATAATGAAATATCTTTACTGACCGGATTAATGTTTCATCAAGCAACATATAATTCGTCTGTCTCTCATAATTACACACCGATACATTTTAACGAAAATTTTGATAAAATTTAAGTTTTTTTTAAAAGATAATATAGTCATCAACAAAAAAATGTGCGTGCAAAATTTAAACTCAATACTGTGAACTGGTTTTAACCGGTTTAAAAATTAAAATTCATTGACATTCGACCCACACACACAAATCGGTAAAAGATATAAAAATTTTAAAATAAGATATGCCAGGACCAAATCTAAAGACTGCATTGTATCTATAAAAAGGTGATAAGGGTGGGGATAAGGGTGGGGATAGATTTGGTAGGATTACATATAAAATGAAAGTCAGCTAGAGATAATAGTTATAGTTTATTTATTATGCGGTTAGGCGATCACGCTAAGTAACTGTATGTGTCCTTCTCACCCTCCGTGCGCTCCAAGTATTCCTTTTCTATCAAAATATCGATACATTTCTGAAACAAATAAAAAAAGATATATTAAATATATATTATTTATAATAAAGATACGCGGATGGGCAGATGGGCCACCTTATGGTAAATTGTCACCACCATCCATGTGCGCACGCACTTGTGCACTATAATATCTCCTGCGTATTTGGCTAATCTCTCTTGAGATTGGCCGCCTTGGCCGAAATCGGTTTCGATGGCATTATAACTTATAATATAAGGAATGGTTAATATTTCTTACAGCGCCAATATGTCTATGTGCGGTGGTGACCACCTAACATCACTTTGCCCATTTAGTAAACCTACCAACCTATTATAAATTACTAAAAAAATAAATATAATGTGACATTTATTAGGGTTGTAAGAAATATTAACAATACCCTTACATCCTTAATGCATCACAAATCTTGGAACTAAGATGTTACGTCCCTTGAGCCTGTAGTTACACCGACTCACTAACCTCCCAAACGGAACATAACTATACCAAGTATTGCTGTTTCGCGGTGGAATGTGTGAGTGGGTGGTACCTTCAGACGAGCTTGCACAAAGCGAACCAAGTACAGTTCAATATATTACGAATTACGACAGTGGGTTACAACCCTACCAAAGGTTATGTGTTGGTCAAGACAGATGTAGGGCAGACTCAAACTGAAAAATCAACCATTAAAATAAAGTATTATATATGTATGTTACATAGTATTTTATATAAAGCCGATTATATGGCAGGAGTAAAGATAAATAAGAATCTCATATCTCAATTCATAATGATTTCTTTATGAAAAATTAAGGTTTTGAATGTCGGCAAAGTTGATATCGGAATTTTGGAAGTAAAATGTGACCATTATTGCAAAAATGTTATATAAATTATCCAAAAAATAAATAAATAAGCGAATCGTTTTGTACGAAGCATTAGCTCAATACGGGCGAGAATTCCGTCACAACATACATATAAATAATATATTTCACCTTTATGACCGGAACCCTCGGTTTGAACCGTGAGGAAAGCTGATTCAGCACTTCCACGACGAGATGTTGATGCTTTAAAGTCTTCCTCGTCTTCATAATCCTCACTATGGCAGCCTGGTGGGAGAAATATACACTTTAATACTGAACATATAAAACATGATATGTTGTTTATAAGAACCTCGATATTAACAGCTCAAGCTACCAATCTGCTACCCTGTGTGTTAGTATGTATTAAGAAAGCATCTAGATAATTTTCTCATTAACTGGCTAGAAGACGTGAATTTAAACAGTGCAAACCTAAGCAAACATCACCGACATTTTAGATGCTTAATTCTTTATTATAATTCATAATAAACATAGCAAAGGAATGTGTACATTCATTAAACCGCACTGGAGTAAGCGTGCTGTATTAATTTCTAACTTCTTAAAAACAAAGGAGACATCTGCCCAGCAGTACAGTAATAATAACAGCCTGTAAATATTCCACTGCTGGGCTAAGGGCTCCTCTCCCTTTTTTGAGAAGGTTTGGAGCTTATTTCACCACACTGTTCCAATGGCGAGTTGGTGGAATACACATGTGGCAGAATTTCGATGAAATTAGACACATGCAGGTTTCCTCACGATGTTTTTCTTCATCGAAAAGCACGAGATGAATTATAACAGAAATTAAGCAAATGGACCCACGTTCATCGGCTAAGATTGACGCGTTCTTACCACTGGGCCATCTCGACTGCCCAGCTGTGGGGTCATTTATTAAATCCCCCCCCCCCACTCACCTGTATGAGCATCTTGCGGTCCTCCTCGATGTGCTTGTGCGTCGCCTCCTGTTCTACTTTCAGTTCTGTTTTCAGTGGTATGTTTATGTTCACGCGGAGTTTTTTACTGTTAAAAATAATTATAATTATTATTATACATAAACACGTTTTCTTATAATATTAATTATACCACCGACTATGGGATTTGTGATTTTATGTACATTATGCCTATAATTCCACTTGCTCACTCGCTCTTTACACCACGACACATTAATGTAAATGTAATATTATTCGTAGCTAGAATAATTTTATGAGTTAGTAATATCTAACAAGAGGGGCCTAAACGAAGCCTAACATTACGATACAAGTAAAATATTTTCATTGGATTTTTGATTACTAAATAAACCCTGTGCCTATATTTAAACTGGCACACTCAACATCAAAATATCTTCAAACTGGAACACAACAATACTAAATATTGATGTTTGGCGGTAGAATATCCGATTATCTGATGATGAGTGGGTGGTGCCTATCCAGGCTGGCTCTACCACCATGTAACCAGGTTTTAATCTAATCTTACTTATTATCACTTACAACTAACTAAACAAATTCTTATTTCATTATTTAATAAGTTAACATTCGTAATAAAACTCATAACATTTACTAACTTTTTATATCCTAAATACAGTTCGACGATCGAAGACTCCATAAGCTCGGATTCGTCGTCTTGACACACGAGCAACTTCGCCTTCAGAAGGATTTGTAGAACCTGAGAATAATTAAATATATATTAAAAATCAATTAACAGCCTTTAAATAACCTCTAAACTCCCAATCCCTTAAATGGGGGTAAGTGAATATACATGTGTTTCAACCGACACATGCAAATTTCCTCATCTTTTCTTGCACGAGATGAATCAAGTCCAAATGAAGCAATTGAAAATTCAGTGGTGCTTGGCCGGGTTTGAACCCACGACCGTCGGTTAAAATTCACGCGTTCTAACCACTAAGCCATCTCGGCTTTTAGGAAGAAACAATAATAAATAATAAAGAATATTGAACAAGATATAAAATGTCTTCGACTGTAGTAAATTTTTGATATACCTACATAATACGCAATTCTTTTTCTTATATATATTTTTTTATTTAAGCTGTTATAGAACAAGTATTTATTTATTTATTTGAAAAGGCACATGTACAGTTCATATATTAAACACTTTTAAATTTAGTAGCATCTTTTTGTAACATATATCTGATATACGTAATAAAACTGATAAAATATTCTAAAAAAAAAACAACAATTACAAATTTATTATTAAGACTAATAGTATTTTTTTTATTTTATAGAATAGGAATGCGGACGAACATATGGGCCACCTGATGGTATGTGGTAACCAACTCCGATTGACATTGGCTCTGTAAGAAATGTTTACCATCGCTTATATCGCCAGCGCAATGCGCCACCAACCTTGGTACCTAAAATTTTATGTCCCTTGTGCCTGTAATTACACTGGCTCACTCACCCTTCAACCGGAACACAACAACACCAATTACTGCTGTTAGCAAGTATTGCGGTAGAATATCTGATGAGTGGGTGGACCTAACCTACTCAGACGAGCTTGCACAAAGCCCTACCACTAGTAAAAGTACCACTACCACCAGTATATCGTAAACTTTACTCTTAAGTATGTATTATAAGCTATTGGAATGCAATTGATAGTCGCACTATATACAAATATGATTATATTAATAATAATTTTTTAAATCAATTTAGGAAAAAGAAACACGACAACCTGTAGATCTGGAAATATACATTCGATATTTTGAATATGGTTAATGTTTTATTTTTATAATAAAATCCTTGGGTCTTTTTTCACACACGGCCATCTGATCCCAAATTAAGCTTGTACAGAGCTTGTACTATGGAATCCAGACAATTGGTTTACTACATATACTAGTTTTCTTTTGTAAATACATACTTTATAGATAATTACACCCAGAATCAGGACAAACAGACATGTTCATGCACACAAATATCTGTCCTGGGTGGGAATCGAACCCACAACCTTCGGCGTGAAAGGCAAGCATCCACCAATCACGCCAACCGGCTCGTCAAATTATAATTATTTTTAAAACATAATAAATGATGTCGTTGAAGGGTCATCAGACAATTTATCCTATTGTAACTTAAAACTTGTAAGCCGAGATGGTCTAGTGGTTAGAACGCGTGAATCTTAACCGATAATCGTGGGTTCAAACCCGGGTAAGCACCACTGAATTTTCATGTGCTCATGTGCGAAGGAAAACATCGTGGGGAAACCAGCATATGTCTAATTTCATTGAAATTCTGTCACATGTGTATTCCACCAACCCGCATTGGAGCAGCGTGGTGGAATAAGGTCCAAAACCTTCTCCTCAAAAAGGAAGAGGAGGCCTTAGCCCAGCAGTTGGACATTAACTGTTACTGAACTTTAAACTTATACTTTCTTAATCACTTTAGGGGAGAATGGTTTCACACCTGTATGAGGAAGTCCCCCTTGATGCCGGTGTGGTGTTCCAGTTGGCGCACACTCCAGGATGTGTTGTCATTGTACTGTAACAGCACCGCCATTTGGAACGTACTCGCTTGCAATGTGTATCTGTGAATATATAATACAATATTATTATCTATTTATCACCTTTTTTCTATAACATAGGTTGGCGGACGGCCTGGTAGGCCACCGTACCACCCTCACGGTAGCATGCGAAAGCGATCCCGTGGCGTTTTCTCGTTAAGACGGAAAGGGTACCGCTGGTTTTTTAGTGGGTATTCCGATGTTCGGGGCGCACTCGGCGCCTTGGACACCGGCGAGCTCCACATACCCCCCCCCATTCCCGTGGGGGAAACGCGTAACGAGTTTTTCCAGCGTAAAAAAAGGCCACCTTACCATCAAATGGTCACCACCTATACACATTAGCAAAAATATTTAAATTAATTGCTCTAAATATATTAACAACTCTATGCGGTACCAAAAATATATTTAATGTTTTACAGATGATCCTGTATACATCTGTACATATTGTTTCAATTCATAAAAAAAACCTAAATTATAAAATACAAAAAAAAAATCAAAGTACAGCAAAAAGACGCTCACTTAAGACGAAAGCTACAATAGTATAAATAAGATATTTTTTTAAAAAGAGACAATTAAATCACACCTGTACTATTGCAACCGTTTACAATGTCCATTATATAGCAAATCCTATCAAATATTGAATATTTAGTCTGCCTTTTGTAATAAATAATCTATTTTAGTCGATAGTTCAATAAATAAATAAAAAAAAAAAACAAAATATTCTCACCTGTTCTTAAAACAATTGGTTACGAGTTCACCCTTACTCATATTGTAAAGCCAATTCAACTTTCTGCCCGAGTGTTGAGATGAATAGAATGTTGTGAATCTGTGTACTGAGCGTTCCAACTGTAGATAATAAAGTAAAATAAATCTTCGTTAATTAAAAGCACATATATGTCCCACAGCTGGGCACAGAAAATTCTGAAAAGTTATAATTGAAAATACACTTACGACCAAGCAAAACTATAGCAACAATCTTGATGAACATGTATACATGTTCATACATGTATGGTCGAACTTTATCAATTAATCAATTGTTCGAAAATGTTATTGTTAATAATAATAATAATAAATGTTATATTTTATATGACCCACTATACCAAAGACGGAAAAGTATGGTCAGTAGTATAGACCTTTTTTATAGACCTACATAAATGAGTAGCTATTTGCATTTTTAATTCAACTTGCTTTGTTACTCTCTGGTTTTGTGTATGGTCGAATATATTGAATAAAATGTTACATCGCTTAAACTACATATATATAAATATATAGTTTAAATTTTTCTCAGAGCAGAACTAAAAGATATAAGCAATTTGCAACAGTTTTAATTCGTTTCTGGCATTCTTGGCTTGGCTTTGTCGCTTTCCGGAGAATGATTATAAAAATAGCCGAAGCTATTTTTTTCTATTCACTTACAATTGTTTTTATTTGTAAACTAAACATATTTCACCTCAGTTGGTAACTGGAAGCTGGAGGATTGCTGGAAAGGCCAGGAACCAGAAGATAGAACTTGAATGCTGAAGTCGATATGCAGAGGTTGCTCGGAGCTGTTGGCCATGTGCTTGCGGAAGTTCTCGTTTAAGTCTTTGGATACACCAATGTCCTGGATGCAAAATTATAATATTAGAATACATATTGTAAAAAATAAGAAAATAAAGATTATTAGATAAAAATATATGACAAATAAGCTATTAAATATATATATATATATATATATATATATATATATATATATATATATATATATAAAAATAGGTACTTATATGGGCAAATGGAACATTGTAGTGGCAAGTGGTCACCACCGCTCAAAGACATTGCTACTATAAGAAACATTTACCATTTCTTACATCGTCAATGAGCGCACCAACTTTAGGAACTAAGACGTTATATCCATTGTGCCTGTAATTACACTGGCTCACTCACCCTTTAAACCGGAACACAGCAATACCAAGTACTGCTCTTTTGCGGTATAATATCTGATGAGTGGGTGGTACCTATTTAGACGAGCTTGCACAAAACCCTAAAACTAACTTTGAGGGCTCAGCAAGTAGTGCTTAAATAATAATTACTAACCTGGAACATCCTTTGTAACTTGCTCGTGTATTCGAAACCGCACGCTTGCTTCAGTTTTGAGATCATTGAGGCCTGGAAAGTAAGACATAAGTTTGAACTATGTTTATATCACAAATATATATATATATATATAACTAGTCATTAATTATATATATTCAATTAACTTTATAATATAATATACATATTATAAAACAAAGCCGCCTGCGTCTGTCTGTACGCGATAAACTCAAAAACTATCGAACGGAATGTCATACGGTTTTCACCAATGCGCCGACTGATTCACGAGGAAGGTTTTTGTGTATTTGAATAAGGTTTTATGTAAATTGGCGATTATTATCGAAGCTGTCAGAAAATATCATGGCAACTGGGACTTTTACTGGCGTGTGCCGTTTAAACCGATATAGTTATATGTATATAAGAGTTATAATAGGGATATAAACGTTTTATTAAGACCATTATTCTACCTGTGCGAACCGGAATGGGTATCTAGTAATATATTGTAATTGAAAAATTATATTAAATTACTTCATACAGCTAAAATTCATACAAATTACTCCCATTTTCTCGTTGCAAAATTGAAATTGAAAAAAAAAATCAATAATATTATAAACCTTTGTTCCAGAATTCAGTTTCTAGACTCGGTTGTGTTTCGAGCATTAATAGTGAGCCAGGATAAACAATAAGTGAAGATTTATATTCTACCTCAGCATCATCACTGGCAGACATGTGCTGGACGAGTCGTTTGGCTAGCATCTTGCTGTAGAACTTCTGGAAGACGTCTTTATCCTCGATGTATTTGAATACCACCATCTGTGAATAACGATATAACTTTACTTTTTTTTTTTTTTAAATAGGAAGACGGACGAGCATATGGGCCACCTGATGGTAAGTGGTCACCAAACGCCCTTAGACATTGGTATTGTAAGAAATGTCAACCATCGCTTACATAGCCAATGCGCCACCAACTTTGGGAACTAAGATTTTATGTCCCTTGTGCCTGTAATTACACTGGCTCACTCACCCTTCAAACCGGAACACAACAATAATAAGTACTGCTGTTTTGCGGTAGAATATCTGATGAGTGGGTGGTACCTACCCAGACGAGCTTGCACAAAGCTCTACCACCAGTACTACTGCACAGGAGATGCACAAGTGTGTACATAAGCACAGTCCAACTGTCACTACTAGAGAGGGGTCACTGCTAACAGTTTTTTGACTTATATTAGTAGCTTTTATTGGTATGTAGCTAGAGTCTAGAATATATTCTAATATAGATAAACAAACCTTATATTTGAACATCCCTTGCTTTTTGCTAATATCATTACCATATTATACACTACAAACAGTTTTTGAATTATACATATTTACAAAACTATTGCGCCACTTAACTAATTACATCCACTTTAAGTTTCATTTCAAAGTTCCGATACCAACTGCAGCGACATTCAAAACATCATTTATTCAAGAATCCATAGATAATCTTATGTGTACTTTTCTTGCTATTGAAAAAGCCTATATTAACCAAGTTGGCAGTGAGCCTATTTACGCACATATGTACAAGACATTGCTTGCAGTGTGCGAACTCACCCTATCTATATATTTGACGAACGCGTTGGCGTGGTTGGTAAGATACCTGCCTTTCACGCCGAAGGTTGTGGGTTCGATTCCCACCCAGAATAGACATTTCTGTGCATGAACATGTCTGTTTGTACTGAGTCTGGGTGTAATTATCTATATAAGTATGCATTTACAAAAGAAAAATAGTTTATGTAGTATATCAGTTGTCTGGTTTTCATAGAAGCTCTGCTTAGTTTGGGATCAGATGGTGTGAATAATGTCCCAAGATATTAAAAATAAAAAATAAAAAATTACATAGATTAAAATTTGAAAACTCACAACTTGGTTAAGTGTGTCCTCTAGCTCTGCCTCTTCGGGGTTCTTGCTTGACTTCTTCAAAAGCAGGTCACAGTATTTAGCCAATAGTTCAGGACTCTTCGACGACGAATTTGCCGCTTTCGTTACAGCATTACCTGAAATAATTTTATTGTATTAATATTAAATTATTATGTCACAACAACTAGCTGCACTAACGTATACTTCACATATTTATACATATTTATTGTTTTATATATATATACATATATATAAAACAATTATCTAAAATGAATGGCATACTATATATTAAAAAAAAATCTTCAATAGAGTTCGATGTTTATATAGAAGGATATCGAATTATTTTATATAATATGATATAACTTAAAAAAAAAACGAATTTTTAATTTGAAATT
This sequence comes from Nymphalis io, assembly GCF_905147045.1. NCBI lineage: Eukaryota > Metazoa > Arthropoda > Insecta > Lepidoptera > Nymphalidae > Nymphalis > Nymphalis io. Next base: position 3,925,875 of record NC_065915.1, on the reverse strand, counting down.
AAAAATTACCGATAGTTTTAAAAATCTTATTTAACAAATAAAAAAAAATAAGAAAAATACTCACTGTTAATGAACCTTCCACAGGCTTTGTCCAAAGCGGCCACGAAGCCAGAGTCATTGTTGAAAGCGACCAGAACTAACGCATTGTATTTCTTGTGGACTTCTAAGATCGTCGACACATACACCTTTGGATCCTGGAATATGATGATCTGTTTAAATACGCTAAAATTAAGGATTAAGATCAAATTACAGTAGCAGCCTGTGAATGTCCCACTGCTGGGCTAAGGCCTCCTCACCCTTTTTGAGAAGGTTTTTTGGAGCTTATTCCACCACGCTGCTCCAATGCGGGAGTTGGTGGAATACACATGTGGCAGAATTTCAGTGAAATTAGACACATGCAGGTTTCCCCACGATGTTCTCCTTCACCGTCAAGCGCGAGATGAATTATAATCACAAATTAAGCACATGAAAATTCATTGGTGCTTGCCCGGGTTTGAACCCACGATCATCGGTTAAGATTCACGTTTTCTTACCACTGGGCCATCACGGTTAAGATCAAATAATGACACTTTATTTTATATATAAGGCTATATCCGTCTTTGAATAATAGTAGTACAATACAGCGCTTCTCTACTCGTTAGTCTATTGGCTTGATTCAAGGCAGGTTCATGCCATGGTAAGGCCAATAGGAGTTACTGGGTTTTTCTATCGCGATATCGAAAGGGGCACTAAATTCGATAGTTGGTAGCGTTAACACTCCTGTGTCTCGGAAAGGAAGGAGGTTCTGCATCTGAACTTCTTCCTCCAAAGACCCCCCCCCCCCTATATCCGAGTAGGCAGTGTACTCACGGAGTGCGCGCAGTCTCCGCACTTGTCGATGGCGGCGAGTCCCTGCGCGTGTATGTGCTGCTCCAGCAGGCGGCGCAGCTCCACCAGCCCGTCCGGGATGCGCGCCACGAGGCTGTACATGCGGCCCAGGTCGGCGTTTTTGTCCGCGTCCAGGAGTTTCTGAGGGAGAACACACATGACCTTCAAAATCCAAACAAGCATTAATGATGGATTCATTTTGAAGCTCCTTTGACACAATGCGCCAAAAAAAAAACCAAATACCATATTTAAATTTGGACCATACGAAGAAGCTGATTTGCATTCGTCCCACAGACTTCGTATTTACATATTGTTTTGTTGTTTTCTCCAAAACGAAGAAAGATTTCATAAAGGAAATATTCCGGAAATATGTAAATTTTCAGTTCGATTGATTGGATTAACCTGGTTTTATTCTTAGTGGCAGCATCTGGACCAGTAACTAACAGTTGAAATACAAAAAAAACTTGTAAATAACATTGATATCGTAATGGATCGAACCTGGAACTCTGCGTGGAATATCTCGAGATGTTTCTCGATGAGTACTCGGTCACAAGTCTTGGCGAGTCGCTCCATTGTGGTCTCATGCAAGTAGACCTGCACGCGACGCTGTTCCTCCTGCAAGCGCTGCTCCGCCTGGGACAAACACACACATCTTATCTATAAATATACAAGGCGGATATCGCTTTGATTTACTATCAAAGAAAAACTTAACTATAAGACATTTAGGATAAGGTTTTTATTCCATAAAGTAGTGCCTGTACTTTAAAACATAATAGTATGAAAATTTTAGTTTAAATGGAGCAATGCATCCTTTGTCTATTTACACTTGACACAGTCTTAGCGCCTTTACATATCTATACAAATTAAAATTCATTTATTCAATATAACCCCGACTTCAGACATTGAAAACAACCTGCTCAGGAAGAATCGGCGGAAGAAACTCGACGGTTTTGTTTTGATAAAACTTTGTAAGGTTAATAAATTTTAAATATGATAAACTACATTTCTATAATTATTCGCTCGACTATCTATTTCATCTCATAAACGACGTGATGATAAAATGATGTCACCTGATGGTAAGTGGTCACCATCGCCCAATAACATAGGCACTGTAAGAAATATTAACTATTTCTTACAATGCCAATGCGAACTAAGATGATAAGTCCCTTGTGCCTAAGTAACTTAACTCTCCCTTTAAACCGGAACACAATGATACTAAGTACTCCTATTTTGCGGTAGGATATCTGATGAGTGGGTTGGTACCCAGACGAACTTGCACAAAGTCCTACCACCAAGTAAAGGATTACTATTTTTATTATTATATGCAAATAAAATTTAAACACGCACCTTATATAATACATATATCAACAGTTCTCAAAGTTCAAATTTAGGGATCACACTATAAGTATGTTTGTAAAGTAAAAACTAATATCACATCACTTGAGCAGGATAGCCCCCCCCCCCCCTTCTTTTTGTGTTATCTATTTCCGTGGCTTTTCGGTGCTGTCGTGTTCTGCGGACCGCGGTTCGAGTACCACTGAGAGGCGCATTGGCTATAAGCGATGGTTGACATTTCTTACAATGCCAATGTCTAAGGGCGTTTGGTGACCACTTACCATCAGGTGGCCCACATGCTCGTCCACCTTCCTATTCTATAAAAAAAAAAAAAAAAGATAGACACTCGTGACATCTCGCTTGGTTCAGACGGGTATTACCATAATTCTGTTGTCTTATGCAAATAAAATTCTATATCATCGCGACATGCACTTGAATCCCATATTATTTACGTTTATACTCCATGTACACATAATCTTGTTTCATAAATTTTAAAATCATACTTTTTTTTATTTATTTTTTATTTTTTTATTATAGTAGATAGGCAGACGAGCCACCTTTTAGTAAGGTCACCACCAGCCATAGACATTGGGACGATGTACGAAATATTAACCACTCCGTACATAGTCAATACACCACCAACCTCGGGAATTAAGATGTTACGTCCCTTGTGCCTGTATTTACACTGGTTCATTCCCAGTTGAAACCATACCGTACCGTAACCGTAACAGCCTGTGAATGTCCCACTGCTGGGCTAAAGGCCTCCTCTCCTCTTTTTGAGGAGAAGGTTTGGAGCTTATTCCACCACGCTGCTCCAATGCGGGTTGGTAGAATTCACATGTGGCAGAACTTCAGTGAAATTAGACACATGCAGGTTTCCTCACGATGTTTTCCTTCACCGTAAAGCACGAGATGAATTATAATTACAAATTAAGCACATGAAAATTCAGTGGTGCTTGCCCGGGTTTGAACCAACGATCATCGGTTAAGATTCACGCGTTCTTACCACAGGGCCATCTCGGCTTAGTTGAAACCATCAATCAACAGCCAATCGTTGTCCACTGCTGAACATAGGCCTCTCCCAAGGTGCGCCAAAGCTCCCTGTCCTCCGCCTTCCGCATCCAGTTGGTGCCCGCCACCTTCTTAAGGTCGTCGGTCCACCTGGCTGGAGGGCGCCCTACGCTGCGCTTGCCGATTCGCGGTCTCCACTCTAGGACTCGTCTGCTCCAACGGCCATCGGTCCTACGACATACGTGACCAGCCCACTGCCACTTCAGCCTGCTAATTTTGCAAGCTATGTCGGTGACTCCGGTTCTTTTCCGGATAATCTCATTTCTGATCTTATCCTTCAAAGATACTCCGAGCATAGCTCGCTCCATAGCACGCTGAGCGACTTTGAATTTGTGGACTAGTCCCGCAGTTAGTGTCCACGTTTCGGCACCGTATGTCATGGCAGGTAAGACGCATTGGTTGAAGACTTTCGTCTTCAAACATTGCGGTATAGACGACTTGAGGACTTGACGAAGGTTGCCAAATGCTGCCCATCCCAAGCGAATTCTTCGATCGGCTTCCTTCTCGAAGTTGTTCCTACCGACTTGTATTATCTGTCCTAGGTAGGTATATTCACTAACAACTTCGAGAGGTTTCCCCTCGACGTATATCGGTCCCGGCACGACATGCCTATTGAACACGACCTTGGTCTTGTCCAAGTTCATACCGAGACCGACACACCGGGAAGACTCGCCTAGGCTACGCAGCATTTCGGTGAGTTGTTCCAGCGACTCTGCTATGATGACGATATCGTCGGCAAATCGAAGGTGTGAGATGTACTCGCCGTTTACATTGACTCCATACTTAGTCCAATCCAGCGTTTTGAAAACGTCTTCCAACGCGTTGGTGAACAGTTTCGGGGATATTACATGCCCCTGTCTCACCCCTCTGCGCAGTTGGATCGCCTTCGTCTTACAGTCCTGGATGTGGACAGTCATTGTAGCGGCGTTGTACAGACATCTCAGTACCTCGATATATCTCCAATCGATATGACATCTCTGCAATGAGTCGAGCACTGCCCAGGTTTCGATGGAGTCGAAGGCTTTCTCGTAGTCCACAAATGCCATACACAGCGGCTGATTGTACTCTTCGGTCTTCTGCACAATCTGCCGAACAGTATGGATGTGGTCCACGGTGCTGTAACCTGATCGAAAGCCGGCTTGCTCTGGGGGCTGGAATTCGTCAAGTCGTCTGGCGAGACGGTTCGTGACGACTCTTGAGAACAGCTTATACACGTGACTCAGGAGGGAGATTGGTCTGTAGTTTTTCAAGAGGGTTTTATCACCTTTCTTGAAAAACAGTACCACCTCACTCCCGCTCCACGTTTCCGGGGTCTTGCCATGTTGGATGACGGAATTAAAGAGGCTTGCTAGCTCTTTTAGGACCGGAGTCCCGCCTGCCTTAAGCAACTCTGTTGTGATTCCGTCATCTCCCGGAGCTTTGTTGTTTTTAAGCTGTTCTAGAGCCGCCCTAATCTCTCCTTGGTCAACGACCGGGAGCTCCTCGGAGTAATGGCGCATAAGAGGGGCGCGCTGGTCATCAATACTGATTCCCACGGGTTTATCCGATCTTGAAGAGAATCTGTGGCGGAAAACACTTGCGGGATGTGTTTTGCAGTATTTTGACCAGCGTGTCGGTTCTCTCATCAATGCTGCTTATGGTTTCCAACGCGGTGAATTGATTTTGAAGTTCCATTTGGAACTTTTCGGAGCCTTGAGCAGCTTGGAGCATGGTAGGTCGGAGAGTAGACCTCATCATTCTCGATCTTTCGGCTTTTAAGTTGATATTTAGAGTGCCTCGAACCAAGCGGTGATCACTTCCGGTATTAAACCTGTTGATCACTGAAACATCTCTAAATATGTGCCTTTTATTCGAAATGATAAAGTCTATCTCGTTCCTTGTCACGTTATCGGGGCTTCGCCAGGTCCACCTCCTCTGAGGCTTCTTTTGAAAGAAAGAATTCATCAAAAAAAGCCCCTGCGCTTCGAGAAAGTTTACCAGCATTTGCCCCCTGTGATTTCTGCAGCCCAAGCCGTAAGGTCCGACTTTCGATTCACCGCTATCTTGTACTCCCACTTTAGCATTAAAGTCTCCCATAACAACATTGTAGTGGGCCTTCGAGGTGTCGTTGAGGGCCTTTGCGATGTCCTCGTACATCGCTTCGACCACATCATCAGAGTATGTCGAAGTTGGCGCATATACCTGTACGACCTTCAGGGAGTACCTGTCGGAAAGTTTTAGGACAAGGTACGCTACCCGGTTCGACACACTACTGATTTCCACAATGCTGCTAATGAGATCCTTTTTGACTAGAAAACCGACACCACCCTGGGAGAGGTTATCACCTTCGCGGAAGTAGAGTAAGTTACCGGACTCTAGAGTTATCGTGTCCTCCCCCTGTCTTCGGACTTCAGATAACCCCAGTATATGCCAGTTTATATGACTTAACTCTACTTCTAATTCGGCGAGGTGATGGTCCAGCCTCATCAAGCGTCCATTATACGTTGCATTTTCAGTCGTTTTATACGGTAGCCTGCCGTGAACCGGTGATTCTTAGCACCCCCTGCTCTGCCGATACCGCGACCGCTACCTTGGTCGGGCCTAGCGGGCTTGCCGGTAACTGGGGGCCTTTTATTTGGGCGCATCTGCCATTAAGGGGGGGGGGTTTGCCCATACTCGCCGCGCTGGGCAGGCGTGTTGGCGAGCGCAGTAGGGGGGTAAGATGTTTATGTAAAAGAGGGGGAAAAAGAGGGGGGACGCTGCTGCCCATCCCCCCTTTTCCCCGTCCCTCAGTCGCCTCTTACGACACCCACGGGATGAGATTGGGGGAGTACTATTCTAAGCCGGTACTCCACGGCGAGTACCGGCTGTAGTTGAAACCATAAGACAATAATATTAAGTAATGCTGTTTAGCGGTAGAATATCTGATGAGTGGTATCTACCCAGATGGGCTCGCACAAAGTCCTACCACCGAGTAAGTAATGTTTAACTCGTTTCACAGACTTATGTAATTTTGACATTATCTAAAAGTTCCTATTACCATTTTAAGTGGTAAGGTAAAGTTTGATTGAGTTATATTTCATAAGCATTATTGTTTTTCACGTTTATTTTTAATTGTTTGTTTAGAAATTATTTCATATTCAGTATAAAACAATAACTAAAATAACCGTTTTAGCTATAAATGTTATTCAGATGTTGATTAGTTATACTGCTGTCTTCTTCTTTCGAATGTCAAATCGGTGGTGACAGAAAGAGAGAAATAAGTGTTCAACCAAACATATACGTTTAAATTCATAACGTTAATTACCTTAATCATATATTCAGTGACCGGATTATTTCTCAGGAAATCGGTGCTTTCCCTTGTGTAGAATCGCTCCGTGTCCTCGAGGAATACAGCTTCGAATGTATCTTTATATACCGCCAGGTTCTGACCACGGGCTGAGGGCTCCTCTTCGTTGAGACCCAGCGCTACGTAGCAGTTGATCACCTGGAACAAACATTGGATACAGTCAACATGGTTTGAAGGGTGAGTGAGCCAGTGTAATTACAGGCACAAGGGACATAAAATCTTAGTTCCCAAGGTTGGTGGCGCATTGGATATGTAAGCGATGGTTGACATTTCTTACAATGCCAATGTCTAAGAGCGTTGGTGACCACTTACCATCAGGTGGCCCATATGCTCGTCCGCCTTCCTATTCTATAAAAAAAAAAAAACACGCGTTTGAAGGTGAATCTCAAAATTATAGATTGATTCAATTCTACATTTTATCCAGATATTTGGTCTAGTCGCTAGCTCATAAGCCAGCGGATCATGAGATACTGCGTTCAAACATCGAGTCGAGCTGATAAAATTTTTTTTTTATTTGATTTTCGTGTCTGTGTGTTAAGATTCCTGAGGCTCAGAACGCACGTAAAGTTCATCCAGAGCCTGATCTCACTTCGTTCGGTGCGGATTGCCACCCCATCGGCTTATGAACTAATGATATACCTGTGTTTGAGCACACACTCGAGACACGTTATCAGCATATGATCGAATATTTTGTAGTATTTTTTTTTGTTACAATTAATAGGCCAGCGTTTAACCGTTGACTTGCCTGATGTTAAGCATCGACACGGTCTAGGATTTAGCATGCTTGTATAAGAAACCTGTTTACTCTGGATTTGAAGACACAAACATTGTACCCATCAGGAAATACGGACTCGGGCAAAGCATTCCATAGTTTCGCAGTGCGAATGATGAATGTAGATTCAAAGCGCTTCGTACGTAGGCGGGGAATTTCCACTGTGTACCTGTGGCACTTTGGTCGCGTTCGCCTGGCCGTTCGATAGTAAAAGTAGTAGTAGAAGTAGTAGTAGAAGTTGTATAGAAGTAGTAAAATAAATGAACAAAACTCACCCCCGAAACTAGTCTAGTATTAATGGTTTCTCCATTACGTTCCCTCTCGATCAGTTTCAATACAGCGTTGGTAACTTGTTTGTTCAAACTTTGGAACAAATGATCACGCCAGGTCACCAGCGCGAGCTGGTAGATCTCATAAATACCCTGTAATTAATAATAATAATAGTTTTTATATTTCATATATTAACATCTGACGAACTATTCTGTAAGTGGTGTACTGGTGGTAGAGCTTTGTACAAGCTCGTCTGGGTAGGTATCATCAAATATTCTGTCGCAAAACAGCAGTACTTGGTATTGTGTTCCGGTTGGAGGGTGAGTAAGCCAGTGTAATTACAGGCACATGGGACATAACATCTTAGTTCCCAAGGTTGGTGGCGCATTGGTGGTGTAAGCGATGGTTAACATTTCTTACAATGCCAATGTCTATGGGCGTTGGTGACCACTTACGATCAGGTGGCCCATATGCTCGTCCGCCTTCCTATTCAATAAAAAAAAAGAACAAACTAGAGAATCATCGCACGAGCACGTGACGTAACAAGCACGCACTTCAAACAATCGTGATATGCCAAGTGTCATATACATATATACTGATAATTAATAATTAGATTACACTTAAAGGATATACGCATGAAATGAGCGTATCGCTGTATTTTTATTTTTCAATATTGCACGAATGAGACATGCAGTGCTTTCTAACAGAATAAGCTTTCATTTCTATTATTTATAAAGGGAAGGCATGGCGAGTAAATAAGCCAATCTATGGAACCGATAGCGCAGATGGGGACATCGTATAAAAATAAGTTTATTATTAATTAATAAAAATTCTCTAAAGCATTTTGTCAACACTAAAGTGCTTTAGCCAATGAGAACAATCGTGTCAGCTTACGTCACGATCACGTCACATAACGCAACTTTACGCAGCGAAAGTATCCGGTACCGTTAGCAAAATCTTTCACTTGTTTTAAGCTGGCACGGTCTGCACAAGACCTCCTAACAAAGCCAATTACTTCAAATCGTATACAATAGCACTTGACACCATAACCACCACATAAGAAATGCAAATCTTATCTTACTCCATCGAACGCCATGTGACTTTAAAATATAGTACTCACTTTCCTTCCCTCTTCGCATTCACGCTTGACCCAATGCCTGTTGAGGTAGGAGCAAACCCCGTTGAGCACTCGGGAGGAGAACTGGTACTCCTCCCATTGTGTCGTGTAGAAGCCCAACACGTCCTCACCCATCAGGTCTACGCCGTGCTGTAGTAATTATACATTATGGTTAATATATATATATATAAATGAACTTATTCAATACGAGTCTTGTGAATTTTTAAAACGGATAACTTTAGTACAGTACGTAAGTAAGAAAATTTAGTATATAACGCATGCTTATCAATTGAAAAAATTTCTTTCAGCAGAAACTCTCCCCCCCCCCCCTTGTAATATTGAATATACGTTCGTCGTACAATCATACAAAAATTTAGACAACAATATACAATTAAAATAAAATCTTATAAAGGTAAATAAGATCAATACGAGTATCACTTTACAGACTTATGATTCGTCTATTTGTATCTTAATCGAGCAGCGTTCTATTTTTAAAATTTATTATTTCATGGGGACAGATATAAAATGGGTCACGCGATATTTAATGGCAACCTTCGCCTATAACTCTATTATATATATGTATATATCTTACCTCGAGTAAATTAATAAGATAGAATATAAGGAAATCACGTAGCCTCTTATATAATTCAAGACCGACCAGTTGAGCGCCGCCTGGCACTTGTTGTACCTGAAAAAAAAACCACATTATATATATAAATATATATAACAAAAACATGTACTGATTGTCTGAGGCTCGAACAACTTCCGAATAATAGGAAATCATTTCGAATTACATTATTATTATTTAATAAAGTAACATAAAATATAATCTATATAATTATTAATACAGTCCAGTAAGTTCGTTACATCAAAACTCTGAATGTTTGTCACTCGAATACATTGATATTTTTATCAACCATAAGTATGAAAAACTGGAGATTGATTTTATTTAAGGGTTTAATTTTATTTGAAGTTTTATTTTTTAAACAGGTAATTATAGATATTGTGCCGACACTTTCAAAACTCATCAAATCTCATCACTTTTAAAATCTTGAAAGAGGGGATTTTGTTTTTTTCATCCCCCACCCTAAACACAATATCGAAAAATTCACGTTTCATTTCTATTTATAAATGTATATAATGATTTAACTATTATTCCTTACAACGTTAGGAAGGTTGTTGTACTTTGCTTATCACATCAATGCTGTAGCATCTGATAACTATTAACATACATAATATTCTGGTACATTATTTACACACGGCCATCTGATCCCGAACTAAGCAGAGCTCGTGCTATGGAAACCAGACAACTGATATACTACATATACTACTTTTCTTTTGTAAATACATACTTATATGTATAGATAATTACACCCAGACTCAAAGCCAGACAAACGGACATGTTCATGCACACAAATATTTGTCCTGGGTGGGAATCGAACCCACAACGTTCGGCGTGTTAGGCAAGTATCTACCAACCCCGCCAACTGGCCCGTCAAAACTAAAGCTAGCAATCAATTTAATTTTTATATTAAAGAAGTTTATTATATTTATATTTTTCAATTTAAATAAAGACATTTTATAACCTTAACTTTTTTAAACACTTGATTTTTTTAAACGAGCACTGATGTCTGAAATGTAAATAGGGCTCTGCTATATTATACAACACGAACAGTTATTAATTAATATGTCTCTATTTATGATACAACATTATTCCACATAAATACTTATACTTCAACTTCCAAAGATCCGAAAACAATCTTACCGATATTTAAAACGCCATTTTTTCACAAAACGAATCTCGACCAATGACGTCATGCCAATTCAAGGTCAAATTTCTTTATTCACTTTAACTCCTATCCATTAGATAACTATTTTATCCCACATACCTTATTCTTATATGAGCTGTTCCTGCCACCATTATTGGTGACACTCGTCCTGCTAGAGCCGCTCGAATTGGATCCCTGCTGGTGAACTGACGTACAATAGTTATATACGTGTCTGAGAATATATTAAGGGGTTTATTGTTCTTTTAAAAAGCGCAATGTCAGCCATAATAAGTGATATATAGTTACACCATCAATAAAGCAATCCATGGTGACGATAATCGATTTCGGCAACGGCGGCCAATCTCAAGCGATTAGCCAACTGCGTTATGCATATTATTGTGCACAAGTGTGCGCTTAAACAAAGATTAACTTCAATAATAATAAGATGGGATGGCAATCCAACACCACCTCAAAGAAGCAGGCGCAGGCGAAGGACAGGACAGAGTCCTCACTTCCGATTTCAAGACTCCGGTTTGCTACTGATAATTCTCGACAAAACAAAGTAATCACTTTTTATTGGCCCGACCAGGGTTTTAAATCCAGGACCTGCGGCCCTATATCTAGCCACTAGACTAGAGAGGTCGAAGGCAATCCATAGCAGATTCAGAGACTGAACCGTGATTGAAGCGCTTACTGGAGCTGAATGGGGTTTCCGTAATCAAATAAGACCTATTATTTTTTATTCGTCATTTATCCTCGACTTTTTTGCATAAAAACAATCACAGCATCAGCTATCTACGTAAAATTGTGAAGTGTCATATAAAAATAAATTTATTTAAATCCTAGCAACACTAAATAATTTTTTTTTTCAAAGGATACGTATATAAATCCATGTATCTTTGCTTCACCATGAGCTGTCTCGTGTACACTTGTTCGATACCTTCTCGTAGATCGCCCCATATCTGAAAAAAAAAGAATACTATTTACACGACGGCGAAAACTAATGTTGAACATTTTGAATATAAATAAGCTTAATTTGACGTCTAAGTCGAGGTAACCTGCATTTGTCGGATAATAATCTACCAAGTGTGGTATCAGGTAACACTCACTCCAGCAGCGTGATCGAAAGAATCGAACTTTCTCCTCCTTAAGAAGATGATACTATTAACAGCAGTGAAAAATTCAGCTGCTCATTATAATAAGGATTTTTTAAATTTTATTTAAGACAAACGCAAGAATCTTATGTCACTTATTTCGAGAAAATCATAATAATCCACTTGTATATAACTTACATTTTTATTATTATATAGGAATTTCATATGGGCAAGCTGATGGTAACTATTTTCAACCACCCATAGGTGTTTTTGGCATTGAAAAGAATATTAACCACAACAAACAAGGCGCCACTAACCTTGGGAATTAAGATTTTATTGTTGTTACTGTAGTTACACTGGACACAACAATAAAACGCTGTTTGCTGCTTGGCAGTAGAAAATGTGTTGAGAAGGTGGCATCTATCCAGACGTGTTTGCATAAGTACTTCCGGTCGTATCAGATTTGACGTCCGATAATTACAAGGACGGTACAGACAAGTGCACTTGTGTTTGCGCGAACATCTTCCTTTTGTTGTATTATATAAATTAATAAACCTTTCTGTTCTATTCACACTACGATCTAATGATTGAATGATTTATTTATAGACGAACATTTTTTTTTACTGGGATAACGCCTTAAGGCGTTTCCCCCACGTGAAGTACGTGGGGCTCACAGGCGCTGAAGGCGCCGGAATACCCACTACAAAAACAGCGGTATCGTCTCCGTCTGGTCGAGGGTCGCAACGGGATCGCTTGCGCATGCTACCGTGACGCCCCGACGGTCGGGCCTCCATTTCTAGGGAGGTTCCCGAATACAAGAAACCCAACCAGCCCCGGCGGATTTATAGACGTACATGCTTTACGATAATACGACAATTTTATTGTGGTGACTCTAATTTGCTTATTTTACTTACTTTCTTAGTCAATTAAATTAAATGAATGAACTATTATAATTTAATTGACTGTAATCATATTATTTTTATAAGCTTGCCGTGTACACATGTTCAGCGTAATCTTGCTTAAAATGATATTTGTTTGTAAAATCTGTTTATGTACCTAAATAAATAAATAGAGATTTATATATGTTATTGAAGTGAAATGATTACTAGACCGGCTCATTTTATCAGTTAAATTTCATATGAGGTTTTACGTTTGTTTTGGTTCGTTTATTATTAAAGTAGTTATATCTTTCTTATTTAAATACATTATATAATTTTCAGTTATTATGTACAACACAATTTCTGAAATTAAAGAAATAAATTTAAAAATTACGTAATTCGAATCAAGATTGACTATAAAATTAAATTATGAAAGCTAAATTCGTTTTAAGTATGTAATTAATTTTAAGTATCGCTGTTATATTACGATTAATATTATAAGTGTGATCGTTTGTGTGTTTATCACGTCATCGCGCGAATGACTCGACGGGTTCAAATTATATTTGTCATGATGCAATTGCACGTTGCACGATATATTTATAAGCGTTTGCGTTAACACAAGTGCACTCTCTATTTTCTCATTCTCATAATCCGATGGGACGGAAAATCGAACGACTTCAGAGTTCAAACGCAGACACAACGGCTTTACGTGTCTTCCAGACTCCAGAGCTAAAGCTACCCCCGATTTGGATTGTAACAATATTCAGCCGAACAGAACCGACGAGAAATTCGTGATATTTCTCAACTTTGGTCGAACAGGTGTATTCAGTGCCTTATATATCCACACTAACTACAAACGGAATCCCGTTTACATTAACTCGCACTGATATTAATAATAAGATTTTGATATACTACTATTATTATTATTTTAATACAAGCGACATATCATCTTAGTTCCCAAGGTTGGTGGCGAATTGGCGATGTACGGAATTAATATTTCCTACATCGCCTATGTCTATGGGTGGTGACTATAAGGTGGGCCATTTGTCAGTCGACCTAACAATATCATAAAAAAATCGTATATATTTTTTTATAAATTTATAACTGACATTTCACCATCTTGTTAAGAGCAAATGTTAGGTATTAAAAAAGTATGGGCTACTACCCATCGCTAAGCTTCTTCTTGACAAATATCATTAAAATCTTATAAACTATCGATTTCTGCATTGCTATTCTGTAAGAACTTACTTCGTTACACAACTGTGACCCAAATATTGGCAACCGATTTATGGTGATATACTATTTTGATGCGTGTATTGTTGAAATGTTATGATTATAATGGTCAATGTCGCGTATCACCTTCTGATGTTGCACGACAGTTTTATACGGTAAGTTTCGAGTTTCTTCTTACAGAATAGCTCTACAGGAGTTAGTTTCACAAAATTGTGATATTGGGCGATCCTTGCGTTTCGACCTTATTCTTACCAAACATCAATAAAATCTCAAAAACGATCTGTTTCTCTTTTACATAATATAAACCCAACACAAATCGAAAGTAGAATGTTAAGTTATTTAAATACTTTAAATATATAATAAAGAAAACAACATAAGTTCATGTCTATGTATCATAATAATTAATCGTCGCTATATAAATAAATCACCGTGAAATCACGACCGGGAAATGGATTGAAAAGATTTTATATAAATGTGAAAGTGACGGTTGTCTGATTACATAGATTAAATGCCTTAACCGACACGTCATGACATTAAACAGAAAACCTAACGACACAGCTAACGCGATTTCATATCACGAAACCAAACTCAGTTGATTTATTTATTCAAATTACTATTTATGAAAAGCACAAGAACACTACATACAATCGAAATAGGCCTCATTCGAGCACGCTATGCGAGCGCATTTGAAAATTAAATATAAAGCCACCAATTATAAGTAAGTTTTTCTTAGTTGTAGAGCTTTGGGCGAGCCCGTCTGGGTGGTACTACCCACTCGAACAGCAGTAATTATTATTATTTCCGGTTTGAATGCTAAGCGAGCCAAATAACTTACTTATCACTTGAAAAATCTTAACGTCTTAATGTAAACGGGCTATCTATCAGACGTTCGTTATAATTATATATCTAAAAATAAATAAAACACAAATCTGGGCCGTTACTGCGTTTTTAATCATAAAGATTTGAGAATTCATTGGCCGTTATCCAAGCGCTGTATTAAAAATATCGCTTGCTATGTACTTAGCATAATGCGATTCCGTTACTTAAATTCATATTACGACTAGCTTTGTGGCGGCGACTTCGTCTGCATCAAAAAAATTGTACGTTTGATGGCATTTTACCAATTAAAAAAAAAACTTTTCAAAATCCAATGTATAGCGAACTCGGTTAGTTCGAACCCTAAGATTTCAATGCATCGCCAACTATCGGAGCAAGCAGTATGATTAGATGCATCCGAAATATACTCCTCATAAGGAAATGGTTAGGAGCTCAGCGCTTAGCAGCACTTTTTAGTATTCATGTATCCCGGTTTCAAGGATGAGCCATACAAGGTACAGGAACAGACATAACTGAGAGTTTGCACCGTTAGTGGCGACCATTTACCATCAGGTGGCCCATTTGCCAGTCCACCTACCTAAAAATAAATAAACCTAACAGAATATCATCCATCAACACCTTTCGGATGTTTTTCCTCAATTTTTATCGTCGGGTAATCCTCAGGGATGCCCTCCATTTCGGATGTTGATGATTGAGGGTTACGCAGACTCGTACGTACTAAAACCACCACGGTCAGTCACACTTGCGCATTCATCCGCGTCTCCGCGAACAGCTGTTCATTTAACGAACTCTTCGTTGACGGAAACGCATTTTTTTTTGTTACACGCCATTTAATATTGGCACGCTGTCGACTCAGGGGTCCCTACAATTTTCCAGGTGGTTTACCAGGAACTCCAGATATCCTATCTACCTTGATTTTTATTGATATTATTCATACTACAGTCACCTGTCAAGCTAAAAAGGTTGTTTGTTTGAACGCGCTAATCTCATGATCAGATTTTTTTTAAATTTATTGAGAATGGACTATATAAAATCACTTTTTTTTTATATAATAGGAAGGCGGACGAGCATATGGGCCACCTGATGGTAAGTGGTCACCAATCGCCCTTAGACATTAGCATTGTAAGTAATGTCAACTAATGCTTACATAGCCAATGCGCCACCAAGCTTGGGAACTAAGATTTTATGTCCCTTGTGCCTGTAATTACACTGGCTCACTCACCCTTCAAACCGGAACACAACAATATCAAGTATTGCTGTTTAGCGGTAGAATATTTGATGAGTGGGTGGTACCTACCCAGACGAGCTTGCACAAAGCCCTACCACCAGTACGTTACGTACATTACGACCCATGGGGGCCAATCAGTAAACAGCGACAGAGAAGCTAGTCATCGATCATCTGTTTGAAAATTTCTATCGGAATGACCCGCTTAACGTGCAATGCACGCGGCTTGCACGCCCACATATACCAGACCTGGGATTATAATACTAAACGCTTAAACGGCTTTATGTATGAAGCATTATATTCTCGACAAAGGGAAGGTCATAGGACGTATTGAGTTACATATAATTCAATATCGCGGTTGTGACGTCACTTTAATATACAAACTTAATTAAGATCACTATGTATATAAATTCAAATGGTATTTAGTCTTATCTATATATAAAGTATTAGCCGACCGTCCACACTTCGTAAAGAAAAAATTTATACAAAGTTACCCCTCCCACTCCCCCTCTTAAAGTTGAAATTTTCAATAATCGTTTCTTAGCGGATGCTTACTTTATAAAATAAATCTATTCCAATTTCATCTTTCTAGAAACAATAGTTTTGGCTGTGTGTTAATAGATAGTCAGTCGGGACAATTGATTTTATTAAACAGAGATTTAAAAAACCGATAAATATGATTATTATCAATGCAGAGATGAAATAAATTACTAAAAGATTTATATTTACTTATAAATTAATGGATTGGATATAATATAATAGAGGGAATTTTGTCATGTCATGCGTTACAATAACTCTAAACCCGAACCTCCTCACGCCATCTATTGTGCGTTGACGGTATTGTACCAAAAATCATCACACAAATGCAAACAACAATGTAATATGTAATGTATACCGTCACTACTCAATCGTATGAACGAAACGCGAACGTGTATAATACGAACAAAAACACATACACAAATATAACACATATGGAAAACAAGCTATTAACATACTTAAATATGTGTAATTTGGTGGCCGGTCCATCTTGATAGAAACTTTAACTCCACATATAAATTAATATTAATATTAATGAAACGAAAACAATAATAGAATACAATACGATTACTCTCAAAGATTGTCTGGAAATTAAATTTGACATAGTTTTAATATATCATATCAAACACTATGACGATTTGTGTAACAGTGTGTAGTGTAATATTTGTGTAACAAACAATCACACACGCTAGCCACATACGTAGCTGTTGTCCCGACTCATTAATTATGGCAATTTTATCTATGGTGATCAAAAGGTTCATAAGCTATAGACAAACGACTTTACCTCCTACGCGAACAAAATTACAAGTTTGATCTTAACGAAGGTACAAAAGAACGCAAATGAAACAATTCACAACATATCTAATTGTTATAAAAACAATACAACCAGTACATGTGCCTTTCAGAGAACACTCCAAAATAAAAATCCAATTTAAAAAAAAAACCCTAAAACATCATACAACTTATCGTGAATAATAAAATTACATTTTGTTTTAAAAAAACAAACATCTTTCATCTGCCGGTCGTTAAATTATGCTTCACCGACTTACACTTAAGTTATAATTAAAATTACTTAAAATAGTTCGCTCTTATATTAGAGGATTTTATGAGCAGTAACAGCCTGTTAATGTCCCACAGCTGGGCTATGGCCTCCTCTACCTTTTGAGGAGAAGGTTTGGAGCTTATTCCACCTTTTTTACATTATTGCAATTTTCGTAGCAATAACTAACTTTTTGATAATAATATATAACCTGTGTTACTTGCTGATAATGAAGCTTTCTGTCGGTGAAATAATTTTTCAAATCGGTTTAGTACTTTTTATTTATTATTTATTTATTTCATGTCCTTCACCCAAAGGTTGTCTGGAAGAGATCGCTCTTTTAGCGATAAGACCGCCTTTTGTACAAAATAGTTTTCGTTTCTTTTGTGTTTGTGTTTAAAATGGTTCTGTAACTCTTTTGGTGTACAATAAAGCATATTCTATTCTATTCTATTCTACTTTTTGTGTTTTTCCATTACAAACAAACATACAAAAAAAAATCAAAAAGATTTATAACTTTATATTATAAGTATATACATAGGTGTATATATATATATATATATATATATATATATATGAATGTGTATATCGTGAGGAAACCTGCATGTGTCTAATTTCATCGAAATTCTGCCACATGTGTATTCCACCAACCCGCATTGGAGCAGCGTGGTGGAATAAGCTCCAAACCCTCTCCTCAAAAAGGGAGAGGAGGCCTTAGCCCAGCAGTGGGACATTTACAGGCTCTTACTGTAATATTATTTAATCTTTTTAATTAGCTATTACCGTTTCAGTACGAAACGGTATTCTCCCTTCATATTATTTTAGTACCAAGTAGAACAAGCGATAGCGTCGCGGATACGTATCAACGGGTAAGGTCAATGGGGTTAAAACAACCCCTTTTCAAGCCGAACGTTTCGGCAATCGCGTCAGTTTTTAAGAAGCCATTAAACACGAAATCATTGCCAAGTAATACATATACCGTGTTCGATAGATTTTATAAAAAATCTTTGACATATATCATAAGAGAAAATATTAAATTAAATTAAAATTCTTATTGTAATATTTTATTATTATTTATAAATATATTTATAATATCTCGGAATCGACTTTTTATTTGTATTTGTATTTTTTTTTTTATTTTTTTTATTTATTTTATAGAATAGGAAGGTGGACGAGCATATGGGCATATTACCTGATGGTAAGTGGTCACCAAACGCCCTTAGACATTGGCATTGTAAGAAATGTCAACCATCGCTTATAGCCAATGCGCCACCAACCTTGGGAACTAATATTTTATGTCCCTTGTGCCTGTAATTACACTGGCTCACTCACCCTTCAAACTGGAACACAACAATATCAAGTATTGCTGTTTTGCGGTAGAATATCTGATGAGTGGGTGGTACCTACCCAGACGAGCTTGCACAAAGCCCTGCCACCAGTAAATTAGTATTATCTTTTTAAGTTTATCTAAATATGTATTTGTAGAAAAAAACGCAATTCTGTACAAAAACAAAAAAAATTGATAAAAAATTTCGTTAGAGAAAGCGAAGCCGGTCGCCCAGGTAATATAACAACAAGCACTTTCGAACTGGCATTTTATCACCGTTCCCGAATTTAGAATCAACCAAGTTTAACTGTCAAAGATCAGAAGTTAGCTTTAAATCAATTAAATTATAACATCCGAATGAGTTTATACGGAATGAATTACACCAAATAAACTCTCCATACTTTTAATTCATCAAAATAATCTTGTATTGAGTTAGTTATTAATCTATCATTATATATAATATACAAGATTCCAATTTAATAAATTACCAAAGTTAAATATATTTGCGAAATATTATAAAGAAATTGCCCGAAGACTTATTAGTTGACTTTGCGTTCTCGTAAACTTTATATGTCTTGTTTATATAACTTTGTATCTCCTATTAGTGAGATTCATAAATGGATTTGTAATATAAAAATATTTAAAAAGAAATAAGTACAGCTCGTCAATATCAGTCTAATATACTTTCATGTGTTGTGAGACATAGTCTGGACTTTATTCCACCTTCTCGCTCTCACTCCAAATTTCATTCAATACATCGAGCAATGAGATGATTTTTAAGCTCATGTAAAGCACGCGAATTACCTTAATTTAATTAATTTTATCTTTGGTTAATTACAAAATGATTAAACCATATCACATATGTGCTCGGAAGTGAAGAAAAGCAATAGCAGGATACTTGGACGTTGCTTTGCAAGAAACATTCTTAACATTTATCCGTCTGCAATTACGAGACAATTGCATGATGTAGTGGTTCCAAGAAGGCATCACATGAAGAAATTCTGAACTGGTGAATATAGCACAAATGACAACTACAAAGAAGATTCTAGAACTTAGAATGGCGATGCATAATTGAGACCACCAAACCACCAAAACCAAAACAATTCGATCTATATTTGTCTGTTTATCCGGAATAATCTTCAAAACGGCTAAAAATTACAAATGGAAATATGATATCAACCATCTTTTTTTAATACTACCGCTTAAATATTACCCAATAATTTATAACTAGAATTCAAATAAGTAAGATGTTCTTTAATATGGCGGATTTAGAAGAATTTTCTCTATCTTAGTTTCCAATATTTGACCATAAAAGAAGACACGGTCAATAGTTAGACATTTAGACATTTAGAATATCAATAACGTGTTGTACTTAACATAGTATACTTACTTGAACTATTTCCTAATTTGACAGTGGAATTAACAGTTTAGATATTATAATAGAGTATTCTCAAACCACGAGATAATCAACTTACATATGGCAATAGACTCGTGTCTATTTATAGCTAAACAAGATGCATTTATGGACGTATATACGCCGCCTGAGTATAACAATTCTAGTTCGATTATTAAATTATATTCAGGTGCATCCTGTTATCGACTTAGAACTATCATGTGATACCTTTACGGACGTAGTAAAAATAGTTTAAAAAAAAGTAAAAGCAGAGTGTGTAAATTATACCTACACCTTGGGGTGAAGGGCGAATGTCATCTTCAAAATCAAAAATCAAAGTGTTTTATTCGACTTGGAAGCATTACACTGAATTATTGATAGTCACACTAGAAACTACCACCGCTTTGGAAAAGAAACACCCAGCCCTGAGAAGAACTGGCGAAAGAAACACAACGTCTCAAACTTATTATGTCATGTTTCGTACAAAATGTAAAAAATAGCGGTCGTCGTTCGTCTTATAGTATAATCCAATATTTTTGGTCAAGTTTTTTTTTTTTTTTTTATAGAATAGGAAGGTGGACGAGCATATGGGCCACCTGATGGTAAGTGGTCACCAAACGCCCTTAGACATTGGCATTGTAAGAAATGTCAACCATCGCTTTTAGCCAATGCGCCACCAACCTTGGGAACTAAGATTTTATGTCCCTTGTGCCTATAATTACACTGGCTCACTCACCCTTCAAACCGGAACACAACAATATCAAGTATTGCTGTTTTGCGGTAGAATATCTGATGAGTGGGTGGTACCTACCCAGACGGGCTTGCACAAAGCCCTACCACCAGTTATTCACAAAACATGTGTGGGTGTCTCCCTAGCACTCATTAACTTTTCTACCACCAAATACCACATATTGCTCATACACTAATAGCAAACAGAAATATTGCTCTGTATTGGTTTGAAGGCGAGTTGTGTAAAAAGTTATTTATATTTATCGCACTGCAAAATGTCTATGGGCAAAGGTTACTTATCATCAGGTACCACATATACCATTCTAAAATAATAAATTAAAAAATATATATAATATTATCCGACCAAATTTAATATATATTTCCAAAATAAACTATAGCTTCGATAAATAAATGGTTTTTAAAACAATACGAATAACATTTTCAATCGTTCACATTCATTTAGTTTGAATCAAGAATAAACCGTTAACTTACAAAGTGAATGAGACAAGTCGTTCTTTGTAAAAGGATTAAAACTAGAAAGTGTGTTATTACACCACCTCTCGATACTATTGTTTACACTTCACACTACGATACGATAGGCTATTGTTTTCAACTCTTTCGTTTGTAGGTGTTAAAATGAATATCCGTTACGGTTATCATTTATTTTATTACTCGCATGTAAAAACGAACTTGTATCTTAAGCAAAAATTGTGTAAGTTCTAAATCGTTATTATATGAAAAGCAAAAACTTTAATTCGTGAGATAGCACCTACCTACAAAACGAAGGTATTTGTTTAATATAAATATGAACACATAATTTAAAACGCTGATGAAAAATTGGATCTCTTTCGTAATACCGTTCATATCCATGGTGCTATATTTTGAGAGACGTAAAAAAGTTTGAATATTATTAAATTTATTCTCATTACTCACTGGCCATCTATATTCGTTATCAGAAAAAAAGAATAAATGAAACCTCTTAAGTCTGTTATTATAAATCCCAATTAAATTTTTAATTATGTCACCAAATATTGTTGTCTTGGTACTTTAACATCTCTTGATAAATTTAAGTGATAATGCTGGATCTCGAGCGGGACTCAAGTCTCGCTGGCTGTAACATTAATTGAAAATGTTTACATTCTTAATCAAGTGGCTCAAAGATTGTGAGTTTCCAAATTTTACCTTATGTCAGCAAGAGAACTCAACACTAAATAGTAAGTGAGCTAACCGTTATGAAAAAATTCAACAGAACAATCAAAATTTCTTTGTACAAATCAAAAGTGATAATTTTTCATATACCGAACTAAACTCTTGAGATATATATTTCTGTGTTAATACGTTCTGAAATCTTAACCATCGGCTGCCGCTGTGGTCAGCGGCAGCCGACGTCATAGGTAACCAATGAGCGTTTAGATTAAACCAATATTACCTATTCTGACTTTGATCAATGTAACAGCGAGGGGAAGATAAATTTGTTTTGAAAGTAATTTGTTTGCAAGAAAATTAATTTAATGTATCTAATACTAGAAATTAATTGAACTAATATTCAAGGACACTGTACCCGAAGATGCAGTTCTAGTAAAGCGTAAGAATTGAGTATGTATATATGTGTATTATTAGTCCAAGAGATCAGGATCTTAGAATATTACATTTCTAAACACCATGTATACCGGTAAGCTAATGATAAATATATTTTCGTAAGACAAAATAAGTCTATGACAGCTGCAGCAAATAATTCTTTATTCAAGTTTTTTTTTTTTTTTTAATATATTTGTTTTAAAGTATTTATTTTTATTCAAGTATATTCAAAAAGACACTTGAATCGTCATGTTAAGTACAGTATTGAACTAAATTTAAACCTAATCGGTTCGAAATGTAGGTTCTATAGAGAGGAACCAGCAAGAAGCTGAATAGTTACTCTTTTTTTAACGATAACATGTATTTATATATTCACGTTGAAAACGTTATATAATCAAATAAAACAATTGTGCAGTTACGCGTATTAACTGTATTTGCAAAATAATCAGATAATTTATTATTGTTCGAAATCTGGGTCAAAGAAAAGATACCGCCCGGGCGACGACCGTTCGCAATTATGATTAAAAGATGAATTTAAATACCTAAAGATATTTACGTCATTTATACAAACCTAGGCTTTGTGGGTAAATATTTACGTCGCTTATATATGCCTTTATACAAAGCTTTGTGGATAGAGAAAACATGAATGAGAATACCGCCAAATTATATATAATGCCTTTTTTATATTTATTTATTTATTAGAATTACCAAAAAAAGTTCCAATCATACATACAAACCTTATATATCAATGTTTACATTTCGCACATTTAATTTAATTATAGGTTAATGCTTGGTATGACATTTTTATAAACATCGATGTAATTGATATATGAAAAAATAAAAGTTATTCAGTAAATCAAAAAGTAAAATTCTATCAAATAAATAAATGAGAAACAAAGACAAAACGATGAATAATTAATGCTCAAAAAAAAAATAGAAGAAAAAAATATTTCATGATAGTTCTTTCAGTCATATGTTAATTATTTTTTTCTAATGAATTAACTAGATTTCAATAATACTAATTTCCGTTACGGAATTACGTTCATACAAAAACTTAAAATATTCATAATTTATTCAAAACATGTTTTCATATAAATATATACAATCGTTTACGGTAGACGATATTATTGTGTGATTACGTCAAACAAATATCTAATTAAACAAACGTCACAAGTCATAAGAATATCGCGACGCCTTACAGTTCTATAATTGTCGAGATAAAGACTATTTTCTCAGACACGAATATTGCCGTCACATGTAATAAAATCGACGATATTCGTAAAGTGGCTGGCATCGGATGGATATTGAGAGCCGAGCATAGAGCTCAGTGGCGTGCCATTGGAGATTCATACGTCCAGCTGTGGAAGACGAAGGGTTGATGATGTCATAAAATCATATTTCTATATTAAATATTTGTTGTATTGTTGTTATATCAGCATATTTTTATATTAAGCATAGCCAATGTCCTTGTATACTGGATTCAAAGACCAGCGCTAACCACCTAACAGACGCGGTGTGTGCTGTGCGAATTTGGTGACAGGTATCACCAAGAACACAGATGTTCTAACTCCAAACAGCAATGCTCAGTATTATTGTATTCCGGTTTGAAGGGTGAGCGAGGGCGCAGTTAAAGGCAATAATAACATCTTGATGCTTCCTTTTCCTGGGTACCTCAAATTGCTGAAATGAGTCGTAAGATTTTCGCTATCAATGGTTTTCTAAGGCGATGGAAAAACCTATTGCCTATCAAGGCAAAGATCAGCTTAGCTAATACGTTCCTTTTACCAATACTGGACTGTGCTGATGTCTGCTACATGGATTTAACTGAAGACCTCCTAAATAAATTAGAACGGCTGCAAAATATAGCCATAAGATTTATTTTTGGTCTGCGAAAGTTTGATCATGTCTCTGAGTATCGGTCTCAGTTAAAGTGGCTGCCAATCAGTCTCTACTCTATTCTTTATATCGATCACACACCATCTTACCTTAAAGAACGCTTTAAATTTCTTGGTTGCGACAGCGCACACAACCTGCGTTCTTCGGATGATAATAAACTAGTTACCCCCTGCAGCCGGACACAAACCTACAGTAACTCTTTTACTGCAAAAACCATCAAACTTTGGAATGCCTTTGTCTGTTAGAGATCGCTATAAGCGATGAGACCGCCTTTGCGCACCATTTTTTTATTTTCTTTTTCTTTGATTGTTTCCTACTTCTCTCATCTAATGTATATGTTGTGCAAAAAGTGTTAAATAAATAAATAACATCTTGGTTCCTAAAGTTGGGAGCGCATTGGCGATGTAAGGGTTGATATTTTCACAGTGCTAATATTAATGGGCAGTGCCTACCTACCCATTGAAATTAAATTAAAAAAAAACTTTTACATTTTACCGTGTGACATTTACAAGCCTCTACATTACATTTAATAAATCTCGAATATTCGTTTCAAAACAGTCGTAAATACAGTAAACGATCGTGCGAATGTATGTGTACGATAATAAATACGAACACGGAATGTGCAATTGGCGAACACATGCAAACGTTTTGAGACCGTTTAAACGATCGACCTCTTTCTACCGCCGGTTGATTTTCAACTATACAAAACCACGTGTCGACATTTTACCGTTAACTAAAACCCGGCCGCTGTGAGAATGCGTTCCCGAGTGAGTTTGTCAATTGATCGTGAGCGTCACTGGTGCTAACAGCATTTAATTTAAGCTAAATTTTTTTTTATATATTATAGGTTGACGGACGAACATATGGGCCACCTGATGGTAAATGGTCACCAACGCCCATAGACATTGGCATTGTAAGAAATGTTAACCATCGCTTACATCGCTAATGCGCCACCAGCCTTGGGAACTAAGATGTTATGTTCCTTGTGCCTGTAATTACACTGGTTCACTCACCCTTCAAACCGGAACACAACAATAACAAGCACTGCTGTTTTGCGGTAGAATATTTGATGAATGGGTGGTACCTACCCAGACGGGCTTGCACAAAGCCCTACCAAATTATACTAATATTATAAATGCGAAAGTAACTGTCTATCTGTAACGCTTTCACAGCTAGACGAATGAAGCGATTTTGATAAAATCTGATACGAAGCAAGCTTGAACCCCGAGGAAGGACAAATGGTATTTTTAATACCTAGTTAGTTGTTCTCACAAATCATGCAGGCGAAGCCGCGAGCGAAAGCTAGATTAAAAAAAAAAGAAATAGATTCAACTGATATATAAGCCGACATGGCCCAGTGGTAAGAACGCGTGAATCTTAACCGATGATCGTAGGTTCAAACCCGGGCAAGCACCACTGAATTTTCATGTGCTTAATTTGTGAATATAATTCATCTCGTAATGTTCAATTCAAGAAAACATCGTGAAACACCTGCATGTGTCTAATTTCACTGAAATTCTGCCACATGTGTATTCCACCAACCCGCACTGGAGCAGCGTGGTGGAATTAGCTCCAAACCTTCTCCACAAAAAAAGGGAGAGGAGGCCTTTAGCCCAGCAGTGGGACATTCACAGGCTGTTACGGAATACGGAATATTCAACTGTTTATTTTAGTAGTGTGATTATTTAACAACCCCTTTCACCCGCTACACAACGTTTATTATTATTAGTTAAACAATGCTGTGTCTTCTTCTTTCGAATGTCAAATCGATCGATGACAGAAAGGGAGAAATCAGTGTTCAATTAAAAAGCTGAGCAACGTTTATAAGTAAGGTCATAACGATAAACAATCCTTGAAGATTTACCGTAAACAAGCGTGGTGTGCTTTCTACTTACATTTTTTACGACTACGTGTTATGAATATCGAGCATTTCACCTGACTGTTCAGTCCGTTGCATGTTATTACGTCATATAATCCACAGCAGCAGAGAACGCCTCCCTGTCAAGTTCTCGATCGTATAGACGAGGTTTTTTTTTTATATCATATATAAGGCGTATCGAATTGAGTAATAGTTTCGTTTTAAAACTATATTTTATTTAACGCGTACTTTCTATGCATTTATATTAATTTAAAATGTATTTTTATGTGTTCTATAAATAAGTATTATTAAAGAAAAATGACAATTCGAGAGAAACATAAATAACTGGACTTTATTACTTTATTTTTTCAAAATTTTTTTTTGTTAACAATAAAACTTATACTTTTTTGCGGAAGAAATGCATCTATTCAGGAGAGACTTACATAGAAAAAAATTTAAATCTTACCTGAATGGATAATTAGAGACAAATCGTTATAGCCGTTTTCGGGTTACACATTGTATATACTTAGCAGAAAAAACCAGAGGTTTTAGCAAAAATCGGCTTGCGAGGATTAGTGCAATGAGTCGCCAGTTATGCGACATTTTTTTATACTAATTTATCCGTGGACTTAGACATGATCGTGTATAATAATTAAATATAATTTAATTATTAAATATCATTTATTAAAATCAACGAATCCAAACTCCAGGCTTTTGTATAATATAATATAATCTTCTATTCCGTATACTCCATATTTTTTAATCGGCAAAGTTAAAAACATCTGCGGAACTTTGCCATAGAAACGAATATCAAAATACAATAATTGATTTGACTAATTAATTACTTTGTGCCGGTCTTTCCGGTTGAGTAGCACTCATTCACCAGTTATTCTGCCACCAAACGGTTATACTTTGTGGTCAAAACACGAAACTGCGTATCGGCACGACGCGAACATCGATATAACTGCGATTGCAAAAAGGACAGTGTAATTACAGCCCATTAATATTGGCACTGTGATAAAATCAACCCTTACATCGCCAATGCGCTACCAATTTTAGTAACCAAGATGGAATACTATAATACTGAGCATTGCTGTTTGGACTTAGAATATCTGAGTACTCGGTGATACCTATTCAAAGGCTGGTGGTAGAGCTTTGTGCAAGCTCGTCTGGGTAGGTACCACCCACTCATCAGATATTCTACCGCAAAACAGCAGTATGGTTAACATTTCTTACAATGCTAATGTCTATGGGCGTTGGTGGCCCAAATGCTCGTCCGCCTACCTACACTATAATAAAAAAAAAAAAAAATAGAGAGCGACACAAGTTACTGGGATGCGATTTCGTGCGGCAGAGCGCTACACTGCCACGTTTCGGGCAAACATATTTACGTCGCCAACGAACCAATTCACAAGTTCTTTTAGAGCGACGTGCGAGCTATCATGTCTGCATCGCATGTTTGTGTTTCGGAAGGATACATTGATTTCGCGGAGAAGTAAACATGGTAGCAAGTTTGTTATTACTTCTCGTTTACGATACTTCCTGAACCCGCGGCTTCGGTTGGAATTCGGTTTCGGACGAAAATACTAAACTGAATTTGATGACTGTCAGTTCGGAAAAGTTATGCTCTCTATATCCTCTTTATCCTCTCTAATATTTTGTCGATTACGAACAAACAAATATTTCCTCTTCCTAATATTATTATAAATATAAATTATAAAAAGAAAAATAACATAAATATCATTTTATGTTATTTTTCTTGTTTTTATATATATATATATATATATATTTTGTAAATAATTGGGTATATTTTTAAAATTACTTTAAATACAACTAGTCTAAATTTGCATGCTGTATTACGTGGTATTACGTGTTGATAACCTAATAACCTAACTTTAATGTAGAACATAAAAATACATAAAATTATATTGGTAAGAAATATTTACCATTCCTTATGTTATAGTTGAGTCTATACCTGGCTGGTGATAAAGAAATAAAGGAGTTGTCAAAGAGGTGATGTCTATAATTTACAACACCTTACATCACAATGCACCACTAATCTTGGGAACTGAGATGGTATGTCACTGGCTCGCTCACCCTTCCAACCGGAACACCTAATACTAAGTATTGATATGGCGGTAGAATATCTGATGAGTGGGTGTGGGTGGTCATACCCAAACAGTAGAAAAAAGGTAAGTTATAATTATTCACGGAAAAAATAAATTTGTCACGTTCCGAGTTGCAAAAATTAATAAGAAATAAAAAAAATAATCTAAACCCTTATTTCTAAGACGGCAAAATTTTGAAAAGAGAATAAATAACAAAATTAATTAAGTTTTCTATAGTCAATGATAATGAATATTAAAATATATTAACCGAAGTTTATAAATCAAGTGTTCACTTCAATAAATCAAGAAGAAACCTCTTAAATTATATTGAAATTGGTTATTGTGTTATTAATAGACGAAAAGAAGATTACTCTCAAGCGCCATCTTGAAATTTAAATTAAACTCGATATAGAAGCTTTAGACTTAATTATTGACTAAAAACTATCGTACTGGAAACCGCCTTGGGCGAGATTCAAAGACTGAAAGGTATACGCGACATTTACTATACCCAATAATTATCTTATATACATATATATCTATATAAATCTTCTGTACATGTATATATAAATGGAGTTTAGTGTTGTTTAGTAACATACAGACGGGGTATGTCACTAAACTCAATTTAAACAGCTGTGAAAAAATTCGGTATTTCAATGTATTTTTATGTGCTAAGATTGGACCCTGCAATCAGACGTTAAGTTTTTTTTTATTTCACCCATATGAAGTCGGGACAGACCTATATATATTATGATTAGTAACGAGAAGTGCTGCAAGGAAATGGTCTTGTTCTGCGAAAACGTCATGTCGCAAAAGGAGGCCGCGGAGTGGGAGCGTGAGAACAGTGCTTCCTAACCCGCTTCCCTAAAAGAAGACTGGGGTAAAGGCGTCAGCGCTATGCAAACCTTCTCCTCCCGCCGTAAGTGACGTCGGGGCTAGGGGGTCTCTGTACCGTTCTACCGTAAAAAATATGACCTATGTATATTATATAAATAAAGACCAAACAATTCAATATCATTTTCTTTTATATTTGTCAACCGATTATATATATTTTTTTCGTTAGTAGTTATTGAAATTTTAATGTTATCAAGAAAAAAATAGAAATAAGAAAAGACAAAAAGTTATGTTCGAAACATGAAAATTCATATATTTGCATTTTTCTCAAATTATCACGATTAGGATCGAATTTCGACCACTCGGCGAACACTGGTAACATTTAAAGAATACACGCAACGATATTGCGTGTACAGTAAGTAAGTCGGTTTCCGAAATTTCACGAGTGAGATCCGAAGTGTTGTTACAGAATAGCACAACTAATCGGCATGTGCGAATTCAATTAAAAAATAATAAGAGTATTAAATATATTACATTAATTGTATTATCTACGTGATACAATAAGTTCCGTATTAACACGTACAAACAAGACACGTGTTGAATCGTTTCTTAATCTATAGTATTGTTTTAGCTAATAGCTTTAACATTTCTAATATTAGAAACAATGCGTCATTTATAATCTATGTATGTATATTTAATATTTGGTTTCATATTCTCCATCTCTCCATGCGATCGTTATATAAAGTTATCCAAATTCGATTTTCAAATTACCTAAATAACATTTTTGTTTATTTTTTTCTTCTAGGATTAAACAAGGGTGCGACCGTTTATAACGCAAAGGTATCGACACCGTGCAGCCTCATAGCGGTATATATATGTACTTAATAAAAAAGGTCTTACCTGATCTAAGTCAATCTGTCGCAATGGAAGCTGCGGTCTTGCGTTGTTTGAACTCATCGAACTCATCTTATCGTCATATATGAATTGCACTAAAGCTGAACACGATTCATACAATAAAAAAAATAATAAAAATACTATGTCACTTCGAGATCACAGATAATGTTATTTACAATAACATAATTTTTTAGCGTCAGCTTTTATTTTTCGGCACAACGGTTTTTTCCTGAAACAAAAAAAAAAATTATTATAGCAACTCTTGTTTCCGACTTATTATTTTTATGGACTGAAATAAGGATTATTGATAGTTAGAAAAAGGAAAAATTAAAGCCTAAAATGCATATCATATATATGTATATATAGAATCTATTTATATTTTATGCATAATGTGACTAAAAGCTGAGCATAATATTACCATTCTACCTTTCTACCAACCACTGAGACTTGCTATTACATATTAAGGTATATATACCTTTCTCACATGTAGAATTAATAGTATTTTGAATTTTATAGATTCTTGTCTATATTTAGAGCTGTCAAAATAGTTAAAAGTACACACATATGTTTGTATCCAATTGACGCCATTTTGAATACGCACTGTAACATTTAGTCATTAAAATTGTATTTTGATTAAATATTTATCAAAGCTTTAAACATGTATAATTAAATAAAACAGTTTTTATTTTTATTTTAAAACTATATCAAAAAGTTTAAATTAATAAATAAATGTATTTATGTCATTTTTTAGAAGGTTTTAAATTCCAATGATTGTAGTTTGCATAGGTTAAATCATGCTAGCTGGATTGAAACAGCTTCCTCTTATCCTACATTGAAATTTTTACATGTTGGTTTGGTTTCAATGACAAAACATTTTTATTGTATAAATGACCGGACAGCTTTAGAGTCTAGATTACAGAACGAACTCATGATTGGTCAAAGGCATAGACAAGAAATGTTTTTTTACAATGTTTGTTCAATGTTAAATTGCAAATACATTATCAAAATTTAAAAATGAATTATAATTAACATTTATTATAAAATAAAATAAATAACAAGTTAATGAAAGATGTATTTGTTGTGTATATGTAATTGCATACATATATTATAGCAAATGTGTGTTGCTTGCTTGTGAAAGTAACGAATCAGTTTTAATTTACTAACAGGAAAAACATTACAATAACTTAATAATTTTTATTAATATATAAAATATATAGATATTTATATATATATAAAAAGGCTATTAATATTTTTATAGTTTAATATAATATCCATGGATTTTGTTTTTAGAAGGATTTTTATATCTGGCAACTATTGTGTATTCTAAATATTACTATTGAAATTGGAAATGTAGACAAAGAATATTGTTCCAAGTTTTACGAAAAGCTATTTAGATATGAGGATAACTTACTACGTTATTACTGTTTAAATTATCGGACCTGATAGCCCAATGGTCAGAGCACCAGGCTCTTAACCATGGATTGTGGGTTCAAACCTCATGTGTTTAAAATTCATCTCGTGTCCACCAATTTACATTGGATCAGTATGGTGTAATATGCTCTAAACCTTATCCGAAAAGGAGAGAAGGTCTTAGCCCAGCAGTGGGATATATACAGGTGTTACTTATTTAATAGTATAAATTACAGTATAAATGTATAAATTATGAAAGATATGATATAAATTTATTCTCATGTTGTCATTTTCGGTCGATGTCATGACAACCTTATATACAACAATTTGTATTTTCTATTTAAATTTCAAGTATTGAGTCAAGTTTTGATATTTGTAATTTTTTTTTGTTTCGTGTGTTTTATAAATTTTAAATGGACACACAATCAATTGAGCTGACATTTTGCATATTAGATTTTATTTACAGATAATATAAGAATGCTCATTTTAAAAAAAATATATATTAATACCTTATTATTTTATTATTATTATTATATTATTATTAAGACATAGTATAATGTCTTTTATATATTCATTGATATTTACATAATCTAATGTATGCAAATCTGACAAAGAATCTTTTATCATTGTTGCAACAAGCTACATTGTTGCAACAGCTACTGTTGACAATAAAATTATTTTCTATGAAATTAATAGCTTGCAAATGTACCACAACTGAGCTCATGGCTTTTAGAGGATGAGATTTGGAGCTATTTCTATCACAGTACTCCAAATTGGGTTGGTAGATAAGAAAAAAAATGTCCAAAATAACAATTAAGATAATAAGATTTGATTTTGATTTAAGACCATAATATAACACAAATTAAGAGCAAGCAAAAGTCTGTTTATTGATATGTAATAACTTAAAGTAAGAGTTATTAAATATAAGTTATAAAAAATAAATAGGTACTTCAACTTTGAAATTCTTAAGGTTTTTTTTAAACAACATATGTTGATGCCTTTGTCCTCTATAAATGTGAGTATAAATTAAAAAAAAACAACATGTTATATAAAATTACCTATTGTTTTATACATAACTATGATTACACAAGTTCAAAATGAGAACATGTCAAGATTTAAATCTAAGCTAACTGCATTTCAAGTTCTAACAAAAACAGTAAAAACTCACCAAACAACAGTTAAAGACCTACTCAACCATAAACTATGTCCTATTAACATATACACAGAGACAGTTGTTGTGAAGAAGCAAAAATGCCCAACGAAATTCAACTTTCTACCCACATTTTAAGAAAAAAAGAACATATTAGCGGGAAACTTTATATGGTATCTACGATGATTACGAAGAGGGAAAAGTAAAAGTATAAAACATCTGACAAAGGAATCGAGATTTTGCAATCAACAAGGGCAAACTAAATCGTGTTTTTTTTTACTTCCTTACGCATCTGTGACGATTCTGCAGTTCTCCCTTTAAGAAATCACTGTCATGGCACCGTTTATTCATTAAATACTTTTCTTTATAATAAAATAACGATTTTATAAAAATTGAAATGTTATTTTACACTGATTCATTACTCGACGAAGTTTTAACTTTAGCTGTACACCTGAATTTACCTGTCAATTGACAGTTTTATTATACTACCAAGTGAAGTAGGTCTCTCAAGCCGTCAATAATGTAAAATTGAGGTTAACTCTAAATTTAGTTTCATTATACTTACGTAGTGATCACCCGTTTTACACTGTCATCGACCACATTTTAGTTTGAGATCTAGCACTTCACGAATTAATTACTGTTATAATTCACTTCATTTACTTTTATGCAAGTTTTTGTTGATTAGTACATTTCATTGCTGTGAAATCTAGTTTATATAGGCCCTGTTTCTAAAAACTATTTCACGCAGTCAAATCACATCAAATGAAAAGAAATATAAGAAAGAGTAGGAGCATGCTACAGTGTGAGAAAACGATATTGATTACTGTTTGTTGACGCTAGGTGACGCTCAAAGATATATTTTAAGGTGCGTTCAATTTAAAAAGCTTTTTACTTGTTAGAGACAATACAACTAAATTCATGAAAATGTGATATCCATTTTAGAAATAAAATGCGAATCTATTTATTTATAACTGCCAGAGATTGTCATAATGTAAAATTAAAGAAATAAACTTATTGAACTAATCTATTATATTAGTATATATATTATACATTATTATATATATGTTATAAATTATTTCATCTTTTTTAATTAAAATAAAAGCTTTTAAAAAAATTATATAAAAATTTTAACTTATTAAATTAAATATAACTATTAAATTATTTTCATAAAAATACCTAAATTAATAATATTTTACAACGCTTCATGGATATCAATCAGATTTAATATTGATACAAGGCCTAATTATGCCATATTTATAAATTTATTGAAGTTAACGAAATTTCCATATTTTGTTGCTAAAATATGTTAGGTATTATTACCTACCTTAAGTTCCTTATTTTTATCTTCTGTAATTTATACACGACAGTCACTTTGACATTGACAATTGATAGTATTGTGACAATGACATTAGCGATCAACAAGACCACAACTTGTATATTTAGTATTTACTAATGTATTCATAGACTCAAAAATTACCATAACTGGCTAAAACTGGTGCTAATATCTTCTAAACAACAATCGTAACAAGCTTTTGTACGATGTGCTACGTAATTATTACTGGGCGTAGTCTTGCGTGGTTGCTTTTGAGCTTAGTAGCGTTCATGCTAATTTTAACCGGTATTATGACGCCCAAATGGCTTTTAGGTCAGCCTGTTGTATTGAACGAGAACAATACAACAAAGTTTTATGTACCCAGCGTAGGAATATATAATCGGTTTGTATTATTTATATAAAAAAAATATATAAATGTTTCAATATTAATACTTTATCGTGTTCTCCAAAAAATACTTAAATCCTTAACACACTTGATTACTCACATAGACATACTGACCCAGAGTGATTTTTTCCTATAAAATTCTATATTTTCATTTGTAATATGATATATATTTTTTAATTGTGATAATTCAACAAAGCAAGGACTGAATATATAAATTAGTTATTGTTATACCTTACCATTACCAGGTTATAAAAATATCTCTAATAAAGATAATATTGATACTTATGTACTTTATTTTCCAAGAAAATTAATTTTACATGAAGTTTAAGACAATAATAAGAATATCATATGTCATTAAAATATATTAAATGTATTTCACATATTATAAAGACAGAGAATAATTTACTGGTGGTAGAGCTTTGTGTAAGCTCATTTGGGCACCCACTCATCAGATATTCTACCGCAAAACAGCAGTACTTGGTATTGTTGTGTTCTGGTTTGAAGGGTGAGTGAGCTAGTGTAATTACAGGCACAAGGGACATAACATTGTAGTTCCCAAGGTTGGTGGTGCATTGATGGAGTAACAATGGTTAACTTGTGCCTGTAATTACACTGACTTAAGGGACATAACATCTTAGTTCCCAAGATGCCTATTTATGTATGTAAATATATATATATAGTGTGTTAAGATCCAGGCAAGCAATAATCAGCTGTATGTTCTTAGTTTTCATTACAATTAATCTCCAAAGCGATGAAGAAAAACATTGCATGTGAATGAGAAAATTCGTCCAATGCATGATATATTTATTATTATATTATATTAACTTGCAGTAAAGGAGTGTGGACTATCAACTAAGCTCTAAACCGTTTCTTTGCAGGATAGAAGGCTTTTGTTCAGCTGTGGGGCATGAACCTCTTTCTTTTATTCATATGCATTACTTCCCATTTACAAATCTTAATGTGGTATTATTTTCAGATGTATTCGTATGCGACATGACCGTTACAACTGTGCTCCATTCTCTCTTTATGGTTTGGCTACTGATTCTTCTGTGTATCCTAAACCATGGAAGGCTGCACTGTTCTTCTTATCCCTTTGTAAGTATTTCTGATTGAAATATAAATAAATATCAAATAGATATTTTCATAGAATTTATACTTTTATTCTCTTTGGTCTTGCCGTTACCTTATAAGGCTTTAGAACTCAAGGTTGTAGGATATAGCCTGGATTGGTCTGTTAAAAAGTTATTGGATTTTTCTGTCTAGAAATTGTCAGCCCGGAGTCAAGTGATTGGCAATGATAACACTCCTGTGGCCCTGAAAGCGCATAAAACAGTTTGTCTCGATTTCACTGAAATTGCAACGATGCTTACACACACAAATGTGCACAATAATTAGTAGCTGATTTACATATTTTTCAAGTATAGGCTATTAAGTTTTTGCCTCCTTATTTGGATTCCATAAAAAATAGCTTGTATAGGTATAGGTCTCATGTACAGTGAAATTATGGGGGAAAAATCATTGGTAACCTTTTAAGACTTTTTTTATGGTCACGCAGCCTCAATTGTAACAAACATAAAAAAAATGGCTTCTAAGTTATAATAATAATAATATCCTGGGACATTTTTCACACACGGCTATTTGATCCCAAATTAAGCTTGTACAAAGCTTGTGCTATGGAAACCAGACAACTGATATACTACATATACTACTTTTCTTTTGTAAATACATACTTATATAGATAATTACACCCAGACTCAGGACAAACAGACATGTTCATGCACACAAATGTCTGTCCCGGGTGGGAATCGAACCCAACCTTCGACGTGAAAGGCAAGTATCTACGAACCACGCCAACCGGCTCGTCAAATCACCACCAACCACGTTAGCCGCCCCTCGAATTTGCCGCCCTAGGCTGAAGCTTACTCAGCCTGCTGGTAAATCTACCCCTGACAATATTCCCTTCCCAGTTGGCTAGTCTTCTGTGATATCGTCATCGGTTTTCTCTAAACATCAATAAGAAATGCTGTAAATTATTTCTTTTTCTTTCAAGGTGCCGCAATACAGTTTTCAACGGTCTTAGCTGGTGTATTGGCGTGTTGTGTGCAATCGGTGTTTAAGAAGAGCGTGATATCTCTAGCGGGAGCTACCCAAGCTTTAGGAGGTGAAATTTTTTTACTAATAATTTCATATATATTATTTACTATTTATTATATATATTATATGATGTTTATCCAGTTAATACGATACATATAATGTAGCAGCATATTTATACAGCTGTTGCTTTTTTTATAAAATAGCTAGGTACCACACGATGGTAAGTGATCTCCACCGCCCATACACATTGGCGAATTACTATTAACCATCCCATGCATAATTACAGAGAATTGTTTGGCAGGAGAATGTGATGAATGGGTGGTACCTACCCAAACGGGATTACACAAAGCCATACCTCCAAGTAGAGAGCTCAATATGAAATTGTTAGTGGAAGTTGATCAAATCGAATAATCTGTCATCAACGCATTCCAAACCAAAATTATTTCAGTACAGATGTCTATGACCGAATTCTAATGTTTAAGACATTTTTTTCCTAAAAAAAGAACAAATTCCACTTAAACTTAGGAAATAACATTAAATATATAGTACTATACCATAACTTATACGTCTACATTTTGTGCCAGTAAATAACTTTTTAATCTTTTTTTAAATATATTAATTGAATTTGCATTTATAACATCTTTTGGTAATGCGTTGTAAAGCTGTGCTCCTTCAAATAATATAGTTTTTGTGCCATATTTAGTTCGGAATTTTGGTAATTCGATTTTATGTCGGTTTCGAGTTCGAGTTAGGTGAGAATGGGTTTAAGATGTTGAATGTAATTTGTGAATGTATGGTGTTTGTAACTATTTTACGAATTATTATTTATAAATTTGTTTTATTGATAAGATTTTTGTTGTGCTATAGATATTTTTCGTAGGAGTGCGATAGTTTATATTATACAGGACTTTTAGCAGTTTATTTTGGGATATTTGGAGATTTTTTATGTGTATTTCAGCGGCACCACCCCAGATTTCAATAAGGTATTCTAAAATCGGTTTTACCATAGTATTGTAGATAATAGGTCGTACTTTAGGTGGAATACAACGCGCTGATCTTCTAAGAGCACCGGTAAGTGAAGCTATTTTTTGGTTTATTGAGTCTATATGAGGACGCCAAGTCAAATATTTATCTAAAAATAATCCTAAGTATTTTTCAGCGTCGGCTTGTTAAATCACCTCGTCATTAAGTATTAAATCGCTATAGTGTTGTATAAATTTATTTTTCGCACAGAAAATCATGTAAAAAGTTTTTGAAACATTTATTGTCAGTAAATTGTATTCAAGCCATTCATTTAATATGTTTAAGTCTCTTTGTGCTGCTTCTATTAGAGTTTGAATGGATTTGCCAAAATAAAATACACTTCACTGGATAGTGAGAGATGACTAATACCATTTATATACATTATAAAAAGCAAAGGCCCGAGTATGGATCCTTGCGGTATTCCACATGTGATTCGTGCTGGACCACTTTGAAAGTTACCAATCTTTACTATTTGTTGCCGATTTGTTAGGTAGGAAGCTATTAATTCATAAAATTCCGTTTATTCCATTTTATTTTTATTTTTTAAAATAATAAAGTATACGAAACTATGTTGAATGCTTTTTTTTAGATCAATAAATATATCTAATGCAAGATTTTTATTATCAATATTCGTTTTAATTTTAGTTACTAGGTCTATTGTGGCAGAATGTGTTCCGGATTTGGGACGAAAACCATACTGTTTTTTTCTATAAAGGAAGTTTATTTCATGTAGGTATTGATTTAATCGTGTATGTATAATTTTTTCAAATATTTTTGATAACACTGGCAGCACGGAAATAGGTAGGTAGTTCCAAGGATCGGCTTTGGTGCCTGATTTATGTATCGGTATTACTCTAGCAGTTTTAAGACTGGAAAGTATCAATCACTAATTGTCTGATTGATGCAACGGCTCAATTCTTTACTTATAAGATTTTTCATTTATTTAATTGACTTAACTGATATTCCATCTATACCAGTACTTACATTGCTGTCTAAATTTACAGTACTGTACAGACTTGAAGTTTGCTAAGTGTACGATGACTTGAAGTTTGGTGAGTGATTATGGGGTGTTGTGATATTTAGACGGTAAAATAATTATTAAAACTCTGAGCGATAATACCGTCTTTGCGCACAATTTTTTCTTATAACTTTTTTTTTGATACTCTGCTCTGATCTGTACTTTATATTACGTGCCATAAAGTTTTCAATTCAAACTTTGCTTAATAAGGATTTATTTATATTAATTTTCAGGTTTCTTCGGAGTCCTCGGGCTACTCCTTTACCCGTGGGGTTGGGGCGCGTCCCGTGTTAAGCGTCTCTGTGGTGACTACTCTGAGCCGTATATACCAGGAGAATGTTCGATCGGTAATACTATGTAGACACACACACACACACACACACACACACACACACACACACACACACACACACACACACACACACACACACATATATATATATATATATATATGTCTACAATATATATATAATATTTGTTTTTTTTTTCATATAATAATAATAATATCTAATAATATCCTGGGACATTATTCACACACGGCCATCTGATCCCAAATAAAAAAATAAGCTTTTACAAAGCTTGTGCTATGGAAACCGGACAATTGATATACTACATATACTACTTTTCTTTTATAAATACATACTTATATATATAATTACACCCAGACTCAGGACAAACAGACATGTTCATGCACACAAATGTCTGTCCTGGGTGGGCATGGGTAATATCGCTTTGAAGCGATATCGGATATCGTATCTAGATATTGTATCGAGTCTATGGTACTCGGAAATCGAATCAGTACCAGATGATATCAGATAAATATTAATAAATATTTGCGTTTATCGCATGTATTATAGATTGGTTAATTTTTTTTTATTGATTATAACATGTTTAAATAAGTTAATATTTGTTTATTAATAGATATGTTGCAGTTCCGAATTTGAAAATCAGTGAAATGAACTTTCCTTCATACTTTTTTCAGGCTTATGACTGACTGCGTAATAGCGATGATTTTCTGTAATGCCGGCGTATTTAAAAGTTCATTTGTTCGTATATACATATCTTTTAACTGTTGTCGAAAGTGTAATAACTCGTATTTCTTTTGATCTAGTTTGACTTTTAAAAATATCTGTAAAATGCCTGAAGAGCCCTTGTCTTTTTGCCTACAGTTGAATTTATCGAAAATTACGCTCGTATTGGGACGAGACAATTCTTCATTGTATTTAACACAAACATTAATCTAACTAAAATCATTCTTTAAAATTACATTTAATGAATATTAACACTTGCCCTAAATACCTCATTTCCTTGAAATGTTCAATACAATATGTGCATTATTTTACACACATCATAAATTATTATATACATCTACCTAAACAAGAAAAAATACATGAGTTACGAAAATACCTAAAATTTAGAAAAAAAAGCGAGTTATTAAATTACAAAGCTAACAACGCGACCGCGAAAACATAAAACGAAAATAAAATAGATCATAAAAATAATAGCAATTTCTAAAATGACACCCAACGTCAAACAACCGATACCAGTAAGAGTAAAAATATCATAATATCCTTAACGGTTAAAATATCTAGATATCCGTGGACAGAGAAACTAAACTTTGTTTCTCTGTCTACGTAGATATCGAATATCCGATATTTTAAAAAATATCAACAGATAACCTAAACGTGAGGCGTATTTATGAATCGTTCTGAAACCGATTATATTTTTATTAAATCAAATATAATATAGAAATGTGTAATTATTAAATATTAGACTTGCGCAAACTATATCATTAAGAAGAAAAAAGAGATATCACATATATCACTCTTTTATATCTCGCTCAGAGCCAGAACAGGACGAAGTAAACAAATG
This sequence comes from Nymphalis io, assembly GCF_905147045.1. Lineage (NCBI taxonomy): Eukaryota > Metazoa > Arthropoda > Insecta > Lepidoptera > Nymphalidae > Nymphalis > Nymphalis io. The sequence continues at coordinate 3,885,604 of NC_065915.1, read as the reverse complement.
TAAGAAGCTATTTGTTATTGAGCTAGGTTACCAGACGTCACATAATAAAAAACCATATTACAAATATACTCAAAAATAGCTGTGACGCAATTATTGTACTATAATTTCCAAACTTTTTAATTTAAATAAGACAATTATGTGTACCAACATTTTTCGGTGAGATTTTAAAAATACTTCTTGTATTATAAGTTCGGCGGCTCGACTACTGCGATTATTAGATACTAAAAGATTAATTCTAGTTAGTAACAGCCTGTAAATGTCCCACTGCTGGGCTAAGGCCTCCTCTCCTTTTTTTGAGCAGGTTTGGAGCTTATTCCACCACGCTGCTCCAATGCGGGTTGGTGGAATACACATGTGGCAGAATTTCGATGAAATTAGACACATGCAGGTTTCCTCACGATGTTTTCCTTCACCGAAAAGCACGAGATGAATTATAAACAGAAATTAAGCACATGAAAATTCAGAGGTGCTTGCCCGGGTTTGAACCCACGTTCATCGGTTAAGATTCCCGCGTTCTTACCACTGGGCCATCTCGACTATAAGTCGAGATTAATTCTAATAAAAACTTATTTAAAAAATATAAAAAACTTTAATATTTATACTTCAATATGAACTATCGATATGTCGTTCAAAAATATTACATAATTATAATAAATATAAATAACATAATAATAATAAATTGTACTAAATATAGTTATTTCTAAATAATAAGTTCGATATATCGATATTTCACTAACAATCCTACTCGCGTTCGCGCCAACTCGTTTGACAGTTGATATTTACAAATTAACAACGATATTCGATATCGGATATACTGTATGCAGAGTATAAAAGACCGATATCAGTGAATATCCAAATATTATAAATACTGTGCGTGCGCTTCGATGTCTAGATATTAGACTTAGTACCATAACAATACCGTATACAGATTATAAAGAAACGATATCAGTGGATATCCGAATATTATAAATACTGTGCGCTCCGATATACAGATATTGTATCTATATACGATTTGTATCACCCATGCCTAGTCCTGGGTGGGAATCGAAGCCACAACCTTCGGCGTGAAAGGCAAGTATCTACCAACCACGTCAACCGGCTCGTCAAGTTATAATCGTCTGTTTTTGTTTAAATGTCATAAGAGCTTAGGGAAATACAAATGAGGGGTTAGAAAAGTGTTCCAAATAACTTACTCCTAAATCGGTTTCCACGTTATTAAAGTTTGACAATACTATTCGTAGAATGGTATTAAAAATGGCGGTTCATAATTTTTTTTTTTAATATATAAGCTAGCGTTTGACTGTTATCACACCTGATGGAAAGTGATGATACAGTCTAAGATGGAGCGCGCTTGCCTAGAAGATGCCTATTCACTCTAGACTTGAAGGAAAAACGGAGGTCGTGAGGGTATAATTTGTTGTGTATGAATAGTGTAACAATGAAAAGAGATAGACTGTAAACTAATAACTTTAACCTTTAAACATTAGAGTTACTAGTTTAGTATTAAGTATCTTTACCGCGTCACGTGGGTCGTCGTCATATTTGTGAGGGTGTGGTAAATGGTCACAATTGCCCATAGATATTGGCGCTTAAGAAATCTTAATCATTCCTTACGTCGCCAATTCGCCACCAACCTTGGGAACAGGAATACTAAGTATTGCTATTAATCAGTAAAATATCTGATGAGTGGATGGTAGCTACCAATTTTTTTTTAACGCTGGAAAAACCCATTGGTGTATGTGGGGCTCGCCGGTGTCCAAGACGCCGAGTGCGCCCCGAACATCGGAATACCCACTAAAAAGCCAGCTGTACCCTTTCCGTCTTAACGAGGAGTTCGCACGGTTCCACGGGTTCGCTTTCGCATGCTACCGTGACGCTCTGACGGCCGGCCCGCCTATGCGGGCCTCCATTCTCTAAGGAGGGTTCCCAGGGTACTGTAAACCCCCCTATGGTAGCTACCCAATGTAACCACCAAGTTAACCATTATTGTTAAAATCCTTTGAAATATCAATTTCTACCAAATTCAAGTGTGAGAACAACATTTTAAAAATCAAACACAATATTATTATAATAATTTGTCACGTTCTAAAAATCAGAAAATAAAATAAAAACTACTGATAACGACAGACTCCTAAAAGCGTCAAGCAAAACAAATCACTCATAGATAAATTTTCCGTTTATTTGTTACAGGATGGGCCCTCTTCGTGACTGCTATAGGTGTAGCTCAAGTTTTCCTAGCCAGTGCCTTATCCAAGACCGCTGATAAAGCTGCCAACTCAGACAAAGTCCAGTTCCAGATGGATGAAGGGAAACAGCTGATATGTCTCGTTTGATAAGACCTAATAACTATTTTCTATTACATAAAGCAACTCTGTAACAAACTCGAAACTCACCGAACACGACCGTAAAATGTCAATAAGTGATATGCAATAATGACTATGAAAGTATTTTTAAAGGATATACGGATTAAAGTATATTTAAAGGATATACGGATTAAAATAGCGTAGCACTGTAAGCTGTGTTTCAACATTTCAAAAGTGAGTTACGACCATTTCTTACAGACTGGAATTGCTGGTTGTATATTTGTATTCGAATATTAGTATAACAGTTCTCGAAACTTCCACATAAGATTATGCTTTGTATGGGATAAAAATAACTTCTTGACTAATTTATTATTAATAAATTCAGAAAGGAAATACTTTTTATCGGTATATATAGTTTGATAAAAAAAATACTAACTCGAACGCAAAAGCACATATTTATGTAATGTAACGAACATCCAAAATATGTATTTAATTTATTCAATTATATACCTATTATGATTAAAGAAGTCGAATGAGTATCACGTGACCGCTTGCAATAAATCTTATGGATTCGGCCCGGACTTAGAGATCCAAGGTCCTTGGACACTTTGACATTTAAGCTAACCCATTCCGAAGTGGTTAGAGTGAAGTTATGTTATTTTTGGCTGGCAGAGCCCCTAGGCCGGCATTGTAAGCCTAGGAATAAATCCGCGTAGGGTCCTTTCCATCCGTATTGTCGTACATCCTTAAGGGTACTATGTAAGACCTATTTTTACTAGTCTCGAGCTTATACTGAAATCTCCGGAACTAAATATCCTATGCAATATTAAAAACTCTACGCACATCCGTCCCATATAACTCAAGTTTTAGTTTACATACAGATTGGCAAGAAACATTTAATTACATATAATGTTGCGGGTATTAAAATGCCATAAATTTTAATAATTTATCGTTTTTTTTTAATATATGCTATACAAACTTCCCGTCCAGACTTTGTACGTATGTAAAAATATCCTGGAACATGACCTCAATGACACCTACCGGGTTGAATCTGTACCCCCTCCCAAACACGCACAATTTTTTTCATCAAAACAGTCCGGATGTTTAGGAGTTTAGTGCATACATACCTAAAGAATATTTATATATTATTATATTATATAAGGTTGATAACGACAAAGAATGGTGCATAATATATATTTGAAATTGTAAGTAATCTCAATTTTATAGACTGAAAAATGGCTTCCATTTTTTTTTAATTTGATTCGTATCTTATATTTTATAGTCACAGATATCAAAGAAATAGATTTTTTTTTTATTTGTAATACTCACATAATATTTAAGATTATATTTTAATAAATAAGACTTTATATAATATTATTATATTGTGAAGATGAATTGTATAAGATAGTATTTGCCATAATTTTTTTATTGTATTTTTGTCTATGCCATAGATGAAAATGTTTGGCTTTAATTGTTTAAAAAAAGAACAGTATTATTTTTTATTTCGTTCCTTTGAAATTCTTATGATTGGTTGTATTTTAGTTTTTATTAAGAAAAAAAAAATCTGAATTAATTTTGATTCTTATGGCATTGTAGTTTAAAAAATATATTTAAGTTGATTATGCAAAAGTGGTATTATACATAAAGGGGAAAATACCGTTAATAATTTTATAAAAAAATAATCCTTAATCTATTAAAATTATAAAAAAACACTCAATACGGATAAAACCACTTTTGTATAAAAAAAATCATATACTGCCTTATGATACTTGTAAACTAGGCTAAGTTTTAACCACTACTAAACTATTTTTATATTATATACAAACAATTTATATTATTAATAATTTAATAGTTATTTTTTTTAATTAATATAATGCAAAATAATCCATTCACATAACAAAATAGAATATATAAAATGTTATTAAACATTTGAAAATTAATCACAAAAAAAAATTGCGTTTTAGACTTGTTGCTTTCTTTTTATTAAAAAAATAATGTCAATAATATTTTATAATCTGTGCTCAATAGTAGTTGTAAGAATAATGGATGACTTAACTCTCCAGGTATATTGGCGATGTAAGGGGTGGTTAACATTGGCCTCTTCGGTTTCATCGCCAACTGTCCGTGACATATATATATTTGCTAGTAAATCTACTTGACTATAACTCCTTTATGTTTTATGTAAAAGCTTTAGCCATTCGGACGGCTTCGAAAATGTTATTTAATGTAAAAAATAATAAATTCACCAATCAAACGTTAATAAAAATAAATTTCTGAAACTTTAATTGGCTATTAGTATATTCGTAAACTTGTACGTTTCTTTTACTATATAAAAATAATGAATGATTAATGTCATTATCAAATGCATTCTTTGTTTATTATAAAAAATATCAATGAACACATTCGAAAATTGAAAGTTAAATTATGGACAGTTTCTGAAATGAGGAAACAAAGTGAGACTAAATTCTGAACGCTCATTGGTCGCCATTTGCCAACGATTACCAATCAGATTAAAGTTGATTTATACGACTTGTCAGCGTTTTAAAAACATGAGTCCAGTCAATTAAAATATTTATTATCTTGAAACCGGTTTTAAATGTTACCATTTATTCAAGAACGCAATGATATCTGTCAAAAACGGTTTGATAACATATTTAATTGAACAAATATAATAAATGATAATCATTTATTCTCATAAAAGCATTTATTTTACAAAAAATATACATGTTCTTAATATTACGATAGAAATAAGAATACTTTTATAATAATTATATTGTCTGTATTTTAAGACATTCTTATTAAACAAATTATACAATTTAAAATGCGTTTTATTACAATAATGTAAGATATATACTATAAGTGGACGCTACATGCGTTGACAAACTGGCCCCGTCACATGTCATCCTCGTATCGCCGCGGATAAACGTTGCATATATTCATCTCTTATTTCAAATTTGTACGGTAGCTATTTTTTATTTGTGGAGTATTTGAAATTAGAATGGGTCTTAAGCAAAAACAACAAGGCACCTGATGATGATAGTGTTACAGCTGAAGGCGGGTGGAACACCGATCCTCAATGCTCTTCAGAGGCAATTCAACTCCGTAATAGCCAAAGGTCAAACGACAAAGGCATGGCACAGAGGTGTAGTGGAGCTTTTCTTCAAAAAGGGTGATAAAACCGTTTTGAAGAACTGCAGACCCATTTCACTGCTGAGTCATGCTTACATTAAGTTGTTTTCGAGAGTCATTACGAATTGTCTCGAGCGAAGGCTTGACGACTTCCAGCTACCCGAACAAGCTGGTTTCCGAAAAGGTTTTAGAAACATAGACTACATACATACGTTGCGGCAAGTTACACAGAAAACCGAGGAATATAACCAGCTACTTTGGTTAGCGATTATGGACTATGAGAAAGCTTTTGATTCAATCAAAACCTGGGCCGTGCTGAAGTCCCTTAAAAGGTGCCAAATAGCTTACCGGTATATCGAGGTATTAAAGCGCGTAAGAGATCACCATGTCGATCCGACTCGCACTCAAAGTTGAACTATGTTTGCCTAGGTCAGACCATCCAACTAGGTAGGGCCAACTTTGAGAAAGAGGGCATTCGTCGAATCGGCTGGGCAGCGTTCGGGACGCTACGCGATATCTTCTCGTCCCAAATACCGCATAGCACCTCAAATCGTAAGTCTTCGACCAGTGTGTGTTGCCAGTGATAACTTACGGATCAGAAACGTGGTCGCTCAATATGGGCCTCATATATAATAAGAAGGCTCAAGGTCACTCAAAGAGCAATGAAAAGGGAGTTTTTCTGCGAGATCAAATCAGAAATGTTGAAATCCGCAGGCGAACCAAGATATCCGACATAGCCCGAAGAATTGCTAAATTGAAGTGGGAGTGGGCGGGGCACATAGCTCGCAAAACTAACGGTCGCTGGGGCGAAAGGTTCTCGAGTGGTGACCACGAAACGGAAGACGTAGCATGGGCAGGCGATAAGGTGGATCGACGACAAAAGAAGAGTCGCGGGAAGCCGTTGGATGCGGGCAGTGCAAGACCGGTCATGTTGGCCGTAGGATTTCCATGTTGGAAATCCTTGGGGGACAGTCGTCAGGGGACGTCTTCCGGCTGATATGATGATGATGATGTATTTAAGGCATTTATGTAAAGAATTCTCATATAAAAATATTTTGATAGATATAAGAATATCAATTATAGCTCTAGTACTAATATAGTACGAAATCCTTTACCCATATGTCGGTTAAATATGTTTTCTAAATTCTCCGAAATCTCCTAAACATAGGCCTAGCATTAAGGACTGTTACTTAATAAATTTTGACAGGACTCTGGCTCACTCACCCTTCAAACCGGAACACAACAATACTAAGTATAGCTGTTTGGCGGTTAAATATCTGATGAGTGGCTGGTACCTACAAAATTATGTTAAAAGCAAACCGAAGACACGGGTGCAAAATTTCTATAAAGAATTTTAATTCGCAACAAAAAGAATTACTACCTTTATTTTATACATACTCTTATATATAGGTTGAATATATAACCGACTTCAACATCGGAGTTCAAATTAATTTTAAATTACCTCATATTTTCAAACGAACAATTGGGGTTTAAAATCAAAGAACACTATCGTCACGACGATATTCTTTGATTGTATCGTGACATCTGTAATATTACTCACAATTTCATCCAATTAATGTATCCATTATCCGTTTCTTATTAAATAATAAAGATATATAATTTATACCGTCATAATAATTCTACAAGAAACGCAACGTAATAGAATTACCAGTTCTGTCCTATAATTGATGTAAAACAGAACTACTTAAAAGGAATGAAATTGGATTGGGGGTTGCATAATTAATTGACAAGTCGCCATATTTGATTATCTACGGCGGACATTTTGTTTTCTTTTTTTTTATTTAGTCAAATTGTATGTTAGGGACTCATTCGACAGATAAACTAGTTCCCAGTGTATTAAATTGATTATATAAACGGTTTATGTTAGTCTTTTATTATTGTACCAACTTACTTTTACTTAAGCTTGAATGGAACATAATATAATGTATTTTTTTTATTCTTTACATTGTATAATATAATGTAAAAGTAATCAAAGAAACTGAAGTTATGTACGGTCAAGGTAGACGCAAGTTATTTTATTATTTATTTACAAAACATTGTTTTTAATCTGTGTAAAATTCGATATATCACAGTATTTGAATACTATAGAAATATTAACTAGTCTTACACTTAATCAAATCTAATAGTTCAAAAAAGGAGCAGGTTGTCAATTCGATCGAATTTTTAAACTCAAAACTCCATCGTTTATAAACCGATTTTTAAAAATTATTCTTTTATTTGAAAGAATATAATTGCAGATTGGATACTATTGTTATCAAGTTCTGATAATGAATTCTAAGAAAAATTAAGTAACTTCGTCTTCGACGAGTAAACTTGTCAAATATTATAGATATGTCTACAATATACGTATTTATTCACAATATTTTCATCAACGATATTGGGATTGTCATTAACAAGTCAAGCATTTGTATTTAGAAAGTATTAATTAGTGAAGTAGAACTGATGAGGAAGACCACAGATGTGCATCGAAAATCCTCATTGATAAGTATCTATTTCAATGACATAAGATAATTTTTTTTTTACTTTTTAGTGCATTATTTTCCTGAGCATTTTTTTGATTACTCCTGAACGAGACTATGTTTTCTATCATTGGCAGTCGACGTCCAGCCGAGTCCATCAGGGACGACATTTTAAAGTTTTTTTTTTTTTTATAAAATAGGAAGACGGACGAGCATTTGGGCCACCAAACGCCCTTAGACATTGGCATTGTAAGAAATGTCAACCATCGCTTACATAGCCAATGCGCCACCAACCTTGGGAACTAAGATTTTATGTCCCTTGTGCCTGTAATTACACTGGCTCACTCATCCTTCAAACCGGAACACAACAATAATAAGTACTGCCGTTTAGCGGTAGAATATCTGATGAGTGGGTGGTACCTACCCAGACGAGCTTGCACAAAGCTCTACCACCAGTAAAACAAAAAAAAAAAACAAAAAAAGTGAACAATAATTCAATGCAACTACAATAAATATTAAGCAATAGCAGTCTTACGCCCACGGGACGCATCTTGTAAACAGGTTCTTTTTTAATTAAGTGTAGAAATTCTACAAAACATGAACTAATACTTCTGGTGAACAGAAAACACTTCTAACAAAATCCTGTAACTCACATAATATTCAAACAGTAACACAATACACATACAGTTTGGCGAATGGTTAAATTATTAAGTAACTGTGATTAAGAATAATACAATAATATTATTTAGCAGAGAATATAAATAAAACCGCACCGTTCCATTGTACGATATTTTCAACATAAAATAGACTTATAATTTCAAACTTACAAATATATGCTATAGCAGATATATCTATCTGCTTTTCAAATTGGTATAGCAATATTAAGATTCTCATTTCGTATCTCACTCGTGAAATGTTAAAAACCGACTTACGGTGATACGCTATTTTTATGCGTATATCATTTAAATGTTATAATAATTACTGTCAATATTGCATATCATTATCGAGTTTGTTCTTGCAGAACAACTCTATTGTAACTTATTTATAAATTAAATAATATGTTCGTGATTTAATATATAATGATTGAAAGCAACTTATTTAACTCAATACATCTAAATTATTGTTATTGTATATATAAAAAAACATTTGCACTCGATTGCTCGCCAATACATTCCAATGAATAAAATCAAAAATGAAATAAACCTTAGTATAAATCTCCGTTAGCTGCGCAAGCGCACATACCACATGCCGGGATCAGCCAATAGCGTGGCTGCGCGCCCGCGGCCTGTCACGATTCGACGGGTGCCATATTTGTAAATACATAATAATATACTAATGTTCTTTTTTGATTTACATTCCATATACTGAATGCTGAAGGTAATTTCATTTTTTCATACTTGCCTCAGTTCTATCAGGTCTTAAACTTTCTATTAAATATGCAACAACAATAATTTTCTGAAAAATTTCTGAAAATGATTCAAAATATATTGCTGGTTATATTAAATGATTTCAGTAATGTTACCATTTTTATTAAACAATTTAATATTAACTCCACTTTTTATTCTGTGACGTAATTACGAATTACTATTCTAAACGATTTTCTTCAATTTCAATCATTGCTAGGTGGTTTCCCGAGGTAAAGAAAACTCCCCTAGAGCCGGAAGTGCTTACGGTGGGGTGAAAAAAAGCGTCCTTCCTGGTCTCTTTGGCAGATCGGGTTAGCGGAAGCTCATGATCCCGCTCCGCAGCCTTCTGCGACATGACTCTCTTGCATAAGGATACCAGGATCTACATCCAGCACGTTTCACTGCCAAACATGACGAAAATAAAACTAACCTAACCAAATGTAATAAAAAATACTGTGACAATGTTGCCAGTCAAAAGTAATTTTAAAGTTAAAAAAGTCTACTCACATTTGTTACAACATTTAGCAGAAATATAAAATCAAAACTAATAATTTAATGGTAACATTTGATTCCTGAAGCGATGTTTACTCGAACACAAAGAGGAAAATAAAGTGTTTGATTGATGAGGTACGTATCAGCCCGAGGGAACGTCAGATAAACCCAGCCCTACATTGATTGATTCACTGTAAGACCGAACGCGTTTATTAAAAGCTTATTTTTAACTTAGAAAGCAGACTAACATTTTCTTTAAACTAATATCCTACTAGTCTTTGTTCGCGGCTTCGCCTGCGTTAAGGATAGGGTTAGGGGTTAGGTATAAACAAACTTAGGAACCCTCATAACCTTCATATCAAATTTCATCAAAATCACTTTATTGGCTTAGCCGTGAAAGTATAACAGACAGAGTTGCAGAATGTTGTAGAATGTTGCAAGTGTCCAAGGGGGGTGCTTTTCATCAGGTGAGCCTCCAGTTGCTCCCCCTTACATAAAAAAAAAGTTACTTTCGCATGTATAATTTTAGTATAGACGTATCAGTTTATGCAAAATATAAAAATCAGAATGTTATTAATTGAATTTGGCTCATATAAGCAACATGAATTGAACACTCAATCATTATATTACGGTATTAAATTAAATTTACATTAAGCTAATGCGGGTTCGAAATGCGCTCGTTAACGCAGTTGGCCGTGACTGCTTTCCGTTCTGTTGCGGGTTCAATTATATATAAAATATATAATTGAACCTAAAAATAAATAGTACCTATAAGTATACCTGAAAATAAATAGTATTATGTATAAAAATATGTATTGTATATACAAATTTATTTAAAATTATATATATATATATTTTTATGTGCGCCGGGATGGCGAATGACTCTACTCCACCTGATGGTAAGTGGTAGTAGAGTCCAAATGCGACGACGGCCAGTACAGTCGGGAAGAATGTTCTGTACTAGCCGTCCCCGCCTTGCCGGCCCGCAAGATGCCTCTTCACGCCTCGTTTGAAGGAACCCGGGTTGTAAGAGGAGGGGAACACGTGTTTGTGACCTTTACGTCGCCAATAATGCGTACGGCACGTCGCTGCAGCCGGTCCAAGGCCTCCAGTAGGTACTTAGCGCAGCCATCCCAAAGGTGCGAGCAATATTCCACGCAAGACCGTACCTGTGTTTTGTACAGCAGGCACAGTTGTTGTGGCGTGAAAAAACGCCGCACCTTGTTCAGAACTCCGAGTTTCCGTGAAGCTGTTTTTATAACAGCCTCGATGTAATCCCTTGGACTAAGGTCGCAGCGAATGTCGATCCCCAGCATGGCGATTTTGCTTTGTATCACCAGCGGAGTACCACAGAGGGAGGGAAGAGGGGAAAATGCTGACTTTTTCGCTGTGAGAGTTTTACCTGTGTTTTCTTGGCATTAAACTCAACAAGATTATCAGAGCCCCATTTGGCGATGAGCCCTAACGTCCTATCGAGTTCAATGACAAGATCCTTCCGCCTCTCCTCAATTTCCGCTCGCCCAGCCACTGCGCGTCCGTGGTATCCACCATGCACTGTACTATCGTCTGCATAGCAATGTATGTTCCTAAGAGAGAGCATATCATTGATATGCAAAAGAAAGAGTGTGGGAGATAGCACAGATCCCTGGGGGACCCCAGCATTCACTACATAGAATTGTGAAGCGCAACCATTAACTAAAACACGAAGGCTACGCTTGTGTAGGAAGCTGGCAATCCAGGTGCATAGCTGAGCAGGCAGACCATATGCCGGCAGCTTGGAGAGAAGACTTCTGTGCCAGACCCTGTCGAAAGCCTTGGAGATATCGAGGCTGATAGCCAACGATTCTCCATGATTGTCGATAGCTTCACCCCAGAGGTGTGTTACGTACGCTAGAAGATCACCTGTGGACCGTTTTTGGTCGAAACCCGTACTGACGATCATTAATTAGACAGTGATCTTCTAGGTAATGGATCAGTTGGTTGTTTAAAATACGTTCCATCACCTTACAAAGTACTGAGGTGATAGTTATTGGCCGATAATATGCCGGGTCAGACCGATCCCCTTTTTTGGGAACCGCTTGCACATTAGCTCTTCTCCAAGCCTCCGGCACCTGATAATGTCCTGATTGTATTCTGTTTTATATACCTAAATAAATAAATAAGTCGAACGCTCGTGTAAAATAATATAAAATTATTGTTATGTAGATTCTACTGAGTAAAATCAGCAAGCATTATCAATTATTTGTATGGCTGCGTTATCAGAAAGGTAATCCTGTATATTTTTTAATTTTATTTTATTTGGGAAACAAAGACATCATGACGACTGGGAGTTATGCTGGCTTTCGTCACGTAAACCAATAGAGTTATATTTACAATATCAACGTACTATGTAGATTTCTCTACCAAAGCAATGCCGCGACCGATTGCTAGTAAATTATACGACTAAGTGAGCCGTATAACGTAAGTATAGTTACGACCGTTTATTTTCTTTACTATTTCACATTACAAGACAATAATTATTGACAGAATATATTTGTTGATATTTTAATTATAATATATAAATTCAAAATATGAAGATTACAAATGAAATTTTATAAGGATGGCTTTACAAATTTTAATTGCTTGGTAAAAATAAAAGAAAAAAATTATAGCAGGAACATGCATATATTTCAAAAATATTAAATTATAATAAACACAGTAACACAGTAACAGCCTGTTAATGTCCCACAGCTTGGCTAAGGCCTCCTCTCCTTTTTGAGGAGAAGGTTTGGAGCTTATTCCACCACGCTGCTCCAATGCGGGTTGGTAGAATACACATGTGGCAGAATTTCAATGAAATTAGACACATGCAAGTTTCCTCACGATATTTTCCTTCACCGTTAAGCACGAGATGAATTATAAACACAAATTAAGCACATGAAAATTCTGTGGTGCTTGCCCGGGTTTGAACCCACGATCATCGGTTAAGATTCACGCGTTCTTACCACTAGGCCATCTCGGCTTATATTTGATTTATGTTTTATTATAAATTATAATAAAACATAAATCAATTATTGACTGGTATGATCTTTAATAAATATAATAAAATAAACACAATCAAATTAATTAAAACGAAATTATAATCAATAAATTTAATTAAGTTAACAGCTAGCTTTTAAAAATAAAGTTCGTATGTTACGCTTACTTAATACTCAGTTGCTGTTAACTCAAGGGTTTTAGTGATTAAGAAATTAACATAAGAAGTTTTCTCCTGTAAAAAATCTTATAATCTCCATAGTCATCTTGTCTGTTTATAGTTTGGTAATTTGAGTGTGTATATGTTTTCATTTGCAGCCCAGATCATTATCAAAATATTGTTGATTAGTGAGGTTCTGTATAGTTAAGCTGGTCTGGATAGTGTTCCGCCAGTCTGTCGGTTAGCCAGTGTGTTATGGGTCGACATTCTAGTCCATAATCTGTGTAATCGCCATTTGTGCATTCATCAGTTACCCCGGCAAGAAAAGAATTTGCTTAGTTCCTACTCTTCATGATTTAGGTTATACTGCAAACGATATCGTGTCGTAAAACATATGTGATATGGTACTACCTAATTTTAAACTATCAATTAATCAAAATATTTGTATTCATACCACTCCTACCACAGTAGGCAAATAACACAGAAGGCTGTGATTAAAATATTAAACTATTAATAATACCATATACTATGTTATTATGTTGGTAATGTTTAACAGTATACAATTATAAATGCATTTTGACTGTGTGAAAGTCATGTAATTTTTGATTGTGTGTTTTATATAATATATAGCCGAGATGGCACAGTGGTAAGAACACGTGAATCTTAACCGATGATCGTGGGTTCAAACCCGGGCAAGCACCACTGAATTTTTATGTGTTTAATTTGTGATTACAATTTATTTCGTGCTATACGGTGAAAGAGAACATCGTGAGGAAACCTGCATGTGATGCTCCATACCTTCTCCTCAAAAAGAAAGAGGAGGCCTTAGCCCAGCAGTGGGACATTCACGGGCTGTTACTGATACTGATTTATATAATATTAGGTAATCATTCCCGCTTCGCACGGGTAGATAATAAGAAAATGTATTTTGGATAGGATTTACTTAAAATCCGTTCTTAGTGAGCATGTCGTGTCGGGGAAGGAGTAACTTTACTGGTGGTAGGGCGTTGTGCAAGCTCGTCTGGGTAGGTTACCACCCACTCATCAGATATTCTACCGCAAAACAGCATTACTTGGTATTGTTGTGTTCCGGTTTGAAGAGTGAGTGAGCCAGTGTAATTACAGGCACAATTGACATAACATCTTAGTTCCCAAGGTTGGTGGCGCATTGGTGATGTAAGCGAATATTCTTATACGCAAAAATAAATGAAAATACCTCAAATCAAATAAATTGATTTTTACGTTAATTTATTATGAGATCAGAAAATTCATGAATCTCAAATAACATACAATTCAAATGTGTATGCGGTCGACCACATCGATAGAGTGACAAGCCTTTGTGATTATAATGGACATTCCACCCACATAACCAAAGATTGCATTTGATTTGTTTTGTGGTGGTTGGTTATATATATATATTAATATGAAAACATGAAAATTAGTAGTATATTTTTTAGTATTTATTACATAAGGTATACTTGAAAGCATTACATTACAAAAGAAATTACAAAAGAAGAGAAGAAGTAATTGTTCAGAAAAGGTTTGTTGAAATTGAAACTGGGGATATCCGTGCAGTGGTGTTTCCTAATAAGATGTGGGGGGTGTCGGCACATTTTATACCCTGCGTGGTGTAAGCTTGAGGATATGATTTGTTTTTTACTATATCAACAAAATAAATTTAAAAAAAAAATGTTCCCTAATCTAGGACGTATAATATAGCAATATAAGATTCAGAGATTTAGATATAGGCATTCTACGATTTCTACTACTAAAACCAGTTTGTGAGTAGCTGTTTCTTTTTATGTCTGTCCGTAACACATACCAATCCATGGCGGACTATGACATAATGCACATGTGTCAGAGCTTCATTAAACGTGTCCAGGCTTCCTAACGACTTAATAATTTAGCGTATTTATTGCAATTATATATATATATATATATATATATATATATATATATATATATATATATATATGTACACAACATTAAGATAAGACTTTATGTCTCGTAGCTGTAAATGTATGTGGTGTGTCGGGTTATATATGTCTTTTCGCTGATACGTGCATTTCTTCGTGACGTTTCCTTTCACTACCGAGCACTATAAGATAAGAATGAAATACAAACACAAATTAAGCACACACAGACAGTAAAGTAATACTAAAACTTAGACTCGTAATTTTCGGTTAAGATCAACTTATCTATCCACTGGGTCTTCGTTTTAAATTAATTGGGCATCGTAAAAAAATAGTTTACGTTAAGTTATTGCTAGATCACTTACGCATTTTGGTAACGCGTTACGTTAAACACGTGGGTATTATACGTGTTCTTTACAAGCCGGTTTACAAGCCGGTTGGCGTGGTTGGTAGATACTTGCCTTTCATGCCGAAGGTTGTGGGTTCGATTCGATGAACATGTCTGTTTGTCCTGAGTCTGGGTGTAATTATCTATATAAGTATGTTTTTACAAAAGAAAAGTAGTATATGTAGTATAGCAGTTGTGTGGTTTCCATATTACAAGCTCTGCTTAGTTTGGAATCCGTGTGAAAGCCGTGTGTGAATAACGTCTCAGGATATTATTATTATTCATAAGCAATTTTAGTTGTAACCAGTTTTAGCAAATATCATGTTCAAGAGTGGATACCCTTTTTCATCGCTGAAAATACGCATTTAAGCTTTGTACCCACAAGATATGCGCCGGAATACCCACTAAAAAATCAACGGTACCCACTCCGTCTCTACGGTGGCGTCACGAGATCGCTTACGCATGCCAACGTGACACCCCATCCTTGTGGTTCCTATTATATCCACACATCCCATTTCAACAAACAATATTTAATATTATATAATTAAATTATTTATATTTCATTGCAAATGTAACGTTTTCATGTACACCCTATAACCTACACATTCACCCCAATACATCAACCGGCCGTGAGAACTGTACGGAATCGAATCCCCTATAATCAACCAATCGGTGCTCCGCAATTAGTTGTACAGGCAGACAGACGCACCGTATATATATATCAGTACATAGGCACTGCGGTAATTAAATACAGACATAGATTGACAACGGTATTTTAAATCTACGAACAAACTACTAAACATTTTTAAATTCGTTGTTCTTTAAAACATATATTATTTTTACTTATATGTTAATAACAAAGTTACTAAATTTTTTGGGAGATATAATGAGGAAGTGGTCACCACCGTCTATAGATTTTGGCACTGAAAGAAATTCTATAACTATCCCGTGCATCGCCAATTCGCCATTACCATCTCAAAACTAGAACTTTTGGCAAAGTTGGTAGGTATACTTACGGTGGCATCACAATATTGTGTATTTATACTATATATTTTATTTCGATAGAAACAGTGATAACCATATAACCACGAAAAGTAAAGAAAAATTTGTAACACCAGGCTTCTGTCACTGCAAAGTCAATTCATCCTTCCTTAGGCATGGTGCACAAAAATCTTCAAATAATATTAACTTTGGAAATTAATAAATTTAAATCACATGTGAAGAAAACTTTGATTAATTAGTCGTATTACTCAATAAAGGATATTTATTTATTTTTTTTAATTTTATATAGATGATAAAAAAGTATTTATTTATTTATTTGGATCTCCAACAGTTGTACATAAGACACATTCAAATCACTTTTTACATTAACTTAAAACTAACTATGCACAACCAATTACAGGAGAACACACCATTCACAAACACAATTACAAAATATACAAATCAAAAATAGAAAATAAAAATATTTAAATAAAGAACAAAAAACAAAAATAGAAACAAAAGGTAGTAACTAATTAAATTTTTAAACAAACTACCAGTTTATACTAAAAGAAACATCACATTTTTTTATGAACGATGAGAGCCCGTCACAACCAATGTCCAGTGTTGCTGTGTTTTTTACACAATAATTATATATTCGCGATATTCGCGATATTGTAGCATTCTGTCCAAGTTTCGTTCGAGTGCGGTCAATTTTAAAGAACGGACATGGGTTGCGAGGAGGTCTTCTAGGAACATTAATATTAAATCTACTCATGGAGCAAGTATTCGTTGATTTCCATGCAGGATAAATAATAGTTCAATTGTATTTAATTATCTATATATAATCCAGCTCACGTGTTCCCCTCCTCTTACAACCCGGGTTCCTTCAAACGAGGCGTGAAGAGGCATCTTGCGGGCCGGCAAGGCGGGCAAGATCTAGTACAGAACATTCTTCCCGACTGTACTGGCCGTCGTCGCGTTTGGACTCTACTACCACTTACCATCAGGTGGAGTAGAGTCATTTGCCCTCCCGGGGCATACAAAAAAAAAAATCTACGTACCTCGATTGTCGGAAAGTAGATACTGAGTTTCTTACCGGTTCTTCTCAAAAGGATTTACATTCTGATAAGGTAGCTTTAAATTTAATTTAATCTTTTAAAATGGCGATACAAAAGGGCAACAACCTAATTGATTTGGCCTACCAACATACATATGTTATTTAGTTGATTGAAACTAAAATTTCATTGATAATATAATCTGTGGGCAGTAGTGATCACTTACCATCAATTGGCCCATTTACAATCTATATTAAATGAATAAAAAAAAAAACAGATCTTTGAAGAACTGTTTTTATTAATAAATACGCAAATGTATATATTTTTAAAGCCTAACAAAAAATTATCGAAGTTTTTATTGCGTATTTATTTGAACCATTTAGTACAAAGCTATCGATCAATATATCAAATCTAGAAAAGGGAGTAATTTTCAAACGTTAAAAAGAAATTGGAATAAAAAACACAATCTGAGGTATGTGGAAATGTGCAGTTAATTGCAACTAATTCCTACCCTCGGGCTGCGATTACCGGGAATCGAATCGACGAACACTGTAATAATTCACATAAGTCAGTACTGTGATTTATTGATTCAGAGGGATTTTTCGAAATATAGAGCATATTATCTATACTCAAGATGTTATCGTGGGTCCGTTTGAAATAAGAATGCGTTCGTATATCGTTCAAAGATTTTTCTTTGGTTTCGTTAGTTAATTTTTTGAATTTCGAATTATAATAATTAATTTAAGAATTTTGCAGTTAAAAAACCTATCCTGTTTCTTTTATATGGCAATTAAAAATAATTAAAAATCTTGAAATAATAATAATCGAATCAATTAATTTGTTTTTTTTTTATTATTAATAACAGAAACAGACGATCAATGCGCCACCAACCTTGGTAACTAAGATCTTACGTCCCTGTGCACATTACACTAGTTCACTCACCCTTCAAACCAGAAAACAACAATACTAAGTAATACTGTTTGGCTGTAGAGTGATACCCAGATTTGCACAAAGCCTTACCACCAAGTAGAATCAACGTATCTAACAATTATTAATAAATAAAGAAGATCATTCAACATATAAAAACTCTTTCGTCGCAATAACACCGTTAAATCGTAAACAAAAAGGTTTTATAAGTGAAATGTTTTGAGTCTAACAAGAGCATGATTTTCAAGTTTGTCACGTCAATGGACTTAATTTAAAGCCAGTGAAACTGACATCACATTACGTAATAAAATTACATACTAAAATCTTTTCCGAAACGCACTTTATCTTCGGGTATAAGATTCATCTGTACTGGTTTAGTTGTTTTTTCAGTAGAAGACATTACAATTAAAAATGTCTCCACGTTTATTTTGTACAGTTTTGTGAAAAAAAAAAAAAATTTTCTTGTTTCAAATGTTAAGATGTCTGCGACCGTACAGAAATCTGTTTTAAATTGGTTTCCCGTCTCGATTTCTATCTTATCTTTTTTATTTCATCTTCGAATTGTTCAAGGTGAATTTCGCTGATGTGAAAATTGCGTTGAATGGAACTTTATTTATGTCTTAAAGACATTCCATTTTAATAATCATTTGATTTAACTTAAACATTTATTATTGTTAAGATTCACGCGTTCTTACCACTGGATCATCTCGGCTTTCTCTTTCTTTTCTCTCCAACCTTCTCCTCAAAAAGAGGAGAGGAAGCCTTTAGCCCAGCAGTGGGACATTCACAGGCTGTTACGGAATTTATTATTGTTTGATTAGTTTTTTATCTATCTTTTATTTTATATTTAGTATTTATTTGCTAAAACAGGTGCACTCTCATAATCACATGGGACGACAATCCGATACGATCGAAAAAGTTATGGGGTTTTTAATAACTTTTTAAGTTTATTTATATAAGTGTCTTCATTGAAACAATGCAATTTTTCACAAAAAAACAGGCAGTCATAGGGACTGCCGATAGAAGTGAAAACTTGGAACTGTTAAAAATATATTTGTCCAAATTCCACATCCATTGGCACACCAAGTAAAAATGCTAACCCTTTTTATTATATAGCTTTTTATTCATCAAAATACAAAGTATGTCGCAAACTCGGTACAAAATATTAATACAGCTTAATTTAAATAAATAATAGTTAAAACATTTATATATTTGTATATACTGTTAGTATTTACATAAATTTCAATTATTATTATCCTCATTATTTTCCACAATACTTAAATTATGTGCACTTTCGACTATTTCATTATATTAATATTAGTATGTCGGTGACGCGAAGCCACGAGTCTATTCCATTAGCGCAATGCGCCTAAAGAAATTTTTTACTTAAAAAAAAACTATTTAATATAATTAAGAGCCGCTAAGCTCGGTTGCTTAGTTACTAATATTATGAAATATCTATCCGAGTTGCTGCGCTGCGCACTTTAACCCGTGTAACATTTAGACTATTGACTTGATAAGCGTGAATTCTATGCTCTTGTATATAATCTATCTAGAGGTCCAGAGCATTTATGTGAAAGATATCAAAACACTCAAAAAGTTATATATTTTTATTTCTATAACTCCGTTTTGTTCTCAAATATAAATGTTTGTTTTGCTTATTAATTGTTTTTTTTTATATAGAATAGGTAGGCGCACGAGCAATTGGACCACTTACCATCAGGTGGCATTGTAAGAAATGTTAACCATCGCTCACATAGTCAATGCGCCACCAACCTTGGAAACTAAGATGTCATGTCCCTTATACCTTTTACAGTGGCTTACTCACCCTTCAAACCGAATATCACCCAGTGAAAATTATATATTTGGTTTTATTTTACAATTATATTTTTGTCTGTACAATTAAATGAAGCTGTTGCTTATAATATTACGATACGAATAATAAGTCAGCTAGGTAACAGTTGCTCGGGATAATATTGGGTTGTATAGTGTGACATCTTTGAGGCGTGTGAATATTAACAGCTATCATTAAAAAGGTGTCAATAAAAAATATATGCCTTACAATATATTACAAATTTTTTTCAACACGACACCTGCTTCGATCGATTTATTACGAAACACTCTTATACATAATTTCGTTAAGTCGTAAAGCAAATATAAATTAAAATTATACGAAATAATTTGTGTTGCCATTTAAAAAAATAATTTATAAATTAATAAGTTTTTTTAAAATTTATTTTATACGTGCAAAATAATGTGCTCCCCGATAAGACATGATAGTGACAATGTACTTTTTACACCGCAAAAAAAACATCGTTTGTAATTTGTAACTGGCTATTTCGGAGGTAACGTAAGACCTTAAAAAAAGAGTAAAATTGATCTGTACACCTCTTTAGATTTGTTTATCTTATGTCCTTCACCCAAAGGTTGTCTAGAACAGATCGCTATTTTAGCGACACGAACGACTTTTGTACAGTAAAGTAAAGCATGTAAATCTGTTCCTCCATCTGAACTAGTTCCAGTCGTGTCAGATTTTCCATATCTTATGAAAGTCATAGCAGATAGTGTGAGTGTGTGTTTTCGCACACAGATGTGCAATATAATATGTCCCTGGGAAATGACTAGACTTCCTTGTGATTAATCATCGTGGCCGAAATAAATCATTGTTACACTGGTTCACTCGCAACATAACCAAAACTTAGGAGTACATAATATTATTTTTTTTGGCGGTAATTCGATGGGCTTCAAATTAAAACAAAATATTTTTATTCAAATAGGCTAGAAGTAATTTTGAATCGTCAAGCGCTACCACCGAGAAGAACGGGCAAGAAATTCAGAAGTCAAAAAGAGAATAATACATATTTGTATAAATTACATATTAATTAATATCTTCACGAGATCTAATCATTCAATGCCTTAATTACATTACACTCTTGCACAAACCCCTACCACATGAAAAACTGTTTACAGGTAAAAATAAATTACCGCAATTTTTAATTGGGTGTCTTCTTCTTCTGCCTAGCGTTTTCCCGGCCTAGTAACGCCAGAGTCCGCTTTCCTGCATCTATTCCTTTTTCACTTTGCCCGATCTAAAGCGTCTTCCTTAGTGAGATCGTGGTCTCTCATGTCGTCTCACACGACATCGAGCCAGCGCTTCTTGGGCCTGCCGCGGGAATGGAGACTCAAATTTCTGCTATAACAAAGCTGTTACTTTTCACCGTGGTACATAAGTTCAAACTCAACACATCACTGTTATTTTTATTTGCTATAATTTAATCTTATAATTCATATCACAATAATATTTGTTCGACTATCTTTGAGGTTTTCCGAAATTCACCTCTGCAATGTACAGACAATGTTTTATTGTGAAAATTTCCAAATAAAAAATCATACTCAAGTAAGAAGTATGTACGTATAAGAAGCATGTAAGTATGCAAATTATCCTTTAGTGAAATTTCAACTTCTCATATTCAAGCCTAAGGATTTACTTAACGATACAGTCCAACGAAAAATTCTCATCGTCCATACGCCATATTTATGCACGGCACCTCCATGTTGTAAGGAGCGACTTAAACGATACCACTATCTGTGGTTTATTGTTACCGCTTAAATCATGTTGCCTGTTAGGTCGTCTAGCTACAAATTATATATTATAAATCGTAATAGTAATTAAAAATAGCTACTGTGCTAATGATAAATTAAATAAATTTGTTAAATTATAAATGATGACAGAAATATGTTTTACAAACTAATTGCTAACAATTTAAATCATTTTCGAATTGTATTTCAAGAGTTGCTCAAACAAAAACAAAAGCCAAGATATAAGAGTAGATAAAATAAAGGAAAGAACAAACGCATTCCAGCAGATAATTGCGCGTGCGCACGCGACGCACGCAACGATCTAAGCGAGACCAAGATGGCGAAGATGTTGAGTAACTTGGTTGTTACATTTTATTTAAACATTTCTTGAAATAACATTTTTTTTCTGCACCTAGTTTTAAGACATGATAAGTAACATTTATTATTATTATATCGAGTTAACTTAGGGGTTAGAGCATGTGAATCTTAATCGAACACTGCGAGTTCAAACCCGGTTGAGCACCACTGAATTTTCATATTAGGAACATGATGTTTGTGTTGAAGAAAAATGTAGCGAGGAAATCTGCAAAAGTTGGCAGAAATTCCGACACCCCAGTGAAGTAGGGTCGTGGAATATGCTCCTAATCTGTCTGGGAGATTGGCAGCGAATGGATTGTTTCTCATTAGTTTTTCTAGATTAATTGTATTTTTACTCTATAGGTAAGTAAATAATTACAAAATAGTTTATTAGTTACCATAGCATACAAAGCATATGTATATTTATATTATAGGTAGGTGGACGAGCATATAAGCCACCTGATGTTTAGTGTCATCAACGTAGTATCATAGTCATGGGCATTGTAAGAAATGTTACCCATAATTTACATCGCCAATGCGCTACAAACCTTGGGAACTAAGATGTTATGTCCCTTGTGCTGGTAATTACACTGGCTCTCAAACCGGAACACAACAATACCAAGTATTGATGTTTTGCGGTAGAATATCTGATGAGTGTGTGGGTGGCTACACCCAGACAAGCTTAAAATATTTATGGTTGGGTTTCTTGTGAGTACAATACAATACTAGACGGAAATGCTTATTGGATTTGAATTTTAGGAAGTGAAGTCTTGGTAAAGGATAATTTGATTTAAGCCAGTGACATACTTACGCGCTTTTTATACGCTTATGCTTCGTACGTGTATGATTTTTTGGTTGCTTTTAACAATAAAAAATACTCGGAAATTGAGATGTTAATACACCCAGACAAGCTTAAAATATTTATGGTTGGGTTTCTTGTGAGTACAATACAATACTAGACGGAAATGCTTATTGGATTTGAATTTTAGGAAGTGAAGTCTTGGTAAAGGATAATTTGATTTAAGCCAGTGACATACTTACGCGCTTTTTATACGCTTATGCTTCGTACGTGTATGATTTTTTGGTTGCTTTTAACAATAAAAAATACTTGGAAATTGAGATGTTAATTCCTTGTGCCTGTAGTAACACTGGCTCACTCATACTTCAAACTGAAACACAGCAATATTAAGTATTGCTGTTTGGTGGTAGAATATATGATGAGTGGGTGGTACGAGCGTCACCAAACTCGAGAACTAAGATGTTATGTCCCTTGTGCCTCTAATTACACTGGCTTACTCACCCTTCAAACCAGAACACAATACCAAGTATTGCTGTTTTGCGGTAAATATCTGATGAGTGGGTGGTACCTACCCAGACGAGCTTGCACAAAGCCCTACCACCAGTAAACAAACATGACATTTTCCAAACATTGTCAGGGATACAGATAACGATTTAGGGTACAAAATCCCCACGAGTGAAGCCGTGGGCGGAAGCTAGTAAAATATATTTTGACTTATAATATAAAAAGAATAGGAAACAAGGTAAAACCGAAAACTATAGATCAATAGATCTTAATTACCGGTTTGCCGATAATTCTCGTAATAACATGTTTCAAAACATTGAATTTATTACGATCCTTGATTGATCGGTGATCAATCCGAATGTTGATATGTTACAGGAATCCGTGAAGTCGAAAGCAATAATAAACTTTTGGTGCTTTTAAATTCGATTAGTAAGTTTGTGCGGAATTTTAAGTTATATTACGTAATATATATTTGAATTATGAAAAAAAGCTTTTTAACCAGTGTCCAAACTATATTATATAACATTTCACGGGCGAGCAATAAAATGAGTTCTTATAGACATGGCAATAGCAATGGCAAAATTCATCATATATACGATAATTTTTTAACGTTATAAATATAGCTATCAAACTAGATTTTTAATATATTTCTTTTATATTTTATTATATGCATGTTAAAATATACATATATTTTTAATAAATTAATCCTATATACAGAACCAAACAATAACGACTCCACAGTTTTCTCTGTGACAATTTTAATTGATCGACGTTTCCTTCACTCTTGTTTTTAAAATATTAATGCTCTGAATAAAAATCGGAATCTCTGAAGGATTGATTTAATGCCCGCGGCTGACGCGATACCGAGATAAAATTTACTAGTTCTTTAGAAATACGGTAATAACATCACGCTATAGTCTGTTGAATATTTAAATGGATTTATTCGAATATCGAATACCTTCTATATCAAAGTCGAATTCTTTATTTAAAAATTAAATAACAGTTCATAAAGGTCCCAGTGTTTTGCAAATCCTCCTTTTACGGAAGTTCGGAGCGTAATCGGAGCGTGTTGTTTTCACAAAGGCAAATTTGTATATTTCGAACATGTTTACTTATCGACGTAATTCGGATTTTAAATTGAACACAGGCAAGTGTCTTCGTAGTTGACTTTAACCGTCTCGTTGGTCTGTTGGCTAGATATAAGGCCGCAGATCCCAAGGTCCTGTATTCAAATTCTAGTTCTGGTCAATAAATAGTTATTGCGTTTTTCTGTCGATAAACTCTCAGCAGCAGCCCGGAGTCTGAAAGTTAGAAGTGTGTGCATTCAAAACTCGTATAGCCGTTAGTCCCGCGCCTGAACTCATTCCAGTCGTGTCGGTTTTGCCGCCCCATTGGATTAAGAAGGAATAGACAGCGCACCTGTGTTTGCGCACACATTCGTGCACTATAATATGTCCTGCGCAGTTGGCTAATCTCTCTTGCAATTGACCGCCGTAGCCGAAATCGGTCAGGAGGACATCTTTATTTTTCTGTATCATATTCCATTCGAAGTTATAGTTTTACATCAAATCATTTTAAATACGATTTGCCAATAGCTCTGCTATATTACGCACTACAAACAGTTCTTGATTAATACATCTTTATTTGTAATATAACGTTAGTCCACTTAATTATTTATAATTGCCTTAAATTTTACTTTCAAATTTCCGATAGCAACTTTACTGACATTTAAAATGACATTTTTTTGCTGATACATAATTAATATCGTGCCAATACAACGTCGAAGTTGTGAATTTATCTTTAGCTCTCCTGTGGTTGGAAAAGGCTGTAGGACAAATATATTATGGTGCGTTGTCAAAATCGGAACTTTTTTTTTATAATATAGGACAAATTGGCCACCTGATGTTAAGTGACCAGCGCCCATAGTCATAGGCATTGTAAGAAATGTTAACCATCGCTTATATCGGCAATGTGCCACCAACTTTGGGAACAAAGATGTTTTGTCCCTTGTGCCTGTAGTTACACTGGTTCACTCACCCCTCGAACCAGAAAGCAACAATACTAAGTATTGCTGTTTGGGTGTAGAATATCTGATGAGTTGGTGGTAACTACCCAGACGAGCTTGCACAAAGGACCAATTATAATAATAATAAGCAAAAGATAGCCCTACCACCAGTAAGGACTTTTTATTAACTGGTAAACCTTAAACTACAACAACGTCCCTCTGTCAATGTCATTGTATTGCCAAAAGATCCTTGTCGCACTATAGAGCTTTTGTGGTGCATTTGTCTGCAGTGTGTTCAACTGTTAGTAAGAGAGTGTGAAATGGTGCAAATTAATTTTAAGTCAAATCCATACAATAGTTGAACGCATTTTTGGTGTCATAGAATGCATTTTTGGTGCAAGAGGATCTAGTTTTTTATCGCGTTAAAAAAATCTGTTAAACAATGCTGTGTCTTCTTCTTTCGAATGGCACATCAATAATGACAGAAAGAGACAATCAAGAAAAAAAAACAGTGTTCATAAGGTCAAAAGTTGTATGTTAAATGATTATTATGTTATTTTGATACCTAATAATAATGTTACAAGTCTAATCTGATTACATATTGTCTTCACAGTTATATTTCGACCTTAGAATGACTTTGCATGTCTCACTGGAATTGGCCATTATAATTGTGGGTCAAACATATAATGTTTTTGTAAAACGGTGATGTCATCCTGGACTTGGACAACGGTAATTCTCAATGAAACTAGCAAACTTTGCGACACGTTTAATACACAAATTGATATTCAAATATAAGTGCTTTTTATATTCTTTAATATGATAAATGCATTTGAAAAATAATATACCATAGCTGTGGTATGGTAATGGTACAGTGGCTGAATAGCGATGTTTAGGACGTCGGATCGATTTTGATTCTTTGTTCTTATTCTTTTCGCTCAGTAAAAGCTTAGTTTTAACTTTTAACACATGACACCTAGCTGGTCACATAACGTAGTAACATAGTGGTCGTAAATTTAATCATCTCGTGAGAAAATGTTATGTTTTGTTAATAAAATTTTTAAATATAGATTTAAGTTAGTAGAAAAGCAAAGGTATACATACATATGTAGAAGGATATTAAAAGATAACTTAATTATTTTGTATTTCGAGTTGAATTTTTAAAACACTTGCGTTTAGTAAGAAAATAAAAAAGTTTAAAAAGTTACAAAGCAATGAAAAATAGTCCCTCAAATTTTATGAGGGTTTGAGAAAAAAAAAAGTACCTCTAAACAGACCGAACGATATATTTTTATTTAAAAATCACGTTCAGAAAATGGCCGCTGGCGTTCGTCAGATTGAAAGTACAGACAGCAAAAATTAGATTACGCTGATATTTAAATTTTTTGAAGAGAAGATTTTGGAGCTTATTCCACGCTGCTCCAATGCGGGTTGGTGGAATATACATGTGGCAGAATTTCAGTGAAATTCGACACATGCAGTTTTCCTCACGATGTTTTTCTTCACCGTCAAGCAAGAGACGAATTATAAAACAAATTAAAAATAACATAAACATGAAAATTCTGTGATACTTGCCTGGGGTTGAACCTACGATCATCGGTTAAGATTCATGCGTTCTTACCACTGTGCCATCTCCTCAAAAAAGGAGAGGTGGCCTTAGCCCAGCAGTGGTACACTCACAGGCTACTCACAGGTCACTGATACTTAAATTGAAAAAAATTATCAACAAAAGACCAAGTAGTAAATATATAATAATTATATTAGTTCATTTTTACATAACAGGAATTGCGATTCATCGGAGAAACGCTGCTATCATACTTGCAATAATTTCACGTGATCTTAATTTGTACTTAACAATCATTATTTACTCATTTATGTTCAATAATTCTTATATAAAAAATATATTAAAATATAGGTATATACCTTTTCTCTAATCCCATTTATTGGGTAACAGACGAGTACTACGAGTTTAGGACACAGCAGTTTTTTACAGCTAGTCTCTCTGACGTCCTACCTACCTAATGATTTTGGTAGGTTAGTTTCCTGCTACATAACGAGTTCTTGAGAGTTATATATAAAGAACTAAGAAAGTTTTTTAGTTAGTTTTCGTTGACTTCCATATGGACATATAATACCAAGATATATAAATTTAAGTAAATAATGAGTTGATATAGATATTCATTCTTCCCGATTTCTATCGAAAAGTAACTTAAAGACAAAAAAATTCTGACATAAAATTATAAACTTTTTATTAATATTATAATATTTAAATATGTAGGTATATATTATTGTTTATAATTATATATTATTAATTATAAACATAGTAACTAAAAAATTTTAAATAAAAAAAAAAACATATTTTCAATTCCATTTTGGTTCAGTCGTATATTGTAGCGAGCGTATAAGCCTCCAAATACATTTAAAATGATATACATATGTTTCTGCTATCTCTACAAGCTTGTATGTAGTGTTGGTAAGGTATTTTCGTGAAGTCACGATTATAATAATTTTCAAAATTTGTAATTACAGCATCGGGCTACTGTTTTCTCATAAATAATACTTTTGATCTTTTAAAAATATAATTTTCGTTTCATCCACAGTTTATTATAACGAAATATACTTTGTCAATGAATAAACATTAAATGTCATATATAACTTGTCATATTTATTTATAACAATTCAATTCTGTTAGAAATATGTCAAATCATTAAAAAGTAGTATATTGTCTATGGTTTCATCGTAATACTTGTGAGTGTGTGAGATGCCGAATAACTGTAACAAGTAATACTTTAGTAGTGGATAGTTAAATAAACAAGACAAAAGACTTATATAGTGACAGTAATACTATATTATTTTACTTCTGTTTATTCTTTATCTATTTAATATATTTTCTAATCTAAGATTTTTTATTTAAATAACATAAAATTTATTTGAAAATATTTGGAAAGATAAATTATTTATGCAATAGATATATGCACTTGTGGTAGGGCTTTGTGCAAGCTCGTCTGGGTAGGTACCACCCATTCATCAGATATTCTACCGCAAAACAGCAGATACTGTTGTGTTCCGGTTTAAAGGGTAAGTGAACCAGTGTAATTACAGGCACAAGGGACATAAAACCTTAGTTCCCAAGGTTGGTGGCGCATTGGCTATGTAAGCGATGGTTGACATTTCTTGCAATGACAATGTCAAAGGGTGACCACTTACCATCAGGCCCATATACTCGTTCGCCTTCCTATTCTATAAAAAAAAATTACCAGATATTATTAGTAAAATAGATCTATACGAATTTGTTATGCCTATATGCATCTATATATGCATCTATGTATTATGTTCTATTTAGATACTAAATAATACAATTGAATTAAAAATATTTTATTTATTTATTGATATAGTTACATAAAATTATTACAAACAACTCAAATAGGTATTTATATGTCTTTAAAGAAGCAAAAGGCACAGAATAATGTATTTTTTTTAGTTTAATGTTAAAAAAAAATTATACATATTGCTGTCATAAAATGACAGCGTCAGCCGTCAATGCATGTCTCAGCATCGAAGACGTCACGCTCACAATTGTCGATAACAGTAGTGCTATTCAGTAAGAACTCACTTCATTACTCACACGTGAAATGTTGACAGCCGACGATGGTGATATACTATTATGGTGCGTTTATTATTGAAATTTTATAATTATTACGGTCAATGTCGCATATCATTTTCTGATCTTTCACGACCGTTTTCTGAGGCGAGTTTCGAGTTTGTTCTTAAAGAATAACCATACTCGTGTGTGTCTTTTTAAGCTGCAATGATTCGAATTTACTAGAGACGGTTATAAAAAAAATTGAACTTGACAAACATTTTATTCTGCAAACATAATATATATTTTTATAGCTTTTGAATTGTCATTCTACATTCACAGAGATTATGTAGATTATATTTAATAATACATTAAATTGGAAACACTGTAAATATAATTATATCGGTTTAATTATTAAAATTTAAAACTAATTAGCTGTCAATTGTGCACTTGTTCCTCTATTAAGGAAAGAAAATTAAAAATTTGATTTGTTTGTTTGTAATCGATTTTCATATTTTAATAAAATTCGTTATTTTACAAGTCAATTCTGTATCATGAGCCTCGATTTTTCTCTTGCTTTATTAAAGAAAATAAACGTACTTTTAAATAACGAATAGTTACTACCGAGTATTCGTTTCGTCGTATTGATTACTTAACAATCGAATTAAAACACATTATTAATTTAAATGAAAGGAAAATATAAAAATCGTGTTCATAACTTTGCAAAAATATATAATTATAAACACTTTTTTTTATTTCGAAATTGAACAAATAAAAATACCAAAAATATAAAAAGAAAATATATACTTATTTAACATATACATGACATTCGTTATTCAGAACATAATACCGATTTTTTGTAGTATATAATATATATACTACAAAAAACAATCTAACATACTTTACGAACCTTTAAAAAAAGGTTCAAAGATATTTCTCGTTGATAAATTCATAATTATAGGTTAGAACGACTATTTATCGTTTTAATCGATCTGAACGCATCAAAATCGAGACAGGCTTCCGATACTTTGTGATGTAACTTTGTTACCTTCCTGTGGCTTCGTGAGGTTATTTGTCTGACGTTGTATGTTCGTACGTTCAAATAAATTGAACGCATTGATTGTCTATTGCCATACACTAGTATATGTGTAGTATGACTGTATATTATACTCGTTCTACTCAAATTTTCACTCTTATCATTATTATTATTTAATTATTCTTATTCTTATTAAATATTTTTTATAGTTTTATTTTTAAAAATGAAAGATTTTCATACAATTTTTCATCCCCTTCATCGCTATGTAGTAGCGACTTCCTTAATGACTAACCTTCTTTTATATATTTATATAGATTAAAAAATAATCATATAAAACAATGTTCAAACTGTCATCAACTTGTTTGACAAACTTTGCAGCTCAATCAGTAGGGCGTAACCGCCAACTGATTTTTCGTCGCTTTTAATATTTCTATATACTTTATTGAGGAAGGAAATGTGCAATCGATAATAAGAAAAAATAAATGTAAAACTACCGTCGGTTCCGTATGTCAATTGAACTACGGAGAAGAATCATTAAGAAACTTGGTAGTTCCTGTAGAAGTTTTTACAGAATAAGCTCGTAGCATCGATGTCATCAAGTCAGTAGATTTTACGTGATGGTAGGGAAGTACAGTACTTTATGAAAGCCCTTTTGCGTAGGTACCACCCACTTAGTAATACTTTGTGTTGTGGAATGATTAAGATTTCTTACAGCGCCAATGTTTATGGTGGTGAACTAAATAACCGCAGTGTGTGTTTGACTTTATCGTAATGTTTGTACGTATTTGTAAGAATTTAATTTTATACATTTAAAATAATCTATTTTTAAGGCGGCTGAAAGAAATACTTCGTAAAACGAATTATATCCTGACGCACCGATAAGGTTATCGATATATTGAAGCAGCATGGCATTCAAGCCGTACCGTTTAAAAGCAGGAAGTAAGGATTCGGGAAAATTACGAAGAGAAAGACTATTATGTAAGAACAAACTCGAAAGTCACCGCAGAATGGTCGTGAAATGTCAGAAAGTGATATGCGATATTGACCATTATAATCATAACATTTCAAGAACACACGCATCAAAATAGTATATCACCATAAGTCGTTTGTCAAAATTTCACGGGTGAGTAATGAAGAGGTATTTTTTTTTTAAAGAATATCGATTTTTGAATTGTTATAATATTGTATTTTTGAATAATTTCATTATATATGTACATATAAACGCTACTTATCGTTGATAGTATTTACTATGAAACATTATAGATTATCATCACCGATGTCACGAAAACCAGTCTTGCATACAAATGTATGAAATACACAAATGAAAATTTATTTTATATTTAGGGGGCTAAAATTCAATTTAGAGAAACACATTTTTTGAGTTATGCCTTTTTTATAAAGCATGTATTTTGCGGTCAAAGACAGACATAAATTATTCTTTAAAAAATAAGTCAATAGCTCAATGATAATAAATATCATATTGGACTTTATTTTAATAACAATAGAGTTTCAAATCGAACGAACTATCTTTCGAAATAAATTTCATTGGATTCTCTTATCATTTGTATCGAGAAACTGTCTCTTTTGAAACGTCACAAGTAGAAAAATTCACTTTTTTTTGTACACTTTATTATTGACGCATAAGATTCAATTTTGTTTGATGGTTATTATTATTCGTTTCGGGATGAGTTGCGTTTGCTTCTCCAAGAGGTGTAGGTTCGAACCCCGCCTGGGGCGTTATGTACGCATAATTTATTGAAGGGTGCATGTCTCGAGTTTTTTGCTACAACGATAGATGTTTTGTAATAATTTTTTTTTTCGTACTTAATAGACTTAGACATCCGCTGAATTATAAATAAAAAGCATACAAGTATTTTTAAATTTTATTATTCTAGATCTCGACAATTTTTTTCGGTCTAAGGTCATGCAGCAGTCATCCAGTAATATGAAAAAAATGGAGTACCAAAGATATTGGGTACATTCCAACATAGACAAAATCCTAAGAAAAAAAATTAAAAGTAAAAGTAAAATAAGCCTGTGAACGCCCCACTACTGGACCAGGGCTGCCACTCCTATTGGATATCCATATATGTGACAAAATTTCGACAGTTTAGGTTTCCTTACGATGTTTTCCTTCATCGCAATCAAATTCACCGCAATCAAATTCAATTATAAACAAAAATTAAGCTCTTGAAAAGTCAATGGAGCTTGACCGGATTTGAACCGGCAATCAAAAGTTAAGGTTCACATATTCTCGCCACTGGGCCATCTAACAAAACTGCGTACACAATAAGTATTTCTAATATAATAATAGAAGCTTTTATATAAAGTATAAGTTACTCAGAATGGTTGACAAATATTTATTAGTAATCATCGCTCGCTGACATATTTATACATATTTACGATGTCATTGTATTCACAATTCTTTACTTCTCTCTGTTTCCCCCATTTTCTCTTCCTCTGACGGGTACCTTTGGCCAAGTCATCCACGCTGTTTATCACCATACCTACACTATCATGCTACTGATATTGTCTAACTACCTTGTCTGGCTTGTAGCAATATATATGGACGCATACACTGAGGGCCAGTGAAACTGTTCTTGGAGTTTTTTCGTACAGAAATTCTCAATCACAACTAACACAAGGGACATAACATTATAGTTCCCAAGGTTGGTGGCGCATTGGTGATATAAGGAAATGTTAATATTTCTTACAGCGCCAATGGTTATGGGTATGGTAGCCACCATCAGGTGGCCCATTGGCGCGTTCTATTTAATATAAACAAATGTTGTATCTAAAGAAAGTTTACTTATGTGCGTCTGTCTCATATTTATATACAACTAAGCGATAACTTTTTTGTTAATACCTTTTATTATTTACAGTTTTAATAAAATATCTAAAAGATATAACACACCATTCAAATACCTACAGTTTGAGCGGGATTTGTTAAATATAAGTCAAGAGTATCACAATTGCAATCGAACGGGAAAAGACGCTAGCTTTCTTGCCACCACTCCATTTCAGCAGCTATTTTTTCTTCCGTATCAGTAGCTGTCTTCTTCTTTCGTATGTCAAATCAATAATGTCAGAAAGAACGAAAGCAGTGTCTTAATACGCAGTCTCTAACAACATTAAATTTTAACAAAAATAACATTAATTTTAAATCGATTTAATTAAATTAATCAAGAATGTAAGGTTTTTTAATGACTGAGGAATGAATGAGGATATCCTGCTGATCGATTTAGGTCACGGTGGCCTTTCTCAACAGAGAACAGCCAACTATGCATGACCTATTATAGTACTCAAGTGTTTACGCGAATACTAATGCACTTTATTCTCTAACGGCACCAACAGCTTTACGTGCTTTCCGAGGCACGGAAGTGTTATCACTGCCAACTTTCAAACTTTGTTCCTATTGAGAATTGATTTACAAAAAATCCAGTAACATTTAACTGCTCCGAACCAGGTCGAGAACTGCACAGCCTTATGAGATAGCCACTGACACTAATGCTGTAAAACATAATTAAAATTATTATAAAATAGGAATTATTTACATTGTCACCTAAATTAATACATATAGATCAATTAAAAACAAATATTCAATAACTCTAGAAAAATTAACGAGACATATAAGCATTTAAGACAATAAGACAGGTTAAGCGAATGAACAAAATATAAACCCACACCCACACGTAGCCTATATATACAAATATATACATATGTCTAATTTTTTATATCTAATCGTTTATTAGAAGGATCAAATAGAGCTAACATTTAGTATATCACTAAATGTTATGTTACCGAGGTATTAAATATTCAACAAATGAGCTACACGATGTATTATTAAAATATATTTTGGGCCGAAAGCGAGGCGTGCGAGTTACAATACAGTCAACTTCTGGAATTCATGTGTACAGGATGCTTGATTATTTTCTTATTATATACCTTAAGATTTTGAAAATAATTTAAACAAATAAATAATGGGTGGACACGTACAATTATACGAAAAACAGTGAACAATATATACCTGTATAATATATTAGATGCAGATATATGCTTACATAAATACATATATACTTTATCGTATGAATAATAAAAAAATCTGGAAAAATAATGTATTTCTTAATTCATTTAAAGTAACTGAAATTCAAATTTCCTGTGAAAGTAAGACTTTGTCAAGAAATGATCTGATGATGAAGAATCTCGATCACACTAGATCAGCATCAAAACCAGTCCATTCGTTTGGGAGCTACGATGCCACAGATACAAAGATACACATTTTAAACTTATAAAACAACTCTTTTTACAACGGTACTTTAGGGTCAACATTTAAATTTGTTCAAGGACTATGAAAAATGGACTCATTTCATATGTTATGACGTTAAAATAAAAAAAATATATAAAAACCTTGAAATATTTTATGAATGCCTTGTTTAATATCTTCATTTGTTTTTAGTTTGTTATAATGAAGTCACGTAGCTGTTCTGTTTCTGTTTTTTTTCTAATTTTATTTTGCACATGTCGTAACCTTTGAGTATGACGACACTTTTATCTTTTTTATAATGGAGGCAAGCGGACGGGCAAACGGGCCACCGGTCACCAAGACTATAGACATTGCCGATGTAAGAAATAATAACCATTCCTTACATCGTCTATGCGCCACCAACCTTGGGAACTAATAATTAATGCATCTTGTGCCTGTAAACTGGCTCACTCACCCTTCAAACCGGAACGCAATAATACTGACCCGAACGGAAATGTTTACAGTAACAGCCTTTTAATGTCCCACTGCTGGGCTAATGTCACCTCTCCCTTTTGGAAGGTTTGGAACTTATTCCACCACGCTGCTCCAATGCGGGTTGGTAGAATACACATGTGGCAGAATTTCAACTAAATTGACACATGCAGGTTTCCTTACGATGTTTTCCATCACCGATAAGCACAAGATGAATTATAAACACTAATTGACAAACTGTTTAGCTGTAGAATATCTGATGAGTGGGTTTGCTAGAATAAATAAAAAATATTCTTTTTCATTTGTAAATATTACTTTTTATATGTTTGTTTTGTTGGACAACATAAAAAAACAGCTTACAAGAGTATTAATGTAAGCACAGATAATGTACATGTTAAACAAAAAAAATCCGAACAAAAGAATCTCACAGCATAAACAATATAAGATGAAAGTTCAATGGTACCTGCATGGGTTTGAACTCGTTGCCTATTAAGGTTTACGTATTCTAACCACTGTGAGACTCACTATTTCATCCGTATATACTTTCAATTGTTTGTATCCGTATCCTATGTAAAAATATTATAGAATATACAAGAATGTTGGCAGTATTCATTAAACAGAAGGCAACCATTATCTTTCGTCTCCTATTTAATTAAAACAAAGTATTTTAATTAAACTCTACGTCACGCAATTTAAGAAACAATAGATAAAAAATAACAGAATGACTTCACGTTAATGTATATCATTTGATACGAGAATTATTGTCAATTTATTATTTATCGTCTACTAGTGCCAGGAAGGGCGATTCATTTTTCGCACAGAGAATCGGAATTGCGATTCAAAGGGGAAATGCTGCTTGCATTCTTGCCACTATTTCACGCCTTTATATTTAAGGCTTTAATGTAAATAATTCTTAAATTAATTATATGTTTTTTAAATAATAGCGTTATAATGAATCTAATTTGAGAAATATGTTAAAATTAACTTCAATTATTGGGCATAATAAATAAACACCTTCGACTGAATAAAAAAATTACAGCTTCAACCAAATCGATATGAATTTAAAAATATTATTCACTCTGTATAATAAAGTTTACGCCTAAGGCTCTTTCGTATCATACTGGACTGTATAATTACACGACCTTTCGGAGAACAGCAGCCTTTGTTGCTACCGTGATTAGATGCTGCACAGATAACTTGGATAAAAAAATAAAATTAAAAAAAAAAGTACCGTGACCTGTATTATGGTTATAAGGTGGCATTTCTGTTACATCTGAACTTATACAAGTTACAATCTCTGGTCTTTGATAAGTCAATGAAACTTAACGCAAACTTATCATTAATTGCTTTTCTCATGTTGCCATCCTAAAATAAACTATTAAAGTGATATATTTAATAAAATTTATTATAAGCTGATATTTTTAATAAAAGCTTAAATATATATTTATTTTGCAATTAATTATCCCCGTGATGGCCCAGTGGTAAGAACGCGTGAATCTTAACCGATGATCGTCGGTACAAACCCGGGCAAGCACCACTGAATTTTCATGCGTTTAATTTGTGTTATAATTCATCTCGTGCTTGACGGTGAAGGATAACATCTCGAGGAAATCTGCATGTGTCGAATTTCACTGAAATTCTGTCACATGTATATTCCACCAACCCGTATTGGAGCACCGTGGTGGAAGAAGCTTAAAACCTTCTCCTCAAAAAGGGAGAGGAGGCCTTAGCCCTGCAGTAGGACATTCAGTTCTTACAGCACTAATTTCCAAAAACCAAAAATCGACCCCTGATCTACTACTATATATATAAATGTTTATATTATTCTCTATTTGAATATATTTTTAACAACATAGGGCTGTTTTCGTTGCCTCATTTTAGCAATTGTGTGCAAATTTAAAAATCGAGAGGATTTTATTATTTTTTAGGATGTAAAGGCATTCGAAGTAATTGTAAAATGACTTTAATATTAATTCCAATGAATATTTTTTTTAATTGAAAAATATTTACTGAATCTTATTATAGAAACGATTTACCTTGCTCCAATTTTAAAAATGTATTTTATTTGTATGACGTCATACTGCTACACGGACACTTTTACATTATCATTATATATATAATTTTGTAAGATAATTTATAAGAGAAATGGTCATTTACAATTCATATCGGTTTGCTTATTTTTGCATGACGACATAAGTAGCGTTTTGAATAATGTTATAATTTTTTGTTGTCTCTACAAGAACTAGTTAGAACCGGATGAACTTTCAAGAAATTACCAGTTATGACCGGTTAAACGAGTTTATATTTGAACTAAAAACTAACATCTAACCCTAAGATCGGACCGTGGAAAACACCTGCCTTTTACAACTCAATTGATAGATAATTTCCACTCAAATTTCTTTACGTCAAGTCCGTTTCGAATAAAATTATAGATTATAAAACACGTTTCGATCGCTGATGACGTTTTGATAGTTTGAATAAATAATTAGCAAAAAATGTTTATCTTAGTATAGTTATATTATTTCTGTAAATATAAGGGAGGCCGAGAAAAACTGGTGAACTGGTGAAAGAAAGAAAAATGTCGATTTCATATCGCATTAAAACAAAAAAAAGACTTATTAAGCAAGAAGATAGCCTGACAAAGTTTTTCTTGTAGATTGACTTGTGCTTGAACAGCACCATAAATAATTGCCAATTCTACTAATCTATAACGATAACTATACGTTCCCGATTCAGTTCCAATCCAACTTTGACTAATCTATATTTATTCGGATCGGAACAGAACCGACATTAACATACCGTTGGGTCAAAATCCCACATAATTATTAACTTTTATGCCAATATTCGAATTTTAAATTAAAGAATAAGATAACGGATAAACGGCAACGATTACGCGTCTATTCGATTGCGATATAATGACAATGTTAGAAGAATTAGTCCCCTGATGTAGTCTAAAGGTAACTTTTTACGGTCAGGATATTATGGACGTCTGTGTAATAGGAGACAAGTCCGCAGCGAGGCGTCGGATCCGCCGCGAGTCGCTAACTTCAAAAGTGCGGTGCGAGATCCGTAGCGGCACCGAAATTGTCTTTAACTTTACATTTTGGAATAATAAAATGGCTTCGAATCTCATGACCAACGCAGATTGACACGCACTGTTGGAAGAGCCTCGGTGCGGTGCGTTGCTGTCCGTAGTCATCAGTCGCGCGTGAATAATTCGCATAACCACGCATCGTGGGAAATCACTTAAAGATAATAATAATAATATCCTGGGACATTATTCACACACGGTCATCTTATCCCAAACTAAGTAGAACTTGTGCTATGTAATATAATGCGATAATTATACCCAGACTCAGAACAAACAGACATGTTCTCATACACACAAATGTCTGTCCTGTGTGGGTATCGAACCCACAGCCATCGGCGTGAAAGGCAAGTTTCTACCAACCTCGCCAACCGGCCCGTCTAAGATAAAACGCGCTTGTCTAAAAGATGCCTAGAAGAGTTAACTCTCGCCTTGAAGATACCTAAGATGGATTTTAATGCTCAGGAAGTACAGACGCCAATAGGCCATCTGGGTAAATGAGGAAACAAAAGGGATTCGAGTGAATGTGTGGGTTGTTTGTGTAGGGAGTAAGTAATATGTTATCATCATTCCACGGCGCTTATTTATCCAATGATAGAAGACAGAAGCATGTATTAAGTCACGTGGTATAAAAGACGGCATATGTACCCATAGAGATGGAGGCCTGTATAGCCAAACCTAGGTCCGTCCTTTGTACAATAAAACTATTTTTTAGTCCAAAACATCTTCATATATATCAAGTTTGTGGTTCAATAAGTATATTAATATATATAAAAATTTTTATTTAAAAATTTTATGATACAGTAAACAGTTAACGACACAACGACAAATATATATAATCATAAATAAATATAGAATAAGATTCTAATAAAATTAAGATACTTATATAGAAACATATAAATTATATACAATTAACAATAACAATGTAACCGAGCTATACAATGTTAAAGCAAAAAAAAAATTACTCAAAAAGAGCCAGATGCAAAAGTTTATAGAGTAAGAAATTGAATAAAAAAAGAAAAACTGTTTATTGAAGTAGTTCAACCAAAAAGGTTCAAATGAAAGGTTTTATATGTTTTTATAAAATTGAATCGGTTGGATGAGAAAGTGGGTCAACATCAATTTATACTATTTATTATACGTTCTTTGTATTGTTAGCAAGACAGATCTAAGTGGCTGACATCTGGCTCTGTACTGACCCATAGGAATATAGGATTGCGGTTTGATAGTAAAATATATAGCGAGTGGTACATACCACTGGCGATGTTAAAGTTATATCAATTGTTATAAATAAGCATCTGCTATTAGCATTGTTTGCATCAATTATTATTTTTATTAATGTAATATAGCATAAAGCGAGACGGCCTGGTAGTTACAAAACGTGTATATTAACCGACGATTACGGGTTCAAGGCCAGTTATTTTTTTTTAATTATGTTGTGGTCAGCTGAGTCAAACCTACAAGCGAACTGCTGAAAATTCTGCCAGACGAATTGAAGTAGCGTGAAGAAATAAGCTAAAAGCTATCTCTTAAAGGAATACCTGTCTCCTCAGGAGGACCAGCGGTAAATATTATTAGAGGGAGCATGTTAGTCCCTATGTCCTTCTTTATACCCCTGGCAATGTGTATGCAAAATTTCAGTTGATCGGTTGAGTTGTTAAGACGTAAAAGCGTAATAAGAAACTCATTTTTGCCTTTATAATATTAGTAATAAATGTGGATATTTATTTTCATAAAAATTTTATAAAATTGTTCCTAAACTGGAGTACAAAATGTCGACTTTTCACTATCTAATTATATGATATTAATTAAATTTCAAAAATTTAAAATTCTACATCTTTAAAAAATAAACACGAAAAAAAAAACGATGACATAAATTTGGCGGGAATTTTTTGACATTAACGTCATATCTTTTTAATATAATCTGTGGACAACATGGCGTTCGAAAGCCACACCTCACTTGTTTGATATTTTTACATTATTACAGGGTGTGATACGCTGACAGTAAGGGTGGAACATATATTATTATTTAATTTGTCATTGTGTATACATAAGAGTTATTTTGATCAAAATCTTCGTATTCGATATTTGTATTGTAATGGCCAAAAATTGTTGATTTTATAACTTCTATTATTTTCACAACCTTCTGTTTTTACTTGTGTAATACAAATGTGTAATTTTTATGTTTTATAAATTGACATTTATTAGTTGTTATGTAATGTATTTATTATACAATGATTGTCACAACTTATTAAATGAAAAAGAGTTCTTACTAAGTTATATAAAAAATCGTATAGCATGCAATTATATATTTTTTGTAATTTATTTTATCTAAAATAACTAACAATGTAATCATTAATAGTATAAAGAAATTGAACCTTTGAGAACGTTCATTAATAACAGTTACGTGTCAAAAACATTTTTTGTGAAACTTTTTAAATAAAACATTACTTAAAGACAGTTCGATCTACTCGCTAACAGATGGCGCCAGTCGTACGCTTCGCAACGCTAATGGTTCCGCCGTTAATTATTGCTAATGACTGCTAACTGTTTTTAAATTGACTAACGCGAATATTTGAGCGGTCAATTCGTTTTTGTTTCAATTGAATGTGCTAAACAAAAACGCATTTTTATTAAGTTATCGTGTTAATAAAAATATTCGTTAATGAAGACAATTTATTTCATACTTAATACGTCAGTTTAATAGTATGTTGAACTAAATACATTGGCAGTCTAAGAAATGTCAACAGCCGGTAACTTCACCTATGCATCACGTAATGCGTTTGGCGGTAGAATATCTGATGAGTTGTAGGTGGTAGGTGGTGGTAGGTGGTAGGGCTTTATGCAAGCTCGTCTACCACCAAGTAAATCTAACATTATTTATCTTATAGGTATGTATATAAAATAAGAATATAAAATTCGTAATTGTCACGTCAAGTCTAAATATAAAGCGAGTGAAATTGCGAAGCGTATCTATTTATATAATAATATAAATGGAGGTTCTAGACCTCCAAAATGCGTATAGTTTGGTTTAGTATTTTTTCAATTGGGCATTTACATTTTTACTGGTGGTAGAGCTTTGTGCAAGCTCGTCTGGGTAGGTACCACGTACTCATCAGATATTCTACTTCAAAACAGCAGTACTTGGTATTGTTGTGTTCCGGTTTGAAGGGTGAGTGAGCCAGTGTAATTACAGCCACAAGGGATATAAAATTTTAGTTCTCAAGGATGGTGGCATATTGGTGATGTAACCGATGGTTAACATTTCTTACAATGCCAATGTCTATGGGCGTTGGTGACCACTTACCACCAGGTAGCCCAGCGGTGGGTATATGCTCATCCGCTCTCCTATTCTATAAAAAAAAAACAAAAATCGTCTATTTGTTAGGACATAGTACTCTGTGAATGAAAAGTTATAATATGTTTAATAGTGGACGCCCATTGGTCAAAATTTGAACGTAATTAATTGCTAATAATAAAGAGTAATAATGATCGTTGATATCGTAAGTATAATATCCATTGTTTTCAATACTCATGAATTGCATTTAATTTTTGGTAATAAACGAAATACTACAACAGTTATAAGATTAATAGCTAAAAAGTATTTTTTTTCATGCAGTAATTTGCGAGTTATTTAAAAAATACAAAAGACGGGAAAAATTTGGCTTAGTTTGGAGAAACCTTGTCATTATTCCAATTAAAAAAAAAGAAATGTCGAAAAACGCGTTATTCGTTTTTGAATTTGTCATACATTGGCAGTATGAACGTAAACTACAATTTTTTTTTTTATTTCGTATAATGTATGTGTGGTGTGTAATATAAAATATTACACAATATATTAAAAAAATACTTTGTGTACTCATCTGTATAAACTTTTAATATTCCAAATATCAGATGCGCGCAATATGCTAAAAAATGGGTACAAATTTTCACGTATTAACCCACAGATTAAAAATATGTTATGGTTATTATGGACTAGACTAATAATATTATAGACTATGTTTTTTATCTATTAATATCTAAATAGATAAAAAATATTTAATTTGATCTTATGTCACGAAGACCTCCCGGGATCGCCGGCGGTATCTTGAAGGCAAAGATATAAATTATAATAAAAAAATACATATATAGATTGTATGTAAAACCAGCGTATAATATATGAATAATTTTTACACGGCTATATAAGAAAAAAAAACTAAACGCAATACATATGTTTGTAGGTAAATGACTAAATAATTAGATTTAATTAAAATATATAAAATTTAAATGTAATTAAATCATGTTTTAATACAACTTTTGAATAGTTATTTTATATTTATTAATTTAAAGATTAAAACTTATGCTACCGGTTGTATATGCAGTAACTTTTCCGTCAATTAAATTACACAAGTTAATTAAAAACAGTTACATTATTATAATAATATATAATAATAATATTCTGGGACATTATTCTCACACGGCCATCTGATCCCAAACTAAGCAGAGCTTGTACTATGGAAACCAGACAACTGATATACTACATATATTATTTTCCTTTTGTAAATACATACTTATTTAGATAATTACACCCAGACGCAGGACAAATAGACATGTTTATGCACACAAATGTCTATCCTGGGTGGGAATCGAAACCACAACCTTCGGCGTGAAAGGCAAGTATTTACCAACCACACCAACCGGACCTTGTTATATATTATATATATTTCATGAAAATCAACGAATATTAACTCAATTCTTTTTAATATCTATATAATATCCTATCAATTTATTTTTATTGAGTATAAATTTCACAATCGAAAGAAGAAGACATTGTTTAACCTAGTCACCCGCTAATCCAATGAGTGAACCAGTGTAATTACAGGCACAAGGGACATAAAATCTTAGTTCCCAAGGTTGGTGGCGCATTGGCTACAAGCGATGGTTGACATTTCTTACAATGCCAATGTCTAAGGGCGTTTGGTGACCACTTACCATCAGGTGGTCCATATGCTCGTCCACCTTCCTATTCTATAAAAAGAAAAAAAAATCGTTATAAGCAAGGCCGTTAATGTTTTTTTAAATATTATAATCTAATAATTGCCAAATTTAGGTTCTTATAAGGTAGGTAAGATCCGGGCGATCTCTATTAATATTTTTTTAATGTGATTCATTTGTGTTTATTATTAATTTCATCCATTAAAGATAAATAAAACTGAGAGGCGTGCATGAGTCAAATTATACCAACTCACACTTGAACTTAAAATAAGGTTCAAATTGAGGAGCAAGGAATCATAGCCTAGCAGTAGGACGTTCACGGGATGTTACTAAATAATTATACTAACCAGTAAAGCACGAAAAGCCGTTGGTCCTGCGCCTGAATTCTTTCCGGACGTGTCGGATTGCCGTCCTATCGCATTATGAGAGTTAGGGAGTAGAAAGTGCACCTGTGTTTGCTCACACACTTGTGCACTATAATATCTCCTGCGTTGTTGGCAAATCTCTCTTGAGATTGGCCGTGGCCGAAATCGGTCCGGAGGACATCATATTACAGTAATGCCAATTTGAGTTAAGTGCCCGAATTTGAACCTGGAAACTTCGATTGACCACTGAGCCGTCTCCTCTTTTATTTACATATATTTGTTTTAAATACCTAATTATATTGATAAAAGACAATCGTGATACAAAATTAATATTTCAAAATTATCTAAGTATAGTAACAATTAAAGTCTAAAGTTTAGGTGTTGAGGCAGCTGTTACGTAGTTTTAATTGCTTATATAATAATAATATCTTGGGACATTATTCACACACGGCCATCTGATCCCAAACTAAGCAGAGCTTGTGTTATGGAAACCAGACAACTGATATACTATATATACTATTTTTTCTTTTGTAAATGCATACTCATATAGATAATTACACCCAGACTCAGGACCAACAGACATGTTCATGCACACTAATGTCTATCCTGGGCGGGAATCGAACCCACAACCTTTGGCGTGAAAGGCAGA
Organism: Nymphalis io; assembly: GCF_905147045.1. Classification (NCBI taxonomy): domain Eukaryota; kingdom Metazoa; phylum Arthropoda; class Insecta; order Lepidoptera; family Nymphalidae; genus Nymphalis; species Nymphalis io. Next base: position 3,841,687 of record NC_065915.1, on the reverse strand, counting down.
TATCTACCAACCACGTCAACCGGCTCATCAAAATTTATATATAAATTGTATCAGCGTCATTGTTTAATATGTAATATGGATATATATTCAAATACGTTATAAATATGTTACTCTTACTGCGCTACTTATAAACGTTGCTTAAAGGGTGTACAGTTAAACACTGATTTAGCTCTTTCTCTCATCATCGAATTGACATTCGAACGAAGAAAACAGTATTTAACTAATTGAACTTTACATTTATATATGTCAGATAGACTTTTCTCGAAAACCTTAACCGATGATCGCGGGTTCAAACCCAAGCAAGCTTCACTGAATTTTCATGTGCTTAATTCATCTCGTGCTCATTTGTGGAGAAACCACCATGAGGATGTCACTGGAATTCTGCCCCATGTATATCAAATCCACATTGACCTGTAAATGCCCCGCTGCTGGGCCAACTCTTCTTTTGAGAAAGTTTCGGTGCTCATTCCACATTGTTTCAATGCGGGTTTGTAGATACACATATCCCAAAATTATATCCGAAACATGAATGTGTCGGTAAAAGTATCAAGCAAAAGTTGAATAAAATGTTTCCTGCACTAACTGCAGGTGGGTATATTCATTATTTTTTACTTTCTATGCATTTCATATTTGCTTTATTGTATTTGTTAATTTCGCCGTTCTGGTAACTCGTCGAATTGCTATTTAGTACCTGGTTTCTGGTCGCCGGTCTGAACTACTGAGTGACTGGCGGGAAATAATCCAGACACTTTGAAATTTAAGATAATTAAAATATAAATAGTTCTAAATGAACATTAGTCCTAGTGACTACTTTTGTTTCTATTTATAACTTAAGTAAGCTAGGCTAAAAGAACGCGTGATCTCGGATCTACAGTCTTATAACTACACGAACGATGCCCAACTTAATTATAACGTTATAACAAGAATAACTTCGAAAGTTTATAAGTTAAAACTCTGATGAAATAAATTTAGGGCTCCTACGTTGTAGGTAGGATCTATGTAGTGTTTTTGCGAGTTACAGCGAAAGGGAATTGCGGCGGCGAACGGCTTTGATCTCAAAGATCGTTTCGTGCGCAGACGCAACAGATCGCGTCTGCATCGTGACCAATATATTTATTCATATTTGTTGCTATTTTTAAATTATAAAAGGGCATCTATTTAAAAGTATTAGCATGAAAGCTAATTTAATTTCGTACAACTTATTTCTTTGGGATGAGCAGTACTGATGGCCGTCTTCGTGTAAAATAAAAAAAAAAATCATATACCATATCCGCCAACCAGGGTTGAATATCACAGTGGAATGACTTTCAAGCCTTCTTAATTGGAGAGGTCTTCCACAAATGGACTGTTACTTATGATACTTTTTAAATGATTGCACATCTTGGGAATGAAACGATCTTCTCCAAATTATTTCAAACTAATATATATATTCTGCTGTTATTGTATATTACTTATAATTGTAAAGGATGAGATATACAAAACGAAACCACTCCGAGATTCTTATTTTGTCATTTTTTTTATTATGACAATGAATAAGTAAACGCTTCTATATTGAATAAAGATTTTTGACTTTGACTTTGATAAATTATTTTATTCAAATTGCTATTGCTAAGGAATAATTAATTTTATATTGTAATTATAATAATAGAAAGAGCATATTTCAGTGTTTTAATACACATAAAATTATTTTTAATGAATTATATTTCTGTTAACCTATTTTCATATTCCTTTTAAAGAAAAAACATTTATCCTAATCGTAGAAATACATAAATTTAATTATTATTTAATGACATACCAAGCGTAGCTATTAAACTGAATAACATGACAAAACATGGATTTTAGCTAGTCTTTGCCGTGATCCCACCCCAGCAATGCGCGGCGCGCTGATCGCGCAGGTTATATATTTGTCTCGCTCACGAAAACATCTATCCCTTTCCCGCCAAACGTGCCGCAAAGCTTTTTGCAAGCGTCGATTCTCAGAGAATATCTTAACGTTAGTTCATTGTCACCTTATTGTGATAGTTTTTAAAGTACATTTAAAATAAACTATATATGTCGCCGTATAATTGTAATTATTATATAATAATAATTAAGGAGAAGTTATTTTACAATATAACTCCTGGCATCATTAAAAATTGTATAATCACGACGAGTAAATATTAACTTAAAAAGATAATTCAAGTAAATCTTTTGTATACACGAAATTTAATTTAAGTTAAAAAAATATTAAGTAACTTTTTATAACTTGACATATTTTTCTCTTTTAATATATTGCTTGTTATTGGAAACTTTATCGGTTTATGTATTTAGTGTATTTATTAATTTCTTTGTGTTATTTCCGGTTTGTTTCCTGAAAAAAAAATTATAATATCTAGTCTAGTCTTATCGACTTTGCAAAGTCAATATTCCCTCCTGGGGCGCGGTGTTCGTTTCTATAATAAGATACCACAGTTATATTTCCCTTTGCCTATAATTAATTTAAATATCATATAAAAAAAAAATAAGGCATATCATACACATGGTTATATAAACGATAAAAAAGCATTGAGTTAGTATTTGTTATTTTATACAAGGATATGCGTCGTTCATTATTTTCTCCTTTCCTGACGGTGACATATTATCTTTTTTGTTGTTTATTCATAACATACTACCTCATATTTCTTGTGCTTTTGACATTTTTTTTTTTTTTGGTAGAAATGACCCGTGCATCTAACGTACCGCCTATTATGCGCTACTACCAATGTATTGTTTAACAGTATAATTATTATTTTCCTTTGTTTATACTCGTAACGAGATTACTTTTTATAATTAGATTAATATTATATTACTTTAACATGATTATTAATGTTACAAGATCGACGAATTACTTGCATAATATTTTCTTCAAAATTGTAAACATTTCTCATGTAAGTGACCGTTTTTGTTTTTTGATGAATAAATGTCTATGAACTGTTGCACTAATAGTACTTACATGGTCGTAGGTCTTGCAGGCCGACAAACAGCAATACTCAATGTTGTGTTCCGGTTTGAAATGAGTGAACTAATGTAACTGGTGGTAGAGCTTTGTGCAAGCTCGTCTGGGTAGGTACCACCCACTCATTATATATTGTACCGCAAAACAGCAGTACTTGGTATTGTTGTGTTCTGGTTTGAAAGGTGAGTGAGCCAGTGTAATTAATTACAGGCACAAGGGACATAACATCTTAGTTCCCAAGGTTGATGGCGCATTGGTGATGTAAGCGATGGTTAACATTTCTTACAACGCCAATGTCTATCGTTGGTGACTGCTTACCATCAGGTGGCTCATATGCTCGTCCGCCTTCCTATTATATTAAAAAAAAACTACAGTCACAAAAGACAACGTTCTAATTCCCAAGATGTGTGCTTTGGCGATGTAAGGAATGTCTTCTTCTTGCCACACCAAAGTCTAATCATCAGGTGATCCATAAGCCAGTTCGCCTACTGTCAAACTTTATCGGTTAAAGAGTTAAGACAAGATTAACAAACATTTCACAACTCACTTTTACATTTATAATAAGGCTTACATGCATTGTTTAATGGTACTATTGAGAATGGCCGTCTTTAACAAAGAGGATAAGATCATTTTCTTAAAGCACAAGAATGAGAAACAAACAAAACATAACACCAAACCTTCCCCTCAAAAATAGGAGAGGAGGCCTTTAGCCCAGCAGTGGGACATTCACAGGCTGTTACGGTAAAACATAATAACATAAAGACAAAGTATATAAAAGAGAAAGTATATACGTATATATAGCGAAATACCACTCATCATGAGATCCTCTAAATTAACCTGTATAACCTGATTAACTTGAGTAACTGTGATTTTTTTTTCCCAGTTACCCTTCCCCGACGTAGATGCTCACTAAGAACGGATTTTACGCAAATTCTATCTAATATTCTTCTTATCTACCCGTGCGAAACCGGGACGATTAGCAAGTATGTTTATAAAAATAAACAAACAACGTAAAATAAAGTAATTCAATAATTAATGTTTGCAATCGTGGTTAGGACATCCTAAATAAGTGTACCATCCAACTTTCAAGTTTATGCGCTATATAAATAAATACCGATTGAAAAAAGTACTTTTTAAGTTCATAATATTTAAAAAAGTTTTATTTTGCAATTCTTCAAAATCATTAATAAATAAAACGTTATCATTGATTGAATTAATTGTATTAATTGAATATAATTATTTTACTCCTTTATCGGTTTGTAATTGGCAGAATATATTGTGCAACAGTCAAAATAAATGCACATTAAAAAAAACACACAATAGTCTAATTAAAGAGAATTGTGGTTCATCGCCCCGTGACGTCACGTGCCTGGCGTCAGAGATTATTAGGGTTTGTTCGGACGCATTGGAATAAATGTGATTATCACAAAGGTTATTGATATGAGAAATTGCTGAATCAGTTTTGATTAAAGCTTCGAAAAGCGTGGTATAAGAGTACGCAATATATAATACATAGAAGCTAAGTTTTCAATCAATACGGCTACCATTAGCAATATTAGTTTGTTAACGAACAACAATAATATCTTATCGTTAGTTTAATTATAAATAAGCCGAGATGGCCCAGTGGTAAGAACATGTGAATCTTAACCGATGATCGTGGGTTCAAACCCGGGCAAGCACCACTGAATTTTCATGTGCTTAATTTGTGATTATAATTCATCTCGTGCTTTACGGTGAAGGAAAACATCGTGAGGAAACCTTTCGTGAGAAAAGCATGTGTCTAATTTCACTGAAATTCTGCCACATGTGTATTCCACCAACCCGCTTTGGAGCAGCGTGGTGGAATAAGCTCCAAACCTTCTCCTCAAAAAGAGGAGAGGAGGCCTTTAGCCCAGCAGTGGGACATTCACAGGCTGTTACGGTTACGGTTAGTTTAATTTATGAATAACTTCAAACTTATGTCGATAAATTTAGCCAGTTAGTGGTAGGGTTGCCATTCCATCGCTAGCGACGTGGGGCGACCATCACTTCGAACGGTCATCTCTCTTGAGATTTGCCGTCGTGGCCGAAATCGGTCAGGAGTACATCATATTAAATATCTAAGCGCTTTCTTGTAAAAATGAACGCACCCCTCACAAATAGTAATCAAAACATCCCTTATAAAAAATCCATCCGTTCACACTTAACAGAACTGTTCCCATCCATTGGGTCGGAATAATCTTGTCACGTGACCTCTGAATAGTACACTTTGAATACTAAATCGTCTATTATTTTGACGCAGATAATGAATAAATGCTCACATATTAAGCGTATAGAGCTTTCTTAGTCCGCATATGTATTTAAGATATAAAAAAAAAACTTTCTGATGATAGCAAGCTTTTTGTTATTGTATTACTCAGGCAAATGGGCCACATGTTGTAAGTGGTCACCACCACCCATAGACATTGGCGGTGTACGATATATTAACTACGTTTTTAATTTGTGTTTACAATTAATTTAGTTCTATGAAAGAAAATGATCAACGTGCTCGTGGTACATTTCTTATATATTTTTTTATAGAATAGGAAGGCGGACGAGCATATGGGCCACCTGATGGTAAGTGGCCACCAACGGCCATAGACATTGTCACTGTAAGGAATGTTAAGCATCGCTTACATCGCCAATGCGCAACCAACCTTGGGAATGAAAATGTTATATCCCTTGCGCCCGTTATTACACTGGCTCACTCACCTTTCAAACCAGAACTCAATAATAATAAATATTGCTGTTTGGCCGGTAAAATATCTGATAAGTCGTTGGTATGTACTCAGAGAGGCTTCATGTTTTCCTGTGAAACTCTGGACTTGAGCTAAGTGCGACAGTATATAGGACTTCTAATGTCAACCTGACAACCGACTTATGGTGATATACTATTTTGATGCGTGTATTGTTGAAATGTTATGATTATAATGATCAATGTCGCATATCACTTTCTGACATATACGACTGTTTTCTGTGGTGAGTTTCGAGTTAGTTCTTACAGAATAGCGCTACAAATAATAACGAGTTAAACACAGACATTGGCGCTATGAGTGAATTAAAAAAATGTTGCAATCCTTAAATAATGGTATAATTAATTATTATCACGGGGATAACTGACGGGGGGTGAATCGGGTCAAAATATTTAGTTAGGGTGCAATCATTATGAGATTTTGATGATCAGGATCACTGAGTAATGAAATTCGGATGTGTTATATTTCATTATAAATAACTTGAATGGTACCTTATTAACATTTTTTTTACTTACAGTAACAGCCTGTTAATGTTCCACTGCTGGGCTAAAGACTCCTCTCCCTTTTGAGGAGAAGGTTTGGAGCTTATTCCACCACGCTGCTCCAATGCGGGTTGGTAGAATACACATGTGACAGAATTTCAATGAAATTAGACACATGCAGGTTTCCTCACGATTCCTTCACCGTCAAGCACGAGATGAATTATAATCACAATTTCTTTGTTACATATTAATATATATTAAGGAATTCCTTGAGGTTTAGTATAAATTAAAAGTTTTAAAAGTGATATTAAGTTAATTAAATTTAAAATTGGAACTAAAAGCCATTTACAGTAATCAATTGAGCTTCATAGAAAAATTGTCATCTATCGTCTCAGAATTATAAACTGGAACATAACACATGTTTTGTTTTATAATGTTCCAAATTTAAATTTCAAAATATTCTTTATTCAAATAAACCCTTATAAGCAGTTTTGAATAAATAATATTATAGGATTAAATCAAAATGTAGATTCTACTGACAAGAACCGGCAAAGGAATTGTAATAAGGTAAGGAAAATCATACTTATTTTCACCAATATAATAACATAATGATTACAATACTGGAGGGCCTTATATAATAACATAGGTTACATAACTATAAGTTATTTTTTAAGTTAAGTTATTTTTTACTATGCATGAAAATAAACGAACACTAATTTCATCCATTAAGCCTATTCTAGATAGGCAACATTAGGATATATTTTTTAAATTTGGTTTAATGCCGCATCCATCACACAGCATCCATCTGCTCCTAAATTCCCTCTCATTATAATAGGCTTAGCACATATCACTGCATCTCGTGGGACACATTGTCGTCTGTAATCACCGGAGGTACATTCACAAGGGCCTATTTAGGATAATTTAATTGTACGATTGTAGTTTTTTTTGTCTGTGCTGCATAGGGAAACATTTTTGTGATGTTGCTTTTTTAGTATATTAATTTAAAAAACCATTATTTATACTAAATGTATACAAATTAGAATTAAAATATTTTTTTTTTTATAGAATAGGAAGGTGGACGAGCATATGGGCCACCTGATGGTAAGTGGTCACCAAACGCCCTTAGACATTGGCATTGTAAGAAATGTCAACCATTGCTTACAGCCAATGCGCCACCAACCTTGGGAATTAAGATTTTATGTCCCTTGTGCCTGTAATTACACTGGCTCACTCACCCTTCAAACCGGAACACAACAATATCAAGTATTGCTGTTTTGCGGTAGAATATCTGATGAGTGGGTGGTACCTACCCAGACGAGCTTGCACAAAGCCCTACCACCAGTAAATATGATCACTTTTTTTGTATATTATTAAAAACTGCTTCGTCAGTCGTGTTATCTTGTAAGACTGTATATTCGAATGTCTTGAACTCAATAATAGTTTTAAAAAAATCGCTGTTAGACGAATAAAGATATATTGGGGTTTTCAATCAAGACAGCATGAACCTAACTTTGCTAAAAATAACTAGTGTTTACACTCCGATGCCTAAAAGCACTTGTGCTTTTATATATAAAAATATGAATTTTATGAGCAAATGGCCCGTTTTAGTTGAAAATTGTTGTTACTGAAATCGAATACATTATTGAAAACTTTGTATATATAATAATAATAGTCCTCCAGACCGATTTCGGCCACGGCGGCCAATCTCAAGAGAGATTAGCCAACTGCGCAGGACATATTATTATAGTGCTCAAGTGTGTGCGCAAACACAGATGTACTTTCTATTACCTAACCCTCATAACCAGATAGGACGGCAATTCGACACGACCGGAAAGAGTCTAGGCGCAGGATCAACGGCTTTACGTGCTTTCCGAGGCACGGGAGTGTACATAGTTCCGACTTCCAGACTCCGGGCAGCTACTAAGAATTTTTGACAGAAAATTCATACGACGAATATGAATCAACACAAATTTTCGACACGAAATCTCGATAACTTTTTATTGGCCTGACCTAGGATTTGAACCCAGGACCTCCAGGTCTGTGGCCTTACATTTAGCCACTAGACCAACGAGACAGTCAAAGTATATGAGTATGTATAGTATAGCTATAAATATATATCCACGGTTGAAAATTTTGTGCCATAGTGTGTTATGTTATGATTAAAAAAAAAGCGTTTTAGCGGGAATATTTTCCTACGCATCGGATGGATAAGAGTAATTAAATAACTTAAAAATATTATAATAGATTCTTAATTATTTTTTGTTTTGTATATTGTTAAGTCTTTAATATTTATCGACGCTTAGTTCCAAATTTGAAAATGAATATTTCATTATATAAACAGTTTTAAAATTGATTCGAATAAAAATTTAAAGAACAATACTAAAACTTTACTGTCGTATAAAAATTTACGAATTCAAAATTAGAACGTCGAGATGATGACGTACAATGACATAAAATTAAAATGAAAAAACAGCCATCCTACCTGAGTTAACCGCGTATTATATAAATGCTAATAGAAATAAAACTCAGATATAAATGTTCGGGAACCTTCGAAAAAAAGTTTATTTGAGACATAAAATATATGAGTATTATAACATAAGTACATATATTATATTGACCATCAATTAATATTGACGTATGAAAATTATGGTAATATTATAGGCCGTATGTAGTGTTACTATTTCATTTTCATCTGGAATTTTCCTCGCGCGAATTTGAACCTGAGACCTAAAGTTCATGTTCTTTTGCACTGGACCATTTAAACTCTTTAAAAATCAATCAATGTAGACGATTGTTTATTTTTAACGTCCAATCACGCTCGTCAATGTTTTTTAAATATCCTTTGACAGGTCTTTGCCTAAAAAATGTATGATTAAAAAAATTAAATAAAAAACGACTTTGATACTCGACTTTATCTTCCTACTGTTATATTCAATTGTCCGCTGGCTGTCAGTGTTGTAGAAATAAATGGCTTATATAATAATTATATTATTATTAAGCTCCTTCATTCGAATTACAAAAACTGTCTCATTAAAAAAAAAAACAAAAACAAGCAATTATATTATTTTGTAATCCAAATTCGGAATAAAAACAAAATAGAAAAAAGATTTTATATTACACAAGCGATTTTACGATTTTAATATAATCATTAAACTGTTATAAAAGATGCTTTCAAAACCCTTTATACCTAAATTTCAGTTAGCCTAGACTATATTATTAAGGTGCATACATACACAAAAACTCAAAAGCCCACCGCCTAATTGTTTCTTGGGGATTTTTTGCCGAAATTCGGGTCTAAATGACACGCACGAGGTTTGAAAAATCCAAAATTACACATTGCGACTGCGCCATATATAATTTGGAACTATAATTCTGAAAGTTTTTGTATGTTTGCGTGTAATTATGTTTTGTTCGGACGTCGTCGAATCTTTCCGGCTTTTTTTTCGACTTCCCGGTCTTTTTTGCGACACAGACTAAATGTGACATGCGATGTTTGTTCTAAAATTTAATTTTAGAACACCGTTTTATGTTGTTTAATTCTTACTTTTTAATTTTATTTAAAATAATGTTCCAAATGTCACTATGTATAAAATAATATTTCACATATTACTTTGCGGATTAAATTTAAAATTATTTTTTTTAACTTATATTTTAATAATATACATAAAATGGATTGTTGTTAAATTTGAAAACAAATAATCGAACATCATAAAAAAATAAACTTAAAAAAAAGAATTGTTTCCATTTTTAAAATCTATTTTAAAAACAGTCTCCTAACATCGATGAAACCGTCAAATTGCTCGAGTACACACGAGTGCTCTAGCTCGAGCACTCGAATCGCTCGAGTGTTCTGCGCTCGAGTGCCCTTTGTTTCAGGCCATTGTTTCAAATTTCAACCGCCATCTTTGTTTCCTGTTACTATTGTTACGACCACAAGTTAATTATGCCATCTGTCGTGTCATAGGTATTCGATTATAGTTCGTAATACGATTGTCTCGCGATAATTTTTGTGGCTTAAAAATTATTTTTGTATTATTCGAACAAAATATAATTGATATGTGGTAACGGCATATTTTTTTACAAAAATATTTAGTTGTTGTATTTTTTACTTTGGCACAGTTTTTTTTCTTATGTATTATAAACGAGTAGAACAGAGATGACAGTGGCCGGATTCAAGGATTTTAACATAGGGTCGCGAATTCAAATAATGGCAAACATCACAAAGTTCTCGCGTGCTTAATTTGTACCTACTTATAATTTATCTCGTGATTGAATCTTGAAACAAAACACCTTGACAAAACCTGTATTAATATTATTTCTCATAAATTAAATTATTAATATATATTATTTCAGGTAAATACACACATAAATTTAAAGTATTCATATTACTATGAAATCAATATACTAGACACAATATTGTTTTATGTTTGAGAATCCTGCATCGCGCTATTAACTTTTTCAGACCGTTTGAGTATAAGTACAAAAAATTTGTAATAGAAAGTGTACTCGCTTCGGCAGTACATATTCTAAAATTGGAACGATACAGAGAAGATTAGCATGGCCCCTGCGCAAGGATGACACGCAAAATCGTGAAGCGTTCCACATTTTTTTGGTGATTTTTATTAAGCGGATTATTCATTATATTTAATTTGCAATCCTTACTAGAATGCGAAAGTGAGTTTGTTTGTTACGCTTTCACGCTTAACTACACAACAGATTATCTTGAAATTTTGCATACACGTTTTCATGGGTACATAAAAGGACACAGAATACAGTAGGAGGGAGGGGGAGGTAACACCTATGAACTTTAATATGTATCATGATTTTTGATAAGTATATGATATAGGTATGATTTTTATATATCATGATTATTATTTTATTTTTTATATCGAAAAGGTTTTTAATCGTATTTCACTATACTCGAACTCAAGCCCAACTGGGTAGTTACCACTGACCTTAGTATTGCGGAGTGAGCCAGTGCAGCAATAGGTACACATCTTATTTCCCAAGGTTGGTGGCACATTGGTGATGCAAGAATGGTTAGATTTACGCCAATGTCTATGGGCGGTGATAACCACTTACCAAGTAGCATTTGTTCGTCCACCCTCCATTTTATAATCCATAAATCAATAAGAACCTTATAGTGTCTACATTCATAATATAAAAACTGACCTAGCAATTTCTGTATATACAATGTAAGCATAATTAACTATGCATCGATCCTAAGCATTATGAACATGAGCATTAAAATTATTTACAGGTAAATGTTAAGTTATTTATAGTCAAATGACTGCCCAGGATCGGGATGGTTGGCATTCTATGGGGGAGGCTTTCGTCCAGCAGTGGACGGCAAAAGGTTGAAAAAAAAATATATAAAATGATTTGAATTATTTTACTATATACTCATCACCCTGCCCAAGGCTGAATGTATTTGTAAATCCAAAACTTGGTGTTTCAATTTATTACATAAGGTCTTATATATATTTAATGTTGTATAATTGTATATAACAAAAACTAAACTAAAACTGTATTTGAATAATATTAGTTTACACAAAAGGATTTCGTTTTCAAACAAATTCAAAACAAGTTCAATATGTATTCAACAAAACAAATTCTTTTATATAATTGGTGACTACACCCCTCCCTATGTACGCCCCGTTGCCATGGCGACCGACGGGGGCGGGCGTTTCTACAGGAAATGGGTGTACGTGAAAATTCTGATAGTCTATCTCATATCATAAATTAAATGATTAAATATTAATAAATTATATGACATTTATATACTATATATTATATAATTGCTTAATGTTAGGGCTTCGCGTTTATAACATATTTATTTAATAATAATAATAATAATCATTTAGTTGCATGAAACATAGTTTTACAGATGTTATAATTTATTTATAAGTCTCTAATACATTTCGCCCACGATAGGCACGCAAATATATTTGTTAACAAGTAATTGTTTGTTAATAAATTAAAGTTTTTGTAAACGCTAATATTTCTAACTTAAAAAAAAATATCCAAAATTATCCATTTACTAAAGTTGAATGTATCATCAAATTCATTTATTATTCATTCATTCAATACATTCTTTATAATAAATATATTAAATATATTCATTTATAGAGTAATTTTTTTTATCTATTAACCATTTTTTAAGCTTAGACCTTAGTAACCTTAATGGTAAATCCCTTAATGGTAAATATTTTGATGCACATTATGTAGGAAATTTTTTTGGAAGAGAGCACAGTGGCAAGGTATCAAATTCATATTTATTTCACTGAAAAATAGAAACGTTTTACGAACAAAACTATGTATATTTTATAGAATAGGAAGGTGGACGAGCATATGGGCCACCTGATGGTAAGTGGTCACCAAACGCCCTTAGACATTGGCATTGTAAGAAATGTCAACCACCGCTTATAGCCAATGCGCCACCAACCTTGGGAACTAAGATTTTATGTCCCTTGTATCTGTAATTACACTGGCTCGCTCACCCTTCAAACCGGAACACAACAATATCAAGTATTGCTGTTTTGCGGTAGAATATCTGACGAGTGGGTGGTACCTACCCAGACGAGCTCGCACAAAGCCCTACCACCGGTAAATTATATTTAGTCTATTTCAACCGCAAGAGTAAATATATATAAACGACTTTGAAATCGAATGACGCGATATCATTGGTCTTGACATGAATAATCGATGATATTCAATATTGTTTCGCGAGAAAATGGCGTCTTTTATTTCCACGAAGTTGAAATCCGAACTTTGGAAGTTAAACTTAAGTGGAATAGTGTTGTATTGCAAATAAATATAAATTAATCAAGATGTGTTTGTAGTGTGTGTTGCAGAGCGACTAACAAGTCGCACGGAGTATGTGAATTTGAATCTAATATTTGCTTAATAGATAATTCCTTCTTTTATTGGATAAGGGTTTAGATCGACTTAATTATCAGTTATTTTAACAGTACTACAATCGGTCCTGATTGTGGTTAGAGAAGTCGTTTTAGTTGGAATATACAGGATCTCCTTTACTGCAAAAGATGGGCTACGTATGAGTCCTGGTTAAGTTCTAGGCAACCCATGGGACAGCGGTATCTTCATAATCATGGTAGGAAGCTACTAGATAGCTTATGCATGCGTTCTACATTCTTATATCTTAGAAAATGCAAGGAATCAATAACCTTTTTTTTTCTTTTTTTAACTTAAATTGTCTTAATACTCCGTTAATAATTTTTAGTTCGATTTATTGTAGTTAAGTAATGAATGTCCTGCTGGGCTGAGGGCATTTCGCTTTAAGTACATGAGGCAGAATTTCTGTCAAAATAGACACATGTAAATTTCCTTACGAATTTTTCCGTCACCGCTGAACACTATGAATTATAAACATAAATTACACATGAAAACCAGTGGTGCCTGCCCGTGATCATGGTTAAGATTCACGCGTTCTAACTATTCAGCCATCTCGGCTCTTTGGCTCATTATAAGGTGATTGAATTTACAATTATTTATTAATATTTTACCATATTCATATTATTACTTAGTAAATAGATACAATACAATATAGATATACATAATATGTATGTATACTTTAGTATGTATAAGTAAACTAAGGAGGTCTTATTGCTAAAACAATAATTAAACATTTGAAGTAACTAACTTTTTTTTACTAGAATAGAAAGGCGGACGAGCATATGGGCTACCTGATGGTAAGTGGTCACCAATGCCCATACACATTGGCATTGTAAGAAATGTTAGCCATCGCTTACATCACCAATGCGCCACCAACCTTGGAAACTAAGATATTATGTCCCTTGTGCCTGTAATTACACTGGCTCACTCACCCTTCAAACCGGAACACAACAATAACAAGTACTGCTGTTTTACGGTAGAATATCTGATGAGTGGGTGGTACCTACCCAGACGAGCTTGCACAAAGCTCTACCACCAGTAAAAACTGGCATAAAACTATAAATATTCTAGTACTACTAGGCAAAAGCTTCCACTTCTATTGAGATAGCTTGAAGTTTTTTAAATCACGCTCCAATGCTGGTTGATAGGAACATAATTTATTATTTTCGTCATATTTTATAATCGTACGATTAACTTCGTCTTAAATGAATAATGTTACTGCCTTTTACTGACCTATACAAGGTAGATCGGTGATATCGCAAGGGTTACAAAAAGCGGTTGGATTGTCACGATAGCCTGCGCAAGCGCACTCGGCGCACTCGGCGCTTTGGACACCGGTAAGCTCCACATACCCTCTCACTGTTAACGTGGGGGAAACGCGTAATTCGCTTTTCCAGCGTTGAAAAAAAAGCCGTCGCGGATAGCGCAAGGCATTGGAAATCCTTGGGGAAGACTTTTGTCCAGCACCCATCGTTGCGTTTTCTATCGGATATGATGATGATGATGATCGTCTTTATTATACGTATGTTTATTTACTACCTGAGATTAACCTCATTGTATATTATGTTTACATATATTTCCTCACGAGTAACACAAATGAAGCAAATGAAAATTATATACAGCATATTCCAATCGCTGTTAAAATAAACAAACCATAGATTTACACAATCCATGCGATTTGTTTAGCTCTGCTATATTATGCAAACGGTTTTTGATTGAATATATATTTATCTATTATAAAATTATTACGCTTAGATACTTACATACACTAAGATATTCAAACGCGTGGTCACCACAATAGACATTGTCTGCGCCAGCAACCTTGGGAACGAACATGTCTCGTGCCTGTATTACATATTGAATTTAATAGGTTATTCACGATCTCGGTGTTGCCATAACCTTGCATACAAATATATGTATATTTTTTTATAGAATGGGAAGGAGGACGAGCATATGGGCCACCTGATGGTAAGTGGTCACCAATGCCCATAGACATTGGCATTGTAAGAAATGTTAACCATCGCTTACATCAACAATGCGCCACCAACCTTTGGAATTAAGATGTTATGTCCCTTGTGCCTGTAATTACACTGGCTCACTCACCCTTCAAACCGGAACACAACAATACCAAGTACTGTTTTGCGGTAGAATATCTGACGAGTGGGTAGTACCTACCCTTTTTTTTTTTTTTTTTTTTTTCTCGCTGGAAAACACATTTATGTGTTTCCCCCACATAAGGTGGGGGGGTATGTGGGACTCGCCGGCGCTGAAGGCGCCGGAATACCCACTAAAAACCAGCGGTACCCACTCCATCTTGTCGGGGGACGTCACGGGATCGCTTGCGCATACTACCGTGCCGTCCCGACGGTTGGCCCGCTTCTGCGGGCCTCCAAATCCTAGGGGGTACTCGGGGTACAGAGACCCTCTGGCCCCGGCGACACTCACGGCGGGAGGAGAAGATGCGCATAGCGCTGGCGTCTTCTCCCCGGTCTTCTTCGACGAAGCGGGTCAGCGGAGGCACTCTCCTCGCGCTCCCGCTCCGCGGCCTCCTTCTGCGACATGACATTTTCGCAGAAGGAGACCATCTCCATCCAGCACCTTTCGCTACCAAGCATGGCATTTATCACGCTCGGCAGCGAAAGGTCTCCGCCGATTAAAGTCGCCAGGGAAAGGCGCTGAGGCCCCCAAGCGGCACACTCCATCAGAGTGTGGCATGCCGTGTCCGTAGGCGCACCACACTCGTGGCAGGAGGGCGTTACCTCCCGCCTGACTATTCCGTGCAGGTACTTACCGAAGCACCCATGTCCAGTAAGCACCTGAGTCAGTCTGAAGGTCAGTGTGCCGCCTTTTCTCGTTACCCAGCGACTCAAGTGGGGACGGATCGCCTCCACTGTCGCCAGGCCTGCTGATGGGGACCTCAGATCCTCCTCCCACCTGCGAATCAGGGCTTGCTGGGCGAGAGTCCTGATTCGCAGCACCTCCTCCAACCCTGGACGGTCGCCACGCGACCTCACTTCCGCCCGGAACCGGTACACTTCCGCGAGCACCTCCGCCTGGAGCTCCCAAGGCGGATCGCCCGCGAGAAGTGTTGCCGCCGTCCACGACACCGTACGATATCCGCGTATCACCCTCACCGCTATGATTCTCTGCGGCCTTCGCAAGAGAACCTTGTTCCGAGCGGTGAGAGCGTCCACCCAGATGGGAGCACCGTACAGAGCCATGGACCGCACAACACCAGCGTATAATCGCCGGCATGGCGTTTCCGGCCCTCCTACATTTGGTAGGAGCCGGCTTAAGGCAGCAGCAGCGTTGATGAGCTTCGGGCCAAGTTGGACAAAATGCTGCCCGAAGCTCCATCTTCCGTCCAGGGTCAGGCCCAGATACTTCATGTGGGCCTGCACCTTAATCATCGTCCCCTGGACGGTGATAAACGCCCCTCGAGGGGGGCCTCGACGTGGACCGTGGAATAAGAGGGCCTCCGTTTTTGAGATGGAGACCCTCAAGCCCAACATTCCTATGCGGTCCACTGTGAGCGACGTACCGACTTCGGCCAGGCGAGCCGCCTCCTGATAATTCCGCCCTGTCGCCGTGATGAGAGTGTCGTCCGCATAGCACAACACCCCCATTCTGGGAAGGACGGATGTCCGCAGGAGCCAGTCGAAGCCAACGTTCCACAGAATTGGGCCGAGAACTGAGCCCTGTGGAACGCCACAGCCTACCCGACGCCGGACAAGACGCCCATCGCCCCCCTCCCAGAGGACTACCCGGTCCTGGAGGTATGCCCCCAACAGCCTCCTGAGATAGGAAGGCACCCCGTGGTATCGGAGTGCCTCCCCAATAGTCTCGAAAGGAAGACTATTGAAGGCGGGGTAGTACCTACCCAGACGAGCTTGCACAAAGCTTAACCACCAGTAAAACCACCAAATATGTACACACTTTTACTTATACATAATATAATAATCTTTATTAATCTGTATTTAATATTATAAATAGTAGCTAGGGATAGTAACTCTGTCTATATGTTAGATTTTGATAAAATTCAATATATCTCCAAGGAGGGACATACGCTACTTTTATTTACCTACTAACCCCCCCCCCCCCTCCCCCACCCCTTACATGCAGACGAAACCACTGGCGATTACTTTAATAAATTTTTATTGTTTAAAAGATTAATTATATTTATTATGTTAATAAATTCCTCCTAAAACTTTTCCGAAATTTTCACATAACATTTTCCGTTGAGCCCTTATCCGTCTCAATACTAAATTCCTTCTAGTTTTGTTTCAGAGTATTATAAATGCGCTCGCAGTCAAATGAAGAGCGGATTTATATTACTTGTTCGTTTTAGGGTTCCGTAAAGCTCAGTAACCGACTCAGTTTTCGTTTTTTATAGTAAATATTGAACGTCAAACTATTTAATAAAAACTTAAAGCATTTTTTAAATATTATTTAAGCAAACAACAACAAATTATATATTTTAATACTGCTTAAACCTATATTGTAATTCGCTTAGTGCTGTGTATATAACTGGTGATAGAGCTTTGTGCAAGCTTGAGGAAATATATGTAAACATAATATACAATGAGTTTATTCTCAGGTAGTAAATAAACAAACATATAATAAAGACGATCATCATCATCATCATATCCGATAGAAAACGCAACGATGGGTGCTGGACAAAAGTCTTCCCCGACGATTTCCAATGCCTTGCGCTATCCGCGACGGCTTTTTTTTCAACGCTGGAAAAGCGCATTACGCGTTTCCCCCACGTTAACAGTGAGAGGGTATGTGGAGCTTACCGGTGTCCAAGGCGCCGAGTGCGCCGAGTGCGCTTGCGCATGCTACCGTGACAATCCAACGGCTTCCTGCAACCCTTGTGATATCACCGATCCACCTTGTATAGGTCAGTAAAAGGCAGTAACATTATTCATTTAAGACGAAGTTAATCGTACGATTATAAAATATGACGAAAATAATAAATTATGTTCCTATCAACCAGCATTGGAGCGTGATTTAAAAAACTTCAAGCTATCTCAATAGAAGTGGAAGCTTTTGCCTAGTAGTACTAGAATATTTATAGTTTTATGCCAGTTTTTACTGGTGGTAGAGCTTTGTGCTAGCTCGTCTGGGTAGGTACCACCCACTCATCAGATATTCTACCGCAAAACAGCAGTACTTGTTATTGTTGTGTTCCGGTTTGAAGGGTGAGTGAGCCAGTGTAATTACAGGCACAAGGGACATAACATCTTAGTTCCCAAGGTTGGTGACGCATTGGTGATGTAAGCGATGGGTAGCATTTCTTACAATGCCAATGTCTATGGGCGTTGGTGACCACTTACCATCAGGTGGCCCATATGCTCGTCCGCCTTCGTATTCTATAAAAAATATATATAAGAAACAAACGTGTCACCAGCACGCTGCTCATTTTCTTTCATCGAACTAAATGAATTGTAAACAAAATTATAAACGTTAAAATTGAATAATGCTCATCCGGGTTTGAAAATATCTTTCATCAAAATCCACGAGTTCTAACGACTTGATAATCTCCACTCTGTGGTAACATAATATATAATAGAAATGATACGGAACCCGTTTTATTAATGTCTTATCTAAATGTATTCATACTGCTAAAATATTTTTGTTCCGTGAATTCAGGGGGCTTTCACTGTTTTCGAAATGTTAGTAGGTACTCAACTCTTCATATTTATAAATGACTATTTTCAACCACGGTTTCGCTCATGTTTTATTTGAGTTAACACTAATTGAAACTGTTTAACAGTAAATAGAATATATACATAATAACAATAATAATAATATATATAAATACAGTTATATGTGGGAGACAGGAGCCCAAACTAGGTTGCCTTATTTATATATATATTAATTTAAATGCGAAAGATATTCTGTTATGTGTGACTTTTTTAATTGTCTCGGAGGGATTTTTGGCTTTTATAAATTTGGGGCTGGATACAATTATACTTTTATTAGTACGTGATTTTATTTTTAATTTCATATAACAATAACAAAGTGGTTTTTGTTATAAAATTTTATGCTCCTCTAAAAACATTCAAATTATAAATTAATCGATTTATATATTAATATCGCGTATCCCGAAATACGGAACCATTGTTATGTTGTTGTTATGTTATGTTACCAAGTTTACTTGGGGGGGACTATACCCACCCATGCTTCAAGCTATGTACGCCAATGCGGCTAAAGTGTAATATTTAAGTTATAACGATTGATATATTCGTCTCTTATTTCGTTATTTCGGTGAAGGTGTTGTAACACTGAGGCTTGTAGCTTATCCTACCAAGCTACTCCAATGCGGGTTGGTGGAATACACATGTTGCAGAATTTCAGTGAAATTAGACTCATGCAGGTTTCAGGAACATAACAATACAAAGAACTGCTGTTATGCTGCTACCCAGACGAGCTTGCACAAAGTCCTATCACCAGTAAAAGCAATTCTCGATACAGTATCACGATCTAGAAGATTCGAGATTTTCATGTGACATGTTCATTGAAACCGGATGGTTGGATCCTAGTCAGCCTAGCTCGCCTAAGGCGGCTGGGGTTCAGAGGCAGTTCACTCGTAGTTAAAATACATAAAACGGTGTTGCTTGAATTGGCTAGGACAGTCCGCCAGTTTGTTCACCTGACCAGGACCAGGCCGTCATACACCACAATATTTATTTATGTCAAAAGCGTGTAAGCATCTATATGCTTACACGTTACATCTATATGCTATATCTATTTTATTTTATACGTTATATACGCTTGAATGTATTTATTTTGTATTTGACAGTTAAAACTTTATAATAAATAATCGACATTTCTAAGATGATTCTGTTTATAAAATTTATATATAAAAGCACATGATGAAAATTCAGTGGTGCTTGCCCGGGTTTGAACCCACGATCATCGGTTAAGATTCACGCCTTCTAACCACTAGGCCATCTCGGCTTTTTATATATATATATATATATATATATATATATATATATATATATATATATATAAAGCCGAGATGGCCTATATATATATATATATATATATATATATATATATAATTATATAATTTAGACTATTGACGTAATAAGCGATGATTATGTTATTATTATTATTATTGTAAATAAATTGTAAAATGTTGAAGACTTCATTCGTCTTCACTTTTGAGTTGTTAATTTTTCGTTCAAAAGCCAGAATTGCGATTCAACGGGGCATTGCAAGCATTTTTGCAATCATATCATTGCGGTTTCCGAATTAAGTTTTATACTTTTTTGTATTTTCTGATTATTAAAATGTATTAATAACCGTCGAATAATAATGTTTAGTGAATGTCGCCGTCGCTTGAAATATTAAACTTTTTTCGTTACTAACGTTTTTTCCGATTTTAGACAAAGGTGTAAGATGAAAAAGTCCAATATTTTTTTTAAATATTTGTCTTATTTAAAAAAAATTACAGTAAGTGTTTTTAATAAATTTGCTATTTTTTATTTATTTTAATTTTGTATATTATAAAAATGTCTGTTCATAGTTTACTATTGAATGTAAAAATATAAAATATGTTAATAAATACATATGTAAATAATAATAATATGTCAAGTATATATCCAGTACATATATATGTATGTTTAGCTTCCCTTGAATAAAATAAAATTATTGTATTGTAGTGAAGTTGTATTGTAAAATATTTTTATAATTGTATTAAATCCGAAACAATAGTCATATTAATAATTAAAATGAAAATGTAACCTGAAATACGAACGCAGATTTTAGTGAATATTGTTTTTTTTTAATTTAAAACAGGTTGAGGGATTGGCAAATGGGCCACCTGGTGGTAAGTGGTCACCACCGTCCATTTATAGACGGAACCATTAAGCATTCATTCGTTACCATGCGTTGTTACACTGGCTACATCATACAAAAATTTGTGAAAACTTCATTGAATATTCATTATTTATAACATTTAAATATATATAGGAAAATGTATATATGTATGTGTGTAGGAAGCAACTGTATTTTTTCCTTAATTAATAAATAATTATATGAAGGTTTATATAATATTCAAATTAATGAATTTGCATAATGCAAATATTCATGTCGCCCGATCATTAAGTACTGGTTATCCGTAATTTAACTAATTACCTCCAATTTAAACTCTGACTTATTTGTGTTATGTTAACATTATCATATAATAAAAAACAACAAACAAAAATAATGTTAACGCCTCAGATAAAACAAAAAGAGAGATAAAAATGTACTTTAATGAAATTCGAGTCCATGCGCGTAGATATTTTCATAGTACAAAAATTTAAAATTAGCTATTTGTCTCACTTACACCCACATTTCGTAACCATAAAAAACAGAGATGGCAACATTCCATCATTTCCTACTGACATGTTATAATGATATGCAATGCGACCCTCTTTAACCGCCCCACACTGTCTATTACAATATTTAATACGAGAGTAAACGAGACAGGTATACTTTTCTCAATTCAAATTCAAATGGCATTATGCTGGGACACGTCCAAGATAACTTGGTCTGTTCACGTCCAGTTTATTATAGACGCGCTAAGTCGTTTTAAGGGGAGTATGGGTCTTGTTAACGTGGTGAATTGATGGTAATTTTTCATGGCTCGAAATATGATAGATGGCGTATTATAAATTTTATTTACATTGAGATGACAGTACGTTAATGTTATTTTAATGGCGGCGTGTGATTTATTTGTTTTGCTATTTGGAAAAATGTGATTTGATATCGTTGAATTTACGAATCTTTAAACGATTGTTGATTGATTTATTTCTGTTATACAGAAACAGCCTGTTAATATCCTACTGCTGGGCTAAGGCCTCCACTTCTTTTTTGAGGAGAAGGTTTAGAGCTTATTCCACCACGCTGCTCCAATGCGGGTTGGTAGAATACACATGTGACATAATTTCAATGAAATTAGACACATGCAGGTTTCCTCATGATGTTTTCCTTCACCGTCAAGCACGAGGTGAATTATAATCACAAATTAAGCACATGAAAATTCAGTGGAGCTTGCCCTAGTTCGAACCCACGATCATCGGTTAAAATTCACGCGTTCTAACCACTAGGCCATCCCCTTATCATCATCCCCGGTCGAGCTAGCCAAAAGATACCTCGACTGAGTTTCCGTGCCCCGGAAAACTGATAAAGCCACTTGAGTCGAATTTTCCGTTCGATCGGATTACAAGTAAAGGAATAACGAGTGCTCTTGTATTTGCATACACTCATACAGTATAATACATCAGGCGTAGTTGTCAGGTCACCGTTGAAAATGGCAGCCGTCGCCGTCGTCAACAGAACATCACATTACAAAATTAAGTTCGACTTTCAAAATTAATTTCAATGGGCGAAATTCCTTTATTTATATAGCTGTATGAGTGGAGGCCTTAGCCCAGCAGTGGGACATTCACAGGCTGTACAATTATAGTTGTAAGGAATATACCTAATTTTTTTTTTTCGAAATGTGTAATACTGTTGGCCTTATTGGCCACTACAGCGTCACCGGGCGGGATGGGCGAGTTGAACTCAGCCGGATGTTGCGAGCCACACAGGGCTCAAGAGAGACGGGCGTCCTAAGGGTGCCTCCTGTGAGGCCGGACCTCGGCTTAGGACTCCGTTGAAATCGGGAGGGGATTAATATACCTAATGATAAATTTTCTGATATATTTTTGGGATACATCGCAAATTTTAGGCAATTTGTGGTACCTTAGATCTTATTTTATTATATATTCTTATATATTATAAGTATATTTTTGTTGTTCTTATTTTTTACGAGGTACTCATTCGTAGATATTCTACCGCTAAACAGTAAAGCAATACTTAGTATTGTTTCGTCCCGGTTTGGACTGCGAGTGAGCCAGTGTAACTACAGGCACAAGGAATATAGCATCTTCGTTCCCAAGGTTGGTTGCTCATTGGCGATGTAAGGTTAATATTTCTTACAGCGCTGATGTCTTTGGGCAATGGTGACCATTTAACATCAGGTGGCCAATTTGCGCGTCTGTCTAGGTAGGCAGATATAGGTTTAATATTAAAAAACCTGTTGTGTCTAACATAACTAAAGTCGAAATGTAGATGTTTGTTTTCCAAGTAAATCTTATAGTTTAAACTATGCGGTATTTACCAGTCAAACAGCCTTTTATATGTTTATATTATTTAAAAATCACACTTATAATGTACATATAAAATATATAAGAACAAAAACTTTACTTATAAAATCGTATGTCCTGACTGTCAACGGTCTGTGGAATCTACTAAGTCTAGACATCTGAACTTTGGAACTTATTCTATAACGTAAGCATCCGCTAAGAAAATATATTTGAAAATTTCATTGAAATATTTTTTTTTTAACCTCCAAAAATAAGATGAATTTTAAACTCAAATGAAGCATATGAAAGCAATTGATCAATCCCGCAATCGTCAGCTATGATTCAGGTATTCTATCCACTGGGTTATATCCGCTTACTTTATAAATAATTCTAAAAATAGAACTCCCAATCTTCAAAACCTTCAATACAATAGTGAAAATTGACCCTGATAATAAAAAATACATTTCAACATTTTCCCCCTCACATAATATAAATAGGCGCGCATTCCCCACGTCTTACCCCCGCGGCTGTTCACGCTCGACTGACGCTGTACAATCGCGCTGATTCGTAAACTACCCGCGCGCAATGATTGGTCCTTATAAAGTAAGACGATTTTACGGTTTAAACTACTGGAATGATTTGCTTGTTAGCGACTTTTGTTATTTTTATGACCACTTTCAATAGATACTATATTTTGTTTAATTAAGGCATTGAATAAAATGTACTGTGTATAATTATTGATGGAATAAAACGGGATATTTTGTTTTTTTTTTTTTTATTTGGAAAACGACAATAGATGCCAGGCTATAACGAATAATATAAGTCCTGATTCATATATTGTTATATGGTAAAACAGTGTTGTCATTGATACAATTAATTCATGAATGCCTTCTTGGTCTAGTGGTTAGATTTAAGGCCGCAGACCCCGAGATCCTGGGCTCAAAGTCCAGGCAAGGCCAATAAAAAGACAATTCAATTTAGATCTACTAACTCTCTAATCTACTTGAATAAAGTATATTTTGATGTCGATAAGCGTTTAAAGGAAGCAAATGGACATAGGCTTTCCCTAATTTACTTCACTTGGATTCGACCTGTGTAGCAGATTCTTGCTATTTTTATCATTTTATCAGTCTATCTAGGTTCTGTGCTCCTCGGGGAGAAGGCGTCGGCGCTATGCGCACTCTGCCGTAGGAGCCGCAGGGGCTAGTTGGGTTTTCTGTATCTCTGGAACCCAACTAGGATAGGAGGCCCGCATAGGCGGGCCAACCGTCGGGGCGTCACGGTTGTATGCACAAGCGATCCCATGTCACCCCCCGAAGAGGTATTCCAGTGCTCTGAAGTTCCCCGCATTCAAAAACACAATTCGTTTTTCCAGCGAAATAAAAAAAAGGTCCTGTGCTCTTTCCCGATTAGTCCATCCATTCGAGGACTGTCCTTCCACTTCGGTTATAAGTCATTTAAGCGATTTTAACTTGTTAAACTATATATTTATCGTACCTCGTATTTTATTAATTTATTTCTTGAGCTTTATTTTACTCTTTTCAAGCTAACTCTCTATTATGCTCTAAGACTGTTACCTCTGTCCGCGTTCTATTTTTGTATATAGTGTATTTGTGTATATAAAATGTTATATATGTGGTGAACTTTCGACTTATGGTGAAATTATATTAATAAATATATGGGAGGAATAACCTTCATCTTGCATAAGAGGCAAGAGGTTTTTAAGTAGGAAAACTATTTGTTGTATATAATATACAAGAGTTATTAGCAAATCGCATGGAATATATAAATATAAGGTTTGTTTATCCCTCTACTCCTTTTTGATTGAAATACACTATACGCAATTCTAATTTCGTTGACGTATTTTGCTACCGAGTTTAAAAAAATACAATATTACAAACCACTGCTACGGTATATACAGCCGCGCCGCAAAATTTAATTTCAATATATAAAAAAATAATCGATTTCATTGACAACAATGATTATGAATACCGCAATGTCTCGCCGACCAAATTATCCCACCCCAGAATAACAACCCTTATTTACCTAACCCGGACATACGAATGACTATATTTTTTTTCTAAACCGCAGCCAAATCGCGTCAGCCGTGTGGCGCCTGCGCATGGTCCGAAATTTGAATTTGAAATTGGAACGTAATAGCGTCCCTGGCGGCCATCATTAAAAACAGATCATAGACTAAAGTTTTTTATTTTGTATTTTGATAATTTTAAGCCGTTTACTCGATTTCCTTGTAATGTAAACGATTTTATAATTTTATTATTAGCTATTATTAGTATTAATGATGATTATTGTAAAAAAAAACATTAATATACAATAAGCCCTTATTTTTAGATGGCTCAGAGGTCAGAACGCGTGATTCTTAACAGATGATCGCGGATTCAAACCCGGACAAGCACCACTAAATTTTCAAGTGCTTAATTTGTGTTTATAATTCATCTCGTGCTCACCGGTGTAGGAAAACATTGTAAATTATGCATGTACCTGATTTTATTAAAATCTATCACATGTGTAAACACCAACCCGAATTGGAGCAGCGTGGTGGAATAATCTCTAAACCTTCTCAAAGGGAGAAGGCCTAACAGTGGAAGATACACAGGCTGTTACTATATATTAGAATGAATGTTAATATTTTTCTTCATTACTGAGAACGAAATGAATAAAAACATAAATTAACCACTTAAAATATATCAGCGGTGCTTATTCGTAATCGAACCCGCGATCTTCTATTAAAATTCACAATATATCATCCACTGGGCCGCGTAGTAGTTATTTAAGTTACTTTAAAATAAATCACCTTAAAAATCTCATTATCATAACGAACCATGGCGCCGGCACTTTGTTCTCATTAACTTAACATATTAAAATTATGGAAGTAAGTTTTTTTAACTTGAGGACTTCATAGTTAAGTATGCATTATTATTTATTTACATAAGAATTATTTACTTTGATGACGTTTAGCGTAAATAATTATAAGTTGAAATTCGAGATACAAAGTCAGTTTAATGCGGTTCAAGGCGGTTCATCTTGTTTGCCCAATATAGACGTTGCTTAGCGTCTCATTAGTTAAAACACCGATTTCTCCCTTTCTGTCATTATTGATTTGACATACGAAAGAAGAAGACACAGCATTGCTTAAATAAGCACCCGCTAAGCAACGCGTATAAGTAAGGCCGTTCATTCCGAAATGTTATACATTTAATTAGCCCTAATAAGTTAAAGAATTATAAATGCTCTTGAAAGCCTTTTGAATAAAAATATTTCACTTGATGTTAAGAGTAAAATATGTTTTTTGGTGTCTGTCAATAGATGGCATTGATTAATTTTTTGTAATTCCTAAATCGCGCTGTCTAATTTTTTTTGTAAATAGTACGTATGCGTATTGTCAATGTTACATGATTTAAATAAATTTATTCAAGTTTCGTGAACAGTGAAATATAGTTCTTATTTCGTTCATCATTTGGTACCGATTATTTCGGGCGTAAACACTTGGTGATAGGTCGATAGGGCTTCGTGCAAAGCCGTCTGGATATAACATTAATTCATTAATTGCTCTACCGCTAGACTAATATTTCATTTTAATTTGTTCCCGCGAATAAAATGTATGTTAACCAATAATTAAATTACAGGACATATTTACTCGTGGTACGGCTTTATGCAGGCTCGTCTGGGTAGGTACCACCCACTCATCAGATATTCTTTCGCAAAACAGCAATACCTGGTATTGTTGTGTTCCGGTTTGAAGAACCAGTGTAATTACAGGCACAAGGGAAGTAACATATTAGTTCCCAAGGTTGGTGTCGCATTGGCGATGTAAGCAATGTTTAACTTTTCTTACAATGCCAATATCTATGGGCGTTGGTGACCACTTACCATCAGGTAATATGCTCGTCCGCCTACCTATGCTATAAAAAAAGTATTATCCCAATCAACAAATTTCAAATATCAGGTCGGGCCAATAAAAAGTAACCAAGTTTTTTTGTCGAAAATATTAGCAATCCAGAGTTCGGAAACACTTACAGTCGTTGGTCTCGCGCCTGAACTTTTTTCAGTCATATCGGATTGCCGTCCCATCGGATTATGAGAGTGAGGGAATAGAGAGCGCATCTGATAAATAATCTCTCTTGAAATCGGTCTTACGAGCCAGCCGCTAGACTCACGAATAGAGGTTATACAAATTAAGCCTTTCGCTACCCGCTTAGACGGAGCGTTATTAAAATCTTAAACATCTAATATGTGTGATGTCGTGAAAACTAAGAGCTCTTCTTTGATGACGCCTTTCAATCAAACTAAGTAGTACATATTTTATTCATAGTAATTGAATTTAAGTTTGAATATTAAGTTTTTTAGTATTTACATGTGGACATGCTTGTGTACTTATTCCAATCTATTACTACTCTACTACTGTACTCTAGATTATTCCAAAGTTACAAACAGTAAATCGATATATTTTTTAATTGTTTAGGAATGCTAACGAATGGGTGGTTGTGTTAAAAACTATTTCATCCATAAACTGTCACACTGTATGGAGTATTAACCACTTCTTATTTTTCTAATCACTGAATTTAAGATATTATCCTATAATTACTCCGTGTCACTCAGTCTTTATCTACTTATTGATTAATCCAAATTGGAGAAGGGCGGTGGAGTAAACTCCAAACCTTCACCTCAAAAAGGAGAGGGCCCTAACCTAGCAGTAGAACATTTTCAGGCTGTATTTTTTCTTCAACTCCTACTCACTACTTGAAACAGCAATTCTTTGCATGAAAATTTTGGTTGGTACCTTCGGAGAGGGCCAGTCAGTGCTGTTCATTATATTATAGCATATTAGCTGATGTGTAATGAAAAATGAAACTTAAGCAGCTCATCCTTCAGCTGTGATGCGTTATTCATTTGACTATATTATGTGCTCTTGTAAACATTTTGTCTCCTTCTTTCGAATGTCAAAACAATAATGTTAAAAAGAGATAAATAATTATATCACTAAACAATCGCTAAGCAACGTTTATAAATAAGATAAATAAATAACATCAAAGTGCAAATCATTGTTCAATAAAGAAACATAATTGGACAATTTTTTTTTATTCCCTAACGTGTCATTGGCGATATAATTTATACTAGCACATTTAATTGATTTAGAAAAAATAAATATTAACCAAAAATATATTTTTATACTATTTTTTTTTTCTCAAATAATAATAACTCCATGAACATATTGTCTATACCTTTGGTGCGTCATTACATGTTTTTATTACCCCTCAGCATCATAATCTAAATTTTACTTTTGACTTTCGTATATCTATAATAATATTATAAAAACGAATGTAATTCTGTCTGTGACGCTTTCACGGTTAGAACACTGAACCGATTTTGATGAAATTTTTTATGAAGCAAGCTTGAACCCCAAGGAAGAACAAAGGCTACTTTTTAACAACCCAATACAAAAATATCTTCCCCTTACCCAAAAACTGGCGAACAGTAGTAGTATATAATATTTTATATTTTCAATTATATATTTTTATAAGACTAATCTGTATATAATGTAACATTCAATTGGCATTTTCAATCTCCATTGTGTGTAATTCTGTATGCCAGTTGCATTCAACATTTGCCAAATCTATTTTAACGTTTCTTATGTTTTTACTTATAATAAGATTTATTTGCACCCAGATAATGTGAAGTGCGATTCAAAGTGATTTAAAGCTTGAGCTTGAAACCATTCATGGTTTAGTTAAGCTAAGTGACAATAGCACAACTTTATGCAAGTACATTTATACGCAGTAAGCCAGTACATAGACTGGTCTGAGCCCTCGAAGCCTTCAGAATTCCAATACTAAATCTCACTATATGTTCGTTCCAAATAAAAGAAAACTAGCATGAACTTTATAATTAATTGAGATTATAGATTATAATAGGAAAGAGAATCATTAGTAACAACATATGTTAACATTTATAATTAGCTGTTCGATTATTAATACGTAATTAAAAAAAAATGTTTTCAGAGAATTAAAATAGCCTAGTATTCATTCGAACGTATTAAATTCTGATATCTTAAATAGATTTACTGGTGGTAGTATCTATTTCTATAATACATTAAATAATCTGTTAAAAAATGACAGTTAAAATATTACGCGCCAAAATATCATTAAAAAATCATTATTCACACATTCAGTCAGTATTGTCGATACATTTACAATATATATTTAAACGAAGACACAGTTTTGATTATGGAAACACTAAATATCAAACACTTAATATTAAAGAATGGAAACATTATTTTATCTATTCTAAATCATATTAAATAGAAAACAGACCTCGTACACGTTTAGTGGAATTTTTCAAATCATCACTTAAACACTATATTATTTCTTATCGACTTCAAAACTCACTAAAATTTGACATATATATCTAATGAAAATATAGTTTTTTTTTAAAATATATAATAAGCACACACCCTGTCCGTTCGGTTGGAAGAGTAATGATAAACTATGGTCGCTATAGTCAATGTGGTTTTGAAGCAATTACCTTTAATTTGTAAGGAAACAAGTAATTTAACGGCTTATTGAATTTCGCATAATATTAATAATTTGGTCTCGCATTTTGATTGGTTTTCGAACGTAATTTTAAACTTTTATTTGACGTTTTGTATCTGTGTGAGTTGTCTTTACATGTACAATCTAACTAGTATATGTATGCAGTAGTTATATAAATATTTTTATTACTCATATTTTTATTCTGTACAATATTATATAAGCATTTCAGATTATAGTTGTACTAAACACAAGAACAACTTTGACATGATGTTATTATGATGAGCAGAGATGGTTCAGTGGTAAGAACGCGTGAATCTTAACCGATGATCGTAGGTTCAAACCCGGGCAAGCACCAATGAATTTTCATGTCTTTAGTTTGTGTTATAATTCATCTCGTGCTTAACGGTGAAGGAAAACATCGTGAGGAAACCTTGCGTCTAATTTCACTGAAATTCTGTCACATGTGAATTCCACCAACCCGCATTGGAGCAGCGTGGTGGAATAAGCTCCAAAACTTTCTCCTCAAATAAAGGAGAGGAGGCCTTAGCCCAGCAGTGAGACATTCACAGGCTGTTACTGTACTGTACTGTACTGATGTTATTATTCGAAAATATTTCTATGGTATTTATTATGGATTCTTAAAAATTTTGAATGTTGGCGTAGTTATTATCGGAAATATGGAAGTAAAATTAATGTGAATATAAATATTTAACTGGAAGAGTGTTTTGTAAATAAGTATATATTCATCAAGAACTGTTTTTATCGCTTAAAATAGCAGAGTTTTATTACTCACTCATATATTCTACCTTCAAACAGCATTAAAATTAGTATCATTGTGTTCCATTTTAAATGGTTAGTAAGCCAGTATAACTACAAGCACAAGGAACATCGTAGTTCCCGAAGTTGTCGGTGCATTGACGATATAAGGAATGGTTAATAATTCTTACCGGGCCAATGTCATGTTGTCTGTGATCTATTGTGACTATTTACCATCAAGTGACCCACTTGCCCGTCCACTTTCCTATTTTATTAGAAAAAACCTACGGCCACATAAACAATCTTAAAGCTTCTTATACGGCTGTCTTTATATAAAATACATGACTGAAATAATTTTACAAATGTAACGATAACTTTCTAAAAGCTATTTGTCATTTTTTTTAGATTACATTTTAAATGGAAATTTATATGTATTTGGAAGTTATATTTTTATAATTAACTATTATATATAGCAGTATAAAAAAATTATAAGTTAACATAATACATTCATGAGAAAAATGCTTTGAATTATTAAAAAAAAAAAAACAAATTGAACAATAAGAAAATTCTTATATTGTATAAGTATCGAAAACAAAATCGTTGCATAAATCTAATCCATACAATTAACATATTATAAATAGGAATCTGCGCATGCGTCATTAATGCGATAAATACTTTTTTTATTGGCGTAGAGTTTTTTAGAGATAACGTTTTTTTTACAGATTAAAAATATATGTTAGTCAAAACCTTCTCAGGATCGGTTAATATATGCAAAGAGTTTTACGATAAACGGCTCAGGACAGATGCGTATCATTATTCTATCCCACATTAGGCCCAAAACTAGCTAACTTCGATGAGTATTAAAATAATTATCACAGAGTATAATATGTTTAGAGATATTATTATTGTATGATCAAAAAACCTAGCTAGCCTAGGTGGTAAGCCAGCTGGGTTCAACTGGTTCAGTTCCGGGTGGGTGTAATAAAGCGCTCTTCCTCTGGAAGTTTGCATACATTCTATGCTTATAAAAACATATAAAGCTAGTTCTGCGTCTGAAATTTTATTTCATATTATAATGATATTTTTTTCACTTTTCGTACTTTGTTCGTAGATTGCTAAAAAATATATGTGTTATTATATACACATTAATAGATATTCCTTTAATTCAATTAACCTTACACGCGGTCATGATTTGTAATTTAAGGCTTTAATGTAAATAGTTCTTATGACATACTCAATAAATTAAAAAAAATGGAATATTTTAGATATTCGTAAAAGAAAATCAACGTTACATATAACGGGCTCAAAACGAGATAGAAATTTTACTATAATAGAAATAATCTCGCGCAAGGATGATTTACTAATTATGAAATAAATAAAATAAATAATTATATTAGTAAATACTTAAAATGAAATCGTAATTTATAAAAATATTACAATTGACAATTAAAAAAGCGTCGCCAGCGTAGAGCTCTGTCATTAGCTTACTCTGTACATTCATCTCCGTGTCAACATTAAATACTTATATATAAATATAGTATATAACATAACAAAAAAGTACATAATAACATATCCTGTATGACCAAATTATGAATATTAAACCGATCCGCTGTATTCGGACATGGTTAGCCCGAATTTAATGATAATCATGATGCACAGATTATGGTAAGGTTTTTGTTATATAGGTATGTGTTATGCGGGAGCGATGCTATAGATATATGAACTAGAATATTTGAAATCGATGGTCATAATAAGAAATTAAATTGTATATTTAAGAAGTAATGATAATGATTATGTCCTCCTGACCGATTTCGACCACGGCGCCCGTCAATGGAGATTAGCCAACTGCGCAGGAGATATTATAGTGCACAAGTGTGTGCACACACAGGTGCTCTCTCTACTCTCTTATTCTTATAATCCGATGGGACGGCAATTCGATATGACCGGAGAGATTTCAGGCACAGGACCAATAGTTTTACCTGCTTTCCGAGGCACAGGAATGTACACACTTCCAACTTCCAGACTCCAGGCTACTACTGAGATTCTTCGACAGAAAACGTCATAACTTCTTATTGACTATTGGGTTTCGAACCCAGGACCCAGAACAGGAGCTATTAAATATAGCTTAGCTTTATCTACAAAACAATCATTATATTTTTGGTAACATCGTTTTATAGTTGTTACTCCAATGTTGTATATGGGAAAATGTATTTTCAAATTATATACAAGCACAGATTAAAAATTAAATTATACCGGGAACCCATCCGAAACTTTGGCGATCGAATTCATAAAGAAAATTAAAAAAATCTCTGGGAACACTAAGGGGAAAGGATGATGGAGAATGCTGATGGCACCAACCAGAATTGTGATGATACAAATATCCCCTGGGATAAGCCTTTGATAATATCCACTATATACTTGAAAAGCCATTACATAAGCCTTTAGATATTAAACTAGTTAATATTATTGAAATATATGAAGAGCCGGTTGGCGTGGTTGGTGGATGCTTGCTTTTCACGCCGAAGCTGGTGGGTTCGAACCCACATAGGACAGATATTTGTGTGCATGAACATGTCTGTTTGTCCTGAGTCTGGGTGTAATTATCTGTATAAGTATGTATTTACAAAAGAAAATTAGTATATGTAGTATATCAGTTGTCTGGTTTCCATAGTACAAGATCTGTACAAGCTTAATTTGGGATCAGATGGCCGTGTGTGAAAAAAGTCCCAGGATATTATTATTATTAAATATATATAATACATAATACATATATATATAATACATTATACAAGTAGCAATAATATTTTTGTGCTCCAGGTGAACCAGTGTAATTACAGGCACAAGAGACGTAACGTATTGGTTTCCAAGGTTGGTGATGCATTGAGGATATCAGGTATTGTTAATATTTCTTGCGGCACTAATTTGTATGGCTGGCGGTGATTTATCATGAGGCGACCCATTTGCCCGTGCCCATATATATTATGAAAAAAAAAAATTATAAGTCTTTATAAATGTTATAATCTGAAAGCGTGTTTGTTCTTTTTACATTCTGTATAAATCCTACTGCCTACAGGCTTTTCGTTCCTTTTAATGAGAAGGAATAATTTCTTACAAAAATGAGTTTTTCATTTCACACGTGCAGGTTTCCTAACGATATTTTCTTTCAAACACGATATGAATTTTTAAAACAAATTAGCATAAAACTTAGTGATACTTACGGAATCGACCTTGCATTCGATTAAGATTCAATTTTTTAGCCACTGTGCCATCACGGCTTCTTTTTTAGCATTGAGAATAACTTAGGTGAGCCAGAGCGAGCTTTGTGATTTATCCCAGAAAGATCCATGGAAGCGAAACTGCGGGTAAAAACTAATAATTATGTAAATACATAATTGTATATACAAGTATATGTAATTAGTTTAAGGTCTATATCATTCTTCGGCCCATAAATCTCTATGAGTTAATAAAAACATTAAAATATTTTTATTTAAATGCCTAGAGCTAATCTATGTGAAGAAACAGGATATGCTTATCCTGGACCAACATGTGAAATTTGTATGTATATTACTTGGCAGTAGGGCTTTGTGCAACTAGTCTGGGTAGGTACCACCCACTCATAAGATACTCTATCATTGGGTTCCGGT
This sequence comes from Nymphalis io, assembly GCF_905147045.1. Classification (NCBI taxonomy): domain Eukaryota; kingdom Metazoa; phylum Arthropoda; class Insecta; order Lepidoptera; family Nymphalidae; genus Nymphalis; species Nymphalis io. Next base: position 3,807,467 of record NC_065915.1, on the reverse strand, counting down.
TTGAAGGGTAAGTGAGTCAGCGAATTACAAGCACGAGGGACATAATATCTTAGTTCCAAAGATTGGTAGCGCGATGTAAGAGATAGTTAATATTTCATACAATGCCTATAGGCGATGGTGACCGTTTACCATCAGGTGACCCATTTGCCCGCCCGTCTACCTATTACATATATTCGTCTATATATTCTAAAGTAAATAAAAAAATTCGACTCCGTTTGTCCTTAGTTTGACTCTCAATTGATTTTGAGTATGAAAATAATCATGACAATTCATTGTTCAGTTTTTGTCGATGGACAAACTCACACTATTTATTATATAAGCGTGGATAATGTTTTATTCTTTTATGTATAAAAACAAATTATAGTTAAAATTTTTATTATTTTTTTAAAAGATATAACAATTTAATTGATATTAAATATATTAATGTTATAAATGCGAAAGTAACTCTGTCTGTATGTCTCGCTTTCACGGCTAAACCGCTGAGCCGATTTTGATGAAATTTTGTTTGAAGCAAGCATGAACTCCAAGACAGGACATAGACTATTTTATCCTTAATAACCGCATTCCCTATGCGCAAGCAAAGTCTCGGGCGAAAACTAGTAATACATAAGTAAATAATAATAAAGATATATAGTAAGAAAATCCGGAACCCTGGTCAAACTGGCTCTATACATTTTTAAGAAATACGTATAAATTAAGTCACAAAATTATAATATATTATTGTACAAAACATAAAATATGAAATCCGAGCCATACAAGAAAGCTATTAGATTTGTATCTCACGAAAGTCTAACTAGAAAAGCTTGACAGGTTGGCTTTTGGGAGCTATATATCTCTTGGGTAGTTGCATAGTCTCCGTTGAGAATAGACGCTGACTTCCAGCGTACTTACTTCATCATCATATAATAAAACAACAAAGATTGTATTTTTCCTCTCATTTATAATATTAACATAACGATAAATAGTTATAAAGTAGAACAATTTATAAAATGATAACAATCAGTAAAACTATAAAGGAGTTACTCTAACGATCAATAATTATCAACTTAGATACGAACCACGAATCGATTTTCACAGCGCCATCTAGTGTCGAGTAGTCATTTGAAACGAGTTGAAAATGAGTTTGTATTAAAGAAGTTTATTGCTGCGATAAAATATTATCATTAGATTAGGATCTGTGTTTTTACTGTAAATCTGTGGGTGGCCATAGTTTTATTATTAGATAATAACGATATAACATTTTTATAACATTATAATGACATAAATTTTCTTATATAGGTTTTTTAATGGAATTTTCTAATAACAAAATTTAATAATTCAACATAAAGTTGAAGCAATACAATAATTACATCAATTGTTGTTGTGGATTAAGAACCGAAATGGCCCAGTTGTTAAGTTGCTTGAATCTTAACCGAAGATTGTGGGTTCAAGCCAGCACTAGTAAATTTTCAGCTGCATAATTTGTTTTTATAATTCATCTCAAGGTCCAGAGTGGTATAATGCTCGGCGGTGAAGTAAACCTGAGATAACCTGGGTTGAGTCACTGACGAGATGTAGCTATCAATTCATACGTGGCTTGCGCAGCTTCAGAAGTTGGAAAACAGTGAGCTCATGACGACCTACATTCATATATATATTATTTTTAATATTTGCCGGGAAGGCAAATTACTCCTTTCCACCTGATGGTATGTGGTAGGAGAGTCCAAACGCGACGACCGCCAGTACAGTCGGGAAGAATGTTTTGCTGTACAACTGCACTGGCCACCCCGCCTTACCAACCCGCAAGATGGTGAGCTGGTAAAGAATTTCATTTCACCTTATAGGCAGCTATCAGGGACTCTCTTTGTTTTTCTTAGTACATTCAAATGACATGGAAATTGTAAGAAATGTTAACCATCGCTTACATCACCTATGCGCCACCAACCTTGGGAACTAAGGTGTTATCTCCCTTGTGCCTGTAGTTACACTGGCTCACTCACCCTTCAAATCGAAACACAACAATACCATGTATTACAGTTTTGTGGTAGAATATCCGATGAGTGGGTGGTACCTACCCAGACGAGCTTTTTTTTTTTTTTTTTTATATCGCCGGGAGGGCAAATGACTCAACTCCACCTGATGGTAAGTGGTAGTAGAGTCCAAACGCGACGACGGCCAGTACAGACGGGAAAAACGTTCTGCACTAGCCGCCTTCGCCTTGCCGGCCCGCAAGATGCCTCTTCACGCCTCGTTTGAAGGAACCCGGGTTGTAAGAGGAGGGGAATACGTGAGCTGGTAAGGAATTCCATTTTTTGGAAGTGCGACAAAGAAAGGAGTTGCCAAATTTCTTTGTTCGCGATGGAATTGATGTCACAGTTAGGCGGTGACATCGAGAACCAGCTCGCGTGGACTTAAGAAGGAAGGGGGAAGCAGGAATTAGAGAGAATAATTCCTCAGAGCACTCGCCGTGATACAGTCGATAGAAAGCGCTCAGTGCTGCTATCTCACGACGCAATTGTAAAGGTTCAAGGGTGTTTGAGACCTTTACGTCGCCAATAATGCGTACGGCACGTCGCTGCAACCGGTCCAAGGCCTCAAGTAGGTACTTAGCGGAGCCATCCCAAAGGTGCGAGCAATATTCCACGCAAGACCGTACCTGTGTTTTGTACAGCAGGCACAGTTGTTGTGGCGTGAAAAAGCGCCGCACCTTGTTCAGAACTCCGAGTTTCCGTGAAGCTGTTTTTATAACAGCCTCGATGTAATCCCTTGGACTAAGGTCGCAGCGAACGTCAATCCCCAGCATGGCGATTTTGCTTTGCATCACCAGCGGAGTACCACAGAGGGAGGGAAGAGGGGAAAATGTTGACTTTTTCGCCGTGAGAGCGCATACCTGTGTTTTCTTGGCATTAAACTCAACAAGATTATCAGAGCCCCATTTGGCGATGAGATCTAATGTCCTATCGAGTTCAATGACAAGATTCTCCCGCCTCTCCTCAGTTTCCGCCCGCCCAGCCACTGCGCGTCCGTGGTATCCACCATGCACTGTACTATCATCTGCATAGCAATGTATGTTCCCAAGGGAGAGCATATCATTGATATGCAAAAGAAAGAGTGTGGGAGATAGCACAGATCCCTGGGGGACCCCAGCATTCACTACATAGAATTGTGAAGCGCAACCATCTACTAAAACACGAAGGCTACGCTTGTGTAGGAAGCTGGCAATCCAGGTGCATAGCTGAGCAGGCAGACCATATGCCGGTAGCTTGGAGAGAAGACTTCTGTGCCAGACCCTGTCGAAAGCCTTGGAGATATCGAGGCTGACAGCCAACGATTCTCCATGCTTGTCGATAGCTTCACCCCAGAGGTGTGTTACGTACGCTAGAAGATCACCTGTGGACCGTTTTGGTCGAAACCCGTACTGACGATCTATATATCTTAATTAGACAGTGATCTTCTAGGTAATGGATCAGTTGGTTGTTTAAAATCCGTTCCATCACCTTACAAAGTACTGAGGTGATAGCTATTGGCCGATAATTTGCCGGGTCAGACCGATCCCCTTTTTTGGGAACCGCTTGCACATTAGCTCTTCTCCAAGCCTCCGGCACACTTCCCGAAGAGAGAGAAAGTTGGAACAGGCGCGTTAACACAGGAGACAGCTCCGCTGCGCACTTCTTCAGCACTATGGCTGGTATTCCATCGGGACCGCTAGCTTTCCGTACATCAAGTGATTGCAGCTCCGCACGCACATCACGTTGCCTGATTTTAATGTCAGGCATCGTATGGCCACATGCAGGTATTGTAGGTGGCAGTGCACTACAATCATCGATGACGGAATTGTCGGCAAAGAGTTTAGCCAGGACATCAGCTTGCTCTTGCGGACTGTGAGCTAGCGATCCGTCCGGATTTCTGAGCGGTGGCAGCGAAGGTTGGCAGAAATTGTTTTGCACAGACTTGGTCAGACGCCAGAAGCTACGGGAGCCCCTAGGATGCGAAACAAGGTCATGACCAATCTGTACAATGCGCTGTGCATCCGCTCTCGTGTATGTCTTTCTACAGGACTTGGAATTTTTATTATAGTTTGCTTTCAGTGAGTCAATGTTAGATGCCCCGCTAATGCAACCGTTGATCCACTTGCGATATGCCGCCTGCTTAGCTGATACAGCATCGGCACATTCACGAGTGAACCAACGGTTACGCGTACTCCTACTGACGAGATCTGAGCTAGGAATGTAGTATTCCATTCCCAGCATGATCTGGCCAGCAACAGCAGCGGCACTAGCTGTCGGGTCATTCCCACTGAAGCAACGTTCCTTCCAAGGAACCGACGCATAGTAATCGCGCATACCGTCCCAATCCGCCGACTTATAGTGCCAAACGCGACGTTTGCATACCGCTAGTGGCGGCAGCTTGGCCTGTGGCACTCTGGTAGAAATAAGGCTGTGATCCGAAGAGCCAAGAGGAGCCTGAACCACAACCTGATATTCCACCGGGTGAGAAGTCAGCAGAAGGTCCAGTAGAGAAGGTGCTTGCCCATCAATGTCTGGGATCCTGGTGGGCTGATCAACCAGTTGGGTCAAGTCATGTGTGAGAGCAAAAGCATGAGCAGTCCTTCCAGCATGGTCAGTTTTGAGGGATTTCAACCAGGATTCGTGGTGAGCATTAAAGTCCCCCAAAAACACCAATTCCGCGTTAGGAAATTGCTCTTGCGCAGCATCTGCCACCCGACTAAGATGGTCAAATAGTCGGCTTGTCTCCAAGTCACCATTGTGGGATCTGTAGAGGCACACGTAGACTCGGCTCTGACGAACCAGGTCCACACGTACCACCAACATGGAGAAGGAGGGGTCCTCCAAGCAGCGCAGTCGGTGACAGCAAACATCCGTCCTGACGAACAAGCATACTCCGGCTTTCGCTTTGAAGGATTCTTCAAGCGTGTAGCCGGGATAATTAAGGTAGCTGGTATCGGCAGGACGGAGTATTTGTGTCTCCGTGAGAAACAAGCTTGCACAAAGCCCTACAACCAAATAATCTCGTGTTCGGTGTTGAAGGAAAACATCGTGAGGGCAACCAACATCCCGCATGTGTATCACATTCTGACACAGCAAGATGCTATATATTTAAGTAAGAAGTTATAATAAATAAAACAAACAAAAGTTATTTTTATCATACATTCTATAGTATCTTTTTTATTATTATTCGTTGCTTAATAAATAAAATATTACAGATTATACAGGAAAACTTGATAAAACATTAATAAATACGACTTGCAACATTGTTATTGCACTATCTAAGTTAAACTTGGCTTCAATAAGTAGCGAGTGTAGCCGGCGGGCGGAGCTAGCACGGCATAGGAATGTCGCTACACGGACGAAATGTCATGCTGTTGGAACACAGGGACGTATTTTGTTATAGATTAAGTTAAAACGGCATATTACTCGTTACTCAATTCAGGGAAACATACAATGTGATGACACTAAGCATTATAATCTTTCACTCTCTATTCCCTAGCTCTCATAATCCGATGGGACTGCAATACGACACGACCGGAAAGAGTTCAGGCGCAGGAAGAATGGCTTTACATGCATTCCGAGGAACGGGAGTGCACACACTTCCAACTTCCAGACTCCGAACTGCTACTGAGAATATTCTGAGAGAAAAATCCAATAACTTTTTACTGGCCCGACCTGGAAATTTAACCCATGACCTTCGGGTCCACGGCCTTACATATAGCCACTAGACCAACGAGGCAGTCAAACAAATTAAGCATAAAGGAATGCCATAGTGTCTGCCCGGATTTTAACCGACAATTGAAAACTACAAAGTTTATTTATGTATCCATTAAAACATTAAATTAATTATAATTACGCGCAATTTGAATGACGTTAAATTATATTTATAAATAATTTAAACCGTAATCCATATCTGTTGAAATACCGTGGGAGTTACCATTTGACACACGCCATATTACGAATGAGACGGACATATGTTTCTTCTCTTTTTGGTTTCGCGTGTTTAGTTGAAAAAAAAAACGACATTTAAGAATTATTCCATAAGACGTATTGTGTGTAGTTTTTATTAAATTATATTTATAGCGCATGCGATTAAGATATTACGTTAAATTTATATAGTTTTATTTATAATGTATTGCAATAGATTATAAATAAATTATTTTAAGCGATTTCAAATTTAGAATTTGTTCGTGAAACTATTTTTTTTTAAATAGTAAGGTGCCTGTTGTCGCATTTTTATTATATAACGATATTGTAAATCGCACTCGATGTATGTATAGAGTATACTAATTTGTTTCGTGTTTTTGTTTTTAATTACATCTAAGAAAAATGCTTCATATTATTGCAAAATGATATATATAATTTTTGTTTATTAAAATAATATAATTTGCCTTTTAACACATATATTGTTACTAAATACTGAATGTTAAATGCAATTTCCAAAGATATAACTTAAATGAAAAACTAAAATCTAATACACAAACACACAGAACACAAACATAAGCATATACACAATAGTACATTGTTTGTTCAATAAAAGATGCGATCGATATATTTATTTGTTCTGACGAGTATAGTACAGCTACTGGAAAATAGATGGCGCTAGGAGTCATTCGTAAAGTAAAAGGTATAAATTCCGAAGATATTTAATAATTTTTGCTTTTGCGTTTTAAGAATGACAATATAATAATTAAATATAGTTTTAATAGATAGTTAAAAATTTTTGTTACTATTGGTTATGTATGCTCGGTGTATTTTGTAAGCATCCCGATTTGAAAAGTGCTTAAACGAGCCTACTTACTGGTTTAGGTACGTATATTTTTCATTCAACCTATCCCATTTGTCAGTTTAAGAATCAATATCTATCAATACAAAACATAAGTGGTAGTAGGGCTTTGTACAAGCTCGCCTGGGTAGGTACCACCCACTCATCAGATATTCTACCTCAAAAGAGCAGTACTTGGTATTGTTGTGTTCCGATTTGAAGTGTGAGTGAGCTAGTGTAACTACAGGCACAAGGGACATAACATCTTAGTTCCCAAGGTTAGTTGCGCATTGGTGATGTAAGCGACGGTTAACATTTCTTACTATGCCAATGTCTATGGGCATTGGTGACCACTTACCATCAGGTGGCCCATATGCTCGTCCACCTTCCTATTCTATAAAAAAAAAAACATAAGCTGTTAATTTGTATATAGAAATTTATATAATATACGTCCTCTTTGTAAAATATAGTAACGCGGCTAAAAAAGCCGACTTGACTCATCCGAAATGATGTTGCCATGTAGACTAAAATAAGATATAAAAAATAAATTAAAAAAGGTCAACATACTAGGTATAACATATAATAATAACAATCGTTAAGTTCATGTATTGATAAAAAAATATAAACAAAAAATGATAAAAAAAACTAACGCATATATAAAGTTCTTTTTATTAATCAAAGAACATTGTAGCTGTTATTATTATGAGGCCTTTATCCTTATTACTTTTTATATTATATTACTTGGTAATATATAAGAATGCACAGCTAGTATATCTAAATGTCCCACAGCTGGGCTAAGACATCTTTTGTTTCTGAAAACAATATTTTGTAAATGTTTTATTGTTTACAATATTTAATAACGTATATTAAATTAGATTGAGTTAGGGGTAGCTCTATGTCCAGCAGTGGACTACAAATTATATGATAATGATAAATTTGATATGAGAATTTTCTAAATAATAATATTATTTGAACAATTTTACTTATATTTATTATAGGATAGATTCACTTTAGTGGCACCTTTTATATTAAAATTGTTCTTATTGAATGAAGCAGGCTCAAAAAGTCACTCTTGAATTGAACTACAGTTTTCAATTAAATGTAAAGTTGAGATGACGAGTGACAGCGTGAAGTCTAAGGAAAATACAAGACATGCCGACCACGTAGTGGGATAAGGGCAGGAAGAAGAAGAATTAAATGTAAAGTTACCATCCGTTCGGAATGAAGATTCTATCCTATCTTTATCATCAATATATATAAGGTTTCATCAAAATCATCGAATACTGACTCCAAATAATCATGTACGCGTAAAATACGTATTTATTGTATCACTATATATTTTATTGTATGACAATAAGTGTGTGTGTTATTCTGTTTATGTCATATAAATCAATTTAATAATAATAATAATATCCTGGGACATTTTTCACACACGGCCATCTGATCCCAAGCTAAGCAGAGCTTGTACTATGGAAATCAGACAACTGGTATACTACATATACTATTTTTCTTTTTTAAATACATACTTATATAGGTAATTACACCCAGACTCAGGACAAACAGACATGTTCATGCATACAAATATCTGTCAGGACAGATGGGAATCGAGCCCACAACCTTCGGCGTGAAAGGCAAGCTTCCACGCCAACCGGCTCGTCAAATAAATTTAAATTAAAGCATCAATGTATTATATGACGGTGATGTCCACCAGACGGATTTCGGTCACAGCGGCCAATCTCAAGGGAAACTAGCCAACTGCGCTGGACATATTATAGTGCACATGTGTGCGCAAACACAGGTGCACTCTGTATTCCTCTAATAAACCGACGGGGCGGCAATCCGACACGACCTGAAAGTGTTTCAGTTCGGTTCCAATGGTTTAACGGCCTTTTTGAGGCACGGGAATGTACACACTTCCAACTTTCAACACCGTACTGCTACTGAGATTCTTCGACAGAAATATTTTTTTATTGGCCTGACCTGGGATTTGAACTTAGGACTCGCCACTGGTAATCTAGCCATTAAACCAACGAGGCAGTCACCAGCAACATCGACAGCGTATGATATATAAATATATAAGGCTCAAGCTTATGTATGACGCTGACCCTGAGGTCTTAGACAAAAGCTAGATTCTTGAACAAGGGTGTTAACAGTCTTACACTCTTCAGGAAGCCCATACTGCGCTTCATCTGTTCTTCGGATTGATTGCTGTGCCATCAGATTATGAAAGTGAGGCGATTGCACCTGCACCTGTGGACTTCGCTATTCTATGAGATTGGCTGCCATAGATGTCAATGTGCACATTATTATCACTTACCAAATGAGCTGAATGACTTTATCAATCTACTTCAATTAAAATACTTTTATTGAATAAACTGTCACAAGTACCGATAGCAACCGTCGAAAAACTATTTATTTATTATAATAAAAATTACATCACTATTAATTATATATAGCTAACAATGCACGCTATACACTAAGCCCGTAGTTTGTATGTTTGTTACAACCGTACATACTTCGAGACCGTACATAAAAGCCGAGATGGCCCAGTGGTAAGAACGCGTGAATCTTAACCGATGATCGTGGGTTCAAACCCGGGCAAGCACCACTGAATTTTCATGTGCTTAATTTGTGATTATAATTCATCTCGTGCTTTACGGTGAAGGAAAACATCGTGAGGAAACCTGCATGTGTCTAATTTCACTGAAATTCTGCCACATGTGAATTCTACCAACCCGCATTGGAGCAGCGTGGTGGAATAAGCTCCAAACCTTCTCCTCAAAAAGGGGAGAGGAGGCCTTTAGCCCAGCAGTGGGACATTCACAGGCTGTTACGGTACATACTTACAATTTAAAACAATTGTTTACAATTGTGATAAATTGTAAGGTAAGATTAGACAAACGTTGTTTTTTTGTTTTTATATAAAATAGTGTGTAAACACTGTAAGAAATAATTACCGTTCCTTACATCGCCAATGCCCCCCAACTTTGGAAACTAAGATGTTATGTCCCTTGAGCTTGTTACACTGGCTAAGTAAGATTATGAAGCTGTAGAATATCTAAGACGAATATTACGACGGGTTTGCACAGCCCTACCACCAAACAAATTATAGTATTTCTATTTAGCCACTTAGAAATAATAAAAAATACCAAAACATATTCGACGATAAAAAAAATTTTATTCTTTAAATTAATCTCATAATAGTATTCCTGTTTTTTATTTTCTTTATATTATAGTTTTTTTATTCCTTATTGCTTAATACATTATTCAAAATTTAAATAAAATGTTATTTTCACCAATTAAAGGTATTAAGGTGGAATTGTTCCCTCATAATATTAACGGCGTTATAAACGTTGTTTAGCGACTGGTAAACACTGATTTTGCTCTTTCTGTCATTACTGATTTGACATTTGAAAGAAGAAGACAGCATTGTTTAACTAAGCAACACTTTCAATAAATGTATAAAATAAATATTGACAAATTATAATCTGTGCTACCTGTTGCTGTTAAACTAAATAATACTATTAATGTCACGTGGCATACAGACCGAACAATCAACCTCCTTTGGAGTCTTCTTAAATTAATCAAATTGATTTGATTTATCGCGGTGTTGCACCCCTTTTCCTGCATCAGAGGTCAAACGGAGCATCGAGCTCTAAGCAAATATAAACCCTATTATAAGTGCTATTGAGTTTACAATCATTAAACCCAACATACATTAACAACATATCCTTAAGATAGAAGGACGTAACAACCCTAAATGTTTTTATTGAAATTTAATCCTAGTGTAATTCAATTTAGGTATCAATTTGTATTGAATCGAGGTCAAGTGCAGTCAAATTGGGAGGAAGAGTCAATTACTGTCAATTCAACTGAATTAGACAGTGGGATTTTCGGGAGCCCCGATCTAGTTACGAAGGTCGATGCTTTAAGACTTCCTAGATATATTCCGCTGTTTTCATTATCTACGCATTAACCATAATATAATATATAGTTTATTGGCTTATCTGAGTCAGCTCCAAGAAAATTTTATATTCAAATAAATTGAATGATAATGGAAAGAGATGATAGATTTTCATCGAAGAGTACGGGTTTAAACCGGGCCAGTATTACTGAATTTTAATGTGAAAATTGGTGCTTATAATTCATCTCATGCTGTGAAGGAAAACGGCGACAGGAAACCTGCACGTGTCATCAACATGCATTGGAGCAGCGTAATGGAATAAGCCTCAAACCTTCTTCGTAAAAGGGGAGGAGGCCTTTAGCTCAACAGTTGGAAATTTACAGACTTTAACATATATAAACCAAATAAGAACCTTAATGATTGTTCTGATAATTTAGAGATGCGATTAACAGATAAAGAAGTTAGGTCATGTATCAAGAAAAGTCAGACATACAGACAATAAGCCACTTGATAGTGTGACGTCATCTTTGTTAATATAAATATAAAGCCGCGAACAATCTTAAATGATATATCCTGTGCCTCTTATTATAGCAGTTTATTTATGACATATAGTTGTATGTTTGATAGAATATCAGATCAGTGGGACCAATAATGCTACATTGAACCAACTCGAAACTCAAACGAAAATAGTCGTGAAATGTCAAAAAGTGATATGCGACTTTGACCGTAATGGTTATAAAATTTCAAGAACACAAGCATCAAAATAGTATATCAACATTAATCTTTTTAACACGTGAGCAAAATTTCAGTAATATACCCGATGATGGTTTTATCTGTCATGAATCGGTGAGTATACGGTGTCGGTGGAACTGTTTTCAGTGAACGAAAGAGATCTCATCTCATTTTATACTTTATCCAACAATGCTTACAAGCAGTTTAGAATCTTGATTTTATAAGATTACCTTTATTGAATATATTTAAAATAAGATTTAGATTATTATTTAATTGGATTTTGTTTAAAATTATTGTCATTCTAAATTATTAATATTACCGTAATTTATTAATTTTATTGATTCCTAGATAATCGCCCCGGCTTCGCACCGGTAGATAAGAAGAAAAATATATTTTGGTACGTTGAGTCTACGTCGGGGAAGGAGGAACTGTGACAAAATTCAAATCAATCGAGCGGATAGTTTAGGAGATCTCGTGATGAGTGGTATTTCGCTATATATATACATTTTTTTTTTATATTTGCCGGGAGGGCAAATGACTACTCCACCTGATGGTAAGTGGTAGTAGAGTCCAAACGCGACGACGGCCAGTACAGACGGGAAAAACTTTCTGCACAAGCCGCCTTCGCCTTGCCGGCCCGCAAGATGCCTCTTCATGCCTCGTTTGAAGGAACCCGGGTTGTAAGAGGAGGGGAACACGTGAGCTGGTAAGGAATTCCATTTTTTGGAAGTGCGACAAAGAAACGAGTTATGAGTTATTATATGGATACGCTATATATATATATATATATATATATATATATATATATATATATATATATATATATATAAGGCGATGTAAGCGATGGTTAACATTTCTTACAATGTCAATGTCTATGGGCGTTGGTGGCCTTCACCTTCAGGTGCTCCATATGCTCGTCCGCCTACCGATACTATAACTCCACGTTTTTAACAAGTTTTTATTTAACTTGCATGTTTGTTTGTTTAGATCTAATCTTACGAGTTTAATTTGAAACATTTCCTCTTATCCTCGTGAAATTTTACACAGTGGTTCATCTCCAATGTTTTATTGTGGTAAGTGTGATCTGAATCTACAAAAAAATTGGCACCAGTCGAAGGAACTCCTCAAAGGTCAACAACATAGGTAAAAAATACATACTACTTTTCACTAGTCGTTTATATATTTATCTTATTTATGAAAGTTTGAGAATTATTAGGTATAGCCAAAATACTTATGGAGATATTTTAATATAAAAATATAATGCCCCATGAATGATTTTTGTTTAAGGAGTCGGGTACTTAGTGTTAGAACATGGTCAATTTGTTTGTGGTTATGCAAGTGGTAGATTCCATTTGACACATGCTCTTCACATTATCCTTCAAAGCAAATCAAAATTGACTTCTTGATCAGATTTGAACCCGCGATTTACAAACCACTTTATCTATTCAATAAGCCATATCAGCTCCAATAATGAAACAATTGATATTTAATATAAAAATAAAAACGAATATCACAGATGTTTAAGAGCTTCAGTGTAACTATACAAGTAACCACTCGTATCAAGATCACTTCACAACATGTTCTGCAAAAATCACATTGACACTTCCATATCCCTTATTACAACGGCATAAGATTCAAAATACCATACTCGGTTGGAAAATAAAATGTTTTGTTAATATTCTTTGATGATTGCAATGGACTTTAAGCTTTTGCAATAAGATCTATAATCCAGTAACATATACGGTTCAAAAGTTTTAAAGTGACACATAAAGCTATTATGGTTATTCGAAGGATACTTTGAATTCAAATTGTTAATAAATAGAGTGATATTTGTTAATAAGGGTTGAAGAGTTTTTTTGAATCTAAAGGTTTTATCGGAATGACGCATATACACATCACTACATATTATAAGACAAAGTTATCCCACCACGTATGTTTATCTGTCTGTCTGTACGCGATAAATTCAAAAACTACCGAACGGATTTTCGTACGCTTTTCACCAATGGACGAAGTGATTCACGAGGAATGTTTTGGTGTATAATTCATTATGGTTTTGTGTAAATTGGCTGAAATATGAAGGTTTCAGAAAAAATGATGCCGAGCTTCAACTTTACTGGTGTGTGCTATGTAAATCAGTAGAGTAATATTACGATATAATCGTTTTATGTGGAACCTTATTCAACCCGTGCGAAGCCGGAACAGGTAGCTACTATAAATATATAATAATAAACTATTTTTATACAATGTAGTAAAAATAATGAGAGTATTGAAAGTTTGTTTGTGTGTTACAAAGTATCTTAATCTTATAGAATCTAGAACTTTCTTAAAATTTATTATCATATATTTCGACTTACACATACTAAAATGTGAAATAAATCAATAAAACGTAACAGTCTCTAAGAAGCCCACTTTTGGGTAAATGCTTCCATTCGAAGTGAAGGTGTCAGAATTTTATCCGACACATACAGACATTTCCTTACGAATATTTATTTTACCATCGAGCACGAAATTATAACCAATCATAAGAAAAATCAGTGTTGTTGGCTTAGAACCCGCAATCTTCGGATAAGCTCCACGTATTCTAACCATTGGACCATCTCAGCTCTGATAGGTATAATTAATTCAAATTAGGTAACAACAATAATATATTTTTTACAGTGGAAACCTTCAAAAAACTGTCCGGGTGCCTTGGGAGTTTTGTGGGATTTTAACCCACTATATGAATATACCACTATATAGGAAAAAAAAAGGAAAAGGAATGAATATACCACTGCGAGCCGTCGGCCCTTTCCCGTTCCCGCTCTGTCAATGACTGTTTTTGAGGTTATCTATCTCTGCGAGGCCCCCCATCATGTCATTTAACCATAAACATTTGTGTCATTGATTCCGTACAGATTTAAATTCTTGAAATATCCTAAAATGGATTATTACGGTCAAATGAATTTCTTTACAAGAAATATTTCTAAAGCAACACAACAAAAGAGCAAAATGTATCAGCTATCGTATGTCACGAAATCGAACGTCGGACTTCCGTTTGAATTACACTACAGACATAAAAATAGGCATGTCGTGCCGGGTGCTCGAAGTTGTTAGTGAATATACCTACCTAGGACAGATAATACAAGTCGGTAGGAACAACTTCGAGAAGGAAGCCGATCGAAGAATTCGCTTGGGATGGGCAGCATTTGGCAACCTTTGTCAAGTCCTCAAGTCGTCTATACCGCAATGTTTGAAGACGAAAGTCTTCAACCAATGCGTCTTACCTGCCATGACATACGGTGCCGAAACGTGGACACTAACTGCGGGACTAGTCCACAAATTCAAAGTCGCTCAGCGTGCTATGGAGCGATCTATGCTCGGAGTATCTTTGAAGGATAAGATCAGAAATGAGATTATCTGGAAAAGAACCGGAGTCACCGACATAGCTTGCAAAATTAGCAGGCTGAAGTGGCAGTGGGCTGGTCACGTATGTCGTAGGACCGATGGCCGTTGGAGCAGACGAGTCCTAGAGTGGAGACCGCGAATCGGCAAGCACAGCATAGGGTGCCCTCCAGCCAGGTGGACCGACGACCTTAAGAAGGTGGCGGGCACCAACTGGATGCGGAAGGCGGAGGACAGGGAGCTTTGGCGCACCTTGGGAGAGGCCTATGTTCAGCAGTGGACAACGATTTGCTGTTGATTGATTGATGATTGACAGGACAAACAGACATGTCACGAACACACAAATATCTGTCCTGGGTGGGAATTGAACCCACAACCTTCGGCGTGAAAGGCAAGTATCCAACCACGCCAACCGGCTCGTCAAGGTGGAAGTATATACATTACCGTGCCTTGGAAAACACGTAAACTTTTCCGATTGCCGACCCATCTATGTTTGCGAACACATTTGTGCACTATAACATGTCCTGCACAGTTGTCTCATCCATCTTGAGATTGGCCGCCGTAACCGGTGGTCATCTCCAGACCTCATTATCGTTTATAAATAAATATTTGTGTATTTTTTCTCGGTTTTTTTGTTACCTTTTAATATTATTGTATTTCCTCCATATTGCCGGATGGCCTTTCGGCATTGTTTACAAATTATATTTGTACAGGGTACGGTTGGCGTTTGTGCTACACACGGGGTGATTTCGAATTGGATTAAATGTTGGAAGTTTCTGTTCGCGCCCTTCCACCCTTACCTCGTGTTTGAGTAGGGGGAGGAGGGGCAAGTATTAGGTACCCTGTGAATATTGGAATATATATATTTCTGATTTCATTAATCATATAATTTCTCCAATATTTAAGATTATTAAGGGAGAGTATACATTATCCTCAAAGTCTTCTTCATAAATCCAATCCAATTACCTCCTTTACAAATTTAATATAAAAAAGTAACATATATTTCGCTGTCAAAACATATTATACATAGATTTGCGGATATAATATTAATATGACCCAGTATGGCTGACAATTCAACGTAAATTCGAGCAGTTTGTTCCTAAACACAGGTAGCGATTGTCAACAAAGCGATGCGCTCGAGCGTAGCGCTTTTGTTGGGTAATGTTATGTTTTGCAGCGAAAAATCAACGGGTAGCCATTGCTGTACAGTCATGTCGAACATTACATAAATTGCTAACTTAATATTATTGTATATTGTTATTATTTGCATACTATTTATAAAACATATCTTAAAACTAAAATTATTTTCTATTATTCTATACCGTATAATATTTTTAAGCCTATATAAATAAGTAACTTTGTATATAAATAAGTTGTAAATAAAGCTTTGTTAAAATTTGTATCATAATAAACTTATAAGTCACTCTAGACGTTGGCGTTAATACCTGCAATATAATAACGCAATTTTTTATTGTCATTTTAGGTAATAGGTGACAAATAAGCCACTCCACAAGTGTCACCACGGCCCACAGACATTGGCCACTGCGGCCACTGGCGCATTGTGCTTACACTGGCTCATTCACATTTCAAACAGTAACACAACAATACTAAGTATTACTGTTTGGCGGTATAATACGTACCACCCACTCGGTGGTACCACCATGTAGAGTGAATATGATTTTCTATACTATGTATTTCTAATTATAAAATATATTTCTTTCTTCAAGTTAATCTTAAGTCAATTAGAACATATAATTTAATTCAAATTAAACTTAAAAATTTCAGAATATATATAACCAATAAAAGATATATACAGTAACAGCCTGTTAATGTTCCACTGCTGGGCTAAGGCCTCCTCTCCCTTTTTGAGGAGAAGGTTATTTAGAGTTTATTCCACCACGCTGCTCCAATGCGGGTTGGTAGAATACACATGTGACATAATTTCAATGAAATTAGACACATGCAGGTTTCCTCACGATGTTTTCCTCCACCGTCAAGCACGAGATGAATTATAATCACAAATTAAGCACATGAAAATTCAGTGGTGCTTGCCCGGGTTTGAACCCACGATCATCGGTTAAGATACACGCGTTCTAACCACTAGGCCAAAGCAAAAGATATATGATATAGTATATTTATTATATTATATTTTACTAATTGCAAATGTAATATTAAAAAAAAAAATAGAAACATTCCTACTAACTGTACCGATATAAGCAACATACAGATTATGACATAAATCTGACAGAATAAACAAAATCGCGTGGACATCATTGTTCGACACAATGGCTATAACCCTTCAATGTTATTATTACGCCCCGCTGTTTAGGGATTAATTGAGAACAATGCGTTGAACATAATTCAAGCATACTTTTTATACACCACAGCCAATGGGATAACAAAATTAAATGCCTCAAGCCATTTATAGACATATGGTGTTTGGTAAGATGTCATAGATTATGACGTCACGTGTCCAAGATGGCGCCTGATTTCGCTTCTTAGAAATTTGTCAACTTGACCGCTTCGTTCGTTTAGTAGCTCGTACGGCATCAAATCAAACATGCTACGAGAATTGTGTGCTTTTAAATTGAGAGATATATATAATATAATATATCATAATGCTAATGTAAATATATATTAATGACAATATAAATAACTTATAGTATAGTAACAGCCTGTTAATGTCCCACTGCTGGGCTAAGGCCTCCTCTCCCTTTTGAGGAGAAGGTTGTGGAGCTTATTCCACCACGCTGCTCCAATGCGGGTTGGTAGAATACACATGTGGCAGAATTTCAATGAAATGAGACACATGCAGGTTTCC
Organism: Nymphalis io; assembly: GCF_905147045.1. Lineage (NCBI taxonomy): Eukaryota > Metazoa > Arthropoda > Insecta > Lepidoptera > Nymphalidae > Nymphalis > Nymphalis io. Next base: position 3,789,876 of record NC_065915.1, on the reverse strand, counting down.
TCACGATGTTTTCCTTCACCGTATAGCACGAGATGAATTATAATCACAAATTAAGCACATGAAAATACAGTGGTGCTTGCCCGGGTTTGAACCCACGATCATCGGATAAGATTCACGCGTTCTAACCACTGGGCCATCTCGGCTCGGCGGCTTATAATATTAGTATAGATGATTATATCCTTTGGTTACCGCGTCCATTCTCAACGAAGAGGCAACTGTGTAGGAGATTAATATAGGCAAGTGTTTGATGAAACGAAAACTAATAACTTCAATGGGGATTAGAACCCAGGAGTTTAGGATCTGCGGACTGGTGGTAGGGCTTTGTGTTACTGGTGGTAGGGCTTTGTGCAAGCTCGTCTGGGTAGGTACCACCCACTCATCAGATATTCCACCGCAAAACAGCAGTACTTGATATCGATTGTGTTCCGGTTTGAAGGGTGAGTGAGCCAGTGTAATTACAGGCACAAGGGACATAAAACCTTAGTTCCCAAGGTTGGTGGCGCATTGGCTATGTAAGCGATGGTTGACATTCTTACAATTCCAATGTCTAAGGGCGTTGGTGACCACTTAACATCAGGTGGCCCATATGCTCTTCCGCCTTCTTATTCTATAAAAAAAAAATATAGTGAACCAACCTTAGCAGCCTTATGGATTAAGACGATAATATGTCACTTGTGTCTGAGGTCATTCTACTAACAAATTTTCACTTAATAGCAATCGAATCGAAGCGTTATCGTTGCCGTTTATCAATTTTTCTATTCTTTAATTTAATTATATATTAGCATAAAAGTTAACAATTAATTTTGATTTTGACATAACGATATATGTTAACATAATATCGGTTAGTTTACGATCGGAATAAATATATAATTATCAAAGATTGATTGGAATTGAATCGGGAACGTACCGTAATCGTTATAGATTAGTAGAATTTAAGTCACATTCACTTACTCGTCAAAAAAGTAACTATTGTTTGGTGGTTGAATATCTGATGAGTGGATGATACCTAGATGTTTGCACAAAGCTACTACCAAGTATATAGTGCATAATAATAATAATAATAATAATAATTTATTTACACATCCAAAAGATACATGTAGGGTTTTTATTTACATTATTGGCATTGCATAATAAGTAACGATTTTTAGCGACTTTATGTTGTATCAAAAATGATTGGTTATTAAAATTCGAATAACGAAATGACATAAATAATTATACACAAACAAATGAAACCGGAATCACGGATTGAAATCCAAAAACAGTTAATCCAGTGCCTGGGAATTGGTCATACAGTTGTTTTCTTGTTCACGAATTTTAATAATATTGAAAATTAATAAAAAACGTCCTTGTTACGTTTGTGCCACTTGCGACTCTGTGATCTGTGCCTGCTTTTATTTTTAATATATTGTGAATACCTCTTTTTTACGCTGAAAAAAAAGGCTTTATGTGTTTTTCCCCACGGGAACAGTGGTGGGTATGGAGCTCGCCGGTGTCCAAGGCGCCGAGTGCGCCCCGAACTTCGGAATACCCACTAAAAAACCAGCGGCACCCTTTCCGTCTTAACGAGGAGCGGCACGGGATCGCTTGCGCATGCTACCGTGTCGATATTGTGAATACTTGTATTTTCACTAAGCGTCAATTAGTTATTATAAATAATATTATCAGTAGGCTTATTACTCTGTTTCTGTATATATATCTGACAAATGCATGGATTGAATGATTGCTAGATCTCATGAAGGAACTAAGTAAAAAAAAAAACTGGGTTTCTTGTCGGTTCCTCTCGGTAGAATCCACATTCTGAACCGGTGGTACAGCTTTAAAATTCATAAGTACTTGTGAAAGTCTATTAGAATAAAAATATTTCAATTTTGATTTGATTTGAGATGAAACATTTGTGTTTGTACAAAAAAACATCCTGAGGAAACTTGCTTGTGTCGATGAAATTTCGTCACATGTTTATGCGGGATACATTGGAGCAGCGTGACGGAATGTGCTCCTAACCTTCTTTAAAAGAGGCCTTTTCTTCGCTTAACACAGCCATGTAAGATATTGCCTGTTATATCCACTGGGTTATTTCACGTTTAATAAAATACTGTCTATGTAAAATGTGAGACAAAAGTCTTAATAAACGCTGTCATATTATATTATATTAATATAACTTATAAATCTATGTTCTTAAGTGGAATAAACTCACAGCTTCCTACCGAAAAGACTTGAAGGGACAAAAAATATATTTATATGAGAAGTTACATCAAGAACAAATTAATGCGGCGGCGAACAGAAGCAAGCGGGTTCGTTTTTTTTTTCCTGATTCAGGGATCAGTTGCGTTTTGAGTTCGACAAAACCCTCAACGATGAATGAAACAATGGGATAGGTTTTCATGGGACTTGATTAATTAAAATATGTAAGATATATATAGATAAGAAATATATATATATATATAAATACATACTATAATTATTTATTATTATTACATACGAGTTGATCCGCTTTGTTCATCTGCATTACTGTTCTGCAATAGATCGATTCTTGGTATTTATGTATTTATTTGATAATCCAGTAGCGAAGACGTATTTTTTTATATTAAGTAATATAAACATAACTTAAACCAAAATAGGATAATAAAATAGTTTAAGCATATATTGAATTACTAATTAATAAGATTGTAAGTAAATTAAAACTATTAAGGGATGAGAATCCAATCAATAGACTCATTGATTGGATGTTCATCCCTTATATATGATTATACCTATACTTATATTATAAAAGAAACAGATATACAGACAGACTATCTGTTACGCTTTCACGGCTAAACCACTGAACCGATTTTGATGAAACTCTATTACATGTGATGACAAAAAAATATTTTCATATCGGATTGTAACAACAAACGAACTTCAGTTATAAATATTTATATATAGATATCATACACTTCCCAGAGAATTTTTTTTTTTTTTTTTTATCATAGGAAGGCGGACGAGCATATCTGATGGTAAGTGGTCACCAAATACCCTTAGACATTGGCATTGTAAGAAATGTTAACCATCGCTTACATCACCAATGCGCCACCAACCTTGGGAACTAAGATGTTATGTCCCTTGTGCCTGTAATTACACTGGCTCACTCACCCTTCAAACCGGAACACAACAATACCAAGTACTGCTGTTTTGCGGTAGAATATCTGATGAGTGGGTGGTACCTACCCAGACGAGCTTGCCAAAGCTCTACCACCAATAATGAATCTCGGAAGAGGTATCTTTTTCATACTATACATTCTTATGTTATTTATTTATTAAGGACCATTTTAGAAATACACTTAATACATTTTAATTAAATAAAAATTACATAACATGCCAAAGATAATATATCAATTAATATATAAAGAAAAAAAAAACGTACTTTTTTCATCAAATAGTTACCAATTTTTTATTTTTTCATTTAAGCAATTAAAGTTCTCTTTTATAAATTTAAAATATTTATATTATTTGAATATACGGAATCCTGTTTGCTACAATTCAATCAGGACTGCCGAAAACTGAATCGCGATTAGGCAGAGGTCACAATAAGAGACAGCGGGGCGCCGAAACTCGCTAATGTAAGCTGACGACGTGTGAACGCGGGCTTAGGGGATGGTTTAAGGGGAAATTGAAAATAATTTTATTTCTATATCTTATTTGTAAAACTGTATGTTTTTCTGTTTGATTTTAAGACTTCGAAATTGTTTGAAATACTACTTGTATTTTTCATGTTGAAGGTTTTTATACTTTGTTTGCTAGGACAGACATACCTACACAAACTATTATCACAAATCACATGAAAACTAAGTGTTTCTATCGAATATATATATATATATAGATTCTACCGAGAAGAACCGGCAAGAAACTAATACTCGCTTCCACAAATTTAATAATTTACATAAATATATTAATAAAATACAATTATATACCTCTTCTAGTTTCCGTCCGCGGCTTTCCCCGCGTGTGTGATATCCACCCTGTGTCTTTTTCTGTACCCCTTAAAAACATGTTTGCAAAATTTCATAATGAGCGTTTGAGAAGTTACGTGTTAAGCGTAACAAACTCATTTAACATTATTTAGGATTTAAAAAATCCAAACCATTTACCCAAACCGCTTTCGCTCATGAAATGTACCATAAAAATTGATCTTTTTGTGCCCACAGCTTTATAATACACCGGCACTAATGCTTTCGGTATCCCACTGTGCAAAGGTGTTTATAGCAGCATTATTACTGGAATAACATTGATTCCGGATTATGTCGAATAGAAGATTACCGGTGTACAAAAAAGATTAAATATGACATAATAAATACTAAGTGAGACATGAATTTCGATTTATGAATTGTGCTTTTATGAGACTAGTGGTGGTACCAGTGGCTCAGTGGTCCAGTGTATACTTATTTTGTATATCTTAAGTATGTTTCGGAGATTTTTTAAATTCTTATTTCCAATTTTTTAAATGAAAATCGCTTAACACAACTGTGAAATAAGTCGTGAACCGTTTTGTCTTTACCTATTTACATATAAATATATGTCTTTGATAACAAATATTGTAACAATAATGGAGGAGGATATTTCTGTTTATTTGTTTTGTACAACTTTATTGTTATCTGTGGTACTTCAATTAGTAATGGCCGCTAAGAACATTACACGATAACGTTTCGTAAGAATTATTTGAATTAAGAACTTTTCTAAACCTTTGACGAGCCGGTTGGCGTGGTTGGTAGATATTTGCCTTTTACGCCGAAGGTTGTGGGTTCGATTCCCACCCAGGATAGACATTTGTGTGCATGAACATGTCTGTTTGTTCTGAGTCTGTGTGTAATTATCTGTATGAGTATGTATTTACAAAAAGAAAAGTAGTATATGTAGTATATCAGTTGTCTGGTTTCCATAGCACAAGCTTTGTACAAGCTTAATTTGGGATCAGATGGCCATGTGTGAAAAATGTCCGAGGATATTATTATTATTATCTAAAATTGTGGTTGTGACGTCATGCTTTGGGTTAAGCTATCGTTCATTGAAAAAGCATTTTGTTTTTGATTCCCTCAAGGGGTAATATATAATAAAGAATTATATCCATCCCCAGAGTTCCAAATATGCGAAATATTAATGTAAATTCATTAAGTATTTTTTTTTAATTTCTGCATAGACAGATAATTCAAATATTATCAATAAATATGCATATAAATTCAAGTGAGCCATTGAAAATATCAAGTATGAATAAAAATGATATCATTTTTCTTGCTTACAAGTATGATCTATGTTAAATGTTTGTTGTGAAGATGAAAAAGGCTCTCATGATATAACAGTAACAGTAACAGCCTGTTAATGTCCCACTGCTGGGCTAAGGCCTCCTCTACCTTTTGAGGAGAAGGTTTGGAGCATATTCCACCACGCTGCTCCAATGCGGTTGGTAGAATACACATGTGGCAGAATTTCAATCTCATGATATGTTGTGTTGGAATCGAAATAGTACCTAAGTTTCGCGTGAAACTTTTATTCTTATGTGATACTTCTATTGGCGCGCCTTGGGGGTAAGAACGATTCTCGTGCCGTGACGGCAAACTGTGATGCTATCTTATGCAGTCATGCCCTCACTCCGGCGGCGCAATATTTGTGTAAGCATGTGTACTGCAACTCAAAAATATATTTGTTTTATTAACGAAACTCTATATTTATATATTTATTATACTATATTTATTTTTTGGTTTAAAGCCAATATGACCTAGTGGTTAGGACGCGAGAATCGTAACCGATGATCATGGGTTCAAACCCGGGCAAGCACCACTGAATGTTTATGTGCTCAATTTGTTTTTATAATTCATCTCGAGCTTGACTTTGAAGGAAAACATCGCGAGGAAGTCATATGTACTTAGTTTCACTGAAATTCTATCACGTGTGTATTCCACCAAACCGCATTGGAGCAGCGCGGTGGAATAAGCTCTAACCTTCTCAAAAAGGAGGCCTTAGCTCAGCAGTGGGACATTTACAGGCCGTTCCTGTACTTTCTTTATTTATAAATTATATGGATAACAATCAATTTCAACGTTCACACCTACCCCGTCACCCGTTACGGCCACATCTTTGTATAACTACGAATGCGTATTTACCTTCCTCTTCATATATGTGTACAGGCTATATTAAGAGTGGGAAACACAATCGTCCAACAATAACTTGCGACTTCACTAAGCAACCAGCACTGCTATCTAAAATACCTTACTTCATTAATCAATCGTGAAGTGTTGATAACCGCCTTATACTGACATGCTATTTTAATGCATATATTCTTGTAATGTTATAATTATTATGGTCATTATTGCATATCCCTTTCTGATATTTCACGACCGTTTTCTGTTATGAGTTTCGAGTTTGTCCTTACAAAACAGCTTTTCTATTTTCTGTCACGCAACTGAGTCCACAAACTACAGACAATATAAAAAACTTCCATTGATCGGTTTGAAAGTGAACACATTTTTAATAACATTTTTTCTTCAAATCTTACACCTTATTTCCGCAAGGGGTCCTATTAAGGGAAGGGGCGTGGTTCCTTTAAAAAAGTACTCAATTAATTCCTTTATAGCGATCTGGGTTCCTATTACCTTGAATAGTTAACATACACAAAATACTTATTAAAAATGTTAATATACCGCTAGAATTGCGTTCAGGGTTAAGCTATACAAGAAAACCGTTTATAGTATCTTAACTACGACTGCCTCGTTGGTCTAGTGGCTAATAAGGCCGCAGATCCCGAGGCCCTGGTTTCAATTCTAGGTCGGGTCAATAATAAAAAGTTATTGAGTTGTTCTGTCGAAAATTCTCAGTTCCGGAGTCTGGAAGTTGGAAGTGTGTAAACCCCCGTGCCTCGGCAAGCACGTAAAACCGTTGGTCCTGCGCTTGAACTCTTTCCGGTCATGTCGAATTGCCGTCCCATTGGATTATGAGAGTTAGGGAATAGAGAGTGTACCTGTGTTTGCGCACACAATTGTGTACTATAATATCTCCTTCGCAGTTGGCTACTCACCTTTGACGGGGGCCGTGGCCGAAAACGGTCTGGAGGACATCATCATCACCACTTCTCAAATATGGTATATATAGTTTAATTTCTTATTATAACCATCGATTTCAAATATTCTGGTTCTTATATCTATAGTATTAGGCTTATCTCTCTTGAGATTGCTCGCCACGGCTAAAATCGGTCAGTAGGACATTATTATCCTAATAAATGCAAAAGTAAGTGTTATTTATACGATTTTGATGACATTTGAGTGGATAGCTTTATGTAAGGATAAGTTACATAAAGCAACTTAGATGTATCCAGTTGCCGTCGGTCTGGTGACTGATATGCCGCCAATATACTTAACATTGACACAATGCGTGTTTTAAACTTAATTTTAAAGTATCTTAATGTATCAAAAATAAAATTAACATAAAAATTATATTTAAACAGAAAATAACTTCAGAGATGGAAAATACTCATATTTATTAAGTCGCCTTAAAACTAAATATTCGGGCGACCGAGCTTCGCTCATATCTTATAATTAATTAGTTTTTTTTTGTATGAAAACTTGCGATTTTTTAAGAAATACACCTAAATATATACATTTAAAAAGGAAAAAATTAAAAACGTTATCTAAATACACAATTTCAACCGAATCGTTAGAGCCGCTAATTATTAAATAAATTTCTAAATACATTAATTGGTCATTTCATTTTATAAAATAAGATATACAATTAAAATTAAATTGCACCTTTCACCGTCCGGGCCTCGTGGAGGGAGCGCTGAGGACAACTCTGCAGGATCTCTGCCTGGAGTATTTGGATTTGTACCTGATTCACTGGCCTCAAGCTTTCAAGGTAGACGGTGAACTGTTTCCAATTGACGACGCAGCCAAGGTAATTCCACCCCCGTGGACTACGTCAACACTTGGAAGGCTATGGAGACGCTCGTCGACATCGGACTGACCATTTGCATATTAAAATTATGTATATGTATGAAAATCAAAAGTAAACATTAAACTTAACGTTTAAAAAGCTCTTTTATCACATATATAATCTTGTAGATAATAATATGATGCCTTTTAATATATGCTTCGAATTTATTTGTATAAAAAGTAAAATGGCCTGGTTTGATTTTATTTAGAAACGAATGTACTGCACTAAGAAAAATGTATTCACTTTGCAAAGTCGAAAATTTGCTGTTGTAAGTATATAATCAATTTTATTTATAATAAACATGATATAGTTCGAATGACTTTAAGTATCAAAAATTTACTTAAAATTCAATTTATTATTTAGCCGGTTTAAAGTGTTACAAACGAATATGAAATGGTATAACCATTAAAACATTATCAAAACCAGTTCAGTACACAATATATTGTACGGGAGTTTTTCTCCCGATAACCTTTGTGTTACATCAAAAGCGGTTTGATAAAACATTTTTTTGCCCACCACGCCCATAGCACTCGGAAGAGGGGAGTATAGTTACCATTGTATGATGTTATTGTTAATGGTATAATGCGTTTGACAAACATATTTGCTGATTTTTTTATATATACATATTTTTACTTTGATACAATATGAACCAAAATGCAGTATAATATGCCAATTTTAGAAATGATATATCTCCCAAACCAATAATATTATATTTAAAAAATGGTGATTTTCTTAAAATATTATTATATAAAAGTAGAAAACTGCTGGGCAAAGGATTCTTATTTGTATTAATAATTCATCTCTTGTTGAAAATATGTCATATTTATCCACCAAACCGTATTGGAGCAGCGTGATGGAATAAGCCCTCAACCATCCTCAAAAGGACTCTCCTTTCAAGTCTTCGCTTACCAAATCTCACACATTAATATGCTGTTACTTTATTTATTTTTGATTTGTTACAAAATCTAAAGATCTTGGCAGTTAAAAAACGCACCATCGACACATAAAAAAAAACTAACTGTCATATTAAAACTTCATGCAGTTGCAATTAATCATTATGAATTTAAAAATGGAATATTCAATTCCAATATAAATTGGCAACACGCTTAAGAAACAAAACTATTATGTGTAACGCAACACCTAATATTATACAACGTAGAACCGGCGACACGCGCTTAAATACGATACGAAAATTACTGCTCGCTCTGGTCATTGTTCATTTTGATTTAAGAGCGCAATGGGTGTTATTGCTGTCCCGTTTTTACAATATACGTTAAACTTTATTATAACTAGTTTGTCTAATCTTAAATTTAATGAGAAATTCTTGTATATACGGACATTTATATACATTTAATGTATCTCGAAAACGGCTCAAATATTTGGTTCAAATTTTGAACTTATATTAGGTTTTGTTTTTTATGTATCGATATACATGTCTAACTTGAAAAAAAACGCAACTATTCATAAAAAAATATTATTATTAGAGCCGAGCGGAGCTCGGTCGCTAAGTTACTTTGTTTAAAGTATGGTAGGTTTTAAATTAAATATTATCAAGTTCTGCTACACGGCGCCGTTTATTTTATATAAGAGGAACGTAAAGAGTGAAAATCTCTCCTTTTCAGAAGATTTGACATACAGTGGCAGAATTACAAGCGACAAATGCAGGTTTCATGATGTATTCCTTCACATTATATTATAAACAAATAAACACATGAAAAATATATGGGAATCGAACCCGCAATCTCAGGTTAATTGACATGTTCTATCCAATAAGCCATCTTGGCGCACTTTGACTCAAAAAATTTATATTATTTTATTTCTTGATTTTTATATAATAGAGCATTACAAAATCAAATATTAAATGTATAATCATGCAAAATTAATTGATATACATTTTTATATGACAATATATAGCAATTCTTTTTAAATATATCTAAATTAAAGTCGCGTGTCTGCATGTCACCCGCTGAGCCGTTATTGCAAAATTACTACAATTATATCAACCCCTGACAGATTTATAAAACCCGGCTAATTATAAGTACAATCGTAGTATTTCATTTAATAATTGAAATGTTTATTATTAGTACGAATTATTATTGGATTCTGTTTTTTGATTGAAACATTAAAAATGTGTTCTCCAAAATTTGTCACCATAACAAGTCAGGACACTACGTTTACAACGTTTTATTTAAGCCATTTATTGAAACGAAGAAGCCGAGGCTGGCTGATTAGAACGCGACGCGACGATCGTGAGTTTAAACCGGACGAGCTGAACTGAGTTTTCATGTGCTTAATTTGTGTTTGTAATTCGTTTCATGCTCGTCGGTGCAAGGACAACATCGTGAGCAAACCTGCATGTCTAATTTCACTGAAATTTTGCCACACGTGTATCCACCAACCCACATTGAAGCAGCGTGGTGGAATAAGCTCCAAACCTTCTCATCAAAAAAGAAGGAGGCCTTGCTATTGAAACTGTGTAGATTGATCTTGCGGTGTCATTATGAGGCCTTGGAAACCACCTAAGTCTTTATTACCTGCCAAATGATGATGAACTTGTGTCTTCAAATGACCTTAAAGAATTGACATTAAACGGTCGATAACATTGTTTTTTTTATGTCACAGTACAATTCGTTGTAAGTCGACGTGATGCAGGATGCTGCGGAATATTGTAAGCTGTTCTCGACGAATAAACACAGCGGGTAGCTTGGAACTCGTATTGTAAAGTAACATACATGCTTCCATTTGGTTCCGTCATCTTCACGTGGAATATTTTGTAAACAGCCGAACGGAAATAAAAAAATGTTATATCTACCAATGTATACATTAAAAAGTCATATTAAAATGTTATTAATAAATAAGGCATATTGCTCTGTACAAGATCAAATAGTAGATAAAAGAGCTTGTAGTAAAGTAGTTGCTGTATTTGGATGGATAATGAATGGATTTCCATATGTTAATTGTATTTGTTTTATTAATACTAACAATATTTTTTTAAGGAATTATTAATCATATTTACCCTCCGATTCAGCGTACAGCTTGTGTAATGGACGACATGGACGTAATGGACGACAGGAGCCCAAGAGTCGAAGCTGCGAGGCTAACATCACAACGTTTCGTAAACTATTGTGCTATTTAATCTACAATAATTATTTATAAGTCTCTTGCTCAGTGATGACCGATAATATCGACCATCGAGATTGCTTCGAGCTCCCGAAATAAATCAAAGTTCTCACCCCAGCAGAGAGTATATTTGCTTTTTTTTTATTTTTATATAGAATAGTAAGTGGACGAGCATATGGGCCACCTGATGATAAGTGGTCACCAATGCCCATAGACATTGGCATTGTAAGAAATGTTAACCATCGCTTACATCACCAATGTATCACCAATCTTGGAAGCTAAGATGATCCCTTGTGCCTGTAATTACACTGGCTCACTCACCCTTCAAACCGGAACACAACAATACCAAGTATTGCTGTTTTGCGGTAGAATATCTGATGAGTTGGTAGTACCTACCCAGACGAGCTTGCACAAAGCCCTACCACCAGTAAATAAATAACTATAAAATCTAAATAGTAAGTGAAAAATATCAAGGAAAACATATAACTATGAGCCGTACAATACGATGGTACTTAAAGGGTAAAGTGCGTCATGTATCATCGCAATAACCACCGACCACAGAGCATAGTGTACTTAATTTTAGGGCGCAAGACTGAAGATAAAATTTATTGTCGCGTATATCAAGAAGTTTAAGTTACTAACTACGTTAAGCTGCGTTATATTGGAGAAGGTATAGATTATAAAAGGATTTATTTTTTTTACTTTAAAAAAAAAAATCCGTCATTTTATATGTTTTATTATCATGGTGTTATTATTACATTATTTTTTAAATTGCACCGCTCAATATTATCTCATATAATTTTACTTTTAAGGATATATTTTTAAAGTAACCGTTAAGTAAAACGCTATGTACTTAGCAAAATCTACTTAGAAATAACTGTTTCCGAGGCCATAAAGATAATTACTTTGACGTTTATAATATGTCTGAATTAATTAATATATTAATAGATAATTTCGCTTAATTTAAACTTATTAAGATAATTCGTAATCAAGTTTTTCGTAAGTTATAAACAAGTTATGTCGCGTCCATTTCGACACATTTGTTTCACAAATCTTCGTACTCGAAGCACGCTTTGAGGACGCCGCGCGGGTCTCAGTATTTCTCCAGTTTTTTACACAAAAATAATTCTTTCTTGCCATCGTGTCTGGGAGAGGCATGTTATTTCAGAGATCTCTCGGCGTATATAAAAAACCCTTAATGCCTACCTCAACAATCCTTATCATTTCACGAGTTTCTTTATAGGGACGTCGCGTCGGCTCGCTTTGCACATGTTATACTTTGTGTTTTGTCAATTATTCGTTTCGTTCTTGGTCAGTTTTAGAACGTTTTTGACGTACATCTGCTAAGTTGGACGTGTAAGTATTCTAAGTTAAAATATTGCGGTCAATTATAACAATTTTCGAACGTGAGTTCTTATGTGTCTTCGATTGAAAGATAAATGGCGATGTATTGATTAAAGATTATTTATTAGCTTAATTTTTTATATAAACGCCGAGCCGAGATTGCGCAGTGGCTAGGGCATGTGAAACTTAATTGAAGATTGTAGGTTCAAACTTGGGCAAGCACATAATTCCTAACTTCATGTTGGAGAAATGCGTAAGTGCGTTTTTCCTGCGAAATAAAAAAAAATATATAAGTAATGAATTTTTAAATGGTAACGAAATGCCTATGTGTCGTATTATAAGTATACAATATGCATTGCAAGCAACAATTGTTGAAAATAAAATATCGCGTTTATTTTCTTTTGCCAGTTCTTCGACGGTCTGAGGTGTATCTTTTCGAAGTAGTAGAATTTAGACTCGATCGATCTCGGCCACGGCGGCATGTTCTCTCATAATCTCTCACTCTCATAATCCGATTCGCCAATTCGATACGACCGGGAAGAGTTCGGGCGTAGGACCAACGGCTTTACGTGATTTGCGAGGCACGGGAGTGTACACACTTCGAACTTCAAGACTCCGGGTTGCTACTGAAAATCTTTGACAGAAAAACCAAATAACTTTTTATTGGCCTGGTTTGGGGTTTGATCTTAGGATCTCGGGAGCTGTGGTCTTATCACTACTACTACTACTTATCCTAGCCACCAGACCAACGAGGCGGTAGTTGGTAGTCGAGGCAGAGAAGGCGGGTATAATAATACCTCTATATTTAATATAGGTTTTGGTTTTGACGTTGAAAATTCGTGGGTTGAGTATTAGCCTTTCATTAATATAATAGAAGACGTGCAGATGGTAAGCGGTCACAACCACCAGTATTCAATGGTACTGGTGGTAAAAATATTTACCATTTCTTACATTACCAATGCGCCACCAAATCACTAGTTCACTCACCCTTCTAACCAGAACACAACATTACTAAGTATTGCTGTTTGGCGGTAGGATATCTGATGAATGGGAGGTGGAAAAACCTACCCAGACGGGCTTGCACAAAGCCCTACCACCAAGTAAATACACATTATAGAGCCATTTGACCCATACCTTGATAGATTTTGTATATGATATTATAAATGATTTCGCAATGCACATCTTACGGATACCGGTTGCACAGATGTTTAAAAAAACACGTCTTTCAAAAGTCTTTTATGAATTCTTTTTGTAACGAAAACACGAGAGTTGGGGTTCTTTTTTTAAAGGGTTCAGTGGGCGTCTACTTCCGCAATATTCAGTTACTTTCGGGGTTCGCGTTTTTATTTTTTTATTTTATTAAATGACACTCAAGCGAGGGTGTTTCATACATATGCTGTTTTATTAATATTCGATATAAAATAATAAAGTAAAAGTGTGTCGTTTTGTTTGTAAGGTGTCTTAATATTTGTATCAAAGGTTGTTCAAAGATTTTTTCTTAAGAAGATTTAAGCTTATCATTGCGTCGCCCCGGGTCCATATTCTCCTCAAGGGGACAGTCTGTTTTCCAGCAATTTAGAAATATTCTGTTACTTTTTGAATATATCATATTAATAAAATATCCTAATTTCGTTTTGACATAAAAAACTTTAATTTAAATTTCAGTGAATCCACGAGCGGAAAATAATGTGTATAATGAACAAAATCGAATTTAGAGTACTTCAAAATAAAGATATGTTAAAATTTCTACTTTTGAAATACTCACCATTCGCCTTTCAATTGTGTGCTTAAAAGAAACGTTTCGTGTATTTCTTTAATCTATTTGTTATAAATAATCTCATTGGTCTAGTGTACAATTTTTAAACTTATTAAAATATTATATACTTTAACGCAACGTCTCAATATGTAAAGTTAATTTGTTCTAAAAGCGTCCAACAAATATATAACTTAGAAAAATTATAGGATTATTATTTATAATTAATTTATATATAATAATTTTGTATATCTGTACATCAATGAACTTCCGAACAGCCTGGACCGGTTGTGAAAAAGTATAATACGTAAAAAATATATTTTTACTAATATGTCTACAATACCCAGCATCCAAAATATTTGTTTAGCGATATTAAAACCACGGTCAACTATAATAATAATACACCCAAAAGTTGGATACTTTTGACCTGAATGAAATGCGCTTAACTATTTTACAAGAATAAGAAAAATATAAAACATGACATTTTTAACCAGTTCATTGTAGGATACCAACATCATAATATTCCATATCAAGGTCTATTCTTTACGTGACATACCATGTTTAAACAAAAGATAATTAAACATAAGAAATAATGAGTGACGCATTTATATAAATTAATGAAAAATAAATATTATTAATTTTGTACGTACATTGGAATACCTTTGCCCAGTTACCTAGACCATTAAGAAAAAAAATATTTTGTTCATTAAAATATCATATGTAAAATATATGAGCTGAGATGACCCAGTAGTAAGAACGCGTGATTCTTAACCGATGATCGTGGGTTCAAACCCGGGCAAAATCCACTGAATTTTCATGTGCTTAATTTGTTATTAAAATTTATCTCGTGCTTGACGGGGAAGGAAAACATCGTGAGGAAACCTGCATGTGTCTAATTTCACTGAAATTCTGCCACATGTGTATTCCACCAACCCGCATTGGAGCAGCGTGGTGGAATGAGCTCCAAACCTTCTCCTCCAAAAGAGGAGAGGAGGCCTTTAGCCCAGCAGTGGGACATTCACAGGCTGTTACAGATATGCATTAATATGTCCACGCGGATATATGATAATTTGTACAGTAGTTTTTTTTAAATTTAAACGTATATACAAGGCGTTAATGTAAATAATTCAAAGAGGTTTTATATGCATTTTTGCCAAATTGTAAAATTAAATTAAATTTTTAATTACAACATCCAACCTGACTCCCTGAACCTATACCATTTAATTATGGATTTATTTCAGAATATATACACAGATAATAAATACATCAGGCAACTAGTAACTATAATATATAAGTATATTTATAACGTTGAGCGGCTGTTTAGTTGAACACTGATCGTTCTCTTTCTGTCATTATTGATTTGACATTCGAAAGAAGAAGACAGCATTGTTTAACTAATCGCTAAAAAAATGTTTTCGAATAAGGCCGATAAGTATTCAAAAATCGTGAAGCACATACGACAAGACAAACTCATTAATGAATATACATTTAGTAATTAATATTATTTAAATAATTTTAAAGATTCTCAAAATGAAAAATTGCCAATTTCTGTAACATCATGATATTTGTAACTTTTAAAGAATTTAAAGCAAAAAATCTTTAATTTCTCACTCACACTCAATTAAAATAAACAAGTTAAATAAAGAGAAACAAATTTAATATTAAATTATATTTCTTATAATAATATTCAATAATAATGATCACTTAATGCCAGTGGGTAACGCCACGGGCTGCAACGAGTTCGTTACGCCAGGCGTACACGATCGACCATATCTCGCTGCACACATATGGACGTAACAACAAAAACCAAACAATCCCTTTGCTTTGACGCCGCTCAGTAAAAAACTTCAGAACGCCGGTACCATCAGCGGGATGATTCAATAAACGCAAGTTTAATTGGCTGCCGATCGCCATTTTAATTACACTTGCTCCCTTTTTCGCGGGACATGAGGGGGCAGAGACTGGTTCAACGTTTGATTGTAAATCAATTAAACGGAGTGGGAATTTGAAATAGGTATGTCAAAGATTCCCGCGAAATTAAAAGAAAAAAAAAATGTTTCCGACTAACGTTGTTAGACAAGCGTCTCATTTGAATACGATAGTTAAGCGTGGAGTACACTATGTTGGTTGTGATTTTATTATATATGAATATAGTAATATATATATATATATATATATATATATATATATATATATATATATATATATATATATATATGCATAGTGTAAATCTTTAACAGATGTGCGGTGACACAACAGTGCTAGGAAACCTAGAAAGTGTTGGACAAAATTCTGCTACATGGAAATCCACCGACCAGCTTTGGAGCAGAGTTATGGAATGTATGTATTATGATTACTTTTATATCACTTTAACACAGATGCAATACATAAATATCCTTAGTGCTTATTAATAAATTAATTAATGGCGTATTAATTTCCGCTACCATTTCAACAAATGTAATTAGTTAAACACAGAACGTAGGTATTGAAACGTTAAACATATATGCAAATACCTATTTACAAAGTAAGACATACGAGCTACACTTATATAAATTGTAAATACATACTTTGTATATAATATATCATTTCTTTATTCAATGAATTTTCTGAACGGTAAACACTGAATGCAATTTCATATGATTCATCTATTTCGTATGACTTAATAATATTTGACGAAAGTCTGCGATGAGCCTCGTTATACTTATTGCAGAATAGCTATATTGATGACTATTATTATCATAGCGTGCATAACTATATCTTAGTAAAACGCGTGGCTTCACTTGTGCCCCCCCCCCCTTAGGTGTTATGTAGGTACTATATATCTTTACCCTATACCCCAGATAACGTGTATGTAAAAATCTTATTGTGCTCGGTAGAGTTCAGACGTGAAAACGCAGCAAACGTAAGAAACTAATAATATTAATTGCGATGAATTAAGAAAATAATTAATGCACGAAATTTTAATCAATATCATGAGTGAATGTCAATAACGTCTTTGAATTAATTATATTAATATTTTAAGAACTAATAAGTGTGTAATCAACTCAAACAAAACAAATAAATACCTCAGCAAGAATTCAAAATTGTTGAACGCAATCGGTATGCAAAACAGATTGCCATTCGCGTAATGTCTTGCACGCTTAAATTAATTTGAAGCAGCATTTTTAATGGCTTCCGATGGATATCATACTACGTGACTTACCCCTTTTTATGTATAGACGAGATATATAACATAATTTGTTAGAGATTTCTTAGCGTTCGTCAGAGTATGCCTGGAATAACAAACGATGATTGGATTGTAAAAAGAGATCGACATTGTAAAAAGTTGTATGCAAATTTCCCAAAGTTGGGCAATGCGTTTAGCGAGAATGATATTGATAACATGTTCCTCGATAATCAGTCGTGCAGGTTTTCTCACGATTTAAGGTTCTTGCTTGTTTACGATTCTTGTGGTTCGGTCTGTTAAGTAGCCGATCCAGTGCTATTCTATAGCTCACTTC
The DNA here is from genome assembly GCF_905147045.1 of Nymphalis io. Lineage (NCBI taxonomy): Eukaryota > Metazoa > Arthropoda > Insecta > Lepidoptera > Nymphalidae > Nymphalis > Nymphalis io. The sequence continues at coordinate 3,772,206 of NC_065915.1, read as the reverse complement.
ATTACTCACCCGTAAAATGTTGACAACCGACTTAATGTGATATACTATTTTGATATGTTTATTCTTGAAATGTTGTGATTATTATGGTCAATATCGCTTATCACTTTTTGAGATTTCACGACGGATTTTGTGGTGAGTTTGTTCACCAGAATAGCCCTACAGATTGTCTTTTTTTAAATGCAGATTACACTTTTGTAAATATGAACTTTACACAATGGTATTAAAGTAACAGCCTATTGAATCCCACTGTTGGGCTAAGGTCTCCTTTTTGAAGAGAAGGAGATAAATTATAAACACAAATTAAGTACATGATAATTTAGTATTACTTGCCTGGACTGGAACTTGAAACCATCGGTTAAGTTTCATATTTCTTACAACGCTATGGGCGATTTTTTTTTTATAGTAAAAATAGGTGGACGAGCATATGGGCCACATGGTAAGTGGTCACCAAAGCCCATAGACATTGTAAGAAATGTTAACCATCCCCTACATCGCCAATGCGGCACCAACCTTGGGAACTAAGATGTTATGTCTCTTGTGCCTGTAATTACACTGGCTCACCCAAAACGTTTTTGAACACAACAATTAAAATCAGGTGGTCTATACCACGCTGCTCCAATGCGGGTTGGTAGAATATACATGTGACAGAATTTCAATGAAATTAGACACATGCAGGTTATATATATCCTCACGATGTTTTCCTTCACCGTCAAGCACGAGATGAATTATAAACACAAATTATGCACATGAAAATTCGGTGGTGCTTGCCCGGGTTTGAACCCACGATCATCGGTTAAGATTCACGTCTTCTAACCACTAAGCCATCTCGACTTTTATTGTCAAAACGTAGATACGACATGAGATGATGATTTCACATTGACCAAGTGTACCTTTGCCCATAGATAAATCCATAGACACTGAACTGCAAGAAGTATAAACCATTGCTTTTACTGTGTTGGTAACCTTCTGTGCTATAAGATGTTGTGTGCCTTGTGCCTATGTAATTTAAGGTATATTACAGGCACAAGAGACGAAACATTTAGTATAATAATAAAAACCGCCGGCGAAAACTGGTTTCACAGAGTGGTTGTACGAGGTAGGAAGTGAATTAAAACTGACATCGAGTTAGTATGAATGAAATTTAAAATTCCGACGCGATATCCGGTGATGAAATTCAGCGGGCAAGGCAGTTTTTTTTATAAAATTGGTGGACTGGCAATTGGGCCTGTTGGTAAGTGGTCAACATCGCGCATAGACATTTGCGCTCTAAGAAGTATTAACCGTTAATTACATCGCCAATGCTCAATTGTTATGTGTCTTAGTTACACTGGCTCAATTACCCTTCAAACCAGAACACAACAATATTAAGTATTGCTATTTTGCATAACATCTGATGTGGGTGGTACCTACCCAGACCGGCTTGCACAAAGTCATGATATGTATAAAGTTTAAAAAAGAGTGACTACTGAGTTACTTGCCGGTTCTTTTCGGTAGAATCTACGTTTTGAGCTTTACATATAACTCATATTGTAACGATTCAAAATTGCCCCATGAGTCTGTCTGAAGAAAGAATATAAAGATTTGATTTGATTTTTATGTAACATATTTTTTTTAGCCACCATATTGAAAATCTGTTTAACCTTAATTAGTGATAAATCATTTAAAATATAAATTAATTATATTTATTTATTTTGAACAAATATAAACGATAGTAACTACATTAGTATAATACTGTGTCTTAGCTACTAACGCCCTCCAATTCAACAGCACATTTATTTATTATTTGTTCATTATAAACATAACAATCAAATATCATTTAATTTAACAGAATATAATATATACATATATACATCTAAATATATATACTATAAGGAAGGGATGGGGTAGGAAGGAAAAATAAGTTGGTTCAATGTTATATTGATCGTTTTAGTAATAATTCAGTCTCATCATAGCCCAAATTGAGAAGCCAATTGGTCATTTGAATTTTACACTGGTAAGTCGTGAGTGAGAAAATATTCTTCTTATTTATTCTATTCTATTATATTATAAGGACCATAAGTACTAAGTATTATATACAAATATTATTTATATATTTGTAATAAATATATATAATATTGTCAACATCGGTGATTGTCTATTCGTGTGAAACAAAACTTAATCTAGTATCTATCAAATTGTGATTATCTAGACTAAAGTATTCAAGATTTTTATCTAAATTTAAAAGACACAATGACCTAGATCATAGTAATCAGTGACCTTCGTGCGTTTCCTATGCGACCTTTGTTATTCAGTTCTTGTATTAATTAAAATCTATATAAGATTACGACAGTTTGAAAATAATGTTTATATTAAATACTCGTGTAAGAGATTGTTTAAAATTGTAACGTCTGTCAACGTTGATTTTTATTGTCAGTCAGGTCCGAACATAGAGATCCAAGGCACTTATTTATGATACATATACATAGGCGGACTTAGTAATCTTTAAAGTACTGGATATTTTTTATATTTAGAATAAAAATATGTTTAAAATAAATCAAACATAGTAAATATATACATAATAAACAAATAATCATAAAATACGAAAGAATATAGCTCAAAAAAAGTTGCTAATTTGAACTATTTCGCAAAGGCTTTCTAGCAGCTGATTTGAAAATAGTTAACGATGAATATTTTCGGGTAAACAATTCCAAAGCCTCACCGAGTTATAAACTTTTACTTGGTGGTAGGGCTTTGTGAAAGCCCGTCTGGATAGGTTCCACCCACTCATCAGATATTCTTCCGCAAAACAGTTATATTTAGTATTTTTGTCTTCGGGTTTGAAGGGTGACTGAGTGTACCAACAGGAACAAGGGATATAGCACCTTAGTTCTCAAGGTTAGTGGTGCATTGGTGATATACGGAACGGTTAATATTTCTAACATCGCCAATGTCAACCTACCTTCATTATAAAGAAAAAAAGTAAAATATTTAAAATTGGAACTCGTTAGAAAAGATAATTTTAAATTATGAATAGATTTAACTCCTTCATCAGTAATATCGCTTATAAAGCGGAAACCTTCTCTGGGATATGAAGGAGAAGTAATCCATACGAGTAAGACTGAAAATAATCTTATAAATGCGAGATAGAAGATATAGATCTTGCGTGCGTGTGATAGGGATGTTGACTTTTTCGGAAATCCAACGAAGAGTTCGTTTATACGTTTGATAGTATTCTATATACGTTCTATTTTTGAAATAAGTTCTTCGGAAGCGTCAACAAAGATAGCATAGACAATAATCTAAATGTGACATAAGTGTCACAAGTGTGTAAGTATTATCTTATATATACAGGAATCCAACACAGTGCCCATGTATGTGATTGATTAAAGAGAGTAGGTAACTGAGTTTTTTGAGAGTTACATGTTGGTAATCTAGATGCCAACGTTGCTTACCATTCAAATAATCTTGTAGGATGAAATTAAACGAAGTTTATTTCGATTTTATTTTTGTTTTTACTTATGATAGCAATTTAAATTCATAAACGGTATTTATTAGCAAGTTAAGTTAATTATAATTAAAGTCAAAAATATATATTCAATAAGATACACTTGATTATACATTGACAAAACTTTATAACCCGTTCGGAAATGAACGACTCAGCAGTGCGATTCTGTATGAACTCAATTAATTACTCACCCTTGAAATGTTGACAACCGACTTATGGTGATATACTATTTTGATGCGTGTATTCTTGAAATGTTATGATTATAATGACCAATGTCGCATATCACTTTCTGTCAATTTACGACCATTTTGTAAATTAAGTTTCGATTTTGTTCATACAGAATAGCCGTACTAATATGAAAAGAGCCGAAAGAAAATCACGGCATGTATTTTTATTTCGTTATAAATTTGATCCGAATAAAATGAGTAATACAATATTGTTACTTGAAAAAGTCATAAGGTGATCGTTTTATTTCCAACGTGTGATGTCTGTGCTTAGCACACAAACATGAATAATAATGATATCCTAAGACATTATTCACACACGGCCATCTGATCCCAAACTAAGTAGATCTTATACTATAGAAACCAGACAACTGATATACTACATATACTACTTTTCTTTTGTACACCCAGACTCAGGACAAACAGAAATGTTCATGCACACATATATCTGTCCTGGGAAATCAAATCCACAACTTTCGTGAAAGGCAAATATCTAACAACCACGGCAACCGGCCCGTCAATGATTATTAATTTATATAACATTAAAATGTTTCCAAGAGTTAGCGCATTGGCGATATAAAGAGTGTCATATTTCTTACAGGTTGCCAGTTTGCCTACCTGCTACAATAAAAAGAGTATTAGATATAAAAATCGAATCGAATCAATTTTCAGTATAAATAAGATAAACAGAATTTCTGAAACATATAACACCCTGCCACAAAGTTTCTGGTGACAGCTGTTGCAGCTATCGCCCAGAGAATGGGAATTGCGATGCAGCGGAGAAATACTGCTGGCATCCTTGCCAATGCGTATATACATTATTATTTATTTAGATTTATTACATTGAATATTTACATTCAGTTTATTAACGTAAATGATTCAAGCTTTAATAAAAGTACCCGCTGCATCTTGGGTGTAGAATAAAATGTAAAAAGTCCTAATTCAATATTTATCTTACTATCCATACTATGAAACATTTCGAATATTTTGAGCTTGTTTTATAATTATAGCATTTAAAAAGTTGCTAAGTCGAAATAGCTTAGTTCAACACTTGAATATTAACCGGAGATGTCGGGTTCAAACCCGGGCAAGCACCGCCGAATTTTCATGAAAACATCGCTAGGACAGCGTGTGTTGCACGAAAATCTGCCACACGTGTATCCACACGATCAATGTTTTTGACGTAGAAGCCGTCTCCGGCTGCTGAGTTAAGGCCTCTCTTCAAGAACAGGCTTTTACTTACTTTTAATTTGTGTATAATCTTATTATAGGGCTGTTTTTATACAGTTATTGATGTTGGCTACCTAATCTGTCAAATTATGACATTATACAAAGGTTAGACATACTACTGTGCATAAATGTGTGCGCAAACACAATAGAGAGCTCTATTCCCTCACAGAAGGAGTTCAAGCGCAAAATCTTCGGCTCTAAAAATTTATCCATAGAAATAGTATAATAACTTTTTATTACCCGACCTGTGATTTGAATAAAGGACGCGATCTTTGTTTATATGCTAGACAGGTATGGTACGGTCGTTACAATGGTCCTGTATTTGTAAAATTACACGCTCACGGTACTGTTTATGACGTCATAAACACGATATCATGATTGGTCGTGTGTTTTTAAGTGACAGAAAGGAAGCTTTGACAGACAAAGTATCTTGGAACCAGTCTAAGCGTCTCTACGACTATATATATATATATATATATATATTTCAAGAGATTCAATAACACACGGTCAAAGTCACGGGCAACTATTTAGGGCATAACCTTTCAATAAACGAGATTTCTAACGTGAAAATATTTATCGAATTCAAAACAAACTCGAGATACATCCTTTTTTAAATCGGATATCGTGCACTTCTTGATGATAGAAGTATGTAATGGATATTTTTGTTAGTATAGTTTAGTATCTTGATTTTGTAGCTCTTAGCTGAATTATAATACAATATTTTAACTTTGATTTCAGGTGTTTTATATGCAATTAATTTTGACTTATTTACTTTTGTCAGTGAGTCGTATATATATATATATTAATATAATATTTTTTTTACTCAGATATAGTAATTAATTTATTAAAAGTAAATGTAGGCAGAAGAAAATAGTTAATTTGAATCAATTACTTTATTATAATATTTCAAATTAAATCAAAAAATTAAAATTTTAATTATTATTTAATAAATAATAATTAAAATTTTAATTTTTTTACAGGCGTTTCACAGCTCTTCTTACAGCTTTAAAATATAGAAACTATATTGAAAAAAATATTATATATTATTATTTATTATTGAATAAACATCTGTTCAAGTTAATGCCACTTCTTGTTTAACTCAGCTTTTTTTATTTATAGTCATCAAAAATACTTTAAACCTAATTAACCATTTATCTAATTAATAAAATATGGTTTTATAAAAAAAAAAAACACAAAATGAAATGTTTTTCAGTTTTTATTTGACAAAAGAAATTAATTCACTTTTTTCTTATTTCCGTTTTCCTTATAATACATAGTAGTTATAAAGTAATTATACTATCTAAACTATATTTATATGTATATATTTTCTATATATTACAAAAACATATTTACAAAGACATCCCGTAAGACCCATTCTAGATTATACCATTATCTATTTTTAGTCAAAAACTTTATATTTCTCTGCCACATATATATATAAAAAAAAAATATTTTATTGATTATCTATCCAAGTTTTTGAACTATCAATAGACTATAGTATTTATTACAAATAAATTCAGAATGCATTAGAAATAATAACAGCTTAAATAGATTTGCATTTAGAACACGATTTTGAACAATTTTATGTAATAAATACGTTATATAGTTCACAAAATTACAAAAAAAAAAAAAAATACAGACGCCCCATGAATAAACGTTTAATTATTTTTAATCTATATTTGCTGTCATAATTTATAAATAGAGCTTACTCATTCGTTTAGAGGCCTAATCTTTCGTTTATTAACGGGACGCCATGTTTACAAAAAAGAAAAACTTAAAATTATGTATCACAACAGACTGGTTTCTGTTCCCGTTTGATTTTAATGTTTAATCTATTAAATAAATAAAAAAAATCTTTAAAGCTTAGTTAATTTTTGAATGGTAGCAAATTAGTCAGCCATCATTTACATTAAAAAAAATCAGCACCTATTCTTAGGTGGCGTTTTTGGAACATCATAATATATATATATATGTATGTATATATGAAAATAATTAAAAATAAGAAAAACAAAACTATGTTATGTAGTAACTATTCTTAAAGACGGCTGAAATGTGAAATAAAGAAAACAAAATTATTTGCTACAGCAGTCAGTGTTGCAAACACAGAAAATCCATTTTACATAAATTGCATTTATATATTTGCGTTTTAGATAAACTATATGAGCTGGCAACACTGACATATTTTTATCTTACCTCGGTGACCACACGACATATTCACGTTATACTTGTGTTGGTTGGGAACCTCAAAAGACACAATATAACCACACCTTATACATTTATTGCACAATTTTCAATGAATTCGTAGATATATAATTTTACATTAAACACTGATGGAAATATATACAAAAAAAAAAAAAAATAGTATACAATTTTTATGATATTATTATGTACATCAGTCAACATTGTACATTTTTTTATTATATAAGAAATAATGGCATACACTGCGAGGGTTATTTTTTTAAATAATATTTTTTTCGTCGTGGCCACCGGAATTTTTACACGAATTCCTTATACTAAATTTACAGTAATCATTATAAACATTTATTCTATTTATAATTAATAGAAATTTACAATGATTTTTTAATTACTATTAAATAAAATTTTTAACAATAATCTTGGTTGTGCCGTTCTTTAATAGGACCGCCATTTTTTGCGCTTTGTGCGCCATTTTGTGCGCTACGTGCGCAATTTAATTTATCGTTAAGTGAACTATTGTTTAATATAATATTTAGTGTATTTTTTTTTCATTTAGCCCGATGGTCGTTACACGGCAGGCCAGACCCTGTTGACAAACAATTTTCTATTATTAATAATAATTAAAAGCCAAATCAATTCAGAAAGGACGTAACTTTAAATTTTAATATTATTTTCTAAGATTGACAGCTGTAATAATTTTAAAACATATTAATAATAGAAAATTAAAAAACGAATAATTACGTCCCTTCGTTTTTTAAATAAACAATAATATATTTAAAAAAAAAACAATGTCGCTCATTGTAGTGTATGCCATTATAATATTTGTTTAGTGAAAACGGGTTAAACAAATTATGACCAAGATAAGCCTTTTACTTATTCATTAGTATTATAAAAGTCTTAGCTATAATCGCTTGATATTTTGATTGCGAGTTTCTTTTAAATAATCATAATATGACAAAATATTAATACTATATCATTAATTTTATACCAAATAATATGTCATCTGTTTTCGAAAGCCCTTATGTATGTCATATAAAATGTGGAACATTATTTTCTACTTATCAATATAACTGCAGGTCGAATAAAAAAAGGAATTTAAAAAAATAAATATTAATACTAATTGGAAGTATAAAATAAGAATTAAGGCCGAATGATTGTGGGCTAAAACCGCAATGCAAAAAAAAAATAGATGAATCAGAGCGTCACACTATTGGGTATTTAATTTTTTTCTAGTGTTACATTTGTGATCGAAGATACAAGTTTATACAGCCAATTTTACTTTCACGAAAGATGTCGGAAGCAAAGACGTTAAATATAACTAGACTTAAATTAGACCTGGCTAGTAAAGTTTGAGCTAGACTTTAATAATACAGGCTTATGTGAAATCTAAACCGGTTTCAACCAGTTTCAAAACGTTTAGTAACTTGGTCATAATTTTTTAAAAATATCGTTAGTAGCTATTCTGAATTTGATTTAGTAATAACTTCAGCTGTCATAATTGTTTTGTTCGTTTGATCCCAAGAACTGACTCCTCAATCCCATCCGGTGGAAAAGCGCTAAGCCGTTTTCACTGCAAATAATGTATTTATTTATTTGTCACTAAATAAATATAACAAGAATTTCTGAACGTGTCTTTTGGTTTATTATTTTTGTTTGAAAATGATAGTGCGGTTTTTATCATGGTAAGCGATATAAACATTTTGGTGTTATATTTTCAAGTCACGATTAATATCTGATCTCAATATAGCGGACTGCTGTTTCCAATACCTACTTATTATTATTGTTGTATGTTCTGTCTTGGGAAAACATTTTACGGGTCATTATTAATATATAAAACATTACATTGTGGTCTAAAAACTGAATGTTACCATTGAAAAAAAGGCTTTATATAAGACTTTGAATGTAACCTATACTAAGAATGAATGAAGAAATATAAATACGAGTAAAGGTTGAAGAAATAATTAAATTAAAGAACAAAAATAATGATAGTAAAAGAAGAAATGAAAATAATCAGAATCACGAAACAGAAAAAAATATATAGAAATTTCTAGAAATGCTTAGAATCAATTAAAGATACTCACGTCAAGAGTCCAGGGTTGGCATCAGTTTGGTACCAGGAGTACTGAGGCACGTAGGGCGGATGTGGTTGCGGTGCACCCTGGTGATGGAGCGCATGGTGCGCGCCTTTCATGTCCCAAGGGCCGGGTGGCGCGCCCTGTTGATGAAGAAATTTGTTATTCATTTTTTTTAATTATTTCTTAATTCAAACTGTACATCTACTTAACAACAACGTTAAGTGAACGAACATACACGCGTTTATAAGTATAATATTTAAGTAAATAGTCGGGCTAGCGATTAATAAGTGCTGCAAATCAGTGGTATTGAGTTATGTTGAGTGGTATTGGTTCGGGACGATAAAAAATATAGGATATTTCGTATGATAGTACCCTTATTTTCAACCAAAATATGTTAAAAGATGTATTAAGAGCAAGAAAATAAATATAGTTCACATAAATATAACTTACTATTTTTTTTTGTCTATACAATTTGGAGTGTTCTTTATTTTAAATAATTTCTTCTGAAGAAATCGTAATAAAAAATGTTGGCAACACTAGATGGTCCCATCAGAAGTTGACAATGAGAAAATAAATAATGTACAGATGAACTATTGAATCCCGGATTTGAACACGGGACCATTTATAATAACAATCAGCACTAGACCAAAGAGATCACACATATGAAATCGTAAATGAAACGACCTTCATAATAAATGATGTCACACAAAAATTTAATCAACGAAATCACAATTACAACCAATTATATAATTTTAATCTGAAATTAAATTGCCATAAAATTGTAGCGTGACGATATATATATAAGGATATACGTAATGCGTGTTTGTTCGTTTAATATTATATATGGATGGAGGGCGTGAACAACCGCACCTAACGTTTTATATAAATGGAAAAGATTGCACTTTATATTATTAACATAGCGATATTAATCTATTAAAATAATAAAAAAATATTAATTGTTTATTTCTTTGAACGCAAATACTACGTGACAGATTTTTATACATGTTGTATATAATCTTTATAGACGTCTACGTCTATGGTGGTTGAACACACAAGGGTTGAGAGTGGAAAAGAGATCTAGGCACGAGGAGCGTCACTTTTGCCATCACGGCCATCTCAGTCTTACCTTCCAAGGCACGCAAATGGATGTTTCACATCTCAAACTGAATATAAAACCGTCGCTAAGCTGACAGGAACCGGATATGTAAGTACAAAACCACATTTCTTCACAACCAACTATAACCAATATAAGTTGAGCTTTAAGAAATATCTAAATGACGAAAAACCAGTGATTTACCTATGAATTCCTTACTTCAATAGAATATATGTCAGTTTAGTAAGACTGGTTACCCGTTCTGACTTCACAAGTGTTAAATAAGGGTCTGCATTAAATGTTTATGTCGTAATACTGAAATATAACTATTGGTTTGCGCGGCGCATGCCAGTAAAGCTTTTAGTTTTTTCGATATTTTCAACTGTCATCGTCATATTTCAGCCAAAACCACAATGAATTATATGCCTAAACTATCCTTATTACTTCTTCCGTTGGTAAAAACCGCATGAAAAACAGTTCGATAGTTTTTGAGTTTATCGCGTACAGACAGACAGGCGCGGCGAGAGGACATCGTGAAATACTTACGTAACCGACCCTCGGGTCCCACGACTGTTGGTGTGGTGGCTTGACGTCACAAGAGGTGCCGTCCGGCGAGCGACCAGCCGTTGGCTGCAACAATAATACCTTATTAGACTAAAGATAAAAAGCGTACATTAAAGGCAAATCTTCATTAAACCAATTCATCCATTGATTGTAAAAAAGTCTATCACCTATTCGGAAGAAGAAGAAAAAGCTAAGATTTTAGAAAAAAACAGACAAAATTGGAATCTTTATATTAAAATTAAAACTGTATAAAGTTGATTCAATTTGCATATTCAAAATGCATATTTATTATCATCATCATATTATAACAAATAAGCTTTTGTAAATAAATAAAGTTTGTATATATAACGATCAAAAGTCAATGGTTCTTAAATTTTCCTTACATATCCGACCTTTACATCCCAAGCCGGCTGCGGCGGCTGTTTCACGTCCCAGGGCGTCCCAGTCGGGGATAGTCCAGGGGATAGCTCGGACACTGGTGTAGAACTAGGCGTGGGCGAGTGAGCCTGGGTCGGACCACTCTGGTACGCGGACGGGGAATGTTGTGAACCGCTAGAACTGCCGCCACCACCTAGGAACAAAGTCATTTATATTATTGGGGCATTAAAAAATCAGCTACTAAATTGCTGTACATTCTTGGCACAGTTTACACTAAAAACCGACGGTATCCTTGCTGTTAATAAAGATAATCAACTTACAATAATGATCTAAAATGCACGCCATGCATACATGCATTTTATGTTATATAATACATAATATAATAAGGTATGTGTTAACTATTGGATTAGCAAATAAATAAATAAATGTTAAATGACTTTTTTTTCTCCTTGTAATATGAAGTATAGTAATAATGAAGTTGAAATAAGAATGAAAGTGTTGACATATTTATTTCATATTTTGCCCCTAGAGGCCCCCTCGCCTTAGAGGGCTCTCGAACACGGCCTTGCACTATGATAGCTACGACGCTGGTTGGAAATCAACTTCTATACCATTCAACTTGGAAATGACAAGCTATCCAGGCAGAATAAAGTCTGACGTGTTCTACCAGTTTTAAATAAATGCTTAATATTTTTACTCACCATGTAGAAGTTGGTTATTGTTTGGGGGGCTGCCGGGCGGTAGACCGAGGCCGGGGGGCGCAGCGCCCACTTGCGCGGCCTTCATCATCTTTTTGTATTTACTGCGACGATTTTGGAACCAGATCTTGACCTGGTGACAAAAGCAAATATATTTATCGTTTCTTATTAAATAATAATGATAGGTTTTTCTGCATGTTACAAGAATCCTCTGGATATATTGAGACATTTACCAAAGGTTATTCTTGTTGCTAAAAGTAACGCAGATACTTTTATGTGATACGAAATGACTAACGAATAAAGTAGCAAGCACAGATTATTTATGTATTCTACAAATATTATATATGTCAATCTTGAACATAGTTATTTTTATTTAAGTATTTCAATTTATATAAATAGCAATATATATGTAATGTAATTTAGAAAATACATTATATTTTTTAACAAGAAAAACATTTACATATTATACAAATAATTATTTATTCACATGAAGCCTTAAATATATATATATATACAAATAAAAATTAAAAACAGCTACCGTACAAATCATGAAAGCATTTTCTACTATCTCAATTCCACAGTGCGAATTGTCTACGATAATCAGACTTGTGTTTTCTTTTCCAAGTATTTACTGAAAAAAAAAACCTTCAGCGGACTACCGCGCAGCATTGAAATAAAAAATCTACGTACAGACACGCACGGGGTTGCGTGAGCGAAGGCGTGGCCTGGGGGTGAGTCGTTACTCCACTGACGTAGTGATGCACCGGGCGATTTAGGTTATCGATATATTCACAGACATTTAAAAAATATTTTTACACTACATCGAATAATAAAAGGTCTAATTTTATAATTATCTTTCTATTCAATTGAAATATTTCACAATATAAACACGAAATAAATATTATCTAAACAAAATAAAACAATATGGTTATAGCATATATTTTGAAAAACAAATATTTTTGTTGATTGGTGTAAATATTTTTATAGTGGTAATATTTTTATAGTATTTTTAATTATTAAATGTTTGTTGAAAACAAATATATTATAGTATAAATAGGCAAGCAAGGCCTCGTGGTTACAATACACAAATATTAACTTTTGTTTATGGGTTCAAAACTGGAGAAACCAATAATTTTGTTTCAACTTTGGTGCTGCGTGGTGTAATAAAATCCAAATATTTATTGGACTGTTATTAGAATATTTAAAGACCGATAATTTTAATCATAAATTATCAGTATCTGTATTAAGCTAAGTTGATTTTTGAAGTATATACTATTAAGTAAGTAGTTGTAAGGTAATTGTTTGAATGTATTCAAATATATATTAATTATGTATGTTTATACATAATATTAATAACAAAATGTTTAAAAAAAGGAGCAAGTTTAAATATCTGAATACGTACGAACTCACTTCATTACTCACCCCTGAAATGTTGACAAACGATTTATAGGTGATATAATTTATTGAAGCGTGTATTCGTAAAATGGTATAATTATTATGGTCAATGTCGCATATTACTTTCTGACATTTTACGACTGATTTCTGATTTGAGTTTCGAGTTTGTTCTTAAAGAATAGCTACATACGTCATCACAAGTATATAAACAACCGGCGGATATTAATGAATACATAAGGATAAATTATTTATAAAATAAGAAAATAAGAAAAAAATATAATCTGTTTATAAATATATACTTCGTAAGTGCGTAGATTATCTATATATGGATAATAACAATAGATTTAGATGTAATCGTGCATAATGATTTGTATCCTAAAAGTGTTTGAGAAAGTTTACAAACAGACAATATTTAGGAAAGAAAATACAAAAAAATCATACCAAGTATGTCACGTGATCAAATCCATTGACGTCGGCATGATGGCAGAGATTTGCTTATGTTTTAATTCAATCAGATTGGATATTTCTAAAGAAGATGTATTTAATTGATTTCTATAAATCGCTATGATGAACCAAGTTAATTTATCACCAAGTTTAATGTATGGCATTCGTCAAAGCGAACTAAAAGTGGAGGGAGAACATAGTCCCAACATCATAGTACTAAATTATCCTTTTGTCTCTCAAAAGACTTAAACATGTAAAGTTTCAAATTCATACGACAATTAGAATCAATTTAAAATCGAATCGCTTTGTTTACTTTCTGGCTTGGTAGAAATGAATAAAAAAATTGATAATATTATGCTATTATAAAATATAAAAAAAATAATCGTAATTACTGCCTATAATTATATTTGAATGAAGTAATTATCGCTCGAGCTTGTAAGATTTCATGTTAAAATTATAATAATGATTTATTTTTACATTATTAAAATGTTCAAATGTATTTTTCTGTATAGATTAAGATATATTGAACGAATGAAAAATTAAATTGTTTAATAATTACCAACACATCAAAATTACAATAAATTTATTACACCTTAATTTTTTATCGATAAATTTTATGAAATTCTCATCACTAGACCCCATCCCTACCCCACCTCGATTAGTCGGGTCAAGTCACGGTGGCTTAACCCTCATACCTAACTCATTCTATTGGTATTCAGTACAATTGACTCCAATGAAAGGTTACTTCGAAATTAATCTATATTTGATTTCATACTTTTTCTTGACATTTATATTTCTATGCTTTTACGCAGATAAAACAACAAACATTAAAAAAGTTGTATTACATACCAAATTAAAAACTTTTCTATATTAATAATCAATAATTCTGACGTTATATTTAATAATTACACTTAATTTTAGTTATTATCTGTGAAAGAAAATATTTTATATTGTAGTAAGACCTCGAAAGAACAAATAATAAATTCATACCTGGCTGTATGTAACCACACCGTTGAATGACAATAGCCATAAAAAATATAAAACAAGATGGCCGTCACCGCAACATATGGACAACCGCAATTGCGTTATTTCCCCTATTTACAGTAACATTTGTTCAAATATGCATGAGAAAGCTTTTTATTATTATGTATAATCCTTATATATTACTAAATCCTACAATTATTCTAAAAGTTAGTTTTTTTGTTAGTAAATTAATCAAACAGCACATAAATAGGAAATATAATAGGGAATAAAAAATTAATATATAATGTATTGACACTTCTATATTATATATATATACATATTGAGATAAAAATCCAAATCACAATTTACAACTACAAACAGCTTGCAATCGTCATTTCGTAGTAAATTTCTAGTTATACCGGATATATAAAGAACCGGCAAGAAACTCAGTTACCGTCAGTACTGTATATGTACTGACGGTACTGTATTTATCTTTATACGTAAAATTGCTGACCCTATTTAGATAAACTTTCTATTTATAAACGTTTAAATTGAGCCAGATTAAATGACAATCGTCTAATTAATACGCTCGATATAATATCTTTATAGAAACGAGCTTATGATTACCTACTTATATTATAAATGCGAGTGACGTCGTTTGTTTGTAACGTTTTTAAGTTATAACTACACCGATCATCATGATATTTTGCGTACATGTTATCAGTGGTACAGAAAAGGACATAGGGTTTCCAATACCAACCACACTTAATTATAATACTTTGTGTTCGTAATTTATTAGAAGTTTCAAAGAAGGCTTTGGCTTTTTAAACTATGATCTTTGTCTTATTAACAACAAATATAATAATAAAAAAATAATCCGACATTAAATTATATGTACCATTGCTTCCCAAAATGTAATTAAAATTTTATTAAATCAATCAATAACCACAATCAAAAAGTACCTCAATATTTTATTCACTTAAGCTTTACAAGTTTATATATTAACTCAGTGAAAGAATAAAAAAAACTTATTTTATCGTAGAAAGGGTGAACCTTTTTTAAAGCCGGTTAAAAACGAAACATTTTTTAAAAATCGTATCTGGAATACAAATAAATATTTTGAAAATCTAACAATAATTTAGCTATTCATCATATTTAGAATTTTTTCGATTAATAAATTCAACAAAAATTAATTCGAAATTCGAAAAATATCAATTTTCGTTCAAAAATAACTCTTCGTTTACCAAGTTTTCTCGACTAAAGCATTTCGTCAGGAGGGACGGTGGTATTCAACACACGCCAGCATACCTATACTGAGGACGGCATTCAACGAGGCGGCGAGTACAAAGAAATATCGGACATAGACCGCATAGCACTAAGAAGTTGGTACCTTCGCGAATACAGCTATTCCACCACTTGAATGGATGGTGTTATGCGGGAGGTGTATGTCATTGTGTTTAACATTTATTGCCTTCTACAAATTATACGCAAATGGATTTATCTAGTAAAGTAAGCTTAATCGATAAATTGTTGACATTTTGAAAACCGAATCCAATGGTTACAAACAAGTTGATATATGTTTCGTTTTAATACTTAAATTGTATTATTATTTATGACATGATTAATTCTTATGGACGTATTATATTACACAATGTTTCAATCAATGTATAAACGACTCAATTTGTGAATTACATATATAAATAATTAATTAAAATGTTATTAATATTAATGTTATGTCCGATAGCGCATGACGCTGTTCTTTGCTTTTTTCAATAAAAAAACGGTAGCTGGTACAAAACTGCATACCGAGGCCGGACACTGAATGACGTGGAGAAGCGTTCCTTTTTTGAAATTGTCTTTCTTTTATCAAGGATGCTGTACTCGCCTGCCAGTATTTTTTTAATTATGCTCGAGTATTCTTTTTTTATCAATTACTAGAAAATTATGTTTTTGAATGAAGACAAAATAAATATTATATTTTTTAACCATTATAATAATAACAAATTATTTTATTACACATAATTAAAATATTTTTCAAAAATGGCTGTGTAACATGTCGACGTCGCCTTTACGTAAAGTTGTCAAATGGTTTTTTTTTTTTCAACTATGTAACCATAAATTATTTCCGCCATAAAGTAACACGAAACGTGAAAATGATTAACACACATGCCATCGTTTCACAAATAAGGTCTCATGTTGATTTATTAAAAAATCTTATATACAAAACTATAAAATTTTACATATATCTTTCTGACAGTCTTTCTTGTCTTTTGATATTGTAAATAACATGAGTATTATATATGAAAATTTATTCCCTAAGATAGTAGTGGTATTGTGGGAAAATAATTGTAGGAAATGCCTTCATTTTTGAAGAAAGCGATATGAACATTGTTATATAGCAATTTACTTAAAGGAAAAATATATAAAACCAAACAACATAGAAACAAGAGGCTAAACTTTAAAAATGACACCTTTGCAACAATCAGGCACATTCTATTATTAAAAAAAAAATGTGACTCTATATTTAAATTACAAACAAAAAGCATTTAATAAATGTATGTGACATAAAATTTAATCAACCCACTGAGTTGTATTTAAAAATCCGTTAATTGTTTTAATCGTACATCCTAAAATAGTTCGAAAACGATTTAGAATCGATCTTAATTGGGCCACCGTAGTTGGTACTGCAGTTTGATGGATTTTGTTTTTTTTTTTCTTCGTCCCTTTTACTTATAAATATTTTCTGTCTGTGCAAATTATTTTAATATATATATATATATATATATATATATATATATATATTATACGTTTTTTCGTTCATGTCTTGTATGTTTGCTTATAATTTTATCTAATGTTTAATACTTTTTTCTGATATTATACATCCGATATCCTTTAGCTATCCTATTTTAACACGAGAGTTACTATACCATACTATACCATATTTAAAAAATATTAACAAATTAAGGCTTATTATAAAGTATATAAGTAAAAGATTAATTGTAATAGATTGTAAAAGATAAAAAAGCTTGGATTTAGTATTTATTGATGTACGGGATACATAAATATATATTTGTATATAATCATTACGTTTATATTTTTTTGATTAATGACACATTGTAATTAGTTACTTGACGGTTCTTGTCGTATCTACATTCCGAACCGTTCGTTGTTAAACACTAAAATTGTAAAACTAGAGCTTGATTAATGTACGTTTTGATTTCGATTTGTATCGAATAACATAAATTCAGTCCTTTGCTCCATTGCATGCATAAATTAAAAAAAAAAGTAACTAAACGTCTATCTATATATAAAGCAAGCTATCATTGTCAACTATAATAAATATCGCAAAGTATGTTAAGTGATGCACCTATTTGCATATCGATGAATAAGACACGAAAATTTAAATATATTAATAATAAATACTATGACGAAAGTACCAACTGAATAGTTAACTACAGACTATTTCATATTTAGTAGAAAATAAATAAATTATAAATATAATTTGAAATGATTAAAAAAAAAAAATCTATTTTTATAAAATGTTTTTAAATTTTGTAGTGTTGATTTGTTAATCGATAAATATCGATTTGTTTTTTTTTCTTTACAGATTGTATTGTGTATTAATCTCCACGGCTTTCGATATTCGTTTGGCACAGATACGTCAAGTGGTCATCGTCGCGGTCACATCGTTTGCGACTTCCAGTTGAATTTGTCTTTCGATTACAAAAATAAAAGTTACCGAGAATAAAACTATTGGAGTTGTTTTATTGCGCGGCACTTTTGTCGAGTTTATCTGTGGCTTTATCGTTTTATTATATTTGATCTTCGAACTTTATTATATTTAATGTTAAAATCATAATACTTGTGTTAGATCTAACTTAGATAATCTAGGGATGGGATTGAATTCGATAAATTTTCATTGATTTTCGTGTACTTAATCCGTATTTTTAATTCATGTCGAGTTCGCTGTTAATTAAATGCACGTGTCGGGTTAGAATGTGTCACATGTGTCCACCCAGGAGCGTGGTGGAAATAGTTCTAAGCCTGATCTTCAAAATGAGAGTCCTAATTTGAGGAGACATTTTCAGGATGTTACCATTGATTTTTTTTATAAGCATTAAAATTACAACAATTTCAAAGGATGCCGCAGTAACAACTACTATTAACGTCTACCGAAATCCCAAAACACTTGACATGTATGAATCAATCATAATTGATATATTATAAAATATAATTGTATACATATATAATTTCAGTTATTAGAGCTAGGAAATGTATTAACCAATTAAAAATAACGACATAAATAAAAAAATACCCGAGCATGACCGTAACGAATTAATTAATGATTTATCAATGCTAATGAGTATTGTGTATTTAGTGTAAAACAAATTTGTTATGAATGAAAGCCTTTCTTCATCTCGAAACACGCAAAGCGATAAAACAGCTATTGATTGCTAATCACGTTTATGGCGTATCGATGTCGACAAACAGTTTTTATCGAGTTACGTCCGTCACTAATGGTTTACGCAATGTGAATTTATGGCTATACTCTGTTGTGACTTATAGGGCGTTAATGCTCCTTAAACGGAATAATGACACACGACAAAATTGATGCAAACTTTTCGTGTAAAATCGAGATTAAACCTTAGCATGTAAAACTTTACATAATATAGACAATGACTATTTACTGTTTTTTGACGCTGCTTATAAAAGGTCTCGTAGCGTTCCAAGTTAAGGCCTCAATGCCGCTAAAAAGTTACCGAACCTTTTTGTCCGTATAGGTGAAAGCCCGCAGACCTCTCGCAAAATGTCTTTATCCTCGCCGACACAGTTTTATTACGACTGACGCGCGGGTATTCAATTTTTTCTCGCTGTCGGACCGTATTGATATCTTTTATCGATATTTACAACAAAAAAAAAAAACACGTCCTGTTACGTCACTAATTCAAAGACAAACGTCATGATTTGATGTCGTGCTTTTTTTCTGTTGCTGAATTGATTTTATAATTATAGATTCACGATATGATGATTTATTTCTCTATTACGTTAATGGCAGTCGCTCTGTCAAATTTATTCGCATTTACGATGTCATCGTTGCGAACCCTCGAAGAAAAATCAATCGCGATGCATTTTTTTCTATCAGGTTCGTACCGGTTAAGTGTAAACCGGTAGTCAGTATAAATAGACGTCATATTAAGTCATTAAATATGTTTATAATGTATATTGTATGCCATATTGGTTTCAAAGGAAAATTGTTTAAATAACGTACTTTTATGCAGCTTGAGAACATAGCGATTTAAGATAGCGGGGAAAAAATACTTTTTATGGAATAAATGTATTCATTATTATTATAATAAACACTAGCAATGACTTTTTCATGTGTGTTTCAAAATCATCCCATACTTAGTAGCAATATTGTGATACCGTGTTTTCGATTAAAATTTGGACCGTGGTGGACCTCCAACCCATAACCAAGTAAAAGCTTGTGAATGTCCCACTGCTGCTTATTCCACCACGCTGCACCAATGCAGGTTGGCGGAATACACATGTGGCAGAATTTCAGTGAAATTTGCCACATGCATGTTTTCCTTAATCGTAAAGCACGAGATGAATTATAATCACAAATTAAGCACATGAAAATTCAGTGGTGCTTGTTCGGGCTTGAACCCACGATCATCGGTTAAGATTCACGTGTCCTTACGACTGGGCCATCTCGGCTCTTGGACCTCCAAACTCTTCTCAAAAGGAGAGCAGGACTTTGCAAAGAATACATTTTTTTGTTAAAATATAAATTTTGTCTGTTGAAAACAAATCCATCAAACGCACCACCGACCTTGGGAACTAAAGGTTATGTCCCTTGTGCCTGATAAGACTTATAATCATTTCCGCGGCTATACCATGTGACCAAATAAAATTTAGTATAATTTTTATCAGATTACCTGATTGATATCTGAACCTGTCAACTTGCTTAATAATTCTTTCCTAAGATGGTACAAAAGAGATAAGAGGCTGTAAAGGTATAAGCTTATGTGTTAAGTCTTATTCGATGTGATTCGTACATTATTATAATAAAAACAATATGCTACATAAATAATATTATAGTTAACTTGATCTTTGACGTTAAAGTGGTTAGTTAAAGTGGTTAGAACATTTGATTTCAACCATAAATTACGGGTTCAAAACTCAGGGAGCACTGCTAATAATTTATCAAGTTGTATTGTTGTGTTCCGGTTCGAAGGGTGAGCCAGTGTACTACAGGCACAAGGGACATGACATCTTCGTTATCAAGGTGTGTGGCCCATTTGCTGAACCGATTATCATGATATTTTACATACATGTTAGCAGTGGCACAGAAAGGGACATAGGACATCTAACGATTACTGTTTCTAGAAGACCACCTCGCAAACCATGTCCGTTCTTAAAAATTGACCGCACTCGAACGGAACTTGGATAGAATGCTCCAACATCGCGAATATCGCGAGAATATAATTATTGTGTAAAAACACAGTAACACTGGACATTAGTCGTGACGGGCTCGCATCGTTCTTGAAAAAATGTGATGTTTCTTTTAATAATATAATATATTGACGGGCCGTTGGCGTGGTTGGTCGATACTTGCCTTTCACGCTGAAGGTTGTGGGTTCGATTTCCACCCAGAGCAGACATTTGTGTGCATAAACATATCTGTTTGTCCCAAGTCTGGGTTTAATTATCTATATAAGTACGTATTTACAAAAGAAACGTAGTATATGTAGTATATCAGTTGTCTGGTTTCCATCGTACAAGCTCTGCTTAGTTTGGGATCAGATGGCCGTGTGTGAATAATGTCCCAGAATATTATTATTATTAAAGTATAAACTGTTAATTTGTATAAAAATGTAATTAGTTACTACCTTTTGTTTCTGTTTTTGTTTTTTGTGTTCTTTATTTAAATATTTCTATTTTCTGTTTTTATTTTATTTTTGATTTGTATATTTCGTAATTGTGTTTGCGAATGGTGTGTTCTCCTGCAATCGGTTGTGCATAGTTAGTTTTAAGTTAATGTAAAAAGTGATTTGAATGTGTTTTATGTACAACTGTTGGAGATAAATAATAAGTTACCCTTTCTCACATTCGGGCGAAGCTTCTAGAAAACTAATAGCTCTAATAATTTGTTAACACTTGATAACAGAAAAAGTTTGATAAAATTGAGTACGAATGTATAATAATGAAATAACAAAGTCGTTCCTGAACGTGAAATCTATATAAGGGAATCATTTTTGAGTTTTTAAACGTAAAATACCATCAAACACCATGACCCCCATTCCGAAAATTTGCGGGATCGTAATAAACCACCGTCACAAGAAACATCTTTTTGAATTATTCATCTTGCGAACCGATTCAGTGGCACATCGTGTCAACTCGCGATTGTGGTAAAAAAATATTCGAATAATTCTGCCATGCTTACCGTACTGTTAAATTCGATTTTACGTGCCATTAATATTAATTTGCTTCGTATAATTAAATACGGTTTTCGTTTTGTAATTTTTCTTCTTTATATCGCATCGAATCTACTAATCCTAAGAAAATACATATGTATGTATATAACAGTATTGTAGTTTGTTTAATTAACCCCCCCCCCCAACCCTCACAAGCAGCCGAAACCGCCGGCGGAAAGTAGTATATTAATAAAAAAAGCGATAATATTTGATTGTTTGCTTGTCTTCTAATCTCTGCAGCCACTTAAAGAATTCTTGAATATCCACCGCGCTGCTTATATTTTCATACGACTGAAGATAAATTAATAAAAATCACTTGTCTTTACCAAAAAATCCGTAGTACCAATTATTAATGGTGAAAATTTGATTAATCATACAAATAGGGGTTATCATATAATGCTACTAATTGTAATTGAGAGTTGGCTGTAATTTTCTCTTGGGGTGTTGCCACGGTAACGCCACGGGAGGCTATTTTGACATATGTTTTGGATTTAGCGGGAAAATTGGCTTGTATTGAATAAAGATACAATAAATTTGATCTCTTTTCAGAGACCATAATTCGTTGTTATTTTAGGGTGACTTTTTACCGTCTCTTTTAAGTTATTTAATTATATTATCTTAAAATTATATTTCTATTTTGTTTATAACGAAAATTTTTATATAATCTTTTAATGAAAATTTTTAGTTATTACAATTATTTTTATGTGATATAGAATTATATGTGATCTTGCCAATTATCGCCAAAATTAAACATTTTTGAACGTCGTCTGTATCGGCTGATATTAAAACTTTTCCGAGCAATTTTTAATCGTTATTTTAAAAGATTAAAGTGCAAGCCCGATTGGGTAGGTACCACCCACTCATGAGACAATCTACCACTTCGCGCCAATACTTCGTAGCGTTCCCTTATGAAGGGTTAGTGAGCCAGTACAGGCACGACAGGACAGGACAGGACATAACATCTTATTTGCCAAGATTGGTGGCGCATTAGCGATGTAAGAAATGGTTAATACTTCTTACATCGCCAATGTCTATGGTGGTGATATATCATCAGGTGGCCTATTTGCCCGTCCTACTTATAACATCGAAAACGTAATCATATATTATGCTAATAAATTATTCTATAAAACACTACACTGCTTACTCTGTTCCATTCGAGTGTCCTTTTACAAACAAGGGTATTGAGTTCGATGCTCGTTATTTTGATATTTGACTACATAATACATATCGAAGGGTTGCAAGTAACTTATGACCAATTAATACGGTGTTCAAGTTTATTATTTTAATTGTGATCAGTTCACTTGATATATTTAATTAAGTGGAAACGTTTCGGTCCTGACTTATAAACATTACTTAATTTTATTTCTGATTTCTCTCTTTCTGTCATTATTGATTTGACATTTGAAAGAAGAAGACAGCATTGTTTAAATAATCACTCTCTAAACAGCGTTTATAAGTAAGGTCGTTCATTTCCAAAAGCTTAATATTTAATTAACCGTAATAACTTAAAGAATTGAAATGTTTTGAAGATCCTTTTTTAAATAAATACATTTCACTTGGTGATAGGGCTTTGTGTAAGGTCTAGATATACCTCGATATTGTTTCACTAAAAGTAAAACTGCTGCTCCCACTGCTGGGCTAAGGCCTCCTCTCGTTTTTTTGAGAAGGTTTTTAGCTTATTCCACCACGTTACTCCAATGCGTTACTTTCCAAATCTTCAGTGAAATTAGACACATCCAGGTTGTTGTCACGATGTTTTCCTTCACCGTCAAGCACGAGATGAATTATAAACACAAATTAAGCAAATGAAAATTCAGTGGTGCTTGCCCGGGACGAACCTAAGATCATCGGTTAAGATTCACGCGTTTTACCCACTGGGCCATCTCGGCTTATGTAGAAGTATTTGTCTGTTTAACTAATCGTCAATCATCGTCAAGTTTGCTGTTATGCTGACTTGCTGATGCGTTAAGGGCTCATTCAATGTTAATAAAAAAACTCGCACTAGCAACTCCGAACGAGAAAGCTCTTCGAGCGTTAAGAGAAAGTCTAAAAAAGGTCAAAATATGTTTTAAAAAATAGCGTAATCCAAAAATTAGTAATAAAATTACAAAAAAGACTATCATACCAGCATATGTCAAATTAAAACAATAAATTTTAGTTCTTACGACACAAAAAAATTAAACACTAAAAAATAAAGATGGCGTGAGAAACGTCACTTTTGTATCGGTTTTACATAAGTAAAATCATGATAGCCTAAACACGAATATCGACTCTATTCAAATGTAATAGAGCACAAAATCATTATATGTATATTTTAGTTTTTTTATATCATAGTTTCTGTGCAGCACGCAACAGAGCAATTGTGGTTTTTCTCATAAGACGGAAGCGGGTTCCGTAATTATATACGAATTAGTTATAATTCTAAGATTTTTGGACAATCCGCTTTGTCGTCGGGCCGTGAGAAAAGGCAGCCTTGTGGAAAATTGTGACAATATTTCTTGGTATTTTAAATTTGAATTCTACTGATGTCATGTGAGAATTTCTAACGAAATTTTTCAGTAGATATCTTAACACAAGTTCAAATACAGGCGGGACTATTTATTTATTTATTTAATGGGAACACTATACATATTAAATGGTGGCATACATAACATTCAAGGAGAAAAAGTCAACTTCTAATATATATTAAATAATAAATTAAATAGTTATGTATCCGATAAAGGTAAATAAACTCGGCTACATATGTATTCACCAGCACGCCTTGCACCAGCGTGGTGGATTATCCTCCAAACAGCCTCAGCATTGGGACAATTATTGGGCTGTTAAGCTTACGTGAAAGTTATTTTATGATAGTTCAATTAATATTCATTTATTTCCATACAGGACACATACATTTATTTGTATATGGTTATTATATGCACGCATTTAATAAAAAAGAGTAACTACTGAAATTCTTAGCTAGCTTTCTTACGTAGCTTTACATTAAATTTATATATAATACTTTAGAATATGGTTCTGATTTTAGTTATTGACAAACTTTAATACATAACTATATAATTTATTTATTTAATATATATTAGAAGTTGATTTTTCTTGGGATGTTATGTATGCCACCATTTTATATGTATAGTGTTCCCATTAAATAAATAAAAAAAAATATAATATTCTCCATTTTAAATCAATAGATCATAGATTAGATATTCGTTTGTAAAACACGGCACTTCCATTTTATCGCATATACTTAGTAAAACATCATGCCTCGTTTACTACATCCTGCGTAAATCTCAAGTTAGCCTCAAGCTAGATCTAAGTTAGTATAAAACGTGAGAAACATAGATTGGTCCTTGATACATCACGGCACATGCGTCCAGCACGTTTATTGACCGTATTTTCCTTCAACAAGACAACCAGAATCTAATACGACTAACAATGTATCTCGTAAGAATGACATTATAATATTATTCAAGGTTTCGCGTATGATATGTGTGGGTTTTGATATATAATAATATTATACATTTGTAAATATGAACCGGAAAGTACTTAAGTATTATTTAAAAAAAGAACAATAATAATGTGAGCAGTATATATTTTCTACTAATCATATAAAATGTGAAGTTATGCTATATATTTTCTGGGAGCGGTTTTCAATACAAACCCAAATATGTATCACCTTAAATAGCACGCGATAATTTTGAAAACAGCCCTGGTTATGTACAATAAATACATCTTTTATTTTATATAGAATAGGTCGGCGGACGAGCGTATGGGCCACCTGATGGTAAATGGTCACCAACGACCATAGACACTGGTATTGTAAGAAATGTTAAAACATCGCTTACATCGCCATTGCGCCACCACCCTTGGGAACTAAGATGTTGTTTCAAACCAGAATAAACAATACCAAGTACTGCTGTTTTGCAATAGAATATCTGATGAGTGGGTGGTACCTACCCAGACGAGCTTGTACAAAGCCCTACTAACAGTAAATGATAGAATTGCCCTTATATTAGTAATACCTTGAAACTTTGATCAAGGCATTGTACGTGCTTGCCATTATAAAACAAAATTAGCACATTAAAGTCAAACACATCAAAAGCTACCAAACATAAATATAGTTAATTTATAGCCTTTCGGCCTTTAATAAACGTATCGCTAATAATTACACTATCCTTCGTCTCTTTCTTTCATCACTAACATGACATTAGTTGAAACAGACAAAGCAAAACAACCGCTGCACAGTGCTTATAATAAAAAGGTCTTATCTATATCCTAGGAAGGAATCATATAGGAACTTACAGTCGATTACAATGGCGGACGAAATAAAGATAAATAAATACTTTTGACATAACTGGCGTTTGAAATGTCGTGTATTTTTTATGTTATACGTAGAAAAAAAAATGGTCCACCTGATTTTAAGTTTCATTATATATATTTATGTTAAAGGCAGGCGGACGAACAAATGGGACACCTGATGGTAAGTGGTCACCATTCCACTATTGGGAACGAAGTTATGTCCCATAAACCTGTTGTTACACTGGCTCGCTCAGCCTTCAAACCAAGACGCGACAATACCATGTACATACCCATGAGCTTGCACAAAGTGGATTTAAGTAATTAAGCGGAATTAGTATTATATATAAGGACTGATTAAGAACTATCTTTAATACATAATATTGGCAAATCGCATGGAATGTGTAAATCTACGGTTTTTGTTCTTCACTCTTCATGTCTTTAGAATACATTGTGTATAAATGGGTGACGGGCGTGAACTTGTGACGTGTTTTATTTTCATATTTGTTAAAACTTAATCCACACATTTGAACGGCAATCCGACACGACCGGAAAAAAATCAGGCACAGGATCAATGGCTTTACGTCCTTTCCGGGGCACATGTACACACGTCTAACTTCCAAACTGGCTGTCTTCTTCATCGGAAGAAAGAAAAAAATCGGCCCGACCTGAGATTTAAACGCACGACCTCGGGAACTGCGACTTTTTATCTGACCACTAAACCAACAGTCTACAGTATAACTTAGATAACAAGTATTTAAATCAACCATTTGAATTAAAACATTATTTATTATAATTAGCATATAACACCAATAATTTGTAATACATACAAGTACTTTGATGCCAGAAGACATAATTGCTATTTTAATTTATCAGCATTTTCACATATACTATATTTACTGATGGTAAGGCTTCGTGCAAGCTCGTCTGTTGTAGGTATCACCCACTCAACAGATTTATTACCGCAAGATTCTACCGCAAAACAGAAGTACTCGGTGGTGAGTGAGACAGTGTAATTGCAGGCACAAGGTATATAACATCTAAGTTTCCAAGTTTGGTGGCGCATTGGCGCTGTAAGCGATGGTTAACATTTCTTTCAATGAATAGCATTGAAAGATTAAGTCTATGGGCGTTGATGACCATTTACCATCACGTGGCCCATATGTTCGTCCGCCTACCTATTCTTTAAATATGTATATACACAGCAATTTAGAATAAAAATATGCCCATTATGTATTAAAAGCTTTAATATAACTCCATCTATTTGTATGTATGGGTCAGTAATTGCAATTGCAAAAGCTGGTTCCCAACATCCGATTTAGCTGAAATTTTGTACATACATCACACGACAATGTAATGTTATATACAATAATATACTTGTTTCAGTATATATTTATAAATTTAACAAACGCGGAAAATTCCTCTGAGGCTTAAATTTTTCTATATAGGTACAGAAAAAAGATTAATAAATTATTAGACTCGAGCAAAGCCCTATCGCCAAATTTCCCTTTTCGATTAATTAAATTTTATTACATAATTACAGTACCGTAACAGCCTGTGAATTTCCCACTGCTGGGCTAAGGCCTCCTCTCCCTTTTTGAGGAGAAGGTTTTTTTTGGAGCTTATTCCACTCGCATGCGGGTTGGCGGAATACACATGTGGCAGAATTTCAGTGAAATTAGACACACGTAGGTTTCCTCACGATGTTTTCTTTCACCATCAAGCACGAGATGAATTATAATCACAAACTAAGCACATGAAAATTCATTGGTGCTTGCCCGGGTTTGAACCTACGATCACCGGTTAAGATTCACGCGCTCTTACCACTGAGCCATCTCGGCTCAATATTCAGTTGGATTTACGAAAATTTCCAACAAGAAATATATCATTCGATTATTCTGGAAAGATCTCGAAGAATTTTTCCTAGAAAAATGGAAATGTACTTATTCAATATGTGACTTTAATAAACATATCAACACCTGAGTTATATGCCTTGCATTTTTTCCAATTTATATGGAAATAATAAAATTAATTTATATATACGAAGGCAGCGGAAAATTGTGATCTAACTCTTCCAAGATTATGTCCGCCTGGTACTCGGCCGGCTGATGGACAGATAACACATATTTGATTTATGGTTTATTTTTTATCCGTTCTCAGAATCTATTCTTTTCAAATTTACATCTAACGTTTACTTATAATATTTTTTACAGCTTCAAGATAAAAATCGGATTTTCGCAAAACCATTCATTCCCTCTAGTGTTGCCACATGTTTTATTTTAATTTGAGACTCGATTTTTGAAAAATCGAAATTTTTACCGCTCAAAATATTTTTTATTTATCTATTTGCAAACATGGAATTCGAAATATGAAAAGTTAAGTCGTCGAGTCAGTTTCTCTTTTAAGTAATTTATTTTTAGACTTTATTTTTTATGTACAAAGGTTGAATATTGAATAAATTATTATTGTCACTATAAAACGGAACGGTGCATTTGCTTGCGGTATCTTCGCCTCACGTACCGTCTCGACTTGAGATCTGTCATTATTCTGATAACACTGTCTGTTTGTACGTGCGAGAACCGTCAGCGTTAGGGAAGTGTTCAGCTTATCGATAATAAAAATCTAAAAATATTTCACTTTCAGTTTTTTCACTTAGCAATTTGTTTTTTTTTTGTACTATAATTTTTAAACAATACTGAATAAATAACTTCTTATTATTTAATGACTAGTCTTAATAAGATTGACACATCGATATTAATGTCGCGATACATATCTAGTGTTGTATCTATTAATTAAAAAAAAAAGCAAAGGCAATGACAGTTGACTCAATTATAATATACATATTGAATAAACTGTAAAATTATGAAACATCTTTAAAGTCATACATAATTTAATAAAATCATGCGTCAAAAATTATAAACGAGATGATTTATATGACAGAGAAATTATAATAATTATCGAGATTCGATAACCGACATGTCTCCATCACTTCGCTATACTATGGCTAAATATATAGCAGCGGTGTTTGTAAACATATAATTACTTGGTAGGTCGATGCATATCAGTTTTTTTCATAGTGTGCGTGATCGTTGACGTGTGCGTTTACATATATATGACGTTTTACATGTTTGTATGTGTTTAAACGCACAGTTTTAATGTGAGTGTGAGAAACTAGTTCCGCAAGATTATGAGTGATCGTAACGCGCTTTAATTTCGCGACCACACAACGTACGATGTTTATTTAATTAATTTATTTATAGTTTTGTGTGTATCGATTAATGGTACAACTATGGACATCACTAATGACTTTTATTTATATTAAATTAATTTGTAATCCTATTAATTTGTTCAGTTGCTATGTTAATTGAAATATTATTCATTTAAGTGAGAATTATTCAGTTTTTTTCAAAGAATGTAGTCTAGTGGTTACGGTCTGTTAAATAATTTGGTTATTAAGAATTTGTTTCAAATGGACACATCGCCCTGCAATATAAGCCCTTCGACTGCGTGTAAAAAAAAAAAAAGCTCTCGATAAATATATTTGGGCGAACTATGTACAATTCTACTAACAAATTGTCGCTTTATTGAAATCGAATCGAATATTAATCGTTGCCGTCTATCCGTTATCTTTATCTTTAATTAAATTATCTATTGTTGGCATAAAAGTTAACAATTAAATTTGGGTTGACATAACGGTATTTGTTAAAATCAAATCGGTTCGGTTCCAAAGTTGCATTGGAATTGAATAACTCAGTTCCCTAATCTGTTGGAACAAAGTTAAATGTCAGAAGGTGATATGCGATATTGTCTGTAATAATTATTATTATGGCGTCCGATATCACGACGCCATTTTCAAAAGAGACCAGCCAACTACGCAGGATATATAGTAGTACTGGTGGTAGGGCTTTATACAAGCTCGTCTGCGTATACGGTACCACCCACTCATCAGATATTCTACCGCAAAACAGCAGTACTTGGTTTTGTTGTGTTCCGGTTTGAAGGGTGAGTGAGCCAGTGTAATTACAGGCGCAAGGGACAAAAAATCTTAGTTCCCAAGGTTGGTGGCGCATTGGCTATGTAAGCGATGGTTGACATTTCTTACAATGCCAATGTCTAAGGGCGTTTGTCGACCACTTACCATCAGGTGGCCCATATGCTCGTCCGCCTTCCTATTCTATAAAAAAAAAGTAGTCAAGTGGACTCTCTATTCTCATTACCCTAATGATGGGAATGAAAGCACAGTCAATTTCACGACTCCGCTTATTGAGAATTCATCGACTAAAAAACCCAATAAAATTTCAAAGACCGACCCAAAGTTTGAACCCTGGATCTCGGGATCTTGGCAACTTAACAATTATAATATTTAAAGTATTATCATCAAAATAACTCGGTTAGTAACGTTATACGATCAAGCATCGTCTGGTAAACTTGTTTTCGCAGAATATATCTGCAAATGTAACCGAGTATATAAATCAATACGACCGTCATATACTGTACCCAATGTCATAATTATTATCACTTCACGGTGATAACGTAATATCGGCTATGTATACTTTTTTTTTGTTTTAAAACATGACCCAAGAAAGAGCTCATACTGCCACTGGTGCTAAATTTAAAATAAATTATATAGTTAATCGAACATTTTCTTATATTTGAAATATTAAACCGATAACGCGTTTTTTAATTATTTTTTTGTATTAATGCCAAGGTCTCGTCCAGCTAAGCCTCATTATTCCTATTATTATGTATTTATGAAAAATTATATAACGTTATATAAGCTGTGTAGTTGTTAGTCACTAAACTTTCCTCGAATTTTATAACTTAACAAGAATTAAATATAAGCTAAAAATATAAATTGAAAACAAATTTACAATCTTATTAGCTATGAATGACAGTCGAATTTCCATCGATGGGTATATAAGTAGGCCATAGAACCGACGACCGCTGGGGCAGAAAAGTTTTCGAGTGGTGACCACGAACAACGAGACGTAGCGTGAGGAGGCCTACAAAGTGTATCGATGATCTTGTTAAGTAGGACAGGTAGCTCAAAACCGGCGGTAGGCCTTAGTCCAAACGTCTTCCGACTAAAATGATGATAAACAGAAAAAACAATCACGACTAAAAAAATATAAATTGACAGACAAAGTATTGACTCTAATCAGATTTATTAAGTTAGACTGAAAAATCTTAAGTGGAAGTCACGCGTCACCATTAGGCAATGTTATCTGAATTAACAAATTAAAAAAAAAACTAACAGATAATAAAAAGTATCTTAAATAAGTTTAATAGCACGATTATTGTATTTAAGATCTGTATCACCTTTTAGTGGGGACGCTAATTGTCGTAATTGTTGTAATCGTCAGCGATTATGTGTTAAACAAAATTTTGCATAAGTAACGACCCATGTAATAGAATACGTTTGTTACCATAGACAATGTTCCATAAAATTCATTGTTGTTACTTTATTTTTAATTTTTTAATATTATTAATAAAAAACGAAACTTATTTGTTTTTTTTTTTTAATCAAGATTCCTAAAATATTTTTTTCTAAGACATAAAAATATACATGATTTAATTTAAAAGCGTGAGATATTTTTTGTGCCTTTGTGATGTTCTCCTGGCTGACTTCTGTCACGGCGGCCAATCTCAAGTGAGATTAGTCAACTGTGCAAGACATTAAGACAAAGACATAGTGCACAATTCAACACTAGTTTTTTTTTAATATATAAGCTAGCGCTTGACTGTTTTTACACCTGATGGAAAGTGATGATACAGTCTAAGATAGAGCGCGCTTGCCTAGAAAAGAAAAGTTCAGAAGCAACGGCTTTACGTGCTTTCCAAGGCACGGAAGTGTACACACTCCTAGACTCCGGGCTGCTACTGAGAATATTCGATAGAAAGACCCAATAACTTCTTATCGGCAGACCTGCTTCGTAGGTCTAATTATATAAGGGCGCAAATCCCGAGGTTCTTCGGGTTGGGCTTGATCCCTTATAGTATTTATATAAAGCCGATATGGCTTAGTGGATTGAACAAGTGTACTTTAACTCGGTCGGTGGTGAAATTATCGAGAGGAAACCTGCACGTATCATATAAAACTTTGCCATGTACATATAACTTGGTAAGTTAAACTTTTTTCAGAGGCTACACTGCGAAATAGCGAGACATTTACGAGCTATGTTAAATAAAATATATTATATAATCATGCTGGTATCTCCACAGAAATATTATTTGTTATTTTAGTGTATCTTAAAGTTTATATTTTTATATAACATCGCAATCAAAGTATTATTTTTATCGGCTGTATCGGCTACTGTAATTATTCGTTAAAGGCAAGGAATTAAAAAAAAATACATTAAATCGTCATTTCACCGCAGTGATTGTAACTGTTGCGACAGCGGACGCTTTAATCTCCGATCAAGACAAATGCTTGTATGACACAAGTATTCTGCTCTAGTTATTTATATTTTGGTCGTGTTTCTTAGCATTTGCGGACTACCTCATGGTTGTATGCGCGAGCGATCCCGTGACGTCCCCCGAAAGCAGTAAGTACATCATGTGGGGGAAAAGCGTAAATGCGTTTGTCCACAGAAAAAAAAATAGGCGGACGAGCAAATAGGCCTGATGAAATATCACCAATACCTTAGACATAGGCTCCGTAAGATAGTTTATGGAGATTAACTATTTAATATATCGCCAATGCACCAACCTTGGGAATTAAAATGCTGACGTTCTTCGAACCGGAACAGAACAATAATCTTTGTGTAATATCCGATGAGTGATATCTACTCTGAGCTTGCACAAAGCCCTACCACCAAGTATATGTAAGGGGAATAAAGAGCAGAAAATCAAACCCACGGACCACAAGATGGAACATACATTGTGAATGGTCTTACACTACGATACCATAAAGTACACTCCATTAGATCTCTATAATACTGTCGAGCCGTTTGGCG
The DNA here is from genome assembly GCF_905147045.1 of Nymphalis io. Lineage (NCBI taxonomy): Eukaryota > Metazoa > Arthropoda > Insecta > Lepidoptera > Nymphalidae > Nymphalis > Nymphalis io. The sequence continues at coordinate 3,738,738 of NC_065915.1, read as the reverse complement.
TGTTTGGTAGATACCTGCCTTTCAAGCCCAAGGTTCTGGGTTCGATTCCCATCCAGGACAGACATTTGAGTGCATGAACATGTCTGTTTGTCCTGAGTCTTGGTGAAATTATCTATATAAGTATGTATTTACAAAAGAAAAGTAGTATTTGTAGTATATCAGTTGTCTGGTTTCCATAGCACAAGCTCTGCTTAATTTGGGATCAGATGGCCGTGTGTGAATAATATCCCAGGATATTATTATTATTATTATTATCGATATTTTTTTGTTTATAAAAATTTAAGTGAAAAATTTCGCAAACCGTTGGTGCTTGGTGTTTTTTTTTGTGTTTTTATAAAATGCCCGCTCGTTAGTAAGACTTGACCTCCGAATCGCCCTCGCCGGTTCCGCGCGGTGCCTTTATAATTGATGTGCATGTACACGCCGTGTTATATAGCGTGTTAGGAGAAGTCTTATATTATTATTTATTAAAAAAAAATATTATGCTGTCAAATTGTAGAGTCATATATTATGATAATATAGATTTGTGATCTCGATTGTTACTAGCAATGTTTTGGTTACTTTCAAACTATACTTTTAGCAAAAGGAAATTGTCATATCTGTCAAGAGATATAGGCAATGTTAACTCATTGCAAATGCAAGATTAACTTTATAGACCGATATATTGCTCCTCATAATTAACCACTCGCCCTTCAAGTCGGAACGACAGCACTAAGAACTGCTGTTTGAATTGAATCAATAGCGAATTGGTGGTAGCTATTGAGTGTGAAAAGCACTACCATCGATTAAAAATGAAAAAAATAAAAATCCAGTTACGTGTATGTGTTATCGAAAATGGTGTTACGTTTTAAAATTTTGTTCAATAACATACGTGAAAGAAAAACACTTAAGCACACGTGCCATTAAGACATAACACACACATACAAAGCTTATCACTATTCGACCTTGAAACTTAACCTCACTTATTTCAAATACTATCCAATATTATAAACACGTCAGGTAGTTATTTTGTTCAGCTTTCACGTCTTAACAATCATGAAGAAATATCACATACATTTTGTCAGGGGAGAAGAAATATTACGTAAAAGGACGTAGTGTATAGCACACCCCTACACAAGTGAAGCAGCAGTGGCAACTTGAGTGAAGTCCAATCAAATCACAACCTATATACAGACAAAGTTTTAGAAAGTAAACGAAAAATAAACTTGTAATTAATCAATCAAATAGCGAACATCCTATATCCACTCACACATGCGCAGTGAGCAGCCGTGCGTAAATTTATTTTGTATGGACAAAACTGTTATTTTAAAATAATAATTGATGTGCACACACGCTGTCCGTCTGTCCGGCGATTGTCAATGGGGTATATATTTTTTTCCTTTTGTATGATAATATTATTTTCGCACCATTATGCTCTTTTACTCCTATTATTCCGTGGTTTCGTTTAGTGGCAAAGTTATATAATTCGTGTTCATAAATTATAGTACTAGAGTAAATGTCCCACGGTTGGACGAAAGCCTCCATTTGATGAGAATGCTTGAAGCTTAGTCCACGAAGCTGTTCCAGAGAGGTGGTGAAGAATTTTTAGCATATGTCAGTGTTAAGACTCCTGCGCCTTAGATAACACGTAAATCGATTAGGCTTCGTCAACGAACTCTCATACTCGGGCTTTGAACCCAGGACTTCGAGATCAGCAGCCTTATAAGCCACTGAGCTGACGAGCTAAACAAACAAAAAACTACATATAAGTACATAACGACTTTAAAAACAGCCTCACCGTGACTCACATTTCAACTATTACCGTAACAAACGCATAAACATGTATTTTACTGCATTTCACAGACCCTTGCCAACTTTAGAAGAGTACAACCAATTAATGCCATTCAATTGTTTTAATGTTAAACAGTTAAAGAATTAAATGATTTCATTATGAAAATAAAAATATATCTTTTTATGTTAATTCGTGACGTCATCTGTTTATATACTTTATTTTCACATACAAAATTGAGGTCACGTTTCTGCATTGAGATCGAAATGATCTCATTACAGCTCTTTAACTATTGCAATGAGTTAAAAATATAATTTATTCAAGTTAATAACAGGGTGAAGTAGGTTTTTTTAATGAAATAGATATGTGAACCGATATATGGGCCACCTGACGATAAGTGGTCACCACCACACACTTTGGCAAAGCGCCACCATTGGGATGTTACATACCTTGTGTTACACTGGCTCACTCTCCCTTAAAATCGGAACACAACAATATTATTAATGTTTGGCGGTAGACTATCTGATGAGAGGGTGGTACCAGACGGTCTTGCATAGCACCCATCACATTAAGACATGAGCTTGCGCGCTTAAACTCAGGCAAGCACTACTGAATTTACATATGTGCTCAATTGCTTAATTCATCTCATGCTCAGCGTTAAGAGAATAGAGATCAAATGCATATATCCTGTATATCATGGAATACGCTGCAAACTATGACGAGCCGGTTGGCGTGGTTTTTACAAGCTACAACTATAAAAAGTCAAATAATTTTAATAGTCAATCATTAGCTCAAAACATTATGAGAATTAATGAGCTACCAAATATCGTTATCAGCCGTAGACACTGGCCACCGAATCTCAGAATCTAAGATGTTATATCCCTTATGGAGCCCAGACTCGATATTCAAATGAACATCCAACTATTGCTGTTCAGCGGTAGACTACGTGATCAATATCAATACCTAGACAAGGCTACATGACACTTCCCTATCCATTCCCATTCCCATGCCCATGAACTAATAAACAATTCCCTAGTAAAAGGAAGGACTTCGGTTTAAGCGGTATTTCTTATCCAAGGACTTCAAGTAGGCTTGTCACATATCTCGTAATGATAGAATAATTAAGCCACCATGAACATTCGAATTAATCGTAATGATGGCAAAATATCTGGTGTACTGATACAGGTTCACCGGGAACGGAGACGAGATCAGAAAAATATATTCAAAACTAGCCACTCAACCACGTTGTACATTCCCCTCTCAAATAGCAAAAACATTTTTTTTCAAATACAGTAGTTCCAGAGATCGTACGAACAAAAAAAAACACTTCTGCTTTATTATACCAGTATAGTATACATAAATAATCCTTTTTTTATTCGCTATTTTATCAAGGGGGATACTTGGTATATTGACTTGATAAATTCAAAACTAATAACTGCAATCGATAACATAATATTAATCTAAGTTTGATATTAAAAAAAAATAAGATTGACCGTTTTCTCATTTTTTACAACACGCGTTGTATTCTTAAAGCGGTTTTTTACATCAGCCCCTATTCTTGTCATTAAAATCGCATAAATATAGACATCTGTTATTCAACGTTCTATTTAGAAATTATAAAAAATATTAAAACAAGCCCTCAGTGTGTAATGGAGTAATATTTATTGTACTATATTTTAGTGTCAAGTCTGCAAATGTTGAGGACATTTCAGTTCGGCCTCCATTGATGGTGAGATGTTTTAAAATTTAAATGCAAGAAATGATACAGAAGTTTAATAAAGTTGCTTTCGTATCAATAATAATGTAGTTTGAAAAGTTCATATGAGCTCATTATCTTAATTATAATTCTTCTGTACGCGTGTTTATCACGTAACTAAACGGCTGGACTAATTTGGTTGAAATTTTGTGTGTATCAATGGGTGGATTGATGGTTGGATGGCTTGAAACAAAATTGGACTCGGTAGGTGGCGCTGCTGTCGGTATGTCACCAAATGAAAAAATGTCTGTGTGGCAGGACAACGTCTGCAGGGTTTGCTAGTATAATATATAATGTTATATAACATTTTAGAAAATTTTCACGTAAATTTCTCAAAACGTTTAAATTGATATTTTATTAATTGTTTTTAAGAACATTTATGGTTTAAAATGTTAGTTAAAAGTAAATCTGATTTGATTCAAAATTTTCAACAAAAAATTTCGCTTTGAGATGTGAATTGAAAAATCTAAATTGTGCCGCATAATAGGAGTTTGAACAACGGCCTCATCTCTTGTTAGCGTGAAAAATACGCAGCTTAATTCTTTATATACGTTTTGTCGCAGAATTTCTCCTAACGTCGCAATAAAGTGTCGTTAAGTTCCGACTTTAAGCAAGACTGAAGGCCTACACATAAGTAAAATCATAAAGTTACTCTACACTTGCGTTAGAGGAATTTTGGTTAAAAGTGAGTGAGCCAGTGTCAACACAACACGATGAATAATCTTATTTGCCATGGTTTTTCGACGGTGCAAGGAGTTCATATAACATATATGTATGTACGTGACCTGAATCAGTAATTTTCTATATTGCCTTTTTATTATTAATATAGAATCCAAAAACACACAATTCATGTTCGAGGTGCTATTTTACTATAACGATTTCTGATTGATTTTCTATCAATGTCAGTCTTAATGAGTAACAACTAATAATAATAATAATTTCCTCCAGACCGATTTCGGCCACGGCGGCTAATTTCAAGAGAGATTAGCCAACTACGCAGGAGACATTATAGTACACAAGTGTGTGCGCAAACACAGTTGCAGTCTCTATTCTCTAACTCTCATAATCCGATGGGACGGCAATCCGACACGACCGGAAAGAGATCAGGCGCAGGACCAACGGCTTTACGTGCTTTCCGAGGAAGTAGGAGTGTACACACTTCCAACTTTCAGACTCCGGGCTGCTACTGAGAGTTTTCTGACAGAAAAACCCAATAACTTTTTATTGGCCCGTACCCGAGAATTGAACCCAGAACCTCTGTGGCTTTTCATCAAAGCATTACAGACTAAGTCCGCGTTAACGAGAATTACTTGATATAAAAATAAAGTAACTTTTGTCAAATATCCACGTGAAGTCACTATAAAACACCTGTCTTATAAACTAGCCAATAGAAGAACGATGAAGTTAAGTTAACATTGGTAATATTATCAAGGTTGAAAGTCATAAATAGATTCTAAGAAATGGGAAAACCGAATTATTAATTTCAATATTAAAGACGAACAAAATAAAGTAAGTTTTTTTTTATACCTCAAGCGTAACTTTCAAAGAATCAAAAATCTTCTAGTTGAATTATAAAATACAATCTAACACACGTTAATAAAAATATGTAAGTCGGGAATCAAACCTGTAACGCTCCGTTAACCATGTGAACTAAGCTGAATGAATCATGTTCGTATAAAAAATAAATTATATTACAATGTATTTTCAATTAAATGTAAAAGTTATGAGGTTGCTATTAAATATATAGTTGATAACATTTTATTTTTGTAAACGCAACGTTGGTACGTAGATTATTTAAAATATTCCGTCGGCAATTATTACGCTTTAAAAAACGCATGATTATATTTCAATTTATTTAAGTATGTCATTAAATTAAACATAATACAAAATAAAAGCGATAATATAATTACATATATGCACTGAACACGCAAACGCACTAACTAGATAGTCCTGGCTGCTTTTTTAATATATGTTTTTATGTTTTTTTTTTTTTTTAGTTTAGTGTCTTAGCCATTGGGCCATAATGTCTTGTAACATTATTATTATTTTTTTATTTTATTAAAAAAAAAGAAAGTCTGTTGACAAAGGAGAGAACTGCACTGAACTGTTTCATCTTCGTCTATTTATATATGTGTAGATATACATATATGTAACTAGTTATATATTAATTACCCTTTTGACGTTTGTTTTCTAAAAATCCTTAAATCCAACCCTATTATATATGTACGTACTAATCATGTCGGTATATGTTTGCAGATAGCATATCCTTCATTAAAATGTAACAAAGTTTCGAATATTCGATATGTAGAGATATTTTTTGTGCTATTTTTTATTTTTTATAATTCCATTATGAGAAATTAAAAAAAAAAACAATATAATGTCTAGTGTGAAATGTAAAAAAGCCCAATTGAAACGATAAAATATTTTTAAGTCGATAATATATACCTAGTTATTTTGATGTAAAACAAAATGTTTTACATGTTATTAGTATTTTTATAAAGTATGATAAAATATAAAATGATGAGTTATTATTTTTTTATAGTTAATACATTTAAGGCCAAGTCCGCATTGCGGATGCATCTAAGGCCGATGCCACACTTAAGATAAAAGCCATTATCGTGTGTGTCGCCCGTGACGCCGCCATTTTGTCTATTAACTACGCTAGCGTAATAGTGGGAAAAATATGGCGAAACAAAATTGGTTTCACATTTTAAAATATATCTTTTGTTACGTAGAGTTTTTATTTTGACAGGATGTATGACAAATCCGTAAGTAAGTAAACACAAAAAAAAAACTAAGACCTACATCCTTTTACGTATGAATTCATAGGAAGAATCATTATAAATTCGAAGTTAAAATTATTGCTACAGATAAATAAAACAGCAGTGTTCACTTATGTCAAGATTTCCTGCCTTTACCAATTGACAGTAAAGAAAAAACTGTGCTTACAAACCTTTTCTAACTCTAATTTATTACTCCTTTGTTGCACATACCTGTAACAAATGAAAATTGATGAGTATTATGCAAGTAATCAAAGTTAAACAAATAAAATAAAAAATGTAATTAAGTTACCGTACTGACATTTGGCGGCAAAACAGACGCGGGCCGCCATAAATTCTAGTCCAATAAAAAAGCAATTTAAAAAACATTCAAATTTGAAAAGAGAACTACTCTAAATCGACTAACAATGACTGGTATTGTCTGAGCTCCCTGAGCCGACGGACGTGTTCGAATTCCTTTTACATCATGGATTAATATGGAATGTTTTGAGTGTCAATATTATTTGGTTGTGGTGGAAACCACGCAACCGTGACGTCATCGTTCGGTAACCACGCTCGATGCACAAGCGTTATAACTCCACTATCGTGAGATTATCGATAAACTGTTCTTTTATTTCGCATAAAAATAGTGCTTTGTGTATGTCTAGAAAAATCATTGTTTTATGTTAGATCAATATCAGTCTTGTTTCTTGCGGCAAATTAGAATTAATGTGGAAATCTTTATTGCAATCGTTGCCAGGAAATTCCGCTTTGGAAAAATATTCAAAAGAATTCGATTTCGAAATATTTTCTTTAGTTTTGCTGACACAGAAATCATTTAAAATGGAACTATACCTTCTATTCATAAATATTCATAGATACACACTCACGGAGAAGCTGTGTTGATTTAAAAAGCCATGCAATTAATTAAATTATGTTTGAATAATTTTGCATTTGAATATGATTAATTTAAAGTTATTTTTCTTGTTCTACATTATTATGTTTTAATAAAACTATATTTACAACTAATTAATTCATATTAAAAAGTCTACTTTACTGAGTATGATTTGATATTTTAAGAGTAATTAATTTGTATATTTTTTTTTAAACGCATTTATTTTCCAGTTTAAAAATCATCACATTAGGTAACTGAGAATATAAACGATCGCTTTGATATATATCATTAAAATCTATCAAGGGTATTTGAAGTACTTTAACTACAAAGTGTCAGATAAATCGTTCGAAAATTTGCTTCAGATGAAAACGTTATCTTGTATTGTTTTTTTTTTTTTTTTTGTTTAAACTATTATAATAATAAGTGCGTTTAATTTAAGCCATATATTTATACTAATACATAACTGCGTAAATTAATAATGGAGATAAAACTTAGCTTAGAAAAAAAGTTTAAGTTAAGTTTAAGTTAAAGAGAGAGTAAATCAAACCAAACTATTTATTTCAAGTATACGAAGTTACGTGTAACAAATACTTATATATATGTATGAAACATATAAAGGATTTTGTTGAAACAATATTTTTAGAACAACGAAGAAAAAAAAAACTTTATAAAAGCTCTTCGAGGCATGACGGGAACTTACAAAAATTACGACATTTTGACATTTCCGGTTCCAAAAGTCGACAGACGTCCGCACTAACTTAATATACGATGTTTTTATTTATATTACAACGGAATCACTTCAAGGGGAATTTTTACGTCAAAGAGTTCGTTTTAATTTTTTTTTTTTAAATATATTTTAGCGCGACGATTCGTCTCTTGAGGTTATTAAAATAAATTATTTATAATGTTTTTAAAAATGTCTTATTTATTAAAATCGGCTAGACGAAGGTACCATTGGCTTGTAAGTTGATACCTATAACTATTATAAGATATGTATGAAATAAAGATCTAAAAAAATTATAAAATAAACGAATTTAAATCAATATATATTTCTATCGTCCAAATATTTTGATATTCCACGAACTTTCGAAACTGAGATGTTATGTGCCTAGTTCCTGTACACTGGGTCACTCATCCTTCACACCAGAATACAACATTACTAAGTACTGCTGTTTCGCCGTAGAATATCTGATGAGTGAGTACTCAGATGAGTTTGCACAAAGCCCTACCATCAAGTAAAAGTTTAAACAAATCATTTTAATCCGTCACGTACTAACATTTCCTCTGTCGAATCTCTGTCAGTAGTCTCCCCTTACCCTTGTAATTATGTTATGTTAGGAGTTACTACCTCTTTAATGTAATGAATAGGTTGTATTACGAATCCCGGATAAAAGCATTGGGATTCACCGTTAAGACATTCAAGAGTTACCTCTCGATATCGTGCTTCAGAAAGAAGGATTGTCGTGAAATCTTGTGGCTGATCTCTTAGGTTTTATTTAATATCCCATTTAAGAGAAGAAACAAAGACCCGATTCTTTATTATATTTGCGTTAATATAGTGAATAGTAATCAGTAGAACGTCCCTTCATTTATCACCATCTTTAAGTAACAAATGTGAAATAAAAATAGCAGTGACCGTTATATTTAAAAAAATAATTATACATTTAACAACAATAGCATTTTCAATAAAAAAAAAAAAAGCAACGAAAAGGCCGCAATATTCAAATTTCGAATTACGAATGGTCATTCGATTATATCATTCGTTTTTTTCAAATAGGGAATGATTGATTGATACGTTGATGTCTTTTTTTGTGTGTTACGTCATTAGCGGTTAATTAGTTGTGAAGTCGATCATTTGTAACCGTGCTACTAGTTGAAACGAACGATAATCGTCTTTACGTGTTAAATAATAAAGATTCATATCGCATCGTTAAATTCCACCTTGTCTATTGCACGGGATTGTTAGCGGGAACTAGGAATAGTTTTTTTTTATAGTAACAATCAAAGATAACCCCTTATAGTTATAAGTTTATTATATTGTCTGTGATGCACGAATTGTTTTGACGCATTCACTTTGTAAGGACAAGTTTATTTTTCCTGTGTTAAGTCTAAATACTTTTATTCGTCAAATATGTCGAAAACGAAGATAATATAAGCGTTTCATTTGTTCATAGTAAATAATATTTACAGCTACCGAATCTTAAGGGAAGTAGTTTGTACTCGTTTATAATTTGGTAAGTCGCAACCAATAACGCGAAGGGTCGTATGTAAAAATTTCTTCCAATTAATAATAGTCGAAAACATCAATACCGCAATGGTTTGGCCGCCTAGCGATGTAACAAGTCAAAGGTTTGATCATTATCTCTTGGGCTATTGTTATCCCCACTCCTAACAGAAATGTTACCCTTAATTGGAGGGATAAACATTAGTAATTACATTAATACAGGACTTGTTATTATATTAAAGAAAGAACTATGAAAGTGTACTTCAATTATCCAATGCTCTAAATCTTAAAAGGAGAAACCAGGCTTAAAGCTCTTTTTCAATTCAGCAATGTGGATTGGATGAAACTGTCCTCCACCACCAAGATTTTAAGCTAAGCACAAAAAACATCGTAACCAGGTTTTGAACCTGCGATCCTTTGTTAATATTCTCGTGTTCAAAACACCAAGCGACCTCGGCTTTTAAAAGTATATGTAATAAACACAAATTCATTCAAAGTTACTCATAATTTTATTGATAGTCTTAGAGTTATATACTTCATTAGTCTATTTTATGAATATAATTGTTGCACATTACATTATACATGAGTTACCAAGGTGACAGCGAAGGGCAAGAGATATTAATATTATAAATGCTAATACGAAGGAATTAAAGAAATAATCTATTTTATGCTATCACGTAATGACCATTTTATACATGATCGTCTGCACTTAGAGCTAGCCCGTTCTGACTCCTTAGGGGTAAAATTCCCATCTCCAATATCTTAAAGTTAATATAACAATATTTTTTTTCGTCTGCTTCCTAGGCTCAATAGTTTAGGCTGTGCATTGATAGACATAATAAACGATTTAATAAATATAAATAACTGTAAGCATGTAATTAGTGTTCTTTTTTCAAAAATTGTAACTAAAATATAAGAAAAAAGATTACGAAAAAGCTGGCTTAATATCTTTTTGTTGACCGCTATATTTGGTGTCCGTAATCTGTATTGACTTACGTCAATATTTTTAACTCACGCGTTAAGCAAGAAAGTTTAAATTAAGAATAAGTTTTATTTTTAACCGTTATAATTGGGCGTACATATTTCTTAATTATTGTTTATAAAATTTATTTTTATTTATCTTGTAGTTATTGCATTAAAATAAAACACAATTTTACAACTTATATTATAACCTGTATCAAGTTATAAATACTAAGTAATAAAACGACTTAAGTACATAATTTAAAATACATTCGTTATCTACTTCATTAATCAAAATCGATACGTATTATTATCGAGTAATTTATATAAAAAATATCGATTAAAACGGTATTGACAAATACATTATTAAATTGTAATTTAAAAAACAAACATAAAACAATTACTATTCATTTACATTAAATGCTATTAACACTTAACTATACATGCGAAACTGGAATTTGATTAATGGCAACACTGAAAAATACGATTAATTTAACTGGCCATATTTATGTATGAATTGTTGTTAATAAGTCATTGTTACGGTTAATAGAAGGCTAACTAGGTACTCATTTCTCTTTTATAATTGTAGCTTTATATACACGCCAAAAAAAATAAGAAAAATAATGTAACTTGTTGCATACGTATTATTTTAAATTTAATTGTAAATTCGACTTTATTTAAAAAAACCTCGTGCCTTATAATTAAAACATTTGAACCTTGGACTAATAGTAAAAAAAAACATCTAAAAGATTTACCACTCCGTATATAACTTAGACGTGTGACAGCTGGTTGTTTTTTTTTAATTCAAATAATCGAAATTTCGACAAATGCTGATTGCATTATGCCAAATTTCACGGCATGTACTGTTGTTATTTTTTATTTTGACCTTTATTTAATATTAATACTTCTTATATTGTATAAGTATTTATGTTATATTATATTATAAATGAATGAGGATTTAGTTTACTGTTGATATTTAACGATTCGCCTAGGTGATATTTAAATTTATAGTCCATAACTTAATTTTTAATTGAGTTTTAAAATGACGATTCAAAAGTGTTTATAATATAGCCTTCTTGAATAAAAATTTATTTTAAAATCATGTCTGTCTTCATGTCTTAAAGTATTTAGTCTTCACATCTTTGCTAACATATAAACAAACTTGAAGGGTAAAATATTTATCAGTCTCAAAAAAATTAAACATTCTATATATATTTCAATGAACGCTTGTATCTATGAACATTTTAGTCTTAGTAAAGTATCGATCACACCTTCGCTGCCAAGCGAAGACGGAATATGTTACGATCTTAATATCGGGGATAAATTTTTTTACAATAAAAGTACTTCTAAGTCAATAACCTTTTTAGGCAGTGTCTGTTATTTTAAAATAGAAATCATACGTGTGACCAAGACAAGCGGCTACAGCACAGAATTATCTGTTAAGCTACGGACTCACCTGCCGTGAAGTGACATGACAACACAAAGTATGCATGATAAATATAGTCGTTTTAAAAATAATTCAATATCGTAGCCGCTTCGCCTGTTCCCGTAGGTGTGTGCGATCTTTAATTAATAATGAATAAATAAACAACCTGTTCGTCGAATCAAATAGAGACAAGATTGATTTTCTCATACTTTTATCGAGTAATGTCTCTATCAAAAACTACAAATGAACAAACAGCAAAAACAATGTAATCCATCGGAAAATGTAACAATGCGCGCCATTTTGCATAACAGCAGATTTTTCCCATGCACAGATAAAAAAGAGACGCCGCAGACAACAAATCAATCCGACTATTCAGTTTTTACTTTTTAAATTTCCGAATTCACGTGATTTTTTTTTACGTCAGAATGAGCTGACAACTTGAGGGTCATAGCTTTAATTGCGTCAGGAGTATGACTCTTAATGTCATGACTGCATGTTGCATAAGTATCTTTTTTTTAAACGCGTTGCATAAACATTATTTTTTTTAAATCGACTTGTTATTTATACTGAATTTGATTGACAAGGTATAAATTATTCTTGTAATTATTTTCAACTGCCATTATGATGTTAGTTTTATTTATCGATAGTAATTGTATTGTATCGTAAACTTGACCTTTAAGGGTCTGTTGAATAAAAACCAATGTGACATTTAGTTTTATTTTGCAAAGTAAATTTTAATAAAATCTAACAGGTTTTTGTCATTTTAATCGTTTAAAAAAGTCATACGTTTTTGAATTGTTTTTTATAAAAAGCGCGAATGATTTGAACGCAGCAATTGTTTGGTTAGTTCGGAATTCGAACGTTACAAACGTTCGAATTTCAAATTGGAACAAATCTCGGCACTGTACGCTCGGTATATAAGTAGGAAGTCCCGATTAAACCCGTAATGTGCTCAAGTGACGTCCTAGTTGTTAAACCGGACCAACGTGAACTGACCTACCCCGCTCGTCCCGCACCTTCCGATACAAACGAACGAGATCCTTGTCCATACAAAACAAGAGTTCATTTAAAATTGGTTTATCTATAGTCCAGTATACCGACCAGTTTGTTTTGGACTCTTGAATCGGGCGCGTCGTTTTTAAACAGACGTAAGTGTAGTTTGACGGTATTCTAAGAGGGCTCAAGCTATTTCGGTAGCTATATTGGCTCTATTGAACACCGGACGCTTGCTCAAGACGGTCGGTGTTACTTCTAGAGTCAGTTAGGACTTGCGGGTGTTGTAACATTGCGTCGAATAATAACCTTGGTTTGTGTTTTCCCTTATGTAATCAATGTTAATAATCTTGTATGTATTTTAATTTACTTAGACTTCAATTTGAGCAATTGATTTATGTATTAATACAACCAATATAAATTGATCCCACTTTTCTATTAACTCTCATATAAGACAGAGTTGAAGGTTTAAGCTGGCGTATTAGTTTTTTTATTTTTATATTAAAAACTAAATTTTTATATTAAAAATGTAATACCATTATTTATGTTTATATATAAGTACTGTATTACAATTGTAATTCTAGTATACAAGTAACCTGGGACCTGGATATAAATATATATTTATATGCCGTGATAGCACAGTGGCTAGACGACGTGAATCTCAACCGTATGTTCAAATGCGGGCTATGTGTTATAGAGAGAACAGTGTGAAGATGTATGAAATAGAATTTTGTCACATGCATTTCCATCATCCAGCGCTGGAACAGCGCTTAATAACCAAAACTTTTCCTTAAAGAGGGAAGGGGGTTATTATACCTAGTAGTAGTCTGAAACTGTTCAGCTATAAATAGTTCTTCCTTGATTATATACTGATAATTAATTTTGACGAGCCGGTTTGCGTGGTTGGTGGATGCTTGCCTTTCACGCCGAAGGTTGCGGGTCGATTCCCACCCAGGACAGATATTTGTGTGCATGAACATGTCTGTTTTAACTGAGTCTGGATGTAATTATCTATATAAGTATGTATTTACGAAAGAAAATTAGTATATGTAGTATACCAGTTTCTGGTTTCCATAGTACAAGCTCTGCTTAGTTTGGGATCAGATGGCCGTGTGTGAATAATGTCCGAGGATATTATTATTATTATAATTTGTACACTTAATTTCAAGGTCATTATACTGGATAAGCTATCAGAATATAAAAGTTCAATCATTTGCTGGGATCCGGATAAACAAACAAATTAAACACACTTCATATTATTAACATCATAACTTTATTTTTCTGTCATTTACGTCATTATGTCAAGGAAACTAATCGTTCGTTTATATTTTAATATCTAACTTACCTTTAGGTATACGAACTATAAAGCTAAGTACATTCTGAACTAGGGCTGTCGAAAAAAAAAATCATGTTCAAATCTTTTTTTCTAAGACAAATAAGTAGATCTTGAATATTGTATAATTTCATTGAATATTGAGTAACATACGCAAATCAATTTCTACCAAACAGAAAGAGAAAAAAGAAAATCGGTTGACATATAAAGGAGACAAAGATGTAGGACCACCTCACCCTTATAATTTTGACAACATACTTATGGTGATATACTATTTTGATGCGTGTGTTCTTGTAATGTTATGATTATAATGATCAATCTCGCATATCACCTTACATATCAACAACCGTTTTCTTCGGTGAGTTTAGAGTTTGTTATTGCCTTACTGACTTTGTCTTGCTTACATTAACAGTAACAGCCTGTTAATGTTCCACTGCTGGGCAAAGGCCTCCTCTCCCTTTTTAAGGAGAAGGTTTGGAGCTTATTCCACCACGCCGTTCCAATGCGGGTTGGTAGAATACACATGTGGTATAATTTCAATGAAATTAGACACGATTTCCTCACGATGTTTTTCTTCACCGTCCAGCACGAGATGAATTATATACACAAATTAAGCTCATAAAAATTCAGTGGTGCTTGCCCGGGTTAGAACCCACGATCATCGGTTAAGATTCACGCTTTCTAGCCACTAGGCCATCTCGACTTTTGTCTTGCCTATTTATATATAAAATCTAAATATAATTATTTGATCTTGAAATAAAAAGTAACTTACAACGTACACCTTTCTTAAACAACAACAAGTGACAAGTCATATATACCAACTCGCATTTTTTTAATCTGTGTAACATTATTTAACTTTTTTTTTTTTAATAATTTGACAGCCCTATCATCAGTTGATAGACGTCTTACGGTCTAGAATACATTTTATAATATCTTTATACAGTGTTTATGTCTTGAGTAATAAACATCAAAGCGTAGAATTTATATAAATGATTCTAGAACGTGTTGCTAACGTTGATACAATAACAGTAACAGTAACAGCCTGTGTAACGTTGATATATAATTTAATTCATATCTTTATTAATTAGGAATTAATTTTCTAATACGCTGTTAGTTTAAATGTCTTTTTTAAAGTGTTCTTTTAAATATATCGCGTTTTGTTTTTGACTTATTAGAACATGTGTTTTACTTCTGAAGTATATTCGACGAGGCACAGCCATTACATTATTACCATTACATATACACATGTATATACATATATGTAATGGCTGTACCTATATATATATATATATGTGTACATCATTCATCTGGTACATGCAAGTGTCAAACAGAGAGAAAAGAATTTGAAACACATATTATTCACATGAAACTCTTAAAGATCAAACAATTAATAGCTGATGATAGCTTAAACTTCAATCATAAAAACTAGAACAGCTGTAGCTGTATGACACAACTTAATTTTTATCTTAAAATGACAACCATAGAGTCAAAGATGCTGTGTCCCTTTGCCTATAATAGCACTACCTCAGTATTAATCTCAATATCCCTATGAAAACCTTTACATTAGAAGGAACACGACTTTACAATAAAATACCTGCTAACATAAAAAATGTACACTCATTTAATGCATTTAAGACCAAGCTGGCTAAATATATAACAGACCGTTCACTTTAAAAAAAATGATAAGAAAAAAATTAAAAAAAAAAAGCCAATCCGTTAAATGGGTAACCACTAAAGACGAATATGAATGTTATATTACTATATATGTGTATTCTCATATATCAGTGGTAAGAACTCGTGAATCTTAATCGACCGCTGAATTTTCATGTGCTTAATTTGTGATTATAATTCATCTCGTGCTTTACGGTGAAGGAAAACATCGTGAGGAAACCTGCATGTGTCTAATTTCACAGAAATTCTGCCACATGTGTTTTCCAACAACCCACATTGGAGCACCGTGGTGGAATAAGCTC
This sequence comes from Nymphalis io, assembly GCF_905147045.1. Lineage (NCBI taxonomy): Eukaryota > Metazoa > Arthropoda > Insecta > Lepidoptera > Nymphalidae > Nymphalis > Nymphalis io. Next base: position 3,722,651 of record NC_065915.1, on the reverse strand, counting down.
CAAACCTTCTCCTCAAAAAAAGGAAAGGAGGCCTTTAGCCCAGCAGTGGGACATTCACAGTCTGTTACGGTTACGGTATTCTCATGTAAGCGACTTATGACTTTTTTGAGAATGAATGTCTTTACACCTTATCCTATCCTTCACCCTTACTGGTACCCTTCACAACGGGTATTCTTATGTTAGATAAATATATTATAGTGTGCAAGTGTGACAAACGAATCTCTCATTCATATTCCGATGGGACCTCAAATCTGACAAGACCAGAAATAGTTCAAACGAAAGACCAAATTAACGTGCTTTTCGAGGCACGTAAAAATTAACTTCAGCCAGACAAGTAAACAAAGAGACATATAAACACATACGACCTTTTAGAATGACAGTAGATACTAATAAACAAATACGTTTCACTATCGATCCAGCAACTTTATTCAATTACAAAAACAAAACGAATTCCTTACGTATATTATACTGGAATTATTATTGTTATTCCTGAATTAGTTAAATGTTGCAATTAAATGTTTTCTCATAAAAAAAGCATATGAAAATAGTTATTTACATTAAAGTATATGATAACATCATACTTACACATACATACGCAAGTGTAAGCCAGTTTCCTATTTACTTAGCATCAAGGGATTTTGGGTTTTATTAATTCGGACTAGGGGTGAATTTCCTTTGATGTAATTGATACCTTGATCATGTGTGTGTGTGCGTATTAATGTAGTTTTTGTGAGCGGCTAGATAATGACATTATTGCTTTTTAATCAACACGATGTGAGGGCCTTAAATTGTAATTGTATGTCAGTTACGACGTAAGTATAAAACTTTTTGTGGTTACAACCGACATTTCAGGTTTTAGAGTTCTGTATGTACTATTTGAACTATAATATGATATTAATTGAACATAGTGGGTTCAAATTCGCCACACAATAATAATAATAATATCCTGGGACATTCAAACAAGGCCATCTGATCCCAAACTAAGCAAAGCTCGTACTATGGAAATCAGACAGAAATACTGGTGGTAGGGCTTTGTGCAAGCTCGTATGGGTAGGTACCACCCACTCATCAGATATTCTACCGCAAAACAGCAATACTTGATATTGTTGTGTTCCGGTTTGAAGGGTGAGTGAGCCAGTGTAATTACAGGCACAAGGGACATAAAATCTTAGTTCCCAAGGTTGGTGGCGCATTGGCTATAAGCGATGGTTGACATTTCTTAGAATGCCAATGTCTAAGGGCGTTTGGTGACCACTTACCATCAGGTGGCCCATATGCTCGTCCACCTTCCTATTCTATAAAAAAAAAAAAAAAAGACAACTGATATACTACATATACTACTTTTCTTTTGTAAATACATACTTATATAGATAATTACACCCAGAATCAGGACAAACAGACATGTTCATGCACACAAATGTCTGTCCTGGGTGGGAATCGAACCCACAACCTTCGGCGTGAAAGGCAAAGTATCTACCAACCACGCCAACCGGCCCAATGTACTCGTAGTATCCGATAGTGTAGTAGCGAGTTGGATCTTAAATTCCCCATAAAATGATAGTTTTATCATTACACATTGTATGATGGCATACTGAACATAAAGCCAGAATTGATCCTGTTACTATCGAATGCTTTTGACCATTAAGCTATTGAAGATACTAAAAGATTAAACATAGGTCTTATTCATTTTATATAATGTAAATAACTTAAGCAAGATCATACAATTTACATATATATTATATGGATATAATCTGAATATTTAATAAAATCAAGGCACTGGAGTATTAAACCGACTAAATAAAACAGGTATCCAAAATAATCTAAACTCTCTGAGCAGTTATCACGCTCAGATACGGCAGGACCAAGTTTTTGAATTTCGAATCTGAATTTATTTACAAGAATATCACTCTCTATATATGTGTGCGTATGATGTTCATCTAGCTCTGTCAAACTTTTTTCTATATTTTAATGTTTCTAGATTTCAAATTTGGATCTTTCTATGTGTGTGTATGAGAGCATGTCGTTCGTTTCGCTGGTATTAATAATTTTTTATATTTTAAATTTAGATTTCGAATATACGTTCTATCACAAGAACATCTCTCTTTCTCTGTGTGTGTGTGTTTGTGTGTATGTGTGACATTACATAACAAATGATATCCAGTCTTAACAAATGTTAATCGACAGTATTTTGTATAAAGAACACCTAAGTTTTAATTAAATTCGATGAAAAACAACAACACACCAAGAAACCGACAGGCAACATTTATAAATAAACTCAAATATTTACTTCAGATAGAGTTGTAACGTTATTTTGTTTACAAATAAAATGTCTCAAATTGACATTCGATATTTAAGTCATGAACTGGAATCCAACTTTTCAGGCTTAGTCTATTAAAAACTACACTTCATTAAGGTTATGCTAACGGTATAACGGTCAAAGATTATGCTAAGTTGTTTTTAAAAAAAGTATCAAGTACAGTCAACAACGACATATGCAAAGAGAATTTTTTCGATTTCATTTATGGTGTTTATAGATGAATGCTTGATAAGTTTCGGAACGTCTACGTTTTTTTTTTTTTTATCATGGAGTGCACGACGACAGTTATTTACAAACAATTAAACCCCCATGCAAAAATGTGTCCCGCTGTTTGCGTGTGTGTATTTCTATTTTATGTCATTATAGCTCCCACACATATGATTTCAATGCGACATTTTTTTAATTTAAAAATAAACTGTTCAGCTTCACATATTCAAAAATGGAATTGATTTGAAATATTCGAATAAAACATAATGATGTATTTGTGTTTTTTATTTTTTTATTTTAAGGTTAATTGTTTATCAATTCCGCTGCTCACCGTACAATGTATGCCGTGTATCATGCATTATGCCACGTGTAACAGATGCGGGTTTCCAAGTAAAAATATTTATGTAGGTACAATTTTTTTTTACAGATTCTCTTGCAAATTACAATGCAGATTATTATACGTATACGTATCGATCGTGTGTCCGTACGTAATACATTTTTGAGATTTCTTGCATGAATTTTTCTTTACATTCATCGCTGGTGACCATAATCACTACATTTAAATGTTTTGTGTAAATAATGAATATTTATTTATCATTCGAGTAACTTTGGTTTATAAGCAACAATTTATGTTTTTTTTTTGATTGGACCAAAGATCCGATTTTATTATTCCCAAAATTATTTTTAAATTCTAATATTATTAATTTTACACAATATATTTTGCAAGGCAGTTTATTTTTAATTTACATATTTCTTAACCTATGGCAGACTGTTTTGACATTTTGTTCTTTTTTTTAATTACCCCATCTATCATTTATACCAAAGCTAAAACAAAACCATGTGCCATGATTAGTATACACTTTGCCCGCAGTTTCGTTTACGAGAAGACATAAAAATGATAATTTAAAAGCAATTTACGTGTTTCAATTAACCTTATAATGTAAACTGACAACTTACATACCGACGTCTAATTATTATTTCGATTGATTTCATTGAATATAAACGGTAATTGACTTAGTTTATTTATAAAATAAGAATAGTATTTTTTTCCTTAATTATACAAGGATTACAAAATTATTCTGTAAGAACTCACTTTGTATATAATTCATGTAATATTGAAAACCGTATAACGCAGATAAGATATTTCTTTTTAAGTTACAGTTAGGCGAACGAGCAAATGAGCCACTTGATGGTAAGTGCTCACCACCCAGTGGCTTATAAGAATTAATAACTATTCCTTACATCACCTATGCGTCATTAACCTTGAGAACTAAGATGGTATGTCCCTTGTGCCTGTAGTACACTAGCTCACTCACACTTCAAATCGGAACACAACAATATTAAGTATATATAAGCAGTAGAACATCTGATGAGTGGGTGGTATCCACCCAGACTGGCTTGCACAAAGCCCTGCCACCTCTATGGTACGATTATGTTTTGCGGTGACTTTCTAGTTTGATCTCACGGCTCTTTATAAACGCAAAAGTTAATTAACAAAAGTTAATTACAGCTTGTAAAACGCTATATATCCCTAACCCTCAATATTTGATTTGAAAACACATAAAAAACTCCCCAATTTCGGTTAAAATATGTTTTAATCTCTGAGTCATCTTAATAGAATGCTAGCCCAACAGTGGGTTATTCTTTTAATTATTAATACATACTTCGATGCTTATAATTTAACAAGTAATGCTTTAAGCATACCGCGATATAGCAAGTATCGTATGAATGGAAAAGGCGGTCCTTCTGACCTCCATAAGACGGGTACTGTCGGGGAATTAATGTATAGCAAAATTTTAATATTTATTAATTAAATTAAAAGACTGTATGATTGGTTGAAAAGGGAAACCGAGATTCTTGCCGGTTCGTTTCGATACTTGCGTTCGAAAATAGCTTGCAAGAATTCTCAAATAATTAATAATAAATAATTTTATAATAATAATTATAATAATTTTATTACTAAAACGAAATTGTATTTATTTGTATGTATAGTGGTTGATCTAATTGTAATTTAAAATAAATCGATTATGGTGTAACTTTTGCAATAATATTTAAATACTTAAATATATAAAATAATTATTATTTACCTAAAGATGAGCCTAAAATACATATGCAATATATATAAATATTGCCTATATCTAACCGAAAAAATAATACTATTTATACATATAATCAAGTAGTTAAAATGTAGTCGAACCATACTAAACTCTAGACCATATTGGAATATAAACAGAAATGTGCTATTTTGTAATATTTGCGTTTTGATACGACATATTACTGTCAATCAATTTAAATCAACATTAGACTAGAAAACTATTAAACATTTTAATTTCAATCAACCATTATGATAATGAATTAAAAACTACCTTAAAATATATTCTAAACGTAAAACGAAACGCAAATCCACGCGTAACCAGTCGAACTGCTAGTACTCCATCTTGCGCACTTTAATAACTAATCGATTTTCGCATAATTTCCCAAGTTGATAGATATCTAGAAAGTCTATATTGATAAGCCGTTGGCGTCTGAGTGGCGCCAGTCCTGACAATCTATAGCGCTATATAATGATATACAGTACAGTAACAGTAACAGCCTGTTAATGTCCCACTGCTGGGCTAAAGCCTCCTCTCCCTTTTGAGGAAAAGGTTTGGAGCTTATTCCACCACGCTGCTCCAATGCGGGTTGGTAGAATACACATGTGGCAGAATTTCAATGAAATTAGACACATGCAGGTTTCCTCACGATGTTTTCCTTCACCGTTAAGCACGAGATGAATTATAAACACAAATTAAGCACATGAAAATTCAGTGGTGCTTGCCCGGGTTTGAACCCACGATCATCGGTTAAGGTTCACGCGTTCTTACCACTAGGCCATCTCGGCTTATATAATGATATGTATATATATAAATATTTGCATATTAAATGTGTTATATCGACTTATCTTCTATAAGTCGATATAACACATTTAATATGCAATAATAGTTTAAGTTTCAATGCGATCTGCGACATTCACACACGGCCATCTCATCCCAAGCTAAGCAGAGCTTGTACTATGGAAACCAGACAACATATACTACTTTTCTTTTGTAAATACATACTTATATAGATAATAACACCCAGACTCGGGACAAACAGACATGTTAATGTACACAAATGTCTGTCCTGGATGGGAATCGAACCCACAATCTTCAGCGTGAAAGGCAAGTATCTACCAACCACGTCATGCTTTGTTTAAATATAAGGAATAAATCTATTATTTATAAATTAAAACTGTCACAGTTATCTTCGTATGGCATAGAATTGTGAAACGCGATCGTAGCTTCGTATTTATAAAAAAAAAACCTTTTTGCTGATGTCATTATAAAACAATATGTTTATTTAGGAGCAATGATAATATCTTAAACTTGGATATACATAGTCATTCTTCTCTCGCTGCATAGATTATTGATTGAAACTCCTGAACACAAGAATCGTAAAAGTACATACCCCCCATTTTCTAGTACGCCCACAAATACGAATTACTTATGTCTGCGTGTCTCTACTTAAGACATTTTTTCCGCAACTGTACGCGAGTGCTAAGTCTAAAAAAAATAGCAATAAATATTAAATATATATTTATATAAATAATTGATTTGGCGATTGTACCGAAATCAGAAATGAGTTTACAAAAACCTTTACCTTTGGCCCGTTATCAATGTCGATTAAAAGTCAAAGCCGACAAGTCACCTTACCACTTTCTCCCAGAACGTACTTACCGTACAAACGTATTTTGCATGTTTTTTTTTTTTAATTTACTGTAACAGGTGCCTCGATGTATCGAAATTGTAACAGTGATATTATTTTAAATAAAGAATTATAACGAAATGTTTCTGTTCTTTTTTTATATAACGGTGTTTTGTTTTTAGATGTATTAAGGATACAGCCAATCGCAAAATATTAAAATTGGAACGTTATATTTTCTGTGCATTATTAATTATGATTGCGAATGGCTTATTCGTGAGTAATCCATTCGTTCAGTAATTTATTTCGAATGGACCACTAGTTACTGAACAACTTTGATTTAGTCCTTGACATATAAAGAGGATTTATATGTTTTCAAATTTAGAACTCGAATATTTTCAAGATGGGTTTTCAACAAAATTATCGTGTGTAACTGAATGAAGTTACCATGATTGATTTTGGCCACGGTAGCCATTCTCAGGACAGACTAGTCCAGTTCGCATTATTATAGTGCACAAATGTGTGCACAATCATATGTGCACTATCGGATGGGACGGTAAATCCGACAAGACTGGAAAAAGTTCAAGCGCAGGACCAACAGATTTGCGTGCTTTCCGAGCCACGAGACTATAAACACTGTCAATTACCAGACCCGAGGCTGCCAATGAGAATTTCTCAAAAGAAAAACCCAATGACATTTTAATGGCATAACCGGGGGTTTGATTTTAGGACTTTGAGATATATGAGAAAATTCGAGGCGGTCACCGGTTTAAACTAGTTTTCACTGGTATGAAAGAAAAATCGATTTGTTTAATTGACTGCGTAAGTTTCCATAAAAGAATGTGTCTTCTCTCAAATCAGTGATAAATAAAATAGAGAAATCAGTAATTAAATAGTCACTAAGTATATAAGCAAGGTCGTAAGTGCTTAAAATTTCTTTGTAACCATTTGCATTTTAAAAACGTTATTAAAATCAATAAAAACTTAGACGATTATTCCGAAAATGTACAAGAATGGGTAAAGACGCCTATTATGGGTTAGACCCTACTCGTATTACATACACAATGGCTGATTATGTTGTAGACAATCCATAAAATAAATTAATTTGACATGTCTGAAGCTTTTTATATGTATGTACAAATAAGGGCAATAGAAAGTCGAGATGGTTCAATGGTAAGAACGCGTGTATCATAACCGATGATCATGGGATCCAACCCCGGCAAGCACCACTGAATTTTCAAGCGCTTAATTTGTGGTTATAAAACATTTCGTGCTTGACGGTGAACGAAAACATCGTGAGGAAACATGCATGTGTCTAATTTGACTGAATTCTGCCACATGTGTATTTCACCAACCCGCATTGGAACAGCGTGGTGGAATAAGATCCAAACCTTCTCCTCAAAAAGGGAAAGGAGGCCTTAGCCCAGCAGTGGGACATTCACAGGCTGTTACTGTAAGGGTAATGTAAAATATGATTAGCATTTATTAAGGCACGAATTCTAAAAAATATTTATTTATGAAATTTGTAATATGTAGCTTAATCGGAGATTCGAATCCAAGCAAGAACCGCTATCAAATAGTTAATTTGCGTTTGTAATTCATTGCATACTTTAAGAAGACATCCAGAAGAAAAACCCCAGTAGTGATGAAATAGATATATCGATGAACCAGCATTAAGGCATGTTGTTGGAATAAGCATCATAGCCTTTCCTTAAGAGGAGAGGCTGTTCCTCCTCATTAATTAATTAATAGATTCGGTTGGCACCATACTTAGAGACGGTTACAGTGTACACGGAAGCCCAGCAGGGAGGGGGGGGCAGCAGTAGAAAGAAAACAGACTGTTATACAATTTTTTACCATAGAAATTTTTATTTCATCAAACATTATATCATGCGCATTCTAGCCTCTATGTCTATCATAATAAGGACTAAAAACGAATTTACATTCACTGAATTTATTTCGCATAAAGTAGACTTTTTTACACGTAACATTGTGTTGTGTGCGCGAGGCGTAAACGTAATTTTTTTTTATCGGCGAAATTTTTATTAATTACTCTATTTTTCGATGTTTTTAACATGACTGAATTACTTTCTCGATTTGAAAGTGAAGTCGTTTTTTTTTATTATTTGTAGGCTCTTGTGAGTTGCAAGCTAAGCTTGTGTTGTGTTGCAACCTCCAATAATGACTACTATCCACTTACAAATTATTCTACCATCAAATAGATAATGTATTGATGTATTCCGGTTTGAAAAGTGAGCCAGTGTAATTACAGGTACAAGGGATATATTTAAATCACTTGGTTTTTGAATTGTCGAATGACCAATTGACAAAATATACAGAAAAATAACAATTCTTATATTCTTCCAATATTCTTAAACAATATAGTGTTACAATATTGGTCATAAGCCAGCAGCACTGTCATAGGTAACCTTTATTTATTTTAAACAGCAATACTCTATATACATAGTACCTTATTTTTGTATCGTATTAAGCTAAAATTAAAAAAAAATATCCATTTGTTTGATGGAGCTCTAATAATAAATAGATCTACGTTATATTAAATTGATAAAGTTATAACGTCACAATTATTATCAGTATATAATAATTGTGTTTAATAGAGACCTATATATTTATAAAGCAAGACTCGTATCGACTTGTATTACATCGTAATGTAATTACATTACACGTATGTAACGGCTCTCAGACTGTCAGCGTCGAGATGAGAAATTATTGTTGCCAGAGTCAATATTAAATTTATATAATATATTTATACTAGAATCCTAACGACAAATAATGTATAATAGAATGAATTGAATGAATAAATTATACATTAATAAAATTGTTAAATATTTATCATCTGTGGGATTAATTTATTGTTCTTAATTAATTTCAATAGATCCCGATTGGAAGAATATAAAATATCGCAAAAGTGTGTGCGAAAACAGTGCACTCTATTTCTCAATCCCATAGTTCGGAAAATGCGACACCGGAAAGAGTTCAGTAGGACCAACTTTCCGAAACACGAGACTATAACTGCCAACTTACAGACTACAGGCTGTTACTGCGAATTTCTCGACAGATAAACCCAATAACGTTTTTATAAGCCCATGGGTTTCGAAACCTTAATGGCGAGCATCGCTAAATTTTCATGTGCCTAATTCGTATTTTGTAATTCATCTCGTGCTCAAGGGTGCAAGAAACACGTCAGGAAGCCTCCATATGTTAGATGAATACCAATCTGCATTGGAGCAGCATAAGATGTTCTTAATCTTAACTTTAACACCGTGACTTTAAATGTACTAATCTTAGTAATATTTAAAATGAACCTTATGTGGAAGGTAATAGGTTTTAAGCTCCCATCTCCTGATAACCTTTACATATAATTTATAATGTATTGTTTAATTACTTTATTAAAGTTTTATTATTTATATATTATTTGTGTTTGTAAGTCGAAGTATCGTAAGTGAGTAATGTTATAAATTATACCTTTTAATAAAATATATTTGAAAAAAATATAACTTTGTCAAATTAAAACTTAACTTTATTTATTTATAGAAAACAAAAAATTCAATTTATTGTATTTTTATTGAAGAGGAAAAATTAATATAAAAATAACATTCTCGAAATAAATAAAAAAGGATCAAATAGTTTTTCCTCTAAAGGATTTATATCGAACGAAGTACTAGGCGATCATGAAAGAAAAGAAGTAACCTCAGATACTTGGAAATCAAGAAAACAACGCCTCATTGAAATTTTACACAATGAAACACCGTGTCGAACACGGAGCGCCTGCCACGCAAGTCGCTGAAGTATTATCAGCACAGTGTTGCAAATGGAAAACGCGAACTAAGTAAACGTTGATTGCCTTGAGGCTGCACTGAGCGCTCTATCACCTTCTAACATGCGGCGTTCTATCAATCCGTCTCGCTCTGACAACTGTTACGAAATGTATTTGAAAGAATGTTGGTACGTGTAGATTGACAGCCGATGTTTTCTAATAATGCAATTTTTATACATTCGTATCGAATAAATCAAATATTATTATGTTATTTAATATAATTGTCAATATTATTTTTTTATTTTACGATCATCGTGCTTACGTGATTTTGTATGTTTATTGAAATTCGAAATTCAAAAATACTTGATTTCAATTTTAGATTTGTGTGCATTTATATAAAATCGCATATTCTATTGTTTTATGGAGTCGTGGTCTGATTCGATAGCAACATTATAAGTGTTACAAATTAATTAAATCTTTGTTATGCACTTCCGGACGTCTGACTCAATATTATGATTAATAATGAAGTTATTTATTACGCAACATAACATGTGTTATTATATATTAGATATGGCCGTGAAATACAACGGTCGTGTATTCGAACCCGTAATAATTATTCATATCATTAATAATTGTTTTCATTAAATATATAACACTAAGTTCTTATATAATGAAAAAAAATATGGTAGTTTGAAGTTGAACCCACTATTTATTTTTTAGGGTATTTTGAAAGAGAGTATCATTAAAAAATGTTGCCAGTTTAAATAAGAATTAGTAGTGAGTTTGACAATGACAGCTTATATTATAACATTAAATCAATTTAATAATAATACAATACCAATTATTTATAATTTTATCATATTATTTATTTACTATATTTTGATATACCATTGAGCATTATATATACCAAGGCCGAGTGGAAGGACCGCGCCCACGTAGTCAATACCCTACAAGATGGATAAAATGTAACCAATCTCTTACGTATATTCTTCATCCTATGTGACATTGGCTAAATAATCTCTGTCATGGACACAGTTAAAAAATTAAGAATTAAAAAAACGTCTAAATTGGCAAAAAAAATAACAACATTTTCCCCAAAAAACAAATGTTGCCACATCAAAATTTAGTGATTATTTGTAAAATTATAATAAATATAGTTTAACATAATCGGTTCGATAAACTTAAATCCTTGATCATCACAGGTTACAAGTAAAACAAAATATTTTTTGTTTCTCATAAACGAAACAACATTATATGTATATGTTGAAGAAGAAAAAAAACATGGGAAAATCCAAAGGAAGTGACGTCACACAGCGGTCTAACAATACTGCGCATTATATATAAATATATGCAATGTATTCATTTAATATTTCTTGAATAAGAAACCTCGAAGTTGTTTAATTGCAGGAAACGCAGACATTGACAGTTTTACGCACACATAGATAACATAAGTCACCGTTTTGTAGAGATAGCACAAAAAATACAGTGGTACCACTCGTTTAACTACCATGAATGAATAAATTACCTTATTAATATATTTTAATAAAATATAAATAGTTTATTTGTAGTAAATTCTGGTATTAAAATTGACATTTCTTGATGGTAATGAAGCCTATGTGTGCAACAGCAATGAATATAGCCCTTGTATATAAGTATTTCAGCCATTTCGTTAAAATATTAAGAAAGATATATCACCAACTAATCACTAAACACTTGTTTTAAAATACATTTCGTCGGTACATAATGTACTGAAGTACGTAAGTAAGTAGTAAGTAAGCCGAGATGGCCCAGTGGTAAGAACACGCGGTCTTAATCGATGATCGTGGGTTAAAACCAAGCAACACTGAATTTTCATGTGCTTAATTTGTAGTTATAATTAATCTCGAGCAACGGTGAAGTAAATCATCGTGAGCAAACCTGCAATTTCACTAAACTTCTGCCACATGTGTGTTCCACCAACCCGCATTGGAAAAGCTTGGTGGAATAAGCTCCAAACCTTCTCCTCAAAAAAGAAGAGGAGGCCTTAGCCCAGCAGTGGGACATTCACAGGCTGTTACTGTACAATGTACGGTGTAATTTATATTTGCAAGTACAATATTTATACTTAATATAAAAAATGCTGGCAATAACGCTATTAAAATTAAAAAAAAACTTTTTATTCTGTTAAAACAGATACTTTCAATATAATATTCATCTCTCTTTATATAAATCTACGTATTGTCTATAAAAGAATAATTTTATAGGTAAACCTTGTTATATACAATAATTTAAATACATATACATAACAGTTAGGAATTTGATTAACAAAATCATATGATTATCGTCAGAAACAAACAAAAACGTTTAAAATTCTTATATCATTATTTTGTTTTAACATCTCGTTTTTTTTATTCGTTTTTTGCCGACCGTACAACCGTTTTCCTGTTATAATGAAATGCATCTAGATTGAAGCTAAACATGAGATATGAATGCATCAAGTATGATAGAAAACTAAAATATTATAATTGAAATGAATAAATAAATACATAACGCCAATATTAATAATTGTAAATATTGTTAAGCATATCTGATATGAATAAGTTTACTATATAATAATAATCTTACCAAGATAAAGAGTTCATATTGAAATAACATTTTAATATAAATCTGCTATGTACATATTGCGTATAAAATATTTTATTTATTATGTTTGACCAGTTCCTGTCGGTCGTGGTCTCGTATCATGGGGGGGGGGGCAACTGCCCCCTTTTACCTTATGTGTTTTTCTGTACTCGAGACTTGTATGCAGAGTTTTGTGAAGATCACTTGAATAGTTAAACCATGAGAGCGTAACAAACATACGAACAATCAAACAAAAAGGATTATATACTAAAACCTTCTCTTAAATGCTCTTATGTTTAAGTTTAGTAGTTAAGCGTCCTCATTTATTAATATAGATTTTATATTTAAAAGAGGATTTTTTTAAGTCTTACATTATCATACCGGTAACAGGATACGAACGTGTCAGGGCGAAAAAAAAAAAATTCCGCTCTGTCGAATTCGCGTCAAAACATGAACACGGTGTACTGTTATATTCCAATGTATCTTTTAAGGAATCTAAAATTTTAATGCGGTGTTTTTTTTTTCGTGACGGTTTTAACGAAATCTCAATTGATATACGTAATTAATAATTATGAATAACTGTAGTTCACTTTTTATATGGAAGTGATTTAACACACACGCTTAAATAAATTGTCAATTTTTCACTAACGAACTGTTAATCATGTTGTCTTTTGATCGATTTTGAAGACCTCCTCAAGAAGACTAGCCATGTGCGGGATATATTACAATGCACAAGTGTGTGCTTAAGCATAAGTGCTACTTATAATGCCGTAGCATTCAAACCCCAGGACGGGCCAATAAAAAGTTATTGGAGCTTTCTGTCGAAAATTATCAGCAGCAGCCTAGATTCTAGCACAATCCTGTGTGACAAAGCCGTTGCTTGAGCCAAAAATCTTTCCAGTCGTGTCGGATTGCCGTCCCATTTGATTAGGAGTGTGAGAGAATAGAAAGTGCATCTCTCTTTGTGCACACACTTGTGCACTATAATATGTCTTACGCAGTTATCTATTCTCCGATTGGCCGCCGTGACCGAAATCGGTCAGGAGGACGTCATTTAAATAATTTGTATTTTTAGTTGATAATTTCTTAATATTATCGAAAGAATTGGTACAAGCGGACAGTGTGAGTTGCGTTTTTCCTTGGCCCAGCGTGTTTTTGTAGGGTCTGACTACCTACTAAATCACCTAGCGAAACGAGCGCGGTGACCACACGTAATCATATTCGTGGAATATTTATTAAACGTTTCATTAATACGTTTATAACTTAATCGTATGTAAGCTAAAGTACATCGCCATTTGACATTCTAAAATCGATTGCTTGTTGTACATAATATATCAGATTATTTAATGATTTAGATAATTTTAGCGATTGTTATCACGAAGACAACCTCTATAAATCGATAGTGAGATGGTGAACAACATATATATATATGCTGTAATTTTAGCTTAAGACTTTATAGACAAAACAATATAGATTACATCTCTATGACAACTAATTTCAGTCATAAATATAAAAAATCATACAACCTTCAACTATATTTCACTCAGATCGTTGAAGATTATTAACATACTATATTTTATGATATTAGATACTTAATTATCGTAATACATCCGACAATGTTGTCCTAAATCCGTTAGTCGATGTGGTCACTCTACCCTTCTATCCCAAGATTAACATACAATAGAGGCAACGTCCTTGGCTTTATCTATGCATCTTCCTATCTTGAGACTGCTTATCTTCACGCATGCCCACTTGTGGGGTAGTCAGCAATGAAAACAGGCCGATTTAAAAGCATTCTAATTTCAAATTAACCAGTACACAAAACTTTCAACATTACTGACATATATAATTAAAAATAATTCTTATCTTGTTTTCGTAACTTAAAAAGTGACCATTAAGATTTAAAAAAAAAAAAGACAAGTAATTTTTTTTTATGATATATTGGTGACTCATAACTTAATAAGCAATTAAGTTTAAAAAAAATACTTTCCATAATATTTAAACAAAATCAAATATAATATATTATAATGACTGGAATTTACACGTGCTTAGGGCAGGTGTTAAATATAAAAAAGTATATTCATCCTTGGGGTTCAAACTTGCTTCATACCTTATTTCATCAAATTCCAGTGGTTTAGCCGTGAAAGCGTAACAAACAGACAGAGTAATTGTCGCATTTACAATATTAGTAATCTATATTAATATTGTGGGACGATCACCAAGTGTGTGCAAAATTTCACCTCAATCGATGCTGTCGAACTTACTTAACATACAATTGTAAGATTTAACCCACACATACTAAGTGAACAATAAATCTTCTAAAAAGGCTTTATATATATTTTTTTAATTAGATTTTTTTTTTAATTTCTTCGTTATTTAAAATTATAACAGATTTATTAAAACCGTATGTTAAAACATTGAGTGCAGATATTTCTCGCTCAACATTAAGGTCATTATAAGAGAGGGGGCTCAGAAAGGTCAAGGAGCTATATTTCCGGTCGCTTGATACATTTTTATACATATAAAATTCGTATAAAGAGGTCTGTATATAACGATACAGTTGCACCAGGTTATGAGTGGATTCACGGTAGCATGCGAAAGCGATCCCGTGGCGCTCCTCGTTAAGACGGAAAGGGTACCGCTGGTTTTTTAGTGGGTATGCCGATGTTCGGGCCGCACTCGGCGCCTTAGACACCGGTGAGCCCCACATACTCCCCCACATATTCCCGTGGGGGAAAGGCGTAACGCGTTTTTCCAGCGTTAAAAAAAAGGTTATGAGTGGATATAGCCCAGTGGTTAGAAGACGCTAAAAACAAGATCACAGGTTTACTGGTGGTAGGGCTTAGTGCAAGCTCGCCTGAGTACAACACACCCATCAGATATTCTACCGCAAAACAGCACTACTTGATATTGTTGTATTCTGATTTGAAGGGTTAGTGAGCCAGTGTAACTACAGGCACAAGGGACATAACATATTCGTTCCTGAAGTTGGTGGCACATTGGCGTTGTAAGCGATGGTTAACATTTCTTATAATGCTAATGCCTATGGGCGTATGTGCCCACTTACCATCAGGTGGCCCATATGCTCGTCCGTCTACCAAATCTTTAAAAAAAAAAGATTCAATATAAGCACCATCAACTTTTCATTTGTGTCTATAACAATAATATATATACATGGGTTAAGTAAGACCCACACATACAAAGTAAATTAACAGCCTGTAAATGTCCCACTGCTGGGCTAAGGCCTCCTCTCCTTTTTAAGGAGAAGGTTTTGGAGCTGATTCCAGCACGCTGGTCCAATACGTGTTATTGGATAATTTCAAAAATGTCGCAGAATTTCAATGATATAAGACATATATTCAGCACGATGTTTTTCTTCATCGCCGAGAATGAGTTAAATCATAAACACAAATTAAGCACATGAAAACTCAGTGGTGGCTGCCTGGGTTTGAACCTGCGATCATCGATAAAGATTCACGCGTTTTATCCACTGGGCCAGCTCGGCTCTTACACATACAAAGAAGTTACATAAAATATAAACTCTTTGTGTATATATAGTAATAATAAATTTAATTACATATATAAATACTGGATAAAATTCCTACATAATATATAAAATGAAAGCTGAAGGTGTTGACATATCAAAATCATATCCTTATTAATAACTTAATTTAACTAATTACATCGTAATGAATAATTGAACGTTAATTAAATCTCAATATAAGGAAACTGGCGAATTAGTTATTTATTCTTAATGGACGTCATTAAAAAAAAAAACAAGTCCTTTTAAAGCATTACTATTTAATGTATAGTAGGGCTATAATCAGGTCTGGGAAGCTACCATCCACTCATCAAGTATTTTACCGCTAAATAGCAATACTCGGTATTGTTGCTCCGGTTTAAAGAACGAGTGAGCAAGTGCAACTACCAGCACAAGAGACATAACATCTTAGTTCCCAAGTTTGGTGGCGCATCGGCGATGTAAGGGATGGTTAATATATCTTACAATGCCAATATATAAAGGCGGTGGTGATCAGATGCCCTTCAAACCTATTCTATATAAAATACTAATTTCCTTACTTTTATTTTTACATAGCTCATACATAAATCTATAAGCAAAATTTGTCCACCATCAAACGTTTTATCTCCAAACACAGTTATACCAATTGAAAATATAAATATAGGTATAACTTAATAACAATAATATATTGAAAATTGAACCTTATATTAATAGTGATAAAACATCAAATGCTTAAATATGTTTCTAAGGCATAGGATATGGGGTATTTATCATACATCTTAATTATAATTTTCTGTCTTGCTTCGTTTAATTAGTGCCATGCTTTTATCTGTATTATTGCGATTATAAATTAAGCTTACAATTGTCTTGAAATTTTTAAAATGACAGTTGAGATGAGATTAGAAATATCTTATGTAAAATCGATACTGCTTCAGTATATATAATGATCAAAATATTGTTTTAAGTATTAATAAGCAATTTTGAAGGCTACCTCGGATCCGGTTAGATTCTAGCCGAGAATAATCAGCGAGAAACTCTTTTTCATAAATGAACATGAGTATGATAATTAAATACAATTAAATTATTATTTATTCTGCATTAAAATCAATAAATACAGTAACAGTAACAGCCCGTAAATGTCCCACTGCTGGGCTAAGGCCTCCTTTCCCCTTTTGAGGAGAAGGTTTGGTAATAAGCTCCAAATCAATAAATAGACAGTCTTTTTATCATTTATATAGTTTTTGTGTATTTTGAAATTTATTTTATTGATAGGCATAGTCACTAAATTACAATTAATTTTATAAAAATAATAAGTATATAATATTGTGTATGTACTTGAATGTTAACTATTAAGAAATAGTTGTGTTTTTTTTATTTCCACAAACAAAGCAAAGATCCGTATTTGAAATAATTTATTAAATCATAAATAACAAACTTTAAATTTACAAATATAAATTGTGTCTTCGAAAATTGAATACATTTTCAGAGTAATTAATACTAGCTATTAAAAGTTATGGAAGTTTTTAGAATAATTCCTAACTTATATACGAGACAGTACATGTCGTTCTTTAGTTATTAATAATAGACTACCTCGTTCGTCTAGTGGCTACATGTAAGGCCGCAGACCCGGAGAACCTGGATTCAAATCCCAGGTCGACCCAATAAAAAGTTATTGGGTTTTTTTTTGTCGAAAAATTATCAGTAGCAGTACGGAACTGGACGATGGTAGTGTATACACGCAAGTGCCTCGGAAAGCACGTAAAGCCGTTGGTGCACGCCTGAACTCTTTCCGGTCGTGTCGGATTGCCGTCCCATCGGATTATGATAGTTAGGGAATAGAGAGTGCACCTGTGTTTGCGCACACACTTCTGCACTATAATATCTCCTGCGCAGTTGGCTAATCTTTCTTGAGATTGGCTGCCGTGGCCAAAATCGGTCTGGAGGAAATTATTATTAATTATATATGTTTGATTCATTTCTCCAGTGGCCACATTAAAATGCTGCAGAGCCCGAGGACCTGGGTTTAAGCCAGGCGCAAAAACAATGAAACATTAAGTTTTCATTTACAAATTCTTGATATAATCCTAAAGTTTGGAAGTTAAAGCATGTTAAAACATTTAAAACATTATGTATACATAAATGATAAGATTTTTTTACACTCATTTATATAAAATGTATTTACAATAAAAATCATAACATTTTCCTTGATCGCGGCATTCCTTTTAAGTATTCTGAATAATTAATTAATTCATACACCTCAGCGATTATATTCCGTATGCACAGCCATTTTTTATAAATATCTGCCATTTAGGCATGTTTACAATTGTATAAAAAACATTAATGAGGTTTTAAAAAAATTGTTTCTTTGTATTTATAAATAAAAACGTCATTGGCTTGCATTATACAATGCATTATAATTATTTATCTAAGCATGCTATTTATTATACATAAGGGATCTATTTCTTGTTATGAAGGAGATCACGTTAAGTCATATTACCTATGAATTAATTATTTTTATTATTAATATTGTATTATGTAATCTCATCTATATATATATAAATAGACAAGGAGCAAAACAATTCTGCAGTGTCTGTAAGAACTCACTCAAGCGACGTCTGATACTATTTCGATGCGTGTTCCTAAAATGTTATAATTATAATGGTTATTTCACAAACTTTTTATGTGGTTACATTTCTTCTTATAGATTAGCCCTCCTGTATATTTTTCTAATCTGCTTGACAGCTGTTGATGAGATTTAGTTTCATCAAATTGAAATGATTTTCCAAAAACTTTCAATAAAGATTAAAGTCGAATTTCGAACACTAGACGATCATTAAGTTATAAAAATGGTTGTTAGTATTTCTATTTGAGATTAATGCAATTCGACACCGTTTGACGAATCACGTGTAGTTTTTTTTTTACTTTATAATTCGCCTGCAGCGTATCAACTTCTACATCCTTCAATTGATCGCCATGATAATTGGTATATACATAGACAGACAGACAGAATGTGTGCCGGAATTTTATATTAAATTAAAAAAGTTTTACAACTACTTAATTAAACGACAAAATAAATATATATGATTAAATTATAATTGTCGTTTTATAATATTTAACTAAAATACGTAATTAAAACTATGACTTTATTAATTGATGTTTTTTTAGAGTATAAGATTATTTTCAATAAGTTCAAATATATTTGTTTCTAGGGCAGTTAAGTTAGTGAACTACTTATTTAAACCCTATAATTGTCGACGGACATTATTTTAACAATTGGCTCCCAACTTCTTTCAATTAAAGTTAATTGTTTACAATTGAAAACGATTTTCCAATTTGCCCGCCTTCTGTTTTTCATGTCAAATGGGCCACAGATAAAAAATACACAGCTTAAATATATCCGTGACAAAATTTACAGCTCTGTCAAATGTTACTAGGAATATAGGGTATGTCAAATAGGAAAGCTATATTCTCACCACAATACAAATATACAACATAATTAAATGATAATAAAAATAAAAATCAATGTATTTGCTTTAAACCAATCCTTCGTACGTATAACTGTGTCTTAGCACTGTTAACAAAAAAATAGTATCTTTTGTAGGGAAATTAAGATTATATGATAATATGCTAGAGTGTATAAATTTGTGCGCAAACACAGGTGCTCTTCCTGTTTCCCCACTCTCATCAACGGCTTTACACGTTTTAAGAGGCACGGTTGAGTCACAGCCAACTTCCAAACTACAGACTGCTACAAGATTGCAATAACTTTTTTTAGCTCCTCATGGGATATGATTCAAAATCTACAGCCTTATAATTTAATTAATACAAATGAACAAACCAATCTGTTGCATCTATTAAACTTACATGTTACAGATTTATGTTTATAGTTATTTTTTAAGAATTTGAATTTGTCAATTCAACAAGAACACATTCCAAACATGAAATTCTGTATGCGTGCAGTTTTTTTTATTAGTAACTAAAGGCAAAGGTTTAAATTATGTTTAAAATTTGTTATCTCGAAGGTTTATTTCCTTAAAGTTAATTTAATATTTTATTTTTTAAAATGATTTTACGAATCTTCGACTCCTTACATTACGTTATATATCGTGATTCAAACCTCAGCCTCTATAAAAAGCCCGCCACTTTAACAGAAGCCGGTATTTTTTATCTATATTTTTTATTACAATTGTCTTTCATCTGCAAGTCACCGCATTTGACGAGCGAGTATTGGTTGGCAGCGGATCTTTGACAGCCAATCAGAGAAGTGACTTTGAAATTCGAAAGTCATCTTTCCTAACATTTGAAATGATGACTGGCATATATTGTGACACCATTTGTTATATATAAGTGGCTATGTACTAATGTATTGTCCCACAGATAATGCTACTATGTAAGGTTCATGGAACAACGAACGAATCAGTTGAATACATATTATTTATAGTAATATTAAATTCTTAATTTTTTTTTAGTGTACCGTTATGCAACGGTAAAAGTTACTCGACTAAAATTATATTTCATTTTGCTGTTTCTCATTGATAAATTGTAGAAGGAATTTAAAATCCAATTTTCTTAATAACATTTGACGGAAAAAAAACAAAATATATAAAATGTGCTGATTTTATATAATACTTAATCTGCATATTTATAAAATAACCATGACGTTTAAAATACTAAATCATTCATTTGTAACAAAAGCATATTTTCCATTGTATCATCGATTATTTTTAATCTGTAATTTTTCCATGCAATCCAATTTAAGAAAAAAACGCACCACACATGGGAACCTAGAACGAGCGGTAAATAACATTACTAGAAATACAGAAAACCCGCTTCCATTTCGTCACACAATTCACATAATACGAATTAAACCCATCCATCATCATTTCATTCTGACATGACGCTTTCCGATCACAAATGAGTTTTTTTGACACTCAACTCGAGTGTGCGGTAGCCTTTACAATTTTTTTATCTATTGTTTAAAGTGACACCTCTGTTATATTTTATCTGTGCTACAGTTTTTTTACCTGTATTCAAAATTGGGTAAGTTATTAAGGCGCCAAATTTATTTGAAACGTCATATTTTTTATTACTGGTGAATATTTTAAAATAATTATTAATTTTGTTTATTTACAATTCAAAAAAATTGTTAATTAAATAAAGTTTAAATGTTATTTTAATAAAATTATAGTTGACGTACGAGTAGGTAAGATGAATGTTTTTTTATAATGTAGTAAGAGTATAAATCATAAAGCTTAAAAATATTGTGAAACATATGAGACCTCTTTCATAATGAGAACGTAAGTAGGTATACGTCCAAAAATCCAGTGAAAGGTAAACCAATCAATCATATTTTTTTGCTTTACCGGTAATAAATTATTCGCTTGACCTCATTTTGTAAAAACCTTGTAAAACAAAAAGTACTATAAACACTAAACTTAGAAACAATACTTCACTATTTATACCAAATAATCGTTATTTATTAAGGAAATGACTAACAATATTCTTAAACTATTTTATTACTATTTTTTAATTTTTTTTTAATAAGCTTACTATAAAAATTAGAAGTTAGTAAAGTATCTTATCCAACCACAGAACATCTATTTATGAATGAGACAGTGTATGAGGAGGCATAAAAGATGCCACTTATATTATAAATGTCATCAGTTTTTTTTATATATAAAAAAACTTGGCACAAGTTTGTAGTAAACAGACTTGCAAACGGGCCGATGGTAAGTGGTCCACTGACCATCGACATTAGCACTGACATATTAATAATTCCTATCATTAATTTAAAACAAATCATGGGAACTAAGATTGTCGTGTCATCCAGTTACACTGGCTCACTCGCCGTATCGCAAGAATGTTTAACCCTTGCAATACTAATTGGCTGTTGCCATATTAACTTCCTGCTATAAAAAATAGATTTACGTCAAATGATATTTGAAAACTCAGAAGTGTATCAAGAATCCTTTAATATAATTGGATTTGTTGGAATGAGACAGATGTATGTGTGTGTCCTGCTTTTATTACTATTAATGAAGAATCATATGGATATATAGAAAAAGAGATGTTATAGTGATAGGAATAAGAATATCGATATTACTTTTTTCAATTAATAAAAATATATTTTTTTTTATATTCGCCGGGAGGGCAAATGACTCTACTCCACCTGATGGTAAGTGGTAGTAGAGTCCAAACGCGACGACGGCCAGTACAGACGGGAAAAACTTTCTGCACAAGCCGCCTTCGCCTTGCCGGCCCGCAAGATGCCTCTTCACGCCTCGTTTGTTTTTATTTAAAACAACATATTAAATAATTTAATTGATAATTATCTATAATAGCACAAAATATCGAAATAAATAACCATTGATTAATTAAATTCAATGCCAAAAACCTACTATCAAAGGCATAAAAACAATTCCAAATTCAAAAAAAAAAAAAACCGACCACATCACTAGCGACGGGCCCATCAAAGTGAAGCGGACAATAACTTGGTAATATTAAATTATAATAAAATTAACTTGAGATTACTTTTTCTACCGTTACAATATACAGTACTAAGAACTTAAAGAAGGAGCAACATAATTATATGCTTGAATTAACTATAATGTTTTTAATTGTCGTTCTTATGTTATCGGCTTATCTTTGTTTAGGCTGTGCTTTTAAACGTTTTTTTTTTTTAGAATCGCATGATTAGATATGTTTTTTATTCAATACGTAATTATTGTTATTTTCTTAATAAACTGTTTTGTATTGTTTTAAATTCATCGGTGCGTATGTAAAACGTATATTTTTTATCAGCTGTAATTAGCATTACTTGAAGAGATGTTCTAATAACATTGTTAGCGAAGAAAGAAGCGGTTTTTTTGTGTTATGTTACATCAATTGGTAATACAATGATGTTAACACTTACTTAAAAAAGAGAAAGATTGAGCTAATAACCTCTCATAATATCTCTTCTTCTTTTCGTTAACATTCCTATGTGATAATAGTAAATACTGTTTAACAAAAAGGTAGATACGTAAATTTTTATAGAATTATTAAGAATTCAAAAAAATATGTGAACATATTTTTAATATGTCACCTCTACACACGCTAAAGGCCACTCTCCCATCGGTGCAGAGCGCGATTATTCATTCTACACGGTGACACATGACGAATCAATCTGTTACAAGCCGATCCTATAGTTAGGTGTATCTGTGGTGTGGCGCGAAAACATTTTTCTTTTTTTTTTTTTTACCGGCTAGGAAAAGGTAATTGGAAAGTGATGGAAACGATTTAGATATCGAAAAAGGTTTTATAAAAAATCCATATATCATTCTTTATATTGAATTACAAAACTTTATTGTATTTTCGTATTTTCGTGTCATAAATATTTTAAAAAAAATTGAGCGTAAAAGTATGTACGATTTAAAAAAAGAACCACAGAAATTTGTGTCTATTTCTAAACGCCGCTATCCGTCAAAGATTAGATACGAAAAAAAAAATCCTGTCTTTAATTACATGTCTTTAACGTACTACCGGCTTAATTATCAAATCAAGCGATTTTATATTCTTTCCCCCCGCACTTAGAGTCGATATTGATTTGGTTACATTAGAAACAGTATATAATTATTGCCTTCGCGACATAATTACACCTGCGTACTTTTTACTTTTATTTTTTAAGTCCAATTGATAAGAAAAGAACGATATTCTTATGTGCCAGATTCAAGTTACTTAATATAAATACTGTTGTTTTTTTTTAAGTCTTGATTTTTGTGGCACGGGTGTGATTTATTCGGTCTTAGAACTGGAGTGTAATTATTATCGGCAGATGATTTTTAATACGCCTATTATTGTTACTGGTATTATTATCATACATACATACATACACAGTCAACTCTGTGGATTTTAAAATGAAACGATAATCAATGTATATTTCAAAAGGAAATACTAACATGTCAATATATGATAACAATTTTTATTTAAATATTTTTGTTAATTTTGTTGTTTAATTTGATTCGAATCAATAAAATCGATTATTAATAGATTCCATTTAATTCAACGAATGTGATAAATATCAGGCAACATTTCCACGATCAAAATATTTTTGTAAACTCTACATTTTAACAGATATATATTAAATTTTTTACATTAAGCTAGTAAGAGTAGATGATTGAATATATAAATGGGTTCGATTCGAACCTGTAACAGATAGGTCGGTTAACCGTTGAGTTATAATGGCTTCATTTACTGCTACATCTTTACAGATGATTTCGCGTCATAGTGGCTCTTGTTTTGCTTGGTCGCGCAGGTGTGTCCGATCCCTTATTATTCTGAATACTTATGTATTAAAATGATAGTATGACTATATTTTTTTAAATACAATCTTATAGCTTAAATAATAACGGCCTCACTTATAAACGCGCTTAGCACATAGTTAAGCGCAGATTTTGGCTTCATTATTGATTTGACATTCGAAAGAAGACAGCTTGTTTCATACCAAATTTCATCAAAATCGTAAAAACGCTCTCTTTAAGACCACAGACAGACGTAAACAGTTACTTCCGCATTTATAAAATTGATATAGATTGAATATGAATATATTTTTTTTATTAGTTATATATAAGCCACTCATGTTTTAAATTTTAATAACACGTTAGTCTGTGCGACATATACACACATATATAGTTTGTTACTGCACTTTAGTGATACTCTAAACGAAAAGTTTTATTTATTTATTTATTTAAGATTCACCAATGGTAAATACATCAACACGTACAAAGGTATACAATTTTAATACAACTTAAAACTAAATGCATTACCTATTAAGGTGAATACCACTTGCAAAGATAAAGTTGGAAATGACAAACTTACAAATAATTAATTGTTAGTAAATCAAGGTTAAAAATGACAAGAATTAACAATAATAGTAAAATAATAAAATACAAATATAAACAAAATAAATTAGTTAGCTGACAATTTTGACAATATTTTTTTGTGAAACCTGTTTGATGAGTCTCCAAAAGGGTCTAAAACAGCACTGTGCTCATTCAAAATCCTACATAAGCGAGATACAGGTGAATTGCTTCCTAAAACAGTTTTGCGGAAAGAACTAATTAACTTTTCAAAAATATATACGTTCATTTTAAGTCATCATATATCATTCAGTTACGGCGTCTTTGTTATTTTTTATATAGAAAAATCCCTAAAACCTTATATCATTTTAGCATGTGCGTTTTATGCACTAGTGTGTTACCGTCTTTAATTTCACAACACAAACATTTCAAACAAATATTGTTTGTTTTAATGAAATACGTATTACATATATACTGTTTTTTTTTTCTGAAATGGGTAGACGGACGGGCAAAAGAGCCGCCTAATGGTAAGTTGTAAGATAGTAAGAAATATTAACCATTCATTACATTGCCATTATCACCATTCTTGGGAACTAAAATGGTCTGTCCCTTGTGCCTTTAGTTACTGGCTCACTCTTCCTTGAAACCGGAACACAACAACACTAAATTGCTATTTGGCGGTAGAATATTTTTCTATGAAAATTCTTTGTAATATAAAAATTAAGCCGATAATTAAATTGCTCTTAGACAAAAAAAGATAGATAAATATTTGATACATCACTTACCTGCGTCTGCGTTAAGCCCAAGCTAGCGGCAAGCTCAGCCCTTTCGGGGAGGGCGAGGTACTGTGTCCTCTGAAACCTCCTGTTCAACTGCTGCAGCTGGAGGCTGGAGTATATCGTGCGAGGTTTCCTCATCTTCTTGCCTTTCCCGTTCACTCGGAGACCAGGGTCGTCTGATAGTCCACATTTTTCTGTAAAATATCGTTAATGTTAATTATGTTGAAATTGAAAGATGTTTTTAGGGAAGGGTCAACTGCGTGGGATATATCATAAGTGTAGAAGAGTGTTCAAAAACACAAGTGCACTCCTTCGCTCTCATATTCCGATGAGATAATAAACCAACACGTCTAGATGGTGTTTAGGTTCAGGGCTAACAGGGGGCTAATTCTACTTGTTTAAAATGGTATGTTTCCGATTGTATTCCTCACAAATCCTCAGTAGAAACATAGCTGGGAATAAATTCTACAAATTTATAACGGTTACGATACATTCCCGATACTATTCCGATACAACTTTGAACAAACCGCAACTGCCTCGTGTTATCCGAATAGAAAAACGGTTAAAAGGCAACGATTACGTTTCGATTCGATTGCGATAAAGTGACAATTTGTTAGTAAAATTGGTACCCAGCTTTACTTGTTTTCCGAGACAATGTTGAGTGAAGAGTGTAAACACTATCATTTCCGGACTGTAATTGAGACTAGCCGAGAGATTGAACCCAGGACGTCGAGAACTGGGGCATTATGAGTCACTACACCAAAGAGATGTTTAATTTCATTACAATGGTATACTGAGCTGAACTGATCTACGTAAAGTATATAGTATATAATAATAATATCCCAATATTTTTCACACACGACCAACTGATCCCAAATTAAGCTTGTACAGAGCTTGTACTATGGAAACCAGACAACTGATATACTACATATACTAGACTCTTTTGTAAATACATATTTATATAGATAATTACAATCAGACTCAGGGCAAACAGTTGTTCATGCACACAAATGTCTGTCCTGGGTGGGAATCGAACCCACAATCTTAAGCGTAAAAGGCAAGTATTTACCAACCGCGCCAACCAGCTCGCCAAACAAATGACAAAGTTTTCCTCTTGTGTAATGAGGAAGATGTCCGATACTATGTTTCTTCATAGACAGCTTTATCATGATCAAGGCCTTCCTTATATATATCTCTATAAATAATATAGTGTAGTCGACTTAAATATATAAACTCCTTGCAACAAAAAAGATAAATAAATAAAAATATAAAATGATTTTGAAATAAGAACGATATTTCGTAAGAACCAAAAGAACTTAGTTAATAAGATGTGTGATGCCGATTGAAGATCATGGGTTCAAATCTAAGCATGCGCTAATGAACTTTCGTGTGCTTAAATTATATATCAGGCGTTACTACGAAGCTAATAAAAGCTCCTAACAGGTGAGAAAGCCATAAATAACGGATAGTAGGGTATATATATGTAGATGACAAAATATAAATGTCACAAATTAGAGAATTTTATTTCGTAAATAGATTGCCACTAGCAAATGTTAATTGGTCCACCGCTCATAGACTTTTACTAGCAATATTAAGCATCCCTTACATACATTAATAGCAGAGATGGCCTAATGGTTAGAACATGATCGTGGGTTCAAACCCGGGAAAGCACCACTGAATTTTCATGTGCTTAATTTGGGTTTATAATTCATCTCGTGCTTGACGTTGAAAAACATCGTGAGTAAACCTGCATGTGTCTAATTTCATTGAAATTCAGCCACATGTGTATTCTACCCATCTGCATTGAAGCAGCGTGGTGGCCTTAGCCCAGCAGTGGGACATTAATAGGCTGTTACTGTACATAATTTTCAAATAAGATTTTATGTCCTTTGTCCCTGTGCACTGACGCTCACCCTTTATCTACGATATAACATATAACTTCGTACGCAAAACGTGATCATTTGAATATAGTAACCGGGCTTTAAAGATGAATACAAAATAAATTTACATTATAATTAAATCTTCACCGTCATCTAAAATCATATACACCTAGAACTATAACGTCGTAACGCCCAAATGGAAATCATATGGGTTTTGTTTCAGATCGACAGATATGTACTGTAATTATGAGTTACACCAACCATTATAAAGTAGCCATTACTTTATGTTAAGACTTTTAGTTTGAATTTATTGCGCTGTTTTCGGCTTGTTGATTTACGAGAAAACGTTAAAGGATGAAACGCTTCAGGCTGTTTTATTTCAATACACGTTTATGCACGAAAATGCTACGTAAATACTAACGATTTGTTTTAATATACAGAGATTGTGAACACATCAAATTTTATTCGTCAAAAAGTATAAACCGTGTTTATATGAACGTCACTGTCAGTTGGCGGAATAGGTCACACTTTTGACAGTTACAAAAAAAAAGTTTGGATTCAAAAAGACGTTTTTAATTCGAAAATAATTCTACATAATACGTGTTTTAATATTTAATATATTATCCGATTGCGATTAAGTTTTGGCAAAAACGTGAAGATTTTAGCCAAACTACGAGAAACCGTTTATAAAAAAATTTGCAAGGCTTCTGGTCATTAGCTAGTCATATTTTTAAACTGATCATAAACTAAATGATTTACGCATATAACTTCCGTGTACTTTCTAATATACATATTTAAATATTTAGAAACAATTAAAAACATAATTTACAACCAATTTGAAATACATATAGCCTTTGTAATGCTAGTAGTATTTATTGCACAATAAAACATCCTAGCACGGTTATGATATATAGCGTGTAGAAAACAAACATTTACATTTCGAAATTCAAACTAGCGAATTAGGTATAGGAGTAAATTGCTGCCCAGTGTACATACGTAAATACATATGTATATGTAAAGTAAATTTATATTCGCGTCAAAAGTTTCCGTATGTTTGTAATACGTATATTTTAACTGTTCTTATCTCTTGAAATATTTTGAGTAATTCTAAGTTATGGGTATACCGGGATGGTTTAGTGGTTGGAATGATTAGCAAACAGTCGCGGTTTCTTAGATTGCATTGCTTAGTTTTTTAAGGGAAGAAAAAAGTAGCAATGTACACCCACAAGCGGGACAATTATTATGGGCTGTTATTAATCGTAAGGGATATTTTAGTTATATCAATTGCTATCCTTCTTAATCATGTAAAACAAAATTACCCTCTCCGCAATAACAATAGGTATTTTTTTTATATTTAGGCCAGCCGACGGACAAATAGGATTAATTCCAAGTGATCACCATCCTCCACAAACATTTCCACTGTAAGAATATTAAACATCCATTACTTTGCCAATGCGCCAACAATCTTGAGAACTAAGATGTATCCTTTGTGTGTGTTACACTGGCTCACTGATACTTCTAACTGGATCACAATAATACTTAATATTCTCTGTTATTCTCCAAGTGAAACATAACTCTCGTTGCGTGTATTAATAAAAGTTTCATTAAGATAATTAGTAAGATAATTTATAATTTTATATAAATTGTCACGAAAAAAAAAACTCCAAAAAAATTTACAAACGAAAGGCAATTGAAATGTTCACATTGAATTAATATATCAAGTGCTTGTTAATTAATTCCCTTATTAATATAATGTTTAAAATTTTATTACAAAAAAAAAAAACAAAATGCATTGTTTAAAAATGCGATCGTTAATAAAGAAACGAAAACAATTACACCTGGCTTTTGTGTATAGCGAGTCAATGTCATTTAAATTTTTAAATCCCATGATAAAAACATTAAAATATAATGCATATTAGTCCAAATAAGACTATATTATACATATATAATACAGAGCGTGGAGTTAGAATTTGTTGATTTTATTATTTATATATATTTAATGGCTTAAATATATATAAATAAAAATTTAAAATAACCTTTGTACAAATCATGACCGCATGGAAAGGTGGCAAGAATGTTGGAAAAAAAAAATTCCTGGGCGAAAAATGTATCAGCCCTTCTGTCACTAATAGATACAATAAGACAGGGTGTAATATGATTTGACGAGCCGGTTGGCGTGGTTGGTAGAACACTTGCCTTTCACACCGAAGGTGGTGGGTTCGATTCCCACCCAGGAGAGACATTTGTGTGCATGGACATGTCTGTTTGTCCTGAGTCTGGGTGTAACTATCTATATAAGTATGTATTTACAAAAGAAAAATAGTATATGTAGTATATCAGTTGTCTGGTTTCCATAGCACAAGCTCTGTACAAGCTTAATTTGGGATGGCCGTGTGTGAAAAATGTCACAGGATATTATTAATATTTAAAAAAAAAATTGGAATATTACTCCAAAATCCAAGAGTTTCAACTACAAACGGAACAAAGACACAACTTTAATTATATATAGTTGACTCTGCAAGTAGTGATAAAATATACTACTGACAATCTTGACAGTAGAATCGAAAGAGCGCGGCTTAATGAGCCACCTGATGGTAAGTGGTCACCACCCATAGACATATTAAATATCCTTCACGAATGCGACCACCAACCAATATTACAGTGCTGTAGTTACAATGTCATAACATTATATTAGTATTTTGAAATACATTCTCTTTATCACGAAAGATACAATGTTTCATATATATACAATACAACTAAAAAAACTTCAATAGCGTGATTTAGGAATATAACAATAGTTTATTTTAAGTAGTTTTGTCACGCATTAAAAACAAGTATATCCATTCACTTGAAACCGTTTCCCATGGCTATTATATATAAATATATCTACATTCAAGTCGGCCTCCGACAGACAGACGGACAAAACAATGCGAGCCCGAGGTCCGGACACACCCCTGAGCGGTAGTGATGGGGTAACACGAGGTTGTCGATACATTTATAGTGATGCGCACGTTTTATTTAAATAATCGTTTTTTTTTATATCAAAGAACTCTTAAACTATAGCCAATTAATAATTTTCACGTATGACATTTGAAAAAACGATATCGAATGATAAATATCAATATATCAATTTAATATAATTTATTATTCATAAAATATTTTATAATACATATAAAATTTGCGTAATTGAATATCAGCCAATTATTCATAATATTTCATTAAAGCGTGGATACAATAAAACTGAAAAAAAAAATTAATGACTTCAATAAAACACATATATTTACCTCATGGTATTTCTAAATCCTGACCTTTATTGGTGTCTTATTTATTTATTTTTATTAGACGCAAAAACTGTTGTTAAAATATTCGGAGCTTTTTTAACTTCCTTATTTATTTTTAGATCACATCAATTAAATGTTGTATATGATTATTTTATTAATAAAATTAAATAAACCATTCTATTTCCTATTTCATGATAATCCACTGATTTGCCAATTATCAAAACATCTATTAGAATATGTCCAACTTTGTAGCTAGTGGTTAGGTTAGGTTAGCCATTAACATTTTCTGTACCACTGATAATGTATGCAATTCTAGATGATCGCTTGATTAGCTAAAATGTTAAAGCGTAACAAGCAAACTCTCTTTGACATTTACAATATTCGTAAGGAATATCCAATACGACTCTAATGCCATCTATTGTAATAAGATGGTACCTTTTTTACCTTAAGGCCTTTTATAAGCTAAACTGTCTTGTTATGCTCGAATGAAAAAATTGTTAAATTGAATGTAGTTGAACATTGAGGGGATGTAACTCTGATCGTTATGTGGCACCTCCTTAGTCTTGGGGCTTGCTTATAAAAGCAGACGGTCATGGATGCAAACTTTGAGGACCTGTCAAAACTCGTTGGGCGCTGCTGCTCTTTAGCAACCCAACTTGGAATTCGCAGTGCTTACACACCCGAGCCTCGACAAGTACGTTAAGCCGTTGTTCCTGCACTTGATCTTTCAGATTAAATGACGAATTTTCCATATAATCGGATTATGAGTATGAGGAGTAGAAAGTGCATTTGTGTTTGTGCATACACTTGTGCACTATAATATGTTTTACGCGGATGGCTAAATAAATACAATAATTTCATATAAAAAATAACTTGCTCTAAAAATATTGGCATTACTTTATATTAAACATAAATACTACAATATTTACTTAGAGAAAAACCTGCCTCTTTATTTGTTGTTGTTTGGTAGAAAGACCACACATTTCTCAAGCTCTAAATATTGCAAACGCACTTTGTACATGAGTTTTCTCTAATTTGGATAAAATATTAATACATAAAATTTCTTACCGTATTTATATATTAGCGTGTACGTGTGAAAGTACTTACGAACGTACACTTTCGCATTAACAATAATAGTTAGATATCGTATATAAAGATATTTGTCACAGTGTACATACATCGGGGGCATTAATTCATAGCATTAATTCATTCATCGTTTCCTATTTACCATAATCATATGACTTTGTTCTATAACAACACCATTAACAAACCAATCAAATAATTTTATATATAAGGTAGCAATGGGTGGGTTTCTCTATGATAATTATTCGGAGTTTGTTCCACCATACCACTCTATGGGGTGGTGTATTTAAATTAAAAGATGTCCTTTCTTCAATATTTTTGAAGAAAGGACAATTAATGAAAACTATATCTTTATTTATCTTAATAAGACAGGAACTGCAAACGCAATAGCATTTTAAAATCTTATAGGTTGCTAATAATCAGTCCCCATTTTTATGTTTAGATGTTTGTTACTAAATTTATCTAAAACTGTTGAATTGACTCAATTTAAACTAATTACTTGGGGGATATGATCATAGATTCATTCTTGTTATTATTTTTAAAAAAATACATTTAAATTTACACCTAGCAAAGTGATCAATGTATAAAAAATAACAATGATTGAATTTCAATTTAATAAAATAATAAAATTCGTAAGTAAAATTTATTTTAATCCATGGCAACCCCAACGCGTCGCGTCGAAACCGCCCCGCCCCCAGGGCCGCCTACCGAAAAGCGAAGATAAAACGACCCAACTAAAAAACGATAAAAACTCTTAAAAACATTTAGGCATCTACAAAAACACTTTAAAACTACATTGAAAGTGCAGACTTGCGACGTTTCGCTTTTTTTTTTTGACGTAAAAATGACATTCTTTTATGAAAACGCTAGTAATTTTTTTAACTTACCTTTTTCTTGAACAATAAAGTTATGTATATTAACTTGCCATTGTACGTTGTAGAATCTAATAGATTTTATATTTAGAACATTTATTAATTCATTAATTTCTATTGAAAAAAGCAAAGGTATTGAACCATACAGCCTCTTATTTTTAATGTCAATATTGATTATCGCATACGGTAGCTGTCATAGCTTTAACATTAAAATTCATTTGTCAATTGTATGAATATTTATTACATGCACTTCTTTTTTTTTTAATTAAGGCGAAAATTATACTGTACACAAAAAGTAATTATTTGATAATGTAAAACCTCCCATTGTAGTATTAGAGGTGGGCGTATCAATTAGGCATTTTGTATGGTTTTGTTGTTAATTTAATTTCTCATTTTATATAGTATTTGATACATAATGAACAACCATAGATTCCGCTATATAAATGGGTTATAATCTTATTTACACTTCGTTGCAGATATCTTTGCACATAATATATTTTACTGGTGGTAGAGCTTTGTGCAAGCTCGTCTGGGTAGGTACCACCCACTCATCAGATTTTCTACCGCAAAACAGCAGTACTTGGTATTGTTGTATTCCGGTTTTAAGGGTGAGTGAGCCAATGTAATTAAAGGCACAAGGGACATAACATCTAACATCTTAATTCCCAAGGTTGGTGGCCCATTGTCTATGCGCGTTGGTGACTACTTACCATCAGGTGGCCCATATGCTCGTCCGCCTTCCTATTCTATAAAAATAAAATATCAGTTATATATTATGCCTGTTTGATATACCTATATTGCTTTGCAATAAACAAATAAATGCCTATTTATCTCTTTTTGTCATCATTCATTTGACATTCGAATGAAAGGTTATCAGCTTAAGCTAATAAGCCGCTAAACGTCATTTATAGGTAATTCCGTGAATGTCTCAAGTCTACGTAGCCTCTATAAAAAGATGTACGTGATGCGCTGCTTTTCATTGAACAAAACATAAAAGAAATACTTAAAACGACTCACAGAAAGCTCTTATGGGAATCGAATTATATTTTTTAATTACTTTCACATTATATTAACTTGTTAATAAAATTTTATTAGCAAGTTATAACGTGTTCAATCATTATTCCTCATCTATAAAACTGTCACGCCCATAGATTGCCAAAATTGTTTAATAAAATCTTTCACATTTTTTTTAACTGGCAACAAATATACTACCTTCATTTGTTAAAAACACTGAATTATAATATTCAATAATTTAATAATAAAACGAAATTATATCGTTTTATTTAGCCAATAAAAAATAAATTAAACTGTCATCTAACTGTCAAAATCGAAGCGAGAATCGTTGTTGTTCGATTTCAATAATTACAATATTTTTTTTTGTTATAAATAAAGTATTTGTTGTGGGTATAATAATTGGAACAGTACAAAATAACACGAACCAATTACAAAAAAAAAAAACAAAAGCAAAAGACAATATACCACAAAAAATCAACAGGTGAATGAAACTTTAAAAAAAAAAACGTTTTACGTCATCAGTTTTTGTTCAGTGTTAGAACGTCAAGGCGGGTCGTTTTCGAAACGATAAAAAAGTAAGATAAGACAAAGATTCGTAGTAAAGGGGTGTGTCCTGCCTTAGGAGCTCCGTATCTGGACCGCGATCGTTAAGGGTTAACTGTCATGCTCAAAAGTGTTCTAGAACATTCTAGATTATTCGAATAAAATCAACATCTATACTAATATTATAAAAAGAAAAGTAACTCTCTGGCCGTTACGCTTTCAGGGCTAAACTGATTTTGATGAAGCAAGCTTGAGCCCCAAGGACACTTTTTTAACCCAAAACCTCACCTTCGCTCTTACCCACACGGGTGGAATCTAGTTACAAATAAAATAGTGTCATGGTCGATTAGGTTTTCTCCTTGTGTGGAATGCAATTACAATAGACACTTGGGCAGTATCTCGCATCCAGAGCGAGTCGGAAAAGCCAGCGCAGCCTCTGAAGCTGTTTTACCTAACATAAACGAATTTGTGGGACTGCGATCAAAAATAATAAAAGATTATTACAATACCAAACAGCAATAATTTGAACTGTTCCGGTTCGAAGGATGAGTGAGCCAGCGTAATTGTCACATAGGACATAACGTCTTCGTTTCCATGGTTGGCGGCGCATTAGTGGTATGGTAATGATTACTGTCTTTTACACTGCCAATGTCTATGGTGACCACTTATCAGGTGGCCAGTCAACCTTCCCATGCGTAATAAAACAAGTTTGCGAATTCCTCGATAAATAACTTAAGTCAAGCGGGAATTATACATAATAGGCTTGACAGAAAATAGACAAATGAAAAATTTTATAAATTATAATTGAATACTAACTATATCTTTAAATGTTGTTCAAGAGCTATAAGTTAAGAAATGTTGTGTATTCATTAGAATTTCATAGTCGTATGAGAAATCATGTTATCTAAAGAAAGCTTATATTAGTAAGATCCGTAACCGTAACAGCCTGTGAATGTCCCACTGCTGGGCTAAAGGCCTCCTCTCCTCTTTTTGAGGAAAAGGTTTGGAGCTTATTCCACCACGCTGCTCCAATGCGGGTTGGTAGAATTCACATGTGGCAGAATTTCAGTGAAATTAGACACATGCAGGTTTCCTCACGATGTTTTCCTTCACCGTAAAGCACGAGATGAATTATAATCACAAATTAAGCACATGAAAATTCAGAGGTGCTTGCCCGGGTTTGAAACCACGTTCATCGGTTAAGATTCACGCGTTCTTACCACTGGGCCATCTCGGCTATTAGTAAGATCGTCAATTATTTATTTTAAGTAATATATACCTTTGATATCACAACAATTATAGTAAATACGTTGCCTTTGCAGTTACATACAACATTTGTAATTATTACAAAAAGTTGCCAGCAACAATATATATTAAAGAGAAAAAAATTAAAATAATAATAATAATATCCCGGGACATTTTTTACACGCGGCCATCTGATCCCAAATTAAGCTTGTACAGAGCTTGTACTATGGAAACCAGACAACTAATATACTACATAAACTATTTTTCTTTTGTAAATATATACTTATATAAATAATTACACCCAGACTCAGGACAAACAGACATCTGTCCTGGGTGGGAATCGAACCCACAACCTTCGGCGTGAAAGGCAAGCATCCACCAACCAGAAACCAGCTCGTCATCAATTAATATTTTACATCAAAATAGAAAATACGTAAGTAAACAGCATTTATGACTTAATCTAAGCAATTGATTAAGCATTAAGCTCCCAGTATTTCTAGGTATGTGCTATTTTTATCTCCATATATAGTCGATTTTACATTTGATCATCATGATTCGTAAATCACCCACACAATTGACCGAAATTATTGCATCGTACTTATATCATTTTTTTCAATTCAATTCATTTCCTTTAAACATAATATACTTTTTTACTTAGTCACTATATTTATGATATGGAAATGTTTTAATTTAAAATAATTATTAATATATAACAACTATTACATTAAATAGTTAAAGGCATTACATTACATTTTAAAGATACAATTCACAATAAACATTTTGCCATTGAATTATAAGTCAAGACAAAATTATTCATTTAAATAACACTTACAAAAATGATAAATAAATATATTTGACATTTAAATGTTATATGACCTTCTTGACATTATTACTGGTGGTAGAGCTTTGTGTAAGCTCGTCTGGGTAGGTATCACCCATCAGATATTCTACCGCAAAACAGCAGTACTTGGTATTGTTGTGTTCCGGTTTAATGGGTGAGTGAGCCAGTGTAATTAAAGGCACATGGCTTACACATAATCATAATCTTAGATCCCAAGGCTGGTGGCGCATTGGTGATGTAAGCGATGGTTAACATTTCTTACAATACCAATGTCTATGGGCGTTGGTAACCACTTACCATCAGGTGGCCCATATGCTCTCCGCCTTCCTATTCTATAAAAACATATATATATACATATATCCTAGAAAAAATGTTGCCAGAAATTGCCGAGCTCATGATATAGATCTAATTCGCTATCGCTCTTTACCTATAATTATGTATATTTGTTTTTATCACAACAATCTTAGACATACATGCTTTTTATCAACTTATCAGAACTTCGATGATAATAAAGTAATTTACATACGAATCAAAGTTACTACAATCAAAGTAATTATATGTTCGTGAGATAATACATCAGAATGGCAGCCGATAGTACTCTATTGTGCTTGTTTTGAATTATAAATTGCATCTTTATAGAGTATTTTATTTATATTACCGTAACAGCCTGCGAATGACCCACTGCTGGGCTAAAGGCCTCCTCTCCCCTTTTGAGGAGAAGGTTTGAGCTTATTCCACCACGCTGCTGCAATGCGGATTGGTGGAAATTTATTATACATAATCATTAATTTACAACCTAGTGGCATGGACTGAAAAGAAAGTTCAACTCATATGGTTGAAATTAAATTGCGTCATAAATGTTCATTTCAATACGTTGCACTTAAATTATGAACCAAAAAAAAAAATCAGAATAACCCATTTGGTCAGTTTTCTAATACATTTTGACGAAAATGTACTTAAATACGTTTATTTTTAATTTATATGATAGTAGGACTCTGTCCAAGCCCATCCGGGTAGGTACCATCCACTACCGCCAATATATTCTACCGCCAAGCTGAAGGTACAACTACAGGCACAGGGGTCATAACATCTAAGTTCCCAATGTTGCCACCATTTAAGGAAAGGGTAATATTTCTTAGAATGCCAATGTTTATAGGCGGTTATAGGCAAGGTTTATAGGCCGTATATGTTTATAGGTAACCACTTACCATCAAAATTCAATATGCATTACAACTCGAAATTCAAAAAATAACAATAATGACATACTTTTTTTAAAATAAAAAGGAAGCATAGAAAAAAAACAGCTGCATTTTTTCATCGTATAACACTTATCTAGCGAACTGTACAGCACACGTGCTTGCGCTTGCGCCGCCAGCGAGAATTTTTCTTCGAAAAATATTAAAAAATTGACTATATAGCATGCAATAATTAAAATGTGTCCATACTGGCGTGGTGTGTTATTAGATATAATGACGCTTGGGGCGAAACAGTTGGGTGTTGCGGGTTAGGGGTTCCGAGTTTATCAATACGGACAGACGGACATTTTTTTCCTTGTACGTGTACGTTGTCATTTTTAGTTAACTAGCTGTTACTTGCCGCTTAACTGTTTTTTTTTTTTAATATAAACGAAACCCGTGTGACGTCACCTTATATCCTAAATATTAATATCCATCCTCTAGTTGTGCGAAAAAAAATTGCGCATATTTATTAGTAATAAGTTTTTTGTCTCATTCCCTCGAGTGTTACTAGGTTATAAGTCTATAGATCAAGATTTATTCGTTAACGTCTCACTAACGGCCCTGAGTTTTGAAGTTGGTAGTGTTAACACTCCCTGTGCCTCGAACAGCACGTAAACCCTTGCCTGAAGACTCTCTGATGCCGGATTAACGTCTAATCAGATGAGAGAGAGGATATAGTATGAGCTCAATATTAAATTTGTACCTGTATTGTCCAAGCATATTCAATAAATCAATTATGTATATAAAAGTATGTATTATATTAATTAACTTACATCATACATAAAGATTTTATCTTTCAAAATAGATTAAAGTGCGGCAACTTTAAAACTGAATTAATTTAAATAATAATACAACCAAAAACGCCCGCATTCAAGTAACTTATAGTCTCTAGCTATTAACTAATTGACAGACAAACATACATAGCAAAACAAACGGTAATAAACAATTATATAATTAACTTACAAAACATTCGTTAAATGTATAAAGATTTATGAGTGACAAAATTAAAATGTTGCTATGGGAAAATGAATCTTAATGCAAAGTGATAAAGGTCCCGTCGTTACTTAAATATAATTAAATAATCATCATTAAAATGAACTTTAAACAGTCGTAATAAGGACGCTAATAAATCAGCATACTACAAAGGAACCAATTGAAAAGGACGTCCTTTTGATAAATGTAAAGAAACATGACAGGTCATGATATATTGGTTTGTTTTCTCATCAAATTTGACTAATATGAAAGGGCATTTGTCTATCCAAAAGTAATCCTCAACACACTGTGATAAATGCTACATTAGCTTAACGCAATATTAACCATGTTTGGCGTAATTTGATGATTATAGCGTTAATAATTCTGATTAATTGCAATTCAAATTAACACCATATTTTTATAGTAACAGCATAATTTCTACAACAAAGTCCTAAAATTAAACAATTTTTTAACGAATACGCGTTAGAAAATTGTTTAATTTTAAGGCAAATAAAAATCTTATCGCTTTGTAGAAAGTCATGTCGGTAATACTCACGCCAAACGTACACACTACACTTTTCAAATTAAATGATTTTGACAGCTGTTTGTCACAATTTGTTTTTTTTTTGTCATAGACCAAGACATAACCTCTTCATACTTTTATTAAAATTTTATGTTTTGTTTTAATCGATAAAAATACTAATAAAAAAATTATACATAAATATTCAAAACATTTTTCTAACGCTCAAACATACTTGACCTGTTTCATTTTTGCTACGACGTACCATAGACAAGCGGAGACCGATTACAACACGCGATATAAAAAATGATCACAGTGTCCGTCTGTTCAAAGGAAACTCGGTTGTAATTTAACACCATCCGATACAAGTTTCTAAGTGGGCGTAAAACGCCAAGGTCGATTTTCCTTTACAGTATCCGTTACTATGAATCTTTCTCGATTTCTACTTTCCAACGCGAAGGTCTTATAGGATTTGGGTAGGTTTCATTATTTTAACAAACAGTTGAACTCGGTTTGGAATTAATATCAGAAAAACTTATATAAATTGGACTTAATATAATATGTATTTAATTTATGTAATTAACATATAAATATTTGATTTAAGTGTCTTTTAAAAAAAAACGTCAGAAAAACTGTAGCTGTCTTTAAACACATTCGATTCGAATACCGTTAAATATTCAAAAAAAGAATTTGCAATTTGTCGCTAATTAAATGAATAATTCTTGTTATATTAAAATATAGCCTTCACTTTATTATCATTAAAGCGCTTTTTCATTACTGTGTTCTAACCTACACTTAACTATCCAATCTATACGTCTAACACAAAGCTAGTAAGCGGACGATGGTGTTTAAAAAATTCACAGAAGCTAAATTGTAGGGGGACAGTATTCTTTGCGTTGAATATTAAAGGACCTTGTATCACAACTGTCGACTACTGACATTTATTTTGACGTCAAGTTTAATACATTAACACGTAACGATGATAAAGAACGGATGATTTTTTTTTAATTACGATCTTAGCTTTATTATGCTGTTGCTCAAATAAGGCGAAGTGTGATATAAAAATTAAATTTTGGCAAATGCTTGGCGTTAGATGATGAACTAGAATAGACTCCAAGCTTGGAGGTGAGGCCTCAGCTCATCAACAAGACAGACGGCTGTTACGTTACTTGAATTTATATAGAGTACTTGAATTGGTATAAAAAAGTAAATATTTACTTATGGTTGACAGGTCTTGAAATTAAAAACGACATTCTAAGCCGCTAGTTGGTTCAATTTTAATTAAAATGTAAAGATTAACAAGTGCATTGATACAAAATCTCTGCGCGTATGCGCTTGAATAAGATAGATTTTGCTTTGAATACAATGTATTGCCATCCTACTCTCGAAAACACGACAACGCGTGTTGTAAATATCGTGTCGTACAGTGTAAATTAAAAAGTTAAATATTAATAGCCCTTGTCTGGATAAAAAAATTCTACGCAACAATGATCTAAGTCATCGTTTCACGCCTTAAAAATAAAGCATAGTTATTGAAACGATTGTCACGCCTGTACATAAATGATATTCCCATGAAATTATGGGTTGAAGTGACATAATTTGGAAATATATACTGAACTAATATATAATCATAGACTATAATTTTTTACGGTCGAATATAAAATGAGTTATATAGAAACAGATCAAAGACGCATTTTATTTCTTGGATTATTTTCTGGAAACAGAGAATTTATTTTGGAAAAAAGTAAAGTGACTTACCATCTTTAGGCGGACTTGCGCACTGTGGAGCGTAGGAACCTAAATGATAACCATACGTGTTCTGGTGCATAGGAGGGAAGGGATACCCTAAAGACCTAGGGCTTGGAAACCCCGAGGCTTCATGAGGATTCTGTTGACCACCCGGACTCCCAAAATGGTGAGGATGTTGGTAACCACCTTTAAAAGGACCATATCCGTGTTGCTGTAACTCTATGAAAGCTGATTTAGAGGATACATTAGTTGGAGTCGAATTAGTGGAATTGGATATATCATGTGGCGTCTGTGACCCCCCTAAATGATGGTGCTGGTGATCTAGCTCCTGGGTGGTCATGGCTGGTTGGGGGGTGGATGGGCCCCCTCCGTCCGAGGACTGAGGAGGCCCGAAGGGATCTGAGAAACTCAGGGTGCCGGATTTGGTGCTTGGGGATTGAATTCGAGTAATTTTGAGGGATTTCTGCCGCTCGACTGGTATTTTGCCGCTTCGTGCGCCTGTTGAAGAAAAAAATAACAAGTTAATATAATAGCTTTTAAATAACAATATAATAAAAATATTCACGAACTATGAAGTATTTATGTTTTGTGTGTAATAATTCACATTCTCAAATGGCGTTTCGGTCACTTTAAAATGGGGGCAACATGTGCAAACACGCGAAAATTCTTACTTATATGGGATCCTTTCCTAGAATCAAGGTTTATAATATATTGGTGTTCGCCCGCGGCTTCGCCCGCATATTAGGTAAGGGGGAATCGGTTAGATGTTGTTGCTGGGGGGTTATAAATACAGCCTATGTCCTCAGGTTTCAAGTTTGCTTCATATCAAATTTAATCAAAATCAGTTCAGTGTTCTAGCCGTGAAAGCGTAACAGACAGACAATCATTTTCGCATTTATAATATTAGTAGATCCATTTTCCTATTTCAAATATGTCTAGAATTAAAACAAATGGATAGCTTTTTAATATATTTATATCTTGTTTAGTGAAAATAGTTTTTATATCCCTAAATGATTTAGGTCGTGACCCTTAATAAAAGAAATATTAGAAAAAAAATTACTCAAGTCCGAGCAATCATGTGTAACGGTAACAGATATAAACACCCACATAGGGTCAGTCGAGTTCAAAGTGAGTTTTGTGGAAAACAATTTGTGCGTCACGCTCAATTGAATCAATGAAACCAAACTTCATCTTGGATTTCGAAAATATTTTATTGGCGTTAATGGTTATCGTACCGTACGTAATAAAAAAAAAATTAACACTGATAGTTATAATGTTGCCAGAACTGTTGCCAGAAATACAAGCAGGAAGGAAAATTAAATACAGTGAGGTGTAATGATTATCTAAATATTTATAACTGTTATTTCTACGCCATCTAAAATCAAATTAAGATATAATGTGTAAATACTTGAAGACGACCACTGTTTGTCAGCAAAATCCGTTAAACTTTTTGAAAACAGAATAAATAATATTTTATACCACAAATCAAAGACCCCGCCAAAATGATGATGTCTGCCTGACCGATTTCGGCAGTGATTGTCAAAATTTGAGGATTCGCTGTGTTCTTTAACAAACGCAGGAAATCCTATTTTAAATATCTAGCGCGAATCAATATCGATATACCGCTATTCTCGGTGGTCCATGCTATCCTCACTAGCCGTACTCATTTAATTTTATTGCTTTTATTTCATTAGAAAAAACTAATTGGATCTCGCCTCAAAACCATTCAAGGAACAATTTCTCACAAAACTAACGCGAGAAAAGTTAGCCCTTAGGATGTTCTTCCACCGAATTCTTCGCAAGAAGGAGCAAAACGATTTTATACGACGAGGTTTAGGCTTCAGAGACTAGAGATATAATGAGTTGTGGGCTCACTGACGGAGGCAATTTAGATAGAGTGAACTGGAAAGCTAAGAGCAGAAAAGGCAATCCTGTCACCACAGGACATACATTAGAAAGACGAAGAAGGCATTAAGTATATCAAATTCAGCATAATAGCTAAGAATATAACAATGTGGACGATATTTATTGACAAATTATTTTGATAGTAAGAAATGATCAATTGTATGAATTCTGTAAGATGCTTATAGATTATTAATATTTTGCATGAAGTACTCGTGCAATAATATAATTTTATAAACACTTTTTTTAAATTAATATTTGTAATTATTTATTGAAATTGTTCTATATTCTACTATATCAGCAAATCAATTAGTAATAAAAAAAAACAATGGTTCAGACATAAAAATCGCCCACGTATGGCTTATTGCGATGCAAAGCGATGCACAACTAGTGGAAGATCATCCTCAAAGCAAATGACCCCAAGAATCGGTATAAAAACCCTTTTCGGCAAGCTCTTTGAGTTAATTACGACAGCATCCATCTCTTTTTATCTCATAACTATTTAAATGTATCTATCTTTGTCCATCATTGGTTTCTTTTTCAACATCTCGACGGCGCTTGTAAAAGGTCGGGTCAAATCGTTTTGTTATTTTTTTTTATGTTTGTTTGTTTGTGTGCGCGTTGATTGCTCATGCCAGTAATAATAATGTTTAGGGCCAGCTAATTGGTGTAAACTTTTATTGAAAATTATTACGAATTGGATCGATGTCTTTGGCTGGATGAAGAGTCAATTTAGATGTTTTTCGTGAAAAAAAGTAACTTGTATTTGAAATTTACGTGGAGCTGTTGCTTCACCTCCAAATACTTTTTCAGATTATCAAGAAAAAGTTTTTATATGCCATTAAAATACAATATAAAAACCGATCAGATAAAACATAATTAATGCCAACTAAAAATATATTAAGTACTAAAGAGTATCGATCTAAAAAGCGATCGATAATATTATTAACGACGTAGGTTAAAAGATAAAATAATCCATTAAGACCTAAGCCATTTTAATTGAGCACAATTAAAATAGAAAACGCAAATATGACCCTAAAGTACATTTACAATCGTAAAACGCTTCCTTAGACAATAAATACTGGTTAACCTAGGATTAGGTTAATTGCTCTTAAGTACTAACGACTGATGAATTTATAATTACGAAATATAAAAAAATATACGTCCAGAAACCGGCTTCAGTCAACGTTTAACCTGCATATTGACCCTCATGGCATTTGCCACCCTTACAATGAGTTACAGGAATTGTTTATAAATATTAATATGGCAAGACAAAGCAAATTCTAATATAAGTTACGACGGTGAATATTAAGCGATTTCACCAATTAATTAGAACGCTTAGGGGTTTGTTGCAATTACATTTCAAGTTATATTAAGCAACTGAAACTGTGGGTTAAGGTTATAAAAAAAATACGGGAGTTGTTACAAGATTAAAACTACGAAAGATTGGGAATAGATTCTTTTTACCAGTAAAAATAACATTTAAATTTATTGATTAGCAATTGAGATGG
Organism: Nymphalis io; assembly: GCF_905147045.1. Taxonomy (NCBI): domain Eukaryota; kingdom Metazoa; phylum Arthropoda; class Insecta; order Lepidoptera; family Nymphalidae; genus Nymphalis; species Nymphalis io. Next base: position 3,678,241 of record NC_065915.1, on the reverse strand, counting down.
CCCAGTGGCAAGAACGCGTGAATCTTAACCGATGATTGTGGGTTCAAACCCGGACAAGCATCACTGAATTTTTATGTGCTTAATTTGTGATTATAATTCATCTCGTGCTTAACGGTGAAGGAAAACATCGTGAGGAAACCTGCATGTGTCTAATTTCACTGAAATTCCGCCACTTGTGTATTCCACCAACCCACATTGGAGCAGCGTGGTGGAATAAGCTCCAAACCTTCTCCTCAAAAAGGGAGAGGAGGCCTTAGCCCAGCAGTGGGACATTCACAGGCTGTTACATAACTGGCAAAGATAAAGATTATGAAAGACTATTAGAATGTACTCATAACTGATACTGTAATGTTAAATGGGAGAAAAAATCTACCCTTGAATAGTTATCCTAGTACATCTTAGATAAGAAATAGATAGTAAAGATGTATGGTTTTTTTGCCTGTATAGAGTGATACCACTACTGAGCTGTTAATAAATATTATTTCACTAACAGAAAGCTACACTAGTACTCAATACTATGACAACAGATTAATACCGCAAAACTTGGGTTCCTTCAAACGAGACGTGAAGAGGCGCCGCGGACAGGCAAGGCGGGGGCGGCTGGAGCAGATCATTCTTTCCGACTGTACTGACCGTCTTCGCGTTTGGCCTCTAATACCACTTACCGTCAGGTGAAGTATTCATTTGCCTTCCAGGCAATTATTAAAAAAAATGGAAGAAAAAAATCTTTGTAGAAATTCTGTCTGTTAGTCAAGTTAGCAGAACAAATACCACCTTTTTAAATAATATATTTATACTTTTAAATGGTATACTTTGATGTTGTTCTATCTAAATAGTTTTATTTCATCACAACTAATAAGCATATTTAATCCAATATAAATTGAACAAGTGAACCAAGACGATGGAATCATGGGAAAGAAGGCACCCTATAAATAATTGGTGAACATAAAACGCCATCAAATATTCATTGAATCGTTTCAACGCTTCAGTGACTTGTATTTCGAATTTCGAATGCAAATTGTATTTAGTTCGATTTATAGCTTATTTCAATTTTTCTCTCTTTGTAACTTCCTTAATACGTATCTAGCATTTGCGACATAGTCTCTAAGCTTTACAAATTTTATAGGATTAAAGATATTGCCTTCTCGTTCTGTATGTATAAAGATTGAAAAGGACAGACGTCATTAGGCCTGACAAAGTTTAGAATTTTATACAAATAGTGCCAGTATCGATGTATATATTTTAGTTGTACGACCTGCAATGGTTTTAGCCTAGTAACTCTTGTCAAAACGTAACAAACTTATTTATATTGAACTTTCAGAACTGTTAGGAATATGTCAAATCTTTAAAAAGTTATAAATTGTCTGTGGTCTCATCTCAATATTCTTGATGAGTATTGACAATTTGACAGTCAACCACAAGGCTTATGTAAGGTCTATGTCAGTTAACTCATCATCATCATCATCAACAGCCAATCATTGTCCACTGCTGAACATAGGCTTCTCAGGCAGTCGGTGCCCGCCACCTTCTTAAAGTCATCGGTCTACCTGGATGGATGGCACCTTACGCTGCGTTTGCCGTTCCGCGGTCCCACTCTAGGACTCGTCTGCTTCAACAGCCATAGGTACGATATACGTGACCAGCCCACTGCCATTTCAGCCTGCTAATTTTCCAAGCCATGTCGGTGACTCCGGTTCTTTTCCGGAAAATCTCATTTCTGATCTTATCCTTCAAAGATACTCCGAGCATAGCTCGCTCCATAGCACGCTGAGTGACTTTGAATTTGTGGACTAGTCTCGCAGTGAGTGTCCGTTTGGGTTAACTCAGTGACAATCAATACGTAAAAAGTGTATAGTTAATTAAACAAATCCCTAATAGCAACAACAATACTCTACTCAGCCTATCAGGATTAAGAGGGATCTACATTGAATCAAATAACAATGAATTTCTAAGATTTGGTTCGACCACAATGAACGTTATACCAATTTAACTGGACCTCTCCTGTTAACAGTGTATGACCATGTAATAAACAACGCAAGTACCACAGACAAATTCAATCTTGAATTTAATTAACGTGACATCAATATATCGATTAAAAAAGTATTAATTAATACAGATAATAAAATATTATTTTCGTTACTAATTAGTTCGCGTGGTAGTTTTACGATTGAAAATCGTGGATTCGATACGGTATCTATGCATATTAATACAAGTAAGCGGTGTATTTGATAATTTTACACGATTCGATTTTATAATCGTTCAATATAAATATCTTATTCGTATTCGGCCTTGTATTAAAAAGGGTATGAACTCATACTTCGAAAAGTCGTTTTGATATTAGGTTTAATAGGCGTAGGCATTCCTTGTGATATTTATTTAAAAACGGTATAATAAAATATTTTTGTAGATTTCAAAAAAAAAATAATAACAATTCGCTCATATAGGATTCAATATTATATACATAAACATAAAAACATATATACCGATTTGCTTGCCGTTTATTTTCAGTTTAATACAAGGAATCGATCATAAAAACTACTTGTTAAAAATATTTAAATAAATTATTTGTGGTCAATATTACAGTATATGAGTATGAATAAAAATCATAGTAAAATGGATTTAGAACTTTCAACCCTCTAAATATAAAAACAAAAAAAACGTAATATCATAAAGTTTCCCAAAATATCCAATATACTAAATATATACAATATAATAAATATATAAAATATATATAACTAAGCTTACTGAGAAATTTAAGACTGATGACAATATTATAATTAAAATTGTTAGTAGAAAATATGTCTAAGCGAAACCTATCATTGTACAACAGTTGCAAACCTGTAATTACAAATTGCCACGTATTAATAAACACTTCGCGTGTCAATGGAAGCCATTTTGTGTTAGCTGTCATTATTATTGACAGTTGACAGTTATATCGTAATGGCGGCTACTTGTTGAACGCGGGAAATGTCATAACAGTCTTCAATTGGACTGGTTCGGAAACGGTGAGAAAATTGCCTTATGAGTTTCACCGAGCAAATTGACAATTATGTCTTGTAAATAATACTTTTAAAGATTATACTTCAAATAACTCAATTGATATCCAACCCTCAATATAGGAACAGTTTATACTGTATACTATGAATGTATACAGTATAAACTGAATTCCAAACGGAAATTTATACTTTATTTAAATGACATCGAATCATGCAAGCATTATGTTTTCTGGCTGAATATTCTATGCCATATTTATAAATCATTAAATTATAAATAAATAAATGATTCTAAATAATATTGTTGAATATGTATTTAACAAAATTCTTTAAAATTAACCACTATCATATTTTACCCTAAAGATATTCGTGGAAAAAAAAACACTGACAAAAACAATTTTGCATTTTCAGATGAAAGGCGCAGATCCCGAGTTGCTGGATTCAATCCACAGGTCGATCCGATAAAAGTTATTGGGTTTTCTTTTGAAAATTTCTCAGTAGCAAGCAGTATGGTGTTGGTCTGAAGATTCACCTGTTCTAACCACTGTGCCATCTGGAATATTGAAGAGCCAGTAAGTCGAAGTATCGCAAGGGGTGTAAAATTAAAAAACCCATCGTTGAGTGCATATCAACAGTGTAAAAAGTGGTTCAGAGATCATGAGCACTTGCCTAAAAAAAGCCAAATATTTCAAAACAAGACATCAAACGCATATAAACTAAAAACGTAGAGATTATTAAAATATGATCAAAAGTCAAAACCCTTCAGGATTACAATGTTTCAAATATTAAGATGATAATGTAATTAATTTATTCACTTACGAATAAGTAATGATACGAATAAAAGACAAATATGGCCAAGTATGCCTATACTATATTGATTAATAGTTTTAAACGTTTGTAGCGACTGATACAGTGTAGATGTTTATTTATTGGCCATTACAGCACTAAATTAGTCTATGATTATTTTTATTACCAGTAAAAACTATTTACGTTTCGCTTCGTTTTTTTTTTTTTTTTAAATAAACATATCATGGGTCTAACTTTTTTCTAACAAAAAAATATATCTTATTTGTCATTACGAGTTAACAAACATTATTATTCTGTTTTTGTTTAATTAAGAACGTAAACAGTTCTGGTGTATCTTTTTGAAAATAGTTTATATTTTTTATCTAAATTCAAACAATCGATAAACATCCTTGTGTTTTTTTATACATCTTTAAAAATAAAGATGACGAAAGAAAAGACAAAATGCGCTTAAGAGTCAATAAAAATGCCTTACCACGATGATCTAATTTAACTGTACTACTTATATTACATTAAAGTTAATTGAATAATTGGCGGTAAATTATCTTGCGTCATTGCCATAACAAATAAAAAATACCATAAACTCTATATAATAGCAACATCTAAGAGACATTTAAAATATATATACATTATCTGAAACCTTAGTAAGTTTTCTTTAACATTGTATAAATATTATAAATTATCTAGAGATTATATGAACATTTTTTATTTAATACTATTCCGCTACATATCTCTTTTTTTTTTAAATACCTTTGTCGAATTTTTTGACCGCTGTCTAGTTTACACAAAACGATTTTTAATGAATCTATCGCAATGCTTACAATAGCGTCTTATTGTATTATTAAATCTTCTAAAATTTGCAATTTTCATTTGGATTGTCTAATCAGACTTTAATTAACGAAATATTAAGTTAACAGTTGTGAATTAGCCGTCTAAATAATGACAAGTGAATCAATTATAATCAAAGTTAATACTCAAGATATGGTAACACTGTGTACTGTGAGTACTTATATAAATTTTTAAGTTAGAAACGATAAAATAATAAGTTTATAAGCTTGATTTTATATATTTTCCATATATATATTATTCCAGCTATATTTTTTTTTCCAAACGCCTAAAGCTGAATTGCATAAAAATATATTTAGGTGTATCACGCGACAGAAAATTTAGACGCTCGAGAGATGAGACATCGATGCCATTTATTATAACCCTTTAGGTACAGTTTGTTTACCTTTATCTAAACTGTAAATAATGAACATATAAGAAGCTCGTATCCATATATTACTTACACTAATGACCATTTATACAGAACCGCTACGTTTTTTAATAAGAGTAACCCTTTAGAAATAATTCATTAGTTTTTTTACTATATTATTTCTTTAAAACTATATACCAATTCAAAAAAGAAATTCTTTTAAACCAAATTAAGAGATTAAGAATATTTTGTGAATAGTTTTCTAGAATGTGTTATCGTTTTAACAAAATGACAGCTGCCAGCCGCCATCTTAGATCTTATGACGGATACACGTTTTTAATTAGGCATTTTTATTTAATACTTACATGTATGTGGTACTTACATGTAACCGATGACCGCGGGTTCAAACCCCGTCAAGCACCACTGAATTTTCACGTGCTGAATTTGTGTTTATAATTCATCGTGCTTGACGGTGAAGGAAAACATCGTGAGGAAACCTGCATGTGTCGAATTTCACTGAAATTCTGCCACATATGTATTCCACCAACCCGCATTTGAGCAGCATGGTGGAATAAGCTCCAAACCTTCTCCTCAAAAAGGGAGAGGAGGCCTTAGCTCAGCAGTGGAACATTCACAAGCTGTTATTGACTATACACTTCAGCATATACTCTTCTATAGCCTATTTTTACGCTGGAAAAACGCATTACGCGTTTCCCCCACGGGAACAGTGGGGGGGGGGTTGTATGTGGGGCTCGCCGGTGTCCAAGGCGAGTGCACCCCAAACATCGGAATACTCACTAAAAAATCAGCGGTACCCTTTTCGTCTTAACGAGTAGTGTGGCACTTGTGTAGCCTATTTCAACCACAAGAGAAGCAAAGGATCTTGAATAATTTATGATATACATTATGGATTTGCGAAAAAAGATTTGTTGAGTGTCACAGAAGTTAGTATCGAAACTTTGGAAGTAAAACCAAAGAGGTGATTGTATTATAAATAAAGATATAATCGAGAACTGTTCTTAGTGCAGAACACAGTAGATCTATTAGCACTCATTTTATTTCACATAGATAATGTAAATCTAACGTTGTTCATCTTTATTCCCTCTTTTATGGGAATTCACTAATAATATAATAACATCTTTCTTTTAAATTTGCTTCCAACCATGGATTTCACGCCGACGCTGTAGAAAGTGGAAATAAAAATCGCATCATTTTGTTACTGTCTGTTTAATTCCGCAGTGTATCTGTTCTTTAAGGTCAATTTAGTGTTGCCATTTATTAATATTTATTTACATTTATTAAGTATGACAAGTTAATCATAATAATTAAAAATGCTACGGTAGTTCTTATCTTATACTCAATAATAATCTTTGTTTTTATCACATCCAATGCAGCCGTCTTTAAATTATTGCGGCTTTTACGACTCAAGAGTATTAAGAAATGATAACATATATTACTCAAGTTTTAACTTTAAAGGTGTATGTTATACTTGAGTATACTGTTGGAGAACTTATTTTACTTGATACACTTAATAATAAGTGATCACCAATACAACCACCAATACACGGAAACTTGTATGAATGGATGTATTTGTAGAACCGTACGTTATCTGTAAATTACTCTGACTTACTCACACTCCAAACCGAAAATAGTGTACCGTACTATTTCTGTTTGCCTCTAGAATAACTAGTACTGATAATTGGATCGTGCCTACACAGATAAGCTTGCATTTATCGTAAATGGTGAAAATTATTGTATTAAAGGTATGTATTGGAATCCAGGAATAACGTTTTAACCAAGTTTTTTGACTTTCATGAATCCAATAAAGACTCTTGAATAATTTGTAAACTTGTAACAGGTAGGCGGACTGACTAATGGGTCACCTGATGTTAAGTGGTCATCACTGGCCATAGACATTGGCGGCAGCAACCTTGGGAACTAAGAAGTTATGTCCCTTGTGTGTAGTTACACTGACTTACTCACCCTTAAAACCGGAACACAAAAATATTGAGTATTGGCCCTACCACCAAGGAATATACCAACGTCGTCATGACATATCTGGTGACAATATATTTAATTACAATATGTATAAAGAAATATACAGCTGTCTCTGTTTAATAACAATAATTCCATACTTTGAAAAGATACTCTATCTCGTTTTTAAAGAAATAGTTATCGTTATATTATTTAATGAGAAATTAAAGTACCGTCGCTATGCCTCCCCTTCCGAAGGAGAAAGCTTGGATGTTATTTCACTACGCTGTTCCCATTACGGGTTAGTTTGGTTGTATTTCATCCACACATGAATGAATTACACATGAAGGTTTCCGATGTGTGTTCTCTGCATGAGATGAATTATTTCCACAATTTAGGAACTAATCTGAAAGATGCTCGCCGCGATCTTTGTTTAATGTGCTCGTACTCTCATCTCATTATAAATTTTTCGTAATACATAAATGTCTGTATGTCCTCAATACGTTGCTAAGACAATTATTCGATTGTGAAGAAACTTTGGCGAGTTGTTCTCCGTACACTTCAAAACGTTCTTGGCCCAAAAAACAAGATTTTTTTTTTTTATAGAATAGGAAGGTGGACGAGCATATGGGCTACCTGATTGTAAGTGGTCACCAAACGCCCTTAGACATTGGCATTGTAAGAAATGTCAACCATCGCTTATAGCCAATGCGCCACCAACCTTGGGAACTAAGATTTTATGTCCCTTGTGCCTGTAATTACACTGGCTCACTCACCCTTCAAACCGGAACACAACAATATCAAGTATTGCTGTTTTGCGGTAGAATATCTGATGAGTGGGTGGTACCTACCCAGACGAGCTTGCACAAAGCCCTACCACCAGATATTTATTTGTATGTTTGTCCTCTCATATGGGCGTTCTATGTAGACCATTTATTCTACCCATGTGAACCCAGGACCGTAGCTAGTATGATGTGTACTACTTAAATGATATTATTAAATAACGTTATTAACTACATAGATAATATTAAATTCGTTATAACTCTCATTGTGATAATCGAATCGAAATTAGAAAAAATAATACTCTGATCATTTTTTTTAGTGACCTGATGTTTTATAAAAGAGTACATTCAAATTTGTAAAAATAATTTTATGTGTTAATTGAAGTTATCTATAATCTGAGATCGATAAAAGATTGCACTGTCATTTCCGCCGGTATATCTTATATTTAGTTCTAGGCTAATATCTTAAATCAGAAACTAGTTCAACATCCGTTGTCATATATATTTATCTATTATGGGATTAGAAAGCGACTTTTATGTAGATGGACTAACTTACGGTAAGTGGACTATATATCTTTTATTTTATTTCTTGCCAACATCCGATGATATTAAAGGTCGTTCGACAATTGTAATTAAGAAAATCGAACAACACGACAATCGAAAATGACGGAATCAAGAAATATGGCGCCTGAAAAGTGTTGCCATGCACGTTACATGCACCTTAAAACTTTCGAAAAACAACAAAACCGATTAATTTAGTTACTAATTAAAAAACAAAGCATCGATACCAGTATTAATAATAAGCGGTAATACTAATAGATAGTGGATGCGCCCACATACATTGGCACCATGACAATTGCCAACCATTCTTTAACCAAATCATTGTTCCAAGATATCATGCCCCGTTTACCCATAAAAGGAGCTTACCTGCATTAATTGTTACCCTGCAAACCTGATGATACCAAAAAACGGTAGACTAATAAAAGATACCTACCTAGATAAAACAACAAGTAATCCAGTTATGATTGGTGGTAACTATATGAAAAAAAATATACTAAAATTGATTATGTAGGCGATTCTCAACGGAAAATAAACAGCTACGTATCTTAGGGCTCGAGTGTGTGCATACAGATGCACTCTCGAATCTATCACTCTCATACTCCAATGAGATGGCAATCCGACACAAAAGTGAGTTCTGACGCGGGACGGACTTACGTGCTTTCCGAGGCACGGTATTGTTAATTCGCCAGCTTCGAAATTTCTCGCTGCTACTTATAATTTCTTGAAAGAAAAACCCAATAAATTTTCAAACTCAGACCTTATGAGGTAGTCTTAATTACACGTAATAAAAGTCTTTGATAAAAAGCAAAATATACGATCTTTTAAAATTATATTCTAAATTAAAATCCCTAACGTATTTGGAAATATTAAATGAAACTATAGACGTATGATGACGTAGACTATGATATGATGTCGCCGGAAATATTTGATGAACTAATCGTTATATAGTAATACTCATCATATACGTCTGTCAGTAACTGGTGATATATTCTTTTACTGTAAGAAGTAGTTCTAATGCTTTTGGTAGGAAGGTAAGCAGGATTTGATGGTCAGTGGCAGAAAGCCTGTCTATAGAAATACCTACCCTTAAAACCTTTTCTAAATCAAGCCCGATAATATGAAATATTCTTCTTTAAATTACACTTTTTCTTATTAGTATTTCTATCGTTATTGCCATTACACGTGGCTATAATTACACTGGCTCACTAATTTCTGTTACTGGTTGAAAATTTCCAAGTATATTCGATTATTATTAATAAGTTCAAGTAAAGTCAAATAATATCACTTGTTACAAGATTATCTCGCTTGCGTGAGATAGCGATCAAAAATATCTTCGCAGACAGACACGAAAAAAAACTTACTTCTTACACTCATTAAGTTTTATAGTAGTGTCTCCCCTTTGCTAGTAGAATGTGAAATTCTTTCTAAAAACATCTATCGGTTGTAAGTGAGCCTTTCGTTTGTATTTTCCGTATAACGTTTCTCATTAAAATCTATATTTGAATTAAGATTTTTTTATTTGAAATATGCGGATGTATTTGTGACACACACATACAAGTAATTTTCTTTGTGCCGTCATAGCGAAGCCCTACATATAAGTACGTCTCTGTTTTATTTTTATACATAGGCCGTAATTTATTAATGTGATATATATTATAATAATTTAAATTATAAGTAAAGTAATCACTTTTAGTAAGGGAACAAGAATGTTTTAAGCCTCATTATTTAAAAACAGATCAAGTAATAATGTGTTAAAAATTATAAAAATACATTTAAATTAAGAACTCGTTTTTTTTTCTCTAACGTGTGTTAGTAAAGCTTATTATTTTACATAATACTTATGAACACATTTATTTTAATTAAAAGCAACGATCGTGAAAGGTACAGCCGAATGAATAGATTAATAGAAACTATTTAAAAAACTGGACGTGTAATTTGTTGGATTCGCTGTAACTGTTGTTTTTTTTTTGCTTTTTGTAGGAAACAAGAGAAAGCGTACAAATCAAACACTAATTTGATAATTAAAAATTTTACGGTACGAATACGTTTTTTTTAATTATTTTAACAAGCATTAATCATTTGTTCAATAAACAAAGATAAACGACTTTAGTGTTAACGAATTGTATTTTTAATTTTGTTTTTTTATGAAGTGTAAAATAATATTTCTTTAAAAAAAATAAAAATAGTTATGACATTAGCGTCCTAAAGACGTCATATTGACCGCCATCTTGAAGCGTCACAAGTAACATCTAACATGGCAGCTTATAATGATTATACTAGAATTAATAGCAGATCGCTGTGCATTGCATTATTTCCGATTGAGATATCTTATAAGTAATGAAACCGTAATGGCGTCGGATTGATTAATTGTTTATGAATTATTAAATATATCGTATTTTTTTATGTAAATGTGGTTATCTCTACTATGGAACCATCTCCAGCTACGGTTGTCGTAAGAACCAATAAAGAACATTTTTAGTTCAAAAGCCAAATCAAATGGTAATGAGGATATACCGCCAAAAGAATTTCCGAAGTGTTAGCAGCAGCTAAATTGTTAAATTGTAAGTTATATACCGTTAAACTGATTGTCATGAAAATTTCTATACACAGACAAGGCAACATATATAAAGAAAAATAAATTACAAGTGTAATAATTAATAAAAAAGGCCGAGATACTCTCTAGGGATAAAATATATAATATACTATTAATCACATCTCACGTTTGGCGGTGAAGGAAAGTCAGAAAACCTCCAAATGTCGAATGATAATCTGTCTAATGTGGAGTTTGTGTGAATGAGCTCAAAAACCTTCTCCCAGAAAGAAGAGCTGTATGACATTTAGAAACGTTTACTTATATTTTATTAATTTTACAATTATATTTATAATTCGAATATTTATTACTTTTTAAAATATAAAACCATTCAACAATGCGATTTTCTTGAATTTGGAACTTCGTTTAGACGTAAAGAACTTTTAAGTCTTATCAAATTATGTAGATAATCCTACCACAATACTAAGTTAATTCTATATAATAAATATCATTTACCCTGCTCACTCATATGAATTTGGAACTCATCATGTTAGCCATTTTGTAGTACTACCAATGTTTAATCTATAATCAGAAGTAGGATGTATTTATTAAATATTAAGCTCGGCTATGTAAGATATTCTTATTTTAAGAAGCTCTTAAGTACAGTTTTATTTATTTATTTCAAAAACAATTTGCGGCCAGTATTCTTCGTCGCGGCTAAATAGTTTTATAAAATAAAAGTAAATTAAATTTTTATGTCTTATGACGTTATTTTTTGCGGTTCGAGATAAAAAATTTGAAACGATATATTTTATTACATTTTTTTTTTAATTTCTTCGATACGATGGCTATTTTTATCCCGTTTAACGCTATCGAATGATGACAAAAAATCTTTGATACTCGCCGCTTTTATCATTCGACGTACTTGTAACAATGTACTATGTTACAAATGTATTTTTTTTTTAATATTTTTTAAAGCATCAAGATCATAACCGATAAAAATTAATACATACTCAATAATATTTTTATATATACATTGCTCACTTCAATCATTGTCACAATATGTAAACGCTTTATGAGATGCTTTAATTTAAATATACACAATAGATGTATGTAATACATACCTTATCTTTTTTATTTATTGTTAAATTAAAAATTTTAAACTAACCGATGACATCGTTCATTTCATTTAAATTTCGAATGATAAAAATGGCAAATTTTTCTAATAAGCACGCGCCAAAATTCGATCTTTCGACAAAAAATATTAACAATATATTTTATATGAAAGATAAAAAAGGTTTTATATAAAATAAAACTAGGAAAGAACATGCATTTACAAAGGTACCATTTATTTCCTTGTTACGCTATTTTAAAGAAACACACGTATAACGCAATTTACAGATTTCATTTGTAAAAAAAAAAAAATTCGAGACGTCAAGAAGATTGTTGAAATTGTATTTAATGTTTACTTTGAAATACTCTGTTGCTATGCTTCTTATATGAAGATACTGCATTAAACAACCGACGACTGGAATTGTAAAAATTTTGTAAAAATATAAAATACAATTTAAGGCTCAAATAATTAAAGAAATTTTGTATTAAAAATGTGATATATATATTATATAAAAATTGAAATACAATGTCTACTTAATACAAAATATATACTTTTAGGATCTTTACCTATCTATATGACACTGACAATATTCTACTAATATCGTAATAGGTTTTACTTCAAATATACTTTTATCTATAAATTTTATGTAATCATAAAATGTCGCTCACAAAATCTTTACAATATTTCAAAATGGTGATACTTACATTAAAGTCAAAGCCTGCAAAATATTTCTTAGCTGAGTGAAGGGCTCATCTCTTTGGGAGAGATTAAATAAAATTCCACGCTACTCCCGTGAGGGTTTCTAGATACAAATATGGCAGAACGTCAAATGACACATATTTCGTCTAAAGGTCTTCCTTCAGTAGCACGAGATGAATTATAAGCACAAATTAAATCAGAATCTCAATCTTAACGTTATCTGTCCAGTAAGCCGTCTCGAATTAAATTATTATCTTAAATCAACTTTTTGTGAATCAACACAATTACACAAACCTACTTAGTTACAATTAACTTATTTAAAACAAACATACTTCAAATTGTCTAGGATTGTTTTTTTTTTAATTCCTTTTATATAACATAATCAATCTCTATTTAGCGCCTTTACGCATAAAAACATACAGACACGCAACATACATACCATTTAATCGTTCATAAAACTCATAAATCACTTACAAAAATATATTCCACGCGCCATTTTCTTTTTTACATCAGTATGTATGTAGCGAAATTAATAATTCTCTTAACGATATAAAGGAGTTTCATGGATAACCATATAGGGCTGCGCCCTCGGCAATTACTCCTGTTCGAAACGAGACACCGCGATTTAATAGTCTATTTGAACTATTACTTTTAAAAATAATAACATTATGATATATTTTTTACTATACAACTTCAACCTTTGACGCATTTCTTTTTGAGTCATTTAAAAAAAAATGTTTACTCGTTCTATTTATGAAATTTTCTATAGAGCCAGCTTGGTATTTTTCCCGCTCTTTTTAATTACGGTACAAGATAACATTGAAAATTTGTTGTTTTTTTCTTCATATAAAATGTAACTATTAATTCATTTAACAAAAAAATATAAGCGATAAATAATTTAATTAAATATAGACCTAAAATATACTTAATTTGAATTATGTCCTACAAACAAAATTAGATAGACCTACCTAGATATTTGTAATAATTGTACTTATGTTCATTATCGTTAGATTTTACATTTTTTTTTTTTTTTTTTTTTAATTTTGAGTGTTAAGCAATGACTGCTTTAACTTTAACATTTTAAATGTGAACAAGGTTTTATAAATAAATATTAATTTAACTTTTTTCAGATTAAAATCCACATCTTTTCCAAAGATATTTTATTTTTATTTAAGTACATACGTTTTTTTTCTGTCGAAAACATTTTGGGGCCGATCTTCTTCGGTTTATCTTCGAATGAAATATCAAAAATATCCTTAAGAAATATTTTCTAGATTATGTTAATATCTATTTAAGCATTATATTATTAATATATTTTGATTATTCGATGTAAAGATGTTCCTTCTTAACGAGATGTTTTCATATTTGAGATTATCAAAAAAAAAAACATACCAATAAATATAAAAGATTTTTATATTAGTTATTTATAATATCTTTAAAACTTTTTTTAGAAAGATTTCAAATTTTCATAGCAGTTAGGGGACCGTTATACGAAAGTGATGTTCGGACATTCGTTTAGGAGGCTAGGGGACATAACGTAGGTCAATTCCGATGAATAAAAGATGATGTTTATCGATTTCTTGAAACCCAACTCTTTAGTAAAACTTGTGTTTACGATATAATTGCTGTAATAAAATCGTTTTAGATTACTAAATTCGTAACAGTTGAAACTTTGTTTATATGATTAACGATATAACCAAATAAATAGAAAATGTCTACGTTATTCGAATTTTAAAAATTTAGCGGTTTATTTTTTATGTTGGTATGTTGGCTTGTTGATTGTTAATATCAAAAAGGTTTTATGTATAAACATTAAAACAGCATTACAAGAGTAAAAAAAGTTTTTTTTTTAAAGATGTAGGCAATGGATGGCTGATGGACAGACCGGATAGTATTGGCAGGTTAATTTACCAGATGGCATTGTGAATTCGTTGTGAAGTTCTAAGAAGTTTTCCTTTTGGTATTTTTGGACCTTTACTGTACAGTCAGTTTTGTTGTTTTACGGATTGATTTTTATATTGATATTATTTTTTTATTAATTCTTGTTCGACATTTTTCTTATATAATTGTTTTTTTTTTATTAATTGTAACTGTGTTAAATTATTTTTATTTTAAGCTTTTAAATTAATGTCATTATTTCAAAAAATATTTCAATAGTAAATACCGGAGTGATTTACAAAAAAAACATATTTTAATCTTTTGTGGCAATATTTATTAATTTCTAATAATAAAATTTGATTAATCTAGAGTATTTAAGTAGTATCTGGTAGTACCAAGTATTACCTATCTTATTCTTTTTTTTCAAAGGAATTCAAGCACAGATTATTTAATTTTACTTTTTTATCTATTAAACTTTATTTCTTAATAAAAATTTTCAATTTGTCTGAAAATTTTAACTTCAAAAATAAACGTTCCTTTCTTCAGACTTAAATGATACCTACTCTCTCTTTCTAATTGGAATTAAATTTCTATATATTTTTGTAAGGGACTTCCAATAGTTTTGCCTGAATCTTGTATTTGAGTAAATCTTTCTTATATTTTTATATTCAATTGTACGTAGAGATTATAATTATAGAGCTGACGTTAATGATGACACTGTCATGTTCTTTGCTTGAAAAAAAAAACTTACGGTTTTGAAGTAACTTTAAACTGCAGTACACAGCATCACTATCACAATATTGAAGAAGCACAATTAGTTCAAATTAAAAAAAAAAACACTTGTCTATACACTTGAGCGTGAAAATATTTTTAGTTTGATGATTAAATTTATGATCGACAATAGAAGTCGGATTATTAACGGCACTGTGCGTGAAATCAAAATTATGATTGTCGGTAATTAGACAGAACGGGACAGAAATATAATTACAGATTAATTAACGATCCATAAATAATTTCGCAATTATAGAACACGTGGCGTCATTTTTTTTTTTTTACTTTCGCGCAACTCGTTTCCCCGCGGTCTCTGGTATCACGTCCCTGTTGTCATTTTTAATCACAAACACAATTTTCGGTCCTCAGTCAATAACGATCGCAGTCTAATCGGCGGTCATTTTAAAAATCGCAATCAGAAATCACTGACTATCACCGCACACTAAACTCGAATGATAACAGTGATCAACTTTCGAAAAAACAGAAACGTCACTGGGGAAAAAACACGGAACGCACACAAGCACAAAATACTGTCCAATTAAAGATAATGTTTGAAGATATTTTAATAGCGCACCCCTCCGAGGTAATCCGACACAACCAACTCCCGTTGAATTTAAACACTTAATGATCGGTTGAAGGAAATTGTCCGAGAAACGAACGGCCCAATGTATGACCCTCTCTTTCTAATTAGTACGGATCTATACCGCTTGTATGGAGCTCGTGGCGCTAGTGGCGCACAGGGGGAGCGGCCTGTTTGAAGGTGGAACGTTATCCGGGCGGGGCTTAGTTATGATTGGTGGTTTGAAATGGCGCGATTTTTTTCGTTTGTACGTGCAGAGCGTTTGGGTTGGTAACGCGAGATCGATCGACGGCGTCTAGGTTGCCATTACATTTTTTTATGGGTATTTTTTGGCGGTGCTCTGTGCTTTAGTAACCTGTTATACTGACCACGCCCAGCTGGCTCGTAGAACGTGCAGAGAGACGGCTATCAATCCAGACTCCGGCCGTAGGCTTTTATATTATTATTTTTTTAACGAAGTGGTTTTTTTTGTGACGGTGTCTTTGATTCTGTGTAGTGTCAGTTACGATTTTTTTCTCGGTCAGATCATTGTTTATAAGTTCATTGTGAGTGTCGGTAAATATGTACGTTTTATCATATTTACATCGAAAACTTTAGTTATATTACATTCTTACATTGTTTTGAGAAGTAACATATTATTTGCGATTTTTCCTTTATATGGTATGCGATGAAAATTACTTTGTAATCAAATAGAATTTTTATAGTTGCATTCTTGGTAAATTACTATTATCTTTCAAAGTGGATATAACTTACTATATTATATAAATATCTGTTATTATATATAAATAATAACTTCAAGTTATTCAGTTCTTGTAACCAATTCTTAATGCAAACAAAACAACACGACAATAAAATGCATTTTGTTAAATAACAAAGAGATCCTGCTTTTTCTTTATTTTTCATTCAGAACACGGTTATCATAAAAAAACATTTTAATAAGTATTTTATAAACTTTATTAAGGATTTAACTTTGATAAAAAAAAGCCTTTTATAAAACACTTGATTAATATATAAAGATAAACAGATATGCACAAGTTATGTACTTAATGGTATGTATATTCTGGCCTCTTATTGTGAATCGTTTATCCCACTGCCAAAAGTGAAACTTTTTTTTACTTTTTTCGCAAACGGTTTCACTCAAGCGTGATAACTTAAATAAAAAACGTTAATAAATTAAAATATTTTTTTTGCTCTAGAAGCTCTATATCTGTTTATGATGTGCCTAGAGCATAGAAAAAAAATATTGATATATCTATGAAAATATATTATTTTATTTATCAAATCATAATAATAATAATATATTAAGTCAGCTCGCCAATTTTAATTGAAATTTAACAAAACTAAACTTTTTTTAAAAAAAAAAAAAAAAGTTCAAAGTGAACTTTACGTTACGGGTGTAAATTCTAACGAGCAGAACCGGCAAGAAATTCAGTAGTCGCTATATTCCGATAAATAACTTAAATAGATATGTTAATTATATACAATTATACTATTATTTATCCTGTATTTAAATCAATGGTATTTTAATTATTGAAAACAATTTTTAATTACAAAATTTTGTATATAAAATTTTAATTATTTTTAACATGAAAAATTAATGGAAAAATTAGCTTCAAGGTATTAATAACAATAATATTGATAATGATAATTAATATATCGTTATTTTAAAAGCTATGTACCTACTTAATATATAAGTATTTAACACAGGTTTGTTATTTATTTATTTACAAGATCAATATAACTCAGAACTCACAATGAGAAATAACAAAGGTATAAAATATATTTCATACAAAATATATTTTTTGTTTATTTGATTAGTAATAAACATTTCAAGCTATGCAAACACATTTTTCATATTTTTTTTTTTTAAATCAAACTGCCAATGAAATTTTTCGTAAAAAGAACTTATTTGTAATGAAAAAAATAATTAAAACTATTTAGGTGATATATGTTGAACTAATTGATTTTTTTTTTTTAATATAGTAGGTATAGGTACAATATTATCAGTATATAATATTAAATAAGAGAATATTATTAATAACAGGATCCTTTAGAGAATAAAAAGCTTTGGGGTATTTGTTGATGCCAATGCAGGTTGTATAAATTTAACTATATATAATAAATACACTTTAAAATTTAAATATTAGAACCAACTTAAATTGTCTGTCGGCTCTACTCGGTAGACTTTACAATCCGCATCGGTAGTTTTCAGTAATCTTTTCAAATTATTTAAAATAATTTATTCGAAATAACTTAAACAATGTACAATTACGTTTTTTAATTTGATTAAAATTTATAGCTGCACAGATAATAGAAAATATTAATTGCTATAACTAAAGTTGTTTTGATTAATGATTCTACAATAAGATATAATCGCGACTGACAGACACCGCTTTAAGTAGAAGCTCATATATCCTATTCCAAGCAAAGGAGTAAATATAAAAAAAAAACCTTACATTTATATTCCATGCGATTTGCCTTGCCTTGTATTAGCCCTGTTATATTATTCACTACAATAATTATTTCTTATTATATCGTTTTATAATAAAACCATCTCTTTAAATTACTTCTAAAGTTTCGATAACAGCTTCGGCGACATTCAAAACGCCATTTCGCGTATCCATAATGAACATCATAGATTATTCAAGAACACGACCAACGATATCGCGACAATTTTACGTAAAAGTGTTTTTTTGTCTTTCATCCTCTTGTGGCTTGAATAGGCTATACGTAAATTATATATTTATTAATATTTGATTCAAACCATCCACAATAATATTAAATGAGATATTTAATGAAGACACTTTTTTTTTTCTAAAATAATTTTTATTATTTATCATTCTTGGTGGTAGGGCTTTGTGCAAGCTCGTCTGGGTAGGTACCACCCACTCATCAGATATTCTACCGCAAAACAGCAATACTTGGTATTGTTGTGTTCCGGTTTGAAGGGTGAGTGAGCCAGTGTAATTACAGGCACAAGGGACATAAAATCTTAGTTCCCAAGGTTGGTGGCGCATTGGATATGTAAGCGATGGTTGACATTTCTTACAATGCCAATGTCTAAGAGCGTTGGTGATCACTTACCATCAGGTGGCCCATATGCTCGTCCGCCTTCCTATTCTATATAAAAAAAAAAGTTCTTATTGATATATGAGAAACAATTAACCGCTTCGTGTTCTACTTTATAAAAGTACCCAAGTGGTTTAGAATCCTGGATAGAGCACATAGGAATTATTTAAAACAGTAAAGAAATTTGTAGTGTTTTACTCCCGTGCCTCGGAAAGCACTTAAAGCTAATTATGAGAGTTCAACAGTGTTTACGCACACACTTGAGTAGGTAGGTAGGTACTATAATCCTGCGCCGCCGTGATCGCAATATGTCGATTGAACATCATCTGAAAAATAAAAATAAAATCAATCTGTATATATCTTTAGTTAACTTCTATATTCAGCTAGTTTTCACTTTAGAGGATGGAATATAAAGTACTCTTTTCTTTCCCCCTGACAACTTGTATGCAAAATTAAAAAATGATCGGTTGAGTAGTTAAGACGTTATAGCGTAACAAACGAACACACTTTCCCATTTATAATATTAGTATTAAATCGCAATCAAAATTCAAATGAAATTTTTATACTATAAATAAACACATTACTAAAAATAAATACATATATATTTTAAAATATTCCTTATGAATAACACAACATTGTAATGAGTGTCCGATATCGATGTCATTACATCAATCAATTGGAATGAATGAGTGATCGAATTGAATGAACTGAATGAGTGTTTCATTGACACCAGAATGTATGGTAAAGGTGAACACCGTACGTTTTATCGCTTGAGAGGTTGAGAGGTGATTTTAAAGTACCTATAAATTGGCTGACATATTTAGTTAGTGATAGGGCTTTGTGCCCGCCTGAGCTGGTGGTCTCACCAGAAATTACAATAGCAATACTTAATATTGTTGAGTCTGCTATAAAGGGTGAATGTGCTAGCGTAACTGCAGGTACAAGAGATATTACATATGATTGTCCATTTGCTAGACTTTCTCCCTATTTTCAAAAGATTACTATACAAAAAATTCGTTTAACTTACGGTAGAAGAATTGTATACAGGCGTTATTAAAAAGCTTCCCAAACAAAAACGTAAAGGTTGTTTCGATGACGCACGTTTGTGAAGTGTACGAATTTTATCGCTATTCAAAAGACAATTGGTTACTGATTTACATAACGATTCGTTAAATATAGAAACTGGACGTAAGTATCAGACATATTAATGATCTTAGTTTAGTACTATAAGTACGAAGCTCAAAACCCATCTTTAAGAATCAACGTGTATGTAAAATTAATGTTGATTATTTAATTAGTAAAGTCATTAAAGCGTAACAAACAAACAAATTCAATTTCGCATTTACAATATTAAAATTAAAGTTTCATATAAAAGAACTTGATACAAAATATATTAAATATTTAACATATAAATAAGTGCAACAAAGTTATACATCTTTTAAGTAGCTAGACTCAATTTTCACAATAATTTATTTACCATCCAAGTGCAACAAACATTATATTAATCTTACCGTACCGTAACAGCCTGTGAATGTCCCACTGCTGGGCTAAAGGCCTCCTCTCCTCTTTTTGAGGAGAAGGTTTGGAGCTTATTCCACCACGCTGCTCCAATGCGGGTTGGTAGAATTCACATGTGGCAGAATTTCAGTGAAATTAGACACATGCAGGTTTCCTCACGATGTTTTCCTTCACCGTAAAGCACGAGATGAATTATAATCACAAATTAAGCACATGAAAATTCAGTGGTGCTTGCCCGGGTTTGAACCCACGATCATCGGTTAAGATTCACGCGTTCTTACCACTGGGCCATCTCGGCTTTATTAATCTTAAAATTACATATATGCACAGTTTTATATCGATATGTTTATGGTAATTCGTGAACCACGAAACCTTAACCCCTGTTATATAATATATTCGTGATCTTCACAGCAATCCTTCGATGTAAAAACATTGAGTAATCACGTCATAATTATGTGAAGTATATTGTATGAACACAGACTTGAAAGGTTCAATGCAATGTAAATGCATTTGCCAAGGAACCTTATACGTAGAAATGGAAGATGTATATAAGGTCTGATATAGCTGCCTTCCAGGGAAATTTAGGGTGGGGAATAATAGCAGGGATCTATATGATCAGTGCTGATATCAAACACGATTAGAGCACACTGAATTGGAGTCAATCTCTCTTTTGGTTGGAGGACACATATATCACATTGTGTCCGCTGAAAGATACCAGTTCTTCTTGCGACGTCTTCCCGTAGACGTAACGACTAAAGGCACACGACATTAAGCACTCATCATTCCGACAACGCCCTTTTTTTCTTTTAACGCTGGAAATACGCATTTCACATTTCTCCCACGGGAACAGGGGGGTATGTGGGACTCGTTGGTATCCAAAGCGCCGAGTGCGCCCTGCCACTTACCTACTAAAAACCAGCTGTAAACTTTCCGTCTTAATGAGGAGCGGCATTGCTTGACGCTCTGACGATTATAGAAATCGTACTAAATTAAGGTGCGTTGTTACAGGAGCGAGGGGAGTTCTCCTCTTTTGTAGACTATATCTTAGCGACCCCCAGTGACTATCAAGGCCAATAGAAATACGCAATTCGGAATTGCGATCGATTGAAAGGAGGTGTCACTCATATCAAATGTTGACAACATGACAACATGTTGTTTGAAATAAAATTAAAAATTTCTAGACCAATTTTGATTTATAGGTTACATAGCGGAGAAAGCTATGTCCAGATCTTAGTAGTATATTTCTTGATAAGCATGATAATAAAACATGTATCATTTTGTGTTTGTTGGACTTAATGGACTAAGATTCTAATGAACTAAGATGTCATGTCCCTTGTGCTTGTAGGTACACTAGCTAACTCGCCCTTCAAACTCAGTAGTGCTGCTTGGCGGCAGAATATCTGATGAGTGGGTGCTACCTACTTAGACAGGATTGCACAAAGCCTTACCACAAACTAAATCCACATTTTTGTCCGCAAGGCTGCTAAATCGCGTTAGCGTTGTAGAATAAACATAAAGATGGTCAAGATCGAATTGAGATGGCCTTAGCCCAGCAGTGGGAAAGAGATAGACCTTAATGTAAAACCAATTGTGTCACACATATATTTATAAATATTCAACAACAATCAGATAACTTCACGCCATAGAACTAGTACCAAATGTCAATCAATATTTCTTATAATATATTTTCCTATCAATTTTTTTTTAATTTATCAGTATAAAAATTTTAACTGTTTTATATAAAATTATAGATAAAATATTGATTGACTTTTTTAATTATGAATTTGACCTTTAATTTTTTAATTTACATTTTTTGTATGATTTTCAAATGAATATTTATGAACGATTTCATAGTACCTGTTTAATTCAAGATTAATTTAATAGAGCAATTATGTATATATTTTAAATAAATAATTAGTTTTATATTTAACGAATTCAATTCTTCTCAATAATGTCAAAAAAAAAAACAAATACATATTCATAAAGTTACAATCGCAATTAATGTGACAATTAAAAAAATAAATATTATGAAATATTTAAAAGAGAAGGAAATACGAAGTTGTTTTTCGATTCATAAATTGTTTTTTTTATTATTCTAAATTTATGCTTTAAAAAAATTAACAATTATGTATGTGTTTAATTTTTTTTAATGTTACTCTATTAATGCGCAGTGGTTAGAACACGTGAATATTAACCGAAGATTGCCGGTTCAAGTCCAGGCAGCATTACTGTATTTTCACCTGTTAATTTGTTTTTATTTATTTATTTATTTAGGATCACCAACATGACATACAGTAATTAAGTTTTATATATAATATTGCATGTCGTAAGGAAATATGTACGTCACATTACACGTGTGTATTATAAGAATAGTGGAATAAGCTTCAAAACCTAAAAGCTTTGACGAGGAAAGGGGCCTTTACAGTATATTACTTACTCTTAGTCTATTAGTAACATTAAAAATATTTGTATTATTTTATATTTCCTTGATTAGAATGAAATTTTGTACAATCTCAACAAATAAATACAGTAAAGTACAGAAACAGTCTGTAAATGTCCCACTGCTGGGCTAAGGCCTCTTCTCCCTTTTTGAAGAGAAGGTTTGGAGCTTATTCCACCACGCTGCTCCAATGCGGGTTGGTGGAATACACATGTGGCAGAATTTCGGTAAAATTAGACACATGCAGGTTTCCTCACGATGTTTTCCTTCACCGAAAAGCATGAGATGAATTATAAACAGAAATTACAGGGTTTGAACCCACGATCATCGGTTAAGATTTACGCGTTCTTACTACTGGGCCATCTCGGCTTCAACAAAACTTGTATGACACCGTATGACAAGTTATAAAAAATAAAAATAAAAACATAAGACAAGCCCATTACATTTAAAACTTAGAACAAAAACTATACTACATAAACTATTTTCCAGTTTTTTTTTTTCAATTCATCATTGGTGGATGGTGGATGAAAATGACATCTGTCAATGTCTCACTTGCATGACAGGTGCACACCTAGTTGATACAAAGGAAATTAATATACAGCCTATTAAAAGAACATTAAAATCTATTTATTTATAAAATTGAAATGAATGTAATTTTTTTGGTGTTTTATTCTTGACGTAATAATTAAGCTATTATATTTATAAAAAAATATGTTTCGTATTTACACGCTTATTTACAAGCGGTATCATTTATTTAACTCTTATATACGTAAAGTAGTAATTTTGTAGGTATATGGTAAATAATAAATATTACGTTTATGGATGGTCTAGACTAATATTATAAATGCTACAGTAGCTCTGTTTGTCTGTTACGCACGGCTAAACAACTGAACCGATTTTGATAACATTTAGTATGAAGCAAGCTCGAATCCAGAGGAAAGACAATACCTAAATAATAATAATAATACTTTCCAAACATGTGATTTAATTTTCATCTTCAATTCCTTTCGTAAATCTATTTATCATTATCCTAGAAATCAAATTACATTAAATACTTTTATGTCACGTAATTTTCAGAAAACCAAATGAAACAAATATTCATGTAGTATATATCATCATATTTATAAAATTAAATGAGTAATATTGAAATTAAACAGTCATATACGTTAGTCGAGTGGATAAATATAAGGCCCAGATCCCGAGCTCCTGCGCTCAAATTCCAGGTTGGGCCGATATTATATATAATTATATATAAAAAAATATTGAGTTTTTCTGCCAAAAAAGGAGCTTGCAGTCTGGAAGTTGGAATGTGTGTAGACATTACCGTGTCTCGGAAATCACGTAAGGCCGTTGGTCCTGCGCCTGATGTCCTATTGGATTATGGGAGTGAGTGCACAGAGAGTACACCTGTGTTTGCGCACACACTAGAGTATTATAATATGTCCTGAAATCGGTCCGGAGAACATCATCATCATATCGTATAGTTCGGTAACTATGACTCTGACAATGATACTTAAACTTTTTAGTGTGTTTCATAAGGATGAATAAATCTCTCCACAGCCAAAAATATATATTTATAATATGATACAGGCACAATTTTTTTCTATCACCTGAATAATACTAACTTTGGGATCATGTCAATGATAGACACTAAATTTAGGTCTTTAAATAAGTTTGTTTTTATTTCATTATCATATTTTATACTTTTTTTTAATTTTTATTTTTTTTAGTTTCACGTTTATTATATGTGCTTTTTTTCTTGTTTATTTGCAATATAACATGTTGATGCCAATAAACCTTTTTTTCTATGAAAAAATATACATTATGGTTCTTACATGTCTGTTTACTGAGTACCAAGTAAAATATTATCTCTTCGTCAAAATCATATTTATTTTTAGCATTCAAAAGTACAAATTGAAACAAACACTTTATATGTGACGAAATTTTAAATATCGAATCAAATCGATTCGCTTTAACGAACGATTAATTTGATTATATCTTGCGAAAAAACTAATAAAAATAAAATTTTTTGTTCGAAACTTTTTGTCGTAAATGTAGGTATATAAGCATGTATTGTAGAAGTCTGATAACAATACATACGTATATATAATCTACCACATAAAATGATACTTATTTTAGCATATGCATTAAAAATAAGCTTAATTTAAAACGGTTATTTTTAACTTAATTACATATTTATATAATTATTTTGTTTAACTTATTTACTATAATCCACATTTATAAAATTACTTATTCATCTTATATTCAAAAGCAATTGACCATGTAAACAAGTGTAGATGCAACAGAAGATTTAGCTGTAGACGTGGTTTCTGTGTCTGTGTGTGTATTAGACAAATAGAACTATAGACACACATAGACATACTTTCCTCTTGAATTTCATTTATATTTCATGTTTAGAGTATAATAGGTACTGTTGGTCTTTACGGCGGCACCGGTCGAAACGGGACTGCTAAGACTCAAGCTAACTTGTCCACTAAAAATCTCAGAATACATACGCCTTAATTTCCTGTAAAGCAGTTTTCGATTTAGGACGTTTTGGTTGTAAGTATAAATATTCAAATAGACATTAAGATTATATTGACATACGGCTTTTATGGAAATTAAAACATAAAGTTATTTATGTGAAATTTTCATTTGTTTGTTTGTCCTTCTGTTTTGTGATATCTATTAATCGAGGTTTTTATTATCACGATTAGTTTACGGTCCGAAATAATACGTTTTTAATAATCAATATTTTAATTCAATCATATACTATTTTTAGTTAATTAATTATTATAACAGGTTATATATCATATTTATTTATTTATTAAATCACCAACAAAGTACACATATACATGATAGCACACAGTTGATAAAATAAAAAGAATGACGTCGTATGACAACATACAGATTATATCCCCAAAAAAAAAAAAAACAAATCAAAATTACAAGTTACAAAAAACAATGAACAATATAAAATATTATTTAATTATTTTAGGAAGTCTACACCACTTGATAAGTTCACAAGTCGGAGATAAAGTATAAATCACTCCTTACACTAGCTTACAGGCCTTTAAAGCACACCAACACAGTGTGGACTGTACACACCCAGACGGGCTGCACAAAGTACTACCCCAGCAGGTAGTATTTGTGTATTTGTATTTAATATGTAAGTGTATTTTATAAATATAAACATAACGTAATTTAGATAAATTTCAACACTTGCTTTACCAATAAATTTGTTATTGTTCAGAGTTTGATTCTCGAGAAGCTCGTCTGAGTAGGTACCACCCATTCATCAGATATTCTACCGCAAAACAGCAGTACTTGGTATTGTTGTGTTCCGGTTTGAAGGGTGAGTAAGCCAGTGTAATTACAGGCACAAGGGACATAACATCTTAGTTCCCAAGGTTGGTGGCGCATTGGTGATGTAAGCGATGGTTAACATTCCTTACAATGCCAATGTCTATGGGCGTTGGTGACCATTTATCATCAGGTGGCCCATAATCTCGTCCGCCTTCCTATTCTATAAAGAAAAAAAAGTTATACAATGCTGTGTCTCCTTCTTTCTAATGTAAATCAATTTAAACAAAACCTCAATGAATTTATACACTTACCTTAACCTACATCATAAATCTCTGCGTTAACTGGTGAAAACCGTATGGAAAATCGTTTGGTAGTTTTTAAGATTATCGCGTTCAAACAGACGGATAGACATAAGCAGCGGGGGGGGGGGGGTTTATTTTATAATATGTAGTGATTAATAATTATAATTATTATATATTTATACAGGAACTACAGTGTAGATTTTCATTCTTTCTGTTTCTTAAGGAATGTTTAATATTTTGACAAATTACCGAATGGTATGATGATATTTGTCAATTAAGACAGAAAAAATTATGCCTTCTGATAACTTTAATGGCGTTCACTGTGTAAGTAAATTTAGAAAATTATCATTGCAATTAATCTCGTGTTCTGCGTTGGAGGATAACATCTTGGTTATATGCATGTGTCGGTTGACATTCCGCCACATGTATCCACCAACCCGTACTGGAGCAGTGGTGAATAACTAAGCTCTAAGCCTACTCCTTAAACAAAAGTTAGTCCAGCAGTGGGAAATTTACAGGGAGCGTACATTACAGGCAGCGTAGTGGTATATGCTCCAAAACTTCTCGCACTCTTGCAATCACTTTGCTTTAAACTTAGTGCTACGCGTGTGAAGCCCGGCAGATATCTAGTATCAAAAACAAATCCACCAAAACGAGCCCTACAATTGCATTTTTTTTAAAGTTACAAACTTTATTACACACAAGCACGTATTTCAAATCATCATAGAACAGGATATTTTGCAAGATATTAGCATTCTTTGTGTGAGTAAGTTAACAATAACAATTCAAAAAATGGAATGAGGGAAGACGTCCTTTTTTTTTAAATATTCGAAAGAAATCAGACAGAGCTACGTGTAACACTTATACAGCCTGATGGATATAAAATTGTGGCGATGTTAAATGAGACAGTAAACTTTGTTTTTATTGCTTAATAAAATCCACTGAAGCGCCGGCTTCGCTTCTTAGAAATATTAATAGACATTTTATATGTTTATTGTTTATTTATTCTACTAGGAAATGTGGTTTACAATAAATATTATAATTGTAATTTGAATTACAGGTTAATTAGGAAGGTTTTGGTTTCAAGGGTTGAATTATATTAAGGGCGTGTTTTATATGTTTATGGCACGTAAATACTTGGTTAATATAATAAAATAAAAACTAATGATTTATTTGTTTTGGTTCTTAAAGTTTTATTTTTATTATTTGTTTTGTTTTTTTAATTATATTCATTTATGTTATGTATCTATGTCAAGAGCAGTTTTGATAAGTCAAAATAAAATATTAAAATAATACACAGCTTTTTATTTCTTTTGTTTTTAACCTTTTCAGGCACAAGTTTTTTATTCTTCGGAACGTATGTCAACTTCAATTCAAACAGTTTTTTTTTTTAATTATTATATATATTTATATATATTTTGTAATTAGTCTTGATTTTTTTTAATTGTATCATTAAAATTTATCACGAAATGGTTAGTTTGAATTATTCAATGTTATATTTTTCAACAGTTTTCTTTAACGAATTTAAATTTATATAAAAAATATATTTTAATAATTCATTTTTTTATTTTAGTATCAATTATAATTATATTATTTCTTCAACAGACTAATCAAATCTTTTTAAGATTTTGGGATACAATTGATCAATTAAAAAAAAAGAACATTTTACGACCTACCACGTTGGCTGAACGAAAAATCGAACATTAGAAAAAAAATACAACAAACCAAAAATTGTTCACGCCTCATAAAACAGATAAGGTATCTATTCACTAACAAGTAACAAATAATAAATGTCACAGATTATAAATAAAACAAAATGTCGTAAAATACAACCGAACTTAATTAACTACTGTTGAGCGTAGCTTAAATTTATTAGTGAAAATAAATTGACTTTTGAAGGGGCAGGTACTATTTTTTATCTGTATTTTATATTTTAGATATTGTTAATTTCATAAACATTTTAAAGAACTCATTTAAGATTCGCTTAGACGTTTGGAAATGTATTGTAGTTTTAATTTGTTTTGAAGTTTAATTTTTGTACTTTATTTATAATATTGGAAATTTTTAAACTACTATTAAAATTAAAACCTCTTAAGGTTTATTAATTATGTTTAAACTTATTAATGAATTTATAACCCACGCATCATCTACATTACTATTAAGACCCTTTCGAATAAACGACACTATGATTCCATCCAAAACTAAAAATTACTTATTATAAAACTAAGTAACTATGCAACCCTCCAAACGTTAACGCCATGCGCCTATTTCAAGTATTGTCAGTTAGCGGTACTTTTGTCCCATTTAGGACCATTATCCCGCCGTCAATACGACAATCGCTATCGGCTTTTGCTAATTTTTTGCCTATTCATCCATTGTTATGGGGGGTCTAATGGACCCTTGCGATTTTTTTTCGTAACAGGTGAAGTGTGCGCGGGTTAGAAGGGTTCCCATTGTTGGCGATTATTGGAGAATAAACTAATAATGTCGGTAAATAATTCTGATGTTTTGTATATTTGCGTCATTTTTATTTGTTATATGGTGTACATTGTACATTTTTATTGATATTCCACTCGGCCTGCGTTAAATATTAGGATGTTAAAACTTTCATTAAAAATTATATTATATTAATTATATTAATGTGTTTTGAAAGCAAAATAATTATTATTATGTTTACGCATAAAAATCATTAATTAAGCCCTGATGGCTTAGTGAAAAGTGAAGTGACACGTAAACGTACCAAAGGTTGTGGGTTCAAACATGAGCTTAATTCGTGTTTATAAATCATCTTGTGATCAGCGATGTAAGATGCATGTGTGAGATGAAAATCTGTACTGTATCCATCAACCCGTACTGGAGCAGCGTGGTGGTATAAACTCCCAACGGCTTTAAATCAAATCAAAACGGTAAGTTGTCGCATGCGCCAGCAACATGATCTAAAATGTTACGTCTCTTGTACCTGTAATTACACTGGCTCACTAATCCTTCAAACCAGAACACAACAATACTATGTATTGCGGTTTGGTGGTAGAATATGTGATGAGTGGTGGCACCTAGCTAGGTTCCGGTTGGAAAGGTGAGTAAGCAAATGTAACTATACAAGGGACATAACATCTTAGTTTCAAAGGTCGGCACGTTGGTGATGCAAGGAACAAATATTTCTTACGGAGCCAATTTCTAAGGATGGTGGTGACCACTTACCACCAGGCCCATATACCAGTCAGTCTACCTATTTTATAAAATAAAGCGAAATAATTACAAAATCAATTAAATAAAAGTAGTAAACTTTAATGTTATTCTCATTTATTAGATAATTACTTTTGATTTTATATATTTTTTCTATTTATATATAAAACTGTTTTATGTATCTTGTATTCGCGGGTAAGCTTAGTTATTCGATGATCTTACTTAATCAACTTCGAATTACAAAACGAGTTGTAGACAAAAAAGGTTACATATTTACTGATTAATGCGAAACAAGTATCAAGATCATTCTAGTTGACAACAAAATTCAAATACTATTTTTATCTTAATTTCTAATCGAACTATTATTATTTCAAACATTGTACATATTAACTCCTCTCGCTTATTCGAGGTACTAAGATTTATGTCCTTTCAGCTACCTGTATAAAGTTATAAAGGATCATACTCAATTTCACATTGCATACAATTGTGACAGCTGGCTTATTTAACTAGAATATACATGTATACCTACGATATTCTTCAAATAAACATGTTTAATAGTTTTCGTACTGTCGTTTTGTTTAAGTAAATTTCATCGTACTGATTTCCATCTTGTGTGAAAATTAGCCAACCTATCGATAAAAGTTTCTATTCAAATATGGATTCTTTAAAAAACAAATACATGTATTTGAATTTTTAAATTGTATTTTACTTATTGAATATAAAAAAATATATTATATATTTTTGTTTTTATTAAACCTATCGCCCACCCTACACGCAACATCTGTGTGAAGCAGAACGTTCAAAAAATTCTTTATCATATAAATATTAGACACAAATTTCAAAATAAGAATGTAGCTACCATCAATTCACGTCACTAACTAAACTTTCAACACTTTAGCAAAATTATGTTAAGAACTGCAAAGTCATTGCCTAATGCACTTTATCACTAAAACTTGAATTGTCATTCACGACGTGACGACTCATTTTGGAACCTGTCAAAACAAAATTTATTTAGTTTAAGAAAGATGAATAGTTCGGTTTACAGTCAGTATAATATTTAAAAAAAATAACGAGTAATTTTGATACAATATATTTTTAAAATATTTAATTTCATTATTATGTTCTAGATATATATTAGGTTTAGTAATACATAGTTTCTACTCAGTAAAAAAACAAGTAACAGCCTGTTAATGTCCCACTGCTGGGCTAAGTCCTCCTCTCCATTTTTGAGAAGTTTCTACTCATCATCATTAAACAATTCAAAATTTGAAATCGATTGCATCTCATATGTATATGTATATACGTGACATTGATAACATTGATGACATTGATAAGTGAGTGTTGATACACGACAAAAAAGAAGAAAACCACGTATTAATTTTCCCGCGTTGTTTACCCTGTTAAAACTATTTCAAAAATAGAATATATTTTATTTTATCGAAAGCCGTATAAGAAAATTGTAATGGTACTCGTAAGTCACCTTCAATAGCCACCTTAGTAAGAAATACTTAACAATTCCTCACATTGTCAACGAACCTTCAACCATAGGATGTAAAATTCGCGAAAAGATGGCGTTTTTAGATAAGTGGAATAGTGCTGTATTATAAATTAAATTATATTCATCAAATAATATTTGTAGAACGTAATATAGCAGAGCTATTAGCAAATTGCATGGAACGTGTAAGTCTAAAGTTCATTTATCTGTACTTCTTCGATAGCAATACGCTATATATAATACGTCATATTGAATAAATGAACATTTAAATAGCTTTAATTTCCTTTTCGTTTAATACTTTAGTATCCATAAAACTAATACTACTTTCATGAATAGAAACACAGGTAGTCTTTCAAATATATTTATTTTTAAACACAATCAAATAAACAATAAAACGCGAAATGCGTTCCGTTCTGTATAAATTTAACACTGATAAAATATAAAATGAACTTCATAATCATGGGTATAAGGTTGTCAAACGCTTGCATCACATATGTTTAAACTTGTCAAACTGGTAAGGGTCTAACAAGGTGAATTTTAATTACTTTTAAACCAGCGTTAATTTATTTTTTTTACGCCGGTACCTTTGTGTAGCGGTGCCTTTATACCTTTTTTCGTTTGTATAATCTGTGAAATGGCATGTTAGCGCCATTTGTACGTCTGATCTTTTTTAATTATGTTCGATATTTGAACGTTTCCGGTTATTATGCTATAGTTTTGTTAATTTAATGACCACCCAAATTTTATATGACAATATTAGCGAACGTAAATTAATGATTATTTTTAATTGTATATTAATGGCGTCCTAAATATTACGACCTCTAATACCTTAATTATCTTTGTTTTCATCGCTATTATTTCGATTATTGGATATTATTAGATAAATTTACAAAGCTATATGATTGTATAATAAACTTGTTATTTTTTGATAAAACACAATTGTATATTTTCAATTTTTATTAAGCTGAAAAATATGTTAGTTCTTAATAAATTATCCTGTAGCGAACTTTTTTTTGTAAGTATGTTCAACGTTTTTCTAAGTACAGCTATTGTTCGTATCTAACGTTTATCGGAACCATGTTTTGTTATTATTAACATTAATATAATGAGCTATGATGACGTACGTCTAACGTCACTCAAAGGAAAAACCACCTGCACTCAAGGTATAATAGTTGCTCAAGCACGTGCACAAAAACATGTGCACTCTCTATTCTCTCATTCTCATAATGCGATGGTACAGACCCGCTTTACGTGCGTTCCGAGACACGGGGGTGTACACTCTTCAACTTCCAGACTGCGGGCTGCTACTGAGAATCTTCGACAAAACTCGTTAACTTTTTATAGGCCCGACCTGGGGCTTAAACTCAGGACCTCGGGAGCAGCCTTATGTCTAGCTATTAAAACAATGAGGCAGTCAATATGCCTGCCTTAATGACATATATTATAATAGACATTTATATATCCTACTACTTGACAGAGTTTCATTTGTATTGGTAACGACGGAGCTTCGCGTACTTCAACGTCGACTGCCTATGAAAACTCGTCGATAACTCGATGTCAAATAGAAGAAGAAAAAAACAATGAACAAAATCAATAAATACTCCTTTGTGCACCTTATTACACGAATTATTTATTTCTAAATTTAATTTTCGATATCGTGCATCTAAAAACATTTTATCGAATGACTATTCTAAATTAAAAAAAAGATTTTAACATATTTAGTGGCAAATGTTAAACACCAATAAGGCCAAGTTTAAAAGAGGTTGCATGCAATTTCTATTTCAAACTGCACGTAGATAATTTATTAGCATGGCATGAGATGTGACTATTACGCTTAATAAAAATAAATGATATTCCGCCTAGATCGTTTTGTCTAGTTTCCCATAATTTGTACCAATTTGTATTCATACAATGAGGATCGTTAGGCGTTTGATGCAATTTGCTGAACATGTCATAAGCAATGATGATTTACGTAGATTTTTATAATGTTGCCAATAGTCAATTCTTGTTCATGATTAAATATATACAGATAATAAAACTGTAATAAATACGTTTTGATATCTATTGTGATCAATTAAATTATAAAAAAAGTGTATTTTTTTTTCAAAGTAACCGAAGATCGCATATTTAAATTCAACACTGTTCCATTTTTGGAACAGTATGAAGTTTGTTTTAAATTCGTCTCGTGTAAAGCAAATATCGTAAGGGAAACAATGTACCAATGGAGATAGACTACATCTATGACTAAATTTTAGTTTTTAATTAAGTATAACATAAACTTTAACTATTTTATTTTTTTTATTATATTTATTTTTAAATATTCCTTTTGCTTTATTTACGATTTCATACACAATTTGTTTGTTCGAGTGATAAATAAATAATAGAAATAAACTTTATTCAAGTAGACCTTTATTTTATCATGTTAAAATCTTCACGTGACATAATTAACACGTACAATAACATGTAAAACTACAACCGGTTCCGGTTTGGGAATGTAGATTCTACCGAGAAGAACCAAGCAATTACTGTTTTTTGTAGATGTTTATTTTGATCTATTATAATTGAGCAGACATGTATTTTTGTAATTTCTAACTGAAATAACATGAATTAATATATACAAAACTTACATAATATATAACGCTTTTCATAGAAGATTTTAGTATATAATATTGTTATATAAGTAGCTTCGGTTCGCAGTTTCGCCTGCTTTTAATTGAGACAATTGACATGACAAGCGTGAATTTCATGTTCTTGTACAATATATATTGTACTAGCTTCCGCCCGTGACAAACCGCGTGTGAGGGAAAAGGACAGGTGTTAAATAGCTTATGTATTACGTCGGGGTATAAGCTATATGTATTCCAAATTTTATCCAAACCCGTTCCGTAGTTTTTGAAAATAACAAAGTTCCATCCGTCCTCTCAAACTTTCACGTTTTTAACGAAGGTAATAATCATCCGCTTTTTCTTATATAATTTTAATGAATAAAAACCCAAATTATTATGTGTTTTTTTCATGTTCAGAAATTCAATAATGAATGCGAGGCCGTATTAACTAAGAAGGTTCTATTGACTTGTCTTAAGTAAGAAACTTACTGTTAAGTTAGTGCTATAAATATCTTTACCTCTCGCTAATTTTATCAAATTTTATTTATAATTTTATTTACATATATACTAGCCTCCGCTCGTGGTTTCCCTCACGGGCAAGGAGTCGTTACCTATGACAACGTGTATGTACGATTTTAAATAAGCAAAATCACTTTAACATTTATTATATACGATAGAAAGATTTGAGATAAACATATATTTATACTATTTATTCTACCGCTATTCAGCATTTCATTGTATTGCTCTGGTAAGGGATCCACTGACATTATATTCCCTGGTTGGTCATGTATAACGGTCTATGAATGTGGTTTTTGCTCCTTAGTGTGTCTACGTGTAGGAACACAGCAGGTAGCCCATTTATCAGTCTGTCTTATTTATTTAATAAAATATTAAAATAAAGTTTTTTTTCAAATTCATATGTACATTTTATATAATATGTATTTATATTAACTTATTAAACAATAACAGTAATAACCTGGAAATTTCCCACTGCTGGACTAACTTTTGTTTAAGGAGTAGGCTTAGAGCTTAGTTATTCAGCACTGCTCCAATGCTGGTTGGTGGATAAACGTGGTAGAATGTCATGTCATGTTAGTTTCCTCACGATGTTTTCTTTCAACATAACACAAATGAAGCTCATTGTAATTCAGTAGTGCTCTTCGTTTAAGATTCGCGTCTTCTAACCTAACCTAACTTAACCACTTATTATTATTAACCAAATATATTCAATTATTTAATCTTATAAGTATATGAAAAAAAAAACAAAAAAAAAACCTTCTCCTCAAAAGGGAGAGGAGGCCTTAGCCCAGCAGTGGGACATTCACAGGCTGTTACTGCTTACTGTACTGTAAGTATATGAAAAGCAAAATTAAAAAATAACTACTTTACGAATCATAATATATAGTGAGGTAAAAAATCAATGTATCATATTTCTTGACGGTAATCGGTGAAATACGTATTCCGAGCTGACAATAACTTTTCTATTAACCAACTGTAGGCACTTGAATAAAGTATATATTGTGTTTAAATTGTATTCCAGTTATATTATAATAAATATATATTAATTGTATTTCCCATACATCTATTTATAAAAGAAATAGTCTTCGCCCGTATGTAAATAGATGTTGATGTTGGGGAAAGGAGTTGTTATTAAAAAGTAGCCTCGTTGGTCTAGTGGCTTGATATAAGGCCGCAGACTCGGGGGTCCTGGGTTCAATTCCGAGGTCAGGCCAATAAAAAGTTATTGGTTAGTAAAGTTTTTCTGTCAGAAAATTCTCAGTAGCAGCCCGGTGTCTGGAAGTTGGAAGTGTATACACTCCCGTGCCTCGGAAAACACGTAAAGCCGTTGGTCCTGCGCCTGAACTCTTTCCGGTTGTGTCGGATTGCCATCCCATCGGATTATGAGAGTTAAGGAGAGAGAGTGCACCTGTGTTTGCGCACACACTTGTGCACTATAATATCTTCTGTGTAGTTAGCTAATCTCTCTTGAGATTGGCCGCCGTGGCCGAAATCGATTTGGAGGACATGATTATTATTAAAAAGTAGTAGTATTAAAAAGTAGTAATATTCTTCCTTATACCCTTGTACAAAATTTCATCAAAATCGGTTCAGTTTTTTAACCGCGAAAGCGTAATAGACAGACAGTTACTTTCACATTTACAATAATATAATAGATTATTCAAATTGAAGACTTAAATAAGTATATAAAAATTATAATTACAATTATATATAATATATATACAGCTAGAAATGGCGACAGGATTGCTAGCAGTATTTTCCCGTTGAATCGCAATCCCGCTTACGCGTTCCTAGTATTTTAGTCTTTTATAAAATAATATTAGCAATTCCTGTTTTAAGGAAATTACTAACATAGCAGAACCGACAACCGTTGGAGTAGACGTGTTCCTGAGTGGAGACCACGCCTTGGCGAACGTAGCCCGCGGCTAGATTGAGTGACGATATACGCAAAGAGGCTGGCAGCGGATGGATATTTAGAGCTGAAGAATGAGCTCAGTGAGGAAAGCCTATGTGCAGCATTGGACAACAAAGGGATGATAATGGTGGCTAATATTCCTGTTTACCTTTTCAATTAAGCGTATAGCTTTTTGTTATGAGTAGGGACGAAAATACGCCCAAGCTTCAGAGTCGAACCTGCAACTTTTACATCGTCAGACCCTAATTTTTTTAAATATACTTTCTTTACAATTGCAACGAATATTCAGTATTCATTGTTTGGTGGATTCGACCTTTTGTATTAGGCCAGCAGTTCTATTCTGCAAGAACTCACTTAATCACTCACCCGTGAAATGTTGACAACCGACTTATGGTAATACACTATTTTGATGCGTGTATTCTTGAAATGTTACAATTATTATGATCGATGTCGCATATCACCTTTTGACATTTCACGACCGTTTTCTGCGGTGAGTTTCGAGTTTGTTCTAACAGAATAGCTAAATATATCGTGTAAGTAAGTAAGATATCAAGTACTAACATATTATTCGATAAATCACAATGTCCTATAATGTATTTTGAATACAGCCTAAATTAATATTAAAATAGCTAACGTCCTGACTTCGTACGGTTACAATTCATAACAAACCCGTTTAATTTTTTATTTTAGTTGAAAACTTATCTTCAAAATTACAAACAGTTAAATGACAATTAAATTATCTATATAAGTATGTATTTACAAAAGAAAAATAGTATATGTAGTATATCAGTTGTCTGGTTTCCATAGTACAAGCTCTGTTAAAGCTTAATTTAGGATCAGATGGCCGCGTGCGAAAAATGTCCCAGGATATTATTATTGTAAATTAAATTTGTGTAAAATACATTATAAGTGAGAGTCTAAGTCGCTACAGAACTAAATATATATATATATATATATATATATATATATATATATATATATATATATATATATATATATATATGGCTAAACTTCAAGTCCTTAGTCAATCAGTGGTATTTCGCTTATATACATATGTTTGTTATTATTTTATTGGTTTTATTGTTATGTATATTTCACTGTATGTACTTTATTGTGAACACATGTAATTGTTGCAACATTTAGAACTTAAAAAAAATCGTAAATATATTTTTGTTGTTACACTGTCTCTCTCATCTTTTTTTTATAGAAGAAAGGCGGACGAGCTTATGAGCCACCCGATGATAAGTGGTCACCAACGCCCATAGACATTGGCATTGTAAGAAATGTTTACCGTCGCTTACATCGCCAATGCGCCACCAACCTTGGGAACTAAGATGTTACGTCCCTTGTGCCTGTAATTACCAAAACCGAAACATAAATATTAAGTATTGATGTTTTGCTATGATTTTTTTTTTTTTTATAGTAAAGGAAGGCGGACGAGCATATGGGCCACCTGATGGTAAGTGGTCACCAACGCTCTTAGACATTGGCATTGTAAGAAATGTCAACCATCGCTTACATATCCAATGCGCCACCAACCTTGGGAACTAAGATTTTATGTCCCTTGTGCCTGTAATTACACTGGCTCACTCACCCTTCAAACCGGAACACAACAATATCAAGTATTGCTGTTTTGCGGTAGAATATCTGATGAGTGGGTGGTACCTACCCAGACGAGCTTGCACAAAGCCCTACCACCAGTTATGATATGAAAAAACTCTCTGATATGACCGAAGCCGCCGCGGAAAGTCGACGACGTCGACGACAATATTCGTCTCCTAATCAAAATGAAATACGTATTGTTAAACATATAACTTTCTTATTCACTCCGCTGGTGATAGGAGCCCTTGTTAATTGTTCGCCCAGAGGTTCGGATGTGCGATTGAATAACGAAACGCTACTATTATTCCTGATAACACAATTTCATATACAAAGCAAAATAATGTACTTACGTACTGCTTACATAAATAACTTTAATTAAATCTAGCAAATGTCTGTTGCTTATATAAAATTAATTAAAAAATTAATTATAATCAAGAAATTCTCAATGGTTATGTAATTTTAAACGGAAATTTAACTGATATACGCAATTAAATAATATATTATATATAATTAGAATAAAATTTGTATGTTACCCAAATAAAATGGTCTGTACCCCTTCTTACGTTTTATTAAACTCATGA
Source organism: Nymphalis io (assembly GCF_905147045.1). Taxonomy (NCBI): domain Eukaryota; kingdom Metazoa; phylum Arthropoda; class Insecta; order Lepidoptera; family Nymphalidae; genus Nymphalis; species Nymphalis io. The sequence goes on along the minus strand of NC_065915.1, from coordinate 3,639,821 downwards.
CCTTCATCCAAAGGTTTTCTGGAAGAGATCGCTCTTTTAGCGATAATACCGCATTTTGTACATACATTGCATATGTATGTTCCTTTTTTTACTGTTTGTGTAACTCTTTTTGGTGTACCGTAACAGCCTGTGAATGTCCCACTGCTGGGCTAAAGGCCTCCTCTCCCTTTTTTGAGGAGAAGGTTTGGAGCTTATTCCACCACGCTGCTCCAGTACGGGTTGGTGGAATACACAAGTGGCAGAATTTCAGTGAAATTAGACACATGCAGGTTTCCTCACGATGTTTTCACCTTCACCGTAAAGCACGAGATGAATTACAATTACAAATTAAGCACATGATTCAGTGGTGCTTGCCCGGGTTTGAACCCACGATCATCGGTTAAGATTGACGCGTTCTTATCACTGGGCCATCTCGGCTATTATTTTGGTTTACAATAAAGCAAATAGATTATGCTATTCATATATAAAACAGAATAAAAAATATTCTAACTTTAATGAACAAAATTATACCTTTACATAAAATATTAAACAACATTGTGATCGGTTCCATAGTGACAACGGTTTGTCGGAACTTTCTCTAAGAGAAATGTGTGGTACGTTGTTAGGGTACAGCGCCGACAATCAACAATGATTGATGTGGACGACAGCGCAACGGCGCTAAACGGTTATACACAAAAACGAAAAAAAAAGTTGAAATTATCTAAAAAATATTTAATTTCATTAGTTTATGCACCTTACTCAACATTTATCGTTAAAAATGATTTTGATTTTATTGTTTTTTTTTTTTTTAAATCATGTGGTAATTTTTAAGTAATATGGCAATTGTTTGCATGATAAAATAATCTTAGTTCAAAATAAAACGTCTTTGCATCAAAACATCAAAAGGATTTATCTATAACGGTTACAGACTTCTAATAGCAAATCCAACTGTATTTTTCAATCCTATTAAATACGATAGAATGAACACATTTTGTTACTTAAACAAAAAAAAAAAAAAAAATAACAACACGAAACTTTTTCGACGGCACCTCTTTACAATGTTTATATTACTTGTAAACATTTTTGGGTAAGCATTTTGTTAGTTTTTTTTAAATATATTTACTTGTTCAGGTGGCTGTAGAACTATACGTATTTGGCCCGTAAGTAAGTTCGTTAACCTTAGTAGTAATTTTTGTAAATAAAATTAACTATGTTATGGCGTGGTTGAAAATAAACTGTGATAAGATGGCCCTGTGGTAAGAACGCGTGAATCTTAACCGATGATCGTGGGTTCAAACCCGGGCAAGCACCACTGAATTTTCATGTGCTTAATTTGTGATTATAATTCATCTCGTGCTTTACGGTGAAGGAAAACATCGTGAGGAAACCTGCATGTGTCTAATTTCACTGAAGTTCTGCCACATGTGAATTCTACCAACCCGCATTGGAGCAGCGTGGTGGAATAAGCTCCAAACCTTCTCCTCAAAAAGAGGAGAGGAGGCCTTTAGCCCAGCAGTGGGACATTCACAGGCTGTTACGGTTACGGTTATCAAAAACTCTTAATTCTTTTTCAAAATTTTCTTCAACATATAACAATCATGTTGGCGTGTAAAATAACGAACACTCAAATAGAAAACAAATAAATTACATGTGTATATAGATTAAATGTTCAAAAAATATATATTTTAATAACTTATTGGACAAAAGGTAAATATTACCACTTTTAATTTAAAAAAAACAAAAAACCTAAAGGCACAACAGCCTTTAAATACCTAGTATTGAGCTAAGGGCTCATCCCCTGTTGAGGAGAAATTTTGACAGTAATCATGAGATACAATATGCAGGGTACCTTGCGATATTGCGGTCAAGGCCTCAGAGTTCAAAATGAATTAAAAACACAAATTAAGTATATAAATATTCTATAGTTCCTATAACCTTTGAACAATATTTTTTCATATTTCCAATTTAACTTTAACTTAATGTAACTGAGGTACACAATTATAAGATAATCACTAATTTAGACTAAGTGAGACATATTTTTTTAATACAACTTATAGTAAATTTAAAGAAAATTTTTATTTATTTTTATTCCATACTTATTTTAAACTAAACAAAAAATAAAGTTTATACGGATTGTACGGACTAAAAGTTCATCAATAATGTGAATGTAGTTTTAGATTTGTATATATAATCTGTTTCACACCGAACGAAAAAATATCAGCTGTCAAAAATAAAGGCGGGAAAAAAGCGTTCGATATTTATTTTTTTCAAAACCACAAACAGAATAAAGGAATAATATAAAAGGTTCGCGTGTCTCGGCGTGCCGATGCCGGTACATAGCCGGTGTATAATTGTACATAATACCTATGTATCGTAACGTAATTTGCGTCTGAGCTCCGCGTCTAATGACAGGGCGTAGCACGCATGCGCAGCACACGGGATGACTTTTATATATTACGTATATACAGCTTTGTAAAATGTAGTTTATTTTTAATTATTGCTTAAAAGTATTGACACCAAAATAACAAAAGTATTTTAACAGACATAATATTTGTGTAAAGAAGAATAAATTTAAAGTCAAAATAATAAATTGCTACTTTCAGCAAGTTCACATGATCCCAAAAAGGGTATATGACCGCTCGCTATATCGCTCGCGTTTATTTGAAATTTTACTAGAAAGAAAGATAAGGAAAAATCGAGCATCGCAACCCTTATATATAAACTTCGCATAATTTCTTAATATCCCTCCAATTTATGAGACGTACATCTACTAAATTCAAGTCATTACATCTTATATTTTAAGCTGTGTGAAAAACGGTCGGTCAGGTCATTGTGTCTTTTCAAATGAATAAAATTGAAGGGTTTGTCTGTGATTACAAAATACCAGTCTCTTCTTAAGTTAATATAGCTATTTACGAGTAACTCCAAAATAATCATTTTGTTTATCTGTCCGGGGATAATAAACGTCTAAATATTACAAACGCAAAAAAACTTAATATTTATTTACATTTTATTTTTATTTTACACTACCGCTGTTATCTAATAATTTAAAAATAATGTTATCTTATATATCTATCTACGTTAAAATGGTAAATTTTGAAGGATTTGCGTCACAATTTTTTATTTTTTGTTATCCTTAATAGGCAAGCGTTTGACCGTTGACTTGAATTTTAAGCATCGAGACGGTCTAGGATGTAGCATGCTTTGCTAAAAAAAACCTGTTTACTCTGGATTTGAAGACACCAACGTTGGACCAATTGAATTCCAAGCTGGCGAAGCCGCATCTATAGTTATGTATATGTTGTAAATGTATATACTATATTTCAACTAAATTCATATGAGTATAATGTGCGTATTTATGGTGATATACCTTTGCGTTATATTAAAAAAAAAAACTAGAGTTATACAAAACAAAAAAGCATTGACATAAATTTTCAAATGATTGCTGTCAACTCCTCGTATTTTGACAAGTTATAAACAATATAACAGTTAATTTGTTTTTGTAATAAACAACGTAGTGTAGATCGATCCACTTGAAAGACGTAAAAACAATCGCGTTTCCTCCCGCAGACGTGATTGAAGTTGTCTATTTTGGTACAATCGAATACAACAAATCTTATGATAAATCTAACTGGGCTGTATGCACAGACTTCTTTTTTACTTACATGGCTCTAAGATATAAGACCTTTATAAAAAATATTAGAAAAAAAAATATATACAAAATTTTTTATTGCTGGAAAATGTATTTATGATACACGTATTTACATTAAGACTTTCGTATATAAAAATTAAAAATAGCTATTGTACAAATGATGACTGCGTGAAACGGTGACAAGATTACAGTGAATTCTCAAGGAGCCTATTGAGAATTATACAACCCCGTACCTCGGAAAGCACGTAAAACCGTTCTTTCGCCTGATCTCTCTTCGGTCGCGTTGGATTACCATCCTTTTATAAGAATGATATAATTTATAATGCATTTGTTAACTATAATATCTATATTCTTGATGGCTAGTCCTTGAGATAGGAGGCATTTTTTTTAATTTGAAATAGGAAGACTGCTCAAGGAAGGGATAACACATTATAATTGTTTTCCAGGTATATTTTGATCACAAAATTAAAATTTTATAGTTATTGTATGAATACTAATAAAAGTATTGCTTCTAACTTTCTTTTTCATTAATTTCATTTTTCTATCTGACTGTACTATGCACCAGTGGCGCCGCGACTTTCAACGGAACGCTATCTATCTCCCTTTCACATCACCCGTCCCTCTCTAACTCAATGTCCACTTTTACTTTCTAGTTATGAAAGTAACATCCTAAAAGAAGAAATAATTCAGTATATTGGGTATTTCAAATATAATGATGGTACGCCACTAAGAAATGTCAATGACAGACGTGTTAAGTTTCAGTGCGTGCGCAAGCGCATGTTTTGGGTATTTTCGAATTTGCTTAGTTAAAAAAAAAATTGAATAATTTACGAAACCTATTTCATGTTTATTTATAAATATATGGAGAGATTTATTCATTCCTATGAAATACTCTAAAAATGTTTAAGTATCATTGTAAGAGTCTGAGTTACCGAACTATATACAATATTATGATCATGTCCTCCAAGAGAGATTAGCCAACCGCTCAGGACATTTTAGTGCACGAGTGTGTGCGCAAACACAGGTGGATTACCTATTCCCTCACTCCCATAATCCGATAAGACGGCAATGCGACATAACCGAAAAGAGTTCAGGCGCAGGACCGACGGTTTTTCGTACACTCCGATACACGGAGTGTACACACATACAACTTCCAAACTTCGGGCTGCTACAGAATTTTTATAATAGAAGACCCCGGACCTTAGGATCTACAACCTTATATCTAGCCAATAGACCAACGATGCATAATTTTTTGATACGATTGTAATTGTGTCGACATGGCTCAGTGGTAAGAACACTTGACACTAGTGCGAAGATCACGAGGGTCAATTTTTTTTTAAAGAATTTTAGTAATTCCTTCAATTGAGCGTTAATTTTGTGTTAGGTGTGGGGATAAAAAAAACCCAAGACATCAGGATGGAACCTGCGAATTTTTACCAGTGCGCCACTAATGCTAATTTGAAACTCACTCACATGTTTATCCACCAACTGTCTTTGAATAAGCATTGCGGTTCGTTCTTTATGAGCAAGAACTTTAAGATCCCATCTTATGTATTGTGTACATTCAAAATAACATTGAACATATTGATATATATGACCTTAAGAAGGACGGACGCCTTCCGCATCCAGTCGAAGGTCCGGGAGCTTTGGCGCACCTTGGGAGAGGCCTATGTTCAGCAGTGGACAATGATTGGCTGTTTTTAGATTTGATTGATTTTGATATAATCTGTGAGAATCGCTGTATAGCCAAGATAAGTAAGGATTAACTTTATATGCCATGTTTCCGACTTCCTGGGGCATGGTATTGTTTCTATAAGAAATTCTACAGATATTTTCAACTTTATCATAAATTTAATTGTAATTAAAGAGTTACTAAGTTTGTTACCGATTCTTCTCAGTATAATCTACATTCCGAAGTGACTATTTTCTTGGTTGTAAAGCTTTGTTAAGCCGGTCTGGGCAGGTACCACTCATCAGATATTCTACCGCTAAACAGCGATACTTGGTATTGTAGCGTTCCGGTTTTTAAGAGTGAATGAGCCAGTGGAACTAAAGGCACAAGGGACTCAATTAATGTCTTGGATCCCAATTTAAGGACTGGTTATTATTTCTTACATCGCCAATATTTTGATCACGCACCACCAGGTGGCCTGGCCTACCTACCCATGGCCTAAATACCAATAATAAAAGACCATTTAAAAGTGCTTGTAAAAGCCCTATTGAATAAATAAACATATTTATATAATCCGATCTTAAAAATTTCAAGGAGAGTGTATTTTCTAATAATATTGTATTAAAAGTCCAGTATTTATCATAATTTTATGATAAAGTACCTACCTAGTAATGGTTAATATTTCTTACACTGGGAAAGATATAGGTATATGTTCCTTACATTGCAAATACCCCGCCAATCTTGGGAACTAATGTCTCTTGTGCCTGCAATTATACTGGCTAACTCACCCATCATACCCGAACACAACAATACTACCACTGTTTCTCGGTAAATATTACCAATTCGGAAAATTAATACAAATTTTTACTATTTGCCAATAAAACTGCCAATGTGCATTCTTTAATAATGCCATAATATAATAAAACCAGTGCTATACAATGAAACCGTCTCGGTTCCGAGTAATTTCGGTACCTTTTATGATACAGATTCGATTCTCGGAAGGGGAAATTCTTCCGCATATATATCGTTCGATCAATAAAATATAAATTCACTAACTATATATTTATATATATGTAAGAGATAATAAATTTAAGTGGGTATACGACGGCACTTATTTTATTAGAATAGCAACACCACGCAACGTGATTACCCAATCACGTCGCGTTGTCGGTTGTCAGACGTCAAGTTATGAAAATATAAGACGGGTGCCTATTTATTGTGCAGGCGACTGATGGAAGTATAGAAATTTGGTGGTGTATCTGTCAGCAGTGATCGTTTGTTGAGTGACATACTTGGTTTCTTGGTCTCTTGCTCTCAGGACAGCGTCATATCGGACGTGCGCACTGACTGATTTAATAAAATCAACATGTTGGACGACAATGGCGGCCGTTTAGATGCCAATCCATTTGAATCCGTGACATATAAATACAACACATCCAATTTAATTCACCCGGCCAAAGTCGGAGCGGCTAGTCTTTTTATATAAAATGTCAGTGTACGTGTTTTCTTAATTCGTCTAAACGACTTAGACTTTCTTAGCTGTAGTTAAACGCGTTAGTGGTTTTGTTAAAAATTTTTTTTTTAATTTTATCATCAACTTTTTATTTATTGAATCGAAACTCCTATGTCAATTTTTCTTTAGTATATCTAATTGGTTAAAATATAAATAATCTTCATTTTAATGATATGAATTCGGGTCAGGGAAGTTAGTACCTCTAGGTACCATATAGCATACAGTATAGGCATGTTCTCGTCATAGTATATAGTATACTAGTTTTCACCCCTCGGAGGGGGTAGGGCAAATTGTTAGGTATAAAAAAGTCCATATTTTTTCTCGAGGCTCAAGCTTGCTTCATACAAAATTTCATCAAAATCGGTTCAATAGTTTACACAAAAAAGAAACATAGCTATAATATTTATATATATATAATATGCATGTGAGCGTGTTAACATTAACTATGTGTGCGTGACAGTGTATTTATGTATCTATGTGTATTGCATGTACATATGTATGCATACATTGAGTTTAACCTCTTTAACCTTTATATGATATTTCGTTGAACAAGAAGTCGGTAGTGATTTCGAAGTTAATATATTATATTAGTGCATTAAGCGTTGAGAGGCATCTTTATGACTGGGGGTTTTCATAAAGGCGCCGGTACACCGCGGGACTGAATAATAACCGGGACAAATATGATTGTATTATTTAGTATGGAATTGTATAGTATGGGTTTTCATATATAGTTTTAGTTTTGTCACCACATTTTGTATACGCATGTGTTAAATACAAGCTATAACCCGAGGAAGTTAAAATTTGGTTAAGTATTTTTAAATAGAAATCGATATCGACTTGTAACTTTCAATTTACAATAGAATCTAGAAAGAAATCTACAAATGATAGTAAACATTTTTAATATTTACTATTTTTATAAAAAGTAATATTTACTCTCATTTGCAGATATTATGAAAACAACGATGAAATTATATCTTGCTCATATTACCTGACAAGATAATTCGAATCACAGCATCTAATTTAAATAGCACAAAATTTAATAAAACATATTAATATATGGAAAAATTAAAACAAATGCAAATCTGAAACGTCTCAGAAACGTTTCACAAATGTTACATATATTAACGTTGGACTTAAATACGCCTCACGACACGTCGAAGAATGGATTTTTTTTTGCATCAAACGTTTGATATTTTTAACATAAGCGTTTAGTATTTTTTTATTTATTTAAAAATCGCGTCACACTGGCCAATGAAACCAATACATACACAGTACACACACAAACATTTACATAAGCAATATAAGAATCCCTTACACCTCCAATGCGTTACCAATTTTGGTAACTAAGATGTTAGATCCCTTGTGCCTGTAACGACACTACTAACTAAAAACTAACAGACTACTAACCTTTCGAATGAAACACGACAGTACTGAGTGTTGCTGTTTGGCGGTAGAATAGGCGATGAGCAAACTATAGGGAAGTAGTTAGATTCACGTTTATGAAATAGTGTACACTTTTCATGTCCTCAAATGTACCAACTACACATGCTGACACAGCAAATTTTGTTTAAGTCCCACTTCAAATTCTGTCAAAGTTATTTTCAATTCTATCATATATTAATAGAGTTCAAAATCGTAAAACTTCATTGAAAATACAATAATTAATGATGAAGCTAATCTCAGCTACCTGCTTTTGACTATTCGTATGCCGTTTGATGTCTCACTTTACGAGTCATAAAGAACAAAGGCATATATATACATGCAGACATATATTATATTATTTATAAATAGCCCAGCGGTTACAACACGTGAATCATCAAAAGTCAAAAGTAAAAATCGAATGAATTTTCATGTGCTTAATTGGTATTTATAATCGGCGGTGAAGGAAAATTCTGTGTGTCGGTAGAAGAAGCTGACACATATTTATCCTCCCGCATTGGAGCGTACTGGAATAAACTTAAAACTTACTCCTCTAGTAATTTTACGAGATGGCCTAGTGATTAGAATGCGTGAATCTTAACCGATGATCGTGGCTTCAAACCCGGGCAAGCACCACTGAATTTTCACGTGCTTAATTTGTGTTTATAATTCATCTCGTGCTTGACGGTGAAAGAAAACATCGTGAGGAAACCTGCATGTGTCTAATTTCATTGAAATTCTGCCACATGTGTATTCTACCAACCAGTATTGGAGAAGCGTGGTGGAATAAGCTCCAAACGTTCTTCTCAAAAGAGAGAGGAGGCCTTAGCCCAGCAGTGGGACATTAACAGGCTGTTACTATATTAATGTATAATTTTACAGGACTATTACATTGCTATTATATTTAATAAGCGCTTGCTTTTTACATATTAAATGCATTTACATATCGTACATAGTTGACGCATTGTACTGTTGTTGGCCATTGCTAGCTTAGTTGGGCTCTTCCGAACTGGCTATAGCCAATCTAGGCACGGGTTTCGAGGCTAGCCTCATTACACTGGGAATACCGCAATTTCAATTAGCAATACCGCAATTTTTCTTAAGGTCTAGAAGAGCCCTGCGCTTTGCTTTACCCACTAGCTGACATTTTCAATGGTTGTCATGACCATGTAGCGTGACGTGTCGGTTTTTTTTTATAGAATAGGAAGGCGGACGAGCATATGGGCCACCTGATGGTAAGTGGTCACTAACGCCCTAAGACATTGGCATTGTAAGAAATGTTAATCATCGCTTACATCACCATCGCCCCACCAACCTTGGGAACTAAGATGTTATGTCCCTTGTGTCTATAATTACACTGGCTCAATCACCCGTCAAACCGAAACACAACAATACCAGGTACTGCTGTTTTGCGGTAGAATATCTGATGAGTGGGTGGTACCTACCCAGACGATCTTGCACAAAGCTCTACCACCAGTATATGATATATTGGGACCGATAATAGCACTATTATAGATTATGCGACTTTAACATATCTAAACGACCCGTAACCCTAATTAATTTATACTAATATAATAAATTTAAAAGTAACTGAACGGATTTTGGTGAAATTTCTGCCCCCACATGCGGGCGAAGCCGCAAACGAAAACCAGTTTTCTTATAATTTGTACAGTTGTGTCTTCAAAGCCCGTGAAGCTGTTGGTTCTGCGATAGTCTAGTCCAGCGAAGTTGTACTGTTGTCCCATGATGTTATTCAAGCGAGGAAATAAATAAAGCACCTGCTTTGCGCACACGCTAATTATGATATATCCTGCGTAATTATTCGCATACTTATTCAAACAAGACGAATGACTTACGTTTTAACCACATATGCATATGCATATTTATATTAATATGCACATAAAATGTCAAACAACGATACTTTGTATTGTTATGTTCCGGTTTATAGGGTGAGTGAGCCAGTGTTTATAGGCTCAAGGGACAAAACATCTTAGTTCTGAAGATTGGTGTCGCATTGGTAATGCAAGGAATTGTTAATATTTCTTGTAGCGCAAATGTCTATGGGCGGTGGCGACCACTTCGAGTCATTAGAAATGCGTAAGAACAAAAACAGTTAAAAATTCAAAACCCTCAAGCGTAACGAGCAATGATTTACTCATTTATCAAAATCAAACGGTTTTACATCGTAATAAATAATTAACTATTTATTACTCCGACTGTACTTGTTACAAGCTCGTTTTGAAAATTATTTTGTGTGTGATTTTTTTTTATATAGAATAGGAAGGCGGACGAGCAAATGGGCCATCTGATGGTAAGTGATCACCAACACCCATAGACATAGGCATTGTAAGAAATGTTAACCATCGCTTACATCGGTACCTACCCAGACGAGATTGCATAAAGCCCTACCACCAGTAAACCAGTATTTATTGTTATACCAACAATATATTTTACATAATTTTTTACTAAAAACTAAATTATAGTCTAGTTCTATTACTAAAATTCATTACATTAATTAAATTGTGTGATCCCTAAAGTGTTGTAAAAATAAGATCTTGTTTTAGGCTCAAGCATAAGATTATTGTAATGAATTTAAAAAAAAACTCAATTAAAAAGAAAATTAAGATTTAATTTCGCTTTATATGTAAACGTTTTATTAAAATGCAGGAAACAGACATACAAACAAACTCATCTTTAATAATAAAAGAAATAAAGTCACTTTCACACGCAACAAAACAAAAAGCTCAGAGCGGAAGAGGTCGAGATTAATTGCTTTTTAATTCGCCATTTTGGTTGTGTCATGGCTGACGTGAGCGGGAACGTAGAAACTGTTACATTTTTTATCTGTGCATATTAAATGTAACGTATTTATTTTATTTATCGCGAGTGAAGTCTGTATTTTATTTAAAAAAACATTAGTTCTTATTAAGATATTAGCGATGCCGTGTCGTTTTTATAAATATAAATTATATTAGTTATGCTTGTTAAATAATTATTAATCGTCCTTAGATTGTATAGAACTTATAAAGCCAGTGCTACACTTGAGTAAAAATATTTGTGCAAAGATTTACAGGAACCACTTGAATTTTTATGTATGTATTTATTTGGATATCTAACAGTTGTACATAACATAAATCTAAGACATGATTTGCATCTACTTTAACTTACATATGTACAACCAATCATAGGAAAACACACAATTCTTAACTTTAAAAATAAAATAGTAGTTTTTATTAGAGACGTCTGATCTGAACTTGATTTAAATAACATGTTACATAGGTATTATGTACAAATTGAAAACTAATTAAAAAGAAAACATTATCACACTTTTTCATAAAGAATGAGAGCCCGTGACAAACAATGTTGTTGTATACGCGCTACATTTTTTTTATTAATACAATTGGTAGGCAGACTAGCAAATGGGTCACCTGATAGTGTAGTCACCACCGTCCATAGACATTCGCCTTAACCATTCCTCAGATCGCCAATGCGCCACCAACCTTGTAACCTATGATGATACGTCACTTTAATCGTGATTTATTCACCCTCATACCAAATCACAACAATCTAAGTATTACTCGGTATCGGTAAAATATCTGACTGACCAAGTGTTGCAGGATTTTCAACAGCAACAAGATTTTTTTCTTAAATAAAGATCAAATACTTTTGTATACTTAATTTATCATTCCATATTCAAATGACTGAGTTAAATAAGATAAAAAAGCCAAGTTGACCCAGTGGCTGGGTCTTGGAAATATTAACTAAAGATCACGGGTTCAATCTTGTGCTCTACTGTGAAGTGGAAGTGGAGGAGCGCAGTAAAAGAAAACCAATATCTTTCTTCTCAAGACACGAGGTATTTGCCCATCCGAGGCACATTAACAGATTATTTACATTTTATGTATTCATTCAATAAGCACATACATACACAGATTTATATACAAATAACACAATAAACATAAAAAAAAATTATATGTATCAATTATAAGTACCTATATAACATTCATTGATTATCGCGTAAACATAACTTGTATACTTTTATCACTTAACATAAACAAAAGAAGAAAAAAAAATCTAAGCATTGAAACTGACATGATAGATACCATTATTCAAATATCGAATAAGCCGTTTCAGTTTGAAAATGGAATTATTTTTTATGTAAACAATATTTAATAATTAATAATAATAAAACAAATCATGGTAATCCAATAAACATCATTCGCTTTAATCCAATTTTTACTGTAGTCGTGCAAAAACGTAATTATATCTGTAATTATTGAGGAAAATCTCGTAATCAAACAATGGACAATGGCGGTTAAAAAAACTCATAATCCGAACGTGCGATGAATAAATCAACAATACGATTATGTTTCTTTAATCTGTATTTATAATTATTTGTCAACGACAAAACACGTATATTGACTTTTTTTATAATAATTACACGAAGGTTAAAAAATTGTGGGCTATGCATATTGGTAATCAAATGATTTAATCCTGATGTTTATAATCTTGGAGCTAACGGCATCAGAAAGTCTAGTTTAACTTTTTAAACGAAGATTACAAACTCCGCAAAGTCAAATCTTTCCTCAGCAAAGTATACATTTTAATAATAAAATCCAGCGAATACTTTTTTTTAATAATTACTTAATATTAAGAAACCTTTAAAAAATAAGTCAAATTACTTAATGTAAAATTTATAATATAGAATATTATGTAGATGAAAAAAGAGTCATCGTCGTCGTCACCTTTGCCCTAAAAAAATTATTTTTAAGCATTAAAAATTTCAATTTCAATGATTATCTCTTTAAGCAATCTAAAAGTCTTTCTTGAATAAATTGTGAAATCTTTAAGTCATTTAGACAAATAAATTACGACGTGAAAACCCAACTAGGTCGATCAATCAAGTGATTACCGGCATTTTTTCCTAATAAGATTATATTTACGAAGTATTTGTCATTGAAATTCTTTGTGCCGTTACTGAGTAATACTTCAAAGTCGAAAACATTTATCGACCCGCCCCGATGTAAACCCGAGGCCTCACGATCCTCGACTGATCTACGAAACCTACGAGCACTCTGTAAATGAAACAATTAAAAATATTTTTAAATATTATATTTATGTTATTATTATAAGATAATTAAATTATTTAATTTAATTATAAAAGAATATTTAAGCATCACCGAGTAAAAGTTATATATAAATAAGCGTTATGTATAAAAATGTCCTTTTCTTGGAATTCAAGCTTCATCAAAATCGGTTTAGCGGGTCCGCCTTGAGTCTGTCAATATACCGTCCTTTTTACGACCCATTATTATTATTAAACAACTATTTTTTATGTACAATAAATCATATTATTCGAATAATATACACGACACTTGGTGAACTTTTATGCATCAGTTGGTACATCTGCATCACATATTCTACCGCCAAACAGCGATTGTCATAGTATTATAATTATGATCTGTTGTATTCTTATGTTCCGGTTTCAAAGGAGTGAGCCAGAGTAACTTCGGAGACATAACATCTTTGTTTCCAAGGTTAGTATTGATGATGTAAGGTTTGTTAACATTTCCTTATTTACTGATGGTAGAGCTTTGTGTAATCTCGTCTGGGTAGGTACCACCCACTCATCAGATATTCTACCGCAAAACAGCAGTACTTGGTATTGTTGTGTTTCGGTTTGAAGGGTGAGTGAGCCAGTGTAATTACAGGCACAAGGGACATAACATCTTAGTTCCCAAGATTGGTGACGCATTGGTGATGTAAGCGATGGTTAACATTTCTTACAATGCCAATGTCTATGGGCGTTGATGACCACTTACCATCAGGTGGCCCATATGCTCGTCCGCCTTCCTATTCTATAAAAAAAAATCCTTTCAGTGCCGTGACATTTGAACTATTTAAAAAAAACTAAAATATATATGTTGTATTATAAGCTATGCAATACAAGCAAAACCGATGTTAAAAGCAAGTCTAGTTCGACCATTACGTTTCGGCGCCGAAGGCGTGGCCGATCTACAAAAGCAGTGTCAGTGGCGCCGAAGCTTTCCGCTTTGACTTTTTACTTTTTTTCTTATTTTTTTTTTCTTTTATTGAACACGCCCGCGGCAAAGGCGTTGGCGCGCAACGATAATTTAATTAGTTAATGGCCGATTTTTTTTTGGCGGTTTTATTTATTGAGTCAATGAGAAATTATTGAACATGTAATATTTTGGAATCAATTAATTTTAATATCTATATTATAAATATGTACGAGTATAAAATTAAATTAAATATCTAATATGTACACATACACGGATACACTTACAGTTAAGATTATATTTTTCATGAGAACCATGATGGTTCGGTGGTTAGAATACGAGAATCTTATGCGATGGTCCCAACTTCAAACCCGTGTTTAATTTGTGTTTATAAATTATTTCATGCTCGGCGTCGAATAAAAACATCGTGAGAACTGCAGGTTCTTCGGGTTATAGCGGATTAAAACTGATACGTGCATCCACCAACCCGCATTGAAGGAGCGTGGTGGAATAAGCTCCTAACCTTCTTCTTAAAAGAAAAAGGTTCGTTAACCCAGTAGCGGGACATATATAGGCCGTCATATATTTTTCATTGTTTATTTTAAGTGTTTTGTACATCTTTAGTTTTGTGATATTCATCAATGGAATGGAATTTGAAATACCTACTTATGTAAATAAGTTTTATTTACATAATTTGAATAATTCATTATTCAATTTTTATAACGTTCTTATTTTAAAAATTAGTGTAAAAACACTTTAGATTTCTTAGTCATCAAAAGATATTCTAAAATCCTAAATCATTTAAATATTGTTTCTCTCGCCTAAACCTATTTTCACATAAAAAATGATGCGCTGCCGCCAACAATTAACTGGCCCTCTGGAATACGTAAAGCCTCAAATCACTGTAATTATAAGCGATTTTATTAAAAACAAAAAGTTACTTACAAAGCACGCGCCGTGCCTTGCGGCTAAACAAGATGGCGCCACCGTGGATTTGGCGGGAAATCTTTTATATAAATAATTTGAAAATGATAACTGAAATGATAATGTCTTTTTTAAGTTAGATACCTTAAATGTATTTATTGATTTTTAAATATTAAAAATATATTTTTTTTTTATAAAATAACAATATTTACAATTTAAACAGACAAAAAGGTTAAATTGTATTAAAAATACGTAATCTAATAAAAAACAAGTTTTTGTTAAAATAACATTTTCAACTATAAAATGTTTGTTAATGTTTAATTTATATTTATATATAAACATACAGTTTCATTTTATAACAACATATAAACATTATTAAAAAAAGTCAATAAAACGAAAAACTTAAATCAACTAATTGCTTATAAATGCAATAAAATTAAGCCCAAATATTACCTAGAATACAAAAAAAGTATCCCCAAAGTTCCGAAAAGTCGAACTCACCAGACGTATTATTACAGTCGTCCGACACGCAATTTCTCCTTAAAAAACTGTGCTTCAAATCTCTAATTTACCGAAAAAACTATATCATTCACGACCCTTTACTTTTTTTCCTCTTTTTTGGTTTTCGAACGCGTGACTTTTGACTGACTGTTTTGGCCCAGGGCAATCTTCTATCCTAATTCCTAAACGCAACCGCAGATTAAAAAAAAATAAACAAAGATGGCGCCGGTGCCGGTAACGCGTGCTTCGGCAGGAACGGCTTTCGTAAAAACTACTTTTACCTGTTGCGTCGGCGGAAACAAAGGTACTATAGAGAAATGGACTTAAAAGATATAAAGTTTTTATGGTCACGAAATCTTTTGCGAAATGGTTTTATAACAAGCCGACGTACTGTTTGAATTAATATTTTGCTTAAAACAAATAGACATAGACGGTCTTCCGAGCTTATAAAATATAAATATACAAACAATTATGAATACAAACATTTATACATTACCATGTATAATAGTAATAGTAGTATAATAATGGTATATAAAATCTAAAACAATTCACTTAAAAAATACTTATTTATAAACAGATCAAAAAAATAACCAATCATGACCACTATTAAAATATAAATTTATATATATATATATATATATATAGGCCTCTGCATCTTTGACAGATGATTTAAGCGGCATCGCGAAGGCACTTGCGTTCATGACTGAATAGACCAATGCGAGAGAGGATCCTCCGGCCGCACTTCCGACAAGTGTATGCGCCCCCAGATGGGCGGGGGAAATGGATGCTGCTACGCCTGGGCCAGGCGACTTTATGGCAACACGGGCTTGCCCAGTACCCATGCCACCCTCTCCTCCTCCCCAGCAGGATCCGCAGGATTGACGAGTCAATACGTGTGGTGCTGGTTTGGCCGCAGGTGACTGGCTTACGCCTAAACGGAGGCACCGCTCCGGGTTTAATATTAGTTTTCCTTCTTCTTTGGCGTGACGCTGGGATAATTTTGGGAAACAACGTATCAAGGAGAGGGGTGAGGATACTGTGATCACGGAAGATACAGGAATGTGACACTAGTAGCTAGAGCAGTCCGGGGTCGCGTACCCGTAGTGATTCCAACCAGCTATCGGACAGATAACTGGTAGATCCACCCTCTGGACTAATAAATTTATAAAATTTATAAAAACGACGCTTTCAAAATTTTACATTAAGTTACAATCTACAAGCAGTATGTCTATTTAAATTGTTACTTGAATATCAAAAGTATTCGTATACTTGTTAACTATTTTAATGATACAAGGAAATTAAGGCCATGTTGCTCAAAAGTAAAAAAAATAGTGCAATGTGCAAAAAAAAACGATATTAGTTAATAAGTAGCTACTTTCAAGCATCGAATTTTACTTGGATGGGTATTGGAAGAATAGTTTTCGTCCGTGGCTTCGCCCGCGTTTTTGGGGTGAGAGGGAATTAGTCTATTTAATCAAAATCGGTTCACTGATTTAGTGAAAGCGGTACAGACAAAGTTACTTTCACATTTATAATAAGTATTAGTATTGATTCATTGTATTTTAATAATTTTTATTTATTTATCCATTTTAATTCAGCTGTGGTCTGAAATCTGATCTGGTGGATCCAGAGATTATTAATAACAAACAGAGCTTTTGTATTCACTGTAATATACTGGTGGTATGGCTTTGTGAGATGGCCCTGTGGTAAGAACGCGTGAATCTTAACCGATGATCGTGGGTTCAAACCCGGGCAAGCACCACTGAATTTTCATGTGCTTAATTTGTGATTATAATTCATCTCGTGCTTTACGGTGAAGGAAAACATCGTGAGGAAACCTGCATGTGTCTAATTTCACTGAAATTCTGCCACATGTGAATTCTACCAACCCGCATTGGAGCAGCGTGGTGGAATAAGCTCCAAACCTTCTCCTCAAAAAGAGGAGAGGAGGCCTTTAGCCCAGCAGTGGGACATTCACAGGCTGTTACGGATGGCTTTGTGCAAGCTCGTTTGGGTAGGTACCACTCATCCGCAAAACAGCAGTACTTAGGATTGTTGTGTTCCGATTTGAAAGGTGAGTGAGAAAGTAATATAAATAATAAAAATAATAATATCCTGGGACATTATTCACACACGGCCATCTGATCCCAAACTAATCAGAGCTTGTACTATGGAAACCAGACAACTGATATGCTACTTTTCTTTTGTAAATTCATACTTATATAGATAATTACACCCAGACTTAGGAAAAACAGATATGTTCATGCACACAAATGTCTGTCCTTGATGGGAATCGAACCTACAACCTTCGGTGTGCAAGGTAAGTATCTACCAACCACGCCAACCGGTTCGTCGAAATTACAGGTACAAGGGCCATAATATCTTAGTTCTCAAAATTGGTGGCGCATTGGCAATGTAAGCGATGCTTAACATTTCTTACATTGCCAATGTCTATGAGCATTGCTGACAACTTACCATCAGGTGGTCCATTTGCTCGTCCGCCTACCTATAATATAAAAAAAGTATCAGTAACAATTATAAAAATGATAAAAACTCGACTGTATGCAGTCTACTATGCTGGTATGCTGATTCGTGACTGTAGAATCCACATTCTCAACTACCACTAGGGTTGCTTTCATTTTATACGATGTCGATCAAAATTGCTTAATGAATGAATGAATAAATTATAATTTTTGGTTAATTGTTATTTCGTAAACATCATCATCACCATCAGTAGTGATAGTGGTATAAAAAGTAATGGCATACCGTTCATATGTAATTCTGATTTTAAGCAGAAATTATTTAATTTGTGAACTCATATTATAACTAAGCTAACGCAAAAAGTTATGTGTAAAAATTGTTTCACTTTGAAAGTTTAATGTGCTTTTCTTCGAGCCACTGAGCCGATATGGACCACCGATTAGACAGCAACAATTTTGCCGAATATTGCGGGTTCAGCAAGTCGCCCGAGCAAGCAGCAATGAGCTTTCATGTGCTCAGCATGGGAAGGGCCGCGGTGTTTTATATTAAAAAGGCCGTGTGAACTGTTGGATCCGTATCAAATACGACCATCACAGGAGCTTTAGTGGGTAACGATCTTCCATGCCCCCACCAAGAAAACGTCTTGGAAAGCTGGCTCCGATAGTGCGCATATGTGCTCGACATAATGATTTGACAAAAGTTATACATGGCATTGACATCTTTCATGACAGCTTCATTACTTTTAAAAAAAAGCTCATGGATTATTTTTTGTCAGCGAGTCCGTCATCAAAATAGTGCGTTGAGATCCTGTTGTAGTTTTATTTTATTTTTTGATGTTTTTTTTTAAATATTGCGTTAATGAAGAAAGCATAGGTCAATAATAATTATTTTTTACTTTATTTTATGTGACGCGATACTTTGTGAATGTTGTATACACTTGTAGTCGATATACATATCAGAAGTTGATTTTTTCTCTTTGGGTGTTATGTATGCCATCATTTAATATGTATATTGTTAGTGGTCCTATTAAATAAATAAATAATAAATCTAAAATACTGTATATTTAATACACTTGAGCCCAAGTGTATTTTTATGATTGTCACTTGCCTAAAAAAACAAAAGAAGGCGCAAGTTACAGTGTGTCAATTGCTATTTTTATTGCCATGCTTTATGTTATTTTTAACTAATATTATGATATATTTTTTTAAAGTTGACCAAACCTCGACTACTTTAATTCATTATTGTTATTTGTAATAATAAGCAACAAAAGCTACTTCAAATATATTAATATAATAACTTCAGATACAGAAAATTACTCCTGTTAAAAAAATATTGCAATATCTTTTTTAAGCCAAATTGCTGTGTGATTCTGCCAGGAGTAGAATACATGTATTCTATAGTTGCAATGTATTTACGATACTAATAATGCCAGGTTTCCTATATTTAATTAATCATTATTGTACATCAATAACCGATAATTTTTGAGTTATATATAACGAGTTAAATTATTCCTATATCTCATAATATAAATGTAACTCGAAATTTACGAAACGTTTTGAAATCTCCTCATAGACAACAGTTCTACCCTCGGTAGAAAAACAAACCGTGTCTTAAATATAGCGTTTCTGTCAATCGTTCCCATAAATAATTATACATAATAATATCACAAAAATAATAATAAGTAATAATATCCTCCAGACCGATTTTTGCCACGGCGGCTAATCTCAAGAGAGATTAGCCAACTACGCAGGAGATATTATAGTGCACAAGTGTGTGCGCAAACACAGGTGCACTCTCTATTCCCTAACTCTCATAATCCGATTTGACGGCAATCCGACACGACCGGAAAGAGTTCAGGTGCAGGACCAGCGTGCTTTCCGAGGCACGGGAATGACCACACTTCCAAATCCGGACTACTACTCTCAGTAGTATATACAGACATATATATATACAGACATTTTTTAACAGAAAAACCCAATAACTTTTTATTGACCCGACCTGGGATTTGAACCCAGGACCTCCGGGTCAGCGGCCTTATATCAAGCCACTACACCAACGAGGCACTCATAATAAGGAATAGTCTTGTTATGACCGGATTGGGCCGCCTGCCTGACGCCAACACATCTTGGGAATTATCTTGCTATTATTTAGTATATAGTTCTTTCTCCACCAAAATATATATGATACAGCTTTATGTATAAGAATGATATTTTGAGGAAACGTCAAACATAATCAAAGGTAACATTTTTATGATCGTAATTCGTGTTAATAATATTTATTTCATGTTTGGCAGTGTAGAAACTTGGTGAGTAAAAAAATGTGTGGAACGAAAATATGTCAATCTACAATCTGCCTATCTATAAACTCGCATTGGAACAGCGGAAGCTTCAAACCTTCTTTTTAAAAGAAGAAAAAGATACCTTAATCGAATATCAGCAATGTGACAGTCACTGCTACAGTGCACTGCAAAATAATGTTTGACCCATTAAAATTTATAAATAAAATTTGTACTAAAAGTATGAAATCATGATTATATGAAACCTAACATTTTTTTGCCGTAATGTCTATCGCTATTACTTTTTCAATTATGAAATACATATATAAATATTGACTAAATAAACTTTAATAATGACTATCCTTTTTGCTTACAACATTAGGTAGAAATTTCATGCCACTTGTATTATTGGCGAAATGCCAAAAGAAAACTATTATGAATTATAAAAAATTAATATAAGATAAGTTACATTAAATATATATTTAATGCAGGTATTTTTATTTATTTTACTTAATATTACTATTAATTTTATTATAAATACACAAAATATTCATTTAACATTTATAACATATTTGATTTTGAAAGATTTTTTTAATTTAAATCTGGTAACATTCATGTTTTGTCATTTGAATTTTGAAGTTTACAGTGAAAAATTGAGAATGAATGTTGAGTGAACTTTGTTTTTAATGTTAAGTATCCTGACCATAGTGATTTAAAGTGACATTCGTAATCTCGTAATACGAATAATTTGATAAGACCTTAGCTAGAAATAAACATTGTTTTTTTATTATAAAATGGCACGTAATTTGTTGAGACTTGGAGCTTTGGAGGCACAAAAAACAGCATTTTTGCTGTGTGACATACAAGAAACATTTAAGCCCCATATCAAACACTTTGGAGAAGTAGTGAGAGTCGCAAATAAAATGGTATGTATTTTATTCTGATGTTACGTAATAAAACATGCCGGCTAGCTACTCTTAGAATAAATAATTTAAAAAATAATATATCTTTTATAACCTCAATATATTTTTAAAGTAAACATACTTGTAAAAAAAAAATTGATATGTATTTAATTATTATCAAAAAAAAAAAAAAAAATGGGTTGGCCTTAGAAATTCGCAACTCGATATATTCATGATTAAAGTTTTGAGGTTTAGTCACCTCTGAACTATCATTTCCTATCATTTTAGACTAAAATAGTGTTGAATTAAAGGGGAGGGGTTACAGGGGCCTTCCCCTTATTAATTGACATTGATACCTACTCTGCCTTAGTCTAATGAATATGGGCCGATTTGGTTCTGTCACTCACCAACAAAATATCTAAAGCATTCTCAGGAAGTGGGGTGGAGACAAGTATATGTAAAAATCTTTAGATTATTTTTCATCTTTTTATTCTTCTAGGTTAAAGAATAATTAAAAGAAGATTTCTTATTTTGGTTTCTTATAATATTGGTAATTATAAATTTAACATCAAACCCTTCTTTCATTCAAAATAGAATAGAATTAAGTACGAAAAAATGTCAAATTATTAAAGCTTAAAAATTGTAAATGTCAGATAGAAGCGGCAAAACACTTCAATATACCAGTATATGTGTCGGAGCAGTATCCAAAAGGCTTAGGTCACACTACCAAGGATATAAATATCGACGGAGCGGCCCTTGTATATGATAAGACAACATTCTCTATGTACAGCCAAGAACTTAAAGATAGGCTGAAGAAGGATGTACCGAACTTGGGATCCGTGGTATTGTTTGGTATTGAGGTGAATATATTTGCTTGTTCATTTAGAACTACCATTATTTATACAATACTAATTGTAGTATTTCTCGGTCATTTCAAAATAACTAACCCATTCTCAATTAATATGGCTATTTACGAGCTTCTAGCCATTTTTTTATTTTATATAAGGTATGTAAGCTGGAAGTGTTAGTTTTACTAATAAAAACTTTTAATTGTTAATAAATATTTAATTGTGACTTTTGGACAAAGGTCCCTGGCCCCAGTGCAGTGTTGCAAGTAAATCAATATTTATATAGATGTATGTATATCAATTGGCAACCCAGCTTAAAAGCCAAAAATATATTAGCCACCTAAAGAGGAATGATGTTCTCCAGCTGCCTGAGAGGGTGTAGCACCCTCATAACACGAGAAGTTCTCTTGATAAAAGGCTCACTCATCATGTTAACTATCGCACCAACTATCTGCTTAAAGTCCAAGGACTGATTGCAGATGGAAACATAACAAAAAAATATATATATATATATATATATAGATGTTGCTAAAGTATAAAAATGTTAAGTGAAATATAATAATAAAAATTAACGTTGGCACATATAAATATGTAAAATTTGGTATGGAAATATAAACCATGTCAAATGTTGACCCTTAGGGCCCCCTCATCTTAGGGAGCCCACATTACTTGCCCTATGATAGCTATGCCACTTTATAAAACATATTTGTTTTTATATTTTCAGGCACATGTTTGCATAGAGCAAACAGTTATTGACTTAATCAATGAAGACATCAATGTTCATGTGTTAGCTGATGGGGTGTCGTCAAGGTCGCTCATGGATCGAACACTTGCTTTACAGGTAATGTCATCTCATGTTGTATCTTACCGTCATTCATGACAAACTACCAACGAATTATTATTATAAATCTTGTTTAAACATACTTAATTAATTTCATTACATGTTGTAGATAATTCCTATTAACATACATTTCATTTCGATAGAATATGTTCAAAAGAATCAATTAAAATGTCTGAATTGTCTTTCACAATTATTTCTGGTTTTTATTCATGTTGTAGTCTTCTATTTCTTATCATAATAGAGATTTTTAAGACTTAATATACATATGCTAGTTATATGAATACTGAATTAATAAATACCTGACTTTCATTAACATTAGCAAATCTTTTGCTAATTAATCCAGCCGTTGTTTTACATTATATATACTTTATTACATGTGCGTATGAAAACACAGTCCTTCACGCTCAGTCCTGTCCTTATTTATGCTATTTTTGTAAGTATTTTTGTTTTCGCACAATTAACTGCAATTTGTATGGAGTAAAAACAGCGCCATCTAGTGACGATAATGGGAAACAATTGTGTCAAAACGATTTTACACACATCCGAAATTACTATTTGAACTTATTCTATTGAAATTAATTCTACATAATTTCATCCATATCTCGTTTAGATGCATGCTTGAAATGTTCTTGATTTCAGCGCATGCAATCCATAGGATGTTTTATAACAACCGCCGAAAGTGTGTTGTTCAAACTTCTGAAAGACAAGGACCATTCTGCATTTAAAATGGTCTCTAAATTAAACAGAGAACCAGGGGCTGATACATTTGGCTCAAACGTGTCTTCCAAACTATAATAAATGTATGTTATATCAAGTTAAACATTTAAACTAATTTTTTTAATCAAAATATACTGTATCATAATTGTCTCTAGTCTAAAATATACCCTTTATATAGTCTATTCCAGCGATACTCAACCTGCGGCCCGCTGGGCTTGGCTTGGGTTGGCTCACCTAATGTTATTTTATTTTTAACTATTTTAAATTTCAAAGGTTTTATTAACATCTAAATAATTTAAATTAAGCAACCGCTTGAGACCACGAACACTGTAAAGTGTTTGAAATGTCAGGATATTATATAAAAATGTTAAAAATAACAATCCAAAACCTAAGAATCATTGCCTAAATATTTTTTCTTTGGTGTCGCACCATGAATCACACGTTTTTGTGGCCCTTATAAAGAAAATGTTGAGTATCGATGGACTCTATTCCAATCACAAGAGGAGTAAAAAAAATAACAACTTTGACATTGAATTAATGTGATATCATTGATTGAGATTATGAATATTTAAAATGAGATATTACAATTATAACTCATATTTAATTAACACAAACCTCTAAATCGAAGTTAAATCTAATAATTAAGACAATATTTATTGATTAATGATGCATCCTCGGCTGATGCAATATTTCATCAAGCAAAAATGCAAGCTAAGCTTATACTCTATAAATTTATACTAGCTCCGTGTACTCCTTCTTCGATTGGTTTAGGGTTGTTTTATAGAATAGGTAGGTGAACGAGCACATGGGCCACCTGATGGTAAGTGGTCACCAACGCCCATAGAATGTCTATGGGCGTTGGTGACCACTGTAAGAAATGTTAACCATTACTTACATCACTAATGCGCCACCAACCTTGGGAACTAAGATGTTATGTCCCTTGTGCCAGTAACAACACTGGCTCACTCACCCTTCAAACCGGTACACAACAACACCAAGTACTGCTGTTTGGCGATAGAATATCTGATGAGTGGGTGGTATCTACTCAGACGAGCTAGCACTAAGCCCTACCACCAGTAGTATATTTATGTAGTAGGGTATTTATTTGGTGGGGTATATTTATGTATTATTCATTGTAACTGGGCATCTGGCACCTGTCAAATAATATATATAATCAAAGTCATTAAAATGATTCCATAGACAAATACAACTTTTTAACTTATTACATATATTCGTAACATGTACTTGCTACTACCTCAATATAATTTTACAATACATACATTTCAATTGTTAATTGTTTGCATGTAATAATACTTTTACTACTAATTTTATTGCAGACTTGTACAAAATGTAATTAATGATTACGATTATAACGTGTAATCATCAATCACGATTACACTATAACGAAAAAAAATAATAAAAGTAACGTGAGTGAGTGAGTCAAGTAAGTAACCAAGAGTATCCCCGCGCGCCATCTTCAGAACTAATCAAAGTTAATCTGTAATCGTGATTGATGATTACACGTTTTAAACGAAATCGTTAATTTAATTACATTTTGCTCAAGTATGTTTTATTTTTATATTTATTATATAGTTTTGTAATTTCAGCGATTCCAATCATTGGGCTGTTTTGTTGGTACGTCTGAGAATGTTTTATTCAAGTTATTAAAAGACAAAAATCATCCTGCTTTCAAACAAATATCAAAGTTGAATTCTAAACCTACGCCTGCTGAATTTGGGGCTGAAAATTAAAAAAAGTAGATTTTTTTTTTGCCTGCATATGTTTTTTTTTTAAATAGTTGTATATATATTTAGTGCTAAGAAAAATATTGTCGAGATACTCTAATGATATATATTAATAATGTGATATTAAAATAACTTTAAAGAAATTGTTATTCGAAAGTTGTTTCGTTAATGTTTTATAATAATTAAGATTTTATTAATTAAAGGATTTTAATAAAAAAAAATATTTATTTTGGAAATGTTTTATTTCAGTGGGTTGCCATTGAACTTATTATATTTAAGGTAATTGCCGACTTTGGTACCATATGATGAAAATTGTAACATATATACTTTTAACACTTATTATTATATTTTTTATTATGATTTTGTTCATAAGATTACACAGAACAACAGGATTCGAAAAATTGTTAAAAAATATATATATATATATATATATATATATATATATATATATATATATATAAAAAATATAAATAAATCAGTTGTGTTTGTTTGTGTTACAAACAGCGATTTTTTTTAGATGACAGCCAACTTCGGAAATAGATAGCTGATAGAAAGTGGTTACCTAAGTACCAAAATGGGAAAATGCGACATTCAACACATTCTAGGAGAGCGTCTACATAAGGTATACTGCAAATATAATATTGGTAATCAAAAGCATTATGCCATGCGATAATAATCTGTGGTCGATTGAGTCATTGTTATCAGGAAAATGGTGGATCATATAATTTTAACGGGAATAGTAATCCATATAACTTAACAAAAGAAACTTTAGCGAGAAATAACATTATTACAAGATGATGACGCTGAAGGTATATATGTTACTACATGAAAAACATAAATTTATAAGTTTTATTTATCTTAATAAATTAAAATGTATATTTGTTCTCTATGAGATAAATTATTTGCTCAAATTAAGCAATTTCAAACCATTGTGCTTCGCCGGATTTAACTCGTGAAAGTTGATTAACATTCTATATACTAAATATGAAAATGATAAATTACTATGTAACAAATCTAATGTAAGAATTATGCAATTAATAAAATGATTTAATTATTATATGCTTGTGTTCAGGGCGTAAATACATAGAACGATTCGATTAATCGTCGGGTCTAAAAGCGATTTGTTTCTGTTTTTAAAATTTTATTTTATTAATCAATAAGTAAATTTTTAATCAGTCTTGACTTTTGTTGCGCCCATTTCAAACACAAACAAACTTATTTACAGACTTGGGCTAAATGTAATCAGCTTAACGATTACTATGTGAAATCATTAATTACGATTACAGATTAAAGGTTTATATTCGTTGATTAATGGTTATAAATCTGTGATCGTAATAAAGGGCGCGTGGGGTTGCCGTGACCATTACGTGACGATTGGTTCTCCGGACACCGTCGCCCGAACTTACGACGAGTCTGTAACGAGTACGAGTATCCTAAACAGATTCGGTTGAGCATACCTTAATCCTTTACCTAGACATGATATAGATTATTACATTACACAGACAACAACAGGATCAGGGGCAGGAAAAATAGTAGTAATGAATAATTTACTGGTGGTAGGGCTTTGTGCAAGCTCGTCTGGGTAGGTACCACCCACTCATCAGATATTCTACCGCAAAACAGCAATACTTGATATTGTTGTGTTCCGGTTTGAAGGGTGAACGAGCCAGTGTAATTACAGGCACAAGGGACATAAAATCTTAGTTCCCAAGGTTGGTGGCGCATTGGCTACAAGCGATGGTTGACATTTCTTAGAATGCTAATGTCTAAGGGCGTTTGGTGACCCCTTACCATCAGGTGGCCCATATGCTCGTCCACCTTCCTATTCTATAAAAAAAAAATTATTTTGATACTTTATTTGAGCCGATTGTTATTATGAAATAATAATAAATGTTATATACAAAAATATTGTTCGTTTTTTTTTCAATTTATATTTTTAGGTAATGGGCCGAGACGAGCCAAGCCAAGCCGTGCCATGCCATGCCACGACAGTTAAAGCCGGTACTGTCCACCAAGCCCGCCTGTAACCATTACTGGCGTCACATTCGAGTGACATCAGAATCGGCTCATTTCGGAATGTAATTCGTTTTTGTACAAAAATGTTGCTATGGTAACCAAAGTAACTGATGAGATGATGTGGCCATGACAACAGAAAAATAACAATTATAAATTAAAAAAATTATTAAGATAAATATACATTCGATTATTCATATATTGTTATTATTATTACATTCTCGTTTCAGTAATAAATAATATTTTTGATCTAGCAATTCTTAGTCCTGTCAAAAGTGAAGTTAAAGTCAATTTTAATTACAAATAAGTTTAAAAGCAAAACTTTGAAAGTATAATATTGTCATTGAATATTCTGCTCTTTTGAGTTGAGTAGTTTATATATATACAATGTGCTTAGTATAATCACGTATGTAATCGAAGACTAGACGTAAAGAATTAAACATTTATTATTTTTTTAAATTAAAATGTCGCATAAATTATTGAAACTCGGAGCTTTAGAGGCAAAGAAAACAGCATTTTTTTTATGCGACGTTCAAGAAAAGTTTAGACCTCAAATTAAACATTTTGGAGAAGTTGTAGCAGTCGCAAATAAAATGGTAATGTATAAAATAATTGTTTGTCTATCATTATTATGTAAATCAGTCAAAATTATCTTTATTTTTTGTGAAAACAATTGATAAGGATCTAATCGTTTTCTAATTTATTTATGAATATTATACGATTATAAGAAAATCGTTTTCGTCCTTCAGCAGCTTGAGTCTTTGAAATTCTGTATTTGAATATTGTTTAAAAAAATATATTTAAAGTTAGATTCAAACAATTGAAATTATTTAAATCAATGACACTCATTCAGCCCAAGTTCACTGCTGTAAGAATTGCAAAACCGATACAGATTTGAGTACAAAATCTAGTTTTATTAAACCAATAAATAAATGAACACTGTTATTTTATGCTAACTTCAAAAAACTTTTAAGTAGAAAAAAGAATAATAATTGCATCTTGTACTTTTATATCTTAATAGCATAATAAATATAATAAGACATTAATAACCCATCCACCAATGTGTTTTTGATAAATGTATCTAGTTAGTGCGGCGACATAACATTTTGATTTTGTAGTATTAGACTATAAATATTTGCTGTTGAATAAAAATTTTCTTTTCTGTTGGCAGTGTCTATGCATTGTGTTTATTATTATTAAACACAAAACAATATCAATTTACTGCTTTACACAAAATGGTGAAAACGTAGATGAATCTATGTTAAAGTATGGGTTAGTATACATTTTAAAAATATAAAAACTAAAGCCTAGATATGTGTTAAATAAAAATTAGCAGAGCACAGTACTTAAACTTCCACCGTAGTATTGCCAATATCAATCAACAGCCAATCGTTGTCCACTGCTGAACATAGGCCTCTCCCAAGGTGCGCCAAAGCTCCCTGTCCTACGCTCTCGCATCCATTTGGTGCCCGCCACCTTCTTAAGGTCGTCGGTCCACCTGGCTGGAGGGCGCCCTACGCTGCGCTTGCCTATTCGCGGTCTCCACTCTAGGACTCGTCTGCTCCAACGGCCATCGGTCCTACGACATACGTGACCAGCCCACTGCCACTTCAGCGTGCTAATTTTGCAAGCTATGTCGGTGACTCCGGTTCTTTTCCGGATAATCTCATTTCTGATCTTATCCTTCAAAGATACTCCGAGCATAGCTCGCTCCATAGCACGCTGAGCGACTTTGAATTTGTGGACTAGTCCCGCAGTTAGTGTCCACGTTTCGGCACCGTATGTCATGGCAGGTAAGACGCTTTGGTTGAAGACTTTCGTCTTCAAACATTGCGGTATAGACGACTTGAGGACTTGACGAAGGTTGCCAAATGCTGCCCATCCCAAGCGAATTCTTCGATCGGCTTCCTTCTCGAAGTTGTTCCTACCGACTTGTATAATCTGTCCTAGGTAGGTATATTCACTAACAACTTCGAGAGGTTTCCCCTCGACGTATATCGGTCCCGGCACGACATGCCTATTGAACATGACCTTGGTCTTGTCCAAGTTTATACCGAGACCGACACACCGGGAAGACTCGCCTAGGCTACGCAGCATTTCGGTGAGTTGTTCCAGCGCCTCTGCTATGATGATGATATCGTCGGCAAATCGAAGGTGTGAGATGTACTCGCCGTTTACATTGACTCCATGCCCAGTCCAATCCAGCGTCTTGAAAACGTCTTCCAACGCGTTGGTGAACAGTTTCGGGGATATTACATCCCCCTGTCTCACCCCTCTGCGCAGTTGGATCGCCTTCGTCTTACAGTCTTGGATGTGGACAGTCATTGTAGCGGTGTTGTACAGACATCTCAGTACCTCGATATATCTCCACTCGATATGACATCTCTGCAATGAGTCGAGCCCTGCCCAGGTTTCGATGGAGTCGAAGGCTTTCTCGTAGTCCATAAATGCCATACACAGCGGCTGATTGTACTCTTCGGTCTTCTGCATAATCTGCCGAACTGTATGGATGTGGTCCACGGTGCTGTAGCCTGATCGAAAGCCGGCTTGCTCTGGGGGCTGGAACTCGTCAAGTCGTCTGGCGAGACGGTTCGTGACGACTCTTGAGAACAGTTTATACACGTGACGTAGGAGGTAGATTGGTCTGTAGTTTTTCAAGAGGGTTTTATCGCCTTTCTTGAAAAACAGCCAATTAAAAAAAAATTGCCAATATAATGCAATCAAATTAATGTGGGTGCAAAGAATGATGTTTTTTATTTAAGGAAAACAACAGCATGATACAAAATATGTTCACATTAAAAATAAAATATACAGACAATAGAGCCAAATTCAGCCAGAAATAATTTAAATTCACCACATACAAACAAGATTTTTATCGAATTATTTTAATAAATTGACATCCAAACATCAAATGTAGTGGAAAGGACTATAAAAATAATATTATCAGTGGCTTTTGAGAATATAAGAGAGCAAGAACAGATAATACTAAACTTAGATGAAAATCTGCATCCGATGAAATATTCCATGTCGGAAGACTAAGAATTATAAATTGAGTTTGTTTTCCTTATACACATTCGTTAAATAACTAACTATATTTATGATGCACAGAATATTCTGTTTCCTGTCACTTCCATATTTAAAAAGACCAAATGTTAAATCAAATTCGATTTTGATATTAACACAGATTAAAATAAAAATATTTTTTTTAATGTAGAGATCATTAAGATATTCTTCATTTTTTTTTTAGTTAGAAGCGGCAAAACACTTGAAAATACCAGTTTATGTATCAGAGCAACATACGAAAAGCTTTGGTCACACCACCAAGGATATAAATCTAGAGGGGGCAGCACTTGTTTATAATAAATCTACATTCTCCATGTATAATACAGAACTCAAGGAGAGATTGATAAAGGATCTACCAAACTTGGGGTCAGCGGTGGTGTTCGGTATAGCGGTAAATATTATTTTTTAATATTCCGTTAGTCTTATGCTACAATACTTCAGATAGTACAGTTCATGACGGAAGTGTCGCATTGCTACAAAAAAGACATGAAGCAACTTAGAAAACACACTCATTTTACTTTATCTTTTAATAATAATAATAATAATATTATCCTGGGCCATTTTTCACACACGGCCATCTGATCCTAAATTAAGCTTGTACACAGCTTGCTCTATGGAAACCAGACAACTGATAAACTATTTTTGTTTTTTTTTTTTTTTTTACCTTCGGCGTGAAAGGCAAGCATCCACCAACCACGCCAACCGGCTCGTTAGTTACTTTATGATCTAAGTTTATAAGTATTCTCAATAGTCACAAATAGTTGTTTCTAAGGAGAAAGCTAAAGAAACTTGAAAATAACTTGTTCTGGTTTAGATTTTATTACTGTTTGTCCTTCGTTTCTTTTGTCATCATGTAAAGTCGAGGCCTGTTTGAGAGTGTATTTAGTATCTGGATGCTTATGACTAGCTGCTATAGCAATGCCATCAGCGTTTGTGACATTATTAACCTCAGTTAGATCAGACATGTTGTTTATATAGTTTATATAAAGTGTTGTACCCAAAACACATTCTTGTGGAACACCAGCTTCCTTATGAGGTTTTGAGGTGACGATGTAAGGTGGTGGTCTTGTTTTAGCTAAGTATGAGTTAAGATAGCAACTTTCTTATCTACAAGTTTCCATTTGAAACAGTTAACCATTGTGCCATGTGATACCAAAGATTATTATCTATTGACAATCTCTACGAATGTTCAATAGTGGTGTGTGATGTCTTAGCCTAAATTAATAACCTGGTATGGTCTTACGAGGTTACAACTTAGCATTAGGTGTATAGGATCTCCTTAATTTTAGATCTAGATATATAACTTGGTTTTTAAACCTGATATTTTTACTAGGCAGTCCTAGTAGTGAAAAATTGTATAATGCCCTAAAGTTAGCGTTACTCTGTACTGTGAATGATGGATACGAATTAAAGGCTGTGACACACTAAAATTTACACGTATAATGTCTCGGCCGTAGCGAGTGTTTAATACAACAAACATATCTAAATATTGCGCTTTTAACTCCAGGCCCATGTATGTGTTGAGCAAACAGTGATCGATCTACTGCATGAAGATATTAATGTGCATGTATTGGCTGACGGTGTATCGTCGCAATCGTTAATGGATAGAGAACTTGCTTTACAGGTAATTTTTTGTTAATTAAATGATTATGAATCCTAACCGAAGACAGCTTCAAAAGCAAGCACCATTGAACTTCCATGTGCTTAATTTGTGTTTATAGTTCATCCCATTCTCGGCGGTGAAGGGAAACACCGTGAACCCGTATGTGTCCGATGAAAATCTCCCACATGTGTTAGATATAGGTAGGCAGACTGATAAATTGGCATGAAGTTAAATGGTCACTACCGCCTTTAGATATCGATACTGTAAGAAATATTAAATATCTCTTACATTGTCAATGATTCACCATCCTTGGTAACTAATATGTTACGGTCACCCTTCAAACTGGAACACAGTATATTCAGTATTGCTACTTGGCGGTAGAATATCTGTTGATTGGCACCTACCCAGGTGGGCTTACACAAAGCCTGTAAAAAGTTCTGTTAAAAAATGCTTAGAGCATATCAGCTGACCACGCAGTTACATTGCGTAAAAAATGAAGTCTTACTCAAGATTTCCGGATTTTAAATTGCAAAATACATTGCCTCAAAAAAAAATGCGCAAAAAAACCTTTCTATTTTATTTCAATTTTATTCATAAAGTATAATAATAATTGTATTATTATTAAATTCATCAATTTAATATTTAATTTATTTTTTTCTTTTTTATATGTAAGGTATGTACATATATTAAAATATAGTTGTAGTTGTAGTTATTAGCTACGTAATTTAAATAGTTATATTATAAATTAAATGTGTTAATGGAATAATTTAATTTGAATCTCGTTTTAATTTTTTTACACATGTATGTTATCCTGTTACACAATAACAGCCTTGAAGATTTAATTTAAATATTAACAAAAACCGCCCTCAGAATTAATGAATGAATAAATTAATTAATTTCTAATTATATAATTTGGATAATGTGTGTGTGTGAGATATATTATAAACACAAACACCGCCAACCAATTACCAACTTCCAGTCCCCGGGCTGCTACTGAGAATTTTCTGAAAGAAAAACTCAATAACTTTTTTATTGGCCCGATCCGGGAATTAAACCCAGGACCTCCGGGTCACTGGCCTTATATCTAGCCACTAGACCAACGAGGCTATTAGAGTATGGAAAAAAAAGGTATAAAGAAAAATTGCTCCTCTATATATTTGATTTTAAATGTGTGAATTCAATTGTAATTTAACTATATCTGAATGAGTAGAAGTTACAAAAATTAATTGTAAATGTCCAATATGTCAAGTAAAAGTCGAAAATATTTATTGAATATATATTTTAACAAGGATCTTATGGTAATCAAATAAAGTTTCCTTTTAGGAAATAAATGCAACGCTTATTATCTTAGTTTTGTCTTATTGATTATATTGAAATCGGGGATAGCGTCCGTGTTTCAACTTATTATTAAATGCCTTCTAACAAATCAAATGTCGAGATGGCCCAGTGGTAAGAACGCTTGAATCTTAACCAATGATCGTGGGTTCAAACCCGGGCAAGCACCACTGAATTTTCATGTGCTTAATTTATGATTATAATTCATCTCCTGCTTGACGGTGAAGGAAAACATCGTGAGGATACCTGCACGTGTCTAATTTCACCGAAAATCTGCCATCTGACATGTGTATTCCACCAACCCGCATTGGAGCAGCGTGATGGCATAATCTCGAAACGTTCTGCTTAAAAAAGGAAAGGAGGCCTTAGCCCAGCAGTGGGACATTCACAGGCTGTTACTGTAACAAAACAAATGTCTTGTTAAATTTATCTTTAAAATGTATATATTATGTAATAATGTCTCTATTTTTAATAGGATATTGTACTCTCTTTTATGTTGCATATTAAGAAAATAACAAAGTGTATTTCAGGTTATTTTACTGTAATTAACTTCGGTACTGTAGATAAAACAAATTATTTGTCGAAGTCTTCATTGGCATCGTCTTCGCCATAATCTGAAATACGTATACATCAAACATACACACATACATACATTATACATACATACATACATCATACATACATACATACATCATACATACATATATCATCAACCCTTCGTCGTCCACTGCTGGACATAGGCCTCTATGGCACGCCAATGAGCTCGATCCTCAACTCTCAATCTCCATCCGCTGCCAGCCACTTTGTGAATATCCTCACTCCACCTAGCCGGAGGGCGTCCTAGGCTACATTTGCCAACCTTTGAAAACCGACAACGGTTGGAGTAGACGTGTTCTAGAGTGGAGACCATGCCTTGGCAAACGTAGCGTACGTTTATATATCGATATCAAATTTATCCAACAAAAGGTTATCGTTCCTTGTTTTTCTATTCTTCCCTGATGCATCATTACCCAGTAAATCTGGGTAATGATTCAGATTTTCTTTATAAGTAAGAACGTAAATACCCGAATAACACAAAATAAAAATATTATTTTAGCATATATTTCATAATTTAGTGCATCAGTTATTATCTGTTGCGGGTATCAAAATATGAGACTTGGCAAGATTTCGCTATTAATTCCGATTTCCGAACGGTAGGAGCGTCACACTTGCTTATTGACCGTCAAATATCTACCACCGGTTCGGAAATAAACACTACAGAGCTGAAAAAAATTGGCGAATGAAACTCAGCGGGATTTTCTATTTTTTTTTTTTAACAAAAATGTTTACAATACTTTTCCAAAAATAAATAATTTATTTGTGAAACGGCCTAGAGGCGATCGTTTCGTTCTCAATGCCTGATTTTGTCTATAAAGTCGTTAATGGTATAATAATATCCTTAATGCAAAAGTGTTTTTATAAAAAAAATATTGAATTTTTTTGACGATTTCTGGGATTCTGTTGTAAAAGCGAATTCATTGTCTCACAAAATAAAATCTTGTGAAGTCCCGAAACATGGATATTTTAGTACTAATGTATAAGTTTTTTTATAGAATATGAAAGCGGACGAGCATTTGGGCCACCTGATGGTAAATGGTCACCAAAGCCCATAGACATTGGCATTGTAAGAAATGTTGACCTTCGCTTACATCACCAATGCGCCACCAACTTTGGGAACTAAGATGTTATGTCCCTTGTGCCTGTAATTACACTGGCTCACTCCCCCTTTAAACCGGAACACAACAATACCAGGTACTGCTGTTTTCGTGTAGAATATCTGATGAGTGGGTGGTACCTACCCAGACGAGCTTGCACAAACCACTACCACTAGTAAAACAATTTTTTCAAGCAAAAAAGTTGATCTGTTTTCGAAAGACAAACTGAGAAAGGTAGGGTTAACAAAACATAACATGTTTTGTAAAGTAGTCACTGTCTCGCTGGCCATGTTCGATATGTCTTACCATGAGGTAACAAAAACACAATAAATAAAAAAAATATTATTAATAGTACATAACGTTTATGTTGATCTGTTTTCAACCTTTTAAGGGAGTAGGGTTAACAAAACAGTATGTTTGAAAACTTAAGTTAACATCACTTTTTTTTAAGTCTGGATATTCAGAATTGTATGTTATATATTGGTTCTGTTACTATCTCTTCTGTATGTGTATTATTATTTTATTTTCAGCGATTCCAAACGATGGGTTGTTTTGTGACTACCGCTGAAAATGTTTTATTGAAGTTATTAGGGGGCATGAGTCACCCAGCATTGAAAGAAGTCTCAGAGATTATTCAAAATGACCCGACGCCTGATGAATTTGGTGCAGCCAATTTGAAGATATAGATTTTTTTATTTAATTATTTATTTAGACAATTTCGAGGGTTCACCTTTGTTACCATGAAAGTAAGTTAAGTTTGAAAAAGAAAAATAAAAACAATATTTTTATACTATTTTCTTATATTATAATAAATACATGTTAAAATACTCACTGATTATTTTAAAAATGTTATAATGAAAAGCTGTTTATATACCATCAAGATTTTATTAAATAAAGTTTTATATGATGTTTTCTTAAATTATTTATTTTTCATTTGAGGAGAGACCACTTAAGTTGCTCCTTTGCGGATTGTAGGACCTGAAAAAAATTAAATGTCAAGTTTTTTGTGTTCAAACCTACTATTATAATTATTCCAACTAACATGTATCAATGACGTCATAACCAATAACCTCTCAAGACATTTTCAAAATCATCTAACATAAATATATAATGTTTATATATATTAATATTATGTTTTTTTATTATAATATGATCCAACAGATACATGTAAAGAGTATTAATTTTCTTCAAATGACGCATGTTATCTTATATCCTATTCTACAGAGGATAGGATAGGAATTCAGTTCCATATAAAATGATGATGCTTTTGTTTCAAAATCAACCTGGAGACTCCAACATGTTTGTTTTCCTTGTACTTTCGATTTGTCCGTCCACGCTGGCTTCAATTGCAAATGTAGTAACATTATAGATAAATAAAATAACTTGTATAATAAAATGTAATTTTAAAGAAAAAATAATATATTTTAATATCAACAGGAGTAGTACTTAGAAAATGTATACAACAACATAAAATGTACAATTAAATTTAAAAAATAATATAATATATGTTTTAAAAATTATCATATTGATTAATTAAAAATGTTTAATTAAAATCTTGATTTAAAATTCACATATAGAGAATTCTAGAAGAGAATGATGAGTAAAAAAAAACTGATCTAGTACAAGCGGAAACAATGAAATATCTAATTAGTATATCCTAGTTAGTTCTGTAATTAGCAAAACTATATATAATCTATTCGAATGACAGAAGGCTTAAAGGTAAATAAACAGCTTTAACCTCGAATTGACATGATATCTATGGTCGTTGAATAATCTATGGTATTCTAATCATGGAAATATGTTTTTCATGTCGGCGATGTTGTTATCGCAAGTGAAATGAAAGTCAAGGCAAGAGATATAGTTAAGTGAAATATTATTAATAAAGATAAATTATGTATATTGCAGAGCTTATATGTATATAATCGCATACTCGTCCTCGTCCTGTCATTGGAATAGCATATAAAAATTTGATGATAGTTCTTATAATTACAAATATATTCTGACGTTTTTTTATGATATGTTCTAGGATACTTATAATGATGCATTAATTGCATACATTTCTAAAAATAAAATAAATTATTTACATTTCCATGTTTGCACCATACAAACAAAAAAATAAAATTTAAGGTGATTAATTAGTAGGTTAAGCGTGTTAGGATAAATTAAAAAAATAATACAAAATCCACCCCAACATATAAATACTACTCTGCATATAAATAATAATGTTCAATTAATGTTAGAAAAAAAGGATACAAGTATAAAAAAAAACAAAAACAATTAGCTATGAATATATTCTAAGATTTAACAGCTACAAACTATAATTGTTACGTGTAATGTTGCCATTTTCTTTGTTGAATTTTACTAATTGTTATTCATTAGGTTGTACAGAACCTGAAATGTGGAAGTGGATGTTAAATAAATTTAAAGAATAGCAACATTGTTAATGTTTTTAAAAAAAGTATGAAAATATTAAATAAGTATTGCCAGTTACCAAAATATAGATGTTAGTGATGAGATATAAAAACGTGACAAAAAATAAGATTAAAATATTTATTGGAACAAAAATGAAGTACATACAAAACAATAATACAAAAAATTCATCATTTATCAATAATATGTTTTGTTTAATTATATGTATTATATAACTTATTATTTTTATAATATATTTTAAAACGATTATTATACGATTTATCACAATTTGTTTTTTTTTTATTTGGAAATATCATTTAAAAAAATATACTCTAGCACCAAATGAGTGTAAAAATTATTATACATAAAGTTATTATTAACTGAATTAAATTAATTCATTCATTCATTTGCATATGATCTAGAGCAGTATGTTTTGGGTTGCCAGAAGAAATAAATAAAGGAACGTCAATATTTTATATCATACAGGAAAAAAATAATAATATCGGGGTTTTAATTATGGAAAAAAATTACACTAGAATTAGTTAATTATAAGAAATTTGAATGATATTGTTATGTTATTTTTATAACTCCAGCGGAAGTTTTAACTGTAAATAAATTATAATTACTATCTGGTCTGTTCCTCTATTCCTACTGGTATATATATATATATATATATATATATATATATATACTGGTATATATACTGGTATATATATATATATATATATATATATATACTCACTCATCCTTCAAACCGGAACACAACAATAACAAGTACTGCTGTTTTGCGGTAGAATATCTGATGAGTAAGTGGTACCTACCCAGACGAGCTTGCACAAAGCTCTACCACCAGTAATACGGATGTATATATATATATATATATATATATATATATATATATATATATATATATATATATATACGTGTGTGTAGTTTTAGTAGTATTTGAAATAGTCTATTATATATTTATATACAACTCATTTGAGTTCAGTATCATTTTCTCTATTTGTCAAGAGATTTTGTTGCTTGGTAGCTATTGACTAGCTTTAGCGTTATTAATAATAAAATATATTCGATACAATCAATTTCATGTAAATTCTTCAAATTTTTAATAATTATTATGTTCAAATTTCGACCACTAAACTTTTTATTTATGTCAAAGATCATATTTTATCTGGCAACCCCACACATGACACCAATAACCTTGTCTCTTAGTGATTGATGGTTTTACAGTCTGTTATTTACCAAATACTTTGTTCTACGACTTTTATCTTACTATGGTACCCTGTTCATAAAATATATGGCAATGTTTTTTGTTCACTTTTTTTAGAACGTTTTTTTTTCATAAATCGAATTTAATTAAACGAAACTTAAGCTGTTTACATACACGGTGAGTTTGCGCATACAATGTACATACAAATGCCACATAAGATAGACTTAGCTAGAGCCTAGAACAGCTCGATTCATTACAAGTTCTATAGAAAAATGAATTATTACTAAATAATTAATATATTTATATTATTTATAGAGTTCCAAGTGGCCATTCGTTTTTTAGGTAAGGTTGATATTTGATTGATATTCGAAAGCCAATTTGTTTTACATATTTACTATTATATATAAGCTGAAGAGTTTATTTGTCTGATCGCTTTAATATCAACTACCAATCTGTTTAAAAAAACTAAACTATATAACATCTATGTATTCATTGTATATATTTTAAGAACAGTTAGTAGTCAAACTTACTGATTTTTTTATGTGGAAGAGCTGGGATTCTTAGCACAGGTTAACTCAGTAACTTGTACCCCTCCCCACAGTTTAAGTTAAAGAAATAAACCATCTTCTTATTATTTATTATTATTTGTGATGGTGTGCTCAAAACAATTGTTTTGTTTAATAATTCATATGATATTAATTTCATTCAAAATTAAATATATATTTTAATTGATTGCTCTAAATATTAATCTGCTTTAGCTCTGCGCTATAACAAAAAAGCAATAATTTAAAAAAAAATTGCGTTTCTGTCCTGCCAGTAAATTATAAAAGGAAAAAAAATAAGTAAAGTCATTACATATCATATTTTAACTGCAGTGCTATTTTGTAAGAACTCACTTCATATGTCACTTGTATATCATTTAAATATCATAATTCAATCTCGCATATAACTTTCTGACATTACACAATTCTGCAATGAGTTTTATATGGTATCAAGAAGATCACTCAAGTGTACGCAATTAGTAATTATTGTTTATAAGGGCAGGAGACCTCACAGTATTGATAATAGTTTATTTGTTAGCGCAACCCCAAAATATTATTATTTATTAAACCAAATGCAAATACGTTTTTGTTTTTTTTTTTCCTTTAATAGACAATTCTTTGACTCTGGATTTATAGTATAGTGATTAGTTGTACTTCCTGGTTGTGGGGTCGCTGGTAATTGGTGGTCTGCAGTAATGAGCTGAGCCGAGAAAAGCCGAGAAAGCCGAGATGGCCCTGTGGTAAGAACGCGTGAATCTTAACCGATGATCGTGGGTTCAAACCCGGGCAAGCACCACTGAATTTTCATGTGCTTAATTTGTGATTATAATTCATCTCGTGCTTTACGGTGAAGGAAAACATCGTGAGGAAACCTGCATGTGTCTAATTTCACTGAAATTCTGCCACATGTGAATTCTACCAACCCGCATTGGAGCAGCGTGGTGGAATAAGCTCCAAACCTTCTCCTCAAAAAGAGGAGAGGAGGCCTTTAGCCCAGCAGTGGGACATTCACAGGCTGTTACGGATTACGGAGTAATGAGCTAGTGTACCACATCACCACTCAATTCCTTAATCATTAATTACTTAATATGCGATGCTATTCCTCATAAAAATTATTTTTGAAATACTTTCAAATTTGACTTCTGCTAAGTCATAATAACATTCTACGAGCTTGAGATAGCGATTGAATTTTATAAAAATTAAAATATTGCTTTAAAGTTAGTTGTATAACATGATCAATCAATGCAAATGAATTTAAAACAACCTGTATATTCATTTATATATATATATATATATATATATATATATTTATCACTGTAAAACACTTTTGTTTGTATCTATATACAAACTCAACTAAAAAAATAATATTGAAAAGCAACATAGCGAAGACAGCTTCAATGAAAAAAAAAACTTACTTAATAAATGAACGGCCACTTACTAAAATTATGTAATTTTTCAAAATGGTGGTACAGATTAATAATAAACAATTGTTTGAACAATTGAACTCAATTAAAATACATAATCTATTCTCAAAGCAAGCAATCCTTTAAATTTTATCTACAGTCAACTATTACATATACACAGTATATAATATGTATATAATATATATTATTTCATTAAAATTTGTACAAGCGTAAACAATTAAATATATACTACTATTTCCAGGCTAGTTTATTAATAAAACTATATACAGCCCATTCGAATGAAACAAGTTAAAGTAAATAAACAAGTTTGAAAGGAGAAAGTTTGGCCTTGAATTGATATGATATTAATTATGGATTCGTGAAAAAATGGCGTTTTTAATGTGAACGAAGTTTTTATCCGAATTTCGTAGTAGTGATGTGTTATTAGAAATAAAGGTGTATTAATCGAGACCGGTCTGTAGTTTTGTAGTGCGAAATATTCTATATTCTTCTGAGTTATTAACAATTTGCATGGAATATTTAATATTTAAGCCGAGATGGCCCTGTGGTAAGAACGCGTGAATCTTAACCGATGATCGTGGGTTCAAACCCGGGCAAGCACCACTGAATTTTCATGTGCTTAATTTGTGATTATAATTCATCTCGTGCTTTACGGTGAAGGAAAACATCGTGAGGAAACCTGCATGTGTCTAATTTCACTGAAATTCTGCCACATGTGAATTCTACCAACCCGCATTGGAGCAGCGTGGTGGAATAAGCTCCAAACCTTCTCCTCAAAAAGAGGAGAGGAGGCCTTTAGCCCAGCAGTGGGACATTCACAGGCTGTTACGGTTACGGTATGGAATATTTATATATATTTAGAAAGATTTGTTTATCTTTAGTCCTTATGTCATTGAAATAAAGTAGTAGGGTTTATTTGTTTTTTTTTTTCTTTGTACAGATAA
This sequence comes from Nymphalis io, assembly GCF_905147045.1. Taxonomy (NCBI): domain Eukaryota; kingdom Metazoa; phylum Arthropoda; class Insecta; order Lepidoptera; family Nymphalidae; genus Nymphalis; species Nymphalis io. The sequence goes on along the minus strand of NC_065915.1, from coordinate 3,598,092 downwards.
TATGAAAAAATTATCATGGACAAAAAATACTTAATGCTATTTTTTATTATACATGTACAAAGCGGATCTATCTCAAAAAGACCAAAAAATTAGCTTCCAGTGAACCTTAGAGTTCTCTGTGGAATTCATTGTATTTAGATTTAAAACATTTAATTTATAATACATAGAAACTATGTACATATGTAATAAATATATATAATCATCAAAATACTAGAAAAATATAGAAATACTTTTTAGTGGGGTGTAAACGACCCTTTTTCTTTGGCAGAAACAGGTTAAGCTAGAATCATAGTGATTTTTATATGTTTTAGTTTAGGTTAAACGATATGTGAACTTGAGAAGTTGATATTGAGTTACCATGACGATTCAAAGCGATTTTATGGATCTACTTATACTTATATAAAGAATATTTTAATTATTTGATCCCGTTGAGCATGGGTCTAGTCAATAATAATAAACTATTTAATCGAATTATTATTATTCAGAGAAGACTAACTATTATTACTATTTGTTTAATTTTAAATGTTTCTTGTAAAATAATTCAAAAGTTAATATTAAATAAGAAACTTGTTAACTACTTTTTTATATTGTTTACAACTTATACAAATTGTTAATGAAACAGAATATTATTTAGAGCTACCAAAATAACTTATTAAAGTGGTCCATTACCTGGACTACTGTTTGCTCTCCCAGCGGTACGTCCTCAGTACGGAGAGCTGCTCGACCAACGATGGATGTTGGATCAGCGTCCAGGATTACTCTGTAATTAATAAATAATATTAAATAGAATTAACATTTTAATCACTGTTTACTTTATCATTTATTATTTTAGTCAACAATCTGCTATGCTTTTTTGTGAAGACTTGATTGGTGTGTGTGTTTTTTTAATTTAATATTTTTATATGTTTACCTGTTTGTCTTCCTAATAACAAATAAGTTTTTTATTAAGCCTGCAATCGCATTGGAGCAGAATAATGGAAAAACTTCAAAAATTTTTACTCAAATGTTGTCCGTTGTCGTGTGACTGAGTATCAATACGAGTTTAGAAAGATGAAATTTGTAGAAAGGAAAATGAGTGTTTTTTTTGTATTAATATGGCGCCTATTAAAATTACAATAACTTTATATACAAGAATTTACATAATAAAACACAAATTACGTAAAGAACTAATAAAACTAATGGCATTACAACACAAGAAAGTAAGATATTGTTTTTTTATAATTTCTATAATTATCTAGAGATGTGCACTTGCTTCTAGAAATCAGGAGGAAGATTATATTATAAGAGATATATATTTATTTTAAGCTCACCCTCCATCACAGATCTCGTCGAAGGCCAGCATCACAGCATCCAAATTGTCCAAGAGCATACGCTTCTCGACGTTCCTCCTTAATAGGATGCTGACGGACTCATAAAGGGCGTTGAGGACTGATTGAAGGATTAGCTGAAATAGATAGTTAAGAGATTGAGCAATATTATAAGGTGCCCCATCAATATTAGTTTCATAAATTATGCAACAGGATAGTTTAGTACTTATGTCTATTATATGGGTTCTTTATATAATTTTTAATGGAGTCAGTTTTTATGTACTAGATATTGATAGGTTAAAAATTACAATTTTATTTTGGGTATTATTTTTAACTGCCTAACCTTTAAGGCCCTAGATCCCAGGTTCAAAAGTGTAATTATTATATTATATAAGGTAGTGTTACAAAAGTCGTTGATACTGTGTGAGTAAATATGAGCAGAGTCGATTTTGAAAAGATAAAATGTGAGTATAAAGAATTCCGAACTATGTTTGTATTTCAACATAGGAAAACATTGCAACACAACCTGCATGAGTCGGATCAAAATCAGCCATATGTACATCTACCGCCCTAAAATACAGAAATGGCAGTAGACAGGCCATATGATGCAAGATAACAGAGGCAAATGGAGTATGGCAATCATTGAATGGTATCCCAAAGACGGTAAAAGGAACTATAATAAATATATAATTGTATATTTATTTATTTGGATCTCCAACAGTTGTACATAACACACATTCAAATCATTTTTACATTAACTTAAAACTAACTATGCACAATCCATTGCAGGAGCACACACCATTCACAAACACAATTACAAAATATACAAATCAAAAATAAAATAAAAACAGAAAATAAAAATATTTAAATAAAGAACAAAAAACAATAACAGAAGCAAAAGGTAGTAACTAATTACATTTTTAAATAAATTAACAGTTTATATTTAAAGAAACATCACATTCTTTCATGAACGACAGAGCCAGTCACAACCAATGTCCAGTGTTACTGTGTTTTTACACAATAATTATATTATAATGAAGATAGTTTAAACATACCTCATTCTCATGGGAGCTTCCCATGACATAGAAGAAGAGATCGACATTATTCTTGTAGACACATGTCAACCCATCCAGCATTATAATTTCAGCATTGGCTCTAAAATATGAATTTATATGAATTAATAAATAGTTTATGCTTATAATATACCTGAATCCGCTGATGGTGAATCTTACTACCTGTGCCCGTAGTACATCATTGCCGTATGAAATATTAACCATTCCATACATTGCCAATGTACCACTGATATTGGCGACTAAATGTTAAGCCTACTGCCTGAAGTGTCACTGGCTTACTCACCCTACCAACGAAAACACAATAATACAGAATATTTAGGTGGTACTGTACCACAATACAGAATATTTAGGTGGTACAGTATGTAATGAGTTAGTGGTACCTCCCTTACGACCAAGTTATGCTTAAAAAGGATATGATGAATGGTGTCATTTATATAATATAAATAATAGCTACCCTTTGTAAGCTTAGTAAATTTACCCTAAGCAGTTTCAGTTAAAAAAAAACAATGCATACGCAACTGATCATCAGCATGACAAATAAATCTCAAAACCGAAAATGCTTTTTATCAAGTTTATTGACAAACTGTTATTTTAGTAAATTTTTATTTACATACATTTACTTTTAGCTGAAATATGTAAAAAATGTATGCTTTGGAGAGCATGTAAACACAGTAGGTTTTTCACCTGAACTTTCTATTTGCATTCACCCAAGTTTCCATTAAAAATGGTTACGGTAGCCAAAATAAGTTATAATATCATGGAATTCTATAATACTGAGTATATTTTACCTGTGTGTCTTATTAAAGAGGTTCTTTTCAAATGCCTTCTGTTCCTTGGCTGTTGGCAGAATATCTTTGTCATAATATTTTGCAAGTAATCTGTTACCGTCATTGTCTAGGATACACATTCCTTTGACTATGTAGAGAGTTGGTTCCTGAAAGTTTAAAAAAGCCTTAATCTAATAATTTTAAAATAAATACAATCCAAGTCTGTTATCATAAAGCTCCTAAAATGTCCCTCTGTAGAGAGGGACCTCTCTACAGAGGGACCCCTCTCCTCAAAAGGTGAAGGTACCTATCAGTCTGCTATTACGCAAGTTGATTTAATTAATTCATTTATTTATAATAATTAAGCATTTACATCAATCGATTTAAAAAAACGGTTTTGCTAACTCAATTCTTTGTAATATGTAAAACAAACCAAAAAACTATTTAATACAAGTAATTATTATCGTAAGACTATTAAATATTTCATATCTAATTTGTCTTTATCATGTCATATTGAATGGGATGGTATTACTTATGTTTTTAATCATTTAACTAATTTAATCGGGTATTTGTATTGAGTGTTTGGTTATTTCATCATTTTATTGTAAATAATATTTTTCATTACAAATGATAATAAACTTACAAATAAAGCTCCATCAATTGTTCCCGTGTGAACCATTTTGTTGTTTTATAAGAGATTGTTTTTTTAAATTACACTGAAATTATTATCAAGCCCGAGTTGACGTGTTTATATATTTGACAGTAATGTAAAGTGACGTACCGCCGACGTGCCAAATGCCAACTACAATCAGAGTGCCCATCACTAGATATATACAGCTACATTATTAAAAATCGAAAAGAAAAAAAAATACAAAAACACTTATATTTATATAATAAAATAACCAGATTAGACATCTTTTGAAATTTATTTACTATCTATTGATAGTTTGTTGTTTATATCAATAAAAATATATAATGTAATATCTATAGAATTAGTAGAACTATTTACTCGGCTTAACTCAGGTTATTTAATAAACTTCTATTGACTACTAATACAAATATAAAGACAAATTTATTTTATTCAGTAAAAAAACCACATTATTTAATAGTATAATAATAAATAAGATTACATACCGATCGAGGGCTTTTATATTCCTCATGAGATTGCGTTATGTAAATTCATCAAACTTTTTTTTTTGTTAAATTGATATAGGTTACGCCATTATCTTTATCAGACTGTCTTACACTACCTCGTTTACTAAAAATGTAGCCGGAGATGGGGCTGTCACTGCAGGCATTTCAATGGTAGCAAAAATATAAGGAGGATATTAAAAGCATCGGCAGCACCGATCACAGAATTTAGGGCAGAATAAGGTTGTGTTTTAGTGCTCCTTACGCTCCACCAAAGTAGCGCAATTTGAGTCTTGACCCTTGATGCTTAAATCGTCCTCATCACCTTATCTAGAAAAGAACATATGGCCTTGATTAGTCTCCAACGCGCAGCCGTTTGGATCTCAAAATATTTTACATAATAATAATAACGATATTATTTTATTTGCATTTTTATTGACATTTATATTTTAGCGTAACATCTGATATTTGAGGCGACTGCTCCTTTCGCCCACGACTGGCGCTGAAAATCACTCAAGATCACTTGAAGTCTAAAATAGACCTTGGTTTTGTATCGGTCATGTGTGATGTGTGCGTAATAAATTATCTTTAAATAATATAATACAATAAAATATATTTTTTATTTAATTAAATAATTTTTTTTTTTTAAATAAAACAAAGATATACACATAAAATCTAAAAATATCCAACACCAATTTGATATTTAGTCGTAACCAATAAATAACAGCACTAATTTTAATTATTTCGCGGCATTTGACACGTTATGGAGGAAGATGGCGGCCGGGAATAGACAACAGACGTTCCTTTTGATGTCAGCGAATCAAATTACAAAAGATGTTTCGACATACATTAGAACTTAGATGCTTCGGTTTAATGGAACGACTATTTTTGTTTACAAAATTGTAAATTTATAGCGACATCACAGCAAATAGTTCTAGCGAGACATTTAAGTTAGTGGTTAGTTTGGAAATGTTAGGCAGTTTGTAGTATGATTTGCTGTCGTAAATATAATTTAAACAAAGAAATCGTAGTGTGTATAATTAGGTATCGAAGAAATAAGAATTATAATTGTATAAGTAGATTTTGACTTTATTGGCTATAGATTAGCAATTTGCAAAAGACCAGCAAATAATGCTCATACAGGAATTTTCTTTTATGAATACTTATAATTTAATTCAATAAATCAGTGTCGACCGCTATCAATATAAAATATATAAAAAAGCTCTTTAAGCTGCGTAGTGGTTGGGTGTGAACTATTTTCTAATTATAACTACAACTTTTACTTGGTAGTGGTACCACCCAATCAGAAGATATTATACTCTAAACGGCAAAGTATTGTTGTATACCAGTTTGAAGGATGTGAGTGAGTCAGCGTAATTACAGGCACAAGGGACATAACATCTTAGTTCCCAAGGTTGGTGACGCATTGGCAATTTACGGTAAGATTAATATTTCTTACAGTGCCAATGTTTATGGGCGTTGATAAAATACATAATAGTATAGTAAATAGGAAAGGAACAGGAATCAATAAAATCAAATCGAAATTTACTTTACTTAAGTAGGTTCTTGCAATTTTTTTGAATTGTCATTTTAAATATTTCTCAAGCATGATTTACTAATGAATTGGTTTCAACTATATGTGGTTGAAATTGTATCACCACAGAAATCGTGTATATCGCGTGTGTGGCATTTTTTTAGTTTTTTATTTATTTTTTGATTGAGTTGTTTCGCTTCGTTATATGCCAATCTTAGTTCCAATATATACCGATCCATATATATTGTATTGATTGTAGTGCGCTGCCACCTACACCTTCATGTGGCCATACGATGCCTGACATCAAAATCAGGCAAAGTGATGTGCGTGCGGAGCTGCAATCACTTGATGTACGGAAAGCTAGCGGTCCCGATGGAATACCAGCCATAGTGCTGAATAAGTGCGCAGCGGAGCTGTCTCCTGTGTTAACGCGCCTGTTCCAACTTTCTCTCTCTTCGGGATGTGTGCCGGAGGCTTGGAGAAGAGCTAATGTGCAAGCGGTTCCCAAAAAAGGGGATCGGTCTGATCCGGCATATTATCGGCCAATAGCTATCACCTCAGTACTTTGTTAAGGTGATGGAACGTATTTTAAACAACCAACTGATCCATTACCTAGAAGATCACTGTCTAATTAATGATCGTCAGTACGGGTTTCGACCAAAAACGGTCCACAGGTGATCTTCTAGCGTACGTAACACACCTCTGTGGTGAAGCTATCGACAAGCATGGAGAATCGTTGGCTGTCAGCCTCGATATCTCCAAGGCTTTCGACAGGGTCTGGCACAGAAGTCTTCTCTCCAAGCTGCCGGCATATGGTCTGCCTGCTCAGCTATGCACCTGGATTGCCAGCTTCCTACACAAGCGTAGCCTTCGTGTTTTAGTTAATGGTTGCGCTTCACAATTCTATGTAGTGAATGCTGGGGTCCCCCAGGGATCTGTGCTATCTCCCACACTCTTTCTTTTGCATATCAATGATATGCTCTCTCTTAGGAACATACATTGCTATGCAGACGATAATACAGCGCATGGTGGATACCACGGACGCGCAGTGGCTGGGCGAGCGGAAATTGAGGAGAGGCGGAAGGATCTTGTCATTGAACTCGATAGGACGTTAGGGCTCATCGCCAAATGGGGCTCTGATAATCTTGTTAAGTTTAATGCCAAGAAAACACAGATATGCGCTCTCACAGCGAAAAAGTCAACATTTTCCCCTCTTCCCTCCCCCTGTGGTACTCCGCTGGTGATGCAAAGCAAAATCGCCATGCTGGGGATTGACGTTCGCTGCGACCTTAGTCCAAGGGATTACATCGAGGCTGTTATAAAAACAGCTTCACGGAAACTCGGAGTTCTGAACAAGGTGCGGCGTTTTTTCACGCCACAACAAAATACAGGTACGGTCTTGCGTGGAATATTGCTCGCACCTTTGGGATGGCTCCGCTAAGTACCTACTGGAGGCCTTGGACCGGTTGCAGCGACGTGCCGTACGCATTATTGGCGACGTAAAGGTCACAAACACCCTTGAACCTTTACAATTGCGCCGTGAGATAGTAGTACTGAGCGCTTTCTATCGACTGTATCACGGCGAGTGCTCTGAGGAATTATTATCTCTAATTCCTGCTTCCCCCTTCCTTCTTAAGTCCACGCGAGCTGGTTCTCGATGTCACCGCCTAACTGTGACATCAATTCCATCGCGAACAAAGAAATTTGGCAACTCCTTTCTTTGTCGCACTTCTAAAAAATGGAATTCTTTACCATCTCACGTGTTCCCCTCCTCTTACAACCCGGGTTCCTTCAAACGAGGCGTGAAGAGGCATCTTGCGGGCCGGCAAGGCGAAGGCGGCTAGTGCAGAACGTTTTTCCCGTCTGTACTGGCCGTCGTCGCGTTTGGACTCTACTACCACTTACCATCAGGTGGAGTAGAGTCATTTGCCCTCCCGGCGAATATATATATATATATATATATATATATATATATATATATATATATATATATATATATATATATATATATATATATATAATTACACGTAATGACTTTAACATCTGGTTTTGTGCCTGAATATTGTCGTCACGGTTTTGTCGTGTCATTGGATTATGAGAGTTGGATAACAGAGAGTGTATAGCCTATTCCCACCACAACAGGAATAAAGCGAAATAAACAACTTTGACACCGATATCAATTGACGCGATATTATTGGTCGAGATCTTGAATAATCTATGATATCCACTATGGATTAGCGCTAAAATGGTCTTCAATGTCAGTGAAGTTGTTATTGGAACTTTGGAAGTAAAATTAAAGTGGAAGTAAGTAGTTAAATGAAATAGTGTTTTATTATATAATAATGGTGTTTTCAATGTCCGCGAAGTTGTAATCGGAATTTCGAAAGTTAAATTTATGTGGTTAAAATTAGTTAAGTGGAATAGTATTGTATTATAAATAAAGGTAAAATAATCAAGAGCTTATAGTGCGTAATACAGCAGAACAATTAGAAAATTGCATGCAATTTGTAAATCTTAGGTTTGTTTAACTTTATTCCTACTTCGATTGGAATATGGTATACTTGTGTTTGCGCACACACTTGTGCACTATAATTATGTGCTCAGTATATTTTGAGAATTGTCACTGGGGTCGTAACTGATCAAGAATATACACGAAAGGTACGGGGAACAGGTCTGGTGAGATTTGATCACTTAAATCGCCACCTATGCTCTTATTGCTTGGAGTTTTTTCCACAATGCTGTGCGAATGCGAATAATAGTTACAAATGGTCTATTTAAAACTATATTATAACTAGCTGTTACTTTCCTCACACTTCGTTAGCCCTGCACTGGTGGTAGAGCTTTGTGCAAGCTCGTCTGAGTAGGTGCCACCCACTCATCAGATATTCTACCGCAAAACAGCAGTACTTGGTATTGTTGTGTTCCGGTTTGAAAGGTGAGTGAGCCAGTGTAATTACAGGCACAAGTGACAGAACATCTTAGTTCCCAAGGTTGGTGACGCATTGGTGATGTAAGCGATGGTTAACATTTCTTACAATGCCAATGTCTATGGGCGTTGGTGACCACTTACCATCAGGTGGCCCATATGTTCGTCCGCCTTCCTATTCCATAAAAAAAATGTAATAATTGTTTTTAAACAATAAAAAAAGAATAACAGATAATAATTAAAAATGCATTTCTTGATTGCTGTAACAGTATGGTTAACATCCTTAATTTCAATATTAATTGATTAATATAATATTTTTCTTGACAACTGGAATTTTTTTCTTTTCTATGTTTTATACAAGTTAAGTGATTTTTATTTGTGCTCTGTAACTAATGTCTATTATTATATATATTTTACCTGTTAACAGTGCCGACCTGTTTTGTGTGCCATATTGAATAAATAAATAATATCTATGTCAGGATATATCCTATGCAACATTAATTACGTTCAGCAGTTTTTGCGTTATTGAATAACAAAAATACAAGCCCGTATTTATAATATTATTGTATCATAAAGATAATTAATTATACTGGTATATAAGTATCCTTTAAAATTTCCTCCTTATTACATTAAATTGATCCTTCCGTCAAACCGTATTGCATTTCACCAACTAATTGCTACTAAAATACCTAAAAGACGCCTAATAATAGAATCTCGTACCGTAACTGCCTTCGTAAACGTTCGGCTAGCAAAAAACGAATTTAACAATTCCTAATATATATTGACCCTTGAAATAACACCAATTTGTGATGAACTGGGCTCATGTTATATTTGACGTTTATTTTGGTGTGATTCATAAATTTCGTTGGACTAGGCTCATTTAAATCATTTTAACGCCAAAACTGACTTTGAAATGATTCCTCGTTTCGATTTATATGTAACGACACGATCTCATAATATAATATATGTAGGTACATTTTTGTTTTAGGAATCTGATAATTTATTTTATAAATCTAAACATAATATGATGCATCTGTTGTAAGTTTTTTATATTTCAATTTAAAAAAAAAACACGAATCAGTTTACTGAGCTTGGAATTACTTTTTTTTTAAATAATCCTATTGACGTACACAAAATGCAGGTATTACGTCAGATAGGTAGGTACACTTGGTTCAAATCACGACTCTGCTTAGATCGAAGTGAAGTTAGCATTGCACCGTCGTCCGAAAATTATATCTCAAATAATTATTGATTAATGGAATGAATATTAATTTATAAGATACTGGTTCGATCAATGGGTATCAGAATATAGCAAATCTAAAAAAAGCCCTTCAATAGCACTTTTTGTTAAACATCTCAACGAGACTAATTGCAGCATTTGGAGACTAATTGCATCCGAAATATTTTGTTCTCTCATTAATTTTTTAAATGGCAACACTATATTGTAAAGAGGTTCTTGTCACGTACGCCACTGACAAATGTCGTGCCACAGATACCATAATAGTTAAAATTAGACGTAATATCGGGAAGAGAAATGTATAAATTATTTCAGTTAAGCTCTTTGATATTTCAAATACTAATATTTGTTACAAAATTGTTGCGGCGATGTTGTGATAAAGATAATATATTATTGCAATGATGTTTTGAAATAATATATACAAGAGTTTCTTGGTCTGTAATATATAGATTCAAATTATATACAGTGGATATGTAGTTTTTTTTAAATAACTTATATACTAGACGATTTTTTCAAATGTATACTAATACTACTTATCAAGACAGTTTTAAATGTAAGGTTTGTCAGGGGAAAGTTTATTATATATTTTTACTTGTATATTTCACCACTCCCATTATCTTAAGCGGTATAGTATATAGGATGAATTTTATATTCGATAATTCTTTGCAAAAAAAATTATAATCATTTATATATATTGTACACTTTTGGTAACATGGAGCTTAAATAAACGTTTGCTCAAAGGTTAGGTTAGGTAAATGATGTTTGGTTATATAAGTTACATTTGTGAAGTTATTAAATAAATAATACTAGGTAGGGCTTTGTGCAAGCCCGTCTGGGTAGGTTCCACCCACTGGTAGGTACCACCCACTCATAAGATATTGTACCGCTAAATAGCTATGCTCAGTATTGCTATGATCCGGTGAAAAGGGTGAGTCGGCCAGTGTAAACAAGCACAAGGGACATAACATCTCAGTTCCCAAGGTTGACGGTATAAGGAATTGTTAATATTTCTTACATCGTCAATGTCTATGGGTGGTGACTACGTAACGTCAGGCCCATTTGACCGTCCGTAAATGACTTATGACAAAATATGATCGTTTGAAAGAAATGCTAAAAAAAAGTTGCCGAGATGGCCCAGTGGTAAGAACGCGTGAATCTTAACCGATAATCGTGGATTCAAACCCGGGCAAGCATCACTGAATTTTCATGTGCTTAATTTATGTTTATAATTCATCTCGTGCATTTCGTTGAAGGAAAACATCGTGAGGAAACCTGCATGTGTCTAATTTCATCGAAATTCTGCCACATGTGTATTTCACCAACCCGCACTGGAGCAGCGTGGTGGAATAAACTCCATACCTTCTCCTCAAAAAGAGGAGAGGAAGCCTTCAGTGTTCAAGTCCCATCAGTGGGACATTCACAGGGCTGTTACGGAGAAAAATGGTATTCAGGTGACAAATATCTCATCCTTTAAATATATCATTTGTAGTATGTTCAGGTTCAACGCATTTGCATTTTTATTTTCTAAGTTAAAATAATAATAAAAAAAAAAATAGTATCTATTGAACACCTCTCAAAATGTAGATAAACCTTAAAAATGTATTATTCATACTTATAATTAGAATAATATATAAAAGTATGTTTTTAATTATCGTTCGAAGAAAATTATTCACAAGTAAATATCTGAGTAGATATAAAATAATAATGCAAGCGAAGCCGCTAGAATCAACTAGTTTATGTTCAATAAATAAATATTTAATTTTTTTTTTGTTTTTTATAGAATAGGAAGGCGGACGAGCATATGGGCCACCTGATGGTAAGTGGTCACCAACGCTCTTAGACATTGGCATTGTAAGAAATGTCAACCATCGCTTTCATATCCAATGCGCCACCAACCTTGGGAACTAAGATTTTATGTCCCTTGTGCCTGTAATTACACTGGCTCACTCACCCTTCAAACCGGAACACAGCAATATCAAGTATTGCTTAATAAATAAATATAAAAAGTTTAATAAATAAAATTGTAGTATCTGTCTGTGATTTCAAAATAACTGCCTCTTGTTAAGTTAATATGTATATTTGCGAGTTATCAAAACCAAAGCAATCGATAAACCAAAGTTGTATGCTACTTTTATTTAGGCTCTATCCATGTTTTGTATTTTTTTCTTTTTGTGGTGTACAATAAACTATAAAGTAAAGTAGAGTAAAGCAACTACTTTTATTTTTATTTTAGACCTTTGCTATCTAATAGCTTAAATATTATACATATATTTCAAATTATGCATAATGTGAGTTAAAATGCATGATGGTAGCTTTTGTAGGATTTTCGTTATAAAGTGAATCCTATGCTGGCGAAGCCGCGGTTTTAACTTGTTTATTGTTAAAAATAGATCTCATAGTCTCGAGAGACTCTTTGAAGACCGGTTCCATTCGAAACATGTATCAATGTATAGTGCCTCAAATCCTTACCATTGTACAATGTCACGGTTCGGAGTTGCTCATCACTTGTTTTTTGGAAGCCGACGACTAAGGTTGAAGCGGAAATATGTCTATATGTTCTGTATATGTATATTGATATTCGTATATAATATTTACTAATGCTCTCATGATAATTAAAAATAAATATAAAAAAAATTTGCCGTGTGGTGACGGCGACGAATATCACCACCCCGTCTCATCCCGTGGGGGGCGTAGAAGTCGACCCGAGGGAATATACACCAGAGAACGGGCAGCAGCGTCTCTCTGAGTACTATGACTAACTTACTGCGATCGCCAACCCGTCTGCCAAGCGTGGCGATTATGGCATATCCCCTCATGATTCGCGCAACTAAACCACGGTCCCTAGTCCCCGGCAGCCCTGCTATTCCTAGCCTTGGTAACAGCTGTGGTAACGGCGGGGCAGGGGGTGCTAAGAATCCCCGGCAGATTTCGTGTTACCAACACCGACGACCTCTGGCCCTGGCAACATATAACACGCGTACACTGCGGACCGACGAGAAGATCATCGAACTGGAGGAAGAATTGAGCAAGTTACACTGGGATATCGTCGGATTATCCGAAGTCCGAAGACAGGGGGAGGATACGATGATCCTGAAATCCGGTAACCTTCTCTATTTCCGAGAGGGCGATCAACTGTCTCAAGGTGGTGTCGGGTTCATAGTCCACAAGTACCTCGTTAACAACGTTGTGAAAATCGAGAGCGTGTCGGCTAGGGTGGCGTACCTTATACTCAGAATCACCAAGCGGTATTCTTTGAAGGTCATACAGGTATACGCGCCGACTTCGACACACTCCGACGATGAGGTTGAGGTCATGTATGAGGATTTATCTAAAGCCATACATACCAACAAGACTCATTTCACTGTTGTAATGGGGGACTTCAACGCGAAGCTGGGCAAACGATTCGGTGATGAGTTAAAGGTGGGACCTCATGGAATTGGAGACCGCAACCCTCGGGGCCAGATGTTGGCCGACTTTATGGAGAAGGAGGGACTCTTTATGATGAACTCCTTTTTCAAGAAGCCAGGTCAGCGTAAATGGACCTGGGTGAGCCCTGATGGGAAAACCAAGAATGAGATAGACTTCATCTTGTCGACGAGAAGACAAATATTTAATGACGTCTCCGTGATCAATGCAGTCAAAACTGGGAGCGATCACAGACTCGTAAGAGGCTCGTTAAATATCAATGTTAAACTCCAGAGGTCCCGACTGATGAAGTCTACGCTCCGACCATCACCTCTTCAAATCCGAAATCCCGAAGCCTTTCAGCTCGAACTCCAAAACCGATTCGATTGCCTAGCAGACTGCGAGGAAGTGGACACATACAACGACAGGCTTGTGGAAACTGTCCGTACGGCTGGGTCTAAGACCTTCAAGACCAGCCGTACAAAAGGAACCAAAAAGATCGCTGCCTCTACCCTACGGCTTATGGAGGAAAGACGGAAAATGATTCTGACGTCCCCAGCTGATGCTGCCGGCTATCGGCTGATCAACAGACAGATTTCAAAGTCTCTAACTCGCGACACTCGCCATTTTAATACAATGCGCATTAAAGAGGCCATCGAGCGGAACAAAGGCTCTAAAGTGTTCGCCAGAGATCTGTCTGTTGGTCAGAGTCAACTGACAAGGCTGAAAACTGAGGATGGCAGAATAGTCACGTCAAGATCTGAGCTGTTGGAAGAGGTTGAGAAGTTCTACGGTCAGCTGTACACGACAGCTCAATCACCTGTCAGTAGTCATGCTGCAGATCCCAGAGCAAGACTAACCCGACACTACACTGAAGATTTTCAGGACGTCAGTCTTTTCGAGATTAGAATGGCTCTCGGACAACTCAAAAACAACAAGGCACCTGGTGATGATGGTATTACAGCCGAGCTTCTGAAGGCGGGTGGTACACCGATCCTCAGGGCTCTTCAGAGACTTTTTAACTCCGTCATTGCCAAAGGTCAAACGCCAAAAGCATGGCACAGAGGTGTGGTGGTACTTTTCTTTAAGAAGGGTGATAAAACCCTTCTGAAGAATTACAGGCCCATCTCACTGCTGAGTCATGTTTACAAGTTGTTACAAGTTTGTGTGAGAGTCATTACGAATCGTCTCGAGCAAAGGCTTGACGACTTCCAGCCACCCGAACAAGCCGGATTCCGGAAAGGCTTTAGCACCATAGACCACATACATACGCTGCGGCAAGTTATACAGAAGACTGAGGAGTATAACCAGCCACTTTGCTTAGCGTTTGTGGACTATGAGAAAGCCTTTGATTCGATCGAAACCTGGGCCGTGCTGAATTCTCTTCAAAGGTGCCAAATTGATTATCGGTATATCAGGGTGTTAAAGTGCTTGTACGAGAACGCCACCATGTCGATCCGACTCCAGGATCAGAACTCAAAACCTATCCAACTGCAGAGAGGTGTAAGACAGGGAGACGTGATATCTCCGAAACTGTTTACCGCTGCATTGGAAGATGTTTTCAAGCTTCTGGACTGGAACGGACTTGGCATCAATATTAACGGCGAGTACATTACTCATCTTCGATTTGCCGATGACATTGTAATTATGGCTGAGACCTTGGAAGACCTCGGCACTATGCTCGATGACCTCAACAGGGTTTCCCAACAAGTGGGTCTAAAAATGAACATGGACAAGACGAAAATCATGTCGAACATCCATGTTGCACCCACTCAAGTCAAGGTTGGAAATTCTGCACTCGAAGTTGTAGACAACTATGTCTACCTAGGTCAGACCATCCAACTAGGTAGGTCCAACTTCGAGAAAGAGGTCAATCGTCGAATTCAACTCGGCTGGGCAGCGTTCGGGAAGCTACACGATATCTTCTCATCCCAAATACCGCAGTGTCTCAAGTCGAAAGTCTTCGACCAGTGTGTGTTGCCAGTGATGACTTATGGATCAGAGACGTGGTCGCTCACAATGGGCCTCATAAGAAGGCTCAAGGTCACTCAAAGGGCAATGGAGAGGGCTATGCTCGGAGTTTCTCTGCGAAATCGAATCAGAAATGATGAAATCCGCAGGCGAACCAAAGTAACCGACATAGCCCGAAGAATTGCTAAATTGAAGTGGCAGTGGGCGGGGCACATTGCTCGCAGAACCGACGGCCGCTGGGGCAGAAAGGTTCTCGAGTGGCGACCACGAACCGGAAGACGCAGCGTGGGCAGGCCCCCTACAAGGTGGACCGACGACTTAGAACGAGTCGCGGGAAGCCGTTGGATGCGGGCAGCGCAAGATCGGCCAACGTGGAAATCCTTGGGGGAGGCCTTTGTCCAGCAGTGGACGTCTTTCGGCTGGTGATGATGATGATGATGAAAAAAATGTATTTGTGCTTGAAAGTTAACTCGTGCTCGGCGGTGAAGGAAAATCATGATGATTCTGCCACATGTATATGCACCAACCTGCATTAAAGCATGTAGTGGACGTCTTTGCCAGCAGTGGGACATAATACGATATTACTTTGTATCCGCATTATAATCATAACAAGAAACTAATTCGTATAATTCATTTATGTAAAATTTAAATTAATGTTATGAATCCGGCTCGAAGGACTAAAAATCAATTGTAGTTTACACTTCCAAAACATCCTAAGCGATAACTTAGAAATAAACTTTTGTTACAAAAACTCCTTACAATTTAAAAGGCTTTAAAAATACTAATTATTATTGTATATTAAAAAAGTCGGTGAATTTAATTAATGCTAAAAACAAACAAACATGTACATTAAAATAACGTCAATCCAAATTACAGAAGAGATACATCAGAGGCATGGAAAACACGTATGTGTAGATATGACTATTGTACGTATGATTTAAATAAATAAGACTACAGTTACAGCCTGTGAATGTCCCACTACTGGGCTAAGGCCTCCTCTCCCTTTTTGAGGAGAAGGCTTGGAGCTTATTTTACCACGTTGCTCCAATGCGGGTTGGTGGAATACACATGTTGCAGAATTTTAGTGAAATTAGACACATGCAGGTTTCCTCACGATGTTTTCCTTTACCGTCAAGCACGAGATGAATTTTAATCACAAATTAAGCACGTGAAAATTTAGTAGTGCTTGCCCGGGTTTGAACCCATGATCATCGGTTAAGATTCACGCGTTCTTACCACTGGGCCATCTCGGCATCTTAATAAGAATAAGAATACAGCTTCATTTTAATAAGTAGTCACAGTTTCAGGATGTTTCCCGCTATCACAACGGAACCCTAAAACAACGGGTAGATTGACCGGCGTCGCAAATCGATTCCTTTACAATGACCTGCTAATTGTTACACTGGCTTTTATTTGTTACACCATTATACGTAGTTTGACTGAAGTTTGATTTTTAACATTGTTGATTGTCGGTACCGTTGAAAAGAAAAGTGTTAATCGTATTTTTTTCTCTGTCTTTTCGTGTTTTCATTTATTGGTTACGGAGCCAGTTTCGATTTTTGTCCTTTAAAAAAGGATCCGATCAGCGTTAGAGGCATACATGAGCGAATAATATAGTATTAATAAAATTAAAAATTAAATAAAAACCGACACAAAAAAAACCTCTAAAAAGTTTTAAATAAAATGCATTGTTGGCCCTTTAACTTAATTATAAGTATCTAGTATATATAAATACAAGCGTCGTCGTTTCGACCTATGAAAGTAGGCAAGAATCTTTCTTCAAGTAGAAAATGAGGTCTTCAAACGCTTGAACGGATCTTCATAATTTATAGCTGAGAACTATCTCGATCACATCAGGTTTCAACCACTCCACTTGCTTGAGAGTTACGACGCCACAAACAGATACAAACACACGTTAAACGTATATTTCCTCTGTTGTATATCAGAGGTTACAATTTGACAAGACGTAGCTACCACACCGGTACAACTATCTAAACTAAACAAAATTACATAATTTCTTCTTATTTATAATATCTTTGACACGGGCGTTGTGGCGAGAGCTGATATTTGTTTCTCACTTGTTTGCACGTCTGTACGTTCGCGTGTGACTCCGTCATAGCGGTCATGCTGAATAAAAAGCCATGTGGGCGAGGTCTTACCGGCTTAATATCTAAGAATGGTTAATTAATAACCATGAAAAATCAGCCAAAAGTACTGATTGTCGATGACGTGTCCATGAATTTCGACGCGAATTTAAGTCGTGAATAAGTTAAAAGCTAACTTAAGTCGTCGTATCTACGAGAAATATATGGCCTTCAACACTCCCTTTACTCGCTTTGTCGTGGGGCTAAAAGCTATCATCGAACGGGGAATACCGCGAAACGAGGCTTTCGCACCGCTAATGTAGAGCGAGCATCACATTAATAAAAAAAATATGTTCGAATATTACTAGCTTTTTATCTATATTTTAATAACTTATAATAATTGTTGCTTGTAATAATTCTCCTTTTTTGTCTCAGAATCCGGTATCTAATTGTCTTAACTACAACATTCGGCTTACTTTTGAGGAGAATATTTGAGAGTAATTTCACCAAACTGCTTTATCGAGGATTAGTGAATTAAAATGTGGTGATCTACATCTGACATGCAGGTTGCCTCGTGATATTTTCCTTCACCGAGCACGAACACGACGATTAAGATTTAAGTACATGAATATTCGGTGATGGTGTTTAATATTTCGATTTTTCAATAAATATTAACAGTGAACGTCAATTATCACCTGATAAAGCGTATGTAATTAGTTATACAATGCTGACTTGTTATTTCGAATGTCAAATGAATAATGACAGAAAGAGAGAAATCTGTGTTTAACTAAACAGCCGCTAAGCAACGTTTATAAGTAAGGCAGTTAATCTATATTTCATTCGCAATATTGAATAAATATTATTCAAATTAAATGCCTCAAAAAAACTACTGTTTAGAAAATGGTTCAGCTCTATATGAGAGTTTTCAAGGTTAGGAGCATCAATAGCATAATGGTTTACGGGCTGCCCAGCGATGTGGAAGTCGCAGGTTCGATCCTGGCCCTTGGGCTATTGTCGTCTCCATTCCTGTCACAAGCTGTTCACTTAAGTGGAGGGTAATTAGTAATTCCTTAAAACTAACTTGCATTGCTATTATTCTTCAAGGGGATCGGTTTATATATATATATTTTAAAAACGTTTTTAACCCAATATGGTCTTATATAATGTACTTTGTCACATAATACATTATATAACAGTGCTTTAGGTATTTTAGAAATGGAACAAAGCTAGATCAAGTTAGGTTTGCCATATTGATGGAAAAAGATTTATGGCAGCCATCTACTTTGACCATTTCATGTCTCCGAAGGTCAGCTTTCGTATATATATCACAGACCCGTGATATTTCATTATACATCATTCAGACTGAGTAGGAATCTTATACAGTGTGCTCTAGATTTATTATATTTTAAGAGATCAACATTTGCTTACTGAAATTATTTTAGCAAAACCGCTATACATAATTTTTAAGACATTATATTCTGTTTATATATTTGGATATAATAAATTATAATCCGCTTGCTGATTTGCTGATCATGAAATTATGACACCACAATTTATTTATTTCATTTTCCAAAATAAAATAACAAATGAGCTATCTAGTGGTGATTACCATTTTGGTGGTCACCTACGTGTCATAAACATTTATCCCTTACTAAAAGTAAATAGCTCTATATATGTGTGCTTGCGTGTGTGTTATATGTGATCCAAGATCATCTCCCTTCCGCTTGTAAATACACTTGAAATCTGCACACTGCAATATACTATATTTAGTGGTAGAATTGACGGCATCCTACATGTTATTGCATTAGGTCTATCGGAATTAACCCTCTATCATCATCACTACCCCAGGTAGTGGATATCCATGAGGATTTCCCCACATATAAAAAAAAGGTCTATCGGAGTGTGAGTTATCTAGGATTACTAAATTATATATATTTATAAACATCCTGTATATAAGGTAAGTAAGACGCATTAATATCGTTCCGGCGTTATCCATCACAACAGAACCGCGGGATTCAGTTATGAATTATTGTTAGCGAACTATTTCTTATTATTTCAACATTAAAATATTTAAACTTTATACGTTTAATGCCCTAGCCTATCTAACATATTAAAAAAATGTTTCTTTTTCTTATGATAGAAAAATGTATGCAGGGCAAAATGCGTACTTTTACGAGCTTTACCGAGGGACAAGGGTACGCCTCTAACTCCCACAATCCGGGCTGCTACTGATTTTCTTCAGTAGTAAAGCCCAATATTATAATATAAAATCGGTGGAAGAAGATATAAAGAAACCGTAGATTTACAGATTCCATGTGATTTACTAATATCTCTGCTATGTTAAGCATTACATACAATTATTGATTTTTATTTGTTTATTATATAATAAAACACTATTTCACTTAACTACCTACTTCCACTTTCATTTTACTTCCAAAGTTCCATTAACAACTTCACTGACATTCAAGACCATTTTAGCGCTAATCCATAATGAATATCATAGATTACTCAAGATAGCGTCCAATGATATCGCGTCATATCAATGTTTAAGTTGTTCATTTGTCTTTAAAGGATATACGGGCAGACTATATCCGATGCTATGTAGGCGCAGTAAAATGTCCCTTAGAAATAAGGTGACATTATACAAAGCATGCATCCGCCCCATCCTTACATACGCTAGTGTCGTATTCGCACACACGAGCGAACACAATATAACCCGCCTACAGGCTATACAAAATAGATTTTTACGCATGGCCACAGGCTGCCCATGGTACATGCGTAATATAGATTTACACAAAGACTTCAAACTTGATTCCATTTCTAAGGTAATCAAGGATCTCTCAAGAAAATATTTCGAGAAAGCCGCCAGGCACTCGAACCCACTCATACAGAATACCAGCAAGTATAGCCCTCAGTGGCATCCCCTATCGATTCATAGGCGTCCTAAAGGCGTCCTCGTCGCCCCCGTTGATAAAATCTCATCGGCCAACGTTAACATGTTAGGATCCCGGGGTCCCTCTTTCATTACGTCCCGTCGACGCTTAGGCGTATGACGGCATTATAATGCAGAAGTCCTCCCCTCCCAATTTCAACGGAGTCCTAAGCCGAGGTCCGGCCTCACAGAAGGCACCCTTAGGACGTCCGACTCTCTTGAGCCCCTCGTGTGGCTCCCAACATCCGGCTGATATACGAGAGGAATCTCTGGTTTTTATTTTTTAGTTTCTTGGTTATTAAAAAGCTCTGTTTCCTCAAATCTGTACAAATACACAGACATACTGTAAAACTCGATCACATTAATACTAAATATTATATGTTATACGAATTATTATTAAATATTACTGAAGAGTATCCGTTATTTTTTTAATTTATTAAACAATAATTCATCTACATTTTTAATCTGGCAACAAGAGCATTGACAGATACTCTTCATGGCGGGAAATTGATTGACTTTTAATTTTTATTACGGGCATTTAGTTGTAAAATATATTATGACGATATTTTATGATTGTATAATAATATAAGGGATCCTTTCATCGAATTCTTGTTTTATTTTTGAGTTAAGATCAAGTTTTTCAATACAAATACATATATGATTATGAATCGAAACACGCGTTGCAATAATATATCATTAAATATCTACTTTAATTTTTGAAATGACTATTCAAGAATCTTTTCGATTAAATATTTCATTGAATATGAGTGACTAGGCTTATTTATTGATAACCGCCATTTTGTAAGGCATGTTAATGGTATTGAATTTTCTACTTCGTAGAGGCAAACGATTTCTTGAACTCAAAACAAGTAGCCGTTTTTGCAGCCATTACGATATACATTTAAAGAAGATGCAATTAATTTATATAATATAACAATCAATTGTAAAAATTACGATATTAACGAACAATGAACGCTGATTGATAATGTTACTCACAACGTGAGAACTCTAAGGCCACAAGTTTGATCTTTTGAAATAAAGACGGGTATTCACAGTTACAAAGTTATTAATGACAGGCGGCCATCTTGATTTTTTTATTTTTTATTTCGGTCCACAAAAATTACACAAAGAAATAAAAATACACAAGAACTTCATGGTCGTATGTTTTTATATTTAATCTGTGATAAACATGATTGATAAGCAATTGCACTGAACAGCTTGTGACAGTTAAATCTATCAATAAATCCCATAAGGATGTCATCAGCAGTGACCCTATGTTTGCGCACCAGGGATGTAGATAATATAAATATAGAGTGGCGATCTATCCCCCCCCACCATCATGGACAGATTACCTGGACACCATCCAGACCAGCCATCGGGAATCCGCCTAAGATAAACTGACAACAACAACGAAGACAGCTGACGAAAAACAATATAATGAAAAATGCAATCCAAAAATTTTCATATTGACTTTGCCAAACTTTTAACTAAAAGATTTTGACAACACTTCAGTGGAGACTTGAGAAAACATTAAAAAAAACAGTGTCCTTAATTATTTCAGTTTTTAAATTAAATATTAGCATTGCGTTTGTTGTTATGCTATCGCTGATCTAAAAATAAATATAATATACTTGGTGTTAGGGCAAGTCCGTCTATTTATATAGTAGGTGATACCTACTCATCAAATTTTGTACCGCCAATCAGCAGTACTTAGTATATAGTATATGGTGTTGCGGCTTAAATGACAAGAGAGTCAGTGTAACTTCAGACACAAGGGACAAAACAACTTAGTTCCCAAAGTTGGTGGCGCATTGGAGATTTAAAAGGTGGTTATTTTATATATTGGTTAGTGCCAATGTCTTTTGGTGGTGATCAGTTATCAACAGCCCATTAGCATTTTATATAAAAAAATATGATGGAAAATTTTAACACAATGTATTTATAACAATATTATGTATGTTAACAATAATATATATAATTATATATAGTTAACTAATTATCACCAAAGTCAAAACATTTTTCCTGTCCATGCCTCAACAAACGTGGTAACTATCCCAGCTAAAAAAGTCCAAGGTAGGATTGGCATTAGGAAGAGATATTTCTCAAAATGTTACGAAATTAATAGGCACATTTACCATTAACTATACTTAAACCTAAATCCAAGTCTAAGTTGCAATTAACAGCTTACATAATACAATGTATACAAGACTTTACATTTAGCTATCAATAAGGGAACCGAACAAAGGCTTGCAAAGGCGCGGCTTTAAAAGATGGCCGATATGCGTCAATGAGACGACTGATTGTGTGTTGATCGCTTACACCTTCGAGAATGGTTTTATGCGATAAGCAGCATGTAATGTAAATATTACTGTATAAACTTGTTTAAAAGTGATGAAAAAAAGTTGTAAATGTCCCAGGGTTGGGTTAAGGCCGCCTATCCTTTTGAGGATAAGGTTTAGACCTTATTACAGCACGGTGCTACTTCGGGATGGCGGATACATATGAAGTATTTTTACATCCGGTACATACACATTACAATGGTTTTCGAGCACGTGATGAATTGAAAACACAAATTAAGCACATGAAAATTCATTGGTGCTTGCCCGAGCTTAAACTTGCACTCTTCGGTTAAGATTCACGTCTTCACACCAATATAAATTAATTATGTCCGATATAATACACATGTGTAGTAAAAAAATCCAATTAAATAACACTATGGATTAAAACCTTCCATTATAAAAGTACAGTCAACAAAACAAGGCGATGACGTAATATTTCATTTGAAAGCCTTGTTTCACTTACCTTTCTAACTGTAATTAGTTATATGACTTTCTATTCAAAATGATTAAATAAGTAATCTATTCAAAGGCGTGTATGTATTATGTTTGTACGTGCTTTTTAATGTATATAAGCATTGGTGTAACATCTACTGGTGTATCCTCTACTCCCATGAATATTTCGTTGCTATATATTATTATAAAAATAACAGAAATATATTAATTTTTATAAACGAACTATGTTTTTATTTATTTTACTCGAAATTTATTTCATGTTTTTTATTTTTTTATTTCAAGAACCATAGTTTTTGATGTTTCATATTTGCCGCGTGTGCCGTGACTACATAATCTGATTTAGATAGCCAGGAGACAATTCAACTAATCTATAACGATAACGATAACGATACGATACGATACGATAACGATCCCGATTCAATTCCAATCCAACTTTGACTAATCTATATTTAGTCGGATCGGAACCGAACCGATATGATGTTAACATATAACGTTATGTCAATACCAAACTTAATTGTTAACTTTTATACTTCTTCTTCTTCTTCGAGTGCCACTCCGACTAGCGAAGGTTGGCAGTCAGCTTTAAATACTCCTTCTTGTTCTTCGCGAGGCGAAAGAGTTCGACAGCACTCGCGATTCCCGTCCATTCACGGATGTTGCACAGCCAAGACTTTTTTCTGCGCCCAACAGCTCTCCTTCCGGCAACTTTTCTCATCATAATCAGTTGCAAAAGTTTATATCTTTCATGCCTAAGCACGTGTCCGAGATATGCAAATTTTCTCTTCTTGACAGTCTCCAAAAGATGCCGTTTTTGGTTGACGCGTCGCAGAACTTCCACGTTCGAGACCTTTTGAGTCCAACTAATGGCCAACATACGTCTATAAGCCCACATCTCGAAAGCTTCTATACGTTTTTTGAGGTCTTCTTTAATTGTCCACACCTCGCATCCGTAAAGAAGTATAGGCCAGATGTAACAATGTAGGAGTCGCATGCGCACAGGGATCTTAAGTCTGCGATTGCAGAGTACTTTTTTCAACGTGCAGAAGGCACTTCGAGCTATTTCGATGCGAGTCTTTACCTCCTGTTCACAGCTCCAGGTGTCATTAAGCCATGTCCCCAGATATTTGTACTTGCGCACCCTCTCAATTTTTTGGCCTGCTACAATGATAGCAATGTCATCGAAGCTATGTTTAGATAACACCATGATCTTCGTTTTTGATAGGTTCATCCTCAGACCAGCGTTTTCACTGCACTCATTAACACGGCTCATAATTAATTGCAGCTCTTCAGGAGATGATGCTATTAGAACTGTATCGTCAGCGTATCTGATGTTGTTAATATACCGGCCATTTATTTTGACTCCACATTCTTGGCCTTCAATTGCTTCTGCTATTATTTGTTCCGAGTACAAATTAAATAGCGTGGGTGATAATATACAGCCCTGTCGGACTCCTCTCTTTATTTCTACCTCATCAGTCTCCTCATTGTCAACTCGTACAGTAGCCTTCTGGTTCCAATACAGATTCTGGATAATACGTATATCTTTGTCATCTAAGCCGATATCATGTAATATTGCAGTTAGACGGTCATGCAGTACTCTGTCAAAGGCTTTTTCGTAATCGATGAAACAAAGGAAAACGTCTTGTTGCATGTCTCTGCATTTTTGTACGAGAACCTGCATTGCGAAAAGAGCCTCTCTCGTGCCCACTCCTATTCGAAAACCAAACTGTCTATCTGCGAGATGTTCGTCGCATTTAGCTCTTATTCGCTCGTGGATGATATTCAGAAATAGTTTCAATACTTGGCTCATAAGGCTAATCGTTCGAAACTCTTCGCACCTTCTTGCGTTGGTCTTCTTAGGAAGCGTAATAAAAGTTGAGGTTAGCCAGTCTTTGGGTAAGTGGCCAGAGTCGTATACCAAGTTAAAGAATTTAACCAGGAAGTTAATATTTTCGTCTTCAATAAGTTTGAGTACCTCTATGGGAACATTATCCGGTCCGGTAGATTTTCCCGTTTTAGCTTTTTTAAGAGCGTTTGTGACTTCATTTTTCAGGATAGGATATCCCTCATTTGGATCACAATTTACCGCTATGCTTCGGAAATCGTCGGCAAACATTGATGAAATGTATTGTTCCCATAGGTGTTTTTTTTCTGATATATCTAATATTATTTTCATCCGTAAGTTGGTGAGTGGTCTTTTTGTGTCCTACCAAAGATTTTATTTCCTTATGCAGGTTAAATGCATCATGTTTAGCATAAAGGTCCTCCACAAAATCACACTTGCACTGATACCAAGCATCTCTAGCATAACGAACTTCACGCTGAATTTTCTTATCAATCTCAGTATACTTGCTATTGTCGGAATTCTTGTAGATTCTCCTTTCTTCGATAAGATCATATATTTTTTCTGTCATCCAACTCTGCTTAGGAATCCAATCTCTTTTCAAGTGTGTCTTATTGATGTTTAATATTTTGTTCTTCATTGAACACCACTCTTCCTCCACCGTACGCATTATCCCAGGTTTCTCATCTGCTGCCCACTCGTTTATTTCTTTCGCCACTTTATCGTGGATGTTAAGTTCTTTAAGTTTTCTCACGTCTATTGCGTGGTACTGTGTTCTCTTCTTTAGTTGTTTGAGTCTACATGATATTGTCGCTACAACTGGATTATGGTCAGATCTTATATCAGCCCCAGGATAGGTCTTAGCACTTTTGACACAATTACGAAAGCGATTATTGATCAGGATGTAATCTATCTGATTTCTTATAATTTGCTGAGGGGTATGCTTAGGTGACGTCCATGTATACAACCTCCTTGGTGGTAATTGAAAATAAGTGTTTATGATAGCAAAATCACTCTCTTGGCAGAATTGTACAAGGGCATCTCCTCTCTCATTCCTTTCTCCAAGTCCGAACTTTCCGGCTACTTTTGGCACTTCTCCTTTCCCTACTTTAGCATTAAAATCGCCAATCACTAGATTTATTTCGTGATTTTTTGTCATTTGGAGCAGATCTTCTATTTCTTTATAAAAGTTTCGAACTTCTTGATCTGACCCATCTGTAGTGGGAGCATACACTTGAAGAATGTTGATATTTCTTGGCTTGGCTTCTATTTGAAGTAACATGGTTCGGTTTGATTTTGGTACTAAGTTAACAGGTGTATTAATGTATTTTGTGTTTATGATTACTCCCACTCCATACTTGTTGGAGCTATCCTCGGAACCAGAGTAATACATGGTGTAATTATTATCTATTTGGTGTTTACCTTTGCCTATCCATCTAATCTCACTTAGTCCCATGATGTTAATCTTCATTCGTTGCATTTCTTTGCAGACATTGTAGACTTTTTCAGGACTCTTCAAACTTCTGACGTTCCACGTTCCTATCTTCATTTGTTGTTTTTTCCACCTGGAGATTCTTAGCACCCCTGTCCTATCTAAGGGACGCCAGGAACTCGGGGCCATTTCTTTCTTAGACTTTTCCATAAAGCTGACGATAACTAGGGAATAATAGTGCAGTGGTTTCCCCTTGCCTTCTGCACCAGACATTTTAGAGGTTACTTGTACCTCAAGGTCGCTGTTTCCCTTTTTCTAATCATGGTGCGTATGGTTATAGAGCCTCGTCTGTTATCTAGCAGGGAGCACCACGTGCTGGTGAGGTTGGCAATTGGGTCGGTTTAGATGGTAGTTCCGTTCCCCCCTTACCCCCCAACTTTTATGCTAATAGAGCATAATTGAATTGAATAAAAGGAAAACGGATAAACGGCAGCGATTACGCTTCGATTCGATTGCGATAAAGTGAAAATTTATAAGTAGAAATATATAGTACACATTAGGACATATTCATAACAAGACCATGAAATTATTTGGCACTTAAGTTTAAAGCTGGTGAAACTATATATATATATATATATATATATATATATATATATATATATATATATATATATATATATAACATATACACAAGATATCCTAAGCTATCCGCTGGATTGATTTGAATTTTGCCACATTTACTCCTGCCCCGACGTAGACGCTCACTAAGAACGGATTTTACGCAAATGTTATACAAAATACATTTTTTTATTATCTACTATTAAAGGCGCATCTTCTGATAAAAGTTTTATATATATTGGTTTAGAAGTATTTCAAGTTAGGAAGAGCGACATGCCGTTTCCGTTACTATCTCCGGGGGGCATTGTAACGAAGGCAGTGCAATGTAGCCCCGGACACTTATAATCAAAATATACTTCATTTAAGTAAGACCTTACAAGCAGTTTTGTATCGTATTTTTTGAAGTAATGATTTTTTATCACTACAAGAAATATTAAACTCTCATCCCCAATACACTAATACCACACTTCACCACCACCACTTGGGTTAACCAAGATGTTATGTCATTTGTGCCTGTAGTTACCAGAATACAACAATACTAAGTATTGCTGTTTGGCGGTAGAATTTGTGATGAGTGCTACCCAGATGGGTTTGCACACAGCCCTACCACAAAACGAAGTGAATTTTACAAAGTTAAATTTAATGTTAAGCTACCACCGGTTCTCCACTCCACTGGAATTCTCTACTAGTAGACTTTACCGAGATGAACTGACGATAAACTCAGTATTTACTCTTTTACATAAATCATATACGTATATATAATATACAAAGCTTGAGTATAGCGGTGCAGAGAGCCAATAGTGCCGCTGGCACTATCTTGGGTACAATGCAACAGGACAATCTTTTAGACGGCGTGTTTTTGCTGTAAATTTGTAATGTGTATTTTTTTTATAATATTTGATTTAATAAATAATTGATCTATCAGATGCATCGCGCGTCTGACGCAATTGTATCAGACTTTGAAAAAAGTAGTTTGCCTTAGTATAATATTCTATTTTAATTAATCATTTACAATACACTCTAAATAATAACGTATAAAGTTGAAATTTGTGTGAGTAGACATTTCTAACTAAACGAGGTAAAAATAAAAGAACGTAGAACAATAATATTACTTGTTGGAGAAAAACAATTTTCTAAAGGGATTTTCTTTTAAATTACGTACATCAAACAAAAATTTTCGATGAAGTTTGATGTTTAACGGAAATACCGAGCCGGCCATCTTGCCTCGCGACCGGAAGGAGCCATTTTGAGGTGTCAGCGATTGATAGCAGAGTTTTGAATAAACCTAGAATTGGCTTTTAAAAAAATCGCCAATCATATACGATAACATTTAACACAAGTATCTTAACGGTTCATAAGTATCCCATTGCAGGCAGAGGCATGCCCAGCAGTGACATAATTACTATAATTATGTTAATGACATGTTATAATGCACAAGTGTGTGCGCAAACACAGGTGCACTCTCTCTTCCCTCACTCTCATAATCCAAGACATACCAGCTGTTACATTACTATGGAACCAAGGATTCGGAATGTGAAGATGAAATAAAGATTATAACTTTGCCATGCATCTCTTCTAGTATATACTAGTAATTAGTGGGAGATGAAATCTTTTTCCTGCAATGCAGGAAAATAAATATATATAATTAAAATTAATAAAAGATAATTTTTTAGCCTAAATAGACCGAGCTATTGTAAAATGTATGTAACATTTCGTTAATTATAATTCAACGTGAACCATAGAACTTAGGACCTATATCTTATAAGTACACTTGTAAACTTAAAAGCAAAATAATAAAAAAATGCCTTTTAGAAAAGAATAATCGTTTGTAATAAATAAAATTGATTGGGTGGAACATATCACATATTTACTGGTGGTAGAGCTTTGTGCAAGCTCGTCTGGGTAAGTACCACCCACTCATCAGATTTTAATAATAATAATAATATCCTGGGACATTTTTCACACACGGCCATCTGATCCCAAATTAAGCTTGTACAAAGCTTGTGCTATGGAAACCAGACAACTGATATACTACATATACTACTTTTCTTTTGTAAATACATACTTATATAGATAATTACACCCAGACTCAGGACAAACAGACATGTTCATGCACACAAATGTCTGTCCTGGGTGGGAATCGAACCCACAACCTTCGGCGTGAAAGGCAAGTGTTCTACCAACCATGCCAACCGGCTCGTCGTATATATATTCTACCGCAAAACAGCAGTACTTGGTATTGTTGTGTTCCTGTTTGAAGGGTGAGTGAGCCAGTGTAATTACAGGCACAAGGGACATATCATCTTAATTCCCAAGATTGGTGGCCCACTGGTGATGTAAGCGATGGTTAACATTTCTTGCAACGCCAATGTCTATGGGCGTTGGTGAGCACTTACCATCAGGTGGCCCATATGCTCGTCCGCCTATCTATTCCATAAAAAAAATATATACATGGTGGTTAATTTAAATTATAGAGGACTTATTGGCAGTTTTTTAACTATAATATTTTTTATTTTTACTCAAATAATATGTATTTCAAAACTAGCCATGTCTAGAATGTTATTAAGTCTACCGCGTCAGTTAGACGTGGCCATCGGAAGCAGGCGTGGCGAGCTTTTACAAAATTGCCAGATGTCTGTCTGTTTACGTTTTTCGTCTAATAAAAATTGGAAAATATCGTTACGTATTGACCGACTTGAGTTCCGTATTGAATCCGTCTATACAAATTATTTTTTAATAAAACAAATCAATTTATACAAAGAAAGTTACGCGATTTATCAAGTATACTACAATGCTTTTTTATTAAACAAATGCGTTGTATTTATATAATATATATGAGTGGGTTTCAGGCTTAGAGTGTTCTCCACCTGCCAAGTTTAAGTTTGCAAGAGAAAAATAAATGAATTTAAAAGGAAAAAAAAATATTTTCTAATTAAATCAATTAGCAGACAGTCAAATAGGCATATCTAATGGTAAGTGGTCACCGCTGCATAGACATTTGCACTGTAAGATATATTAACCATTACGTACATCGCCAATGCACCACCGACCTCGTAGTATCGCTATTTATCGGTAGAATATCTGATGAGTTAGTGGTATGCACTCATACTCTTACATACAAATATATAAGAAAATATATTACACTAACTGACAGCCAAAGTAAGAACTACCACTGGTTCGGAAAAGAAAGTACGAAAGAAACTTAGCGGTTTTTTGACCGTAATCAAAACAAATTCTACCTTCAATAATAATGAACGTTAAATTAAGGTTTTATATATATTACTATGGAACTCTAATACCCCAAATAGGAAGCAGCAATGACTTCAAAGAGGGGATCAGTTAATGAAATCGACAGATCGAACTTTTCATCATCGGACGTCCGTTTGTTTGTAACTAAAAATATATATATCGAAGAACTAACGGTTTTTAAACGATTTCAAAAAACTATGTTCTCAATTGTTAGTTCCTATAAAGGTAAAATATATAATATATATTATTTTACCTATGTACGTCCGTGTATATCAATTTAATAGTTACTCTGACTGAAAAGTATAAATGCTCCTAGCATTCTTGCCACCATTCCACGCGGTCATGATTTGTAGTCGCTATTATTAATTTTTATTTGTATATATTTAAGGCTATTATGTATTAATATGCTTAAATATTTTATATATAACTTTATTGGTTTAGGCGCCGATCGCGAGTATAACTTCCAGTTATATATATATATATATATATATTTACCTAAACTTTCTCACGAATCACTTCATTCATTGCTGAAAACCGAATAGAAACTGTTTGGTAGTTTTTGAGCTTATCGCGTTCAGAAAGAAATATAGTTTTGTTTTATACTGTGTTAAATATTTTATATAAGTCGAGATGGCCCAGTGGTAAGAACGCGTGAATCTTAACCGATGAACGTGGGTTCAAACACGGGCAAGCACCTCTGAATTTTCACGTGCTTAATTTCTGTTTATAATTCATCTCTTGCTTTTCGGTGAAGGAAAAAATCGTGAGGAAACCTGCATGTGTCTAGTTTCATCGAAATTCTGTCACATGTGTATTCCACCAACCCGCATTGGAGCAGCGTGGTGGAATAAGCTCCAAACCTTCTCCTCAAAAAGGGAGAGGAGGCCTTAGCCCAGCAGAGGGACATTTACAGACTGTTACTTACTAACTAAATATTTTCCTGTCAGGCCCGGACTTAGAGATCTAAGGTATCTATGCCTAGGCCGGAGACTTGTAGGCATAAATCCGGTGTATAAGAATCAATATGTTTTTTTAAAGAAAGTTAGATAAATTAGTAACTCAAATGAACTGTAACCTTCGAGAGTATAATACTAGAAATTAAATATATATAAACAACACTATCATAGTGACATTAATCAACGGATTTAAGAAACGGACCTCGGGATCTGCAGCCGTATCTCACCACTTGACCAACGAGCCTGTCCAATGTATATTATGTTAAACCAGAATCATAAAGATTAACAAATACTAATTAAAATAACTTAAATAAATAACGTCTATTAGCATAAAGAGAAATACAATTAAATTTTCAATTAAATTCTATCAATTAATTATACAGGCTATGAAAGCTAAACACATTATGATGTTGTTATTTGCAATTAATAACCGGTAATTTTGAGTTGAACGAGATTGAGACGTTACTTAGAATGGGATGGCTGTAATAATTTACGCTAATGTAACGAATATTTCACACTAATAGATGCTCGCGAGCTTAACCGGTTCGAACCGGTTTCCATTGTTTGACGTTTCAATTGGTAACGTTTTGTTTTGGGAGGATAATATTTTATTATTAAGCTATCTAATACGTTTATAGGAAATAATAGTACATTTAAACTAAACCACCACTACAGGGCTAAAAGTCATTTTTTTAAATTAAATATAGAAGTATTATACTTACTTAATGGCTGTTAAAAATCTACCACTGATTTGGAAAGAAACACGTCAGTGTGTATAATACGAGTTTATACTTATTCCATAGCTGTTATATTTAACTGCGATTCGTATCTAATGAAAACAGCGCCATCTGGTGAAAATCATCAGAAATCTATACAAATATCAGTTAACGGTAACGCTATCGAATAAGTAAAAATTATTTTGAGGAGAATGTTTTAGAGCCTATTACACCAGACTGCAGATTTTTTCACGACATCCTTCATCGCTTTTTATATTGGTATGTTAACCTTTTTTACATCTACCTTATATCTCTTTGTAAAGAATGAACTACTCAGCACGTTAATTATTTTGAAAGAAAAAGCTTTAAAATGGCTGGTATGTGAGCGTCTGCATTTAACTTATAAAGTATTTTATATCCCATAAAAAATAACTATCAATGGTGTAACCATGAGATGTTGAACAAGTTAATGTTTACTGAAGGTCGGGAATTACTCGCATTTAATTATCATTTATTAATTATCCTTATTTAATTGGAAGTACCTGGACGAAAAAGCCTCTTTAGGCTTTCGGTAAATTGCGTTTTTACAGACACCTGTTTAGATAATCTTGAAAGACTGCATCGTTGATCTAGTGGCTAGATTTAAGCTGTACAGCCATAGCTGGGAGCTGAACCCAGGAAGGGTTCAAATCCCAGGTCGGGACAGTAAAAAGTATTGCGATTTTCTGTCGAAAATTCTCAATAGCAGCCCGGAGTCTAGAAGTTAGTAGTGTGTACTCTCGTGCCTCGGAAAGCATGTAAAGCCGTTGGACCTGCACCTGATCTCTTTCCGGTAGTATCGGATTGCTGTCCCATCGAATTATGAGAGTTAGCAAATAGAGAGTGCACCTGTGTTTGCGCACACACTTGTGCACTACCATATGTCCTGCGTAGTTGGCTAATCTCTCTTGAGATTGGCCGCCTTGGCCGAAATCGGTCTGGAGGACATTATATAGATAAACTTAAAAAAAAGTGTAATGAACAGCTCATTCTCAACGGCATCTGAGACACGAAACGTGAAACGCAAGCAAAACAAGGAAGATCGTTTACACGTCAAATCAAATCGTCATCAAGTGACAATGGACACAGATACCACTTCCACGCTTATGTGATTTTTTCTCTCTGTCACCATGGTCAGCTATGGGATTTAAAACCACCACAGCATAGCATAGATGTTCGTCTCTTGATTAAAAGATAAGGCAAATTAATACCGTCCATTGTATGTACTTAGCATTGGTTTGTTTAAAGCGCGTTGGTATTTATTCGTTACTAAGGACATCTTTAAAGCATGCTATGCAAGAAAGACTAATTAAAATGCGCTAATTTAAAACAGATTCATTTCTCGATTCTAAATAGACTTAAAGAGCAAAGATTTTGATTGTGATTTACAATTAAAATAGTTTTAAATATTTTTGTAACGTATAGATATTGTTAAATGGATTAATAGTAATTGTTTCACTTAAAAATATTACTATAAAGATCCAAACCTTCTCCTCAAAAAAAAGAAGAGGAGGCCTTAGCCCAGCAGTGGGCCATTCACAGGCTGTTACTGTTACTGTAAAAATATTTTGTAAATGATACCAACATCTCCCATCTGACCAGACCATTCACCGTCCATGACATTTGAAGCGGATCTTCTACATTTATAACGATTGTATTTATAAATAAATTACAGCTTGTTTTTATTTAAATGAATACAATATAAATATGTTATGTTATATCGTTTTTCTCTTTTTAATTATATAAAAAAATAAACACATTACTCTCACGTGACATTCACTCTTGTATGGGTAATACATAGTCTTTATGTACACTTAGCCACAATGTCTCAGAGACATAACCGACTCAATGATTCAATCGACTGTCACTAATATATAATTTAACAGCTAACAAGTAAAATTATTACGTAAGGTATAATTTACAAAAAATTGTTTAAAATTGATCTCGTCGCCGGTGAAGGGAAACATCGTGAGGAAACCTCCATGTGTCTACCATAAACTGCCACGTGTTTCCACCAACCCGCATTAGAGCACCGTGGTGGAGTAAGCTCCAAACCTTTTCCTCAATCAGGATCTTAGCCTAACAGTGGGATATTGGTTACTTATATTTATGTATATTATTTTACTCGTAATTAAAGACAAAATAGGAATATACAAATAATTAAAATTTATATTTTATTGCAACCTAAAAGATAGTAATTAAGATAAAATTAGTTTAATTAATTATAATAAATTAAGTCGTACAGAGATGATAAGCTAATGTGTTCATGAGTGTGTAATTAACTTTTAAGGATTTTTTTTATTTTTATAAAATAGTTAGGTGGAAACGCAATTGGGTTACCTGATGATAAGTGGTAACCACAACTGATTGTCATTGGCGTTGTAAATATTGACCAATCCTTACATCGCCAACGCGCCACCAACCTTGGGCAATAAGATGTTATGTCCTTTATCCCAATAGTTACGCTCACTCACCC
Source organism: Nymphalis io (assembly GCF_905147045.1). Classification (NCBI taxonomy): domain Eukaryota; kingdom Metazoa; phylum Arthropoda; class Insecta; order Lepidoptera; family Nymphalidae; genus Nymphalis; species Nymphalis io. Next base: position 3,563,604 of record NC_065915.1, on the reverse strand, counting down.
TTCAAACCGAGACACAACGGTACTATATATAGTAGTAGTATTGCTATTTGGCGGTAGAATATCTGATGTGTGAGTGGTACCTACCCAGACGGGCTTGCACAGAGCCCTACCACGCTTAGCTTAGCACGAGCTCACGGGTTCAATCTCCGACTCGAATGGAATGTCATATTGAGTTTTTCTGTCAAGTACTCCTATACCTCGGAAAGCACGTTAAGGCGTTAGTTCTTCGGCTAAATTCTTCGGGCTGTATAGTATTTTTGTTCCAAAGTGTGGGTAAACACTTGTGCACTCTTCATATATGTTTGCCCACACACTCGAGCACTATTATACATGCCTATGAGCCTGAATTGGCTATTCTCCGTTGTGAGTCACCGCAAACATAATCGCTCAAGAACGCATCTTCACCATTGTGATGTTAAGCTTAAAGAGTTACTTAACAGCAAAAACTAATTTAAGTTTTGTTCTTCATACCTAGAACTTAAGACATCAGGAGCTGCTACCTTATAAGTTAGCTACTAGACCACCGAGGCTGGTTAACCAACGAATATCACGCGGTGTGTTACACAAGGATATAAGCAAAAATCATTACGAACAAAAAAAGTACGATGAATTAAGAAAATATGATTATTTCCCATCACTAGATAGCAACAATAGTGGTGTACGAGCTGTCATTGAAAGATATCGACATTCGATATCTCGGATCACTATTTTCGACAATAATTGCTATTGTACGACCACGTTGCCTCTCAACGGGCGATTCGGGATATATAGACCAGTAAATGTGCTAGAATATCCAACAAAGATTTTGATTTAAAAACTATAGAATACTTAAACAAGGATGTTTATCAATGCACGTGCTGAAACTTATTCAATAGAGTAAGTGCTAAGTTTCCTACTGTTATATATGGTGGTAAGCTGTTTATTCCTAAATTACGTATATAAGTTCCAGTAATCTAAGGTTGACCGATAGAGATTTACTAATCTGGTTTCATCATTGAAGCGTTATCACAAGGGTCATGAGTTAAATGCCACAAGTAAATATTTCAACGTTATAAATACGATTGGTAATGTCATGTCTGTATGTTTGTAGGTCACGGCTCGGTTAACTTGATCCGGAATGACGCAGCATTGTTGGAGGGTCCGCGGTCATCACTGCAGTCACTCGAAATAGATGACGGCTGGAAGTGATAGATTAAATAATTAATTACTATATATATATATATATATACTACATAAAATATTCTTTGAAATGGTTATATTTTTAGCGACTGCCTCGTTGGTCTAGTGGCTTGATGAGAGTTAGAAATAGAGAGTGCACCTGTGTTTGCACACACACTTGTGCACTATAATATCTCCTTCGTAGTTGGCTAATCTCTCTTGAGATTAGCCGCCGTGACCGAAATCAGTCGGTAGTACATTAGTATTATTTTTAGAACAGAAATGATATATCAGTTTTATACTGAATATTTGTATACCAGACATGATAACAAAAAAAAACGGTGGTAGTTTGAAATTTGACAATCAATAAGTAAGTGTAATGCTTCTATGTTGAATAAGGTATTTTGATTATGATTTAATTAAAAAAAATCAATTAATCAGAACATCAACAATAATTAAGACACGAAAGGAACAACTCAAAGGCGCCTAAAAACATAATAAAAACACAAAATAAGCCCGACATAGCCCGAATAGACAGCTACGGTGTGTATGCTGCCAGTGCTATTGTCCACAGATAATCACTTATTATATATATTCTATGTAAGCCAGTAATAACTATCCATCGTAAATAGTGTCTGTTTCTTAGCTTGTGAACTCAAAATATTAAAATTTTATAATAATTATAAATTGAATTGATATTTTATCTTACTATTATATTTGTGATATGTATTTTATTTAAGGCAGACAACAGTAAACAATACAGTACAGTACCAGCCTGTAAATGTCCCGCTACTGGGCTTAGGCCTTCTCTCCTTTTTGAGGAGAAGGTAGAGAGTTTAATCCACCACGCTGCTCCAATGCGGGTTGGTAGAATACACATGGCTAAATTTCAGTGAAATTAGATAAATACATAGGCTATTTATTCATTACCGATTCATCATTGTATAAAAATTAATTGTAACGCGGTTAATCGTGTAATAAATATATAAATGAGTGACACATTCAATATCTATAGTTCAATGTACCCGAACTTTTTCACAGATCGGCGGTCAAACAAAGACGAGAAAGTAATGATAGCGGTAGATATTCAATCGTTGTCAGGTCCGACCTAACACGAGAACTAATCTTACGAATTGCAATTACATTTCCTCTTATCAATAACATATTTATATATAAATATAAAAAAAAAAACCTTTATAATTATCGTTGTGAACATCTATTGGAGGTAAGATGGTACCATCGGTTGATCGTATATTCTATTTAATTTGTGGTGAGTGAGCCAGTGTAACTAAACAATGGATATATAAAACTTTTACCTACAGTTATTTTTAACATATCATATCTTTTTTTTTTTGTTTTACAGTTAATAGGCAAACGCTTGACCGTTGACTTGCTTGATCTTAAGCATAGTCACGGTCTAGGATGGAGCGCGCCTGCCCAGAAGGAATAGAATAGAATAGAATATGCTTTATTGTACACCAAAAGAGTTACAGAACTATTTTAAGCACAAACACAAAAGAAAACTATTTTGTACAAAAGGCGGTCTTATCGCTAAAAGAGCGATCTCTTCCATACAACCTTTGGGTGAAGGACATGAAATAAATAAATAAATAAAGCGGTAAGGAGGTGTACTAAGCATCTCAATTTTTATTTTTTAAATAAATATATATACACACAGTACTATGGCTCAATATACATACATATAAATAAATAATATATACATAAACATACATATATAATATATAATACAAAACATTAAAAAAAAATGTTATTATGATAATAATAATAATAAATAGCAATAAAGTGCGGCAGATAATAAAACAACACTCCCTGACAATTATAAAGATAAATAATATACCTTGAGTCGGATTTTAAATGTGTTAATAGTTTGAGATTGTCTTAAGTGGAGTGGTAAAGAATTCCATAGGCGAACTGCTTGGACAGAGAAAGAATTGGTATACAAAGAAGAAGAGTGAGAAGGAATTTCAAGAATTAGATTATCTTCAGATCGTAGAGTGCGGCCGTGCGAGTCCTTAAGGAATTCAAAACGGTGTTTAAGATAGTGCGGAATATTTGGATGAAAAAATATCCAGTAAAGAAGACAAAGAATATGAGTATTCCTGCGAAGACGGATTGGGAGCCATTCGAGTTTTCTGCGAAATTCAGAAATGTGGTCAAATATGGAACCCGTTGTTTACCTTGGACTTGAAGACACCAACATTGTACCTATCAGGAAATTTAACAAATAAGGCATATTACTCCACACATGATTATTATAAAAATGATAATAAAGCGTGGAGTTAGTATTCGTTGATTTCGAAGCAGGATATGTATAAAATTTAATCGTATTAAATCGTATAAAATTAAATTTAAGTAATAACTAAACATATTTGACTTTCTTGCCGGGTTTTCACTTTAGATTATACATTACTGTAATATGACGAATAATTTGATTTGATTTGGTTTGCTTAGTTGCCAAGGTTGGTAGCGTATTGGCGATGGTTAATATTTCTTTCAAAGCCAATGTCCGGGGGCCACTTATCATCAGGTTTGAAATAAATATAATTTTTTCGCGTCTGTTGGCGCGCTTTGGGAAAAAACCGACTCGTATGCTGTGACGGCTAACGATATGACGGTCTCTTATCACGCCATGTCAACCTTCCGCTGTCGCCATCTAGTTACCTTGTGTATGCTTGGCTCATATATTATATTCTTCATTGCTTAATATGGTTATAATAAAAGTTACATGTATGTATTTTAACAACGAAACTCTATTTTTTTAATATTTATTTATTGTTTTCAGAACTGTCTATTTATATATCGATCTTTTATATCCGCCAGGCACCCCGTGTCAGCCACCCTTTTTTATAATGGGATTCTGTAATTTAATAAAAAAACAAAGGAAAAAAATATTCATCTCGCAATCATTTTTAAATAAATTGTTATAAAACTCATCTGTGGTTAAAACAGTAATTCATTGATTATTTTAAACGAATTCAAAGTCGAAGTAATAAAACGAAATTAATTAAATCAATTTAAAATCAGCTGTCTATTCAAGAGTCAGTTAAAATTGTCCGCACGTGTCCTTGTACATTCAATAATTCAGACCATTTCAGTCTGTGAAACCTAGCTAAATTTAAATATATATTTTTAGTATAAAACAAGAGTAGAAATGATTTAAAGTTAAAAACTGGCAACTATTTAAATTTGCCGCGCTTCGTCAGCCATGTTGTATTTGACTTGACGCCATGACTTTCACGGCATTAAAATATTAGGCTCAAGTTATTTTTAGTAACATAATTGAAGTATTCGCTAAAAATATTTAATTAATTACAAAATAACGAATTCAAGGAAATTTTCATCAAGGCACGACCGGAAATTGTGCGATAAAAATCATTTTAAGATCACATCGATATCTCACACTGACAGGTAAGAACTTCCATAATAAACGCGCGTAAAATAATTTAAAAAAAAAAAAACAAAAATAATCCGTGACAACGACACACAACGAGGTGCATACACGCCAGGTCTATTTACCACAGATAATCATTAAAAATATTATTTATTTCACAATTTTCATTGAATTTCAACTCTGCGTGAGTTAATGCTAATATTCCTGCGTAATGCGTTTAGCATACATTTTCAATAACTTAAATTTAACTTTAAGAAACTATTTGTGGTATTATTATTACTGGTGGTAGGACTTTGTGTAAGCTCGTCTGGATAGATATCACCCACTCATCAGATATTATACCGCAAAACAGTAGTACTTGATGTTATTATGTTTCGGTTTGAAAGGTGAGTGAACCAGTGTAATTACCGGCACAAGAGACATAACATCTTAGTTCCCAAGGTTGGTGACGCATTGGCGATGTAAGCGACCGTTAACATTTCTTACAATGCCAATGTCTATGGGCGTTGGTGAACACTTACCATCAGGTGGCCATATGCTCGTCCGCCTACCTATACGATTAAAAAAGCCTTATTTAACACGAGCTTGTTGACAAATACACACGTGATCTTGAATGTTATAATCATAAATATATCTCATTGAAGCGTTCATAAACAGACATACAGAGAATTACATTTAAAAATTACATTTAATTACATAATTACATTTAAAAACATAATGCCTTATAACAAAAAAAAAGTATGTGTCAATGCAGTATATATAATATATGTTTGTATTACACATTTATACAGTATTTATATATTTTTTACGTTTGATACGTGAGTGAGCCAGTTTAACTAGTATTAATGCACACGGGGCATCACTTTTTTGTTCTTAAGGTTGGTGGTGCATTGGTGTGGTTTTTTTTTACAATTAATAGGCCAGCGTTTAACCGTTGACTTGCCTGATGTTAAGCATCGACACGGTCTAGGATGTAGCACGCTTGCCTGTAAGAAACCTGTTTACTCTGGATTTGTGTGGGTAATATGTCTTATATTCATGAGCGGTAGTGACCACTTACCAACGAGTGGACAATTTACTAGTTTGCCGACCTATTATATAACTCGTGAATAAAAAGTATATTATTGATTATCTTATATGATGAAACCTGTGTCGGTTGAAATTCTACCACAAGAGTCCGCAATTACTCGCATTGGACTCCTTATGGGAGAAGGCAAATATCCCCCAGCTGGGCGAAGCAGCTGGTGGCTATTTGCGGGCCGTTACTTATGTATCACTGTATGATTTTCACTGACGTAACATTTTTTTTTTTATATAATATATGAGTTACATTGTCTATAAGATTACATATCATAAAAATCAATAAGATGATGTTTTATTTTTAAAAATTGACCCGGTTGGCGTGGTTGGTGGATGCTTACCTTTCACGCCGAAGGTTGTGGGTTCGAATCCCACCCAGGAAAGATATTTGTGTGCATGAACATGTCTGCTTTATCCTGAGTCTGGGTGTAATTATCTATATAAGTACGTATTTACAAAAGAAAACAGTATATGTAGTGTATCAGTTGTCTGGTTTCCATACCATAAGCTTTGTACAAGCTTAATTTGGGATTAGGTGGCCGTGTGTGAAAAATGTCCCAGGATATTATTATTATTTTCAAAAATAATTCGATAAAAACGAACACCCTCCTTTGTGAAGTCGGTATAACGAAATTCTCTGCGCACAATGCGCAAACGATGTCTGCTAAAAGTACTGATAATCCCACTATGAAATGATTCAGAGTGCATGTCAGACTGCCAAAAACACGCCCGTGGCACACCGTGAGAATTATTTTAAGAATATTTCAAAAATAATTTTATTTTAAGAAGTACCACAATTTATAATAAATTATTGGAAGGAATTTGTATAAGAATTTGACATGACCCAGTGCTTAGAACAAGTGAATCTTAACCGATCGTCAAATTGCTATACTAATTAGGCTGTATTTATGTGTTATTTAATTTTTGTTTATTTAAACATCTTAAAGAAACCTGAATATGTCAAATAAAAATCTGCCATATATGTACGTATTGAAGCAGCGTAATAGAATATGCTTTAAGCTTTCTCTTCTAAAGAGGAGCTTTGGTCCAGCTGCTGCAGCAGTGGGACATGTATTTAGTTACTTTAGAGGTTAGTATCTACCACCAAATCAGGCTAAGCATCAAAATTATAAGTAACTACAATAGTAGCTACGGAACATTATTTTATACGCAAAAGTTTTGTCGTTGAGCCAAAAGTGGACGCCAAGAAATTTAAAATTAAATTATTTATATAAAAATTGCTATTTTAAGCGTACGAATGTAATACAAATATGATTAACCAACTCAGAAATAATTGAGAGAATACTGATATCAGTTCCGTCACATCCACAAAATATTTTATACTCCTTGCGTAGTCTCATATTCGTAAAGAAGCTCCCTTAGTACGGTTGTGTAATAAATATAACATTGACAATTGACATTGACATTTTTTATTACTCTCCCGCAATCTTTAGAAATAAGTTACTTAATTATTATAAAATGCATGATTACTTTTAATAATTTTTATTGATTGATTTTTTATTATAAAATGACATTATTTATTATTTAATACTGTCATTTTTAAAAATTACTGATGATTTTTTGTTACTTTAAATTTGAATTTGATTAGATTAAATCTGGAAGTGCTATGTACACTTGTAATTGACATGCATATTAGATATACTATTATTGTTGTATAAATTATTTTTTTCAATGCTTTATTTTTCAATGTTGTAATTGTGCTATTACAAATAAATAAATGTTATACATTACGTTACTTCTATAGAACTAAAGAAGTACAACCAAGAATATTTTTGCCTCGGTGTAACACCGGTTTTTCGATACAGGAACACCGCCGCCCGTAGCCGTAGTAACAGACGGAACGGGTGTTACTGTGTAAATAATTAGATTATCGATAAAAAGCAAAAATATCGATACGAATTTTACTTGATACATTGAAGAATGTCTTAACGTATATGTTTCGTTAGCTTAGCGATGGACTTAACTATAAGTGCCATGTAAGCCTAGGCATTCTGCAGATTCATCTCATTCTTCATGCATCATTTTACAGATTGTTGCCAATGTACATATTACTTGGAACTTCAGTAACAGTAACAGCCTGTGAATGCCCCACTCCTCCTCTCCCTTTTTGAGAAGGTTTTGGAGCTTATTCCACCACGTTGTTCCAATGCGGGTTGGTGGAATACACATGTGGCAGAATTTCTGTGAAATTAGACACATGCAGGTTTTCTCACGATGTTTTCCTTCGGTCAAGCAAAAGATGAATTGTAAGCACAAATTGAGCACATGAAAATTCAGTTGTGCTTGCCCGGGCTTGAACCCACGATAATCGGTTGAGATTCACGCGATTCTTACATGGGTCATCTCGGCCTACTTGAAACTTATAGTGGTGCTTACAAAAATTATTTTTATCATTGTGATTATGAGTGTGATTGTGTTTCTTTTTTTTTTTTTTTATAGAATAGGAAGGCGGACGAGCATATGGGCCACCTGATGCTAAGTGGTCACCAAACGCCCTTAGACATTGGCATTGTAAGAAATGTTAACCATCGCTTACATCACCAATGCGCCACCAACCTTGGGAACTAAGATGTTATGTCCCTTGTGCCTGTAATTACACTGGCTCTTTCACCCTTCAAACCGGAACACAACGATATCAAGTACTGCTGTTTTGCGGTAGAATATCTTATGACTGGGTGGTACCTACCCAGACTTGCTCAAATCCCTATGTGATTACAGGCACAAGGGACATAAAATCTTAGTTCCCAAGGTTGGTGGCGTATTGGCTATGTAAGTAATGGTTGACATTTCTTACAATGCCAATGTTTACGGGCGTTGGTGACCACTTACCATCAAGTGACCCATATGCTCGTCCGCCTTCCTAATCTATAAAAAAAAATTCAGACACAAGAGACAAAATTGTTCTCGTTTGCGCAGCGCCTCAAACCTCACGCCGTCACCGAGGCGATAGGCGAAATGTAATAAATGAGCGACATCTTTTCAATTTACATTACATTGCCTTCCTATTGTATAAAAAAAAAACTATTTACATTTACTGCTCGCTTACAATGTTATGTAAATATGTTATGAAAAATATATTTATCTTGTATCTTATCTTATTTCATTTTATTTGTTTTAATTTATAAGTTTCTATATGTACAATGTATTTATTTCATTTAGATAAGAATCATTTTGAACAATATGTACGTCATTTATTTCTGTATGTAATATATTATCAATCACTGCCTCGTTGGTCTAGTGGCTTGATGTAAGGCCGCAGACCCACAGGTCCTGGGTTCAATTCCCAGGTCGGGTCAATAAAAAGTTATTGGGTTTTTCTGTCAGAAAATTCTCAGTAACATCCCGGAGTCTGGAAGTTGGAAGTGTCTACACTTCCGTGCCTCGGAAAGCACATAAAGCCGTTGGTCCTGCGCCTGAACTCTTTCCGGTCGTGTCGGATGTGAGGAGTGTAGGAAGAGAGAGTGCACCTGCGCTTGCTCACACACTTGTACACTATAATATTTCCTGCGCAGTTGGCTAAGTTGGCCGAAATCGGTCTGGAGGACATTATTATAAATCACTTAAAATATATTATAAATACATCTTACTTGTTAGGGCTTTGTGCAGCCCGTCTGGGTAGGTACCACCCACATACCACATCACATATTCAACCACCAAACTGCTACTTAGTATTATTGTGTTCCGGTTTGAAGGGTGAGTGAGCCAGTATAATTACAGGCACAAGAGACATAACATTTTAGTTCCCAAGATTGGTGGCGCATTGGCGATATAGGGAGTGTTAATATTTCTTACAGCGCCAATGTCTATAGCCTATGGTTTCACGGCCCGTCACAGCCATAAAAGGGTACCATTGTAAATCAGCATTGGGTTCGAACACAACATAAAAGCTGAATGGTACCTTTTCAGGACACATTGAAAAAAAAACAAACATAATATCTTGTTGCGCTCAACAAGATATTATGTTTGTTTTTTTTATAGTCCCTCTTTTTTATTTTCTAATATTCATTATTTACTGCAATCTACAATGTTTGTTTGGCCTGAATAACTATTTTCTTATTCTTATATGAAAATATTTTATAGTTTAATTTTATATAATATCAATACTTAAGCTTCGGTTACATCACTAAGACAAACCTTGATACGTTTTTGATAATTAGAGGTTTGTATTGATTCGAGTCATTTACTCTTAATACCGAGTTTCATTCGTTTGGGAATATATAATTATGTAATGAAAGTATAATTAACACTTAATAGATGTTTAAAACGTATTCGAAGTTTAAAAATTCAACAATGGAACGTGGATTTGAAAATAATTATTAAGCTGTGTGTAGGTTTTTTGTAGAGCCGACGGCCTCTGGGTAGTATGGTTCTCGAGTGGCCACGGCGAAGCGGAAGTCGCTATGTTAACAGACTACAAGGTTTTTTGAGGTACATAGGTATACTAGGTAGTAGGACTTTGTGTACGCCCGTCTGGGTACCACTGGTACCACTAAGTCAGCAATCGCCAAGCAGCAGAGCATAGTACTATTATGTTTCGCTTAGAAGGGTGAGTTAGTGTAACTACAGGCACAAGGATATAACACCTTAGCTCCCCAGGTTGGTGGCGCATTGGTGAAGAAATTGTAAAGATTCCTTACAGGTGGACCGAAAATCCTACAAGGTAGCGTCGTGGACTTATTTGGGGGTGGCCTTATCCACCAGTGGACGTCTTTCCGCAAAAAACAATGGTGATGATCATGATAAGGTAGTAATTAAGAAAATTCGTATATCTGGTGTAGCGCAACAAATTGGCAAGTCGATGATTTATTTATTTATTTATTTCATAAGTTCAATATACATCTTCAATTACAGTGCACATTACAGCAGTTGATCTCACTAAATTCTTATATATTTGTCAGCTTTGCATATAACCCGTTGACCTTGAGACCATAAGGTATTTTTCATTTTTAATAATAATAATACTAGTACAAAGTAAAACAAAAAAAAAATACATTTTTGATCTTGTAAAATGACGATTCCAAAGTGCTCGTTAGAGACTATTTCATTTTGATTATGTTCTTGACATATTTACTGATGAATTGTTGTTTCGGTGGTGATCCTTAAATATTCTTATTAACATACTCTAAATAAACCACTTGTAATAACCTACAGCTGAGCAAAGGCCAGCTCTTATCGAGGAGAAGGTTTGCAAGGTAAGGGATATACTAAAAAAACGCTGGAGGGTTGTAATGAATAGTCTTGTTACAGCCTATAAATATGTCACACTCATAAGCTAGGCCTATTCTCTGTTTGAGGAGAAGGTTGAGATCTTGTTCCACCACGCCGCTGTTGCAGTTTCGATACACACGTGGCAATATTTCATGCAAAGCATGCAGGTTTCCTATAAACATATGCAATGCATTTAGTGATTCGGGATTGAACACTTTCGAACGGGCTTGTAAGTTTAAGTGATCGTGTATTATTATCATTGGAATCTAGCCGATGTATTATTGCATGCCGATGTATTTATATCAAGTCACAAGTGTCAACTCAAGGTATTTTTATGTAAAAAATAAATAATAAACATTTTAAACAGAGTTGTTTATGGTGGTTTGTGTATTTTGTTTGGACATCGCGTATTGAATGATTCAATATTCTGTAATAATCGAAAAGTAATTATATTTGAATATATTTATAAAACACGCTGCTTCGTTAATGAAGATCATCATCATCATCATCATGACAGCCGAGAGACGTCACTGCTGGACAAAGGCCTTCCCCAAGGATTTCCATTTCAGCGTGGGCCTACAAGGTGTCCACTACCGAAGACATAAAAAGAGCCGAGGGAAGCCGTTGGATGCGGGCAGCGCTAGACCGGTCAAAGATATATAATACTACTAATATATTAAAGCCTTAAATATATACAAAGATTTTTTTTTTAAATGCTATACAAATCACTTTTTTTACAAACAATTTTTCTGGTGGTAGGGCTTTGTGCAAGCTCGTTTGGGTAGGTACCACCCACTCATCAGATATTCTACCGCAAAACAGCAATACTTGATATTGTCGTGTTCTGGTTTGAAGGGTGAGTGAGCCAGTGTAATTACAGGCACAAGGGACATAAAATCTTAGTTCCCAAGGTTGGTGGCGCATTGGCTATAAGCGATGGTTGACATTTCTTACAATGCCAATGTCTAAGGGCGTTTGGTGACCACTTACCATCAGGTGGCCCATATGCTCGTCCACCTTACTATTCTATAAAAAAAAAAAATAACGACCGCGTGGAGTGGTAGGAATGCTAGCAAATCATTATTAATTAGAGAATGATATAAAATATAAAGGCTTTAATGTCTTAACTATTAAACTGACCTTCATTATATATTGCATACATGTTGTGGAACAGAAAAGGACAACATAACCTGACAACATCGCGAGCGAGGCCGCGGACGGAAGCTAGTATAATACAAAATGATTAAATAAATAATAATAAATGTTAATTATCAAATTAGTTTTGTTTGCAAGTTATATTCAATTTAGCTTATTTCATAACGTTTCATATTTTAAATGATAATGCAAAAGCAACGCTTGTTATTTGATTCCACGACACTTTTGGTGAGTTTTAAATGGATGCTCCTCTAAAGGATTGAAATCGTCTCTTAAGGATGAGTTTCTCTAACACGGCAAAATTATTGTAACTATCGTTTTTTGAGTGATAGTCATAATTGAACACAAAAGTAAATTTTTGTAGTATTATCATTTATTTATTATATATTTTACTAATAGTTATTAGACATTTTTGTCGCGTTGTCGTTGTATTGAAACCACACCTTTTATTTTATACCTAATAGAGACGTAACGCTTCTTTATAAAATTGCATACTTTGTCTGCTTTTATAAAAAAAAATATTCTTTGACGTATTTCCTGTGAAATCTTTAATTACGTTTAAAGGCTAGCTGAACAAGAATTCCAAAAGCATTAACTAAATGATCTTATTAGTTGCCAAGCTATATTTTTGTTCTCATTTCTTAAGAAAAACTTGAATAAACAATATTTAAATAATATTATAATAAAGTCTTTACGGGAATTGTTTTTATTTTATTACTGTTTCTACAGGCAAACAGGCAGGAGGCCTACTGATAGAAAGTGACCACAGCTGAATATACATCTGCAATACTGAAGGACTTGGTGACGCAACAAATTGGTATACTAAACCGCAAGATTGTCAGTAGTAGCCAGATCTCTTACTTGATAGTAGCTGTTCTGGGTAAGAATGCATTCAAAGGAAGGCTGTAATTATCCTCACCCTTCAAACCAGAAAACAATATACTAAGTATTGGAATTCAGCGGTAGAATAACTTATTACTGGGCGGTACCCACTCAAACGGGCTTGAAAAACCCTACCACAAAGAAAATTAGTAATTATATTAAATTATTATGAATTATTATCTGAAAGTAGAAATAAAAATTACCAGGCAAAGGCATTTTATTAAAATGAATTATAAACCGAATAGTAACACTGGTGGTAGAAGCTTTGTGCAAGCTGGTCTGGGTTGGTACCACCCACTCCTCAGATACTCTACCGCAAAACAGCAGTCCTTGGTATTGTTGTGTTCCGGTTTGAAGGGTGAGTGAGCCAGTGTAATTACAGGCACAAGGGACATAACATCTTAGTTCCCAAGGTTGGTGGCGCATTGGTGATGTAAGCGATGGTTAATATCTCTTACAATGAAAATGTCTATGGGCGATGGTGACCACTTACCATCAGGCGGCTCGTCCGCCTTCCTATTCTATACAAAAGTATTTCTTTTGAAACTAGATAGCGCGATTCAGAAAATCGAATAAATTATTTAACGCCACCTATGAATCAATTTTGGAACTAAAAAACTACAACAATAAAATAAAATCGGTGCAGTTAACATTGATCGACATTGCTTTAAATGTTTCTAATGATTTACAAAATGTATTTACTTTAGTTGGCTATATCGTTTTAGAGATATGCTGTTGGGTTGTTTGTTAAAATAAAGAGGAAACACATTACTTTCACCAACTTTAAAAGAAAACAAGTGTTATTCCCTTATTATTTTTAACACGAAAACAAAAACGTGTCCATACATGAACACGTTTCTTTATTGACAACACAGCCTTATTCAGAAGTCGGTTAATAAAACAAAATGTCGTCTTTCCATCAGCGTACCGAATGATTTAGCTCTTCGACCGGATTGTATAAGTTCGTGTAATAAATTGTAATAAATTCCACGATTCAGCAAGTCTCTCTGTGTTGCAGAGTTATCTATGAAAATAGTCTTATGTTAACAAAAATACGTTTGTATCCAGATAAATAGATTTTGATCGATGTCTCGTGAAACTGACAAGATGGCTAAACGTGATTCTTGATACTATTATCTAGATATTTTTTCCGACTTCACTCACATTTAATTATTAATACTGCAATAATATATAAAGTTTTCAATAAAGAATATTTAAGAAAATTTTAACTATTAAAAACATGCAATGTTTTGCCTTATCTGTGGCAGAGCACAGTTCTATATTTTATTAAATATTTTTATCTGTCATCGCATAGATGTAACTGAATATAACTTTTTTTTTAAATTTATGCTAGTTGAGATACAAATATTCTGCCAACTTCACGCCATGACAAATTCACATATGAGATTGATACAGTTTCAAATTTCGAAGTTTTTTTTTTAAATTTTTTAAAATGATTGAAAATGTATGTCATTCCGTACGGTGCTATCTTCGACACTTAAAGTGATATGAGACTTTTTCAACGCGTTCTCTGAGATTAATCCAATAAAATAACAGGCATGATATTCATTTTGTTTATTACACTTCTTATTTTGATAGTCGGTTAACTCAACTGTTTAGTATGAAAGTTCTTCACAGTTCATTAACCTCAGCTTACAAACGACGTCGTTAGGCAGAAAAAGCTTTTTATTCAAGCAAATTCAAGATAAATGTAAAAGATTTTACATACAAAACGTATATGTAAATTGTGACGCGTCCAGGACAAGAGACGGAGGGAGACTGATTTGAATTTGGAATTTTGCTCGCTCGGATGCGCGCGCGCATTCAATGGTGAATCGGTAGGGTGACAATATATTTTGCTCTTGTATTTAACATTATCTTTTTTCAAATCTCAAATTTGTATATATTTAAATATTTACTTTATAATGTTCCTGTAAAGAAATGTTATTAATTATTCAAGAATTGAAGTCTTGAGTGTGTAAGTTAAAATGTATAATGCTTTACGTATGCTACGAAAGCTGATGAAGGTCTTCTCATGGAATGTTATGGTATTTTTTGAGTCACTTCTTACCGATCAAAATTCTTAACTATACCAACGGATCATACTTCATGCTAATTGACGAACCTATTTGAATAATGTGATATTTTATTGACTCATTGGTCTAATGGCCAGATATAAGACTCCAGGTCCTGGGCTTAAAACTTAAGTCAGATGGTTAAAAAGTCATTGGGTTTATCTGTTAAAGATTATCAGTAGCAGCCTTGAGCTGAGAGTTGGAAGTGAAAACAAAAGAAGTTGGTTCTACGCCTGTACCAATCCAACACGTCCGATCCGATCATTATAAGATTGAGGGAAAAGAGAGTGCATCTGTGTTTGCAATCATTATTCTGTAACTATTATTTTACATTCGAAAGAAGAAGACACAGCATTGTTCAACAAATCACCCGCAGAACAACGTATATAAATAAGTTAATCAATACATACATAGAAGTAAATCATTGAATTTAATTAATTACTGTTAACTTTAAACTAATTTTTATTTTATATACCTATCATTTTATACATATATTAACACTTATTCTGTATTTAATATTAATTACTTGTTAACAAATATATTTGCGTGCCTATCGTGGTCGAAATGTATTAGAGACTTATAAATAAATTATAACATCTGTAAAACTATGTTTCATGCAAATAAATGATTATTATTAATATACTAAAAAAATGTCACCCTACAAAATGCGATTCTATTTACATGAGTCTTAGCCGTTTCGAAATGATGTCGTATTAATACTCATTTCGCGGGCATATTGCTTACGTATCGCGGGTTCGAATCTCGTTCGACCCTAAGACGATGTTAAAACATTGTTGACATTAAAATATTCAAATGATATCTTGCCTAAAGCGATTCATACATAAGTTTATTTGTTTTTGAAGTAGTTTTGTAAAATCTAATAATAAAAATTTTGTTAATGCAGTCACGATCGTTCATTTGTGTTAAAATAAACAATTTAAGTGAACAGAACATAGTTTCCATGCTTAGAGCTATTAGTCCCTCTAACTATCTCGCCACACAACGCCGTCTGTCTGGTGGATTTGTCGCTTCAGACAGACCAGCGTTTCGTGTGCGGTTTAAATCAATTCTCTACTTATAATTTACATATGAATGTAATTCAAAATATGATTGATATATTATCAATCATATTTTGAATTACATTCATCTCTAATAAATTAAAGTTAATAATAATACAAAAAAAGTTATTGAGATGTTTTCAAAAAAATATTCTTATCGTAAGTTGAAATTAAGGCTTTAAAACAGCTATGTTTAAAGCATGTAGAATAACAAATTAGTATATAACTTAACATATAAATAAATACGAACTTATAATATTTTATTAACATAATTATGTACGTCTGTATATGTCTATGTGTGCCTATGAGTATAGCTAAATACGTAAGCTAACATAAGATATATATATATATCCTAAAGGTTAACAAAGAGAAAAATGTAGAGGCTACCCTCTACATTTTTCATTCATTATAAAATAACAAAGATAAGACCACAAGCACACAAAAATCATGATTTGAATTGTGATACAGTCACACCACACCAAACGAATAAAACACCAGATCACACTTTGTTTAAATCTTTAAATTAATGAATACTTGCTAAATCAAGTATGTTTCTAAACGAATTATCTTTTAAAGTCGTAACGCGTTATTAATTATAAAAAAAAACGCACGTTTTCGAAACCATCTGGAAATGCTTAAGTATAATGAGTGGACGCTAACACGGCGAGCACACGACGTCTGTCCGACGTCTCTTTAGCACTTCGTTAAGAAATACGTATCAATCGCCTGAGACACAGAGTGCTTAAAATAGAGAACTCCTCTATAACAATAAAAATAAAAATAGTGTCTTTTTTACCTTACATGGTAGAACCAGCCATATGATGGAAGCTTTCAGCGTGCTATGTAATAATAATTTAATAAATGTGATATCGATAAAAGCGTCTTGATCATCCTCTGTTTTTAGGCAATATGACGTCACACTATATTTAATATGGCGCCCTGTTCGCTTCTTTACTCATTCGTGAAATGTTAACAACCAACTTATAGTGATATACTATTTTCATGCGTGTATTCTTGTAATGTTATGATTATAATGGTCAATGTCGCATATCACTTTCTGATCTTTCACGACCGATTTTTGGGGTGAGTCTTGAGTTTGTTCTTACAGAATAGTTAAATAAGCCACGTTAGGTATCAAATAAAAAGGTATAATCTTAACTATAACACTTCAAATGTATATATATGTATTTTATTTGTATATTTCTTCGTTCTGGTATCGATTAATTTAATGGTAATTATAATTAATCATATAATGTGTAGGGATGGATATTATAATATGATATAAAAATGAAAAGTGTTTATTTTATTCAGACACCTGCAACGATGCAGTGGTTCCTAACCGGAAAGTCTAAATTACTTCTAACAACGCGATCAAAATCAATTTGAATAACAAAATAACATAATCGGTAACTAATTAATATTATAATTAACTGAAATTAATTAAACTTTAACAAGTGTAGTGATAGAATTAATCGACCATTATTTATCTTTTTAATTTTTAAATAATTAAATTTATTATTAGGAACAATGGAATAATTTGTGTTCAAAGTATTAAAACTTCTATTTTTTTATTCATTCATTAAAAAGCTGGTCGTGGGAGTGAACCCACCAATAGCCCAACAATGTCTTGGCAGCTTCTGTCACCTTAAGTGACGAGTAATAATGAGCTATAATATAAATTGTAGGTAGACCACCAGTAAGTTGTCACCAACGCCCATAGACATTGGCATTGTAAGAAATGTTAAACTTCGCTTACATCGCCAATGCGCCACCAACCTTGGGAAATATTATGATATGTTCCTAGTGCCTGTAATCACATTGGCTTATTCACCCTTCAAACCGGAACACAACAATACCAAGTAATGCTGTTTTGCTGTAAAATATCTGATTAGTGGATGGTACCTACTCAGACGAGCTTGCACAAAGCCCCACCAGTAATATATATATATTAGCAACACATTGAAAACAGACATTTTCAGCCTATTATTTTTTTTAATTCTCTATGCATTTATTAATCTATATTTAATAGGGTGCATAGAACATACAGAGCCGTGTCAAAATGTATTTGGTGATAAAACGTGTAGGTAATGTGACACACAAACAAACTAAAGCATGGGACATGATTCTATCTACATTCGAGTCCGGTGGCGCAATACTCAATGATTTTTTTTTTATTTTAAGCGATATTTTTTTTATGTTTCAGTTCAAAATAGTTTTGTCAATATTTATATAATACTATTGACATAGTTGGGGGTTTGTGTACCAAAATTTATCAAAAGTGGTTTTATCGTCAAAGCGTAACAGATAAAGTTACTTTCGCATAAATTAGTATACTCATATTATATTAGTTCCGCCCGGGATAGCACGTTTTGTGGGGAGGGTTGCTGTATTGGGTAAATGTCTATACTAATTGGTATGATGCATATATGACTTAATATATGATATAGCACAAAACTTATCATTTTTTTTTTGTATTCGGATGTTATTTATTCTAGTAACAGCCTGTTAATGTTCCACTGCTAGGCTAAGGCCTCCTCTCCTTTTTGAGGAGAAGGCTTGGAGCTTATTCCAGCACGCTGCTTCAATGCGGGTTGGTAGAATACACATGTGACATAATTTCAATCAAATTAGACACATGCAGGTTTCCTCACGATGTTTTCCTTCATCGTCAAGCACGAGATGAATTATAATCACAAATTAAGCACATGAAAATTCAGTGGTGCTTGCCCGGGTTTGAACCCACGATCGTCGGTTAAGATTTACGTGTTCTAACCACTAGGCCATCTCAGCTATTTTGTTATTTATTATCATTATTTATATTTGTGTTCTATTTATTGTTTTGCAAAATATGCGTCTGTGCAAATGTTAAGCAACGCTACAATACAGTCCAAAAAAAAACAATGTCCTCCAGACCGATTTCGACCAACTATAGTGCACAAATGTGTGCGCAAACACAGATGCATTCTCTATTCCCTAACTCTCATAATCCGATGGGATGGCAATCCGACACGACCAAAAAGGGTTCAGGCGCAAGACCAACGGCTTTATGAGCTTTCCGAGAGACGGGAGTGTACACACTTCCAACTTCCAGACTCCGGGCTGCTACTGAGAATTTTCTGATAGAAAACCAAATAACTTTTTATTGACCCGACCTGGGAATTGAACGCAGGACCTCCGGGTCTTCGGGCTTACATCAAGCCACTAGACCAACGAGGCAGTCAAAAAACATAGCATATCTTTAACTACGAACAACCTTTAACAACATAATTATATCAACATCCTTACGTGACATTACAAATTGGGTAATTGTCAAATTACCTTACAAAACGAGTGCCGTCACGTGAAATTTGACTTTGTTACGAATGAGCTTTTACGCGAGCTTTGATCATACGTAATTAGGTATACGAGAGCTTAATATTTCTTAAATTCCATTTATAAAGAATCTCTTTGATAATTCTGTAGGTCCTTGACAGTGGGCTTATTTACTGATGAAAAGAAAT
The DNA here is from genome assembly GCF_905147045.1 of Nymphalis io. Lineage (NCBI taxonomy): Eukaryota > Metazoa > Arthropoda > Insecta > Lepidoptera > Nymphalidae > Nymphalis > Nymphalis io. The sequence continues at coordinate 3,544,055 of NC_065915.1, read as the reverse complement.
ATGTAAAACCGTGCCCCGAAAGTTCAGTTTCTATTTCAAATAAGAACAAAGCATGTATGGTTAGACGAGTATCTTAACTCATGTGTTATTTCTTAACTCATCTGCTTTATTTGTGTCAATAATTTATCGGTACGGTAGTGCAAATTTGGTATTTTTATTTATTTATTAAGATTCTCCAGGAGTAGTTACACCACTATAACATTAAAAAAACAGACAGTCATAGGGACTGTCGATAGAAGTGAAAACTTGAAACAGTTAAATATATGTGTCCAATTTCCACATCTATTGGCATTCCAACTAATAATTCTATCCCTTTTTATTACGAAGATTTGTATTCATTAAAATACACAGTATGTCGCAAACTCTGAACAAAATTTTAATACAGGTTAATTTAAGTAAATAATAGTTAAAATACACTTATATTATTTGTATATACTGTTAGTATGTACGTAAATTTTAATCATTATTATCCTCATTAATTTCGACAATAATTAAATTATTTGAACTTTCAACGATTTCATTATATTAACATTAGCATGTCGTTGACGTGAAGCCACGAATCTATCCCCTACGATAAACCAGCACAACGCGCTTAAAGAACGCGTGAATTTTAACCGATGATCGTGGGTTCAAGCCCGGGCAAGCACCATTGAATTTTCATGTGCGTGATTGTGTTTATAATTCATCTCTTGCTTTACGGTGAAGGAAAACATCGTGAGGAAACCTGCATGTGTCTAATTTCACTGAAATTCTGCCACATGTGTATTCCACCAACCCGCATTGGAGCAGCGTGGTGGAATAAGCACCAAACCTTCTCCTCAAAAAGAGGAGAGGAGGCCTTTAGCCCAACAGTGGGCCATTCATAGGCTGTTACGGTACGGCGCCTAAAGTAGTTTTATGTCAAAAACTATAACTTAAAACCACATGCATTACATATTAAGGAGAATAGCCCTTACAATGAAAAAGGAAATATTGCTTACATTATAAAGAATATAATAAATAATAATAATGTATTTTTTTCAACCTTTTGCCGTCCATTTCTGGACGAAAGAGATAGAACGCCAACCATCCCGATCTTGGGTAGTCCGCCTCCAACCCGTACCTGTCACCTTTTTTTAAATCGTCGGTCCACCTTGCCACAGAGCGTCCTACACTACGTTTGTCTAAGCGTGGTCTCCACTCTCGTCCCTCTCCACACGTGTCGCCTCCATCGGTCATCAATGCGCCTGGAGATATGACCAGGCCACTTCCACTTCAGCGAGGTAATCCTACGATGACGGTAACATAGTAGTAGCATATAGAATAGTATCATATCTTATTTATCCATAAAAAAAAAATTAAAAAGATATAGGAAAAAATCAAATAAAGTCATAAGCGTCGATAGTTGTAAGTCGCTAATGTCATCCCCACTCCTAACAAGCGGTACGTTTAACTGGAGGTGTAAATAGAAATATGACTAATTCCATAAAAAAAACATTCTTATTTTATTAAATAATAATAATAATTGGATAATGAAATCCGAAATGGCCCAGAGGTTAGAACGTTGGAATTTTAACCGATGATCGTGAGTTGAAATCAGGGCTAGCACCACTGAATTTTTGTTTTTAATTTGTGCTTATATTTCATATCGTGCTTGACGTTGAAGGAAATCGCGAAAAAACCATGTGTATTCTACCAATCGGCATTGGAGCAGTGTGGTGGAATAAGCTTCAAACCTGCTCAAAAAAGAAGAGGAGGCCTTAGGCCAGCAGTGAGACATTCATAGGCTGTTACTGTGTAATGTCACTGAATTGTACATATGTATATGTAATTATACAATATACATAATAACATGATATATAACGGTGAATGTGCTTAATTTGTGCTTAAAGTTCATTCGTGCTCGGCGCTTAAGGAAAACATCGTGAGGAAACATGAGCTGGACGAAGGCCTACCTTTTTGACGTATGTCATTATTTTCACAGCAAATTCAACATTTTAAGATCCGTAGAATTCCGCAGACTATGTGGACATTTTTAAATTAAGAATTGTGTAATTTAGCAGCTCTCTTATGTTCTCCCAAGTTACTTATCAACCCCCTCCAGACTGTAAAAAAAGGACGCTCTAAGTGCATCGGGGCGAGGCACGATGGCTCAAATTTCAAGAGTCTAGTAGCTCCTCCCCTGTAACGCTGTGAAGAATGGTAGGGCTAACAGCCATATTTTATTCTGCACCTACTGTGCTCAGTGGTTAGAACACGTGCAGCAGCACTATTTCATTTTCATGAGCTTAATTTGTGTAAATAATTTATAACGAAAATATCGTAACTTGTAAACAGTAAAAAAAATATCCTATAATGTTCTGGGACATTTTTCACACACCATCTGACCCCAAATTAAGCTTGTACAGAGCTTGTACTATGGAAACCAGACAACTGATATACTTCATATACTATTTTTCTTTTGCAAATACATACTTATATAGATAATTACACCCAGAATCAGGACAAACAGACATGTTCATGCACACAAATATGTCCTTGGTGGGAATTGAACCCACAACCATCAGTGTGAAAAGCAAGTATCTACCAACCACGCCAACCAGCCCGTCAATACTTATATATAGATAGCAAAATACATATTAAATTTTTTTTATATAGATAATTACACCCAGACTCGGGACAAACAGACGTGTTCATGCACACAAATATCTTTCCTGGGTGGGAATCGAACCCACAATCTTCGGCGTGAAAGGCAAGCATCCACCAACCACGCCAACCGGCTCGTCTTAAAAATAGCATGACATATTATATCGGGTGTGAAGTCATAATAATATATTTACGTTTATAATTATATTATACTGGCTCGGTATAATGCCGCATCACGCCATTTTTAACCGATTTCAGAAAAAATGACATTCAAAATTCAACTAAATACATCATTATATATTCTATATATGTTCGAGGTTATAAACATATTTTGGTTCGATAATTCTCTTTGTGTTGGGGTCCACGATCCCATTTAATTTTATTGGTATTTGATATGGTTACATTTTCAATTTATACATTTAGGTGAATTTTAAGTTTTTTAATGCTTTATTTTTACACACTTAAAATTGAGATCAAATATTGTTATTTAAAAGGAATATATTTTTAAAGGTCCCTTCGAGTTACTCTTATAGCAAATTACACAGCTCAAGAGAGTATAAGTTAAAAGCATTTGAAATAATAAAAGATTCATTCGTGAAGTTGATATGTTTAAATATAGGGTCCGCTCACCCTCCCCCAAGAAGTTCGCATTTTTTTATACTTATATATATAATACACAAACGACTGTTTTATTGCAAAACCTATCGTAAATATTTTACTTTCCGCACATAGTAATTTAAAAGTTAGGTATGTTAAATGTAATCTATGTTAAATGTAATCTATGTTATATGACGTCACAATGCCAGCCCTAATGTTAGATTGTAACGATCATAGTATCAAGATATGACTTTCCACGGTCCAGTGGCTAGATATAAGGCCGCAGATCCCGAGGTCCTGGATTCAAATCTCAAGTCGGGCCGATAAAAATTTAGTGAGTTTTTCTGTCAAAGATTATCAGTAGCAGCCCGGAGTCTGGAAATTGGAAGTGTACACTCCCGTGCCTCGAAAAGAACGTAGAGCCATTGGTTTCGCGCCTGAACTCTTTCCGGTTGTGTCAGATTGCCGTGCCATCGGATTTTGTGAGTAAGGGAATATAGAGTGCATCTGTGTATGCGTACGCACTTGTGCACTATAATATGTCCTGCGCAGTTGGCTAATCTGTCTTGAGATTGGCCGCCGTGGCTGAAATCGGTATGGAGGGCATCATCTTCTTCTATATATATATATATATATAGATAACTATATATATATATGATATATATATATATAGTTATCTATATACATACATAACTATATATATATGATAATCAAAAAAACAATGCCAGGAAACCTGCATGTGTCGGATGGAAATCAGTCACATATGTATCGACCGAACCGCATTTTTATGTCACATAGGCAATTTACCACCTGATGGTAAGTGGTCACCAAAATAGACATTGGCACTGTGAGAAACATTAACCATTCATTACATTGTTAAGCCACAACCTTGGGAACTAGATGTTATGTCCCTTGTTGGTGAGCACTTACTTACCAGGTGGCCCTCATGCTCGTCCGTCTTCCTATTCTATAAAAAAAACTCACCATTCAAACTGGAACACAACAATATTATGGCTGCTGGTAGAATATCTGATGGGTGGTACCTACCCAAATGAGCTTGCACAAAGCCCTACCATCACTTTACTTAAAACGTGTGACTGTTACAGGTGATTTTTATTTAGATATTTTTCTTATTATTTATTAAATATACATTAAGTTATGATAAAATTTGCATGAAGTTGATAAGAGAAATACCGCGTTACAAAACACCGTCTCCACATACATTTATAAAAGCAAAGATCATATTACCTCAGTCTTCACTTACTATGTGCTCAAATATTTATATGATATACTGGCTGCATGTCCCGACTTCGCACGGGCAAAATGAAGATTTTTATTGTTACACGAATTTTTTTTTTCAAATATTTATAAATAATAATTATCTAAAAAAGGTTTTTTTTGTATTTTTATATTATATATATACAAAATACAATAATTAAATACAAATGAATAAATTTGACTCGTATGCTATCATGAAGCAGGATCAAATTGTCACTTTATCGCAATCGTATCGAAGTGTTGCCGTTTATCCGTTTTCCTATTCTTTAATTTAATTATCGACTATTAATATATAACTTTAACTTTATATAACTATTAAGTTTGGTTTTGACATAACTGTATATGTAAACATCATATCGTAAAGTTGGATTGGAATTCAATAAGGTGAGTATCGTAATCGTTATAGGTTAGTAGAATTGGCCCTACTCTATATTTTAATAACAACATTTTTCTAACAAATTAGTCTTAAATTCCAATTGATATCCATTAAGCAATCAAATCAGAAATAATAATAAACGTATTATATAATTGGTTAAAATGTAATATTTATTACTTAATAAAAACAAAATTAACTTCAACATTGTGTCAAGGAAAATTGAACTTTCTTTTGTAAGCAATAAAGACATAAGATAGGCATTTTTTTTTCTAAGGGTGGGGTCGAAATGAGGATATGCGTGCTTCAAAATAAATCCTTTATTGAAACAACTTCGATATTTACGAACTATTAAAATAACTTTGTTGTTTATTTTGGAGATTGTTAGGTATGAAAATGGATAAATGAAGAGGATAGAAACGAGAGGACTACGTGAGATTTGATGTGAAGGGAGTCAATGAGGATATGACTAGAAATAGAGACGAATGAAAGAAAAATATTCCTAGTCCTTACCACAATTTTTTTTTTTTCGTTTCGTTAAAATGTGATGACACAGGATCCACGGCATACAGACGCAAACAAATTAAAGAAAATAAACGTAATAATATTTAATGTGTATCATATGTAATTATATATGTATTATATTATATAAGGCATTCGTTTTTTTTTATAAATTCGTAATTTAAAGTGCGAAACAACGCAAATAAAGAAACAGCTTGGCATACTTGTAGTAGAATATCTGATGAGTGGTACGAACCCAGATGCGCTTGCAGAGAGTCCTATTACTTGGTGTGAGCACCAGAAGAACTGCCAATACATTGCAGCTATTAAAACAGTTAGCCCATCCTCCCTTTAAATATACAGCAAACTGGTCAAGTACAATATACTTGTATTATATGTATCTGAAACGCTTATATATACGTTACGAATCCTTATTCTTAGTAGTCGGTTAAAAAGGTGATTCTATGGAAAAGTCCACACGAGGCGCTCAGCTCATAGGTTATGTTCTATTTGGTACCATTTTATTAAATTATATTTTATTGATAATTTTTTTAGGGCCACCTAATGGTAAGTGGTCACCAACGCTCATAGACATTGGCACAGTAATAAAATGTTAACCATCGCTTACATCACATATATATTACACATTAAAATCACCCTTATAATTGTCAAGTGTAAATTTAAAGCGGGTTATACTGCGCAGTACGGCTGCTTCTATATAAAAATATTATTTACTAGAATCTTTCGTGTAATCATTTTTTTTTGTATATTGGTTTAGTAGTTTTTTTCAATTAGACATTATAAAAAAGTCTCCTCATTTGTACTAGAAATGAGCATACTTATAATATAAATGAAATATCAAACAGCAATAATTAGTATTATTGTCTTCCTATTTGATGGATTTGATTTTTTATAAGAATAGGAAGGCGGACGAGCATGTGGGCCACCTGATGGTAAGTTGTCGACAACACCCATAGAAAGTGGCATTGTAAGAAATGTTAACCATCGCTTACTTCGCCAATGCGCCACCAACCTTGGGAACTAAGATGTTATGTCCCTTGTGCCTGTAATTACGGAATACAACAACACCGAGTACTGCTGTTTTGCGGTAAAATATCTGATGAATGTGTGGTACCTACCCAGACAAACTTGCATAAAGCCCTAGCACAAGTAAGTACAGCTATTTTGCGGTAGAATATCCGATGAGTGATTCAGCTAGTGTAACTACATGCACAAGGAAACACATAACACCTTAGTTCCCAAGGTTGGTGGCGTATGACGATGTATTTCATACAGTGCCAATAGTTATATGTGGTAATAACCACTTACCAACAGGAGGCCCATTTGCAATGTTAACCTATTTAAAAAATAAATAAATAATGAAAGTAATTGCGGGCCCAAGTAGAATCATCATATAGGCCTCTGCATCTTTGACAGATGATTTAAGCAGCATCGCGAAATATCATATCATACATGTATTGTTTTTGTTTGTAATAAATGTACATAAGTCGAATGTAATTCTCTCAAGCAATATTTTTACTAGCAATATTTTTAAAATCTAAAAACATTTTTTACTTATCTTGTTTCGTTATATTATATTAACGTTCCTATAATTTATTAATTAAAAAATAATAATAATAATAAGCCGAGATGGCCCAGTGGTAAGAACGCGTGGTTCAAACCCGGGTAAGCACCACTATTTAAGTCATGTCTACGATATTTTTTACACAAAATACGACAACGTCTCTACGTTGTCGGAAGTCTCTACTTCCGATTACTATCTTCTCTTTTCTCTATTCTCTTTGACCCTCTCTCTCCTGATTTTTGAAAGGGAGGTTCAAGTTTTTGTGTGGTAGTCAGCTGTGCTCTAACGATTCTTACCTTCTTCCTGTTCCCATTCATACTTCTGGTTTCGTTTCTAATTCTTACTCCGTTCAAGCTGTCCGATTATGGAACAAAGTATCTGAGCATATAAGGAAAGCCACCTCAAAACTTACTTTCAAGGCTCGTCTCCGTGAGCATATCTTGTTAGAAAGTTCCTAGTATCTTTGACATTTACAATGCATTATATATATATATATATATATATATATATATATATATATATATATATATATATATATATATATTATACCTCTGTTTTTTATTTTCTTAGTTGTTGTTATATTTGTATGTATATTTTTTGATTATTAATTACCGTCCTCACGAATTTCCGCTTAGCCTAAAAGTTGACTGGTAGAGAATGCCTTTAAGCATTAAGTCCGCCTTTTGTCATACTACACAATGTGGTGGGCAAAAAGTTTTTAAATAAATAAATAACTTCACATTATACTAATATAATAAATGGGAAAGTAGCCCAGTCTGTTTGTTATGCTTTACGGATAAAAGGAGCAAGCTTGAACCTTTGAAAGGCGTACGTCTTTTTATCTAACACCTGCCCTTTTCCACCTAACGAAGAAAGCCACGGGTGAAAACTAACCAACAAAAGCTCCGCATTAATCGCGTTTATGGATTTAACATCAATTAAGCAAACCTACGGTCAGTTTGTTCAGCGTCAGTCAATCAGAGTGAAACGCGGTAGATATTCACAGCGTCGTGTCTAGACTAGCCATTAGCTTGAATTATTGGAAGATATGCTGATCACACGACTTCGCTTGAGAGAACGTTGAATATTGAACTATAATCTGTAATTTTAGGAATTGAAACTACTCGTAAGACTTTTTTATTTTTTTATAATATAGGTAGGCGGACGAGCATATGAGCATATGAGCATGTGGTCACCAACGCCCATAGAAATTGGCATTGTAAGAAATGTTAACCATCGCTTACATCACCAATACGCCACCAACTATGCTAATGCGGTTTGAAGGGTGAGTGATACAGGCACAAGGGATATACCATCTTAGATCACAAGGTTGGCATTGGTGATGTCTATGGGCGGTGGTGACCACTAACCATCAGTGTTTACCATTTCCAATAAATTAGAGCTACATATAATCTTGATATTTTAAAAGCGACTGTTTGCATATGACTGCGCTTCAAGTATTAGTTTCTTCATCAAGGACCGTGAGTTCGAACCCGCTCGGCAAATAAATATTTTACTAAGCCATTTACCGGGCTTCTCGTTTTCTGTGTATCCAGAACCCTTATAACTAGTTAGGGGTTGGGGAGAAATATATTATTGTAGTGTGTAGTATTTGTGAGGTCAAAGAAATTAAGTGTTTTATTAATACATAGAAAATATATTCATAATTACTAATTACTATTGGTAATTTTCAAATGCTCTTTTTTCAAAACATGAATTTTTGATTGATAATTTTATTTCAATATATTTTTTTAAATTACTATTTTAAAGCGCATAAAAGAGCCTACATACTTTTGAGGAGAAGGCTTAAAGCTTGTTCCACCACGCTGTTTAAGTTTCATCTATGTTTTTTAGAATGAATTATAAACACAAATAAACGATATGAATATTCAGTGATCCTTACCTGGATTATAACCCTAATCGTCGATTAAAATTTACATGTTCCTACTCACTGGGCCATCGAGGCCTACTTTAAGCAATTAATTTGATTTTAGATACATATATGTAAAGCTACATATGTATATAAAATAATTACCGTTTATCACATAATATTAAATTATATGCACCACGTGTTCCGACTTTGAGCAAATAACTTTTCAACATCAAGATCTCATTACTTACCAAGTCATGCTAACGTTGCTCATATAAGCGAATTAGGATTGTTATCCAGAACATTTAATGGGAGATAAAATACGTCATTCTGGTAGCTCTATGTTAACGATTGACGTCCTGTTATCCTGGAACATTATTCACACACGACCATCTGATCCCAAACTAAGCGGAGCTTGTACTATGGAAACCAGACAACTGATATACTACATATACAACTTTTCTTTTGTAAATACATACTTATTTAGATAATTACACCCAGACTCATGACTACCGGACATGTTCATGCACACAAATGTGTATCCTGGGTGGGGTAACCTTCGGCTTGAAATGTAAGTATCTACCGACCACGCCAACCGGCCCGTCAATACTTATATATAGATATATAGTACTCATAGCAAACACATATTATAATTTTTTATGAGAGCGCGTAAAATATCGAAAGGAAGCGCGTAAGAAGTCGAGATGGCCTAGTGGTTAGAACGCGTGAATCTTAACCGATGATCGTGGGTTCAAACCCGGGCAAGCACCACAGAATTTTCATGTGCTTAATTTGTGTTTATAATTCATCTCGTGCTTGACGGTGAAGGAAAACATCGTGAGGAAACCTGCATGTGTCTAATTTCATAGAAATTATGCCACATGTGTATTCTACCAACCCGTATTGGAGCAGCGTGGTGGAATAAGCTCTAAACCTTCTCCTCAAAAAGGGAGAGGAGGCCTTAGCCCAGCAGTGGGACATTAACAGGCTGTTACTGTTACTGTACTGTAAAATATCGACCGATCAGTTCGGATATTGATGACATAAAAATAGTTCAACGCATGTGGCGCTGTAGTCGCGCGTCTAACCAATAGGAACGTTTCTATTTGTTTTCCTCTGTTATGAATGAAAAAAATACTCCAACCCTTTTCAACTAAAAAAAAAACAAATAAATCTTGTTTCTAAAGATTGTATTGCCTTATAAATTGAATAAAAAATAGATAATTAAATTCGCAGTATAATTAATTCTAATAAGATATTAATTAGAAATTTATTCTGATTCAAAACAGACATCTATATTAATATTAAAGAAAGCAACTCTCTATGTCTGTCTGTTCATAATACCGATTTTGATATAATTTCGTATGAAGCTTTAAACCCCAGGGAAGATCATAAGCTACTTTTTTTTACCTAACCCATCCTCAATACCCGCAAACACTTATAACAAAAGACATTTTCAAACGAATTTTCTCGCTATACTTTCACAGGAAGCGTCTCTTATTTTAAAATTTATTCCAAGACACGAAGTGCATTTTACCACTAAAGATGTGACAAACTACATTTTGTTTTAAATAAAATATTTAAAACGTAATGTTAAAAATTTCAACATAATTTTATAGAATGTAAAAAACGGCTCAAACGTAATTATACTTACATGGCCTTACTTATAATGGTCGCTTAACGACTGTCTAGTTAAACACGGAATGATCTCTTTCTGTCATTATTGATTTGACATTCGAAAGAGGAAGACAGCATTGTTAAAATAATCACCCGTTAAAAACCTTTATAAGGCCGATAAGATGTACGTCATTGATTATACAGTCGAATGAAGAAGCCAGTATTGTTTGACGTACACAGAGTTTGTACACAGAACTTTTATAGATTATGTATATGTTTAGCTTAATATCAGAAAACTCATTGCCATTGTTAAAAGATAAGAAAGAGACAAAAATCCAGACAGAAAATTAAAACTAAAATTTAATATCGATAATCTAAACATTTAAAGAATGATGAAAAAAAAAACAAAACACAAATAAAAAAAAATTAAATGATGTAAATAAACAAAATAATCTTAAATAATTAAATAACTTTGGTAAAATTAGTTTCCTAATAAATCAAAATATTATTCAATTATGCTTATACAAGCCGTTTTGTATCGTTATTTTCAAAATTATTACTAAATTCTAGCATGAAACTCAGTAATCACTCTTTTTACGAATTATATTCAAACACGATAGCACATAACACACTTTGTTTTCGTAAAAGGGTAAATTCACTAATAATTTAAAAGATCCCATCAAGCACAAAGTTGAGCTGATGCAGCGTGCGGGAGGGTTGCCATGGCAACCGTATCTCGGTTTCTTCTCCAGTGCTCGTCGAATATGGCGGATCGTGGTTTACCTGAAACCCCTACCATCGGTTAAATCCATATTTCATCAAAAATATTACACCCCGTCTTATTGCCTCTACTGGTGACAGGAGGGCTGTTTCATTTTTCGCCCAGAGAATCGGAATTCCGATTCAAAGGGGAAAAGCGTAATCGTAAAAGCTGCTAGCATTCTTGCCACCATTCCACGCGGTCACGATTTGTACAGTAATTATTTTTAATTTTTATTTGTATTTATTTAAGGCTTTAATGATTAATTTATATAATTAATGCAAATCGTGCTTCGTGTTCGTTTTTTCACCGTCGAGCACTTGATGAATTATAAAGACAAATGAAGCACATGAAAATTCAGTTGGGCTTAGAACCCGCTATTAATAGATTCACGCGTTCTAACCACTGGGTCTTTGCTCATTAAAGTTGTAAGTCACAAGTGTTTCACTTGGCCTTTACATATGTTGCAATTAAATTCGACCTTGTAGTTTTACTGTCATCTTGCCCAAAGGAGTGTTTGAAAATATTACCGTCAAGTTTTGTAATGTATCATGTTATATACAAAGCATGTTCGAATGTTATGTGGTATCTAATTGTTAAGAAAATTAGGCGTTTCTGATAGCTTAAATGTAAAATTTAGGTGAAAGCCCATTATTGTCCCACTGGTAAGCAAAGGGCTAAGGTATCTTAAGGTCAAATTTTGGAGTTAATAAAGATGAAGTTGAATAAGTTGGATGAATGTTAATAAAGATGAAAAGTTTCATGCGATATATGCTACCATTCACCGTAAGAACGATAATGAACATTTAGATTTACATTTGAAACTCACTAAAACTCATACACACTTACGCTTATAACGTGAGTTCTAGGAATCTTAGTAGCGTCATCTCCTTCCTGTCTCACCCGTGTTACCTATTTGACGTTTCGGTAATTAGGGCGAACCCAAAATATTGTCGTATGAACTTTCTAAGTACCTGAAATATGGAAATAATGAAGCTCTTATTGTCCTAGGTATAGAGGTCATATTAGAATGCTATATTTCCGGGGAGATTTTCAATATTGAAGTAGAAATGCTTAAGGATCCTTCGGAGTATTTTATTTTTTTGTTGGATTATTTTAAATTTCTTCAGGCCATTTTGCTTCCAACAGAGTTGGTATTCGTTGATATATACATGATATATAGATATCCATACTGCCCATAGACATTGGCGCCGTAAGAATAACCCATTCCTTATATTTCCACTGCACCACCAACTTCGGAAACTAAGATAGTATTTAATTATGTCCTTTGCGTCTGTAGTTACACTGGCTCACTCATCCTTCAAACCGGAACACAACAATACTAAGTAGAATATGTCATTGCGTGAGTTGTAGGTACCCGTCTTGGACACAGCACCCATCTAATGTGATATGATATTATTTGCATTAATTGGTCGACAATTAATGCAAATAATATCATAATCTTGTAACATTTGTACAATAATATATTCCATAATTCCGTAACAGCCTGTGAGTGTCCCACTGCTGGGCTAAAGGCCTATTCTCCTCTTTTGAGAAGAAGGTTTGGAACTTATTCCTAATAATAATGTCATATTCATAATATAATGATGACAAAATTATTAAAGACATAATCTTTGAAACCGCAAAACCTTTTTGGAACAATGACAACAATATCCATTGGATATATTAATTTACGCAAAACCCGTAATTTCATTACACCAGGGACATTAAATAAATTCTATGAACACCATTAAGGAGTCTGGGTATGTCTGGAATTCGCTTTTAATATCCGTTGTTAGAGATGTTTTAGAAGATAACACGAATGCTAGACCAATATTGATCCGTGGTGGATACAAGAAATAATTGAAATTCGTCAGTTGCTTTTACGGGTGAAAACAATGATTATCATATTCACGTATAATATTGTTAGCAATCTAACACAGCAATTTTTTTTTTAATTAATTTTTATAGAAATTTAGTTAGCAATTTTTAGTATTATAAAAATTATTGTCTACACATTACGACATTCACATACTGCCTTTTTTCATTCTATTAAATCTATGGAAACCGGAGATAAATAGAAGAAGAAAACGAGTGGGTTTATCGTTATTATATATTTTTATCTAAATGTTTTTAATCTTATTAGAATTACAGTATATTTTCTGTTGGAACCTGTTGTAGTCATGACAATCAATGTGGCATGTCACATTCTGACATTTTCGACATTGTGTGGTAATTTTTGAGTTTGTTCAATCAGAAAATATATATGTGCCATTTTGATTGTATGTATCGAACTTCTTCATTAGATTCACTCACTTTCGCGGACAAAAGAACAAAAGAGATTGACTCTCTTTTGTTCTTTACTTATCATTATTCTTTTCTAGTTTCAGTATTTACAAACTTAAATTGATTTTATAAAATAATTATACTTGGAAAATTGTTATACATGAGTAATATAAGAATAATATATATTGTTAAAAAACTAATAAGGCGTGACACAAGACGAGCAAATACCCGGAATTTTGAAGATGCCATAGTACACAATAGGGGTAAGAACCTTTGATTCTTGCAAAATTTAGAATCACACAAGGTTGTGCCTTCACGTCACCTCAAAACCGGAGATTCTAGCTGAAGTCGAAAATTACACGATTATCACGAATACCTCCACCTGAGTCCCACGAGCCAGACTGATACACCACCTATCAGAAGATCTTCCCGACATCGATTTTGGCGAGATTAAGATGGCTCTCGTACAACTTGGAAACAACAAGGCTGCAGGAGATGACGGAATTACTTCAGAGCTTCTCAAAGCAGGAGGCACACCAGTTCTGAGAGAGCTGGCTAACATCTTTAATTCCGTCCTCTACAATGGTAATACAACGAAGACATGGAGCAGAAGTTTGGTAATGCTGTTTTTCAAGAATGGTGATAAAGCTCTTCTAAAAAACTACCGCCTCATTTCACTTTTAGCCATGTTTACAAGTTGTTTTCGAAGGTAATTACGAATCGTCTTACGCGAAAATTCGACGACTTTCAACCCATTTCGGCTGGGCTTCGAAAAGGCTTCAGTATCGTAGACCACTTACGCACACTTAGGCAAATAATACCAGTTCAATTTGAAAATTGATTGCCCATTTATGGAGGATACTATGATATAATTGCTGGCAAAGAGATTTTACTGCAACTTTTTACTTATAAAATGGGAAAAAATAAATCCCCCATCTAGTCTATTCTATATGTATTTGAAAAAGAATAACAATTAATTATATGCTTCACTTAAAGGAAAACTTAGCAATATTTATTTACAATTAGTTAATTTTGGAATCGTTAGCGAAAGCAAGATGAATCTATTTATATTTGATCGCTGAGTCCGTTAGTAAATACGGTATAGTATTTAATTTAAGATTTCCTCTGCGGTGGTGGATTCTTGCTAATAGTAAGTATTGTTAATATCATAGGTATTTTTTTCGGCTTGCCCCGCATTTATTTCGCTATATGTACTAACGGCTCTGATTGCTGTTACTTATTTGATTTTAGTTAAGTTCCGATAACAACGGTACCGACATCCAAACCGCCATTTTTTCACAATTGTTTCATATCGTTAGATCTCGACCAGTGATGTCGTTTTCTCTTCTCTTGCCATTGAAACGGCTATAGAAAGAGATAGATGTATGTAACAAAAATAGGCTATAAAAAGAGACAGACGTATGTGACATATATATTATGAAACATGTAGATCTTGCAGTGTTTTTTTTTGACGTTATGATTCAGTTTAAATTACATAAAACTGAACACGAAAATACTTGAGAAATTTAGTTGAGTTTGACCGGTTTAAAGCTGTTATTGTGTACACTCCGCCATTTTGGCTCTAAACTTTGGCACCTTACAATAATTTAGACCTTAGAATGTAGATGATTAAAAATACTATAGATTTCATATTAAAACAGTGTGTCACTGTCAAAATTTGTGTAAACGCCTGTAATGATGTATCACACAGCACTAGCCTACTATTATCGTAATTTTATATTGTTAATTTTGTGAATACGCCGATGGTGTTTCTTATATCAATAAATAAATAAAACATAACAGTGTGTGTTGTGACCAAACACACAAGAACGTTATGCATATTATTATTTATTAAAAATAAAATCTATTAATATCTCACTTTTGGAATAGGGCCTCCTTTCCTTTAGAGAAGGATAGACCACCATATTGCTCCATTACGGATTTTTGGTAATGATCAAATAAATAAAATAATGATCTATTAAGCAATCCACTAAATTCATTATATATACTTCTCTTGGCGGGCGGGGATGTTATATAAAACCAAGCGTCATATACATATAACACTTCTGTTGTATTTTTCGTTCCGAGTTATGCAATCCGGTCCATCCCAGCTTACTCTAGATTCAAAGAAAACAAGTCTAGACAATACACCGCTGATCCGTAATCAACTGTCAACTTAATAGATTGAAACTTAAACAAAAATTATATAAGCAGTGTACACTAATTTATTATTCAGGTTTTACAACAGAATTGTTAGGGGCTTGTGCCCGTTTGGGTGGGTACCATTCATCAGATATTCTACAGCCAAACTGCTATACTTACTATTGTTGTGTTCCGATTTGAAGGGTGAGTGAGTAACTACAGGCACAAGGGATATAACGTCTTAGTTCCCAAGATGGCGCATTTGTGATGTAAGGAATGGTAGATATTTATTACAGCGCCTATGTTTTTGGGCGATGGTGATAACTTACCATCAAGTGGACCATTTGCCCGCCTATAAAAAACCAGAAAAATTATAACTGCATCTGTTGCTAAATTAAAAAAAAAAAATATGATGGAACGTTTTTGTGTAAAAAGTTATTATACAATTAGTGAAATGAAACGGACGCCTCTAGGACATTTTAAATTAAAATGTAGGTATTGTGTGTATTTATTAAAAATATATTCTTGTGTGAAACCATTAATTTATTTGAAATAAAATAATACAATAAAAAATAGAAAATATATAAAAAAGTCTGATCAATTTTTAATTTTTAAAATTTATCAAATCATCTCAAGTCTGAACTTATCTAATTACATCCAGATTGATGTAATATAGAGATAGTACATAGGTTAGAACATGTGATTCTTAACTGAGGGTTCCGGGTTCAAATCCAGACAAGTTTAGACCTCGAAGTTTTAAAGTGTTTCATTTGTGTTTTTGATTCATCTCGGGCTCGGCGGTAAAAACATCGTAAGGAAATCTACATGAAATTCAATCTTATGTGTATCATACGTACATTTTGTAATTATATAGTTTACATAATGTATTTTTATATAATAGTAATAATCATGACCTCCAGACCGATTTCGGCCACGGCAGCCAATCTCAAGAGAGATTAGCCAAGAATATCTGATGAGTAGGTGGTACCTACCCAGACGAGCTTGCACAAAGCTCTACCACCAGTAAAAGCTTGAGATAAAGTTTGAGATGCTGAAATTATTCATTTTCAGAGATACGAAATATTATTTTATTTATATAGTTTATTTATTGGAGGGAAAAGAGAATTATATATTGAGAAGGATTATAGTCGCGTGACGGAGGATGTGAGGCTTGACGTTTAGTCTTCAATTCTTTATATATTATTAATGGCCGTTTGTTATTGTTATATACAATACAGGGGATGTAACACGTGAGTTCCCAAGGTTTGTGGTGAATTGGCGATGTAATAGTTAAGATTTCTAACAATGCCAATATCTATGGGCAGAGGTGACATTAGCTGCCTACCTATTAAAGAAAAAAATATATACAGTATGAGGTGGTTTTTTTTTTAAAACTAATTTCATAAACAAAATAAGCATAACTCACACAGACATATCGATAGTATTGTTATTTAGTCAATTCTCGAAACGCAAAGACCACACAAAGAAACAATAAATTAAGGTGAAAGTGACAATAATTATCCCATTCCTGATAACAGATACAACGCTTAAATCGGACTGTTATCACTATTGAAAAATGGCCGGTTGTTACCGGTTTAAGGCTGTGCTCAGACGACGTGTTTTTCGTGCTGAATATTTGATTATGTTATATTATTAAATGTTTTGTATGTATCTTTGTGCAAGTCCATTTGGGTAGGTGCCACTCAACAGTTCTTACCATGAAACAGTAATACTTATATATATAGTTTTTGAGTTCCGGCTTGAAGTCGGTTCAATTACAGGTACAAGGGACTAGGTACGTCTTAGTTTCCAAGGTTGGTTGCGCATCGGCGTTGGCTAATATTTCTTATAGCGCCCAAGCTTATATATATATGGCCAATTGTCAGTCTGCATTTATATTTTAATAAAAAAAGCTTTTTGTGGATGTGAAATTGCAAGGGTAAAGTATTTTGTACCTGTAACTACACTGACTTACCCGTCACAATTGCCTGGTTGGGGTTGGGGGGGAGGTCTAGCTTCAGGCTAGAGGGCGAGATCGAAAATAATTTATTATTAATTTAACCGATCGCTCTGGGTCACGAATTGATACTAATAATGATAATCTTATTATTAAGAAGCTATCTTGGGACATTATTCACACACGGCCATCTGATCCCAAACTAAGCAGGACTTGTACTATGGAAACCAGACAACTGATATACTACATATACTACTTTTCTTTTTGTAAATACATACTTATATAGATACACACAGACTCAGGACAAACAGACATGTTCATGCACACAAATGTCTGTCCTGGGTGGGAATCGAACCCACAACGTTCGGTGTGAATCTACCAACCACGCCAACCGTTGACGGGTCGTCAAAATATAACCATGTAAAATATGTTTTGCTTTAGATTAATCATTTAATTAAAAAAAACGCTACATGTGAAAATGCCCTAACAATAAATTTTAAGTGTTATTAATGACTGATATCAAAATTTTCCGTTGTATATTTGTTTTGGTTTTACTCTTCGTTAATAAGTCAAGCGTTATATTATTAAAATCGTGATAATATGATATTTTAATGATTTTTCATGATATTTTGTTAAATTTAATTTAGTAATATATACGAAAAAAATCATCTAAATTATAACTTATGTTAACATATAACATGGCGCTAAAGTATATTGATCAGTATTAAAATATTATCGAAGCAGGATCATGAAAACATTGCATATCATCATTTTACAGTATAAAATTAAATGTAAAGTTACCACCGGTTATGATATGCCTATCTAGATTCTACATAGAACTACAAACTACAAAACGATTCTACAAACCGGCAAGAAGCTCATTAATTAAACATACCACCAGTTTACATATTTATGTTAATTATACATATTTAAATTTATTATTTATCACATTCGGCATTTACAAAAGTCTTAAGGGTAATAAACATTTTTTTTAAACTGAATTGAATTTATTAATAGGCCACGGTACTTCGTATAGAAACGAACACCAAAATAATTGCTATATATTATTTTTATGTATATCATTATAACAGTAACAGTAACAGCCTGTGAATGTCTCACTGCTGGGCTAAGGCCTCCTCTCCCTTTTAGGGAGAAGGTTTGGAGCTTATTCCACCACGCTGCTCCAATGCGGGTTGGTGGAATACACATGTGGCAGAATTTCGGTGAAATTAGATACAGGCAGGTTTTCTCACGATGTGTTCCTTCACCTTTAAGCACGAGATGAATTATAATGACAAATTAAGCACATGAAAATTCAGTGGTGCTTGCCCGGGTTTGAACCCACGATCATCGGTTAAGTTACACGCGTTCGAACCACTGGGCCATCTCGGCTTGCATCCTAACATTATATAAACTAGAAACTGCGTGGGTAACATTTATACACAAAAAAGATGAAACGGATCCATTAAAACCACTAATAACCATATTTATTTTTAATTCAAGTTAAAGCTGAAGTAAATTATAGCCCTTTTGAAAGTATACAATTTCAAAGCAATTAAAATTATGAAAAATTACTAAACCGCAATCAATGAAACTAAATACTTTTGCACAAGCCGGACTTCGTATTTATCTCGTTTCTAAATTAACGTATCCCGTTACATTTGAATTTGGAATATTCGAATCCTAAACTTTTTCGCACAAAGGACCAACAACACAATGCCAAACTTTTTCGTCCAAAAAATTTTCGAACTTAAATATAGACCGTAAGTTTTATTTTTCTTTTTCATTGCCAAACAATACATGCGACATCTTTTGTTGCGTTCGAAGATCAAAATTTAACGCCTCAAGGAATATTAACAAAATTCCTTTGTCCAAGTTTTAGTTGAGAAAAAAGTAAAAAAAAAATAGCAGATGTTCGCAAACATCTATTGTGATACAAGAGGCAAAGTCGAGTACCATCGGAATATAATTGACATTAAATGAAGTGTCCTTTGTGGCAACACTGGTTGACTTTTTCGGTCTTTGATTGAAGGTTTTACTAGTATTGGCTGGTATAAAAAACTGGGTTCCTTAAATGTTAGATAAAAACCTTGACAAACCCTTGATTGAGATATTTCAATAAAACAATTTTATATGTATGATTTACGAGTACCTATTTTATTTATATTGTGTATAAAGGTCCTCCAGACCGATTTCGGCCACGGCGGCCAAGCTCAAGTGTGATTAGCCAACTGCGCAGGAGATATTATAGTGCACAAGTGTGTGCGCAAACACAGGTGCACTCTCTATTCCCTAACTCTCATAATCCGATGGGACGGCAATCCGACACGACCGGAAAGAGTTTAGGCGCAGGACCTGGGGCTTTACGTGCTTTCCGAGCCATGGGAGTGTACACACTTCCAACTTCCAGACCCCGGGCTGCTACCGAGAATTTTCTAGCAGAAAAACCCAATACCTTTTTATTGTCCCGTCCTAGGAATTGAACCCAAGACCAGATCTGCGCCCTTATTATCTAGCCACTAGACCAACGAAGTATCAAAAGCATTATCATCATCATTTGTCTACTATTCTACAACAGCATTGGAAGACACACACTAGTATAGTTATAGATAAAAATTGTACTTGATAACGATTGTTTTCAATTAAAGTAATTGTTTTATTGAAATATGATAGGGTTGTTTCAATGACGTATTTATTATTACAGGATGAACTTGATATATAATATATTTGATTTTTTCTCCATACTTTCTTTAATGTATCTGCTTTGTAACAAAATATCATTAAAACGAATTAATTATATCAATGTACAATAAATAAAAAAATTAAATTCTAGAAAACACGTCCTCAGAAGTTGTTCACACGACACGTTAGGTAAAGATTTTTGACAATTACTTGGAAGCCATTTTGTTTTCCGTGTTAAATTGAACCCTTTCATGAAAATTACAGAAGTAGCATAGTGGCTAAAACAGATTAATTTTAACTTAAAGCTGTTCGAACACGAGCAAGCGCCACTGAATCAAATGAATGAATGAATGAATGAATGAAACTTATTTGTGTTTATAATTCACCTCGTGCTGCGTCGAAGGAAAACATCCTGGGGAATCCAGCATGTGGTAGATGAAAAACCACCAACCGGCATCGGAGCAGCGTAGTGGAGTACTCTCTATTATTATCTTGTTATTATCCTGACAGTGTTATCAGCTTGGTGCGTCCCACTGCTAGGCAAAGGCCTCTCTATTCTCTTTCCACAATTATCAATTGTGATGCAAAACATTAATTCTGGAAGGAATTCTCATCTCACCATCACCGTCGAGGTCTGCCGCGGTGTCGGTGTAATACGGTGGTTGTAATAATTAAAAAAAATATATCAAATATTATATATAAGCTTTCCTTTTCAACTTCAACCAATTAGAATATGTCTTAATATTTATTATTTGAATAAGTTTATATGAAAGGCGATAAATATTTAATTATATTGTACCAATATTGTTATTTAATATACACGTTGATGGCTAATCAAAATACCCGTCATTTATTGCCCGAAGTTATTGAATTCGACACATCCATGTGAAATCAATACTTTATAATAATAAAAAAAACATCAAAGGTTTTTTTATTACAAAACTCAACGAACAAATTTATTATGCCACGTGTTCAATGGTAACATTTTTACATTTTTGTCAATTTATAAATTTAATGTGTAATAATTAAAAAAAACCTATTCTTAAACAAAGCTTTTATATATAAGACTAGTTACCCGTCTCGACTTCACTCCAAAGATTGTTCTGAAAATTTCTTCGGACTCGCAACCGGGTCCAATAGAAGCCATACAGAAATCACTTAAATATACACAATAAAGTTAGGAGTTCAGTGATGTACACACGTACAGAAAAAATATATAAAGATATTTTGCGCAAACCCGTTTGCGTAGGTAGCTCCCGTATACAAGGGACTCAACATCTGATACGTTATGGGCTGCAGCAAGTTGATTAGATAAGGAATTGTTCGTACTTCTTACTAACAACGGTTGTGACAGACGCCCGTGCTGGTAACAAGTCTGCCTTCCTGATATAAATAAAACACAATCAACATCAATATGCAAGTAAACATACACACACATATTGTACGTCTAAAAGTGCGTACGTATTTGGAATCAAAGCCTCATCGACACGTACTTGTCACGTTCGAGCCGCGTCGTTGTCATGGCAACAGCAATAAACAGGACAATAGCTGTATTTTTATTTATGATTTTAATTAAAAGGAGATAAAATTGCCACAGTTTTCTGAGCATATTATGAAGCCGAGATGGCCCAGTGGTAAGAGCGCGTGAATCATAACCGATGATCGTGGGTTCAAACCCGGGCAAGCACCATTGAATTTTAATATGCTTAATTTGTGATGAAATTGGTGAAGGCAAATATCGTGAGGAAACCTGCATGTGTCTAATTTCACTGAAATTCTGCCACATGTGTATTCCACCAACCCTCATTGGTGCAGCGTGGTGGAATAAGCTCAAAAAAAGGGAGGGGGCCAAGTTCTCCTCAAAAAAGGAGAGGAGGACTTGGCCCAGCAGTGGGACATTCACAGGCTGTTACTGAATTACTGAATATTATGTAAGTAAAAATATTGTTTGTACGAACAACTAGACAATTACGGACAGAGTCGGATTAACTATGTCGGGGCATCTAGGCAATACACGTCTCAGGCCTCTTTCCCTTTTGTATCTTCCTAAAATATATTTTTACACCACAAAGCTATTTTATTAATTATTAAGAGGTTAAATAGTATATTAGGAAGATAAACCGACACCCTTTTCGAATATGATATATATTTGGCTTCAACAATGTCATAAATAAGGATTTTTAAAGCCTTTTTCTCCAATTTCTGACCAGGCCCCGAGCCGATGCGGGGCCCCTTAGCGGCCTATAACATCTAATGGTTAATCTGGTCCTGATTACGGATATACCTCGAATGACGCGAGGCACGCATATTGGTTTTTGGTGGGCTTTGTACAAAATCACTTTGTACAAAAAAACGCTAGACAAAAAAAATATATTGGCCGGTATTTGAACCCAGGACATCGGTAGTTTCTTAAAAGATAGCCACTAGACCAATGAAGCACATCCCCGATACATAAATTACAGAAACGAATATTAATCATCAATTTGAATCAATGAACCAAAAACTACAAACGACTTCTATTCTTGATACTACGAAATTCCATAGAAAATTATTTAAACGATTTTATTCTGTATTGCTTTAGCTTAGAATATGTATTCGAATGTACTACTTATGTTTTGTTATCAATGGTAGTTTGTTGTAAAAGATTTTTTTTTCATTGGCGCCGTATTTATGTTCTTTCGTCTAGAAATGATTGTTTTGTTAAGCAAGTGCTTTAATATACAAATGTGTTTTTATTCAATTTTTTTTCGTTTCCGAACTAAAAATACAATTGCTTTATAAAGGTGTGTACACAATTGAGCTCTCTGTTGGAGCACGCATCGTTCGCCCGTTTCTTCAAATGCGTCGCCTCGCACTGTTGCCGTGATTTTTTTTTTATTTATTTGTTAAATACAAATATGTCTCTTGACAAGAAATTTAGGTGGGGTGGTGCAGTTCTTAGGTACCCTATGTACTTTTCTGTACCTCTGAACGTGTATGCAAAGTTTCATGATGATCAGTTGAGTAGATAAGATAAGAAAGCGTAACAAACAAACAAATAACTGACTTTTACATTTATAATGCTATGTTTATATGAATATATCTGGTTAGTTCCAGAGATTAGCGATTACAAACAAACACGTAAGCTTCATATATTCGTATCGTTGTTATAACTTCGATTTGAAATATTAAAAATCATCCTGTATACATTACGAATGATAAATATTTGAAAGAACAAATTGCCAAAGATACCTTATTTCAATAAAAGATTAACATTGATATATAACTTTATATATCGCATTGCAAAGATAGAATCTTTTTAAAGTCTTGTAATAACCGTAATGTATCACTTTATCTTTTAAGGAAGAGCATACTTCATTCAAAAAAAAAAAAATTAGGTCTGTTGCACACCGAGACTTTTTCTTCGTGCTTTATGCGGGTGTGTTACCCACTTTATGGTCGGCCTCGAGACAGATATGAGAGGCTGTGGGATCGTTTTCGTGGTCCTTGGTTCAAAACTGAGTTTTGAACCAAGACCAAACAGATCCCAGAGTTTTTCTATCGAGCAGCTCGGAGGCTTTTTGCACTCTCGTGCCTTGGAGAGCACGTAACTCTATCCGGTCGTGTGTTGGTCTAATGGCTAGATATAAGACCGCAGATTCCTAGGTCCTGAGTTCAAACCCCAGTTCATGCCAAAAAGTCAAGTGGAAATTGGAAGTGGGTATACTCCCGTGGTCGGAAAGCACGTTAAGCCGTTGTTCCTGCGCTTGAACTATTTCCTGTCGTGTCGGACTGTCATCCCATTGGATTATGAGAGTGAGGGAATAGAAAGTACACCTGTGTTTGTGAGCACACCCGTGCACTAAGATCCTGTGTAGTTCATTAGTCCCTTGAGAATAGACTCCATGGCCGATGTTTGGGAGGTCATCTATATTTCAAAAAATTTCAAAAAGAAGAATTTTAAAACAAATTAGGCTTATAAAAATTTAGTGGGGTTTGCCCAGATTTTACTTCATTTTTTTGAGGCTATCACGACCTTTCTTACGAGCATCCTCTTATTTAACAATACAGTTTTAAGCGCCCTTATCTGATAATTACAACAGTATTACGCGCCTTTTTAAAATCATCGTAATATAATACGGGCATTTTTTTTACTCTTTAACTGTTAAAAACTCATTTTCTTAACCCTTATATTGGTTAATATTTACAAAATAAACAAATATTAGATTAAATCGCATATAATAACATGTTTTATAATTTTTGAAGTTCTCGAATGAAATATGCGAATTTTTGCGAAGGACTATCAACGATCTCTTATTAGGGTGACCATGGGTCGTGCGAATTGTTAGGAAATAAAGACTTGAAGAATTTAATACTTTATTATAAAGGAAAGTAAAATAAAAAGTAAAAGCCCACCGGGCTAAGGTCCCAGTTTGAAGATAATGTTTGGAGTTATATATTGTTCTAATTGTGAATACAAAATTTTCAGATACACGCAGAGTTGAACCCGCATTATCCGCTTAAGATGCACGTATTCAAACCACTGGGTTATCCTTGCGGCATGAAAGAGAGAGTGTAAATTTTATGTGTGTGTCTATATTTAGAAAAAGTATTTAAAAAAAAGTCGAGATGGCCCAGTGGTAAGAACGCGTGAATTTTAACCGATGATCGTGGGTTCAAACCCGGGCAAGCACCACTGAGTTTTCATGTGCTAATTTATGTTTATAATTCATCTCGTGCTTTTCGGTGAAGGAAAACATCGTGAGGAATCCTGCATGTGTCTAATTTCATCGAAATCCTGCCACATGTGTATTCCACCAACCCGCATTGGAGCAGCGTGGTTAAATAAGCTCCAAACCTTCTCCTCAAAAAGGGAAAGGAAGCCTTAGCCCAGCAGTGGGTTATTTACAGGCTATTACTGTTACTGTGTATATTTAAATTAAATACCATATTGATTTACGTTAAAATATATTTAAACTATTCGTGCAACTATAGATGGTTGGATATATATATATATAATATATATATATATATATATTATAATATATAATATATATTATATATATATTGAATATTATATATATTGAATTCGCACTTATAATCCTTGTGAGAAATCGAGAACCATCTATAGTTGCATATATATATATATATAAATATAAGTATCAATTTAATCGCCATAGATATTAATGGTCACCCTACTCGTTTAATCCGATACGAAGGCATCGAATTTACTTTGGTATTAATCGAGGAGTTGCCATAAACATATTATTTTAAATTTCGGACATTTCTCTGTCAATATACGATATCCTATATGTTATAACGTAATAAAATGTGAAAATTTAATTTTTAGTACCCATCCTTCGACACGTGGATTTCCATGGTGAATTAGAGCGCTTTCAGACTAGATATGTTGTCGCTGCGTTTCGATTTGTAATGCTGTTTTTATTTTTTGTTTAAAAGTATATGTGTAGGTAAATAAGGTAAATTATGAATTATATATAATTATAATAAATTATATATATGTATGTATGTATAGAAGCTCATTTTTGTTTTGATATACTGACTTTTTTTTCAACGGAGTGAACCAACACAAACAAAAAAAAACACGAAAAAATGGCACGAACGTCTTTACAAATACATAATATATTAATCCTAATCATAACTAATATTATTAATGTGGAAGTGTGTTTGTTTGTTACGCTTTTAGTTCTTAACTACTCAATCTATCATCATGAAATTTTGACACGTTGACAGCCTCCATCTCACTTCCTCACATGGGGGAAGCCACAGGCAGAATCTAGTTTTTTTTTATGTTATATCTAGGCGGACGGGCATATGGCCCTGATGATAAGTGCTCACTACCACCCATATACATTGGCGATGTAATTAATAACAACCATTCCTTAATTAATGTAATAACACTGGCTCACTCATCCTTCACACCGGAACGCAACAATAAATATCGCTGATAACTAGAAGTATAATATCTGATGAGTGAGCTTGCACTTGCACAAAGCCCTACCAAGTAAGTAAGTTATTAATAAAAAACGACGTTTGTCAATTCAGAAGAGACGAATCGCTGCGGCACGTTAGTCCGGTCTGACACCTTTGAAATTAATATTTCACAACTAAATCAGATCTCGCGAGATGTTATCGTGTTTTTGGATTTGTACAAAATTATTTTATCTGTATCTGTTTAATGATATTGTAAACTGATTACTGGATAAAATAAATAAAAAATTTATGTAATGTGTCCTGAAAAAGGATTGGTTGGGATAAATATAAAGAAATTCGTTTTATTTTTAATCTTTTAAATGGGAAGGGAATGGTGTTTTTAAAATCGTTTCTCCTGACTGAGTATCAATATACAGCAAGTAAAGCAGCTGGAGAAAGATGAAATTTTTCTGTTTATTAATAACATCGGCTAGATATATATTTTTAAATTTTATAAATTAAATCGATATTTGTTATTACAGTACATGGGCCGAATTCTACTAATTTATAAATAATATCCTGGGACATTTTTCACACACGCCATCTGATCCCAAATTAAGCTTGTACAGAGCTTGTGCTATGGAAACCAGACAACTGATATACTACATATACTACTTTTCTTTTTGTAAATACATACTTATATAGATAACTACACCCAGACTCAGGACAAACAGACATGTTTATGCACACAAATGTCTGTCCTGGGTGGGAATCGAACCCACAACCTTCGGCGTGAAAGGCAAATATCTACCAACTACGCCAACTGGCTCGTCTTATAAATAACGATTGCGATACGTTCCCGATTCAATTCCGATTCAACTTTGAATAATCTATATTTATTCGAATCGGAACCGAACCGATAATATGTCAACATATACCGTTATGCCAGAATCCAATTTAATTGTTAACTTTTATGGCAATAGTCGATAATTAAATTAAAGAATAGGAGAACGAATAAATGGCAACGATCACGCTTCGATACGATTGCGATAAAGTGACAATTTGTTAGTAGAATTGGGCCCACAGTTTATATATTTTGCTGTTGTGTTTTGATTGGTTTGATTTCCAATTTTAACACATTAGATAAATCGTATTGAAATCTAGTTCTAGAAAACGAATGGATAGTTCAGAATCTACGTTTAATCTAGATAATCAATTATCAGATTGAAATAAATTATTAGTGACTCGTTGAGTGACATACAGTGGGGCGAGTGTGTCGTTGACGTGTAGTTAAATGAAAGGTTACGTGTTCAATACGGACGAGGTCAGGTCTGACTTTAAATAGCTTAAAACAACACAAGAACTGGCTTTTCTTATGGATTCCTATAGTTTTGTGTATATATCATTAATTTAACTTTTTTTATATACTAGTGTTGGCTTCACCCGCGTTTTTGGGGGTTAGGTATAAAAAAGTAGCCTATGTCCTTTGTTCGGGTTCAAGCTTGCTACATACCAAATTTCATCAAAATCACCTCAGTGGTTTAGCCGTGAAAGCGAGACATACAGACAGAGAGCTATTTTCACATTTATAATATTAGTTACGTTTATTGTATTCCAAACTTCATGTGTTATGTATATTCCTTTTGATAAAAGGAACTATATACTTGGTGTAGTGATTGGTATTTTTGTTGGTAGGGCATCGTGCATGCCACCATGTACCCCACTTTATTTTATTTTTATTTTGTTTTATTAAGGAATATCAGCAGTCACCACGCTTTTACATGTGATAAAAAAAAATAAACACATTCAACTTACATAAAATGTGCGACTTTTAAAGACGGCCACAACATGCATATTAAGGTACAGTATAAACAGATTATAACATAAGGAATATTTTTTATAATACTAAATTACTAAAAATTGTTACCACATTTCTATAGAACAAAAAATAATAAAAATAAATAAATAACAAAAATTAATAACATTGAAAATAAAGCTGTAAATATTATAATTAACGAGTGCACTCATTGCATTTATCACATTAAAAATATGTAATAAAATAATTTATATTATATACAATAAATAGTAATTAATTAAAAAATTCAAAATTTAAGTTGAATAATAATAATAACTTTAAATACATTTTTTCATTAATTTCTTAAACTAACATGCTTGCAACATATGTTTTTTTGTAATTAGAATTCTAATAATAACTCCAGAATTAATTTTTTGTATTTATTAATGGAGTCCTCAAATATGTCAAGTGACATTGAGTATATATTATACGTTTTATCTCATCTTACAAGAGGTGCATTTTGTCCTAGTTTAGTTTTAGATGGTCTAATGTAAAATACACTTATCGGATAACGTGGACATACTTTCCTAGGCACATTGAAATTTATTCCTCTGAGGATTTGAGGGCAGTCAATTTTATTTCTGACTATTTTTTTTTTTTTTTATAGAATAGGAAGGAGGACGAGCATATGGGCCACCTGATGGTAAGTGGTCACCAAACGCCCTTAGACATTGGCATTGTAAGAAATGTCAACCATCGCTTATAGCCAATGCGCCACCAACCTTGGGAACTAAGATTTTATGTCCCTTGTGCCTGTAATTACACTGGCTCACTCACCCTTTAAACCGGAACACAACAATATCAAGTATTGCTGTTTTGCGGTAGAATATCTGATGAGTGGGTGGTACCTACCCAGACGAGCTTGCACAAAGCCCTACCACCAGTAAAGTTTTGTACAAGAACAAAAGATCCAAGAGAATTCGACGATTTGAAAGGCTGTACATGTTACCGTACCGTACCGTAACAGCCTGTGAATGTCCCACTGCTGGGCTAAAGGCCTCCTCTCCTCTTTTTGAGGAGAAGGTTTGGAGCCCATTCCACCACGCTGCTCCAATGCGGGTTGGTAGAATTCACATGTGGCAGAATTTCAGTGAAATTAGACACATGCAGGTTTCCTCACGATGTTTTCCTTCACCGTAAAGCACGAGATGAATTATAATCACAAATTAAGCACATGAAAATTCAGTGGTGCTTGCCCGGGTTTGAACCCACGATCATCGGTTAAGATTCACGCGTTCTTACCACAGGGCCATCTCGGCTATTACATACTCGGCTGTACATGTTATAAAATGTTAATTGCTCTTTGTAGTTATAATTTTGTTTTGAACCTTCACTTGAAAAAGTTAAATGACGCAAAAATATTTTTTGCACTCTTTCAATTTTTAGTTGATTCACGTTATAATGTGGTGACCATACTGTACTACAATATTCTAGGATGCTTCGCACGTATACATTGTACAACATTTTTTTTTGTTGACGCTTGTTTAAATATTTTGGCATTTCTTATTAAGAAACCTAAATTTCTTGAAGCTCTTGCAGTGATGCTATCTAAATGCGGCAAAAAAGTTAGCTTTGAATCTAAAATGATGCCCAGATCCCGAATTTGTATAACTTCTTTTAAAATGCACCCCTGTGTGCAATAATCTGATGGGATGTTTTTTATATTGCGGGTGAAATTTATATGAAAACATTTTTCGGGATTCATTATCATTTTGTTCATTTCACACCACTTATGTAAAGAGATCATGAAGTTGTACAGATTCTAAATTACTTTTAATTGGTTTAATAAGTTTCACTTTCACTTATTATATACATTACATTAATGTCCTCCAGACCGATTTCCAGAGATCTGTACACACTTCCAACTTCCAGACTCCGGGCTGCTACTGAGAATTTTCTGACAGAAAAATCAAATAACTTATTATTCGCCCGACTTGGGAATTGAACCCCGGACTTCCGGGTCAGCGGCCTTATATTTAGCCACTAGACCAACGAGGCAGTTACATTACAATACGCAACAATATAAATACTCTGTATTATACTCCCATACACTGAGTTAAACAACATACAAGAGGCGGATTTGTTGACCTCTTACAGACAAACTTAAGGTAGAGAAAAGACACATAAGAAAGAGAGGTAAAATGCTTTATTAAAAAAAAAACATTAAAAGCGATGACGTTTTTAAGATTTTCATTTCAATTCTCCGTATTTATAAATTTGTATGGTTTATTACAACATAAGATTGAACCTACGACCATTGATGGCAGGTGCCAAGCCAGATGCTCAATAAATCCCGTCAAATTATACAAATGAAATATCTTATCAATACGTCACCAAAGTTAACATTAAAGCCCCTTAAAAAGCTTTTAACAATCAGTGAACATACAACAAAGCTTCAATACATAGATATTTCATGTTACGGAGATATGTCGTAACGTCGTAAGACAAACGGTTGAATGCGAACGGTAGACGCGGCAGATGTTCGGACATGTGGGTTAGATTTTTTTTTTATAAAGTACAGTCAGCAATATATTCGTGGTCTAATTTTGAAATTAATTATGTTTTAATTAAATTATTTATTTCACTTTTATTATTGTTATTTTTTTTACAAATAATGTTATATTTAAATACAATATATAATTAAGACAAGATTTTTTAATTGAATTATCATTTTACAAGATTAAAAATAATTGTAAAGCTAGCAATGATTTGGTGCGTATGTTGCACGAAAAAAAAAACACAAAAAATATAATTTTATTAAATCTTTTTGTACAGTCAGATATAATTATTTATATACAACATAATAACAGTAGAAAAATAATCATCACGGCGCCATATGCGTTCAACTGTACTTCAACAAAAAGTCAATCTGTTATCCCATAAACACGACTTAACATGACAAGGACATCGTTTTTTTAGCATTTTTTGTTATTTATTCAAACACTCAATACCTTTTTTCCTTTGGTTATGGGAGAAAGATGCTTCCTATCGTTATTTAACTTCTTATCTCACGTGGTTATGCTTGCATAACAAGCTAAGCTTGTATAAAAAGTTATTGGGTTTTTCTATCAGAAAATTCTCAGTAGCAGCCCGTCTGGAAGTTGGATGTGTGTACACTCCGGTGCCTCGGAAAGCATGTGAAGGTGTTGGTCCTGCGCCTGAACTCTTTTTGTCGTGTCGGATTGCCGTCCCATCGGATTATGATAGTTAGGAAATAGAGAGTACACCTGTGTTTGCGCACACACTTGTGCACTATAATATCTCCTGTGCAGTTGACTAATGTCTCTTGAGATTGCCCGTCGTGGCTGAAATCGGTCTGAAGGACATTATTATTACTTTCATTTACCATTTGATCCCGCGGCGTATCATATCACTTCGGCGTAAATTCTTATATTGTACATGCAATTGGTTTTTTTTACTTAAATAGGAAATCGAGTAAGCAAATCGGCCACCTGATGGTAAATGGTCACTGGTCATATAACTACTGGTGGACTTTGTGCAAGCTCGTCTAGGTAGGTACCAACCACTCATAAGATATTCTACCGCAAAATAGCAGTACTTAGTATTGTTGTGTTCCAGTTTGAAGGGTGAGTGAGCCAGTGTAATTACAGGCACATCTTAGTTCCCAGGGTTGATGGCGCATTGGCGATGTAAGCAATGGTTAACATTTCTTACTAAGCCAATATCTATGGTTGGTGACCACTTACCATCAGGTGGCCCATATGCTCAACCGCCTACGTATCCTACAAAAAAAAAATCCTAACTTAAGGAACTAAGACGTTACGTCA
Source organism: Nymphalis io (assembly GCF_905147045.1). Lineage (NCBI taxonomy): Eukaryota > Metazoa > Arthropoda > Insecta > Lepidoptera > Nymphalidae > Nymphalis > Nymphalis io. The sequence goes on along the minus strand of NC_065915.1, from coordinate 3,512,226 downwards.
CTTGTTCCTGTAGACACTGGCTCACTCACTCTTTGAACAGAATATAACAAACGTAAATAATGATACACGAATTGATAATAAACTTACAGTGTCAATATCGATGGGTCGCGGTGAGCACTTCCCATCAGGTTTCCATTTTGCCAGTCTGCCTACCTTTAAATAAAACAAAAAAAAAAAAACAACACAGCTTCAACATCGCCATATTTGATCTACAAATTGTACGCACACTCGCACTTCTCCCTTTCCAGTTCAGTATGGCAATTGTATACGAACACGCTTGAAACGATTGCACGATTTGAAACTCACCAGAGTAAACGGTAAATGTCAGAAAGTGATATGGACAATGACCATTATAATCATAACATTTCAAGAATAATAATATAATAATAATAATATCCTGGGACATTTTTCACACACGGCCATCTGATCCCAAATTAAGCTTGTACAAAGCTTGTGCTATGGAAACCAGACAACTGATGTACTACATATATTACGTTTCTTTTGTAAATACATACTTATTAATTTTTTTACACCCAGACTCAGGACAAACAGACATGTTCATGCACATAAATGCACAGATAATATTTTCCATAATAATGTTACAATAAGATCGTTTAAAATCAGAGTTAAGCAACACTTTCTTTCCACTTAAGTTTAATTAATTTTATATGTATGTATATATATTTTTTTGTATCTATGTAATTTGAATGTATATATATATATATATATATATATATATATATATATATTATAGATAATGGTATATATTAATATATTTATTTGTATTTAGTGTGTAATATATTCATTTATCGTTAAGTCTACTTGAATTTTATAATATAAAACTAATTGATATTGTACCTGCACCATAAATATGTATTACAAATAATCTCCACTAGATTCAGGGTTTCTGGAAGAGATCTCTTGTTAGAGATAAGTTATCCCTTTGTACACATTTTTCATTTATATAATTTTCTGTATACTCTGTTGGTACATAAATAAAAATAAAAAAAATAAAAATAAATGTCTGTCCCGGGTGGGAATCGAACCCACAACCTTCGGCGTGAAAGGCAAGTATCTACCAACCACGCCAACCGGCTCGTCAAAAAATACACGCGTCAAAATAGTACATCACCATAAGTCGCTTGTCAACATTTCACGGGTGAGTAAGTGAGCAACAGTATAGCTCTGGCTCGGCTATTATAGATTTACTGATTCCGAGCTCAATTCAGCCCTGAGTTAATTAGAGAGTCTGCGTTCCTTTCTTTGATAGAATTAGTGCAATCGCTTCAAGCCTAATTAGCTGAACGCTAAGTGCCTTCGCACGTCGCCTTTTCTTATATCAAGATGTACTTATACATGATTATGGATCGCTTGGAGTAAAAAGCAAGTGATTTTAACCAATTAAGTGTAATAAAATAACTTAAATGGTTTTTTTGTATCTGTGGAGTTTAATTTATATAAAAGAATAATTGTCTGACTGGCTGACATAATGGGTCCCTTTAACACAATAGGTTAGTATAAACGAAGGTTTTTTGAAAGTTAACCCCTAAGATAGTGGTAGATAGATAAAGGGGATGAAATTTTGTATGAAAATTGTTCATTTTTTTTAGTTATGGGAATTGATTTCTAATGAAACAGTGAAGTTGTAGGTCACATTAATTAATATAAAATTCTAACAAAATGATGGGTTTTATATGCTTCGAAGTTTATTTACATTAAATTTTAGAACATTTAAATATATACTTGTTTTAAAAGAAGTATTTTTTAGTATTATTTGTCATTAAACTAGTAATTATATCTTTTTTTACTTTTTACTTATTTGTCCTTAGGTTGTTAATGAAAATGATTTAAGTGAAAAAAGTGTTACTAGGTCAAAAATAAATAGTAACATTTCCAGACAACAGTCAACCGAGTATCTATTTTTTTTTTGTTTGGTAGGTTGGTAATGAGCACATATGACGAGGATAAAAAAATTGAAATGAGATTCGAAAGAAAAATTACGAAACATCGAAATTGATATAATTAAAGTTTTTCTCATATTTTAAAGAATAATTACGGTCGAATTGAACCAAGCGAACACTATTTGAATTTAATTGAAGTCCGCAGTCCGAATTCTTATTCTAATATATGTGTGTACGTTTTCAAAATCGCCTCAACACTTATTCTTTTTAAAAGCAAATTACGAGAGTGGTTTTTCATGTATTATCCAATCAGTTTAAGATAAGTTCGAATCCGATGAGAGGCAAAGATACGTGTATCTCGCTTGAGAGAATATTTTGTGTTTAATTAAGTTACAAATATGTTAAGAATTAAGTTTTAATGGTTCCGTGGTTGTAACTTATTGATAAACGAAGTTGATTATTTTTTTTTAGTGTTAATATTGTAATCGGTGTTAGGATGTAAAATAAAATGTAACCAGAAATAATTTGGTATGTGATGGAAAAAAGCTGCCATTTTTTATTGTAAGATCGGAAGGTAGCCAAATGGTCCATCTGATGGTCAACAGAATCCATAGACATTTTTCCTATTTTCCATTTAAGGTTTGGAGTATTTATATTTTTGGAGTATTTTTATTTATTTACAGAGTTGATAAATTCACATTACATTAATGTGTGCTCATCAGATATTCAACCGCCAACAAACAATACTTTTTGTCCCGGGTTGAAACGTGACTGAGCCAGTACCGGTGCAAGAGGCATAACATCTTAGTTCCCAAGGTTGGCTCAAATAAGTGCCAACCTTCTTGTTTCATGTCTTCAATTCCTTCGTTAAGAAGACCATGCTGTTTCAAGTTGTACATTACACAAATCCTCAAACACACGCAAGTTTTTTCATGATATATTTCTTCATCACTAAAACACAAGCAACTCTAAACACTTTAACCCTCAAAATCTATATTTAAGATGTCCTGTTCTAAATATAAACCAAAATGCCTTTTACGAAAGATAAAAAATATAAAACGCAAGTTCACCATAAACAAAGGGTTAAAACACGAAAAAAAAAATTGGGCGTCACAGACTAAATTATCGGTTAGCCGGTCATAGATAATTAAACGTTGGATTTTGAGTGACGTTTTAGACTATTTGACAGCTAAATTATATATTTCGAAACACGTACCCGCATCTATGGGCGTATAGTCTAGGAGATCATTGAGAAAATAATGCTCAATACGGGCTCAGATTATTATAGAAGGATGTCTGTTTTTTTTGTGCTGATTTGTCTGTGAATGTCTCACTGCTGGGCCAAGGCCTGCTCTCCCTTTTTTTGAGAAGAAGGTTTTGGAGCTTATACCACCACGCTACTCCAATGGGGGTTGGTGGAATACACATTTGGCAGAATTTCAGTGAAATTAGACACATGCAGGATTCCTCACGATATTTTTCTTCACCGTCACGCATGAATTATAAACACAAATTAAGCACATGAAAATTCAGCGGTGCTTGCCCGGGTTTGAACCCACGATCATCGGTTAAGATTCACGAGCTCTTACCACTGGACCATCTCGGCTGTCTACGATGTTGTATGTGTCTGTGAAGTATTATCGATGTGTTTTTCAAATCATACCATAATATATATAAAGAATAGTGTTAATAGACAAAAAAACTTATATAACAAAACATCTTATAATTCTAACTAGGGTTTTGGAAAGAGCGATTCAGAAACAGCACAATGTGCTACTAGTGCCATCTACCGACAAACATCATAGCTACATTTAAAAACAACTTACCAAAGTTTATACATGGATCAAAGTTCATATATATAAGCTGTATGGCTGGCTAATTAAGCTGGATGGCTTAAGAACGTATTATGGACAAACAAACAAACATTAGTTTTTATTTATATAGATAGGGGGTACAGATTTGTAAAGAAAACATTATAATTTCTGTTTTAAGCATCTTTGAACACACACAATTTATAAATTTTTTTAACAACTAATGACTTAAATATTATATATCAATAATAACAATAATAAACATAGTCATTAACATAGTAGTAGAAGTAGTAGAAGTATATATATACATACATACATACATACATACATACATACATACATACATACATACATACATACATAATATTTCTCTTTGTTTTTCTAAATTTAAAAACGAACAATAGTCTCTCGTACTATAACTTAATTAAATATAGTTTTTGTTCAAAATAATTAAATTTGCATATTTTTGATTTCTAACAGATGAATGTTTATAATCAAAGCATTGTAGCCACAAGAGCTCAGTTGCGAATGGTTGCTTAGTAACAGGTTTAAATCTGCTCCATTGACTTTTGTATCCGCTGGCTGCAAGTGTTAAGTTTTTGATTTGGTTAATATTATACTTTAGTAGCCGTAACTAAAGTATGTACACTTATGTGCTTAATTTGTGCTTAGAATTTGTGGTGATTGAAACGTCGTGAGGAAACCTGCACGTGTTTAGTCAAAATCTCCTCACAATGAGAAGATGGCTTGGCTCAGCAATGGGAGTTTTTACAGACTAATTTCCAATGGCAACATTGATCGAATACAAAAGACTATCCGCGTGCAATAACTCGTATGAAAACTGTATTCACACTTTCACAATCTTTCGCCGACAATAATGGCCGAAACGGCCGACCGAATTGAATTTATATCGGGTACAGATGAGATAACTCGGGGCAGATATCGCAAATCTTTTAGACTTTCGAATTACCGCTATAAGAATTATTCGCGAAAAAATATCTTGAGACGTTCCGAATAACTTAGAGCACAAGCCCTCAAAGCTTACAATACTTTAAGCTATTTATATATTACGTTTTTAAAAACAGTTTCGAAAAAAAATACAACTTTTTTTTTAGTAGAAATAAATATTTAAATGTATCATATTATGTACTTTTAATTGACAATATCAACTTTAACACTAATCGCACTCACTAACCATTTCATAATCTCCAAAATCGGTTAGAAATCGAATATAACATACATAACACATATATACATACACACACACAGTGTTCTAAAATATATAATGATGATGATAATGTCTGAAACCCAATAACACTTTATTTGCTCTACCTGGGGTTTGAGCTCAGGACCTCTGGATCTGTAGCTTTATATCAAGCCACTAGACCAACGAGATCGCCAAATATATACTTCAGTCAATCAGTCTAGTATATATTTACGGCATAAATGCTTCCGTTACATAACCTTGATTAGAGGTAACATACCATCCGTTGGCACTTCTTTATGTACTTATATTATACTAGAACAATATAAATAGAACACAGTATATAAATAACTCGCCAAGTACATGTTTAATTTGAATATACAATAAGATAATGAAAATTTACATACAATACAAAACATTGCAACCTAAATCACGCTAGAGTTTTCAACTCTATTTATATACAACACATGTCAGACATATGAATATACCGCTTTGATTGACATATTCATAACAAAAGACCATTTTGTTTGGAGTTCCTGTTTCCAACGGACGTCTTTTCATAGCGAAAGTTAGACTGTAAGGTATTGTCGGGTAAATAATATGTATGATTTGGAAGATAATAAGTTTATAAGCAAATTAAGTTCGGTTACTTAATTGCTCGAATGCATCAATACAAGTACATCGATTCGCTGTATTAAAATTGATGATATTTTTTTTTATAGAATAGGAATGGGTACGAGCATATGGACCACCTGATGGTAAGTGGTCACCAATGCCCATAGACATTTGCATTGTAAGAAATGTTAACCATCGCTTACATAGCCAATGCGCCACCAACCTTGGGAACTAAGATTTTATGTCCCTTGTGCCTGTAATTACACTGGCTCACTCACCCTTCAAACTGGAACACAACAAGATCAAGTATTGCTGTTTTGCGGTAGAATATCTGATGATGATGATGATGATGATGCGCTTCGGAAAAGATAATATCTTTATATAAGTAACTGCGCTTCGCAATGTCACCCGCATTAATTTTAAACGTGTGACGTAATAAGCGGGATTTTTATGTTCTTGTATACAATGATAAATATATCAGTTACTGGAATAATTTTGAAAAAAAAGGTATATATACAGCTAAATAGGACTTGAATTGCTTAGTACTTGAGAAATTATTGACTTAAAAGATATTATATAATACTATTTGAGGTTATAATATGTGTATGAAAAAAATACATATATAAAATGAGTTCATTATTAATGAAACATATGAAAAACACTTTGAGTATCACTGACTGATAAATTAACGAAGGGCTTGAAAAATTCTAATTATTCCACATTTAGGAACATTTTCTTTAGTCATTTGTGCTGGTGTTTGTTACAATTTAGATTTGATAATCACTTTTTAATTGCCGAGTTTCTTTGATAAGAAATTTAAACTAAAAATCGAAAGAATTCTTGAAATACTTTTTTAAAATTCTATTACACTTTAGAATAGCGACGATCTGCCGAGATAAATCCTAATTTTAATTATATAATTACCGCAAATATATTTAGTAGTATATAATATAAAAGAACATGAAAGTCACGCTTATCGCGTCAATATTCTAAATTTAAAGCGAGTAAATCTGCGAAACGCTACTTGTAGCGAAATCAAATATTTTTACTAAAATCGATGCAGTAGTATTGGTTATATATAAAAGATGATTTCAGCCACGTGGCCAATCTCAAAGTGACTGCGCAAGCAACATTATAGTGCACAATATGAGCGCAAACAAAGGTACACTCTCTATTTCCTCACTCTCATTATATGATGTTCTTCTGATAGATTTCGGCCACGACGGCCAATCTCAGGGTTGCCTAGTCAATTGCATCTGACATTTTATAGTGCGCAAACACAGATGCACTCTGACCGGAAAGAGTTCAGGCGCAGGACCCACGGCTTTATGTGCTACATTCCATTTTATACTGAGATTTATTTTGACGAAAAAACACAATAAAATTTTGATGATCTAGGGATTAAACACAGTTAAGGTCACCACCACCCATAGACATTAGTTAAACCATTAATTATATCACCCCGACCTTGGGAAATAAGATGTATGTCCCTTGTGCCTGTAGCTACACTGGCTTAGTCACCATTCAAACTCGATCATAACAATAGTAAGTATTGCTGTTTGGCGGTAGAATATGTGACAAGTGGGTGGTACCCTCGCATTGGCTTGCACGAAGCGATACCACCAAGTAGGCATTATAAAAATAAATAAAGTTAAGTCATACTAATAAGAATTACTGTCTTTTGTTGCTTAAAGACAAGTAATGCTGTAGTACGAAGTCCTTTAATTTGGGAAAGCTGGCTCATATAAGATTTTTTTGCTTATTATCATAATAAGTATACGATTCCTTTGTGTAATTGTTCTGAACGAACAAATACAACGGTAACATTAAGATTTTATGCTTTTAATAATAATAATAATACTTTATTTCAGATTAAACAATCCATATTAAATTAAAATTAACATTAAATTCAAATAAAATTAAAAATAATAACAAATAAATTAAAATAAATAATTAAAATTAAATAGATTAGTAACGAATGCTTAAACTATGTTAGTACTTAATCCTAGAATTAGACCCGCTTCACATGTACACCATTCCAGTGTTCCCAGAAGTGACTGTCCAATTTACAAGCCAATGTGCTGATGAGGGTGTTGGTACTTTTCGAAGTTCTGCTCATAATGGAGGCGACACGCTTGCGTATTATAGAGAAAAAAACGTCCACGCGAGCATCAGCGAACATTGCCGACGCACTACAGTATCGAGGTTTCCTCAACACCGCCCTCAACACATTGTTGTATTGGACGCGTATTTTAAAGTAAACACTACATACCTAAGGGTGTTTTTAACGCGAATAAAGCAAAATCAACAACACCATTTAAAAGTAAGTTCTAAGTAATTAATTCATCTTCCTATATTATAGATATATTATAAAAAAATACAGAATTGTTTTAATCAAAGTACAAATCGCATTGTTTTCGAGTTGAATTGTAAAATGTAAATACATTCTAATCCAAAAAAAAAAAAAAAACATTAAGATAAATTGCTTCCCACAAAATAACTTTAAACTTGAATACTAAAATATTTTAAGGATTGCGTTCAATTCCAAATATTTTGGAAACGAAAAATTAAATTAACGCGGTATGTAAATCCGTATATTAAAAAAATAACTCGATAATTAGTTAACCTTCGTCTGAACGAGCAATCGTAACGTGGGAATAAATTGCTGTTATATAAGTGTAGAACAGTAAACTGATAAGAGTCGATGCGTACTAAAATTTTTTTTGAAACAAAAAAAAATGCTCGTGTGATTTTGAAAAAGAAGCGTTCATTTTGATAACATATCAAATTGAATTCTCTTGAATTTAATCTTAACCCATATCTGCTCATGGGATGTTTTCTATCGCAAATTTTCACAACTGAAAAATTTGAATCAATATTACAAATTTTGTTTAAGGTATTTAAATAACATGATTAAGTAAAAAAAATAGAATTTTACTACAAAATGATACATTTAAATAACTCGATGAGTTTTCCTGAATTTTTGTTGAATAAGCCTTGACAAAAATGTTGAGGTGCAATTATTTACTGTAACACAAATTTTTCTTTGTTTAATTTCTACAACGAACTCGTCCAGATATAACTTTGTGATAGAAATTTAACTAGAAGTATTGAGAAATAGGGTAGTGAGAATTTGTAAGTAAAAACCATAATTAAAATGAATCAATATAAAACAAAAAGTTAAAATTTAAATATAGAATAAGAATATTATTGTAAATAGTGCTTAAAAAAAGTTTATAAGAAATACATAAATCAAAAAATATTTATTATTATTTGAAGATTTTGACGCCAATTTTTACGCCTATCACGTATACTCCCACTTATACTTTTTTAGTAACAATCATAATCATTTATTCAATAGCAACTCCATAGATTCCTGTCCTAAGGCAAGCTGCACCAAATATCTTATGGGCGTGGGTGGGGCGTTACAATTAAATATATATTACTGCCTACGTAAAACAATGCTTGGAGAGCATATCTGATACTCACTATCGTAATTATTGTTTAGTTTAACCGTTATACTACGTGTTAACGAATGTTTATATCTTATATATTTATAACTCTAATAATAATGTTCTCCAGACCGATTTCGGCCACGGCGGCCAATCTCAAGAGAGATTAGCCAACTGCGCAGGAGATATTATAGTGCACAAGTGTGTCAGCAAACACAGGTGTAATCTCTATTCCCTTGCTCTCATAATCCGACGAGACGGCAATCCGACACGACTGGAAAGAGTTTAGGCGCAGGACCAACAGCTTTACGTACTGTACGAGACACGGAAGCGTACACCCTTCCAACTTCCAGGCTCCGGGCTGCTACTGAGATTTTTTTACCGATATGGACCGATTAGACAGCAACAATTTTGCCGAATATTGCGGGTTCAGCAAGTCGCCCGAGCAAGCAGCAATGAGCTTTCATGTGCTCAGCATGGGAAGGGCCGCGGTGTTTTATATTAAAAAGGCCGTGTGAACTGTTGGATCCGTATCAAATACGACCATCGCAGGAGCTTTAGTGGGTAACGATCTTCCATGCCCCCACCAAGAAAACGTCTTGGAAAGCTGGCTCCGATAGTGCGCATATGTGCTCGACATAATGATTTGACAAAAGTTATACATGGCATTGACATCTTTCATGACAGCTTCATTACTTTTAAAAAAAAGCTCATGGATTATTTTTTGTCAGCGAGTCCGTCATCAAAATAGTGCGTTGAGATCCTGTTGTAGTTTTATTTTATTTTTTGATGTTTTTTTTTTAAATATTGTGTTAATGAAGAAAGCATAGGTCAATAATAATTATTTTTTAATTTATTTTATGTGACGCGATACTTTGTGAATGTTGTATACACTTGTAGTCGATATACATATCAGAAGTTGATTTTTTCTCTTTGGGTGTTATGTATGCCATCATTTAATATGTATATTGTTAGTGGTCCTATTAAATAAATAAATAATAAATCTAAAATACTGTATATTTAATACACTTGAGCCCAAGTGTATTTTTGTGATTGTCACTTGCCTAAAAAAACAAAAGAAGGCGCAAGTTACATTGTGTCAATTGCTATTTTTTATTGCCATGCTGTATGTTATTTTTAACTAATATTATGATATATTTTTTATTTTTTTAAAGTTGACCATACCTCGACTACTTTAATTCATTATTGTTATTTGTAATAATAAGCAACAAAAGCTACTTCAAATATATTAATATAATAACTTCAGATACAGAAAATTACTCCTGTTAAAAAAATATTGCAATATCTTTTTTAAGCCAAATTGCCGTGTGATTCTGCCAGGAGTAGAATACATGTATTCTATAGTTGCAATGTATTTACGATACTAATAATGCCAGGTTTCCTATATTTAATTAATCATTATTGTACATCAATAACCGATAATTTTTGAGTTATATATAACGAGTTAAATTATTCCTATATCTCATAATATAAATGCAACTCGAAATTTACGAAACGTTTTGAAATCTCCTCATAGACAACAGTTCTACCCTCGGTAGAAAAACAAACCGTGTCTTAAATATAGCGTTTCTGTCAATCGTTCCCATAAATAATTATACATAATAATATCACATAAATAATAATAAGTAATAATATCCTCCAGACCGATTTTGGCCACGGCGGCTAATCTCAAGAGAGATTAGCCAACTACGCAGGAGATATTATAGTGCACAAGTGTGTGCGCAAACACAGGTGCACTCTCTATTCCCTAACTCTCATAATCCGATTTGACGGCAATCCGACACGACCGGAAAGAGTTCAGGTGCAGGACCAGCGTGCTTTCCGAGGCACGGGAATGACCACACTTCCAAATCCGGAATACTACTCTCAGTAGTATATACAGACATATATATATACAGACATTTTTTAACAGAAAAACCCAATAACTTTTTATTGACCCGACCTGGGATTTGAACCCAGGACCTCCGGGTCAGCGGCCTTATATCAAGCCACTACACCAACGAGGCACTCATAATAAGGAATAGTCTTGTTATATAGCCTGCCTGACGCTAACACATCTTGGGAATTATCTTGCTATTATTTAGTATATAGTTCTTTCTCCACCAAAATATATATGATACAGCTTTATGTATAAGAATGATATTTTGAGGAAACGTCAAACATAATCAAAGGTAACATTTTTATGATCGTAATTCGTGTTAATAATATTTATTTCATGTTTGGCAGTGTAGAAACTTGGTGAGTAAAAAAATGTGTGGAACGAAAATATGTCAATCTACAATCTGCCTATCTATAAACTCGCATTGGAACAGCGGAAGCTTCAAACCTTCTTTTTAAAAGAAGAAAAAGATACCTTAATCGAATATCAGCAATGTGACAGTCACTGCTACAGTGCACTGCAAAATAATGTTTGACCCATTAAAATTTATAAATAAAATTTGTACTAAAAGTATGAAATCATGATTATATGAAACCTAACATTTTTTTGCCGTAATGTCTATCGCTATTACTTTTTCAATTATGAAATACATATATAAATATTGACTAAATAAACTTTAATAATGACTATCCTTTTTGCTTACAACATTAGGTAGAAATTTCATGCCACTTGTATTATTGGCGAAATGCCAAAAGAAAACTATTATGAATTATAAAAAATTAATATAAGATAAGTTACATTAAATATATATTTAATGCAGGTATTTTTATTTATTTTACTTAATATTACTATTAATTTTATTATAAATACACAAAATATTCATTTAACATTTATAACATATTTGATTTTGAAAGATTTTTTTAATTTAAATCTGGTAACATTCATGTTTTGTCATTTGAATTTTGAAGTTTACAGTGAAAAATTGAGAATGAATGTTGAGTGAACTTTGTTTTTAATGTTAAGTATCCTGACCATAGTGATTTAAAGTGACATTCGTAATCTCGTAATACGAATAATTTGATAAGACCTTAGCTAGAAATAAACATTGTTTTTTTATTATAAAATGGCACGTAATTTGTTGAGACTTGGAGCTTTGGAGGCACAAAAAACAGCATTTTTGCTGTGTGACATACAAGAAACATTTAAGCCCCATATCAAACACTTTGGAGAAGTAGTGAGAGTCGCAAATAAAATGGTATGTATTTTATTCTGATGTTACGTAATAAAACATGCCGGCTAGCTACTCTTAGAATAAATAATTTAAAAAATAATATATCTTTTATAACCTCAATATATTTTTAAAGTAAACATACTTGTAAAAAAAAAATTGATATGTATTTAATTATTATCAAAAAAAAAAAAAAAAATGGGTTGGCATTAGAAATTCGCAACTCGATATATTCATGATTAAAGTTTTGAGGTTTAGTCACCTCTGAACTATCATTTCCTATCATTTTAGACTAAAATAGTGTTGAATTAAAGGGGAGGGGTTACAGGGGCCTTCCCCTTATTAATTGACATTGATACCTACTCTGCCTTAGTCTAATGAATATGGGCCGATTTGGTTCTGTCACTCACCAACAAAATATCTAAAGCATTCTCAGGAAGTGGGGTGGAGACAAGTATATGTAAAAATCTTTAGATTATTTTTCATCTTTTTATTCTTCTAGGTTAAAGAATAATTAAAAGAAGATTTCTTATTTTGGTTTCTTATAATATTGGTAATTATAAATTTAACATCAAACCCTTCTTTCATTCAAAATAGAATAGAATTAAGTACGAAAAAATGTCAAATTATTAAAGCTTAAAAATTGTAAATGTCAGATAGAAGCGGCAAAACACTTCAATATACCAGTATATGTGTCGGAGCAGTATCCAAAAGGCTTAGGTCACACTACCAAGGATATAAATATCGACGGAGCGGCCCTTGTATATGATAAGACAACATTCTCTATGTACAGCCAAGAACTTAAAGATAGGCTGAAGAAGGATGTACCGAACTTGGGATCCGTGGTATTGTTTGGTATTGAGGTGAATATATTTGCTTGTTCATTTAGAACTACCATTATTTATACAATACTAATTGTAGTATTTCTCGGTCATTTCAAAATAACTACCCCATTCTCAATTAATATGGCTATTTACGAGCTTCTAGCCATTTTTTTATTTTATATAAGGTATGTAAGCTGGAAGTGTTAGTTTTACTAATAAAAACTTTTAATTGTTAATAAATATTTAATTGTGATTTTCGGACAAAGGTCCCTGGCCCCAGTGCAGTGTTGCAAGTAAATCAATATTTATATAGATGTATGTATATCAATTGGCAACCCAGCTTAAAAGCCAAAAATATATTAGCCACCTAAAGAGGAATGATGTTCTCCAGCTGCCTGAGAGGGTGTAGCACCCTCATAACACGAGAAGTTCTCTTGATAAAAGGCTCACTCATCATGTTAACTATCGCACCAACTATCCGCTTAAAGTCCAAGGACTGATTGCAGATGGAAACATAACAAAAAAAAAAAATATATATATATATATATATATATATATATATAGATGTTGCTAAAGTATAGAAATGTTAAGTGAAACATAATAATAAAAATTAACGTTGGCACATATAAATATGTAAAATTTGGTATGGAAATATAAACCATGTCAAATGTTGACCCTTAGGGCCCCCTCATCTTAGGGAGCCCACATACTTGCCCTATGATAGCTATGATACTTTATAAAACATATTTGTTTTTATATTTTGAGGCACATGTTTGCATAGAGCAAACAGTTATTGACCTAATCAATGAAGACATCAATGTTCATGTGTTAGCTGATGGGGTGTCGTCAAGGTCGCTCATGGATCGAACACTTGCTTTACAGGTAATGTCATCTCATGTTGTATCTTACCGTCATTCATGACAAACTACCAACGAATTATTATTATAAATCTTGTTTAAACATACTTAATTAATTTCATTACATGTTGTAGATAATTCCTATTAACATACATTTCATTTCGATAGAATATGTTCAAAAGAATCAATTAAAATGTCTGAATTGTCTTTCACAATTATTTCTGGGCTTTTATTCATGTTGTAGTCTTCTATTTCTTATCATAAAAGAGATTTTTAAGACTTAATATACATATGCTAGTTATATGAATACTGAATTAATAAATACCTGACTTACATTAACATTAGCAAATCTTTTGCCAACTTATCCAGCCGTTGTTTTACACTATAGTATATACTTTATTACATGTGCGTATGAAAACACAGTCCTTCACGCTCAGTCCTGTCCTTATTTATGCTATTTTTGTAAGTATTTTTGTTTTCGCACAATTAACTGCAATTTGTATGGAGTAAAAACAGCGCCATCTAGTGACGATAATGGGAAACAATTGTGTCAAAACGATTTTACACACATCCGAAATTACTATTTGAACTTATTCTATTGAAATTAATACTACATAATTTCATCCATATCTCGTTTAGATGCATGCTTGAAATGTTCTTGATTTCAGCGCATGCAATCCATAGGATGTTTTATAACAACCGCCGAAAGTGTGTTGTTCAAACTTCTGAAAGACAAGGACCATCCTGCATTTAAAATGGTCTCTAAATTAAACAGAGAACCAGGGGCTGATACATTTGGCTCAAACGTGTCTTCCAAACTATAATAAATGTATGTTATATCAAGTTAAACATTTAAACTAATTTTTTTAATCAAAATATACTGTATCATAATTGTCTCTAGTCTAAAATATACCCTTTATATAGTCTATTCCAGCGATACTCAACCTGCGGCCCGCTGGGCTTGGCTTGGGTTGGCTCACCTAATGTTATTTTATTTTTAACTATTTTAAATTTCAAAGGTTTTATTAACATCTAAATAATTTAAATTAAGCAACCGCTTGAGACCACGAACACTGTAAAGTGTTTGAAATGTCAGGATATTATATAAAAATGTTAAAAATAACAATCCAAAACCTAGAATCATTGCCTAAATATTTTTTCTTTGGTGTCGCACCATGAATCACACGTTTTTGTGGCCCTTATAAAGAAAATGTTGAGTATCGATGGACTCTATTCCAATCACAAGAGGAGTAAAAAAAATAACAACTTTGACATTGAATTAATGTGATATCATTGATCGAGATTATGAATATTTAAAATGAGATATTACAATTATAACTCATATTTAATTAACACAAACCTCTAAATCGAAGTTAAATCTAATAATTAAGACAATATTTATTGATTAATGATGCATCCTCGGCCGATGCAATATTTCATCAAGCAAAAATGCAAGCTAAGCTTATACTCTATAAATTTATACTAGCTCCGTGTACTCCTTCTTCGATTGGTTTAGGGTTGTTTTATAGTATAGGTAGGTGAACGAGCACATGGGCCACCTGATGGTAAGGGGTCACCAACGCCCATAGACATTGGCATTGTAAGAAATGTTAACCATTACTTACATCACTAATGCGCCACCAACCTTGGGAACTAAGATGTTATGTCCCTTGTGCCAGTAACAACACTGGCTCACTCACCCTTCAAACCGGTACACAACAACACCAAGTACTGCTGTTTTGCGATAGAATATCTGATGAGTGGGTGGTATCTACACAGACGAGCTAGCACTAAGCCCTACCACCAGTAGTATATTTATGTAGTAGGGTATTTATTTGGTGGGGTATATTTATGTATTATTCATTGTAACTGGGCATCTGGCACCTGTCAAATAATATATATAATCAAAGTCATTAAAATGATTCCATAGACAAATACAACTTTTTAACTTATTACATATATTCGTAACATATACTTGCTACTACCTCAATATAATTTTACAATACATACATTTCAATTGTTAATTGTTTGCATGTAATAATACTTTTACTACTAATTTTATTGCAGACTTGTACAAAATGTAATTAATGATTACGATTATAACGTGTAATCATCAATCACGATTACATTATAACGAAAAATAATAATAAAAGTAACGTGAGTGAGTGAGTCAAGTAAGTAACCAATAGTATCCCCGCGCGCCATCTTCAGAACTAATCAAAGTTAATCTGTAATCGTGATTGATGATTACACGTTTTAAACGAAATCGTTAATTTAATTACATTTTGCTCAAGTATGTTTTATTGTATATCTAAATTATTATTAGTACATGTATTGAAAAATTATTTAACAAAGTTTTGTAATTTCAGCGATTCCAATCATTGGGCTGTTTTGTTGGTACGTCTGAGAATGTTTTATTCAAGTTATTAAAAGACAAAAATCATCCTGCTTTCAAACAAATATCAAAGTTGAATTCTAAACCTACGCCTGCTGAATTTGGGGCTGAAAATTAAAAAAAGTAGATTTTTTTTTTGCCTGCATATGTTTTTTTTTTAAATAGTTGTATATATATTTATTGCTAAGAAAAATATTGTCGAGATACTCTAATGATATATTTTAATAATGTGATATTAAAATAACTTTAAAGAAATTGTTATTCGAAAGTTGTTTCGTTAATGTTTTATAATAATTAAGATTTTATTAATTAAAGGATTTTAATAAAAAAAAATATTTATTTTGGAAATGTTTTATTTCAGTGGGTTGCCATTGAACTTATTAAATTTAAGGTAATTGCCGACTTTGGTACCATATGATGAAAATTGTAACATATATACTTTTAACACTTATTATTATATTTTATTTTAAGATTACACAGAACAACAGGATTCGAAAAATTGTTAAAAATATATATATATATATATATATAAATAAATCAGTTGTGTTTGTTTGTGTTACAAACAGCGATTTTTTTTAGATGACAGCCAACTTCGGAAATAGATAGCTGATAGAAAGTGGTTACCTAAGTACCAAAATGGAAAAATGCGACATTCAACACATTCTAGGAGAGCGTCTACATACTGCAAATATAATATTGGTAATCAAAAGCATTATGCCATGCGATAATAATCTGTGGTCGATTGAGTCATTGTTATCAGGAAAACGGTGGATCATATAATTTTAACGGGAATAGTAATCCATATAACTTAACAAAAGAAACTTTAGCGAGAAATAACATTATTACAAGATGATGACGCTGAAGGTATATATGTTACTACATGAAAAACATAAATTTATAAGTTTTATTTATCTTAATAAATTAAAATGTATATTTGTTCTCTATGAGATAAATTATTTGCTCAAATTAAGCAATTTCAAACCATTGTGCTTCGCCGGAATTAACTCGTGAAAGTTGATTAACATTCTATATACTAAATATGAAAATGATAAATTACTATGTAACAAATCTAATGTAAGAATTATGCAATTAATAAAATGATTTAATTATTATATGCTTGTGTTCAGGGCGTAAATACATAGAACGATTCGATTAATCGTCGGGTCTAAAAGCGATTTGTTTCTGTTTTTAAAATTTTATTTTATTAATCAATAAGTAAATTTTTAATCAGTCTTGACTTTTGTTGCGCCCATTTCAAACACAAACAAACTTATTTACAGACTTGGGCTAAATGTAATCAGCTTAACGATTACTATGTGAAATCATTAATTACGATTACAGATTAAAGGTTTATATTCGTTGATTAATGGTTATAAATCTGTGATCGTAATAAAGGGCGCGTGGGGTTGCCGTGACCATTACGTGACGATTGGTTCTCCGGACACCGTCGCCCGAACTTACGACGAGTCTGTAACGAGTACGAGTATCCTAAACAGATTCGGTTGAGCATACCTTAATCCTTTACCTAGACATGATATAGATTATTACATTACACAGACAACAACAGGATCAGGGGCAGGAAAAATAGTAGTAATGAATAATTTACTGGTGGTAGGGCTTTGTGCAAACTCGTCTGGGTAGGTACCACCCACTCATCAGATATTCTACCGCAAAACAGCAATACTTGATATTGTTGTGTTCCGGTTTGAAGGGTGAGCGAGCCAGTGTAATTACAGGCACAAGGGACATAAAATCTTAGTTCCCAAGGTTGGTGGCGCATTGGCTACAAGCGATGGTTGACATTTCTTACAATGCTAATGTCTAAGGGCGTTTGGTGACCCCTTACCATCAGGTGGCCCATATGCTCGTCCACCTTCCTATTCTATAAAAAATAATAATATTTTAATACTTTATTTGAGCCGATTGTTATTATGAAATAATAATAAATGTTATATACAAAAATATTGTTCGTTTTTTTTTTTTCAATTTATATTTTTAGGTAATGGGCCGAGACGAGCCAAGCCAAGCCGTGCCATGCCATGCCACGACAGTTAAAGCCGGTACTGTCCACCAAGCCCGCCTGTAACCATTACTGGCGTCACATTCGAGTGACATCAGAATCGGCTCATTTCGGAATGTAATTCGTTTTTGTACAAAAATGTTGCTATGGTAACCAAAGTAACTGATGAGATGATGTGGCCATGACAACAGAAAAATAACAATTATAAATTAAAAAAATTATTAAGATAAATATACATTCGATTATTCATATATTGTTATTATTATTACATTCTCGTTTCAGTAATAAATAATATTTTTGATCTAGCAATTCTTAGTCCTGTCAAAAGTGAAGTTAAAGTCAATTTTAATTACAAATAAGTTTAAAATCAAAACTTTGAAAGTATAATATTGTCATTGAATATTCTGCTCTTTTGAGTTGAGTAGTTTATATATATACAATGTGCTTAGTATAATCACGTATGTAATCGAAGACTAGACGTAAAGAATTAAACATTTATTATTTTTTTAAATTAAAATGTCACGTAAATTATTGAAACTCGGAGCTTTAGAGGCAAAGAAAACAGCATTTTTTTTATGCGACGTTCAAGAAAAGTTTAGACCTCAAATTAAACATTTTGGAGAAGTTGTAGCAGTCGCAAATAAAATGGTAATGTATAAAATAATTGTTTGTCTATCATTATTATGTTAATCAGTCAAAATTATCTTTATTTTTTGTGAAAACAATTGATAAGGATCTAATCGTTTTCTAATTTATTTATGAATATTATACGATTATAAGAAAATCATTTTCGTCCTTCAGCAGCTTGAGTCTTTGAAATTCTGTATTTGAATATTGTTTAAAAAAATATATTTAAAGTTAGATTCAAACAATTGAAATTATTTAAATCAATGACACTCATTCAGCCCAAGTTCACTGCTGTAAGAACTGCAAAACCGATACAGATTTGAGTACAAAATCTAGTTTTATTAAACCAATAAATAAATGAACACTGTTATTTTATGCTAACTTCAAAAAACTTTTAAGTAGAAAAAAGAATAATAATTGCATCTTGTACTTTTATATCTTAATAGCATAATAAATATAATAAGACATTAATAACCCATCCACCAATGTGTTTTTGATAAATGTATCTAGTTAGTGCGGCGACATAACATTTTGATTTTGTAGTATTAGACTATAAATATTTGCTGTTGAATAAAAATTTTCTTTTCTGTTGGCAGTGTCTATGCATTGTGTTTATTATTATTAAACACAAAACAATATCAATTTACTGCTTTACACAAAATGGTGAAAACGTAAATGAATCTATGTTAAAGTATGGGTTAGAATACATTTTAAAAATATAAAAACTAAAACCTAGATATGTGTTAAATAAAAATTAGCAGAGCACAGTACTTAAACTTCCACCGTAGTATTGCCAATATCAATCAACAGCCAATCGTTGTCCACTGCTGAACATAGGCCTCTCCCAAGGTGCGCCAAAGCTCCCTGTCCTCCGCCTTCCGCATCCATTTGGTGCCCGCCACCTTCTTAAGGTCGTCGGTCCACCTGGCTGGAGGGCGCCCTACGCTGCGCTTGCCTATTCGCGGTCTCCACTCTAGGACTCGTCTGCTCCAACGGCCATCGGTCCTACGACATACGTGACCAGCCCACTGCCACTTCAGCGTGCTAATTTTGCAAGCTATGTCGGTGACTCCGGTTCTTTTCCGGATAATCTCATTTCTGATCTTATCCTTCAAAGATACTCCGAGCATAGCTCGCTCCATAGCACGCTGAGCGACTTTGAATTTGTGGACTAGTCCCACAGTTAGTGTCCACGTTTCGGCACCGTATGTCATGGCAGGTAAGACGCTTTGGTTGAAGACTTTCGTCTTCAAACATTGCGGTATAGACGACTTGAGGACTTGACGAAGGTTGCCAAATGCTGCCCATCCCAAGCGAATTCTTCGATCGGCTTCCTTCTCGAAGTTGTTCCTACCGACTTGTATTATCTGTCCTAGGTAGGTATATTCACTAACAACTTCGAGAGGTTTCCCCTCGACGTATATCGGTCCCGGCACGACATGCCTATTGAACATGACCTTGGTCTTGTCCAAGTTTATACCGAGACCGACACACCGGGAAGACTCGCCTAGGCTACGCAGCATTTTGGTGAATTGTTCCAGCGACTCTGCTATGATGATGATATCGTCGGCAAATCGAAGGTGTGAGATGTACTCGCCGTTTACATTGACTCCATGCCCAGTCCAATCCAGCGTCTTGAAAACGTCTTCCAACGCGTTGGTGAACAGTTTCGGGGATATTACATTCTCCTGTCTCACCCCTCTGCGCAGTTGGATCGCCTTCGTCTTACAGTCTTGGATGTGGACAGTCATTGTAGCGGCGTTGTACAGACATCTCAGTACCTCGATATATCTCCACTCGATATGACATCTCTGCAATGAGTCGAGCACTGCCCAGGTTTCGATGGAGTCGAAGGCTTTCTCGTAGTCCATAAATGCCATACACAGCGGCTGATTGTACTCTTCGGTCTTCTGCATAATCTGCCGAACTGTATGGATGTGGTCCACGGTGCTGTAGCCTGATCGAAAGCCGGCTTGCTCTGGGGGCTGGAACTCGTCAAGTCGTCTGGCGAGACGGTTCGTGACGACTCTTGAGAACAGCTTATACACGTGACTCAGGAGGTAGATTGGTCTGTAGTTTTTCAAGAGGGTTTTATCACCTTTCTTGAAAAACAGCCAATTAAAAAAAATTGCCAATATAATGCAATCAAATTAATGTGGGTGCAAAAAATGATGTTTTTTATTTAAGGAATACAACAGCATGATACAAAATATGTTGACATTAAAAATAAAATATACAGACAATAGAGCCAAATTTAGCCAGAAATAATTTAAATTCAACACATACAAACAAGATTTTTATCGAATTCTTTTAACAAATTGACATCCAAACATCAAATGTAGTGGAACGGACTATAAAAATAATATTATCAGTTTGGCTTTTGAGAATATAAGAGAGCAAGAACAGATAATACTAAACTTAGATGAAAATCTGCATCCGATGAAATATTCCATGTCGGAAGACTAAGAATTATAAATTGAGTTTGTTTTCCTTATACACATTCGTTAAATAACTAACTATATTTATGATGCATGAGAATATTCTGTTTCCTGTCACTTCCATATTTAAAAAGACCAAATGTTAAATCAAATTCGATTTTGATATTAACACAGATTAAAATAAAAATATTTTTTTTAATGTAGAGATCATTAAGATATTCTTCATTTTTTTTTAGTTAGAAGCGGCAAAACACTTGAAAATACCAGTTTATGTATCAGAGCAACATACGAAAAGCTTTGGTCACACCACCAAGGATATAAATCTAGAGGGGGCAGCACTTGTTTATAATAAATCTACATTCTCCATGTATAATACAGAACTCAAGGAGAGATTGATAAAGGATCTACCAAACTTGGGGTCAGCGGTGGTGTTCGGTATAGCGGTAAATATTATTTTTTAATATTCCGTTAGTCTTATGCTACAATACTTCAGATAGTACAGTTCATGACGGAAGTGTCGCATTGCTACAAAAAAGACATGAAGCAACTTAGAAAACACACTCATTTTACTTTATCTTTTAATAGATATAGTACTTTTATGGATGCCAAGTTAAAAATAATAATATTATCCTGGGCCATTTTTCACACACGGCCATCTGATCCTAAATTAAGCTTGTACACAGCTTGCACTATGGAAACCAGACAACTGATAAACTATTTTTGTTTTTTTTTTTTTTTTATACCTAAGGCGTGAAAGGCAAGCATCCACCAACCACGCCAACCCGCTCGTTAGTTACTTTATGATCTAAGTTTATAAGTATTCTCAATAGTCACAAATAGTTGTTTCTAAGGAGAAAGCTAAAGAAACTTGAAAATAACTTGTTCTGGTTTAGATTTTATTACTGTTTGTCCTTCGTTTCTTTTGTCATCATGTAAAGTCGAGGCCTGTTTGAGAGTGTATTTAGTATCTGGATGCTTATGACTAGCTGCTATAGCAATGCCATCAGCGTTTGTGACATTATTAACCTCAGTTAGATCAGACATGTTGTTTATATAGTTTATATAAAGTGTTGTACCCAAAACACATTCTTGTGGAACACCAGCTTCCTTATGAGGTTTTGAGGTGACGATGTAAGGTGGTGGTCTTGTTTTAGCTAAGTATGAGTTAAGATAGCAACTTTCTTATCTACAAGTTTCCATTTGAAACAGTTAACCATTGTGCCATGTGATACCAAAGATTATTATCTATTGACAATCTCTACGAATGTTCAATAGTGGTGTGTGATGTCTTAGCCTAAATTAATAACCTGGTATGGTCTTACGAGGTTACAACTTAGCATTAGGTGTATAGGATCTCCTTAATTTTAGATCTAGATATATAACTTGGTTTTTAAACCTGATATTTTTACTAGGCAGTCCTAGTAGTGAAAAATTGTATAATGCCCTAAAGTTAGCGTTACTCTGTACTGTGAATGATGGATACGAATTAAAGGCTGTGACACACTAAAATTTACACGTATAATGTCTCGGCCGTAGCGAGTGTTTAATACAACAAACATATCTAAATATTGCGCTTTTAACTCCAGGCCCATGTATGTGTTGAGCAAACAGTGATCGATCTACTGCATGAAGATATTAATGTGCATGTATTGGCTGACGGTGTATCGTCGCAATCGTTAATGGATAGAGAACTTGCTTTACAGGTAATTTTTTGTTAATTAAATGATTATGAATCCTAACCGAAGACAGCTTCAAAAGCAAGCACCATTGAACTTCCATGTGCTTAATTTGTGTTTATAGTTCATCCCATTCTCGGCGGTGAAGGGAAACACCGTGAACCCGTATGTGTCCGATGAAAATCTCCCACATGTGTTAGATATAGGTAGGCAGACTGATAAATTGGCATGAAGTTAAATGGTCACTACCGCCTTTAGATATCGATACTGTAAGAAATATTAAATATCTCTTACATTGTCAATGTTTCACCATCCTTGGTAACTAATATGTTACGGTCACCCTTCAAACTGGAACACAGTATATTCAGTATTGCTACTTGGCGGTAGAATATCTGGTGATTGGCACCTACCCAGGTGGGCTTACACAAAGCCTGTAAAAAGTTCTGTTAAAAAATGCTTAGAGCATATCAGCTGACCACGCAGTTACATTGCGTAAAAAATGAAGTCTTACTCAAGATTTCCGGATTTTAAATTGCAAAATACATTGCCTCAAAAAAAAAAAATGCGCAAAAAAACCTTTCTATTTTATTTCAATTTTATTCATAAAGTATAATAATAATTGTATTATTATTAAATTCATCAATTTAATATTTAATTTATTTTTTTCTTTTTTATATGTAAGGTATGTACATATATTAAAATATAGTTGTAGTTGTAGTTATTAGCTACGTAATTTAAATAGTTATATTATAAATTAAATGTGCTAATGGAATAATTTAATTTGAATCTCGTTTTAATTTTTTTACACATGTATGTTATCCTGTTACACAATAACAGCCTTGAAGATTTAATTTAAATATTAACAAAAACCGCCCTCAGAATTAATGAATGAATAAATTAATTAATTTCTAATTATATAATTTGGATAATGTGTGTGTGTGAGATATATTATAATATTTCTATCTGGGCTTTTTGGAAAATGGTGTTTTTTTTTCGGAAAACACCGCCAACCAATTACCAACTTCCAGTCCCCGGGCTGCTACTGAGAATTTTCTGAAAGAAAAACTCAATAACTTTTTTATTGGCCCGATCCGGGAATTAAACCCAGGACCTCCGGGTCACTGGCCTTATATCTAGCCACTAGACCAACGAGGCTATTAGAGTATGGAAAAAAAAGGTATAAAGAAAAATTGCTCCTCTATATATTTGAATTTAAATGTGTGAATTCAATTGTAATTTAACTATATCTGAATGAGTAGAAGTTACAAAAATTAATTGTAAATGTCCAATATGTCAAGTAAAAGTCGAAAATATTTATTGAATATATATTTTAACAAGGATCTTGTGGTAATAAAATAAAGTTTCCTTTTAGGAAATAAATGCAACGCTTATTATCTTAGTTTTGTCTTATTGATTATATTGGTGGTGGTAGGGCTTTGTGCAAGCTCGTCTGGGTAGGTACCACCCACTCATCAGATATTCTACCGCAAAACAGCAATACTTGATATTGTTGTGTTCCGGTTTGAAGGGTGAGTGAGCCAGTGTAATTACAGGCACAAGGGACATAAAATCTTAGTTCCCAAGGTTGGTGGCGCATTGGATATGTAAGCGATGGTTGACATTTCTTACAATGCCAATGTCTAAGAGCGTTGGTGACCACTTACCATCAGGTGGCCCATATGCTCGTCCGCCTTCCTTTTCTATAAAAAAAAAAAAAAAAAAAAAAAAAAAATTGAAATCGGGGATAGCGTCCGTGTTTCAACTTATTATTAAATGACAAATCAAATGTCGAGATGGCCCAGTGGTAAGAACGCTTGAATCTTAACCAATGATCGTGGGTTAAAACCCGGGCAAGCACCACTGAATTTTCATGTGACTTATGATTATAATTCATCTCCTGCTTGACGGTGAAGGAAAACATCGTGAGGATACCTGCATGTGTCTAATTTCACCGAAATTCTGCCATCTGACATGTGTATTCCACCAACCCGCATTGGAGCAGCGTGATGGCATAATCTCGAAACGTTCTGCTTAAAAAAGGAAAGGAGGCCTTAGCCCAGCAGTGGGACATTCACAGGCTGTTACTGTAACAAAACAAATGTTTTGTTAAATTTATCTTTAAAATGTATATATTATGTAATAATGTCTCTATTTTTAATAGGATATTGTACTCTCTTTTATGTTGCATATTAAGAAAATAACAAAGTGTATTTCAGGTTATTTTACTGTAATTAACTTCGGTACTGTAGATAAAACAAATTATTTGTCGAAGTCTTCATTGGCATCGTCTTCGCCATAATCTGAAATACGTATACATCAAACATACATACATCATACATACATACATCATACATACATATATCATCAACCCTTCGTCGTCCACTGCTGGACATAGGCCTCTATGGCACGCCAATGAGCTCGATCCTCAACTCTCAATCTCCATCCGCTGCCAGCCACTTTGTGAATATCCTCACTCCACCTAGCCGGAGGGCGTCCTAGGCTACATTTGCCAACCTTTGAAAACCGACAACGGTTGGAGTAGACGTGTTCTAGAGTGGAGACCATGCCTTGGCAAACGTAGCGTACGTTTATATATCGATATCAAATTTATCCAACAAAAGGTTATCGTTCCTTGTTTTTCTCTTCTTCCCTGATGCCATTTACTGGGTAATGATTCAGATTTTCTTTATAAGTAAGAACGTAAATACCCGAATAACACAAAATAAAAATATTATTTTAGCATATATTTCATAATTTAGTGCATCAGTTATTATCTGTTGCGGGTATCAAAATATGAGACTTGGCAAGATTTCGATATTAATTCCGATTTCCGAACGGTAGGAGCGTCACACTTGCTTATTGACCGTCAAATATCTACCACCGGTTCGGAAATAAACACTACAGAGCTGAAAAAAATTGGCGAATGAAACTCAGCGGGATTTTCTATTTTTTTTTTTTAACAAAAATGTTTACAATACTTTTCCAAAAATAAATAATTTATTTGTGAGACGGCCTAGAGGCGATCGTTTCGTTCTCAATGCCTGATTTTGTCTATAAAGTCGTTAATGGTATAATAATATCCTTAATGCAAAAGTGTTTTTATAAAAAAAATATTGAATTTTTTTGACGATTTCTGGGATTCTGTTGTAAAAGCGAATTCATTGTCTCACAAAATAAAATCTTGTGAAGTCCCGAAACATGGATATTTTAGTACTAATGTATAAGTTTTTTTTATAGAATATGAAAGCGGACGAGCATTTGGGCCACCTGATGGTAAATGGTCACCAAAGCCCATAGACATTGGCATTGTAAGAAATGTTGACCTTCGCTTACATCACCAATGCGCCACCAACTTTGGGAACTAAGATGTTATGTCCCTTGTGCCTGTAATTACACTGGCTCACTCCCCCTTTAAACCGGAACACAACAATACCAGGTACTGCTGTTTTCCGGTAGAATATCTGATGAGTGGGTGGTACCTACCCAGACGAGCTTGCACAAACCACTACCACCAGTAAAACAATTTTTTCAAGCAAAAAAGTTGATCTGTTTTCGAAAGACAAACTGAGAAAGGTAGGGTTAACAAAACATAACATGTTTTGTAAAGTAGTCACTGTCTCGCTGGCCATGTTCGATATGTCTTACCATGAGGTAACAAAAACACAATAAATAAAAAAAATATTATTAATAGTACATAACGTTTATGTTGATCTGTTTTCAACGTTTTAAGGGAGTAGGGTTAACAAAACAGTATGTTTGAAAACTTAAGTTAACATCACATTTTTTAAGTCTGGATATTCAGAATTGTATGTTATATATTGGTTCTGTTACTATCTCTTCTGTATGTGTATTATTATTTTATTTTCAGCGATTCCAAACGATGGGTTGTTTTGTGACTACCGCTGAAAATGTTTTATTGAAGTTATTAGGGGGCATGAGTCACCCAGCATTGAAAGAAGTCTCAGAGATTATTCAAAATGACCCGACGCCTGATGAATTTGGTGCAGCCAATTTGAAGATATAGATTTTTTTATTTAATTATTTATTTAGACAATTTCGAGGGTTCACCTTTGTTACTATGAAAGTAAGTTAAGTTTAAAAAAAGAAAAATAAAAACAATATTTTTATACTATTTTCTTATATTATAATAAATACATGTTAAAATACTCACTGATTATTTTAATAATGTTATAATCAAAAGCTGTTTATATACCATCAAGATTTTATTAAATAAAGTTTTATATGATGTTTTCTTAAATTATTTATTTTTCATTTGAGCAGAGACCACTTAAGTTGCTCCTTTGCGGATTGTAGGACCTGAAAAAAATTAAATGTCAAGTTTTTTGTGTTCAAACCTACTATTATAATTATTCCAACTAACATGTGTCAATGACGTCATAACCAATAACCTCTTAAGACATTTTCAAAATCATCTAACATCAATATATAATGTTTATATAATATTATGTTTTTTTATTATAATATGATCCAACCGATACATGTAAAGAGTATTAATTTTCTTCAAATGACGCATGTTATCCTATATCCTATTCTACAGAGGATAGGATAGGAATTCAGTTCCATATAAAATGATGATGCATTTTTTTCAAAATCAACCTGGAGACTCCAACATGTTTGTTTTCCTTGTACTTTCGATTTGTCCGTCCAAGCTGGCTTCAATTGCAAATGTAGTAACATTATAGATAAATAAAATAACTTGTATAATAAAATGTAATTTTAAAGAAAAAATAATATAATACATGTTTTAAAAATTATCATATTGATTAATTAAAAATGTTTAATTAAAATCTTGATTTAAAATTCACATATAGAGAATTCTAGAAGAGAATGATGAGTAAAAAAAAAAAACTGATCTAGTACAAGCGGAAACAATGAAATATCTAATTAGTATATCCTAGTTAGTTCTGTAATTAGCAAAACTATATATAATCTATTCGAATGACAGAAGGCTTAAAGGTAAATAAACAGCTTTAACCTCGAATTGACATGATATCTATGGTCGTTGAATAATCTATGGTATTCTAATCATGGAAATATGTTTTTCATGTCGGCGATGTTGTTATCGCAAGTGAAATGAAAGTCAAGGCAAGAGATATAGTTAAGTGGAATATTATTAATAAAGATAAATTATGTATATTGCAGAGCTTATATGTATATAATCGCATACTCGTCCTCGTCCTGTCATTGGAATAGCATATAAAAATTTGATGATAGTTCTTATAATTACAAATATATTCTGACGTTTTTTTATGATATGTTCTAGGATACTTATAATGATGCATTAATTGCATACATTTCTAAAAATAAAATAAATTATTTACATTTCCATGTTTGCACCATACAAACAAAAAAATAAAATTTAAGGTGATTAATTAGTAGGTTAAGCGTGTTAGGATAAATTAAAAAAAATAATACAAAATCCACCCCAACATATAAATACTACTCTGCATATAAATAATAATGTTCAATTAATGTTAGAAAAAAAGGATACAAGTATAAAAAAAAAAAACAAAAACAATTAGCTATGAATATATTCTAAGATTTAACAGCTACAAACTATAATTGTTACGTGTAATGTTGCCATTTTCTTTGTTGAATTTTACTAATTGTTATTCATTAGGTTGTACAGAACCTGAAATGTGGAAGTGGATGTTAAATAAATTTAAAGAATAGCAACATTGTTAATGTTTTTAAAAAAAATAAAAATATGAAAATATTAAATAAGTATTGCCAGTTACCAAAATATAGATGTTAGTGATGAGATATAAAAACGTGACAAAAAATAAGATTAAAATATTTATTGGAACAAAAATGAAGTACATACAAAACAATAATACAAAAAATTCATCATTTATCAATAATATGTTTTGTTTAATTATATGTATTATATAACTTATTATTTTTATAATATATTTTAAAACGATTATTATACGATTTATCACAATTCGTTTTTTTTTTATTTGGAAATATCATTTAAAAAAATATACTCTAGCACCAAATGAGTGTAAAAATTATTATACATAAAGTTATTATTAACTGAATTAAATTAATTCATTCATTCATTTGCATATGATCTAGAGCAGTATGTTTTGGGTTGCCAGAAGAAATAAATAAAGGAACGTCAATATTTTATATCATACAGGAAAAAAATAATAATATCGGGGTGTTAATTATGGAAAAAAATTACACTAGAATTAGTTAATTATAAGAAATTTGAATGATATTGTTATGATATTTTTATAACTCCAGCGGAAGTTTTAACTGTAAATAAATTATAATTACTATCTGGTCTGTTCCTCTATTCCTACTGGTATATATATACATACATCCGTATTACTGGTGGTAGAGCTTTGTGCAAGCTCGTCTGGGTAGGTACCACCCACTCATCAGATATTCTACCGCAAAACAGCAGTACTTATTATTGTTGTGTTCCGGTTTGAAGGATGAGTGAGCCAGTGTAATTACAGGCACAAGGGACATAATAATAATCTTAGTTCCCAAGGTTGGTGGCGCATTGGCTATGTAAGCGATGGTTGACATTTCTTACAATGCCAATGTCTAAGGGCGTTTGGTGACACTTACCATCAGGTGGCCCATATGCTCGTCCGCCTTCCTATTCTATAAAATATATATATATATATATATATATATATATATACGTGTGTGTAGTTTTAGTAGTATTTGAAATAGTCTATTATATATTTATATACAACTCATTTGAGTTCAGTATCATTTTCTCTATTTGTCAAGAGATTTTGTTGCTTGGTAGCTATTGACTAGCTTTAGCGTTATTAATAATAAAATATATTCGATACAATCAATTTCATGTAAATTCTTCAAATTTTTAATAATTATTATGTTCAAATTTCGACCACTAAACTTTTTATTTATGTCAAAGATCATATTTTATCTGGCAACCCCACACATGACACCAATAACCTTGTCTCTTAGTGATTGATGGTTTTACAGTCTGTTATTTACCAAATACTTTGTTCTACGACTTTTATCTTACTATGGTACCCTGTTCATAAAATATATGGCAATGTTTTTTGTTCACTTTTTTTAGAACGTTTTTTTTTCATAAATCGAATTTAATTAAACGAAACTTAAGCTGTTTACATACACGGTGAGTTTGCGCATACAATGTACATACAAATGCCACATAAGATAGACTTAGCTAGAGCCTAGAACAGCTCGATTCATTACAAGTTCTATAGAAAAATGAATTATTACTAAATAATTAATATATTTATATTATTTATAGAGTTCCAAGTGGCCATTCGTTTTTTAGGTAAGGTTGATATTTGATTGATATTCGAAAGCCAATTTGTTTTACATATTTACTATTATATATAAGCTGAAGAGTTTATTTGTCTGATCGCTTTAATATCAACTACCAATCTGTTTAAAAAAACTAAACTATATAACATCTATGTATTCATTGTATATATTTTAAGAACAGTTAGTAGTCAAACTTACTGATTTTTTTATGTGGAAGAGCTGGGATTCTTAGCACAGGTTAACTCAGTAACTTGTACCCCTCCCCACAGTTTAAGTTAAAGAAATAAACCATCTTCTTATTATTTATTATTATTTGTGATGGTGTGCTCAAAATAATTGTTTTGTTTAATAATTCATATGATATTAATTTCATTCAAAATTAAATATATATTTTAATTGATTGCTCTAAATATTAATCTGCTTTAGCTCTGCGCTATAACAAAAAAGCAATAATTTAAAAAAAAATTGCGTTTCTGTCCTGCCAGTAAATTATAAAAGGAAAAAAAATAAGTAAAGTCATTACATATCATATTTTAACTGCAGTGCTATTTTGTAAGAACTCACTTCATATGTCACTTGTATATCATTTAAATATCATAATTATTATAGTCAATCTCGCATATAACTTGACATTACACATTAAATTATTTTCATTATTATTATCTGACATTACACAATTCTGCAATGAGTTTTATATGGTATCAAGAAGATCACTCAAGTGTACGCAATTAGTAATTATTGTTTATAAGGGCAGGAGACCTCATAGTATTGATAATAGTTTATTTGTTAGCGCAACCCCAAAATATTATAAACCAAATGCAAATACGTTTTTGTTTTTTTTTTCCTTTAATAGACAATTCTTTGACTCTGGATTTATAGTATAGTGATTAGTTGTACTTCCTGGTTGTGGGGTCGCTGGTAATTGGTGGTCTGCAGTAATGAGCTAGTGTACCACATCACCACTCAATTCCTTAATCATTAATTACTTAATATGCGATGCTATTCCTCATAAAAATTATTTTTGAAATACTTTCAAATTTGACTTCTGCTAAGTCATAATAACATTCTACGAGCTTGAGATAGCGATTGAATTTTATAAAAATTAAAATATTGCTTTAAAGTTAGTTGTATAACATGATCAATCAATGCAAATGAATTTAAAACAACCTGTATATTCATTTATATATATATTTTTATCACTGTAAAACATTTTTGTTTGTATCTATATACAAACTCAACTAAAAAAATAATATTGAAAAGCAACATAGCGAAGACAGCTTCAATGAAAAAAAAAACTTACTTAATAAATGAACGGCCACTTACTAAAATTATGTAATTTTTCAAAATGGTGGTACAGATTAATAATAAACAATTGTTTGAACAATTGAACTCAATTAAAATACATAATCTATTCTCAAAGCAAGCAATCCTTTAAATTTTATCTACAGTCAACTATTACATATACACAGTATATAATATGTATATAATATATATTATTTCATTAAAATTTGTACAAGCGTAAACAATTAAATATATACTACTATTTCCAGGCTAGTTTATTAATAAAACTATATACAGCCCATTCGAATGAAACAAGTTAAAGTAAATAAACAAGTTTGAAAGGAGAAAGTTTGGCCTTGAATTGATATGATATTAATTATGGATTCGTGAAAAAATGGCGTTTTTAATGTGAACGAAGTTTTTATCCGAATTTCGTAGTAGTGATGTGTTATTAGAAATAAAGGTGT
The DNA here is from genome assembly GCF_905147045.1 of Nymphalis io. Classification (NCBI taxonomy): domain Eukaryota; kingdom Metazoa; phylum Arthropoda; class Insecta; order Lepidoptera; family Nymphalidae; genus Nymphalis; species Nymphalis io. The sequence goes on along the minus strand of NC_065915.1, from coordinate 3,480,228 downwards.
ATTAATCGAGACCGGTCTGTAGTTTTGTAGTGCGAAATATTCTATATTCTTCTGAGTTATTAACAATTTGCATGGAATATTTAATATTTAAGCCGAGATGGCCCTGTGGTAAGAACGCGTGAATCTTAACCGATGATCGTGGGTTCAAACCCGGGCAAGCACCACTGAATTTTCATGTGCTTAATTTGTGATTATAATTCATCTCGTGCTTTACGGTGAAGGAAAACATCGTGAGGAAACCTGCATGTGTCTAATTTCACTGAAATTCTGCCACATGTGAATTCTACCAACCCGCATTGGAGCAGCGTGGTGGAATAAGCTCCAAACCTTCTCCTCAAAAAGAGGAGAGGAGGCCTTTAGCCCAGCAGTGGGACATTCACAGGCTGTTACGGTTACGGTATGGAATATTTATATATATTTAGAAAGATTTGTTTATCTTTAGTCCTTATGTCATTGAAATAAAGTAGTAGGGTTTATTTGTTTTTTTTTTTCTTTGTACAGATAATATGAAAAAATTATCATGGACAAAAAATACTTAATGCTATTTTTTATTATACAAGTACAAAGCGGATCTATCTCAAAAAGACCAAAAAATTAGCTTCCAGTGAACCTTAGAGTTCTCTGTGGAATTCATTTTATTTAGATTTAAAACATTTAATTTATAATACATAGAAACTATGTACATATGTAATAAATATATATAATCATCAAAATACTAGAAAAATATAGAAAGACTTTTTAGTGGGGTGTAAACGACCCTTTTTCTTTGGCAGAAACTGGTTAAGCTAGAATCATAGTGATTTTTATATGTTTTAGTTTAGGTTAAACGATATGTGAACTTGAGAAGTTGATATTGAGTTACCATGACGATTCAAAGCGATTTTATGGATCTACTTATACTTATATAAAGAATATTTTAATTACTTGATCCCGTTGAGCATGGGTCTAGTCAATAATAATAAACTATTTAATCGAATTATTATTATTCAGAGAAGACTAACTATTATATTTGTTTGATTTTAAATGTTTCTTGTAAAATAATTCAAAAGTTAATATTAAATATGAAACTTGTTAACTACTTTTTTATATTGTTTACAACTTATACAAATTATTAATGAAACAGAATATTATTTAGAGCTACCAAAATAACTTATTAAAGTGGTCCATTACCTGGACTACTGTTTGCTCTCCCAGCGGTACGTCCTCAGTACGGAGAGCTGCTCGACCAACGATGGATGTTGGATCAGCGTCCAGGATTACTCTGTAATTAATAAATAATATTGAATAGAATTAACATTTTAATCACTGTTTACTTTATCATATATTATTTTAGTCAACAATCTGCTATGCTTTTTTGTGAAGACTTGATTGGTGTGTGTGTTTTTTTAATTTAATATTTTTATGTGTTTACCTGTTTGTCTTCCTAATAACAAATAAGTTTTTTATTAAGCCTGCAATCGCATTGGAGCAGAATAATGGAAAAACTTCAAAAATTTTTGTCCGTTGTCGTGTGACTGAGTATCAATCTTGTGACGAGTTTAGAAAGATGAAATTTGTAGAAAGGAAAATGAGTCTGTTTTTTTTTTGTATTAATATAGCGCCTAATAAAATTACAATAAGTTTATATAAAAGAATTTACATAATAAAACACAAATTACGTAAAGAACTAATAAAACTAATGGCATTTCAACACAAGAAAGTAAGATATTGTTTATTTATAATTTCTATAATTATCTAGAGATGTGCACTTGCTTCTAGAAATCAGGAGGAAGATTATATTATAAGAGATATATATTTATTTTAAGCTCACCCTCCATCACAGATCTCGTCGAAGGCCAGCATCACAGCATCCAAATTGTCCAAGAGCATACGCTTCTCGACGTTCCTCCTTAATAGGATGCTGACGGACTCATAAAGGGCGTTGAGGACTGATTGAAGGATTAGCTGAAATAGATAGTTAAGAGATTGAGCAATATTATAAGGTGCCCCATCAATATTAGTTTCATAAATTATGCAACAGGATAGTTTAGTACTTATGTCTATTATATGGGTTCTTTATATAATTTTTAATGGAGTCAGTTTTTATGTACTAGATATTGATAGGTTAAAAATTACAATTTTATTTTGGGTATTATTTTTAACTGCCTAACCTTTAAGGCCCTAGATCCCAGGTTCAAAAGTGTAATTATTATATTATATAAGGTAGTGTTACAAAAGTCGTTGATACTGTGTGAGTAAATATGAGCAGAGTCGATTTTGAAAAGATAAAATGTGAGTATAAAGAATTCCGAACTATGTTTGTATTTCAACATAGGAAAACATTGCAACACAACCTGCATGAGTCGGATCAAAATCAGCCATATGTACATCTACCGCCCTAAAATACAGAAATGGCAGTAGACAGGCCATATGATGCAAGACAACAGAGGCAAATGGAGTATGGCAATCATTGAATGGTATCCCAAAGACGGTAAAAGGAACTATAATAAATATATAATTGTATATTTATTTATTTGGATCTGCAACAGTTGTACATAACACACATTCAAATCATTTTTACATTAACTTAAAACTAACTATGCACAATCCATTGCAGGAGCACACACCATTCACAAACACAATTACAAAATATACAAATCAAAAATAAAATAAAAACAGAAAATAAAAATATTTAAATAAAGAACAAAAAACAATAACAGAAGCAAAAGGTAGTAACTAATTACATTTTTAAATAAATTAACAGTTTATATTTAAAGAAACATCACATTCTTTCATGAACGACGAGAGCCAGTCACAACCAATGTCCAGTGTTACTGTGTTTTTTACACAATAATTATATTATAATGAAGATAGTTTAAACATACCTCATTCTCATGGGAGCTTCCCATGACATAGAAGAAGAGATCGACATTATTCTTGTAGACACATGTCAACCCATCCAGCATTATAATTTCAGCATTGGCTCTAAAATATGAATTTATATGAATTAATAAATAGTTTATGCTTATAATATACCTGAATCCGCTGATGGTGAATCTTACTACCTGTGCCCGTAGTACATCATTGCCGTATGAAATATTAACCATTCCATACATTGCCAATGTACCACTGATATTGGCGACTAAATGTTAAGCCTACTGCCTGAAGTGTCACTGGCTTACTCACCCTACCAACGAAAACACAATAATACAGAATATTTAGGTGGTCCAGTATGTAATGAGTTAGTGGTACCTCCCTTACGACCAAGTTATGCTTAAAAAGGATATGATGAATGGTGTCATTTATATAATATAAATAATAGCTACCCTTTGTAAGCTTAGTAAATTTACCCTAAGCAGTTTCAGTTAAAAAAAAACAATGCATACGCAACTGATCATCAGCATGACAAATAAATCTCAAAACCGAAAATGCTTTTTATCAAGTTTATTGACAAACTGTTATTTTAGTAAATTTTTATTTACATACATTTACTTTTAGCTGAAATATGTAAAAAATGTATGCTTTGGAGAGCATGTAAAGACAGTAGGTTTTTCACCTGAACTTTCTATTTGCATTCACTCAAGTTTCCATTAAAAATGGTTACTGTAGCCAAAATAAGTTATAATATCATGGAATTCTATAATACTGAGTATATTTATATTTTACCTGTGTGTCTTATTAAAGAGGTTCTTTTCAAATGCCTTCTGTTCCTTGGCTGTTGGCAGAATATCTTTGTCATAATATTTTGCAAGTAATCTGTTACCGTCATTGTCTAGGATACACATTCCTTTGACTATGTAGAGAGTTGGTTCCTGAAAGTTTAAAAAAGCCTTAATCTAATAATTTTAAAATAAATACAATCCAAGTCTGTTATCATAAAGCGCCTAAAATGTCCCTCTGTAGAGAGAAGCCTTTCTCTCTACAGAGGGACCCCTCTCCTCAAAAGGTGAAGGTACCTATCAGTCTGCTATTACGCAAGTTGATTTAATTAATTCATTTATTTATAATAATTAAGCATTTACATCAATCGATTTAAAAAAACGGTTTTGCTAACTCAATTCTTTGTAATATGTAAAACAAACCAAAAAACTATTTAATACAAGTAATTATTATCGTAAGACTATTAAATATTTCATATCTAATTTGTCTTTATCATGTCATATTGAATGGGATGGTATTACTTATGTTTTTAATCATTTAACTAATTTAATCGGGTATTTGTATTGAGTGTTTGGTTATTTCATCATTTTATTGTAAATAATATTTTTCATTACAAATGATAATAAACTTACAAATAAAGCTCCATCAATTGTTCCCGTGTGAACCATTTTGTTGTTTTATAAGAGATTGTTTTTTTAAATTACACTGAAATTATTATCAAGCCCGAGTTGACGTGTTTATATATTTGACAGTAATGTAAAGTGACGTACCGCCGACGTGCCAAATGCCAACTACAATCAGAGTGCCCATCACTAGATATATACAGCTACATTATTAAAAATCGAAAAGAAAAAAAAATACAAAAACACTTATATTTATATAATAAAATAACCAGATTAGACATCTTTTGAAATTTATTTACTATCTATTGATAGTTTGTTGTTTATATCAATAAAAACATATAATGTAATATCTATAGAATTAGTAGAACTATTTACTCGGCTTAACTCAGGTTATTTATAAAATTCTATTGACTACTAATACAAATATAAAGACAAATTTATTTTATTCAGTAAAAAAACCACATTATTTAATAGTATAATAATAAATAAGATTACATACCGATCGAGGGCTTTTATATTCCTCATGAGATTGCGTTATGTAAATTCATCAAACTTTTTTTTTTGTTAAATTGATATAGGTTACGCCATTATCTTTACCAGACTGTCTTACACTACCTCGTTTACTAAAAATATAGCCGGAGATGGGGCTGTCACTGCAGGCATTTCAATGGTAGCAAAAATATAAGGAGGATATTAAAAGCATCGGCAGCACCGATCACAGAATTTAGGGCAGAATAAGGTTGTGTTTTAGTGCTCCTTACGCTCCACCAAAGTAGCGCAATTTGAGTCTTGACCCTTGATGCTTAAATCGTCCTCATCACCTTATCTAGAAAAGAACATATGGCCTTGATTAGTCTCCAACGCGCAGCCGTTTGGATCTCAAAATATTTTACATAATAATAATAACGATATTATTTTATTTGCATTTTTATTGACATTTATATTTTAGCGTAACATCTGATATTTGAGGCGACTGCTCCTTTCGCCCACGACTGGCGCTGAAAATCACTCAAGATCACTTGAAGTCTAAAATAGACCTTGGTTTTGTATCGGTCATGTGTGATGTGTGCGTAATAAATTATCTTTAAATAATATAATACAATAAAATATATTTTTTATTTAATTAAATAATTTTTTTTTTTAAATAAAACAAAGATATACACATAAAATCTAAAAATATCCAACACCAATTTGATATTTAGTCGTAACCAATAAATAACAGCACTAATTTTAATTATTTCGCGGCATTTGACACGTTATGGAGGAAGATGGCGGCCGGGAATAGACAACAGACGTTCCTTTTGATGTCAGCGAATCAAATTACAAAAGATGTTTCGACATACATTAGAACTTAGATGCTTCGGTTTAATGGAACGACTATTTTTGTTTACAAAATTGTAAATTTATAGCGACATCACAGCAAATAGTTCTAGCGAGGCATTTAAGTTAGTGGTTAGTTTGGAAATGTTAGGCAGTTTGTAGTATGATTTGCTGTCGTAAATATAATTTAAACAAAGAAATCGTAGTGTGTATAATTAGGTATCGAAGAAATAAGAATTATAATTGTATAAGTAGATTTTGACTTTATTGGCTATAGATTAGCAATTTGCAAAAGACCAGCAAATAATGCTCATACAGGAATTTTCTTTTATGAATACTTATAATTTAATTCAATAAATCAGTGTCGACCGCTATCAATATAAAATATATAAAAAAGCTCTTTAAGCTGCGTAGTGGTTGGGTGTGAACTATTTTCTAATTATAACTACAACTTTTACTTGGTAGTGGTACCACCCAATCAGAAGATATTATACTCTAAACGGCAAAGTATTGTTGTATACCAGTTTGAAGGATGTGAGTGAGTCAGCGTAATTACAGGCACAAGGGACATAACATCTTAGTTCCCAAGGTTGGTGACGCATTGGCAATTTACGGTAAGATTAATATTTCTTACAGTGCCAATGTTTATGGGCGTTGATAAAATACATAATAGTACAGTAAATAGGAAAGGAACAGGAATCAATAAAATCAAATCGAAATTTACTTTACTTAAGTAGGTTCTTGCAATTTTTTTGAATTGTCATTTTAAATATTTCTCAAGCATGATTTACTAATGAATTGGTTTCAACTATATGTGGTTGAAATTGTATCACCACAGAAATCGTGTATATCGCGTGTGTGGCATTTTTTTAGTTTTTTATTTATTTTTTGATTGAGTTGTTTCGCTTCGTTATATGCCAATCTTAGTTCCAATATATACCGATCCATATATATTGTATTGATTGTAGTGCGCTGCCACCTACACCTTCATGTGGCCATACGATGCCTGACATCAAAATCAGGCAAAGTGATGTGCGTGCGGAGCTGCAATCACTTGATGTACGGAAAGCTAGCGGTCCCGATGGAATACCAGCCATAGTGCTGAATAAGTGCGCAGCGGAGCAGTCTCCTGTGTTAACGCGCCTGTTCCAACTTTCTCTCTCTTCGGGATGTGTGCCGGAGGCTTGGAGAAGAGCTAATGTGCAAGCGGTTCCCAAAAAAGGGGATCGGTCTGACCCGGCATATTATCGGCCAATAGCTATCACCTCAGTACTTTGTTAAGGTGATGGAACGTATTTTAAACAACCAACTGATCCATTACCTAGAAGATCACTGTCTAATTAATGATCGTCAGTACGGGTTTCGACCAAAAACGGTCCACAGGTGATCTTCTAGCGTACGTAACACACCTCTGGGGTGAAGCTATCGACAAGCATGGAGAATCGTTGGCTGTCAGCCTCGATATCTCCAAGGCTTTCGACAGGGTCTGGCACAGAAGTCTTCTCTCCAAGCTGCCGGCATATGGTCTGCCTGCTCAGCTATGCACCTGGATTGCCAGCTTCCTACACAAGCGTAGCCTTCGTGTTTTAGTTAATGGTTGCGCTTCACAATTCTATGTAGTGAATGCTGGGGTCCCCCAGGGATCTGTGCTATCTCCCACACTCTTTCTTTTGCATATCAATGATATGCTCTCTCTTAGGAACATACATTGCTATGCAGACGATAATACAGCGCATGGTGGATACCACGGACGCGCAGTGGCTGGGCGAGCGGAAATTGAGGAGAGGCGGAAGGATCTTGTCATTGAACTCGATAGGACGTTAGGGCTCATCGCCAAATGGGGCTCTGATAATCTTGTTAAGTTTAATGCCAAGAAAACACAGATATGCGCTCTCACAGCGAAAAAGTCAACATTTTCCCCTCTTCCCTCCCCCTGTGGTACTCCGCTGGTGATGCAAAGCAAAATCGCCATGCTGGGGATTGACGTTCGCTGCGACCTTAGTCCAAGGGATTACATCGAGGCTGTTATAAAAACAGCTTCACGGAAACTCGGAGTTCTGAACAAGGTGCGGCGTTTTTTCACGCCACAACAAAATACAGGTACGGTCTTGCGTGGAATATTGCTCGCACCTTTGGGATGGCTCCGCTAAGTACCTACTGGAGGCCTTGGACCGGTTGCAGCGACGTGCCGTACGCATTATTGGCGACGTAAAGGTCACAAACACCCTTGAACCTTTACAATTGCGCCGTGAGATAGTAGTACTGAGCGCTTTCTATCGACTGTATCACGGCGAGTGCTCTGAGGAATTATTATCTCTAATTCCTGCTTCCCCCTTCCTTCTTAAGTCCACGCGAGCTGGTTCTCGATGTCACCGCCTAACTGTGACATCAATTCCATCGCGAACAAAGAAATTTGGCAACTCCTTTCTTTGTCGCACTTCTAAAAAATGGAATTCTTTACCATCTCACGTGTTCCCCTCCTCTTACAACCCGGGTTCCTTCAAACGAGGCGTGAAGAGGCATCTTGCGGGCCGGCAAGGCGAAGGCGGCTAGTGCAGAACGTTTTTCCCGTCTGTACTGGCCGTCGTCGCGTTTGGACTCTACTACCACTTACCATCAGGTGGAGTAGAGTCATTTGCCCTCCCGGCGAATATATATATAATTACACGTAATGACTTTAACATCTGGTTTTGTGCCTGAATATTGTCGTCACGGTTTTGTCGTGTCATTGGATTATGAGAGTTGGATAACAGAGAGTGTATAGCCTATTCCCACCACAACAGGAATAAAGCGAAATAAACAACTTTGACACCGATATCAATTGACGCGATATTATTGGTCGAGATCTTGAATAATCTATGATATTCACTATGGATTAGCGCTAAAATGGTCTTCAATGTCAGTGAAGTTGTTATTGGAACTTTGGAAGTAAAATTAAAGTGGAAGTAAGTAGTTAAATGAAATAGTGTTTTATTATATAATAATGGTGTTTTCAATGTCCGCGAAGTTGTAATCGGAATTTCGAAAGTTAAATTTATGTGGTTAAAATTAGTTAAGTGGAATAGTATTGTATTATAAATAAAGGTAAAATAATCAAGAGCTTATAGTGCGTAATACAGCAGAACAATTAGAAAATTGCATGCAATTTGTAAATCTTAGGTTTGTTTAACTTTATTCCTACTTCGATTGGAATATGGTATACTTGTGTTTGCGCACACACTTGTGCACTATAATTATGTGCTCAGTATATTTTGAGAATTGTCACTGGGGTCGTAACTGATCAAGAATATACACGAAAGGTACGGGGAACAGGTCTGGTGAGATTTGATCACTTAAATCGCCACCTATGCTCTTATTGCTTGGAGTTTTTTCCACAATGCTGTGCGAATGCGAATAATAGTTACAAATGGTCTATTTAAAACTATATTATAACTAGCTGTTACTTTCCTCACACTTCGTTAGCCCTGCACTGGTGGTAGAGCTTTGTGCAAGCTCGTCTGAGTAGGTGCCACCCACTCATCAGATATTCTACCGCAAAACAGCAGTACTTGGTATTGTTGTGTTCCGGTTTGAAAGGTGAGTGAGCCAGTGTAATTACAGGCACAAGTGACAGAACATCTTAGTTCCCAAGGTTGGTGACGCATTGGTGATGTAAGCGATGGTTAACATTTCTTACAATGCCAATGTCTATGGGCGTTGGTGACCACTTACCATCAGGTGGCCCATATGTTCGTCCGCCTTCCTATTCCATAAAAAAATGTAATAATTGTTTTTAAACAATAAAAAAAGAATAACAGATAATAATTAAAAATGCATTTCTTGATTGCTGTAACAGTATGGTTAACATCCTTAATTTCAATATTAATTGATTAATATAATATTTTTCTTGACAACTGGAATTTTTTTCTTTTCTATGTTTTATACAAGTTAAGTGATTTTTATTTGTGCTCTGTAACTAATGTCTATTATTATATATATTTTACCTGTTAACAGTGCCGACCTGTTTTGTGTGCCATATTGAATAAATAAATAATATCTATGTCAGGATATATCCTATGCAACATTAATTACGTTCAGCAGTTTTTGCGTTATTGAATAACAAAAATACAAGCCCGTATTTATAATATTATTGTATCATAAAGATAATTAATTATACTGGTTTATAAGTATCCTTTAAAATTTCCTCCTTATTACATTAAATTGATCCTTCCGTCAAACCGTATTGCATTTCACCAACTAATTGCTACTAAAATACCTAAAAGACGCCTAATAATAGAATCTCGTACCGTAACTGCCTTCGTAAACGTTCGGCTAGCAAAAAACGAATTTAACAATTCCTAATATATATTGACCCTTGAAATAACACCAATTTGTGATGAACTGGGCTCATGTTATATTTGACGTTTATTTTGGTGTGATTCATAAATTTTGTTGGACTAGGCTCATTTAAATCATTTTAACGCCAAAACTGACTTTGAAATGATTCCTCGTTTCGATTTATATGTAACGACACGATCTCATAATATAATATATGTAGGTACATTTTCGTTTTAGGAATCTGATAATTTATTTTATAAATCTAAACATAATATAATGCATCTGTTGTAAGTTTTTTATATTTCAATTTAAAAAAAAAAACACGAATCAGTTTACTGAGCTTGGAATTACTTTTTTTTTTAAATAATCCTATTGACGTACACAAAATGCAGGTATTACGTCAGATAGGTAGGTACACTTGGTTCACTTCACGACTCTGCTTAGATCGAAGTGAAGTTAGCACTGCATCATCCGTCTTCCGTTTCAATTTAATTTGACTGTAGACGAAAATTATATCTCAAATAATTATTGATTAATGGAATAAATATTCATTTATAAGATACTGGTTCGATCAATGGGTATCAGAATATAGCAAATCTAAAAAAGCCCTTCAATAGCACTTTTTATCAAACATCTCAACGAGACTAATTGCAGCATTTGGAGACTAATTGCATCCGAAACATTTTGTTCTCTCATTAATTTTTTAAGTGGCAACACTATATTGTAAAGAGGTTTTTGTCACGTACGCCACTGACAAATGTCGTGCCACAGATACCATAATAGTTAAAATTAGACGTAATATCGGGAAGAGAAATGTATAAATTATTTCAGTTAAGCTCTTTGATATTTCAAATACTAATATTTGTTACAAAATTGTTGCGGCGATGTTGTGATAAAGATAATATATTATTGCAATGATGTTTTGAAATAATATATACAAGAGTTTCTTGGTCTGTAATATATAGATTCAAATTATATACAGTGGATATGTAGTTTTTTTTAAATAACTTATATACTAGACGATTTTTTCAAATGTATACTAATACTACTTATCAAGACAGTTTTAAATGTAAGGTTTGTCAGGGGAAAGTTTATTATATATTTTTACTTGTATATTTCACCACTCCCATTATCTTAAGCGGTATAGTAAATAGGATGAATTTTATATTCGATAATTCTTTGCAAAAAAAATTATAATCATTTATATATATTGTACACTTTTGGTAACATGGAGTTTAAATAAACGTTTGCTCAAAGGTTAGGTTAGGTAAATGATGTTTGGTTATATAAGTTACATTTGTGAAGTTATTAAATAAATAATACTAGGTAGGGCTTTGTGCAAGCCCGTCTGGGTAGGTTCCACCCACTGGTAGGTACCACCCACTCATAAGATATTGTACCGCTAAATAGCTATGCTCAGTATTGCTGTGTTCCGGTGAAAAGGGTGAGTCGGCCAGTGTAAACAAGCACAAGGGACATAACATCTCAGTTCCCAAGGTTGACGGTATAAGGAATTGTTAATATTTCTTACATTGTCAATGTCTATGGGTGGTGACTACGTAACGTCAGGCCCATTTGACCGTCCGTAAATGACTTATGACAAAATATGATCGTTTGAAAGAGATGCTAAAAAAAAGTTGCCGAGATGGCCCAGTGGTAAGAACGCGTGAATCTTTACCGATAATCGTGGATTCAAACCCGGGCAAGCATCACTGAATTTTCATGTGCTTAATTTATGTTTATAATTCATCTCGTGCATTTCGGTGAAGGAAAACATCGTGAGGAAACCTGCATGTGTCTAATTTCATCGAAATTCTGCCACATGTGTATTTCACCAACCCGCACTGGAGCAGCGTGGTGGAATAAGCTCCATACCTTCTCCTCAAAAAGAGGAGAGGAAGCCTTTAGCCCATCAGTGGGACATTCACAGGGCTGTTACGGAGAAAAATGGTATTCAGGTGACAAATATCTCATCCTTTAAATATATCATTTGTAGTATGTTCAGGTTCAACGCATTTGCATTTTTATTTTCTAAGTTAAAATAATAATAAAAAAAAAATAGTATCTATTGAACAAACACCTCTCAAAATGTAGATAAACCTTAAAAATGTATTATTCATACTTATAATTAGAATAATATACAAAAGTATGTTTTTAATTATCGTTCGAAGAAAATTATTCACAAGTAAATATCTGAGTAGATATAAAATAATAATGCAAGCGAAGCCGCTAGAATCAACTAGTTTATGTTCAATAAATAAATATTTAATAAATAAATATAAAAAGTTTAATAAATAAAATTGTAGTATCTGTCTGTGATTTCAAAATAACCGCCTCTTGTTAAGTTAATATGTATGCGAGTTATCAAAATCAAAGCAATCGATAAACCAAAGTTGTATGCTACTTTTATTTAGGCTCTATCCATGTTTTGTATTTTTTTCTTTTTGTGGTGTACAATAAACTATAAAGTAAAGTAGAGTAAAGCAACTACTTTTATTTTTATTTTAGACCTTTGCTATCTAATAGCTTAAATATTATACATATATTTCAAATTATGCATAATGTGAGTTAAAATGCATAATGGTAGCTTTTGTAGGATTTTCGTTATAAAGTGAATCCTATGCTGGCGAAGCCGCGGTTTTAACTTGTTTATTGTTAAAAATAGATCTCATAGTCTCGAGAGACTCTTTGAAGACCGGTTCCATTCGAAACATGTATCAATGTATAGTGCCTCAAATCCTTACCATTGTACAATGTCACGGTTCGGAGTTGCTCATCACTTGTTTTTTGGAAGCCGACGACTAAGGTTGAAGCGGAAATATGTCTATATGTTCTGTATATTTATATTGATATTCGTATATAATATTTACTAATGCTCTCATGATAATTAAAAATATATATGAAAAAAATGTATTTGTGCTTGAAAGTTAACTCGTGCTCGGCGGTGAAGGAAAATCATGATGATTCTGCCACATGTATATGCACCAACCTGCATTAAAGCATGTAGTGGACGTCTTCGCCCAGCAGTGGGACATAATACGATATTACTTTGTATCCGCATTATAATCATAACAAGAAACTAATTAGTATAATTCATTTACGTAAAATTTAAATTAATGTAATGTATCCGGCTCGAAGGACTAAAAATCAATTGTAGTTTACACTTCCAAAACATCCTAAGCGATAACTTAGAAATAAACTTTTGTTACAAAAACTCCTTACAATTTAAAAGGCTTTAAAAATACTAATTATTATTGTATATTAAAAAAGTCGGTGAATTTAATTAATGCTAAAAACAAACAAACATGTACATTAAAATAACGTCAATCCAAATTACAGAAGAGATACATCAGAGGCATGGAAAACACGTATGTGTAGATACGACTATTGTACGTATGATTTAAATTAATAAGAATACAGTTACAGCCTGTGAATGTCCCACTACTGGGCTAAGGCCTCCTCTCCCTTTTTGAGGAGAATGCTTGGAGCTTATTTTACCACGTTGCTCCAATGCGGGTTGGTGGAATACACATGTTGCAGAATTTTAGTGAAATTAGACACATGCAGGTTTCCTCACGATGTTTTCCTTTACCGTCAAGCACGAGATGAATTTTAATCACAAATTAAGCACGTGAAAATTTAGTAGTGCTTGCCCGGGTTTGAACCCATGATCATCGGTTAAGATTCACGCGTTCTTACCACTGGGCCATCTCGGCATCTTAATAAGAATAAGAATACAGCTTCATTTTAATAAGTAGTCACAATTTCAGGATGTTTCCCGCTATCACAACGGAACCCTAAAACAACGGGTAGATTGACTGGCGTCGCAAATCGATTCCTTTACAATGACCTGCTAATTGTTACACTGGCTTTTATTTGTTACACCATTATACGTAGCTTGACTGAAGTTTGATTTTTAACATTGTTGATTGTCGGTACCGTTGAAAAGAAAAGTGTTAATCGTATTTTTTTCTCTGTCTTTTCGTGTTTTCATTTATTGGTTACGGAGCCAGTTTTGATTTTTGTCCTTTAAAAAAGGATCCGATCAGCGTCAGAGGCATACATGAGCGAATAATATAGTATTAATAAAATTAAAAATTAAATAAAACCCGACACAAAAAAAACCTCTAAAAAGTTTTAAATAAAATGCATTGTTGGCCCTTTAACTTAATTATAAGTATCTAGTATATATAAATACAAGCGTCGTCGTTTCGACCTATAAAAGTATGCAAGAATCTTTCTTCAAGTAGAAAATGAGGTCTTCAAACGCTTGAACGGATCTTCATAATTTATAGCTGAGAACTATCTCGATCACATCAAGTTTCAACCACTCCACTTGCTTGAGAGCTACGACGCCACAAACAGATACAAACACACGTAAAACGTATAATTCCACTGTTGTATATCAGAGGTTACAATTTGACAAGACGTAGCTACCACAACGGTACAACTATCTAAACTAAACAAAATTACATAATTTCTTCTTATTTATAATATCTTTGACACGGGCGTTGTGGCGAGAGCTGATATTTGTTTCTCACTTGTTTGCACGTCTGTACGTTCGCGTGTGACTCCGTCATAGCGGTCATGCTGAATAAAAAGCCGTGTGGGCGAGGTCTTACCGGCTTAATATCTAAGAATGGTTAATTAATAACCATGAAAAATCAGCCAAAAGTACTGATTGTCGATGACGTGTCCATGAATTTCGACGCGAATTTAAGTCGTGAATAAGTTAAAAGCTAACTTAAGTCGTGGTATCTACGAGAAATATATGGCCTTCAACACTCCCTTTACTCGCTTTGTCGTGGGGCTAAAAGCTGTCATCGAACGGGGAAGCGAGGCTTTCGCACCGCTAATGTAGAGCAAGCATCACATTAATAAAAAAAATATCTTCGAATATTACTAGCTTTTTATCTATATTTAATAACTTATAATAATTGTTGCTTGTAATAATTCTCCTTTTTTGTCTCAGAATCCGGTATCTAATTGTCTTAACTACAACATTCGGCTTACTTTTGAGGAGAATATTTGAGAGTAATTTCACCAAACTGCTTTATCGAGGATTGGTGAATTAAAATGTGGTGATCTACATCTGACATGCAGGTTGCCTCGCGATATTTTCCTTCACCGAGCACGAACACGACGATTAAGATTTAAGTACATGAATATTCGGTGATGGTGTTTAATATTTCGATTTTTCAATAAATATTAACAGTGAACGTCAATTATCACCTGATAAAGCGTATGTAATTAGTTATACAATGCTGTCTTGTTCTTTCGAATGTCAAATGAATAATGACAGAAAGTGAGAAATCTGTGTTTAACTAAACAGCCGCTATGCAACGTTTATAAGTAAGGCCGTTAATCTATATTTCATTCGCAATATTGAATAAATATTATTCAAATTAAATGCCTCAAAAAAACTACTGTTTAGAAAATGGTTCAGCTCTATATGAGAGTTTTCAAGGTTAGGAGCATCAATAGCATAATGGTTTACGGGCTGCCCAGCGATGTGGAAGTCGCAGGTTCGATCCTGGCCCTTGGGCTATTGTCGTCTCCATTCCTGTCACAAGCTGTTCACTTAAGTGGAGGGTAATTACCCTCTAGTAATTCCTTAAAACTAACTTGCATTGCTATTATTCTTCAAGGATATCAGTTTATATATATATTTTAAAAACGTTTTTAACCCAATGTCGTCTTATATAATGTACTTTGTCACATAATACATTATATAACAGTGCTTTAGGTATTTTAGAAATGGAACAAAACTTGATCAAGTTAGGTTTGCCATATTGATGGAAAAAGATTTATGGCAGCCATCTACTTTGACCATTTCATGTCTCCGAAGGTCAGCTTTCGTATATATATCACAGACCCGTGATATTTCATTATACATCATTCAGACTGAGTAGGAATCTTATACAGGCTGCCCTAGATTAGTATTATATTTTAAGATATCAACATTTGCTTATTGAAATTATTTTAGCAAAACCGCTATACATAATTTTTAAGACATTATATTCTGTTTATATATTTGGATATAATAAATTATAATCCGCTTGCTGATTTGCTGATCATGAAATTATGACACCACAATTTATTTATTTCATTTTCCAAAATAAAATAACAAATGAGCTATCTAGTGGTGATTACCATTTTGGTGGTCACCTACGTGTCATAAACATTTATCCCTTAATAAAAGTAAATAGCTCTATATATGTGTGCTTGCGTGTGTGTTATATGTGATCCAAGATCATCTCCCTTCCGCTTGTAAATACACTAGAAATCTGCACACTGCAATATACTATATTTAGTGGTAGAATTGACGGCATCCTACATGTTATTGCATTAGGTCTATCGGAATTAACCCTCTATCATCATCATCTGGGGTAGTGGATATCCATGAGGATTTCCCCACATATAAAAAAAAGGTCTATCGGAGTGTGAGTTATCTAGGATTACTAAATTATATATATTTATAAACATCCTGTATATAAGGTAAGTAAGACGCATTAATATCGTTCCGGCGTTATCCATCACAACAGAACCGCGGGATTCAGTTATGAATTATTGTTAGCGAACTATTTCTTATTATTTCAACATTAAAATATTTAAACTTTATACGTTTAATGCCCTAGCCTATCTAACATATTAAAAAAATGTTTCTTTTTCTTATGATAGAAAAATGTATGCAGGGCAAAATGCGTACTTTTACGAGCTTTACCGAGGGACAACGGTACGCCTCTAACTCCCACAATCCGGGCTGCTACTGATTTTCTTCAGTAGTAAAGCCCAATATTATAATATAAAATCGGTGGAAGAAGATATAAAGAAACCGTAGATTTACAGATTCCATGTGATTTACTAATATCTCTGCTATGTTAAGCATTACATACAATTATTGATTTTTATTTGTTTATTATATAATAAAACACTATTTCACTTAACTACCTACTTCCACTTTCATTTTACTTCCAAAGTTCCATTAACAACTTCACTGACATTCAAGACCATTTTAGCGCTAATCCATAATGAATATCATAGATTACTCAAGATAGCGTCCAATGATATCGCGTCATATCAATGTTTAAGTTGTTCATTTGTCTTTAAAGGATATACGGGCAGACTATATCCGATGCTATGTAGGCGCAGTAAAATGGCCCTTAGAAATAAGGTGACATTATACAAAGCATGCATCCGCCCCATCCTTACATACGCTAGTGTCGTATTCGGTATATATATTATATATATATACAAAATAGATTTTTACGCATGGCCACAGGCTGCCCATGGTACATGCGTAATATAGATTTACACAAAGACTTCAAACTTGATTCCATTTCTAAGGTAATCAAGGATCTCTCAAGAAAATATTTCGAGAAAGCCGCCAGGCACTCGAACCCACTCATACAGAATACCAGCAAGTATAGCCCTTAGTGGCATCCCCTATCGATTCATAGGCGTCCTAAAGGCGTCCTCGTCGCCCCCGTTGATAAAATCTCATCGGCCAACGTTAACATGTTAGGATCCCGGGGTCCCTCTTTCATTACGTCCCGTCGACGCTTAGGCGTATGACGGCATTATAATGCAGAAGTCCTCACCTACCAATTTCAACGGAGTCCTAAGCCGAGGTCCGGCCTCACAGAAGGCACCCTTAGGACGTCCGACTCTCTTGAGCCCCTCGTGTGGCTCCCAACATCCGGCTGATATACGAGAGGAATCTCTGGTTTTTATTTTTTAGTTTCTTGGTTATTAAAAAGCTCTGTTTCCTCAAATCTGTACAAATACACAGACATACTGTAAAACTCGATCACATTAATACTAAATATTATATGTTATACGAATTATTATTAAATATTACTGAAGAGTATCCGTTATTTTTTTAATTTATTAAACAATAATTCATCTACATTTTTAATCTGGCAACAAGAGCATTGACAGATACTCTTCATGGCGGGAAATTGATTGACTTTTAATTTTTATTACGGGCATTTAGTTGTAAAATATATTATGACGATATTTTATGATTGTATAATAATATAAGGGATCCTTTCATCGAATTCTTGTTTTATTTTTGAGTTAAGATCAAGTTTTTCAATACAAATACATATATGATTATGAATCGAAACACGCGTTGCAATAATATATCATTAAATATCTACTTTAATTTTTGAAATGACTATTCAAGAATCTTTTCGATTAAATATTTCATTGAATATGAGTGACTAGGCTTATTTATTGATAACCGCCATTTTGTAAGGCATGTTAATGGTATTGAATTTTCTACTTCGTATAGGCAAATGATTTCTTGAACTCAAAACAAGTAGCCGTTTTTGCAGCCATTACGATATACATTTAAAGAAGATGCAATTAATTTATATAATATAACAATCAATTGTAAAAATTACGATATTAACGAACAATGAACGCTGATTGATAATGTTACTCACAACGTGAGAACTCTAAGGCCACAAGTTTGATCTTTTGAAATAAAGACGGGTATTCACAGTTACAAAGTTATTAATGACAGGCGGCCATCTTGATTTTTTAATTTTTTATTTCGGTCCACAAAAATTGCACAAAGAAATAAAAATACACAAGAACTTCATGGTCGTATGTTTTTATATTTAATCTGTGATAAACATGATTGATAAGCAATTGCACTGAATAGCTTGTGACAGTTAAATCTATCAATAAATCCCATAAGGATGTCATCAGCAGTGACCCTATGTTTGCGCACCAGGGATGTAGATAATATAAATATAGAGTGGCGATCTATCCCCCCCACCATCATGGACAGATTACCTGGACACCATCCAGACCAGCCATCGGGAATCCGCCTAAGATAAACTGACAACAACAACGAAGACAGCTGACGAAAAACAATATAATGAAAAATGCAATCCAAAAATTTTCATATTGACTTTGCCAAACTTTTAACTAAAAGATTTTGACAACACTTCAGTGGAGACTTGAGAAAACATTAAAAAAAACAGTGTCCTTAATTATTTCAGTTTTTAAATTAAATATTAGCATTGCGTTTGTTGTTATGCTATCGCTCATCTAAAAATAAATATAATATACTTGGTGTTAGGGCAAGTCCGTCTATTTATATAGTAGGTATTACCTACTCATCAAATTTTCTACCGCCAATCAGCAGTACTTAGTATATAGTATATGGTGTTGCGGTTTAAATGACGAGAGAGTCAGTGTAACTTCAGACACAAGGGACAAAACAACTTAGTTCCCAAAGTTTAAGAGGTGTTTATTTTATATATTGGTTAGTGCCAATGTCTTTTGGCGATGATCAGTTATCAACAGCCCATTAGCATTTTATATAAAAAAAATATGAGGGAAAATTTTAACACAATGTATTTATAACAATATTATGTATGTTAACAATAATATATATAATTATATATAGTTGACTAATTAACACCAAAGTCAAAACATTTTTCCTGTCCATGCCTCAACAAACGTGGTAACTATCAAACCAGCTAAAGAAGTCCAAGGTAGGATTGGCATTAGGAAGAGATATTTCTCAAAGTGTTACGAAATTAATAGGCACATTTACAATTAACTATACTTAAACTTAAATCCAAGTTTAAGTTGCAATTAACAGCTTACATAATACAATGTATACAAGACTTTACATTTAGCTATCAATAAGGGAACCGAACAAAGGCTTGCAAAGGCGCGGCTTTAAAAGATGGCCGATATGCGTCAATGAGACGACTGATTGTGTGTTGATCGCTTACACCTTCGAGAATGGTTTTATGCGATAAGCAGCATGTAATGTAAATATTACTGTATAAACTTGTTTAAAAGTGAAGAAAAAAAGTTGTAAATGTCCCAGGGTTGGGTTATCCTTTTGAGGATAAGGTTTAGACCTTATTACAGCACGGTGCTACTTCGGGATGGCGGATACATATGAAGCATTTTTACATCCGGTACATACACATTACAATGGTTTTCGAGCACGTGATGAATTGAAAACACAAATTAAGCACATGAAAATTCATTGGTGCTTGCCCGAGCTTAAACTTGCACTCTTCGGTTAAGATTCACGTCTTCACACCAATATAAATTAATTATGTCCGATATAATACACATGTGTAGTAAAAAAATCCAATTAAATAACACTATGGATTAAAACCTTCCATTATAAAAGTACAGTCAACAAAACAAGGCGATGACGTAATATTTCATATGAAAGCCTTGTTTCACTTACCTTTCTAACTGTAATTAGTTATATGACTTTCTATTCAAAATGATTAAATAAGTAATCTATTCAAAGGCGTGTATGTATTATGTTTGTACGTGCCTTTTAATGTATATAAGCATTGGTGTAACATCTACTGGTGTATCCTCTACTCCCATGAATATTTCGTTGCTATATATTATTATAAAAATAACAGAAATATATTAATTTTTATAAACGAACTATGTTTTTATTTATTTTACTCGAAATTTATTTCATGTTTTTTATTTTTTTATTTCAAGAACCATAGTTTTTGATGTTTCATATTTGCCGCGTGTGCCGTGACTACATAATCTGATTTAGATAGCCAGGAGACAATTCAACTAATCTATAACGATAACGATAACGATACGATACGATACGATAACGATCCTGATTCAATTCCAATCCAACTTTGACTAATCTATATTTAGTCGGATCGGAACCGAACCGATATGATGTTAACATATAACGTTATGTCAATACCAAACTTAATTGTTAACTTTTATGCTTCTTCTTCTTCTTCGAGTGCCACTCCGACTAGCGAAGGTTGGCAGTCAGCTTTAAATACTCCTTCTTGTTCTTCGCGAGGCGAAAGAGTTCGACAGCACTCGCGATTCCCGTCCATTCACGGATGTTGCACAGCCAAGACTTTTTTCTGCGCCCAACAGCTCTCCTTCCGGCAACTTTTCTCATCATAATCAGTTGCAAAAGTTTATATCTTTCATGCCTAAGCACGTGTCCGAGATATGCAAATTTTCTCTTCTTGACAGTCTCCAAAAGTTGCCGTTTTTGGTTGACGCGTCGCAGAACTTCCACGTTCGAGACCTTTTGAGTCCAACTAATGGCCAACATACGTCTATAAGCCCACATCTCGAAAGCTTCTATACGTTTTTTGAGGTCTTCTTTAATTGTCCACACCTCGCATCCGTAAAGAAGTATAGGCCAGATGTAACAATGTAGGAGTCGCATGCGCACAGGGATCTTAAGTCTGCGATTGCAGAGTACTTTTTTCAACGTGCAGAAGGCACTTCGAGCTATTTCGATGCGAGTCTTTACCTCCTGTTCACAGCTCCAGGTGTCATTAAGCCATGTCCCCAGATATTTGTACTTGCGCACCCTCTCAATTTTTTGGCCTGCTACAATGATAGCAATGTCATCGAAGCTATGTTTAGATAACACCATGATCTTCGTTTTTGATAGGTTCATCCTCAGACCAGCGTTTTCACTGCACTCATTAACACGGCTCATAATTAATTGCAGCTCTTCAGGAGATGATGCTATTAGAACTGTATCGTCAGCGTATCTGATGTTGTTAATATACCGGCCATTTATTTTGACTCCACATTCTTGGCCTTCAATTGCTTCTGCTATTATTTGTTCCGAGTACAAATTAAATAGCGTGGGTGATAATATACAGCCCTGTCGGACTCCTCTCTTTATTTCTACCTCATCAGTCTCCTCATTGTCAACTCGTACAGTAGCCTTCTGGTTCCAATACAGATTCTGGATAATACGTATATCTTTGTCATCTAAGCCGATATCATGTAATATTGCAATTAGACGGTCATGCAGTACTCTGTCAAAGGCTTTTTCGTAATCGATGAAACAAAGGAAAACGTCTTGTTGCATGTCTCTGCATTTTTGTACGAGAACCTGCATTGCGAAAAGAGCCTCTCTCGTGCCCACTCCTATTCGAAAACCAAACTGTCTATCTGCGAGATGTTCGTCGCATTTAGCTCTTATTCGCTCGTGGATGATATTCAGAAATAGTTTCAATACTTGGCTCATAAGGCTAATCGTTCGAAACTCTTCGCACCTTCTTGCGTTGGTCTTCTTAGGAAGCGTAATAAAAGTTGAGGTTAGCCAGTCTTTGGGTAAGTGGCCAGAGTCGTATACCAAGTTAAAGAATTTAACCAGGAAGTTAATATTTTC
The DNA here is from genome assembly GCF_905147045.1 of Nymphalis io. Taxonomy (NCBI): domain Eukaryota; kingdom Metazoa; phylum Arthropoda; class Insecta; order Lepidoptera; family Nymphalidae; genus Nymphalis; species Nymphalis io. The sequence goes on along the minus strand of NC_065915.1, from coordinate 3,458,154 downwards.
GTCTTCAATAAGTTTGAGTACCTCTATGGGAACATTATCCGGTCCGGTAGATTTTCCCGTTTTAGCTTTTTTAAGAGCGTTTGTGACTTCATTTTTCAGGATAGGATATCCCTCATTTGGATCACAATTTACCGCTATGCTTCGGAAATCGTCGGCAAACATTGATGAAATGTATTGTTCCCATAGGTGTTTTTTTTCTGATATATCTAATATTATTTTCATCCGTAAGTTGGTGAGTGGTCTTTTTGTGTCCTACCAAAGATTTTATTTCCTTATGCAGGTTAAATGCATCATGTTTAGCATAAAGGTCCTCCACAAAATCACACTTGCACTGATACCAAGCATCTCTAGCATAACGAACTTCACGCTGAATTTTCTTATCAATCTCAGTATACTTGCTATTGTCGGAATTCTTGTAGATTCTCCTTTCTTCGATAAGATCATATATTTTTTCTGTCATCCAACTCTGCTTAGGAATCCAATCTCTTTTCAAGTGTGTCTTATTGATGTTTAATATTTTGTTCTTCATTGAACACCACTCTTCCTCCACCTTACGCATTATCCCAGGTTTCTCATCTGCTGCCCACTCGTTTATTTCTTTCGCCACTTTATCGTGGATGTTAAGTTCTTTAAGTTTTCTCACGTCTATTGCGTGGTACTGTGTTCTCTTCTTTAGTTGTTTGAGTCTACATGATATTGTCGCTACAACTGGATTATGGTCAGATCTTATATCAGCCCCAGGATAGGTCTTAGCACTTTTGACACAATTACGAAAGCGATTATTGATCAGGATGTAATCTATCTGATTTCTTATAATTTGCTGAGGGGTATGCTTAGGTGACGTCCATGTATACAACCTCCTTGGTGGTAATTGAAAATAAGTGTTTATGATAGCAAAATCACTCTCTTGGCAGAATTGTACAAGGGCATCTCCTCTCTCATTCCTTTCTCCAAGTCCGAACTTCCCGGCTACTTTTGGCACTTCTCCTTTCCCTACTTTAGCATTAAAATCGCCAATCACTAGATTTATTTCGTGATTTTTTGTCATTTGGAGCAGATCTTCTATTTCTTTATAAAAGTTTCGAACTTCTTGATCTGACCCATCTGTAGTGGGAGCATACACTTGAAGAATGTTGATATTTCTTGGCTTGGCTTCTATTTGAAGTAACATGGTTCGGTTTGATTTTGGTACTAAGTTAACAGGTGTATTAATGTATTTTGTGTTTATGATTACTCCCACTCAATACTTGTTGGAGCTATCCTCGGAACCAGAGTAATACATGGTGTAATTATTATCTATTTGGTGTTTACCTTTGCCTATCCATCTAATCTCACTTAGTCCCATGATGTTAATCTTCATTCGTTGCATTTCTTTGCAGACATTGTAGACTTTTTCAGGACTCTTCAAACTTCTGACGTTCCACGTTCCTATCTTCATTTGTTGTTTTTTCCACCTGGAGATTCTTAGCACCCCTGTCCTATCTAAGGGACGCCAGGAACTCGGGGCCATTTCTTTCTTAGACTTTTCCATAAAGCTGACGATAACTAGGGAATAATAGTGCAGTGGTTTCCCCTTGCCTTCTGCACCAGACATTTTAGAGGTTACTTGTACCTCAAGGTCGCTGTTTCCCTTTTTCTAATCATGGTGCGTATGGTTATACCGCCATTGATCGGTCGCCAGAGCCTCGTCTGTTATCTAGCAGGGAGCACCACGTGCTGGTGAGGTTGGCAATTGGGTCGGTTTAGATGGTAGTTCCGTTCCCCCCTTACCCCCCAACTTTTATGCTAATAGAGCATAATTGAATTGAATAAAAGGAAAACGGATAAACGGCAGCGATTACGCTTCGATTCGATTGCGATAAAGTGAAAATTTATAAGTAGAAATATATAGTACACATTAGGACATATTCATAACAAGACCATGAAATTATTTGGCACTTAAGTTTAAAGCTGGTGAAACTATATATATATATATATATATATATATAACATATACACAAGATATCCTAAGCTATCCGCTGGATTGATTTGAATTTTGCCACATTTACTCCTGCCCCGACGTAGACGCTCACTAAGAACGGATTTTACGCAAATGTTATACAAAATACATTTTTTTATTATCTACTATTAAAGGCGCATCTTCTGATAAAAGTTTTATATATATTGGTTTAGAAATATTTCAGGTTAGGAAGAGCGACATGCCGTTTCCGTTACTATCTCCGGGGGGCATTGTAACGAAGGCAGTGCAATGTAGCCCCGGACACTTATAATCAAAATAAACTTCATTTAAGTAAGACCTTACAAGCAGTTTTGTATCGTATTTTTTGAAGTAATGATTTTTTATCACTAAAAGAAATATTAAACTCTCATCCCCAATACACTAATACCACACTTCACCACCACCACTTGGGTTAACCAAGATGTTATGTCATTTGTGCCTGTAGTTACCAGAATACAACAATACTAAGTATTGCGGTTTGGCGGTAGAATCGTTATGTGATGAGTGCCTACCCAGATGGGTTTGCACACAGCCCTACCACAAAACGAAGTGAATTTTACAAAGTTAAATTTAATGTTAAGCTACCACCGGTTCTCCACTCCACTGGAATTCTCTACTAGTAGACTTTACCGAGATGAACTGACGATAAACTCAGTATTTACTCTTTTACATAAATCATATATGTATATATAATATACAAAGCTTGAGTATAGCGGTGCAGAGAGCCAATAGTGCCAGCGTCTTGGGTACAATGCAACAGGACAATCTTTTAGACGGCGTGTTTTTGCTGTAAATTTGTAATGTGTATTTTTTTTATTTTTTTTTTATAATATTTGATTTAATAAATAATTGATCTATCAGATGCATCGCGCGTCTGACGCAATTGTATCAGACTTTGAAAAAAGTAGTGTGCCTTAGTATAATATTCTATTTTAATTAATCATTTACAATACACTCTAAATAATAACGTATAAAGTTGAAATTTGTGTGAGTAGACATTTCTAACTAAACGAGGTAAAAATAAAAGAACGTAGAACAATAATATTACTTGTTGGAGAAAAACAATTTTCTAAAGGGATTTTCTTTTAAATTACGTACATCAAACAAAAATTTTCGATGAAGTTTGATGTTTAACGGAAATACCGAGCCGGCCATCTTGCCTCGCGACCGGAAGGAGCCATTTTGAGGTGTCAGCGATTGATAGCAGAGTTTTGAATAAACCTAGAATTGGCTTTTAAAAAAATCGCCAATCATATACGATAACATTTAACACAAGTATCTTAACGGTTCATAAGTATCCCATTGCAGGCAGAGGCATGCCCAGCAGTGACATAATTACTATAATTATGTTAATGACATGTTATAATGCACAAGTGTGTGCGCAAACACAGGTGCACTCTCTCTTCCCTCACTCTCATAATCCAAGACATACCAGCTGTTACATTACTATGGAACCAAGGATTCGGAATGTGAAGATGAAATAAAGATTATAACTTTGCCATGCATCTCTTCTAGTATATACTAGTAATTAGTGGGAGATGAAATCTTTTTCCTGCAATGCAGGAAAATAAATATATATAATTAAAATTAATAAAAGATAATTTTTTAGCCTAAATAGACCGAGCTATTGTAAAATGTATGTAACATTTCGTTAATTATAATTCAACGTGAACCATAGAACTTAGGACCTATATCTTATAAGTACACTTGTAAACTTAAAAGCAAAATAATAAAAAAATGCCTTTTAGAAAAGAATAATCGTTTGTAATAAATAAAATTGATTGGGTGGAACATATCACATATTTACTGGTGGTAGAGCTTTGTGCAAGCTCGTCTGGGTAAGTACCACCCACTCATCAGATTTTAATAATAATAATAATATCCTGGGACATTTTTCACACACGGCCATCTGATCCCAAATTAAGCTTGTACAAAGCTTGTGCTATGGAAACCAGACAACTGATATACTACATATACTACTTTTCTTTTGTAAATACATACTTATATAGATAATTACACCCAGACTCAGGACAAACAGACATGTTCATGCACACAAATGTCTGTCCTGGGTGGGAATCGAACCCACAACCTTCGGCGTGAAAGGCAAGTGTTCTACCAACCATGCCAACCGGCTCGTCGTATATATATTCTACCGCAAAACAGCAGTACTTGGTATTGTTGTGTTCCTGTTTGAAGGGTGAGTGAGCCAGTGTAATTACAGGCACAAGGGACATATCATCTTAATTCCCAAGATTGGTGGCCCACTGGTGATGTAAGCGATGGTTAACATTTCTTGCAACGCCAATGTCTATGGGCGTTGGTGAGCACTTACCATCAGGTGGCCCATATGCTCGTCCGCCTATCTATTCCATAAAAAAAATATATACATGGTGGTTAATTTAAATTATAGAGGACTTATTGGCAGTTTTTTAACTATAATATTTTTTATTTTTACTCAAATAATATGTATTTCAAAACTAGCCATGTCTAGAATGTTATTAAGTCTACCGCGTCAGTTAGACGTGGCCATCGGAAGCAGGCGTGGCGAGCTTTTACAAAATTGCCAGATGTCTGTCTGTTTACGTTTTTCGTCTAATAAAAATTGGAAAATATCGTTACGTATTGACCGACTTAAGTTCCGTATTGAATCCGTCTATACAAATTATTTTTTAATAAAACAAATCAATTTATACAAAGAAAGTTACGCGATTTATCAAGTATACTACAATGCTTTTTTATTAAACAAATGCGTTGTATTTATATAATATATATATACATTGTACAAAAAGTGGGTTTCAGGCTTAGAGTGTTCTCCACCTGCCAAGTTTAAGTTTGCAAGAGAAAAATAAATGAATTTAAAAGAAAAAAAATATTTTCTAATTAAATCAATTAGCAGACAGTCAAATAGGCATATCTAATGGTAAGTGGTCACCGCTGCATAGACATTTGCACTGTAAGATATATTAACCATTACGTACATCGCCAATGCACCACCGACCTCGTAGTATCGCTATTTACGGTAGAATATCTGATGAGTTAGTGGTATGCACTCATACTCTTACATACAAATATATAAGAAAATATATTACACTAACTGACAGCCAAAGTAAGAACTACCACTGGTTCGGAAAAGAAAGTACGAAAGAAACTTAGCGGTTTTTTGACCGTAATCAAAACAAATTCTACCTTCAATAATAATGAACGTTAAATTAAGGTTTTATATATATTACTATGGAACTCTAATACCCCAAATAGGAAGCAGCAATGACTTCAAAGAGGGGATCAGTTAATGAAATCGACAGATCGAACTTTTCATCATCGGACGTCCGTTTGTTTGTAACTAAAAATATATATATCGAAGAACTAACGGTTTTTAAACGATTTCAAAAAACTATGTTCTCAATTGTTAGTTCCTATAAAGGTAAAATATATAATATATATTATTTTACCTATGTACGTCCGTGTATATCAATTTAATAGTTACTCTGACTGAAAAGTATAAATGCTCCTAGCATTCTTGCCACCATTCCACGCGGTCATGATTTGTAGTCGCTATTATTAATTTTTATTTGTATATATTTAAGGCTATTATGTATTAATATGCTTAAATATTTTATATATAACTTTATTGGTTTAGGCGCCGATCGCGAGTATAACTTCCAGTTATATATATATATAACTGGATAGTTATATATATATATATATATATATATATATATATATATATATATATATATATTTACCTAAACTTTCTCACGAATCACTTCATTCATTGCTGAAAACCGAATAGAAACTGTTTGGTAGTTTTTGAGCTTATCGCGTTCAGAAAGAAATATAGTTTTGTTTTATACTGTGTTAAATATTTTATATAAGTCGAGATGGCCCAGTGGTAAGAACGCGTGAATCTTAACCGATGAACGTGGGTTCAAACACGGGCAAGCACCTCTGAATTTTCACGTGCTTAATTTCTGTTTATAATTCATCTCTTGCTTTTCGGTGAAGGAAAAAATCGTGAGGAAACCTGCATGTGTCTAGTTTCATCGAAATTCTGTCACATGTGTATTCCACCAACCCGCATTGGAGCAGCGTGGTGGAATAAGCTCCAAACCTTCTCCTCAAAAAGGGAGAGGAGGCCTTAGCCCAGCAGAGGGACATTTACAGACTGTTACTTACTAACTAAATATTTTCCTGTCAGGCCCGGACTTAGAGATCTAAGGTATCTATGCCTAGGCCGGAGACTTGTAGGCATAAATCCGGTGTATAAGAATCAATATGTTTTTTTAAAGAAAGTTAGATAAATTAGTAACTCAAATGAACTGTAACCTTCGAGAGTATAATACTAGAAATTAAATATATATAAACAACACTATCATAGTGACATTAATCAACGGATTTAAGAAACGGACCTCGGGATCTGCGGCCGTATCTCACCACTTGACCAACGAGCCTGTCCAATGTATATTATGTTAAACCAGAATCATAAAGATTAACAAATACTAATTAAAATAACTTAAATAAATAACGTCTATTAGCATAAAGAGAAATACAATTAAATTTTCAATTAAATTCTATCAATTAATTATACAGGCTATGAAAGCTAAACACATTATGATGTTGTTATTTGCAATTAATAACCGGTAATTTTGAGTTGAACGAGATTGAGACGTTACTTAGAATGGGATGGCTGTAATAATTTACGCTAATGTAACGAATATTTCACACTAATAGATGCTCGCGAGCTTAACCGGTTCGAACTGGTTTCCATTGTTTGACGTTTCAATTGGTAACGTTTTGTTTTGGGAGGATAATATTTTATTATTAAGCTATCTAATACGTTTACAGGAAATAATAGTACATTTAAACTAAACCACCACTACAGGGCTAAAAGTCATTTTTTTAAATTAAATATAGAAGTATTATACTTACTTAATGGCTGTTAAAAATCTACCACTGATTTGGAAAGAAACACGTCAGTGTGTATAATACGAGTTTATACTTATTCCATAGCTGTTATCTTTAACTGCGATTCGTATCTAATGAAAACAGCGCCATCTGGTGAAAATCATCAGAAATCTATACAAATATCAGTTAACGGTAACGCTATCGAATAAGTAGAAATTATTTTGAGGAGAATGTTTTAGAGCCTATTACACCAGACTGCAGATTTTTTCACGACATCGTTCATCGCTTTTTATATTGGTATGTTAACGTTTTTTACATCTACCTTATATCTCTTTGTAAAGAATGAACTACTCAGCACGTTAATTATTTTGAAAGAAAAAGCTTTAAAATGGCTGGTATGTGAGCGTCTGCATTTAACTTATAAAGTATTTTATATCCCATAAAAAATAACTATCAATGGTGTAACCATGAGATGGTTGTTGAACAAGTTAATGTTTACTGAAGGTCGGGAATTACTCGCATTTAATGGTAATTATCATTTATTAATTATCCTTATTTAATTGGAAGTACCTGGACGAAAAAGCCTCTTTAGGCTTTCGGTAAATTGCGTTTTTACAGACACCTGTATAGATAATCTTGAAAGACTGCATCGTTGATCTAGTGGCTAGATTTAAGCTGTACAGCCATAGCTAGAAGCTGAACCCAGGAAGGGTTCAAATCCCAGGTCGGGACAGTAAAAAGTATTGCGATTTTCTGTCGAAAATTCTCAATAGCAGCCCGGAGTCTAGAAGTTAGTAGTGTGTACTCTCGTGCCTCGTAAAGCATGTAAAGCCGTTGGACCTGCACCTGATCTCTTTCCGGTAGTATCGGATTGCTGTCCCATCGGATTATGAGAGTTAGCGAATAGAGAGTGCACCTAATCTCTCTTGAGATTGGACGCCGTGGCCGAAATCGGTCTGGAGGACATTATATAGATAAACTTAAAAAAAAGTGTAATGAACAGCTCATTCTCAACGGCATCTGAGACACGAAACGTGAAACGCAAGCAAAACAAGGAAGATCGTTTACACGTCAAATCAAATCGTCATCAAGTGACAATGGACACAGATACCACTTCCACGCTTATGTGATTTTTTCTCTCTGTCACCATGGTCAGCTATGGGATTTAAAACCACCACAGCATAGCATAGATGTTCGTCTCTTGATTAAAAGATAAGGCAAATTAATACCGTCCATTGTATGTACTTAGCATTGGTTTGTTTAAAGCGCGTTGGTATTTATTCGTTACTAAGGACATCTTTAAAGCATGCTATGCAAGAAAGACTAATTAAAATGCGCTAATTTAAAACAGATTCATTTCTCGATTCTAAATAGACTTAAAGAGCAAAGATTTTGATTGTGATTTACAATTAAAATAGTTTTAAATATTTTTGTAACGTATAGATATTGTTAAATGGATTAATAGTAATTGTTTCACTTAAAAATATTACTATAAAGATCCAAACCTTCTCCTCAAAAAAAAGAAGAGGAGGCCTTAGCCCAGCAGTGGGCCATTCACAGGCTGTTACTGTTACTGTAAAAATATTTTGTAAATGATACCAACATCTCCCATCTGACCAGACCATTCACCGTCCATGACATTTGAAGCGGATCTTCTACATTTATAACGATTGTATTTATAAATAAATTACGGCTTGTTTTTATTTAAATGAATACAATATAAATATGTTATGTTATATCGTTTTTCTCTTTTTAATTATATAAAAAAATAAACACATTACTCTCACGTGACATTCACTCTTGTATGGGTAATACATAGTTTTTATGTACACTTAGCCACAATGTCTCAGAGACATAACCGACTCAATGATTCAATCGACTGTCACTAATATATAATTTAACAGCTAACAAGTAAAATTATTACGTAAGGTATAATTTACAAAAATTTGTTTAAAATTAATCTCGTCGCTGGTGAAGGGAAACATCGTTAGGAAACCTCCATGTGTCTACCATAAACTGCCGTATTAGAGCACCGTGGTGGAGTAAGCTCCAAACCTTTTCCTCAATCAGGATCTTAGCCTAACAGTGGGATATTGGTTACTTATATTTATGTATATTATTTTACTCGTAATTAAAGACAAAATAGGAATATACAAATAATTAAAATTTATATTTTATTGCAACCTAAAAGATAGTAATTAAGATAAAATTAGTTTAATTAATTATAATAAATTAAGTCGTACAGAGATGATAAGCTAATGTGTTCATGAGTGTGTAATTAACTTTTAAGGATTTTTTTTATTTTTATAAAATAGTTAGGTGGAAGCGCAATTGGGTTACCTGATGATAAGTGGTAACCACAACTGATAGTCATTGGCGTTGTAAATATTGACCAATCCTTACATCGCCAATGCGCCACCAACCTTGGGCAATAAGATGTTATGTCCTTTATCCCAATAGTTACGCTCACTCACCCTTCAAACCGAGACACAACGGTACTATATATAGTAGTAGTATTGCTATTTGGCGGTAGAATATCTAATGCGTGAGTGGTACCTACCCAGACGGGCTTGCACAGAGCCCTACCACGCTTAGCTTAGCACGAGCTCACGGGTTCAATCTCCGACTCGAATGGAATGTCATATTGAGTTTTTCTGTCAAGTATTTTTCAGTGCTAGCACTCCTATACCTCGGAAAGCACGTTAAGGCGTTAGTTCTTCGGCTAAATTCTTCGGGCTGTATAGTATTTTTGTTCCAAAGTGTGGGTAAACACTTGTGCACTCTTCATATATGTTTGCCCACACACTCGAGCACTATTATACATGCCTATGAGCCTGAATTGGCTATTCTCCGTTGTGAGTCACCGCAACCATAATCGCTCAAGAACGCATCTTCACCATTGTGATGTTAAGCTTAAAGAGTTACTTAACAGCAAAAACTAATTCAAGTTTTGTTCTTCATACCTAGAACTTAAGACATCAGGAGCTGCTACCTTATAAGTTTGCCACTAGACCACCGAGGCTGGTTTACCAACGAATATCACGCGGTGTGTTACACAAGGATATAAGCAAAAATCAGTACGAACAAAAAAAGTACGATGAATTAAGAAAATATGATTACTTCCCATCACTAGATAGCAACAATAGTGGTGTACGAGCTGTCATTGAAAGATATCGACATTCGATATCTCGGATCACTATTTTCGACAATAATTGCTATTGTACGACCACGTTGCCTCTCAACGGGCGATTCGGGATATATAGACCAGTAAATGTGCTAGAATATCCAACAAAGATTTTGATTTAAAAACTATAGAATACTTAAACAAGGATGTTTATCAATACACGTGCTGAAACTTATTCAATAGAGTAAGTGCTAAGTTTCCTACTGTTGGTGGTAAGCTGTTTATTCCTAAATTACGTATATAAGTTCCAGTAATCTAAGGTTGACCGGTAAAGATTTACTAATCTGGTTTCATCATTGAAGCGTTATCACAAGGGTCATGAGTTAAATGCCACAAGTAAATATTTCAACGTTATAAATACGATTGGTAATGTCATGTCTGTATGTTTGTAGGTCACGGCTCGGTTAACTTGATCCGGAATGACGCAGCATTGTTGGAGGGTCCGCGGTCATCACTGCAGTCACTCGAAACAGATGACGGCTGGAAGTGATAGATTAAATAATTAATTACTATATATATATATATAAAATATAATATACTATATATATTATAATATACTACATAAAATATTCTTTGAAATGGTTATATTTTTAGCGACTGCCTCGTTGGTCTAGTGGCTTGATGAGAGTTAGATTCTCAATAGCAGCCCGGAGTCTAGAAGTTAGTAGTGTGTACTCTCGTGCCTCGGAAAGCATGTAAAGCCGTTGGACCTGCACCTGATATCTTTCCGGTCGTGTCGGATTGCTGTCCCATCGGATTATGAGAGTTAGCGAATAGAGAGTGCACCTGTGTTTGCACACACACTTGTGCACTATAATATCTCCTACGTAGTTGGCTAATCTCTCTTCATCATGAAATCAGTCGGTAGTACATTATCATTATTTTTAGAACAGAAATGATATATCAGTTTTATACTGAATATTTGTATACCAGACATGATAACAAAAAAACCGGTGGTAGTTTGAAATTTGACAATCAATAAGTAAGTGTAATGTTTCTATGTTGAATAAGGTATTTTGATTTTATTAAAAAAAAATCAATTAATCAGAACATCAACAATAATTAAGACACGAAAGGAACAACTCAAAGGCGCCTAAAAACATAATAAAAACACAAAATAAGCCCGTGACAGCTACGGTATGTATGCTGCCAGTGCTATTGTCCACAGATAATCACTTATTATATATATTCTATGTAAGCCAATAATAAGTTTCCATCGTAAATAGTGTCTGTTTCTTAGCTTGTGAACTCAAAATATTAAAATTTTATAATAATTATAAATTGAATTGATATTTTATCTTATCATGATATTTGTGATATGTATTTTATTTAAGGCAGACAACAGTAAACAATACAGTACAGTACCAGCCTGTGAATGTCTCGCTACTGGGCTTAGGCCTTCTCTCCTTTTTGAGGAGAAGGTAGAGAGTTTAATCCACCACGCCGCTCCAATGCGGGTTGGTAGAATACACATGGCTAAATTTCAGTGAAATTAGATAAATACATAGGCTATTTATTCATTACCGATTCATCATTGTATAAAAATTAATTGTAACGCGGTTAATCGTGTAATAAATATATAAATGAGTGACACATTCAATATCTATAGTTCAATGTACCCGAACTTTTTCACCGATCGGCGGTCAAACAAAGACGAGAAAGTAATGATAGCGGTAGATATTCAATCGTTGTCAGGTCCGACCTAACACGAGAACTAATCTTACGAATTGCAATTACATTTCCTCTTATCAATAACATATTTATATATAAATATAAAAAAAAAACCTTTATAATTATCGTTGTGAACATCTATTGGAGGTAAGATGGTACCATCGGTTGATCGTATATTCTATTTAATTTGTGGTGAGTGAGCCAGTGTAACTAAACAATGGATATATAAAACTTTTACCTACAGTTATTTTTAACATAATATATCTTTTTTTTTTGTTTTACAGTTAATAGGCAAACGCTTGACCGTTGACTTGCTTGATCTTAAGCATAGTCACGGTCTAGGATGGAGCGCGCCTGCCCAGAAGGAATAGAATAGAATAGAATATGCTTTATTGTACACCAAAAGAGTTACAGAACTATTTTAAGCACAAACACAAAAGAAACGAAAACTATTTTGTACAAAAGGCGGTCTTATCGCTAAAAGAGCGATCTCTTCCATACAACCTTTGGGTGAAGGACATGAAATAAATAAATAAATAAAGCGGTAAGGAGGTGTACTAATCATCTCAATTTTTATTTTTTAAATAAATATATATACACACAGTACTATGGCTCAATATACATACATATAAATAAATAATATATACATAAACATACATATATAATATATAATACAAAACATTAAAAAAAATGTTATTATGATAATAATAATAATAAATAGCAATAAAGTGCGGCAGATAATAAAACAACACTCCCTGACAATTATAAAGATAAATAATATACCTTGAGTCGGATTTTAAATGTGTTAATAGTTTGAGATTGTCTTAAGTGGAGTGGTAAAGAATTCCATAGGCGAACTGCTTGGACAGAGAAAGAATTGGTATACAAAGAAGAAGAGTGAGAAGGAATTTCAAGAATTAGATTATCGTCAGATCGTAGAGTGCGGCCGTGCCAGTCCTTAAGGAATTCAAAACGGTGTTTAAGATAGTGCGGAGAATTTGGATGAAAAAGTATACGGTAAAGAAGAGAAAGTATATGAGTATTCCTGCGAAGACGGATTGGGAGCCACTCGAGTTTTCTGCGAAATTCAGAAATGTGGTCAAATTTGGAACCCGTTGTTTACCTTGGACTTGAAGACACCAACATTGTACCTATCAGGAAATTTAACAAATAAGGCATATTACTCCACACATGATTATTATAAAAAGGATAATAAAGCGTGGAGTTAGTATTCGTTAATTTCGAAGCAGGATATGTATAAAATTTAATCGTATTAAATCGTATAAAATTAAATTTAAGTAATAACTAAACATAACTGACTTTCTTGCCGGGTTTTCTCTTTAGATTATACATTACTGTAATATGACGAATAATTTGATTTGATTTGGTTTGCTTAGTTGCCAAGGTTGGTAGCGTATTGGCGATGGTTAATATTTCTTTCAAAGCCAATGGCCGGGGGCCACTTATCATCAGGTTTGAAATAAATATAATTTTTTCGCGTCTGTTGGCGCGCTTTGGGGATAAAACCGACTCGTATGCTGTGACGGCTAACGATATGACGGTCTCTTATCACGCCATGTCAACCTTCCGCTGTCGCCATCTAGTTACCTTGTGTATGCTTGGCTCATATATTATATTCTTCATTGCTTAATATGGTTATAATAAAAGTTACATGTATGTATTTTAACAACGAAACTCTATTTTTTTAATATTTATTTATTGTTTTCAGAACTATCTATTTATATATCGATCTTTTATATCCGCCAGGCACCCCGTGTCAGCTACACTTTTTTATAATGGGATTCTGTAATTTAATAAAAAAACAAAGGAAAAAAATATTCATCTCGCAATCATTTTTAAATAAATTGTTATAAAACTCATCTGTGGTTAAAACAGTAATTTATTGATTATTTCAAACGAATCCAAAGTCGAAGTAATAAAACGAAATTAATTAAATCAATTTAAAATCAGCTGTCTATTCAAGAGTCAGTTAAAATTGTCCGCACGTGTCCTTGTACATTCAATAATTCAGACCATTTCAGTCTGTGAAACCTAGCTAAATTTAAATATATATTTTTAGTATAAAACAAGAGTAGAAATAATTTAAAGTTAAAAACTGGCAACTATTTAAATTTGCCGCGCTTCGTCAGCCATGTTGTATTTGACTTGACGCCATGACTTTCACGGCATTAAAATATTAGGCTCAAGTTATTTTTAGTAACATAATTGAAGTATTCACTAAAAATATTTAATTAATTACAAAATAACGAATTCAAGGAAATTTTCATCAAGGCACGACCGGAAATTGTGCGATAAAAATCATTTTAAGATCACATCGATCACTGACAGGTAAGAACTTCCATAATAAACGCGCGTAAAATAATTAAAAAAAAAAAACAAAAATAATCCGTGACAACGACACACAACGAGGTGCATACACGCCAGGTCTATTTACCACAGATAATCATTAAAAACATTATTTATTTCACAATTTTCATTGAACGCAGAGTTAATGCTAATATTCCTGCGTAATGCGTTTAGCATACATTTTCAATAACTTAAATTTAACTTTAAGAAACTATTTGTGGTATTATTATTACTGGTGGTAGGACTTTGTGTAAGCTCGTCTGGATAGATATCACCCGCTCATCAGATATTATACCGCAAAACAGTAGTACTTGATGTTATTATGTTTCGGTTTGAAAGGTGAGTGAACCAGTGTAATTACCGGCACAAGAGACATAACATCTTAGTTCCCAAGGTTGGTGACGCATTGGCGATGTAAGCGACCGTTAACATTTCTTACAATGCCAATGTCTATGGGCGTTGGTGAACACTTACCATCAGGTGGCCATATGCTCGTCCGCCTACCTATACGATTAAAAAAAGCCTTATTTAACACGAGCTTGTTGACAAATACACACGTGATCTTGAATGTTATAATCATAAACATATCTCATTGAAGCGTTCATAAGCAGACATACAAAGAATTAAATTTAAAAATTACATTTAATTACATAATTACATTTAAAAACATAATGCCTTAAAACAAAAAAAAAATATGTGTCAATGCAGTATATATAATATATGTTTGTATTACATATTTATACAGTATTTATATATTTTTTACGTTTGATACGTGAGTGAGCCAGTTTAACTAGTATTAATGCACACGGGGCATCACTTTTTTGTTCTTAAGGTTGGTGGTGCATTGGTGTGGTTTTTTTTTACAATTAATAGGCCAGCGTTTGACCGTTGACTTGCCTGATGTTAAGCATCGACACGGTCTAGGATGTAGCACGCTTGCCTGTAAGAAACCTGTTTACTCTGGATTTGTGTGGGTAATATGTCTTATGTTCATGAGCGGTAGTGACCACTTACCAACGAGTGGACCATTTACTAGTTTGCCGACCTATTATATAACTCGTGAATAAAAAGTATATTATTGATTATCTTATATGATGAAACCTGTGTCGGTTGAAATTCTACCACAAGAGCCCGCAATTACTCGCATTGGACTCCTTATGCCTTATGGGAGAAGGCAAATAGTCCCCAGCTGGGTGAAGCAGCTGGTGGCTATTTGCGGGCCGTTACTTATGTATCACTGTATGATTTTCACTGACGTAACATTTTTTTTTATATAATATATGAGTTACATTGTCTATAAGATTACATATCATAAAAATCAATAAGATGATGTTTTATTTTTAAAAATTGACGAGCCGGTTGGCGTGTTTGGTGGATGCTTACCTTTCACGCCGAAGGTTGTGGGTTCGAATCCCACCCAGGACAGATATTTGTGTGCATGAACATGTCTGCTTTATCCTGAGTCTGGGTGTAATTATCTATATAAGTACGTATTTACAAAAGAAAACAGTATATGTAGTGTATCAGTTGTCTGGTTTCCATACCATAAGCTTTGTACAAGCTTAATTTGGGATTAGGTGGCCGTGTGTGAAAAATGTCCCAGGATATTATTATTATTTTCAAAAATAATTCGATAAAAACGAACACCCTCCTTTGTGAAGTCGGTATAACGAAATTCTCTGCGCACAATGCGCAAACGATGTCTGCTAAAAGTACTGATAATCCCACTATGAAATGATTCAGAGTGCATGTCAGACTGCCAAAAACACGCCCGTGGCACACCGTGAGAATTATTTCATCAATTTATAATAAATTATTGGAAGGAATTTGTATAAGAATTTGACATGACCCAGTGCTTAGAACAAGTGAATCTTAACCGATCGTCAAATTTGTATACTAATTAGGCTGTATTTATGTGTTATTTAATTTTTGTTTATTTAAACATCTTAAAGAAACCTGAATATGTCAAATAAAAATCTGCCATATATGTACGTATTGAAGCAGCGTAATAGAATATGCTTTAAGCTTTCTCTTCTAAAGAGGAGCTTTGGTTCAGCTGCTGCAGCAGTGGGACATGTATTTAGTTACTTTAGAGGTTAGTATCTACCACCAAATCAGGCTAAGCATCAAAATTATAAGTAACTACAATAGTAGCTACGGAACATTATTTTATACGCAAAAGTTTTGTCGTTGAGCCAAAAGTGGACGCCAAGAAATTTAAAATTAAATTATTTATATAAAAATTGCCATTTTAAGCGTACGAATGTAATACAAATATGATTAACCAACTCAGAAATAATTGAGAGAATACTGATATTCGTTCCGTCACATCCACAAAATATTTTATACTCCTTGCGTAGTCTTATATTCGTAAAGAAGCTCCCTTAGTACGGTTGTGTAATAAATATAACATTGACAATTGACATTGACATTTTTTATTACTCTCCCGCAATCTTTAGAAATAAGTTACTTAATTATTATAAAATGCATGATTACTTTTAATAATTTTTATTGATTGATTTTTTATTATAAAATGACATTATTTATTATTTAATACTGTCATTTTTAAAAATTACTGATGATTTTTTGTTACTTTAAATTTGAATTTGATTAGATTAAATCTGGAAGTGCTATGTACACTTGTAATTGACATGCATATTAGATATACTATTATTGTTGTATAAATTATTTTTTTCAATGCTTTATTTTTCAATTTTGTAATTGTGCTATTACAAATAAATAAATTTTATACATTACGTTACTTCTATAGAACTAAAGAAGTACAACCAAGAATATTTTTGGCTCGGTGTAACACCGGTTTTTCGATACAGGAACACCGCCGCCCGTAGCCGTAGTAACAGACGGACCGGCTTTGACTATCGATCCTATTTTTTAGAGATGTTACTGTGTAAATAATTAGATTATCGATAAAAAGCAAAAATATCGATACGAATTTTACTTGATACATTGAAGAATGTCTTAACGTATATGTTTCGTTAGCTTAGCGATGGACTTAACTATAAGTGCCATGTAAGCCTAGGCATTCTGCAGATTCATCTCATTCTTCATGCATCATTTTACAGATTGTTGCCAATGCACATATTACTTGGAACTTCAGTAACAGTAACAGCCTGTGAATGTCCCACTCCTCCTCTCCCTTTTTGAGAAGGTTTTGGAGCTTATTCCACCACGTTGTTCCAATGCGGGTTGGTGGAATACACATGTGGCAGAATTTCTGTGAAATTAGACACATGCAGGTTTTCTCACGATGTTTTCCTTCGGTCAAGCAAAAGATGAATTGTAAGCACAAATTGAGCACATGAAAATTCAGTTGTGCTTGCCCGGGCTTGAACCCACGATAATCGGTTGAGATTCACGCGATTCTTACATGGGTCATCTCGGCCTACTTGAAACTTATAGTGGTGTTTACAAAAATTATTTTTATCATTGTGATTGTGAGTGTGATTGTGTTTCTAATTATTAATGTATATTATGTAATGTTATGTTCAATTATTATGTACCAAAAGTATGGACCTTGTTGCCTGAGGAATAAAGATATTATTATTATAAAAAAACTGCAACATAATTTTAAAAACTTCCACAGTTGTTAAAAACTTCGTCGAGCAAGATGGGCTCGACAGTATTTTTATTTCTGACTTCGCGTCATTTTAAACACTTCATTTATGTATATGTATATATATATAGTAGTTGGTGGTAGGGATTTGTGCAAGTCTGGGTAGGTACCACCCAGTCATAAGATATTCTACCGCAAAACAGCAGTACTTGATATTGTTGTGTTCCGGTTTGAAGGGTGAAAGAGCCAGTGTGATTACAGGCACAAGGGACATAAAATCTTAGTTCCCAAGTTTGGTGGCGTATTGGCTATGTAAGTAATGGTTGACATTTCTTACAATGCCAATGTTTACGGGCGTTGGTGACCACTTACCATCAAGTGACCCATATGCTCGTCCGCCTTCCTAATCTATAAAAAAAAATTCAGACACAAGAGACAAAATTGTTCACGTTTGCGCAGCGCCACAGACCTCACGCCCTCACCGAGGCGATAGGCGAAATGTAATAAATGAGCGACATCTTTTCAATTTACATTACATTGCCTTTCTATTACACAAAAAAAAAACTATTTACATTTACTGCTCGCTTACAATGTTATGTAGATATGTTATGAAAAATATATTTATCTTGTATCTTATCTTATTTCATTTTATTTATTTTAATTTATAAGTTTCTATATGTACAATGTATTTATTTCATTTAGATAAGAATCTGTATGTAATATATTATCAATCACTGCTCGTTGCTCGTTGGTCTAGTGGCTTGAGGTAAGGCCGCAGACCCGCAGGTCCTGGGTTCGATTCCCAGGTCGGGTCAGTAAAAAGTTATTGGGTTTTTCTGTCAGAAAATTCTCAGTAACATCCCGGAGTCTGGAAGTTGGAAGTGTCTACACTTCCGTGCCTCGGAAAGCACATAAAGCCGTTGGTCCTGCGCCTGAACTCTTTCCGGTCGTGTCGGATGTGAGGAGTGTAGGAAGAGAGAGTGCACCTGCGCTTGCTCACACACTTGTACACTATAATATTTCCTGCGCAGTTGGCTAAGTTGGCCGAAATCGGTCTGGAGGACATTATTATAAATCACTTAAAATATATTATAAATACATCTTACTTGTTAGGGCTTTGTGCAGCCCGTCTGGGTAGGTACCACCCACATACCACATCACATATTCAACCACCAAACTGCTACTTAGTATTATTGTGTTCCGGTTTGAAGGGTGAGTGAGCCAGTATAATTACAGGCACAAGAGACATAACATTTTAGTTCCCAAGATTGGTGGCGCATTGGCGATATAGGGAGTGTTAATATTTCTTACAGCGCCAATGTCTATAGCCTATGGTTTCACGGCCCGTCACAGCCATAAAAGGGTACCATTGTAAATCAGCATTGGGTTCGAACACAACATAAAAGCTGAATGGTACCTTTTCAGGACACATTGAAAAAAAAACAAACATAATATCTTGTTGCGCTCAACAAGATATTATGTTTGTTTTTTTTATAGTCCCTCTTTTTTATTTTCTAATATTCATTATTTACTGCAATCTACAATGTTTGTTTGGCCTGAATAACTATTTTCTTATTCTTATATGAAAATATTTTATAGTTTAATTTTATATAATATCAATACTTAAGCTTCGGTTACATCACTAAGACAGACCTTGATACGTTTTTGATAATTAGAGGTTTGTATTGATTCGAGTCATTTACTCTTAATACCGAGTTTCATTCGTTTGGGAATATATAATTATGTAATGAAAGTATAATTAACACTTAATAGATGTTTAAAACGTATTCGAAGTTTAAAAATTCAACAATGGAACGTGGATTTGAAAATAATTATTAAGCTGTGTGTAGGTTTTTTGTAGAGCCGACGGCCTCTGGGTAGTATGGTTCTCGAGTGGCCACGGCGAAGCGGAAGTCGCTATGTTAACAGACTACAAGGTTTTTTGAGGTACATAGGTATACTAGGTAGTAGGACTTTGTGTACGCCCGTCTGGGTACCACTGGTACCACTAAGTCAGCAATCGCCAAGCAGCAGAGCATAGTACTATTATGTTTCGCTTAGAAGGGTGAGTTAGTGTAACTACAGGCACAAGGATATAACACCTTAGCTCCCCAGGTTGGTGGCGCATTGGTGAAGAAATTGTAAAGATTCCTTACAGGTGGACCGAAAATCCTACAAGGTAGCGTCGTGGACTTATTTGGGGGTGGCCTTATCCACCAGTGGACGTCTTTCCGCAAAAAACAATGGTGATGATCATGATAAGGTAGTAATTAAGAAAATTCGTATATCTGGTGTAGCGCAACAAATTGGCAAGTCGATGATTTATTTATTTATTTATTTCATAAGTTCAATATATATCTTCAATTACAGTGCACATTACAGCAGTTGATCTCACTAAATTCTTATATATTTGTCAGCTTTGCATATAACCCGTTGACCTTGAGACCATAAGGTATTTTTCATTTTTAATAATAATAATACTAGTACAAAGTAAAACAAAAAAAAAATACATTTTTGATCTTGTAAAATGACGATTCCAAAGTGCTCGTTAGAGACTATTTCATTTTGATTATGTTCTTGACATATTTACTGATGAATTGTTGTTTCGGTGGTGATCCTTAAATATTCTTATTAACATACTCTAAATAAACCACTTGTAATAACCTACAGCTGAGCAAAGGCCTGCTCTTATCGAGGAGAAGGTTTGCAAGGTAAGGGATATACTAAAAAAACGCTGGAGGGTTGTAATGAATAGTCTTGTTACAGCCTATAAATATGTCACACTCATAAGCTAGGCCTATTCTCTGTTTGAGGAGAAGGTTGAGATCTTGTTCCACCACGCCGCTGTTGCAGTTTCGATACACACGTGGCAATATTTCATGCAAAGCATGCAGGTTTCCTATAAACATATGCAATGCATTTAGTGATTCGGGATTGAACACTTTCGAACGGGCTTGTAAGTTTAAGTGATCGTGTATTATTATCATTGGAATCTAGCCGATGTATTATTGCATGCCGATGTATTTATATCAAGTCACAAGTGTCAACTCAAGGTATTTTTATGTAAAAAATAAATAATAAACATTTTAAACAGAGTTGTTTATGGTGGTTTGTGTATTTTGTTTGGACATCGCGTATTGAATGATTCAATATTCTGTAATAATCGAAAAGTAATTATATTTGAATATATTTATAAAACACGCTGCTTCGTTAATGAAGATCATCATCATCATCATCATGACAGCCGAGAGACGTCACTGCTGGACAAAGGCCTCCCCCAAGGATTTCCATTTCAGCGTGGGCCTACAAGGTGTCCACTACCGAAGACATAAAAAGAGCCGAGGGAAGCCGTTGGATGCGGGCAGCGCTAGACCAGTCAAAGATATATAATACTACTAATATATTAAAGCCTTAAATATATACAAAGATTTTTTTTTAAATGCTATACAAATCACTTTTTTTACAAACAATTTTTCTGGTGGTAGGGCTTTGTGCAAGCTCGTTTGGGTAGGTACCACCCACTCATCAGATATTCTACCGCAAAACAGCAATACTTGATATTGTCGTGTTCTGGTTTGAAGGGTGAGTGAGCCAGTGTAATTACAGGCACAAGGGACATAAAATCTTAGTTCCCAAGGTTGGTGGCGCATTGGCTATAAGCGATGGTTGACATTTCTTACAATGCCAATGTCTAAGGGCGTTTGGTGACCACTTACCATCAGGTGGCCCATATGCTCGTCCACCTTACTATTCTATAAAAAAAAAAAAATAACGACCGCGTGGAGTGGTAGGAATGCTAGCAAATCATTATTAATTAGAGAATGATATAAAATATAAAGGCTTTAATGTCTTAACTATTAAACTGACCTTCATTATATATTGCATACATGTTGTGGAACAGAAAAGGACAACATAACCTGACAACATCGCGAGCGAGGCCGCGGACGGAAGCTAGTATAATACAAAATGATTAAATAAATAATAATAAATGTTAATTATCAAATTAGTTTTGTTTGCAAGTTATATTCAATTTAGCTTATTTCATAACGTTTCATATTTTAAATGATAATGCAAAAGCAACGCTTGTTATTTGATTCCACGACACTTTTGGTGAGTTTTAAATGGATGCTCCTCTAAAGGATTGAAATCGTCTCTTAAGGATGAGTTTCTCTAACACGGCAAAATTATTGTAACTATCGTTTTTTGAGTGATAGTCATAATTGAACACAAAAGTAAATTTTTGTAGTATTATCATTTATTTATTATATATTTTACTAATAGTTATTAGACATTTTTGTCGCGTTGTCGTTGTATTGAAACCACACCTTTTATTTTATACCTAATAGAGACGTAACGCTTCTTTATAAAATTGCATACTTTGTCTGCTTTTATAAAAAAAATATTCTTTGACGTATTTCCTGTGAAATCTTTAATTACGTTTAAAGGCTAGCTGAACAAGAATTCCAAAAGCATTAACTAAATGATCTTATTAGTTGCCAAGCTATATTTTTGTTCTCATTTCTTAAGAAAAACTTGAATAAACAATATTTAAATAATATTATAATAAAGTCTTTACGGGAATTGTTTTTATTTTATTACTGTTTCTACAGGCAAACAGGCAGGAGGCCTACTGATAGAAAGTGACCACAGCCGCAGATACATCTGCAATACTGAAGGACTTGGTGACGCAACAAATTGGTCTACTAAACCGCAAGATTGTCAGTAGTAGCCAGATCTCTTACTTGATAGTAGCTGTTCTGGGTAAGAATGCATTCAAAGGAAGGCTGTAATTATCCTCACCCTTCAAACCAGAAAACAATATACTAAGTATTGGAATTCAGCGGTAGAATAACTTATTACTGGGCGGTACCCACTCAAACGGGCTTGAAAAACCCTACCACAAAGAAAACTAGTAATTATATTAAATTATTATGAATTATTATCTGAAAGTAGAAATAAAAATTACCAGGCAAAGGCATTTTATTAAAATGAATTATAAACCGAATAGTAACACTGGTGGTAGAAGCTTTGTGCAAGCTCGTCTGGGTAGGTACCACCCACTCCTCAGATACTCTACCGCAAAACAGCAGTCCTTGGTATTGTTGTGTTCCGGTTTGAAGGGTGAGTGAGCCAGTGTAATTACAGGCACAAGGGACATAACATCTTAGTTCCCAAGGTTGGTGGCGCATTGGTGATGTAAGCGATGGTTAATATTTCTTACAATGCCAATGTCTATGGGCGATGGTGACCACTTACCATCAGGCGGCTCGTCCGCCTTCCTATTCTATACAAAAGTATTTCTTTTGAAACTAGATAGCGCGATTCAGAAAATCGAATAAATTATTTAACGCCACCTATGAATCAATTTTGGAACTAAAAAACTACAACAATAAAATAAAATCGGTGCAGTTAACATTGATCGACATTGCTTTAAATGTTTCTAATGATTTACAAAATGTATTTACTTTAGTTGGCTATATCGTTTTAGAGATATGCTGTTGGGTTGTTTGTTAAAATAAAGAGGAAACACATTACTTTCACCAACTTTAAAAGAAAACAAGTGTTATTCCCTTATTATTTTTAACACGAAAACAAAAAGGTGTCCATACATGAACACGTTTCTTTATTGACAACACAGCCTTATTCAGAAGTCGGTTAATAAAACAAAATGTCGTCTTTCCATCAGCGTACCGAATGATTTAGCTCTTCGCCCGGATTGTATAAGTTCGTGTAATAAATTGTAATAAATTCCACGATTCAGCAAGTCTCTCTGTGTTGCAGAGTTATCTATGAAAATAGTCTTATGTTAACAAAAATACGTTTGTATCCAGATAAATAGATTTTGATCGATGTCTCGTGAAACTGACAAGATGGCTAAACGTGATTCTTGATACTATTATCTAGATATTTTTTCCGACTTCACTCACATTTAATTATTAATACTGCAATAATATATAAAGTTTTCAATAAAGAATATTTAAGAAAATTTTAACTATTAAAAACATGCAATGTTTTGCCTTATCTGTGGCAGAGCACAGTTCTATATTTTATTAAATATTTTTATCTGTCATCGCATAGATGTAACTGAATATAACTTTTTTTTTAAATTCACAGTCACATATGAGATTGATACAGTTTCAAATTTCGAAGTTTTTTTTTTAATTTTTTAAAATGATTGAAAATGTATGTCATTCCGTACGGTGCTTTCTTCGACACTTAAAGTGATATGAGACTTTTTCAACGCGTTCTCTGAGATTAATCCAATAAAATAACAAAGGCATGATATTCATTTTGTTTATTACACTTCTTATTTTGATAGTCGGTTAACTCAACTGTTTAGTATGAAAGTTCTTCACAGTTCATTAACCTCAGCTTACAAACGACGTCGTTAGGCAGAAAAAGCTTTTTATTCAAGCAAATTCAAGATAAATGTAAAAGATTTTACATACAAAACGTATATGTAAATTGTGACGCGTCCAGGACAAGAGACGGAGGGAGACTGATTTGAATTTGGAATTTTGCTCGCTCGGATGCGCGCGCGCATTCAATGGTGAATCGGTAGGGTGACAATATATTTTGCTCTTGTATTTAACATTATCTTTTTTCAAATCTCAAATTTGTATATATTTAAATATTTACTTTATAATGTTCATGTAAAGAAATGTTATTAATTGTATAAATGATTTTTATTCAAGAATTGAAGTCTTGAGTGTGTAAGTTAAAATGTATAATGCTTTACGTATGCTACGAAAGCTGATGAAGGTCTTCTCATGGAATGTTATGGTATTTTTTGAGTCACTTCTTACTTCCGATCGAAATTCTTAACTATACCAACGGATCATACTTCATGCTAATTGACGAACCTATTTGAATAATGTGATATTTTATTGACTCATTGGTCTAATGGCCAGATATAAGACTCCAGGTCCTGGGCTTAAAACTTAAGTCAGATGGTTAAAAAGTCATTGGGTTTATCTGGTAAAGATTATCAGTAGCAGCCTTGAGCTGAGAGTTGGAAGTGAAAACAAAAGAAGTTGGTTCTACGCCTGTACCAATCCGACACGTCCGATCCGATCATTATAAGATTGAGGGAAAAGAGAGTGCATCTGTGTTTGCAATCATTATTCTGTAACTATTATTTTACATTCGAAAGAAGAAGACACAGCATTGTTCAACAAATCACCCGCAGAACAACGTATATAAATAAGTTAATCAATAAATACATAGAAGTAAATCATTGAATTTAATTAATTACTGTTAACTTTAAACTAATTTTTATTTTATATACCTGTCATTTTATATATATATTAACACTTAATCTGTATTTAATATTAATTACTTGTTAACAAATATATTTGCGTGCCTATTGTGGTCGAAATGTATTAGAGACTTATAAATAAATTATAACATCTGTAAAACTATGTTTCATGCAAATAAATGATTATTATTAATGTACTAAAAAAATGTCACCCTACAAAATGCGATTCTATTTACATGAGTCTTAGCCGTTTCGAAATGATGTCGTATTAATACTCATCTCGCGGGCATATTGCTTACGTATCGCGGGTTCGAATCTCGTTCGACCCTAAGACGATGTTAAAACATTGTTGACATTAAAATATTCAAATGATATCTTGCCTAAAGCGATTCATACATAAGTTTATTTGTTTTTGAAGTAGTTTTGTAAAATCTAATAATAAAAATTTTGTTAATGCAGTCACGATCGTTCATTTGTGTTAAAATAAACAATTTAAGTGAACAGAACATAGTTTCCATGCTTAGAGCTATTAGTCCCTCTAACTATCTCGCCACACAACGCCGTCTGTCTGGTGGATGTGTCGCTTCAGACAGGCCAGCGTTTCGTGTGCGGTTTAAATCAATTCTCTACTTATAATTTACATATGAATATAATTCAAAATATGATTGATAATATATCTCTAATAAATTAAAGTTAATAATAATACAAAAAAGTCATTGAGATGTTTTCAAAAAAATATTCTTATCGTAAGTTGAAATTAAGGCTTTAAAACAGCTATGTTTATACTATAAGCTATGTATAAATAAATACGAACTCATAATATATTATTAACATAATTATGTACGTCTGTATATGTCTATGTGTGCCTATGAGTATAGCTAAATACGTAAGCTAACATAATATATATATATATATATATCCTAAAGGTTAACAAAGAGAAAAATGTAGAGGGTAGCTCATTCATTATAAAATAACAAAGATAAGACCACAAGCACACAAAAATCATGATTTGAATTGTGATACAGTCACACCACACCAAACGAATAAAACACCAGATCACACTTTGTTTAAATCTTTAAATTAATGAATACTTGCTAAATCAAGTATGTTTCTAAACGAATTATCTTTTAAAGTCGTAACGCGTTATTAATTATAAAAAAAAACGCACGTTTTCGAAACCATCTGGAAATGCTTAAGTATAATGAGTGGACGCTAACACGGCGAGCACACGACGTCTGTCCGACGTCTCTTTAGCACTTCGTTAAGAAATACGTATCAATCGCCTGAGACACAGAGTGCTTAAAATAGAGAACTCCTCTATAACAATAAAATTAAAAATAGTGTCTTTTTTACCTTACATGGTAGAACCAGCCATATGATGGAAGCTTTCAGCGTGCTATGTAATAATAATTTAATAAATGTGATATCGATAAAAGCGTCTTGATCCTCCTCTGTTTTTAGGCAATATGACGTCACACTATATTTAATATGGCGCCCTGTTCGCTTCTTTACTCATTCGTGAAATGTTAACAACCGACTTATAGTGATATACTATTTTCATGCGTGTATTCTTGTAATGTTATGATTATAATGGTCAATGTCGCATATCACTTTCTGATCTTTCACGACCGATTTTTGGGGTGAGTCTTGAGTTTGTTCTTACAGAATAGTTAAATAAGCCACGTTAGGTATCAAATAAAAAGGTATAATCTTAACTATAACACTTCAAATGTATATATATGTATTTTATTTGTATATTTCTTCGTTCGGGTATCGATTAATTTAATGGTAATTATAATTAATCATATAATGTGTAGGGATGGATATTATAATATGATATAAAAATGAAAAGTGTTTATTTTATTCAGACACCTGCAACGATGCAGTGGTTCCTAACCGGAAAGTCTAAATTACTTCTAACAACGCGATCAAAATCAATTTGAATAACAAAATAACATAATCGGTAACTAATTAATATTATAATTCACTGAAATTAATTAAACTTTAACAAGTGTAGTGATAGAATTAATCGACCATTATTTATCTTTTTAATTTTTAAATAATTAAATTTATTATTAGGAACAATGGAATAATTTGTGTTCAAAGTATTAAAACTTCTATTTTTTTATTCATTCATTAAAAAGCTGGTCGTGGGAGTGAACCCACCAATAGCCCAACAATGTCTTGGCAGCTTCTGTCACCTTAAGTGACGGGTAATAATGAGCTATAATATAAATAGTAGGTAGACCACCAGTAAGTTGTCACCAACGCCCATAGACATTGGCATTGTAAGAAATGTTAAACTTCGCTTACATCGCCAATGCGCCACCAACCTTGGGAAATATTATGATATGTTCCTAGTGCCTGTAATCACATTGGCTTATTCACCCTTCAAACCGGAACACAACAATACCAAGTAATGCTGTTTTGCTGTAAAATATCTGATTAGTGGATGGTACCTACTCAGACGAGCTTGCACAAAGCCCCACCAGTAATATATATATTAGCAATACCTTGAAAACAGACATTGCCAGCCTATTATTTTTTTTAAATTCTCTATGCATTTATTAATCTATATTTAATAGGGTGCATAGAACATACAGAGCCGTGTCAAAATGTATTTGGTGATAAAACGTGTAGGTAATGTGACACACAAACAAACTAAAGCATGGGACATGATTCTATCTACATTCGAGTCCGGTGGCGCAATACTCAATGATTTTTTTTTATTTTAAGCGATATTTTTTTTTATGTTTCAGTTCAAAATAGTTTTGTCAGTATTTATATAATACTATTGACATAGTTGGGGGTTTGCGTACCAAAATTTATCAAAATCGGTTCAGTGGTTTTGTCGTCAAAGCGTAACAGATAAAGTTACTTTCGCATAAATTAGTATACTCGTATTATATTAGTTCCGCCCGGGATAGCACGTTTTGTGGGGAGGGTTGCTGTATTGGGTAAATGTCTACACTAGTTGGTATGATGCATATATGACTTAATATATGATATAGTACAAAACTTATCATTTTTTTTTTGTATTCGGATGTTATTTATTCTAGTAACAGCCTGTTAATGTCCCACTGCTAGGCTAAGGCCTCCTCTCCCTTTTAAGGAGAAGGTTTGGAGCTTATTCCAGCACGCTGCTCCAATGCGGGTTGGTAGAATACACATGTGACATAATTTCAATGAAATTAGACACATGCAGGTTTCCTCACGATGTTTTCCTTCATCGTCAAGCACGAGATGAATTATAATCACAAATTAAGCACATGAAAATTCAGTGGTGCTTGCCCGGGTTTGAACCCACGATCGTCGGTTAAGATTTACGTGTTCTAACCACTAGGCCATCTCGGCTATTTTGTTATTTATTATCATTATTTATATTTGTGTTCTATTTATTGTTTTGCAAAATATGCGTCTGTGCAAATGTTAAGCAACGCTACAATACAGTCCAAAAAAAACAATGTCCTCCAGACCGATTTCGACCTACTATAGTGCACAAATGTGTGCGCAAACACAGATGCACTCTCTATTCCCTAATTCTCATAATCCGATGGGATGGCAATCCGACACGACCAAAAAGGGTTCAGGCGCAAGACCAACGGCTTTATGAGCTTTCCGAGAGACGTGAGTGTACACACTTCCAACTTCCAGACTCCGGGCTGCTACTGAGAATTTTCTGATAGAAAACCAAATAACTTTTTATTGACCCGACCTGGGAATTGAACGCAGGACCTCCGGGTCTTCGGGCTTACATCAAGCCACTAGACCAACGAGGCAGTCAAAAAACATAGCATATCTTTAACTACGAACAACCTTTAACAACATAATTATATCAACATCCTTACGTGACATTACAAATTGGGTAATTGTCAAATTACCTTACAAAACGAGTGCCGTCACGTGAAATTTGACTTTGTTACGAATGAGCTTTTACGCGAGCTTTGATCATACGTAATTAGGTATACGAGAGCTTAATATTTCTTAAATTCCATTTATAAAGAATCTTTTTGATAATTCTGTAGGTCCTTGACAGTGGGCTTATTTACTGATGAAAAGAAATATGTAAAACCGTGCCCCGAAAGTTCAGTTTCTATTTCAAATAAAAACAAAGCATGTATGGTTAGACGAGTATCTTAACTCATGTGTTATTTTTTAACTCATCTGCTTTATTTGTGTCAATAATTTATCGGTACGGTAGTGCAAATTTGGTATTGTTTTTTATTTATTAAGATTCTCCAGGAGTAGTTACACCACTATAACATTAAAAAAAAAACAGACAGTCATAGGGACTGTCGATAGAAGTGAAAACTTGAAACAGTTAAATATATGTGTCCAATTTCCACATCTATTGGCATTCCAACTAATAATTCTATCCCTTTTTATTACGAAGATTTGTATTCATCAAAATACACAGTATGTCGCAAACTCTGAACAAAATTTTAATACAGCTTAATTTAAGTAAATAATAGTTAAAATACACTTATATTATTTGTATATACTGTTAGTCTTTACGTAAATTTTAATCATTATTATCCTCATTAATTTCGACAATAATTAAATTATTTGAACTTTCAACGATTTCATTATATTAACATTAGCATGTCGTTGACGTGAAGCCACGAATCTATCCCCTACGATAAACCAGCACAACGCGCTTAAAGAACGCGTGAATTTTAACCGATGATCGTGGGTTCAAGCCCGGGCAAGCACCACTGAATTTTCATGTGCGTGATTTGTGTTTATAATTCATCTCTTGCTTTACGGTGAAGGAAAACATCGTGAGGAAACCTGCATGTGTCTAATTTCACTGAAATTCTGCCACATGTGTATTCCACCAACCCGCATTGGAGCAGCGTGGTGGAATAAGCACCAAACCTTCTCCTCAAAAAGAGGAGAGGAGGCCTTTAGCCCAACAGTGGGCCATTCATAGACTGTTACGGTACGGCGCCTAAAGTAGTTTTATGTCAAAAATTATAACTTAAAACCACATGCATTACATATTAAGGAGAATAGCCCTTACAATGAAAAAGGAAATATTGCTTACATTATAAAGAATATAATAAATAATAATAATTTGTTTTTTTTTTTCAACCTTGTGCCGTCCATTTCTGGACGAAAGAGATAGAACGCCAACCATCCCGATCTTGGGCAGTCCGCCTCCAACCCGTACCTGTCACCTTTTTTTAAATCGTCGTCCACCTTGCCACAGAGCGTCCTACACTACGTTTGCCTAAGCGTGGTCTCCACTCTCGTCCCTCTCCACACGTGTCGCCTCCATCGGTCATCAATGCGCCTGGAGATATGACCAGGCCACTTCCACTTCATCGAGGTAATCCTACGATGACGGTAACATAGTAGTAGCATATAGAATAGTATCATATCTTATTTATCCATAAAAAAAAAATTAAAAAGATATAGGAAAAAATCAAATAAAGTCATAAGCGTCGATAGTTGTAAGTCGCTAATGTCATCCCCACTCCTAACAAGCGGTACGTTTAACTGGAGGTGTAAATAGAAATATGACTAATTCCATAAAAAAAACATTCTTATTTTATTAAATAATAATAATAATTGGATAATGAAATCCGAAATGGCCCAGAGGTTAGAACGTTGGAATTTTAACCGATGATCGTGAGTTGAAATCAGGGCTAGCACCACTGAATTTTTGTTCTTAATTTGTGCTTATATTTCATATCGTGCTTGACGTTGAAGGAAATCGCGAAAAAACCATGTGTATTCTACCAATCGGCATTGGAGCAGCGTGGTGGAATAAGCTTCAAACCTGCTCAAAAAAGAAGAGGAGGCCTTAGGCCAGCAGTGAGACATTCATAGGCTGTTACTGTGTAATGTCACTAAATTGTACATATGTATATGTAATTATACAATATACATAATAACATGATATATAACGGTGAATGTGCTTAATTTGTGCTTAAAGTTCATTCGTGCTCGGCGCTCAAGGAAAACATCGTGAGGAAACATGAGCTGGACGAAGGCCTACCTTTTTGACGTATGTCATTATTTTCACAGCAAATTCAACATTTTAAGATCCGTAGAATTCCGCAGACTATGTGGACATTTTTAAATTAAGAATTGTGTAATTGAGCAGCTGTCTTATGTTCTCCCAAGTTACTTATCAACCCCCTCCAGACTGTAAAAAAAGGACGCTCTAAGTGCATCGGGGCGAGGCACGATGGCTCAAATTTCAAGAGTCTAGTAGCTCCTCCCCTGTAACGCTGTGAAGAATGGTAGGGCTAACAGCCATATTTTATTCTGCACCTACTGTGCTCAGTGGTTAGAACACGTGCAGCAGCACTATTTCATTTTCATGAGCTTAATTTGTGTAAATAATTTATAACGAAAATATTCAAACGTAACTTGTAAACAGTAAAAAAAATATCCGATAATGTTCTGGGACATTTTTCACACACCATCTGACCCCAAATTAAGCTTGTACAGAGCTTGTACTATGGAAACCAGACAACTGATATACTTCATATACTATTTTTCTTTTGCAAATACATACTTATATAGATAATTACACCCAGAATCAGGACAAACAGACATGTTCATGCACACAAATATGTCCTTGGTGGGAATTGAACCCACAACCATCGGTGTGAAAAGCAAGTATCTACCAACCACGCCAACCAGCCCGTCAATACTTATATATAGATAGCAAGATACATATTAATTTTTTTTTATATAGATAATTACACCCAGACTCGGGACAAACAAACGTGTTCATGCACACAAATATCTTTCCTGGGTGGGAATCGAACCCACAACCTTCGGCGTGAAAGGCAAGCATCCACCAACCACGTCAACCGGCTCGTCTTAAAAATAGCATGACATATTATATCGGGTGTGAAGTCATAATAATATATTTACGTTTATAATTATATTATACTGGCTCGGTATAATGCCGCATCACGCCATTTTTAACCGATTTCAGAAAAAATGACATTCAAAATTCAAATAAATACATCATTATATATTCTATATATGTTCGAGGTTATAAACATATTTTGGTTCGATAATTCTCTTTGTGTTGGGGTCCAAGATCCCATTTAATTTTATTGGTATTTGATATGGTTACATTTTCAATTTATACATTTAGGTGAATTTTAAGTTTTTTAATGCTTTATTTTTACACACTTAAAATTGAGATCAAATATTGTTATTTAAAAGGAATATATTTTTAAAAGTCCCTTCGAGTTACTCTTATAGCAAATTACACAGCTCAAGAGAGTATAAGTTAAAAGCATTTGAAATAATAAAAGATTCATTCGTGAAGTTGATATGTTTAAATATAGGGTCCGCTCACCCTCCCCCAAGAAGTTCGCATTTATTATACTTATATATATAATACACAAACGACATTTTTTATTGCAAAACCTATCGTAAGTATTTTACTTTCCGCACATAGTAATTTCAAAGTTAGGTATGTTAAATGTAATCTATGTTATATGACGTCACAATGCCAGCCCTAATGTTAGATTGTAACGATCATAGTATCAAGATATGACTTTCCACGGTCCAGTGGCTAGATATAAGGCCGCAGATCCCGAGGTCCTGGATTCAAATCTCAAGTCGGGCCGATAAAAATTTAGTGAGTTTTTCTGTCAAAGATTATCAGTAGGAGCCCGGAGTCTGGAAATTGGAAGTGTACACTCCCGTGCCTCGGAAAGAACGTAGAGCCATTGGTTTCGCGCCTGAACTCTTTCCGGTCGTGTCAGATTGCCGTCCCATCGGATTTTGTGAGTAAGGGAATATAGAGTGCATCTGTGTATGCGCACGCACTTGTGCACTATAATATGTCCTGCGCAGTTGGCTAATCTGTCTTGAGATTGGCCGCCGTGGCTGAAATCGGTATGGAGGGCATCATCGTCTATATATATATATATATATATATATATATATGCAACATAACTGACTGACTAACATCTCAAAGCACAGCCCAAACTACCGAGGGTAGCATCATGAAAATTTGCATACGGCTTCCTTTTACACAGTAGGCTGGCACTAATGAAGAATTTTTGAAAATTGAACTCTAAAGGAGCTAAAAGTTTGTATGAAGACATTAGAAGAAATTGGAAATTGGTTTTTACCAAAACTGAATTATGACGCGAGTGAAACCGGTGAAGCGCTAGTTTTGTATATTTTAATTAAAGTTAGTACGTGGGAATTTGTAACGAAACAAAATCAAATCAGTATATTTTATCTCGCTCTCGCCGCTGATAATCAAAAAAACAATGCCAGGAAACCTGAATGTGTCGGATGGAAATCAGTCACATATGTATCGACCGAACCGCATTTTTATGTCACATAGGCAATTTACCACCTGATGGTAAGTGGTCACCAAAATAGACATTGGCACTGTGAGAAACATTAACCATTCATTACATTGTTAAGCCACCACCTTGGGAACTAGATGTTATGTCCCTTGTTGGTGAGCACTTACTTACCAGGTGGCCCTCATGCTCGTCCGTCTTCCTATTCTATAAAAAAAACTCACCATTCAAACTGGAACACAACAATATTATGGCTGCTGGTAGAATATCTGATGGGTGGTACCTACCCAAATGAGCTTGCACAAAGCCCTACCATCACTTTACTTAAAACGTGTGACTGTTACAGGTGATTTTTATTTAGATATTTTTCATATACATTAAGTTATGATAAAATTTGCAAATGAAGTTGATAAGAGAAATACCGCGTTACAAAACACCGTCTCCACATACATTTATAAAAGCAAAGATCATATTACCTCAGTCTTCACTTACTATGTGCTCAAATATTTATATGATATACTGGCTGCATGTCCCGACTTCGCACGGGCAAAATGAAAATTTTTATTGTTACACGAATTTTTCAAATATTTTTCAAATATTTATAAATAATAATTATCTAAAAAAGGTTTTTTTTGTATTTTTATATTATATATATACAAAATACAATAATTAAATACAAATGAATAAATTTGACTCGTATGCTATCATGAAGCAGGACCAAATTGTCACTTTATCGCAATCGTATCGAAGTGTTGCCGTTTATCCGTTTTCCTTTTCTTTAATTTAATTATCAACTATTAATATATCCCTTTAACTATATATAACTATTAAGTTTGGTTTTGACATAACTGTATATGTAAACATCATATCGTAAAGTTGGATTGGAATTAAATAAGGTAAGTATCGTAATCGTTATAGGTTAGTAGAATTGGCCCTACTCTATATTTTAATAACAACATTTTTCTAACAAATTAGTCTTAAATTCCAATTGATATCCATTAAGCAATCAAATCAGAAATAATAATAAACATATTATATAATTGGTTAAAATGTAATATTTATTACTTAATAAAAACAAAATTAACTTCAACATTGTGTCAAGGAAAATTGAACTTTATTTTGTAAGCAATAAAGACATAAGATAGGCATATTTTATAAGGGTGGGGTCGAAATGAGGATATGCGTGCTTCAAAATAAATCCTTTATTGAAACAACTTCGATATTTACGAACTATTAAAATAACTTTGTTGTTTATTTTGGAGATTGTTAGGTATGAAAATGGATAAATGAAGAGGATAGAAACGAGAGGACTACGTGCGATTTGATGTGAAGGGAGTCAATGAGGATATGACTAGAAATAGAGACGAATGAAAGAAAAATATTCCTAGTCCTTACCACAATTTTTTTTTTTTTCGTTTCGTTAAAATATGATGACACAGGATCCACGGCATACAGACGCAAACAAATTAAAGAAAATAAACGTAATAATATTTAATGTGTATCATATGTAATTATATATGTATTATATTATATAAGGCATTCGTTTTTTTTTTATAAATTCGTAATTTAAAGTGCGAAACAACGCAAATAAAGAAACAGCTTGGCATACTTGTAGTAGAATATCTGATGAGTGGTACGAACCCAGATGCGCTTGCAGTGAGTCCTATTACTTGGTGTGAGCACCAGAAGAACTGCCAATACATTGCAGCTATTAAAACAGTTAGCCCATCCTCCCTTTAAATATACAGCAAACTGGTCAAGTACAATATACTTGTATTATATGTATCTGAAACGCTTATATATACGTTACGAATCCTTATTCTTAGTAGTCGGTTAAAAAGGTGATTCTATGGAAAAGTCCACACGAGGCGCTCAGCTCATAGGTTATGTTCTATTTGGTACCATTTTATTAAATTATATTTTATTGATAATTTTTTTAGGCCTAATGGTAAGTGGTCACCAACGCTCATAGACATTGGCACAGTAATAAAATGTTAACCATCGCTTACATCACATATATATTACACATTAAAATCACCCTTATAATTGTCAAGTGTAAATTTAAAGTGGGTTATACTGCGTAGTACGGCTGCTTCTATATAAAAATATTATATACTAGAATCTTTCGTGTAATCATTTTTTTTTATATTGGTTTAGTAGTTTTTTTCAATTAGACATTATAAAAAAGTCTCCTCATTTGTACTAGAAATGAGCATACTTATAATATAAATGAAATATCAAATAGCAATAATTAGTATAATTGTCTTCCTATTTGATGGATTTGATTTTTTTTAAGAATAGGAAGGCGGACGAGCTTGTGGGCCACCTGATGGTAAGTTGTCGACAACACCCATAGAAATTGGCATTGTAAGAAATGTTAACCATCGCTTACTTCGCCAATGCGCCACCAACCTTGGGAACTAAGATGTTATGTCCCTTGTGCCTGTAATTACGGAATACAACAACACCGAGTACTGCTATTTTGCGGTAGAATATCTGATGAATGTGTGGTACCTACCCAGACAAACTTGCATAAAGCCCTAGCACAAGTAAGTACTGCTATTTTGCGGTAGAATATCCGATGAGTGATTCAGCTAGTGTAACTACATGCACAAGGAAACACATAACACCTTAGTTCCCAAGGTTGGTGGCGTATGACGATGTATTTCATACAGTGCCAATAGTTATATGTGGTAATAACCACTTACCAACAGGAGGCCCATTTGCAATGTTAACCTATTTAAAAAATAAATAAATAATGAAAGTAATTGCGGGCCCAAGTAGAATCATCATATAGGCCTCTGCATCTTTGACAAATGATTTAAGCAGCATCGCGAAATATCATATCATACATGTATTGTTTTTGTTTGTAATAAATGTACATAAGTCGAATGTAATTCTCTCAAGCAATATTTTTACTTGCAATATTTTTAAAATCTAAAAACATTTTTTACTTATCCTGTTTCGTTATATTATATTAACGTTCCTATAATTTATAAATTAAAAAATAATAATAATAATAAGCCGAGATGGCCCAGTGGTAAGAACGCGTGGTTCAAACCCGGGTAAGCACCACTATTTAAGTCATGTCTACGATATTTTTTACACAAAATACGACAACGTCTCTACGTTGTCGGAAGTCTCTACTTCCGATTACTATCTTCTCTTTTCTCTATTCTCTTTGACCCTCTCTCTCCTGATTTTTGAAAGGGAGGTTCAAGTTTTTGTGTGGTAGTCAGCTGTGCTCTAACGATTCTTACCTTCTTCCTGTTCCCATTCATACTTCTGGTTTCGTTTCTAATTCTTACTCCGTTCAAGCTGTCCGATTATGGAACAAAGTATCTGAGCATATAAGGAAAGCCACCTCAAAACTTACTTTCAAGGCTCGTCTCCGTGAGCATATCTTGTTAGAAAGTTCCTAGTATCTTTGACATTTATAATGCATTATATATATATATATATATATATATTATACCTCTGTTTTTTATTTTCTTAGTTGTTGTTATATTTGTATGTATATTTTTTGATTATTAATTACCGTCCTCACGAATTTCCGCTTAGCCTAAAAGTTGACTGGTAGAGAATGCCTTTAAGCATTAAGTCCGCCTTTTGTCATACTACACAATGTGGTGGGCAAAAAGTTTTTAAATAAATAAATAACTTCACATTATACTAATATAATAAATGGGAAAGTAGCCCAGTCTGTTTGTTATGCTTTACGGATAAAAGGAGCAAGCTTGAACCTTTGAAAGGCGTACGTCTTTTTATCTAACACCTGCCCTTTTCCACCTAACGAAGAAAGCCACGGGTGAAAACTAACCAACAAAAGCTCCGCATTAATCGCGTTTATGGATTTAACATCAATTAAGCAAACCTAAGGTCAGTTTGTTCAGCGTCAGTCAATCAGAGTGAAACGCGGTAGATATTCACAGCGTCGTGTCTAGACTAGCCATTAGCTTGAATTATTGGAAGATATGCTGATCACACGACTTCGCTTGAGAGAACGTTGAATATTGAACTATAATCTGTAATTTTAGGAATTGAAACTACTCGTAAGACTTTTTTATTTTTTTATAATATAGGTAGGCGGACGAGCATATGAGCATATGAGCATGTGGTCACCAACGCCCATAGAAATTGGCATTGTAAGAAATGTTAACCATCGCTTACATCACCAATACGCCACCAACTATGCTAATGCGGTTTGAAGGGTGAGTGATACAGGCACAAGGGATATACCATCTTAGATCACAAGGTTGGCATTGGTGATGTCTATGGGCGGTGGTGACCACTAACCATCAGTGTTTACCATTTCCAATAAATTAGAGCTACATATAATCTTGATATTTTAAAAGCGACTGTTTGCATATGACTGCGCTTCAAGTATTAGTTTCTTCATCAAGGACCGTGAGTTCGAACCCGCTCGGCAAATAAATATTTTACTAAGCCATTTTCCGGGCTTCTCGTTTTCTGTGTATCCAGAACCCTTATAACTAGTTAGGAGTTGGGGAGAAATATAATATTGTAGTGTGTAGTATTTATGAGGTCAAAGAAATTAAGTGTTTTATTAATACATATAAAATATATTCATAATTACTAATTACTATTGGTAATTTACAAATACTCTTTTTTCAAAACATGAATTTTTGATTGATAATTTTATTTCAATATATTTTTTTAAATTACTTTTTAAAAGCGCATAAAAGAGCCTACATACTTTTGAGGAGAAGGCTTAAAGCTTGTTCCACCACGCTGTTTAAGTTTCATCTATGTTTTTTAGAATGAATTATAAACACAAATAAACGATATGAATATTTAGTGATCCTTACCTGGATTATA
Organism: Nymphalis io; assembly: GCF_905147045.1. Lineage (NCBI taxonomy): Eukaryota > Metazoa > Arthropoda > Insecta > Lepidoptera > Nymphalidae > Nymphalis > Nymphalis io. Next base: position 3,420,063 of record NC_065915.1, on the reverse strand, counting down.
ACCCTAATCGTCGATTAAAATTTACATGTTCCTACTCACTGGGCCATCGAGGCCTACTTTAAGCAATTAATATGATTTTAGATACATATATGTAAAGCTACATATGTATATAAAGTAATTACCGTTTATCACATAATATTAAATTATATACACCACGTGTTCCGACTTTGAGCAAATAACTTTTCAACATCAAGATCTCATTACTTACCAAGTCATGCTAACGTTGCTCATATAAGCGAATTAGGATTGTTATCCAGAACATTTAATGGGAGATAAAATACGTCATTCTGGTAGCTCTATGTTAACGATTGACGTCCTGTTATCCTGGGACATTATTCACACATGACCATCTGATCCCAAACTAAGCGGAGCTTGTACTATGGAAACCAGACAACTGATATACTACATATACAACTTTTCTTTTGTAAATACATACTTATTTAGATAATTACACCCAGACTCATGACTACCGGACATGTTCATGCACACAAATGTGTATCCTGGGTGGGGTAACCTTCGGCTTGAAATGTAAGTATCTACCGACCACGCCAACCGGCCCGTCAATACTTATATATAGATATATAGTACTCATAGCAAACACATATTATAATTTTTTATGAGAGCGCGTAAAATATCGAAAGGAAGCGCGTAAGAAGTCGAGATGGCCTAGTGGTTAGAACGCGTGAATCTTAACCGATGATCGTGGGTTCAAACCCGGGCAAGCACCACTGAATTTTCATGTGCTTAATTTGTGTTTATAATTCATCTCGTGCTTGACGGTGAAGGAAAACATCGTGAGGAAACCTGCATGTGTCTAATTTCATAGAAATTATGCCACATGTGTATTCTACCAACCCGTATTGGAGCAGCGTGGTGGAATAAGCTCTAAACCTTCTCCTCAAAAAGGGAGAGGAGGCCTTAGCCCAGCAGTGGGACATTAACAGGCTGTTACTGTTACTGTACTGTAAAATATCGACCGATCAGTTCGGATATTGATGACATAAAAATAGTTCAACGCATGTGGCGCTGTAGTCGCGCGTCTAACCAATAGGAACGTTTCTATTTGTTTTCCTCTGTTATGAATGAAAAAAATACTCCAACCCTTTTCAACTAAAAAAAAAACAAATAAATCTTGTTTCTAAAGATTGTATTGCCTTATAAATTGAATAAAAAATAGATAATTAAATTCGCAGTATAATTAATTCTAATAAGATATTAATTAGAAATTTATTCTGATTCAAAACAGACATCTATATTAATATTAAAGAAAGCAACTCTCTATGTCTGTCTGTTCATAATACCGATTTTGATATAATTTCGTATGAAGCTTTAAACCCCAGGGAAGATCATAAGCTACTTTTTTTTACCTAACCCATCCTCAATACCCGCAAACACTTATAACAAAAGACATTTTCAAACGAATTTTCTCGCTATACTTTCACAGGAAGCGTCTCTTATTTTAAAATTTATTCCAAGACACGAAGTGCATTTTACCACTAAAGATGTGACAAACTACATTTTGTTTTAAATAAAATATTTAAAACGTAATGTTAAAAATTTCAACATAATTTTATAGAATGTAAAAAACGGCTCAAACGTAATTATACTTACATGGCCTTACTTATAATGGTCGCTTAACGACTGTCTAGTTAAACACGGAATGATCTCTTTCTGTCATTATTGATTTGACATTCGAAAGAGGAAGACAGCATTGTTAAAATAATCACCCGTTAAAAACTTTTATAAGGCCGATAAGATGTACGTCATTGATTATACAGTCGAATGAAGAAGCCAGTATTGTTTGACGTACACAGAGTTTGTACACAGAACTTTTATACATTATGTATATGTTTAGCTTAATATCAGAAAACTCATTGCCATTGTTAAAAGATAAGAAAGAGACAAAAATCCAGACAGAAAATTCAAACTAAAATTTAATATCGATAATCTAAACATTTAAAGAAGGATAAAAAAAAACAAAACACAAATAAAAAAAAATGATGTAAATAAACAAAATAATCTTAACTAATTAAATAACTTTGGTTTTCAATTATGCTTATACAAGCCGTTTTGTATCGTTATTTTCAGAATTATTACTAGATTCTAGCATGAAACTCAGTAATCACTCTTTTTACGAATTATATTCAAACACGATAGCACATAACACACTTTGTTTTCGTAAAAGGGTAAATTCACTAATAATTTAAAAGATCCCATCAAGCACAAAGTTGAGCTGATGCAGCGTGCGGGAGGGTTGCCATGGCAACCGTATCTCGGTTTCTTCTCCAGTGCTCGTCGAATATGGCGGATCGTGGTTTACCTGAAACCCCTACCATCGGTTAAATCCATATTTCATTAAAAATATTACACCCCGTCTTATTGCCTCTACTGGTGACAGGAGGGCTGATTCATTTTTCGCCCAGAGAATCGGAATTGCGATTCAAAGGGGAAAAGCTGCTAGCATTCTTGCCGCCATTCCACGCGGTCACGATTTGTACAGTAACTATTTTTAATTTTTATATGTATTTATTTAAGGCTTTAATGTTTAATTTATATAATTAATGCAAATCGTGCTTCGTGTTTGTTTTTTCACCGCCGAGCACTTGATGAATTATAAAGACAAATGAAGCACATGAAAATTCAGTTGGGCTTTGAACCCGCTATTAATAGATTCACGCGTTCTAACCACTGGGTCTTTGCTCATTAAAGTTGTAAGTCACAAGTGTTTCACTTGGCCTTTACATATGTTGCAATTAAATTCGACCTTGTAGTTTTACTGTCATCTTGCCCAAAGGAGTGTTTGAACATATTACCGTCAAGTTTTGTAATGTATCATGTTATATACAAAGCATGTTCGAATGTTATGTGGTATCTAATTGTTAAGAAAATTAGGCGTTTCTGATAGCTTAAATGTATAATTTAGGTAAAAGCCCATTATTGTCCCACTGGTAAGCAAAGGGCTAAGGTATCTTAAGGTCAAATTTTGGAGTTAATAAAGATGAAGTTGAAGAAGTTGGATGAATGTTAATAAAGATGAAAAGTTTCATGCGATATATGCTACCATTCACCGTAAGAACGATAATGAACATTTCGATTTACATTTGAAACTCACTAAAACTCATACACACTCACGCTTATAACGTGAGTTCTAGGAATCTTAGTAGCGTCATCTCCTTCCTGTCTCACCCGTGTTACCTATTTGACGTTTCGGTAATTAGGGCGAACCCAAAATATTGTCGTATGAACTTTCTAAGTACCTGAAATATGGAAATAATGAAGCTCTTATTGTCCTAGGTATAGAGGTCATATTAGAATGCTATATTTCCGGGGAGATTTTCAATATTGAAGTAGAAATGCTTAAGGATCCTTCGGAGTATTTTATTTTTTTGTTGGATTATTTTAAATTTCTTCAGGCCATTTTGCTTCCAACAGAGTTGGTATTCGTTGATATATACATGATATATAGATATCCATACTGCCCAATAGACATTTTCGCCGTAAGAATAACCCATTCCTTACATTTCCACTGCACCACCAACTTCGGAAATTAAGATAGTATTTAATTATGTCCTTTGCGTCTGTAGTTACACTGGCTCACTCACCCTTCAAACCGGAACACAACAATACTAAGTGGAATATGTCATTGCGTGAGTTGTAGGTACCCGTCTTGGACACAGCACCCATCTAATGTAATATGATATTGTCGACCAATTAATGCAAATAATATCATAATCTTGTAATATTTGTACAATAATATATTCCATAATTCCGTAACAGCCTGTGAGTGTCCCACTGCTGGGCTAAAGGCCTATTCTCCTCTTTTGAGAATAAGGTTTGGAGCTTATTCCTGTCACAATAATATAATGATGACAAAATTATTAAAGACATAATCTTTGAAACCGCAAAACCTTTTTGAACAATGACAACAATATCCATTGGATATATTAATTTACGCAAAACCCGTAATTTCACTACACCAGGGACATTAAATAAATTCTATGAACACCATTAAGGAGTCTGGGTATGTCTGGAATTCGCTTTTAATATCCGTTGTTAGAGATGTTTTAGAAGATAACACGAATGCTAGACCAATATTGATCCCTGGTGGATACAAGAAATAATTGAAATTCGTCAGTTGCTTTTACGGGTGAAAACAATAATTATCATATTCACGTATAATATTGTTAGCAATCTAACACAGCAATTTTTTTTTTAAATAATTTTTATAGAAATTTAGTTAGCAATTTTTAGTATTATAAAAATTATTGTCTACACATTACGACATTCACATACTGCCTTTTTTCATTCTATTAAATCTATGGAAACCGGAGATAAATAGAAGAAGAAAACGAGTGGGTTTATCGTTATTGTATATTTTTATCTAAATGTTTTTAATCTTATTAGAATTACAGTATATTTTCTGTTGGAACTTGTTGTAGTCATGACAATCAATGTGGCATGTCACATTCTGACATTTTCGACATTGTGTGGTAATTTTTGAGTTTGTTCCATCAGAAAATATATATGTGCCATTTTGATTGTATGTATCGAACTTCTTCATTAGATTCACTCACTTTCGCGGACAAAAGAACAAAAGAGAGTCAAACTTATCATTATCATTATTCTTTTCTAGTTTCAGTATTTAGAAACTTAAATTGATTTTATAAAATAATTATACTTGGAAAATTGTTATACATGAGTAATATAATAATAATATATATTGTTAAAAAACTAATAAGGCGTGACACAAGACGAGCAAATACCCGGAATTTTAAAGATGCCATAGTACACAATAGGGGTAAGAACCTTTGATTCTTGCAAAATTTAGAATCACACAAGGTTGTGCCTTCACGTCACCTCAAAACCGGAGATTCTAGCTGAAGTCGAAAATTACACGATTATCACGAATACCTCCACCTGAGTCCCACGAGCCAGACTGATACACCACCTATCAGAAGATCTTCCCGACATCGATTTTGGCGAGATTAAGATTGCTCTCGTACAACTTGGAAACAACAAGGCTGCAGGAGATGACGGAATTACTTCAGAGCTTCTCAAAGCAGGAAGCACACCAGTTCTGAGAGAGCTGGCTAACATCTTTAATTCCGTCCTCTACAATGGTAATACAACGAAGACATGGAGCAGAAGTTTGGTAATGCTGTTTTTCAAGAATGGTGATAAAGCTCTTCTAAAAAACTACCGCCCCATTTCACTTTTAGCCATGTTTACAAGTTGTTTTCGAAGGTAATTACGAATCGTCTTACCCGAAAATTCGACAACTTTCAACCCATTTCGGCTGGGCTTCGAAAAGGCTTCAGTATCGTAGACCACTTACGCACACTTAGGCAAATAATACCAGTTCAATTTGAAAATTGATTGCCCATTTATGGAGGATACTATGATATAATTGCTGGCAAAGAGACTTATAAAATGGGAAAAAAGTCCCCCATCTAGTCTATTCTATATGTATTTGAAAAAGAATAACAATTAATTATATGCTTCACTTAAAGGAAAACTTAGCAATATTTATTTACAATTAGTTAATTTTGGAATCGTTAGCGAAAGCAAGATGAATCTATTTATATTTGATCGCTGAGTCCGTTAGTAAATACGGTATAGTATTTAATTTAAGATTTCCTCTGCGGTGGTGGATTCTTGCTAATAGTAAGTATTGTTAATATCATAGGTATTTTTTTCGGCTTGCCCCGCATTTATTTCGCTATATGTACTAACGGCTCTGATTGCTGTTACTTATTTGATTTTAGTTAAGTTCCGATAACAACGGTACCGACATCCAAACCGCCATTTTTTCACAATTGTTTCATATCGTTAGATCTCGACCAGTGATGTCGTTTTCTCTTTTCTTGCCATTGAAACGGCTATAGAAAGAGATAGATGTATGTAACAAAAATAGGCTATAAAAAGAGACAGACGTATGTGACATATATATTATGAAACATTTAGATCTTGCAGTGTTTTTTTTGACGTTATGATTCAGTTTAAATTACATAAAACTGAACACGAAAATACTTGAGAAATTTAGTTGAGTTTGACCGGTTTAAAGCTGTTATTGTGTACACTCCGCCATTTTGGCTCTAAACTTTGGCACCTTACAATAATTTAGACCTTAGAATGTAGATGATTAAAAATACTATAGATTTCATATTAAAACAGTGTGTCACTGTCAAAATTTGTGTAAACGCCTGTAATGGTGTATCACACAGCACTAGCCTACTATTATCGTAATTTTATATTGTTAATTTTGTGAATACGCCGATGGTGTTTCTTATATCAATAAATAAATAAAACATAACAGTGTGTGTTGTGACCAAACACACAAGAACGTTATGCATATTATTATTTATTAAAAATAAAATCTATTAATATCTCACTTTTGGATTAGGGCCTCCTTTCCTTTAGAGAAGGATAGACCACCATATTGCTCCATTACGGATTTTTGGTAATGATCAAATAAATAAAATAATGATCTATTAAGCAATCCACTAAATTCATTATATATACTTCTCTTGGCGGGCGGGGATGTTATATAAAACCAAGCGTCATATACATATAACACTTCTGTTGTATTTTTCGTTCCGAGTTATGCAATCCGGTCCATCCCAGCTTACTCTAGATTCAAAGAAAACAAGTCTAGACAATACACCGCTGATCCGTAATCAACTGTCAACTTAATAGATTGAAACTTAAACAAAAATTATATAAGCAGTGTACACTAATTTATTATTCAGGTTTTACAACAGAATTGTTAGGGGCTTGTGCCCGTTTGGGTGGGTACCATTCATCAGATATTCTACAGCCAAACTGCTATACTTACTATTGTTGTGTTCCGATTTGAAGGATGAGTGAGTAACTACAGGCACAAGGGATATAACGTCTTAGTTCCCAAGATGGCGCATTTGTGATGTAAGGAATGGTAGATATTTATTACAGCGCCTATGTTTTTGGGCGATGGTGATAACTTACCATCAAGTGGACCATTTGCCCGCCTATAAAAAACCAGAAAAATTATAACTGCATCTGTTGCTAAATTAAAAAAAAAAATATGATGGAACGTTTTTGTGTAAAAAGTTATTATACAATTAGTGAAATGAAACGGACGCCTCTAGGACATTTTAAATTAAAATGTAGGTATTGTGTGTATTTATTAAAAATATATTCTTGTGTGAAACCATTAATTTATTTGAAATAAAATAATACAATAAAAAATAGAAAATATATAAAAAAGTCTGATCAATTTTTAATTTTTAAAATTTATCAAATCATCTCAAGTCTGAACTTATCTAATTACATCCAGATTGATGTAATATAGAGATAGTACATAGGTTAGAACATGTGATTCTTAACTGAGGGTTCCGGGTTCAAATCCAGACAAGTTTAGACCTCGAAGTTTTAAAGTGTTTCATTTGTGTTTTTGATTCATCTCGGGCTCGGCGGTAAAAACATCGTAAGGAAATCTACATGAAATTCAATCTTATGTGTATCATACGTACATTTTGTAATTAGTAAATAGTTTACATAATGTATTTTTATATAATAGTAATAATCATGACCTCCAGACCGATTTCGGCCACGGCGGCCAATCTCAAGAGAGATTAGCCAACTACGCAGGAAATATGATAGTGCACAAGTGTGTGCGCGAAGAATATCTGATGAGTGGGTGGTACCTACCCAGACGAGCTTGCACAAAGCTCTACCACTAGTAAAAGCTTGAGATAAAGTTTGAGATGCTGAAATTATTCATTTTCAGAGATACGAAATATTATTTTATTTATAGAGTTTATTTATTGGAGGGAAAAGAGAATTATATATTGAGAAGAATTATAGTCGCGTGACGGAGGTTGTGAGGCTCGACGTTTAGTCTTCAATTCTTTATATATTATTAATGCCCATTTGTTATTGTTATATACAATACAGGGGATGTAACACGTGAGTTCCCAAGGTTTGTGGTGAATTGGCGATATAATGGTTAAGATTTCCAACAATGCCAATATCTATGGGCAGAGGTGACATTAGCTGCCTACCTATTAAAGAAAAAAATATATACAGTATGAGGTGGTTTTTTTTTTAAACTAAATTTCATAAACAAAATAAGCATAACTCACACAGACATATCGATAGTATTGTTATTTAGTCAATTCTCGAAACGCAAAGACCACACAAAGAAACAATAAATTAAGGTGAAAGTGACAATAATTATCCCATTCCTGATAACAGATACAACGCTTAAATCGGACTGTTATCACTATTGAAAAATGGCCGGTTGTTACCGGTTTAAGGCTGTGCTCAGACGACGTGTTTTTCGTGCTGAATATTTGATTATGTTATATTATTAAATGTTTTGTATGTAGCTTTGTGCAAGTCCATTTGGGTAGGTGCCACTCAACAGTTCTTACCATGAAACAGTAATACTTATATATATAGTTTTTGAGTTCCGGCTTGAAGTCGGTTCAATTACAGGTACAAGGGACTAGGTACGTCTTAGTTTCCAAGGTTGGTTGCGCATCGGCGTTGGCTAATATTTCTTATAGCGCCCAAGCTTATATATATATGGCCAATTGTCAGTCTGCATTTATATTTTAATAAAAAAAGCTTTTTGTGGATGTGAAATTGCAAGGGTAAAGTATTTTGTACCTGTAACTACACTGACTTACCCGTCACAATTGCCTGGTTGGGGTTGGGGGGGAGGTCTAGCTTCAGGCTAGAGGGCGAGATCGAAAATAATTTATTATTAATTTAACCGATCGCTCTGGGTCACGAATTGATACTAATAATGATAATCTTATTATTAAGAAGCTATCTTGGGACATTATTCACACACGGCCATCTGATCCCAAACTAAGCAGGACTTGTACTATGGAAACCAGACAACTGATATACTACATATACTACTTTTCTTTTTGTAAATACATACTTATATAGATACACACAGACTCAGGACAAACAGACATGTTCATGCACACAAATGTCTGTCCTGGGTGGGAATCGAACCCAAAACGTTCGGTGTGAATCTACCAACCACGCCAACCGTTGACGGGTCGTCAAAATATAACCATGTAAAATATGTTTTGCTTTAGATTAATCATTTAATTAAAAAAAAACGCTACATGTGAAAATGCCCTAACAATAAATTTTAAGTGTTATTAATGACTGATATCAAAATTTTCCGTTACAGTATAAAATTAAATGTAAAGTTACCACCGGTTATGATATGCCTATCTAGATTCTACATAGAACTACAAACTACAAAACGATTCTACAAACCGGCAAGAAGCTCATTAATTAAACATACCACCAGTTTACATTTTTATGTTAATTATACATATTTAAATTTATTATTTATCACATTCGGCATTTACAAAAGTCTTAAGGGTAATAAACATTTTTTTTTAAACTGAATTGAATTTATTAATAGGCCACGGTACTTCGTATAGAAACGAACACCAAAATAATTGCTATATATTATTTTTATGTATATCATTATAACAGTAACAGTAACAGCCTGTGAATATCTCACTGCTGGGCTAAGGCCTCCTCTCCCTTTTAGGGAGAAGGTTTGGAGCTTATTCCACCACGCTGCTCCAATGCGGGTTGGTGGAATACACATGTGGCAGAATTTCGCTGAAATTAGATACAGGCAGGTTTTCTTACGATGTGCTCCTTCACCTTTAAGCACGAGATGAATTATAATGACAAATTAAGCACATGAAAATTCAGTGGTGCTTGCCCGGGTTTGAACCCACGATCATCGGTTAAGTTACACGCGTTCGAACCACTGGGCCATCTCGGCTTGCATCCTAACATTATATAAACTAGAAACTGCGTGGGTAACATTTATACACAAAAAAGATGAAACGGATCCATTAAAACCACTAATAACCATATTTATTTTTAATTCAAGTTAAAGCTGAAGTAAATTATAGCCCTTTTGAAAGTATACAATTTCAAAGCAATTAAAATTATGAAAAATTACTAAACCGCAATCAATGAAACTGAATACTTTTGCACAAGCCGGACTTCGTATTTATCTCGTTTCTAAATTAACGTATCCCGTTACATTTGAATTTGGAATATTCGAATCCTAAACTTTTTCGCACAAAGGACCAACAACACAATGCCAAACTTTTTCGTCCAAAAAATTTTCGAACTTAAATATAGACCGTAAGTTTTATTTTTCTTTTTCATTGCCAAACAATACATGCGACATCTTTTGTTGCGTTCGAAGATCAAAATTTAACGCCTCAAGGAATATTAACAAAATTCCTTTGTCCAAGTTTTAGTTGAGAAAAAAGTAAAAAAAAAATAGCAGATGTTCGCAAACATCTATTGTGATACAAGAGGCAAAGTCGAGTACCATCGGAATATAATTGACATTAAATGAAGTGTCCTTTGTGGCAACACTGGTTGACTTTTTCGGTCTTTGATTGAAGGTTTTACTAGTATTGGCTGGTATAAAAAACTGGGTTCCTTAAATGTTAGATAAAAACCTTGACAAACCCTTGATTGAGATATTTCAATAAAACAATTTTATATGTATGATTTACGAGTACCTATTTTATTTATATTGTGTATAAAGGTCCTCCAGACCGATTTCGGCCACGGCGGCCAAGCTCAAGTATGATTAGCCAACTGCGCAGGAGATATTATAGTGCACAAGTGTGTGCGCAAACACAGGTGCACTCTCTATTCCCTAACTCTCATAATCCGATGGGACGGCAATCCGACACGACCGGAAAGAGTTTAGGCGCAGGACCTGGGGCTTTACGTGCTTTCGGAGCCACGGGAGTGTACACACTTCCAACTTCCAGACCCCGGGCTGCTACCGAGAATTTTCTAACAGAAAAACCCAATAACTTTTTATTGTCCCGTCCTAGGAATTGAACCCAAGACCAGATCTGCGCCCTTATTATCTAGCCACTAGACCAACGAAGTATCAAAAGCATTATCATCATCATTTGTCTACTATTCTACAACAGCATTGGAAGACACACACTTGTATAGTTATAGATAAAAATTGTACTTGATAACGATTGTTTTCAATTAAAGTAATTGTTTTATTGAAATATGATAGGGTTGTTTCAATGACGTATTTATTATTACAGGATGAACTTGATATATAATATATTTGATTTTTTCTCCATACTTTCTTTAATGTATCTGCTTTGTAACAAAATATCATTAAAACGAATTAATTATATCAATGTACAATAAATAAAAAAATTAAATTCTAGAAAATATAATAATGAGAACCCATTTAAATAAGAGACGTTCACGCTTGACGATTTGATATCGTCATTTCATTGCACACGTCCTCAGAAGTTGTTCACACGACACGTTAGGTAAAGATTTTTGACAATTATTTGGAAGCCATTTTGTTTTCCGTGTTAAATTGAACCCTTTCATGAAAATTACAGAAGTAGCATAGTGGCTAAAACAGATTAATTTTAACCTAAAGCTGTTCGAACACGAGCAAGCGCCACTGAATCAAATGAATGAATGAATGAATGAAACTTATTTGTGTTTATAATTCACCTCGTGCTGCGTCGAAGGAAAACATCCTGGGGAAACCAGCATGTGGTAGATGAAAAACCACCAACCGGCATCGGAGCAGCGTAGTGGAGTACTCCAAAAGAAAAACTTCTCCTCAAAAAGGAGTGGGGGCCCAGTGGAGTGGAGCAGTGAGAAATTAAGATTTTACTATTGTATGCAATCATAAAATCGTTCTCGTTCAATCCTGGACTAACACCACTGAGCTTATATGTATTTACAATTTTTCTATGCTCCGTGGCGAAGGAACTCAATGTTCCCAGCCCCAAATGTTATGTAACACGCAAATACCCTCTTATTCAAGCTTTATACCTTTAGAGAGAGAAGACTTTACCTAATTCATATTCTTAAAAAGAAACGAATAATAATTATTATTATCCTGACAGTGTTATCAGCTTGGTGCGTCCCACTGCTAGGCAAAGGCCTCTCTATTCTCTTTCCACAATTGTCAATTGTGATGCAAAACATTAATTCTGGAAGGAATTCTCATCTCACCATCACCGTCGAGGTCTGCAGCGGTGTCGGTGTAATACGGTGGTTGTAATAATTAAAAAAAAATATATCAAATATTATATATAAGCTTTCCTTTTCAACTTCAACCAATTAGAATATGTCTTAATATTTATTATTTGAATAAGTTTATATGAAAGGCGATAAATATTTAATTATATTGTACCAATATTGTTATTTAATATACACGTTGATGGCTAATCAAAATACCCGTCATTTATTGCCCGAAGTTATTGAATTCGACACATCCATGTGAAATCAATACTTTATAATAATAAAAAAAAAACATCAAAGGTTTTTTTATTACAAAACTCAACGAACAAATTTATTATGCCACGTGTTCAATGGTAACATTTTTACATTTTTGTCAATTTATAAATTTAATGTGTAATAATTAAAAAAAACCTATTCTTAAACAAAGCTTTTATATATAAGACTAGTTACCCGTCTCGACTTCACTCCAAAGATTGTTCTGAAAATTTCTTCGGACTCGCAACCGGGTCCAATAGAAGCCATACAGAAATCACTTAAATATACACAATAAAGTTAGGAGTTCAGTGATGTACACACGTACAGAAAAAATATATAAAGATATTTTGCGCAAACCCGTTTGCGTAGGTAGCTCCCGTATACAAGGGACTCAACATCTGATACGTTATGGGCTGCAGCAAGTTGATTAGATAAGGAATTGTTCGTACTTCTTACTAACAACGGTTGTGACAGACGCCCGTGCTGGTAACAAGTCTGCCTTCCTGATATAAATAAAACACAATCAACATCAATATGCAAGTAAACATACACACACATATTGTACGTCTAAAAGTGCGTACGTATTTGGAATCAAAGCCTCATCGACACGTACTTGTCACGTTCGAGCCGCGTCGTTGTCATGGCAACAGCAATAAACAGGACAATAGCTGTATTTTTATTTATGATTTTAATTAAAAGGAGATAAAATTGCCACAGTTTTCTGAGCATATTATGAAGCCGAGATGGCCCAGAGCGCGTGAATCATAACCGATGATCGTGGGTTCAAACCCGGTCAAGCACCATTGAATTTTAATATGCTTAATTTGTGATGAAATTGGTGAAGGCAAATATCGTGAGGAAACCTGCATGTGTCTAATTTCACTGAAATTCTGCCACATGTGTATTCCACCAACCCTCATTGGAGCAGCGTGGTGGAATAAGCTCAAAAAAAGGGAGGGGGCCAAGTTCTCCTCAAAAAGGGAGAGGAGGACTTGGCCCAGCAGTGGGACATTCACAGGCTGTTACTGAATTACTGAATATTATGTAAGTAAAAATATTGTTTGTACGAACAACTAGACAATTACGGACAGAGTCGGATTAACTATGTCGGGGCATCTAGGCAATACACGTCTCAGGCCTCTTTCCCTTTTGTATCTTCCTAAAATATATTTTTACACCACAAAGCTATTTTATTAATTATTAAGAGGTTAAATAGTATATTAGGAAGATAAACCGACACCCTTTTCGAATATGATATATATTTGGCTTCAACAATGTCATAAATAAGGATTTTTAAAGCCTTTTTCTCCAATTTCTGACCAGGCCCCGAGCCGATGCGGGGCCCCTTAGCGGCCTATAACATCTAATGGTTAATCTGGTCCTGATTACGGATATACCTCGAATGACGCGAGGCACGCATATTGGTTTTTGGTGGGCTTTGTACAAAATCACTTTGTACAAAAAAACGCTAGACAAAAAAATATATATTGGCCGGTATTTGAACCCAGGACATCGGTAGTTTCTTAAAAGATAGCCACTAGACCAATGAAGCACATCCCCGATACATAAATTACAGAAACGAATATTAATCATCAATTTGAATCAATGAACCAAAAACTACAAACGACTTCTATTCTTGATACTACGAAATTCCATAGAAAATTATTTAAACGATTTTATTCTGTATTGCTTTAGCTTAGAATATGTATTCGAATGTACTACTTATGTTTTGTTATCAATGGTAGTTTGTTGTAAAAGATTTTTTTTTCATTGGCGCCGTATTTATGTTCTTTCGTCTAGAAATGATTGTTTTGTTAAGCAAGTGCTTTAATATACAAATGTGTTTTTATTCAATTTTTTTTCGTTTCCGAACTAAAAATACAATTGCTTTATAAAGGTGTGTACACAATTGAGCTCTCTGTTGGAGCACGCATCGTTCGCCCGTTTCTTCAAATGCGTCGCCTCGCACTGTTGCCGTGATTTTTTTTTTATTTATTTGTTAAATACAAATATGTCTCTTGACAAGAAATTTAGGTGGGGTGGTGCAGTTCTTAGGTACCCTATGTACTTTTCTGTACCTCTGAACGTGTATGCAAAGTTTCATGATGATCAGTTGAGTAGATAAGATAAGAAACCGTAACAAACAAACAAATAACTGACTTTTGCATTTATAATGCTATGTTTATATGAATATATCTGGTTAGTTCCAGAGATTAGCGATTACAAACAAACACGTAAGCTTCATATATTCGTATCGTTGTTATAACTTCGATTTGAAATATTAAAAATCATCCTGTATACATTACGAATGATAAATATTTGAAAGAACAAATTGCCAAAGATACCTTATTTCAATAAAAGATTAACATTGATATATAACTTTATATATCGCATTGCAAAGATAGAATCTTTTTAAAGTCTTGTAATAACCGTAATGTATCACTTTATCTTTTAAGGAAGAGCATACTTCATTCAAAAAAAAAAAAAATTAGGTATGTTGCACACCGAGACTTTTTCTTCGTGCTTTATGCGGGTGTGTTACCCACTTTATGGTCGGCCTCGAGACAGATATGAGAGGCTGTGGGATCGTTTTCGTGACCAAACAGATCCCAGAGTTTTTCTATCGAGCAGCTCGGAGGCTTTTTGCACTCTCGTGCCTTGGAGAGCACGTAACTCTATCCGGTCGTGTGTTGGTCTAATGGCTAGATATAAGACCGCAGATTCCTAGGTCCTGAGTTCAAACCCCAGTTCATGCCAAAAAGTCAAGTGGAAATTGGAAGTGGGTATACTCCCGTGGTCGGAAAGCACGTTAAGCCGTTGTTCCTGCGCTTGAACTCTTTCCTGTCGTGTCGGACTGTCATCCCATCGGATTATGAGAGTGAGGGAATAGAAAGTACACCTGTGTTTGCGAGCACACCCGTGCACTAAGATCCTGTGTAGTTCATTAGTCCCTTGAGAATAGTCTCCATGGCCGATGTTTGGGAGGTCATCTATATTTCAAAAATTTTCAAAAAGAAGAATTTTAAAACAAATTAGGCTTATAAAAATTTAGTGGGGTTTGCCCAGATTTTACTTCATTTTTTTTTGAGGCTATCACGACCTTTCTTACGAGCATCCTCTTATTTAACAATACAGTTTTAAGCGCCCTTATCTGATAATTACAACAGTATTACGCGCCTTTTTAAAATCATCGTAATATAATACGGGCATTTTTTTTACTCTTTAACTGTTAAAAACTCATTTTCTTAACCCTTATATTGGTTAATATTTACAAAATAAACAAATATTAGATTAAATCGCATATAATAACATGTTTTATAATTTTTGAAGTTCTCGAATGAAATATGCGAATTTTTGCGAAGGACTATCAACGATCTCTTATTAGGGTGACCATGGGTCGTGCGAATTGTTAGGAAATAAAGACTTGAAGAATTTAATACTTTATTATAAAGGAAAGTAAAATAAAAAGTAAAAGCCCACCGGGCTAAGGTCCCAGTTTGAAGATAATGTTTGGAGTTATATATTGTTCTAATTGTGAATACAAAATTTTCAGATACACGCAGAGTTGAACCCGCATTATCCGCTTAAGATGCACGTATTCAAACCACTGGGTTATCCTTGCGGCATGAAAGAGAGAGTGTAAATTTTATGTGTGTGTCTATATTTAGAAAAAGTATTTAAAAAAAAGTCGAGATGGCCCAGTGGTAAGAACGCGTGAATTTTAACCGATGATCGTGGGTTCAAACCCGGGCAAGCACCACTGAGTTTTCATGTGCTAATTTATGTTTATAATTCATCTCGTGCTTTTCGGTGAAGGAAAACATCGTGAGGAATCCTGCATGTGTCTAATTTCATCGAAATCCTGCCACATGTGTATTCCACCAACCCGCATTGGAGCAGCGTGGTTAAATAAGCTCCAAACCTTCTCCTCAAAAAGGGAAAGGAAGCCTTAGCCCAGCAGTGGGTTATTTACAGGCTATTACTGTTACTGTGTATATTTAAATTAAATACCATATTGATTTACGTTAAAATATATTTAAACTATTCGTGCAACTATAGATGGTTGGATATATATATATATATATTATATATATATATTGAATATTATATATATTGAATTCGCACTTATAATCCTTGTGAGAAATCGAGAACCATCTATAGTTGCATATATATATATAAATATAAGTATCAATTTAATCGCCATAGATATTAATGGTCACCCTACTCGTTTAATCCGATACGAAGGCATCGAATTTACTTTGGTATTAATCGAGGAGTTGCCATAAACATATTATTTTAAATTTCGGACATTTCTCTGTCAATATACGATATCCTATATGTTATAACGTAATAAAATGTGAAAATTTAATTTTTAGTACCCATCCTTCGACACGTGGATTTCCATGGTGAATTAGAGCGCTTTCAGACTAGATATGTTGTCGCTGCGTTTCGATTTGTAATGCTGTTTTTATTTTTTGTTTAAAAGTATATGTGTAGGTAAATAAGGTAAATTATCAATTACATATAATTATAATAAATTATATATATGTATGTATGTATAGAAGCTCATTTTTGTTTTGATATACTGACTTTTTTTTCAACGGAGTGAACCAACACAAACAAAAAAAAACACGAAAAAATGGCACGAACGTCTTTACAAATACATAATATATTAATCCTAATCATAACTAATATTATTAATGTGGAAGTGTGTTTGTTTGTTACGCTTTTAGTTCTTAACTACTCAATCTATCATCATGAAATTTTGACACGTTGACAGCCTCCATCTCACTCCCTCACATGGGGGAAGCCACAGGCAGAATCTAGTTTTTTTTTATGTTATATCTAGGCGGACGGGCATATGGCCCTGATGATAAGTGCTCACTACCACCCATATACATTGGCGATGTAAATAATAACAACCATTCCTTAATTAATGTAATTACACTGGCTCACTCATCCTTCACACCGGAACGCAACAATAAATATCGCTGATAACTAGAAGTATAATATCTGATGAGTGAGCTTGCACTTGCACAAAGCCCTACCAAGTAAGTAAGTTATTAATAAAAAACGACGTTTGTCAATTCAGAAGAGACGAATCGCTGCGGCACGTTAGTCCGGTCTGACACCTTTGAAATTAATATTTCACAACTAAATCAGATCTCGCGAGATGTTATCGTGTTTTTGGATTTGTACAAAATTATTTTATCTGTATCTGTTTAATGATATTGTAAACTGATTACTGGATAAAATAAATGAAAAATATATGTAATATAAAGAATATAAAGAAATTCGTTTTATTTTTAATCTTTTAAATGGGAAGGGAATGGTGTTTTTAAAATCGTTTCTCCTGACTGAGTATCAATATACAGCAAGTAAAGCAGCTGGAGAAAGATGAAATTTTTCTGTTTATTAATAACATTGGCTAGATATATATTTTTAAATTTTATAAATTAAATCGATATTTGTTATTACAGTACATGGGCCGAATTCTACTAATTTATAAATAATATCCTGGGACATTTTTCACACACGCCATCTGATCCCAAATTAAGATCCCACGCTTCGATACGATTGCGATAAAGTGACAATTTGTTAGTAGAATTGGGCCCACAGTTTATATATTTTGCTGTTGTGTTTTGATTGGTTTGATTTCCAATTTTAACACATTAGATAAATCGTATTGAAATCTAGTTCTAGAAAACGAATGGATAGTTCAGAATCTACGTTTAATCTAGATAATCAATTATCAGATTGAAATAAATTATTAGTGACTCGTTGAGTGACATACAGTGGGGCGAGTGTGTCGTTGACGTGTAGTTAAATGAAAGGTTACGTGTTCAATACGGACGAGGTCAGGTCTGACTTTAAATAGCTTAAAACAACACAAGAACTGGCTTTTCTTATGGATTCCTATAGTTTTGTGTATATATCATTAATTTAACTTTTTTTATATACTAGTGTTGGCTTCACCCGCGTTTTTGGGGGTTAGGTATAAAAAAGTAGCCTATGTCCTTTGTTCGGGTTCAAGCTTGCTACATACCAAATTTCATCAAAATCACCTCAGTGGTTTAGCCGTGAAAGCGAGACATACAGACAGAGAGCTATTTTCACATTTATAATATTAGTTACGTTTATTGTATTCCAAACTTCATGTGTTATGTATATTCCTTTTGATAAAAGGAACTATATACTTGGTGTAGTGATTGGTATTTTTGTTGGTAGGGCATCGTGCATGCCACCATGTACCCCACTTTATTTTATTTTTATTTTGTTTTATTAAGGAATATCAGCAGTCACCACGCTTTTACATGTGATAAAAAAAAATAAACACATTCAACTTACATAAAATGTGCGACTTTTAAAGACGGCCACAACATGCATATTAAGGTACAGTATAAACAGATTATAACATAAGGAATATTTTTTATAATACTAAATTACTAAAAATTGTTACCACATTTCTATAGAACAAAAAATAATAAAAATAAATAAATAACAATAATTAATAACATTGAAAATAAAGCTGTAAATATTATAATTAACGAGTGCACTCATTGCATTTATCACATTAAAAATATGTAATAAAATAATTTATATTATATACAATAAATAGTAATTAATTAAAAAATTCAAAATTTAAGTTGAATAATAATAATAACTTTAAATACATTTTTTCATTAATTTCTTAAACTAACATGCTTGCAACATATGTTTTTTTGTAATTAGAATTCTAATAATAACTCCAGAATTAATTTTTTGTATTTATTAATGGAGTCCTCAAATATGTCAAGTGACATTGAGTATATATTATACGTTTTATCTCATCTTACAAGAGGTGCATTTTGTCCTAGTTTAGTTTTAGATGGTCTAATGTAAAATACACTTATCGGATAACGTGGACATACTTTCCTAGGCACATTGAAATTTATTCCTCTGAGGATTTGAGGGCAGTCAATTTTATTTCTGACTATTTTGTACAAGAACAAAAGATCCAAGAGAATTCTACGATTTGAAAGGCTGTACATGTTACCGTACCGTACCGTAACAGCCTGTGAATGTCCCACTGCTGGGCTAAAGGCCTCCTCTCCTCTTTTTGAGGAGAAGGTTTGGAGCCCATTCCACCACGCTGCTCCAATGCGGGTTGGTAGAATTCACATGTGGCAGAATTTCAGTGAAATTAGACACATGCAGGTTTCCTCACGATGTTTTCCTTCACCGTAAAGCACGAGATGAATTATAATCACAAATTAAGCACATGAAAATTCAGTGGTGCTTGCCCGGGTTTGAACCCACGATCATCGGTTAAGATTCACGCGTTCTTACCACAGGGCCATCTCGGCTATTACATACTCGGCTGTACATGTTATAAAATGTTAATTGCTCTTTGTAGTTATAATTTTGTTTTGAACCTTCACTTGAAAAAGTTAAATGACGCAAAAATATTTTTTGCACTCTTTCAATTTTTAGTTGATTCACGTTATAATGTGGTGACCATACTGTACTACAATATTCTAGGATGCTTCGCACGTATACATTGTACAACATTTTTTTTTTTGTTGACGCTTGTTTAAATATTTTGGCATTTCTTATTAAGAAACCTAAATTTCTTGAAGCTCTTGCAGTGATGCTATCTAAATGCGGCAAAAAAGTTAGCTTTGAATCTAAAATGATGCCCAGATCCCGAATTTGTATAACTTCTTTTAAAATGCACCCCTGTGTGCAATAATCTGATGGGATGTTTTTTATTTTGCGGGTGAAATTTATATGAAAACATTTTTCGGGATTCATTATCATTTTGTTCATTTCACACCACTTATGTAAAGAGATCTTGAAGTTGTACAGATTCTAAATTACTTTTAATTGGTTTAATAAGTTTCACTTTCACTTATTATATACATTACATTAATGTCCTCCAGACCGATTTCCAGAGATCTGTACACACTTCCAACTTCCAGACTCCGGGCTGCTACTGAGAATTTTCTGACAGAAAAATCAAATAACCTTTTATTCGCCCGACCTGGGAATTGAGCCCCAGACTTCCGGGTCAGCGGCCTTATATTTAGCCACTAGACCAACGAGGCAGTTACATTACAATACGCAACAATATAAATACTCTGTATTATACTCCCATACACTGAGTTAAACAACATACAAGAGGCGGATTTGTTGACCTCTTACAGACAAACTTAAGGTAGAGAAAAGACACATAAGAAAGAGAGGTAAAATCCTTTATTAAAAAAAAAAAACATTAAAAGCGATGACGTTTTTAAGATTTTCATTTCAATTCTCCGAATTTATATATTTGTATGGTTTATTACAACATAAGATTGAACCTACGACTATTGATGGCAGGTGCCAAGCCAGATGCTCAATGGTTCCCGTCAAATTATACAAATGAAATATCTTATCAATACGTCACCAAAGTTAACATTAAAGCCCCTTAAAAAGCTTTTAACAATCAGTGAACATATAACAAAGCTTCAATACATACATATTTCATGTTACGGAGATATGTCGTAACGTCGTAAGACAAACGGTTGAATGCGAACGGTAGACGCGGCAGATGTTCGGACATGTGGGTTAGATTTTTTTTTTATAAAGTACAGTCAGCAATATATTCGTGGTCTAATTTTGAAATTAATTATGTTTTAATTAAATTATTTATTTCACTTTTATTATTGTTATTTTTTTTACAAATAATGTTATATTTAAATACAATATATAATTAAGACAAGATTTTTTAATTGAATTATCATTTTACAAGATTAAAAATAATTGTAAAGCTAGCAATGATTTGGTGCGTATGTTGCACGAAAAAAAAAACACAAAAAATATAATTTTATTAAATCTTTTTGTACAGTCAGATATAATTATTTATATACAACATAATAACAGTAGAAAAATAATCATCACGGCGCCATATGCGTTCAACTGTACTTCAACAAAAAGTCAATCTGTTATCCCATAAACACGACTTAACATGACAAGGACAGCGTTTTTTTTAGCATTTTTTGTTATTTATTCAAACACTCAATACCTTTTTTCCTTTGGTTATGGGAGAAAGATGCTTCCTATCGTTATTTAACTTCTTATCTCACGTGGTTATGCTTGCATAACAAGCTAAGCTTGTATAAAAAGTTATTGGGTTTTTCTATCAGAAAATTCTCAGTAGCAGCCCGTCTGGAAGTTGGATGTGTGTACACTCCGGTGCCTCGGAAAGCATGTGAAGGTGTTGGTCCTGCGCCTGAACTCTTTTTGTCGTGTCGGATTGCCGTCCCATCGGATTATGATAGTTAGGAAATAGAGAGTACACCTGTGTTTGCGCACACACTTGTGCACTATAATATCTCCTGTGCAGTTGACTAATGTCTCTTGAGATTGCCCGTCGTGGCTGAAATCGGTCTGAAGGACATTATTATTACTTTCATTTACCATTTGATCCCGCGGCGTATCATATCACTTCGGCGTAAATTCTTATATTGTACATGCAATTGGTTTTTTTTACTTAAATAGGAAATCGAGTAAGCAAATCGGCCACCTGATGGTAAATGGTCACTGGTCATATAACTACTGGTGGACTTTGTGCAAGCTCGTCTAGGTAGGTACCAACCACTCATAAGATATTCTACCGCAAAATAGCAGTACTTACTATTGTTGTGTTCCGATTTGAAGGGTGAGTGAGTAACTACAGGCACAAGGGATATAACGTCTTAGTTCCCAAGATGGCGCATTTGATAGCGCATTGGCGATGTAAGCAATGGTTAACATTTCTTACTAAGGCAATATCTATGGTTGGTGACCACTTACCATCAGGTGGCCCATATGCACAACCGCCTACGTATACTACAAAAAAAAATCGACAATGCGCTACCTAACTTAAGGAACTAAGACGTTACGTCGCTTGTTCCTGTAGACACTGGCTCACTCACTCTTTAAACCAGAATATAACAAACGTAAATAATGATACATGAATTGATAATAAACTTACAGTAACAATATCGATGGGTCGCGGTGAGCACTTCCCATCAGGTTTCCATTTTGCCAGTCTGCCTACCTTTAAATAAAACAAAAAAAAAACAACACAGCTTCAACACCGCCATATTTGATCTACAAATTGTACACACACTCGCACTTCTCCCTTTCCAGTTCAGTATGGCAATTCTATACGAACACGCTTGCAACGATTGCACGATTTGAAACTCACCAGAGAAAACGGTAAATGTCAGAAAGTGATATGGGACAATGACCATTATAATCATAACATTTCAAGAATAATAATATAATAATAATAATATCCTGAGACATTTTTCACACACGGCCATCTGATCCCAAATTAAGCTTGCACAAAGCTTGTGCTATGGAAACCAGACAACTGATATACTACATATATTACGTTTCTTTTGTAAATACATACTTATTAATTTTTTACACCCAGACTCAGGACAAACAGACATGTTCATGCACATAAATGTCTGTCCCGGGTGGGAATCGAACCCACAACCTTCGGCGTGAAAGGCAAGTATCTACCAACCACGCCAACCGGCTCGTCAAAAAATACACGCGTCAAAATAGTACATCACCATAAGTCGCTTGTCAACATTTCACGGGTGAGTAAGTGAGCAACAGTATAGCTCTGGCTCGGCTATTATAGATTTACTGATTCCGAGCTCAATTCAGCCCTGAGTTAATTAGAGAGTCTGCGTTCCTTTCTTTGATAGAATTAGTGCAATCGTTTCAAGCCTAATTAGCTGAACGCTAAGTGCCTTCGCACGTCGCCTTTTCTTATATCAAGATGTACTTATACATGATTATGGATCGCTTGGAGTAAAAAGCAAGTGATTTTAACCAATTAAGTGTAATAAAATAACTTAAATGGTTTTTTTGTATCTGTGGAGTTTAATTTATATAAAAGAATAATTGTCTGACTGGCTGACATAATGGGTCCCTTTAACACAATAGGTTAGTATAAACGAAGGTTTTTTGAAAGTTAACCCCTAAGATAGTGGTAGATAGATAAAGGGGATGAAATTTTGTATGAAAATTGTTCATTTTTTTTAGTTATGGGAATTGATTTCTAATGAAACAGTGAAGTCGTAGGTCACATTAATTAATATAAAATTCTAACAAAATGATGGGTTTTATATACTTCGAAGTTTATTTACATTAAATTTTAGAATATTTAAATATATGCTTGTTTTAAAAAAAGTATTTTTTAGTATTATTTGTCATTAAACTAGTAATTATATCTTTTTTTACTTTTTACTTATTTGTCCTTAGGTTGTTAATGAAAATGATTTAAGTGAAAAAAGTGTTACTAGGTCAAAAATAAATAGTAACATTTCCACACAACAGTCAACCGAGTATCTATTTTTTTTTGTTTGGTAGGTTGGTAATGAGCACATATGACGAGGATAAAAAAATTGAAATGAGATTCGACAGAAAAATTACGAAACATCGAAATTGATATAATTAAAGTTTTTCTCATATTTTAAAAAATAATTACGGTCGAATTGAACCAAGCGAACACTATTTGAATTTAATTGAAGTCCGCAGTCCGAATTCTTATTCTAATATATGTATGTACGTTTTCAAAATCGCCTCAACACTTATTCTTTTTAAAAGCAAATTACGAGAGTGGTTTTTCATGTATTATCCAATCAGTTTAAGATAAGTTCGAATCCGATGAGAGGCAAAGATACGTGTATCTCGCTTGAGAGAATATTTTGTGTTTAATTAAGTTACAAATATGTTAAGAATTAAGTTTTAATGGTTCAGTGGTTGTAACTTATTGATAAACGAAGTTGATTATTTTTTTTAGTGTTAATATTGTAATCAGTATTAGGATGTAAAATAAAATGAAGAAATAATTTGGTATGTGATGGAAAAAAGCTGCCATTTTTTATTGTAAGATCGGAAGGTAGCCAAATGGTCCATCTGATGGTCAACAGTATCCATAGACATTTTTCCTATTTTCCATTTAAGGTTTGGAGTATTTATATTTTTGGAGTATTTTTATTTATTGAGTATTTCACAGCGTTGTTCCAGAGTTGGTAAATTCACATTACATTAATGTGTGCTCATCAGATGTTCAACCGCCAAAAAACAATACTTTTTGTCCCGGTTTGAAACGTGCCTGAGTCAGTACCGGTGCAAGAGGCATAACATCTTAGTTCCCAAGGTTGGCTCAAATAAGTGCCAATCTTCTTGTTTCATGACTCCTTCTTCCACATGTCTTCAATTCCTTCGTTAAGAAGACCATGCTGTTTCAAGTTGTACATCACACAAATCCTCAAACACACGCAAGTTTTTTTATGATATATTTCTTCGTCGCTAAAACACAAGCAACTCTAAACACTTTAACCCTCAAAACCGTGATCTATATTTAAGATGTCCTGTTCTAAATATAAACCAAAATGCCTTTTACGAGAGATAAAAAATATAAAACGCAAGTTCACCATAAACAAAGGGTTAAAACACGAAAAAAAAATTGGGCGTCACAGACTAAATTATCGGTTAGCCGGTCATAGATAATTAAACGTTGGATTTTGAGTGACGTTTTAGACTATTTGACAGCTAAATTATATATTTCGAAACACGTACCCGCATCTATGGGCGTATAGTCTAGGAGATCATTGAGAAAATAATGCTCAATACGGGCTCAGATTATTATAGAAGGATGTCTGTTTTTTTTTGTGCTGATTTGTCTGTGAATGTCTCACTGCTGGGCCAAGGCCTCCTCTCCCTTTTTTTGAGAAGAAGGTTTTGGAGCTTATACCATCACGCTACTCCAATGGGGGTTGGTGGAATACACATTTAGCAGAATTTTAGTGAAATTAGACACATGCAGGATTCCTCACGATATTTTTCTTCACCGTCACGCATGAATTATAAACACAAATTAAGCACATGAAAATTCAGCGGTGCTTGCCCGGGTTTGAAACCACGATCATCGGTTAAGATTCACGAGCTCTTACCACTGGGCCATCTCGGCTGTCTACGATGTTGTATGTATCTGTGAAGTATTATCGATGTGTTTTTCAAATCATACCATAATATATATAAAGAATTGTGTTAATAGACAAAAAAACTTATATAACAAAACATCTTATAATTCTAACTAGGGTTTTGGAAAGAGCGATTCAAAAACAGCACAATGTGCTACTAGTGCCATCTACCGACAAACATCATAGCTACATTTAAAAACAACTTACCAAAGTTTATACATGGATCAAAGTTTATATATATAAGCTGTATGGCTGGCTAATTAAGCGGGATGGCTTAAGAACGTATTATGGACAACAAACAAACATTAGTTTTTATTTATATAGATAGGGGGTACAGATTTGTAAAGAAAACATTATAATTTCTGTTTTAAACATCTTTGAACACACATACAATTTATAAAATTTTTTAACAACTAATGACTTAAATATTATATATCAATAATAACAATAATAAACGTAGTCATTAACATAGTAGTAGAAGTAGTAGAAGTATATATATACATACATACATACATACATACAAACATACATACATAGATAATATTTCTCTTTGTTTTTCTAAATTTAAAAACGAACAATAGTCTCTCGTACTATAACTTAATTAAATATAGTTTTTGTTCAAAATAATTAAATTTGCATATTTTTGATTTCTAACAGATGAATGTTTATAATCAAAGCATTGTAGCCACAAGAGCTCAGTTGCGAATGGTTGCTTAGTAACAGGTTTAAATCTGCTCCATTGACTTTTGTATCCGCTTGCAGCAAGTGTTAAGTTTTTGATTTGGTTAATATTATACTTTAGTAGCCGTAACTAAAGTATGCACACTTATGTGCTTAATTTGTGCTTAGAATTTGTGGTGATTGAAACGTCGTGAGGAAACCTGCACGTGTTTAGTCAAAATCTCCTCACAATGAGAAGATGGCTTGGCTCAGCAATGGGAGTTTTTACAGACTAATTTCCAATGGCAACATTGATCGAATACAAAAGACTATCCGCGTGCAATAACTCGTATGAAAACTGTATTCACACTTTCACAATCTTTCGCCGACAATAATGGCCGAAACGGCCGACCGAATTGAATTTATATCGGGTACAGATGAGATAACTCGGGGCAGATATCGCAAATCTTTTAGACTTTCGAATTACCGCTATAAGAATTATTCGCGAAAAAATATCTTGAGACGTTCCGAATAACTTAGAGCACAAGCCCTCAAACCTTACAATACTTTAAGCTATTTATATATTACGTTTTTAAAAACAGTTTCGAAAAAAAATACAACTTTTTTTTTAGTAGAAATAAATATTTAAATGTATCATATTATGTACTTTTAATTGACAATATCAACTTTAACACTAATCGCACTCACTAACCATTTCATAATCTCCAAAATCGGTTAGAAATCGAATATAACATACATAACACATATATACATACACACACAGTGTTCTAAAATATATAATGATGATGATAATGTCTGAAACCCAATAACACTTTATTTGCTCTACCTGGGGTTTGAGCTCAGGACCTCTGGATCTGTAGCTTTATATCAAGCCACTAGACCAACGAGATAGTCAAATATATACTTCAGTCAATCAGTCTAGTATATATTTACGGCATAAATGCTTCCGTTACATAACCTTGATTAGAGGTAACATACCATCCGTTGGCACTTCTTTATGTACTTATATTATACAAGAACAATATAAATAGAACACAGTATATAAATAACTCGCCAAGTACATGTTTAATTTGAATATACAATAAGATAATGAAAATTTACATACAATACAAAACATTGCAACCTAAATCACGCTAGAGTTTTCAACTCTATTTATATACAACACATGTCAGACATATGAATATACCGCTTTGATTGACATATTCATAACAAAAGACCATTTTGTTTGGAGTTCCTGTTTCCAACGGACGTCTTTTCATAGCGAAAGTTAGACTGTAAGGTATTGTCGGGTAAATAATATGTATGATTTGGAAGATAATAAGTTTATAAGCAAGTTAAGTTCGGTTACTTAATTGCTCGAATGCATCAATACAAGTACATCGATTCGCTGTATTAAAATTGATGATATTTTTTTTTATAGAATAGGAATGGGTACGAGCATATGGACCACCTGATGGTAAGTGGTCACCAATGCCCATAGACATTTGCATTGTAAGAAATGTTAACCATCGCTTACATAGCCAATGCGCCACCAACCTTGGGAACTAAGATTTTATGTCCCTTGTGCCTGTAATTACACTGGCTCACTCACCCTTCAAACTGGAACACAACAAGATCAAGTATTGCTGTTTTGCGGTAGAATATCTGATGATGATGATGATGATGATGCTCTTCGGAGATGATAATATCTTTATATAAGTAACTGCGCTTCGCAATGTCACCCGCATTAATTTTAGACGTGTGACGTAATAAGCGGGATTTTTATGTTCTTGTATACAATGATAAATATATCAGTTACTGGAATAATTTTGAAAAAAAAGGTATATATACAGCTAAATAGGACTTGAATTGCTTAGTACTTGAGAAATTATTGACTTAAAAGATATTATATAATACTATTTGAGGTTATAATATGTGTATGAAAAAAATACATATATAAAATGAGTTCATTATTAATGAAACATATGAAAAACACTTTGAGTATCACTGACTGATAAATTAACGAAGGGCTTGAAAAATTCTAATTATTCCACATTTAGGAACATTTTCTTTAGTCATTTGTGCTGGTGTTTGTTACAATTTAGATTTGATAATCACTTTTTAATTGCCGAGTTTCTTTGATAAGAAATTTAAACTAAAAATCGAAAGAATTCCTAAAATACTTTTTTAAAATTCTATTACACTTTAGAATAGCGACGATCTGCCGAGATAAATCCTAATTTTAATTATATACCTACCGCAAATATATTTAGTAGTATATAATATAAAAGAACATGAAAGTCACGCTTATCGCGTCAATATTCTAAATTTAAAGCGAGTAAATCTGCGAAACGCTACTTGTAGCGAAATCAAATATTTTTACTAAAATCGATGCAGTAGTATTGGTTATATATAAAAGATGATTTCAGCCACGTGGCCAATCTCAAAGTGACTGCGCAAGCAACATTATAGTGCACAATATGAGCGCAAACAAAGGTACACTCTCTATTTCCTCACTCTCATTATATGATGTTCTTCTGATAGATTTCGGCCACGACGGCCAATCTCAGGGTTGCCTAGTCAATTGCATCTGACTTTTTATAGTGCGCAAACACAGATGCACTCTGACCGGAAAGAGTTCAGGCGCAGGACCCACGGCTTTATGTGCTACATTCCATTTTATACTGAGATTTATTTTGACGAAAAAACACAATAAAATTTTGATGATCTAGGGATTAAACACAGTTAAGTGGTCACCACCACCCATAGACATTAGTTAAACCATTAATTATATCACCCCGACCTTGGGAAATAAGATGTATGTCCCTTGTGCCTGTAGCTACACTGGCTTAGTCACCATTCAAACTCGATCATAACAATACTAAGTATTGCTGTTTGGCGGTAGAATATGTGACAAGTGGGTGGTACCATCGCATTGGCTTGCACGAAGCGATACCACCAAGTAGGCATTATAAAAATAAATAAAGTTAAGTCATACTAATAAGAATTATTGTCTTTTGTTGCTCAAAGACAAGTAATGCTGTAGTACGAAGTCCTTTAATTTGGGAATAGCTGGCTCATATAAGATTTTTTTGCTTATTATCATAATAAATATACAATTCCTTTGTGTAATTGTTCTGAACGAGAACAAATACAACGGTAACATTAAGATTTTATGCTTTTAATAATAATAATAATAATAATAATAATACTTTATTTCAGATTAAACAATCCATATTAAATTAAAATTAACATTAAATTCAAATAAAATTAAAAATAATAACAAATAAATTAAAATAAATAATTAAAATTAAATAGATTAGTAACGAATGCTTAAACTATGTTAGTACTTAATCCTAGAATTAGACCCGCTTCACATGTACACCATTCCAGTGTTCCCAGAAGTGACTGTCCAATTTACAAGCCAATGTGCTGAGGAGGGTGTTGGTACTTTTCGAAGTTCTGCTCATAATGGAGGCGACACGCTTGCGTATTATAGAGAAAAAATCGTCCACGCGAGCATCAGCGAACATTGCCGACGCACTACAGTGTCGAGGTTTCCTCAACACCGCCCTCAACACATTGTTGTATTGGACGCGTATTTTAAAGTAAACACTACATACCTAAGGGTGTTTTTAACGCGAATAAAGCAAAATCAACAACACCATTTAAAAGTAAGTTCTAAGTAATTAATTCATCTTCCTATGTATGATGTAATGATGTAACAGCCTGTGAATGTCCCACTGCTGGGCTAAAGGCCTCCTCTCCTCTTTTTGAGGAGAAGGTTTGGAGCTTATTCCACCACGCTGCTCCAATGCGGGTTGGTGGAATACACATGTGGCAGAATTTCAGTGAAATTAGACACATGCAGGTTTCCTCACGATGTTTTCCTTCACCGTAAAGCACGAGATGAATTATAATCACAAATTAAGCACATGAAAATTCAGTGGTGCTTGCCCTTCCTATCTTCCTATATTATAGATATATTATAAAAAATACAGAATTGTTTTAATCAAAGTACAAATCGCATTGTTTTCGAGTTGAATTGTAAAATGTAAATACATTCTAATCCAAAAAAAAAAAAACATTAAGATAAATTGCTTCCCACAAAATAACTTTAAACTTGAATACTAAAATATTTTAAGGATTGCGTTCAATTCCAAATATTTTGGAAACGAAAAATTAAATTAACGCGGTATGTGAATCCGTATATTAAAAAAATAACTCGATAATTAGTTAACCTTCGTCTGAACGAGCAATCGTAACGTGGGAATAAATTGCTGTTATATAAGTGTAGAACAGTAGACTGATAAGAGTCGATGCGTACTAAAATTTTTTTTGAAACAAAAAAAAAATGCTCGTGTGATTTTGAAAAAGAAGCGTTCATTTTGATAACATATCAAATTGAATTCTCTTGAATTTAATCTTAACCCATATCTGCTAATGGGGTGTTTTCTATCGCAAATTTTCACAACTGAAAAATTTGAATGAATATTACAAATTTTGTTTAAGGTATTTAAATAACATGATTAAGTAAAAAAATAGAATTTTACTACAAAATGATACATTTAAATAACTCGATGAGTTTTCCTGAATTTTTGTTGAAAAAGCCTTGACAAAAATGTTGAGGTGCAATTATTTACTGTAACACAAATTTTTCTTTGTTTAATTTCTACAACGAACTCGTCCAGATATAACTTTGTGATAGAAATTTAACTAGAAGTATTGAGAAATAGGGTAGTGAGAATTTGTAAGTAAAAACCATAATTAAAATGAATCAATATAAAACAAAAAGTTAAAATTTAAATATAGAATAAGAATATTATTGTAAATAGTGCTTAAAAAAAGTTTATAAGAAATACATAAATCAAAAAATATTTATTATTATTTGAAGATTTTGACGACAATTTTTACGCCTATCACGTATACTCCCACTTATACTTTTTTAGTAACAATCATAATCATTTATTCAATAGCAACTCCATAGATTCCTGTCCTAAGGCAAGCTGCACCAAATATCTTATGGGCGTGGGTGGGGCGTTACAATTAAATATATATTACTGCCTACGTAAAACAATGCTTGGAGAGCATATCTGATACTCACTATCGTAATTATTGTTTAGTTTAACCGTTACACTACGTGTTAACGAATGTTTATATCTTATATATTTATAACTCTAATAATAATGTTCTCCAGACCGATTTCGGCCACGGCGGCCAATCTCAAGAGAGATTAGCCAACTGCGCAGGAGATATTATAGTGCACAAGTGTGTCAGCAAACACAGGTGTAATCTCTATTCCCTTGCTCTCATAATCCGACGAGACGGCAATCCGACACGACTGGAAAGAGTTTAGGCGCAGGACCAACAGCTTTACGTACTGTACGAGGCACGGAAGCGTACACCCTTCCAACTTCCAGGCTCCGGGCTGCTACTGAGATTTTTTTGACAGAAAAACCCAATAACTTTTTATTGGCCCGACCTAGTCTTTACTTTAGTAAAGATTTATTTTATTTATTTTACATTAGGTGGTAGGACTTTATTGTGAGGCGTCTGGATAGTTACCTTACCCTTACCGTAACAGCCTGTGAATGTCCTACTGGTGGGCTAAAGGCCTCCTTTCCCCTTTTTGAGGAGAAGGTTTGGAGCTTATTCCACCACGCTGCTCCAATGCGGGTTGGTGGAATACACATGTGGCAGAATTTCAGTGAAATTAGACACATGCAGTTTTCGTCACGATGTTTTCCTTCACCGTAAAGCACGAGATGAATTATAATCACAAATATAGCACATGAAAATTCAGTGGTGCTTGCCCGGGTTTGAACCCACGATCATCGGTTAAGATTCACATGTTCTTACCACTGTTCCATCTCGGCTCTACTAGATAACATATACCAATAATTACCTTCCTCATCAGATATTCTAACACCATACAGTAATAAGCATTGTTTCGTTCCGGTTTGATGGGTGTGTGAGGCAGTGTAACAAGTATAAGGGACATAACATCTGAGTTACCTAGGTTAGTGGTGCAATGGCGATGTAATATTTCCTACATCGCCAATATCTATGGGCAGTACTGACTCACCATAATGTGGTCTATTTGGCAGTCACCTTCCTATATTATAAAAAAAACGACGCACTGATCAAATCAAATTTCATTTTCAAAGGGCTTATAGAAGTACGTCCAATTAATTTAACAGTAGAAATTCACAATGGAACAAATACACACACAATAATACAGAACAAACACAGGATTTATTAACACGTGACATTTTTAATGTAACTTTTTATATCGCGAAGGGCTTGCAAATATTCGTGTCAACAAATATATGAAATCCGCTGAAAAAGTTTGTGTTATAAAAACATTAATCGTTTTCGTCATTTTGATATCTATCGCTTATTACGTAAGGGTTATTTTCGCTTGGATTTAAATGGAATTTTCTAACAAGCCCTCGGTATGCTGTTGTAGACATGGCATTCCAACACGGGATACGTTTTGTTTGTCTATCATTTCGATGTTAGTTGATTTTATCATCAAGAAATGGACACTTTTTGGCAGTTGTAAACATACGCCTGAATATTTTACATATAACTTAAACGTTTCGTAAATAATTATATATTAATTTTAGTACAAAAAAGATAGCGTATTTTTTTGGGAACTTTTATTATAATTGAAAAGCAAAATACTCTAATTATATATATTATATTGCTGTTATTCTTTTTATATCATTTTTATAATCCTTTTTAGGGGCGTTCTTAATATAAAAGTTCATGTCATTATGTACATATTACGAGTATCTATATAATTTTTATCGTCCTATTGTTGGTTTATATCGAATTATTCAGTAAACTTCACTTTAACTATAAATAAGAAATCATTACACAACGCTCGATATGTATATAAAAATAACTAGAGTAAGGGTTCGTTAAAAAAAGCCGAGATGACTCAGTGGTTAGAACACGTGAATCATAACTGATGATCGTGGGCTTAAACCCGGGCAAGCATCACTGAAGTTTTTCATGTGCTTAATTTGTGATTATAATTCATCTCGTGGTTTTCGGTGAAGGAAAACATCGTTAATAAACCTGCATGTCTAATTTCACTTAAAAACTGCCGTATGTGTAGTCCACTAACCCGCATTGAAGCAGCGTGGTGGAGTAAGGACCTTCTCCTTAAAAAGGTAGAGCAGGCTTTAGCCCAGCAGTGGGACATTTATAGGCTATTACCGTTATCGGAAACGTTCGTTATTTGAACACGTATATTTTCATAAGTGGGTATGCAGTATTCTCATTTATAAATCGTTTAAAACAATTAGGGACTTTTAAAATTCTATGTTGCCAGTTGGCTTATAATTTTTTTTCATTTCCTCGTCCTGAACTAAATTTATTTGTTAATTTTTTAGTTCTCATTGTTTTAAATACTGTATACATTATACTTTTAGAATAAGAGTTTTAAAAATGTTTCTTATGAGTAAACAAACCTGGTGGTTTATCGTGAGTTTGTTAATGCTCGTCTTGGTGGGTAGGTATTGCTAGTTAAATCCACAAAGACGCACCCTACTATATCAGGAGATCGGGCTAAAGAGCTACCTTAATAAATAGTCACCACCCCCTTTGGTGCCGTAAGAAATTTTAACCGTTCTTACATCATCAAAATTCACCACCATGATGAGCATCCTTGGCGAGCCGGTTGGCGTGGTTTGTAGATAATTCCCTTTCCTTGTATTTCACGCCGAAGGTTGTGGGTTCGGTTCCCACCCCGGATAGACATTTGTATGCATAAACATGACTATTTGTCCTTAATCTGGGTTTGATTATCTATATAAGTATGTATTTACAAAAGAAAAGTAGTATATGTAAAATATCAGTTGTCTGGTTTCCATAGTACAAGCTTTGTACAAGCTTAATTTGGGATCAGATGGCCGTGTGTGAAAAATGTCCCAGGATATTATTATATTACATTATAGTACACGTGTTATAATCTTAAAACCGATATGAATATACACACATAATATACATATATACTAATTTTACATAAGAATAAATAACTTGGGACAGATGCGTATCCTTTTGAAAGAAGATTTGTCGTTGATGAATTTTAGTTATACTATTTTATTCCTCATTTAACATGGACAAACAAATGACGTATGTCATGACGTCAATAATGATGGCCGCCATATTTAAAAAATGGTTTTAAGCACAGTTAAGTATTCATCGGACGGTAATTTTTTGTTACACCGAATTCCTATACTAAATATTTTAGATCAGAGTCCACAAAGAAAGTTTTCAAATATCCATTATAGTACGAACAGTGTTATGGACGAAGATGTCAAACGCTACAGTGACATGGGTGTGGTGATACCAGATAAGGTTAGCGTAGACGAGCGACTCGAATCAAATGATATAACTGCACCGTTGGTGTCTTCAAATCCAGAGTAAACAGGTTTAGACCGTCGTGCTTTACATCAGTCACCAATAACATGATAAAGAAAATTACTCAAGTACACTTCGGCAAGGCTTCGACAAGGCCGTCATGGTAGCATGCGAAAGCGATCTCGTGGCGCTCCTCGCTAAGACGGAAAGGGTACCGCTGGTTTTTCAGTGGGTATACCAATGTTTGGGGTGCACTCAG
The DNA here is from genome assembly GCF_905147045.1 of Nymphalis io. Lineage (NCBI taxonomy): Eukaryota > Metazoa > Arthropoda > Insecta > Lepidoptera > Nymphalidae > Nymphalis > Nymphalis io. The sequence continues at coordinate 3,385,437 of NC_065915.1, read as the reverse complement.
CGCCTTGGACACTGGCGAGCCCCACATACCCCTCCACTGTTCCCGTGGGGGAAACGCGTAACGCATTTTACCAGCGTTAAAAAAAAGGCTTTGACAAGGCAGTTTCTCAGTAGTTAATAATCAAATACAATAAATTGTTTGCATAGCGTAGTTTGGAAATCAACGAATACTAAATCCAACTTTTTTATCATTTATACAATCTTGTGTTTAGTAATATGCTTTCTCGAAGTTTATTTTTTACATGAGACTGAATAACTTACGTCACGATTAACACAAAAGTTGGCAGCTTAACGACATTTCCGTCGCGTACCTACAACATCCATAGAATGAAACACCTAGACGCATCTTGTAAAGTAATTCGGAGGCTGCCATCTCATTAATGTGTGTCCGCTTTTTTTTATACGTTTACTCAACTAATAATATATTACCTGCCACTTGCCCGAGTTTTTTACCTAATGATAGAGATAAACATCACCTGAATTGAATTTTAGTTTTTTATTAGTCGAATAACTTAAGACACAAGTTTTGGTATGAAATTTTAGTATTAAAATCAAAATATAATAATAATAATATACTGGGACATTATTCACACACGGCCATCTGATCCCAAACTAAGCAGAGCTTGTGCTATGGAAACCAGACAACTGATATACTACATATACTATTTTTCTTTTGTAAATACGTACTTATATAGATAATTACACCCAGACTCAGGACAAACAGACATGTTCATGCACACAAATGTCTGAGTGGGAATCGAACCCACAACCTTCGGCTTGAAAGGCTGATGGTACTTAACATCACGCCAACCGGCCCGTCAATATAGTTATAATATAGTAAATTAAGATAGCCGGACGAGCTAATGGGCCACATGATGTTAAATGGTCATCACCGCCCATAGACATTGGTAATTATCATTATAATTAAGTATCCTTGGGAACGACGAACTTAGTTCATATGAACTAAGATGTTAAGTCCCGTACACTGGATAAATTATCCTTCAAACCGGATCACAACAGTATTACGTATTGCTGTTTGACAGTAGAATATCTGATTAGTGGATGGTACCCATATGGGCTCGCACAAAGCCCTATATAGAGAAAGACTGTAAGAACTCACTTTATTGCTCATCTTGAAATAACAACCGACTTATGGTGATATACTATTTTGATGCGTGTAATATTGAAATGTTATGATTATTACGGACAATGTCGCATATCACTTTATGACATATTACGATCGTTTTCTGTGATGATTTTAATTTGTTGCTAATGTTACATTTTTTTAAATAAATAAATACTTCAGCTAATTCTCACGAGTGTTTAGCGTATAGCAATTTTTTATCAACCTTGTTCAACACACGCGAACACGGTGTCAATGTTCGGTGTAAAATTACGTACTTTTTTTGTTTATTATTTTTTACCATGACATGTCGTGATGTTACGGTGAACAAAATACGTTTAGGTCTAGGATGTCTAGGCAACTTGATACGAAACCAATCAAGCGTTGGATGTTAAATGATATTCTTTAAGTATTTTCAACGTCACAAAATTGACTAAGAAATTAACGTTTTTTTTTATATTTGCCGGAAAGGCAAATGACTTCAATTCACCTGATGGTAAGTGGTAGTAGAGTCGCGACGCAAACGCGACAACAGCCAGTACAGTCGGGAAGAATGACCTTGCGGGGCAAGATGCCTCTTTACGCCTCGTTTGAAGGAACTCAAATTATACGATGAGTGGAATACGTGTGCTGGTACAGAATTCCATTTTTGGAGGTGCGACAAAGAAAGAAGTTGCCAAATTTATTTCTTCGTGCGCGATGGAAACGATGTCACAGTTAGGCGGTGACATCGAGTGCCAAAAAGCGTAGACTTGTGAAAATAATTACTGAGAGCACTAGCCGTGATACAGTCAACGTACTTTAAAACTATGTATTTGCAAAAAAAATCAGCCTCGATGATCTAGTGCAGCGATACCTTTGCTATTATTAGGGCCACAAACATGTGTTACTCATGGTGTCGCGCGCCGCAAACATACATATTACTGCTGGTAGAGCTTTGTGCAAGCTTATCTGGGTAGGTACCACCCACTCATCAGATATTCTACCGCAAAACAGCAGTATTTGGTACTGTTGTGTTCCGGTTTGAAGGGCGAGTGAGCCAGTGTAATTATAGGCACAAGGGACATAACATCTTAGTTCCCAAGGCTGGTGACGCATTGGGGATGTAAGCAATGATTAACATTTCTTACAATACCAATGTCTATGGGCGTTGGTGACCACTTACCATCAGGTGGCTCTTAAGCTCGTCCGCCTACCTATTAAATAAAAAAAAACCATTTATTTATCCTCGTAATAAAGTACATAATAACAAACATGGTTATCTCTACAGATTAAAAATAAATTACTCTTGATATAATTGAATACGCGTCTCTGTTTTTATTACCCTGTTCCAGTTTTATTTGATTTCTTAGACTATTTAGTTTTTAAACCAAGTTAAGTTCACACTGAGTGCATTTTTTATTTAATTTGTTTGTGTGTATGTTACTTTGTTTACATCAAATCTTGTGAACTGAATTAGAACCGTATCTTATCCCGCAGAGTTGAAATTTTACATGTCATCACACTTTTTTTTTTTTTATTTTACTCCCAGGATTGGCTTTCGTCCAACTAATCAACGGTCGACAGCATAGAATTTTTTTATATAAAATATTGTTTATATAAAGTTCGCTTACTATAAATCTAATAGTCGAGTGGTAAAAAAATGTCGGTTTAACCACCAAGCCGCGATAATAGAACATCAAAAAAATGTATTGTGAGCCAGTGTAGCTACAAGCACAAGGGACGTAACATTTTAGTTCCCATAGTAATTGGCGCAACAGTAATGTAAGGGACGGTTAATATTTCTTACAGCACCAATACATGTATGGTATGGTTATGACCGTTCACCATCAAGTAGCTCATTTTCCCTTTGTCTATTTAAAACAAAAACCAAGAATTTTATGAATATAGAAACCAGTAGCGAGTGGCCCCCTAAGTGAATTATACGCCATTGCCAGTATAAATATAATCTGGATCTGTAATAAAACAGTTTTACCATTACGTTAATAACAGAGAACATGGGAAATAATTAAATAAAACTGATCGTATGATATGACGTCGTATAAACTTGTACGTATAAATTTTATTAGATTAGCCGAGACATATCAGTGGCTAGATTACGTATGTATTAAACAAAGATTGCAGGTTCAAACGAGGAGGAGTACCACTGAATTTTTATGTACTTAATTTGTGTTAAAAAAACTCCCGGTGAAGGAAAGCACTATACATTTTTCTTCCATAAAATAGGCAGATAAATGGACCACCCGGTGGTAAGTGGACACTACCGATAGTAATTGGCATTGTAAGAAAAAAACATTATGACAATGCGCCACCAATCTTGGAATCTAAGATGTTATATTCCTTGTGCCTGTATTTACACTGGTTCCTTCAAACACAATACTAAGTTTTACTGTTTGGCGGTAGAATATACCATGAGTGGTACCTACTCAGGCGGGTTTGTGGAATCATTCCAAACCTTCTCCGTTAGAGTAAAGCCCTGCTGTGGGACATTTACTAGCAGTTACCATTTTTTTTTTTTTTTTTGGAAAAAAAGTGAAAAGACTTGGAAAGGTCGGAAATCCACTCCAGTCCAAAATACAAGTTAAAATAATTCCATTAAAAACATTTCTACCTTCCCAGACGAAGCTAATAAAACAAAAGGCAATGGAAATCATTGCTTTATTTTTCTTTTTTCTCTAAACATGGCAACGACATAGGAGAATGTGTCGCGAATTTAAACAAAAAAAAAAAAATAGTGTCCATATTTGGCACGGCTACCAAATCTCCAACTTCAAAATTTCGATTTCAGCTTTCAATATGTATTAATAAGGTTCAAAGTCACTTGTCAATTAATTTCAGACATGGTTTGATAGGTCAGCTAACAAAAAATAGTTAAAGGAATTGAGATTTTTAAACTTACGTTTTTAAAAACAAAATATTTTCGATATTTTTGAATACGACAAAATATATCTGGCGTGATTGAATTTGAAGCATCGTTATTTTATTTTATTGTAACTTACTAATTAATGTATACGGCAGATAGGTTAACCAAAGGTCACGGGTTCAATTTGAGAAAAAGCGAACTAAATTTAACTGGATTTTTAAAGTGCTTAATTTGTGCTTTTAAATGATCTTGCGTTCAGTGCTCAAGTGAAAACATTGTGAGAAAACCTGCATATGTTTAATAGCTCCAAATAATTCTTCAAATGGGTAGGATGCCTTAGCCCAGCAGTGGAACGTTTATAAGCTCGCTACTTTACTTCACATTTATGACATTTCAAATAAATAAATCCCAATAAGATAAGTAAATAAACAAAATAGTAATATAATATAATACTTATGTTCAGCCGTAGGCTTTGCTCGTATGTTGGGTAAGGGGAGATGTTGGTATTGGGAGAGATTTTTATAATAAAGTAGCCTATGTTCTTCAAGGTTCAAGCTTCATTCATAGTAAATATCATCAAAATCGGTTCAGTGGTATAGCGGAGAAAGCATAACAGACAGATTTACTGATACATTTATAATATTAGTAAAGGTTTGTATCTTAACATCATTAAATATATATATATATATATATATATATATATATACATACATAATACCATAAATGGAGGAAAGTGAAAGGTCCAGTTCAATCCAGTTTAATTTGGATCAACTCTCTTTATTTGAGATAAATTTAATTAAACAATATCAACACTGCTATTCTCATTTCGTATCTCACTTATGAAATATTGAATACTGATAATAGTGTTATAGTTCACTCACGTGTTCCCCTCCTCTTACAACCCGGGTTCCTTCAAACGAGGCGTGAAGAGGCATCTTGCGGGCCGGCAAGGCGGGGACGGCTAGTACAGAACATTCTTCCCGACTGTACTGGCCGTCGTCGCGTTTGGACTCTACTACCACTTACCATCAGGTGGAGTAGAGTCATTTGCCATCCCGGGGCATATAAAAAAAAAATAGTTGTTACGCCATTTTGACACTTTAAGTGTAATAAATATAACAGCCAATGTTGCATATCACTTTCTGATAGCACAAGATAGTGTTCTGCGGTTTGGTTTAAGCTGTTCCTAGAAAATAGCTCTATATAATCTTACACTAATTTAACATTTGCTATCCTTTTTAACTCCACACACTAGAACAAGACAGCAATATATGTACTATCAAACTAACTATAAACATCCCTTCCATGTAAGTGGGCTTGATAAAAACTTAACATACAAAAGTGCTAATTGCAATCAACCCCATTTTAAATAATTAATGAAATCTGGTTTAAGAGATTATCAATGTGAATATTATTATCAGATTTCTAGTTACATTCTTTAATCGTAAATTATAACAACTAGACTTTAAGAACTCACTTCATTACTCACCCGTGAAATGTTGATGCGTGTATTCTTGAATTCGGAACGCAACAATACCAAGTACTGCTGTTTTGCGGCAGATATATATCTGATGAGTGGATGGTACCTACCCAGACGAGCTTGCACAAAGCCCCACCACCAGTTAATAAATAAAATATATAAAAAAGCCAATATATAAAAGCGTAACAAACAAATAAACAAACTCATTTTCGGATTAGTAATATTTGTTAGGTTTGCAAGCAAAATGGATTATTGGAATCTTTATATAAATATAATTATAGGATTATAATAAATATAAATTATGATATATTTATTTGTTGAAACTAAGTACAGACATTTTTATAATATACAAACGTAAAAAAAAAACAAAATACACATTACGAATTCATAGCAAAAACACGCCGTCTAAAAGATTGTCCTGTGGCATTGTTACAAGACGCTGGCACTATTGCCTCGCTGCACCGCTAGACTCAGCCTTTGGACTAAATAAGCGCCAGCTCTTGGCTATTTACAGCTCATTCTCTATTATATTATTCATTACAAAAATTTAATCCGAGAAAAGTAGAGTAGAAATAAAGGGTAAAGCCTGTGTTGAGTATGGGGACAAAAATAGCTCAAATAAAAAATAAAAATAATACAAATAATCACAAATTATAACAAACAAACTAACTACTTCCTCATCAAGACAGCAATCACCCTAAATCTCCTTAAACGTAACGAACAAATCCATCAAAACTCCTAATAAAATAATACCTCGCGGATAGTTCAAGAGGGATGCAAACAATTTCGTTCTATAAAACAGTTTGGAAACACTCAGCGAAGGAAAGGGTTGTTTAAATTTTAAGTCTCTTAATTGGAGAGCAGATAAGAGCCCATCCCTAATGCTAAAATAATTAATTCATAAATTTGACTGCATCGCTAATTGGATTATGAGATGCTTAAGAGATTTAAGATTTTGAGATTGACTTTTTAAAAGAAATACTAAAGAAAAGAAAAGAAATTTTGGAAAAAATAAATCAGCTCATTTTTTATAGTATACATAGGCGTCCGAGCATATGGGCCACCTGATGGTCACCAATCCCCATAGACTTTGGCACTGTAAGAAATGTTTACAATCGCCAATGCGCTACCAACCTTGAGAACTAAAAAGTTATATCCCTTGTTATATACTAAAAAGTTATATGCCAGTAATTACACTGGCTCACTCACCCTTTAAACCGGAACACAACAATACAAAGTACTGCCGTTTTGCGGCAGAATATCTGATGAGTGGGTGGTACCTACCCAGACAAGCTTGTACAGAGCCCTACCACCAGTACAGTGTCTGAAGTTTATGTAAATTATATTTGTAGGATTACTTGGTTTTAGGCGGTATTTGGGGTAAAGGGATAGTCAGTATACTGTTATATATTGGATATTTCCGTTTTAACGAGGAGCGCCACGGGATCGCTTGCTAGCCTAGCTTGTTCAATAACATGTGTTAAGGATGGAAGGAGAAGTCCTCTCAATATTCTAACGCCGAACAGCAATAGTTAGTATGTATGTTAGTATGATCCAGTTTGATTGGAGAGAGAGCCAGTATAACTATAGGCACTAGGATGTCAAGGTAGTGGATTAGCGATAACTGGGCGGACCATTCGCCGTCCACATACTGACATCTTCAAACCTTAGTGCTTGCAGGTGCGTTGCCAACCATTAAGGAAAATACCTCATAACCTTTTAAGGCAAAGAAAACATTAAGGAAACCTACATGTATCGGATGAAATTTGCTACATTTCAAGAGAAAACATTGCTTATCCCAGATATGAACTCGCGATTGATGAATCATGACGTAATGTTCCGTCGACTGGACTATCGCGACCTGAAAGATACTGTTTAATAATAATATGAAATAATTTAATAAGGAAATAATAAAACCATTGTAAGACTAACAGAGTCTTCCGGCTCGGTTGAAACGATTCAATTTAATTGGATTACGAATGTAATACAAACGGTAGCGAACCAAACAGCTTTATGATATTATGACTCTTATTATTGTTTTTTTAAAGACTATGATTGTTTGTCAAAATATTTTTTGATGTCTTATTACAAATAAAGTCCCGTACAATATATATATTTGAAAAGAGATCAAAGTAGAAATGGTACTTAATCTTCAAGTACACCAAATAAGAAAATAATGTTGCTTCACGGGGCGCCTTGCGGATGTAAAACATCGACAAATTAATAATAGAAAGTAAATTACAAATTAAATGTATCCAAGTAAGCTTTGCAATACGTTTTTAAATCGTTACTATATAACTCTTTTTTCCACAGTTTTGGAAAGCGGTATTCAGAAAAACGGTAAGATAATATCCTATAATAATATCCTGGGACATTATTCACACACGGCCATCTGATCAAGCAGAGCTTGTACTATAGAAACCAGGCAACTGATATTTTACATATACTACTTTTTTTTGTAAATACATATCTATTATTTAAACCCAGTCACGATAATTAATAGCCCAGATAAATAAACCACTCAGGACAAACAGACATGTTCATGCACACAAATGTCTGTCCTGGGTGGGAATCGAACCCACAACCTTTGGCGTGAAAGGCAAATATCTACCAACCATGCCAACCGGCCCGTCTTATACTCGGGTAGCCGGCCAGATATTCGTGTCGCTCTTTAAAAATATTCCAGCGTTGGAACCCAAGCTTAAATCAAAGCAATTCATTCAAAACGTCACTATATAAATATAGAAGTAAACAAATAAAAACATACGACTTCGCTTATAAACGCTGTTTAGCTGGTGTTTAGTTCAACGATGCTGTCTTCTTCTTTCGAATGTCAAATCAATAATGACAGAAAGAGAAATCAGTGTTTATTAGTAAAGCCGTTAGATGTTAGTAGATTGCTGATGTTGGAGCAAAATTAATACTCACGATCCTTCACTTTACAAATTCGTACATACATTACTTAAAATACACTTAGTTATCAATTTCATATATAGACAACGCCCCCATGCAGGAACCAATTGATGTACCACTATTGGTAATTATTTTCATATTCAATTTAGCATATTAGCTGAGTCTAGCGGTGCAGAGGCAATAGTGCCAGCGTCTTAGGTACAATGCCACAGTACAATCTTTCAGACGGCGTTTTTTTTGCTTTAAATTTGTTATGTGTACTTTGTTCTTTTTATTTTAATTATGTATTTTATAAAAATGTCTGTACATAGTTTCAACAAATAAATAATAATACTAAAAAAATAAAAAATGAATCAAATGTGAACTTCGATAGCTAAATTGCACGTTTTTTTTTTAATATCCTTATGAAACTTTTATTGCATGGAACTTAATAAGACGTAAGAAATAATGCTATTTCGTTTCAAATTACGCATCCGTTATTCGGTTTAGTAATATTACTTCAGAATGATTATTCTTAATTTTGTGAGAATTGTGAAAATTTATATACTTATGCTATTTATTATATAAAAACGAGGTAAATAATACATTTTACCGAAACAATAGAACAAATAGCTATATTTTTTTAAAAAAAGTCTTGAATAAGAAACAACAGTGAACAGTGAAAAAATCATTGAAAACGTTAAAACGTTTTACCTTAATTTTTTTTTTAATTACATAAGAATTTACATTAAAGCTTTAAATATATACAAATAGAAAATAAATAAACATTACTGTGGTATTACAAGAACCTCATTAGTTAATAAAACCGAATTCATTTTAATCTTTTTTTTATTTTATAATAGCTCAATAAAGTAAGATACAGTTTTGCTTAAAATGTTACAAAGGCATTATACTTAATATATATTTTTATGTACGTGTATATAAATTTTGTGAATATATAATTTAATGCTAATATTACAAATTTGTACCAAATATTAGTTTCCATTTCACTCATCGATATTGCCATAATAATGGTTTGTTCGAAAGTTATAACCAAATAGCGGAATATGTTTTTTTCTGTAAAATATGAGTTAAACGAATATTGGATTATTCCATGGGGGCGTCGATATGGAATATCATTGGTTGAAACCTTGAAATCTGTCACCTGTAACCCTTGAAATCTTTCCACCCTTTGCTATGGCTCTGGAAGAATTACCAGCTATGTGGTATTTATTAACTCAACATGCTGAGACATCCTTTTCACGAACATGGCAACACAGACATGCCTTATTCAATTTGTTTGTTTTTTAAAATGTTGCGCATATTTTTTGTTTAAAATGAATGATTCATCTAAAAACGTCCTTACACGTTTCTTACGTTATTTTATTGTAGTTATATGATTGGTAATATATTATAAAGCCGCAGATCTCAAAGTCTTGCGTTCGAACCCCGGGTCAGGCTGATAAAAAGTTATTAGGTGTTTCTTTGTAGAGGTTCTGATAGTCAGCAGGACTGTCAAGCGGGCCGCGTAATGGTAAGTGACCATCACCATCTAGACGCAAATGCACCACCAACCTTCGGAAGATAATATAATATAAACCATAAGATGGTATGTCCCTTGTGTCTTTAATTAGATCAGAGAACTCCTCCTTTGAACTTAAATACTCGTTTGAGTGGGGAGTATCTACCCACATACACCTGCACAAAGCCGTACCACCATACACCACATACCACCAGTGAGATATAAATATAACTTAAAAATTCAAAACAAAAATTTTAGTAAAGAAATTCGTAATTGTAAAATTAACTTATTTAATGATAATTTCACGCGTCATAGTGACAGGCAGACATACTGACATCCGTCGGAGTGATCTACGGCCGGTCACTATTCATAACAGTTTAAGATTTCTAAAGGCTTATGCACAAAGACTTGCAACGCTAAGAAAAAATATATTAAATAAAAATCGTTTCAATTCTAAGCTTTCTAAACTAAACATATTATTAATTAAGTAAGAACTTATAATAATAATGTTCTGCTTACCAATTTTTGGCTATAACCATTCTCAATGGACACCAATCACAAGCACTAAGTACAATCGGATTCGATATATATATATATATATATATATATATATATATATATAGGAGGCCTTGGTAAAACGCATCAATTTGATATTGGAAGAGGTATCGGATTGGGGTGACGATAATCAAGTCAAATTTAATCCTACCAAGACTCAAGCATGTTTGTTCACCGCCAAGAGGAGTCCATACCCCCTGACTCCGACTTTCCGAAATGTATCTGTACCCATCACCCACTGTATTGACAGTATTCTAGGAGTTACCTTAACATCCAAACTCAACTTTGGACAATGCATTGAATCCAAAGCTAAAACTGCTGGCAAAAAACTTGGTATCCTCAATAAGGTCAAACAGTACTTCACACCGGTACAGCTACTGAATATATATCGACCTCAAGTCAGATCGTGCATGGAGTACTACAGCTATTTATGGGACGGCTCTGCAAAGTACCAGCTTGAAGCTTTGGATTCAGTGCATCGTCGTGCTAGAAGGCTCATTGGCGACCAGACACTGGTCGCAAAACTCCAGACCTTATAACACCGTCGTAAGGTTGCCTGTCTGTCGGTTTTCTACAGAATATATTTCAGAGAGTGTGCCCGGGAACTATTTAATTTGATTCCTCCGTCACCTTTGTACCACAGAACTGCGAGGCATCGTAAAGATCTGCACCCGTACGTAGTTGTATGATCTAAGACCCGTACGAAACGATTTGCTTCCTCGTTTCTGAAACGCACCGCTAAGATCTGGAATACCCTCCCGACCTCCGTTTTTCCCACCACCTATAATATGGGTACCTTCAAGTCTAGAGTGAATGGGCATCTTCTAAGCAAGCGCGCTCCATCTTAGACTGTATCATCACTTTCCATCAGGTGTGATAACAGTCAAGCGCTAGCTTATATATTTAAAAAAATAAATATATATATATATTTATATATAGGCTGACGGGCAAATGGGCCACATGATGGCGAGTGGTCACTACCACCCGTAGACATCTTTTACATTGCCAATGCGTCACCAACTTTGGCAGCGTATGGGATTACGATATTATTTCCCTTGAGTAGGTAATTAGATGAAATTAAGTCATCATTATGGACGCGTGTTAATTCCGCAAATAGCAGCGGAAGGCGCGACAGACAGCGCGGCACATCTGCGATTTATATTAATGTGTACTCGGAAACTGCGGAATTTACCGAATAGCATAAATTTAATACATTTGATTAAAGCGTTTGCTAAGATCTTTGATTTAACCTATTTATTTCATTAAAATATATGTCGTTATATAAGAAAAAACAGCTGAAACTTTAGAATTTTTATGAGTAAGACTGACTCGTGACGACAAAACGCATGACGAGATATTAGTGACATCATACTCTCTGACTCTGCTCTCTACTCCCTTGTAAACTATATACTTCGATGCTCTTTATTAAATTATCATAAATAAAGATTATATTTATTTAATGAAATTAAAAAAAATAATAACGACTCTCTGTTTCTCTCATGTTTGTAGTTTACTTCATTTACTGGTGGTAGAGCTTTGTGCAAGCTCGTCTGGGTAGGTACCACCCACTCATCAGATATTCTACCGCAAAAAAGCAGTACTTGGGATAGTTGTGTTCCGGTTTGAAGGGTGAGTGAGCCAGTATAATTACAGGCACAAGGGACATAACATCTTAGTTCCCAAGGTTGGTGGCACAAGGTGATGTAAGCGATGGTTAACATTTCTTACAATGCCAGTGTCTATAAGCGTTGGTAAAAAAAAAACTTCATGTTTATTTATTGATTTTCCTTAATTAATAATTCAATGACCATAAATTTCGATATTTCACATCTGCCGCGTGTCCCGTGTCGGATACCGTTTTGTTTGTAATATAACGATATTATAATAACTTTCTTAATCATTTGGTTACGTAGAAAACAAAATGGCGGACAACATTAGAGTCAAATATTCGCGGGTAAATTTTATCATAAACTATCTTTATCACAATTTATTTATTTCCTATTTTAAAATATTATAGTTATCGAGTTCAAAATAATTTTAATAATCGAATTTATTTCATTCATTTAGTAACTAAAACTAATCACTTTTATTAGGCCGAATTGTGTTATCCATAGTACTAAAACGTGCATCGTTAAATCTAAATTTAAAAAAAAGTTTATTTATTTCTTAATTTCAATTGGTTAACCCGCATTGGAGCAGCGTGGTGGAATAAGCTCCAAACCTTCTCCTTAAAAAGGGAGAGGAGGACTTAGCTCAATTGGTTATAATTAAACGGTTTAATCAGTTGCTAAATATGATCCACACATACGAACAGTAATAGGTGTACTTTTAAAGCTTGTAAAACTCATGTATGTGTACCAATTGTCATGGCGAACGGTGAAATGGTATAGAAGCTTATGTGCTGCAGCGCCATGCTGTGGCAAGTACCAAATTAGAGGATATGTACATACTTTATAAAAAATAGATGGAGAACTGTAAAAACAATAATATATGGCTGCAAAATATAGTCATTAGATTTATTTTTGGTCTGCGAAAGTGTGATCATGTTTCTCAGTATCGGTCTCAGTTAAAGTGGCTGCCAATCAGACTACGAAGAAATCTGCACGCCTTGTCTCTTCTCTAATCTATTCTTTATATCGATCACACACCATCTTACCTTAACGACCGCTTTAAATTTCTTGGTTGCGACAGCGCACACTACCTGAGTTCTTCGAATGATAATAAACTAGTTACCCCCTGCAGCCGGAGACAAGCCCCCAGTAACTCTTTTACTGCAAAAACCATCAAACTATGGAATGCTCTACCTACAGATATTCGGCAGTCGAATTCATTGAGCATTTTTAAATACCGCTTGAAAAGCTATTATTTGTCCATATCCAAGTAAGGTATGTATGTATGTATGAAATAGTATGTAGTTTATAATCATCTATATGTAATTTTATACTCTATTATTATATATAACATGCATATATATTACATATATTATGTATGTGGTTAGTGGGATGTAGATATGCGTAGTTTATTAAATATTTAAATACACTTATCTGTTCTTTTACAAAAATTCTTTCACCAAAAGTTGTCTGTCAGAGATCGCTATAAGCGATGAGACCGCCTTTGCGCACCATATTTTATTTTTATTTTTCATTGATTGTTTACTATTTCTCTCATCTTATTTATATATTGTGCAACAAGTGTTAAATAAATAAATAAATATAATTGCTGTTTGAGGATAGAATATTTAAAGGGTATATCAAGTAATGATGGCAAAGACCCAGTGGTCTTAATTTAAGATCGTAGGTTTAAATCTGGTCAAGAATCATATAGTTAACACGAAATTTAAGGTAACCTCCTGACCGATTTTAAGAGAGTTTGTTTAACCTAACGTTTTTATTACTTCACTCTCATAATGCGATGGAACGGCAATCCGATACGACCGGAAATGTTTACGGCGCAGGAACGGTCTTCACACTTCCAGACTCCAGACTAATATTGTAAAAAAAGCAATAACTTTATTGACCCGACCTGTGCATGTGTTTTGAACTCAAGACCTCATATCTAGGCATCTAGATGCATCACGAAATGACGTCACTTGTAACTACCAACATGTAGTAAATCAGCTTTATTTGTTTCCCGAAGATTAAAGTGCCCAGCGGTGGGACACATTTGAACAGACCATCACTGTTCTAAAAAAATAAACAGGTATTTAATAAACTCTAATACGTCTCAACCCAAATAGATTGAATTTAATAAGAGCCTTAGAAATACAAAGGAATCTCAGGAACTTTTAAAGTCTAGAATATACTTTAAACTTAGATCTAAGAGCTTAAACTTTTATCTCGTATCTATCTTTGTTCTTAAAAGATCACATCTTTCAAAATACATTGAATTTTTATTACCCTTAAAGTATAGACATTTAGTAATTTATTGCTGATTATAAAAAAAAGTTGAATTATGAGATTATTAATATTTACAATGTTACCTTTTCAGGTCTTTATTACATCAATCATCGTGTTATATTGCATACGTCAGAAAATGACATGATAACTAACACCTGTTCTTCCCTCCTGGATGGAGATGGTTAATTTTGATGATATCCTTCGGACTGATTTCAGCCACGGCGGCTATTCTCAAGATCGGGTCTCAAGGTCACTTTCCAGTCACCAGAATGTGCGCAAACATGGTTCTCTATTCCTTCACTCTCATAATCCGATGAATTTTCAACAGACGAATAATATTTTATTGACCCGACTTGGGATTTGAACCTAGGACCTTGGGATCTGCGGACGATTATATACACTTGTACAAACACACGTACAAACTCGTGGGAATAGGGGGGTTGTAGTAAGTTAGTCTACCTGTAAAACAACAAATAAAAAAAACAAATGTTTTGTTTACTCGCTTAAATTTATCGCTTTGCATGATTTTAGCCATAACTGTCAATAAAACGGTCAACGTTCTATTTATAAAACCTTGTTCTAATTTTAAGCGGCTAATTATTAAAAATGTCAAACGGTCACCGACCCTCCTGTCAAGATCTGTAACAAGATCAAACATCCCTTTATTTAAATTCGCTCTCACCTCATAAACTTCAAAACATGGCGAAATAATTATATACGAGGTATACTTACCAAACATGGCCCTTATAACACAGGAAATAAAGTCGATACTATATAGAAAAAACACCTCACCTATTCCTTATAAGTGAACCAATTATCAAGTTAGAATAAAATAAATAAGAAATTGACATAACACGAGAAGTATTACACTCATAAAAAATATTAATAACCCTTAGTATAAAAATATAAAGTTCATTTTTGTTTGCACGAAATGAAAACATAAAATTGTTCCTCAACATCAGAACACGTATGGAACAATTCCGCACAATTAAATTTGAAATAAAAACTTTAATGTCCTACCAAGTTGTATATTACATCTGTCAACAGCAGAACGTATATCAGCCAATCCAAAATAGCTCTTATTTCGCAAGACATAAAGCGCTACAATGGCTTACATATATTTTACAATTGTTAAACGATTTTTGTAAAAACATCCGTTCAGAAAAGCGTAAGAAATTTGTCTCGGAGACGTTTTTTTTCTCTTCAATTTTTTTTTAAATTTTATCAGAAAAGTTCGCGAAGCAAAAAGGTTTTGACATTGTATTCGGTACGCGCGAAATCGGTGTTAACTTTTTTATACAGAACATTCGAGACATCAATTAAAAAATACAGAATAAAAAATAATTTACAGCAGATAAATTTAATAAAGAGAGATCTTAATTTTTTTATAAGAAATATTTATTGAAAATATTCAATTCAATTTCTGTGTTACTATTATTTTATTATATTTGTATTTCCATATATTATTGCCTTTATTTGTTTTTTCAGGTTAATTTGCACAATAATATATTATTCTCTGTTTAACTTAGGGTTAAGATAATGCCTTTTGGCTTTAGATCACGTCTACCTTTGCTTAATCAGTGCAAATAGATAAATAAAAAAAGATATATTAATTACAATATTGTATAATAAAATCTTTTATATGTTTTAATATTTAATATATCGGTATAATTGTAATTCCTGTATGTTTAAGCTTGATTAAGTAAATACATTTTCAATTTAAATAATCTAGATTTTATCTGTTTTACTTCCGAGCATATGTCATAATTTTTTGTGCCTACCTATACTATATATTCGTCAATATATAAGTCGAGATGGCCCAGTGGTAAGAACGCGTGAATCTTAACCGATGAACGTGGGTTCAAACCGGGCAAGCACCTCTGAATTTTCATGTGCTTAATTTGTGATTATAATTCATCTTGTGCATTTCGGTGAAGGAAAACATCGTGAGGAAACCTGCATGTGTCTAATTTCATCGAAATTCTCCCACATGTGTATTCCACCAACTCGCATTGGAACAGCGTGGTAGAATAAGCTCCAAACCTTCTCCTCAAAAAGGGAGAGGAGGCCTTAGCCCAGCAGTTTGATATTTACAGACTGTTACTTACTTAGTTTTTTATACTATATATTCATTTATATGACAACAATGAGTTCGCGCCGATTTTTACGCGAAGTTAAATTAAATTAGTCATACCCATTCGACCCAGTTATCTCTTATATTCAGCCAATTCTATTTGAACCCTTAATTTATTAAGTTTGTTTTGTTTTGTTTAATACCATAGACACCATAACTATTGCCAGCCTTACCTTCAAATTTTGCATAGTCTGAATATGTTTATCGATAATAAATATTATATGGTAATTGATTTTAGCGATCGAATAATTATCACAGTTAGGAATGTTCTTGCATCTCAAAAGAAATTAGTTTGGAGTAAATTTAGTTTCAAGTCAATATACATAAGGTGAAAAAGTACAATAAAAAACAATTATTGAAATTAAAATATACACACATTTATATACAATGATAATATTGTCCTGACTGATTTCGTTATTAGTTATAGTGCAGAAGTGTGTGCGCAAATAGATGCACTCTCTATTCCCTCGCTCTCTTAATCCGGTGGGACGGCAATCCGACACGACCGGAAACAGTTTAGGCGCAGGACCAACGGCTTTACGTTCTTTCTGAGGCACGGGAGCGTACTACACTCCTAACTTTCAGACTGGACTGCTTCTGAAAATCTTCGTCAAAAAAAACTAAAACCTTTTTATTAGCCCGATCTGGTTTTATAACCTTCGGGGTCTACGGCTTTATATATTGCACAAATCTCGTCATCAATTAATGCAACAGAAGCACTAACAATAAAAGAATATATTTAAAATAAAATGAATGATAATTTATACTTAACATCATAGCCGTGACTGCTAGAAGTATCAAGTACTTAATGTCCAGTTATTAAGAAAACATAAAACTGTGCTTCGTGCATACTCATAAAAAAATTATAATTTATTTGTTATTACCCTACATGAATAAAATAATCACTCGACGCACGGCCATTTTGTAAATGCACAGCCATTTTGTTTTTAGACGCGATTGTTATCGTGGTTGATAAATTATCGAAAAAATGGAATTGATTCTTCAACGCTGTTTGATCATAATCGGTCCAGCTTAATTGGTAATTATTTAGTTAATCTCAAACACGATTTTATCTTTGTTTGAATAAAAATTTATTCGACGCGAAGGAATTTACTTTTTTTTTCTTTATTCGCGTAAGTGTATTTTTTAACACGGTTTTCTTTTTTAAATATCTTACCCATAGCGTCAGGTACGTTGCAATACGGTACGATAAATTCATTGCATCAAATAAAGCCATTTATTTTGAAGAACATTACTCATTCTTTTTTTTGTTTATCTGTGATTTAAGCACTTTTTATTTAAATTTGTCACAAAGAGATTGTGCAGTCTGGGTAGGTACCACAATCACATCACATATTATACCGCTATACAGCAAAATTAGTTCTACTGTTGTGTTCCGTCTTAAAGGTTGAGTGAATCAAAATCAATTCAGTGAATTGTTAGCTCCCAAGGTTTGTAGCGCGTTGGCGGTGTAAGAAATGGCTAATATTTCGTACACTGCAAATTTCGTCAATGGGCGGTAATCACTTACCATCATAAGGTCCATCTGTATAATAGTAGTAAAGCAGTGCGTCTTTCTATTGTAGCTAGCCGATAAGGTTCTCAAATCTTGGGTTTATTAATCTGAAAAATTCCTAGTAGCAGTCCAGAGGGTGTAAGCTCACAGTGTTTTCTCATCCTCCTCCAGAACTCTCTCCAGTTAAGCCATGTGCAAGTGTGTCGGATGTACATATGTATACAATTATAATGTTATTTATTTAAAATTATCCTAACAAATATAACATATTTGTTAGGATAGAAGTGTATATTATAAGTTATACAAATAATTTATAAGTAAAGAAACAGCTTGATAACAACCCAATTGGCCAAGGTCTCTTTTGAAAGAAGGTCTGTGCTTTATTCCATCACGCTGCACTAATACAGGTAAGTGGATACGCTCGTGGAAAATTTTCACTCATCATGATGTAGTTTTTTTAATACGAAATGAATTTTATAATAAACACAAGTCATACACATTAAAATTTCACGTTTTCTTACCACTAATTCGGCTGTTCCAGGACATAAAACCGTGTAAAAAACTATGTGTCAGTTACGACATTTTGTACCTAAAGCAATGTAAAATTTGGCTGATTTTAATTTAAATGAGACTACTAAGCGCTACAGCCGCTCATGATTTTTTCATGATATGCTTATATCTTTCCTTTTGTTAAGGCGAAAATGAAGCAATTCAGTACCTATTTATCTGTTGATGAATTTTCAACAATAATAATTATGGTTGAATTTTGACAATTAAGCACATAGAATAAATAATTATGGGGATTTATAATAAATGTTTAGTTTATATTGTGTAGTTTTTTGGTGCAATGATAACAAGTTTGTCACGACTTGGATGGTTAGAAGCCATAACTTCTTGGACACGCGATGTGTAAGCTAATGCATTATTGAAAGAGCTTTTTATACATATGTAATATTTATATTTTATATGTATATTTTAATGACAATTGTATTTGATTTTTATAACAAAATAACTACTTTTATTTACATTAAAGATTGAATCAACATCATTAAATATAGAAGCGTTACATTTTACTCAGCATTGATTGTAAAACAAAATCATAATTTAAGAAGGAAATACTTAAGAATTAAAAAGAGATGACGAGAGAAACTCGATGGCGATGTTTCATATACTCTAACAATTTTCGCTTATAAATATATCCAGTAGGGTTATACTGTAAGAACAAACTCGAAACTCACCGCAGAAAATGATCGTAAATGTCAAAAAGTGATATGCGACATTGACCTTAATAATTATAACATTTCAAGAATACACGCATCAAAATAGTATATCACCATAAGTCGGTTGTCAATATTTCACAAGTGAGTAATGAAGTGAGTTCTTACAGAATATCACTAGGTCTGCAATGCTAGCTTCGAGATTGTCTTACGCTATTGAAAGCAAATTTCATCTAAAAGGTCAAGAGAACACGTTACATATGTAAAATGATATTATATAATATAAATAAAAAATATAAAAATAAAAGTGGCTTCCGTACATGTTATCGTGGCGTCTTGGCTACTACCCACAGGATACATGGTGTACATTCTTTATATACAGGACGTTAATTCTTGAATTGTTTATTTTGCTACTTGTCTACTTTTGCTGATATTTAATTGTGAAACCTTGTTGAGAATTAATGTATAACAGTAACAGTAACAGCCTGTTAATGTCCCACTGCTGGGCTAAGGCGTCCTCTAACTTTTGAGGAGAAGGTTTGGAGCTTATTCCACCACGCTGCTCCAATGCGGGTTGGTAGAATACACATGTGGCAGGATTTCAATGAAATTAGACATGCAGGTTTCCTCACGATGTTTTCCTTCACCGTCAAGCACGAGATGAATTATAAACATAAATTAAGCACATGAAAATACAGCGGTGCTTGCCCGGGTTTGAACCCACGATCATTGCTTAAGATTCACGCGTTCGAACCACTAGGCCATCTCGGCTTTTTATTATTATTAATATATACTAAATGAGATGTAGATTTATTGTTTTAATCATTTCTTAAACCACCAATGCGCGTTCAACTTTGAAAACTAATATAATATCATGTCTCTCGTGCCCGTTGTTACACTGGCTCACTCAACCTTCCAACTGGAATACAACATTTCTAAGTATTGCTGTTTGGCGGTAGAATATGTAATGGTGGGTGGAACCTACCTAGATAGACTTACACAAAGCCCCCTATCACATTGATTATTTCGAACATCTAACATTTCGAAATATATTTAGCATCGCGTAATGGCTGACTTTACATTATAAAATGTTAATAGTATTTGCGAAGAAATATATGGTCGCGGAAAAATTTAAGAAAAGGGGACGACCCCGTTCGATTAAAAAGCGATTAGACGCACATCACCCTATATAACCGTTATCGTGTTACGTTATGCGTGTTTTGACAAGCGTTTAATGAAACCTTACCTATCTATTATCAATACTTGCGTCGTTATAAGAAGACAGTTTAAAAAAAAATTAAAAATGAGTTTTTATACGAAAAAAAATATATATGTACCTAACATGTTATGTAAAGTTTTGGAATATTTTTTTAAAGTATTCCTAAAATATTTACAAATTAAGTGATTTTTTTATTATGACATTTTCTTATTATGTTAATTTTGCCATGTTTATTTTGATCATATTTTCTTCATTGAAAATTATTATAGTAAGGCACAGACTAATGCATTCAGGTCACACCTTTGTTGTTTTTTCAATATACGTATACAACTATATATATATTACTTGTGTTTGTGTGTGGATAAACTTTCAATGACAGCACGGATTTTTAATGTCGGCAGTGTACACACTCCCGTGTTTCGGAATGCACGTGAATTGTATCCGTATGCCATCGAATGGAGCTGAGGAAAAAGAGTGTGCACATTCATGTTATATGTCTTTTTTTTATAAAATAGATGGGCGGACGAGCATATGGACTACCTAATGGTAAGTAGGCACCAACGCCCATATGCATTGGCATTGTGAGAAATGTTAACCATTGCCAATGCAATGTGTTATGTCCCATGTGCCTGTATTCACACTGGCTAACTCACCCTTCAAACCGGAACACAACAATACCATGTACTGCTGTTTTGCGGTAGAATTTCTGATGAGTGGGTGGTACTATCGAACGGCCAGGCAAACGCGACCAAAGCGCCATAGGTACACAGTGGAAATTCCCCGAATACGTACGAAGCGCTTTGAATCTACATTCATCATTCGCACTGCGAAACTATGGAATGTTTTGCCTGAGTCCGTATTTCCTGATAGGTACAGTGTTGGTGTCTTCAAATCCAGAGTAAGCAGGTTTCTTATAGGCAAGCGTGCTACATCTTAGACCGTGTCGATGTTTAACATCAGGCAAGTCAACGGTCAAACGCTGGCCTATTAATTGTATAAAAAAGGTACCTACCCAGACGACCTTGCACAAAGCCCTACCACCAGTAATTTAGTCACGTGTCTCAGTTAGTTCTCTCTCATAATCAACATGATTTGATTTGGTTTAAGTAATTGTTTACTATTGCGTACCAGGCTAACTCAGATCAATCAATCAATCAACAGCCAATCGTTGTCCACTGCTGAACATAGGCCTCTCCCAAGGTGCGCCAAGGCTCCCTGTCCTCCGCCTTCCGTATCCAGTTGGTGTCCGCCACCTTCTTAAGGTCGTCGGTCCACCTGGCTGGAGGGCGCCCTACGCTGCGCTTGCCGATTCGCGGTCTCCACTCTAGGACTCGTCTGCTCCAACGGCCATCGGTTCTTCGACATACGTGATGCCTTATCTTAAATCTTACTCTTAACTATTAATACATGAGTACAATAATACATGTATGCATCGTGGTTCTTATGTAATTTTAATCTTTTTTCGTATCACGTTGGCTTGCTATTAATAAAATAAATATTGGCTTAGTATATATGTTTATATAAATGTAAAAGTAATTATATAAAATAATCTTATACAATATTGGTGTTTAATAGTGTGTATATATACATAAATATATAACACAGACACTATCGCTATCCTAGGCTGTTGACCTCGGTTCGTTTCCTGTTTTTTTATATTCCCTACTTTTTATTAAGACCCTCTAATTAGAAGAAGCCTTGTAGGTAAAAAATGTAGACTATGACAGTGCAGTGACCTCTAAGAAGGGGGTTCGGATACACGTATTGTAATTTTGCAAACACGCATAAATGGAAAAATTTTTTTTTTTTTAATACTGGCCTTTTTTGACATTAAAATATTTTTCTTTTAACCCGATTTTTGAACGATTTTCATTTATATATACTGAAATGTATACAAATAGACACTAAAAGCGTTATTACATAAACAGATACATAAGTTACCTAACACGTCAGTGTTTTGTAATAATAAATATACTTTTTATATAATATAAAAGGCTTCGGTATAACATAATTTTGGCTAAATATGGAAGATATAATATATATATTTCCTTTTTCCACAAAGCTACATATACTTATCTATGTGAAAACTTAAAATTCAAAGCATTCGGACAAATATTGAAGATTTTATGACTAATTTCCAAAAAAATAAAAAAACGCGCATTCCTAAAAGTGCTTTTATTTTAGATACAGCGTATT
The DNA here is from genome assembly GCF_905147045.1 of Nymphalis io. NCBI lineage: Eukaryota > Metazoa > Arthropoda > Insecta > Lepidoptera > Nymphalidae > Nymphalis > Nymphalis io. Next base: position 3,362,825 of record NC_065915.1, on the reverse strand, counting down.
GTCACGTCACGGCAGACCTGCCCCCGTTAGCTTATACGTGGGTGAAACCGGACGGAAGCTGATTGTTTTTTAATTTAAATCTAAATATTTGAAATTCGAAAATATCTGTTTCTCAATCACACTTCAGCAGCTTGACGGAATTTAATTAAATTTGGTATACAACTTGAAATAGCGTAAATAAAATGAATATTCAATCGAATTTAAAATCTCTAGATTAAATAAGGTATTTTTTTATCCCGAAGGGCTATTTTGCTAGAACCAACTCGAAATTAACCGCTGAATACGGTCGTAAATGTCAGAGAGTGATATGCGATATTGACCATTATATCATAACATTTCAACAATACACGCGTCAAAATAGTATATCACCATAAGTCGATTGTCAATATTTCACGGGTGAGTAATGAAATGAGTTCTTAAATAGTACTACAGGTAAAGGGATGGCCCAGCTAGATACCCCCAATGATTAAAACGCGTGAACTTTAACGAATGATTACCGGTTCAAACCCAAGCATCACAGAATTTTTATGTGCTTAATTTGTGTTTATAATTCATCTCGTGCTCGGTGAAGGAAAACATCGTGAGAAACCTGCACGTGTATAATTTCACTGCAAATCTGTGTATTCACCAACCATTGGAGCAGCGTGGAATAATCTCCAAACGTTCTGCACAAAGGGAGAAGAGGCCTTAGCCCAGCAGTGGGTCATTCACAGGCTTGTTACTTTTTATGTAGTAAAGTGTGCAAATAAAAAAATCATCAACTGATGGGCTAACGATATGTTTTAACTAAATATCTTTTAATGTCGGATAGTAGATAAGAGATTAGTTATTGTATGATTTACATTTAAAACTTTGATTTACGCGTGACAACCATCTTATATCGGTTAATAATGATGACGAAAAAAGCCACTAGATTAACGAGATGGTCTGTGTCTGTATGAAATATATATAAATGAGACATGTTTGCATATATTTCATTTATTTGTAAGTAATTAATAGTTTGATAATAATAAAAAACACTAAAAACCGTTGTCCGAGGCGAGCGACGCCACGCGACGCAGCGTGACATAATGGGACCAATACTTCAGACGGTGTTTCCTATTATGTGTGTCCAGTGCGAGTTTTTTTTATTTACTCGATAACATTGATGTTAGTCGTAATTTGTATGGAATTTGAATATAATCGCTAGACGGCGCTGTTTTAATTCCATACAAATCAAAGTTAAGGGCAACACTGCAGTCGTCCGTGAGCGAGAAACTTGGTGATAAGGCATTGTGCAAGCCCGTCTCCTAAACAGCAATACTTAGTATTGTTGCGTTCCGGCTTAAAGGATGAGTGAGCAAGTGAAACTACAGGCACAATGGACATAACATCTTCGTTCCCAAGGTTGGAAGCCCATTGGCGATGTAAGGAATTTTTAATATTTCTGACATCGACAATGTCTATGGGCGGTGGTGACCACTTAAAATCGGGTGGTCCATTTGCCCGTCCTTCTATAATCATCAAAAAAGACAAACACCTTGATCTTATTTCACGTGGCTTTAACCATGGGCAAGTTTGCTTCTTTATTAATGTTCATATTTTTAAATACTTTACAAAAACTTCGTAACCAAAGACGGATGACAGTAAATATCATATATTCAGAGTGAAATTGTAGAGTTTTCTCATTTATATGGGTCATACTGCGTCACGTCTCGTCGCTTAGAAGGCAAGATCGCACTTCGTCGCGTTTCGTCGGAGACTAATTAAAGCAACACACAAGTACTACTTGATATTTTCGCATCGCGTTGCTTCGTTTCGCGTCGCATTACCGTGTTTGTCGTTCACCTCGTCGGGCTAGGGCAGCGAAATGCGAAGGGCGAAGGAAAACCGTGGCGCTTTTAGTCGGTAGTCGGCGGTATGACTCCAATATGACACTCGATCGTCTCCGAGATGGGGAGCATCCAAAAAAGGTCGTCGAATCGCTTACCTAAGATAAATTTTTCAATATTTTTTTTATATAAACGGTAAATATTAAAGAATCAGAGACGCGTAACGCAGTGTCCAGAAAATATTAAACGACAAATTAGTGTGACGAAAAATAGAGTAGTCAATAGACCACTTGCTCTGCGGGACACGCTGTATAAACACATTTAACTATTTATCTTACTGAGTAAAGTGTTGTAGTCGTACATACGTAATAGACGTGACAATTTTATGTATGTACATATGTATGTTTGGAGTTATCTCGAAAAATATGTTTTTTTTTATGATTATTGAAAAAATCTTTCTTGATGATGATGTATCATTTATGTATGTGAAAAATACACAGATAAATAAAAAAACGGGTATTAGGTGTATAAAGGAGAGTACAATCTTGCTTCATAAAATTATATTTCATCGAAATCGATTCAGTAGTTTAGCCGTGACAGATCGTGTTACTTTCGCAATAATCGGATTGTGAAATAAAGCGTTAATGATTTATTCGCTTATGAAATTATAAATGTTACTTCTAAAACTACATAAGTCTATGTACTTGAGGATAGTGTTGACACTATTAGAGACCGCTTCGCCGCCCCGCTGTTTGCCTCCTTCCCTATTTTATTGACATCTTAAAATAATAGAACTAATATGACCTTAAGTATCGGCCATTTTTAAGAAAAAATCTTCGAAATACATTCATGATAACAAATTTATATATTATATATAGCTGAAGAATATACGCGTATATACTTATGTTGTCACTAAGCAGGCTTCAGTTCTTAAATATTTAAAAAAAATATTATCAACTTGGCAAAACTCGTCACTTAGTAAATATTTTGTGAATAATATAATAAATACATGGAAATAGGATGAACGGAAGTGGATACTTGTTAAAAACATAAAAGAAGTATCAAGTTGTTAAAAAATAAACAATAAGATACGTAATATAATTCATATATCAGCCATTAACAATCCAAGACAAAAAAAATAAAAAAATACAAATAAATGCGACATATGATGCCCTTTGTCGATGTTGGCTACAGCGGCCACTGTCAAAGGAATAGCCGTGTAGAACATATTATATTGCACATGTTTGTGCACAAATTATTTTAATTACAGGCACAAGTGACATAACATCTTAGTTCCCAAGGTTGGTGGCGCATTGGTGATGTAAGCGTTGGTTAAAATTTCTTACAATGCCATGTCTTAGGGCGTTGGAGACCACTGGAGATGGTAAGTGGTAGTAGAGTACAAACGCGACGACGGGCAGTACAGTCGGGAAGAAAGTTCTGTACTAGCCGTCCCCGCCTTGCCGGCCCACAAGATGCCTCTTCACGCCTCGTTTGAAGGAACCCAGGTTGTAAGAGGATGGGAACACGTGAGCTGGTAAGGAATTCCATATGATAACAACATAACAATGTATATGCAATATTTCATGAATATTGGTTCAGTAGTTGAGATGATAAAGCGTAACAAACAAACAAACTCACTTTCATATTTGTAATATTAGTAAGGATGAAGCATGTTAACGATTAATGACGTATCTTTAAGTTTTTAAAATATTTTATCCCTCCAATAGTTTAAAGGTGAAAATTGAATATTGTTAGACCATATGTTGCTGATCAGGTATCGGCTGACGGAACCCCTTATACCTCATTAATATTGTTTTTGTCGTAAAACGTCTATTGACACGCCTCGGGTGTAAGACCGACTCGTACCCCGTGAAGGTAAACGGCATGCCCCCTCTTATTCTTAATAACATTGCTAACGGTAATTACAATCCGATGATATCATACAACAATTTTTTTTATATAGAAAAAGCGGATAGGCAAGTTAACCACCTGGGTAAGTGAACACCACCACTCATAGACAGTGGTGCTGTAAGAAATATTAACCATGCCTTACATCACCAATGCGCCACCAACCTTGGGAACCAAGATGTTTTGTAAGTACTGCTGTTTTGCGGCAGAATATCTGATGAGTGGGTGGTACATACCAACACGAGCTTGCACAAAGCCCTGCCGCGAATCAAACCAAAAACCTATCCTATCACACATCGATTAACTTCGAATCGAATTTTAGTCTTTTTAAATGTAATATCGATAAAAATTTAGAATTTCTAAAATCCGATCAATTACAAACATCAAACAGGAGCTTAATGATCGCTTCGAATATATATTTAATACTAGCTGACCCACGTGCCCACATCGTTGGGCGATAAACATTTTTACTTGTGATCGATTGGCCGAACATTAGTAAAATTGTCGTGCGTATTTGATATTTTTAATTATCTCTTAAACTATGCAACCAAAAAACAAACTGTAAAAATTAATTTTATCTAAATGAAATTTCCTTGGTAATAAAGCAATTTATTTTTAAAAAATTTGACGTATTGCAAATGTATATTACGACACGGTCGCGGTTTCATACCTTTAATATGTATTATCTCTTTAACCATTGGTCCATATTATATGCAGTAAAAGGAAAAAGTATTTTGTTTTAAACACTTAAGACGATAAGATTACTTATTTTGATAAGAATTCATAATTGTTGATAATATAACCAATAAAAATGACATAACGATTTAATTATTTTTTTATATCATATATAAATCATATATCTCTCATCGTTACGGCCGTGTTCGTAAGAAACTTTTTCGTTCGACCGTTTTTTCTCCGAGTCACTTTGCAAATTCCACTACTACTAAAAAGTTTTTTCATTTTTTGGGTTAATATGTAGCCTATAACACTCACAAATTATGTGCCTTTCTATTGGTAAAAGAATTTTCTAAATCGGTTAAATAGATCCGGAGATTACCCCCTACAACCTCACAAACTTTACCTCTTTATAATATTAGTACATATAGATAAACATATATATATATATATATATATAAACATAACTAGTATATAGAGCAAGTCGAATGAAATACGGATAAGGAATACCGCGTAAGTCATATTTATTGGTTGCCGTGCCCTGGGCAGTAGCATTATTGATTTTGTTGTGAAATGACATGATCTTGATACTTGTGTTTTTGATTTGATGTGTAAATATCACTGTATGGGCTGAGACTTCGAGCGTCAGATGTCGTCAGAAAAAAAAGTAGAAATTTGTTAAACGAACTTATTTTTGTCTTTAGTATTATATACTTCTAAAGTATATAATACATTAATAGCTCTCACACATATAAGGCTCTAAGTGACTACCTTCCAGTAAAATGAAAATATATATATACTTTATTCACATACACTCCTGCGAGTACTTTTGAATATTTTACAAGATTGAATTAAATTGAAACGAGCCTCCGGTTCAGAACGTCGATATATTGAACTATGTAAGATTAATTATAATTTTCGTGTTACAAACTGGATAACATTTGATAATTGTATATGTAAGCATAATATGTAACAGACAAGTATCTTGAAGATTGAATCGCGCTACAGCCCACATAGTCTATGCTAATCTCATAATATAATTATAATGTATGCGCCATGGTAACCGTAGCACCTGATAATGGAATGAGTGATGGGTGACCGACGAAAAAGTGTGGGAGACATACACGCATATATGTACATTCGAGTACAAAGAGGTTCTTGTTATTAGAACTCCTTTCAAGGATAATAAATCATGTTTGTTTGTCTGTTACAACAGAGAGCCTAAAGCAAAGAATATTATCTTGATCGACGGCGATGGTTGTTCGAAGCTTTGAGTTTTTAAATGTTTTTTTATATTTAAAGTTATTACGTAATAGTAAGGTTTTGACTGCGTATTGTTTCGTCAGAGAAGATGGTGGTGTGGTGGTGGCTTTGTGAAAATCCATCTGGCTACACGGCTAAACGGTAATACTTAGTATTTTTGTGTTCTGGTTTGAAGTGTGAGTGAGTATAATTATACACAATCAATTGTGACAGCAGTGGGAGAGGCACTGCTGGACTAAAGTCTATTCTACTTTTTACAAAATTTTAATTCGTTTAAAAAAAAAATAAGTTTCTTTTGTTCTTAATTTAAACGATAAAATAATAATCATATTATTATCATAAATTATTTTTGATCAAGTTCAAATTAATGATCCACGAGCTTTTCTGGAACTTTCTATAGATATTTAAATTTGTAAATATAGTATCAAAATTCAACAATAACGAGATACCGTGTTGTTATATGAATAGAAACGAGGTTGGAAGCGAAGTGGAGTCAAGTGTTGCGAGGGGAGAGGAATGGAGCCTTCACGGTTGTCATATGTTTTTTAATGACAATCAGCGTAAATAAATACTTCAACAGATAAAAAAATATATATTTCTCTTTTTAAATATCAATACATGTCATCTGTTGGCACAATGCTGATTTCGGTTGACATGATTACTGAAAAGAAAAAAAAACAATGAAAGAGAGTGCATTGATTTATCCATTACGAATTAGATCTTTATGTGCATTGAATGGCTATTATTATTTTTCAGATAAATAATAATAATAATAATATCCTGGGACATTATACACAAACGGCCATCTGATCCCAAACTAAGGAGAGCTTGTACTATGGAAACCAGACAACTGATATACTACATATACTACTCTTCTTTTGTAAATACATACTTGTTCATACACACAAATGTCTGTCCTGGGTGGGAATCGCACCCACAACTTTCGGCGTGAAAGGCAAGTATCTACCAACCACGCCAACCGGCTTGACCAATTATATAAAATAGCAATGTAATTATATTCGATTCTATAAGAACTCACTTCATTCATCAAAAAAATCTGCTGAGCACTTCTGGACGAAGAACCACTTGTTATCTTTAACCGCATATACACCGGAACACAGCAATATTTAGTATTGTTTTGTTCCGACTTGAAGGGTGAGCCAGTGTAACTATCGGCATAAGTGACATAATACTTAGTTCCAAAGATTACTGTCGCATTGACAATGTATGGAATGGTTAATATGTATTTATTACAGTCGAATACAGTCGAAAATAAGAGATAGCCCAGTGGTAAGAACGCGTGAATCTTAACCATTGATCGTGGGTTCAAGCCCAGGCAAGCACCACTAAGTTTTATGTGCTTAATTTGTAATTATAATTTATCTCGTGCTTTACAGTGAAGGAAAACATCGTGAGGAAACCTGCATGTGTCTAATTTCACTGAAATTCTGCCACATGTGTATTCCACCAACCCGCATTGGAGCAGCGTATTTTAACAAGTTCCACCTTCTCCTCAAAAAGGGAGAGGAGGCCTTAGCCCAGCAGTGGGACATTCACAGGCTTTTATTATTATAGTCAAATTTTACAAAAAATAATGTTACAATTAGTGAATCAATTTTTATCATAATTATGGAAGGATAGAACAATAATTTGGGTAACGACTTTTCTACGCGACTGCACATGGGACCCGATTTTGGAGTGATTCGTTACATTTCTTTGATATGCCCTGTTTTTTCGTAGAAAAAAAAACCGTATTTCCTGCAAGTGATTTGAATTACATGAACTCTTATTTAAATTACAATTGTAAGGTTGATTTAGATATAGACTTACTCAGCCCAGACGCCGGGAAAGATAGGGCGTAACCCTGGGATGCGTGAGATGGGGCCTGAGGAAGACAGCAACTGGGGGAACCACCATCATCAATGTGTGGTAACCACACTGTGATTATCGCTAAAACCCACTCACTCCTCTCCAGTTCCTCTCATTTTAATAAATACATCATTTTTTACAGTTACATGTCTAAGTCCAACTTAGGTTTTTTAGTAAGCCTTTTAGTCAGACATATTCGCACGAGTCTGATATTAATATATTTTCAACACCAAACCCAACAACGGGTGAAACCACAGGAGGAAACTAGTAATAATATTACAATTGCTAAACCGAGTTTGGTTCTTGTGTCTAGCTACAATGTCTTAACTAAAATCGTTAATCTTCACAAGTACAGATGAGCCACAGAAAAGGATACAGATACCACCTACACACGTCTGCCCCCCTAGTCATGATCGAAGCATGGGCGGTACCTGGTAAATAAATATTTGATATGAAAGAAGACACATCATTGTTTAACCAATCACCCGCTAAATAGCGTTTATAAAATATAAATTTACTAAATTAAAAAAAGAATGTTTATATTACACTCAATTACTTTACAATTATTTACTCTGCCTAATAATGTGTAATATTTTGCTAGTGATGTGATGTATTAAGAAATTTAATAATATACGACACATAATATTCATAATTTAATTTTTTTTTTAATTTCAGACGTACTATGTCCATATATTGTCTGTTACAAATGTCTTAACTGTGTGGTAAAATATATATATATATGTAAATATACTAAGAGTTAACACTGTAAAAAATATTAACTATCCCTTGACGAGCTGATTGGCGTGGTTGGTAGATACTTGCCTTTCACGCCGAAGGTTGTGGGTTCGATACTCACCCAGGACAGACATTTGTGTGCACGAACATGTCTGTTTGTACTGAGTCTGGGTGTAATTATCTATATAAGTATGTATTTACAAAAGAAAAAGTAGTATATGTAGTATATCAGTTGTCTGGTTTCCATAGCACCAGCTTTGTACAAGCTTAATTTGGGATCAGATGGCCGTGTGTGAAAAATGTCCCAGGACATTATATTATATTATCTCTTACATTGTCATTGCGCCACCAACCTTGGGAACTAAGGTCACATGTGCACCTTAGTTACACTGCTTCACTTACCCTTAAAACAGAAATACAACAATACTATGTATTGCTGTTTGGCAGTAGACTGTGTGGTGAGTGGGTGATAACCAAGCAAAATTATATTGAACATCAGATATTCTACCGCAAAACAGCAATACTTGATATTGTTGTGTTCCGGTTTGAAGGGTGAGTGAGCCAGTGTAATTACAGGCACAAGGGACATAAAATCTTAGTTCCCAAGGTTGGTGGCGCATTGGATATGTAAGCGATGGTTGACATTTCTTACAATGCCAATGTCTAAGAGCGTTGGTGACCACTTACCATCAGGTGGCCCATATGCTCGTCCGCCTTCCTATTCTATAAAAAGAAAAAAAAAGAACATTGACTACATATTGTAAAATATCGCATGGAACGGAGCGGCCACTATTTGGACAAATCCAAACAGCGGCCGCTCCGTTCATATCGGAACAGCAATACATTGGCAGGAAAACAAATGATCTGGCTGTCATTACTACAAAAATTGTATTTTATAAATGGAAGATACTACTAATGCGTAAACGATTACAAATTTCGTTTTAAAAAATCTTTTCATAAGCATAAACTTAAATACTTTTTAAAACAATAATCATATTTTTATCGATACATTAATAACATCGATAAATGTTACGAATATATCAGTACAACACTAAACACAGTGCCACCAATTAAAAGTAAAAAAAAAGATAAACTACATTGTTGGCAATACAATTTGTAACAAACTCCAGTTAACTGTTTTGTTTGGATTGTAGTCTCTTTAAACACAGTGATTATTTTCTCTCGTATTCTAATTGCGTTTTAGTATACAGTAACGAATTAAATATTTATATAAAATATGGATAATAAATATATATTTATATAATAATATGGATAGAAATATTTAATGTAGTTTGTTCATTGGCTGTACCGAATTTTCTTCGACATTTACCTACGACTAAAAAAACAACACATTATTATTTATTTTTTGTTATTAGTCATACATTTCGAAACTAAAATTAAAAACAAATAAATATTAAACATTGATTATTATTTTTACATAAAAATAGAACAACAGATAAAAAAAATGTTTTGTTTAAAAAATAACCCAAAAATTGCCGGGTCTATTAAAACGTTATCGCCCAATCTATGATATATGCGAACTAAACACACGAGAAGACATAAATAATCCACACCGCGAAATGAATGCGACTTCTGAAATCCAATCCGAATTTAAAAATAGAATGCTCATAATCGGAAAATCCTGTGATGGACGATCTCGAGCGAAGAGGTCACGACCCGAAAATTTGAATTTGGAAACGGAATTAAACGGCATTGTTTCTCCGTTCCATTTCCAAAGAATCCGATGATTCTTTCGGTCCGAATGGATTCGATTTATTTTAAATTTGAAAATGGAATCGATGGGAACGCTCGATAGCTGAAAACGTTTTTTTCCTTGGATGAGTTGAAAATGTAGATTATTATAATACGTTCTTTTTTTTTTAATTTTACGCAATTTATTTGTTTCTAAAATATAGGTTACAATCTTATACTATAATGCCGAGATGATTATTTGTACAGGTCACATGAAAATTGACTGAGGGTAACTTTTTTAATTACAAGTCCCATATTCTTTCATATTTTAACCTATTATCTGTTGACCTGTATAATTAAGCAATGAAACGCAAATATACAGAATGTGGCCAACTATTTTTTCCCAACATTATTGCTTGGCATCGCTATCTAGGTGAGTGGGTGGTACAACCCTATCAAAAACAACTTAACCAGAATCCACCATGACATATCGATAACAATAATTGCATAATAATTTTTATACAATGAATATGGCCGATAAAAAGATCAATTTGGACGCTGACCGCGTATAGGCTTCGTGTAGGAAGTGACTCAGTGTGTTAATATGCAAAGTAGTGGGTAATGGTAGTATACTGCGGATGTGTGGACTGGCATGTTTTGTTTTTATTTGAAATTTAGAAAATGATGTTCGAAATTTAAAAAATATTATGTGAATAATTCTACTAAATATATTCTTTTAACTTTGATTATTATAAATTTAAGGTGTAATTCGAATAAAAACATTGCAAACGTCCCTTTCTATTCTATTATATTTTTTTCTTTGTTTTTTTTTGTCTAAAATGCGACAAGAGTACAACTCTTAAAAGCTACATTTAAATTCCAAATTAATTGAATATAACAATCTTCATTATATTTTGTTTACATAGGGAGTGAAAGCGTTAGCGAGATGCCAATATAGTTGATTATATAAAACCTTTTTTTTCATAATAAAGAAAGAAATTTTGTAAATAAGTGCGTATTTTTTAAAAGGCTTATACGCCATTCTATTTTAGACATGATGATGAAAAAAAATTTAAGGTCAACGTTTCAAGAAAAAATCACTTAAATGAAAAGTTTATGTCGTATAAACTTTTACCTCTATCTCGTCTACTGAGTTGCATTCATTTTTTTTAAACTCTTTTTAATTTTTTAAATATTGAAACTAAGAGACCAATCCATAGAGTTGTACAATTCTCATACGAATTCACGGTCCGTTGCTAGTAAAATTCGGTCTGATCCCAGCTACGAGTTTATGGTTTCCTCTCCGTGACGTAACACCATTGTGTGACGTCACTTGTGCTGAAAAACAGCATTACAATGGAATATACTTATATTACCACGATGTGTATTTGCGCGAATTAAACATAATATTATATCTTTCAGATAAACACAGCAAGTTTATCTTGAAATCGTTAATTAATCACTCAATTGTTCAATAGAATAAAATGAAAATCTTACTAATATACTTTAAAACTTTCTCCAAAGCGCACTTTATTTCTTCTATGATTATATATTTTATGCGTATTGTTTTAGTAAGGCTGAAAAATGACCCGAAACCGGCTTAATAATAATAATAATAAATGTTTATTTACAGATAAATATCCATAGTGTACAGGCATTTTTATAAAATACAAAATTAAAATAAAAAGAACAAAATACTCATTACAATTTTAAAGCAAAAACACGCCGTCTAAAAGATTGTATTTATAAAAGTACCCAAGAGTTAGTTACAAGGTTAAAAACTATGTTAGTAGATATATTAACCATTTTTTTGCATACATAAGGGGTCTGAAACAACGAGTAGATACTTGAAGTAACCCCCAATGTTTAACAAATGGATTATCCATATTCACCGTCAATGTATTCAAGATACCGTTAGAAACTCCGCGCCTCCTAGCCATTATAGACGCTGCTCTCTTTCTCATTCTCTTTTTAGAAACATGGCATAGAAGTCACAAGGGCTTCAACAAACATCAATCATGATGATGATGCTGGTGATGTGCCATTTGATGAATTTATAACTTAGATCAGCCTTTTCTTTATCCAGCTCAAACACGCTGATAGTCATGGCGTCGCAAACAAAAAAATAATTACGTAATGTTTTCTTAAAAACATGTTAATCAAAAAGATACACAAATAATCCCCAAAGTAATGGGAGTATTTTAAATTTTTACCTACCCTTTATGGGGGAATACCCTGAAAATAATTTAATTGGCTTTTTTTTAATTTACACAGGATGTAAGTAAAAAAAGGCATTCCATTGTGTCATCAAATTGGTTTTTTTGGTATGTTTGACAATTTCTCATTTAAGCTGTAGGGTTCCTTTTAGTAATTGAAAAACGCTTAGTATTTATGATACGAGCCGAGATGGCTCAGTGGCTGGGAATCTAAATTAAATATTGTGTTCAAACCCGATTAGCATCCTCTTCGGGGCTCCAAATTTTCTCGATAATCTTTATATATTTTTTATTTATAATCTTTATGTATACTATTTATCATTGAGATAAAAACTGGATAGTTATAATATGTTATATTTATAAATAATCTAGCTCTCCCATTAGGATATTTTGTAAAATCTTGTTTGTATTTTTAGAATATATGATTGAAAAAACCGAAATGGCCAAGTGGTAAGAACGCGTGATTCTTAGCCGATGATCGTGGGTTCAAAAGCGGGCAAATGCCACTGAATTTTCATGTGCTTAATTTGTGATTATAATTCATTTCGTGCTATATGGTTAACGAAAACATCATGAGGAAACCTGCATGTGTAATCACTGAAATTCTGCCACATGTGTATTCCACCAACCCGCATTGGAGCAGCGTGGTGGAATAAGCTCCTTGCCTTCTCCTCAATAAGGGATTCACATTCATTTCAATTCATTTCAACAATTCATAGGCTGTTACTGTATAATTCACAATATAGTCGATAGAAAAAGCATATTAATAGGATCGCGTAAAGAGAGGAGCGTTATAGAAACACGCGTTCGAAATTTGAAATTTAATTATATATTACTGGCTTTAGGCTCTTAAGTATAATTTTAACTTTTATGTTTTTGTTTTTAAACATTATAAAGTACTAAATGTTCAATAAACTTGAAGGCGGAGCTTCACACCTATATGACGCCATTTCATTTTCAAACGCGTTACAATAAACTTAATCAACAGTCTGTATATATCCTAGCTGGGCTAAGACCATTTGAGAATAAAGTTTTAGAGCTTTTTCACTACGCTACTTTAACGCTTGGTGTTGGATACTTCGAGCATGAGACGAATTTTAACTACAAATTATGCACATGAAAATTTATTGGTCCCTTGCTCGCAACGGATTTGAACCCGTATTTAAGATACACTGGACCATCATGACTCAACGTGACATAATTGTATACTATATACTATTCATAAAGTCAGAATTAAAACTGTTTATTAGTATTTTTATACGGAACCAAAAACTTTAAAAAAGGATCAGATTCGCTACCAAAATCATGCGACATTCAATATATTAATTTTAATGGAAAAATCTGTCCTCGATTTTTCATTGTCGCTCAGGAAAAATACGAAAAAAAAAATTACGTATATCAATTAAAACATCAGAAAATATAATATTTATCTACATATATATTATGTATAATGTAATAGTAACGAACTAAATATACACTTATAACAATATTGTTTGTGCCTTGATCACTACAACAGATTAAAAAAACAACCTCGCGCTAATTTAATAGCCGCCATTTTGTCGGTGAACAGAAAGGTAAAGTAATTAATTAATTATTGGCGCGACTTGTGATTTGTTGAATGTTTTCAATCGTGTTATTTGGATTTTTATGAGTAATTGAGTTAGTTATTTATATCATTTTTTATTATTGTGCCGAGATGGCCCAGTAGTAAGAACGCGTGAATCTTAACGGATGCTTATGGGTTCAAACTCGGGTAAGCACCACTGAATTTTAATATTCTTAATTTGTGATCATAATTCATCTCGTGCTTTACGTTGAAGGGAAACATCGTGACGAAACCTCCATGTGTAATTTCACTGAAATTGTTACTGGTGGTAGAGCTTTGTGCAAGCTCGTCTGGGTAGGTACCACCCACTCATCAGATATTCTACCGCAAAACAGCAGTACTTGGTAATGTTGTGTTCCGGTTTGAAGGGTGAGTGAGCCAGTGCAATTACAGGTACAAGGGACAAAACATCTTAGTTCCCAAGGTTGAAATACGTTTATCAAAATATTGTATTGATTAACAGTTCAGTTAAAAAACTATTTACGAAATCAGAATCGTATCAGTTTTTAATACTTTCGGTTGCAATCTCGAAGTACGAGTAGAGGTAGAAACCTGGGTATAAGCCCCGTGTCGGTCAGTGAAAATCGAATTGGATTTTTCCGTCGAGACATTTTCAGTTGCAACCTAAGGAAGTGAAAAGTGTTAATTTTCCCCTGGAAAACACTGAAAGTCGTTGGCCTTGCATTTGAACTTATTCTCGTTATATCGAATGTGCATCGCTTATGAGAATTAAGGGATAATTTGTGCTGGATCACACTTGTGCACATAATATTTCCTGTGCAATTCGCTAGTCTCCCATAAACATACCATTTTACTGGTGGTAGAGCTTTGTGCAAGCTCGTCTGGGTAGGTACCACCCACTCATCAGATATTCTACCGCAAAACAGCAGTACTTGGTATTGTTGTGTTCCGGTTTGAAGGGTGAGTGAGCCAGTGTTATTACAGGCACAAGGGACATAACATCTTAGTTCCCAAGGTTGGTGGCGCATTGGTGATGTAAGCGATGGTTAAAATTTCTTACAATGCCAATGTCTAAGGGCGTTTGGTGACCACTTACCATCAGGTGGCCCATATGCTCGTCCGCCTTCCTATTCTAAAAAAAAATAAATAAAAAAAAAAGATGACGAACATGAAATTTTTTATTTACCCCTAATCTTCATATACATGTTTTAAAAACGTTTTCACAGATAAAGGCTTTTAAGTTTAACATTTATATATATAACTATTAACTTAATTCAATATTTAAATAAACTAATCTTAAACTTAACACATTCTGAACAATGCGAACTTCATCAAAATTTCAATATACTTGATTCATCGGAAATATATTTCACAAGTTGAATTTTTTTCCATTGATAGCTTCATTAATTTGACGTATATGATATCTTAAAGCGACTTATTATCAACCTTATATACTTACATTTAAAGTTGAATATCATTCGAAACAACATAAGCCACCACATTTTAGTACAATGATATCAATAAAAAAATTTACTACCACCGTTTCTTGGTCTGTCATCTTGTTGATAAAATGTGCGATCGTGTGACTTTATTGTTTTAAGGTGACCATGATTTTAGACCTTTCGCAGACTTTCTCTCGAATTTAGTTGAATTACACTGACATCGCAATATGACAGTTGACAGTTCAATATGATGTTTGACAGTGCAATATGACGTTTGACAGCGTAAAATGACGATTTAGAAGGACTCACTTCACGCACGGGAGATTGTATACGCCGTCTTTCAATGTTCAACGCTGATTTTCTGTTTGAGGGTTCTATTTTATTTTGTAATTATTTATTTTATTACTAAGAGTAAAATGATCATGCAATACCTTATGGTAAGTGTTCACTTACCATGAATATAAACATTATCATTGATTGATTTAATATATATAATAATTACATCGCACTCACGTGTAACTTGTAACTGTGATTACACTGGCAAACTTTTCTGCACAGCAATACAAAGTTTTTTCTTGCATTTGTATCTCCACAGACGTGCTGTCCGTGCATAGAGTATATCTTATTTTTAATTTATATTAATGTTATTTATTAAAATGTCAGAGTTATGAAAACATATCTATTTATCATACCTGTGTCTCTTCCTATTCAGATATCATATATGTCTTTACCTATAAGATTATTTGGTTACACAAAATTAATAAGTTTTAAATATGTTATCGTTATTTTAAAAAGATATTTGGGTTTATTAATGTTCATATTTCATTTCGAAATATAAAAACATGGTCACAACAGAGCAACTTTAAACTCTAAACTCTAAAGCAAGCCGCTCTTCACGTAACGAAATGACACTTAAGGTATATAAAAAATTAAAAGTACAATTATATATTGTATTACAAACAACGTAAGGCCTAAAATCGAGTAATAAAAATTACAAAAAACAAATAAATTGCTCGTTTAATGGTAACATTTACGACTTATTTACAAGGTGGAAAATTTTTTTAAGCGACAAAATAAAAAATCTATGCAAAGTTCGTGGAGATAAATGGTTTTAATGACCATCTTTTATTGGCAGTAAATTATTTTGATAGTGACATCGGCAACACTTAACGAATAGTTGGAAAAACATAACAAAGTTAATTGGATAAGTTAGCACAAT
The DNA here is from genome assembly GCF_905147045.1 of Nymphalis io. Taxonomy (NCBI): domain Eukaryota; kingdom Metazoa; phylum Arthropoda; class Insecta; order Lepidoptera; family Nymphalidae; genus Nymphalis; species Nymphalis io. Next base: position 3,346,425 of record NC_065915.1, on the reverse strand, counting down.
GAAACTAGAAGCCTTTTCGCTTATCTATTATTATCTTTGAGCGTGGAGCTTGCTAGGGCTTGCCAACATAGATAAGATAAGATACGCCACATTGTTATTAAGTTGGCCCACTAACAGTGTAACAGTTTTATATTCGTCGTTAGAGCCGAGTGGCTTGGTGAGTTAGGCTCGGCGATGAAGGGGAACATCGTTAGGAAAGCTGCACGTGTCGGTTGAAAATCTGACACATGTCTATCCAATACACCACATTGGAGCAGATTTGTGTAATAACTTACAAACCTTCTTCTCAAAAGGAGCAGTGGAACATTTTGGCTCACTCAAACATGATAACAGAAGAAAATATTTTCGTTCTGATTAATGATATTATAATGATTTTGTTTTGTGGTAACGATGAGTGAGCCGGTGTAATTAAATTTGAAAGAAACGTAATAGGTTTAATATTTTATTGACATTTTTATTGAGCAAATTTAATCACTTGCCGTAAAGTTAATCTAAATAATATGTTTATGTAAAAAGGTCAACATATGTTGGTAGTAGTGGTCAGTGTACAGTACAATATACTCGTATTGAGAGTTTATCTTAAGAACCTATATGTGACTTGACAACTCTTCTTCAATAAAAAAACACGAATAATTACTTACTCATTAACAATTCCCGAGCAATTACGAAGGAAATAAATTAATTATCGTAATTAGTGACATTAATTTCAATTATTTTGTCGTTCTTACAAATAAATAAAGTGTTTTTAAATCCATTAACATTTATACAATGTTTTATTTATATGGAGAAGTACCGAAGCTACGGATATACATAGCTTCCACAATTTTAACAAAGAGGCAGTTACGAGTTTTTCTTATGTACATATATAAGCAAAATACCACTCATCACGAAATCCTAAACTATCCGCCCGATTGACTTGAAATTTTGACAATTATTCCTCCTACATAGACGCTCATTGACAACGGATTTTACGCCTTTCCAAAATACATTTGTCTTCTTATATACCCGTGCAAAGGACAATTAGCTAGTATTATACAAAATTGTATTATATAAAAAAAAGATGACTTCAAAGATTATTTTCTCCTTCATAAAACATTTAAACAAAAGCTCTTTTTTAATGTTTATCATTAATTTATTTATAATACGTACACACACATACGTACACAAACGTACACACTTTAAATTATACTTCCAAAATCACAATGAACGTTGGTACATATGTATTTCTTCATATAGAAGGTTTGTACTACCCAATTTGCCGCTAGTTAGCCGTGCAAATCTATTTTTATACCAGTGACAATTGGTACATAGTTACAATAAACGTTACACATACATACAAGAAATATACATACAAGAAAACGTTGATCGGCTTTTGTTAGTAATATAACTATAAATAAAGTAGTAGTAGAAAATACTTCTATAATTAAATAATAATAATAATATCCTGGGACATTATTCACACACGGCCATCTGATCCCAAGCTAAGCAGAGCTATTATAGAAACCAGACAACTGATATACTACTTTTCTTTTGTAAATACATACTTATATAGATAATTACACCCAGACTCGGGACAAACAGTCAAACACAAATGTCTGTCCTGGGTGGTAATCGAACCCACAACCTTCAGCGTGAAAGGCAAGTATCTACCAATCACGCCAACCGGCCCTCAATATAACTCATTGACATTTACATTTTTTCATTGCTTATGGCAAATAAAATGTCTAGGAAATATCAGTTGTAAGTCGAAATAAATTATTTATGATCTAGGAAAAATATTACTATTTATCATCGACGATAAAATTAAATACTCAATTTATTTTAAGCTTAGAAAAAATATTTAAAGATATTTAAAACAAATAACACGAAACTAAATCTATAAGATTATTATTATTAACCGAATTTAAAAAAAGTTGGTGGTGTGTTTGCGCACACACTTGTGCACTATAATATCTCCTGCGTAGTTGGCTAATCTCTCTCGAGATTGGCCGCCGTGGCCGAAATCGGTCTGGAGGACATTATTTTTTTATCGAGTTATTATTATTACATAACCTTACATACAAACATTTCCCTCTGCATTCTCTAAAACGTTTGCAGAATTTCCTTCCTTTCAAAACAAAAATTTTACTTGCACAATCCCTTCTTCTTCCTTTCCTGGACTACGCTGATGTTTGCTATCTTGATGCGAATGAAGAGCTACTTGACAAACTAGATAGACTTCAAAATTTGTGCATTCGTTTCATTTACGGTCTGCGCAAATTTGATCACATTTCTCAATATCGACGTCAGTTAAAGTGGCTTCCTATCCGACTTCGCCGGAGCTTGCACATATTATTGCTTCTTTTTAATATATTAAACCATGGTAGGCCTGATTACCTACATGAGCGTTTTCTGTTTTGTCCTGCTCGTGAAAGACCAGTACGCGCATGTGTGGCGTCGAAAACTCTTGAGGTACCATTTTTTAATACTACTTCCTTTGGTAACTCGTTTTCCGTTGTTGCCGCTCGCCTATGGAACTCTCTTCCAGATAATATTTTCCATAATAATGTTACAATAAGATCGTTTAAAATCAGAGTTAAGCAACACTTTCTTTCCACTTAAGTTTAATTTATTTTATATGTATGTATATATATTTTTTTGTATCTATGTAAGTTGAATGTATATATATATTATAGATGATGGTATATATTAATATATTTATTTGTATTTAGTGTGTAATATATTCATTTATCGTTAAGTCTACTTGAATTTTATAATATAAAACTAATTGATATTGTACCTGCACCATAAATATGTATTACAAATAATCTCCACTAGATTCAGGGTTTCTGGAAGAGATCTCTTGTTAGAGATAAGTTATCCCTTTGTACACATTTTTCATTTATATAATTTTCTGTATACTCTGTTGGTACATAAATAAAAAATAAATAAATAACAGATAAACATAATGTTAGTATACAAATCAATGTGCCTAGTGCGAGTTTTTTGATTTATTAGATAGAGTTGACGTTAACTGCGGTATGAGTGGAATTCCGATTATTGATAGACGACGCTGTTTTCATTCCATAAAAATCTCAAATAAAGTTACGCTATCGAATGAGTAGAGAAAAATCGCACTAGGCACACAGATAATAACTTATTGGTTACCTTTTTTGGCTTGGTGGTTAGAACGCGTGAATCTTAACCGATGATCGTGGGTTTAAACCCGGGTAAGCACCACTGAATTTTCATGTGCTTAATTTGTGTTTATAATTCATCTCATACTTGACGGTGAAGGAAAACATCGTGAGGAAACCTGCATGTGTCTAATTTCATTGAAATTCTGCCACATGTGTATTCTACCAACCCGCATAGGAGCAGCGTGGTGGAATAAGCTCCAAACCTTCTTCTCAAAAAGGGGACATTAACAGGCTGTTACTGTTACCTTTCTTACATGTCAAACCAGCGCAAACGCATTTATTGTGCGGTTAACGCGTTGATTTATTTGCAGAATTATGGCAATATTTTTGAGGCGTTAATTATAACTCAGTTGGACGTTACGTTATCACAATAGTAACGTTAATTATGTATTTCACAGTTTTTTCACTATCGAGTTTTAAGTGATATTGTTTCGAAAACAAATGATACCATACACCTGATTTATAATTTACGATCAATAAAATATCCTGAAAATATAATTACGGGCGTCGACAAAGCGAGAGGTTGGCGGGTTTTCTTCTCCGTAAGTTATGGTTACCGGTTCAAATGTAGCCTAATCGTTTTTTGTTTAGTTTTGGCCGTTCTCGGTTTTTGTATGAAATATGATTTATAATGATTTCATACTGAGAGAACGGCAGCTGCGAATATTAAGTTGAAATTGTTTATTTGATATATATGTAAGCTTATACTGTAAAGTTATTAGCTTGATCTTTTATGTGTAAGTTTAAAGCTTTGAGCTTTTAAGTGATAAACAATCAATCTATGCACATATTGTAGCTATTGCGTGCGTCCGAAGTAATTATTTTTGATTTTTGAAATTATAAATTTATCGCGCTTTATCATTTGTACATTTAATAGAATTAAAACGTTTTTGCGTCAGAAATGTTACATGCAATCGTTGCACTCAATTTTAATTATAGTAATAAATAATTAACTATAGGATTGCAGAACTGCCGGTTCGGAACGTAGATTTTAACGACAAGAACTAAACATCCGATATATAAATTGATCTTAATTTATGTGTGTTAGTTTAGTGGCGCATTATAAGTCCTGAGGTCTTGGCTTCAATCCCTGGACAAAAGAAAGTCATTAGATTTTTCCGTTCAGAAATTCTCAGTAGCCACCCTGAATCACTAAGCACGTAAAGCCCTTGGTCCTATTGCCTGAACTCTCTTCAGTGACACTGCCTTCCATTCCCCCCTAAAAGTACATATTCTCTGTGGACCTCCTTCTATTACACATGTATCTTAACCACAAGATAACCAAGATGTGATTGTATAAGAATACTCAATGTTACACCAGGATTTGAAGTAGTGACCTTGTTTGACCTCTCTTCCTTCATAATTTCGCGTTCAACAATTTCAATATATATGGTAAATAAAGTTCAACGCGTTTAATTTTTTTTTAATTCAATATAAAAAAAAATTGAAAAATGAACCACAAAATTTTATAACCGGCAATTAAGATCGGGGGAGTTTTTTCAAATAAATCGTATCGTATATCTCTCGGCTCCGCCCCCTTGTATTTGAGCTTCCCAAAATTTCGTCCGTTTCATTTGCGGTCTTATTTTTCAACGGTGATTGTCTTTGATTTGTTATCTGTGGGCGTTGAAGAAATACAAAATTCGTTATCGTTATTTAAGGTGTTAGAATAGTATACCAATATTATAAAGCGGAAAAGTTGAAAAAAAAATTTAATAAGTAAATTGTTGTAAATGTTGTTCCATTGTTGTTAATTTTGTGAATATGCTGATAGCGTTTCTTATATCAATAGATAAATAAAAAAAAGTTTGTTTGTTTGAACCCGTCAACATTTTACGTTATTTACCAAAACGATTAAAAAAAATATATTAGATATCATATTTATTGAAAAAGGTTATATAGACAATCCACCAATCCGCATTGGAGCAGCGTGGTGGAATAAGCTCGTAACCGTCCTCCAAGCGTGTCCTCCAGTCCCAGTAGTGGGTTATATATTTAAATTACATTACTATTACTTAATATAGATTATAAATGCATCAAAACGTAGCTTCAGCCTTTAGTCAATAAAAAAGAATAACTTCAGTGTATAAACAAGGACGAGGTGAGGTTCGTTTACGACCGTTCGTTAGTCTGCATTAAATTAAAAAAATGGTAATCCGAAATGATAATAAACCTTATCAAATTGGCAAGATTACACCATCATATAACCACTTTAAAAGAACATAAAACTTATCTTTACCCGAAAACATTTTAGAATGTCATAAATATGATCAAAAAATGTCCGAAAAAAATTATGGAGTATAAAGAAGCGATTTGGTAAATGTAATGTGTATGACCGTTTTATGAACTTGAAAGCTTAACTTGCTATATGAGGTTATTAGGTTCGGTCTAAATAAAGCGCTTAAAGCGGTAAGCGTTACATTTACTTGAAAATATAGTACAAATAGTATTGAGTTATATCTGAATAGTGTTCTAAATTCAAATTTCTTCCGTCTTCGATCTGAGAAGGAAACGTAGCTTTTCTAAATTTTTAAATTAATAGGCTTAGTCACAAATTAAATCGTAACTGCGTTTGTATTCATGTATACACAAAAAAATAAATCATTTGTATTTAACTTGTACACAATAGGCGTTTTTTTTTTTATTTCCTAAACCGTTCTATGTTCAATCTAGGGCAAGCTTATGATTCATCTTGTGCTCGGCACTGAAGGAAAAGATCATAAGAAAATCTGCTGGTGGCTGTGTTAGCTCCAAACCTTCTCGAAAAGGAGAGAAAGCCTTAGCCCAGCAGTGGGATATTTACAGGCTTACTAGTGGAATGGAAATGGGATGGCCATGTAGCGAGACTGTAAGACGAAAGATGGACCAAAAGAATTACTTTATGGTCTAGAAGGGTAACGAAACAGAACACTATAAGAACAGCGAGCCCAAACTGGATATGAGTGGACGAAATTAGAGAACAATGATTTTCGTTGGAGGAGGCCTACACGAAGAGGGGTTTCTTGCAAGGAAATAAAAATTAATATAAAGAATATCGTCACCTTAGTTATGTACTGTTATCATTTTTGCAAGAAATATAAAGGCTTTTTTGTGACTTACTAGTCTTGCGAGGCGTTTTTGATACATGAATGTTCATTTCCAACTTACACCATCCTGAACCCACAAGCAAAGCAGGCGTAGGCGCAGCTCATTATAATACGATTCTATTGTGTAGTTTATGATTATGTAAACAACATTGCCACCTCAGTGCGGATGGATCATATAAATAAATGCGTTTATTTACAGATATTCTCGCACATTTTGGATTTCTAAATTTGACTTTATTCGAAATCAAAACTTAATTGTGCAATAAATTTTTAATGGCCTCCCAATACAGCACTTTTGGTTAATAAGTGTTCGTTAAAAATTTGGTGTTAGATAATATTGGTTTAGATAAGGACAACAATATCATCTATATAAAATATAGAAATGGACGACGTGTTCAAGTAAAAAAAAATAGTTTTGTACCCTCCATCTGAATTTCGACAATTTTGATTTTTTGTTACTTTTAATTTAAATTTGATTAGATTGAATCTGAAAGTGCTATACACTTGTAATTGACATGCATATTAGATATACTATTATTGTTTAATAAAATAATTCTTTTCAATGCTTCATATGTATGTTGTATGTGTGCTATTATAAATAAATAATCTATCAGTCGTACATCTCAATTTTTTCAGAAAATAAGCCATATGTATGTCACCTGTTTGTAGGTCACCTCTGCTTCAGAATATGGTAAAAAGTATTTTAATACGGTACCAAATATATTGGTTCTACAGGTATAATATATGAACCATTTCCCATAGTAATTGCGTGATCAATTACATTATTTTCTATTTAATATGACAACGAGACTGTGTTGTTGTTATTGATCTAGAATAATAAATTTTAGACGAGAGTGAATATTTACTTTATGACACTCCGGCGAAACGTCAAACAGACAGACATATATCGTGTTTTGACGTCATCGACTGATCGCCGTTAATTTTAATTACGTTTTAATTATTACATAAGATCTATTTACCTTAATGGCTCTGCTGATACGTCGATTAGCATATAGATATCATAAAACATGGGGCACAGGGAATAAATAACGAGACGGTTATACTCATAAAGTGTGTGACGAAAAAGCTACAATTGCTCAACAGAGTATCCCATACAGTGGTTGCAATAACGCGCAACACGAAGCACTTCGTATACAGAGAGAGTACATAGGGTACAAATAGCGATTACTACCTAGATTCTGGACTATAATCTTAGAATAGGCTAAATTGCTTGGTGTTCGGCCAGCTTAAAAAATTTAATTGTTTGGTCATGAAGATGCACATAACACTACCAAACCATAAACCGGATATAACAAAAGCGCGGATAACACGTCTGTAGACACAAGAGAACATAACCAATATATATTAGAATATTTTAGGCATTCAATCCTTATCTTTTGAGAACAATAGTATGTCCGGTTTCACCATTCACCGACACAAACCAAGGAGAATTCAGTAGCTTCCGGCGTGTTGAGCTATTCTGTAAGAACAAACTTGAAACTGACCGCAGAGCACAATCGTGAAATGTCAGAAAGTGGTATGCAATATTAACTGTAATAATTACAACACTTGAAGTACATACGAATCAAAATAGCGTATCACCGTATGTTGTCAACATTTCAAGAATGAGATACGAAGTCAGTGTACAGAATAGCAATGCTGGCTGGGCTTTTCTCACAATGGGTGGAACTACATTGAATCATAGCATAGTTATATACTAGTAGTATATGTTGTTAGGCATTATTTTAGCACTAGATTATATTAACAGATGGCGCTGTAAGTAATTAGTTCTACTCAACCTCTCAGTATAGTATTTAATTTATTTACTGAATATGTTGGCTTTGTAATTTTTCTTTTCTTAAAATATTCGAGTCTCTAATGGCATCAGTTGCGGAGTGACGTCATGAACCGATATTATAAATACCATAAACCTCCTTGGAGGCTCATTTATTTTGCTCGTCTGCTGTCAAATGGAAATAAAAGGAAATTGTAACCGATATTCAATTTTTTATTTCACGTCCTAACAATATGTATAGCTACTGCTTGCATATTTCTAAGTGTCACCTTTGTAATAAAGTGTTTTAAGTTTTTTTATTAATATTACAATTATTGCTTATAACGATTTAAGTACATAATAGTCCAGGAGGAAGACGTAATTATTACTTATTTGTTTTGTACGAATATACTTGGGATCAACAGGGTGCGTTTTTCTTCAAATTTTTATCTTTAACTTTTCTTCTTGTAATATGACGTTTCATTCCTCCTTCATAACAAGGATGTGGTTTATTTGGATTGGTTGTATGTTTGGATTAATCTTGTGAGTTATCTTATGACTATTAGAGAAATTAAGTCAACCGTTAAGCAATTAAAACGTATTTATGAGCAAACGCTAATTCCACTTCGGACGGGCAAATGGGCCTCCCAGTTTTAAGTCACCACCAGCCATAGACATTGGCGCTATAGGAAATATTAACCATTGCTTACATTATTAATTCGCCACCAATTTTGGAAAGTATGATATGTGTGCCTGTAGTTACACTGAATTACTCTTCAGACCGGAACACAATAATATTAAGCATTGCTGTTGGGCAGAAGAATATCTGATGAGTGGGTACCTACCCTAGACGGGCTGGCACAAGGTCCTAGCAAGTAAACAATCAATCATATTAAAAAAAAACATGAATAAGACGAAATATTAAACAGACTTCGAGTGAACATTATTTAATTCATGACTGACACTAAGCTACGCGAAATCGAGGCGTTTTTAATCCGCCCGTTAATTTCACGTGAAACCAAAACGGACAGGCTGACGTACAATGTAATACTTGATTGCTTTTATAGTGTTAACGAAACCGGTCTTCGGAGTTCGTGTATTAAATTTTTGCATAATTATGAGTAGTGCTTAAAATGATCTTTACTTGTTAAGTTCAAATTTCGAAGTTATTGTGGTTGTTTTGAATTTTTGGGACTAACTCCTACCCTCCAATTCATTTGTGGGTGTCAAAATTCATAATCGAAATATGTTCTTTTCCATTAACTTGCCTAGGTATGTTAATGTCTTCACGGTAGCACGCGAAAGCGATCTCGTGGCGCTCCTCGTTAAGAAGGAAAGGGTACCGCTGGTTTTTTAGTGGGTATTCCGATGTTCGTGGCGCACTCGGCGCCTTGGACACCGGTGAGCCCAATACAGCCCCCCACTGTTCCCGTGGGGAAAACGCGCAACGCGTTATTCCAGCGATAAAAAAAGTATGTCAATGTTTAGTATATAAGAAGTAAATTTATATATAGTCTGGCTAATCAACGCATACTAACTCCTTTTTTTATTATGTAAATAATCTTATGTCAAGTAAACACGCCGTATTAATTAAGGTTTTTTTTAAATAATTAAAATATTTAAATTTATTATATGCTTATTATATTTTTCTATATAATATAGTTTCCTATTTCTAAAATGATTTTAGTGTTATACTATATATGTAAATATAATTTCAAAGGATTTATATAACAAAATTAATACTATTGTTTTTTTAATAACATATATGTATGCAGTATATATAGATATAAAGGTACTTTGTTAAACAAATTCAGTGGTATTTATAATTATTTTCGAATTAAAAATTATCGTAACATAATTAACAAATGTACTTAAATAAATTCTTATGTATTTAGTATTACATAAAACGTATTAAATGTCCGTATAAGCTCTCCTTAACTCACGACTCAAGAATAACGTCGGTGCATAAAAATAAACAGACACGATTGGAGATGCTGATAGTGATCCCAGGGACGCAGTGGGTAATCTGCGAAGGTTCCTGTCAATGAGGTATTAGTGCCGAAATACGACGTCCATAAGTTGAGCGATGTAATTAAACGTCAGTCGCCACCGTACGTACAATTCAGCCGGATTTAACATAACCAAAGTTTTATAGTCCAGGGACTGGTGATTTTTTCATTGATTGTATTTATTTTTTATTTTATTTTTAATTGGTAGTTCATGGAAAGTCGATTCTTCTCAATATATATTATAAAATTTAGATATTATTAAGTATATAATTTTTTTTATTAGTTATTAAGAATGGCGGTATTTTGTTGATGTTTTCGATGATTTAATTCCTTTATTTAGATAATATATTTATTATCCATGAAAAAAATATAGTAACAATCAGTCATTATTTACGAATTTAAGATAACTCAATCAAATTCATATAAAAATCATCTTTAAATAACAGTACTTTTAAATATTTTTTTCTTATTAAAGATAAATGTTTCACGATCACCGCCTAGACTTCATTCGTGTTCATCGCTTATATTTCAAAGTCTCAGACCCGCCCAAAATTTAGATTGGACCTTTAATTTACATTCATCAAATTACAATCTTAAGTAAACGCGATAAGGTCAATATTCGAACAAAAACACACCAAACCCTTTTGATTACTGTAGCAAAATTAAACAAACTAAAACGGGAATTATACGTTTCGGAAATCTTATCGCGACGTCGAAATGAATTAAGCGCCAACATCGCGATTATCACCCATCCCTTTCACACACCATATGTCAGAGAGTGACAAAACATGATAAACGCGAGGTACCTCCTTGTTTATAAGTTCTCTTAAATTTTTAACACGTGAAAAGAAATTTTTAAACGCTATTATCGTTATAATAAACCAGACTGTTAGTATTGTTTTCCATCTCAGTCATTCCAATTGAGACAGAGAGAGATGGGAATAGTGTTAATTAATTCTGACATTGAATTGAAAATACGTTTCTGTTTCTTTATGAGATTGACATTTGAAGTCGATAAGATTTTGTGATAATACTGAATCGGTATTGATTAAAATTCAATACAGGATAAGTTTTACTTGGTGCTTTTGTGAAAGCTCATCCGGGTCGATACCACTCACTCGTCAGATATTCTACCGAAAATACTGTTTCGGTGGTGGCGCTTTGGCGATGTAAGGAATGGTTCTTTCTTTCAGTGCCAATATCTATGGACGGTGGTGAACACTTACCATCAAGTGGTGCATTTACCCGTTTACCCGTCCATCTTCCTATATAACAAAAAAATATATATCATCATAACTCACTGTGTCGGCATATATATTTACCAAAAATACTCTCATCAATAATTTGACTCCTTAACTTCCATTTCTTTAGCGTCTGTCTGGTTTTTATGGTAACCGTAACAGCCTGTGAATGTCCCACTGCTGGGCTAAAGGCCTCCTCTCCTCTTTTTGACGAGTAGGTTTGGAGCTTATTCCACCACGCTGCTGAAATGCGGGTTGGTAGAATTCACATGTGGCAGAATTTCAGTGAAATTAGACACATGCAGGTTTCCTCACGATGTTTTCCTTCACCGTGAAGCACGAGATGAATTATAATCACAAATTGAGTACATGAAAATTCAGTGGTGCTTGCCCGGGCTTGAACCCACGATCATCGGTTAAGATTGACGCGTTCTTACCACTGGGCCATCTCGGCTTCTTTTTATTATTATATTAATAGCAAAACAGTCAAACATAGAAAAAACATTAAAAACCAATACGCAATCTTCACATTATAAATGAATTCACGTGTCCGTTTGTACAGCTGGGACAACGCAATCAGTGCGGAGTTATCATTGTAAACAGACGGTTAAACAAATAAAATACCCATCGAAACGCCATATTGAAAATGAAATCAATTTTGTGTTGAACGAATGTCGTGCATTTTTAAAATAAAATAAATTTTTGCTCATTTCAAACTTCATTGTTGAACTATTATATGAAAATGTAATTGTATTCTATACATATATCTATCTCTGTCTCACATAGGTTAAATAAGGATATATATATAAATGTAAACGGTATATATACCGTTTACATTGGACAAAGAAAGACAAAAATGTTTTTAATTGTATTCGGGGGCATATGCAGAAACACTTATGTTTAATGGCTTAGGAAGGCATAAAGGACAAACAAGTCTTTCAGGGTAGTGAAAAATAGCAACACTTCATATAACAGTGTTATAGGGTGGGTGAGTCAGGGTAGTTGCTATAAGGATTACCTGATGGTAGGGCTTTGTGCCTAGAGAAGCAAAAAAGCCAGTGGGCAGACCACCCGCCCGATGGTCAGACGATTTTAGGAAAATGGCGGGTGCTCAATGGATGCGACTAGCACAGGACCGGGAGAATTGGCGCACCTTTGAGGAGGCCTATGTCTAGCAGAGTTCATCAGATATTCTGCCGCTAAGCAGCAATAATTAGTATTGTTGCGTTCTGATTTGAAGAGTGAGTGACCCAGTGTGTAACTACAGGCACAAAGGACATAACATCTCATCCCACCAACCTTGGGTGGTAAGATGTATGTCCCTGTGACACTCTTTAGCTCACCCTTCTAACTGGAACCCAGCAATACTAAGTATCACTCTTCGATTGAAACTTTATTGGACAATCCTTTCGGTCTGTAAGACCCCATAATAATTGAAATTTACGATCGTTATAAAGAAACAACTCAATTAGAACTAACCCTCCACACAGTACAATAAAATGAAATAAAATCAATCATGCAATTATGAGTCTTGTTACAATAAGCTAAAGACAATATCGCCGTGTATATTTCAACGAGAATTTGTATTTTATGAATCTGTATAACTTAACCACATTAACAAATCGTTTGTGGTTTAGTTTGCTTGTATTGTATTGTACTGTATATAGCTGACACTATGTTGTATATGTACATATAACTATTTTTTTCTATTATTTAAAGTATTTTTTTAAAGTAAAAACTACGAATACAGACGGCTGAAAAAAGGTGCGTGTTTGTATAAGTTATACTATGTCCGAATACAATAAAAAAACTATACATCTATCATATTATATATATATATATTATCAACTGTTCTCTTTATTATAAGTGACATTGTCAGAATATTATGGGATCAAGTCAATCGATACACGCTAGAACTAAAAAAAAACAACATTCTTTCTTTCAATTTTCTAACAAAATCGCTATCAATACGGCGCCCAACAAACAAGTGTCACGAAATTAAAAAATATATATTTGCATATTTGAATATGGAATTTTATTGATAGCAACTAATATCTCAATAAGAACGTGTTCTAAGGCCTTGAACCTTTGTTTTTTAACTATTCAACAACGCATTGACTAAGGAATATATTTTTTTATTTATATATTTAGAGATACAGTGGCCTAGACGACACGAAGGCGTGAAACATAAACGATATTCGCGGGTTCAAATTAAATTGCTGAATGCCATCACATCAAACTATATAATAAATATTATATATAAAGAGTTATATAGAGAGATGAAGTACTCTTGTGTTTGATTATTGAAAGAATCAATCATTAAAAATATCAATATATTTTTGTGATTATTATTATTATAATATAAGGCATCATTAATTAGTATACGCGTCAAGCGCACTGGTGTGTGGACGGTAGAGAGCGGTGGCAGTGAGCGGCATAAGGCGCTGCACAAACGAAGTCACATAGCTACCGACACGGATCACCTTCACTGGAAACAGTAGTTGTTAGGTGCGGTAGCGGCAATCGGACGCAGGCGCTGGTTGCTACTTCTGGTCACTGCTAACAATTCGTTGCTACTTTTAAGTTAGTTTCCTTCAAACACTACTTATGCTTGTGCTGAATTTTTTTTTTTTAGAATAGGCAGGCGGACGAACATATGGGCCACATAATGGTAAGTGGTCACCAATGCCCACAGACATTGGCATTGTAAGAAATGTTAACCTTTGCTTACATCGCCAATGCACCTAATCCTAGTACCTACCCACTCATTAGATATTCTACCGCAAAACAGCAGCACGTGATATTGTCGTGTTCCGGTTTGAAGGGTGAGTGAGCCAGTGTAATTACAGGCACAAGGGTCATAAAATCTTAGTTCCCAAGTTTGGTGGCGCATTATCTATATAAGCGATGGTTAACATTTCTTACAGTGCCAATGTCTAAGGGCGTTGGTGACCACTTACAATCAGGTGGCCCATATGCTCGTCCGCCTTCCTAATCTATAAAAAAAAAACAGACACAAGAGACAAAATTGTTCACGTTTGCGCAGCGCCTCAGAGAGCGTCATGCCGTTTCCCGTGACGGTATACGAGTCGGTCTTATTCGAGGCATTTGGCAAAATGTAATTAATGAGCGACATCTTTTCAATTTACAAGAGCGCAATAATTACCTCGTATAGGAATTTTATCAAAATGTCAAAATATAGTTATATAAATATTGTATAAATTAACCGATGCGTTTTAGTTTGAATTAATTTATTTCGAGGCAGATCTTATATGCATTCTTTATCCAGATAACAGGTTGAAGTTGTGAGGGAAGACAGACTTTAAGAAAATATATTATTTTTTTGATGAATGTGCTTTAAAAATTTTGTTAAACATTTATTTATATTTCTAAAGGAATTTGAAAATCATTATAAGTAATTAAGAAACAAAATTACCCGATAATTTAATTATGTTTCTTATGTTTGTTTGTAATGATAAACTTAAAAAAAAAAATATTTTAATCATTAACGACCTTATGTATAAAACTTAGCGACTGTTTAGTTAAATACTGATTGAAATCTTTCTGTGAATATTGATTTGACATTCGAAAGGAGAAGACACAGCATTGTTTAACTTATCTCCAGTAAAACGTTTGTTGTAATTTATTAACAATAAAAAAATTATTGATATATAAGTATAAATGTTTATACACATGAAGATATAATGTAAGAAAAATAATTTGAATATTATAAAAAAAAAATTGACATTTACAGACAGGTGGACAGGAGGGCCCGACGCCCGGAGCTTAAAAAATATTGCGTAACCCTGGGGCCGTGGATGCGTGAGATGAGGGCCTCGCGTGTCTTTAACTTCGTCCGTTCGAAGGTAGATTTATATACCTAAAAAAAAATGTTTCTCCCATAACTTGGACCACACGACAGTAATGCGTTCTTGTTTTAAAAGATATTTCATGTACGAACATATTAACGGCTCGAACATTTAACATGTGCATGTAACCGGGACAGCGTCGGGTTGTAAATCATGCGCATGACACACGGCGAAATGCATGTTACGATGTTTTATGAGAAATTATTGGTGTTTTTATCCTTATCGAAGGCTAATTGTTATTAATGATTGGAAAACGCTTGTGTATATGATTTGTTGTAATTGTTGCATTGTTGGCGTTTGTAAAATTATGTTCTTGCTTGCTCTGTAACATTCATTTATATTGTGCGAAAGCTGAACGGATTTTGATAATGTTTTCGGAATAGAATTACAAATTATGACAGATGAAGTATATATTAATTTTTCCTACCACTTACCAGGAACTTATTACATATTTTACCGCTAAACCACTATATTAATATTATTGTGTTTCGGTTTGAAGGATGTGAGCCAGTGTAACTAAAGGAAAAAAGTACGTAACGTCTTAGTAGCCAAGATTGGTGGCGCATTGGCGATATAAGAGATGGTTAATCTTACGGTGCTTATATCTATGGGCGTTGGTGGTTTCCATTAATTCCACCTAAGTTTTTAAATACTTACATTGATATGTATTATGACGTTCGTTTCGTTTGTCTTGAGCGAAAAGACACTTACATAAAGTAGCTAATGGTGTAGGATATATAATGCTGACAAACTTTATATTATTTATTTATTCGATCACCAAAAGTACACACAAGTACGTACAAGTACAGGGTTGACAAAATAAATACAAAAGTGATACTTGAATTACAGGTGATAATTGCATGAACGATAAATCAACATACACATTATAGGACAAAAAATTATCCGAATATAAAACGAATCAAAATTTCAAATCACAATGCGCAATTATTAACAAAAAAAAATAATAGCAAGAAAAAAAAAATTAATAAAATAGAAGGAAAAAAGAAGAATTTATTAGAATTATCCCATGTTATAAAGAAAATTATACGGCGAAAGAATAAAACAAAATGTAACAGCAAAAACACATTTAATAACAAACTCAAGATATGACTTATCATACTAGGCCTTTAAGATATAAATGGCAATACAAATGGTGCAATCTTGCAGTCCAGTTGGAAGGCAATCACGGTCAACGAGAGCAGATGCAAGACCAGCTTGACCGGCTGTTCAAAGCAGAGGGGGTGAACCTATTTTCTAACTACAAAGTCTTGATAGTAAACAACAATAAATTAACAATTCTTGAGATGATATTTGAATCCAGGATTTCGAACATCTTCCATCTCTTTCTCATCGCCTTTCTGATAAATTAATCAATCATTTTTTAAATATTCAAATTTTTTAGCCTCTAAATGTTCTACTTCTAAGGTAAATGAATATTTTCGGGGAATAATCCAACAGGATTCACGTCTTCTAGCCGCTAGGCCATCTAGACTTTGTTATATAAATACTTTTACTATAAACGTTGGTGTATTTATTTTCGAAAAACTGATTTGTTGACGTTTTTCAATATGGCGCCGTGAGTGGTGTTCACTCAATGTAGCAAATTGATATTAATCAAAACACTAAACAATACTATACCAAATTTGAACTCTACCTGACCTTACTAAAATATGAACCTACTCACTGAGCTATAACTAACAATTAAACAAATAAAAAACATTAAACGCTTCATCAAATATGACGTCACTTACTACAAAACAAATATAAGTTTACATTAACATGGTTAATCATCATTTAAAGACACGCAAATAATTTAATAATTATTTTATTTTGATATTTTATCACGAAATCTACTTATAAAATGGAAAATATTTTTAAAATATGCGTAGGCGAGTGTAGTTTTTATCGATAGCAGCACACTATAATTAACATTCACAGACATACGGCCATTACTGTTGTACCAAACTAGGATACCCGCCTGAACGTGTTATAAAAACTGCCACAGATTAAATAAAACGGTTCGTCCACCATGAAATGCACTTTTTAATAGTGCTGTATATCCAAGGTACGACTTCATAAATCCTATTTTTTTTATATAATTTTAATAATTTGAAAAATTTACTCACACTCGTCAGGGGCCCTACTCTACAATTAACAGGCTAATCATCGATTTTAATAATATCTACAAAATGCTCAATAATATGATTAACAATAAGAAAGTGTCAAACGAAGCTCTTATTATGATATTTTTAATGACAATTTGAATCAGTTTCGTAAAAAAATATCTTTTTTTTTCCTCAATTATAATGTATAAAAATAATGTATAAATTTTTGTTTTTAACATCTTTTTCTTTATGTATAAATGTACCTCTTACTTTTGTTTGATGATGATATTTATATTTTATTCATTTTATACTAATCAAGTGATAATTTTATAATAATTTAATTGTTAATGCCTTTTCTATTTGTTATAAATATTTTGATTTTTAAATTTTTTTTTTTTATTAACTCGAAATGTTGATATATTTTGCAACACCTATAATTTAGGAGACACTTGATTTGTATAACGTCATGTTTAAAGACTCAATTGTATTTATAAGTGTAGTTCTTGTTGGTGTTAATAATTTAATAAATAAATAAATAATTGAAATCACACATATATTAAAAGGAATATTAAGATTCAATATTTCAACAATCTGTGCAAAGATGTTAACTAACCATCTGAATGTAGTTTCAATTTTCAATCCTGATACCTGGGGTTATTGTGGTACCCACTCTCAGGTCAAGCCTTACGCTTAATTAAGGGTAAATTGGAGATATTGGCAATTGAAAAGGATGGCAATACCATTGAACAAGTCCTTGTCAGTATACTGCTATTATTTAATCTGTGGACGAAATGCCTACATTTTAATACCAAAAGTGTTAAACTTGTATAATGTGTAATAACACAGCTTACCTGCGAACTTGCATATAAGATGATTTGTTTTTTTTTCTTGGATATTAAATAGTTTAACTGTGCGGTTTTAATGATATCGTCTTGTTAACGATCAAACATACAGCCATACTCTGTGCTTAATAATAGTTGGTGCCAACACTAAGTTTAAAAAAAAAATTAAAATATTCTGGTTTTTAACTAAAAATTTTTAGAGTAGATAATCTGACTATTTCGTTAATATAGTAGAATATAAGCAGATCCCGAGGTCCTGGGGAGGGAAGCTCCAGGTCAGGCCGATAAAATTGGCTTAAATTAAAAGTTATTGGGTTTTTCTGACGAAAATTCTCATGCAGCCCGGAGTCTGGAAGTCGGAATTGTGTGGGCCTGATCTTTTTTCGGTCGTGTTTGATTTACCGTCGCATCGGATTATGGAAGGAAGGGAACATAAAATCTACATTTGGAGCCAGTATTGAACTGAAATTGAATTTAATATTTTTAATTGATTCAAGTCTTAAATAAAATTTATTTTATTTCAAGTCTGAGCTGTCATTACATCACTTTATCTGTCATTGTCGGGTAATAACTTCCATATATGAAATTTATTTTTAATGTTCCTTAAGTTAATCCGTTAGGTTATAAATATAAGGATCAGCGAACATTTCTCAAAGAACTCGAGACAAGCAGGTATCCTCGCGATATTTTCGTTTATTAAATTAGAGGTGCTTGTCCTTAATACACAAATAATGACATGTTATAAAAAAAAAGTATTTCAAACTTTAATTCGTCAGCGAAATATTCTGAAGATAAGATCGACCCTCGTTTTGGCAGGTTGTCTGTCTAAATTATGACAACATAAAAAATATCTTTGAGTCATGCATATTTGATATAACGCTGAAATTAAATTCATATTGTTGATAGGACTTTGAACAAGCCCGAATGGTAGTATCAAATATCAGTTAATCTATCAAAGTGTACCAGTGTAAAGTGTACTAGTGTAATTACAAGATGACACTGTACAGTATAATAGCATAAGTAATGGCTTTAGTATTTGTTTAGGCTTCTAATGATGTGCGCGTTCTTAACCGCGAGACGCTTTAGTTTATGTCTATGAAGTATAAAACTAACTTAAGCTATTATTTTCTTAAATGATTCTAAATTTTATAACAGCCAACAAAAAACCTTGTCAAATATGCTACATCAAAATATGTTTAGTCATTTATCCTTAAGAGCTTCACACGTTACAAAAGATATTTAATTGATTCAAGGAAATCGAATTTTAAAATGGCGTAGAAATACAGATAAGAAATAAAGTAAAGATCCACAGATACATTAAGAAAATAATTAATTACATTTTTAGAATATCAATAGACAATTCTATTTTGTTTTGTTTGAATTATTAACCGGTCAAAACTGCTTCTGGCCGGTTTCTTAAAGGTGATTTTGGCGGTTTAAGTTTAGTTGGTTACGCTATTTTAGGTTAGTTTTATTTCTGTAAGTTGTCTGAGACAGCAGCGGATCGTGTTGTTCTTCTACTAAGATACATACATATATCTAAGCACTCATAATAAATCTAACCCAATTTATGTTTTGGTCAAAATTATTTTGAATCCAGTTAAAACCAGTTTCAACCGGAAAAGAGTTATAACTAACAAGAGCATTTTAATAACACGATCCATCATTACAATAAAAACATTCCATTTTTAAACAAAAAAAAAAGTTTAAAATTACAAACATTCAAATACGCATAAAATATTTTGCTAAAATAAAACAAGACATTAAAAGACCACCTGAATTGATTTCCGAACTTAAAAACCAAAAAAAAAAAAACACCAATATTATTAAACTAATAGGGAATGACAGCTTTAACTTCTTAATACAAGCGATGGAATCCGAAACCATCTCGAAGTGTACAACACTGGGCTCACACAAAGAAATGTCTTAACACTGTGTTAAATTATACCCTATAATCAAGAACTGTGAGTGCAGCTGGAAAACGGTGCGAGCGAGACAGATATAGCCGCGAGAAAAGGTGCATCATTGAAGGTGTAAAAGATGAAACACGAAAGTGACGCGTGTTTTAGTGTTGGGTTTGAAGGAATCGTTCGTTAAGAACTATCGATAAAACTTTAACTAAGTGACAATTACTTAAATAAGAACAGCATGTACAAAAAGAAAATAAGTCAACATGTTAACCTAATATATAACTTCTTAAATTTAAAGCTATTATAAAAAAAATATACAACAATATATTATATATAGTGAAATTTCTTAGGCGATGATTCGATAAATCTATAATTGGGCAGGAATTAATAGTGAAATTTTAAGGACGCGTCTTTAGGTTAATGAGATATGATGAGATGATAGATGAGAGGTAATGAGAATGAGAGATAAAAGATATGATGGAGAGCGAAAGAAAAAGAAATTGTGTATGTATTTCAAGTAGATTCACTTTTATATTAATTAAATTACATATATAATTAAATAATTATTATAAAAATTAGTTACTACCTTTTGTTTCTATTTTTGTTTTTTGTTCTTTATTTAAATATTTTTATTTTCTGTTTTTATTCTATTTTTGATTTGTATATTTTGTAATTGTGTTTGTGAATGGTGTGTTCTCCTGTAATCGGTTGTGCATAGTTAGTTTTAAGTTAATGTAAAAAGTGATTTGAATGTGTGTTATGTACAACTATTGGAGATCCAAATAAATAAATAAATAAAATGTACATATTAATGTGACCACGACAATTAAACGTCATGACAGTTTAAGCTAGTAATTTTTTAATTTAAAAATATCTTCATCAGCAATGGTAATGGATTATTATGCCAAAGAACTGTCAATCGTCGAACGTCGACTTCTATAAATTAGGACTACATAAGGTATTAATATATCATTATTGTACTTACCTTAACCCTTATGCAATGCTGGAAATTGTTTTTTTATATATTCGCGCCCCTTTGCTACCTGGCGCCGAGAGCGATCGCTCCTCACGCTTTACACAGTAACTATATTATTATTATTTTCATAATCAATCATTAAAATTATAACTATCATTAGATAAATTACCTTGAAGCGTATTTAAACGATTCGTAGGCTACGTCAAGAAACTTTTTTTTAATGTTTTTAGAAACGAAATATTTAATTTTAAGTATTAAACTCAACTGCTTAAAGGTAAATTTTATTTCCAAACGAATATCGATGCAATACTAATTACTTTTACGAGATAATATTGCATTTTTACTAATTAAATGATTACAGATTAATCGATATCGACTTGAACATAACGACTTCGCGTCCCTAAAGGTCACGGCCCAAACGCCGCCTCTAAAACCCGTTCCGTGCGGATACTTCGACGACTAAATAATAATATCCAACGAGAAAAATAAAGTGTCGGTACAATGGGAATAAAACACGCTCACACTTTACTCAAAGGCCTTTTAACAGGCTTGAAAGGAGAATCGTCCGCCATTGAGTGGAATTTAAAAAAGTAAAATTTGAAAACAGAACGCGTTCCGAAATGAGAAGGATAGTTGAATGGTTCTTATATATAAAAGCGGTATCTAGCTTTTATGAGTGGCTCGTTCTATACAGATAATAAATTTGTTGTTTTTTTTTTTAATTTAAATAGAACATACAACCAACAATCGCGTTAAGTTATTTTGAATAAAGAATAAATATAATAAACCAAAAATCACACGATTAATGTTATGTATACAAGCGAAAGTATATGAAAGTCAATTATACAGTCGAGGTTTGTCTTACATTAAAAAAATATATATCTTATTTAATATTATTAATTCATATAACATAATCGAGAATAATTTTCATAAAAATCAAAATATATCAGACTTTGTGCAAGCCCGTCTGGTAGGTACCACCCACTCAAATGATATACTACCGTTAAGCATAATACTTAGTTTTGTTGTGTTCCGGTTTGAAGGGTGTGTGAGCCAGTGTAACTACAGGCACAAGGGTCATAGCATCTTAGTTTAAAAGATTGGTGACGCATTGCCGATGTGAGGACTGCTTAATATTTTTTGAACGCTAATGTCTAGTGGCTGTGACCACCTACCACAGGCGGCCCAAAAAAAACATAAATTATATACTGTTTACCGATTACAGACACGGTGTTCATTCTCAACAGAAACAAGCCAACTGTTCAGAAGATATTATATATTTGCGCAAGCGCAGGTGTACTCTCTGTTCTTTCCCACTCATTATACAGAAAGATGACAATCTGACACAACTGTTTAGAGTTCATATGCAGGATCTAACGCCAAACGCCCTTAGACATTGGCATTCTAAGAAATGTCAACCATCGCTTATAGACAATGCGCCACCAACCTTGGGAACTAAGATTTTATGTCCCTTGTGCCTGTAATTACACTGGCTCACTCACCCTTCAAACCGGAACACAACAATATCAAGTATTGCTGTTTTGCTGTAGAATATCTGATGAGTGGGTGGTACCTACCCAGACGAGCTTGCACAAAGCCCTACCACCAGTTGATGTGATGTGATGTGCTTAAATGTTAGCTAATCTTTGACGTTACATGAACATCTATAGAAAACCTACATATATTGTTGGAACAAAATCTGTGGTTGATTTCAAAGTTTCAACGAGACCTTTGCCCAGCGCTGGGCATATATATATATTATAAATACAAGAACGGTTAGTGATAGCTCTTCAATCTTCAAGCATAGTTCGTGCTGGGGTGTGTGTAAAAAAATAACATTTAATTTTGGTATCTATTGTCATTGGCGTAAAATCTATATTCCTATGTACTGGAGCCACATGATAAGTACAGTAGCAATTTAATGTAAATACATAAACAGGTTGAATGAGTGGACATTTATATATGGAGGTGCAAATCACAGACGCCATTTTCTTATTGCGTGAGTTTTGGATATTTTTTTATTATTTTTCTTTATAAGGTAGGTGAGATATGTGGGCAGATTGGCCACCTGATGGTAAGTGGTCACCACCACTACCCCTCATATACATAACACTGTAAGATACATTAACTATTCCTTACATTAACAATTCACCTAACGTTGGGAACTATGATATATAGAGTATGTAATGAGTAGGTGGTACGTACCCAGATGGGTTAAGTCCTACCACCAATTTATATATTCGTGAAGCTTTTTATTGACATCAAGTTAAATATATATACATTATAAATGCGAAAGTAACTCTGTATGTAACGCGTTCACGACAAAGCAACTGAACCGATTATGATGAAATTTAGTATGAAGTAAAATTGAAGGGCATTTGAAGGATAGACTACTTTATAACAAAAACCTGACCCTCCCACAAGGGGATGAAGCCGCGGGCGAAAACTTAATAGTTTATATAAATCACAATAAGTACCAAAATAGCATAACATTATATTAATCTACTAGATAATATTACTTCAAAATGTGTATTAACTAACATTTAATTTTAGACTGTATTCCTTTGAATTAAGGTTTAAATTAATGTAAATATATTCAGTTACTTTAATATCCTAAGATTTTACTCATAATCGTCTGCTCTATGCAAATACATATCTTATATTGAATTGTTATGATAATTAAAAAGATAGTTTATGTATGTTTGTTTATTTATTCTTATAAATAAATTAATCGTGTAGTTTGATACAATCTCCCGTAACTATATATGTTTTGCAACTGCTTTGTTGGTCTAATGGTTGCAAATCAATTGTCTTAAGTTCAATTCCTAGATCAGGCCAATAAAAAGTTATTAAATTTACTTTACTTAATGTATTTGTGATATTTTGTTAAACAACACAAAAAACCTGGCCTGTTCTAAGGCCTGATCTCCCTTTGAGGCGATGAATTAGCTTATTTCATGATGCTGCACCAACGCGGGTTGTTGGCTACATATATGGCAGAATTTCAGAAACATTAGACACATGCAAGTTTCCTTACGATGTTTTTCTTCACCGTCGAGAACGAGATTAATTATAAACACAAATTAAGCACATGAAAATTAAGTGGTACTTTGCCCGGGTTTGATCCCGTGACCATTGGTTAAGATTTACGCTTTCTAACCACTGGGCCTTCTCAGCTAATCAAATAATTTAGCAATCCAATTTAAAAAAAAATGCCATAAATAGCTCATTCATTGAGAAAGATCATATACTACACAACGTTACACTACTAACGTTTCAACGCAGACATTATAACGTATATGTAAGCATAAATATTTGGCGGTAGAATACATTTGATAGCACTCCCTCTGGTACCACATTTCAATAAAAAACTATCCATAAATTGTTGATTGCCTTATTGAATAAAGTACTTATGGATTATTTGTCAAGTAAACCCATGCTATCAGTCTAGTATGATAACATGCAAATCAGCTCTGCCTTTGAAATTGCTATAATTCTCTTGACCTTTGATAAATTATTATACTCCAAGTGTTTTATCTGAGCTCAAATGGTTCATTCAGGAGCCATAAAAAAGATTACCTTGTACCCGAACGCATAAACATTTTAAAAGAAAAACAAATGATTATTTGTACGGAATTATGAGAAATGAGATATCCGGAGGAGAATCGGAAAAGAATTGGAAATTGTGGTGCTCTGGTTAATATGCCGAAGAACCGTTGGCGACAAGTGTTGACCGCGTATCGACAAATGAGTATAGAGAACCCTTCAGCCAGGTGGACTGATGATTGGAAGAAGGCGACAAGACCCGCCTTATGCCTTATGCCAGAGGCGGAGAACCGGGAGTTTTGATGCATTTTGGGGGAGGTGTATGTCCAGCGTAATAACGTTTGGTGATGGTGTTCACGAAGAAACGAAAACATTTTTTATCTATCTAACTCTAAAATAGCCACTCGTGTTGTCAGTGTTTGCATTATTCTTATTTTTACATTGATGTCCAGAATCAAAAGCACAAATGGTGACCACGTTTCTTGACGAACTTTCCCGCCATTTTACCGGTCGGTGTTATACACGAAAAATGTAAAGATATATTTCCAGACATCATTTTTAGTATCGATGGAAGATTTGTGATGGTGAGTGAGCCAGTGTACAAGGATTAAATAGATAAGTGACAGAGTTAATATCTTGGCAATTATAGGTTTCTTTTTTAATAGGCAAGTAATAACATTCGAAAAAAAATACCACTATGTTCCTTCTCGATTATTCTCAGTAGACTCTACATACGAAACCGGGGGAAGCCTTACACTTCATTAAAACGACGATGAAATAAAAATGGTACGAAGTGTCTACATGATTTCAATTTAGATAACGTGCCCATAAACACTGGTAGCCTTAATGCTAATTACAGTAATAAATTAATTATACACACAAAATTAACAAGAACTTTAAAAAAAATGTATCATCTTAAGGCCTCATAAACTTTGAATATCGGATCAGTTAAATAATGCTGTCTTCTTCTCTCGAATGTCAAATCAATAATGATAGAAAGAGCGAAAACAGTGTTTAACAAAACAGCCGCCAAGCAAGGTTTACAAGTGAGGCCATTATTATATAATTGGCATCTCATAATATGTGTTTTATTAATTTATATTTTACATTAATATAAGCAAATATAAAATTATAATGACCTCATTCTGCTGTCAAATTAAAAAAGATATCCACTCACCATTTGTGTTGATACTAAATAATTATACGTATTGTGGTGAGTGAGCCAATATAAAAACACAAAGTATGAACACAAACTAGGATTACTATACCAACAACTGCTATTAAGCTACTGTTTTTTTAATTATATTCATTAGCATAATAATAATA
This sequence comes from Nymphalis io, assembly GCF_905147045.1. Classification (NCBI taxonomy): domain Eukaryota; kingdom Metazoa; phylum Arthropoda; class Insecta; order Lepidoptera; family Nymphalidae; genus Nymphalis; species Nymphalis io. Next base: position 3,320,562 of record NC_065915.1, on the reverse strand, counting down.
ATGTCCTCCAGATAAATTCGGCCACGGCGGCCAATCTCAAGAGAGGTTAGCCAACTACGTAGGAGATATTATAGTGCACAAGTGTGTGCGCAAACACAGGTGCACTCTTTATTCCCTAACTCTCATAATCCGATGGGATGACAATCCGACACGGCAACGGCTTTACGTGCTTTCCGAGGCACGGGAGTGTACACAGTTCCAACTTCCAGACTCCGGGCTGCTACTGAGAATTTTCTGACAGAAAAACCCAATAACTTTTTTATTGGCCCGACCTGGGAATTGAACCCAGGACCTCCGAGTCTGCGGCCTTATATCAAGCCACTAGACCAACGAGGCAGTTAAATTAGCATAATATTCGTTATTTAAAATAATTTGTAGACCAATGGCAGGACTTCAACGTGACGTGACATCGGTTCAACCAATTAAATTTGTGATTTGCTTGACGTCATATGTCTTAATATATAGCTACAAACTACTTTTACTTACAATAAGTCATAAAAATTTAAAGTTAAGTTGCAGCCTGTAAATGTCCCACTGCTGGGCTAATGACTCCGCTTATTGTAGAGACGCTTTGGAGACTGTTCCACCACGCAACTCCAATATTGTTAGAATACACATGTGGAAAAATTTCAGAAGTTCACCTGCACTGACGAGCGTGGGAAAAATTATAACAATCCATTTAATATCTCACAGCTGGACAAAGAGGAGCAGCACAATCTATATTTCGCACTAACAATATTTTTCTGACTTTGAACCTACTTCAAGCCTATAAGTCATGAGTGCTGCGCCATGATAGCTCGGAATTTATAATTTTATTTATTAAAATATCTGAAACAGATAAGAATTTGAAAAGAGGTTGAAAAATATAATATTCGTGAAAATAAAAAGATCGACTCTACAATCCCTATACGGCTAGCCACCGCGACATACTCAGGGTTGGCGCTTTCATAAAAAAATATGTATATATTTATATATATTAGTTAAAATTGTATGTATTATAATTTTAAGTATTAAATATATTGTCGTATATTTAGTTTTGGTCATGTTTCACCTATATTTCTTTATGTAAATAAACTTGTTGGTCTTGTAAATGTATATGAGGTGAGTATTTAAATTTTCTGTAGTATCTAAAAATATCACTGTATTTAATAACAAAAAAATGTTTTTTTTAATTATAAATGAAAAAATAAGATGTTTGTGGAAGAAATACACGTCAATTTGCTAGTTTATTCAAAAGACACACTTGTCCACGACTATCCGAATAACAAGAGTAACAGAGAACCTTATCCACAACAAGACGAATGACATATATCACAAATAAAAATAAAAAATCCACCAGAAACGTTTCAATCGTGAAAAATTTCAATTAAAAAAAAAATTTTGTTTTGTGACAGCCCTAGATCCAGTATCGCACGACCGTATAGACGCCATCTCTTCTGCGGCTGAGAACAATGTACTTTGTCTTTAACTCCACTAAATCTATATTTATTCCAATAAAATTTATACAATCCTTACTTTAAGGCGACTTTGTATGAATAAGTTAAGCTGCGATTACTTCAGCCGGTGTTTGGATGGGTGACCGAATAAATATAAAAAAAAATCAATAAAAAATCTGGAAATATATTTCTTTACAGCTTTTAACCACTGAGCCATCAGGGTAGCACTTTAACAACGTATTAATTACTAAGAATTATAAAGCAAGTTTACACAAATAACATTGAATAAGCCATTGTTTCGCCATAATTTAACCTCGACAATAAGTCTACTATTCTGTGTATCCATCCCTTATAATACTGTTTCCATTGCACGCAATATGCATATCAATATATTATGTATTGAATTTCACGCTTGAAATAGACGGACAGGCAAATAGGCCACCGGAAGTTAAGTGGTCACTATAAACATTATGACATTGTGGTCCGTAATTACACTGGCTCACTGACTCTTCAATCAAGAATACAAAGATACTATTATAAGTATGCTGTTTGGCGGTAGAATATTTGATGAGTGCAATGTCAAATGGTATAGTGAGTTAGACAGTCAATTTACAGGCACAAGGGACACATTTTAGATGCTTTGCAAATCTTTTAATAAACTCGAAATCTTCACACAAGTCCAAACGTCAAGTGTATATAATTTTAAATAGTGTAACACTCACTGTAGGAACTCACAAATTCTGTGCTGCTAGTAAGAATTTCTCGACAGAAAAAAATGTATTCGCCCGACTCGGATTTGAATCCAGGAACTCAGGGTCGGCAGCCTTATAAGCTAAATAAGTAGAACAAAGAGACAGTTGTTTTTTTGTTAATATAAATGTAAGTACCTATATATACTGATTATATTAATAACCAGTATATTCATAGTATTAATAAGATAGCACGAATATTGGTGGTAACCATGGTCACCATATTTTAATAAACAATGATAACCACTTACCTATAAATATTATAAAATAGTAGTAGTAGTATATAGTAACAGCCTGTGAATGTCCCACTGCTGGGCTAAGGCCTCCTCTCCCTTTTTGAGGAGAAGGTATGGAGCCTATTCCACCACGCTGCTCCAATGCGGGTTGGTGGAATACACATGTGGCAGAATTTCAGTGAAATTAGACACATGCAGGTTTCCTCACGATGTTTTCCTTCACCGTATAGCACGAGATGAGTTATTATGACAAATTAAGCACATGAAAATTAAGTGGTGCTTGCCCGGGTTTGAATCCAAGATCATCGGTTAAGATTCACGCGTTCTTACCACTGGGCCATCTCAGCTTAAAATAACAGTTCTAAAGTTGATATATATTTATAAGCAACAATGGAAACAGTATTTATCTGTGATTTATGAGCGAAGCAGTGTTGCTTTATGAAAATATTTAATTATTCCACATTATGTCGAGTCATTGTAATTTTCAGTGTTGCCAGTTGAATGGCGACATCGGTGACGGTGACGTAATTTGACATATTCGTAATTTTAATACGATGACGCACGACCTTAACTGTTCTTACAAAAACTTTACACAAAGCGTCATTAATATGACGTATATTTTTATAGTTAATAATATTTCTATGGAGGTATATCGTAATATAAGTTCTCGGGTTTTCATGAAACATCTATTTGCCTCATATGCGCCTCGGATAAGACCGACTCGTATGCCGTGACGGGAAACGACATGACGCTCTCTTTTATATATTAGATTGTCTTATAGTAATTGCTATTAAATCTATCTGAATATATTTATCTAACGATAAATTTTAACTGAGCTTTGTTGTTTTAAAATTGGCATAGTATGAGAGTAAATGTCCCACTTCTGGGTTAAGGGCTCTCTGTTTGTTAAAAAGTATTACAACTTATTCCACAACGCTGCTCCTGCGGCTGGTGAAGATACGTGTGGCATCTACATATGCAGGTTTCCTCACGATGGTTTCCTTCACCGAGTAAGAAATGAATTAACGCGATTTCAGTTCAAGAAAAAAAAAAATTAAAAAAAAAATATCCCAATTTCGATGATTATATACATTTAATATCGAATTATTATTAGTAGCCCTGGGTTTATATTTAATAATTAATTATGAAGATATAGTAAAATACATAGTCCTTGTATGCTACAGTAAATTATTGAAACACCCGAATGAAAGAAATTGTTTATTTGGAAAATTGTTAGGGTCCTTCCTTTTTGTTGCCCCAGGGCTTCTAGACCTCTAAGCTGCGACTTTTATGATATTACGAATTGCAAAACTATGCCGATGTTAAACGAAGCTCAGTTAAGATTTATTTTTAGATAATCCATTTGTTAACGTGACTTCTGTATTGAAACATTTTCCACGCAATTGCATAAAACCAAATCGACTGAAGCTGGGAGGGTAATTAATCGGAATATTTAACACACAGAGACATGGAGTCGACATACATTATTTATTGTTAAAACGTCCTATATATATTTCGTTCAGTGAGCCTAGAGTGAGTTTTTTTACTTATTCGACAGTGTTGGCAATAATTAAGACAGCGCCATCTAGTGACATTAATCAGAATTCCACACAAATCGTATTAACCGTCAACGCTATCGAATAAGTAAAAAAAAATCGCTCTCATAGTAGGGCTTGGTATAAAAATAGTCTTTGTCCTACTTTGGGATTAATGTTTGCTTTATACCAAATTCCATCAAAATCAGCAGTTTAACCGTGACAGACAGACAGAAATACTTCCGCATTTATAATATCAGTATAGATACTCGTACTAGTAAATTTACATATGATAACTAAAAAAAAAAATGAAACGATCGCCATCTTGGCTATTAGTTTAACATTTAGAAAATGATAAACTATTACTAGAATTTGACAGAGAAACAGACTAAGTTTCTTTTGCAGATTCATCTAAGATCTGAATAGTTTTCGGAACTAGTAGTTATCATTAAGTATGCGTAATGTTTCTACAACGAAAAAATGAATTTCAATTGCGAGCCCTTCTGGGTAGGTACACCCTGGGTAGTACTCACGAGATATACTACCTACAAACAGCAATACCTAGTATATTGTCGTGTACCAGTTTTTAGGGTGAGTAATTCAACTACAGACATAAGAGACATAAAATCTTAGTTCTTAAAATTAGTGGCGCATTGACGGTGTAAGAAATTCTTGATATCTCATACAGGGCCAATGTCTATGGGCAATGGTGGCGACTTACCATCAGGTGACCCTGGTGACCCATTTGCCAGACGGTCTAATAATTATTAAATTAAAAAATATATATTTAGATCGGTATTTGTGTTAAGACCAATTATAATAATTTCCGAAATAAATTTTTTACCATAATTTCCACTCCATTCGTTTCTGTTTCGATCAGAAATTTATATAATAATTGAACTATCAAACCGCAATATGTGTTGTAGTTGGGGTCAACTGTAAAAGTCGTTCAAAATTCATATTAATTTGCAACTGAAATGTTGATACTGATTTATGTATGATATTTTTAACGATGATACGATATAATTGCTTCTTAACTACCTCGTTGGTCTAGTGGCTAGGTATAAGGCTACAGATCCCGAGGTCATAGAAAAAAATCCCAGGTCCGGGCCAGTAAAAAAATTATTGGGCTTATCTGTCGAAGATTCTCAGTAGCCCGGAGTCTGGAAGTTGGAAGTGTTGTACACACGCGCCTCAGAACTCCCGTCGTGGTTGATTGCGTTCCATTGGGTTAAGAGAGTGAGGAAATAGAGATTGCACCTGTGTTGGCTCACACACTTGTGCATTATAATGTTTCCTTTGAAATTAGGCATTCAATTCAAGAAATTGGTAAAATTGTAAAGAATCACAATAATATAATCAAAGACATAGTATTCTAATAACTATACAAAAACGCTTATATATATATATATATATATATATATATATATATATATATATAAAGATTACAATCAAGAAAAACTTCTTATTTATGTATATTTTTTATACTGTATATCACTACTTTCAAGTACTATGTCGTCTGTAAAAATAAAACATAGGGATCTTGTATTTGTTGACCTGGTGGTGAGTGCACAAAGCCCATCTGGATACCACTTACTCAACAGATATTCAACCACTTACTCAACAGATAATCAGCTTAGTATTGTTGCGTTTCGGCTTGGGAGCTGAATGAGCCAGTTCAACCACAAGCACGGGGGACATAACATCTTACTTCCTAAGTTTGTCGCATTGATGATATAAAGAATTGTTACTATTTATTTACCATCAGGTGACGCGTTTGCACTAAAATAAACTATAAAACGTAATAAATTTGATTTACGTACCAAATATATATGAATAAATATAGGGTAGTTGAAAGCAAAACTTTATATTAAGAACTAAATAAACAAAGGGACGACATCAAGTTTACTTTTTATGAATTAATCGCGGCACACAAATAATTCACTCAACTAAACGAGGCAATAATAAAAAAAATATGTTCCTGAATTATATTCAAAAAGTATATTTAACGGTGACCACTGAATGCGTGGTGTTCATATTTTACACCAAGTTTGTTGACCCAAATTACTCATAGACATGCTATTTACGAACAAACAGATATTTTTACAAGCTTTTGTTTAACTTGCTATGTTTTGTTCGGGTCATATCATGCAAGCTTTATTATAACTACTTGCACTTAACTGAAATTTTCCATGTTGTAATGATGATAGTTGATTTAGGTGACGGCGGCCATTCTCGAAGGGGATTAACTATCTGTGCAAAATAAATAGTGCTCAAGTGTGTTCGAAAACACAGGTGCACTATCTGTTGCTTCGCTCTCATTATTTAATACAGCAAATCCGACACGACCAGAAAAGTTTAGGTTCAGGACCAACGGCTTTACGTGCTTTCCGAGGCACGGAAGTGCACACTTCCAACTTGTACACTCCACGCTGCTACTAAGAGTTTTTCAACAGTAAAGTCCTGTAAATGTCCCACTGCTGGTCTAAGGCCTCCTCTCCCTTTTTGAGGAGAAGGTTTTGGAGCTTATTCCACCACGCTGCTCCAATGCGAGTTGGTGGAGTTTTTCAACGGAACCGATAATTTCATTACTGGGTACAACCAGGGATTTGAACCCAGGACCTCGGGACCAGATCCGATCGATGCATACAGCAGTTAATTGTCGATACGTATTTGGAATATCAGTTTTTGCATAAATTCCATTCGCAACAAAAGCAGAAGGACGAGTTAGTTTCATAGGACTCGTTATGGTAATACTACCAAAAGCGAACTAGGAGCCTGAGAATATTCTGTTTAAAAACTAACTATTTTATATAAAAACTTCGTCTTTCGTCCTTTACTGCTTACAGTCGTACTGGAAATTAAAAAAACACGTCTACAATCACAGATAATGCACTAGAAAGTAAGATAATAATTCATATGAGTTTTTAATTGTATTCCAAAAGTCGATGCATATACTTACTAATATTATAAGTGTGTTTGTTTGTTTTTTTGTCACGTTTTATCTAACAATGGATCATTATTAAATAAACGTTATCTGGGGCTTAAGAAAAGTACATAGGGTACCTGAATCCTTACTTTCATACATGGGTGAAGTGGCGTGCTTGAAATAGTTTATATATAAATAGGAAACGACAAAACAGAGTATCTTTTTCACATGACAAATATGTCAACCGATTTTTTGCTTGGTAATTATCGACCTTTAGTTTTAATTATATTTATATTTTAAATTAGTAACTATTAAAAATGTTCAAAACATTTATATAATGTTTATTTAATTTTCAATAATGATGACGAAAACAATTAATAATATAATTTTCGTGACTAAATTCATCTTAATTAATATGACTTGATTTGAATAATCTAAATCGGTTGTCCTTTTCACACAATTGAGCATTTATATGAAACAAATTTATTTTTACAGTTACAGCCTGTGTATGTCCCCCTGCTGGGCTAAGGCTTCCTCTCCTTTTTTTGATAAGATGGTTATTCCACCACGCTCGAATGCAGGTTGGTGGAATACACATGTGGCAGAATTTCAGTGAAATTAGACACATGCAGGTTACCTCACGATGTTTTCCTTCACCGTCAAGGACGAGATTTTTTTTTTTTTTATTCGCCGGGAGGGCAAATGACTCTACTCCACCTGTTGGTAAGTGGTAGTAGAGTCCAAACGCGACGACGGCCAGTACAGACGGGAAAAACGTTCTGCACTAGCCGCCTTCGCCTTGCCGGCCCGCAAGATGCCTCTTCACGCCTCGTTTGAAGGAACCCGGGTTGTAAGAGGAGGGGAACACGTGAGCTGGTAAGGAATTCCATTTTTTGGAAGTGCGACAAAGAAAGGAGTTGCCAAATTTCTTTGTTCGCGATGAAATTGATGTCACAGTTAGGCGGTGACATCGAGAACCAGCTCGCGTGGACTTAAGAAGGAAGGGGGAAGCAGGAATTAGAGAGAATAATTCCTCAGAGCACTCGCCGTGATACAGTCGATAGAAAGCGCTCAGTGCTGCTATCTCACGACGCAATTGTAAAGGTTCAAGGGTGTTTGTGACCTTTACGTCGCCAATAATGCGTAGGTAGGTACTTAGCGGAGCCATCCCAAAGGTGCGAGCAATATTCCACGCAAGACCGTACCTGTGTTTTGTACAGCAGGCACAGTTGTTGTGGCGTGAAAAAGCGCCGCACCTTGTTCAGAACTCCGAGTTTCCGTGAAGCTGTTTTTATAACAGCCTCGATGTAATCCCTTGGACTAAGGTCGCAGCGAACGTCAATCCCCAGCATGGCGATTTTGCTTTGCATCACCAGCGGAGTACCACAGAGGGAGGGAAGAGGGGAAAATGTTGACTTTTTCGCCGTGAGAGCGCATACCTGTGTTTTCTTGGCATTAAACTCAACAAGATTATCAGAGCCCCATTTGGCGATGAGCTCTAACGTCCTATCGAGTTCAATGACAAGATTCTTCCGCCTCTCCTCAATTTCCGCTCGCCCAGCCACTGCGCGTCCGTGGTATCCACCATGCACTGTACTATCGTCTGCGTAGCAATGTATGTTCCCAAGAGAGAGCATATCATTGATATGCAAAAGAAAGAGTGTGGAAGATAGCACAGATCCCTGGGGGACCCCAGCATTCACTACATAGAATTGTGAAGCGCAACCATCAACTAAAACACGAAGGCTACGCTTGTGTAGGAAGCTGGCAATCCAGGTGCATAGCTGAGCAGGCAGACCATATGCCGGCAGCTTGGAGAGAAGACTTCTGTGCCAGACCCTGTCGAAAGCCTTGGAGATATCGAGGCTGACAACCAACGATTCTCCATGCTTGTCGATAGCTTCACCCCAGAGGTGCGTTACGTACGCTAGAAGATCACCTGTGGACCGTTTTGGTCGAAACCCGTATTGACGATCATTAATTAAAGAGTGATCTTCTAGGTAATGGATCAGTTGGTTGTTTAAAATCCGTTCCATCACCTTACAAAGTACTGAGGTGATAGCTATTGGCCGATAATTTGCCGGGTCAGACCGATCCCCTTTTTTGGGAACCGCTTGCACATTAGCTCTTCTCCAAGCCTCCGGCACACTTCCCGAAGAGAGAGAAAGTTGGAACAGGCGCGTTAACACAGGAGACAGCTTCGCTGCGCACTTCTTCAGTTATGGCTGGTATTCCATCGGGACCGCTAGCTTTCCGTACATCAAGTGATTGCAGCTCCGCACGCACATCACGTTGCCTGATTTTAATGTCAGGCATCGTATGGCCACATGCAGGTATTGTAGGTGGCAGTGCACTACAATCATCGATGACGGAATTGTCGGCAAAGAGTTTAGCCAGGAGATCAGCTTGCTCTTGCGGACTGTGAGCTAGCGATCCGTCCGGATTTCCAAGCGGTGGCAGCGAAGGTTGGCAGAAATTGTTTTGCACAGACTTGGTCAGACGCCAGAAGCTACGGGAGCCCCTAGGATGCGAAACAAGGTCATGACCAAACTGTACAATGCGCTGTGCATCCGCTCTCGTGTATGCCTTTCTACAGGACTTGGAATTTTTATTATTATAGTTTGCTTTCAGTAGATGAATTATAAACACAAATTAAGCACATAATAATTTAGTGCTGCTTGCCCGGGTTTGAACCTACGGTCATCGTTTAAGATTCACGCGTTCTACCCACTAGGCCATCTCGGCTTCATGTTTATTTAAGGTTAAATACGTTAAGAGTATATATAGGCCTCTGCATCTTTGACAGATGATTCAAGCGGCATCGCGAAGGCACTTGCGTTCATGACTGAAAAGACCAATGCGAGAGAGGACCCTCCGGCCGCACCTCCGACAAGTGTATGCGCCCCCAGATGGGCGGGGGTTTGAAGCCCGCTCATAACGCCTAGTGCGTTTTTCTTTTAGTAGTTTAAACCAGTCATTGTCATGCTTTGATTGACCTTCGTGAATAAGGCGTCGCCACTTGGCACGGTCCTCTGCCAGTTCCTCCCATCGATTGCTAGGGATGTTAAACGCAACCATATCACGCTTAGCGCAATCTTTGTAACGGAGCATAGGCCGCCCAACAGACCTCTTTGCATCCACAACCTCTCCCAGTAGTATTTGCCTTGGAAGACGAGTCTGCTCCATTCGATGCACGTGTCCCAGCCACCGTAACCGTTTTTTTTTGAGAATGGCCATGATGCTAGGCAGCTGTGCCTCGCCTAGAACAGACTCGTTTGTCACGCGATCCTGCCATGTGATGCCCAGAATGTTCCGAAGACAGCGCAAGTGAAATGTATTTAGTCGGCGTTCTTGTTTTGCGTACGTTGTCCACGTTTCTGCTCCATACAAGAGTGTGCTTAGGACACATGATTGGTAAACAAGCATTTTCGTTTTTACCGTAAGGTGTCTGTTATCCCAAGCCCTTGAACAGAGCCTCCCGAACATAGAGGCTGCTTTGCCGATGCGGAAGTCGATCTCTGCATCAAGCGAGAGATTGCTCGACAAATGCAACCCAAGGTAGCAAAATTTGTTAACCACCTGTAAAGGTGCGCCGTTAAGCAAGATGACTGGTTGCTCTAAACATCCTTGCGCTAAAATAACGGTCTTCTTGCAGTTTATGGACATTGAGAATAGGTCGCACGCTCTGGCAAATTTGTCCATTAGACTCTGGAGTTGAGCTTGGTCATGAGCAACGAAGGCAGCGTCGTCACGAAGAGGAGACTATCTACAAATAGGTCCTCCCTGTAGAGTTTGGACTTGAGCATTGAGATGTTGTACAGCCTTTTTTTTTTTTTATAGAATAGGAAGGCGGACGAGCATATGGGCCACCTGATGGTAAGTGGTCACCAACGCTCTTAGACATTGGCATTGTAAGAAATGTCAACCATCGCTTACATATCCAATGCGCCACCAACCTTGGGAACTAAGATTTTATGTCCCTTGTGCCTGTAATTACACTGGCTCACTCACCCTTCAAACCGGAACACAACAATATCAAGTATTGCTGTTTTGCGGTAGAATATCTGATGAGTGGGTGGTACCTACCCAGACGAGCTTGCACAAAGCCCTACCACCAGTAAATCCTACCATCGGTTCGCGTGTGTAAGTGGACGCCTTGCTGTTCATCTCCAAAAGCAACCTTCAGAAGCACCGAGAAAAATATTCCGAACAAGGTGGGGGCCAGTGCACAACCTTGACGAACGCCACGGCGTACGTCGAATGGCGAGGATGCGTTGCCATTGTGCAGGACGGTGACTTCCATACCTTCGTGGAATGATTGCACTATCCTTAGGAGTTTTGGGGGGCATCCAATTCTGACAAGAACCGAGTACAACCCCTCTCTGCTCACGGAGTCAAAAGCCTTATTTAGGTCTACAAATGCAATGACTAGGGGGGTATGTTGCTCCCTACACTTTTCTTGTAGCTGTCTGAGTGAAAATATCATGTCGACAGTTGACCGTTGGGACCTAAAACCACATTGTGCCTCAGGGTATACGCGGTCGGCGAGCCTTTGTAGTTTGCCTAAAATGGCCCTGGCAAAGGCCTTACCGACGATGCTAAGAAGAGATATACCGCGGTAACAGTTGCAGTCGCCACGATCGCCTTTGCCTTTATAAAGAGTGACGATGTTAGCATCTCGCATATCCTGAGGGACGTAGTTTTCTTCCCAGCACTTAGCCAGGTGGTTATGAAGGATGGGCAAGAGGTACTCAAGCTTGACGACTTCGGTGACAACATCGTCTTTTCCGGGGCTCTTTCCGCATTTGAGCTTCTTGACGGCCAGATAAAGTTCCTCTACTGTGGGTGCAACGTCTAGCTCGTGCCAAGTTGCCAGATTCGGGACAAGCTCCATTGCTTCTGGCTGAATATCCACTGGGCACGAGTAGAGCCCCTTGTAGTATTCTACCCATCTTGCCATCTGACGGGTGCTGTCTGTTATAACAGAACCGTCGGTTTCCTTGAGAGGTGCCGTCTTTTTTGGAGTAGGTCCAAGAGCTCTTTTGATGCCCGCGTACACCCCGCCAATATCCCCCGCGTTTGCGCACGCTTGGATGCTTTGGCAAAGCTCTGTCCAATACGCATTTACAAAGAAGCGCGTGCTACGCTGGAGTGAGGCTTTTGCCTTCGTGAGATCTTTACGCGTCGCATCGCAAGGGTTAAGGCGAAAATTTAAAGCGGTTTGGCGTTTCGAGTCAATCAAGGGAAGTAAGTGCTCCTCGTTTTCTTGAAACTAGTCGTAAGATTTTGCCTTTTGATAGCCAAAAATCTTGCCTGCAGTGTCAGTTAGAAGAGACTTGACTTTTTCCCATTCGTCTCGCGCTATACTATCCCAAGTTGCAACTTCTTCGCGGACGAGTTCCCCAAATGACTCCACTACTTCCATGTCACGAGTCTTGAAAAGATTTATCTTTTTACGACCGGGTGGCTTGGAAGAATGGACTCTTCTAGGGACAAGTCGGACTTTAGTAGCAACGAGGCTGTGATCGGTGTCACAATCGGCACTGTGAAACGCCCGCGTGTGGAGCGTTTCCCGTAGATCCCTCCTTCTTGTAAGAGCAAGGTCTAATTGGTGCCAGTGTTTAGATCGAGGGTGCATCCACGAGACTTTCCGCATCATTTTGCCTTTAAAAAAGGTGTTGGTAACACACAGCTGGTGCCTTGAGCAAAACTCCAACAGTCGTTGTCCGTTGTCGTTAAGCTTCCCTATGCCGTGTGCACCGAGGCATTCAGGCCAGGCTGATGTGCCCTGACCGACGCGGGCATTAAAGTCACCCAAAATATGCAGTCTGTCAGTTGGATTTACCCTGCGCACTGTCTCATCGAGCTGGCCGTAGAATTGATCCTTGGTCTCGGGTTTTGAACTAAGCGTCGTAAGCGTAAGCGCGTGCGTAAGCGGAAATTAGCGTGACAAAGCCGCTTTTTGTGTTTAGACGCAAGACCATAATCCGCTCGGAAACGCCTACAGGTGTTTCTATGGCGTTGATGAGATGGTTTCGAACCGCGAAACCTACACCGTGCTCTCGTGTTTCCAAGGAACTCTTGCCCTTCCAGTAAAAAGTGTAGTTACTGCTGTGTAGTGCTTCACGCAAAGACCCTTCGTCTTCAGTTCTGGTCTCTTGTAAGGCTACAATATCGATATTGAGCCTTTTAAGCTCCACGTCGATACTGTAAGTTTTGCGCAGTTTTTGGGCGCAATCGGAGCTTCCGTAGGTGTTCGGGAAGCCTGTCCTCATCGTTCGGACATTCCATGTCGCAAAGCGCATGTAAGCAGCGTTGGTGTGGGTTTTGAGATTTTTGTTTCTTTGAGCAAGTGGTTAATGTCACAGCGTCAACGTCTAGCTGTAAGGCTTGTGTTCCGTTCACCCAGGCGGAACAAGTTAACGCTGAGGCGGATCAGTAAAGTAGTAAAGCAGGCGGTAACTGATCAATGGATCTACGATGGATCCTCCTACTGTCAAGAGTGGCCCCTGGCGTCCGCACTTACGCCTATTCGTGCTGACTTATAACCGGTGACTGCCACTCTCCGTGTTGTTTTCCACCTGCAAGACAGGTGAGCGAAGTGTCCTCTCCGTGGATGCTGCTACGCCTGGGCCAGGCGACTTTATGGCAACACGGGCTTGCCCAGTACCCACGCCACCCTCTCCTCCTCCCCAGCAGGATCCGCAGGAATGACGAGTCAATACGTGTGGTGCTGGTTTGGCCGCAGGTGACTGGCTTACGCCTAAACGGAGGCACCGCTCCGGGTTTAATATTAGTTTTCCTTCTTCTTTGGCGTGACGCTGGGATAATTTTGGGAAACAGCGTATCAAGGAGAGGGGGGAGGATACTGTGATCACGGAAGATACAGGAATGTGACACTAGTAGCTAGAGCAGTCCGGGGTCGCGTACCCGTAGTGATTCCAACCAGCTATCGGGCAGATAACTGGTAGATCCACCCTCTGGACGTTAAGAGTACACTTCTTAAAATACTAAAATGCTAGTATCGTTTACATATTTTTATTATTCCAAACAAACTCACATTTTTTCACATTTGATAAAGGTGTTCAGTTTCAATTCGTAATTGTACTACAGTGTGCGAAGTTCGAGTTTTATTAGTGTGCACAAAGCCCTATCACCAAGATTAAACTTATTTGTACATATTATGTTCTTTTTAAGCTAAAAAATTAATGATATGTAAAAATTTAGAATTTTTTACATCAATTAATACTTAAGGTCACCACACACATGACGGTAACTTCAGTTCTAACGTTTTAAAACTTTATGAGATAAACGTAACAGATGAACGACTTATATGCACGAATAATTAACTCAAAAGACATAAAACTGAAAATTACTTACAATGTTTTTTTTTGTTTCATGATATGGCAAAGGGTTTTATTATAATTTAACGGAACCCTAACAGTTGTCTGTCAATAGCCGTGTATGGTTTGGCGTTTTCTTTTTTAAATGAAACAAATTCATTCAAAATCGAGCTATTGATTGACAGAACTAAATTGGATCCGAATGAATGATAATTCCTTTAAGAATAATAATTTATAGTATTTCCAATTTAAAGTCATTCATTCCTTTTATGTTGAACTTATTTTTAACTTTAAATAGCAACTTACTATGTTAATGGTTTGTGTTTGTTTGTTGATCCAACCGGGATTCGAACTCAGAACATCGGCAACTGCAGTTACAAGCTGGCCACAAGAAAATCAGTTACCAAATAAATAACATACAAACGCACAAAAAGTTACAAACATACATAAAATACAACACGCTGTATAGCCTGTATATTGTACAGTTTTGATCCGTATTTACGATTGGTTTCTGTCAAATAATTTTGACTTTACCAAGTTTTAAATTGACATTAAAAAACCCACGCAAACGTATGGTATTCACATAAAAGATATTCAACCTTATCGCAATATAAATAAGATTGAAAACGTAAACATTTTTTTTCGGGTAGCGTAGCGAAATGGCTTATAATAATTTTATTTGTTTGTTTTTATGATATATGATTATATACTTAACATAGTTTTGTATATATTATTAATTTATTTATTAGATAACCATTCAAGCACGTTATGGCTTCAAAATCCCGGATATTACGTTCAAATCCTGAGTGAGTCCAAATCATATTTATTAGATTTTTCTGACAAAATATTCTGCATAGCGGCCAGGAATTTTTAGGTTATCAGTGTTTACTAACGTTTGTCTCTGAAAGCGTGGACTTGGTGCTAGGGTGAGAAAATCCTTCTGGGTAGGTAACCCTCTCATCAAATATTTAAAGGGTAAACGATAAGGAACACAACATCTTAGTTCCCAAGGCCGGTGGCGCATTGTTGATGTACGAATAGGTCAAAAATGTCTCTTACAAAACCAATGTCTGCGGTGGGTATTTGCCAGTCCACCTATTTGAAATGAAAAAGAACAATAAACAAAACTATTAAATATTTTAAATCTTAAAGCGATGTTTTTCTATGTAAGCGCTTTTAGCTGAAATAGGCAAATAGCCTCAAATTCAAACGTGTACCAGTAATTGCATCACTGTAAGGAAATGACTCACGGCCGGACATATATGGAGGTTTCACGCCTTTACCTTATATGTATATAAGGTTATCTTCTATCTCACATTGATTTCTTTATCTATACCTTTTGAGAAAGTCCTGCGCGGCTATCTGTTATAAATCAGGGATAAACAGATTTATTTGGTTTGAATATTCAGGATTCGATTTTGTTTTAATTATATTAATATAAAACCTCTTTTTATTGTTTTTTTTTTTAATTACGTTTTTTTTATGTATATTAGTAAGGTCTGACTTTTGTTTAATATGTGGTCCGCTGTTAGACAGGAGGCGGGATGGTGCAGTGATTAGAGTACATTATCTTATACGAAGATAACGGTTTGGAAACCCAGGACCAATGAATTTTTAAATTCATTTTATGAATTTTCTTGTTGGTAGGAGGACTTTGTGCAAGCACAAGAGTACGTACCATCAGATATTCTGCCGCTAAATAACAATACTTAATATTGCTGTGTTCCGGTTTGAAGGGTGAGTGAGCCAGTGTAATTACAGATACAAGACATAACACCATAGTTTCGTAGGTCTGTGATGCATTGGTAATCTATGAACCGTTTATAATTTCTTACTTAGCCATTGTCTATGGGCAGTTTACACTTATCAGGTAGCTCATTTGCCCGCTCGCCACATTAGTATCCACCATCACATTGGAGCTGTGATAGAATGAACTCAACACCATCTACAATTAGCCCAGCAGTGGGACATATACGGGTACACACACAAAGACAGCCCAGAAGATAATATAAGATTTTGAGATTTGAGAAAACATACAAATAATTTAACTGTCCGCTTTCAACTTTGTCTAAGCCATATATTAAATATTCCTTAATCTCATTAATAAATATCAAATATATCCTATCCGTATGTAAACAAATGTGTCATATATCATATATAAACAGCCAGTAATATGAATTTATGGATATTTAAACGTACAAGCTTGACAATATTTAATTTGATTCTTAATATTCTTGCAAATTACCTTTGTAACTATATATATATATATACATATATATTATTTTTTATTACATAATTTCCATATTTAATATTAGAAGAAAAAACATAACATATATAAATATTTAAATATGTATAAGTATGAGTTTATAAAAGTTCATTGATGTTATGTAACCAGGCAAGTCATGCCTGGGTTTTAACCAGCATCATTTTTTTTTTATAGAATAGGAAGGCGGACGAGCATATGGGTCACCTGATGGTAAGTGGTCACCAACGCCCATAGACATTCGCATTGTAAGAAATGTTAACCATCGCTTACATCACCAATTCGCCACCAACCTTGGGAACTAAGATGTTATGACTCTTGTGCCTGTAATTACACTGGCTCACTCTCCCTTCATAGAATATCTGATGAGTGGGTTGGGTACCCAGACGAGCTTGCACAAAGCTCTACTACCAATAAATCAGTAAGCTTTGTGTTCTAATTATTGAGCCTAACTTCCATTTCAATTTCTACTATAATTTAAAAGTTACACTTTTAATTGTCAAGCCTACCAATTCACAAGAAACAAATACGTATATAAATTAAAATAGCTATTTACTTGGTGGTAAGGCATTGTGCAAGCCCGCCTGATTCGGTACCACCCTCTCATCACAAATATGTGACTATTATGGTATAATAATACCGCCAAACTAGAATATTTAGTGTTGTTGTGATTCGGTTTCAAGAGTGAGTGAGCCAGTGTAACTACAAGCACAAGGGACATACAAAGTGTATTGTTGTTTGTATCGTTTCCAAGGTTGGTGAGTGAGGTAAGGGATGGTTAATTATAGTGCTTATTGCTATGGAATCTGATGACCACTTAACACCAGGCAACATATTAGCCAGTAGATTAGCTTAGAATGTACATTCTAAAGAGAAGATCCGGTTAGATTCTTAGTTATTTTTTTTTTATAGAATAGGAAGGCGGACGAGCATAAGGGCCACCTGATGGTAAGTGGTCACCAAACGCCCATAGACATTGGTGTTGTAAGGAATGTTAACCATCGTTTACATAACCAATGCGCCACCAACCTTTGGACCTGAGATTTTATGTCCCTTTTACCTGTACACTGGCTCACTCACCCTTCAAACCGGACACAACAATACCAAGTGCTGCCGTTTTGCGGTAGAATATCTGATGAGTGGGTGGTACCTACCCAGAGGAGCTTGCACAAAGCCCTACGACCAGTAAAAACTTATGTTTAAAGAACACCTGCATGTATGATTTCAAAAACCCTTAAGTAAAAACAGTATCTATTCAGTATCTTGTTGGCACTGAAAAATAAAAATATTAAAAACATTCAAAGTACTCGTACGAAATTGAACCCGCGACCCTGCTTTATACGTAACGAAGTTTTTAATATTCAATGATAAAAACTAGTGAAGTTTCGATAAAAGATGAATTAAACGATTTATAAGTTTATCTTAAATCATAATTTAATAAAAGTTTTCGGTCGTACGGAAATTTCATACAATATTTTGAACTTTATAACGATAGCAGTAAGTGTCATATTTTTAGCAACCGAGTCATATCTGATAATTTTTTGTTATTGGAAAATGGTTCTTATTTCTATGTTTATAAGGTTCGATGATTTTAATACTGATGGATCACTTACATGATAGCCATTTGCTTGTAAAACTTCATAAACATTACGGGTACCTTATTGGGGCTGTTAAAATGACGCTTTTAAAAATTATTTAAGGTGTTCCTTATTATAAAGTGTTTTAAGTGCTATTACGTTTATATATTTATAATATAAAGTTTTATATTTGTCGTTATTCGTTTATTACTTATAACGTTACAACTTAGAGGATTTCTGCTTAATTCCCTTGATATCAATTATATTTAAGTTCTTATTTTATGTTATGTTTATTATATGTTTGATTAATTAATTAATAACTTTATTGTGCCCGTGGCTTCGCCCGCGATGATACTTTTGTGACTATAAAAGTACATATTCATTCATACATACGCGCACGCGGATTGAGCAGCTCGGTTTTTCTTCTGGCTTGCTTTACAAATCCGTTACTTTAGGCTGACATTTTATTATTACTCAAAAAAAAATTGCATATGTTACGTCTGGATAACGTAGAAATCTGTTCATGAGTTTCAGAGTTATTTAAAACAAACGAACAAACATTTACTCTTTCTAATTTCTATTCTAATAGAAGTATCTGTTGATCTATTAATTTAGTTTTCCAATAACTGTTAGATCTTAATTATAGGTCTTAATTTCTTATTTGACTCGTTTCATGCGTGTAACCAAGAGGTGGAATGTGGAACCCTTCCATTTGCTGAAATTTAAGGTGAAGGAATCTTCAAAATAACAATAAATTAGAATCTTCTATGCGTGATTTATCTCAAACTGCTTCAGTACTTACTGTTAGGCAAGTGTTTATAATCACGGTCAAGTATAAACGTCAATAAAATAAATCTTTATTAATATTGTTAAAGGCATAATAATTGATAATGTTTTTCTTGATATTTGTTCTCTTATGTGCAATTTAGCAGTTCATTGTTTTATATATTTAATGGATAAGATGATAATTTCAAAGCCTATTTTAATTTATGTTTAATGCACATTTATGTCAAATCCCCAATGTCATTCGGTTTGCTTATAAACTAATGATCATAAACATTGTGACAAAATGCTATAACTGGGGTCAAAATTGTTACAACTATTATAAATTTAATTTGAAGTACTTTCCTATGTTATAAGTTATTTTAAATATATATATATATTTAAAAATTTTAAAAAAAGAATAGTATAATAAGCAATATAGTAGCAGCATTTTAGCGGCCAACCCGCTTTGTGACTCACACGTAAATATTTACGAAGAGAGAACGCTGCTCGCCAAATGTTCTGTGCCATAGAGCTTTGAAACTGTTAGAAGTGAAATATATTTAAAGAGCTTGACCTACTTCTAAGAAGCTGGATTTATGTATTGATCTCAACAATTCTATTTTTTCTTTAAATATTTAGTTAATCGAAATTTATATTATATATTTTTTTTATTTATATATTTTTTTATTTATAATAGGTAGGCAAACTGGCAAATAAGCCGTTTGATATATTAAACATCCCTTATATTGCCAATGCGCCACTAACCTTGGGAACTAAGATGGTCCCTTGTGCCTGTTACACTGGCTCAAACCGAAACACAACCATGCTAAATATTACTGTTTGGCGGTAGAATAAGTGGTGAGTGGTTGCTACTAACCCAGACAGCCAATTCCTAACCCAGACCCAAAGCCTATTCTGTTGTTATTTTGGCTCATTCATACATACATGCATACATACAAAATAAACGAGCCAGAATGACTACAGAATTAGAAGACAAGAGTTCTTTGACAAAGCAATGACAGTATTTAACCATATATATGAACAATATGAAACTATATAAGTCCATACAAGAGATATGCATGTATAAGAATCAAATAGTCCTTTAAAACGCACAAAAATACAAATAAAATCAAGCTTAGTATATAAAATTTAGCAAATGTTACATAATAGTTCAAGAAATAAATAAAAAAACCACATAAGTTAAGTTATATATAAGGTAAGGGCCCATCCCTTACAAGTTAGAAGAACAGCTAGTAAATATCTTTGTATCATTCATTTGAAATACGCAAAAAGATACAAAATCCATTAAATATATTAAACATCCTTCGTACATTTAGGAATCATTCATTACAGTCGGTCATTACATTCTCATTCAATATTGACCCTTTACTTTTTATTAAAATGCTTATGTGTTTATATGTTAAATCGTATAATATATATTTGGGAGTGACTTCGTTTGATCCATCATTAATATGAGAATAAGTGAAACAAACTCCAGTAGTTTTTCATGTAGATTCTACAGAGAAGAACCGGCGACCGGAACTTTAAAAAAAATACAAATTTGTATAACACTAAAACTAACTTTAAAAAAAATACTAATTATTCACATATTTAATAGGATTTACTAATAAAATTATTTCTAGTAACTAATTGAAGCCTGCTTAGTAGGAACTCAAGTGTTGAATAGGAACGATGATTGTTGGTCTACCTAGATATTATGAAGATCCTGGTATATTTGTAGACCAATTCGAATATTTTCGTAAAATGTCAAAACGTGATATGCGAATTTGATTATAATTATTATGATATTCACAAGATATACGTATCAAAAAAGCGTATCATCGGAAGGTTTGTATCCGATCCGAATATCCGGTAAGAATATCTCCCGATTAGACTATGAGAGTGATGTTAGACAGTGGTGTGTGTTTGCGCACACATATGTGCAATAAAATATCTCCTATGTATATGTATCATGCGTAATATTTTTATTTATATCACACTGCAATGTTATAAAAAGTATACAACTTTACGTTCTGTCCCGTTCCGTTTACGTTCCGTTCCGTTATGGCATGCCCCGTTCCTTTTCATATGATTATTTCTTAATAAATAAATACGCAATGATCTGTCTATACGTTCTTAAGCTCTTTCCATTCGCGTCATAAAACGCATTACTAGGTACGAATTAGCGCCTTAAACGGCTTCGAGTCCCGGGCTAGGTAAACAACTAAATGCATTACGGCCATCGGGAAGGCACCTTCGTTAATATCGTCTATCATTAAGGCCTTTAGATGACGGTTAGTAGGAATTAATTTGTATTTAGATTGGTGGGTTATTTCATTTAGTAATCGATGTTTAAAGTATTATAGACCTTATGTTCTAGATATAAGGTATAAAATCCGCTTTGTTACGGTCGCTTATGGTGATGTCGCTAATTTTTTAATACTGTTTATTGTAATGATTAGTCTATTGAGAATATGTTTTATGTGACGCGAGATTAATTTAAAGAAAAAAAACAGCAGTGTTATTGGAAGGAATTTACACTGGTGGTAGGGCTTTGTGCAAGCTCGTCTGGGTAGGTACCACCCACTCATCAGATATTCTACCGCAAAACAGCAATACTTGATATTGTTGTGTTCCGGTTTGATCTTAGTTCCCAAGGTTGGTGGCGCATTGGCTATAAGCGATGGTTGACACTTCTTACAATGCCAATGTCTAAGGGCGTTTGGTGAACACTTACCACCAGGTGGCCCATATGCTCGTCCACCTTCCTATTCTATAAAAAAAAAAAGGAATTACTAATATGTAATTCCAGGTAATAACGCTTAAGTTTTAGGAATGGGATTAAAATATACTTTAATATACATATTTTTACATTTTTACCTTAAATTCTAATTGCTATTTCTACATTTCATTTAGAACCTCATGGAGCTGAGTTACAAACAGGTAAGTAAACACACACACACACACACAAACAAGCACGCACACATGCACA
Source organism: Nymphalis io (assembly GCF_905147045.1). Taxonomy (NCBI): domain Eukaryota; kingdom Metazoa; phylum Arthropoda; class Insecta; order Lepidoptera; family Nymphalidae; genus Nymphalis; species Nymphalis io. The sequence continues at coordinate 3,298,737 of NC_065915.1, read as the reverse complement.
CATTAAATTATCATCTCAATACTTTAATTTTTAATTAAACTAATTTTATTATTTAACAATTTTACAATACTTAGTATAACGTTTCGTTGTGTTCGTTTTGTTTCGATTGAAGCGTGAGTGAGTCAGCTTAACTACAAGCACACTGAGGAGAGCTCCTCCGAGCCACGAGCGGAGCACAGCACGGGAGGCGCCGAGGATGCGTTATATCAACAAGATCCCGCAGCCGTCTGTACTGGCCGTCGTCGCGTTTGGACTCTACTACCACTTACCATCAGGTGGAGTAGAGTCATTTGCCCTCCCGGCGATATAAAAAAAAAAAAAAAAAAAAAAAAAAGCCTCTCCGATCCGTGCCGAGGACGCCGACGCAGTAGTTTTAGTGGGTAACAATCCCATATAACCCGGTCCTTAGAGCCGGAGCCGGGTTCCTTTCTGGAGGTGTCCAAGGCGTGAAAAAAACTACAGGCACAAGGGACATGACATCTTAGTTCCCAAATTTGATGGCGTATTGGCGATGTAACGGATGGTTAATATCTCTTACAATGCCAAAGTCTATGGACGTGACCACTTACCATTAAATGGCTCACTTGTCAGTCTGCCTACCCAACACTAAGTCAAAATCAACCGCTACCCCAAAACAAATTAATTCATAGATAGAAAGCCTTACAAAAGTATAAACTTTTATATTTAAAATGTCAGTGAGATATATGATGTCGTAGAATTATTAATTAGTAATATGTCACCACAATAATGATAATAAAACTCCAGTAGGTAATTAAATAAAACACACAACCCCGTTTGTATAACACAGTCGATTAAAAGTTACTGCTAGCTAACATAATAAAAATTAAAAAAAATAAAATGATTAATTAAAGTACTGAGTACAGTAACAGCCTGTTAATGTCCCACTGCTGGGCTAAGGCCTCCTCTCCATTTTGAGGAGAAGGTTTGGAGCTTATTCCACCAAGCTGCTCCAATACGGGTTGGTAGAATACACATGTAGCAGAATTTCAATGAAATTAGACACATGCACGTTTCCTCAGGATGATTTCCTTCACTGTCCAAGACGAGATGAATTATAATTATAAATTTAGTACATGAAAATTCAGTGATGCTTGCCCGGGTTTGAACCCACGATCATCGCTTAAGATTCACTCGTTCTTACCACTAGGCCATCTCGGCTTAATAATAGTAATTATGATTAATTAAGTATTTATTTAGTTATTTATTAATCAAAATTATTAGTATTGAATACATGTTTTTGTTGATGTAAATAAAAATTATAATATTCAAGTGAGTTTATTTTAGCAGCCTTAAAAGATTGATAGGTTATTTTGTCAAATATTTATCGGAGTTGTTCGAAGGTTGGAATTTATTTCTCTTACATACCTTGAGAAGCTTGTTAGGCTTCTTGGATTGCTACGTCATAAATGTGTAAGTTCTGGGCTGTAAATGACTCACAGCTAGGCCTCCTATTGATGCTAATTCCATCATGCTTCATTGCAAATTGGAGGTGGCAGGTTTTAGAGATATGAAGATTTCGACGCTAACTCAGATTAATAACAAACACAAACTAAGCATATGTAGGATTTAGATGTGCTGGCCCGTGTTCTAGGTATGAATCCAGCTGTGTTTAAAAAAAGGAACTTTTTTTTAATTATACTTATCCGTAATTTAATATATCTGAGCCATAGTACCTTCCCTACAGTAGCGTAAGTTATCTTGAAACGATCTCGATGAAATAAACACGAGTGATGTAATCGAACCTGTACAGTTATACAAATCTGTAAAAAAAATATTTTTCATATAAAACTGTTTCGCCTCAAGCCATTAAAGGTTTTGTTGGTTATTTTTTTTTTTTAATTCTGTCCATCTTAATGTCGGAATCGACATTTTATTTTTCAATTAAGAATTGACATTTCATCTCGAAGTTATGTACGTTTAAATTCAAACGTCCAATTTCCTTATTTTATATTCGTTTTTATGTCACAATTTTTGTGAAGTTTATTGCTCAGGTTAATTTAGACGTTGAGTGCTATCATTTAATTATAATTTATTATTATTATAATTAAGAGTAAAGTAACCGAAAATGTCGAAAAACCCGTATGAACTTATTTTTTGGGCAAAGCGCTGATTGCTGTTCGTTGGCATTCCATCTGAAACCGAGTTTAGAGTAAGATTACACCGATCAATACATAGTGTCTATTTATTACATGATAAGTAGCTGGGCAACCGATATTCGCTCGACTCTAATGAAATTAGGTTATAGATTTATTTATTTCATGAAAACTCCCAAAGTTAAAATATACTTTATTCAAGTAGGTTCACAATCTTAATTGTGAAATATATATATAAGATAAGCGTAATATCAGACCATCATTTGAACAAGCTTTTTTTAATGTTATAGGTAGACGGACGGGCAAATGGGACACCTGATGTTAAGTGGTCACCACCCTTAGAGAATGGCGATGTTAGAAACATTAATCATTCCTTGCATCGCCAATGCGCCACCAACATTAGGAACAAAGATGCTATGTCCCTTGTGCCTGTATTTACACTGGCTTACTCAAACCGAAATAAGAATACCAAGTATGGCTGTTAAGGGATATTCTACATAGCTGATGATTAGGTGGTACCTACCCAAACGGGACACCTAGTAGTGTTATGTAAGATAAGATTAAGACAGAAATATTTCCTAAAATTAATATCCAAGTTATCTTCATAAAACGAAATCTAAGTTCGAAGTAATTACGTCTACGTCATTATAAAATTAAATATTTATCATAAAACTTGGAAGTTGCTACGAATTTAGCGCTTAAACCTAAGTGTTTAATATTATAAAGGCTGTGCGTAGATGGTGCATGTTCTCGGTTATCATAAGGCAAGCCATTCAATTCCTTTCGCTTTCCGTTAACTGACACCCTTGCGGATATGGAAGCAAGAATCTACCAGCAGATTTGTTCTCCACCAGAAAAAGGGCACCTTCTCCAAGTTGAAGCATCGGGAACAAGGGCTCAAGCTAAGTGGCACGATCCTTTTCAATGAAAGAAGAGGCAAACGAGCATGAGGCTCACCTGATGGAAAGTAACTAGCACTGCCCATGGACACCTGCAACTACCAAGGGCTTGCAGGTACGCTGCCGTTCTTTAAGGAATGAGTACGCTCTTTTCTTGAAGGTTTCTATGTCATATTACTTTCGAAAAGTCTGCGCGCAAACACATCTTTGGAACTATCAGCCTTCGAAGCCTGATTGAGACGACTGAACTCTCCCTCCAAGCAATCGTGTCACCGATGCTCCACAAAGAATCGCCGTACATAACCGTATAGCCTTCTGTGCGACTGCTGTGAGCTATGCAATTGCCATCTTAAAAAGAAATAACAATTGACGACGTCATCATGTTCAGGCTTAATAGTTAGACAATACCGATCGCACAGCGATGTGATAATCGCAAATTCGACCCCTCAACGACAATTCGACTATTGTCGTTACCACTTATAACAAAAAACACAAGTATTATGCTTAATTTGAGCACATGGCAATATGTCTATAACCAAGCATGGATTTTTTCAAGTCAAGTGGTACACAAATATATATTTTATTCAAGCAAGCTCTTATTATCGAACAATTTTATAAGTATATCGTGTAAAATTAAAGAGCACTCCTCACCCTTTAGTAATGTAGACTAGAACTATTTTTTTATAGAATAGGAAGGCGGACGAGCATATGGGCCACTTGATGGTAAGTGGTTACCAACGCCCATAGACATTGGCATTGTAAGAAATTTTAACCATCGCTTACATCACCAATGCGCCACCAACCTTGGGAACTAAGATGTTATGTCCCTTGTGCACGTAATTACACTGGCTCACTCACCCTTCAAACCGGAATACAACAATACCGAGAACTGCTGTGTTGCGCAGAATATCTGATGAGTGGGTGGTACCTACTCAGACGAGTTGCACAAAGCTCTACCACCAGTGGTACTGGCTACATTATAAGCCGGTTTTCTAGAAATTTCCATAATAACCTTATAATAACGGTAACTTGAAATTCTTATTGTCCTTAGTATTCATTAATCTTTTATCCATTTAATATTTAATAGATACGTTTTTCGTTTTGGTCTATATAAATTATTTCTGTAAAAACTTTAGTGATTTTAATATTTTTTACTATACATTTTGTAGCTGTCTGCTGCTCTTATAAATAAAATAAATAATTTAACTTAAAAATAAGGATTACATTAAAATTAAAAAAAAAAAAAAACAAGAATAGAAGCCGATTGTAATAAGCGATTATTGAAATGTCGACCTGAATCGGAATAAGCTCTTCTCCATAACAGAGGCATTAGCCCACCAATGGGACATTCACAAGTTACCTTATAATATACGTGTTATATAAAAACATATGTTCAATAAAACCACCCATTCAATAGCTTAAACACCCATTCTATAAAAGTTTTTTTTAATAAAAAATATATATTAAAATTCAATTTTGTCGGAACAGATATAGTCAGCTTTATTGAACCATTTTGCAAGCATCTTCTCACGTATGAATAAACTATACACCATGAAAGGCTGTCTTGTGCGCTGCTTATAGCCTGTATAGAGTTTTATAGGTATCTGATGAGATAGCGCTAATATGACCGAGCCTTTACATCGGGCGTAGATACATTAGTCTATGGTAATTTTTGATCACGGTTCGGTTTAACGATAAGGTCGCAATATATACTAATATTATATATTAAAGTGAATTTGTTTGTTACGATTTAACGTCTTAACTAATGCTCCGATTTTGATGAAATTTTGCCTCCATGTTGCGTATACAGAAAAAAGGATATAGAGTATTTAGTACTCCCCTCACACGTGGCACGAAAACTAGTATTTAATAAATTAGATTTTTATAATAATATCTTATGAAATTAAAAAAATATTCCATTCAAATAGAATTTTAAAATTATTTTTAAATTAGAACTGAACTAGTCATACTATAATAAAAGTAACATCAAGTTTTTATGTATTTATTTAAGATTTTTTGCCCGAAATCCTTGCAAAAATCTGCTAATCTCGACCGCACGCGACTTAAGTACTATTTATCTACTACTATCTCGGCCTTAACTATATCAGCCTTTCTTATAAGCGTTGCTTAGCCGTTTGGTTAATCGCAGTTTTATCTCTTTATATCATTATTGATTTGACATTCGAAAGAAGAAGACACAGCATTGTTTAACTAAGCCGTTAAATAATAATTATTATTCTATATTGAATCTATATTGAATCTCCTTTCTTACTTGGTAATATATTAATTAGATGTCCTCGCATGCAAACACGAAATAATTTTTTGTTCGATGTTCCTAAATTTAAGTACGTACGCAACGGCTTCCTTTAGAGATCATCCATAAACATTAATAATAATAAATTTAATGATCTCGATTTATTTTTTATGCCATTGAAGGAAATAAAATGTAAAATAAATTGTCACCATAAATTAAATTTGAATAGTTATTATTTATTAATTTGGTCATACTCCATAAAATTTTAAGTTTTATTTGTTATTATGCTATGTATTTTTGATTTAATTATTTGTGAAGACTTGATTGGTACTTATATCATTTTTTTTTTAAAGTGATCAATATTTTTGTTTATGTCATAACTGTTTGTCTTCCTAAGAATAAATAAATAAATAGACATATTATAGTGCACAAGTGTGTACGCAAACACAGGTGCACTCTCTATTCCCTAACTCTCATAATCCGATGGGACGGCAATCCGACACGACCGGTAAGAGTTCAAGCGTATGACCAACGGCTTAACGTGCTTTCCGAGGCACGGGCGTGTACTCACTTTCAAATTCCAGACCCCGCGCTGCTACTAAGAATTTTCGACAGATCTCTCTGTCGAAAATTCGGGCCAATAACTTTTTATTGGCCCGACCTGGAATAATAAGTATTACAAGCCGAGATGGCCTAGTGGTAGGAACGCGTGAATCTTAACCGATGATCGTGGGTTCAAACCCGGGCAAGCACCACTGAATTTTCATGTGCTTAATTTGTGTTTATAATTCATCTCGTGCTTAACGGTGAAGGAAAACATCGTGAGGAAACCTGCATGTGTCTAATTTCATTGAAATTCTGCCACATGTGTATTCTACCAACCCGCATTGGAGCAGCGTGGTGGAATATGCTCCAAACCGTCTCCTCAAAAGGGAGAGGAGGCCTTAGCCCAGCAGTGGGACATTAACAGGCTGTTACTGTAATATAATAAACAAATACATAAAATTCACGTCTGTCACTTTAATAGTCTTCTAAAGCGAGTGAAACTGCGAAGTTCATCTACTTATATAACAATATTATGTAATAAAACTATCTATAAAACGCGCTACATCTTTTGGTATGAGTTTAATGTATATTGGCTTAGTAGATTTTTTCAGTTAAACATTACAAATAAAACTCCTCATTATTTAGTATCAAATATATATAATTTTTCTGTACGTGTGTTTGTCACATAACTCCTTAAAAACTGAACCGATTTGAATTAAATTTTATGTGTATATTTCAATGGGTTCCTGGATGGTTCGAATACACAATTATACCCTGTAAATAGTGCTGCTGTCGGATATGTCACTAAATGAATTAATGTCTTTTAGATTATAAATAATAAATGGATTATCAATAAATAATATACATAAAAAAAATATTTTCGGTACAATATTAAAACTAATTTCTCGAACCAATGAATCTGTGAATATAATTGTCTATATATAATACAATGGTTCGTTCGTCTGTCGGTCATCAATCAATCACACGAAATCGTTTTAAATTTAATTATATGTAACTTAATTATACTTTTGATGTAATACTTAAATTTAAACTAGTTAAAACCAGTTGGTATTACTTAATTAAGTTTATATCAGACGTAACCTAATTTTAATTAATTGAATTGGTGGTAGGGCTTCGTGCAAACTCGTCTGGGTATACACTGATCACATTGTCTACCGCCAAACATTAATACTTAGTATGTTACGTTTGAAGGGCGAGTGAACCAGTATAACTACTAACAGCCTGTGAATGTCCCACTGCTGGACTAAGGCCTCTTTTCCCTTTTTTGAGGAGAAAGAGTAGCTTATTCCACCACGCTGCTCCAATGCGGGTTGGTGGAATACACATGTGGCAGAATTTCAGTGAAATTAGACCGTAACTAAGCACATGAATATTCAGTTTTGCTTGCCCGGGCTTGAATCCACGATCATCGGTTAAGATTCACGCGTTCTTATCACTGTGCCATCTCGGCTTTTTTAAGTGTGTGTTTTACTACAGCCATGAAGTAACATAGCATCATAGTTCCCATGATTGCTGATGAATTGAAAATTTAAGGAATGGTTACTGTTTAGATTGCCAATGTATTTTGTAGTGTCCAATTAGTGCTTCGCTCACCAACCCGCAATCCTCGTTACTACGTACAGCACCTTGATACCACCCCGTCTACTACCTTCTACCCTTACCCTGCCTGTGAGTATACTTGTATTTGCACACACACTTGTGCACTATAATATCAGTAGCGTAGTTTGCCAAACCCTGTTAAGATTGGCCGCTATAATAACCTGTGGTAGGGCTTTGTGACCCACCCACTCATCAGATTCCACCGCAAAACAGCAGTATTGGTATTGTTATGTTCCGGTTTGAAGGGTGAGTGAACCAAGATTAACATTTCTTAAAATGTCTATGCGCGTTGGTGACCACTTACCATCAGGTCGCCCATATGCTCGTCCCCTATTCTATAAAAAGTCAGTCATCGCCTAGGCTACAATTGATTTAAAAGTATTAAAGAATCTAGTTGTATAATTTAATTTCATCGTGTTATTTCGTCTTTCGTGCTTCAACTGTAACAATAACTTGAATTCATGGTATATTTTTTTAGTACTAACGATTATTGATGAAATGAATTGTGATGATGATGAACGATTATCACCCTCCTAAATTGAAAACGAAAAAATACTTAAAAATATAATATGTATAATGGATACCCTAAGTCCATTCTTTTCACGCTTTTTTGGCAAAGATTCATTCGCAAAGGTTGCTTTTGTTATACAACCTCCTTGGACGCGCCCCTTGTGACTTCGAATAGTGAATTATGGAAATGGTACCACGTATGGTATAGTTTTTGAATGTATTTTATTATGTATTAATTTGTGAAATTCAAAGATAGTCGCATGTCTTTAAACCTAAATAAACTTTAACGCCAAAATAATTAGAATTAAACAACTGCTAGTGGCCACGGACTCTGCAGTGTTTGAGACGTCATGAAATGATAAAAATAAGCTAAAATATACGTGGTAAATCCATTCATAGTTGCTTAATTTAATTTTAGCAATCCCAAAACCTAAGAAATCATTACCTAAATATTTTTTTGTTTGCGGCCCGAGACAACATGGTTAACACGTGGCCCCTATGAAAAGATTGAGTATCGCTGGAATCGACCAACAAGACAGTCAATGGTGTATTGGAGTAATAGATATATAATTAAAAATTCAAATCAATTCCATCGCGCACATAGAAATTTGGCAACTCCTTTCTTTGTCGCACTTCCAAAAACTGGAATTCCTTACCAGTTCACGTGTTTCCCTCCTCTTACAACCCGGGTTCTTTCAAACGAGGCGTAAAGAGGCATCTTGCGGGCTGGCAACGCGGGGGGGGGGGGGGGAGTGCAGAACATTCTTTCAACTGTACTGGCCGTCATAGGTCGTTTGGACTCTACTACTACTTACCATCAGGAGGAGTAGAGTTATTTGCCTTCACGGCAAATATAAAAAAACATAATAAAGTTTCTCCTGTCTTATTTATTTTAAAATTTTCAAATTCAAATGTATTTAATACGCAACTAGATAACTTAAACCTCGATACCATATCCATACCAACTTTCTATTCTAAGCAAAAAGAAAACAACTACTGAATACATTACTGTTCCGATACTGATTAGTTTTTTAAACTTGCAAACGATACTGTCAATGTATGATGAGAAATTACGATATATTCGAAATTTTGTTTTGCGATTTCAAGTGGAGATTGTTGTGTTGAATGAATCGAGTTGTTTTTTTTTTTTGTTGCAAAATGCTTCGATGGAATGATTGATCGTGAAAAAATTATTTCGATGTTAATTTTCTGGATTACTAACTCAATCTTTATTTATTTATGTTTTATTAATACATATCCAAACCTATATCTCTCTGTATAACTTAAGCTGTCAGTGCATTGTGAATTATTAGTCCAGCTTTATTTTTGTATAATAATGCATTGCTTTTACTGACTGTAATTGGTTATATCTAATAAATAATTGAATTAATGAATGAATGAACGAATAAACAAATAAGATGTATAAAATTCTGGACTCTTACAAGGGGATTACGAGATCAAGACTATTAGTAAATCAAAGCACAGATTATACCAAGACGGAGTAGTGAAGGAACATGGTGGAATTATGGAAGATCATACAATTCTACATGCAGCATTCACTGGCTCGTAGTAAGCCTCTCCCGTACCTCGGAAAGCACGTAAAGCTTGGTTGGCCCTGACTCTGACGGTCGTATCGGATTACGAGAGTTAGAGTATAGAGCGTGCACCTGTCTTTTCGCAATATAATACCTCCTTAAGAGATGTCTAGTTTAAGTTGAGATTGGTTGTCATAAAGACAATCGGTTAGTAGGATAACAGACTCTCCTCATTGTCGCTGTTGTTTTTCTATTTCCCAATAATCTTTAAAAACTAGAGCAGTTTTTTCTTCATATTAAACAACTTTGATCGGGTTGATTGTAAATAATTCATTTGGACTTACTTCAATCGAATAATACTTCAATATGCTTATACTTCAATCGAATTAAATAACCTCAGAATTAAAACCATCATTTTAAGAAATGCAAGATGAAATTAACAAACAAACATACATACAAATATTCAAACACACAGATTATATTACGCATAATCGTATTCTGAAATCCGATAAACTTCAAATTTTCAGTGTTCGATTTTTAAATTATTTTTACAATAACTTCCAAAATGATTTGATAAATGTCCACACTAAAGGAAATTATTTAATTTTTTTTTCTTTTCGTAGCAATTTTACAACTTCTTCAAAGGAATAACACACATAAAAACAAACATTACCGCAGTGCGCAAAAACCTTCCATTCAAAAAGAGAAGCAATGCGATAATATTTTATTGCCTTTTGTTTTCGAATGTACCTCATTTCAAGCAGAATAGTATATTATTTTTGATTAGAAAACGACGCGTAAAGTTGCACGCGAAAGTACTTATCTGTCATATGTTTTATTATATACTTCTGACAACGAATGTACATATACATTAATATTTCATTTTGTGCGTGAATGTACTTAAAAAAAATACAGATAGTATACTACTATTAATTATTAATAAAAAAAATTGAATTGAAATTGGATATTGAAGGAATGTCGACTGCGCTGGTACGGCCATATCCTGAGACGTAATGATGATCATCCTATCAGTAACAGTAACAGCCTGTTAATGTCCCACTGCTGGGCTAAGGCCTCCTCTCTCTTTTTTGAGGAGAAGGTTTGGAGCTTATTCCACCACGCTGCTCCAATGCGGGTAGGTAGAATACACATGTGGCAGAATTTCAATGAAATCAGACACATGCAGGTTTCCTCACGATGTTTTCCTTCACCGTCAAGCACGAGATGAATTATAAACACAAATTAAGCACATAAAAATTCAGTGGTGCTTGCCTGGGTTTGAACCCACGATCATCGGTTAAGATTCACGCGTTCTAACCACTAGGCCATCTCGGCTTTTTCCTATCAATAAAGCCTTAAATATCCCGGACCGACCGCGGGGAAGAGGGCGACCGCCCGCAACCTGGTGGTCAAACATACAAAAAGAGGCCCAGAAAGAGAATCTGAGTACACAGACAACCCAGAACAGAGCTCTCTGGCGCAGATGTACAAGGAGACCCGACCCCAGCTGAACTGGGAAGAGGGTTTGAACAAAGAAGAAAGAAGAAGAAGAAGTGTACTACTATTAATATATTTTCATTTCAATTAATTTCAATGGATTTTTTATCATAATTTAATTTAATAATTATAATAATAATATCCTGGGACATTATTCACACACGGCTATCTGATCCCAAATTAAGCAGAGCTTGTACTATGGAAACCAGAAACTGATATACTACATATACTATTTTTCTTTTGTAAATACATACTTATATAGATAATTACACCGAGACTCAGGACAAACAGACATGTCCATGCACACAAATGTCTCTCCTGGGTGGGAATCGAACCCACCACCTTCGGCGTGAAAGGCAAGTATCTACCAACCACGCCAACCGGCTCGTCAAATTTTAGCATAATTTATTAATTTTATTGATTATTTATATAAAAAGCAACTAGATTGTAATCCTATTATTTTAATGAGAATGTCGAGTACACGTGTTTAGGAATGTAATCTAGCTTAAAATTGAAATTTGTAATTTTAATGTATCCTGTTTTTATTGTTTGTTTTACCTTTAATGTCCTCCAGAACGATTGCGGCCACGGCGGCCAATTTCAAAAAAGATTAGCCAACTACGCAGAAAATATAGTGCACAAGTGTGTGCGCAAACACAGGCGCACTCTCTATTCCCTAACTCTCATAATCCGATGGGACGGAAATTCGACATGACCGGAAAAAGATCAGGCGCCCAACCACTGGACCAACAGGGCCAACGTCTTTACGTTCTTTCCGAGGCACGGGAGTGAACACACTTCCAACTTCCAGACTCCGGGCTGCTACTGAGAATTATCTGACAGAAAAACTCAATAAATTTTTACTGGCCCGATATTGGGAATTGAACCCAGGACCTCCGCGTCTGCGGCCTTACATCAAGCTAGACCAACGAGGCAGTCAACACCTAACAGTTTTACCTATATAATAAATAAATAAATTATAAATGTTGTAATTTAAATGTTTGCGTCACGCAAAAATGACTGGACGGATTTGGATAAGGTTTTAATTATATATAGCTTATAATACTTAACACGTTCACTACTGTACTGGTGGTAGGGCTTTGTGCAAGCTCGTCTGGGTAGGTACCACCCACTCATCAGATATTCTACCGCAAAACAGCAGTACTTGGTATTGTTGTGTTCCGGTTTGAAGGGTGAGTGAGCCAGTGTAATTACAGGCACAAGGGACATAAAATCTTAGTTCCCAAGGTTGGTGGCGCATTGGATATGTAAGCGATGGTTGACATTTCTTACAATGCCAATGTCTAAGAGCGTTGGTGACCACTTACCATCAGGTGGCCCATATGCTCGTCCGCCTTCCTATTCTAAAAAAAACTGTACTGGTGGTAGGGCTTTGTGCACGCTCGTCTGGGTAGGTACATCAGATATTCTACCGCAAAACAGCAATAGTTGTTATTGTTGTGTTCCAGTTTGAAGGGTGAATGAGCCAGTGTAATTACAGGCATAAGGACGTACAGGCACTTAACCAATTTTGATGAAATTCTGTATGAAGCACGCTTGAACCCCAAGGAAAGTTATAGTCTACTTTTTCATACCTAATTCGTCACCCCAAAGATTGGGAGAAGCCGCGCAAACATTAGTTTTATAATTATTTTTTTTGAGAATCTTATAAATTACTACGCCGAGATGGCCTAGTGGTAAGAACGCATGAAAGACGGTGAAGGAAATCATCGTGAGGAAACCTGCATATGTCTAATTTCATTAAAATTCTGCCACATGTGTATTCCACCAACCCGCATTGGTGGAATAAGCTCTAAACCTTCTCCTCAAAATGGAGGGGAGACCTTAACCCAGCAGGTGGACATTAACAGGCTGTTACTGAATAAATTACTAGTTTCAAGCCGCGACTTGCCAGCGTGTGAGAATGGTGTATAATGTACTCTATATCTGTAACTTGTAAATGTGTATGCAAAATTTCATGAGCGGCTAAATAGTTAAGACGTGGAAGCATAACAAACAAACAAATAAAAAAATAACATTTCGCATTAAAAATATTAGTTAGAATATACATATTGTAGGCGTTTCTCCGCTCGTTAAGGAGATTGGGGTCTGTGTTTTTTAATCTGTTGTTAATTATGATTAAAGCTTAGTTTTAATGATTTGGTTATATTTACATCTGCCTCTTAATAAGTTCGAGCTGGAGGTCCAATGGCCCAGTGGTCGGAGTAATCTTAATTTGATACCGGTTTCAATATGATAAGCATCACTGTGTTTTTATGTATTATTTTTTTATATCTCGTGTTCGGTAAATGAAAACATCGTGAGAAAACCTCCATGTATTGAATGAAATTAACACGTCTGTACCCACCAACACGCATTAGAGCAGCATGGTGGAATTACAAAAAAATACCTTATAATAGGGTATAAGGTAAGGACTATTGGGACATTTATAGGTTATATAGAAAAATAATGTATATATCTACCTCACACCTGCCCTGAAACGCATAATTATCTGATTATCAAGGTTCGATTCTGGCTCCCTGGTCTTGTTTGTCGCAATCTAAGTCATGCACTTAAATTAACAGAAATATAATATAATTATTAAAATGTCACATCACAATGCATGCATCTACAAATTCAACCATAATTAAGTTAATATTTTAGAGCTTAGGATGCTTATTGTAATAACAATATAACGCATAAGGCCTTTCGTAAGCGAGTCTAGATATCACTATCATATTTTCAGTTGATAAACAGTAATAATTAGTTTTTGTATTCCGATTTTAAGGGTGAGTGAACATAACAGGCACAAGGGACATAACATCGTATTTCTCCTTTGTGGACATTGCATTAACGATGGAAGGAATCGTTAAAATTTCTTACAATGCCAATGTCTATAGGCGGCTACCACATAACATCATTTGGGCCACTCAAGCTACCTGTCTATAAAAATAAGCATAAATTTAACACTATTTGTTTCGTCATCATAACATATGTTAAAAGTAGCTATTAAATATAATTGTACGTAATAAGCCTTTGAAAAAATGCATCAAAAACTAACCAATCATTGGAACTCGCAAATTAAAGAATAAAAACCAATTGACGCCCGCATAAAGAAGTAAAAATATCACCCAATCAGTTCTGACAGACTCGCATAATAACATCGAACGATCTCAACCGCTTTAAAAACCTTTTTTTTTCTTTTTCAAACAATTAATCAAACGCGGCACGAAAAAAAAAAACTCTAAAACTCAAAACTTTTGCATCCATGCATTGACGGACCTCCTTTCAGCAACTGTCAAAGTGACAGTTGATTTATGATTTTCCATTGTGGCAACACTCGTTCGTTATGGCGCGAAACCCATTTATATCGCTAATGACATTTAGAGATATCTAAAACGGTGGATAATGAACGTTGAACAAAAATATATAACATAATAAACTACATTATTCTTGTTGTATGTTTATAAAGTTAATTTTTATATAATTTTATATTTTTATTAAAATCAAACGATGTAAATAATTGGAAAAGAACATTTAGGATATAAGAAAGTATTATTAGATCGAACTGTCGTAATTTATTTACCAAGAATTATAGTTATCATGCCTAACTATTCATTTTGCTCGTGTGTAAGTGCATAGTGCATAGTGCATACAATTCATTAAATGCATGTACCATACATATTATTTATAACTATAATATAATAAAAATATAACTACAAGCTACAAAACTCCGTATGAATCTTGGACTTTTAATTTTTTCCTTTGCGACAAAACCCATTAAGAAATCATAGTTCTAAATTTAAATTTCTTCACCGATACCACGTGTTGTATTGTGTTTTTTATACGTCTTCGACCTTTGGCTTGCCAGTAATTACTTAGTATTGACTAATTGCGTGAGCAATGTGAATAATTTTTTATAATATTAACAGATAGCTAGCTAGCTGATATATGAAGCGTATTTTTTTTGTTGTTAATATGATATTGCCTCGTATATAGACAATTAACAGACTATAGTTAAAACTTCAGATTAAAGAGATACGTTTAGAAATTTCACGTTATTAAAACGAATGAATTTGTTATTTTAATTTTTTCATAAATAAGTTTTACAGTTATGGCTATGATGTAAGATATTCAGCGTAATTAAAAGTCGTAATTAAAGTAATTATATCTACACTAATATTATAAATGCGAGAGTTTGTCTGTCTGTTACGCTGTCACGGCTAAACCTCTTAACCGAATTTAATGAAAATTTGTATGTAGGAAGCTTAAGCCACAAGAAAGGATTTAGGGTACTTTTAATACCTAACATCTACCATACCGCGAAGCCGCGAGTGAAAACTAGTACATAATATTTCTCTAAAATCTATATCTTACATGACCTATGTATTCGTTTTTTTTTTTTTCGTTGAGTTAATTGTTTTAATCTCTAGCAACCCTTACATTATATATACTTATAACGTTCATTATCACGCGTTAATTGTAACAATGATTGCGGGTTCAAATCCAAAATAGGAACATTTTTTTAATATGTAATATTTTCTCAGATTAATAACAATAAGACAAAACGATATCATCCCTAACAAAAGAATGGTCGTAGCTGTCTAGTCGAGCATTCACCAATAATAATTAATTATATATCAAATAATTATAAATAATAAATTTTACTTTAAACGTATCTTAAGCAAATGGGCCTCGCAAATAATCTTCAAAACTGTATCGCAGTAAAATGCGACATCGTTCAAAACGCAATAAAAATCTTATCGAACTAAATGCATCCAATTTTATAATGTACGAAAATACATTACAATAGAATCAAAATAACACTGTGAAAGAACTCTTAACTCAATATATTAAATTCCAAAATGGCACCGCAAAAATGTTGCCAGATTAAAAAAAAAATGTAATGCATATTCGCCTTTTGTTATCTGTATCAATGTGTCTCTTAAACGCTGTTTCTTTTAACAGCTTTGTGGTTTTTTTTTCAACCATTATTTTAAGTCTTTTAGGCCTTATAGCTTAGTGCCTGAGTGATATATAGTCGGTTATTTTTTTAAAGTTGTAGTATGATCATTGCAGATTTAATGTTTAAAGCTTTTATAATTTATACAGAAAAAATAAAGACTTCATATTGCAATAATTAAAATACGTGAAATATATAATAGGATTGAATAGTAAAATGGCCGTTTTTTTTTTTTTTTAAATAAAACCGGATTTGTGAAAGCCTGCCCTGGTAGGTACCATCCACACATCATATATTCTACTGTTAAGCTGCGATACTTATTGTTGTGCTCCATTTTGAAGGTAAGTGAGCCAGTGTAACAGACACGATTATTGAGGCGGACTGGGAAACGGGCCACCTGCTCTTAAGTGGTTACAACTGACCACTGGCACAATAACAAATACTAACCATCCCTTACATCGTCAAAGCGCCACCAACCTTGGGAACTAAGATATTATGTCCCTTGTGCCTGGAGTTATACTCACTTGTTCAAATTGGAACACATCAATACTAAACATTGCTGCTTGGTAGTAGAATATATATACCAAGTAAAACGTCACACACGGTCACACGGACCAAATCTTCCATACTTCCTTGAAAGAGTAATTTATTTAACAGCAAATGGTTAACATTAACCTACAACTTCGAAGCTTGTCTAAACCTAACAATTTCTTGAAATTAAAACTTAACAAAGAACCATACTATAATAAATTTAAAAATAACTACCAAGTGTGAACAACTTTTAGCCAATGTAACCGAAAATTAACCAAACGAAACAGCACCCTTATATGAACAGAATAGAGTTGAAATTCGTTTAAATATAATTATAACAAGCGCAAACGTAGATTGTAAATTAAAAGCCTCACGCTGCCACAGTATAAAACTGGACAGCAATAAACGTTGAATTTGAAAAAATATACATAACCAATCAAAAGAAAACCAACCGTGACGAAATGCACATAAGGTTGGAATTCGTTAAGCCGTATGATTTACGCGGTATAACTTCGTAATGACGTCACAGCGCTATCATACGTCTTAATCTGGTGATAACAGGGTATTTTTATGAGTCCAGTACAACGTAAATGGACTTGAGTTATCTATGAGTGGTTTTGGTTGTTTTTATGGGGATAGTGTTATGGGCATTAGGCAGATAGATAAAGAAATGACGAAATTCGTCTAAGATTACGAAACTATCTTGCGAAATATTTTTTATCCAAATCCTTTGGTCTATTATCCTCCTCTTTTATTCAAGCTTCCCATACTTAAAAAATACTCGGGGAAAAATATTTGGTTCGGCTCAAACCATTCAGGGTCGATTTGTCTGGGTAACTGGGTATAAATAAACCCTATTTACACCTTATACTTGGAGCTAACTTTGTTTTTTATTAATTGGCTTCTCTAATTCTGTAATATGCTTATCTGTATTATATAAATAATGGCGTGATATGTTTCAACCTCTTAAATCACACTATCAAACTTTTTATCTAAAACTCTATGAGACAGTATTATTTTTTTTGCTTTAATAGAATACAAATGTGTTAATGCTATTACAGGTCAGATAGAAGTCGAAGTCAACACATTTCGTTCCCATTCATGTTGCGACACGAAAGAAACAACACAGACATACGTACACACATATGTGCCTGTTGTACAAAACACAGGTACGGTCTTACGTTGAATATTGCTCTTTTTAATTTCTACTTATATCCACACAACAGTTTTATACTAGAATAGTATCGTCATGATAAAGAACTTAATAACTTCTTTGATTGAGCTTATTCCACCACGTTGCTCCATTGCGGCTTGGTGGATACACATATAAATGAAATTCATACGAATCATGCAAGTTATAAATGTCACCGACGAGCAAGCAATAAACTGAAAAACGCACAAAAACTTCATCCCATTCTTATTTTATTTAACTTTTATTATATATATTTATTACTGGCATTCGCAGCTTCACTCGCTTGTTATGGGGAGAGGAGCGGGTATTAGATAAAAAAAATAATCTATTTCCATCCGTTTAAGCTTGCTTCATACAAAATTTTATCAAAATCGGTTCAGTGGTTTAGCCGTAAAAGCGTAACAAGCAGACGACTACTTTCGCATTTATAATATAAGTGTAGATGTACTACATATATTATTTAAGTTTGCTTATATTAGTACATATAATATATAGAGTTGCCTGAAAGATCATTTGGCATTAGAATTATATATCTTTGCATAATTTGCGCAAATAATATAAAAAAAATTATATTATCACATACATCAATTTATGTAACGCAAATACATTATTCGCTTAAAACACATATTATAATAAATTAAAAAACAAAAATCAACCATAGTTGCAATACACAAATTTATTTCATACTCTTGAACGGATGTTATATAAAAGAACGTATTAAATACCATAATAATTATTTTGAAGGGCATG
Source organism: Nymphalis io (assembly GCF_905147045.1). Classification (NCBI taxonomy): domain Eukaryota; kingdom Metazoa; phylum Arthropoda; class Insecta; order Lepidoptera; family Nymphalidae; genus Nymphalis; species Nymphalis io. Next base: position 3,280,326 of record NC_065915.1, on the reverse strand, counting down.
GGATTGATTTCCTGGTCGGAGGTGGTGGTGGCAGCTCATCTTTACAAGCCAATTTTTCTCTCATAACAAATTCTTTCCCGCACCATTTGTTATACACAGCAATGAAAACTTTACCAAACGAATAAGCTGCATTCCTGAAAATCTCATCAGTTTCCCGTGGAAAGCATAACGCACCAGCTGTTATGAAACCGAGGCTTGTACAGAATATACGTCTTGGTATACCACCCCCTCCGCCCAGAACATATCCAGTGGTACCACCAATTGCAACAGTAGCTTGTCTGATCGGTATATTGTTTGGGTCTCTCATTCTTTGCTTAAAATCTTTCTTTACATTGCGAATTGCATTACAAGCGTTTATATATTTCTCTTCTGCAGCACATTTCGTTAAACAAATGTTCTGTGCGATGACCTGTCTATAACATTTGACATAAGGGAGTAGCGATCGATGAAGCAATTTGACGTTTGCTTCTGAGCATTTACTCTTGGCTTCTACGTGGTCCTTGTATTCGAAATGTGGACTCTTGTATAGTGGTAGGTCAGTATATTTCATAGACGATGGCTTCTGTGGTGTTTCTGGTATTTTCGCGGCTTCAACCACTGGTATCAGGTTGAAGTTCATCCCAATCAGAGCTGTTTTTAGTGCCTCTATCCATAATCTCCCAATAATATAAAGATCTCCAGATAGAATATGTCTAAGAGAATTATTTGTTTCGTTTTTAGTATTAAAATCACTTTTGAATTTTTGCTCTAGATTTCTCTCTCCTTGATTTCCGGTGAGGCAAGGTTTCATCGCACGTCAATTTTTTGTTAAATATAATTCACGATTAATTTTGCTTTTTAATTTTGATTTAATAATAATGATGTAAGTGACATTTGTCATTTTTGACAGATAAATAATAAGCTGTAACAACAAGTACCTTTTTTGTAGTTTCATTCGAAATCCTGTTTTAAAAAAATGATTCCTTCGCCCATATCATTCAATCTAAAGTTCGTTCACTCTGAATGTCAATTGACAGCTGATATCATTCCGAATCGAATCGAAATCGTTCCGGAATCGATTACGCGAAGCAATTCACGGATTGAACGAAAAAAGTCGTAACTGCAGTTTCATATACCACGTATCCCATTTCTAGTTAGCAAAATTATTCTTATATCTCGCTAAATGTATAGAAGCTCTTATTTGTATGGGCTTAGAGTCTAAAATTACCATGTTGAATTGATTTTGCGTTGTAAAATCTTTTGGATCGTTATAAATGGAAGATAATCGTTTGGTACGGCTCAGATGAAGATTTCTGTGTCTAGCTTAAACTAGATTTTGTAAATATACATTTTTTTTAAGTTGATTTATTATAATACAAATTAACATAACAATTCTTCTCGAGGCTTCATTGTATTGGAATAAATATATAAACTTCTCATTTAAATAAGAATGATTAACATTTACAAATCATGGTATGGATATACAAGCTGATATATATTTAATTGTGATGGGTCACCAGTTTAGTTGTGATGGCAGTTCAAATGCAACTAACTCTTAACAATGAGTTCTAACACCTATAACCGGACGAAATAAAAGTCACTAATTATTTCAGACGTACACATATAATTCACGACACAATACAGTCAGGAGAACACTAATTTAGTACGTATAAATTCAATCACGATAATCAGAACCGAAAGAATATTCAGAATCGCGTTAACCATAATTTTAACATATACCAGAAAACAATTATATTAAGGGCGATGGAAGTATATCACTTGTGGAGGGTAATACAGTAACAACCTGTGAATGTCCCACTGCTGGGCTAAAGACCTCATCTCCCTTTTTTGAGGAGAAGGTTTGGAGCTTATTCCATCACGCTGCTCCAATGTGGAGGGTAATGCAAGTAAAAAATCACTGCCCGCTGCGACGATAGTGGACGGCGCGTAGGCACAAGCCATCGGTACATTTTAACAACGCCGTCTACTCGGGTTTGCGTCGTAATTAATATTAATTGTTTTTAAATTTATACATATATTTTTTATTTATTTTTTTATTGTGTGTGTGTGTGTTCTCCACATATACATAAAATAAACAAGACTTATTTAAACTGAAAGGAAAAGGTATAAATAGTTGACGGTTATGATGTCAAGATGACGCTCCCCATACTTTTTTTTCTATAGCTAAACTGCAAGTGTGCAATGAGGTTATAATAGTGGGGCGAGTCTTCGTGGAGTAAACTAATGATACAATAAAAAAATGGAAAGTATATAACTGTGTATTTGATATATCTCGATTAAATTCGATAGTTAGAAAAATTAAGTGGTAGGGCTTTATGCAAACCCGCCTGGGTCCACCTAATCATCGCATCTTATACCGCCAAACAGCAATAGTTAGTATTATTATGTTCCGGTTTGAAAGGTTATATGAGTAACAGGAACAAGAGGCATAACTTAGTTCCCAAGGTGGGTGGCGCATTGTGAACATTAGGATGGTTATTATTTCGTGCATTGCAAATGGAGTGACCATTTGCCTACCTTTAGAAATTAAAAAATTTTTTGCATGGGTCCTGCCTGGGCCTGTACAAGTTTACCACAAACACGACGTATAAATTTCGAAATATAAGATACAAAATAAACTTTTTTTCTCTTTTTTTTTTATAGAATAGAAAGGCGGATGAGCATATGGGCCACCTGATTGTAAGTGGTTACCAACGCCCATAGACATTGGCATTGTAAGGAATGTTAACCATCGCTTACATCACCAATGTGCCACCCACCTTGGGAACTTAGATGTTATGTCCCTTGTGCCTGTAATTACACTGACTTACTCACCGTTCAAACGGGAACACAACAATACCAAGTACTGCTGTTTTGCGGTAGAATACCTGATGAGTGGGTGGTACCAACCAAGACGAGCTTGCACAAAGCTCTACCAAAAGTAGGAACTTATAAGTCATAGATAATACTATCTAAAAAAACCAAATACATCAATTTATAAATTGAAGCACATGTTCTATAAATTCGTATATTGCTTGAAATGTACACAGGAAACACGCTAGCTTACATGTATGTTTGTTTTAACTCGGTTCATGAGATAGACAAGAATAGGTCTTTGTTTTTAAACAATATTATCGATTTAGCCTGAAGCTTACATTGTGGAGTACGTATTTTATAATTCTTATCCTATTTTACCATAGAGTGTTTATCTTTATTGGATGAGTAATATGGGTCTTAGCCAAGTACGGGCTCACATTCGAAAAACTAAGCTTAAATTTTTAAATGATTTTGTATTTATCTATCGAATGTCAAATCAATAATGACAGTAACAGCCTGTGAATGTCCCACTGCTGGGCTAAGGCCTCCTCTACCTTTTTGAGGAGAAGGTATGTAGCTTATTCCACCACGCAGCTCCAATGCGGTTTGGTGGAATACACACGTGGCAGAATTTCAGTGAAATTCGACACATGCAGGTTTCCTCACAATGTTTTCCTTCACCGTATAGCACGAGATGAATTATAATCACAAATTAAGCACATGAAAAGTGCTTAATTTGTGATTATAATGTGGTGGTGCTTACTCGGGTTTGAACCCACGATCATCGGTTAAGATTCACGCGTTCTTACCACTGGGCCATCTCGTTCAATAATGACACAAAGAGAGAAATCAGTGTTTAACTTAAGTCACTAAGCAACGTTTATAAGTAAGAATAACACAAATCAAGAATATTAAAGCTCATACTACAACGCTCTACATTTCTTAGATTTGAAGCCGCTATCTTACCTAGTTTGAACACTTCAAAAGCGTTTAAATTTAGGAATCTATATTCTATATTAAAATTATATCGTCTGTCTGTTACGCTTTCAAGACTAAACCACTGAACCGATTTTGATAAAATTTAGGATGAAGCAAGCTTGAACCTCAAGGACGAACATATGCTACTTTTTATACCTATCATCCCAAACGCGCGCTCGAATATTAGTATATAATAAAACCAAAAGTTTTCGTACCGAAATGAAAATTAAAACAAATACAAAAATTCCTCAGTAAAATCACCGCAACGAAAAAACGCATTCAGTTTTCTCAAACAAAATCGTAAGTAACTCTGTTGTGTTGCTTCGAATATTATATACAGACCATTGTTTTTCTGAACGCTCTTTGTAATCTTATTTCAACGACGACATCAGGTAACTAGATGTGACGTAAAATGACGTAAGTGTAAGGACGTGTGTACACAGTAACATTTCACTATGCGAGTGACGGGTACTTTCTACATGTTGATATTTACAATATATAGACCGAATAGCAAAAGAAATGATCACATGTATTAACTATGACAACACAGATTAATAAATAACTTATTTACATAATTGTATATATAAATAATTCATACTATAATACGTATAGGACTCATTTAGGTAAAAACTCACCAATACCCAGAATGGCGACGTTATATAATAACACTTCTAAAGAAATAAATGATTTAGACATATACCACGACAAGTTGGTACAATTTAGGCAAAAAATTTTGGCCTTTTTAAAATAACACATTAATAATGCATGCACTATTGAAATTATAATTTAAATTAAACTTGGATCTGTTTGTCATGAATTAATTAATGATATTTTTTATAGACATTTATGAATATTCATATATGTACATATAATATATATTTTCTTCTTGATTAATTTTAGTATTACACATAATGCATTTTTTTTTTAAAAATAACTATAATAAAATAAAATATTTTTTTAAATTTAATTTTGTGATATTTTAAAACTTTGTGTTATATTGAAATGTTAAATTGTATTTTCTGTAATAATGTTATTAGTTATGTCAATGCTATTGATTATTATGTAATGTTTTATTGAATTTATTATTATTGTTTTTTAATTTAAATCTTGATATACTACAATTATTATATTTTGCATGATGTGATAGCCTATAATTAATAGGACATTTAAGTTATTGTTAATAGTTTGATAATGAAATGAATGTAATAATGTTTTCTTTTGTTGGTTATCCAAATAATAATAAATAATAAATAAATAATGCGTCTTCTCTTGTGCAACACCATTTGGGTACCCACTCATCAGATATTCTACCGCTGAAAAGCAATACTTAGTATTGTTGCGTTCCGGTTTTATGGGTAGCCAGTGTAACTACAGACACAAAGGACATAACATCTTAGTTCCCAAGGTTGGTGGCGCATTGGCGATGTATGTAGTGATTAATATTTCTTAAATTATATGTCTAGACTTGAGGTCGTGACATACCAATAGGTGGCCCATATTTTTTTTATATATATAATAGGAAGGCGGACGAACCGGTAAGCGGTCACCAACGCCCTTAGACATTGGTATTGTAAGAAATATCAACCATCGCTTACATAGCCAATGCGGCATATGCCTATAATAAAAATGTATATATGCCACAGCTTTGCCAAAAAATCTTCTTTATTAAAATGAAGAATATAAACATATAAATATAATATAAATCCTAATCCAATATAAGTCTTAAGTGTTGTAAAATACACAGAGGCACTTCCAGTACGGTTCTGTATCATAAAGTTTCTGATACGCCCGGAGCAGTTTTGAACAATAGACGATTACTTTTACTGCTCATTGTAGTTAAAACATCGGTTCTTCTTGTTAACTGTACGTTAAAATTTTATTATGAACGCGAAAATTTGTTTAAACGTCTGAAGATGGTTTTATATATATTTTTTTCAGTAATGTGTGGCGTTGGCTTAAGGTCATGATCTATATTTATACTTATATTATTAATAAATTAACTAACTCGAAAGTAAGTCTGTATGTCTAGCTTTCATGGCTAAACTATTGAATGGATTTTGATGAAATTGTGTATAAACAAAGCTTGAATTCCAATGATATAGGCTAAACAGCAGTACTTGGTATTGTTGTGTTCCGGTTTGAAGGGTGAGTGAGCCAGTGTAAATACAGGCACAAGGGACATAACATCTTAGTTCCCAAGGTTGGTGGCGCATTGGATATGTAAGCGATGGTTGACATTTCTTACAATGTCATTTCTGCCAATGTCTAAGGGCGTTGGTGACCACTTACCATCGGGTAGTCCATATGCTCGTCCGCCTTCCTATTCTATAAAATAAAAAAATAAATAAAAAAAGGCTAATTCTTTATATCTAATACCTGATAAGCACGGGGGAATCCGCAGGCGAAAACTAGTATTGAATAAGGTAAATCGACGTTAAATAAACATTTGTTGAAATTCTTAGTAATACAATAATAGTTTGTAAAATTGCAATGTTCTTGTATTGTTGACACTTTAATAACGTTTTGTTATTACGGGTCGGTGTATCGAAGTGTGACTCGTTCCTTTATAAGAATATTTTAAATGGACGTTCGATTCTCGGTTGAGCAAATAAATATTTTCGTTGTAAAATTGCTTAAAAGTATTTTCATGTGATACTAGTTAATATTTGTTCATATATTTTATAGTTTTCGCCGGCGGTTTGGAGGGCAGGCAGATGTTAGAAAAGTAGTACCCTACCTATGTACTACTAAAGTTTTATGTGAGCCTGGTACTTTAAAATTCATTGCGGTATATATAAAAAAAATATATATTTAAAATCATTTTTATATATTATTCGCCCGCATTTTTACGGTAATTTATATATTAGGTAAGAAGTGTATATGTATATATGTTTGGGTTCGAACTTGCTTCATGCCAAATTTTATCAAAATCGGTTCAGTGGTTTCACAATAAAAGCGTACCACACAGACAGTGTTACTTTCGCAGTTATAATATTATTATAAATTTGATTGAAACAAAATTTAAATAACTAAATATATTTTTTTATAAATCCTATTCAACCACTTAAATTTAAAGCGTTATGCTAATACGAATCGACCGACCGACCGAAACAGCCTGTGAATGTCCCACTGCTGGGCTAAAGGCCTCCTCTCCTCATTTTGAGGAGAAGGTTTGGAGCTTATTCCACCACGCTGCTCCAATGCGGGTTGGTGGAATACACATGTGGCAGAATTTCAGTTAAATTAGACACATGCAGGTTTCCTCACGATGTTTTCCTTCACCGTAAAGAACGAAATGAATTATAATCACAAATTAAGCACATGAAAATTCAGTGGTGCTTGCCCGGGTTTGAACCCACGATCATCGGTTAAGATTCACGCGTTCTTACCGCTGGGCCATCTCGACTTTTTACTTTTTTTATTCGAATACGAATCGGGCAGAATCGAACCTACACATTAGTAGGTGGCTCGCGTAGCACTGAACTAATGATGCTACGTTTAATAATGATTAATTTTTATTTAATAAAATAATATCACATAGCTTACAAGCGTATAATTTATATACTATCATAGAATTAAATAATTTTATTACAATTCGAATATATATAAAGTATAAAGTATGTATTTACAAATGAAAAATAGTATATGTAGTATATCAGTTGTCTGGTTTCCATAGTACGAGCTCTGCTTAGTTTGGGATCAGATGGCCGTGTGTGAATAATGTCCTAGGATATTATTATTATTATATATTCAAATAAATGTAATATGTATTTTAAAACAAGCTTTCACGGTTTAATTTCTTAGCATTTAATCCGCGGACATCGAACCTTAATCCATTAATAATAATCATAATTATATATCTATTTAAATTAAATAAAAAGTATATTATATTTATGCAAGATATATATATAGATTTAATATGTATGCATTATATATATTATCTTTGTTTATAAATGAAATATTTTTTAATTGTTTTTATTTAATATGACATAATCTATTTTGTAAATATATGTATTGTATATTGTTATTCGTATGTATATAATGAGTCGAGATGGCCTAATAGTTAAAACGTGTGAACCTTAACCTGTGTTTACGGGTTCAAACCCAGGCAAGCATCACTGAATTTCAAGTGCTTATTTTGTGTTTATAATTCATTTCGTACTCTCTTCACTATATCTCTAACTGAAATTCTGCCATGTGTATCCACCAACTAGCATTGGAGCAGCATGGTGGAATACGTTCTTAAGCTTCTCCACAAGGGCAGGCTTTAGCCTGGCAGTGGAACATCTACAGGCTGTAACTTTTTGTATATTTACTAAATTACAAATATATATATATTTGTAATTAAAAGTAAAAGAAACTATACTTTACTAAAGTCCGTAAAGTTCTTGCCCTTAATATAATTTACGATGTCGGCACTAACGCCTAACCCTCAATGTCACGGTGTTTAGACACTGGCCTAATAAAATGAACCCACAAGCGTGACATGGCTGTCGATAAATAATCGGCTAGTTTTTCGATAATAGTTAATAAATATAAAAAAATAAATAAAAAAAAAGTACATGGAGTGTGTTTAATCGTGTATATGACTACTTTGTAGCGCTAGATGTGAAAATTTCATTCGCACAGGGCTCCCCCAGTATGGTTAGTTTCCTTATGTGGACCTTTTACTGGTGGTAGGGCTTTGTGCAAGCCCGTCTGGGCAGGTACCACCCACTCATCAAATATTCTACCGCAAAACAGTACTTGATATTGTTGTGTTCCGGTTTGAAGGGTGAGTGAGCCAGTGTAATTACAGGCACAAGGGACATAACATCTTAGTTCCCAAGGTTGGTGGCGCATTGGCGATGTAAACAATGGTTAACATTTCTTACAATAACAATGTCTATGGTCGTCGGTGACCACTTACTATCAGGTGGCCCATATGCTCGTCCTAATAATAACCTATAATATAAAAGAAGAAAACAAAAATGTTCTAAAACACTGACGTGTGTGCGAAATTTTCATAATAAATGATTGAGTAGTTAAGATGTGAGTGTGTAACAAACAAACTCACTTACACATTCATTATTTAGGTTGATTAAACAGATTACATTGCTTCTGTAAGAACAAACTCGGAACTTACCGCAGGCAACGGTCATGAAATGTCAGAAAGTGATACGCGAAATTGACCATTATAATCATAACATTACAAGAGTACACGCATCAAAATAGTATGGTGATATACTAGAATTATAAGTCGGTTGTCAATATTACACGGGTGAGTAATGAAGTGAGTTCTTATAAAATGGCAGATCTCATATTATGAAAACCTGTTAAGAATATTTGAATAAGTGTTAAACTATAAACAAAATCTTACACCTTAAAAATTCGACACGGCTGTCCGTCGTAAACAAAGATCGATGACGTCATAAAAAAATTGTAAGAACATAAATTATGTAGAGCATTCATAAAAACCGGGTCCGGACCGGCTACCTGAGTTGTGTAAGAAATGACCCGGGATCGATTCACAAAACTGTATCCAAAAAAAAAAAAAAAATGACAGGCGCGGTCACTGTATTTTAACGAACTATTGAAGTTTAATAAAATGTTGTTGAAATATAACTCACTGGCAACATAACTTACTGGCTTTAATAAAAAAATATTCGAGTAGACTTTTAAAAATATTTTTAAAAGGAGGGTAATGATTTTTACCAGTACCTATATTCATATGTTCCTTTATAAACTACTTATTATAATATGGCAAATGATATCGTTGAAAGCCTCCTGGTCGTCCGCTGGTTATCGGCTATGTGGCGTCACAAACCACATTTAAACAGTGGTAAGCGATCATAGACTTTGTGGCATTAGTTTTTATTTATTACGCTTGGCATAAAAAAAATCAAAACTTTCAATAAGTAATTCGCGTTATAAGGGATCTGCTAAAATCCAAGATCACTGGATCTGCTCGGATTCCAGCACATACCATGCGGTGCTCCACGCATTCAGCCGAACTATTTACAAGTGAGATGACTCGTTCCGGGTCCCACTACCTAAACATATACAGCAGTTGAAGACGTCATTTTTTTGTACAAATAAAAAAAATCATTTCAACGTATTAAAATACAACATTGAGCGAGCGAGTAAAATCAAATGAGTCAGCATTTCGAGAAATCACGACTGTCGCTGTTACCAGAACATCGAATGAAAGTCGATACTCTATGATTATATACATTGCTGACTAGCAAAGCTAACTTGGAGCCAAGGTGGCTCCGTGGTTAAAACACGTGATTCTTAACCGATTGCAGGTATTTGAACCAAATTTGTGTTTATAATAATAATAAGCATGTGTAATACATATCTACATGTGTATTCCAAAAACCGTATTAAAGTAGCGTGGTGGAATAAGGCCCTAATCTACGCCTCAAAAATGGGAGCAGGCCATAGCCCAGCTGTATTTACAGGCTGTTACTTCAATTTTTTTAAAACCTAGCTGCAGATCCGGAGCTTCCAAGGTCGTAACCTAACCACGCAATAGCATGACATAATTGTAGTTTCTCCAGACTTCAATCTGAAGAAGTACAAGCATCGCAGAGTGTGTGTGAGAATGTTACCCACATATAAGATTTGAAATTGATAATTTTAGGGATTTTTTTTTGAAATTTTCACTAGCTGAAGTTAGTAGAGATACATTCTTGTGTCTAGCAAGGCATTAAGCATCTCTTTACGATCGTGGCATATGCCATGTGGACATTTTAGCTACACACGCCTACACTATAAATACCACCCACCCACGCACATGGTTAGTCTTTTGAAATTGGTTCAGGTAGCCGAAATTCATTATAGAGCCAGGTTGATCATTATACTAACAGTATAAATTCGAAAGTAACTATGTCTGTCTGTGTCATTCTGTGCTTTCAAAACTAAGTCACTAAACCGATTTTGATGAAATTTGGTATGAAGCAAGCCTGAACCCCAAAGACATAGCTATTTTTTTTCTATCAAATACCCAACCCTCCCCTAACTTTTTTTTTTCAGCCTTTTGCCGTCCACTGCTGGACGAAAGCCTCCCCCATAGAACGCCAACCCTTCTCGGCCTTTTGGCTAAGATCAAAGTGTAGTAGTATCTCCTAACTTACTAGTTATTTATTTAAAAATAATGTTAAGATTTTTTTAAAGTAAACCGCAATGAATTTTAAAGTACCAGGCTCACATAAAACTTTAGTAGTACATAGTAACGGGTTCACGTTACGATTTTTTTTTATAACGTAAGATGGTCAAAGGCTGTGTTCATCTCATCTCGTGATAAGTGATCGACTTTTACTTTCGCGTTTGAAAGCATTGTTTATTGTTTAAATGGATTTTTTTAATTATTTTTTTGTTATCTATTGATAGAATCTATAATTAATACCACGACGTGACCGCTTTGGTCTAGTGCTAGGTTATGATGCTGCATATCGAGCTTCTGGGTTCAATCCCATGGTCCAGTTTTGTGTCGAGAAATTATCTGTGGCAGACTGGAGTTTTGAAGTTGGCAGTGTTCTTTTGCGGTTCGAGAAGCACAAAAGCCATAGGTACTACACCTAGATTCTGTCAGAATTGCCGTCCAATCGAATTATACGAGTTAACGAATAGACTGCATTTGTTTTAACGCACACACTTACTCACTATACTATATTTTTATGGTATAAAAAGGACGGGCATATGGGACACCAGGTGATAAGTGGTGATCACCACCCATAGATATTAGACTGTCAAAATATTAACCATTCCTTGTAAAGAATGGCGACGTATCGTCAATACACCACAAAGCTTGGGAACTAAGATATATTCCTTAATAATAATAATATCCAGAGACATTATTCACATACGGCCGTCTGATCACAAATGAAGCAGAGCTTATGCTATGGAAACCAGACAACTGATATACAACATATACTAATTTTCTTTTGTAAATACTTACTTATATAGATAATTACACCCAGACTCAGGACAAACAGACATGTTCATGCACACAAATGTCTGTCCTGGGTGGGAGTCGAACCCACAACCTTCGGCGTGAAAGGCAAGTATCTACCAACCAAGCCAACCAAAAGTTATGCTCTAATGAGCATATGAGTAAATACCATCAATAATACTTATTGGTTTTTTCGGTAGAATATATAATGAGTGGGTGGTAACTACCCAGTCTTACACAAAGTATCGTTATCGAATCGCTATTACTGTTTAACTTTGGTAAAAAATTAATATCGTTTCTAAAAATAGACCCCCCCCCCCCTAATTACATAAATCCCGCCTTCCTATTGATATCGAATTAATTCCAAGTCATTACATTTCAAAGGGAGCTCGAGTCAACGCTTCCGAAATATCGAATATTGCCTTTCAGAAAATATTTTGCGTGAAAAATAAAAACAGAAATCGTGATTTTTTTATTATTTATCGACAATAATTTACATCGACGATGAAAATGTTTTAATTTTTTTATATACTTTTTATTTTCGTGTAATATATAAGAATATATAAATGACATTAATTATAAAAGAAAGTCATTCGTCATTCTTTTATGTGCTTGATGTAATTTCTATAATTGAAGGAGCGCATCCTAAAATATTATTCCACGATGTAACGTGTAAGTGTGTATCCTGTGTTAGAGATCCTTAATTATTAAATAAATAGAAAAAAAAAAACAAAATATTTGTACTACATACTACGCATATTTTTGTTATAAATAATAATAACAATAATATTTTTATTTTTCAGGCATCAAGGCTCATACTTTTGGTACATGTTATTACACATAATATTACATAAAATACATTAATAATTAGAATCACAATCACAATCACAAAAATAAAAATTAATATAAAAAGATTAATAATTAACTTATTAATGAATGAGATAAAATAAAATAAAATAAAATTGAAACATGTATGAGGCACATAACAGTAACAGCCTGTTAATGTCCCACGGCTGGGCTAAGACCCTTAAGAGGAGAAGGTTTCGAGCTTATTCCACCACGCTGCTCCAATACGGGTTGGTACACATACACATGTGGCATAATTTCAATGAATTTAGACACATGCAGGTTTTCTCACGATGTTTTTCTTCACCGTCAAGCACGAGATGAATTATAAACACAAATTAAGCACATGAAAATTCAGTGGTGCTTGCCCGGGTTTGAACCCACCCATCATTAGTTAAGATTCACGCGTTCTAACCACTGGGCCATCTCGGCTACTCTCTGTAATACTCTGGTTTATGAGGCACATGACACACAGACTTCTGGATCATCCGCCTCATCATATAACCGTTCACATCATTCGCGATAATCCTGAGGATAGTGTTGGAACAGTCTCTGATTTATTTATTTATTTTTTATTTAAATACTTTTTGACCACCATTACACCACCACCACCACCATACATTGTGTAGTAGTACAAAAGCGGTCTTAATACCTAAAGACATTCTCTACCAGTCCACCTTAAGCCAAAGCATAAATTAGTCGAATAATTGATAATAAAAAATATACATACAAATATTATATAACAACAACAAAGGAAATAAAAAACAGTCTCTGATTCTACGTATCAAAGATGCAGATTTTCCTCATGATGGCATAGAAATCATCTGTCTGTGCTTGTGCAAACATTTCTGAGGCACTACAGAATCGAGGCAGACCCAACAGTATCCTAAACCCATAATAATATAAAGAGTATACCTTTTCTATCGGTGGCTTAAATTATTATATAGTTTCATTAAAATCGGTCTAGCAGTTCACAATTAACGGAAAGATTTTTATTACTGAATTAGAGATTTAAAGCTATATACTGAACAGTTTTCTAAAAATAAATTAATTAATGCCGAGATAGCTCAGTGGTTAAGCACTTCAATCTTATTGCAGGTTCAAATGCAGGCGAGGAATTTTCATATATCAATTAATATGAAATATGAAACAAAAAATTAACAATCATAGGCTGTTACTTAAATTTATTATACCATAATTTCTTATAAGGTATTCCTGGATACAAGCTATCTCTTAGTCGAGTTTAATCAAAATCGATAGAGCTATTTACAACAATTTAATGCAAGCATATAAAAAAATTGCTATATAATTTAAAATTTCGATTACATAAGCTATGATAGCCTATAATACACCATTAATAAGTGTTTGTATGTTACAACAAATCTCATAAACGCAGCATACAGACGAAACCACAAGCATTATATAGTTTTATGGTAAATAGCTCTAAAACCACAAAAAATTGTATATTAATATTGAGGAAAAATTCTCATTTTGTAATATGAAGGTTAATGAACACAGACTCCATGTCCAAGATTATAAAAAGATGCAAACAGCAACCATAACTGCTTTCATTACATCGAACATCAGAATATTAGGCTGTTTCAACAATTGTTGCACTATGCGATACAATGCTATACTTTTTTATATATCTTAAGCAATAAAGAGTATTAGTTTTTCTTAGTAGCAGCTCATACTTTGGAAATTTGAAGTGTGTACACCTGTGGCTCGGAAAGCACATAAAGCCATTCGTCCTGAGCTTGAATCTGATTCCCATGGGACTTACAGGGGTGGTCCGTACCAATGATGGCTTTAAATTTAATTTCTGTAAACAGATAATTCAAAGGAATTATAAGAGCTTACTAGTGGTAGAGCTTTGTGCAAGCTCGTCTGGGTAGGTACCACCCACTCATCAGATATTCTACCTCAAAATAGCAGTACTTGGTATTGTTGTGTTCCGGTTTGAAGGGTGAGTGAGCCAGTGTAATTACAGGCACAAGGGACATAACATCTTAGTTCGCAAGGTTAGTGGCGCATTGGTGATGTCAGCGATGGTTAACATTTCTTACAATGCCAATGTCTATGGACATTGGTGACCACTTACCTTTAGGTGGCCCACATGCTCGTCTGCCTTCCTATTCTATAAAAAAAATAGAATAAATGCTTCGTCTTATTTATCTATGTCTTTTTTTTGACATCCCATCATATGTGTTGGAATTTTAAAAAAACAATCATAATTCAAATAGTTTTATAAAAATATAAAGCGTAACATAGCGCTATATATCAAGTAAACAATTAACTTTAAATATATTTTAAAACCTTACATTTTAAATAGCACTTTAGTTTCCGACGTAATTGTAAATGAAAATTTACGTTTTAATTTACACGACTTATCATCGAAGCAATCGAAGCTATCAAATAAATATTCGATTACCTAGTCATTACAGGCGACGTGAAGGCTTTTTAATTTAGCATCATCATATCGCTTTCAATGTTAATATTAGCATTACTTACCGCCCGTAGATTTGCTTTTATTTTGTTGTTTATATTAAACAGTTGATTGTATATAGGTATGTGAAGTCTTTGGTCTATACATGTGTTACATCAGGCAAACCCACCTGGGATGGTACCACTAATTCATTACGTATTCTACCGTACAGCAATACTAAGCAGTGGTGTTTCAGTTTGAAGGTAGAATAGACATATATTGGTTTCCAAATTTGATGGCGCATTGAAGATTTTAGGAATCACTTATATTTGTTACAGCGTTTATGTCTTAAGGGCGGTGGTAACCTTACCAGCAGGTGGCCTACTTGCCAGTCCACATACCTATAAATAAATAAAAATCGTTCAAGCCGAGCACCAAGAATACATTTTCTTAATTTTTGTTACCATAAATTTCATGTTCTGCAGCGACGGTATACTTCAAACATTTACCACACACAAAGTGAATCTTTCAATGATCTCGAAAATGAGCATGTGAAATAAATACCTTAAAGGTGTAATTTTCCCCAGAGATGGGACGCTACTTTACTTTTTTTTCTCAAAATAAAAACATCCACTTTGCAATTCGAATCGATATTTTGGAAAAAAAAGAATTTTACTCATTAAAAACGTGGCACATTAACAAGATATAGTATTGAATACATTATGTACAGATATTATACATTAAATAAAATTTTAATTATTGGATTTTGGAACAGATCGCTTCCACGCTTCTTGAATAGAAGTTAATAGTAGAGTACCTGTTAAACTCCTCGTTTGAGGAGGAGATATGCAGTTTATCATGGAATGGTACTGGGCTGGTTACGTTTGACGAAGGAGCGATGGTCTTTTGGAGGAGACGAGCAAACGTAGTGCAGGGCTCCCTCTACACACACAGGTTGACAGGTTGACGGATGACGGAAAAAAGATGGCGGTTGAATGTGGAAGAACCGGGAGCTTTAACGCAACAACACACAAGGACAATTATGATGATGACAATAATGTCAATGCTTGCCATATCAATTGTCAAGCTGTTCTCATGGTCATAAATACCATCAGTTAATCCAAAAACCGTCTTCTGTATATAAAGAAAAAATATTTGATTCAAAACAAACATCGCATGTTCTAAAGGAATAATTAAATTAATATTATTCTTTATTATAATTTATATTGCAAATAAAATGATTCACCCCTTTAAGGCGTCGAAATTCTTTAATGCTTATAATGAAACCGGAAGTGGGAGTGTGTTTGTGTGTATTTACAACATTTAAGTATATTATTTTGGGCTGTTTATTTTTCTTAAACTTGAATTTCACGTTGCAGCTTCGAAGATACAATTTAAAGGTAGTTTTCAATTCATCGATACTTTTTTATTATAGCAATAATTTTTTACCTCGGTATCCGTTCTCAAGATCCTCGAATCGTTTCATTTAAACTTATAATTGGATCGACGGTTTAAACAGAAAATGTCTGGTGGTAGGGCTTCGTGCAAGTCCGACTGGATAGGCACAACCCACTTATATATTCAACCTCCAAATAGTAATAGTATTTGTTCCGGTGTGAAGGAGGAGTGAAGGTGAGTGAGTTCCCAAGGTTGGTAGCGCATTGGCTATGTAAGGGATGGTTTATATTACTTACAATTCCAAAGCCTATGATCAATGGTGACCATTTACCATCAGGTGACTCGTAAGTTAGCCTACCTAATACCGTAAGAACATTCTAAGTCAAGTTAAGTATATAATTTAACACTTTTGAGCTAAGCAAAGTAGGGTTAAGAAATATGTACAATATATAAAGCAACACTAAAGACCCGGCCACAGCGGGACGTCGTCTGGTCTCCGACAATTCGACTTAATGATCTGTAATGACGTATAAAACTTGAATTATAATAAATGTTTAGAAAAACATTGGTTCCGTAGTGATATTTCGTATTTTTAGAAGCTTACGAGCTTCTTGAGTATTTGAGGAAGCCCTTAAGGCCTTTGATTTTGCGACTGAACACACTTTCCGATTAAAGAATATTTTCGGTTTTCTTATTATAATATAATTGATATTAATTCATAAACTTAAAATAATGTAATTATAATAACAATAAAAAAAATAAGTATCAGCCACATGTCCCACAGCAGGGCTCCTCTCCATTTTGAGGAGAAGGCTTGAAACATACTCCACTAGGGTGAGCCAATGCCATATGCAGGTTCCTCACGGTGTTTTTCTTCACCGCCGAGCACGAGATAATTCAGCGAAACATGGGACTTGTTTGCCAAAATTCTTCAAATTATGCTTTTTAGTTCATTCAATGTTACTGCTTAGTAAAATACTGATCAGCTATAATGATACCAACAAATAATACCATTAAAGGTATTGGAACCATTTTAATATAACGTTTTTATTGATTCACCAAAGAACCTGAAAATTGATCCCAAAAAAGTTGAAAAAAAGGTTTTTTTGGAAATAAAATCGATTCGGAGTAATTCCATTATGAATACATTTGATAAAAATTACAAGCGCCTTTCTTCATCTCATAATGTTTTATCAAATGCTTAATACGAAAACAATATAATCATGAAATTTGATCATTCAAGATTTATTTGTGATAAAGAGGTTATTGTGAGGTTTGTAACAACATATATACATACACTGCCGGTAAATAAAGATTCTTAGCCGAGATCATTTTTAATTGATACTGATTAATAAGTCACGAATAAAAAAATTAAAAAAATTAAATATGACCTTGGGGATAAAACTGATTTGTATACCGTTCGGTGCGTGGCATTATAATAATAATAGTCTCCTAGACAGATTTCGGTCTCGGAAGCCAATCTCAAGAAAGATTAGCCAACTGCGCAGGACATATTATAGTGCACAAGTGTGTGCGCAAACACAGGTACACTCTCTATTCCCTAACTCTCATGACCCGATGGGATGGCAATCCGACACGACCAGAAAGAGGTGCAGGACCAACGGTATTACGTGCGCTACAGTAGGTAGGTAGTACAATTTAAAGGTAGTTTTCAATTCATCGATACTTTTTTATTATAGCAATAATTTTTTACCTCGGTATCCGTTCTCAAGATCCTCGAATCGTTTCATTTAAACTTATAATTGGATCGACGGTTTAAACAGAAAATGTCTGGTGGTAGGGCTTCGTGCAAGTCCGACTGGATAGGCACAACCCACTTATATATTCAACCTCCAAATAGTAATAGTATTTGTTCCGGTGTGAAGGAGGAGTGAAGGTGAGTGAGTTCCCAAGGTTGGTAGCGCATTGGCTATGTAAGGGATGGTTTATATTACTTACAATTCCAAAGCCTATGATCAATGGTGACCATTTACCATCAGGTGACTCGTAAGTTAGCCTACCTAATACCGTAAGAACATTCTAAGTCAAGTTAAGTATATAATTTAACACTTTTGAGCTAAGCAAAGTAGGGTTAAGAAATATGTACAATATATAAAGCAACACTAAAGACCCGGCCACAGCGGGACGTCGTCTGGTCTCCGACAATTCGACTTAATGATCTGTAATGACGTATAAAACTTGAATTATAATAAATGTTTAGAAAAACATTGGTTCCGTAGTGATATTTCGTATTTTTAGAAGCTTACGAGCTTCTTGAGTATTTGAGGAAGCCCTTAAGGCCTTTGATTTTGCGACTGAACACACTTTCCGATTAAAGAATATTTTCGGTTTTCTTATTATAATATAATTGATATTAATTCATAAACTTAAAATAATGTAATTATAATAACAATAAAAAAAATAAGTATCAGCCACATGTCCCACAGCAGGGCTCCTCTCCATTTTGAGGAGAAGGCTTGAAACATACTCCACTAGGGTGAGCCAATGCCATATGCAGGTTCCTCACGGTGTTTTTCTTCACCGCCGAGCACGAGATAATTCAGCGAAACATGGGACTTGTTTGCCAAAATTCTTCAAATTATGCTTTTTAGTTCATTCAATGTTACTGCTTAGTAAAATACTGATCAGCTATAATGATACCAACAAATAATACCATTAAAGGTATTGGAACCATTTTAATATAACGTTTTTATTGATTCACCAAAGAACCTGAAAATTGATCCCAAAAAAGTTGAAAAAAAGGTTTTTTTGGAAATAAAATCGATTCGGAGTAATTCCATTATGAATACATTTGATAAAAATTACAAGCGCCTTTCTTCATCTCATAATGTTTTATCAAATGCTTAATACGAAAACAATATAATCATGAAATTTGATCATTCAAGATTTATTTGTGATAAAGAGGTTATTGTGAGGTTTGTAACAACATATATACATACACTGCCGGTAAATAAAGATTCTTAGCCGAGATCATTTTTAATTGATACTGATTAATAAGTCACGAATAAAAAAATTAAAAAAATTAAATATGACCTTGGGGATAAAACTGATTTGTATACCGTTCGGTGCGTGGCATTATAATAATAATAGTCTCCTAGACAGATTTCGGTCTCGGAAGCCAATCTCAAGAAAGATTAGCCAACTGCGCAGGACATATTATAGTGCACAAGTGTGTGCGCAAACACAGGTACACTCTCTATTCCCTAACTCTCATGACCCGATGGGATGGCAATCCGACACGACCAGAAAGAGGTGCAGGACCAACGGTATTACGTGCGCTACATACGTTATTGGTCCAACCTGGGATTTGAACCCAGGACCTAAGCATCATTACCATCAGCCCGCATCAACGCACCGTGGGTACTCCCACGAAAAATGTTTAGTAATATTAATTGATATTTAGTAAAATATTACTGAATCAATTAATATTACTAAATATTACCACAAGAGTCAACGCCATCACCAAATACCATTGAATCTCAGAAAAATACTGATAACGATATAGTAAATAATAAGAATCAGGCACCGTAAGAAGTCACCTCTACGCTATCACTCTCCGCCTTCCATCCGCCACCATGGATACCCGTATATGTATCCATGGTGAGTATACTATAATAATAATTAAATTTATTGCTATATATTATAGTAATAATTAAAAGAAAATTTCAATTACAATATGGTTTTATGTGTAAAAAAAAATACAATTATCAACTTCGTTGTTTCGCATCTGCCGGGAGTGGAATTTTTATAAGCACGTATATAAAATCTTATCATCAAATACCTGGTTTTCGATATCTCCATCTTAAGAGCACGAGAACATGAAACACATATTTATAATATTAAAGCGTCATTTATTTAAATATTTCAATCCGAAATCGGTTTCGAATGATTACATATTGTTATATCAATTTCGCGTTTAAAACCTTTTCGAATAACGCCGACAAACATCCAAGCAGATTTGTTAATTCAGAAATGGCATATTACGTGGTTGCACATTTTTTCCTCCACATGAAGAGGAGGGGGCGTGGGTATGTGGGACCAGAATACCCACTACAAAACCAGCGGTTTCCATCTCTTCGGGCGTCACGTGATCGCTTACGCATAATACGTTAACGGGGATACATGGCATGCTTAACACAGGTTACTTCCATAATCTAGCTAGGAGGACCTGTACTCTAAAATGTCTTTAGTTGGCTTTAATTATTGCTAGCTTTAATTTTAGTTAGCTTTTATTATAAGTTCTTGTCAGTAACAGCCTGTGAGTGTCCCACTGATGGGCTAAGGCCTCCGCTCCCTTTTTGGGGAGAACTTTTAAAGCTAATTCCAACACGCTGCTCCTATGCGGGTTGGTGGAATACACATGTGGCAGAATTTTAGTGAAATTAGACACATGCTGGTTTCCTCACGATGTTTTCCCGTTTCACCGTCAAGCACGAGATAAATTATAACCACAAATTAAGCTCATGAAAATTCAGTGGTGCCTGCCCGAATTTGAACCTACGATCATCGGTTAAGATTCACGCGTTCTTACCACTGGACCATCTTATGCTGGTTCTTGTCATGTCTAAAAATCTCAGTCTTCAGTCTAGGTGACCCAGTGGTTGTTTGCAGTAAGTCAATTTCTTTTTCCGATTTCAATAAATTACACCCATGCATACTTTTATTCCGATTAGTAGCCGTCAATTGGATTACGGAATTTGAGAGTAAGATAATTTCAGACAGACAGACAAATGTTGGATCACCTGATAGGAATTGGTTACCACTGCCCATAGACATTAGCACTGCAAGAAATATTACAATTAATATACTGGTGGTAGAGCTTTGTGCAAGCTCGTCTGGGTAGGTACCACCAACTCATCAGATATTCTACCAAAACAGCAGTACTTGGTATTGTTGTGTTCCGGTTTAAAGGGTGAGTGAGCCAGTGTAATTAAAGGCACAAGGGACATAACATCTTAGTTCTCAAGGTTAATGGCGCTAAGTGATATAAGCGATGGTTACCATTTCTTACAATGCCAATGTCTATGAGTGTAGGTAACCACTTACCATTAGGTGGCCCATATGCTCGCCCGCCTTGCTATTCTGTAAAAAAACTCTATATATATTAACTATTCCATACATCGCCAAAAAGCCAACATTAGGAACTTAGATACCTTGTGCCTGTAATTAAACTGGCACATACCATTTCCAAAATAACTGTTCCATGATTATTACTAATCTTAATCAAGGATCTTATTTTTACCCCCCCCCCCCCCCCAAATGGGGGGGACTTCACAAAACCGTTGAGATCAGCGCTTGATCCAATACTTATATACTCTACACGATATATAGGTATTATACGTATTTATAAGGAACTAGTTTTTGCTCGCAGCTTCATTCACTTGATAATGATAAAGGGTATAAAAGCTTATGTCCTTTCTAAGGGTTCAAGCTTGCTGCATACAAAATTTCATCATAATCGGTTTAGTGTTTTAACCGTGAAAGCGTAACAAACAGACAGAGTTATTTTCGCTTTTATAATATTATTATCGATTCTGATTATGATGGTTAGGTTTGAAATTAGGCAGGCATCTCGGGCTTGGAGAAGAAATCGTGAGGTGACTTGCGTCTCATGAATCCGTCACATATGTATTCAACCTGCATTGAAGCTGCGTTGTCGCTTCCAACGTTTTCTTAAGCCGAATGCTGTCACTTAACTTTTTTCTACCTCAATAAACGCTACTTTGCGATTTAGACAATTATAGTCCAAAAATTACTTATGGGAGATTTATTAAAAAGATCGCTTAATAAAAACTTTTCTAATTTGGCGGTCTTTATACCTAAACACTGTCAGTATTCGCTTTGATTTAAGTGAGTGTATATATTGTATCACGTATGATGTTATATAAATACACGTATTGCCATTATTGGCTTTTCAAGCCAAGCGAAAGCCAAAGCTAAGGCCATGCCAGGACAGTTAGTCTTCTAAACCCGCCTGTGACCATCAGTGACGTCACAACCGAATGTCAAGTGGGAATAATTAAATATTCGATCCTTTAATTTCGGAAAGTGTTTAGCTAGTTTATCGAGTAGTGACGGTTGCCATGGCAACCCGAAAAACGAGATTGTCGTGAAAACATATTAATAAAAATAGATTGTATGTTACGTATCAAGTGCCAAACACTGAGGGTCACCACCAACCAATTACCCTCAAGTGGTCCATTTATCAATCGCCTAAATCGAAAAAAATTGCCTAGAATTTTTTTTATTTAATAAAATATACCAGGTAAAGGTATACAGCTATACCACCCAACCAATTGTATAAAGGCAGACATAAGTAATTTTCATCATTTTTTATACAAATTTCTCGAAACAGAAGCCACTTATTACATTTTTTATTTTCTTATTTAAATCGATAATAAAATGATAAACGGAATCGATTTCTCGAAACAATCGAATCGAGTTCCGAATATGTTAATGGCAGCACAGACATGTAATTTAAAAATTATGATGCGAGATATTTATCATACTTTTATGCGAATGTGGTTTTCTGGAACATTCGATTAATTTTATTCGTTTATAATTATTAATTTATTTGAAAAGACCGCTACAGTACATGTATTAAGCAAATACGAATTCAATACCATTAAGTAACAACTATCCTATGTAAGAGTACCAATTACCCGAGGTCCTGGGTTCAAATTCCAAGTCGGGCCAATAAAAATTTATTCAGTTTTTTTGTCGAAGATTCTTATTTTTTTTTTTTATTCGCCGGGAGGGCAAATGACTCTACTCCACCTGATGGTAAGTGGTAGTAGAGTCCAAACGCGACGACGGCCAGTACAGACGGGAAAAACGTTCTGCACTAGCCGCCTTCGCCTTGCCGGCCCGCAAGATGCCTCTTCACGCCTCGTTTGAAGGAACCCGGGTTGTAAGAGGAGGGGCCTCAGCAGCGGCCCGGAGTCTGGAAGTTGGAAATGTGTACCGTGCCTCTTAAAGAACGTAAATTCGTTGTTCCTGTGCCTGATTATGAGAGTATGGGAATAGAGAGTGCACCTGTGTTTGCGCACACAATTGTACACTATAATTTGTCCAGCGCAGTTGGCTGCTCTCTCTTGAGACTTGCCGCCGTGGCCGGAGACATTATTATCATCATCACATACCATAATTAGTTTATAATAGTTATTATTTATGTATATAACTGTAGTAATTAATTAAAAATACAATTCTCAGTAAATGAATGAATGAACGGAACAATTTTATCATAACATACTAGCAAAAACAAAATATCAATTTTTTTCAAGCCCAATTAACTTAATTATCAAATACCTTAAATTGCTTTTAATGTAATGCTGGTCTATTTTGATATAACTTCTTAATTTTATAGGTGAATTACAAAAACATATCCCCGGGCGAGAAAGATTTAAGACGTCTTGATATAGACTTTATAATGTTTTAGAGCTGACATTATAATCCGACACAGCGCGTTGTTTTAAAACATAGTCCAATAAAGCGAATGCGATTGCGTGATGAACGAATTGATTAGTGTATAATAATTAGGTGATTATTTCACATGTCGGCGGCTTTGACGCTTACAATACATAATACAATATCTAATTCTTGTAAATACTTCAATTACTTATATACGGATATATGAATTACTTTATTTACTTTTTTATTTAGGACGAATGCACAAATAAAAAATTACGAGTACATTTCGTCATACTTTATTGTTTTATATGTAATAAAGACATCACATATGAGTAGCAGTAAAAAAGCGGAAAGGCGGTTTTGTCGCTTAAATAGCATTCTATCCTACCATTTTTGGGTGAAAGTTTAAATGTGTGAATTAAAGGTAAAGTTTCTTGATTACTTCGACGTGATGATTTGTATATGTATATATGTATTTATAAAGAGTATATACATGCGTTCCTCACAATGTTTTTCTTCAACGCCGAGCATGAGATGAATTATAAACAAATATTATGCTCATGAAAATTTAGTGGTACTAGACCGGGTTTGAACCCACGATCATCGTTTGAGATTCACGCGGTCTAATCTCTAAGCCATCTTGGCTCAGATATATTCTATTCTTATGCAATAACAATATATAGTATAAATATATACATACACACAAATAATAATAAAAACTATTAATAATGATTTTATTGTAGAAGTGATTATTTTGTATGTGATGTACTTTCTAATTATTCGTAGGTCTGCGTAACGGGCATCAAATACCCTACCATTAGTGACGATATACCTACCATTGTTTATTTCGGTCCAGAAACCGTAGTAACTATTAAATTACATATTTATACAATTGTGAATTACTTAGAAATCGAAATAGCTTGACTAGTGATGCCCCCTCGATTCACTCGACAATATAAAAATAAATAAACGAAAATTTACTTGGTTATAGGGCTTTGTTCAAGCCTACCTGGGTACCAACCACTCATTATACATTCTACCGCCATGCAACATTCGACAAAAAATTATCGGGGTATTCTGTAAAAGCAAACTACAAGCTCAACGCAGAAACGGTAGTGAAATGCCAGTAAATGATAAGCGATATTGACCACAATAATCATAACATTACAAGAATACACGCATCAAAATGGTATATCACCATAAGTCGGTTTCAACGTTTCGGGTGAGGAATGAAGCGAATCCTATCTATATTATCCTAGCGCTGATGGTTACAAACATTGCTTAAAATAAATTTATCTTAATTTTATTATTAATTTAAATTTTTTTTTTTTTTTATTATTAATTAATTAATTTGTTGGTTTTTTTGCACAGATTATGTTTTATTTGAAACTATGTACAGACATTTTTATTAAATACAAAATTAAAATAAAAGAACAAAGACATTACAAATATAAAGCAAAAAACACGCCGTCTAAAAGATTGTCCTGTGGCATTGTACCCAAGACGCTGGCACTATTTCCTCTCTGCACCGCTAGACTCAGTCTTTGAGCTAAACAAGCGCCAGCTCTTGGGTCACCAGAAGAGGTTTTTTATAAAATATTTCTTTACCTATAACATTTTTATATTGTTAACGGCCTCACTTATAAACATTGATTAGTAATTAATAGATTTCTTAATGAAACACGAACAAGAGATCACGTGACTCTCCTTAATAAAAGTAAGTAACAGCCGGTGAATGTCCCACTACTGGGCTAAAGTCTCCTCTCGTTTTTGAGGAGAAGATTTCGAGCTTATTCCGCCACGCTGCTCCAATGCGGGTTGGTGGAATACATATGTGGCAGAATTTCAGTGAAATAAGACACATGCAGGTTTCCTCACGGTGTTTTCCTTCACCGTAAAGCACGAGATGAATTATAAAAATGATAAGTACATGAAAATTCCGTGGTGCTTGCCCGGGTTTGAACCCAAGATCATCGGTTAATATTCACACTTTCTAACCACTAGGCCATCTCGGTCTCCCCTTAATAGCTAATTGTAATTAAGAGGATAAAAAATAGTAACCACTGAGCTTCTTGCCGGTTCTTCTCAGTAGAATCTACACTCCGAACTGGTTTTACATTTAATTCAATATAAAACGATTTAAAATTGCCATTACAACTCGACTTGAATAAAGAATTATTTGAGTTAATAATGCAAGTGACGTCACGGTTTCCAAATTGTTTTACAATAACTGACGCAATAACAAACCAACTGTCAATCAATAGACAAGGTCGCAAGTAATTGCTTTGTTTCGCTTGATATTTGAGTCATTAATAAAGTTGATTACTGTAAATACACGGGGTGATATTGTGTCGAACAAGTTTTTGATGCGAATCACATATTGGCGCGCCTTGTTTCGAAATTGTGTCTAGGTTCAAGGTTGTAAGAAATATTACCATTCCTTATATCGCCAATGCGCCACCAACCTTGGGCACTATTAAGGTCCCTTGTGCCTGTTGTTGTATATGTGATATAAATATGGCCAGTTTGGCCGAGACGGACATTTTATCTTTGGTCAAACATAGCGATTCGATAGTATGAAACTAATTCACACAGTTACAGTTTTGTTATCTTTTACAATCTCCCAATATTATTCTTATAGCAGTCTTAACAAGATCACTAGTCTTCAACTCGATAAAAACGTACGTCGGTTCTTACCGTTACGATCGTATATCGTTTTTGTTCTCTTTTCGAGCTTGATGACAGTTCGATGCTGCCAGTACTTCGGTTTCGCGCTTCATTTAGCGATTATATCAATGACCATCTCCCACAAATATATATGTAATATACATATATGTCAGAGATAATAAATTTAAGCGGGTATACGACGTCACTTATAAGAATAGCAACACCACACAACGTGATGTCATGTAGGTTGGTCGGTTGTCAGACGTCAAGTGTGAAAAATATAAGACAGGTGCCTATTTTATTATGTAGCCGACTGATGGAAATATAAAATATAAAGGTGCATCTGTCAGTCGCGTGTGATCATTTATCGGGCGACCCCCTTGGTCTCTTGATCTATTGCTCTCAGGACAACGCCAGCGCCGGAAGTGCGCACTGACTGATTTAATAAAATCAACATATTGGACAACAATGGCGGCCATTAAAATGGCAACCATTTGAATACGCGACATATATATAGGATATTATAGTTTATACTTAGTACGAAAACAAACCACTTAATATGTCATATGGTATAGTTGCTTAAAATGACTTATATTGCTTTTTTAATTATAAATATATAAGTTTGACGCATTTGTCATTCGTATGTACACTAAGATCAGTCAACATTTTGAATGAGTAATGGCATAGTAGCGACCCAGTTATTATTGCCAATAGTCAACCGGTTTGAGTCCCGGGAGAGCACGATATTGAAACAATTAAAGATGTTTGAGGATTACGTCACGACATTGTCTATTAACTTAGTAAATAGATTTGCTTCTCATTTGTGTCAAATTCATTTATATTTCACATGTTTTGTGTGTCTGTTTGCTATCGGGCAATGCGTAAATTATTTAAAAAATACAGTTTATGCTGTGTTATGTTTTTAAATATGAAGTTCGGAACGAGCAAAAAATATTTTTTTTTTATTAGCTTTATTATTGGTGATAGAATAGACAGGCCAAGTCATCACTTATTCTGCCTAACATCAATAATGCATTTAGCTATTTCGGGTCGGGATAATTACATGCTCGAGGGATAATGTTACCATTTAGGCTTCCGTCGTTAGCGGAACACCTATATTATTGACTGTTTCGTTGGTCTAGTGGCTAGATATAAGGCCGCAGTGTCAAACCCAGCTCGGGCTGATAAAAAGTCATTAGGATTTTCTATGTAAGATTTTCAGTAATAACCCGGAATCTGGAACTTGAAAGTATGTACACTCCTGTGCCTTGATAAGTACAAAACGCCGATAGTCCTGCGCCTGAACTCTCTCCAGTCGTGTTGGATTGCCGTCCCATCGAATTTTGAGAGTTAAGGAATAGAGAGAGTACCTGTGTTTGTGCACACACTTGTGCTCAATAATATGTTCCGCGCAGTTGGCTAATCTCTCTTTAATTTGGCCGCCGTGGCTGAAATCGGTCTGGAGGACATTATTATTATTACTAAAAAGGATTTAGATTACCTAATACTTACTGTACTAGCAGCATCATTGCAGTTTTATGCCTTTAATGGTAAATCACACTGTGCTAGCCGATAATCGTGATTTTCCGTTGTTAATTTTGAGAACAAGCCTATAGTATTTCTTATATGAATAAATAAAAATAAATCAATAACCTCCTCCTCATGCGTGCAAAACGAGCGGAATCTAGTATATAAAAATACGTTTATAAAATTCGAAAGTTCACTAACAATATCGTTAAACTATTATTATTATAAATCAACGCTAAATCATTCGTTAAAGTTACGAAAGCAATCGTTTCGCCGAATCGATTACTTTACGGTACAGTCGTAATCGGTTAAGCGTTTAACGGTATACTGTTTTTTTTTATTTAAAAAAAGATTGCAAGTTCTAATATTGATACATCTATTATCAAAAACAAGAAGTAGGATCATTTAAAAAAAAAAACAATACAACTATATCTTATGATTCAATAATAAAATCACCATTAATTAACAACACTAATCATTAAGCCAAGATGGCCCAGTGGTAAGAACGCGTGAATCTTAACCAATTAACGTTGGTTCAAAACCGGGCAAGCACCTCTGAATTTTCATGTGCTTAATTTCTGTTAATTCATCTCGTGCTTTTCGGTGAAGAAAAACATCGTGAGGAAACCTGCATGTGTCTAATTTTACCGAAATTCTGCCACATGTGTATTCCACCAACCCGCATTGGAGCAGCGTGATGGAATAAACTCTAAACCTTCTCCTCAAAAAAAGGTAGAGGAGGCCTTAGCCCAGCAGTGGGACATTTACAGTCTGTTACTGTAATCATTAATCACTAAAAAAATATTCAAATCAATCCTAAATTAACGTTATTTCTAATCCTACAGTTACTAAAATCAATATGGCCACCTCTAACCAACACAACCGCTTAATTAACTAGAACTAGGCACTTATTGCTAAACTAATACAATTAGTGATGTAATAAAAAGGACCATGAACATTATAAAAGTAACTATCTAACGATCGCCGCTCGTAACTGCCCGCACAAAAATGAGGCAGAGAAGGTCGTGATCCCTCTGACATTTCTCCTACCCGACACTTGTCAAGCTTTAACAAATAATTGGAGGGTAGGAAATGCTGGCTTTATCTCATTTCCTTGTAAATTCTCTAAAACGAATATACTCTAATGTGGCCAATGCCGCTTTAGAGCACCAGTTATTCTATTTTGCCAAAGCTGAATCACCCTAACCGGTTTTAACTGACTCCTCAGTCTATTAACTAGATTATCGGGGCTTTAAAGATAGCGTGTATTGTTTAGACGGCCCTGAGGAGAACGGTAGCCGAGATGGCCTGACGATGCCGTTCCCATTCACCAAGATTGCGCGGGAGCGAGATCACCTTACATGAGTAGTACCGTTCACCTCCACCGAGCCACGAGCGGAGTACAGTACTGGAGGTGCTGTATATGCGTTATATCGACACGACATACAGTCTCCAGAATTTAGGCCGAAGACGGCCATCGCAGTAGTTTTAATAGGAAAAAACCCCACATAAACCTGTTCATACCGTCCCAAAGAAGCTGGGTACCTTCTAAAGATTTCCATTGTGATAAAAGGGGCTAGATTAATGGCTGCAAATCAGGCCAGTAGAGCAGTAACAGTTACTAAGTTAGCCTTGGATAAAACGCGTAGCCGTAGCACATGAACATGACCTCTTTCCGGTTCTTAAAAGATGGGTAAGGGAATTATTTCACCAGTGTTATGTTGTCAGTTGTGGTGTGCAGCAACAACTTCAAATGAGACGCTTTTTGAAGTATCCTTCCTTATAGAAGTATAGTACCTTATCATTAAACCTTATATATACTTATTATATACTAATAGCTCTGCTATTAAAGCACTGAAAACATTTTTTTTTATTTTTTTTATAGAATAGGATGGTAGGAAATGTGAACCATCGCTTACATCACCAATGCGCCACCAACCTTGGGAACTAAGATGTTAAGTCCCTTGTGCCTGTAATTGCACTGGCTCACTCACCCTTCAAACCGGAACACAACAGTACCAACTACTGCTGTTTTGCGGTAGAATATCTGATGAGTGGGTGGTACCTACACAGACGAGCTTGCTCAAAGCTCTACCACCAGTAAACGGCTACGCCTTCTTTCTAAACGTTGCATAGCGTCTGTTTAGTTTGGCTTAAAGACATTTAATTTATAAATATTATATTATATATAAATAACATAGTTCACTTAATGTTACAAAATTAAATACTTAAAAAACTTATTTAACTAATCGTACAGCAGTGCTATACTGTAGCTTACTTCATTACTCACCCGTGAAATGTTGGCAACCGACTCATGTTGATATACTATTTTGACGCGTGTATCCTTGAAATGTTACGATTATAAAGGTCAATATCGCATATCACTTTCTGACATTTCACACTGTTCTTTCAGAATAGCCGTACAATAGTGGTACTTAATCGAATCTTTACTTTAGTTAAACACTGATTTCTCTTTCTGTCATTATTGATTTGACATTCAATAGAAGAAGACACAGCATTGCTTAACCGAACGTACGCTAAGCAACGTTTATAAGTAAGGCCGTTCTTAATATATTTATATAATATTCTTGTACATTATTCACTCACGGCCATCTGATCCCAAGCTAAGCAGAGCTTGTACTATAGAAACCAGACAACTGATATACTACATATACTACTATTCTTTTGTAAATACATACTTATATATATATAATTACACCCAGACACAGGACAAACAGACATGTTCATGCACACAAATGTCCGTCCTGGGTGGGAATCGAACCAACAACCATCGGCGTGAAAGGCAAGGCAATGTGCCATCCACGCCAACCGGCCAGTCAAATATATATTTATAATACAAAAATATTCCACTCAACTCGCCAAAATTCAAAACGTAATTTTCAATCGATAATAAATACCGTAGATTATATTAGATCTCGACCCATCATGTCAATTAAATGTATTTAGTTCTGCCATTTAAATTAACTTTTTTTTTTATAGAATAGGAAGGTGGACGAGCATATGGGCCACCTGATGGTAAGTGGTCACCAACGCAATAGACATTGGCATTGTAAGAAATGTCGCTTACATCGCCAATGCGCCACCAACCTTGGGAATTAAAATGATATATCCCTTGTGACTGTAATTACACTGGCTCACTCATCCTTCAAACCGGAACACAACAATAACAAGTACTACTGATTTGCGGTAGAATATCTGATGAGTGGGTGGTACCTACCCAGACGAGCTTGCACAAAGCTCTACCACCAGTAAGCTTAATCCTTTAGTATGCAACAACATACATACAAAAAAATTACATTATATACCAACCCTACCACAGTTGGTAACAGAAATTATTACACAATCAAAAACGCGATGTACAAATTAAGTTAAAAGACGACCCTATCAAAATCACCCTACGAATTCGAGTGATTATCAATTGGAACCTTATGGCTATTACATTAAAGATAGTTTTTATATATATTAGGATAAATTTGATTCGTTCAATCCGTTAAATTTGATCGGAACAAGCCCCCATCGATTTGCTGACATTTATACTTTGTTAATATAGGGTTGTCACAAATGTTTACAATTTAATTCTTAATTTTTATTATTTTATTATAAAAATATCAAAAAAAGAATTTAATTTAATACAAAATTTAAATTTATTACACATAAGTAGGAGCAAAACATTTTTTTTAACAATTTTATATTTAAAAAATTGAAAGAAACATCTAGTTGCACCATACGTAGCTGTCATGCGACTCTTCTAGTTTTGCCCAAAACTAAAAGTAATTACGGCAAAAAATGTCTAACTTTTGAAAGCGCACAATTGTATAAGAAACCCTTAATTATAAAAAATGTAAACTCACTTTCCTCATTCAAAACTGAAATTGAAATTGAACACTTTTTGACAATACAATGAGTTAGGTAGGTAAAAACTATTTTTTAATTCCTAATAAAAGGATATACATATGTATATACATGAACAATCAGCGGAAACTTTTTTATAACTTTTTTTATTGTTATTTAACTTAACCTTAATTAATCAGCCTATTTTTATTGTATTTAAATGTCTTGTTTTGTTATTTTTATTCTTTTATCTCATTTATTCTATTTCTATTTGTAATTAAATTTTTAATTGTGTAAATTTCGTAAGTATATGTTTAAAATCAACTTCAAAATGCCCACCTTTTAAACTTATTAACACTTCACTCAATTACCTAAAACATAGTACTTAAGATGGAATCGCGAATTTAATTGTACACATTATGTAACCTCTGTTCTCAAGTAAGTGACTATAATATGTCTTATTAAGAATAAATGTCTTTAAGCCTATATATATATATATATATATATATATATATATATATATATATATATATATGAACTAATAAATATTCCAAAGCAAAGGATTCTCAATGGTAGGGTTTTTATATCAAAGAAAAATTTGTGTCCACAACTTTGACAGCGTGCTATGCTAAATTTCATAATGATAGAGCAGTTAAGACGTGACAGCGTAACGCGCAAACTCACTTTCTTATTTGTATTAGGATACCTGGAGTGCCAGCCCTAGGATAGTTTGGAAACAACTCTAGGCGCCAGGTGGTGAAGAACACAAAAACACTAATGACAATTTGAAACGAAGAATGAAATTAGTAGTTAAATTTTGGAAACCAGATTAATCCCGTTTGAAGTTGAGGATTCGCTTGGTGGTAGGATGTGGTGCGTAGGTAAAACCCACTTATTAGATATTCTACCACCAAACAACAATAAGTATTGCTGCGTTGTTTGAGGGGTGAGTAAGCCAGTGTAGATATAGGCAAGGGCCACCTTAGTTCTCAAGGTTGGTTGGTGGCACATCGGTGCTGTAAGGAGTGGTTAATATTACTTACATCGCCAGTGTCTATGGACGGTGGTGATCACTTATCAGGTGGTCCACTTGTAAGTTGTCTACCTAATATTAAAAAGTTTCAAGCAGAAATACAACGGTACTAACTATTGCTGTTTGACGGTAGAATATATGATCAGTGGACGGTAGTTACCCACAAATCCCTACCACCAAGTAAATACTAAGTAAGTAAATAATAGTATGTACTTGACCGTTGAAACACCTAACCGTGGACTGTGAGACTATGTATTTATATACAATGATAACGTAAATAGATTCGTGGGCGCTTGAATTTAAATAAATAATAACTTTATAACGTTCCAAATTTAAAATTGCGTAGGAGTCGTTGATTATAACATCATTATATTCCAAATTCAAATATTTATAAAGATTTAAATGAAATGATTTATGGTGATCCGTAATTAGTAACTCATGAATATACTTTATTATGTAAAAAATTTGGTCATTACTAATTTTAGAAGAACAAATATTTAAATAAAAATAACTAGACTTAAAAAATAAAAATTAAATAGTCTCTAAATAGTACCTAGTAATATTTCGAGGCGTCGTCGCGTAAGGGAACGCAACATTACTGGTGGTAGGGCTTTGTGCAAGCTTGTCTGGGTAGGTACCACCCACTCATCAGATATTCTACTGCAAAACAACAATACTTGATATTGTTGTGTTCCGGTTTGAGGGGTGAGTGAGCCAGTGTAATTACAGGCACAAGGGACATAAAATCTTAGTTCCCAAGGTTGGTGGCGCATTGGCTATGTAAGCGATGGTTGACATTTCTTACAATTCCAATGTCTAAGGGCGTTTGGTGACCACTTACTATCAGGTGGCCCATATGCTCGTCCGCCTTCCTATTCTATAAAAAAAAAACTTCAAATCAATCGGACTTTTGTAAGTCCATAAACCCTTTTGTAAAGTAGTTAATGAGCTGATGTTCTTCAAACTGCTGAACAGACAATGCATATGGCACCATCGACCACAATTGGTTTCAAACGAAAAAAAAAACCGCATCAATATCGGTCCATTCAAATACAGCTTTTTAAATATAATAAAACGTTTTCGATTACACATTTTTGTGATAATAATTCAAATAAGATTTTTTACGCGACAGCCCTATTCCAACCCTTAGACCAGCAAAATCTGATAAAACATCCCTTATCTGTAATATGAGAAAACGTGTTAAAACAATTTACTTGCAGATAAATTTGAGTATAAATATTTTAAGTTTATTTAAATACCGTGATTACGTATATCGATATACAGTTAACACGTTGAATTTCTGACTCTAATAGAACAATTTATTGGGTTTCAGAGTCAGAGGTCCACCACCAGTGTTGCTAATGTAAATATAATGTAAAAATTGTGTACATGGTTCTTTTTGGGTATAAATTAAAAATTAATATTATTATAAATACTGTAAAAAATGCTGCAAATATTGGAAACTCCTAGATTTTAGTCCGATTGACGAAAAGCCAAATATTTATTATCTCTAGGTGGTAAAGGAAACTCGTAAGGAAACCTACATGTGATGGATGACATTTTTTTTTAATTATTATTATAAATCTATTTCTCCACAGACCAATTATGTATGTAGCGAAAATTGAGAGGAAATTTTAGTAAAGTGTAACGCTTCGTAAAATGATAGAGAAGTCCTCTACAGACTTTTTTTATAAAAAAAATTAATTATAATATTCTTATAAATATTAAGCTAAGTGGACCGCTATCGCTATTTTCACTGTAAGCGGTGTTAAAGCGCTGCAACGCTTGTTTGTAAAATTGTTACAACGTAATATTGATAATTTTTAAAATATAATAAAATAATAGTTTTATTGCATCCACCGTTACAATCAATATAACAAACCCAATAATTGACTGAACGCTCAACATTTTTCTGCTAACCGTACTGACGATTCGTGTTAAAGTCATTTTCAATTCGTTTCATTAATGCTACGGGTCATAATTTCATGAAACATTTAAAACTTAAGACAATTAGTAATGTCCGTCAAGTCTAAGTTATTTTTTTTATTGTATCAGTTAGGCAATGTAGTGTGTAGTCTTGCGTTGTCGTGAAGCAGCAGTGGCCTAGAGCGATTGACCAATCTCGGTTGTTTAGCAGCTAGTTCTTCCTTCATGGTTTGCGGTTGCTGACAATAGATATCTGCCGTAATCGTTTGGCCAGATTTTAGAAAGCTATAGTGAACAACACCGGCGCTAGTCCACCAATACTCACAAGTAACTTTTTCTGAGTCAGTTTTCGTTTAGGGCAGGATTTAGCTCGGTCTCCAGGGGTCAGCCATTGCGACGAGCGCTTCCGATTATCGTACAGTATCCACTTTTCATTACAAGTAATGATTTGATTTAATCCCTTCATTATTGTATCGGTTGAGCAAAGTAACACAGCAGTTGACGCGTGTTTGCAATTTCGATTCACTCAATACATGAGGTACCCATCGTTTAAGTTTTTTTGCTTTCCTGATTTGCTTCAAGTGGATTAATACAGTTTTATCACTTACCCCGAAGCCTGCAGCTATCTCTGAAGTGCTTTGTGATGGATCCGCTTCCAAAATAGCCTTTAATTATTCATTTTCCACTTTGGTCTCCGGCCGTCCACGGGTTTGGTTCTGAAAGTCGAAATTTCCAGAATGAAAACGTTGAAACCAAAAACGTACCGTGCTTTCTTTTGCGACACCAGCGCCGTACACATCATTAATCCTTCGAGCTGTTTCTGCAGCACTGGTGCCACGGTAGAACTCGTACTCGTAAATATACCGATATTTCATGTTTCCATTGTGCGGTAATAAGCGACGCCAAAGAAAAAAATAATAAGAAAAAACAAATGAATGACTGTTTTCAAAACTCAAATGTACCAGCTAAATGAATTTATAAATTTGAATTTGGAATTCTTAACCAAAGAGGAGATATTTCAGATCAAAGTGATCAGTACGACAAAACGCTAATTTCATATGCAAGGACCTAATATTAACTATTTCTTACATCATCAACGCGCCACTCAAAGGGATCTACGAATAAGAACTATCTCTTGTGCCTTTAGTTACACTGGCTCACTCACCCTTCAAACCGTAACACAAATAAATATTACTGTTTGGCGGTAGAATATATCATGTGGGCGGTAACCCAGACGGGCACAAAGTCCTACCCAGTAATAACTACTAATATTACTAACTTAATTACATAGAAATGAGAACTATTGGATTATATTCTTTCACATGTATAACCACCAACCCGTATTGTAGCGGCGTGGCGGAATTTTACTTTTATAGTCATTCGAATAGACAGATTTGACTAACATAAACGCTTAAGCTATAAATCTCCATCAGCATAAACTCATTACCCTCTTTTACCATCGTAGTTAAATAATTGGAGAATTGAAAATGACCATATAATTGGTCATCCACGAACCGTTCTGGACATTTCAATAGTTTTAATGGTAATAATAATAAAAAAAAATGTAATTTTGTACCATCTTCGTGAACACTCAAATTCTTCTAAGCCATTGGCCCGTGACTGTATGCGTCTATCGAGAGGTTTAGGGTCCCTTTGTTAAATAAGTAAAACCATTTACTAATATAAAAAAAATAATGATTTTCTAATGTTTGCCTTAGTGCTTATAAAATTGTAATTTATAAAATATCAATATTATTACATTTTTTTCTAAAAACTACTTTCTTCTATAACTTTAAAAACTAGAAACGATATATTCAAATAAATAATAAAATTGTATTAGCAAAATTAAAATAAACAAAATACTATAAACTTTATTTCTATTTTAAATTGAAACCGTTTTTTTACATACGAAACCAAAGCATTTATAATCATCACACTTGACACTATTCAACTTTGAAAATGGAATGGCTACAAATCACGATGTCAAAGTTTCTCAGGGGATTTCGGGGTCAGTGTCACGGCTGCAGTCGATTTGAGGTCAGAAAAAAAAACGTGGGGAGTTACAGTCGCGGCAGATAGATAAGAATGCGTTCAAAATTCAAAATTTGCATTTTTTGTATTACTGGAGATTCGATCGGAGATTCGAAGTTCGAATTTCATAATATTGAATTCGAACTTCGAACCTCAATGTGGCAAGAGAATAAATGTGTTCTTAATTTGATTTGCATTTTTTGTGTATCTGGAGATCCGATTAAAGGTTTATAATTATGATAATTTTTTTTGTCTTTACTCTTATGGCTCAATGTGACAAGAAACTGAATATCTGTTCTTTATTTAAATTTGCATTTTTTGTATTATTGGTCCGTTCGAACGTTCGAATTTCGAATCTATTTGCAATTTTTGTATTTACTGTTATGGCTCATTATATTTACATCATATGGCAACGAACTGAATAAATAAATGTTCTAAATTCAAATTTACATCTTTTGTGTTACTGGAGATTCGTTGAACGTTCGAAGTTCGAACATAATATTGGAGGAAATGAATTTGATTTTAAGTAATGATAAAATAATGTTATGTGTAATCTGTGCAAAAAAACCTTCATAATGGGTATCAGAAGCATAAAGAGTTGAAGCTATCAGAATTGACATTACGTGGTTCGTGAAATACAAGCATCTCTATGTTTTTTATAATGTTTGTTATAAAATATATTTTATTATGAACCAAGAATGGCTGTATGTGCCTGAAGGTAGTTAGTTCAGGCACCACTCGGCTTAGAAGTGAGAACGTTCAGAAACCTTTTTCTAAGAATATATTTGCGAGGAAAACTTTATATAATAACAGATCCGAGATTTACATACACATGTGTACATTATATATCTACCGCAGTGGGGAAATTTAATGCATGGTTCCGTGTTTTTATTTTTTTTCTTACAATAGGTACGCGGACGAGCATATTGGCCACTTGATTGTAAGTGGTTACCGACGCCCATAGACATTGGCATTGTAAGAAATGTTAACCATCGCTTACATCGCCAATGCGCCACCAACTTTGGGAACTAAAATGTTATGTCCCTTGTGCCTGTAATTACACTGGCTCACTCACCCTTTAAACCGGAACACAACAATCCCAAGTACTGCTGTTTTGCGGTAGAATATCTGATGAGTGGGTGGTACCTACCCAGACGAGCTTGCACAAAGCCCTACCTCCAGTAAATTACAGGATGTATGTTTATAATTTATATATTTTGAAATATATCCAACCGAATTTTGTGGGTTCAAGCCCAGGCGAGCATCGCTGAATTTTCAAGCACAATATTTGTGTTTGGAATTAATCTCGTGATCAGTGAAGGAAAACATCGTGAGGAAATCTGCGCCTAAGCCTTCTCTTCAACGCCTTAGCCAGCGTTGGTACATTTCTCATTCGTTGCTTATACTGTTAGTTAATACTTTACTAAACAAAGAAAAAAAATTTTTGCCTTGCCGTTGAACCTTTTATGTTATATACACTAGCTTACCATTACAACAGAAATACAACAACACAAATGCCCACTCACACTAATATAACTAATAATATAAGTCAGATTTATTAAGAATCTAAATTAAAAAGCACCCTTAAACATAACAAAGGCAATATTTAAAATGTAACTTTAAACTGACCCTATAATTGCAACTTAACCTAGAAACGGTATATTTATTGACCTATAAAGTCTACACTGTGCGCGAGTGTGCGTGTCAATTAGTTACTATAAATACGCAGCTACACGTGGCCACTTGAATTTTATAAAAAGAAATTACTTTATATAATAAAAAAAAGTAAATTACTAGTATAAAAATATAAAGAGCTATAGAATTTTAAGACTTTTATATTCAAACTTGATTTGAAAACTACAAGTACTATTCATTAACGGGATTAAGTGATAAGCTTACGGTTTTACTTATAAACTTTACTCAGCGACTGCTTAGTTAAACCTTGATCTCTTCTGTCATCGTTGATTTGACATCGATTTCCTGTGGTAGGACTTTGTGCAAGCTTATCTGGGTAGGTACCAACTTGTTACCTACCCAGTCGACGTGACGAAATCAGTCAGTGAAGGCTCTCACCTCAAGCCCCGCCAGACCATATACCAGACCGAATACCAGACCAGCCAAGGTATCCATAATCGGTTCCACGTATACGAATAACATACCTTCAAGGGTGACAACTGTCACAGCCAAAGACGAAGTCGTCATCGTGGAGAAAAATGAAAATTTGTCTAGAAGACAATACTTCCAAAATTGAAACTGTGTTACAGCCTAGAAATAATAAATATGCACATTAAAATAACGTTAATACATATTTTTTTATAGAATAGGAATGCACATGGGCATGAGCATATGGGCCACCTGATGGTAAGTGGTCACCAACGCCCTTAGACATTGGCATTGTAAGAAATATCAACCATCGCTTACATAGCCAATGCACCACCAACCTTGGGAACTAAGATTTTATGTCCCTTGTGCCTGTAATTACACTGGCTCACTCACCCTTCAAACCGGAACACAACAATATCAAATACTGCTATTTTGCGGTAGAATATCTGATGATTATAAATTACATATACTAAAGGGACGGACAATACGTCACGACCCTTCAATGTTTTTTATCTTGAACGATTTCGCGTAATAGATTTTTATAGTGCGCAAGTTTATGCGCATACAGCCAAACAATCTCTCAAATTGCAGTGATTCAATCGCACGGCGATATCGTGGCTGGAAAGTGAGCAGGTTTTTTTAAGATCAATTCCAGTTATCTAGAATTTAACTATTTTTATAAAAATATAATAAATAAAAAAATATATTTTTTTTTAAGTTCACAAGCAAATAAATGCTACCCGTGTGTGCAACTGCCATTATGTTAAAATCTTAATCGCCCAATAAACAACTAATACAAGTTTTTTATCCATCAATGCAGTGTATAATTATACGGTCATCAAGTTTTTTTTTAAACTCGTCTAAAGCGCTAAAGCCCCGTCCGTAATGCTTTAGTATTTCGACTAGCAAATAATTAAGAAAAAAAAAATCATTTTGATTGGCTTAAATGTTTTAGCACTTTAAATTCATTGGTTAACAATTTTCGTCTTTATACTAAAATAGATTGAACAAATCATTAACTTTTAATATACCGAACCTCTTTAAATATACATTAAGTGTTATATGACCAGTAATAAAATAAATAAAAATATTTTATGTTAGGAATTTATAATGTTATATAGTCTGTGAATAATCACTACATATTATGAAACAAAATCCCCCTGCCACGTCTGTCTGTCTTAACGCGACAAATTTGCATAATAAAAAAATATATTTTATTATATAATTAAAAAAATTTTTTTGGGTATAATTAAAAATTATTTTAATAAATAAGTACTCTCAAAGGATATATCGCAAATAAATTAGTTTTCAATCATAAAATATTATTAATAGTAAGTTTATAAAAAATAATATATGTTTGAATTAAAAAAAACTTACTATTAAAAAAAATTGCAAAAAATAGCTTTCCCGTACCGGGAATCGAACCCGAGCCTCCTGGGTGAAAGCCAGGTATCCTAGCCACTAGACCATACGGGAGATGGAAAACAATTTGAAAAAGTATTATAATATATAAATGTAGATAAAATTATATATTTTTAAGGAATATTTAATTTTTATCTTTCGGCATAATTTAAAAACTTGCTCTATAAATACATTTGATTGGATCAGTTAAAATGTTTATATTTTATATAATATTGACAAATATAACTATGACAGGTAATTTTCATATTACATGTATTTAATGTGTTTTACAAAAAATATCAAGATTTGCTTCTCCATGTTCTGTTATATAATAAAAAATCCATACATAATAATTCTCCATTACAAATACAACCTTGTCAAATCAACATAACAACACGTTTCTCTGACGCTGCACATAAATAAAAAACGAAGTACAACGACATGGTGCTAAATCGCTAAAATGACCGTATCGTAAACTTAGTCATTGAAAAACTTACAATCGACGGTTAGTCATATGTTCGTCATTGACTCGTATTGAAAATATATTCCAAATTCAAATTATATACCAGCCAACTATATTTCGTCTACATTTATTTTCTTCATAGAAGTTTATTATTCGAAATTCAAATTTTGAAATTTATAAAGTAATTTAATATTTTTTTAATTTAAATATTTGATGCCTTTTACGAGTTTTGCTAATTGCGTCTTTAGTTCCATTTTTGTATTACACATTATTATTGTGTTTTATTTTTACTGGCATTTTGTTTAATTCACTTACCTTAAAAAAAGAACCATTATATTTCTGATCATAATATTTATGAAATGTAACAAAACTTATAATTCATATTATTAGATACAGGGATATCAAAGTTCCATTTTTAAAATTTTGATATTAATTTTAACGGGCACTTACGATCTTTATAAAGACGCTGATTAGCGGCTGTATAGTTAAACACTTATTTCGCTCTTTCTCTCATTCAATCAACAGCCAATCGTTGTCCACTGCTGGACATAGGCCTCTCCCAAGGTGCGCCAAAGATCCCTGTCCTCCGCCTTCCGCATCCAGTTGGTGCCAGTCACCTTCTTAAGGTTGTCGGTCCACCTGGCTGGAGGGCGCCCTACGCTGCGCTTGCCGATTCGCGGTCTCCACTCTAGGACTCGTCTGCTCCAACGGCCATCGGTCCTACGACATACGTGACCAGCCCACTGCTACTTCAGCCTGCTAATTTTGCAAGCTATGTCGGTGACTCCGGTTCTTTTCCGGATAATCTCATTTCTGATCTTATCCTTCAAAGATACTTCAGAAGACACAGCAAAGTTTAACTAATCACATTACAACTAAAAATTATTTTTTATGTCATATTTTGTAATGAATTCTAATGTATTATTCCAGAAATATATCTGACTTGAACTAAGCACATACAAACAGACAATTAATACTCATTATTTTTTCATTCTCATAATTTGATCGGCAATCCGATACGATTAGAGATCGATCCACGACTCGACGTACTCTAAGGCACGGGAGTGTGATAATGTTAACTGAGAATTTCTTGAAATAAAAATCTAGTCAATTTTATTGGTTTGACCCGGGATTCGAATTCAGAATATAATACAATTGGCAGTATTAGTAATAATGACTAATGGTAACTCTAGTCGTCAATATTACTAAGACTCATCGTTTTAATACAATAACCAATGCGGTTAATGCGTTAACAAAAAAAACCCATTCTATAATAATTACCCATTAAAAGAGATGGCTCAGTGGTAAGAACTCGAGAATCGTAAACGAAGGTTCTTGGATCGAGAAGTACTAAATTTTCATGAGCTTATTTTTTATTTATATATCTCGTGTTTGGGGATGAAGAAAAACATCGCGAGGAAACCTGTCGCAAGAAAAGCTCGCATTGAAGCTGCGTGGTGTTAAGCTCTAAGCCTCCTCAAAAGGGTATAGCCCAGCAGTGGGACATTTACGGACTACTTACTTCAACATAAGAAACACCATAACTTTTACAACCTTTTATTTAACTCGTATATCGACTTATGGTTCACATCGAGGATTAAGCACTCAGCACGTGATTTACGTGCAATCCGAGGCACGGTGCTTAACACCACCAACATCATGAAACGAAATCACTTTCAATTCTCCCGAGATTTCAAACCCAAAACATTTGATTCCGAAAATACAGTTCAAAGTTCGAACGTATCAATATTAACATAAAAATTAAATAAAACAATTACACATTATAAATCTACGTAGAGACCACACGCAGCCATTGAAGCAAAGTTTAATATTTTCCATAAACATAGTTGTCATATAATTATTCGTAAATCCCTTTAATAAATCGCCCGGCGCCATCTTTGTAACGTGTAATATGGAAAAAACGACATACAAACAACACAACGCCTGCTGCGCTTAATTAATTATTGTGTATGTATGTTTTGACTTATATGAGAATTATAATGATTGGTGAATAAGGCTACCATTGTCAGAGTTACCCCAAGAGGTGGTGTTTTGAGTCCATCACGTATATGTATTATGGTTAAAGGTTAGATAAACACCACCAAGTGATGGCTTAATAGAAATTATCTTGCGTTTTGATAATAAACGGTAGTAATGTCCTCCAGACCGACTTCGGCCACAGCGGCCAATCTCAAGAGAGATTAGCCAACTACGCAGGAGATATATAGTGCACAAGTGTGTGCGAAAACACAGATGCAATCTTTATTCCCTAACTCTCATAATCCGATGGGACGGCAATCCGACACGACCGGAAAGAGATTAGGTGCAGGACCAATGGCTTTACGTGCTTTCCGAGGCACGGGAGTGTATATACTTCCAACTTCCAAACTCCGAGCTTTTTGAATTTTCTGACGAAAAAACCCATTAAGTTTTTACTGGCCCAACCTAGGAATTTATTTATTTATTTATTTATTTATGGTCCACAAAACAGATTATAACTAAAGACACATTTAATATATAAGTAAACATTATAAGCAAGCTAAGTTATAACCCAACAACTATGTGAACACAGATTGTAGACGAAATATTTCACTTATAAAAATCGAATAACATCAGCACTTGAGAATACATTGTACACTTTACAAAAAACGTTTACAATAAATGAAAAGAAAAAATTATACAGAAAAATATGAACAAGTTATGACAATGAAAAATAAAATGAAATTATGAAATGTTGAAATGAGGAACTAAATAATGAATAAGAAAATAGATTTCATCACTATTATTAGTTGTTAATTGAAAATATTGAAACCAATTGTTTTCTAAATAGATTTATGTTATTGTTGAAAATGTCAATACCATCATTCGCGTCTTTTTCGAGAAAAATTTTGTTATATGCGCGACACATACGACCGATAGGATTATGATATGATATGTTGTTATTGTATGCGTCCAGGGTAAATATTCTAGGGTGTCGGTATTTAAAGTTAGTGTTTATGTTGATGGATCTTAAAAGCAAGGGTGAATCAATAACACCGTGTATTATTTTATGCAAATATACTAAGTTATTGCAGTCACGACGCATTTCTAGTGTTTGCAATTTAAAATGACTAAGCCTGTCATTGTAGCATTCGAGTTTACGTCC
Organism: Nymphalis io; assembly: GCF_905147045.1. Taxonomy (NCBI): domain Eukaryota; kingdom Metazoa; phylum Arthropoda; class Insecta; order Lepidoptera; family Nymphalidae; genus Nymphalis; species Nymphalis io. The sequence continues at coordinate 3,236,368 of NC_065915.1, read as the reverse complement.
GTACTGATAGCGAAAACTGAGCAATCGTAAAAACCTTTTCTGTACGGCTTCTATCTTTTCACAGTGAGTGGCATAGTTAGGTGACCATATAACCGAGTTATATTCTAAAATACTGCGAACTATGGAACAGTAAAGATGTATAGTAGTTTTAGGCCTTTTAAAACTTTTAGTGCACCTGCTTATGAATCCACACAATCTGTTACTCTTGTTAATTATGTACTCGTAATGATCCCTAAAAGAGAGTTTTTCGTCAAATATTACTCCCAGGTCTTTTGCGGTGGATTTGCGTGAAAGTATGTTTTCGTTTATAGTGTAATCAAAAAGTACTTTTTTCGATCTTTTCAGTGTAAAACTTATTACAAAGCACTTTTCTATATTTAGCGTCATATGATTATTAGTGCACCATCTGGAAAGAGTATCTAAGTCCTTTTGAAGAGATATAGCTTCATTGACGTTATTAATCGAAGAATACATTTTAAGATCATCGGCGTATAGTAAAAATTGACACGACAACTCTTTAGCTAGGTCATTAATAAATATTATGAAAAATAAAGGTCCAAGGTTCGACCCCTGTGGTACCCCAGATGTAATTGTTGCGGGGGAGGAAGTGTACCCTTTGATTGCAACTAATTGTGTTCTCCTGTCTAGGTATGATTCTACCCATCTTAATAAGGAGCCATGGATTCCGTATGCTTTTAGTTTGCGACAGAGCAAAATGTGGTTTACCTTGTCAAACGCTTTTGAGAAGTCAGTATATATCGAGTCCGTTTGTCCACATTTCGCAAAAGTGTTGCAAATATAGTTCTTATATTCTACCAAATTTGATGTAGTGGAACGATTTTTTACAAAGCCATGCTGTTTGTTACACAGTGCCTTTTGAACCTTATATATATAAATATTAGCCTTATTACAGATATTAGCCTTGAGAACGTAACAGACAGAAGGAGTTTCTTTCGCATTTATAATATTAGTATAAATTGCTCCTGGCTCAGTACAATATCACTTGTACTAGAAGGTTCCTTTCTTTATAACAAGTGTCAAAATATACAATTATTTAAAACATTTTGGTACTAAATAAGTAAATAGAAAAGTTAGGTATTTATGTATGTGTGTGTGTGGCCAAACGTCACTGGATTATTTCGTTATTATTTCCGATTATTTCCTTTAAGTATAGATATATTGAATCTTCCCGTTTCCCAACAGTGGGATACTAACATATTATGTACATATATGTTTTTTATTGTTTCAAGTAATACATTATTTTTACAAACACAATTCTTTGAATCGTCATCCCCGTACGTGATCACAGTGCGTCATGGAGGAGTGTACGGGGGTGTTCTCGTTGAGGATTTAGCATTCAATATTGACTGCCTCGTTGCTAAGATGACAGTTATAGATGACAGCTTATAATGCAAAACAATTAAGGCAAAGTTTACTTTATTGAAGCACTTTTGCGAGCACATTTTAATCATTTTACAATTTAGTTTCTACCGAGAGGACCCGGCAAGAATCTCATTAGTTACTCATTTTTGACAATAAAGTTATATATATAATTAAATACAAATTAATTATTATTTAACATGTAAATCTGTGAATATTTCAACACTTTTTTATTCCAAATACTTAAGTCTAAGTTGGGCTAGTAAAAAGTTATTAAATTGTTGTTTTGTAACTAAGTAGGCAATCGCAAATAAAAACGGATATTGAGAAATGAAGGAAGAGCTGTTTTTGAAGACACACTTGTGCGTAATATGTCTTGCATCTTAGTTTCATCATTATCGATCAAGTTTTTTCTATATTAAATAGTTTTAAGTAAATATTTGGTATATATATGAATATACCTCAATAAACACAAAATATAATCTAATAAGGAATTTATTTCACTCATAATATTTTTCATGTTATTGCTCAGTACGAAATGTGTTAACCGTAACAAGAATACACAAACGATGTGTCGACACAACGCGTGTCAAAGTATATCCTGTCAAATATTAGTCATTTGTTAATATAACGAACCTCAAAAACACCGCTCTGTGGGAACATAACGCGAAATACATAACATTCAATAGATACAGTATAGATAACATACCTTTTTTATCTATATCTATCTTTCCTGGCATTCCTTTAACAGACTTTGTTCGGTTTTCGAAAAAAAAAAAACAATTCTCAAAAAGAGACTTAAGTATAAGTCATTATGCCTTGAAGAGATTTATCTCAGAACAGACAAAATTTTAATTTTGTGGTAGGGCTTTGTGCAACGCCACATACATTGGCGATGTATCACCAACAAATTTACATCACCAATGCGCCACCAATATTGGGAGCCAAGATGGTATGCTATGTTTTCTCTTGTACCATTGTATTGGCACACTCCCCTCAAATACAACAATACTAAAGAGTGTTGTTTGCACAAGTATTGATAAGCAGTTTATATTATAAATAACACCGAGATGGCCTAGTGGTTAGAACGCGTGAATCTTAACCGATGATCGTGGGTTTAAACCCGGGCAAGTACCGCTGAATTTTCATGTGTTTATTTGTGTTTATAATTCATTTCGTGCTTGACGGTGAAGGAAAACATCATTCACATGAGGAAACCTGTATGTGTCTAATTTTATTGTAATTATGCCACATGTGTATTCTACCAATCCGCATTGGAGCAGCGCGGTGGAATAAGCTCCAAACCTTCTCCTCAAAAGGGAGAGGAGGTCTTAGCCCAGCAGTGGGTTATTAACAGACTGTTACTATTATTATAAATAAATATTAGCTTTCTTCCTGCTTCAAATAATCTTAAATATGCGTGCATTATGCTAAAAACGCCATAATATTTTATCACAATTCGTTAAACAAATTGCTAAAGCTAATCAAACAGCTATTAATGTCACTAAAAATAATGCTAAAACGATTTTGATGTTAATCGCATTTACTATAATATACAATAAAGTATTATATTTAAACCTTTAATGAAACTAAAATAGGTTAACACTTCACACAGCCAACATTAGCTGGTCATCTAATTCTTGCAAACGCTGTGTTTCTAACAAACCCAAGCATTATTTTCCTGACATGATATTCAAGCTAATATCTACTTTGAATACTTGTATATAAAGATCATATTCCCTTGGACGGAAACAAACAAAGAGTCCTATACATAAATTCAAAGAATTTTCCGCTTTAAATCCAAGACATAAAGTTCAAATTTCAATGAGTTAAGACTGTAATAATGGACGCTGGCATTATATATGGTACACTAACCATTATATTGAATTTTGATCTCTATTATGCATGATATAAAGAACAATATCCTTTGTATTAATCGTAGGTACTTTGTTCTAACATTGTTGTTTTTAAGTAAATATTAAATGGCTGACTTTTGCCCGTGATTTTACTTGGAAGATTTTCAAAACAAATATTCTGTCTTACTTTTTTTTTTTAATAAATTGTGTACTATGTTCCAGGCTTAGGGGAATGAAGTCTAAGATGTATTTCGTTCTTGCAAACTTCACATAAACGGTGTTCATGATACGATGGGCTGCAAGGTTGTTCTATTGACTGGCTGACCTAAGCCACCACAGACCTCCATGTCCTGGATCACCTTAATACAAATATCAAAGCAATAATAATAATAATTATTATTTATTTACACACCCAAAAGATACATGTACACAATTTGTTTGCAGTATTATCTAACTCTACGGTTTTTATTTACATTAGCACTATTGGTGGATCTCTGACTCCGAAACTAATAAAAGTTGCACAATATCAAAGTCATATTAATTTTGGCATATCAGGTTTTTAGTTAAACACTGATTTCTCTCTTTCTGTCATTATTGATTTAACATTCGAAAGAAGGAGACAAAGCACTATTTAAATGAGCACTTAAGTACTATATTGGTGGTATATATCAGTAACAGCCTGTTAATGTCCCACTGCTGGGCTAAGGCCTCCTCTCCCTTTTGAGGAGAAGGCTTGGAGCTTATTCCACCACGCTGCTCCAATGCGGGTTGGTAGTATATATTAAGTATATATTGGTGTATAGTATATATTAAGTATATATTGGTGGTAGAGCTTCGTGCAAGCCCGTCTAGGTAGGTACCACCAACCGCATATTCTACCGCCAAGCAGTAGTACTTAGTATTGCAGTTTGAAGGGTGATTGAACAACGGTACAAGTACAAGAAACATAACTTCTTTGTTCCCAAGGTTGGTGGCGCATTGGCGATGTAAGGTATGGTTAATAGTTTTTACAGTGTCAATGCCTACAGGCGGTGGTACCCCTTAATATCAGTTTTTTTTATTAGAATTTTAAAAATCCACAAATCCCGACATCCTAGATTCAAAGCCCGGCTTGGAAAAAAATATTATATAATATAATATCTTGGGACATTATTCACACACGGCCATCTGATCCCAAACTAAGCAGAGCTTGTACTATGGAAACCAGACAACTGATATACTACATATACTACTTTTCTTTTGTAAATACACAATATTATAGATAATTACACCCAGAACCTTCGGCGTGAAAGGCAAGTAACCAACCACGCCAACTGGCTCGTCAAATATTACTTTATATGTTTAGTTTGTCAAGTATTTTTTTTAATATCGAGATTACTACATTGAATATTATATATTATATTTATTATTACATAGAGTCGAATAACATAAAATATTAATATAATTTAACCTCACTGGTGATCACTGGTGGTAGAACTTTGTGCAAGTTCGTCTGGGTAGGTACCACCCACTCATCAGATATTCTACCGCAAAACAGCAGTACTTGGTATTGTTGTGTTTCGGTTTGAAGGGTGAGTGATCCAGTGTAATTACAGGCACAAAAGATATAACATCTTAGTTCCCAAGTTGGTGGCGCATTGGTGATGTAATCTATGGTTAACATTTCTTACAATACCAATGTCTATGGGCGTTGGTGACCACTTAACATCAGGTGGCCTATATGCTCGTTCACCTTCTTATTTTATAAAAAAAAAACCTACCCATAACGTTTTCTATACGTTGACTCATTTAAGATGTATAATAAAACTTTTCATTACACTGATGCACACTGCTAAAACATTTTCGATGTTATTCATGATACAAAAGAGATACCACTTTACTAAATAAAATAGATTTAAAGTTTTTCCCTTTATATATTTTCTCGTGTTAAATAAAGAATCGGGAAACGATATCAATTGTAGCACGATATACAGCTCGTCTATAATGAATTGGTTCAGTACAATAAATAACCATGAAAAAATTTGAAATGTAACAATTCAAAATATTTAAATAATTCTACCAAACGGTCGAAAACAAGTGAATTATATTTCGATATTAAATTAAACATGAAAGCTTCATATAATTACAGCTGACAGTTTCCAGGTTAATATTATACTAGCTGACCCGTGTCAACTTCGTTGGTTGGTATCGATTTAAAAATTTAAAAATTGTGCTTAAATATAAAAGTTAGACATATGCTGTCTGTGACTTTTTCGTAGACATTATCAAGCTCTACAACTTTTCTCTAGAACTCAATCATATATCTCTCATCGTTAAGGCAGCGTTCGTAAGAAACGTTTTCGTTCGACCGTATTTTCTCCGACTTACTTTGCGAATCCCACTACCATGAAAAAGTCTTTTTATTTTTTGGGTTGATATATAGCCTATGATACTCGCAAATGATGTGGCTTTCCATTGGTAAAATAATTTTCAAAATCGGTTCAGTAGATCCGGAGATTACCCCCTAGAACCTCACATACATGGCTATATATTATAACATAGATATAAACAGTACAATGAACGTAACAGCTTCGCTTGAGGAGTGGTACAGCATATTTGAACACGCTGATGATGATTTCGTAGATTATTGTGACTAATTGTTTCTGACTCGTGTAGGTTTCCTAACGATGTTTCCATTCACCGAGTGACGCGAAAGTAATATGACACATGAAAAATTTGTTGTGTATCATGTGTTTTTACCACTGTGACATGGTACTCATATGTATTTATGTACAGAAACACTAATTTTACGGTGACGTCATCTGACGCTCGAAGTCTCAGTTACCATGTACCGAGCGGTTAGATGTTTACTGATGATAAGGTTTTATGCAAGCTCGTCTGGGTAGGTACCACCCACTCATCAAATATTATTCGCAAAACAGCAGTTCTTGCTATTGTTTTATTCCGGTTTGAAGGGTAAGTGAGCCAGTGTAATTACAGGAACAAGGAATCAAGGATCAGATGGCCCATTTACTCGTCCTACCTATACTTTAAAAAAAAACATACTAGAATTAATATATATATTTTCATTTTTACACGGAACCCTAAAAATATCAATATATATTACATAGCAAAGTAATTCTTATGTAAATTGTATACAGTATGAAATTCGACGAAACTCAAAAAATATGAACTCCTCGAAAACTGGATTGCCTTAGTTTGTGGTGGAAATCATTTTCTCGGCGCGAAATTCATTTCCAAATCAAAACGGGATTATTTACTCGACTACTTCAAAACAATGAGGATGATGCGTTTATTATTTATGTATAAAATCCAATTAATCCGTTTAAATTATTTAATAAATAATATACTTTTTTACAGTGGATATCTTACACCCTGCGTGTCTATTAATTAAATATTATCTTATATATTTTAATTTGTATGTACATTTGCTTATGTACTTTGTGTAATTTGTACCTTTCCATATTTGGAAAAAAAATTATATCAATTGTTTTATAATCATAAAATTGTGATCAGTGGTTCAGCAGCACTGCCAGTAAATACACGCATTATATGTACATAGGTATTGGTCTGCAGATTATTTTACTACCCACAGTAAGGTATATTTAGTGACCCCGACGTTACGTAACGTATAAATTCAAAGGGTCACGGTAGCATGCACAAGCGATCCCGTGGCGCTCCTCGTTAAGACGGAAAGGGTACCGCTGGTTTTTCAGTAGGTATTCCGATGTTTGGGGCGCACTCGGCGCCTTGGACATCGGTGAGCGAAAATGTATTTATCTTAATACAGTAACAGTAACAGCCTTTTAATATCCCACTGCTGGGCTAAGGCCTCCTCTCCCTTTTGAGGAGAAGGTTTGGAGCTTATTCCACCGCGCTGCTCCAATGCGGGTTGGTAGAATACACATGTGGAAGAATTTCAATGAAATTAGACACATGCAGGTTTCCTTACGATGTTTTCCTTCACACGAGATGAATTATAATCACAAATTAAGCACATGAAAATTCAGTGGTACTTGCCCGGGCTTGAACCCAGGATCGTCGGTTAAGATTCATGCGTTCTAACTAATAGGCCATCTCGGTTTTTTGTATTAATAAGTAACCTATTATTAACAGTACAACTAACCTAAATTTGAACCCACGTGACGTAACAACTACCACTGAGTCATTGGGTCTATAGCGATAACTGTTCCACGACCCTAATATCTCGGTTCGAATGGTTATCGACATTTCGCAACATAATCGATTTTACCGCGAACTCGATTACGATTACGTGAATCGATTAAGTTTTTTATTGACCGACTATTTCTTAACACTTAGGCTTCCTACATAGACTTCCTAGATTAAATCGCTTGTGTAATAGGATTTAAATAAGTCAAACTCAAAAGTTTTGCATGAAATATTAAATTAAGCTGATTAATAAATTAATTTACTTAGCTTAAAGAGTCGTGGTTCAAAGGGAAAATAGTGGCTGTATTGTGGGTTCAATAGTACGGGAGAATCTCTTGAAAGGTGCATTTATCCCACATAAAGTGGGGGAGTATGTGGGACTTGCCGACACCGAATGCGCTGGGATAGCTAATAAAAAACTAGGGGTACCCAGTCCGTCTCTTCGGGGCATACTACCGTGTCGCCGACAATTGGGCTGCCTACGCGGGTCTTCATTCCTAGGGGTTTTCCTGGATACAGTGTGTGTACGCTGTGGCATAGGATATCTATGCCACAGCGTCGCCAACGCAGCGGGAAACATTGGGCATAGCCCAATGCGCCACGTTAGGAACTAGAGTGCCCTTTGTGTCTGTATTTACACTGACTCACGCACCCTTGAAATCGAAACACAGATATTCTAGAATTAGTATTGAGTGAGTATTAGCCTCTATGTTTTTCTATATTTATTACTGATAACTTTTTTTTTTTTTATAGAATAGGAAGGCGGACGAGCATATGGGCCACCTGATGGTAAGTGGTCACCAACGCTCTTAGACATTGGCATTGTAAGAAATGTCAACCATCGCTTACATATCCAATGCGCCACCAACCTTGGGAACTAAGATTTTATGTCCCTTGTGCCTGTAATTACACTGGCTCACTCACCCTTCAAACCGGAACACAACAATATCAAGTATTGCTGTTTTGCGGTAGAATATCTGATGAGTGGGTATTACCTACCCAGACGAGCTTGCACAAAGCCCTACCACCAGTTGCATACGACTACTTGCATACGACTTTACCGATTTGGTGATCAGAACTTTATTTTAGTATTTTTTGAACACATAACACCCTTTTTCCCTGTTGACAAGAAGGCTGGATCATTTTCGGTTTAAAGAATTAGAATTGCAATAAAACGAAGAAATGCTTCTATTCTTGTTTATAAAGGAATTTGAAGGAACTCAAATATATGATAAAATAAATTAAAACTCAAATATATGTCAGAGATAATAAATTTAAGCGGATATACGACGTCACTTATTAGAATAGCAACACCACACAACGTGATGTATGCCATGCAGGTTGTTCGGTTATCAGACGTCAAGTGTGAAAAATATAAGACGGGTGCCTATTTTATTATGTAGCCGACTGATGGAAATATAAAATATAAAGGAGTATGTCAGTAGCGCGAGTGATCATTTTGTCGAGCGACCCCCTTGGTCTCTTGGTCTCTTGTTCTCAGGACAGCGCCAGCGCCGGACGTGCGCACTGACTGATTTAATAAAATCAACATATTGGACGACAATGGTGGCCATTAAAATGGCAATCCATTTGAATCCGCGACATATATATATAATGCATTTTTATGCATTCACTTAACGCATTCGAAAACACTTGGAGAAATAATTTGTTTTTCAAACGAATGTGTTAAGTGGGCGAGTCTCAAATTGTGTGCAAATGAATTGAAGTATATATGTTAAGTTTATTATATAAATATAATATATGCATAAAAATTAAAATTAAAACTGTAAAAATCTGTTCCCAAAGAAGTGATTTTTGTATTCTTATAGAAAATAAAGATCTATAGAAAATATCTAGGTGGTAGGGCTTTGAGCATGTTCATCTGAACAGGTACCACCCACTCATCAGATATTGGCCATTTGCGATGTAAAAAGTGGTTAATATTTCTTACATCACCAATGTTTATGGGCGGTGATGACCACTTAACATCAGGTAGCCCATCTGCCATCCATGTACATATAACATAAAAAAAAAACTTCAATTCTAACCTTGTACATATGTGTGTATTTTAATGTAAACAAAACCATATTCATATTATATATATTATTTCATATTGAATCTTCTTATGTAAATGATTATTTTTAAATAGGTGACGAAGTTAATTCGTATATTTTTTTGAAAATGGAACGTGACGTTAATTACACGTCGTGTTCATAGAATTCAAAGAAAACATGATATTTTCTTCCTGGCTGATTTCGGCCATATCGGCCCATCTTAAGAGAGGCTACCCATCTGCCCAGGATATTATTATAGTGCATAATTGTATGCGCAAACACAGGTGCTCTCTCTATTCGCTCACTCTTACTGTTGAAAAGAGTTCAAATGGATCTCCAACCGCTTTACGTGCTTTCCGAGGCAGGGGAATGTACACACTCTTACCTTCGAGAATCCGGCTGAGAATACTCGACCTTAGATTTGAGCCCAGGACCTCGGGATCTGCGGCCTTATAGCCACTATACCAACGAGGCAATCAAAACATAATATTATGTATATAGTCATCAATGATTCTTGTTATATACCATATAAAAACTATTTAGAATGTCGAGTTTACTTTTAAAATTCTTCTATATATAAACGGGATAACATTTAAAATTGTAATACTTTAAACTGAATTGAATTAAACCTTTTTGAATTAAACTACTTTATTAGTCATGGATAAGAGACAAAAATTTTTTACGCCAAAATTAAATTGGTAAATATTTAATTCTAAGCTTTAAAGTAAGGTAATAAAGCTTAATTTCAAATGTGATTATGTGTCCTTTTTCGTATGATATGTTAAACTGAACGTACAAGCAAAATCACTCTTTAGCACATTATAAATAATGACCAATTTCGTGTCTACGTTAGTTGTGAATTAATGACTTTTTAATAAGAAGTTAAAAATATTCTAATATAATTCGTCAATGAATGTTTGAAACAGCGGGGTTCGATTTTTAAAGTATTTAATTACCATTTGACATTGCATTGAAATACGTCGTCAAGTCTACAAGGGTTGTAGCTTCGATTCTCCTAAAAAAGTTAAATTCAATCACTGACAGGCAATTTTAAATAGCCTACAAACTCAAACGGCTCAGTGGTTAGAAGACGTGAATATTAACTCAGGATTGCGGGTTTAAGCACATCTGAATTTTCATGTGCTTAATTTGTATTTATAATTCATCTCGTAATATTTACAAAACTGTGGAATACTTTGTTTGTATTTTCTTATAAGTACAATGTTGATGTCTTCAAAGTACGAGTAAACAGGTTTCTTCTAGGCACCGTGCCACTTCCTAGACCGTATGGATAATTTAGATCAGGCAAGTAACTGTCAAACGCTATATAGGCCTATATTTGATAAAAAATAGTGCTCGGCGGTGAAGGAAGATATCGTAAGGAAACCCGTATATAGATGAATCTTCCATATGTGTAACCACTAACCCGCATTGGTGCAGCGTGGTGCTATTAGCATCAAACCTTCTCATCAAATGGAGAGACCTAGCTGTGGGACAGCTACTACAAACTGACTATGTAAATATTATATAATGAATAAAATAAAATAAATAAATATAAATTTGAATTATTCTTAATCGTCACACTATAAGCTTAAAATATTACAGATAATAAATAAATTTAAGCAGCTGACATAATGTATGATAAAACAATTAATTGATATGGAACATTTTTTGGTTTAATGTTACCATGCAATGTGACTTTGTGGTAGGGCTAAGCAAGCCCGTCTATAGCTAGCAGCCACTCATTATATATTCTAGTAGCAGTACTTAGTATTATTCTAATCCGGTTTGAAGATTGAATGAGTCAAATTACAGGCATAAGGAACAAAACATCTTAATTCAAGGTTGGTAGCTCATTGGTGACGTAGATGGTTATGTTAACCTTATCGCCAACGTCTATGGTTGATGACAACTTATGATCAGATGGCCAATTAGCTATTTTATAAAAATAATATAAACAGACATATATATTATTACATATAGTTTTGTAAATGTGCTTCAATAGAGCTCCAATGTTTCCGATTGATATTCGATAACTTATATAAATGTTTTGTATGGTTTTCAGTGAATTACAAAAAAAACGTCTCTTCGTTTATTAGTATAGACTGTTTTTTTAATTTATATAAAACACATGAATTTTATTGACTGACGAAGTTTTTTTTTTGTATACAATTGGTAGGCGGACGAGCATATGGGTCACCTGATGATAAGTGGTCTCCAACGCCTAGAGACATTGGAATTGTAAGAAATGTTAACCATCGCTACATCGCCAATGCGCCACCTACCTTGGAAACTAAGATGTTATGTCCCTTGTGCGTGTAATTACACTGGCTTACTAACCCTTCAAACCGGAACACAACAACACCAAGTACTGCTGTTTTACTGATAAATATCTGATATCTTGCACAAAGCCCTACCAGCAGTAAAAGTAAAATAAATTAAGATATGAATTAAACTTAAAAAAATAATGTATGACTCTGTTAAAACGGTCTATGTATATCGTTATGCATTCCGAACGATTCCAAGTATGAGGTAAGTGAATGGTAGGTATTTCGAGGCCGTTAGCCTTGACTGTGACATTTTTGTGATATGAATACTATGTGGCTCTGAATGTATTTGGTTTTCATTCATTTATTTTCGGCCAGTGTTCGACAATAATCATAATTGAAAATTTTGAAGGAAATGCATTTCCATACATCGTAAAAAGTTTTTATAGCTATGTAACAAAAAGAAATCGGTCGACAATTATAGTCAGGTTATTTACATGAGCAAACTCGAAACTCACCACATAAAACAGTCGTAAATGTAAAAAGTGATACGCGACATTGACCCTAATAATTATAGCATTACAAGAACACACGAATCAAAATAGTATATCACCATAAGTCGGTTGTTAGCATTTCACGGTTGAGTAATGCAGTCATACAGAATCGCACTAGAGAGCAGAATAAGTACTGAACTGAGTCTGCCTATGTAATATATAAAAAACTAACCACCCGTCCCGTGGTTTCGTACGTGTTGAATAAACGTCTACACAATACGTATATCCTAATACATATCTATATTGTTTTACGCGGCGCACGCCAGTGAAGCTCCCAGTCGGTATGATGTTTTTCGACATCTTCAACAATTATCATCATATTTCAGTCAATTTACACAAAACATTAATGAATTATTTATAAAAATCATTAATCACTTCGTCCATTGGTAAAAACCGTATCAAAACTCGTTCGAAAGTTTAGTTTATCGCCATCTTGATTAGACTATCCGGAATTCCAATAACTTAAAAAAAATCGCTAATCAGTAATTGTGATACTGCCACCTGATGCTAACTTACTACTAACTTACTTACTAACTTGGTCACCAACGCCCATAGACATTAGCATTATAAGAAATGTTAACCATCGCTTAGATCGGCAATGCGCTACCAACCTCGGGAACTAAGATATGTCCCTTGTGCCTGTAATTACATTGGCTTACTTACCCTTCAATCCGGAACACAAAAATAACAAGTACTGCTGTTTTGCGGTAGAAAATCTGATGAGTGGGTGGTACCAACCCAGACGAGCTTGCACAAAGCTCTACCACCAGTATCATGCTGTGTTGAAAAGAAAATATACACGCAAACAAAATTACAAAATTAAAAACTGATAGCATACAACAAGGACGAAAGTTTATGTAAATTACAAGATCACATAAAAAAAAAGAAAAAAAAATGTCAACTAAAATAATTGTATTTGCCCAAAATGAGTTAAGTTGCTCATAATCTGAGTCTATATATTATATTCGTTTATTGACCGTTACTCATAAATTTTAAGAAATATTGTCATCATATAACATTTTAAAAAACAATTAATTAAAAGAACATTCGTTTTGCACGTAAAAAATCCTTAATGATGATATAAATATTAATTAATTACTCACTTATTTTTGTAAATTGTCCAAAAAGATGGACTAATGGGAATATATTGTGATCTCGTTTTATACATTAATTAAGTATATTAATTAAGTATTTATTTATATATTTTTTTAGAGCCGAGATGGCCTAGTGGTTAGAACTCGTGCATCTTAATCGAGGATCGTGGGTTTAAACCCGGGCAAGCACCACTGAATATTCATGTGCTTAATTTGTGTTTAAAATTCATCTCGTGCTTGATGGTGAAGGAAAACATCGTGAGGAAACTTGCATGTGTCTGTCAACGAAATTCTGCCACTTGTGTATTATACCAACCCGCATTGGAGCAGCGTGGTGAAATAAGCTTCAAACCTTCTCCTCAAAATGGAGAGAAGGCCTTAGCCCAGCAGTGGGACATTAACAGGCTGTTACTGTTACTGTATATATTTATTCACGGCGATCCTTATATACTTACTGTATTTTTTAAACATCAACTCGTTTTTGTTTGTTTATATTGTACTTTATTAATGTTGAAGTGCAGTCATTGATAATGTCAGCCTGAGCGGTTTCGGCCACGACGGCCTATCTCAAGAGAGATTAGCCAACTGCACAGGACACATTATATGTGTCTCTTCTTCTTGGGACATTATTCACACAACACCATCTGATCCCAAACTAAACAGAGCTTGTACTATGGAAACCAGACAAATATACTACATATGCCACTTTTCTTCTATAAATAACTACTTAGACAGTTACTCAGGAGAAACGGACATGTTCTTGCTCACAAATGTCTGTCCTGGGTGTCGACCCCCAACCGAATCGAACCCACAACCTTCGGCGTGAAGGGCAAGTATCTACCAACCACGCCAACCCGCTCGTCGATGTAAAGTAGATGTAAAGCATATGTAGATATATATTATGTACAACTGTTGTTGATCCAAATAAATACATAAACATTTATCTTAAAATGTCAACACAAATAATAAATATTATATTATAGTTACCGGGTTGCTTATTTATTCAATTATATATGTCAATTTATATTTACATAACTTACTCAAATTAGATAGAGGCTGAAACGAGATGGCTCATTGGTTCGAATACGCGAATCTTAAACGAAGAATGCAGTTTCAAATCAGCAATAATAATTTTTTTTGAGCATTCATTCATTGTGTGAGTGAGTGTGAGTGTGTGTGTTTTATTATTTATTGGTGTGTGTATGTGACTCAATGAAAATTTACTTCATGTAAATAGTGTATGTACCACCAAAAGGTATTCTAACAGCATCGTGTAAATTCATCAAAGGAGCATAGGCACTAGCCCAGCAGTGGGACATTAACTAACGACCCTTTGCCCTCCATCTATCTATGCCACTATGCCAGAACAGTACGAGTGAAAGCCATAATAAAAAAACACATATAATCCCTTCAAAGAGATAGTTAAACAAAAACGTCGTAATATTTTATAGTGATAATAAAAACTGCGGATCAAATACAATGATCTTGAACCGACGAATCGGGAAGGAGGTTATGAGTTTGACCCTAATTTTTTAATGTTTATCTAACCGTGTTTTATAAAACACGGCTTCAATAGTGCGATTATATTAAATATATTCATAAAATAAAAATTTACGAGTCGTTTCTGTGTATGAAACAATTATGAAAAACAATATACCGATTACAATGAAACTTTTATAAGTAATAGTTAGTACCTTGGAATAGCGGTTAAAGATACCTCGCGTGTCCTATTAAAGACGGCCCAGTGGAGGACTGCTGTACTGGGATGGCCTCGTGGTGTGAAAGGTTTAGTTCAGCTTTATCCCCAAAGGAGAGCCCCGCCAAGCCATGAACGCAGCCAAGCACGGGAGCTATGACGATAAGGAGTGGGACAATGGGGGAACCAGCGATATTTACACAGTTTTGTGAAATCTTGATTTCATCTATTATTTATATTGATTTTATTATATTTTACATAATATATATTATGTATTTTTCTGCAATTAGACAAACATGTTACAAAGGCATGTAAATATTCTTTTTGTTTTTTTTTATTATTATTTTTCCGTTGCCAAAGTCGTTACGGTTCTGGTCGATAGAAAAAAAATAAATAGAAAAATCATTTCAAATTCAGAAAACATGGACGAAATAATACCATGAAGCTCGAAAAAGATAAAAGCGAATCAGACAAAAAACGAATCCGATGGCACGGTGGAATGCGGAGTATCGATCGGTAGTCGCGGATACGAATCCAACTTCAATTAATGCATCGCATACAGATACAAAAGTTTTCTTTCTTTTTTCTAACGAGGAAAAATTTTTATTGCAAAATTTCTACAAAATGATTGTACCTTGTTCGTTATTTTTTAAACATACTGTATAATAACATAATTTAAATAAACATTAAGAGGAATTTAATGATAATTGTAATGATTGCGTCGTTGGTTTAGTGGATAGTTAAAAGGACACAGATTCTGTGGTCCTGGACTTAAGCCTCGATTGGTAAAAAATATTGTTTTTCAGTCGATAAAATTATCAATAGCTTCGGAGTCTGGAAATTATCAGTGTTTACACTCCCATGCCTCGAACAGCACATAAAGCCAGCCACTGCGCCTGAACTCTTTTCGGTCGTGTCGGGGCGTCTCATCGGATTATGAGAGGAAGGGAAAAGAGAGTGTACCTGTGTTTGTGCACACACTTGTGCACTATAATATACCCCGCGCAGTTGGGTAAAAGGTAAGTGACCACCACTTATAGACTTCGCATCGTAAATATTAACTATCACTTACATCGTCAATGTACCACCAGCCTTGGTTACTAGGATGTTTTGTCCCTTGTGCCTGTAGTCACACTGGCTCACTCATCTTTCAAACCGGAAGTAAACGTTTGCATGAATTTAATTTAAATATAAAATGAACACTTAAGTCAGTTCATCTCGTGCTTGACGGTGAAAAAAAACACCGTGAGGAAACCTGCATGTGTCCAATTTCACTGAAATCCCGCCATATGTCTATTCCACCAACCCGCATTGGAGCAGCGTGGTGGAATAAGCTCCAAACCTACTCCTCAAAAAGGGAGAGGAGGCCTTAGCCCAGCAGAGGGACATTGACAGGCTGTTACTGTACTACTTAAGTCAGTAATATTTATTGATCATTATATAAATTTACTTGTGTGCTTAACTACGATCAAATCGAATGATTTACTTAAATACAAGCTAGCCATCCCGGTTTGGCATGGAAAGTTCTTTAAAAAGTTTACATTGAAAGAAAAATTCTAGTCGTACGGCTAATCGGTAAGAACAAACTCGAAACTGACCGTAGAAAACGGTCGCATATATCAGAAAGTGATATGCGAAATTGACCATAATGATTAGAACATAACAAGAACACGTGTATCAAAATAGTATATCAACAAGGAGTAAGTTTATATAACTACTGATTTCTCTATTTCGTTATCTAAATTAAAAAAAAAATGTTTTGCTTTAAAAAAATCCAGATCCGTGAAGAATTCTGATAAGAAATCTTTAGGTTATGATCTCGTAAGCTTCGCCCGATTGATTTGAAATTTGTCACACTCCTTCCGACGTAGACGCTCACTAAGAAAGGATTTTCCAAATCCTATAACAAAAACATTTTTCTTCGTATCTACCGTGCCAAACCGGGTCGATTAGCCAGATAAATATAGAAGTAACCCACTTTCGTATTGATTATCATAAACTTATCGTCAGTTCGAAATGTTTTCTACCAAAAAGAGCCGACAAGAAGTGGAATAGGTAAAACACCGATTAAATAGTATATCTATGTTAATAAATACAATTAAATATATATATATCCTGAATGAATATCAACAAATTATACATAAAAGTTTTTTTTATCATATATTTAATCTTGTATTGAATAATGGGCTCATTTAAAAATATGTTTTAAAGATAAGATTTTAAAATTAAATATATCTATGGAATTTCATTCTAAAAACGAATACTTTTCATAAAGGATATTGACTTTGTGGAGTCAGAAAATTTGTGTTTTATATTAAACTTTATCTTTTTAAAGAATAGGAAGGCGGACCCATATGCTCGCTAACTGATGGTAAGTGGTCACCAATACCCATAGACATTGGTATTATAAGAAATGTTAACCTTGGGAACTAAGATGTTATGTCCATTGTGCCTGTAATTACACTCACTCACCCTTCAAACCGAAACACAACATTATATTCTGAAAATGTCATATAAATTATTATTATTAATTTGCAAATTTTAGTCTTAAGAAACAACAAATTACAGTTGTATTTATCTAAGAACTTTACTGTTAATAGAGGTGTTTTGCAACGATTATATTTTATATCATTTGATTTAATTTAATTAAGATTCGAAGTCAGGTCTTGGTGTTTATGCTTTAGTTCTCATCATGGAACGCTTGTCACTGAATTCTTTAAAAATAATCAATATTATTAAAAACTAGTTATCTCCCGTGTTAGGTATAAAAAGTGGCATGTTTATGATCTTCCTTCAGTTCCAAACTTGCTTAATACCAAAATTTCATCAAAATCGGTTCAGTGATTTAAATGAAAGCGTAAGAAACAGAGTTGTATTCGCATTAATAATATTAGTATATATGTACTAAATATTGTTGTTAAACTGATGTCATAACCACAGTATGTAATATAAAGTTTAAAAATTAATTATGTATATTTTTACATTTGTAATTTAACAATAAAAAATTGTAAGACGTATATTATATAACAGGATTATATAAATGATAAAAGAGAGAAGATTGCCAATAAAATCCAGAGAATATTGTAGCATTCTTGTAGCATTCTTGCCACCATTCCATGCGGCCACGATATGTACAATAGCTATTATAATCTCCATATACTATAATAATAATCCCCGAGACCGATTTCGCCCACGGCGGCCAATCTCAAGAGAGATTAGCCAACTACGCAGGAGATATTGTAGTGCACGAGTGTGTGCGCAAACACGGGTGCACTCTCTATTCCCTCTCATAATCCGATGGGACGGCAATCCGACACGACCGGAAAGAGTTCAGGCGCAGGATCAACGGCTTTATGTGCTTTCCGAGGCACGGGAGTGAACACACTTCCAACTTCCGAACTCCGGGCTGCCTCTGAGAATTTTCTGACAGAAAAACCCAATAACTTTTTATTGGCCCGACAAGGGAATTGAACCCAGGACCTCCGGGTCTGCGGCCTTACATCTAGCCACTAGACCAACGAGGCAGTAAATACATAAATATATATATATTTATGTATTATATTGTATACCATTATTAACTCATTAACATAAGCCTAAAAACCGAAATTCATATTTCTAACATCAGAAATGACGAATTTCCATACAAACTTTCATCCCCATTTAACCGATTTAAGGGATGTATATTGAAAAATTCCTTAGTGCTCACCTAAATTTCATCCTGTTAAATCTAGCGGTTTGGTCTCTGCGTGGAAGGTTTGTCAGTTATTTTTAAATTTTATTAATAACATATTTAATTTTTATAAAAGCAGAGAAGGCCCAGTGCTTGGAACGCGTGAGTCTTAATCGATGGTTGTGGGTTCAAACCGGGGCAAGAACCACTGAATTTTTATGCTCTTAATGTTTGTATTTATAATTCATCTCGTGATTGGCGGTGAAGGAAAACATCGTGAGGAAACCTGCATGTCACTGAAATTCTGCCACATGTGTATTCCACCAACTCGAATTGGAGCAGCGTGGTGCAATAAGCTCCAAACCTTCTCCTCAAAAAAAAGGAGAGGTCTTAGCCCATCAGTTGGACTTTCACGGGCTACTACTTAAATTAGATATTTAAGGTTGTTTTAGTAGTATATACATATATAAGAAGTATATATATACTTGTGTAGTTTATATATATACTCACACTCATCACGAGATCTCCTAAGCTACACAGTTACTCCTTCCCCGACGTAGACGCCAACTAAGAACGGATTATAAGCATTTCCTATTAAATCCTAAATACATTTTCTTCTTATCTACACGACCAAAGCCGGGAAGATAAGCTATATATATACAATTAACTGAAATGCAATTTATGTTAATTGAAAGCGTCGACCAGAGATGTTTTGACACAATCTCGATCAATCCTGATCAAGACCCCAGGGTAAGTTACAAGACATCTTAATAAAAATACAGTAAATAAATACAAAAATGTACATACATATATACATATTAAAAATATATAAAATTTACACACAAGACGAGAGCGAAATATTTATGTATTTAAAAAATATATAATACAATATTATTTTAGTCTTTAATTTATTTAATAAAGTGTACAGAGTGAATTATAAACATTAACGGCCTTACTTATAAATGTAACTTAGCAGCTGTTTAGTTGAACACTGATTTCTCTCTTTCTGTCATTACCGATTTGACATTTGAAAGAAGAAGACACAACACTCAAAAGAAATACCGTTAATGTTTGACTATCAAAATGACATGTTATATATTTGTATATAATATATAAAAAAATAATAGTGCAAAAAGTTTCATCAAAAATATTACACCTAGTCTTATTGCCTCTACTGGTGACAGGAGGGCTGGTTCATTTTTCGCCCAGAGAATCGGAATTGCGATTCAAAGGGGAAAAGCTGCTAGCATTCTTGCCGCAACTCCACGCGGTCACGATTTGTACAGTAACTATTTTTAATTCTTATTTGTATTTATTTAAGGCTTTAATGTATATACTAATTATATATATACTATAACATCTTCCTCTTTATTTGTTTATATAGCAATATTTCTCTTCAACCTTTAGGTTGTATGGTCGATATTGCTTTTTAGCAAAAATAACGCCTTTTTGAACATCTGTTAGAAACCGCATTTTTATAGAATAGGAAGGTGGACGAGCATATGGGCCACCTGATGGTAAGTGGTCACCAAACGCCCTTAGACATTGGCATTGTAAGAAATGTCAACCATCGCTTATAGCCAATGCGCCACCAACCTTGGGAACTAAGATTTTATGTCCCTTGTGCCTGTAATTACACTGGCTCACTCAAGCTTCAAACCGGAACACAACAATATCAAGTATTACTGTTTTGCGGTAGAATATCTGATGAGTGGGTGGTACCTACCCAGACGGGCTCGCACAAAGCCCTACCACCAGCATATTATAGAATCATTATTTTTTCAGCATCACATAACGGAAACCAATAACAAATAAACTGACAAAGTTAAAAAGCCCAATAACTATTAAATACAAAAAGAATTAATCAAGTCGAAATACTTATTGAGATAAGCTCGCTTAGCATACAAAGTTACAAAGCTTAATAATATAAATATATTGCTTTTATATGAATCAACTTTTAGTGGAAACTTGAATCGCTTAAAATTATTTTTTTAAATATTTTGTTATATTTAATATATAGATAAGGTTAACATATATATTAGTAGGTACTGCGTATGAGGGGACATGTGTTGGGTACCCTATGTACTTTTTGACACTTCCGACGTGTGTGCAAAATTACACGATGATTATTTGAGTAGTTAATATGTGAAGGCGTAACAAACACACACTTTGCTATTTGTAATATTAAAGTTAAGATAAAGAGAGAATAGAATAAAAGAGAGATTCATAGAACAGCTGTCTGGTTTTAAAATTAGCCCCACCCTACTTTTCATAATGTTACCAACTTAAAATTAACATTTAAATTAGGGTATTTTCACATTCGCAACACAATTAAGCTCGGGCTGTAAAAAATAATTCATCGACATCATGACCAAACGGGAAGCCAAAAAGAAATATCAGATAATAGACATAATTATAATAATTTTTATATAATCCGTTAAAATACATAATTATATTATAAAGGAACTGTTGTACACAATACATTGACAAAAGGACTTTTGTCAATATTAATTATAAAAATTATATTGGATTTTGCTTTTATCTAAAAACAAAAGCTACATATATATTTTCATAAATACATATATAGCATAACATTTGAGCACAATACAAAAACTATGAACAATTCTTCAACATTAATTAAATATTGTTGTCTTCTTCTTTCAAGTGTCAAATCAGTAATGAGAAAAAGAGATAAATCAGTGTACAATAAAGTCGTTTAATATTAATAATTATATACATATATATATAAACACTTACGGATTAAGAAGCTAAATGTTTGCTGCCTTCTTCTTTCGATTGTCAAATCAATAATGACAGAAAGAGAGAAACCAGTGTTAACAAGTACGTCTATAATCATAAACAGGTAAAGGAAACACAAAATAATTCTCTCCAACATTTATTGGTCGAAAAATAAATTAAGAACTTTGGATTTTAACAAAGGTCCGAAATCGTCAAATAAATACCTACAGGTTCTACCCTTAATAACAACATATTTACAGAGCCTTACCAATTTACTTAGTACGTAAAATTATTTACTTTATCGTTCCACCATTTTTACAAATCTTATCCAATTTTTTCAACAATTTAGTTTTTTTTTCATCCCTTAATTTAGTCGAGGCAGAGACGGATGTCTGAATTTATTTCGTTTTTTTTTTAAATAATTTACTAATTAATCCATTAACAGCGAAATCATATTCGTATGTATATCCAATGATTTTAAAACCAAATCAAATAAAACAATATTACAAAAATCACTTATCACAGAAATCGACTTTTTTTCTCTTTCCAACATGCTTAAATCATAACGTTTTAGACAGTGACAAAACAGATTTCATTATACTTTTCTTTTTCATATATATATGAATACAATATCACCAGAAAAAAAGTACATCTCAAGCACAAAAATTTGTTGAGATTTTTACAATTTCAATACAATTAAATTATTAAATACAGATTAAAAAAAATACAGTAAACCTAATAATATTATTAGCGAAAATATATAGGAAATACATAATTAAGTGATGACAATATTGATAACATTACTGATATATTTGATTTGGTCATTTCCATCTCGTCTCCGCCTCCGCCATTACAGAACATACGAGACTCAAACCCAAAAACAATATGGCCGCTTAGTAACAGCATTTATAATAATACAGCTGCAAAAAATATACGCTCATCTACTAAATGGATCGTAAATTGTAACCTACGTGCTATTTTTATATTGTTTTTGCAATAACAAACAATCGTTTTAGGAAATTTGAGGATTATGAATTTTATTTTAGGAAAGGTTTCCGAACCGTTTCAGTGTTGCATGCCGAAGAATTATTTATACTAAGTTTAAAATTTATAAATATAAAAATACTTTTTAGAAGTTTACAAGAGGTAGCTGAAGCATTTTTTTTTTAATATTACTACGCTAAAAAACTTAAGTACATAAAAGAGTAAGTAAAATTAAAAAAATAATAATAGTTTATCATCAGTCTGTCAAGGGAAATTATAATTAGAAATTTTTAACTAAGTACTTTACGAAGTATTTATAAAGTCATAAAATACTTAAACAATATAAGAATTTTTCGATAGTCTTTCATTGTAGCACCAACGTATAATTTACATCATAAAAAACCTCTTTAGTTGATATCTTCTTTTTTTAAATAAGAGCAATGAACTAACACAGATAATAAATAAGGAGTCCATTAAACCTCGGAGCTATCAACTGTCAATATTTTTTTCATTATTCATAAATCGAAATCCATATGTATACGTATTAACATAAAATAATATAAACAAAAGTAACCATTTTAAATCACATATTTATATTATTAATACAAACTAAATATTCAATTTAATCTTTGTATTTAACAAGCATATTCAATTTTCAATGAATGCATTAATTGAATATATTGAAGTATTAATTTTTCAAAAAGCCAATAGATTAATATTAATTGTGATTACATTGAACATAACAAATTCATTCGCTAATGATTTATATTCATAAAAAAAAGTTATATTGAATTGTTTTTAATTATAGCCATAAAGTACCATAAAGTTCTTCATAAGGCAATATAATAATTAAAAAAAATATATTTTGTTAAAATCAAAGAGCAATGTGATGGTCGGGCATAAAGATATCAAATTATCGAACATAAAAAAGGCGTTACAAATAGACGGATTTTTTTTTTGCTCATTAAAGCTACACTTTTGCATACTAATTAAATACCATTCCAACGGTATACCTCTGATACGAATAACAGATAAAATAGCACGATATTATTATTATATTTATAATATAATATCGACTTGAATAAATAAAGCAATTTGCGTTAAATTCTGTGAAGGATATGATACGAAGCTATTTGTTTCTTTCGTATGTTCATAAATTTGCCTGTGAAAAAGAGACAGCAATAGCAATGCGTGTTTCCTTATTTTTTTTTTAATATTTTTAACGTAACGTTATGGATAGCTCATAAATCATTCTGCTTATCAGACACTTAAATTAAAAAGAATTATTTTTCATAATTTATAACGATTTATTATTTCTTTATTTCGGAGGCGTGGAAAATTGTTCTTTTTTTTAATTGTTAGTCGATTCAAATGGTTACTTTTGTGAAGCCTAGACATTATAATTATTATCAATAGATTATTGCTCTTACAAAATATGAATGGACGAATTGATACGAAACGCAATAAAAATAAGTCTTATAAAATAATAAATATTTAAGTTATCAAACAATAAAAGCACTTAATTCATTCTGGGAAAGGACAGTTAAAATTACATTACAACCTCAACTGAGCAAAGAAAACATTTTTATCTGTGATTCGTGAAGACTTGACATTATAAAATACCTTCCAAGCTTTTTTAAATATTATCAAATCTATAAAAACCATTTAACATGTCAATCCATAAATATTTATCTACCATTCTGTATATCAATTAGATAAATATTCATGAATATAGACAAAGTTTTATCTTATCTTAGATCTATATGTATATAGGCTCTTTTAAAAACAACGTCATAATGTAGAAAAAATCAAATTCGAAGTCAGTATAAGATCCAATGCCATTCTGCCCGAAGTTTATTTTCAGTGGATTATCAAATAATAATAATATTAAAAGCTGGAATTTGTTTTTACAACAAGCCTTCACAGATCAAGACGAAATCAGGCACAATTTCGAGGATATCAAGCTTGCAATACTGAAACGGTTTAGTAATTTTTTTATAGCTATACCATCGTTATTTCAAACGAAATTCTCAATACCCTTAAAAATTATTTGTCCAACGTGATTTCCAACAGACAATGTCATAATCAGATTTCGGAATCGTTTCATATTGCCATAAAATTTGACATTTTATAATCGAGTATTATATATTTTATTATCTGTTACAAGTTCTCTTCGCTTGTTTAAAAATCGTTCCGTGTTTGAATCCTTATAGTTGTTCGAGCGTGATTAAGAAACAGAGTTCCAAATACAAAAACATTCGCGTTCATTATAATATTAATATTCGATTTTCGAAATTCGATTACAGTATCGGCAATTACCATCGATATTTTAAACAATATCGATTTTGCTTACAATTTTTTTTATTGTCATTATACGTGACAGTATTATATATAATACAATAAACATTACGATCATTATAACACATTTATATTAAAAAGTATATAACATCCAATCCAATAGTTATATACAATTGTAATTTTATTTGAAGTATTTAATTACTTTATATAATTTAATAAGCCATTTGTAAAAACTGATTGTTTATTGCATTAATTTTTTGCATCTGGCAATGATAAAGACTACGTAGAATTTAGTCTAATGTTGCAATTACTAGGGTTGTATTGTATTATATTCTGCAACTAAGACAATAGCTTTTGTATGGAGCCTTTCAAATGTGTGTATGTGAGACTCAATATGTATTATAGTTCAAATCGGATGAAAATCCATTGTGTAGTTTCGAGATTAGGGGACAAACATACATACATATTCAAAGCTGTTGTTTTCGAAATGTATTGATTTTACACAACAAATAGTGTTATGACAACTTCCTTACCCATTTTTTTTCTTATTTTGACACTTATAAGTATGTCTTATAACAAAAGTTTATGAGTATTACGACTAATATATGTCAAGTTATGTAATAAAATCATATATTCCGACTCGTTTGAAGTTAACTTGTCATGTTGGAAATCACCCAAGATTTTTTTTTAAATATAAAATTATCGTATCCATTATTAAAACTAGCGGACAGTTTTTTTCATTCGAGATTCAAAAAATGAGGTTTCATTTTTTTTTTTCGTTTAGGCAATTAATTATTCTAAGTACACAGCACAACTAATCAAAAACTAATATGAGAGAGAAATACTAAGAGAAAAATGTCGGTTTTGGATTTGAAGATCACACTGTATTGAGAAAATCGTTCTAGAACTTTCTAGAACTTAAGTACACGTACTTGTAAGCAGTAACTGGCTTCCCATATAAAATTTATAAATGTATTTATTTTTTTATTAACTGCATACAACAATTGACAATACTGTTGAACGAAGTAAATATTTTGAGTTGACGGATACGCGTACTAAATATTTAAATTTGGTACTTTTTTTTAATTCAACTTATTAAATTTTTAAATGTGATTTTTTTGATTAATTTTGCTTGCCTGTCACAAGAAAACACCGCGATAATTGTCACTTATACGAAAATTATCAAACGACACTAAAACTTTGTTTGTAAAGCCGTAGCCGTAGACTTGTGCGAAATCGTTTAAAAAAAAACGCAATAGGAACCCGCGAACATACGCCTAAGAATACGATTATTTTAAAATATAGTTAGTTCATAAGACGTTATTTATATTTTTAAATTTCGAAATGGAACATTATCTTTATTTGAATAACCTTTTTTAAAAATATTTAAACCTTTTTGTATTCAATTCTAACGACTGTTACGTCTCGTGTGTTATTGAATGTTAATTTGAAGATAAACCTTCCACGTAAAACAGTTTCCATCTCAATTCGTATTAAGGACGTGACGACAATTGTTGCAAAATATTATCCAACAACCATTGTCACATTTCACTTTTACGATTCTTAGAAATCTTTTGTATTCTAAATCCAAAAAGGTACCTTATTTTTTTTTTTTTGTTAATTATAACAGTTCCTTGATACATCCTAATGGTTTATATAACGTCACAGTCATTCTTATATAAGACTTTTACTAGTCTTTAAAAAAAATTACCACTTTTTTTTTTAAACACAGTTCAAATGCTTACAATATTGCTTGTAACAATTAATAAAATAGAAAAATTAGTAAAGTTCTTATAAAATGGGCCATCCATATAATATCGTTGCTATTTCAGATAATTAATATGACGCTATCAATTAATTCCGTGAAACTCTTTGATGTTACGTCCTTTTCTAACATGATGCAATCTTTGAATAATGTCATATATTTTTTTATTTAGAGTCA
Source organism: Nymphalis io (assembly GCF_905147045.1). Classification (NCBI taxonomy): domain Eukaryota; kingdom Metazoa; phylum Arthropoda; class Insecta; order Lepidoptera; family Nymphalidae; genus Nymphalis; species Nymphalis io. The sequence goes on along the minus strand of NC_065915.1, from coordinate 3,209,664 downwards.
TCTGTTCTTGTCATTTCTTATATTATTTTCATATCTTTATAATAATAATGTGTTTCCTCTATTTTAACCGAAGCAAGGAATTCTCTTGAATTGAGATTAACTGTCGTATTCAGGTTGATAATCAACCTTCATGAATCATATTTAATCTGTTGTAGTATAAAGTTACATTACAAGTAAAGATGAAAACGTTTCTGTTATTAACGCGTTGATAAGTTTTTATAATTTGTTATTGTTAACAAAAACATTATACAATATTGTTATATTTTTGGTGACATAAGAATTTAAAACAAACGGTGTAAACGTTGCTTAGCGACTGTTTAGTTAAACATATATTTTTTCTCTTTCTGTCATTTCTGATTTGACATTCGAAAGAAGAAGACAGCATTAATTAACTAACCGTACGCTAAACAAAGTTTATAAAGCCCGGAATAAATTACTGACTATCTTTTCTTTTTTTTTTATAGAATAGGAAGGTGGACGAGCATATGGGCCACCTGATGGTAAGTGGTCACCAAACGCCCTTAGACATTGGCATTGTAAGAAATGTCAACCATCGCTTATAGCCAATGCGCCACCAACCTTGGGAACTAAGATTTTATGTCCCTTGTGTCTGTAATTACACTGGCTCACTCACCCTTCAAACCGGAACACAACAATATCAAGTATTGCTGTTTTGCGGTAGAATATCTGATGAGTGGGTGGTACCTACCCAGACGAGCTTGCACAAAGCCCTACCACTAAGTGAAAAGCGTATAAAATTAAAAACTACAATTATATTGTACTTTAAGTAATTTATAAAAGAATTTGTTTTGTAATAACTATAGATATTTTTTTTTTCACTTTACGTTAAATCTTTGCTTTAAGCGTTTAACGTTCCGTTTATTTTAAAACAGGTTATCCCTTCACAATCCCTTCAGGGCCGTGATCTCGAAATAACCAAAATATTGTATTAAACAACGTACGAGATACTCTTAAACATATTCAAAATGTTTATCCTTTATAAAAATAGACGCTCTTAACATATGGCAACGTACAACCAACTAATAGACAAGTTAAAACTTTATATTTTTAAAGTTTATATTTAGAAAACAATGCATTAGGCCAGTTGCGTTCGGACATGTATTTCGTTTGTTTATGATTTTCTCTTTTTTTTTTAATTAAGGTTCTTTATAGTGTACACGTTTTATTTTTAGGTTTTTTTTAGTTACACGTCTCGGTAAATATATTACGTACGGAGCGTGTAACGTTAAAATTTCGATATAAACATACGTCTATTTGACTGTATCTTGTACGGTTAATGACTCATTAAGTAGCTATTTTTAAATGAGCTTTATTTTCATAATGCTCACGACATATCTTTTGTCTTGAAGGTTAGGTCATTACCATTTTCAAAAGAATAAATACAGTAATGACTGTCAAGTATAATAACGAACTTCACTGTGTTTTTATAATTAAATGATTTAGCTACATTCAATATAAGCCATTGTTAATTAAGTACCACTTACTTGATTTAAATTTGATATAACGAACTTATTTTTTTCTCTAATATGATGGCAATGAAGAAATTATCGTCAGCCTTAAAAGACTTTAAAAACCTATAATACTGGGCTCATTTCTTACAATACAGTGTGATTTTCAAACGCATTTTCTTAAGCACTATTTTAAAATTATATCGACTGCCCCTAAATGCGTATGTCTAACTGAAAACCGGTCTATTTCAGCTACAATATAACTATTTGATTATTTCATAATATGAACACAATTCACATGTATTGAACTGCACATTTGTGCTCGTTTTCTACAATTTGAAACCAGAAAAGTTATTTCAATCCTCATAATAATAAAGCTAAATAAACCGCCATATTATTGAAATCATCTTTAACTTGAAACGCTTTTATGTACTGTGTCAAAAACACATATATATTATATATATGTTTGAGACTATGAGGAAGGGCGCTACCTACCTTTAACACTTTCTGAGACAGTATACGTCTATAGACGTCATAATTTACTTACCTATTGTGACTTATGTACTGCCTCAAAGTTGAAGTGTTTAGGAGGTATTGAACAAAACCCCTAACGTTACTTCGTACATATGTAAAATATTTCACATATTCAATACTTGAAGATTATTAAATCAACTAGTTTATTTCGCTTCAAATAAATATAACAGTTATATACGTTTTAGAAACTGCATCTAATTACCGTTTCATCAAGTATATTTTCTATCTTTTATTATAAGACATATATAAATTTTGAAATGGTATTTCTAAAGTTGGAATTATTATTACGATATAAAAACTTACTTTAATCTCGAAATAATTGCAACTTTAAAATGTTTCACCCAAAAAGAAAACATCTAATAAATTTTGGACTGAGAAATTTTGGAAAAAAACTTGGTCATATCCTTAAAAGCATTGTTAAGTTGAGGATAACTTCAATGATGATGAAATATATCATCATTCATGAGGTCATTCCTTCTGGTTTCAAATGTAAACTTGAAGAGATTTACTAATTCAGATGTTAGCTTAATATAAATGAAATAAAAGGCTATATCTGAGATGTATTCGCCATTTTTGAGCAAGTACTCAAATACAGAAAAAGTCTGTGATTATAAAAACGACATTAAATGCTCTGAAATGCGTAAAAGAATTTTTTTGAAAAAGCACTTAAGTCAGTCATGTAAATAATATTATTGAGGTGAAATGCATTATTTTTAAATACGAAAAGAAACATATCACAAAGATAAAAAGATAGAAATTAGTACACCCTAAATAAAACCAAAATCACAGTATGAATGGACAAGATTTCTAACTTGCCCATAGTTTTTTTTTTTTAATATAAATAAATTCTAAGCGTTAGGTCGTATGGAAAATAAAAAAAATGTCTTTTGAACTAAATTAAAATCTACCTAACTTCGTTCTATATAAGATTTCTCCTATTTCAGTATTCGAATCCTAATTCTTAATCAAATATCCTTCATTGCATTAGTGAAAATATAAAAATTTAATTCCTAATGGTTTAAGAAATCTATATTACCATTATACATATTAACGTTTTTTTTTTTAATATTTATATATATATTTAAATGAGTTCGTAACTACGTCGCAGCTTTTGCTATCCGATCTTCTTGTATAATAATAATAGTTCGATTATTCAATAGGCCAGATATACTTTAGTTACAATAGTAAAATTAGGCTCAGTGTCCCTTATAGACTAAAAAATTTGTCAATGGAACTTTCTGGATATAACTAGGAATTTTGCACAACTCTAAAAAACCAGTCATTTATCCTTTTCGGCACCAGATTAACATATCCACACAACACTACGTACTTACGAAATATCCGAAAAAATCCGTTATCCGTTCACAGAATTCCACAAACATTCCAATTTTAAAAACACTAATGATTTCTTCGTCCACCACAATGTTTCACACAAATTCACGTAAAGACTAGAGAATCCGGATAGTTTAGAGATTGTAGGGATTGTAGTGTTTGTGTGGTGTGTGCCGAAGAGGGCTTGGCCAAAAGATCGGGTCGCGGTGGCCGCGCCGCTTTAGCGCACATTCACCGAGCCAGGGGCGCTAGGACGGCGCTCGCAGCCAAAGCCAGCGCGAGGGAGGACGCGAGGGCCGCCCCGCGCGAGTACGACAACTCCTCGCTCTTCACAACCTCATTGGGTGTCTTATCGTACTTGTGCGTCTTTTTCGTGACCGGCTTGATGGTCGTAGTGGTAGTCGTGGTCGGTGGTGTCGTCGGTGGCGGTGTATTCGGTGAAGACGTGGGCTGAGGCAGCGGTGCAGGCGGCTGGTCCTCCGGCTTACAGCAAACACGAAAGACCAGTTTCATATTGTGACTAAGGCAGCGACCGCCGATGCGTCTGTGCAAGTCGTCTTTACTCGACGTCGATATGAAATAATAGTCTTTGCCCGGCAGGAACTCAAGCCCACCGGGCTGAGGCGTAAACGGTCTGAAGGTAATCGTGAAGAACATCAGTTTGTGCGGTTTATCGCATATAGCTATTATGCGAGGGTTCGGATTTGTTATCCTACACGAATCGTATTCTTCTTTACTGACATTGTATATTATATACTTCTCCGTGTCCTCTTCGAACGTTCCTGGAGCATAAACAGGACATATAATGTTCACTTGGTCGTATTCAAACTGTGCATTACCTTTGTTAAGGTCGAATACGTGATCAGTATTGTCTATTCTGAATATACTGTTCGTTGTGTTCCAATGTATGTAGAATGATTTAGCATAGTTTCCCATCACGCTTTCGATGAAGAAGACGAGGACTATCAGGGTCCAGGGCGCTTGTCGCATTCCGAAATAAGCAAACGACACCATTCTGTCAGCTTATCGTTCACAAACTCTCATATCCGATCGAAGACTCGAACCACTTTTTCTAAGCTCTCCGATTCGTATACCTATCCATATTTAGGCACAAACTTTATTCACAACTCGATACATCATAAAACGTCCGCTTTACACAACAACACGAACAAATTCACTCATCGCACCGTAGAGTCCACCATGTTCGGTTCTCTTCACTAGATTCTATTTATCGATAAATGTGGAATTTTATGGGACGTGGCCCGCTCTAAACTTCGATATAATCACTAAAAACCTTCCTCGTTCAACTCGAAACGCTTTAACTTTTGTCCAGTGATGATTTTTGTGTTTGTAAAACGTTGGAATTAATCAATACATCACAGATTTTTACAATACTGAGGCGTTCTTTGTATGGAGCGTGCGTCGCGGACAGGATAGATACGTAGCGCCGCGCGGCGGTCGGTCGAACCACTGGAATGCTGCCCCGGCCGTCGGTACGCATGCGGCCCGCGCCCCGCCCCGCATCCCGCTATCCGTTTAGACGCGTTCGAGCTTCGAACGAACTTTATGCTCGTTTTTAGAGACCGAATTTATTTATGGTCATTATGAAAGACCTAAAATAAAATGTATTCTGTTATGTTTTAACACCTAACTTACTCATTCGTAGTTCTAATTCATTCTATGGTATGATTATAAAAATTAAATATTTTTAAAGTTGTTAACTACAAAAATAAGGGGTAGAGACTAAAATATAATCGAAGTATATCTTGAACGCGTCCGACGCGTCTTTAAAAAAGTGCATTGCCACAAACAAGCTTTAAGCTCGCGAAGCCAGAGCAAAGGCTTTACGGGGCCTACGGTACAATATGGGCTAGATATTTAAATAGATCATTCGATGTATTAAAATCAAATTTAACCTTAAAATTTCGCATTTTGATTACGCTGCAATAAAACAAGAAATAGCATGATCTTAATTTATACATTATATAATTTAGACAAGATATATATATAGACATAATATTATAAATGATAACGTTAACTTTTAATGTTTTACGCATAATTTAAAAGAAAATTTTATTATATTGACATAAAAGCCTACTTTCGAAGGCTCTTCGGCATTACCTACACAGCTATGTGACGAATCTCTTTGACAAGCCTTAATACGCGTATAAAACTATGTTTAAATATATTTTGATCGATTCCATAAACGTTACAGCGTGCTTATATTTTATATGCTATTCACACGCCATAACAAATTTTTGTTTTCTCGTTTATTATTTATTAAATAATAATAAATTTAAATTAAGATATTACGCTGCTTATAACTATTTTTAAATATCATATGAAAGTCGAGATGGCCCAGTGGCAAGAACGCGTGAATTTTAACCGATGAACGTGGGTTCAAACCCGGGCAAGGTCCTCTGAATTTTCATGTGCTTAATTTCTGTTAAAAATTCATCTCGAGCTTTTCGGTGAAAGAAAACATCGTGAGGAAACCTGCATGTGTCTAATTTCATCGAAATTCTGCCACATGTGTATTCCACCAACCCGCATTGGAGCAGCGTGGTGGAATAAGCTCCAAACCTTCTCCCCAAAAAGGGAGGGATGGCTTAGCCCAGCAGTGAAACATTTACATAAACATAAGAGACCGTAATTTTAGAAAAGATACTCTTATATATTGTAGAAAAAAAAAACATTGTCTAATATGATTTCTCTCTTGTTTATTTATATTTAATTGAAGTTCAAACTTATTAATAACATTATTTATTGCATAATTATAGTACAATTAATAACAATTTATGTGAATATAAGGTTAAATTAAACATTCTTTAAAAGACGTCTAAAAATAAATATTTATTAAGAATGGTAGAGACGGTAAAAGGAATAGAGGAAGACAAGGAAAGAGATGGGAGGATGAGATCAAATTAATAGCCGGTCGAAATTGGAGGAAGGTTGCTAGAGATAGACAACAATGGAAGATGTTAGAGGAGGCTTATGCCAAGAGGTACACTGAACTGAGAGACGTAATGTAAACACACAATAACTGCAATAATATTCGAAAAGTTCAGGTTACAAGGCTTATTGATTTTATTGATCATTTTTTTTGGATATATTTATCAAACTTATTATAATTTATTATAAATATATACAAAGAATTATTCAAAGAATTTATAATGAAAAAAAAGTCAAACTAAAATAATTATAGATTAATAATTAGTATTAAGAACCGACCTTAATTAATAATGATTTATCTCTTTCTGTCATTATTGATTTGACATTCGAAAGAAAAAGACAGCATTTTTTAACAAATCTGCTAAGCAACGTTTCATTATGGCCGTTAGAGTTTAATCACAGTTCTTCTTTGGAAAAAGAAATAAAAAAAAGTTTTTCGAAATATAACGCAATGCATAAAATTGTAATTGTAACAAATGTATTTCATAAATTAAAAAAAATTGCATCACAATCTAAAAAGAATCTTAACACAAAAAAAGTAACAATAAAGACGAAAAAAAATAAACAAATTTATATTACAACTAGCGGACTCGGCAGGTGTCGTCCTGCCATTCTGACATTTTTTAATTTCGGTGACATACCGACATCAGCGCACCGCCTACTGAGTCCATTTGTGATTTCAAACAATTCAAATATACACACGAAGTTTCATCCAAATCGGTCCAGCCGTTTAGGAGGAGTTAGGTGACAAACACGCGTACAGAAGAATTATATATTTTAATGTCTTTAACAGTGATGTACTTTGTAAGGAGGAGTCCAAAACACTGCACTGATTTTCAATAGTTAGTCAAACTTGGACAATCAATGATTATCATCATCATCCTTTTGTCGTCCACTGCTGGACATAGGTCTCTCCAATAGCACGCCACTGAGCTCGATCTTCAGTCAGTCTCCATCCGATGCCAACCACCTTGTTTATATCGTCACTCCACCTAGCTGGAGGGCGTCCTACGCTACGTTATAAAATGGAGACGATCAATGATACTCCTACCTAATATTGTTTATTTGTCTGTTTGTTACATTTTAACGTCTAAACTTTTGCGTACAGTCTCATTGATACAAAACAGGACATATGGTACCTAACAACACCCCCACGTGGGTGAAAGCTTTTATATAATAAATTTTGATTATTAATATGTAATGAACGATTAAAATAAAATTTGTTCTTCTATTGGGTTTCCTTCTATTCTTGTTTGCTATGATAATACTTTAAAAATAAATAATATATAATTTTAATTTACTTACATTTATGTGTAATATGTCTTTTTCTATTTAAATATATTTTAAGTATGTAAACACATTTATACTTGTATTATGTATTTTGTTGTAACTGTTATTAACGCTTTAAAAATTAAAAATAAATATATATAAACTTTATACTTGAAAGCTTGTGAATCGTCATTTAAATAGCTTAATTAAGAGAACCACCGACTCGGAAATTAAATGATATCTAGAAAAACTATCAAAAACCTTAGTTATATGGTTGGTGAATCTAAAATTCCACTAATAATAATTGATATAACTTGTCAATTTGTGTTTTTATTATAAACACACAGTGGTTCAGAAAGGTACCTCCCGTTACGAGGGTTATAGAGATTTTTAACCACTAAAACCACATATATAAGACTGTCTTCGGAACGGATCGTAGAGATGATTATAATAATAATAAACTAACGATATTTTATTGTTTTCATTGTATAAACTAAATGCTCCGTTCAGATTAATTGTTCAATCCACATTCTCTTTACATTTATTATTAACTAACGATTATTTTAATTTCACGGTGACATACAAATAAGTTACATATGATTGATACTTTTTTATTTAGAAGACTGCCAAATAGGTTATTATGGTGGTCGCCACCACCAATAGACATTGACACTGACAAATATTGGGAAACAAGATCACCAATCTTGGGAACTAAGATTTTATTTGAGTGCCTGTAGTAACACATTGGAACAATGCTACGTTGATATTTGCCAGTAGAGTTTGTGATCAATGCACCCATTCAGGTACCACCGCACCACCGTACCACCAAGTGCTATTTCACAATTTTCAAAAGAACATTCATATATAAATATCGTGTTAAAACAATATGAAAATATTGCTAATATTAATGGTATACACATCTAATTAAGAAACAAAGCGAGTGACGGTTTCGATAAGGCTTCCTTTGTGACAATGCGGTTTAGTTTAATTAATATAATTAACAGCCACACGTTATACTAATTTTATGTCAAATACAAAAAAAATCTCAATTTTCACTTCATTCTTCATTATAAAATTCTATGAAACTATATTTGTTACATTAATGTTGTTCCTTAATTTATTCTTAATACGTTAATTAATTAAACTAATTGTACTTATTTTCACACTTTATTATATTAAGTCTAAATGTATATTTATTCCAGATAAATAAATTTAATATGTAGGTATAATTAAAAACATTTTTTTTAAATAAACATATAAGTAAAACCAACGCACTCTGGATATGAAATTACAAATTTTCTTTATTTGGGTGTTTTTTACCCTTATAAGCTATTCGATAGACTAATACTGTAATCTTTTTTTAACTATTACTGTTTTTTTATTGTAATTAGCTATCGTTAAAGGTTTTATATCCGAGGACTATAATATATAATATATAACTATAATATATAACAAGCTCCCTTAGTACGGTAGTGTAATAAATATAACAATATCGTTAAATCAATTCCTGACATTGACATTTTTTTATGACTCTCCCTCAATCTTTAGAAACAAGTTACTTAATTATTATAAAATGCATGATTAGTTTTAGTTAATGCTTTTAATAACTTTTAATTATGATTTCGCCGATTAATTTTTTATTATAACATTATTTATTATTTATTTATGACATTTTTAAAAATAACTGATGATTTTTGTTACTTTTAATTTGAATTTGATTAGATTGAATCTGGATGTATCTAATGTACAGCACATTGTAATTGACATGCATATTAGATATACTATTATTGCTTTATAAAATAATTCTTTTCAATGTTTTATATGTATGTTGTAAGTGTGCTATTACAAATAAACAAACAAATAATCCGTCTCTACAATATTCATAGAGATGGTCACTCTACAATATTTCTGCTCTATTTCAAACGACCGTGTCACATTAAAAGCTTTTTATGTCACTAATGCTGTTATGACTGACTACTAATTTAGCTTATCTTCCAATGGTTCAGTAAATATGATATTGACGAGCAAAAGCCGCGGTTTTGTTAGCGTTGAAATCAGTTTGTGACGAAGATTCAAAATCATAATGCCTATATATTATACATGTGAAATATTTAATTTACTAAAATGGGTGGTAACTCGCAAATAGACATATTAATTTAAATAAATAAATTAAAAAGAGGGAGTTGTTTAAAAATCACAGACTTTTACAATAATTCATTAAATATAAAAAAATAGGTACCAATATATATTATACACGTCAATATTTGTTGTCTGTCAATCGATAAACGATTAAACAAACATGTAACGGCGCATATCTCCTAAACTAACATGTCGAACATGATGTAAGTAATATTTAGATTTACCGTGTTTTATATTTATAAAGATGGAGTAAAAAAAAAACGCTATCTCAACTCAAATAGCATCAAGTTGGTAGCATGTATTTTAATATATAAATTAGTAATTTATATATTACATGCCTTCGTCCACTACTTCGGCTGTGTTTGGAGGACGTTATATATAAAAAGTAGCCTAGGTCTTTCCTATGGGCTTAAACTTGCTTCATAGAAAAATTTCATCAAAATCGGCTTATCAATTTAGACGTGAAATCTTAAGCGACAAAGTTACTTTCACATTTATAATAAAGTATTTAAAGTATATTATGTATTACATAATATTTTATATTATTTTATTTAATGTGAAAAATCTATTGGCACGTATTGGGGTAATACCGAATTGTATGCCGTGACGGCAATCGGCACGACGCTCCGTGATGCTGTACTCTATTAGGACTTTGTGCAAGCCCGTCTGAGCAGATACCACCCACTCATTAGATATTGCTTACATTCTGGCTTGAAGAGTGAGTGAGCCAGTGTAACTACAGGCACAAGGGGTTTAACATTTTAGTTCTAGGTTGGTACGTGGCGATATACTGAATGGTTAATATTTCTTACATCGCCAATGTATATAGGCGGTGGTGACCACATACCAACATAAAAAAACACCTGTGTAAGTAGTAAGTATCAATCTACGTTAGGATTAAGGATTCGGAGAAATTATTCTCTTACAGATAAAAATACTGTTTGAGTTACAACGTTTCGAAGAAATTAAGCCGAGAGCGTTCTCACAAGGGATCATTTTCATTGCACGAACAAACCCTTAAAAGGATAAACCTATACAAATGAATGTACACATAAATAAAAGTGAAGCATCTTGTTTATGATATGGCTTGCATGAAGCCTTACCAAAAAGTAAATAACTGATTATTTTATAATTTAAATAAATTAATTTTGTCAAGCCGCCATCAATATCTATTGAAATTAAATAATGAAATAAAAGACAAATAAACCAATATAACGTTGAATACAACGCCATTTTAAAGTTCACAAGTTCGATTCCCGGCAATACAAAGGGTTTCATGATGCATTAGTAACATAAAACCTGCCTGTTTGTTTGTTAGCTTTATTGATAGCTCCGTCGGCGTCGTAAGGTCGTGGGCACAATGATTGAATTTCATTTTAAATTTTAAGTTATGTATCAACACCTTTTTATTTTTTATTTTTTTTTTTTTATAGAAAAGGAAGGCGGACGAGCATATGGGCCACCTGATGGTGAGTGGTCACCAACGCTCTTAGACATTGGCATTGTAAGAAATGTCAACCATCGCTTACATATCCAATGCGCCACCAACCTTGGGAACTAAGATTTTATGTCCCTTGTGCCTGTAATTACACTGGCTCACTCACCCTTCAAACCGGAACACAACAATATCAAGTATTGCTGTTTTGCGGTAGAATATCTGATGAGTGGGTGGTACCTACCCAGACGAGCTTGCACAAAGCCCTACCACCAGTAAAATTTATTATATTTATTTATTTGGGTTCGATCCATTGGTATGCATATAAAGTCACAACTCTCTATGTCCAGGGTTCAAATTCTGGGTCGATAAAAGTTATAAGTTTTTTTCAGTCCCCCGTGAACTAAGTCTGCTCTGGACTTTTATATATGATTCATCTTAATTGTTGTATACAACTAATACATATTTCCATAATAATAACTTTTTTATAATTAGTGGAGTTATAACCGTTTTTTCTTCATTTAAGGAGTTAGTAATTCCTTAAATATTACAGAAATTAATCTTTAAAAAAAAAAGACAAAGACCGCCTATTTTCAATAAAATCTTGTTAATTATATTTATTAAAATATGTTAATATATACATATATAAATGTAAATATCGTAATGAAATCATAGAATGTCTCAATGAAATCTCGTGTGTGGAACAATCTTTATAACGATGCTTTTAACGCTTTTTAACGTTAAAATTATCTGTTTGTCTATACACAGACGTGCGAAATACGCCGCTACCTTACAATTTTACATAATCTTAAACGTTTTATAAGAAATGTCTATGAAACACTGTGTATAATATCATCATATATTAATAACATTCTGTATAAAGTCATATTCTACATATTAATATGTAAGCATCGAAAATTGTCATACGTTGTAATTTCTAATATGTTAAAGATGTTTATTTTACCCGATGGTAAGTGGTCACCATCGCCTATAGACCGTTTTTTAAAGCAGAATTTCAACACAAACGGGTCTTAAGAAGCTTTTCCATTATTAGTAATTAAGCTTTTATAGATCTGCATCCGTACGTTGACATATCTAAGCCACGTACGAAACGATTTGCTTCCTCGTTTCTGATACGCACCGCTAAGATCTGGAATACCCTCCCGACCTCCGTTTTCCCCACCACCTACAATATGGGTACCTTCAAGTCTAGAGTGAATAGGCATCTTCTAGGCAAGCGCTCTCCATTAGACTGTATCATCACTTTTCATCAGGTGTGATAACAGTCAAGCGCTAACTTATATATTTATAAAAAAAAACACGACACTTCCCCAAGTTTGAACCCACAATCTCCACTTAAATATTCACACGTTCTTGTCACTGGGCTATTAAAGACAACAGTTATATACAATTTCTAAAGTATTTCTTAGAATAATAATTCATATAAAATATCATATTTATATATTCATAGTATATTTACATTTATATAGCAAATTGTTAATATAAATGTTTTCAAATACAACACGATCGTTTTACGCAAGCTAGCGAATTGTATATAAGATCACGTGCGCAGGCGCAGCGGGAATTGAATTTCGTGGGAATCGTTATGTCACCTGTATATTAGCATTGAGTTTATTTTTTTAAAGACTTGAACGTATAGCTTAAACTGACAAATAAAAAATCATCTATGCTTTTTTTAGTAATAATAATATTTCTATTTTCATCTCTAATTAATTTCGCACGTTTAAACGGTTGCTCGAACGATGTCCCGTCCATATATAGAATTAAATAATAATATTTATTTATACAAAATATAGTAATATAACATATACATAAAAAAATATACATATAATGTCAAGAAGATGATAAAAATGGTCTGGATCAGGATAGCAGCGATTTTTATATTGCAAGGCTCAATATTTGCACTATTTACGCTTAATAAAATATATGCAATCGTTTTATTGCAAGAATCCGTTGTTTATATAAAAACTCTTGTTATGTTAACCATAATAAGTTTATATAACTAGATGATTAGTGGGGTTTCGTTTACATTAAAACTCTCCATTCCCTTTAATACCCGAATGTTATATATAGTAATATTATAAATGCAAAAATAACTATGTCTGTTACGCTTCCGTCTCTATCATGCGACCGAAGCTGCGAGCGAAAATTAGTCACTTATAAATACGAATAATACTTATAATTCGAATAAGGTTATAATTTTTATCATGCAAAAAAAACTAGCGTAATAATAATAATTTATTATTTATTCAATTAATAAATTATAAAGGGGGTGTTAGGTACCCCACGTCATTTTCTGTACTCCTCACAACGTGTATGCACAATTTCATGGTAATCGATTGACTAGTTAAGACACGAATGCGTAACAAACAAACGAACTCACTTTTCAAAAGGATTACCTGTACGTAAACAATCAAATGAATCTTTTGAAACCCACCGTTAGAGAAAGTTCTTTTTAAAGGGTTCGTCATAAAAAGACAAAGATTGTGAAAATAAATCTTTGTTCTTGCATTACTCATAGAATAAATAAAAACTCTTTAAAACTGACAATCTAAGCTTTTTTTTTTAATAAAACAAAATATCATCGTCATTTCTTATAAACGTTATTTACCGTGCGATGATGATTAGTTACACACTACTGTCTTCTTCTTTCTTATGACAAATCAATAATGACAGAAAGAGCGAAATCTGTTTTTTATTAAAACAGCCTTTCCTAAGCCAAATTTTTAAGTAGGACTTAGGTATATAGTTAGGATTCTTAAATCAAATCAACAGAAAATGTTTTATTCAAATATAAAATTACGATTTTTAAACCGTCAAGCGTTACTCCCGATTCGAAATATGAATTCTACCGAAAAGAACTGGCAAAAACTAAAACAGACATTATAAAAAGAAAAAAAACAAAAAAAAAATTGCTTCATACAACTAGTTTCTACGCGATCCAGTATTTTAATCCGTGCATTTATTTTTCAGGCATATATTTTAATAAAGAGTAATATATCAACTCTCAGGATCAACGGTCTGATTTACAATTTTTTACTTTATTATGTAGGCAGACTGACAATTTCACCTGTGTGTAAGCGGTTTTCGATCATATAAATTGCTTAGAAATATATATGGGCATGAAATACATTGTACTCAACACAGGATTTTGATCATGCTTATTAATTAAAAAATATTGTTTTATCTGTTATTTAAAAATCTATCAAGACCATTTTTTTTCAGCCTTTTGCCGTCCACTGCTGGACGAAAGCAGTACCCATAGAACGCCAACCATCGATCAATGTCAATTTCAATGTCAATTTGTTATAATACATTTTAATTATATAGTTAACAAGTTCACTTTCAAATTATATATTCCTGCAAATTATTACATAAAAATCAACGCCGGCAAAATTGAAATAACTAATAAAAAACTTAATGACAAATGAATCGTTTTCAAAGCCGTAACTTTCCCTAACGGTTAATACGCAATAAAAATGTGTCCGTTTGTTTATCACATTACGTAAAGTGCACAAAAGAGTTATGAAAACAAAAGGTACGTTAATTTGCTTAGTACGGGAAATTATCCTTTGTTTATGCGTACAAAGGATTATTTTAAATAGAGACAAGCCTTTCTTTTATTGACAATAGTCAATATTATATACAAATAATAAAACTGTTTTTGTAACTTTCTATTTCTTAAAAAAGCAATTCGATTCTGTTAGAACTTCATTACTCACCCGTGAAGTGTTGACAACCGACTTATGGTGATATACTATTTTGATGCGTGTGTTCTTGTAATGTTATGATTATAATGGTCAATGTCGCGTATCACTTACTGACATTTCACGACCGTTTTCTGCGGTGAGTTTCGAGTTTGTTCTTACAGAATAGCCCTACAGTTAACATTTTTGACGCAATATTTATAGCTTTGTGGTTGGTTGTTTTTTTTTTTTAATATTACAATATTATCTAAGATTATAAACGTTCATTGGTGACCTATTACGTCATCAGCTGCAATCGACCAATGACCACTCAGCTTCAAGACAACTTAGTTAATTTGCTTAGCTTATTTAATCAGCGTTTTAGAAATTTAAGCGAAGACGATAATTTATAAAATATATTGCAGTTCTTTTGCTTATGTATATTTTAGAAATAGTAAACTTTTGATGCATAATAATTAAAATGGAATAAGTAACTCACTTATTAGAACAAAAATAGGGCAACAGATGTGTTTTGAAAGATAGACCTAAAATTGAGATGAACTAACCATATTCTGGAAAGTATCTTAGAAAAGTAGAGCATCATAACAAAGTGGTATCCCAGTGTAAAAAGAAATGGGGAAAATAATGTTAAGATTGGAGGATGATGACGATGAGGGTGTGGTTAGCAGTTCTAAACTCATCCTTCTCCAAATTGCTGGAGACAGAGGCAATGGAAGTTTTAAGAGGAGGCTATGACAAGAGTTGTACTAAGCTTAGATATACTAATACATATTATAAAGAGGAAACGACTTGACCTTTTTTGTATGTTTCTTTGTAATGGATAAAATCAAAATCTACTAAACCGATTTTAAAATTTCTCAAAATCATGTATGATTCATCTTAGTTGATGTGTAAAACTAATACATACTTCCATAACGATCTTTTTTTTATAACTAGTGTATTTATAAGCGATTTTTCTTCATTTAAGTAAAATTGAATATTAGTAATCTACTAAACCGATTTTAAAATTTCTGTCAGCCTAAAAATTGCCTAAAAATAAACATCCCTACGATAATTGCAATGATGTAACCCAATGTATTAATTATTGCGTTAAAAATACTGCTAGTACAAACACACTGCTAGTAGTAACACGATTCTTCAATTCTATGCTTAAGATTATCAGCCTACCAATTGTAATCTTAAGTTCTACATGTTTTATCTATAGAACTATCTCGGGGATTTATTACGTTGGTTATAAAATCTCATAAACGGTACTTGGAATGAAAGTTAGCCTCTGCGATGCGTCTAACGCCATCTATTGATGACAACGAGAACCTCTGGATACGACGTTAACAGTCCTCATGATTTACGACCAATGAGATCAGCTTATGACTTAATCAGGGAATCAAATCCACAATCATATATAATATAAGTTTTTAAAAATTGCAGTTTTATATCTAAATATTTTTTCATTTTCGAAAGTAAGATGAAGATATTTTTTTTTTATAATGTTTTTTTGACGTGCCGGTTGGTAGATACTTGCCTTTCACGCTGAAGGTTTTGGGTTCGATTCCCACCCAGGACAGACATTTGTGTACATGAACATGTCTGTTTATCTTGAGTCCGAATGTAATTATCTATGTACTTTACAAAAGAAAAGTAGTATTTGTAGTATATCAGTTGTCTGGTCTCCATAGTACAAGCTCTGTTTAGTTTGGAATCAGAGGGCGATGTGTGAATAATGTCCCAGGATATTATTGTCCCAGGATAATAAATACGTTGGCCGGCCGGCAGTGGGCCTTTGATGGCAAGTGATGATCAGAAAACGGTCGTGAAATGTCAGAAATTGATACGCGACATTGACCATTATAATCATAACATTAGAAGAACACGCATCAAAATAGTATATCACCATAAGTCGGTTGTCAACATTTCACGGCTGAGTAAAGTGAGTTCTTACAGAAACGCACTTGTGACATACACATATATAAGTAAAGTGATATATGTAGTTAATGTATTGCAAAAATCATTTAACGTCATTTCACATCTCTAAGAGTTGACGTCAAACAAACGTACAACAAACCAGCATTGTTGGTTATGCAGCAATTAGTTTTAACTGTACGTTACGTGTAGTATAGAAGAATGATTAATAATAAAATGAAATATTAATATGTTATATATTTAATATATTTAATTATAGTTCACTTTCATCAGCAATCTTTGAAATTGAAATTATCTACAACGATGATGTCACAGTATAAATTTATACAGTATTCGTTTGGTTCATTTAAATTTAAATTTGGTATGTAAGGACAGCTTCCAAAAATTTGAGGATAATGAAAAACTATTAATGTACCAGAAGCACACAAAAATATTTAACATTATACTAAGAGGCTACACACCAATACAAGACAAGGTGGGTCTTTGTCGGCGGCTACTTCTCGTTACTAGTTGGAGAACCTTGACGAACCATATAACTCTTTAGGTAGTTAATATATAATTAATAATTAATATATTTTGGATTTTTTTTATAGAATAGGAAGGCGGACGAGCATATGGGCCACCTGATGGTAAGTGATCACCAAACGCCCTTAGACATTGGCATTGTAAGAAATGTCAACCATCGCTTACATAGCCAATGCGCCACCAACCTTGGGAACTAAGATTTTATGTCCCTTGTGCTTGTAATTACACTGGGTCACTCACCCTTCAAACCGGAACACAACAATAACAAGTACTGCTGTTTTGCGGTAGAATATCTGATGAGTGGGTGGTACCTACCCAGACGAGCTTGCACAAATCCCTACCACCAGATGGATGACGTCTCTCAATTGAATCAGTTGCCTGATATATTATGGTATAGTACGAGCGAGCGCAAGTCACAGATGTGATTATCTTAAAAGAATACCGCCGGCACCTACATCTAAATAGTTATCTTAAATCAAAATATATATAAAAGTAAAATCTAAAAAGATTTTTACTAAGTAATATGAATTTATATAATCGAGGGTTAACATTTAATACAGAGAAAAGGCAAAGTGCGGTTCCGCAAAAGCTCAAGAGGAGTCTTTACGTGGATTCTCTTCTTAGCTGAGTCTCATACGGTTCTTCGACGTCAGCATACGGTTCTTCGACGCTGTCAAGAGTTTTTTATTATATATCCTAGGTGGTCGAGGGGGAATACTAATAATCCTTTATATCGCCAATGCATGGTGGCCCATGGGAATGTCACTGGCTCATTCGACAATCCAATCGGAACACAAAAATACTTAGTATTGTTGTTTGGCAGTAGAATGTTATAAGTGGGTGGTACCTACCCGGGCTCTGCACATAGCCCTTGAAATTGCCACTCGCGGCTGTAATTCAGTAAAAGTTCTTCGAATAATTATTAGGTCCTTACATATGAAATTTCCAGAACGAAAACGTTAAAACCAAAAACGTACCGTGTTTTCTTTTGCGACACCAGCGCCGTACACATCATTAATCCTTCGAGCTGTTTCTGCAGCACTGGTGCCACGGTAGAGCTCGTACTCGTAAATATACCGATATTTCATGTTTTCCATTGTGCGGTAATAAGCGACGCCAGAGAAAAAAATAATGAGGAAAAAACAAATGAATGACTGTTTTCAAAACTCAAATGTACCCGCTAAATGAATTTATAAATTTGAATTTGGAATTCTTAACCAAAGAGGAGATATTTCAGATCAAAGTCGTCAGTACGACGAAACGCTAATTACATATGTAAGGAACTAATATTTAAACCAATTTCACTAAACTAAACCAAACAAACAGACAGACAACAAGACATTACGCTTAGATAATTATTCACAACAGAATCAACACCAATGTTTGTAAGATAAGCATCAAGTTTAATGATATACGCTGTGCGATGTGAAAGTCGTAGGTTCGATTCCGACCTTGGGTATTGTAACCACACCCAGTTCGAGATTAACACCTTATAGAGTATAATTAGTATATATACTCGTGCATTCCCAAGCGGTAGTGATTTTACCTTTAAATTAATTTTGTGAAATGACATTACAAAACACACACACGCACACACACACAGTAGGTTAGAACTAAGGAAGGATGGCTTAAGGCTGAGAAAAAGGGAACGAAAATTTGTATGAAAATGCTTCATATTTCAAGAAAGAGCTGTGGCAATTGGTATTTCGCCATTCTGAATGATAATGCGACCAAAGACGCGAGCGACTTGTTTAATAAAAATACAATTTCTACAATCATTTGACAGTGTAATGTTCAATTGACACACACACACATCGTGTAAAGAATGACGGCCTTACCAGCCCCACTTAATAAACGTTGCTTAGCGGCTGTTTAGTTAAATTGATTTCGCTCTTTCTTTCATTATTAATTTTACATTCGAAAGAAGAAGACAGCATTGTTTAATTAATCGCCTTATAATATTTAAAAGGAAGTTTTTTCAAGAAATAAACTAGTAATAATTATACTGCTTTATTTTTTGATATAATTATTGCAGTAAAAATATTTTTCTTAGCGAGATATACAAATATAAATAAATAATTTACAATACAATATATATAATGATATAGTAATAAAAGAATATAATTATATTCAAAATGGTGAATTTTCGTTGACTTCGAGCATGTTTCAAAAACTATTAAAACGATGTCGGTGTATAAAAATTGTTTAAAACCATAAAAAATATACATCATACAAGTTTCTTATGAACGCACTCAAGACGTCTAGAAGATTAAATTAAATTTAATGTTACAAAGGAAACGAAACGTAGATCCTTACTAGACCCGACGAGATACTAAGCAATTAATTTCTTTCTTTAAATTGCAATTGACATTTCGGTCGCCATATAAAGCTAGACATGAGAATGCAAATACGCACATAATAACAAAGTTAAATATACAAATTAACGCCACAAAGATAACAAAATAATGTAATGTTATAAAAACATCAATTAAACATTTGTTTCTCTCTTTTTAAAAATTAAGTTTGTAATGATTTACCGAAATATATTTTGACGAGCCGGTTGGCGTGGTGGGTAGATACTTGCCTTTCACGCCGAAGGTTGTGGGTTCGATTCCCACCCAGGACAGACATTTGTGTGCATGAACATGTCTGTTTGTCCTGGTTCTGGGTGTAACTATCTATATAAGTATGTATTTACAAAGGAAAAAGTAGTATATGTAGTATATCAGTTGTCTGGTTTCCATAGCACAAGCTTTGTACAAGCTTAATTTGGGATCAGGTGGCCGTGTGTGAAAAATGTCCCAGGATATTATTATTATTATTATTATTATTATTATTATTATATCCGCTTATCGTATATCCCTTAATCCATTAAAACAGTTATATAATTTAAAACCGACATTTTGTCGGTGAACAGAAAGGTAAAGTAATTGACTAATTATTGGCGCGACTTGTAATTTGTTGAATGTTTTCAATCGTGTTATTTGGATTTTTATGAGTAATTGAGTTAGTTATTTATATAAAATTTTTTATTGAATAGGTAGGTGGACGAACATTTGGGACACCTGATGGTAAGTGGTCACTAACGCCCATAGACATTGGCATTGTAAGAAATGTTAACCATCGCTTACATCGCCAATGCGTCAGCAACCTTGGGAACTAGATTTTATGTCCCTTGTGCCTGTAATTACACTGGCTCACTCATCCTTCAAACCCAACAATACCAAGTACTGCTGTTTGTTAGACGAACTTGCACAAAGCCATACCACCAGTTAAATATTATGTGATTTGTCTTATATTTTTAAACAGATCAATTCGAAATATAGTTTTCAATGCTTATTAATATATATTTATCTTATATTCATGGGTACAATACAATCATATCTCAATTATTATAATTCCACCAGAGCATCAAACCTGGGACAATCGGTACTAAGCGGTTGTCACTATTAAATACGGTCGTAAATTTTATGTTACAAAATATTAAAATTTTTGTTGTTAAATGTCGTTTACTGACACTTGAATGGGCGGGAATACAATTGCTGTGTTGCCAATTGTGAAATTCTATTTTAAAGTTTAAGGTGTGACCAGTATGGGGTGACTACGAAAACATTTAAAAGAAGTTTTATTATAAATTTTGTTTTTTCATTTAATATGATTATTTCTTAATTACAAAATAAAAATTTAAATTTTCATTTGTAATTTATACATTTTATTTTTAAATGAGTTATTTAAAATTATTATTTTTGTGGCCTTGTTTATGTAAAAATATTTAAGCCGCTATTACATACAAAATCATAACTGATTAATTTATGATTTTTAGTTATAATTTTTTTTTAAATTAATAAAAACTTTTTATTTTATCTGTTTATCCGACTAAGTGTTAGTTATAAAAATACAAGCCTTATTACTAACTCAACAATATCCTAGATAACTAAAGCACGTGAAACTTAACCGAAGATCGCAGGTTCGAACCCGGGCCACTGACATTCCACGTGTTATATGGCGAGTGAAAATACGAAGGAAATCTACCACGCATGTATTCACCAACCAGCATTGAAGCAGAACGGTGGAAAAGACCCAAAAACCTTCTCCCCAAAATGTGTCCCATATTTTGATGGTCACCATCATCCGTGACGGTAAGTAGAGTCAATACAACACTAAAATATTTTACGAGGCACAACTTCTGTTGCGGCGTTAACATTTAAACAACGTATTGTTATTCGAAAGTCTTTATAAATAAATCGGTACCTCTTGTATTGTTCATAATTTTCTTTCACTTAAAAACCAGCGAACGACGATCGAAATGAAGGACATGCCATTACGTGGAAACGGAAAATTTTACATAAAATAACAGAGATTATTTGACGAACGCACTTTAAACTTATTTTAATTATAGATAACTGTCTTATATTTTTCGGGTTAAAAATTGCCATATTTAAGTGATTTTCGCGTGATTAATAATCTGTTTCTAATTAATTATATTCATATATATTGACTGGTCGGGACCAATAAAAATTTATTGGCTTTTTCTATCAGAAAATTCTCAGTAGCAGCCCGGTGTCTGGAACTTGGAAGTGTGTACACTCCCGTGCCTCGGAAAACACGTAAAGCCGTTGGTCCTGCGCCTGTACTCTTTCCGGTCATGTCAGATTGCCGTCCCATCGGATTATGAGAGTTAGGGAATAAAGAGTGTACCTGTGTTTGCGCACACACTTGTGCACTATTATATCTCCTGAGTTGGCTAATCTCTCTTGAGATTGGCCGCCGTGGCCAAAATCGGTCTGAAGGACCTTATTATACACGTCTACTTATTATATAATTATATTTATGTTATATTTATTTTCCGTCTTTGATATCATAAAGTAGTTATATTCTCAAAAATTGTTCTTTATCATGAATAAAAATGTATATAAATTACAATCACATACAATTAGTTTATATATCCCGTATGAAATGTTTAGTATTTTAGCGTTCCGGTTTGAAGGGTGAGAAGTGATTACATCAGGTAAGTATATTTTTTATTGATGTAAAAAAACAGCCGAGATGGCCCAGTGGTACGTGATACGTGAATCTTAACCGATAATAATGGGTTCAAACTCGAGCAAGCAGCACTGAGTTTTTATGTGCTTAATTTGTGATTATGTTTCATCTCGTGCTTTACGGTGAACGAAAACATCGTGCCTGCCTGCAAATCCTGCATGTGTCTAATTAGTGGAATAAGCTAAGAGTGAGGCTTTAGCCCAGCAGTGGGACATTCACAGGCTGTTACTATATAAAAATAAAACTTCTGAGTTTCTTGCCGATTCTTTCGTAGAATCAACATTCCAGATAGTAGCTTTACATTAAAATTGATCTCGTAAAATAACGATTTAAAAAATGTTTGTTTTATTACCTTATCCATAATATAACTTACTTGTCGCGAACACGACAAGTAATCAAATCACGCTGTCGTTTCGCAAACAATACCGTACGCGTGTTAAATTTGAACAATGTTTTTACTTTTAATAAACTATTATGATTGGTAGTTTTACGAGATATTAAAAAAAAACATTACAAATTAACCGATCAAACTCGCTGTTTGAAGAAATAAATCCATTTCTTCTCGGTGTGAACGCGATTTAAATTTCAATAACATATTTTGATTGCTTTTCACGAGATATTAATTAGAACATTACAAATTCGCTGCTTGATGAAATAAGTCCAATTTTTTTTTTCTGTTTATTGCGTGGTGTTTTTTCAATTTAAAATAGATGGCAGCTCAGGCAAAAAGGCTCTTGTATCGCCAACGTGCCACAAACATTGTGAACAAAGATGTTATGTCCTATGCTTCTAGTTACACTGTCTCACTCTTCAAACCGGAAAGCAACAATAATAAGTATTGCTTTTTGGCGGTAGATATATATAGAAATATTTCTTAAGGTGCCAATCAATATCTGCGGTGGTGACCAAATACCATCAGATTGCTTAACTAACTTAACTTACTTATTAACCAACTTAAAAAAGGAGCACGTTATTATGCATGATTTGAAAATTATTTCTTCATATAATTATAACTTGGTAGGGCTTTGTGCAAGCCCGTCTGGGTAAGTGGCTGGTACCTACTCATAAGATATTCTACCGCTAAACAGCAATATTCAGTATCTTTGCGTTCCGGTTTGAAGTATGAGTGAACCAGTGTAAATACAGGCACAAGGGACGTAACACCTTCGTTCCCAAGGTTGGTGGTGCATTGGCGATGAAAAGAACGGTTAACACTTCTTTCATCATCAATGTTGCGTGACCACTTAACATCAGGTGGCCCATTTTCCCGTCCATACATATAAGATTAAAAATATATATATCAACATTGTTTTAAAATAAGATATAAATATTTTAATTTAAAAAGTTAAAAGTTACTTATGTCTAAGAAGGATTTATTGATTACGGAGTCCGATTCAGTGTTACACTATCAAATTAACTATGGGGTTATTTAAAAGCCAAGATGGTCTAGTGGTTAGAACACGTGAATCTTAACCGATGATCGTGGGTTCAAGCCCGGGCAACCACCACCGAAATTTCATGTGCTTAATTTGTGTTTATAATTCATCTCGTGCTTGACGGTGAAGGAAAACATCGTGAGGAAACCTGCATGTGTCTAATTTCATCGAAAATCAGCCAAATGTGTATTCCACCAACCCGATTGGAGCAGCGTGGTGGAATAAGCTCCAAACCTTCTCCTCAAAAGGGAGAGGAGGCCTTACCCCAGCAGTGGGACATTAACTGGCTGTTATCTTAATTAATATTTCCGAAACGTGTTACGGGGAACCTTTATACGGTATTTCAGAAGTAAAAAATCAACCTTGACTATACCACACATTCTTATTAAGACCGTCCCGCTGTAATCTCAACAGAACAATGATCGATCGTCCCGGGTAAGTTTTCTTTTACGCGGATATCGGAACCGGGACAGAGGTTGATTATGATTGATGCTAGTTGACAGCGTAACATGCCTAATGGCGTCCTTATAGTGCGGGGACATCGTATCGATAAACTTTTTAGAGATTTTAATTATATACATTTCTTTTTACTAAACATATGTATCACTTATAAACGTTGATAGCGGCTGTTTAGTTAAACGTAGATTTATCTCTTTTTGTCATTATTGATTTGACATTCGAACGAAAAAGACAGCTTCGTTTTACTAATCAGCCGCTAAACAACATATATAAGGCCATGACTTTCTAAATGATGACATTTCGACAGTCAGGCAGTAAATATGTATTTATGTATTTATGTATTTATCTTTTATATAGTATTTATGTCTAAGTCGTAAAGAGTATATATATTTTGTTTTGATTTGAAAACTTAAAATAAATAAAATTTAAGTTTACACTGAGAGCTTGATACTTAGATTGTACATATTTTTTAAATGTGTAATAATTATTTATTGTGCTTATTAGAATCTTTCAGTCAAGCCGCTTCATCAATCGCGACTAACGTTCAAACATTTTTCATACAAAAAACAAAATGTGCTTTATTTCAATACTTTTGAACTGATGTTTTACAAGATTAAATTAAATTGATAATAACCGTTATTAATGTAGATTTTATTCAGAAAAACGAGCACTGAACTCAGCAATTACTCTCTTTTCTCATTACCCCACGAATACATAACTTAGAAGAAGTATAAACCAATCTATACACGAACAATGCGCTGTTAACAACGGGATTTAAGATGTTATGTTATGCGCCGAAAATATAATTTGTAAGCGTTAGAATTAATAAAATTTGTTTTTTTTTTTAAAAAAATATGTAGGCGTACGAGCATATGGGCCAGTGGTCACCAAAGCCCATAGACATTGGCATTGTAAGTTGTTAACCATCGCTTACATCACCAATGTGCCACTATGGGAACTAAGATGGTATGTCCCTTGTGTCAGTAGTGACACACGCTCAGTCACCCTTCAAACCGGAACTTAACAATACCAAGTACTACTATTTTGCGGTACAATATCTGATGAGTGGGTGGTACCTACCCAGACGAGCTTGCACAAAGCTCTACCATCAATGAACTAAAACATTGAAACATTAATAAGCAGCAATACAATAGTTGTAATCTTCTAGTTTTTAGAATTAAGTGTATAATCTAATTAAATATTATACAGAGCCCCACACAATCAGACCTTAACCTCAAAAAGAAAACTGTAATACATTATTGAAGATTTGTTTTAAATAAAAAAAAAATGCATTTTATTCAAGGTCAGCGAAGCGAGCGATAAGTTAGTTATAATAATAATAATATCCTGGGACATTTTTCACACACGGCCATCTGATCCCAAATTAAGCTTGTACAAAGCTTGTGCTATGGAAACCAGGCAACTGATATACTACATATACTACTTTTCTTTTGTAAATACATACTTATATAGATAATTACACACAGACTCAGGACAAACATACATGTTCATGTACACAAATGTGTGTCCTGGGTGGGAATCGAACCTACAACCTTCGGCGTGAAAGGCAAGTATCTACCAACCACGCCAACCGGCTCATTATCAGTAAGTTGAATGTAAATCATCGATTACTTTTTCCACATCCCTACATTATCCCACAAAAAGGAATCGAGCAATTTCTTAATAGCACAATGACAATTCGTTATTATTGTTGAAGTATCTCCTTAAGTATTTTCATTGTATCGATGGTTTTTTTGTAAAAATAATAATAATACAAAAATTATAAAAAAAATGCGGGCAAATATTTATCATATTTTAACATGTTATTAATGTCTCGATCTTTGTTACAATTTTTAAAGTAGCAATGTTGCAGTTTAATTTTCACTTTATCAATTTTACTTGGTGGTAGGGCTTTGTGCAAGCCCACTCATCATATATTATACCGCCAAACAATAATACCTATTTATGTGTTCCTGTTTAAAGGGTGAACGAATAAGGGAGCGTCTTAGTTCCCAAGTTTGGTAGGGCATGATTAAAAGCATTAAGTTAATAGGCAGGAAAATTATTGTTTTTATGGGCGATGGTGACCACTTATCAGCTCCTTTGAGAGTCTGCCTACATGTTTAAATTTATATATATACATATATACCCACTTGCGGAATGCAAAATTATTTGTTAATATACGGATAATCATATGGCCGTTCTATGTTTTTTTTTTATTGAATAGGAAGGCGCACGAGCATATGAGCCAGATGGTAAGTGGTCACGAACGTCCATAGACATTGGCATTGTAACAATGTTAACCATCGCTTACATCACCAATGCGCCACCAACCTTAGGAACTAAGATGTTATGTCCCTTGTGCCTGTAATTACACTGGCTCATTCACCCTTCAAACCGGAACACAACAATACCAAGTACTGCTTTTTTGCAGTAGAATATCTGATGAGTGGGTGGTACCTACCCAGATGAGCTTGCACAAAGCTATCCCACCAGTACACAGTAACTGACAAACCTACATACGTTGGATGAAATTCTGCTACATATTTCTCCACTGTTTCGCAGTGGAAAAGTGTTGTGGAATCAGCTATGATCAGCTAATTTTCTCCGTAAGGCGGGACCTTCCTTCACTTTCCATTTCACCTTCATATTCTGTTGGCAGTTATGATCACTTACCATCGGATCAGCCAAGATTGTAAGATTCGTGTTATAAAAAAATCGCAACAATTTATTTTCCGTTATGGTCATCAGTATGACGAAAAAAAAAACTATATAATTTTTTAATAATGAATTTTAATTGTCAAATTTTCATCGTTTTTAACTGTCAAAATGATCAAACTACTGCCGAATTCCAAAAATAGCATCAAAGTTTTTTTTATCAATCTATCTATTTAGCAGTGATATTATTTACCTTGCAAGTACATCCAGTTAATAGAAAGAACGACTAAT
Source organism: Nymphalis io (assembly GCF_905147045.1). Lineage (NCBI taxonomy): Eukaryota > Metazoa > Arthropoda > Insecta > Lepidoptera > Nymphalidae > Nymphalis > Nymphalis io. The sequence goes on along the minus strand of NC_065915.1, from coordinate 3,182,474 downwards.
GCGTTTTTTTTTTCATCCGTTAATATTATGAACATCATTATTTATTTCAATTAATTACACAGGTCTGCGATAAAAAGTTTTTCTAATAATTGCAGGTCAAACGCTTTGGTAACCTATATGCTGCAAATATTATCTTTATTTTATTGTATTACGTCATATTTTTTTGCACTTAAGTTGAGCAGATATAGCTATTTGTGCTTGACTAATGTGACAGGATATAATTTTAAATACCGCGCGAATATAGTTTATCCCTATGTTTCGTCTGTAACAAAGCCAGTATCACATGGACCCGAATTACCCATACCAGTACCTATTAATACTAAGAACTTCGAAATGCCTTAATCACAAAATTCAGAACAACGTGATCGTCCAAGTAATGATGAAATTTTTAACCCTACGAATGAGCCTCGCCATTTAAATTATTAATTTAAAAATTTATTAAAAAAAAAAATTTCGCAGACCTATGTTATTTAAATAACATATTAAATTAAATAATTATACATATAAAAAGGTATTTATTATTTGTTAATAAATTAAATATAGCGATTTACAGCGATATATCAAACGCTCAATATTTCATCGTAAACGTCGTTCTGTAAATCGTTGGTTCTGCGATTTAAAGCGCTTAAAGTTTTAATGTTTGCCATTGTAACATATCCTGGCTGACTACATGAGAACCATTTTAAAAACAAATATTATATTTATTTAATTAAATTTAAATAACTTAGGTTAGTTTTCGTTGAACATATTTAATTTGAATTTCTCATTTGAAAACAAACTATCTATTTATACTGAAACAAAATTATCTTGAGAGAACCGTAAGCATTGCCATTATTTTATATTGTTTTCGTCAGTTCGGTTCCGTCTTGATAACAGCAGGAGAACCACTTTCTTTACTCCCACTCCTGCTTGGTGGTACCCTTTCCCTACTGCTACTCGGTGCAGGACTAGGTTTAGCAACATCGTCCACAATCGGTTGCCTTCTTTTATTCTCATCCAATTTCTTCTCCATATCCTTCTTCTGTTTCACTCTTTTCAGACGGAATACTTCCTCTCTCTCTTTCTCTTCCAATTCTGCGAGGATATAGTGTGATGTCACATTCAATCTCGGTATAACAATTTTCGCCAGCACATTTGACTTTCTGAAATTGAAAATATTTTACTAGAAACATTTTGGTTACGTTTACAACTGAAAGTAAAAAGGATATAAACGCTATTCAAGTATCCTGCTGAGATACATTTCTGTAACAAAATGCTATTCTATTACAGGTTGATGGGAGAAAAGAATAGAATATCCATCAATACACCAGATAAAGTTAGTTCAATATACGAAGCGCCTCAACTAGTACAGCTCACACTACATACTTACACTGTAGCGATAGGAATAAAAAATCTGTTTAAAAACAAATAAAACTCGAGCTCATTAAAAATTTCATCTCCCATTTTTTCACCCTTAGGGGTGGAAGTTTTTCTTTAAATTTAAATAAGGCCAAATGGTAAATATATGATCTAATTTAAACAAGAAAATAATTTTTCAAACCTGTTCGGTCAATGACGAAATTCTGAGGTAACAGACATTTAAAAAAATACAACGGAATGGAGGGCCTCGCCTCGAATCGTGGATTGAACTATGTATGGAAACGATCTTGGGTCATTGGAATTAAAGACAACTATATATTTTGTTAATTCTAATATATTTACAACGCAGGGTTCGATCACGACAATGCATTAACTGTGATTGGCCAACGACTCAGAATGGTATTCGCAAATTCAGTCAAATTAACGTCTAATAATCATTCTCACTAGCTTGTAGCGTCAACATAAACATAAGTTAATAAGAATAACGTTTAATAATCGAAGCATTAACTTGTAGCGTCAACATAAACATAAGTTAATAAGAATACTTTTTTATAATAGAAAAGTAACTATCTTCATAATGTGTCGCTTGCTCGAATAAAATCCCACACATTCCATCCACTGAGCCGTCCGGTTAACAATGTAAAACTGCTCCAATTAACTTTATTATCTAGATAAATAGATTAACGAGGTCTTCAGCCGAAAATAAGTAATTAATGGACGAAAGAGAAATTTTAAAATCACAGAGCTACGTCTGAAACGGTTACGACTTGGTATATTCACAAAAGTTTTTAACGCTAGGGTTGTCGCAAAACTGTGACAATGCAAAAATTTAATATGTACATTTTTAAACAAATTTTACATTTTTTTTAATTACAATTAATATGGTCACCAGGAACGGTGAGATTCTTTCTATGGCCTTTCTTATACCTTCAATTTATATTATACCGCAATCGATGACGTCCTCCTGACCGATTTCGGCCACGCCGTCTGTGCGACATATTATAGTGCACAAGTGTGTGTGCAAGCTCACTATTATAATCCCCGGTTGCTACTAAAAATCTTTTAGAGAAAAACTCAATCACTTTTTATCAGTCCGACCTGGGATCAAACACGATCTATCTAGCCAGTAGAACAACCGAGTTAAGTCGTATATGGTTAATATAAACTGATGTACAGTTAGTGTTATATATATACCTACACCTACTATTTGTTACTTATATACCTACAATATTCTAAATAAACATATCTCATGCTTAACACGCACATTCTTTTATATGGACCAGAACAATAAAAATATTATACTTGGTATAACACCAATTGTTATTAAATGAATTAATTTTATTTTTTAATATCCATATAATAATAAATATATACATAAAACAATATCGATTGTATTGAATTCAAAAATTTTATTCTGTGCCAACCACTCGCCCAAAACCCCCACCACGACTAAATTTGTAATTAATTTGATCACCTGGATAAAACTATGTAATGTAACAGTGTAATAATTACCAATGTCATTTTCCATTCGTCAAAGGTTTTTTTATTTAACTTTTAACAAATAATTTAATTAAATTAATTTAACAAATAATTCATTTAATTAATTATTTTTTAAAGCCGAGATGGCCTAGTGGTAAGAACGCGTGAATCTTAACCGATGATCGTGGGTTCAAGCCCGGGCAAGCACCACTGAATTTTCATGTGCTTAATTTGTGTTTATAATTCATCTCGTGCTTAACGGTGAAGGAAAACATCGTGAGGAAACCTGCATGTGTCTAATTTCATTGAAATTCTGCCACATGTGTATTCTACCAACCCGCATTGGAGCAGCGTGGTGGAATAAGCTCCAAACCTTCTCCTCAAAAGGGAGTGGAGGCCTTAGCCCAGCAGTGGGACATTAACAGGCTGTTACTGTGTTTTTAAATCGCTACGTACTGTTATATAAGACTCTTAAAACAAACATTAATTAAATTACTATGACTAAAATCTCTGTGACAACCCTATTCCACCCAACTTTAGGCGGTTAAATAACAGGGGTGTCACTCTTGTAGTCAATTAGCGGGGACAACTCTAGCTATTTCAGTTCACTTTAATATTTAAATACAACATTTACCGAATATCGCGGTTTCGAAATAGCTAACATTTATTGCATTAAACATTATCAAATCGACATTTTTAAAACGCATATTTAACACATATTGGTTTTATTTTAATTGAATGTCTCGTTGGTCTAGTGGCTTGATGTAAGGCCGCAGACCCCGAGATCCTGAGTTCAATTCCCAGGTCGCGCCAATAAAAAATATTGAGTTTTTCTGACAGAAAATTCTCAGTAGCAGCCCGGAGTCTCGGAGTCCTGCGCCTGAACACTTTCCGGCCGTGTCGGAGTGCTGTCCCATCGGATTCTGAGAGTTAGGGAATAGAGGGTGCCCCTGTGTTTGCGCACACATTTATGCACTATAATATCTCCTGCGTAGTTGGCTAATCTGTCTTGAGATTGGTCGCCGTGGCCGAAATCGACCTGGAGGACTTTATTATTTTTAAAACACTAAACTTTTACTTTTAATTTTTGTTTCCTGCCAGCAATTGACTAATGATTAATTATAACAAATAAGAGTCAAAGTGGGGCATAACACAGTGATAAAAACGCGTGTATCTCATCCAATGATTGTGAGTTCAAAACCCAGTTACCCAGATTCGTATTTATAATTCATCTCGTGAGGCAAAGACAACATCGTGAGGAAACCTGCATGTGCGGAGCAACCTCGTGGGATAAGTTCTAAACCTTCTACTCGGGAGGAGGAGAGGCATTTGACCTGCAGTAGGGCATGTACAGGCCGGTATTTAATTTTTTTTATATTACGTTCATAAAATTTCATATTGGTCGATTATATTTTCAGTAATTATGCAAATTCAATGTAGAACAATGGGTATTTAAGAGCGTTATCGTAAATAAGGAGGCGGGCTCGACGCGGCCTGGGCGTGGGAAGAGGACAATATTGTCAAAATAAATTAAAAAAATATATAAAAAAAAAATATATATATATATAAATATATATATATGTTATCAAGTTTTGATAAATGTACTTACACTGTAAATAGTTTTATTTTTAAATATTTTTAGGTAGGGCCTATTATTGCCATTCCAGATAACCATAGATTTCATAATGGCAGACAGGCATATGGCCCTTGTGGTTTTCACCACCGCCCATATACATTAACAGCTTAAGAAATCTTTACCATCCCTTTGGCGATGGCCTATGCGCTACCAGCCTTGGGTGCCAAGTTATATTCACTCACCCTATAAACCGGAACACAACAATACTATGTATTGCTGTTTGGCGGCAGAATATATTATGATGAGTGAGTGGCACCTTCTCAGGCCCACAGCAAGGAATGACGATGAATGAAGACACTGTTGCAACTAACAATGCAACTTTAATGCAAGTTTAATTGCTATTCCGGATGCCGCGGCTGTAAAACTTTGAGAAACGATATCGCAATACGTCCGATACATAATTAAAAACACATATTCGTATTAAAACGTTGCCGTGTAACAAAGAACACATTAATATTTACAATAAGACGGATCGATAACGCTATCTATTTCCGAGTATTCGATACAGAATCGATATTCGACCACATATAATATTCATAATCGAATCGACAAGATTTTAGAATCAAAGAGAATCATAAACTATTGACACGTTCATAGTTAACGACATACGTACGGTTGCTTTATTTCCGTGACGATCGTTTCTTCGTTACGAGTAACGAATCGTTATAGTATTTCGTATATTATTGTACATAGTCAAATTCAATTCTAGGATAGTTTGTGCATACGCACACACACTCACACACACATATCCGAATCAAATGTCATCAAAACATCAATTCGAATTAAAAAGTTTAAAAATCGAATGCATTAACATAACTAACAATAAACGATAATTTAAATTTAGATCGTACGATATAAAAAAACTTTCAATGTTCTCGTACTTACGATCGAAAGAACGGCTGGCAAATGCATAAATTATACTTGTCTCTTACGACCAAGCTTGTCATTAGTGTTTTAATTACAGACTGTAATTTTATGTGAAAAGCGATTCAGGTAAATTACATATTGAATGATACATTTATAAGTTAATATTGGTTTTATTATCGACTTGGTTCACTTCGACTTTACGTAACAGGAGCGATAAATTCTTCTTTGAATCTTTTAAATAAAAATAACTTAAATAATTAGAACACACTATATTGTATTATCATACACCGTATTATTTTAATATCATAGTACGAACCGATTATTTCCTTGAACATCATTAAATATGAAAGAAAGAATGACCATCGATCGCGCCAAATCGTCACAAAATGGCCGCTCGTGCAATTTACCGCCATTTTGTATCGTAACGACTCGACAATTTCATCAGTAATAATAAATAAGGATCAAATTACAAATTGTCCAGTTAGTCAATAATTTATTATATGCTTACTTACTTCCCGACTTAGTTTCTGACATTTGCGAAAAAAAAATACAATAGGTTCTTTATAATCGACGAGTCTTAAAATAAAAATTATTGATCCGTGTCTATTTTAAAATATTTAAAAAAAAGGTAAAAATATTATAAGTTATTCCTACTATTAACTACTATTAACATAAAAAAATATTATCTTATAAGCAAATGAAGCAAAAATAGGTATATATATGTTTTCATTGTTAAATGTAATATTTTTCTGTTAGGATACCGATATCCTAGTGGATAAAGTAACCAAAGGTCCCTTTAGACCTGGGCAAGAGCCACTAAGTTATCATGTAAATAACTCATTTCGTTGATCAACGGAAGACATCGTGAGGAAACCTGCTGATTTACATTTTAATTGAATTGAATTGAATAATAACCTAACTGTAGCATGACGATTCAAAAGTGCTTCTTCTAACCTACATAAAGAATATGTCGATTTTAATATATGTATACATAAACAACGTTTTAAAATTAATAAAAAAAAATTATGTCATAGAAACAAATTCAAAGGCAATGGCTTGTTATGAAAATATTGAAACGAACCAAAAAAATACTGAAAGATAATACTTCGGCCGTCTCATTAAAAAGTTTTGGATCACGAAGGTTTTATATCACATTATAATAACTACTGTTATTAAAAAGTATGAAAAAGAGTTACTTTTTTTTAAATACCACGACAAATATAATGAGACTTTTTTATTGAAAGTAAAAAGCCAGACATTGAAATTAGCTACTTAATAGAAAGTCGTTTTCATACGACAAATTTGCTATCAAAACGTCCGAATGCTGGGAAGATAGCTTGGAGATTATTTCACCAAGCTCCTGCGATACAGGTTTATCACTAATTTTAGGCCTTGTAATTGTACAACCATTTCTGTAACGCTGTGGATTATAAGTAAATAAATAAAATAAAATGATAGCAAGTGTTCACAAAAGGGTTTAAACATTTCTTTAAGTACCGGTGGTAGGGCTTTGTACAAGCTCGTCTGGGTGGGTAGCACCCACTCATTAGATATTCTACCGCAAAACAGCAGTACTTGTACTGTTGTGTTCCGGTTTGAAGGGTGAATGAGCCAGTGTAATTACAGGCACAAGGGACATAACATCTTAGTTCCCAACGTAGCATATTGGCGATGTAAGCGATAGCTAATATTTCTTACAATGCCAATGTCTATGGTCGTTGGTGACCACTAACCATCAGGTGGCACATATGCTCGTCCGCCTTGCTATTCTATAAAAAAAGTACTTTTGGAGCTAAGGAGAACGTGCTATCGACTATAATAAATGTCGAAACGATTTCTAAATAGTTCAAAATAGGTTTCGTCGGAATTCTTCAATACAGTAATACAGTACGACGGTTGTTGATATCACGTGATAAATAACTTACGTCATTTCCATACGTTTTCGTCCATTTTCTACTAACGAAATCTATAATCGATGTATGACTTTGTCTAGGTCTGCTATTCTTTCTGTGTATACCTTTTTTTAACGCTGGAAAAACACCTTTCACGTTTCCCCCACGGGAACAGTGGGGGGGTATGTGGGGCTCGCCAGTCTCCACGGCGCCGAGTGCGCCCCGAACATCGGAATACCCACTAAAAAACCAGCGGTACCCTTTCCGTCTTAACGAGGAGCGCCACGGGATCGCTTTCGCATGCTACCGTGGCGCTCATATACCTACACACCCACTCAATACATATTCAAACCAAACAGCAATGGTATTGTTGTGTTCCAGTTTAAAGGGTGAGTGAACCAGTGTACCTACAAGCACAAAGAACATTACATCTTAGTTCCCAAGGTTGGTGGTACATTCACTATGTTAATAACATTTCTTACAGCGCCAATGTCTATAGATGATGGTGACCAGCTGACCCATCATATACGAAACTCGGCAGTTACGTACCTTTGTATATATTTTTTCATTTTCCCAACATTTTCACCTTCCAAATTGATTTTTCATGTTTCACAAAGGATCCCTTAATTTGATTCCGAGGCTTCGGATATCACACTAAATTTAATTTCCAAACGAATTGGATTAAACACTGAAAGTCGAGAGGCATAAAAAAAATACTGAAAAAGTGTTTGCGATGATATTTATGAATAATGAATCTGTGCTGCCGGCTTAGTTTGCTTAAAATGCGAGCTCTTTATTATTAACTAAATTAAATAACATCCTATAAATGTACCTCTGTAAATAAATTTATATTTGTTTACTTTTAATTAAAACGAAAATTTATACAAATCTATAAGGATTATTTATTTAACAACATTTATATATTTGTTATTAGCTCTGCCATACTATTACAGATAGATCTTTATTATAATTATATATTCCACTTGACTACTTATATGTATTTACTTTAACTTTACTTCCAAAATTCTGAAGACAACTTCGCCGACAGTCAAAACTAAAATTATATAAATACCATAAACAATTCTAGATTTCGACCCCTTATGTAATTATCATGTAAATTCAATGGTATTTATTTATCTATACTCCTTATTCGATTGGAATAGTGTGTACCTACATACATACCCATTATATCATCTGTTAAAATTAACTTAACTGGTTGTAGATGTCACTCTAAAGTGGTACCATCCACCAGATTATCAGCTGTTTTTTTTTATAAAATAGGTAGGCATACTTCCAACTTACCTGATGGTAAGCGGTCACCACCGCCCATATACATTGAAGCGTCAAGATATATTAACCGTTCCTCACATCGATAATGCGCCACCAATCTTAGAAGCTAATGTGCTATGTCTTGTGTGCCTGTAGTGAGTCTCACCCTTTATACCAGAACACAATTACTAAGTACAGCTGCTTGGCAGTAGGATATGTAAGTAACTATTTTCTCGTGCATTGTCAGTCATTTTGATAAGCCATATAGTGATTATGCTATTTACAAAATATCGTAATAAGTTTTAATCTCTCACTGATATGCTTACCATTTTTTTTTAAGAAAATATCATACATGTATGTATGCCTCGTTGATCTAGTGGCTAGTTGTAAGACCGCAGATCCCGTGGCACTTGGTTAAGACCAAGCCAGTAAAATGATATTGGGTTTTCTGTTGGAGATAATCAGTATCAGCCCGGAGTCTGGAAGTTGGAAGTGCTTACACTCCCGTGACTCGGAAAGCACGGTAAGCCGTTGGTCCTGCGTCTGATTTCTTTCCGGTCGTATCGAATTGCCGTCCCATCAGATTATGAAAGTAACGAAATAGAGATTGTGTTTGCGCACACACTTGTACACTGTATCATATGTAATATCTCCTGCGCAGTTGGCTAATCTCTCTTGAGATTGGCCGCCGTGGCCGAAATTGGTCAGGAAGATCATTCATACGTATATGATGATTAAAAAGTCTCTTTACAAATACACCTCATTAAAAAAATAGATGATTTATGGATTAGTTTTCACGCGCGACAAAGTTAACGTTCTATTATTATTAAGTATGTTTTATAAATAAAAAAAAAATACACTATCAAAAAAACAATCTAGAAAAATCTAAAAATTTGAGAATTTAACATCCGACAATTAATGTTTAAGACGTCAGAGTTTGAATCGATGTTCATTAAATGTTGATTAAGTATTATTACTAAATAGATTATTATGTAAATACTAGTCGTATAGTTTTATATTCCATTCATATTTCATAAATAAATTAAATAAGTAATAAATAACCAATAAAGGGTTATTCCGAAAAGTATCGAAGTCTCTAGAATGTTTCGAAAGCCGAAATTTGATAATTTCGAGACTTTCCGAACTCTAGTTGTCAGGCAGTGAAATTACAGATACAAATATATATATTGTTTATACAAATTCTAAATTAATTTAACTCGAAAAATTACTATTTATCTTTTTCTTATATATTGGATAAAATAAAAATAGCATAAAAAAAATAGTCCAGAGTAATATTAAAAATCAGATACGAACGGTACAGGGCTCATGGTTTAACGTGCTGTCCGAGGCACGGGAGTATAAACACTGACAAATTTCAGACTCCGTGAGCTGCTACTGAGAATTTCCTGATACATAACTCAATAACTTTTTACACCCCATGTGTATGAGGAGTATGCTATATATAAACTTAAAGCCTGTCCCACTGTCGGACTAAGACCTCCTCTCTCCAACGGGTTTCATCACGATCTTTTTCTTGATGTAATTATACAAAAATACAAATTAAGCAAATAAATATTACTTGTCCTAACCGTTCCATTTCGGTTCTCCTCTGATAGAATAACTATTGAATATGTTATATCAGGCAAGCTGCACAAAATCCCTCCCATCGATGACATTCGTTAATAACGCTATTCAGAGAAATATTATTTATCAAAGACCAGACGGAATACAGACAGACGTATTCACATCTAAATAACATTAGAATGCCTCTGACGTGTAGAAGAGGTTTTATTTATTAAATAATTTATACATTTATATAAAAGCTATTTCAAATACATTTAAAGTTCAACGACTTTGGTCTGTCTGTGCGAATTTTAATGCCCGTACACCACTAAAGTTTAACGTTATTATATTTGAAAGGTAATTGAAAATATATATTCAATAAAATTCAAAGAAACAGATGTCATTGAAATTATTTCGAATACTAGCTTCGCGTCCCGATGTCACACGGTCATAAAGAAATTTTTAGTTTTGTCAAATAAAATGTATAATAATCACCTTTACCTCTTAAGAAAAAAAAAAAGTTCATATAAAAATGTATTCAAAAACAATGCATATTATATATCGTACAACATTATATAGATGATAAGGAGCTTAATGTTAGTATTATTTAATTTTTATACAGGACAACAGAAATAGGCTGTGAATGTCCCACTGTTGGGCTAAGACCTTCTCTCCCTTCTTGAGGAGAAGGTATGGAGCTTATTCCACTACGCTGCTCCAATGCGGGTTGGTGGAATACACATGTGGCAGAATTTCAGTGAAATTAGACACATGTAGGTTTCTTCACGATGTTTTCCTTCACCGTCAAGCGCGAGATGAATTATAATCACAAATTAAGCACATGAAAAGTCAGTGGTGCTTGCCCGGGTTTGAAAGCACGATCATCGATTAAGAATCAAGCTTTCTTACCATTGGGCCATCTCGGCTTTTTATTATGAAATTCTGCCACGTGTGTATTCCAGCAACCTGCAGCGTAGTGGAATAAGCTCTAAACCTTCTCCTCAAAAAGGGAGAGAAGGCTAAGGATACATACATACAGGGAAGAATAAAAAAGTATATATGCGTTTCCCCGTTTGCATGCGTAGATTTGTCATGCCGAGTGAGCCCCGAACATCGGTATACCCACTAAAAAACCAGCGGTACCCTTTCCGTCTTAACTAGGAGCGCCACAGGATCGCTTTCGCATGCTACCGTGATGCGAAACGAAATACCTACCTAACCTATAAACTTTAACTTATGAGTATTTACAAACAATCGACTCAACTACCCGTTGTAATAATATGTCAAAACTATAAAAACTACTAAAAACTGTCTATGGTCTTATCTCGATATCTTTCATAAAAAATATAATTTTATAAAAACGACTTTGAAAATAATGCATTATTTTAGAACAAATTTGATTACCATACAAAAAGTTATAGTCAGTCTTAAAAGATAGACAAACATATATCTACGCATGGGCTAGTTAACCGACTTATCCCAGCATAAGATGAACCCTATTTAATATGATTGATCATATAGATTCGAGTTCAACTAAAATTGTATATTGTTATTTTATAGCACGTTATTTTATAGACATGATTCTTTAAATTGTTATAACGTTTTTTTTTTGTATATAAACCGATTAAAATAAAACAAACACTAAATTTTAAGTGAATTTAGCCAAAATACATCAGTGAAAACCGCACTCAACCGTTAAAACAGAGAGAGAACCAGATAAACAGACATAAATTCTAACAATCATTGTTTTGGGTTCTATTGCGTTGATAAAGTATGTACAGACAGCGATCAGTTACAGATTTATAATATGTATAGACATTGGTAGGCGGAAATGGGCCACCTGTAAGTGGTTACCATCGCCAATGCGCAATTTTGGGAACTAAGATGTTAATGGCCTCGTGGCTATAGTTACACTGGCTCACTCACCATTTCAATCTTATATAATAACGGTTTCAATCGTACTCGCAGGGTAAAAAAAAAGCAAATGAACCACGTGCAACTTAGACATGCAGATTAAAAACACAATTAGTCGTTATCCTTCAAATATTTTGTTAATAAAATTGAAACAATTTGCTTGTCAAAAGTGCGTTTGTTCCATCATTTAAAGGTCACTCAGTGAGCTATGGCGAGGGCTATGCCTGTATTTCTCTGAAGAATCGAATCCCTAATGTAGCAATACGACAGAGAACCAATGACAAAAACCGAAAAAAAAACAAAGGATTTACTAAATTGCAATTATTAAATTAAAAAGCTAAGTTTATTAACTACATAAATACATTTTTCAACAAATACCACTATCGTTCGTTTCATTCGTTTCATTCGCTGTTGTGTAACACGTACCTAAAGATCGCATCACAAAATTTAATGTAACTCAGCAAAACTCAATTTCCTGAATGAAGGTAGTCTGCGAATGTTTCACGCAACTTATGTCTGTTGTTTGTTATAAATAAACATCTAAATAAGTTACGAAATGCACTTGCTTCATTGACTCTCCCCTATTCTGAAGTTATCGTGTTCTTAATTTAAAATTTAAAATAGGCAGACAGGCTGGCTAAAGTGCAAAATTAGTGTTCAAACTTTAACTAGCCCCGAATATATACCTAGGCCTACAAGGCTTTTACCCAGCCACTAATAATAATTTTATTCTAACTTCAGAATGGGAGGTCCTTAAAAGTCATCCTGCCTTTAACCAGGCCTTAGACTTATTAGACGGTATTTATTTACTTGTAATGATCTGTAATTAAATTTGTTTTATACATTGATTACTGAAATATACATGTGCCAATTCTAAATGTTGCTTAAAAAAATGAATTTAACTTTCATAAATATAGAATATAGTGCCTCGTTGGTCTAGTGGCTTGATGTAAGGCGGCAGACCCGGAGATCGTGGGTTCAATTCCACCAGGTCCAGGTCCAGGTCGGGCCAATAAAAAGTTATTGGGTTTTTCTGTCAGAAAATTCTCAATATCAGCCGGGAGTCTGGAAGTTGGAAGTGTGTACACTCCCGTGCCTCGGAAAGCACGTAAAGCCGTTGGTCCTGCGTCTAAACACTTTCCGGTCGTGTCGGATTGCCGTCCATCAGATTACGAGAGTGAGGGAAGAGAGAGTGCACCTGTGTTTGTAGACATTGGCGCCGTAAAAAATGTTAATCATCAATTACAGGCTTCAATAACTAAGATTTTATGGCTCACTCACCAACTAAGTCTCACTCAAATAAGTGAACATGTCCATGAATATTTGAAATTATTTTTAAATATTACTCGAGGATTCGAAGTGTGGGTGAGCCAGCTTAACTAGACACAAGGGAAATAAAATCTTGTTACCAAGATTGGTAGAGCATTGACCACGTACCATCAAATGACCCGTATACCAGTCCACCTACCTTCCATGAATAGAAAAAAAAATGAAATCTCACAATATTAAAAAGTACCCACAAACGAACGGCCCATTTGATCATTATATAACTTCGAAATGGGACAAAGTTTGTTTAATAAAAGGAATTATTACTTTCGACTGACGTTTCAAGTTTTATTAAATTTCGTGTGTGATTTCAATTATAACTTCATGTTAATTTGGAAAGTTTATGACGTAAGTCTTTTAATACACACATCGACGCGATCGACGATGATGACGTATCATTTACGCTTCAACTTTTTACATTTCACACTGGTGGTACAGCTTTGTGCAAGCTCGTCTGGTTAGGTACCACCTACTCATCAGATGTTCTACCGCTAAACAGCAGTACTTGGTATTGTTGTGTTCCGGTTTGAACGATGAGTGAACCAGTGTAATTACAGTCACAAGGGACATAACATCTTAGTTCCCAAGGTTGGTGGCGCATTGGTGATGTAAGTTGGTTAACATATCTTACAATGCCAATGTCTATGGGTGTTGGTGACAACTTACCATCAGGTGGCACATATGCTTCCGCCTTCCTATTCTATATATTAAAAAAAACATACTTTTTTAATTGTCAATTATTTAAAAATAATTGATTCTTAAATTTTCATATTAACATAACTCTAACAATTATAAGCAATGATCATAATTAATGATTCTGTTAATAACTAATGTTGAATGGATTTTATGAAATAACTACTTCACTGCATTTAAAGGGGTGTATGGGTGCCAATTTTGTACCCCTGACAACTGTATACAAAATTACATGATAATCGATTGTTTAATTAAGAATAGCAAAGATACACATATTATCATCTCTCGTTGCTTAGTGTAGGTCATCTTAGGTCTCCCTCGTCGGAGAGCTGGACAGTAATGATCTCCTTCCACGAGTCAATTAGCATAAGATGGCCACGGGTTAGGAACTAGTATAAGACGGAAGAGAAGAAGACGAGGCTAAGCGTAACCTCCCGTTTTATAGAGAAGCCAGCCTAGAGCTGAAGGTTTCCTATCCAAAAAGGTGGAATTCTACCTAGCCAATTGGAGAGAAAGTGCATTTAGTATAACAGTATCAAAATGACAGGCAGGAAGCTTTGTGTAATATTTAAGCCACCTGATGGTCACCTTTACATAAAGACATTTTCACCGTAAGAAGTATATACCAGTTCTTCTACCCTGTATGCGCAGCCAACCACGAGATCTAATATAACATCTCTGGTCTCTGAAATAATAGTGACACTAATTGATGAATACCCACCCAGACCACCACACCACTGAACTTTGACTCAATTAAAATATTCAACAACTTGGAGACGTTAAAATTAACAAGACATATAAAAATCGCAACCCCGCACGTATTATCAAAAAGTCGAGTCGTTGACCGGTAGGGGGGTGGCGGGAGAGGGGCGCAAAGGGGGGCGTGGATCAGACGAGCGTTATTTATAAAACAGCATCGATCGCGGCCGGACGTCCCTAATGCTATAATTGCGAACGTTTGAACTTAGCATAATGATTTATTTCATAAGTTTGTGGGGAAATCCTTTGATGGTTTAATATTTTATAGGGTTGCCAACAATGAGAAAAAAAAAAACAAAATTAAATCATCGTTATAAATTTAGGAAACCGTTTCAATTTAATTAACTGTTTTATTTCTAATCTAATCGTTCTTATTTGTTTCATTCTCTTTTTATCGCATTTGTTAATGTTTTATAGCGATTAAAGCGCTTGCTTGAATCGTGTTAAGCTAAAATATATTTAGATTAATATATGTACATACATAATAAGAATAATGATGAGTCGAGCGGAATAACCAGCACATCATGGAGCTTTATAGCGATTGAAACGCTAACTTAAGTTATAACAAGTCTTAATAAACATGAATTATAATATTATGTAAAATTAAAAAAAAAACTGGATACCAAGCAATTTTTCTGGAGACGTCATGACGTTGCTTAGCTGGTAATTAGTTAAAAAACTGCGTCTTCTTCTTTCGAATGTCAAATCGATAATGACAGCAAGCGAGACATCAATGTTTAGCTAAACAGTCGCTAAGTAACGAATTCATCCAGTGACGTTTGGCTACACACTCACATACATAAATACCAACACGAACACTTTTATTTATTCAGTACCAAACCGTTTTAAATAATTGTATATGTGTATACAGCTATACTTGTTATAAAGAAAGGGACCTTCTAAGACAAGTGATATTGTACTGAGCCAGGCAGGCAATATATACTAATATTATAAATGTCAAACGCTTTCAAGGCCAAACCACTGAACCGACTTGAATAAAATTTGGAAGCAAGCTTGAACCCCAAATATTATAGGACAATTTTGTAACGCTTACTTGTGGGTGAAGCCACGTGCGAATTCCAATAATAAAATAAATTTCAAAAATCACGAGATCAATAATCTATCATTTTCAAGACGACATACTTTAAGAATCACACGTACCAGCCACTGAGCCATCACGGGTTTCATTACTATAATGGCCGATCGTTGCATTGGCGAAGTGTGCTCGCAGATATGATTCGTGTCTTTACACGACTTGTAAAATAACACATGATGAAGACTGAACCCTTCCTACCATTAATACTTTCTAACCTAAAACAAGTTATTGTAATGGCTTATCTGTGATAGCAATTGAGATAAGTTACATATTGACCATTAAAATGTTTTATCTGTGTGTGTGTGTGTGTGTGTGTGTGTGTGTATTTTATGTATGTTTTGTCTTTGTTAAATTAAAGTGATTGTGTAATTATTATCGGTGAAATCTTAGCGAATGTATGTTTTTTTCATGTTATGCAAAATGGTGATTGGACCTCATGTTAAGTTGTCACCATCGCCCATAAATAAATAAACAATTAACGATTCCTTACATCGTCTAAGCGCCACCAACCTTGGGAACGAAGATGTTATGGCCCTTGTGCCTGTAGCACTGGCTCACTCACCCTTCAAAACGGAGCGCAATAATACTAAGTATTACTGTTTAACGGTAAAATATCCGTTGTATAGGTGGTACCAGACGGGCTTGTACAAAGCCCTACCACCTAGTATTTATATTATTATGCTATAATAACATTGTATGTTTCCATAATTAATTAATTATCAGCCGCATCATGTTAAAAATGCAACACACACAAAATTGTTTTTTTTGTGAAATGTATAAATTATTTGTTTTAAATATATTTTTCTCATTTATCATCGTCATCCTGTTCTCGTCCACTGCTGGACATTTGCCTTTTTAGTGGGATGCCACTTTACTCAATTTTCAGCTATTTCTTTTTTATTTCTATTTTTTACAGGCCTATGGTCATTTTAATTAAACGATTATTTTATTATTATATATAGTGGTTTTAGTTACGTAATGGTTTGTCTCGCTCTAGCCTAATTCCCGTCGTCTAGCAACAGACACTCGATCGAAATAACTAAACATTATAACAAAATGAATAAATCAAATTGTCTTAATAAAATAAATCTCAAATTAAAACGTAAATTCGGTAGTTAAATATAGCGTGTCACGACGTCACGCATGATCGCTTGCTATCGGCTTGCAGACAGCCGAGATGACGGGCACCTGACGCGTCCGTGGTTTGCTTTGGTGTGTGCTCATCGTGTGAGAGATTAGCGATTATATATATACAATATATAATACAATACTAATATACTTTAGTATACACAAAATAATAATAATTGATACATACAAGTTGCTGCACAATAAAAAATTTGGCTTACATACAAGGGGTCGAACTCATTAAAAATATTTATAGAGCCTGGGAAGAGTCACAGGATGTCATAGGGATATTTTGTGACTTATCTAAGGCTTTTGATTGTGTGCAACATGAAATGGTGATCAGGAAGCTACGTCACTATTTGATTAAAGACACAGCACTCAGCCTCCTGATTTCGTATTTGAGCAATCGGATTCAGAGGTTTGATATAAATGGAAAGAGATCTTTCGGGGCTCCAGTTGGTATGGGGGTCCCTCAAGGATCTCTTCTTGGTCCATTTCTCTTCCTCATTTATATAAATGACACGTCTACTAAATAACAAATATGAGATAGTATTGTTTGCTGATACTGACAGTTTCTTAATTTTTAAAATAAAAAGACGTTTATCAATATATGACGAGGTGAATAATGCTCTCTCTGAAATAGGTCATTGGTTTAGCGTTAATAATGTACTGTTAGGGAGTAAAAAGACAATGTATGTTATGTATGTACGCAAAAACATAAAATATTTCCCTAGAAATTGTGACATACATACTGTTAACACCAGGAACAAGTATAAACTTACAACCATTATTACCAGATTACACAGGGTTAGTAAGTCTTTTATCGGACAATGTATACGCTTTTACAACAGGATCCCAGAAAACGTTCTAAAATATTCAATTGTGAAATTTAAAAGAATCGTAAAGGAACGCTTGTGTGCTAAAGGATATTACACGTCCGATGACTTTTTAAATGATTGCACACCCTGGGAATGACACGATCGCCTCCAGGTTATTTCAAATAAAAAAAAATATATTTAATTTGGCTCCGAGTTTCTTTCGCCGGTTCTTCTCAGGTCTGAGGTGTTTATTTCCGGTGTCAGATTTATGATAACCAATAAGCAAGTATAACGCTTCTATATTGAATAAAGATTTTTGACTTTTGACTTTTTGACTTAATGTAGTTATAATAATGTCCTCCAGACCGATTTCGGCCACGGCGGCCAATCTCAAGAGAGATTAGCCGACTACGCAAGATATATTATAGTTCACAAGTGTGTGCGCAAACACAGGTGCACTCTCTATTCCCTAACTCTCATAATCCGATGCTACTCCGGGCTGCTACTGAGAATTTTCTGACAGAAAAACCCAATAACTTTTTATTGGCCCGATCTGGTAATTGAACCCAGGACCACCGGGTTTCCAGCCATACATCAAGCCACTATACCAACGAGGCAGTCGACAAAAATAGTAATATAAAAAATATATATGTATATAATATATTTTACTTGGTGGTAAGGCATTGTGCAAGGGATGGTTAATATTTCTAACAATGCGAATGTCTAAGGGCGGTGGTGACCAATTAGCATCAGTTGACCCATTTGCCCGTCCGCCTACCTGTTCTATAAATATATATACAAAAGAATATCTCCAAGTCGATCTCTCTAAGAAAACCTTTGGTTAAAGGACTTGAAGTTGAATAAAGCGTTGAAGAAGCAAATAAACAAAAATAAAGATAAAATATTTTGGTAAATACTATATTAAAATTTGCTTATTTAAAATTATTTATTAAATTTTGATACTTTTATCATTAGTAAATTTTGAATCTATAATTGAGTATAATAAATGGCTGCCTTTATTGTAATAGTAATTGAAAGTCTAATATAGAAAGCAAAGACAATGCATTTGAAAAAAAGAAAAAAACTATAGATATAGGCCTCTGCATCTTTGACAGATAATTTAAGCAGCATCGCGAAGGCACTTGCGTTCATGAAAAAACTTAAATCAAATTTTTACACATCTTTATTATATTTAAACTTTGTCGAAACATTGTTTAATAGTAACAACCTGTTAATGTCCCACTGCTGGGCTAAGGCCTCCTCTCCCTTTTGAGGAGAAGGTTTGGAGCTTATTCCACCACGCTGCTCCAATGCAAGTTGGTAGAATACAATGAATGTGGCAATCAATGTGGCAGAATTTCAATGAAATTAGACACAAGCAGGTTTCCTCACGATGTTTTCCTTCACCGTCAAGCACGAGATGAATTATAAACACAAATTAAGCACATGAAAATTCAGTGGCACTTGCCCGGGTTTGAACCCACGATCATCGGTTAAGATTCACGCGTTCTAACCACTAGGCCATCTCGGCTTTTTTTTGATTAATATTATACAGTATATATTTAAAATATCGTTCCTTATAATAATAATAATAATAATAATAATAATAATAATAATAATAATAATAATAATAATAATAATAATAATAATAATAATATCTTTATTCCTCAGACAACAAGGCCCATACTTTAGGTACATAATAATTGAACATAACATTACATAATATACATTAATAATTAGAATCACAATCACAATCACAAAGATAATATTATATTAAATAGTATATTATAGATCAAGACCAACAATTTCTGTTATCAAAAACGTAATACGGAATTAGACAAATTTGTCGTGCTAAAAAAGCAATATACTTGTGCTTATAATTCATCTCGTCCTCTACAGTGAAGGAAGACAATAAAATAATTTTTGAACCGATTGATTCGATTTATATACAACTTTCTAATTTTAATAGGTCCTATCAAAGAGATTTGCTTAAATATGATATGCTAAATATATATTTTAGGGGGCGTCAGGATTCTTATATTTAATTTACTTTACAAATATGATTAAGTAAAAATTAAATATCAATAGTCACCTTCAATTAATTGTTATTTTCCTTAAAATCCGAACATTATTACGTAAAAAAAATCATAAAAATATAAATAAAATCGCTTTACGCTTATGAATCGCACCACAACCAACTAAGTAGATTATATAGGCATATTTGCGTGACAAGTTGCCAGAGATTTTCTAACTGGTATCTATTTACCTAAATAATTTATTACGCAACTAATTGCAACGCCATACTTCACCTGGAATGGGCCAGATTTGTTTGTTTGTAATTATTCAAAGGCTAGCTAATCGTCCTGGCTTCGCGTGGGTAAGATGTGGGTTAGGATTTGCGTAAAATCAGTTCTTAGTGAGTCTACATCGGGGAAGGAGTAACTGTGACAAATTTCAAGTCAATCGGGTGGATAGTATAGGAGATCTCGTGATGAGTGGTATTTCGCTTATATATATATATATATATATATATATATATATATATATATATATATATATATATATAAACATACCGGTGAACCATTCGATGTCATGATGGATTCATGTCATTCATTAATCATGACGTCATTACCCGTTCATTTCGCAGAATAAATCTTCGAAATTTGAATGTATTAACCACGAACCCACCCTACACGCACACTCCACGGTACCTATGGCTGCGCAAGCCAATTAGGCATCCACCGTCATTATGGTTCACGACCACATACCTCTCACTCATCAATGAACAGCAAGTTTCTTTTGCAATAACAGAATATCACATTCTGTAAATGAAGGGGTGGGTAGGTTACTTTACTTTTAATTTAAAAAACAAACACAATTTATCATTCTTAATATAAACATTTAGAGTTATGTTTCATAAAAATAGGTCAAACGAACAGTTTAAAGCCTAATATATACAATAAATTGTAGATATAGAGGTGGGCGGGGCGCGGGCTATCTTCGCGGAGCTTATACAGAGTGCTTATGACAGAATCGTGGAAAAAAATGGCTTATTAGACATTAAAAAATTGAATTATAAACGTCATTTTTTTATTACTTTCTCAAAAACCGAGTTTCCTTTATCATTTTCAAGAAGGCAGACCCGAAAATCGGCTACTTAATATTGAGTATCACATTTTCTTATAGTTACTTAAAATTAACGTTCATAATTATTAGATATAAACAAAATAAGAAACAGTATACATAAATTTAATTTACTAATTCTATCATCAATGACAACGAACTGAAAATCTCGACATGACTCTTCCGACAACACGCTGTATAATATGAAACGGTTACATTTTAATCATGTCTCAGGGAAAAATATATCTTGGCAAGAGTTTTAGGGTTTCGTACTTTAGCGTTAATGTTGCTGCTTAAACTGGCACACAATCCTAACTTTATTCTTTTTTCTGCTCATGTTTAATGCTTAAATTTTTTTTTTTTTTTTTACATGATAATTTAACGAGGCAAACGAACTAAACTAAAAAACTTCATCTTTTTCGTATGGCTTAAATAAGGGAGAAAGAGAAAGAAAATGCTTAGAAGTTATTGAGATGATAGAAGATTCGGAGGTAGGACTTTGTGCAAGATTTTAGACCTGACAATAGTTTCTGTCATAAAATATTTTAGCAAAAATATATCCTATAGGATATTAACAACATCGCTTCGAGTGTATGCTGTTTGGGTTGGTACCGTTTACCCACTTTGAGCTTTGCTCAAACTCGTCTGGGTAGGTACCACCTACTCATCACATATTCTACCGCCAAACAGCAATACTTAGTATTGTGTGCTGGTTTGAACGATGAGTGAACATTACAAGTTACGAGGGATATAACATCTTACATAGTTCCCAAGGTTGGTGGCGCATTGGCGATATAAGGGCATGGAAAATATTTCTTACATTGCCAATGTGGTCTAAAGGCAGTCTGCCTATCTATTTTAAATTAAAATAAAATAAATAATCCGTATTAAATTACGATATAACCCACGGAGAAAAACAGTATCGTTTAAAGAAAGTAAAAATGCGCTTAGCTGATAATATTTAAATTAAAACTATATCAAAAAGTTATTATTAACTTTTAAAAATCACAAAAAACTGCTTCAACCAAACCATCACCACCGTAAATAATAAAACCACAACCACAGAACAAAAGTTTCATTGGAAATGGCTTAATTTAGATCATCAGTGCGATTCTCTGTGACCTCACTGTATTACCCAACGAAATGTTGGACAACGGACTTACGATGATATACTATATTGATGCGTGTATCCTTGAAATGTTATGATTTTAAAGGTCAATATCGCATATCACTTTCTGATATTAACGACCGTTTTCTGCGGTGAGTGTAGAATTGGATACATTTATATGTATTAACGTTCGCCCAGTGGTCGAAGTTCAAAATCTTTACCGAAAATTTCAGGAAAATATACATGAATTTTCATGTTTTAGATATTTTTTTGTCTTCTATTTTTTTCTATTTATTGATTATCACTAAACTCGTCGATACCACCATAAAAATCGGTTGACAAACTGATCAAAAACAGGTAACAACGAATTTTTAAGTCTTTGCCTATTTATATATAGATACTGGTGGTAGGGCTTTGTGCAAGCTCGTCTGGGTAGATACCGCAAAACAGCAGTACTTGATATTATTGTGTTCCGTTTTGAAGGGTGAGTGAGCCAGTGTAATTACAGGCATAAGGGACATAAAATCTTAGTTCCCAAGGTTGGTGGCGCATTGGCTATGTAAGCGATGGTTGACATTTCTTACAATGCCAATGTCTAAGGGCGTTGGTGACCACTTACCATCAGGTGGCCCATATGCTCGTCCGCCTTCCTGTTCTATAAAAAAGAAAAAGATATATACTAGTCACCCGTTCCATCTTAGCACAGGTAGAATAAGGGATACATGGAATGTTTGTATCGTAATACATATAACTCTATTGGTTTACGCGGTGCATGCCAGTAAAGCTCCCGGTCGGCATGTTGTTTTCCGACATCTTCAACAATCGTCGTCATATTTCAGTCAATTTACACAAAATCATAATTAATTATACACTTAAACCTTCTTTACGTTCATTGGTGAAAACCGTACGAAAATCCATTCGGTAGTTTTTGAGTTTATCCCGTACTGACAGACAAACAAACTTAGCGGGGGTGACTGGTGGGTGTTTTGGTGATATGAAATGTGTAAAAAGTATAAAAATTGTACCCTTCGTTATATATCTATGCGGTTATCACACACCCCTCTGTTTTAAGCAACACATGGGATAGATGTCGCCACGTGTCACTAAATACCATATAGGGTCAATTTATTTTAACATTATTCAGCAATTATTTATATGAGGGGAGAGCAGACCAGCTTTAGTTTGAGATATTCAAGTTCAAATATCTATCATTTTCTTCCCATTATGTCACAAATTTTTCGACAATCTTTTCAAAAACTATCTTAATAACATACGGCTTTACTCACATTATTAAGCGGGTGATCAATTAAACAATGCTGCGTCTCCGTCTTTCTAATATCAAATCAATAATGAAAGAAAGAGAGAATACAGTTTTTAATTAAACAGTCGCTAAGCAACGTTTATAAGTGAAGCCGAAAAATATTATTATCCTAATAAACTTTACCATTATTTAATTTATTACCCCGTTTACTATATTTAAGAAACGATACGTTTTGCTTACGGATTGTAAAAACGACGAATTGACGTTTCAAGTTTTTTTTTATAGAAACACTATATGGACCGTTCGCTGAGCATGAAGGAATTCGGGCATTGACCTCTTTACATATAGACAAGGTTTTCGACATTTTTAGATAATATGTAAAATGGGTGCTGATTAGTTAACAATGCTGTGTCTTTGTCTTTCAAATGTCAAATCAACAATGACAGAAAGAGAGAAATCAGTGTTAAACTTAAACGCTAAGCAACGTTTATAAGTAAGGCTTATAGTTGCTATTTTACAATAATTATGTATATAAATATAATAGTGAGTATGTAGTATCCTTATATACTAATGTACCTATAGATTTATACATACATACAAACATATTAATCGTTTTGTAGAATATAAATACCTTGTTAATCAATCACAATCTTTCACCTTTCAAACCTGAACAGACCAGTACTAGGTATTGCTGTTTAGCGGTAGAAAAAGTAATCAATACCCACCCGTACTCCACCATCTTTGCCTTTAACACGAAATAATAAAAAAAAAGAATAATAATTTTATTAATTAAAACGAATAGTAAATTCCATTACGAGAGCCGATGATCATTCACTCTATATATTTTTTGTTAGATATAATATAGTACGATACAAAGTAATAAGCTTTACTAATGAGATTATTTTAATAACAAACTGAAGCCCACTTAATGACAGCTCAAGTGTAGCCTGCGGCATGATAATAAAAATGCGTATAAATGCTTTAAGAAACCAATGATTCACTTAGAAGCTTGAGTTGACTAGTTAATTAATTATTATCAAAAGGATGTATGTTACTTTTATTGTATGATAATTAATAATAATATTGTAACATATACATAGAAAATTAAATTGTTAAGTTAATACTATGATATAACAGTCGTAATAAATAAAAACCTTATATATTAGATTAAATTATATATACATATATTGATAATGTTCCCTGGTGGTAGGGCTTTATGCAAGCTCGTCTAGGTAGGTTTCAAAAAATGGTTTCATAAAATGGCAGTGCTTGATATTGTTGAGTTCCGGTTTGAAGGGGAGTGAGCCAGTCTAATTACAGACACAAGTGACATAATATCTTAGTTCCCAAGGTAGCGCATTGGTGATGTAAGCAATGGTTAATATTTCTTAAAATGCCAATGTCTATGGGCGTTGATGACCACTTACCATCAGGTGGCCCATATGCTCGTCCGCCTACCTATCCTATTATATATAAAAAAAAAATTACAATTCAAATCGCAATCAAATTCACAATTAACGAAGCGTAACACACAAAAAAAAACTCCATTAAAACAAAAACACGTCCATTTACACACTTACCGTGTTAAAGGCGAACAAACAAACAAACATACATCGCACGTACATTATATACAATAACGGTTCCATTCAAGCATATCCCTACACTATAAGGTTACAGTGGAGTAACAAGATACACACGGTCACGCAAAACACATCCGAGCGATTGACTCGTCTCTAATGGAGTGGCAAATTCGATGCGACATTATAAAATTTGTCCTCCGTTTTGTTAAATAAATAATAATCCGTTGTTATAAAAGACACGATGCGTTAATATAAAAAAAAAATGGATATATATGCGTATGTATACTAGCTTATTGCTCGGCTTCGCTCGCATATATGATTGCTAAATACCAATCGCCATGACTCTTTCTTCGAGAACGAAACATTTCCATACATAACTTTCATCCACTATATCACTAACTTGGGAGTTTTTAAAAGTCCTTAGGGTGACTTTTACTGTGTAAAAGGAAAACGTATGCAAATTTTCATGGTACTAACCTCGGTATTTTGGACGGTGCGTGGATATGTCGGTTATTCTTTTACATATATAGATTATTAATCAAATTGTCGTGTTGTCTGAAGTTTAATTAAATAGAAGAAAAGTAACAACAGAGTTACTACTCTTGAGAAGAAGGATTGGAGTATATTCCACGACGATACTTCAATGCGGGTAGATGTAATGGTAGCGGTTTTTAAAAATGGAGGAACTAACAAATTAATTATTTTGGTATTAAGATTATATCAAAAAATAAAAAAACGTTATATTGACAACGGTGTCTTATTTCTGACCACAGTAACAGCCTGTGAATGTCCCACTGCTGGGCTAAGGCCACCTCTCCCTTTTTGAGGAGTAGGTTTTTGGAGCTTATTCCATCAAGCTGCTCCAATGCGGGTTGGTGGAATACACATGTGGCGGAATTTCAGTGAAATCAGACACATGGAGGTTTCCTCACGGTATTTTTCTTCACCGTCAAGCACGAGATGAACTGACTTAAGTGTTCATTTTATATTAAAATTAAATTAATGCAAGCGTTTACTTCTAGTTTGAAAGTAAGCCAGTGTGACAGGCACAAGGGACAAAACATCCTAGTAACCAAGGCTGGTGGTGCATTGACGATGTAAGTGATAGCTAATATTAGCGATGCGATGTTTATGAGTGGTGTGGTGGTCACATTCAACTTCAAACACGAGATGAATTATAATCACAAACTAAGCACATGAAAACTCAGTTGTGCTTGCCCGGGTCTGAACTTACGATCATCGCTTAAGATTCACGCGCTCTTACCACTGGGCCATTATTATGTATCATATTTACATGAGGATCGGTTCGGAGCAAACAAACAAACTCACTTTTGCATCTATGACTAATACTAGTTATGATTATTATCTGTAATTATTACTTTACATTATAAATTTGCAACTACAGGTCAGAAGACGGAACCCCTTAATCGGTTTCGACAAATATCGACATAGTCAAGTGTGTAATATGATATATTACTACGTAACAAGAAATCTAATACGTATAATATACCAAACTCACGATATGTATAGATATTCTGTAAGAACAACCTCGAAACTCACCGCAGAATTCTATCGTGAAATGTCAAAGTGATATTCGAAATTTATTTATTAAACTTAGAATAATTTATTATTATAGCATTTTTTATTGTATAGGTAGGCGGACGAGCATACAGGCCACCTGATCTTAATTCTTCTTCATCTTATCACATCTTAGTTCCCAAGGTTGATGGCGCATTGGTGATGTAAGCTATGGTTAACATTTCTTACAATGCCAATGTCTATGGGCGTTGGTGACCACTTACCATCAGTTGGCCCATATGCTCGTCCGCCTTCCTATTCCATATTTAAAAAAAAAACTAACTGACTGACTGACTATCATCACGGTGTCTTAATTATAATAAATACGAGTCTTGAAATTTGTAAGAAACTCTCGTTTCGTAATGTAAAGTTGAGTTAAGACATGCGTTATTTCGATTTTAAAACACAGTTTCCCTTCAACCCCCAACTTCATCCAAATGAAATCGAAGACTAGAATCTCTAGGAACTATCTCCAGCCATACTAATTACCTTTCCATCGGGCTTAAACAGAATCTGCACACGTGTTTGCGCACTCGCGCACACACTAGTGCGCTATAATATATCACGCGCTGATCGCTAGTTATTTAAGCAAAGCCACCGTGTTCATTATCAGACAATTACCAATACAGTGAAAATGGTGGAAAAAAACCTTATTATGCTAATACATTGTTGTAATTAGAATAACTAATATAAAATTAATTAGGTCAATTACACACCCGTCAAAACAAGAATCTTTGCAATGAATTAAAAAAAAAGAAAATAAAAAAAAATTACCTTACGCTTACCTTTTTAATAATTCATATTCTTAGTATAGGGCATGTTATAATTATTTAAGACGTACATCTCCGTAAATCGACGATGAAAAAAAAATTTGACAAATAACAAGTGACGGGCGCGTTCGGGAGTAACGACGGAACACACCACACGCGAGCGCGGCAAGTCATCTGTGATCGTCTGTACCATTTGTTGTCACCTACCGTTCTATTATTTTAAAGCGAGTCCGATTCGAGTCATTACTATATTATATTGACATATGTTTGGATATGATGTCCTAATTTATGGCACGTAGGAACGCACGCACGTAGGAAATATTATAGTGCACAAATGTTGGCCGGAAATACAGGGCAACTTTCTAATTAAAATTCCAAATGCGAGGTCCGATAACGAGAGGAATAAATCTGCTGCATTAGAGTCTGGCTAGTTTTTTTTTTCGCATGCCAAACCGTGGTCCCTTCCCCCTGTAAGGAAGGGAAGATGACATTTTGCCAATGCGATTTGGTTGGATTAACGTGTATTTGTAATATTTCATTGATACGTTAATATTTCATACCACTTTCATTTTTTACAAAATACATTGGCGGAGGAACAAACGGACTACCTGATGGTAAGCGGTCACCGCCGCTTGTATTGGCTCTGTAACAAATTGTAAGCGTTTCATACATCGCCAATGCGCCACCCACCTTGGGAACTAAAATGTTATGTCCCTTGTGCCTGTAGCTACAATGCCTGACTCACCGTTCAAACCGGGGCACAACCACCCCATATATTTCTACTTGGCGGTAGAATATATAATAGTGGGTATCACCAAGTAATCCTCAACACCCAACATTAATAACTAGGGACTACTCCGAGATCGGTAGTAGTGGTAACACTGATTTAGTTAACTCAGGCGTAGCAGGAGAAAAAAAAACATGTTTACGTCCACGGAAGCCAGATGACGAAACAAATAAAAACTCGTAAGAAACATTCTGGACAGCATCGTAAAATACTTCACAACGTGAATATGATGCCTTCGGACAGACATTGTAGTGAAGAATGAAGGTTGGACTTTGTCGACGTGAAGAAGTTTGACGGTATTTGTTTTTTTTTTTTAAATGACACAAGACCAAGGCGTTATTTTTTTTTACTTTATTTATATCTTAAACGATTTATACGAATATAGTGCTAATTATAGTAAAATAGTCGCGGTTTTTTTTTGTCATAGGTTAAAAAAAATTAAAAAATTCGATGAGATTTATAAATAAAAATACATTTACAAATATTGAGTAGAATATAGCAAAGGAATATATAGTACACGCGATACGCACACACAAGTTAGTAAACAGGTGTCGTGGAGGGAGAATGGCGGCATATGATTGCGTCACAACGTTTGCCATACGTGTCGGTATCACACCCAATGTTATTGGTGCCAATATGTTTGAATAAAAAAAAAACGACTTCAAATGAATTAGACTTGCCCGTATGTAAAATTAAAAATATACTGGTGGTAACAAATAAAATACTGGTGGTAGAGCTTTGTGCAAACTCGTCTGGGTAGGTAGCACCCACTCATCAGATATTCTACCGCAAAACAGCAGTACTTGGTATTGTTGTGTTCCGGTTTGAAGGGTGAGTGAGCCAGTGTAATTACAGGCACAAGGGACATAACATCTTAGTTCCCAAGGTTAGTAGCGCATTGGTGATGTAAGCGATGCTTAACATTTCTTACAATGCCAATGTCTATGGGCGTTGGTGACCACTTACCATTAGGTGGCCCATATGCTCGTCCGCCTTCCTATTCTATAAAATTTATATACATATGACATTGACCGCAAGTTTTTAGTGCAAGTCTAAAATGCTATTCAAAACTTAAATAATACAGATTCCTTCATCGCCGACACGAAAATTTAGAGGTTCTTGCGTGGATTTGAACACGCAATCTTGATCTCACGTGTTCTAACCTCAAAGCCATCTATGATACGAACGTGAGGCGAAAATGGAGCGTATATATACATACACAGTTTCATAATAACAGTGTTTCATTATGATCTAAAGTGAAAAACACTTTCCAAATTATCTTTATGAATAAAATTAATTAAAACTGTTTAAAATCTGACGTTACTGGAATTCATCTTTTAGTATCTTGCTTTGTTAAAATCAGGTAACCCTGAAGATGAACTCAATACACTTATATCTACATCGTAAATATATTGATTTGAAAAAAAAAGCTTAAACTTAAATAAGTCTAGACAAGTTGAATTTCACGTTTGTCAAGTCAATAGTCCGAATTTAAAAAGGACGTAACCGCATAGCACTGCCATTTATATAATTATATTATTAGCAATTATTATCTGTGGACAATAGCAAGGAGCAATTCTACAAATATATAATTCTACGTTACCGATTCAATTCCAATCCAACTTTGTATATTCTATATTTATTCGGGTCCTAACTGAACCGATGTGATGCTAACATACATCGTTGTGACAATATCAAACTTAATTGTTAACTTTTATGCCAATATACGATAATTAAATTTAAAAAAAAAATAGGAAAACAAATAAACGGCAACAATGACGTTTCGATTCGATTGCGATGAAGTGACGATTTGTCTGTAGTATTGGCCGCTTGTCCGCTTACACGTTACAGCTGTCACGGACAGCTTTTGTTTTTATCCGAATACTACTGACCGGTAATCACCTCCATATTAACCACGGGATTTGCAATCAGTGTAAGATATCGATATGATATATCTGATTTAAGATTAAGTATTAAAATGAGAGAATTTAAAAGTATAATTAAAATTATATAAGCAAAATACCACTCATCACGAGACCTCCTAAACTATCCGCCCGATTGACTTGAAATTTTTCACCATCACCGGCGTAGACGCTCACTAAGAATATTTCCGTCCCGTCCGAAGCCGAAGGATAATTGCGAAAGTATAAAAGAACACATTTTAATCTTTAAAACTTTTAAATAAAATCGAAAATACACTATCGCAAATTGCAATATATATATATATATATATGCTTTTTATCATGATTAACTGATTTATTTTATTACTTTCTTGATAAATCTCGATAAATTCATAATTTTGTTCAATGACATCTTTCAATTTATTTCACTTATGTCCTAACAATGTAATATACTAAAACTGTCTACGAAACGCGCTGCATCTACAGGTATAAGTCTTATGTACATACAGTAACAGCCTGTTAATGTCCCACTGCTGGGCTGAGGCCTCCTCTTCCTTTTGAGGAGAAGGTTTGTAGCTTATTCCACCATGCTGCTCCAATGCAACCTGCATTGGAGCAGCAGACACATGCAGGTTTCCTCACGATGTTTTCCTTCACCGTCAAGCACGAGATGAATTATAATCATAAATTAAGCACATGAAAATTCAATGGTGCATGCCCGGATTTGAGCCTACGATTGTTGGTTAAGATTCACGCGTTCGAACCACTAGGCCATCTCGGCTTTTACATTGGCATGATAGTTTTTTTCAAGCGCAACGAAAAAAACGTCAACACATTTATTGGTATTACACGCTTACAATCCATGTCAATTTACTAACGGGATTAAAAAAAAAAAACAAGAAACTTACTGGCATAGTTTTATGCTTTTTTAATGCACAAATAAATACTCTATGTCTGTATGTCACCTGAACTTGGCCTTAGACTCTTCTATTTTTAAGGGAAAATATCTAAATTTAATTTTAACCATTTACGTGAAATAAATAGAAATTTTTCATCTACGAATATCGATATATATATACTTCCGGTTACTATTTATTAAGTTAAATAAAGCGAACATGTCGGGCTTAATTAATTTAAATTTTTATCTGTGAGGACGAATTAAGGTTGTTTTTCGAAAGCAAATACTATATAATTTAAGCTACAAATAAGCTCACTTGCTTACTTACTCAACTTTATTATAAATTTCTCAAAAATCATAGAAAAATTTAATAGATCGAAATGAAATTATTCCAAAATACTTTGAGAAATTTGCATCTGCACAAAAGGGATGTGGATAGGAAAACACAAAATTTTCTAGTAGCTCTGGCATCACCACCAACTTCAACGAGAACAGAAAATTTATAAAAACCGGGTGATCTAAAATTATTTCTCGAAACTCTAAGTATCATAAGGTTGGGTTAGAACAAAAATGTCATGTCTCTTATACCTGTAGTTACACTGACTCACTTACCTTTCAAACCGGAACACAATAATACTATAATCACAAGGGACATTACGTTTTAATTCCCTAGGTTAGTGATGCATTGACGATGCAAGGAATGGTTAATATTTCTTACAGCGCCAATGTCTAAGGGTGACGGTTACGTGACCAGATCATGGTGCAGGACCAACGGCACAAAAAACACTTCCAACTTCCAGACTCCGGAACTTTTCATTGGCCTGACCTGGGAATTGCACCAAGGACCTTCGGGTCTGCGAACTTACATCAAGCCACTAGACCAAAGAGGCAAATATAAATCCTAATTGTTCGACACAACTTCGAAATGAGTACCTAAGAATTATAGCTTTATATATCTCATCGCTCATCTTTAAATGTACAGATACAGCTTAAACGACACCATAGTTTCAAAGGGACAGCGTATTTAATTAATTTTTCATCAACTCTCCGCCATTACACGCGGAGCGTCGTGATGTTTTTGCATATTCAATTTTATAGATGATTACTTTCATTGTAGCGATATGATTGTGGAATTTTACATATTTTTTTATTTTTATTATCGCTATGTCAAAAGCAGAAATTTCTAGATTCTAAGGACAGGTAATAAATATAAGCTTTATTTAACATAAACAATAATTGCAATGGAAGCTTAAAAAAATGATATTATTTTATTAAATTTATAATTTGTTATAATTTCTTCGTCAATTTCCAAGCTCAGGAAAAAATGTAAAATGCAAAAAAAATACAACGTAATATAATACAACACTTTCTAAATAAATTATATTTTATTTAGAAAGTGAAATTTTTTAGAAAGAAAATTATATCATATTTATATTAAAAAAATAACACATATTTCTTATATTATTTATTACTATCGATACTAACGTTATAAATACAAAAGTACTGTCTGTTGGTCCCGCTTTTACGTTTAAACCACTAAACAAATTTTGATGAAATTTGGTTATAAGCAAGTTTTAAACTCAAGGAAGAACATAGACTACTTTTTATACCTAACATCACACTGACCCCCCCCCCCCCACTACACAAGCGGTCCGAAGCCAGTTACAAATAAAATAGACAACAATAGTCTAGGAAATCTTTAGAAACATATCTAGAACACTTTTCGGTCCTGTAACCAACCTCGTTAGCTCAAAGATACGATATTATATTTTGCAAGCCCTACCGAGACGGCGTCGTGATCGCAGCCTTTTATATGTTAAAGGGGAGTGCAATATCATTTAAATATTAAAAAAAAAAAAAACAAAAGTGTCAAAAGCGTTGCACTAAAATTCGATTTTTAAATTTTAACTCACTCCCATCAAAATCGCTTACAAATTGGAGAATCGGTGATTTATTTTGACGTGACTTGATTAAATTTGGTATGAAGCAAACTGGTTCCTCAAGGGTCCTCCCTTATGCTATATTTTCATCTATTTCCTGACCCACAACACGCGGGTGAAGGCGCGAACAATAACTACTTATGTATTAATTATAATATTAGTATTGTATAGAGTATGACGTAATAAATATGTGATGAAAACCTCCATAGTCCACCTCTAGAGTTTGACCTCCTGATTTATATATATATATATATATATATATATATATATATATATATATATATATATATATATATATATATATAACATATATTTACTCACTCAAACAGATGGCCTGTTGTACTTTCCTCTGCTCTTTTTGTCAACCGATTCCCTTTTTTTTATTTGGTAGCTATTGACAAGCCGTAGTTTTATCAATAAAAGAATTTTGAAACCAAGATTTACAGAATCGAGACATACAAATGAAAAATATAACATAAATTTCCTCTCATATAACATAGGATTCGTCAAATATTATATTTATTGAAGGTCGTATTTCGACACGCACTAGTTAAAATAAATACATAATATAAACATAAGCTAAGTTATATAGCTTACATAAAGTAAAAGCGTATAAATATCCCACTACTGGGCTGAAAGCCTGCTCTCCTTTCGACGAGAATTTTACAGGAGGTAGTTAACACAATACAAAATTAAATAACAAAAACCAAATTTAAATTTCGATCACTTTCTAAAATCGAAACAGCTTCGCCTTAACGGTCATTGCAATAATCAAGTCCACAATAAGATTGTTGTCTTAACAGATAACTGTTAGCTTAGAATGGTTGACGTTACGAAAACTACGAAACTAGTACGATATTCTAAAAAAAAATGACTGAGGTATAAACTCAAACAGCTTCGAAGAGCTATGTAAGTGTATAAGTGTGAGCTTTTGTAAGTGCTGGTCTTTAATGCCATATGGTATATAAATATATATTCAAATAATAAATAAAAATGAATAAATAAAATAATAACGTAAAAGTTTTTGTTGTTAATACATAAAACCCGCATTGGAGCAGCGTGGTGGAATAAGCTCCAAACCTTCTCCTCAAAAAGAGGAGAGGAGGCCTTTAGCCCAGCAGTGGGACATTCACAGGCTGTTACGGTTACGGTTACGGTACATAAAACTAATTGTATTTTTATTATTTAATTTATTTTGTACAATTTTTCGCTCGTTCAATTAAAACCGTTTTGTCATGTAGAAAATGAGCTGATGATCTTAAAACGCCTGAATGAAGTGAACCATCTCGATAAAATTAGGTTTCAATTGAAAAAAACCGCATCAAAATCGATCAGATAAACACATTAAAGCTATTTTTAAATTTTTCCTATTAATCAATTTAAGACTCATGTTATAAAAAAAATAAAATAAGGCATATTACTCACACATGATTATATAAATGATAAAAAAGCGTAGAGCTAGTATGTGTTGATTTACAAGCAGGATATGCATAAATGTAATTGAATTTTATTGACTCTATAATTAAACGGATGAAAAAGGTAAACCACCGAGTTTCTTACCGGTTCCTCTCGGTAGAATCTACATTCCGAACTGGTGGTAGCTTCATATTTAATTCAATACTGTAACATGAGAATTTAAAAGTTCCCTTATAAGCCTAGTTGAATAATTAATTATTTGATATGTCCTCGTGCTCGTCCGCGGCTTAACCAGCATCTTATTATCATATGGGCTATCTGATGGTTAGTGGTGACCAATGCCCGTATACATTGGCATAGTAAGAAATGTTAACCATCGCTTACATCGCCAATGCGCCACCAACCAACCTTGGGAACTAAGATGTTATGTGCCTGTAATTATACTGGCTCGCTCACCCTTCAAACCGGAACACAACAATAACAAGTACTGCTGTTTTGCGGTAGAGTATCTGATAAGCGGGTGGTACGTACCCAGACGGGCTTGCACAAAGCCCTACCACCAGTAAAAAGTGCCTATGCTGCCCACCAAATTTCATCGAAATCGGTTCAGTCAACGGCTAGAACAGCCGTCAAAGCGTAACAGATAGGCAGATTTACTATCACATGTATAATATATTAATAATATTTGATATTACACCTCTTTTTAGGTCCGGTTGTTAACAAAAAATGTGCCCAAGTCCCGACATTACGCATGAATCCGATATAGAGTCGTAACAATACAAGTCAGCAACGGTTGCGACACATTTTCGGACCCGACATCGCGGGGTCACCGTTACCCGATATTAGTCACACCTACCAACTCATTGTGCCGATATTATCTTAGGTATTACAAGATACCATAAATGTTAATTTGGATTATATATTTATATACTATACTAGGTAATCGCCACGGCTTCGCACGGATACATAAGGAGAAAAATGTATTTGGATAAGATTTACGTTTAATTCAAAGAATCCAAAAAAAGTTCTTAGTGAGCGTCTGTCTATGTCGGGGAAGGAGTAACTGTGAAAAAATTCAAGTCAATCGAGCGGATAGCTTAGAAGATCTCGTGATGAAAGGTTTTTAGATATATAAAAGAATAATTGACTTACTAATTGACATATCAACGCACAGCCCATACTATTGAGGCAAGCACCATGTAAATTTACATACGGTTTCTTTTACTCAATACCTTAGAACTCGCTGAGAAGGATTTTTAAAAATCAACGCAAAAGGCAAATTTATAAGAGCAATTAAGTAACAGTTATAAATTATTTACTCATACTTTAATCTCTTAATATTATCTGCTTTACGTGCTTTCCGAAGCACGAGCGTCAACACTATCAACTTGCTAACCCACCGAGGCTTGAACTCAGTACCTCGAGATCGACAACATCACGAGATGACAATAAGCATAAGTGTAAGTTATCATCTTATAAATAACACAACTTATATATTTTAATTTAAGACAAATAGTATATAATATTAGTATAAAAAATAAGACTTATCAATTTGTATACATGTAATTTTAGATTTACACACAAACGGGAATCGAACCAACTGCCAGCACGTCAATCATTCTCTATAGCAACATTCCTAAATATTACTCTTAGAGAAATCTAACTTAACCTATTTCTAATTATAATAAAGTCGTGCGTGGAACGCTGTGACGTCACGTCTGCGTACTACGCGCTGGGCGGTTTGCCAGTCTTGTGCCAAGTTATAGGGCTGACACAGAATGTTTATATTTGATGGGACATATGAAGAAAGATATCATTATAAATAGGGTCTTGTGCGAGACCGTGTGGGTAGTTACCACCCATTTGTCATATATTCCACCACCAAACAGTAATACTTATTATTTATAATAATATTGTTGTGTTCCAATTGGAAGGGTGAGTGAACCAGTGCAACTATAAGAACAAGGGACATACATAACATCTCAGTTCCTAAGATTGATATAAAATTGGTTATATAAGGAACGGTGACCACTTACCATCATGCGATCCATCCATCCATCCAAAAATAGTATCTATAATATTTTACAATACACCAGAAGCTATGTACGAGTATGGTCCATGATACCAATGTCATAATCAATGTGTATATAATAAATTGTTTAATACAAATATATAACGAATAAATACCACTCACAATCAGAACATCACTTCAACCATCACATTCGCAATTACGCTTAACATTCCGTCATGAACTTTTTTTAATCCATACGATACGAATTTGTTAGTATTTAAACGACCGCTCATAATCCTTTCCAATTGTACCACTCGAAAGGGACTTTGTGGTGACCGCTTGGACCGGGTTACCGTCGAATTAAACCGCATCAGTCATTACATACAGTCTAACAAAGTATTTAAAAAAAAATGTAAGTTTTAATCGTGAAGTACATTTTATTTTGTTGGAGATACAAAAGATATAAATACGAGGTAGAAAATGCTTTTATCATTTAAGCGAGCATTTTGTGCTTGTATATATATATATTATATACAATATGATGTTACGAGTAAATATATAAAGTAATAATCATTTTGTTGGTTTAATTAAACTCTGCAGATCCCATCCTGTTCCATGCTGGGCTACCTCCTTCTTCTATTGAGGAAAAGTTTTCAAATCAAAATCAAAATGATTTTGTTCAAATAGACTTTTAAAAATATATTTGCTTGCCTATAGTGGGCGGAATGTATAAGATACTTATAAAGAAATCATAACATTTGTAAAACTACATTTCATGCAAATAAAATGATGATTATTATTATTAATAATACAAGTACTTATGAATCATCAAGCGCTACCACCAATTAAAACTAATTCCACCACACCCCTCCAATACCATTTGATAGATAAACATATGACAAGATTTTCATCTGACACACACAGTAACACATCACGATACGAATTATAAACACTAATTAAGCACATGAAAATTCAGTGGTACTTTGCACGATTTGAACCTGAAATTAATAATAATAGTAATATCCTGTGACATTATTCACACGCGGCCATCTGACCCCAAACTAAGCAGAGCTTGTACTATGGAAGCCAGACAACTGATATACTACATAGAATACTTTTCTTTTGTAAATACATACTTATATAGATAATTACACCCAGACTCAGGACAAACAGACATGTTCATGCACACAAATGAATCGAACCCATAACCTTCAGCGTGTAAGGCAAGTATCTACCAACCACGCCAACCGGCCCGTCAATTTTTCTCAACGAGCACAGATTCATACGGTAATATAGCAACATTCAGACTTAAGATGCCTGCTGCTTGCAATCTGCCATATTAATTCCTGGAGGGTTGTACCGTCAAGATAATACATAGTTGATGTTACCATACCAGGGATAACATCTGCATTGAATTAAGAACCCTTACTGATATTATCAATGCGAAAGTGAATCTGTTACGCGGTCGCTTCTGCACTAATCAACATAGCATCGTGACATTTTACATACACGTTATCAGGGATATAGTATATAAAAGGACATGGTACATAACACGTCCCCCTCACACGCGGGCTAACTAATTTAATTATATATGTTAAATTCACTCAAGTATACAATTTGTTTGTCGTTTATAGTCATAGCTCATCTCTCGATAGCTTTGTCGTGGAGCTGTTTAGCCCAAAAACCTTCTCAATAAATGGACTATCCAGAAAAAACTTCAAATAATTGTACGTGTAGTTCCTGAGACAAGTGCGTTCAAACAAACAAACTTCCATCTTTATAATATAAAGAAATGCTCCTAGCTTTAAAAGATACTCCACTCTCAAGAGTCTATGTATCATCACGCTGAGTCTCATCTCTGTTATAGCCTAATGTCTAAATTCAGTTATACATTTTATTAACACGCAATGTTAATTAAGATTTATTTTATTTTTGTTGTTCGTCAATTACAACAACATTTTTTATTTGAATGATAAGTTAGACTGTAATTACAAAGTGTATACCATACTTTGTTATACAATTTTTATACGCATTAGGTAAATGTATTTCTTAGTATATATACGTTGGCTTCCCAATAAGTAAATAAATAAATAGCCTTTAAATTTTCTCAGCAAATGAACTATCTAACACGAAACGATTTTTTCTTACGGGTCCTTATTTTTTAACATTTTTAAAAATGATACATTACAAATTTTCAAAAAAAAATAAAATAATAATACAAAAAAGACTTGACTAACTGTTAAAAAAACTGTAACTAGGATATCAAAGATAATTAAAATTAAAATGCTTCTTTTCTCAAAAAACATAATATATTAAAATGGCCAGCATTTTAATTTTCGAATTATTTATAAAATCATTTGCGACAACCCTAAATGCCGCACGCAACGCAACAATACCAATAAAAAGATTCGGTCAGTCTGACGTTTTGTCTGTATCTAATTACCTCGGTTCGAATGCAAGCTATGCCGGCCACGCTAATTATTTACCACGTTTATTATCAGACGCCGTCTAGACAGTCGCCTGACATCAAACTATGGTATTACGCTCGTTGTCCAGTTAAAGCATCCGTCGATCGTATACGATACGGTTTAAAATTTTATCTAAAATTAATATTCAGTACTTAGGCATGACGTCATAATACGTACATTTTCTTGGTCTAACTAAAAAAAAAACATATTTCAGTGTTTGCTAGTTAATCTCGAAACAATTATAATTAACAGCACCTAGTCGTATATAAAAAAAATATCGATAAATAAAAAAACCGTTGCGTTTTTCAATAACAAATAGTAATTAAGTTCGATTGGTTCGTCTCCTAGACTCAACTCACTCCTAGACTAATCAAATTTTAATTCCGTGGTTATGGATTTTTTTTAACAACGTGTATAATTTTTAAATTCGGCCATAACTATCAATACGAAACTTTTATGCTTCGGAAATATTTCATTAAATCGGTATCATTTCAAAATATATATATATATATATATATATATATTATATGTATGTAAATGTAGATAAAATGAAAATATAACTAGTATATATTCTACTTGGTTGTACAGCCTTGTGCCAGCTCGTCTGGTTAGGTACCACCCGCTCATCAGATATTGTACCAGACTGCTGATTTCCGGTACTGAAGTACGGTTTGAAGGGTGAGTGAGCCAGTGTAACTACAGTCACGAGGGTATGCCCCCTTCGTGCCTGTAGTTACATCTTCAATTCTCTTCACTGTTCAAATTCACTCTTCCCCTGTTATATTCTTCGGCTTTATATATTGTATGTATGTATTAATGAGATTACGTTTTCAGTAAATAAAATGAATTAATTTTATGCCAAGTGGGCAAACGGCATTATCGCCAGCAGTAATATACATGTAAAGAGAAAACAAAATCACCTAACAGCAGTTGTAAAACAACGTGTCTAATGGACCGTCTAATTTATTGGCCGAGAACAGCAATTGCAATTTTATAAACGTACGTACGTTTAGCGAGATATTTCGAAGAAATCGTGTGAAAATAAAAACAAAAAAATATTGTAAAAAAAAATTATCTGACAAAACCTTCGAGAAAAGAAATAAAACACAAAACATACGGGCTGGTATTTATTTTATTTAAATTATACGTGACATTGGATTTAGAATGAAAAAATCTAGTTTTATTACAGATTCTTTTATATAAAACTTTTGAGCACAATAAAATCAGGCTTAGAGCAATATATAATCTTTTAAGTGATGAGAGGGGTTCAACATTGTCTATAAAATAAAATAATAATTAATTTCGTCAGTATGCAAAGAACGAGACTTTCCTACTGAGTTATCGTTATGTTGTCGCCTAAATTTAATAATTGAGGAATCAGAATGACAGGGACATTTAGGTTTTTTTGTTTCTGATAACAATTTTAGAGTTCTAACATCATATCGATCTGATCTCCTAGTAGATGTCGCAGCATCTACCTTGCCACATTGAGAAGCGATAGAACGTGGTGCAACGTCTTGTGTTACACGAGGTGGTGTGACCCGCATCGGGACATTATCTTTGGAAAACCTTAGTAATTTTCTCAATTGATCGGACGAAAGCTTCGACC
The DNA here is from genome assembly GCF_905147045.1 of Nymphalis io. Lineage (NCBI taxonomy): Eukaryota > Metazoa > Arthropoda > Insecta > Lepidoptera > Nymphalidae > Nymphalis > Nymphalis io. The sequence goes on along the minus strand of NC_065915.1, from coordinate 3,142,228 downwards.
ACGTTTGGATACCAATTGGTACGGATTCCGTAAATTTACAATTAATATCTTCAATGAGAGATTTCGAGGAAGGATCACATGGGCTTTTTGACAGATTCCGTTTTTTATCCGAATCTATTACCTTTGTTTTGGTACGATGACATTTGGATGATTGATTAATATCTATCGATTGCTTCGATGACTTACATGGACAGCTTTTTGATACTTTCTTTTTGCAAATACTACAAATTTTATAGTCCGAGGACTTGCTGCAACATGTATTTGACTTTTCATTTTCATGTTTACTTTTATTAGTATCAAGTGATTTTGATGATGTGCAAGGACATTCTTTTGTTTCATTCTTAGTGTCCTTGCGACATCTACAGCCTGGTGATTCTTTCTTAACTTTAGATTCATAATTAAGTACTTTAGATGCACATGTTTGGTCAGTCACCGATGTTTCGATATTATGTTTACAAATATCTACATCAAATGATTGATTTGCAGCATTACATGAACATTTTAATGCCTCTTGTTTTTTATGAATACTTGGAGATACTTTCGACTTGGTACAACATGTGTTTGACTTTTCATTTTCATTATAACTATCCCTAATGTTAGCTGACTCTGATTGGGAACATGGGATTACTTGATTTTTACAAAAGCATCTGCTTGATTCTTGTTTTGCCGCACATAAGGAACATGTCCGGATATTTACTGACTTTGTAATACATTTGCTACAAACATTACTATCAATTGATTGCTTTGAAGATTTGCAAGAACATTTTGATGATTCTTTCCTTTGACTGCAACAATTAGAAACGTTTGATTTCGTTTTATTGCATTTATCGCAAATAGAAATAGTCTTTTGTGTGTCACATTTACATTTATTATTATTTTTTGGTTCACGACATTTACATTCCATTTTTAACTTTTGTTCTGTAATATTTTTACTGCATTTACATCTTGAGTCAGAATCAACACTAGGCTGTGTTTCTGTTCCGGTTTGTACTTCAATATCTTGTAAGGAAACGCAAATCGAATCATTCTGTGATTCATTGTCTGCATTTTTGCTATGAAGGCTTGCAGATGATTTTGTTTCTGAGCTCTGACATGCAGTAAGTGTATTATCACAACTATATTTACAGTATATATCATCTTTGACAGGTGATAGCTTAGAATCACAACACGAACTTGTTTTGTTAGATTGTTTCTGATTAAACGTGTTATTAGATGAGGCACAGGAACATTTCGACTGTGTTGCCGAAACGTTAGAAATGGAGTCATCTTTTACTTTTTGATTTATACATGAGCGTTGATCAGCTGATGTTGAACGAGGCATACATTTCACAACGTCGTTTTCCGTTTTTGATTTTAATGATTCTTGTAAATCGCAAGTTGTAGGCTTACTACAATCACAACCACCGGAATCTTTTTTAGCACTACAATTTTTTATAGTATCTTTTAATGATTCTTGTAAATTACAAGTTTGAGGTTTACCACAATCACAAACATTAGTAACTTTTTTACCACTACAAGTTTTCTTAGTATCTACTTTAGGATTTTCACTATTTGTTTTGATTTCAGGCGAAACAAATACCATTTTCAAACACGAACATTCCGTTTTAGAGTCCGTTCGTAAAGATTTGAATGTGCATTTTAATTTATCATTAGAACTCTTGGGGACACAAGAATTTTGTTCAGCTATCAAGCTTTCATTCATAACACTTTCTTGTGATTGACAACTACTGTTATTACTACATTTTTTATTTATATCTGATACCTTTGATGTTGCATTTATATCACATGTAGGTTTTAAGGTTCTGTTATCACTTTCTGTGTTTATTGTAACTTTAGATGATTGACAACTACATGTAGGCAACTTTTTATACTTGGGGTTTGATTTTAATTGCCCCTGACATTTAGAAGATTCTTTATTAGAACATTTAAATCTCTTATCATCTATATTAGTGATGCTTTTAGAAAATGATATGTGTGGGCTTGACTTAATTGTAGACGAGCATCTACATTCCAACTTAACAGAGTTACATTTTGTAGTTTCTGATCTATTTTGGCTTGACACTGTTTTAGCTTTGTAAGACTCGTCTCGATCCCTAAAAGGATTTACTTCATTTAAATATTCTCCTAGTTTTTCGTATAGACTCTTCGGTTCCGATTTAGTTCCGCGTACTAATGTAATGGATTCACAGGAACATTCTGGCTTGTAACAACTAAGGTTATCCACACGCGATTTTTTACTTTGATCCGATTTTGTCATCGATTTACAACTGGCCGATTTACTTGCTTGCGATAATATTTTCTTAAGAATGATTGCAATGCTAGGTGTCATTTCGATTTCATTTTCATTATTATTTTGTCTAACAACATCATCTTTTGAAACAAATTTAATTTTACAGCAACTATCAACAGCTTTATCGGTTGTCCGATTTCTAGTATCGTTAGTTGACGTACCTGTGCTTTTATTTTTCATTTGATCTATTCTACAGTTGGAAGAAGTCTGAGTAGTAGTGGTTCTCTTTGTAACTATTTTATTTATACAATTCGTATCACTTTTTGTAACACATGCAGGGCTTTGACATATGCCAATAGAAATAAGTGAAACGGTCTGGGAGGTAAGTTCGCTAGTGTCACTAGCTTTCGAAGGTTTGCTTGAGTTTGAAGATGAAGAAAGGGATTTTTTCGCAAGTTCAGAAGGTATGCTATCATAGACTTTTAAAATACCAGGTTTATTATACTGATAATAGCCTTCTGATTTTGATTTTTTAACTTTGTTACTTGGTTTGTCGATTTTTTTATCCCTAAAGTCAAATTTGCTATCTGAGCTAAATGGCCCAACTCGTTTTTCAGTCTTAATCGTGGTAATGGTAATTTTTTTCTCATGTATGACACCATTTTTATCAGGCACTCTCTTTACCTTAACAACTTCTTTGTAAGTCTTTAAATACTCGCCTTCATTTGTGCTTAATTTTACACTTGAATTGTCTTTGCAAGTTGATGAACAAGAATTTTCTTTAAAAATCGTAGACGTTGGGCTTTTAGAACCTTTTGGAAGAAGCGATATTCCACATTTATTCCCAATTTTTTCTCTATCATTATTCTCATGACATACTTTCTTATTTGTTAAAAGCGTGACTTTTGGTTCCATGTATATGTCTTTGCTTTGATTTTCTAATTCATTTTGATCAATAAATTCAATAGTTTTTTTGCAACTACAAGATTCATCAGATTGTGATAATTTAACTGAACCATAAACATTTTCGTCTCTTTCATTTTCTGCACTTCTGCTTCTTGGAGAAGCAAAACATACATTTTTATCGATAGCATCTTTTATTTTTGGCTTAACACGAACACTATTTACATTCCAAATACATTCTTTATAGTCATCAGTAATTCTTTGATCAATAATTTCAATACCTTTCTTAGAACTACAGCATATTTTCGATTCTGATAAATTAACTGAATCAGAAACGTTTTTGTTGTTAATATCTCTTTTTTTCTTATTTTTACAGACAGAGCACACATTTTTGTTTGTCATTTCTTTTTCTATTTTAGAATTCATTATTATTTTATCATTAATTTCAATACTTTTACAGCTGCAAGATATGTCAGATTGTGATGATTTAGTTAAACTTATAACTGAGCACACATTTTTGTGTGTCGTGTCTTTTTCTTTTTTATTCGTAGCATCCATTATTTTTTTATCCATAATTTCATTACTTTTACAGCTGCAAGATATGTCAGATTTTGATAATTCAATTAAACCATAAACAGAGCAAATATTCTTGTCAGTCGTATCTTTTCGTTTTGATTTTACACAAGTACCTTCTAATTGCTTAATGTCTTCATTTTTAGCATCCATAATTCTCTGATTACTAATTTCAATACTTTTACAGCTACAAGATATGTTAGATTGCGATGACTGAACTGAAGCGTTTTTGTCACTCATATACTTTTTGTTTATTAAATCTCTTTGGTCAATAAAATCTATTGGTTTTACTTCTTTTTCAATTGTATTTACAGATCCAGATTCAGAGATCATAGACTCTAGGAACCTATCCACAGATTCTATCAAATTAAACCTTAATGAACATTCACATAAATCTTTTTCTATTGTAGTAGGATCTTCATTGCCCTTTGCTTTCTTAATTTTCAATTCTTTAAACCTTTTTAGTCTGAAATTGTCTTCACGTTCAATTTCTTCCAATTCAGAAAGAATATAATGGCAGCTTAATTTGACTCGCGGAACAACCAATTTCGACAAGACATTCCATTTCCTGTGGATAAATTCTTCACTGTGTTAAACGTTCTCTCTATAATGACGCTGCTAATAAACACCCTTCCGTTTCATTTGATTCCAAAATGACTATTAATATAATTAAATTTAAAAAAGTTTTATAAAATGATTACGAATCAGTTTAATAAGTATTATGATAGCTGATACCACAGCTGAACACCCTTTCTTCTCAATCAATAGGACGCTTTTCATTCAAATAATATTAAGTTTATCGAAAACTTGTATTTACAGTCTCATTTACACTATTAATTTTAGAATATTTAAATAAAACAAGCTACCCAATAATATTTATATTATTTTTTGTTTACAACTACAGATCCCAAAGATCTAGCTTTAGATATATTAACTTTAAAATTAACTTGCTCAGCTACAAAATTACAGCGCATAAAATCATCAGTCTTATTGTATTCAAAATCGAGATCTGTTGAAAGTAGCGTTATAGATGACATACACAGTCTCTCGATAGGGTCTGACATTGGTAAAAACGAATTTAAGAATTCAGACTTCACTTTACGTTGGATTTTATGTTTTACAATATCATTCGTTGCAGTCATTGAATTCACTGCAACTACGCCAATTGTTTTCGAACCACGATATGGGTGAGACTTGACAGAAGTGTTAGATGATTTAGGTACTCGTATAACATATGATCTATTAGAGTTAACTCGACTTGATGATGGCACACTATTGTTTGTAGCTGCTCTTTTAAGTTCCTTTTCAACTTTTATTACTTTCTTCTTGATAGTTACGGACCCATCCTTATTTTTAGTTTTAATTATTTTAATTATTTCCTTGTATTCAGTTTCTAAGATACCTAAATCAAATTCTGAATCCTTATCATAACTTGATTCTGATGATGATTGTTTGTATTGTACAGTTTCTCGGGATCCCTTTGCTAATAAAGACGGTTCTGATCTTATTGATGCGCTATTCTCTTGTTTTATTTTTTGTTCACCACCGTATTTCTCTCTACAACTATCGCATATATAATTATCATCATCTTCTTTTGCAGAGAAAGCACTTGCTGTTGATTTTGTCCCTTCCCGTTTCAGATCAGACTTTTGTCCCAATATAGCCTTTAATTCTTGGGCAGTTTTTATAAATTCTTCCACTCTAATATCAACTAGAACTTTATCGTCTAATTCTTTAGTCGCTTCAACAACTTCACTTATTTGTCTCATTAATTTATCTATTTCCTCAAAATTGAATGATTCTTCATTTGTTGTTATAGATTCGGTCGTTGTTGTTATAGATTCTGCTTTTGTTATCCTAGATTCTTCTTTTGATAAGCTTCTTTCTTTCAATGTTATTTTCAATTCCTCGTTATTAACATTCTTACATTCTTGGCAAATGTTGCTATCGGCCAAACTATTCCCTTCAGCTTTTGGTTTCTTCTTATCCTCATTCCCTCCATACATTTTCCTTTTAATCTCTAATACTTTTTTCAGTCTAAAGAATTCCTCTCTCGCCAACTCCTCTAACTCGTTATTAATGTAACCCATCGTCACATTCGTCTTTGGTATCACAATTTTCGCTAAAACGTTCATTTTCCTGTTGAAATTTTTTATTTTTATAACGCATTCCATTCGCTCACAACCTCGCGTCATTTAAGGACTGCACGGACTTTGAAGTGTTTGATTTTTTTTAATTTCTTCATATATATTAAACATTCTTTTCTTTCTTGATGTATTTTTTTTTATAAAAAAAACTATACTAATACTCTATTTTCATATTAATAAAAAATAAAATATATGTAATTTATTTAAGTTTTCATCAATCAATAAAAGAAATCAATATCTAATTCGAAATCTAAAAATAATAATTTATTCTTAATACAAAAGATTATTTTAAATCGCATGTGATCGAATCTCGCCATTTCTGTACATATCATTTTTAATTTACCTAAATATAAACAATAAATATTAAAAGATAATCTTCATTGTCATAATTTGTACGTTAATACGTATTATGTAATATAGTCACTGGTGGTAGGGCTTTGTGCAAGCTCGTCTGGGTAGGTACCACCCACTCATCAAATATTCTACCGCAAAACAGCAATACTTGATATTGTTGTGTTCCGGTTTGAAGGGTGAGTGAGCCAGTGTAATTACAGGCACAAGGGACATAAAATCTTAGTTCCCAAGGTTGGTGGCGCATTGGCTATAAGCGATGGTTGACATTTCTTACAATGCCAATGTCTAAGAGCGTTTGGTGACCACTTACCATCAGGTGGCCCATATGCTCGTCCACCTTCCTATTCTATAAAAAATAAAATAAAATAATACGTATGTATGTATTATATTATAGTATATATGTATTATATAATACGTATGTATAATAATTATTTATATAATATAAATCAAGCTTCAATACAAGATTTTTATTATATATTTCTATATACTATTTATATAAGCGAAAAGCACTTATCACGAGATCTCCTAAACTATGCGATTGGCTTGAAATTTGTCACAGTTACTCCTTTCCCGACGTAGACGCTCAAAAAGAACGGATTTTACGCAAATCCTATACAAAATACGTTTTTCTTCTTATCTACCCGTGCAAAGCCGGTTAGGTAGTATAAATACCTACATAGCTTCGGTTAAGATACAGTGGTTAATTAGAGTCCTTAGTATCGACAATTTATGGTACAGTAGGCCACAATAAAGTACAGTATTAAGCATTTACCTACCGACATACATATTGTTCCTGGCCAATTTCGCGTTAATATTAGATATCTTTTCGAATTAAGCTTCTTCCATACATACTACTTGTAATGCACAATAGCATCTAGCTGTGTATCGCAAATGTATCAAGCCGTAAACGTGCTGAAGAATTAGAGAAACACCGCCCGAATGAAGAAAACAATAATGTATTAATAATTTAAAAAATGTAACTCACTACAACAATTCTCAAAGATATTTATAAATAGAAGAAAATCAATAAAACAGATTATACAATTTGAGCTGAATGACAGTTATTTTTTTTTTAATCCTTCCTCGCGAAAAATACAATGGTATTGCATCATTCAATCTAATTTCAGCAACTTGCAAATGTTTTCTTAACAAGAGTCGAAGAGTTGGAAAATGACAATAGTAACATAAATAGTAGAATTAATTCCGTCCAGTCCTTAAGAGACGGAAGGGTGAGTTCATCGGCAGCTTGCCCTTGAGGGCTTTTCTAACTACAAAGAATAAAAAACGAGACAATAAATATTTTTTATATTTATACACTTTAACACTCAAAAAAATCAAGGACTTTTAAGCAATATTTATCATCTGTTTCAAACTAAATTACTTCGTCTAAATCAATTCTAGTTAAAAACTACGTTCTAAGAACTTAACTACAATAAAAACGTTAATATTCATATTAAATAAAAAAAATATGAAAAAACTTTCCACGGAGTAAACGAATTATGTTATGTTATGTTAATATTTATAATATTTACATTTTCATATTATATACATTTTCGAACAAATTACTTGATATTTTTTTATAGAATAGGACGGCGGACGAGCATATGGGCCACCTGATGGTAAGTGGTCACCAACGCCCATAGACATTGGCATTGTAAGAAATGTTAATCATCGCTTACATCACCGATGCGCCACAAACCTTGGGAACTAAGATGTTATGTCCCTTGTGCCTGTAATTACACTGGCTCGCTCACCCTTCAATCCGGAATACAACAATAATAATATATAGTGTATGATGAGTGGGTGGTACCTATCCAGGCGAAGATATATTAAATTACCTATTTTTACCTATGCATAAAACAATTTTGAATATATTAATTGTTATAAGTATTATTAACATAGCTCTAAAAGACAAAATTTAATCTGTATATGTGCACTAGTCATGCCTAAACAACTGACTTAAGTGAAACTCGTATAGACTGTATCGTAATATATCCTTGACAGGACAATAAAAGACTACAGACTACAGAAAAAAAAATCCAAAATCATGTTATTTTTATCGAGATTTAAATTTACAGGTTGTAGTTTAAAAAAATTCTAATAATAATTCCGTTCAAAAATTTGTCTTTTTAATTAAATGCAAAATTTAAAATAAGAATCGAATGAAATTATTTCAAACTATAAATAATTAATCTGTAGATGAATAAAGACAACACAATTTAATTTGTAATAGTGTGTTAAGAAAAATAAATGATCTGTTTCCTAAACGCTATAGAATATAAAATGTAGATAAACATTCACGATAGACTTTAAAGTCCCTTTTATTAAAACACCTTAATAAATTTATATAAATGAACAATTCATTAATTTAAATATACTTAACTGATTTACACGTAAATAAAAGTAACATTACTCTAAAAAACAACTACAATCTTCTACTTTTTAAATTAGAAGCAAATAAAAAAAAACATTAATTAAATTAGGAACCTTGATGGAATTACTCTTTGTAAATCAAATGTAACCTTAAAATTGAAATGATAATAAATAATTTATTTTTTGAGAACCATTACGTAGTGGAATACAAATTTTAGCTTCTTTATTTTCTTCAAACATTTACAATATTTTTTAATGCAATTATTATACGCATTGCTATCATTTGTGGTTGTAAGTGCACTTAGGGAACGTGCAAGTCGCCATCTTTAATATTTAAGTACAGTAACCAAAGGTATTCGCTGATGGAAGTCTTATTGAGTTGAAAGCTCAAAGACAACTAAACGAAATAGAGAAATTCGTTTCACCTTATATGAAACGGTTTACAAATATAAATATGTAATATATATGTAGAAAAAAAGATCAATGCGATGTTTATAATTTTAAAATGGCATTTCTTATTCAAAATTAATATAAGGTAATTAAGATACTTAACAAACATCACCAATAATCATGAAACTAATAATAATAATAATTTACACTTTAACCGTTCGAATAAGTCCTACTAAAAAAGAAAGCCGATTAAATTCAAACCTTGAACATATAAATCGAGAAAATTGATTAAAAAAAAATAAGACATCCATCAAAGTTCATAACTACTTATGGATAAATATAAAATACATTTGTACTCACTTCGTAGCATTCTTGTTCGCCAGTTCGACCATCAGGAAGCTGGCTCGAAGCTGCATCATCATTATCAAGCGTTTCAGTAACTCGAGCCATGCTTTCTTCGTCTCCATTATAGTTTGTCCACCTTTTTCTATTCCAAGATGCGCGTAGGGTGGATATTCCGTCTAGAAATTGAAGATTACATCATTTCAAATTACCGAAATCGAATATCGATTCGATTATAAACGTTTTTAGGGGTTATTAGTTAAACAATGCTGTCTTCTTCATACAAATGTCAAATCAATAATGACAGAAAGAGAGAAATCAGTGTTTAACTAAGCAGCCGCTAAGCAACGTTTATAAGTGAAACGGTAAATATTAACTGATTTAAAACAAATTTCAAAATCGATGAGTAGAAATTAATTGAAAAATCAGGTGAAATATTCGACCCACCCCACACTAACAGGTTCGTTCAATTAAATTATATAATAAAAGTCGTGTATAATTAATTCATGAAAATGTATATAAGTATGTAGATATGTATTATACGTCGAGATTAATTATATAAAACTATTTTAAAGCTTAATTTTAATATGTTTCATAATCATTACGATACGTATTTACATATACCGATATCCAATTAAAAAAGAAAGCTTATATAAATAAGATGAATGACTCATATACCATTATATACTTAACATAGTTAATAAGAACCTATAAATGTGCCGCTGCTGACCAGAACAAACAAAAAAAACGTAAGAATCCAAGAAATATTACGAGAAATTCGATGATCATGCACACTGATCCGATGCGGATTCATGTTCAACCATATCACAACCAAAAGGTGCTGGTATCCTCAGATTATTATCCTTGATAGCGTGCGATACGAATTTTATGAACAAATCTTACGTGAGAAAAATTTATGCACGATCGAATTCAAATCTACAGAGCTATTGTGTACAAACTCGAAACTCAACGAAGTACAAGGTTTTAAAACGTCAGACAGTGTCATTGTCGAATGTCAAAATACATACACTACATACACACACACACACACACACACACACACACACACACGCATACAAGAGTACACGCACGTGCGCTCACACGCGTACACACGCATTATTCACAAGCATACTATCTTTTCATTTATATTATCATAAGTACTTATTACTGGACAATATATAATAAAAGCTTTAGTCTTTCTCCTATTTAATATGAAATTTAATATATAAAATAGTTCCGAACCCAAGAGGCGGAGCCAGGAGACCCTTATTACAGGGCAACATAGTTTGGGCTCCTGGCCTCCCACATACAAATCTTGTAAATTAATATATATATAATTTATAAGACATACGCATCAAAATATCTTATCATTGTAGGTTGATTCAACGTTGGTTGCCTGGAAGAGATCGCTATGTAGCGATAAGGTCGCCATAATTGTATGCTACTTTTATTTAGGCTGTATCCATGTTTTGTATTTTTCTCTTTGTATACGATAAAGTATAAAGTAAAGTTGATTCAACATTTCATGGGTGAGATTCGAAGTGAGTTCTGAAAGAATAAGTGTAGCTATCTTACACGGTACCATTGTTATAGGGCTCAGTACACCTTTGACCACAACTGGATATGGGTGAGGTGCCGTCAGTTCGCAAGAACATGTATAGTTAGTTCAATACACGAAGAAGCGCGCCTATTACAGCTTACATTGCACACGTGCACTGTAGCGATTGGAAAAAAAAACGCGCATCTTCGTGTTCTCTACATATACAATATAAATGACAACGTTAACTTTGCATTTAATTGCATTAAAATTATAGAAGATTACTCCGGACAAACAGACAACCAAAAATAAAAGATGTATATATTGTTTTGATTTTGGTTACTCGCATATCGATTTTTTAAATTAAAAAGTGGCATGTATTTTGAAATCACAGACAAGACATTTAAATATTTTTTTTTAATATATAAACATAAGACAGAGACAACACATAAGTAGAGATATTACGACTATATGAAGACGAACATATATTAACATACATGAAAATATATATATGTACATAAATGTTATATTACTATATATGTGTATTCTCATGTAAGCGACTTATGTCCTTTTTGACAATAAATGTCTATATTAAATCTCATTCTAAGCAATTCGTCCGATGGTCAGATGACTAGGAAAACGGTAAGTGCCTGATAGATGCGCTTATAATAATAATAATAATATCCTGGTACATTTTTCACACACGGCCATCTGATCCCAAGCTAAGCAGAGCTTGTACTATGGAAACCAGACAACGGATATACTACATATACTACTTGTCTTTTGTAAATACATAATTACACCCAGACTCAGGACAAACAGACATGTTCATGCACACAAATGTATGTCCTGGGTGGGAATCGAATCCACAACCTTCGGCGTGAAAGGCAAGTATCTACAAACCACGCCAACCGGCTCGTCGCTTATTAAAAGACAGTAAGAATTGGCTCTCAAGAGAGGAGGCCTACATGTAAAGCAATGGATTAACGTGGGCTGCAGTGCTATTCTGTAAAAAGTAAGAACTTCATTACTCAGCCGTGAAATGTTGACAACCGACTTATGTTGATATACTATTTTGATGCGTGTTTTCATGAAATGTAATGATTATAATGATCAATGTCGCATATCACTTTATGACATTTCACGACCGTTTTCTGCGTTCAAGTTTATTCTTACAGAATATCCATACTGAATACGAAACAATTGTTTTGTGCTCATTTATATGTATCAGCGAGTGTGTTTATTATTATTTTTTATTAAAATAAATGATAATTACTTCAAATATTTCGAACTGGACAATTTTCACAGCGGATACCGTCTTCGACGACTGCTGGACCAAGACACCAGCCTGAGAATAAATGATATCTAATAAACCAAAAAATATTAACAACTAAAATAATAATAAAAGCTTAGATGCTAACGAAAAACCGCATTTTTCCGGGAAATCGTAATTTTAATCGAAAAATAATAATAATAAATAATATTTAGTATATATACTTTTTTACATTACAATAAAATACAAATATTTTAATTCCTCATTACGAAATATTTTATATAATAAACTAGCTTTCACCCGCGACATCGCTCGCGTTATGGGTATGCGCAGGTATAAAAATTTACTTCCTTGGGCTTCAGCTTGCTTCATACTAAATTTTATCATAATCAGTTCAGTGGTTAAGTCATGAAAGCGTAACAAACAGACACGAGTTACTTTCGCATTTATAATATAAGTAAACACTCGTTCAGGAACACTTGTTCAAATTATAAATATATTTTTTTTTTTTATTATGAAAATGCAAATAAAATTATACTAATGTCAAAAATCACCAACGTAATCAATAATCAAGCTCTAATCTGATCAATTTTTTTTTTGTAAGATACTATGCAATATTTCGTTAAGTATCTCATGGCCTCCGTGGCGCAATTGGCTAGCGCGTTCGGCTGTTAACCGAAAGGTTGGTGGTTCGAGCCCACCCGGGGGCGTATAATTTTATTATTCTATTTACCTATTTTTCATTTGAAATATTTTAACATTGATTAAGTGTTAAATACTTTCAATATGATTTTTACCTTTTATCAATATATTGACCCGAATACACGCTATCACGTGTTAGATTTGCTTCGAAATATGTTTAGTAATTTCCATGTAAAATTATTGTATAGTGCATAGAGTTTATTGTCTATGAAAATTGCTCTATTTTCATTATTATAGGACTCGAAACGCTTTTTAGTTTAAATGACTATACACATAAAATTATAAAGAGTTTGTTTGTTTATTATTTTTCCAGTTTAACGCAAAAAACTACGAATACAATCGAATTCGTAGTTCTATGAAACATTCATTTTAGTTTCTACTTTTATTACAGACATAGGCTAATATAGCCCTTATATGTGATATTTTTTTTATAAAGCTCATTATGTGAATAAGTCGGAGAGAATATTCCTCCGTCCGTCGGGGAGTTTTCGAAGCGAACATTGCCCAAACTATTACTGATAAAGAAAACTATGTATGAAAGGTTTGTAAATACCAAAAATTTCTACAAAAAAAAAACAAGGCTAAGGCCTCCTCTCCCTTTTGAGGAGAAGGTTTGGAGCTTATTCCACCACGCTGCTCCAATGCCGGTTGGTAGAATACACATGTGGCAGAATTTCAATGAAATTAGACACATGCAGGTTTTCTCACGATGTTTTCCTTCACCGTCAAGCATGAGATGAGCACGAATTATAAACACAAAATAAGCATATGAAAATTCAGTGGTGCTCTTGTCCTTGTGTGAACCCACAATCATCGGTTAAGATTCATGCGTTCTAACCACTAGGCCATCTCGGTTTTTTTCTCGGATTTTATAGATAAATGTCACTAATTACTTTTTGTTTTAAAAAAATCAAAACTTTAATTGAATTCAACTGTCACAAAAAACTTATTCTTAACAAAATTTTAAGCGTTTCATATGGATAAATTAGGCGCTTACACTTTTCAATTCGAGCCACTAGTTTAAGAAATATTAGAATATATTTAAATAAACTCATGAATAAATTAAACACGGTGTGTTATATGATGCATTAACATAGTTAAGTACAGGTAGTACTAACGAATTGATCGGTCGGCGAATAATAAGAATAATATCCTGGGACATTATTCACACACGGCCATCTGATCCCAAACTAAGCAGAGCTCGTACTATGGAAACCAGACAACTGATATTTTACATACACTACTTTTCTTTTGTAAATACATACTTATATAGATAACTACACCCAGACTCAGGACAAACAGACATGTTCATGCACACAAATGTCTGTCCTAGGTGGGAATCGCACACACAACCTTCAGCGTGAAAGGCAAGTATCTACCAACCACTTACCCTTTCGATGATAGGGTTCCATTAGATACAATGATGACGTCCTCGTGACCGATTTCGGCCACGGCAGCAAGTCTCAAGCGAGATTAGCCAACTGCACAGTACATATTATAGTGCACAAGTGTGTGCGCAAACACAGGTGCACTCTTTATTCCCTAGCTCTCATAATTCGATGGGACGGCAATCCGACACGACCGGAAAGAGTTCAGACGCAGGACCAACAGCTTTACGTGCTTACCGGGGCACGGGAGTGTACACACTTCCAACTTCCAGTCTCCGGGCTGCTACTGAGATTCCTCAGCAGAAAAATCCAATAACTATTTATTTGTCCGACCTGGGGTTTGAACCCAAGTTAGAGATCCACAAGCCAGCCACAGAACCAACGAGGCAGGCGAATAAATTACTACATAACCAAATAGACTGTTCAAAATTACTTTCAAACATTAATTATTTTAGAGTACCGTTTAGTCTAGATTCCCTGCTAAATAGTTTTTACACAAAACTCCACAACACATCGCTTATATAATTCAATGAATATGATATGCGAATTAGTAGAGATTAATACTATCTCACGATATAAATAAGTGTTTGTTAAATAAGGAATAATAATTCATTTAACAATTTATAGCATCTAGATGTTTTTATTTTTTGTTATTTTAATTAAAATAAATGTCTATGTATATTTATTAGCTTTATATATTTGTGTCTTTGTGTCTTTTCTATAGAATCGACACATGTTTTTTTTATATAGAATAGGAAGTCGGACGATCATATGGGCCACCTGATGGTAAGTGGTCACCAACGCCCGTAAACATTGGCATTGTAAGAAATGTTAACCATCGCTTACATAGCCAATGCGCCATCAACCTTGGGAACTAAGATGTTATGTCCCTTGTGCCTGTAACACTGGCTGACTCACCCTTAAACCGTAACACAACAATACCAAGTACTGCTATTTTGCGGTAGAATATCTAATGAATGGGTGGTACCTACCCAGACGAGCTTGCACAAAGCTCTACCACCAGTATTTTCGCATGCAGTGTTTGTTTTCGTATCAACATACACATGTGAACATGAAATTGTTTTTTTTTTACTTATCCTAACTACTACTACTCCTACTAGATAGTAAGATTTTCTTTATAACACTCGCTAGAAACCGCGTATAAATAAATGATGTGGTACGTATAATAACGCCGCCGCAATAACGCCCTTACATCGCCAATGCGCCACAAACCTTGGGAACTAAGATGTTATGTCCCTTACGCCTGTAGTTATACTGACTCAAACTCCAAGCCGGAACGCAATAACCCCAGTATTGCTCTTTACCAGTAGAATATTTATTTACTGGTGTCGGATCTGCGGACGGTGGCTTCAAAGGTGTGGTATGAGAGCCTTAGCGACAGCAATTCGTTCTCTTTTGCATTTTGGAATGACAAGATTACTTCGAATCTCAAGACCGATACCGTTGAAAGAGCGTCGGTGCGTACCCTTCCATGGTCGTCGGCACCTTAAGCCTCGGTCAGATGATGAGCGGGGCGGGATAGCGACGCAACGGTGACATGACTGTTCATATTAGTAGGCATACGGCGAGAAGTAGCCCGCCATGCACATCGGCGCTAACGTATCTTTTTATATATTTGATAATTAATTACCTTTTTACCAATATCTTCCGTAACGATGGTATTCAGCTGCGGACAAAAGTAACGACTTCTAGCGAGCAGGATGAACGCATTCCGGAGATCTTCGCCAAATCCTTGGTACACACTAAGCGAAGATAACAAATTATCAATGAATTTACTAAATAGAAGTGACTTTATTATAATATAATAGTTTCCGCACACGGCTTTGCCTGCGTTTGAGCTAAGTTCTTTTTCGTACCCATGACAACGTGTTTGCAAAGTTTTATGATATGGTACGTATAAACAAACTGAATTTCGCATTATTAATATTAGTTTGTTTATTATTTTCGATTTCGTATTATTCTATGTAATATTATATATTTGTATTCAACACAGTTGAAGCTTGTAGCTGTCGCGGTTACAAGCCCTTAAAGAGGGAAAGAGAGGTATGACCATATGTAAAGCTAATATATATATATATATTAAACGATTATATACATAATATGGATGTGGATTCAACCGAGAAGAACCGGCAAAAAACTCAGTGGTTACTCTTTTTTTTTTACAAAACCCAAATTACACAATACCATACCTTTCAAGATAATATTGACGATACAACTTTAAAAGTCAGGGACGAAAGTCAAAGAGTAATAAAAAATAGTTTACTCATACATACATACAATATTTATATATATTCACACTAAATACTTAAAATCATTTGACAAAGTAAGTTTCCATTTACTTTATTACGTGATTTTTACTGATATAAACAGTGTAATACTTTTTGTAACTGGGCAAAAACTCCCAGTTAAAAAGGTGAATGTTAAATAAGAGAATGTGTTAATACATAAAGCGTTTAAAGTGAAAGACAAACATACAATTATTTTTTTGGATCAGTAACCTTCTTAGGCGTACGCAGAATCACTCACCAAAGTTTCATCACAATCGGATATATGGTTTACGAACTCATAGAGGACAAACAAACAACCATAAGGATAAAGCACTCACTCATATAACTCGGCAGCTAATCTTCTCATTTCTCGTCCAGTGGCGAGAGCGGTCCATTTCATCAGCTTCCTGCCCAGAAAAGCCAAATGTAACCTGTTCCTCATCTGCTGTAGAGCCACCAGGGATGGCATGCAGGGGTATCTTGTGACACCAAAGGTGTTTTCTTCTTCATCTACAATAAAATAATGGAGACTTCACCACTATTTGTAAATACATGGAAAGCTCTTGAAAAGGGCAACAGACCCAAGTGCCATTCAAAACAGTTTCAAAACAAGTCAAGATAGACAGACAAGAATTTTCCTCTTCCTATATACATAATATAAATGCTTTTAAATATTTTGTATTAATTATAGACGACTTTGGACTTCACTGTATTGTTTTTAGTAACAAACGTTAAGTTTATTAAATTACCCTGCACTGGGCAAAACCATTCTATTTCTACACCTTGCAAAGCTTATTCCATCAGATTCTAATGCGGCATACATGTGGGAAATCATTTGACACATGCAGGTTTTCTCATCACCGCGGAGCACGACGATCACAAATTATGCACGTGAAAACAGGCTGCTTAGGTGTAATTCATGTGTATATATTATATAGGCATTTCGGCTCCAACGGTTAGTTAAGCTATTGACCCATACTTACCATCATCGTCCTTAAACATGGCTGATCAGTGTCGATCTATTTCTTATGATACGATTTATGTAATTTTAATATTCTAAATGTAAATTCTGTATTAAACGAATCATGTTTGCTATTATTTTTTGTATTTTTGGGTGATGTTATAGTTTTTTGTTGAGAAAATTATCACATTTTTATTGTTCTACGAATTTCGTTTTTATATATGACAGAAGATTTATTTGGATGTTTCTTTATTGTGCGTTGACAATTATATTTTATATTCATCCTTCTTTCGAAATGTAACAATATATATTTAATTTGAGATTATGTAAACAAAATAGAAGCATATATATTTATATTATAATTAATTTGTAAAGTATTTAAAATAGTATTTTTATATATAATAAGTAGATTGACAAGCATATGGGGGCCACCTGATGTAAGTGGTCACCAACGCCCATAGACATTGACATTGTAAGAAATGGTAACCATCGCTTACATCGTCAATACTCCACCTTGGTAGGTAAGATGTTATGTCCCTTGTGCCTGTAATTACTTGCTCCCTCACCCTTTAAACTGGAACACAATGCCAAGTACTGCTGTTTTGCAGTAGAATATCTGATGGGTGGGTCGTACCTACCCAGACGAGCTTCCACAAAGCCCTACCACCAATAAAAGAAAATAAAACATACATAATATAAAATACAACATATAAATACTAAGCTCTTAGATCTCATTAATGAAGAAAAACATCTAATTAATTAAGATGCTGTAAATGCATTTTATGAGACGATAAGAGACGAGCATCATTAAAGTTATTTGAAATTTGTTTATAGAAACAGTAACATTGCTAAATAGCTTCCGAAAAGAGCTAAAGAGCTTCCTTTAATAGCCATGACATACATGGCTATTAAAGGTGATGCCTAAAAACACTTTTAATAAAATAAGCTTTAAAATTTACATCTTGGCTTCAATGGGACTTTTTTTTTTATATATATATATAATATATATAATATAATATGTCCGGGATGGCAAATGACTCTACTCCACCTGATGGTAAGTGGTAGTAGAGTCCAAACGCGACGACGGCCAGTACAGTCGGGAAGAATGTTCTGTACTGATGGAAGAATGTTTTCATCACATAAGCTTACTACCCCTTTGCCCTTACATAAAAAAGCATCTATGTTGGTTCTACGTATGAATTGTTTTCGAATGCCTTCATTAACATAATTAAAATTATCTGTCAAAAATGTATCCTGAAAAAGGATAGAAATATTTTTCACCCAATTATTTTTATAATCGCTAACGTTCGAGACTGAGTGACATTGGAAAATGGTCTCCGATACCAACAATGAAATCACCTAAACCTAAACAAACATATATTTAATTAAAATGATCTCCAGCGACCGTTAATTTAAGATTGCTCACATATCACACTAATATCTAATTTTAAATAAAGCACTTAGCTAACATAAGCTTTTAACGCTAGTTAAAATGGCGATAAGTGTAATGGCCTCAAATTGGAAACTTAATACAATTTGTCTGAGCTCCTGGTAACGAAATCTACCTTGACTAAAATTAAAGGCATTCAGTAGAATACTTTACTACGTGTAACGAAATATCCATTATCTTTGACAACATAAGATGACATTCCATAAATTTCCCACGGCTGGGCCTACTCTCCTCAAGAAACATTTTAAAGTTTATTCCACCACGATGCTCCAGTCAGGTTCGTGGATACACATGTGGCAGAATTTAATCTTAGTCTTCATTTGTTTAAGTATATTTCTTACAATTCCAAAGCAAATAGGCAGAAGTGCCGCCTTTATACTTTGGAATTGTAAAAAATATTAATATATTAACAATAAAACTGAAATTTAATGAAAAAAATGTAGATCTAAAAAAATTATATCTCGAAGCAGATTTCAACCATAGCGGCCATTTTCTAGAGAGACTAGCCTAACTGTCATTTTATAATACCTTTTAATGTTGTAACTGAACCTTAATATAATATGTGTACAATTACAGTAAATAGTCAGGTTCTACAGACCGATTTCGGCCACGGCGGCCAATCTCAAGAGAGATTAGCCAACTGCGCAGGAGAAATTATAATGCACAAATGTGTACGTAAACACAGGTGCACTCTCTATTTCCTAGCTCTCATAATCCGATGGGACGGTATCTACGGCTTTACGTGCTTTCCGTACGGGAGTGTACACACTTCCAACTTCCAGACCACGGGCTGCTATTGAGAATTTTCTGAGAGAAAAACACAATAACTTTTTATTGACCCGACCTGGGAATTGAACCCAGGAACTCCGGGTCAGCGGCCTTATATCTAGCCACTAAACCAACGAGGCATTATACATTATAATCCTGTTGGTAGTTCAAATAAATAAATATAGTTGGTGCCTTCTGTTTGTGATCTTCGTAACCAGTGAACAGGTAGATCGATTGAGCACATATTTACACATATAAATATATGTTTTGTTTCTTCTTCTCATAGTACATAACGTTGATGCTATAGTCATAATAAATTCTAAAGTTATACCGAAATATACACTATATATTACGTTTGATTAGTGCTCAAAAACACCGCTAGTTTCTCTATAATTGATAAATTATTAAACAAAAACATTTTACGCTAACCTAAAAAAAATAAAAACCTTTTAAAACTTTATAAGCACAGGATCATCCGAACACAAAACACTCCGACAATAAAACTCTTAATTTTTTTTATGAAGATTGTTTTTACACCTTTAAATCATTTCCAAAGCATTGCCCTAATTCATAATTACTTGGTGTATTTAATAAAAGCCCTTTGAAAAGGGTGGATTCCTTACCTCAATTGAACAGGTTCATTTTACAAATTAATTGTGATAGCATCCGACAATGATTGAATGCTACGGAGATATGTATGTGAGGTGTGAACCGAGAGCTATGTTTTGAAATAGAGAATGCATATTTTTTATATTAAATACATATATATTAATAAACATATAAACCTATATTCTCTGGGATAAGTAAAAGACGTATTACTTAAATATAGGTATTGATATACTTTATTCAATTCAATTCTTACATTCATGTCATCTAGTTATAAGTTGGGCACAGATTATTTCGTTAATCTTTGTTAATTGACAATTTGTTTTTTTTTTTTCAAACGTTTATCTGAATTTGGCGCAATATTTTCCTGGAATTTTTTTATCTGTGTTATTATTCCTTACAGTTCAAATGTAATTTATCTATTAAATTAAAACATAGGTCATTTTTTATTATTATACTAAATAACTATGCTTATTAAATGATTATTATGTTTATTTATTACAGTTTAAATGGTCAATATGAAAGTTTAAGTATTTTTGAATGTTTGTTATTTAATCACACAAAAATTTCTGAACGGAATCGAATGAAACTTAGTACTTAAGGAAATATTTTATGGAACATTTTAATTATAAAAATAAACAGGTAACATTAGCGAAGCGGATAGGTTACCTGTGTATTTAAAAAATATTAAATTTTTAAATTACTGGCAACATAATGAAACAAAGACAATTATTTTGTAGTAACTATTCCTGATAGCCATCCTAGTCGATACCCTATAAAAGTTTAAAAAATCTAACAATTTTTTAAAGTTTTTTTTTTTAAATCATCGAGATGTTTTTAATATTTAAGATAATAAACGCACTCTTTTAATAAATTTCACATCCATGGTATCACAGTAGGAATCAAACGCGTAGAGGTGTTAAAGAGGGTCCCGTCTGTCTTTGTTCCAATATAATAGGCATTGTAGAATTTTAACACGTACTTTCTCGGGCGGCCATTTTGTTAGAGCTCCGATCCGCCATTTCGTACCATCGCGTTGATCGACTTCGCGCGCTTTTTCGAGTGGGGGACGGTTCACGGATTACTGGACGCGATTTTTTTTTATAATTTACGGTGGGGAATATTATTATTATAGTTGTTGTGTCGGTGAGAGCCTCTTTTTGTTTCGAGAACTGGGGTGGATTGAAATGGTTTCTGAATGTGATGTATTCTCAAGTGTTAGAAGATTGATATATGGTTGAGAGTGATTATTTTTAATTGACTTAAATATTGATAGAAAAATATATATAAAAACATTTTTATATAACCCAGTTCCTACTTTCAAAATAATATATATGTCTTTACGAATATCAACTGAATATTATATGTAGTAGAAGTTTTACATGAATACTTAAGAGAAATTAACTTTTTTAAGTCAATTAGTCAGTAGTATTCATATTGTAATTGACTGAGGGCATTGCTCCCATTTTAATGGCTGACTAACAATTAGCTATTTTTTTTAAATTATCTTTTTAAAACACAAACGAATAGATTGTTACTGAAACTCGTTAAACTGAAATATTAGAAACACAATATTTTCATTTCATTTTTTTTCTAGAACTTCATTTAGGTAGATGTTTTTAACTTTTTTTTATTAACAGATAACAACGGTATAAAATTGTATATTGCGTTTTGTACGATGATACCTACAAAAAAATAAAAAAACAAATAGTTGAAGATTGATCAAATAAAAATATAATTTATTCTAGAATCTTTATTTTACAAACCCTCGGAATTCGGAACGTAGATTCTACCGAGTAAAACCGTCAAAAAACTCAGTAGCTTTTTATAGAATCAAGTTACATACATAATTATATTTATATTTACATTAATTATGAGCAAAGAAAAATAATCGAATAAGTAATCTATGTTTTCAGACATTTTTATAATACACAAAATTAAAAAAAAAATACACATAACAAATTTATAGCAAAAACACGCCGTCTAAAAGATTGTCACATGGCATTGTACCCAAGACGTTGGCACTATTGCCTCTCTGCACCGCTAGACTCAGCCTTTGGGCTAAATAAGCGCTAGCTCTTGGGTGAAGAAGTGTGGACCAGATAATATATAAATACAATTGAATTATTAAGGAAATAGAACGCATGGAAATCAATGAATAGCTCCATACTTTTTTATTATTTTCCATATTTCAGTTTTATGATTTGGGGATATTTAGGTGTACATTGGAATCTGGCAGGTATCGTCAACGTACGTAACGTTTGATTCGAAATTACATTTTAAAGTCTATTGAGTTATAGCTTTGATTTAATGGCTTTTTATATAGGTAGTCTGGCAAACAGACCACTGGTGAATGGTAACCACCGCCCATAGACATTTGCGATGTAAAAAATATTAAACATAACTTACATCGCCAATGCGTCACCGACCTTGGAAACTAAGATATCACGTCCCTTGTGTCTGTTACAATCTGACTCACTTCAACACGGAATGGATTTTTATAGAATAGGAAGGCGGACCAGCTTATGGGCCATCTGATGGTAAGTGGTCACCAAACGCCCTTAGACATTGGCATTGTAAGAAATGTCAACCATCGCTTACATAGCCAATGCGCCACCAACCTTGGGAACTAAGATTTTATGTCCCTTGTGCTTGTAATTACACTGGCTCACTCACCCTTCAAAACGGAACACAACAATAACAAGTACTGTTGTTTTGCGGTAGAATATCTGATGAGTGGGTGGTACCTACTGAGCTTGCACAAAGCTCTACCACCAGTAATACTTTATAATTAAACATATAGTACTTTATAATTTATTTTAAGCTAGTTGTCGTCTGCTGCGTATGAGAGGGGGTGTTAGTATTGTATACGTCTGACAATGTGTATGCAAAATTTCATGATGAGCGGTGAATTGGGTAGCGATAGCGTGACAAACAAACTCACTTCATCTACAATATTAGTAATACTGACTCTCATTTCTTATCACTTATAATATTACTAATAAAATTAATTCTCGTACCTAAGTTCTGTGATGGAAATAAGTTATTCAATTATATTTATTAAAGTTATTTCTTAGTGTGGGGGGCGGGTGTTGGGTAGGTAGCCAATGTTCTTACTTGGAGTTCGAACTTGCTTCATGTCAAACTTCACCAAAATCGGTTCATTAATTTAGCTGTGAAAGCGTAACATACAGACAGAGATACATTCCCATTTATAATGTTAGTATAGAAATATAGATAGTCACCAATGCTGCCTTTTGATTGGTCCGTGATACATGATAGCTATTTTAACCGTTGCCATCAGTAACTGTGTAAACATCTATAGAATTCTTCAAACTATTTATATACATAATACCCTACAACGAAGTCGGTTAAATACGTTAAAGACAAAAATATTGATTTTCCTATGATGGTTATACGTAGCCTTATAACTGTCCCTACTTGCTTAAGCCACGCCCCCCACAACCCTTCGTACACCACAGCCGAGAATTGTAAGTAAAAAAACTTGTTACGAGCGATAAGTATTTAATGCGGTGAAGGTTCCGTACGTTATTTTATTTTATACATTTAAATTTAAAAAAAAAATAACTTTTAAAAGGCACGTAAATCACTTAAAATTCTAACAAACACCGGCTTTGAATTCCTAATCTGTTTATCCAATTCATCCATTAGGACTTTTAAGTTTCGTTTATTTCAAAAAAGTATCCAGACTTGAAAACTGCCTGATGGAAGGTCACCATTGCCCATAAACATTGGCACTGCGAGAGACATTACCATCACTTGCAACGTCAATGCGCCACCAACCTCGGTTACTAAGATAATTGTGCCTGTAGTAAGTAGAACGAATGTGTAATAATATTATAAAGTAAAGTAACATAAGCTCCAAACCTTCTCCTCAAAAAGGGAGAGGAGGCCTTAGCACAGCAGTGGGACATTCGCAGGTTGTTACTGATATATAATTTCAAGATTACAATTCTTATTGCTATACATAATATCTTTTTTGTTTTTTTTTGTTACATATTTAGTTAAGTGATTCAATTAGTTACCATTTCTTGTGTGCATTATGTTATATACTGAAAATACAATACAAGTTTGATTCTTGAAAATACTAAAAAAATGGCTTTAACTATAGGACTTTTGTCAAATTATATAAAAAAATGGATTTAATATTTGCATAATTCGTTACGGACCCCTAAAAATAAGCAAAGTGCGTGTCGCAGGCACATTGAGGTAGGTCTTTCACGAAGAAGTTGTTTTATTTTTAATTCACTTCGCCTCTTGATTTGATGAAAGAAAAAAAAATATGTACCGGCTTTTTTCTATACTCGGCAAAAAATAGTCTTAATAAAATTCCATATCTTAAAATTATAATAAAGTGGCAGAAGTGGCTCAGTGGACTACGTTACGTGGATATTTACTTAAGATGACTACTTCAAGCCCGGGCATGGTTTTTATGTTATAGGATCTATTACACATCTGGTGGCCTGTGGTAAGCCATCGTGAGGGGATTCTGTCACGTTTAACCACCAATCCGCACTGCAGCAGCGTGGCGGAATAAGCTACTAACCTTGACTTTAACAGGAAATTAAATTTTTGCCTATTATTACAAATAATAATTGATTTTAATAAAGCTACAATATGGTGACAAGGATGCATTATCTGTTGTGTCGATCTGGAGGCAAATTCTGCTACTAACAAATTATCACATTATCGGAATCGTATCGTAACATAATCGTTGACGTTTAGCCGTTTCCCTGTTCATCCAATTGCGATTCGATTCGTCCTTGATGAAACGTCAAATTTCTTAAGACATTATGACGTAACAGCGATAACGATTCGACTAAGCCAAAAAAAGCGAACTTCTAACTTCTAACTTGGTCGAACGATTGGATACACCAATATATATTTATCTCTTACGTAACAGCCCGTGAATATCTGCTGGGCTAAGGCCTCCTCTCCCTTTATGAATGGAAGGCTTGGAGCTAATTACATCACGCTGCTCCATTGCGGGTTGGTGGAATGCACCTGTGGCAGAATTTCAGTGAAATTAGATATATGCAGGTTTTCTCACGATGTTTTCCTTCACCGTAAACCACGAAATGAATTATAATTAAAAATTAAGCACATGAAAATTTAGTGCTGCTTGCCCGGGTTTGAACCCACGATCAAATTTATTGATATATTGATTGAAGATTTACGTTCTACCACTGGGCCATCTCGGCATTTACCTCTTATTTCTTTATCAATAAGAAAACAACGATTACCCAAAGGTCCACCATCGCACAGACGTGTACGGTCCAAATAGACATTGGTTCTGCGAGATATAAAGTTACTCCCTAACTGCTATATGGTAATGTAACACCATTATACACCATGCAATAATTTTTTTAAATTAATACGCCAACAAATTAAAACATTGATCAATAATTAAAAATAATTATGCATAAATTGCAGATTCAAATAACAAGAATATTATTTTTTTTTAATGAAGTCTACTTTTTCTAACATTTGCCAATACCACAAAAAAGGTCAAATCGAAAAAGTTTTTACATCGCTTCGATGTATATTTGTATAGATATTTAAACTTTTCACAGATAATATATCTAAAGAATAAAAAATTCAATCCGACATTGTAAATATGTCAGACAGCAGTTTAGTATTAGCTAAATCGTTACCCGAATGCATCGCACACCAGATGACACAACGCATACAGACGAACGGCAAATATGCATTACAAAAACCTAATATTCATTGGTCTAACATTGTGTCTAGTTTTCGGAAAAACAATTTTTAATGTGTATTATTTATGGTTATCTGTATATATGATCGATAACCAGTATGGACACGGATAAAATTAATTACAAAGTTAAGAAAACAAATAAATAAATGATAATTTATCAACGCAATATAAAATAACCACTCAAGTAGATATTGAAGTCAGAAAACCTCAAACTTATATTTAGTGGCTCCCTCTGTAACAAGAATTATGATATATGAAAAAAATTATCGTTATAAAAATATTAAAATGGCATTGCGATGGAGACCGAACAAAGAGCATTTAACTATGGAATGCTTTGCCTGAGTCCGTATTTCCTGATAGGTATAATGTTGGTGTCTTCAAATCCAGAGTAAACAGGTTTCTTATAGGCAAGCGTGCTACATCTTAGACCGTGTCGATGCTTAACATCAGGCAAGTCAACGGTCAAACGCTGCCTATTAATTGTAAAAAAAAGAGAAGACAGTTACTCGACTACAAATTATTTTATCTTACAAATAAAGAAATCATAATAATAATAATCTCTTTAGCTATAAGAAATGATAGTAAAAGCTATTCACTTCAAAATGTTTCAATCAATACGCTACATATGACAACCGTTGCGTTCAGAATCCTTGAAATCTTACACTCTTAGCGATGAAATACACAATACTAATAATGTATTAACATTGTAATGTTTTAAGCTCCTTTTCCCCTCCCTTTCAACACACCCTCTTAAATATAAAAAAAAAAGAATTTCTACGTACTCAAAACATACATCTCTATTTTGTACTAAAAAAATGTCTGCAAATTAAAAATAAAAGCCTACTTGAAGACTTTCTTTCCCTTTCTAAGAGATAAGAACATTATTCTTGACATATTTCCATTGACATCAAAGAGTGGGGTCGAACCCCACGTCTAAATCTAGGTAGGAAACCTAACACACCGTTTGCTTTGCGACATCAATTGCAATGGTGAAAAGTGGTTTCAACTTTTATATGAAATTATTCGTTTAGAAATGCTGGCTGTATGTTAATTACTCGAGCTTTTTTTTAAATGAAAGTTCAAATGTCATCAACAGAATTGGCTTGAAAAGAGTTTTTATATAGTTTCATTTGATTAAAAACTATATTTATTATTGTAAAGCTGTGTTACATTTGAGTTTTATTTAAATACTTTTTCACATAATGATGATAATTATTTTTTCTATGGTACTATAATAAAATAAAGTTGCATCGTTCGTACTACGCTAGGTTATGAAACAAGGAAGGCAAGTAGTACACAAAATTCCGGTCAATAAATAAATCTAATCTAAGAAAAACCCAGTGCCTTATTATAAGTTAAACACTAAACCAACGAAGCATTCACAAGACAAGCTGAATTAACCAAATTGTTTTAAGATTCAAATTAACATTAGTTTATATCGTAGTACTAAAATACTGTGATACTGTCTGGAAATATAAAGACAAAGAAAGAAAGAGATTAAAAATAACAATAGAAAATTAATTGGTGGCTTTATACAAACCAATACAATTAAATATTCTATAGCCAAACAGCAATACTTAATATTGTTGTGTAACAGGCAAAAGGGACATAACATCTTAGTTTCCAAATTTGATAAACATCGCCATTAAATTAATTAATGTTTCTTACAGTGCAAATCGAGAAAAAGTCGAGATGGCCCAGTGGTACGAACGCGTGAATCTTAACCGATGAACGTGGGTTCGAACCCGGGCAAGCACCTCTGAATTTTCATGTGCTTAATTTCTGTTTATAATTCATCTCGTGCTTTTCGGTGAAGGAAAACATCGTGAGGAAACCTGCATGTGTCTAATTTCATCGAAATTCTGCCACATGTGTATTCTACCAACCCGCATTGGAGCAGCGTGGTGGAATAAGCTCCAAACCTTCTCCTCAAATAGGGAGAGGAGGCCTTAGCCCAGCAGTGGGATATTTACAGGCTGTTACTTTACTTTTTACTTTACTTTACAGTGCAAATGTGTATGGGCAGTGGTGACCATTTATTATCAGGCGGGAAAAATTGCCAGCCTAACTATCTTAAATTACAAAAAATACGTACTAAAGGCAACGGACAACTGACGAGAAATTATTTAAGAAAAATCCGTGTCGGCAGTCAAAAGTAATTCCAACCGAAAAATAGTTCCGACTGTAACCCATACATTTTCCCAAGATTCATTTCTTAAAGAAAATATTCTTCAAAGTGTTTCTTTGTTTCGACGTAAATACAGCTCGTATAATACACGTTACGCCATTTGCTGTGAAAACATTTGAATAAAGCGTTCGCGTTAGGATATGCGACTTTTTTTTCCAAGAATATAATATCTATAAAAGGGGATGGAATCTTTATATTTCACTATATCTGTTTTTAAATAATATTTCTTTCATTCTCGAGTTGGTCCGTTCTGTCTTTGTTTTCATCTCTAAGATAAATTATTCTGTTCAAATACATACTCGCTTAACTGTATATTGAATATAGTTTTTAATTAGTCGCTAGATGGCGTTGAATGTACTTTAAGTTTGTCACTTCTAATTATTGATGTATGTAAAATTAGTTTCTATCGAGCTGAATATTATTTTGATTTTATTATCTTATAATCTTACCTCTTACAACCCGGGTTCCTTCAAACGAGGCGTGAAGAGGCATCTTGCGGGCCGGCACGGCGGGGGCGGCTAGTGCAGAACATTCTTCCCGACGTTAGGCCGTCGTCGCGTTTGGACTCTACTACCACTTACCATCAAAGGAGTAGAGTAATTTGCCCTCCCGGAAATACAAAAAAAAATCATTAGTGTATTTAATATAGGATATGTTCTAAATATTTAGATTTTGTTCTAAAATATAGATGATGTTATACTTCATTTATACAAAGAATTAACTATCATATACTCATAATTTTAAATGTTTGACGAGCCGGTTGGCGTGGTTGGTACTCGCCTTTCACGCCTAAGGTGGTGAGTTCAATTCCCACCCAGGACAGACATTTGTGTGCATGAACATGTCTGTTTGTCCTGAGTCTGGATGTAATTATCTATATAAGTATGTGTTTACAAAAGAAAAGTAGTATATGTAGTATATCAGTTGTCTGGTTTCCATAGTACAAGCTCTGTACAAGTTTAATTTGGGATCAGATGGCCGTGTGCGAAAAATGTCCCAGTATATTATTATTATTATTTTAAATATATGTATATTTATTCATATATGATATAGTCTGTCTCCCAAGTTGTTGTTGGTTCGGTCATTATCATAATAAATAGCTAATTTGGACAGGGATTATATAAACGAGTCATAGATAGCGAGTTTTTCACACATAATTTTTTTTTTCAAGTATTTACCCCATTGGCCAGTCTTGCGCTACCCACCTTCAACGGCTTCCCGCGACTCGTACAGAATCGTCGGATCACCTTGTAGGTGCCCTCCACGTTCCTAATTCCTGTTCATAGTCACCACTCGAGAACCTTTCCGCCCCAGCGACTGTCTGTGCTGCGAGCGATGTGCCCCACCCACAGGCACTTCAATGCTGCAAGTCCTCAGGCTATGTCAGTAAATTTGGTTCACCTGCGGATTTTATCATTTTTAATTCGATATAATTTAAATTTAGAATAGAAAGAAGAGAATAATAGTTTTTAGATATATTCAAGAACAGCCCCATTCGTATTTGAGTATGATATGTCCCGGTTATTATTTTTAATAAATTATTATTATAACTGATCGTTTTGAACTACGAATCGAAAAGGTTCATTCTTATTAGTTTTTACGTACATACATATGAAACTTTTAAGTTTACGATACGTTATTATTGAAACATTTCTATCATGCACTATGACCCGTAAGCAAAAATTTCCGTTTTTTTTAAATATAATAAAGATCTTGAAGTTTCGATGAAAGTATTCCTTATATTATTTGAAATCATAAAATGTCGTTTTAATATATTTTATCAGGCAATGCCCGTAAACAAAAATTCCTGGTGGTAGGGCTTTGTGCAAGCTCGTCTGGGTAGGTAAAACCCACTCATCAGATATTCTACCGCAAAACAGCAATACTTGATATTGTTGTGTTCCGGTTTGAAGGGTGAGTGAGTCAGTGTAATAACAGGCACAAGGGACATAAAATCTTAGTTCCCAAGGTTGGTGGCTCATTGGCTATAAGCGATGGTTGACATTTCTTACAATGCCAATGTCTAAGTGCGTTTGGTGACCACTTACCATCAGGTGGCCCATATGCTCGTCCACCTTCCTATTCTATAAAAAATGAAAAAAAAATTAAAAGTGATCAATTAACCGCCATAAAGAGTATCTGTCAATGTTCTTGTTGCCAGATTAAAAATGTACATTATTATTGGTTAATCTAAAAAATTACAGATATTCTTCGGTAATATTTAATAATAATTAGTATTACATTTATAATTGTGTATAAAACTTTGAATGAGTCTTAAAATAGTAAGCGGACAGTAATCGATTTATAATAATATATGTCCAATTATGTTACTATTATTTGAGTAATTTTTGACGTTTTAAGCTTGAATGAAAGTATGAAACGTGTACAAATATGAAAATGGCGTCATAGTATAAGGCCACTGCCTAAGGGTCCTAAAATTGACATAAAAAACTAATGACAAATTTTCATTTTACAAACAGCTTTCGGCGAAACTATAATATTTTCATCTCTATAAAAACTATTGGCTCTATAAAATAATTCATTTGACATATAGCTACCAGAAAAAACAAACATTTCTCATTTGACAAACATTTCATTTCAAAATATTAGTTTGCATATTACATAAACATTTTAAAAATAGAATTTTAACATTCATTTATAAATAACAACATTGCGAATCGATCTATCATGAAACTATTATGTTTTGCATAATAAGATGTTTGTCATCTAAATAATTCCTACAATGTTTTTTTTTTTTGTAAAATAATCATTTGTCATGTTAGGGAACCGAGGGTGACCCAGAAGACCTTTGCCCGTTGGGTTATACTAATTTTGATTATATTGTAATATGGTATTCTAAATTCAAATTAATGTTTTGGATATCTTGATAAAATTATAAATCAAAATTCGTGCATCATTAAGTACGTGTAATTCTTTTTACAATATTCCAAATTTAAATATCGATTTTACTATTTCCCTATTGCGACGGCCATTTTTTTTATAAAAGCTGATTGCATCAGGAAATTCAGCATAAATCTTATTCTGACAAATGTATCTATTTTGACAAACAAATAACTATTTTGAAGCGGAGTAAAATAAAAAATTATATAGTTTAGATGACTTAAATGAAATAGATATGTTTTTTTTATTTAATTTAAAATTGCAAGCTTGAAGGCTGCTAACCAATAATAATCGGACTGTATATTTAAAATAATTCTTTCAAATTTATTATAAAATTATATTCATTCGAACTACGGCGGCTTTTAAATGAAACATAATCAAATTAATTTTAATTTCCAATTATTTATTATAAAGCTTATATGGAAATTTTAACTTTTTCACATTCAAACTTATATATTTAACAAAACATTGATAATATACATATACATGAATAAAGAAATTAGTATTAGTTACTTTTGTATATACTTATACATATATTTAACTGTTATATATGTTTACAACCATCAAGGTATATTAAAAAACTTCATCCGTATTATCAGGGGAATACAGTATAATTATCGTGAAAAATCAGTGAATATATAAGGAGGAGCCTCGCAGGAAGCTTCAATCTTCACCTCATTCCCCTGCACTAGTTTCAGCATCCCTAGACGCATCTGGGACATATCGTAGCATTATGCGAGCGCGCGTTAAACAACGATTATACGCACGGCACTCGCGCGGGCGTAGACCTCGCTGGTAGACCTACGAATGTTTAGATTGGACAGAAATATATTATCATTTTGCGCGTCATCAACAATATCATCAAATATAATCATGTACCTCGTGATACGTTCCTTAACACTCATATTACTAATAAACAGCAATACATTGTAATTTTATGGGTTGAATACTGAGTGAGCTTGTGTAATTACAAGTACAAGGTATGTAAGTTCTTAGTTCTCATAATTGGTGCCGTATTGGCGATTTCCCATCAAATGTGAGACTTGCCCATCAAACTTGTTATTTTTTAATAAACATAAACTGTAGCTGCATTTGGGCATGGGTATTGCAATAGCGTAATAAATACTTAATAGCAATTTTAACGACCGTAACAAACCTAAATATTTTGTTTAACTAAGCTTCGATTTAAAAGATGAGTGGGAACGTGTTCAAAATAAAAAAATCAAAACACTTTATTCAACATTGAAGCATTACACTTGCTTATTGATTCAAACTAGAAACTACCCCCGGTTCAGAAAAGAAATACCCAGCCCTGAGAAGAACCGGCAAAACAGTAAATCAAAATGTTATTCACTACATACCATCTTATAATAATAATAATATAATATCCTGGGACATTTTTTCACACACGGCCATCTGATCCCAAATTAAGCTTATACAGAGCTTGTACTATGGAAACCAGACAACTGATATACTACATATACTATTTTTCTTTTGTAAATACATACTTATATAGATAATTATACCCAGACTCAGGACAAACAGATATGTTCATGCACACAAATATCTGTCCTGGGTGGGAATCGAACCCACAATCTTCGGCGTGAAAGGCAAGCATCCACCAACCACGCCAACCGGCTCAAATCCATCTTATGTCTCCATGATGGTCAACATGTATGGTGTTGTTTTTATATAAATTATTATCAATCAATCAATCAATTGGGATTAAAATCTTCGCAATTGTAAACCATACTGGGCGTTATATGCTTTTTATCCCGTATTTATGACCCTAGAACATACTCACTTCTCTGAGCCTCCCGTTCACTTCTAATCATTCATAAGCCTATGTCTCTCTTTGATCACACTAGGGGCGGCCTAGGCACACACTTTTATACTTAAATTAGACCACACGGATGCATTAATGCGGTATGGAGAAACCAACGATTATGTACGGGAAAAGCTAACAATCTTTCCTATGTACGATAAATTGGAAATACAGAAATTTCATCCTTAAACTGTTGGGCTAAGGGTGAAATTCTCATATCAAATTAAACTGTATACCTTAACGCATGATATGCTTTTGCGTGACTCTGAAGGGTTATGAAAAGTTTTATTAAACGTAATATAAGCATATATTTCATCTATAACAAATAACATTAAAAATATCGACTTCAATTCTAATTTATTTTACATAAAAAAATAACGATTATAAGCTTTAACACATTACGTATTGTATATATTATATAATAAATCATAAAAATATAATTTAAAACAATATTTAGTATTTTCAAGTAAACGCTTTTGATTCGTTATTTTTTCAAGCTTAATTAAACGTAAAATTATTTAGTGGTAAAGTACATCATACTGCGAAGAACCGACATCAACCCAGTTACTGCTTCTTACAGATATTATTTATGTTTACTAATATTACAAATGTGAGAGTAACTCCGTCTGTCTGTTACGCTTTCACAGCTAAACCTCTGGACTGACTTTGATGAAATTTGGTATAAAGCTAAACCCCATAAAAAGTAGGCTACTTTTTTTATCTTAGCACTTGGTGACTCTCCGCCCTCTAACACGCGGGCGATAACTATTATCATATAAGACTATGCTTGTTACGTATTCGTCACATAGTGTGTTAAATAACAATAAAATAGAATTCATATAATATGATAAGAAGCATTTAGTAGGTATATAAAATCTTTATTAAATAATAGTTTCCACTCGCGGCTTCGCTCTCATCTGAAGGGTTAGCGGTGATAGGTATCCAATGTCTGCGGAGAGGGAGGTCCGTGAAGTCGGAGAAGACCTATCCCTGCGAGCAATCGTGTCAACGATGCTCCGCAGGGAATCGGCGTGGAGGGCCGTAGTCTCCTTCTGTGAGACCGTCAATGTCCAGAAGGAGACGGCGGAGCGGGAACGGAAAAAGGCTGATTCTGCTCGGTGGAATGTGGATACGTAAGATTGGGGCCTCACGTGTCCTATTTCAGACGGCCCTGAGGAGGATGACAACCGGGATGGCCTCGCGCTGCCGTACTCACAAGCGAGGAGTGCAGGGGGCGAGATTACCTTCGCCCCCTGAAGAGAGTTATATCAACACGATCCCGCTGCCTCTCCGATCCGTGCTGAGGACGGTCATCGCAGTGATTTTAATGGGTGAGAATCCCACATAACCCGGTTCCCCCCAAGGAAGCCAAGTACCTTTTTGAAGATTTCCGCTGCGTGAAAAAAAAAGTACCCTATGTTTAATTAAACGTCAACTTTAAGGCTTAATTGTAACTAAGACATACTTTTAAATAAATTAAAAATATATGCACATATATATTTAACTACACCAATACCCTTTTTAAAGTCTTTTTAGACATTAATTAGCTACAAAACCTCACTAAATTAACATCAATGATGTACAAAGGTTATATATATATACTAGAAAAACCCGCAGCTTCGCGCGCATAGAATTCTGCACGTCTTACCCAATAAACATCCAGCTTAAAGCGCCTACTGTTAAGTATCTACCCTTCGTTTCTACAATTCTTTACGTGGGTGTTGCCTTTCTGTGTTGTCGTATATAAAAGAAATATTTTAGTAGATCATTAATTATAACAAATTCTAAATTCAAAAATATCTCGGGACATAACCTCAATTGTCCTCTTGCTAAATTCAGATTGGTCGCTTGTTAAATATGCCCTGTAAAAGTGTCTTAAAAGGACC
Organism: Nymphalis io; assembly: GCF_905147045.1. NCBI lineage: Eukaryota > Metazoa > Arthropoda > Insecta > Lepidoptera > Nymphalidae > Nymphalis > Nymphalis io. The sequence goes on along the minus strand of NC_065915.1, from coordinate 3,107,403 downwards.
TTTATTAAAAATCTAGGTCACTAAGATATAGCATCTGTATGAAATAAACTATTGAAGTAATTCTACAGCGTCCATTAAAGCCGCTAAGAAACCGCGTCATTTTAATTCGTTTTCCTTTTTATAATTTTCCCGGTAACTGAAAGACTTTGAATCGGATTTTCTGAAACATTTAACCAACATTCAAGTTTAAATTTTTATCAAAGTTGAGCTTTACTTGGTAGTAGGGTTTTGTGTGAAATCATCTGTGTAGGTACTCATTAGATATTCTACCGCTAAACAGCAATACTTTGTATTGTTTTATTCCGGTTGAAGGGTGAGTGAGCCAGTGTAACTACAGGCACAAGTTACATAATCAGACATCAACACATCTTAGTTTCCAATGTTGGTGGCGCATTGGCGATATAAGGAATGATTAATATTCCTTACAGCCAATATGGCTGAAACACTTAATATTAGATGGCCCATTGGCCCGCCTGCTACCAATAAAATAAAATAGTATATACAGATAAATAAATATGTTATTTCAAATGTATCTTTGTAAGTTAATATGGCTATTTTCGAATTACTAAAAGACCATTTTAATTTTAAGCCCCCTGCTACATGATTCAAACATTTTATACCTACAATTCAAATAGACATTATGTTCGTTTAAATGGCAGTTTTTTAAAAGATTTTTGTAACAAGTCGGATTTCAGGCTAGCGAAGCGGATTTTAATAATAACTATTTATATTATTACATCGTTGTCATGTACTGTCATGTCATGGTTTGAGATGTAAGGAAGGAAGATATCGCCGTCATGGAACGACCATTAAAACCGATGTGTTGAATTTATTTCGTCGTGATTGTTTTGACCATTGAAATACGTCTTATTATTCAGTTTGTGCTATTGATTTTGATAAATTTCTGAAATATCGCTTAATATCTGTATAATATAAAATGCCAATTGATATAATAATAATAATGTCCTCCAGACCGATTTCGGCCACGGCGGCCAATCTCAAGAGAGCTTAGCCAACTACGCAGGACCAACGGCTTTACGTGCTTTCCGAGGCGAGAGTGTACACATTTCCAACTTCCAGACTCCGGGCTGTTTCTGAAAATTTTCTGTCAGAAAAACTCAATATCTTTTTATTAGCCCGACCTGGGAATTGAACCCAAGACCTCCGGGTCTGCGGTCTTACATCAAGCCACATGATGTGCACATGATATATGTATTTTTAGGGGGAATGTTTTTATAGCCCATTGTTCAAACGCCACAAGATGGTGCTGCAGCACATCTTATATATATCTTATAACTGATTGCCAGAATGACAATTATATGTACATATATTCAGAACGTTTGCAGGTTTTTGCTAGGATTTTATGAATTAAAAAAAAACTTAGTACTTATATGCAAAAATTTCATGACCTGAAAAAAATAAGGCCAGAAAAGGATAAAAAGGACGTACTACAATGAAGATCGTACTCCTCATTTTTTAATTCCACGTTTAATCACTGCATTTAACCTATTCACAAGCCCTCAACAAACCTACATACTCCATAGACAAACAGCCTACATTTTTTTTTTCACAATAAAAACTGTATTCATCTCATCACAAACCATGTAAAATGATCTCAAAGCATTTTGTAGCTGAGAGCACTTATATATAACTTATATAAAGTCATTCAAGTTACAAGAAAATATGCGTACTTTTTTTCTCTATGACTTCTCTTAGAAAAAAAGTGAAAATGTTGCCCGTATTAAGCCAGTAATTAACTTTTTCCTCATTTCTAATTTCGAACTTATTTCCTATTCCTATTTAAACTATTTTTTTTAATATAAGTTGGGCAAATAAAATGATTTACACTTGTTTAAAAACTGAGTAATCATTAAATATGAACGAATTTAGTCATTTTGTCTTCTATTGTTTTCGTTAACAGTATTTTTTTTATTTATTTGATCACCAACCTTTGTTGGTTATAGAATTGACAAAATGAAGAAAAGCAAATATAAGGCAAATTAAAATTTCAAATCACAAGAAACAATAATTACAAAAAAATAATAATAATATATTAAAAAAAAGAAATTGATCATACCGTGTATAAAAATAAAATTATATTGTAAAAATAATAGACTGTACATAATAATAATTACATTTTAGTAAAAATAAAAAAATAAATAAAATAAAAGTCATACCGTGTTTATACATTCATTATTGTACGAACCTTTGTGTAGTACAACTGTTCGTTGTGAAGTATCGAATAACTTGCCGTTAAAATCGTTTCTATCTGACAAAGCAATGCGACTTCAACGCTTACAAGACGTTGGGACACTTTGGAATCAACAATTCTACCACCAGTAAAATGAATTGTTTATTAAATATAGTATTATATATTGACGAGCCGGTTGGCGTGGTTGGTAGACACTTGCCTTTCACGCGCAAGGTTGTGGGTTCGATTCCCACCCAGGACAGACATTTGTGTGCATGAACATGTCTGTTTGGCCTGAGTCTGGGTGTAATTATCTGTATAAGTATGTATTTACAAAAGGAAAGTAGTATATGTAGTATCAGTTGTCTGATTTCCATAGCACAAGCTTTGTACAAGCTTAATCTGGGATCAGATGGCCGTGTGTGAAAAATGTCCCAGGATATTATTTCAAATCAAAATATACTTTATACAATTAAAATCTGTGTCAATTGTTGTATAGAAACGTACGGAATAACGTCTTTCCGGATTATCTATTCTTTATGTATATAAATATAGATAAATGTTTAGAAAAAAACAAAACAATAACAAAGCCTGTTTATTTTAAGCAACTACTACTTCCTTGTTAGGCTTGTATTATAAATGGAGACAACAATGATCGAATCTGAATCTGCGACTTGAACATCGCTAGTAAACTATTCTGCTACTCAAATCAAAATATACTTTATTCAAGTAGACAGTTGAGAGCCCTTTGAATCTTTTTTTTATAAAATAGGTAGACGGTCACGTATATGGGCCACCTGATGGTAAGTGGTCACCACCGCCCATAGACATTGGTATTGTAAGAAATGTTATCCATCGCTTACATCACCAATACTTCACCAACCTTGAAAACTAAGATGTCTCTTGTGCCTTTAATAACACTGTCTCACTCAGCCTTCAAACCGGAACATTAAAATACCAAGTACTGCTGTTTTGCGTTAGCATATCTGATGAGTGGTGGTGGTACCTACCCAGAGGAGCTTGCACAAAGCCCTACCACAAATAGAATCGTCATTAAAATAAATTAAATGTAAAGCTATCACCGTTTTGGAATGTAGAACCGGCAAGAAACTCATTAGTTACTCATTTTCGACAATCAAGCTATATATAATTAAATACAAATTAATTATTATTTATACGACATGGAAATCAACCAATACTAACTCGACATTTTTTATCATCTATATAAGCCTTTTAAGGTAATATTAATTTAAGTTTTCATTACATGCGGTTTAACTTATTAATTGCCAAAGCTAATCGTATATTGACGCTAATGTTTCAGAAATGTTTATGCATGTCTGGGTGTATTATCTATATAAGTATGTATTTAATATATATTTTTTTACTTTGGATGGATGGATGGACGGACCGGTTGGCGTGGTTGGCAGATAGGCCTTTCACGCCGAAGGTTGTGGGTTCGATTCCCACCCAGGACAGACATTTGTGTCCATGAACATCTCTGTCAAAATTTAGTTATTTATTTTTTTATTTAAATAAAAGATATATTTTTTTTGTTCTTCGTCAATTACATAATATTTTATTTGAATGTTAAGTAAGCCTATAATTGATATATATTCTGTTACACAAATGGTACGTGGTCACCCAACGCCCATCGACATTGGCATTGTAAGAAATGTTAACCATCGCTAAAATCACCAATGCGCCATCAACCTTGGGAACTGTTATGTTTCTTGTGCCTGTAATTACACTGTCTCACTCACCCTTCAAACCGGAACACAACAATACCCAATATCTGATGAGTGGGTGGTACCTACCCAGATGAGCTTGCAAAAAGCTCTACCACCAGTATTTTTATATAAGCAATAAGAAAATGTTTTTCTTAATATATAAAGTCGGCTCCAGCCACAGTAGGGGCTGAAACTTCGAGCGTCAGCCTAGTAAGCGTAAGATTTCGCGCGTCAAGTGACGTCAGCGTAAGATTTGTTATTTCCACATCAATTCTCGTGAACTCACTCACACACTCACTCCATTTTTTGTGTCCTTTGCATTCCTGAACTATTCGTCCGATTGAAGCGAAAGTTAGTAAAACTTAAGTGAAATTTCCGTCACACAAATATATAACACATTTACAATGAATAATTAAAACAAGTGCAATACATATTATTTATTTGTTAAGTCTTTAAATTATATTATTTTTATATTATGTATAAAAGGGCAAGTATATAAAGTACGCAAAGGCGACCTTATCAGTGACAGTGATCTCTTCCAGGCAACCTCTATAAAAAGAAACATATTTTTGTTTTTCTAACTTAGCAACTACGCAGGAGATATTATAGCGCACAAGTGTGTGCGCAAACTCAGCCGCACTCTCTATTCCCTAGCTCTCGTAATCCGAGGGGACGGCAATCCGACACGACCGGAAAGAGTTCAGGCGCAGGACCAACGGCTTTTACGTGCTTTCCGAGGCACGGTAGTGTACACACTTCCAACTTCCCAACTCCGGGCTGCCACTAAGAATTTTCTGACAGAGAAACCCAATAAATTTTTATTAGCCCGACCTGGGAATTTAACCCAGGACCTCCGGGTCTGCGGCGTAGACCACTAAACCAACGAGGCATAAAAACATATATTATTATTAATAGATAATTTTAATTGTTATTTGGTTTTAATAATGTTTTTTTATTTACACATTCGTTAATACTTGATTGGCTTATGATTTTATTTTTTTAATTTCATAATTAGTTTGTAACTATTTGTCTTCCTAATAATAAATAAATAAATATCGATGCTAGAAAATACACAAATACGTCTAAGCGTTAACAAAAAGAGAACTACCAGTATTAATGCTAGAAGTTCTCGCTCGACGTTCGAATCGTACATTTGATGATGTCTAATCTAATTCAGAATTCCTGAACGATAAACATAAACAGAAACCGACTGAGCCCTTTAAACGTAAACTCATTTAAAAGCCCTTTACCACAGAGTAAACAAATAAAACAATTTCAATAGAAAACGTTCGAGACTTACTTGTCGCTAGACCCCTCATAATGGTCAAGCTTAGGTTTATCGACTACCGAATACAGTGCTAGGCTATGCTTATATATATGGGCCGACATGGCCCAGTGGTTAGAACGCGTGAATCTTAACCGATGATCGTGGATTCGAACCCGGGCAAGCACAAATGAATATTCATTTGCTTAATTTGTGTTGATAATTCATCTCGTGCTCGACGGTGATGGAAAACATCGTGAGGAAACCTGCATGTGTCAAATTTCACGGAAATTCTGCCACATGTGTATTCCACTAAACCGCATTGGACCAGCGTGGTGGAATAAGCTCCAAACTTTTTCCTCAAAAAAAAAGAGAGAAAGCCTTAGCCCAGCAGTGAGACATTCACAGGCTGTTCTATGCTTATAGCTTGTTTGTAGTGTTCATCAGATATTCTACCGCTAAACAGCAATGCTTAGTATTGTTGTGTTTCAGTTTTATCGGTGAGTAAGACAATATAACTACAGGCACAAGGGACATAACATCTTAGTTTCCAAAGTTGGTGCCGCATTGGCGATGTTAGGAATATTTCTTACTTCGCCAATGTATAAGTGGTGGGGGACCACTTACCATTAAATGGCTCATTTGCAACAACCTACCTATATTATACATTAAAAAAAAACATATTTCTGTTTCACAACACCTTCCACTTTTGTCTTCAATCCTTTCATCATTAGAAAGCAATTTTATCCAGAAATAGCATAGACTATATACATAGATTTAAAAATCATTACATGTTTTGTGGTAAACGAAGACCCTGTATAGAATTATGTCAGTTTTATACCAACCAACCCGGACTGAAATAGCATGGCGTATACGCTCTTTAGATTGTACAATTTGGTAAAGAGACCTTGGCACGTGAATACAGCATTACTAAGTACACAACTCTAATTTATAGTTAAAAGTTACGTAACAGCCTGTAAATGTTCTACGGCTGGGTTGCTTTTGCTCGCTGTTCCAATGCGGATTGGTGGATACATGTGTGGTGGAATTAGATATATGCAAGTTCCCTCACGATGTTTTCCATCAGAGCTGATTGTTATTGAATTACTGGTGGTAGAGCTTTGTGCAAGCTCGTCTGGGTAGATACCACCCACTCATCAGATATTCTACCGCAAAACAGCAGTACTTCGTATTGTTGTGTTCCGGTTTGAAGGGTGAGTGAGCCAGTGTAATTACAGGCACAAGGGACATAACATCTTAGTTCCCAAGGTTGGTGGCGCATTGGTGATGTAAGCGATGGTTAACATTTCTTACAATGCCAATGTCTAAGGGCGTTTGGTGACCACTTACCATCAGGTGGCCCATATGCTTGTCCGCCTTCCTATTCTATTAAAAAAAAAAAACTACAAACACAAATTCAGCACAAGAAAATTTAGTGATGCTTGCCTAGGCTTAAACCCGCAGTTTACGGTTAAGTGCCACGCGTTCTTACCACTGGGCTACCTCTGCTCTTTTACTTAAAATCAATCAAGTACAATATTTTTAGCAACATGACGCGCTATATCGTGCTAACATCAAGTGGAAAGCCAACCTTAATAGTAGCGAACAGTAATGAATTTAAACGTTATATTTTAGTATTTATTTCCATAGCAATAAAGTCTTAAGATTTTTGTTAGTGAAACTATTGTGCTTGAATATGAAATGACCTAAAGTCTACCCCATGTAATTGAGCATAGACAATGAACAATTATTTTTTTTCTAGAGCAAGCACTGGCCGTCCGAGCTAATAAAAATCTTTTTTATAATGATCATTCGAATTTAGAATAGAACTGTCACTTTTGAATTTAATCATTATCGTTCCGTAAAGCAATATGTCTTCGTATTGATTGAAGAAGTACAAGAAATAATATAATTAGAAGCAACTTTAATATGTCAAATTATAAAAGAAAGATTAAATATAAATGACTGACTACTAAGTTTCTTTCGGTGTTAACTCGGTATAATCTAAATTGCAAATAATTCTTATCAATATCGATTTACAAGTGCGTAAAACGCAACTTGAATAACATTTTGTTGTTTTTTATAAAAATTTAAGGAAACGTTATTTAATAGCAATTTACACACACAAATGCAAATTTTATTTATACACACACGTTTTTTTAATATATCTTTACAAATTTAAAGAGTTTTCGCCTTGGTTGTTATATGCCTTTTTTGAAATGTCTATATTATTTGATAGGTTATTTAAAATAAATTAATATTTAGAAATTTGAAATTGGAACTTTCGAACATCAAAACTGGACACAAGGGATTTTATTTTATTTTAGGCATTAATCTGTATTAAAATTTCTCTGATTTTTATCTAATCTATGGCGAGCCGGACCTCAAACAAGCTAGGGGTAAGAAAATTAATTATTAAAACACTCATATGTACTATAGAGGGTACTTTATGATATACTCATTCACTGGACGCAGCTGCCATTAAAAATCACATGATAAATAACCTAGGACAATGTTTTGAAAAGAATTACCTAGGTTTTATAAATAAAATAGCCTTTACTAGAATCTGTTCTGTATTGTAACTACTCTATATACAGCAAATATGTGTGTACTTACATAATAATGACAAACTGCAACACACTACAACGATAGATGTGTGTGTGAATTGATATCGAAGGAGTTTCATAAGAAATAGATTTTATATATTTTTCTATTTGTGATATGTTATGTTTAAAACTGTATTGGGCATTGGTATTACACATAAAACGTTATACTCAAATTAGCTTTGAAAATCGGTCTTATACTGTTATAAGAATTTTTACTTCAAACTTGTGCTTATGTTATTATAAAATTAGATTTAATAATGTACTACAGACCGATTTCGCCCACGGCGGCCAATCTCAAGAGAGATTAGCCAACTACGCAGGAGTTATTGTAGTGCACAGACTCCGGGCTGCTATTGAGAATTTTCTGACAGAGAAACCCAATAACTTTTTATTGGCCCAACCTGTGAATTGAACCCAGGACCTCCGGGTCTGCGGCCTTACATCAAGCCACTAGACCAACGAGGCAGTCAAAGTTAGATTTATTGCCATAACAAATTATACATATATTTATAAATACATATATATGTATGTATACTAGCTGTAGCAGCTTATGGGCGGCTTGCGTTGCAATAGCCATTTAAATTTGCGTGTGAACTAGTATCCAATACATATTTACACATTTTTAATAAAGTCACCTACTGGTAACCTTCATAGACATTGGCGCTGTAGAAATATTAACCATTTCTTACATCTACAATGCGCCATTGGGAACTAAGATGTCAAATCCCTTTTTGTCTGTGGTTGTCCTGGCTCGCTGTCCATCTCCAAATCCGGAACACAACAATACTAAGTATTACTGTTTGGCGGTAGAATATGTAATGAGTAGGTGGTACCTACCCATGAAATTACAGAAAGATAGGTGATAGGATCACCAAGTAAACTTGAGCTAAAATATTCTCCGTGCTCATTATATATCAAGTCATGGCGATCGGTTGATCATGCGGATGTGGTGCAGCGCTACCGAATGGTGAGTCACTACAAAATGGTTAATAGAAATGACTTATCAAATATGTTCCAACTTTCATAGTGATAAAGGCTATTCTGTAAGAGCAAACTCGAAACTCACCGCAGAAAACGGTCGTGAAAGTCAAAAAGTGATACGCGATATTGACCAATATAATCATATTATTTCAAGAATACACGCATCAAAATAGTATATCATCATAAGTCGGTTGTCAACATTTCACGGGTGCTTAATTATGTTATTACAGAATCGCACTGCTGTCGTATATTACAATCAATGTATATACGTCCAATCTTGATAAAATTTTATATTAAAATATTATCATTTAAAAATTTGAAAAACCCACTTCACCGTAAACTAACTTGTTTTATAAGCAAGCAAATGACGCCAAATAATTCAACACCACGCGAGTTTGAAACACGCAACCCTCGTCCAAGTAAAACAGAAATAACTTATAAAAAAAACATGTGTAAATACATATTTTGTGTACATAACAATAATTTACATTGACGCCTTAAATTATATAAATTAAAATTAAAAATATCTACAGTAAAAATCATGACTGCGTTGAATGACACGAAAGCTAGCTTAGTTCTCCTTTGAATCGGGTAAGGTTACATTAAAAAGTATACAGTAACAGCCTGTGAATGTCCCACTGCTGGGCTAAGGCCTCCTCTCCTTTTTTGAGGAGAAGGTATGGAGCTTATTCCACCACGCTGCTCCAATGCAGGTTGGCGGAATACACATGTGGCAGAATTTCAGTGAAATTAGACACATGCAGGTTTCCTCACCATGTTTTCCTTCACCGTCAAGCACGAGATGAATTATAATCACAAATTAAGCACATGAAAATTAAGTGGTGCTTGCCCGGGTTTGAACCTACGATTATCGGTTAAGAATCACGCGTTTTTACCACTGGACCATCTCAGTTTAAGAAGTATAATAAGTAAATATAAGTAAAAATTAAGTTTACATTGCATAGTAACTAGATAGTCTAGAAATTGGTTGAGTACAATCAATTGCCTCGGAAAGCCTGTGCAAGCGGTTGGTCATGCGCCTGAACTCTCCGATTGGATTGCCGTTCCATTGGACTATGAGAGTAATAGAGAGTGCATCTATATTTACGCACACACTTGTACACTATAATATGTCCTGCGCACTGGCTAATCACACTTGTGATTGGCCGCCGTGGCCAAAATAGATATAACTTCAATATAAAGTGAACTAATATCCTTCAAATGTCCCATAGTAGGGCAACGCCTTTTTTTAACGCTGAAAAAACGCGTTACGCGTTTCCCCCATGGGAATAGTGGGGTGGTATGGAGGGCTCGCCGGTGTCCTAGGCGCCGAGTGCGCCCTGAAAATCTGAGTACCCTTTCCGTCTTAACGGTGCATGCTACCGTGACGCTCTGACGAGCTGGGCAACGCCTGATGCAGTCTCATGCAATACATGCAGGTTTCCCGGCATGTACCTTCATCGCCAAGCACGAAATGAATAATAAACAAAATTAAGTACAAGTTTGTAATGTTTGCTTAACGGAAATCGGAATGAATCGGAAATGGTAGATTCTGAGCTTAACAAATTGACTATTTAACTTTACACATTATGTATAACATATGTATTGTATATTACAAGTACTTAGTGTTCAACTTCAAGATAATGATTTTGTGTGTCTTTATGTTTTTTTACGGTATTAGGTGGGCAAACTAGCAAAGGTACTCTCAGTGTAAGAAATAATAGTACCATCCCAGACGGCCTTGCAATAAGCGCTACTACCAATTATGTATGTATGTATTTTACTTGTATACTTACTTGTATTTTATAGTCTGTATTTTAATAATTGAGCATCAAAATTTGACGTACCTACTCATAACTTAATCGAAACTCGTGTTATTAAAATATACTCGGACAATATTTAATTAAAAAAAAAATGATAACGGGAAGCCTAGCAGTTGTGAAATTTCGAAATTAATGGTTATGAGAAGAATTTATAATTAAAAAAATAATAATATTTAAATTGAGAATTAACTGAATAAAAGGATGTCGTGCTTGACGGTGAAGGAAAACATCGTGAGGAAACCTACATGTGTCTAATTTCACTGAAATTCTGCCTCGTGTGAATTCTACCAACCCGCATTAGATCAGCGTGGTGGAATAAGTTCCAAGCCTTCTCCTCAAATAGGCAGAGGAGGCCTTAGCCCAGCAGTGGGCTTTTCACAGTATCTGAATAAAAGCATGGAATTTCGCATATAATTTATGTTGTGCTGCGGTGAAGGAAAACATTGTAAGGAAACCTGCATGTATCGAATAAAAATCTGTCTCATTGCATTTGAGCATCGTGGTGGAATAAGATCTAAGTCTTCTCCAAAGGAGACAATAACAGGCTAACAGACTGATATATTTTTTATTATTATAGCTAATATATAGCAATGAAAGCACATACATAGTAAACAAAACACGCACGGAAATGGAAACGTGACGGCGGAGTGTTACGGGATTAGAGAGTGTGATGACGCTGACCGTCACGGCATACGAAGCGGGTACACTGGAGGAGCGCTTATAGATGTTGCGCGTTAATATATATTATTTATATATTATTAATAATAATATCCTGGGACATTATTCACACATAGCCATCTGATCCCAAACTAAACAGAGTTTGTACTATGGAAACCAGACAACTGATATGCTACTTGTCTTGTGTAAATACATACTTATACAGATAATTACACCCACACACACCCAAACAGATATGTGCAACAAAAATGTCTGTCCTGGGTGGGAAACGAACCCACAACCTTCGGCGTGAAAGGCAAGTATCTACCAACCACGTCAACCGGGCCGTCAATACCGTCATCATATTATATATACATCGCTGTCATATTATTTAAAAATATTGTTCGACTTGATTATAATAAAAAATATATTTAAATATTGCATTGTAGCCGTTAGCCACAAATATTGACAGCTATGGATTACCATCATCATAAGTTCCACGATCAATCAACTATTTGTATTGCGAAGTTCCAATATAAAGGGTTGGTGAGCCAATGGCAGGCGCAAGATAAGTGTATTTCATCAAATATACAATTTCGAGAGGATTCAAGCGTTATAAGGATTCGTTTTACACCTTCATTCATCAAATGATCATTTTCATTCATTCCTTTATTGATATATATGTTTCATTCATTCCTGTTAATTAAGAAATTATACATACTGTTGATACTTACTGTTGATAAAAAATAACAATTTTAATATCACCTTCAACGGGTTCGATACATTAATAATAAAATCTATGTGTGATTTTAATTATATTACAAGTAGATTAACCAAATAGATATTATTAATACTTTTTAAATAATGTATTATTTTATCTGTGGTTTGATTTATGACAAGAACATTTCACGAAATAAAAAAAAAAAACGTTTCTGTTGTTGGTAGTTAACATTCATTAATTTACCATCTAAAACTACTTCAACACCTACACCTATGGAAAATGTTTTACACCCTACGTTTCTTCCCACAGCACCGCCATTTTACATAGAAACTGTCATTTAATAAGACCGGTACATAGATACTATAGGACTTAAGCTATGAACATACTTTAAAAATGTAAGAATTCATACTTTAATTATTATTTTATAAGATACTTATAAGATACTTCACGTTTAAGTTAAGCTAACAGCAAATATAGTCAAATGGAAAGAAATTCTATGTATAATAAAATAGTTTTTACTACTGCCTAATAATTTAATATTATTAATAAAATAAAATATACAACCTTCTTTCTACGGTAAAGTTTTTTTTTTTTAATTTTCTACGATTTTAATTGCAAAATATATTCCTTTAACAATAATACTTTTTGCATTTACATTTATAATAAGCATTGGGATATTAAAAATAAAATAAAATATTATATATAGACAATGATTAATATCTTTACTTCCTACCAATTAAAAAAAAAACTGACATTCCAATAGTCTATATCTACCTTAAAATCCCACACACGAGTTAACCATATAAAAAAATCGGAAAACATCTTTCAAAGTAGGGTAAAAAGTTCAATAACCTTTTATACATAGGAAGTTATACATAGGGGATGGGGTCGCTTCACTAATGTATTGTATGACAGTATTGTTCTAGCCTAGAACCTAGCTCTGAATAGGTGAAATGTCTTTAATCTAGGCATTCAAAACGGTGTGAATGTGCGAAGATAGATGAATAGACATTGGGTATAAAGGTCTAATGATTTTGAAAGAATTTTTATTTGTTGTTTTTAATTAATGTTACGCGATATAATATTAATAGACAAAATGATTACGTGATTTTATTCCGTTCAAAAATAAATCTATGATAAAAAAGTTTTGACTAATACAAAGCTTTTTTATTTTTTATTTTGAAGGAGTTTTTTATCGTAAATTATTAATATACACATATATTTACTTGGTGGTAGCCCGTTTGTGCAAGCCCGTTCAGATGATCTATCCTTCCATACACTCATCAAAAATTCTACAAACAACAATATTTAGTATTGTTGTTCCAGTTTAAGGGTATGTGAGCAAGCCTATGTGGCGATTGGTTTTGTAAGAGGATACTATTCCTTACAGTACACTCTATGGGCTGTCGTGACCACTTACCATCAGGTGGCACATTTGCTAGCTGCCTAGCTATCTTTTTTTTTTAATATAAAAAAACAATTGCTATTTTTTTTAAATAATATAATCGACTTGTAACACTTGATATACGGAAAGCTAGCGGTCCCGATGGAATACCAGCCATAGTGCTGAAGAAGTGTGCGGCGGAGCTGTCTCCTGTGTTAACGCGCCTATTCCAACTTTCTGTCTCTTCGGGATGTGTGCCGGAGGCTTGGAGAAGAGCTGATGTGCAAGCGGTCCCCAAAAAAGGGGATCGGTCTGACCCGGCAAATTATCGACCAAAAGCTATCACCTCAGTACTTTGTATGGTGATGGAACGGATTCTAAACAACCAACTGATCCATTACCTAGAAGATCACTTCGTGTTTTAGTAGATGGTTGCGCTTTACAATTCTATGTAGTGAATGCTGGGGTCCCCCAGGGATCTGTGCTATCTCCCACACTCTTTCTTTTGCATATCAATTATATGCTCTCTCTTGGGAACATACATTGCTATGCAGACGATAGTATAGTGCATGGTGGATACCACGGACGCGCAGTAGCTGGGCGGGCGGAAACTGAGGAGAGAAAATCAACCACATGGAAACTCATTCATACTGACCAGGGTTCAAGCCCGATCTATGATTGTCCGTCTATACAATGGTTCAAACAGAATGAGTCTTAATTATCTTTAGTGACATATATTTTCTTTATCTGTGAAAAATAACTTAAGCTCAAAGACTCTAAGAACTTACATCATTTTCTATAATTTTCTGTGTGTACTGTCTGAGAATGTATGCAAAATTACAAGACGACCGGTTGTGTAGTTTAGTTTAAACGTGAAAGCGTACCAAACAAACTCACTTTCAGATTTATATTATTAGTGAGGATAGAAACATTACACTTATTGATTGTCAACTTAAAAACTACTACCGGCTTGGAAAATAAACCTGACCTGAGAAGAACCGCCGAAACAGTGACATCAATTCCATCGCGAACAAAGAAATTTGGCAACTCCTTTCTTTGTCGCACTTCCAAAAAATGGAATTCCTTACCAGCTCACGTGTTCCCCTCCTCTTACAACCCGGGTTCCTTCAAACGAGGCGTGAAGAGGCATCTTGCGGGCCGGCAAGGCAAAGGCGGCTAGTGCAGAACATTTTTCCCGTCTGTACTGGCCGTCGTCACGTTTGAACTCTACTACCACTTATCATCAGGTGGACTAGAGTCATTTGCCCTCCCGGCAAATATAAAAAAAAAAAAAAATCTGAAGAAGAGCGGAGCTGTTTTTAATCAGATTTTGTAGTTGCTAAGAATTTTCAATACAACAAAGAAATATCCCAAAGTCGATCGTTTCGTTTCGAAGATATATCAATCAATCAATCAACAACCAATCATTGTCCACTGCTGAACATAGGCCTCTCCCAAGGTGCGCCAAAGCTCCCTGTCCTCCGTTCGAAGATATATATCATTCATGAACTCACTAATTATAATACTAAATAATAACTAATATATTAATTTAATATTTAAAATTAACCTTTTGCACATAAACCTTCTTTAATATTCTTTTTAATTTGACTTAAAAAAATAGTATGTTTGCTACTGGCTAGGTATTCTAGAACATGAAATGCGTTCTCCAAGACTCGCCAAATTAATCTGTAACGTGAGAATAATCTGCCTCAATGATGCAGCAATTCCAGAGTTGTCATTAATTTACTAGAAACTGGCAACAGCAAAATTAATGATCCTTCAGACGGCACTACCAGTGTGACTATATTAGAAAATGAGTACGTGTTACAGGAAAATGTTATATATATAATATGTATATATAAGCACTATAAATAATAACTATAGGTATAATTAGTAACAGACTGATAGAGCTACTTTTATATGAGTAATATATATTATTTTAATTTTTTTATAAATGTTGATAAAGATCGCTGCTTTTATTTGTTTTTTATTACAAAAGTAATAAATAGATGGGAATACAATTAATTACCAAATAAAAGTTAGTATGTAAATCGATTTCTTTATATATATTTTTTTCTTAATTCGTAAATAAAAGATGTTTTGTTGAATGCAGAAATATTATATATATTTTACTTTTTATTTTATTATTTTAATTTTTTGTTATTTATAATTTATTTTATACTTTTTAAAATAAGAACAATAAGTTCTTATCTTAATGTCTTTTTTAGGATCGGATAATATTCGGTATCAATATATATGATTGTTTATATAAATGAATTCCATCATATGGAGTTTATGTATTAAAAAAATACTGCCCCGTCGGTCTAGTGGCTAAAATTATATATAAGGCCACATCCCGATCTTAGCTTCAAGCCCCAGGTTGAGCCAATAAAAAAGTTATTGGGTTTGGAAGTTGGAAGTGTGTACACTCCCGTCCCTCAAAAAGGACATAGAGCTGTTGGTCCTGAGTCTGTAATCTTTCCTGTTGCGTCGGTTTTACCGTCCCATCCGGATTATGAGAGATTGGTCATAGAGAGTGCACCTGTGTTTGCGCACACACTTGTGCACTATAATATCTCCTGCGCAGTTCGCTAATCTCTTTTAAGTTTGACCGCCATGGCAGAAAGAGGACATCACGTGTGAAATTTTTTTGAATGTTGACTTATTTTATTGTTGTACTGCCATTATGTATTTCTAATTAACCTTTCGCTTGACTTTAATAGAATATCCCACTGCTGGGCTAAAGCCTCTTCTCCTTATTTAAAAAGAAGATTTGGGGCTTATTTCACCACGCTGCTCCAATGCGGGATGGTGGATAACTTAGGTGGCAGAATTTTAGTAAAATAGGACACATACAGGTTTTGTCACGATGTTTTCCTTCACCGTTAAGCGCGCGATGAATTATAAACACAAAACTTCACATAAAGATCTAAAATAAATTATTAAATAAATTAATTATTATTATTAGTAAAAACTATTTCATTATTCATAGAATTTCTTTACACAAATATTTCTGTATCTTAATTATAATTTTATTATTATTAAAAATAAAACAACCGTTGATATATAAAAAGAAAGTAGGAAGCTCTTTAATGTATTATAAATAATAAATGTTTTTTTTTTTAATTATAAAATTAAACCGTAATTTAAATACTATCAACCCACATTCCCTTAAGAGTTTTTAAAAAACATACATTTTTAATATTATTCAGTCAGTATTTCCTTAAAGAGGTTTTAATGTCCTTCCGAAACCACTTGTACTGGAGATCCTGCGACCGCCATCTTGACCTTTTTAGTCTGTGAACATTAAAAAAAATATAAAGAGTTCTTCACTAGAAAATGTCGCCCTTTTTCCGTCGAGGACTGTGAAGGGAATGCGTGAATTAAGTAAAATATATATAATATTTCTGCATTCAACAAAACATCTTTTATTTACGAATTAAGAAAAAAATATATATAAAGAAATCGATTTACATACTAACTTTTATTTGGTAATTAATTGTATTCCCATCTATTTATTACTTTTGTAATAAAAAACAAATAAAAGCAGCGATCTTTATCAACATTTATAAAAAAATCGTGCGACATTATTTTGGGCGTAAAAAAACTAAGACCTTTGTCAGTAAATAAATAAATAAAAAAGAGAATTTCATGCTTAATTTGGATAAAGCCTAAAAATTAAGTCTTATAGCTAAACGCCAAAAAAAGAAGAAAAGGTTTAAATTGTAAGCAAAAAGTATTAACCATGTTAACATAATTATTTAATAAATCAAGACACATGACACAGATAATATTAATTTAATAATGTAATACATTCAAATTGAAGAGTACACAAATGACATCTACGCACTATGGGTTATTGCGTTCACACTAAAGCGTCGTGTTCTATCGTAAAATATTATTTCATATTCCAATAATTCTAAACGTAAGCTGCATGCGTTTCTACATAATTATTTATTATCAGACGAAGCTAGGAAATACATCTGATGCACTTATTGTAAAATTCATAGTCGAGTATCGTGTAAAAAAAAACTTTTTCTTTTTTGATTAGTGGTATTAATCATTGGCAGTATTTTTACATTTATTAAACGGATTATTTACACTTGGTGATAGGGATTTGTAAGCCCGTCTAGCTAAACACATAAAGTTAATATACACACACTTATATAAAATCTGATTGCCTTATATATATATATATATATATAAGGCAATATATATATATACTAACTATATATATATATATATATATATATATATATATATATATATATATATATATATATATATATATATATACTATAACTATATATATATATATATATATATATATATATATATATATATATATAGTTAGTTTACTCACACATCAGATATTCTACCGCTAACAGCTAATATTTTATTGTTGTGTTCCGGTTTGAAGGGTGAGTTAACCAGCGTAACTACAGACACAGGGGACATAACATCTTAGTTCCCAAGTTTCGTGGCCTTTGGCGACGTAAGGAATGATTGACATTTCTTACAGCACAAAATTTGTGTTCGTAACTAATACTCTTATTAATAATATTTAATAAAGTTCACTTCTGAAACACCAGGAGTTCTATAGTGGTGACGTTCGTCTTGCAACTTGCGCGCACAATGGTCACGTGTTCGTGGAATTATATGGTCAAATTATACCACCATTGCGCACCCAACCTGATGGGCGTTCTCTCAAGAGCTCTTACTGTCACTGTGGGCGCCGGCGTCGATGATGAGAAGTCAGTATACTATAACTTATATACTATATATAATTAGCATATAATTTTATCAATCGTTTAATTGTCATCCTAATTAATATATACCCATGAGTTTGTTTGTTACGTCTAAACTATTCGACCGCTCATCATGACATTTACGTTACCAGGGGTACATAAAGTTAGATAAAACCTGGCTCAATTTATATATTTACAAGGTCTACCGTACCGTAACCGTAACAGCCTGTGACTGTCCCACTGCTGGGCTTTAGCCCTCCTTAGGTTTAGGCCTCTTCTCCTCTTTTTGAGGAGAAGGTTTGGAGCTTATTCCACCACGCTGCTCCTATGCGGGTTGGTAGAATACACATGTGGCAGAATTTCAGTGAAATTGTAATAATAATTTCAGTGATATTTTCCTTCACTGTCAAGCACGTGATGAATTATAATAACAAATTAAGCACATGAAAATTCAGTGGCGCTTGCCCGGGCTTGAACCCACGATTATCGGTTAAGATTCACGCGTTCTTACCACTGGGCCATCTTGGCTCTTACTGACTATATACAATAGAATGATCGTTTTTCATCTTATATACATTCTAATTGATTTCTTGTCTCATGAAGAAGAACTCAGTCGATTATAGCGTAATTTAAAGTAATTTATTTTGCCGTCGCGATGAATTGTGGTATACTTAAAAATGGCTTCATAGATTTCGACCAGTGACCTTATGATTATGTAGTTATTTAAAAAAACAACTATATCGCCCCGATTTTGTACTACCCTAACATGAGATTTAAAGAGCATATTTTATTTCACATTATTTATTTTCGATGTAATTAAATGTAAGACTTAAAAAATTAATCAAAGTACTTTTTTTAATTAAAATTAAATTTAATTAAAAAATATTAAACTAGTACTGAATGCATTTCACTATTTGTCGCTCTAAGCACTTAATAATTAAAAAAAAAGAAACGTGTCAAAGATTTTTCTAGTGTTTAATGATTTTTCATTCCGCCCTATAAATAGAGGCGTGTTTTTTACATCACGAGGTGCTGGGCTGCTCTTTGACAGCACCCCTGTTCGATACTAGCTCAGGGTTGGTACAAATACGCACGTTTTCGGTTGAATATATTTTATTAAAAAAGAATTTTGTCAGCTACATCTTAATTGATCCTGTGTTGAAACCCAAGATCAGTCCAGTAAAAATTAATGAGTTTTTCTGTCGAAGATCCTGAGTAGCAGTCCGGAGTCTATAAGTTGTAAGTTTGTACACTCCCGTGCCTCGGAAAAGCCGTATTCTACTGTAAAGCCGTTGCTCCTGCGCCTGAACTCATGGTATGGTCAGGTTGTTGTCCTAACGAATTATGAGAGTGCTTATGTTTGCGTACATACCTGTACACTATAATTTGTCCTGCTCCGTTGGCTAATCTTTCTTTATATAGCCCGCCGTGGTTGAAATCGGTCAGGAGGACATCAAAATTGATTTAAATATATAACAAATGTTCTCAATTATACAAGACACAACATTCAATCATTCACAAAGAAATTAAACTAAAAATCATCAAAATATTCTCGTCGTATTCAATTCCATGTAATAATCATTATGTACTTACATATTCAATCATATTCTATTTATGAATCTTATTTTTTTTATTCAAGATACGTATGACAAAGAGACAATAAATTACATTCGTGTTTAAAAAAAATAGACGTTATATCTTAGAATTACTAAGTACTGTATTACTAACATTAACTATATGGTATATAATAGAGCAGACCTTGTTTTGACTAAAAAATTAACTTCAGTTAAATATAAGAAAATATGTATATTTATGAATTTAAATTAATTATTTGAAATATTAAAAAATAGGATAGAACATAAAAATCTTAATAAATGAAATCTAATCATATGACACAGCCCTAGAACTAGATTCCCCTAGGGCTGTACAACAATAGCGCCGTGGGGTAGTAATTAAAAAAAAACGCGAAACCGTGCTAGGGCGTGAATTTTCACGCGCACTCGACACATGTAGGCACGCATTTCATCACGAACCTCCATTTTATAACATAACAACCCAGATTTAATGGAGTCAATGCGATGGGTCTTATAATTTTTTTTTTTATATCTGTCATTTCATTTGAACATTAATTGCGGGCTGTGGGTTAGAGGACCTTTGCCAAGTAGGTGTAACTTAAAATTAATATTATTATTTTTTATTATTATGAGTTAGGCATATGCTTGACAACTGCCACATAACATGTTGCCAGGTCAATGAAGAAGTCGTAAATATATAAAAAAAAAACACCAATAAAGTCCTACAGCCAACTTTGGCCTACAAGATTAGAGAGTCCAAATAATATTTGCATAATCATTAGTAATGTTTAGATTGTGATGCTGCATGAAAATAAAAACATGGAGATACAACAAAATTAACATTAGGTAATCCAAACAATAGATAATACGCCAAAGACAACACGTCCGTGGAGATAAATGATGATGCGATGCGATGTATGATTAAAGACATTTTTTTAATCTTTCTTCAATGATAACACAAAGACACGAAAGATTTATCATCACCAAACAAATATCTCCGAAAGGGTTTCACTTGAAAAACGTTTTCAAGCTAATGTGTGTTTACATGTAACAGCTTAGCAGCTGTTTAGATAAACACAGATTTCTCTCTTTCTGTCATTATCAATTTGACATTCGAAAGAAGAAGACACAGAATTGTTTAATTAATAAGTTTCAATGTCTTTACATGGATAGAAGAGACACATTTACTAGGTGGTAGGGCTTTGTGCAAGCCCTTCTGGGTAGGTACTACCCACTCATCAGATAATCTACCACCAAACAGCAATATAAATAACTATTATTGTGTTCTGATTTAAAGGGTGAGTGAGCCAGTGTAACTACAGGCACAAGGGACATAACATCTTAGTTTCCAAGGTTGGTGGCGCGTTGGCGATGTGAGGAATGGTAAATACTTCTTACATCACCAATGTCCATGGGCGTTGGTGACCACTTAACATCAGGTGTCCCGTTTGCTCATCCACTACTAATAACATAAAAAATAATAATAAGCAATGATTCCGAGTTCCAGCTCTGGCAAGCATACGTGTACCACTTAATTTTCATCTGCTTAATTTATTTTTGTTATTCGTGCTCAGTGTTGAAGGCGTACTTAAATGAATAGACTTATAATTGTTATTTACCAAATCAAAAACAAAGAAACACAATATTCTTTTTAAATATCAACGTTTTTCTTGATGGACGGAAAGACGTTTATAGTAATATAAAATAGAAAAATAATATTATAACAGGACTTTGGTTATATATTATTAGTGACAAAAAACATTACAAAAAATATATAGTATATATTTTTTGTAATGTTTTTTGTCACTAATAAGTACCCAATTACTGTATATCATAATTATTTTTAATTGAATTTCATTGTAAGTTATATAATAGATCAAATAAAAAAAGATCATTCAATATTACTTTTTATAAAATATATAAAGAACAAAGGCACTCAATATTACAATATTCGTATTTCAAAATTCTTTTATATATAAAAATACGCTATAAAAATACTAAATTAAATAAAGCGAAATAATATATAATATTATAATATTATAACGATATTTACATAAATACATATATAATTAACACCATAACCAGGTTAAGTATAAAACTGAGAAGGTTTTTTAAAAAAATATAACATATGTCCCCTCGGGGTAATGCCCTGTTAAGCTAAGTTCCATTTAGTACGCAAATAAAAAAAACACTACTTTTTTAATTATGTTGAAATTAAACTAAATGTTGCCTGCATCTTTGCTCATGGAATTAGCTTATTAATCCTAATAATATAAAAATAAAAATGCTAAAATGTGTTTTTTTTTCTTTTTCAGTAATAGTTGGCTGCCTTTGTGACTTACGACGAAAGTCACAAAGGCTATATTATTCGTTTAGGAAAATGTAAGGGAGCCAAACTGCGATTTATAACTTTCTTTGTTATTTATTGAGCCGATTGGCGTGGTTGGTAGATACTTGCCTTTCACGCCGAAGGTTGTGGGTTCGATTCCCACCCAGGACAGACATTTGTGTGCATGAACATGTCTGTTTGTCCTGAGTCTGGGTGTAATTATCTATATAAGTATGTATTTACAAAAGAAGAGTAGTATATGTAGTATATCAGTCGTCTGGTTTCCATAGCACAAGCTTTGTACAAGCTTAATTTGGGATCAGATGGCCGTGTGTCAAAAATGTCCCAGAATATTATTATTATTATTATTAATTGAATTTTCACAGGCAGTTTATAACATTAACAACAATAAGTAATATTATAAACTAACGCTTTATCTTGAATGAATTTTAACCGTACGAAATCAGGACGGGCTACTGGTATGTTTATAAGGATCGAACACTAATTGTAAGAATATAATATATATTTATATATTATATCTATGTATTCGTTGTTGTGTGTATAGCAACAAGGATCTTTTGGCAATCCAAATTGACTTATGGTTTAAGGATGAGCAGCTTAGAAAATTTCCTTGCATTTAGGGAACTAATCAACGCTTATTAACAGACGGCATTCATGTATAAAAAATGAGTATAAGAATTAAAAAGAGGCCATAACTTATCATCATTCTTAATATTTCATTTTATTTCATTTGCCTACCAAACCAAATATCTTTAACTATTGTTAAAGTTTTAAAATGTATACTCATATGTCATAACGCTCCGATTTTATTGGAATATAGTATTTTGCTTACAGTAACTATTATGTCTAGGCAAAAGTTCATATATATACAACAAATAAATAATATACACACAAAAAAACCACAATATGTATTTATTTTTTTATAGAATAGGAAGACGGACGAGCATATGCGCCACCTGATGGTAAGTGGTCACCAACGCCCATAGACATTGTCATTGTAAGAAATGTTAACCATCGCTTACATCACCAATGCGCCACCAACCTTGGGAACTAAGATGTTGTGCCTGTAATTACACTGGCTCACTCATCCTACAAACCGGAACACAACAATACCAAGTACTGCTGTTTTTCGGTAGAATATCTGATGAATGGGTGGTACCTATAGCACAAGTGTAAATTTAGGTTATTCTACTGTAATTACATTCTGCAATAATTAAACGAAATTATCGCATGACGAAGTCATCATTCGCATCATCTTCCCCATAATCTCCGTCACTATACTATATATCGATATCATAATTCCAACAAAAGTTTGCCTTCTTTTTTTTTATTCTTTCCTGGCACAAAATTTTTACTGTATGACGTTTTAGCCATTTTTAAGAATAAGCAAATACCCGAAGAACAAAAAATATACCTACTGTATAATATTTCCAATTACATATGTCATCAGTTATCTGTTGCAGCGGCTGTCAAAATATGACACTTGACAAGATGTCGATATTAATTTCCATTTTGACAACGCGTCAAAATATCCTTGTCTGACTGTGTGTGCACGAGTAAACGTGGTTTCTGTGAACTCTGTATATCATATTTATTTTAAATTGAATTTCACTATAAGGTATATAATAGATCAAATAAAAAAAGATCATTCAATATTACTTTTTATAAAATATATAAAGAACAAAGATATAAAGAAAAAAATCGTTTGCAAACCAACCTTAAGTGCACGTGAAAATTCTGTGATGAACGGTATGTCCACGTATCCGCATTGGGTCGTGGTGAGCTATGCTATGAACACTTGACTGGAGAGAAAATCCCTTATAAATTATACGAATATTGTAACTATCGTTTTTGATCTGAATTCTCAATTTCATTCAAAATTTTCTATTTTATATTTCATTCATAACAAAAGCCGATTTTAGAATATTAAAAGCCAAAATAAAATTGGTCGATTCAATCGCGAAACGCTAAAAGTTAGTATAATAGTTCTATGCAAAAATATGAAACAGTTTTGACATGAATGAATAAAAAATGAAGAGAAAAAAAAATGAATATATTTTTTTTAAAGTGGGCTCTAACGATACTCGCTTCCTCTATTAAGAATATACACACACGCCATCATAGAAAAAGCGAATGTTTTATATGGCTTAGGCGCAATAATTATTGTTTTAATAACAATATAATATGTATACTTTTTAAGCTGGCCACTGACCTGCAGTGCTATTCTGTAAGAACTAACCTTATTCGTGAAATATTAAAATACCTTTTTACGGTGATAGGAGGTTTCGACACGTATAAATGTGCTTTAAATATTATAATTATAAATGTCAATATCGCATATTTCTTTAACAAGTTTAAGACTCAGCCCTTTAAATGAAACCTTAAAACCGTTTCGCTTAGATAATAGAAGATTGGAGAATAGATGAATTGTTGTTACCCATCAGTGTACCCAGGTAGGGCCAAAGGGCCTCCCAGGGCAAGCCAGGGCTATACGCAAATAAAATCAATCTACGATTTATATATAACAAATAATATTAAGTAATAATGAAAAAACATTCATTAAATATATAACAATTCGGTTCAATTTTCGGATCGGAATCCAGGGGATCGGAATTGCTATTCAAAAGGGAAATGGTGCTGTTCCACGCAGTCGTGATTTGTACAGTAGTTATTTTTAATTTTTATTTTTATATATTTAAGACTAGTGTAAACCAATTCTATGTATATAAAAATATTTTTTTTGTTATTTAATTATGACTTAAATAAGGCTCTTTTTCTAAATAAATAATTAGTATATAAAGAAATACTTTATCGTGTTATTATTTTCATTTTGGCTTAAAAAGAATATGGTGATCATTTTTGTGTTAATATTCGAGTTCTTTTCCGACCTCTTTCGAATTATCCGTGATTACCTTTCCGTGGATAATCGGAAGTGTACTCTTGTAAAATTAATTTTAATTTAATTAAAATTAATTAAATTAACAATTAATTGTGTTTAAAGTTATTTCAATTAATACGAAATGTTACATAATTTTCGACTTACATTTTGAAATGTCTCGTCAATTCTGATGTTAATAATTGTTGGAATTTCAATTACACGAATAACAAGAATCGGGATCAGTGTTACCAACATCGAAAACGGCGTCAAAATTATCAGAGGCGAAATGATATCATGTTTGTATTGCGTAAAAATTGACACAAAACTAAATATTGTGAAAAGAGTATTGAATACTATTGTAGGCTTGTAATTTATTGCGTGGAATGATTTCAGTGGCGTGAAAAATGGCGGATTTGAAAATGGATTTACATTTGTACAAATTATTTATTTACACATATGTATATTAATATATTTGCCGGAAAGGCAAATAACTACTCCACCTGATGGTAAGTGGTAATAGAGTCCAAACGCGACGACGGCCAGTTTCGGGAAGAATGTTCTGCACTAGCGGCCCCCGCTTTGCCGGCTCGCAAGATGCCTCTCACTATATACCAGGCTGTTAGCACTGAATGATTTTTTCCTGACCGATTACGGTCACGGCGACCATTCTCGACATAAAACAAAACAAACAGAAGGATACATTAAAGTGCGCGCAAAAATAGAAGCAATCACTCTCATCATCTGTTGGGACGGCAATTTGAAACGACGGGGGAGACTTCAGGCGCAGGACCAACAGTTTTACGTGCTTTCGAAAACACGGAAATGATATACTCAAATTATTATCATACTAATAAAGGTTAACAATTATGCACAGCTTAATTTTCATAGTATTATTTAATTACCAATATGCGTCTAAACAATTTTATCGCCTTAATCACTAAAATTTTCAAATACTAATTATTCATTACTTATATAGAATTATGCTATTCTTGTTTTGTTCTCTAAAATAATATGTAAGCTTATATAAATATTCAATCGTTAATTTAATAATAATTTCACAATATTTTAATGATGTTAATGTATTTATATTTTTATGGACTTGTAATTGATAACGATTTATTTATTTAAAGACTATGTATAATGTGACGCTTTTACGAATAATGTGATAACCTATAATTAGTAAAACATTTATCAAAAAACCTTTCAACCTCTGTTTAACTGTCTATCTAATGCTACTGGTTGGTTATCCAATATAAATAAATAAAAATAACAATGGGTAAGTACTTATGTTTAAATAACATCATAAAGTTATACAGTGATAATTATATGTTTATAATACTTAACAGTTTTTTTTATAGAATCCGCCTACCTGGCGGAGCATATCGGCCACCTGATGGTAAGTGGTCACCAACGCCCACAAACATTATCACTGTAAGAAATGGTAACCATCGCTTACATCGCAAATCGCAAACCTTGGGAATTTAAGATGTTATGTCCCTTGTGCTTGTAATTACACTGGCTCACTCACCCTTAAAAGCAGAACACACACTGATTTACCTCGTGTTACGAGCCTTTACCTTTCCTTCAACCAATTTCAATGATTATTACCTATTAATATATAGCAGCAACGGTAAGGTAAAACTTATCTCTCATAGATCCTAAAACATAAACAGCAACGTCCAATATAATATATATTTTATATATAAACCACATTAAATATACATAGTTAAAAAGATATTTTTTTTATGTATTCGGGAAACAAACAGTACAATTGTTCTTAAAACTATAATATTAACATTACACAGCACACATACCTGACAAGTTTCCACTTACAACTAAAACACAATTAGAACAGAAGAAGCTAATAATAATTAAAAAAAAACCATGAGAAAAGGGGAAATATAAACTAATGAATTAGGTTTAGGTATAGGCTTCCTGAAGTTTGCGATTGATTCCGTAAATATATCTATAGACTGCCTCGTTGATCTAGTGGCTTGATGTAAGGCCGCAAACCCGGAGGTCCTGGTTTCAATTCCCATGTCGGGCCAATAAAAAGTTATTGGGTTTTTCTGTCAGAAAATTCTTAGTAGCAGCCCGGAGTCTGGAAGTTGGGAGTGTGTACACTCCCGTGCCTCGGAAAGCACGTAAAGCCGTTGGTCCTGCGCCTGAACTCTTTCCGGTCGTGTCGGATTGCCGTCTCATCGGATTATGAGAGTTAGGGAATAGAGTGCACCTGCATTTGCGCACACACTTCTGCACTATAATATGTCCTGCGCAGTTGGCTAATCTCTCTTGAGATTGGCCGCTGTGGCCGAAATCGGTCTGGATGACATTATTATATCTATACTAGAAAATTTTGTGTTATATTATTGATAATGAACACCTAGTACATAATTTATTGATAGATTGAATAAAACAACAAATTACTCATTATAAACAAATGGACAAGCACATAAATGTACTTTAAAAGGGAAAAAAGGTTCGATATAAAACCTCGCTACTTATTTCATCTCACATTAAATTATATTTTAAAAAAAAAACATGAAAGCACTTCATAATACGCCGGCGACAAACGCCGCGGGCTGTACCGAGTCTGCGTCAATAACATGGCGATACAAGTTGAGGTTAAAAAAAACCTATTTATTTAATACAAATGTGTCCTATTTTGAATCTTACTCCTTTATAATAAGAGATATAACCGAATCATTTATGTACAATTGATTTTGAACTTTAACGCCTTACAATAAGAGCTATGCATGTATGAATTTATGAAAGTGTGAGTTATGAGGGTGCGTGCGTTCGGGTTTGTTTACATTTATAATCGTAACGAAGTTTTTGACGTAACGATAATTTTAAAGGAAAACTTCTGTTTCGTTGATTTATATATATATATATAAATATATAAATAAAATCTAGATGTAAGGCCACAGACCTGAAGATCCTGGGTTCAAATCCCAGGTCTAGCCAATAAAAAAACTATTGGGTTTTCTGTCGAAAATTCTCAATAGCAGCCCGGAGTCTGGAAATTGGTAGTGTGTACACTCCCGTGCCTCGGAAAGCACGTAGATCCGTTGGTCCTGCGCCTCATTCCGGTCGTGTCGGATTGCCGTCCCATCGGATTATGAGAGTTAAGGAATAGAAAGTGCACCTATGTTTGCGCGCACACTTATACACCGAGATTGGCCGTGGCCGAAATCAATCTAGAGGACATTATAATCCTCTAAACTAGATCGCTATATATATCACGATTATGCCGCTATTTAAACGTCATTGATTATTTTAGTTGCTTACTTTAACTGTCCTTTTTTGTGCAGTATGTATGTAAAGTGTATTATTATTATCTTTTATAGTACAATAACATATGCCTGCTATGTAAACAGCGTACATATATATTAACGAAAAAATATGTGTTTCTTGCATCTGTAATAACATTCCGCATCACGATTTGTATTGAAATTATTTACGAGCTGTTTTAACATGGGAATATAAATTTCAAGGTCGACCTTGCAACGTTACTTTGTGTAACGTTCGAGTGAAATATTTTTAACGTCAAATAATTCGCTTCTATTTCGGAATTGCCTGTGCTTAAATTATTTTATATTCATTAGATTAATAATTATTTTGGAATATTTCGCTTCGGTAATATCAATTTCTTACTATAATATATATCTTAATAAAAGAAAACATAATCTAGATTATATTTTAAAAGTACATATTAATATAATATACGTATATATATAACAAGCAAATAGCTGCCTTCGCTGATGCGTCTGTGTAAACATTGGACAATTTGAAGATTAAGGGTCTTCATCATACGTAGGGTTTAATGATCACAAACAATTTAATATATAGGACAAAACATATTAAAAAACCTGTTAAAAATCACACAATGGAAACACGACATCGTCTTTAAAAGTGCGTACCAACTGTGTGTACAACCCTTATAAATACTTCCTATGTGAACATAGACTTATGCGTAATACATAGTCAAAGTATATAATTACAGGCTAGGCGTTAGTTTTTTTATAACGCTTTAGGTTTAAGTGACCGCCTTCAAACAAGTTCTAACGAAGGGGCTACCTTTGCACACCACCCTAATGTCATATAGAAAAAAAAAGTCAGTCATCAGTTTTATTAAAAAAAAAAAGTTTATTTTAAAAAATAATAAAAATAAATAAGCTATTAATTTAAATTTAAAATTATTCGAAAAAATTATCACTTATATTTTAATCATTTCTATAAATATTTAAATCCACATTTTTACTCCATGTTTATTACTGAAATAATCAAATATTAAACCTCCAAGCGTAATTACATCTTTGGACATAATAACTCAAATAAAATTCTCGAACGTATCTTTACATATTTGAAATTAGAAATAAAATACTAAACGTTGATAAATTAATTTATTTATTTCTAATTTTATTTACGTAATAATTATACAGTTTTAAATATATTTTTTCTTTTTAATTTTCTTTTACCAATAACAACTCTTATTAACATTATAAACGCGAAAGTTGTTTTTGTCACAGATTAATAATAATTTTTTTTCCCTTTTCTGGAGTGTATCTACGCTATTTGAGCGTAAAATATTCTGCCAATGTCAATTAATAATATGTTTGTTTATTATCCTGTCATAGTCATCATCAACACATTTGTCATAAAGATACATATATTTTTTTTAATATAAAAATTTACTGTCTTACATATTAACGCTGCTAAATGACTATTTAGTTAAATATTAATTTCTATCTGTTTGTCATGAGAGGTGAATGTTTTGGGATGAGATGTCACGCGTCCACCAACCGCATTAAAGCAGCGTGATGAAATTATGTCCAAGCCTTCTTCTCAAGATGAGACGAGGCGTTGCCGAGCAGTTTGAAGCCCAACAGCGAATGTTTTAAGAATGATACTATTAGGACAATATATATTTTACTTGTTTACAAACGTAGCTCTGCCAGCGTGTTGGGGGGTCTATGTTGGGTATAAAAAAAGCTATATATGTAGGTTATCGTTCTTTGGGAATTCAAGCTTAATTTTTCATAATTTTTCATACATCAAAATCGGTTCAGTTTGACATAGAGTGACAGATTTACTTTTAAACATACGCAACTTACGCATTGATAATTTTATTAAAGGTTATTTTTTTAATAATTAAAAATAGATAAATATAAATACTTTTCAGAAATTATTTTTAATATTACAACTTAGCGATAAAACATTTTACTTTATTTTTAGGATACATAGTTTATACTTTTGCTTATCAAAAATATATGTT
Organism: Nymphalis io; assembly: GCF_905147045.1. Classification (NCBI taxonomy): domain Eukaryota; kingdom Metazoa; phylum Arthropoda; class Insecta; order Lepidoptera; family Nymphalidae; genus Nymphalis; species Nymphalis io. The sequence goes on along the minus strand of NC_065915.1, from coordinate 3,077,221 downwards.
TTTTTTTTATTTCAAAGCTACAATGTGGCTTATGAAATGGAACATACGTTATTCCCAAACAAAATTGATGTTTAACATAAAACAGAAAGGATCTCCGGCTCAAATGATTATTTATTGTTGCAACGCCGAACTTCAAAGAACGTTAAAATGAAACAAAACAAATTCAAATATACAAATTTAATTGCACAAATAAATATGTTTATAGATTAAAAGTTATTTTGAAACTTAATACCGTGTAACATAAGATCATTGTGTTATTTTTGGGCATTAAAAACGAGCAACACTGTTTGTAGTATAGTGTAACAAATATTGTATTATTTTGACGATACCGGATCTTCGTATCACTTATAAAACATATTTTTTTCGTATTATTTTGTTTTCCTATGAGGATGACTAGGCCACTGCCTGATTAAAACCTCTTTAGAAAATTAAAAAAATATATATGTTGACAGTTATAAATAATAAAAAAATATCGTTTTTTTTAGCAAATATGTTACTGGCTCAAATGGAATATGTTTATCCTCCATACTAATTGAATATTAATGAGCTAGCTTCAAACAACGTTAAACCGTTGAACCTTGAAGAAATAAGGGATCAATCAATCAAAAAAAACTTTTACAATATATATTATACAACTAGTGTTCGCTGAGTGGTCGAAATTCGACTTTACTCATTGTTAGAAAAAATGAGAAAAAACATATTAATTTTCATATTTCGAACATTACTATTTTATTGAAAAAAAATCGTTTGACACACCGCCATCAATCTTGGGAACTAAATTGTTACGCCCCTCGTGCCTATAGTTATACTGGCTCACTCACCCTTCAAACTAGAACTGTGAACAGTCAGTGATACCTAACCAAATTAACTTGCACAAAGCCCTATCACCAAGTAAGATTAATAGATAAGCTGCCTCGTTAACTAATCTCTTAACTAACTCTTTATAAGAAGACTGACTTTTAAATTACTAAAACCTAATACGTTAATTCCTCAAAAATCGTTGAGTAATAAAAAACAATACAATATTTAATTTTATTGACAAACGCTATTTTTATTTATATTCGTTGATTAATAGAATTAGTTGTTTATTTACATTGTTTTCTATAAAGAGAATATTTTCGATTATTAATAGCTTCGGTTAGTAAAATTATTTTAAAAGACGTTTATTTTTGTGCTGTCAACGTTTAAATAAATAATTTTTTAACTCGTCAACACTATGGGATGTATAAAGTTGTCTCTTACACCTGTATCTACAAAGGCTCACTCACCCTTCAAACTGAAACGCAACCATACAAAGTATTGATGCTAGGCGTTAGAACAAATCATAAATATCCTCAGCTTCGTTCGCGTCATAATTCAGACTCTCTGAATACCAATTTCCATAGGTCTTTCTTAAAAAAATAATGGTTTTTCATATAATCTGCCATCCCCTTCATCATTACATTCGGGGTTAATTTTTCAAAAATCCTCAGTGGTAACCTACTGCTTAAAAGGAACCCGTATGCAAGCTTTCAGGTCAATCAGTCAGTTATTCTTTTATATATAGATAAATATAATATTTTACTGTTTTTAATATTTACATCACTATCAAATGAATCGACAGATACAAAATAAAAGTAAAGTTAACATCTACAATTATTGGTTTACCTATTTTATCTTTTAAGCATAAGATGATTTTTTTTTTATTTAATTAAAATTTTACCAGTTTTTCACAATTAAATAAATAATAAATTTTGTAAAATTACTTTCACCGCGATGTATATAAAATTTTGACATTAGCTCGAGCCCAACGTTGGTCAGTGCAACGTCAGAGTAAACATTTTTATAAAAAAATTGTCTTTCTTTTTGATCTCAATTTCAAGTACATTATTTTCATAATTAGAGTTCACTTTCAAAAAGTTCTATGTATCCTCTGACTTCATACATAATGTCAAAGTAATTCTTTATGTAGTTTTATATTAACGTTTCACGATGCTCTATCAAACGAAACAACAGCGTCATCTATCGTACATTTTCAGCGCATGGAAGGGATGACGCTCACACCGACTCGAACTTTTTTTTTAAATCTATATTTCGTAACCTTTTCAGGTGAAGGTATGTGTATATTAACGTTTTGTACGGGAGGAATAAAAAGTCAATTTTTAGCCATGGGGCGAGAATCAATAAACTCTTTGAAAGCGGTTTAGACTACCGCATTGGAGTTGAATTTTTTTCCTTGTAAGAAGTTGTCCAAATTCCAAAAAAAATGGTAATCTGTTGGAGCAAGGTCCGGGGAGTACGGTGGATGTCGCAGACATTCCAATTGTTCTCATCTAACTTAGTGGTTGCTTGTTGTGCAGTGTGTGGTCTTGCGTTGTCGTGAAGCAGCAGTCGCCTAGAGCGATTGACCAATCTCGGTTGTTTAGCGACTAGTTCATCCTTCATGGTTTGCAGTTGACGATGGATATCTGCCGTAATCGTTTGGCCAGATTTTAGAAAGCTGTAGTGAACGACACCGGCGCTAGTCCACCAAACACTCACAAGTAACTTTTTCTGAGTCAATTTTCGTTTAGAGCAGGATTTGGCTGAGTCTCCGAGGTTCAGCCATAGCAACAAGCGCGTCCGATTATCGTACAGTATCCATTTTTCATCACAAGTAATGATTTGATTTAAAATCCCTTCATTATTGTGTTATATATGTATTTGCAAGTTCGATTCACTCAATTCATGAGGTACCCATCGTTCAAGTTTTTTTACTTTCCCGATTTGTTTGAAGTGGATTAATACAGTTTTATCACTTGGGTTTGTTCTAAAGGCCGAAGTTTAAAGAACAAAAACGTTGAAACCAAAAACGTAGCGTGCTTTCTTTTGAAATACCAGCGCCGTACACATCATTAATCCTTCGAGCTGTTTCTGCAGCACTGGTGCCACGGTAGAGCTCGTAGTCGTAAATATACCGATATTTCATGTTTTCCATTGTGCGGTAATAAGTGACGCCAAAGAAAAAAATAATGAGGAAAAAACAAATGAATGACTGTTTTCAAAATTCAAATGTACCAGCTAAATAAATTTATAAATTTGAATTTGGAATCCTTGACCAAAGAGGAGATATTTCAGATCAAAGTGGTCAGTACGACAAAACACTAATTTCATATGTAAGGACCTAATATTATGAACATGACCTAATATTATGAATAATATTATAAACCTTTTCCTCAAAAAGAGGAGAGGAGGCCTTTAGCCCAGCAGTGGGACACTCACAGGCTGCTACGGAATATTATGATTCAAATAAAAAATGGAACGCCTAATATTAATATTGAAATATTTGTTTTATTGGAAGTTATTGATTATTTATATAATTTATTTAAGTTGCGTAACTTGTGATATGATTATAATAAATTGGCATTCTTAAACTACCCACATATGTATGATATTTATTTTGCAATTTTGTTTGTGATAGAGTACTTTCGATTTTAGTAATAATCGTTTCGATATTAAAATGTATACTTTTGTTCTCTCCCATATAATGTAAGTATTCATTTTAATTATAGTTTTAAGTTTTCATGTAAATGAATTTCATTCTTATCAGAATCTCTATAAATATCGGCTCCACTGTGATAATTATCGCTAAATAAAAAATAATTAAATACTGTTTAATCAGTTGACGTTTTTTTTACGATTACTAATTCTTCTGTGAGTAGGAGTAACTCTAATGGAAATGTGTCGTCGATTGTGTCATTGTGCTGGTACCAACATGGCCGCGGGTCATCCTGACTAATATTATAAAAATGTGAAAGTTTGTTAATTTGGCTTTCACGACTTAACTACTAAACCGATTGTGATTAAATTAGCATATACACTGTGAGGTGGCTGAAATTTGCATACACATAGCCTATCACACACCCCTACCACACAAGCAAGTGAAACCGCAGACATATTTTCGTTTATCATAAATACAAATCCTCTGCCGCGTTTTTCCTCGTATCTTATAAGTATGTGTTGATCTTTCGTGTGGATTTGGATGAAACGATAGTTTACGAACTAATTATCAGGAAACACGTTGAAATTATTTGTGAGGTAGGTGCGGGTATTAAGGCCTACCTAAGGGAGATTTGAAATAAATCAAAAACTGTTTATCGAAATCAAATAATTTTACATAATTTTTAATAAAGTTGTAGATAAACTACTACATGTAAAAAAAATAAAAAAGGCAAATTCTGCCGTAAACAAAAACAAAATTAAACATTTTTAAAAACCTTGTTAGTAGGCCTTATTATACTATGTTAGGGTAATAAGGCCTTAAATTTTAACATGCTTAAATAATCAAAATATACTTGGTACATTTGGTAAATGAGATCAATAATAACAGGACACACTCAGAATAATAAAAAACATCTTTGGTTAACAGCCATCGGGGTACTTCAAATCATTTGTATCAGCCGGTGACAAGCCGAAGCACTCCTCATGATATCACTCATGATGCCAAATCATTTTCAGACCACGATACTCGCTTGGGAGGCATCGCGGTTGTAGTTACTAAAAGAAATAATAAACCAATTAGCACGCAGTTATAAAATAATATAATAGGGACATTCTTCACACAATGCCATCTGATCCCAAACTAAGCAGAGCTCGTACTATGGATATATGGATATACTACATAAACTACTTTTCTTTCGTAAATACATACTTATATAGATAATTACAACCAGACTCAGGGCAAACAGACATGTTCATGCACACAAATGATTACCCTGGTTGTAAAAAAATAAAAATAAATGAAATAAACTGTTAAAACAGACAAATGTTTGAACAAAAAAGGAGAGTCGGTAATAAGGCCTACGAATAAACTCGGTAGGCCTTAATACCCGCTGACACCATGCACAAATAAAGATTAAATAAATAATTATTAGAGTCATGATACATTTTTTAAGCAACAAGTTCATAGAAACCAAGAATAAAAGAAAACTGAAAGGTGAATATTTATAATATAAGTATAATATTTAAAAAAATACTTACGATTGATTCGAACGAATTCTTATTATTTGAGTCGCGCAACTGCTCCTCTCGATGAATTATGTAACATAACAACAAGCGAAAACGTGGCGATAAGTTTGAAGCAACATCTATGAGCGTTAAATACCTACAAGGGTGACTTCAAGCGAATACGATCCGACGATTACCCGACGGGCCTTATTACCCGCACCTACCATATATGACGTCAGTCTGTCAAGTGATTTCGAATATTTTGTTGTTACAAAAAATGACTTATTTTAACTCTCTCCCAATTTCTGGGAGTCAACTAAGGGAAATGATTTACTCACAGCATAACATTTTAGGAGTTTTATTACAATGCTTTCGATACAAAGTTATATTCATTTATTTTTCGCGAATTCGAGATCCTAATTAGAATAAATTCCTGACAATTACAGTTAGGTGTAATGTGTTACCGTGACGCGCGCTAAGTGCATGCAGGAAGCGAACCTTCAAACACAATTTGCCAGCACTGTGCTAGCTTTCATACCGACCCCGTTTCCCGACGATTACATTTTTCAAAGGGTATACCGTTATGGCTTATAGCTAATTTTAATATCAGTTTTTATGGCATGAAATTGCATGTCTCGTTAGTTTACTTATGCCTTTAATACATATTGTATTTTTCGTTAAAATCTCATCATGAAGTGTGTTTCTATTTTTAATACAAAAAATACGCACATACGAGTACCTCGCAGAAACATTTCAAACGGATAGTATTTAAACTACCTGATAAATTAAGATGATCTAAAATTATTAATATACTGTGCCCGCGGTTTCAAACGCGTATAACTTAAAGAAATCACTAAGAGTAGACTTATAATATTTCAGTGTATACAACATTTTTAGTTTTATCTAGATAGGGCAACATGAGAAAAACAGCTTTTCCTTAAATCTATATACATATATTGTTATATTTTTTTATTCCTAATATGTACAGTACAGTTTTTTTTAATAAGCCACTACCCAAAAAAAATATATTACAAACGAATACAGACATAGGCTTACCAGGTCCCCGTTACCAAGGATCGCCAAGCGTCTCCAACATACCTGCGTTCGCTGCATTTAACTCAATCTTATAGGCAACAGCGTGGCAGTCGGCGCGCTCTACATATACACACGTTTAACGGACGAATGTCCAGCATAAGCTGAAACCCTATTTAATCTGTTTGATCATATAGATCTGAGCTCAACTTACATTAATAGAATCTAAATCCTTGATCCATTTTTTAACTTTGTTTTGTTCCCATAAACTTTCAATGATCATAATTTTACAGACTATATTTATTTAGGTAGCTAAAGTTTCAGCCAATTTAACTGAACAGTTATTTTATAGCCTTTTTTACGAATAAATGTTTGACATGATACTTTAAATTGACATAATTTATTTATTTATAAGCCGATTGAAATAAAACAAACACTACATTTTTAGTGTACTTTGCCACAATACTACAGAGAAAACCGCACCCAAATCAATAAAGCCGTTCCTAAGATTAGCGTGCACACACAACACACAGACAAAAAGACAAAAATTCTAACAATCATTGTTTTGGGTTCTATTGCGCTGATAAAGGCCCCTAATAGTTCATTTCATATATCTTCCATGTACAGACAACGATCAGTTGCATTTTTATTATAAGTATAAGAATAGATAAAAGCTGTATCCTGTTCGAAACATGTCTAGCTAATTAAAATATAGTAATTGTTTATGGGAAAATCATCGTCTTTGGTTAAATGAATGAGTAGGGTCTGTGCCGGATAGCTTTATAGAAATTAATACGTATAATTAAAAGATAAACGAGAATAAAGCGCAATTGTGATAATAACATATATCCGTGACTTCAAATTACTTCTACATAAAATAAATTATATTTCGGATGGTGATGTATTATTATCAACATAAATATTGCTCATTTTAAACATTTCAAGATTTACTTAATTTCCCGTAGAAGAAGATCACTGATGAGCAGTATCATAATATTTAAAAGTTTTATAAATCGAGCAATCAATAAAGTCATATTATGTGTAAGACTTAAATATAAATAAAAATTATTTTGCATCTTCATATCTTAGGGACCAATAGTTACAAATATTTAATGTATGCAGGTAATTAAAAAACCGTTAAAAGCTCGCTTACACATATGTAATTGTATCCAACCATTTCGAAAACGCATGACAACTGTAATTATATTATATATTTATAAAATAAAAAACCAATATGTTGACATATTTAATACTGAATTGAACCGAACGTAATATATACACATAGACAATATTAACCAGAGACATACTATTAGGCATAATGCTACTGCCAGTTGTCAAATACAAATTAAAAAAACACAAATACGTCATATAATATAGTGTGCTACTTTTTCGTATTCACTAAATTGTCCCCGGTTTAGTCACAAAACGTAAGTAATTCTTACTTTTAATATTATAAACTCATAAACTTTTTACGGTTAACTTATGTATCTCAACAAAAATTGTTGTATTTATAAAGCTAAAATTAAAATTTTAGGTTATTTCTTTAGTGTAGCTTGAAAAGCATTCGTTCAGACCGACGCATTGCGAGTCATTTACGTCGTTTAATGCCGAATGCCATATTAAACTGATATTATTTTGATACTTAACGTTTTTATACTTTCAAAATATGTCATACATTATCATTATATTTAACTTGTTCTTCTCTATCTTTACGCGATGCATACAGCGACTAGTCGCAATTTTTAATTGTTTTATTAAAAAATAACGTCATAAGTTCCTGACATAACCGAGTGTCCCATTTCCTTTCATTAATCGTTTTTTTTTTTTTTATTTTGAAATACGAGTACTTTGAATTGATCATTTGCCTAAAAAAAAAATAACAGGAATAATTTTACTCGTAATATAGCTAATCTTAGACAATTATTTATGAACAGCATGTTGTAGCGTCAAAAATAGACTTAATAGTTTTATAATTACCCAAAGGTTAATGTAATAAGACTCTCAATTAAGAACCTTTATCTCTTAATGGTACATTGCCACAGATACAGATATTACAGCTATAATTTATAAACAATTATGTCTACAGTCTAGGTTTTGATATTACACAATCTTTTTGAATTAGTATAAACAGTATATTTTTAATATTTATAGATGTCTGGACGTGAAGGAGGCAAGAAGAAGCCATTGAAGGCACCGAAAAAATCATCGAAAGAACTCGACGATGATGACTTAGCTCTAAAACAGAAACTAAAAGAGCAACAAAAAGCTTTAGAAGTAAGTATTGTAAGAGAAAATAGAAAAAATGCAGTTGTGTAAATTAATTACCTAGATACTTTGAAAAAAATTATATTTAATATATATATTTTAAGAAATGTATTAGGTCTTTACATATGAAATTGGCGTTTTGTACGGGAGGAATATAAAGTGAATTTTTTTTTTTTTGTAAAATATATTTAATTAATCAAAGTATGCACCATTGTTATCTATGCACTTTTGCCATCTCATAGGTAGTTCATTGATCCCTTTACTGAAAAAAACCATGGAGGCGAGAATCAATAAACTCTTTGAAGGCAGTTTGGACTGCTGCATCGGAGTTGAATTTTTTTCCTTGTAAGAAGTCCAAACTCCGGAAAAAATGGTAATCTGTTGTAGCAAGGTCCGGGGAGTATGGTGGATGTCGCAGACATTCCAGTTGTAGCTCATCTAACTTAGTGGTTGTTTGTTGTGCTGTGTGTGGTCTTGCGTTGTCGCATGTTTGCAAGTTCGATTCACTCAATTCATAAGTTACCCATCGTTCAAGTTTTTTTACTTTCCCGAATTGCTTCAAATGTGTTAATACAGTTTTATCACTTACCCTGAAGCCTGCAGCTATCTCTAAAGTGCTTTGTGATGGATCCGCTTCCACAATAGCCTTTAATTCTTAATTTTCCACTTTGGTCACCGGCCGTCCACGGGGTTGGTTCTGAAGGTCGAAATTTCCAGAACGAAAACGTTGAAACCAAAAACGTACCGTGCTTTCTTTTGCGACACCAGCGTCGTACACATCATTAATCCTTCGAGCTGTTTCTGCAGCACTTGTGCCACGGTAGAGCTCGTACTCGTAAATATACCGATATTTCATGTTTCCATTGTGGGGTAATAAGCGACGCCAAAGAAAAAAATAATGAGGAAAAAACAAATGGATGACTGTTTTCAAAACTCAAATGTACCAGCTAAATGAATTTATAAATTTGAATTTGGTATTCTTAACCAAAGAGGAGATATTTTAGATCAAAGTGATCAGTACGACAAAACACTAATTTCATATGTAAGGACCTAATATTTGTACAAAATATTTTTTGTCAACCATAAAAAAGTTGTTTCTACAATATAATAACTTTCTAATTTAAAATAAATCAGCATCTGCCTTGAATTATACAAATTTTATTTATTTTTTCTTTTGCAGGAAGCCAAGGCTAAAGCTTCACAGAAAGGCCCTCTTGTTAGTGGTGGAATAAAGAAATCAGGCAAAAAGTGACAAAATATATTTCCATTAATGTATATTTATTTTATAGGTTAAAATTATGGTATAAGAATGCTGAAGAATCTTTAATTTTTGCTCTTTACTTTTTAGCAATGCTATAATGCCGCTTAAAAATAAAACATAACTGCACTGCCACAGTAGTGCCTGTTACAATTGTACATTTTGCATTTTAAATTTTACATTATTATGTATAATTATTATTAAATAAATGTGTCAAAGTTATATTTTGTCTTTTTTATTTAAATTACTTAAATCATTTCGGCTGTATGGTGTTATGCCATTGCCTAATTGCATAAAGAAAATATTTGAACTACAATATAATTATTAATTTCCCTCCATTTTAAAGTATACCGTTTCTCATCACAAATTTTATTTAAAATAATATTTATTTTAACAATTAAGTGAAACAATATTGAAATTTTACGAGGACTACTGTTACTAAAAGTAAGTATGTATATAACATTACTTTGTAAACATATTCATTCATTACTCATAATTTACGCAATGTTAAGAAAGTAATCGTAATACACAAAATTTTATTTCTTCGAATTAGTAATAGTAGTGTAACTTATATTATGCATATGCATAAAAGTAATTCACATTATTAAAAACAAAAAAAGTCCCGTTTTATATTAATAATAATTTTTAATTATTTTATTAATTAATTAATACACCATATTTTATGGGAAAATATATCTTTGGTTATTTGACTGTTTCGAAAGACTTTCCTAAGTCGTTTTGATTTAAAAAGGTTAAGTTTGTCTTTTAGTGTTTTTATTTTAGTGTTTTTCCATTCTGGGAACAATCAGGATAATGTGATAATAGCCCAATAGGGTTGGATTGAACTTGCGTATACCACGCACCAGTCAGTTGACCTATTAAAACTACTTACAAATATAATAATTATTATATAAATATTATTACTACCACTTAAAACTTACACTTATGTATTTTAGTATTATCATATATATATATATATATATATATATATATATATATATATATATATATATATATGCAAAGGCCTTCTCTCCCTTTTGAGAAGAAGGTTTGGAGCTTATTCCACCACGCTGCTCCAATGCGAGTTGGTGGAATACACATGTGGCATAATTTCAATGAAATTAGACACATGCAGTTTTCCTTCACCGTCAACCACGAGATGAGATGGCCTAGTGGTTAGAACTCGTGAATCTTAACCGATGATCGTGGGTTCAAACCCGGGCAAGCACCACTGAATTTTATGTATATATATTTGAAATTATTATTTTAGATGAATTCTGTTTATGAATCTGTAAACACACAACCAAGTGACACAAAAAATAAATATAAAGACAAAGAAGACCTAAAAAAAATCATTCATGACAATGATTTTAATATTGTAAATAGTACCAAACAATCTCAATATATTGATAGCAATGCTATACAAAATACTAGAGAGAACGTAAAAGTTGAAAATAATAGTGAAATATATGAAAATGATAAGCAATTTACTTTTAACACACTTGAATATTCGCCGCGACATATGTTAGCCTTAAAGGAATTCGATAAAATTCATAATGATTTCCATAAAGAAAAATTAATAAAATATGAAAATATTGCACAAAATTTGAATTTAAAGGAGTCTCTATTAAATTTAGATGTCTTAGATTTAGTTAATAATAGTATAAATGTTTCTAATGAAAAAGCAGAAAGAATAGAAAACTGTTACAAATATAAAAATGAATGTGTTAAACTAGAAAAATTAAATAAGTTTTTAAAGTTAAATAAAAAAGACGATAATTTCATTATTAAAAATAATTCGTTAGAATCACAAGTCAGCTTAGATATACTTAAAGCATATCAAGAAATAAATCTAAATATTAACAGGAAAATGATAACTGATAATGACTTAATATCTAAAAAACTTAAAATTATACCTGAAATTAATGACGAAATTAAAGTTTCATCTTTAACCGGTGAATGTTTTGCGCCTAAGGATAATACAGAAATTAACAGATTACGAAAATTTCGAAAAGTCAACAAAAAAACACCTATTAATAATGAAGCATGCTGTGACTTTGAAGATAAAATTAAAATCAATAAGATATATATTTCAAAAAACAATATCGAAATACTTCATAGTATAAAAGCAGATGATAACACTAAAGTTAATTCACCCGAAAACATCTCCAAGGAATCCGATAATGAAAATTCTAACCATACGTATACTTCTGATATAATATCAATCAGTTCAGATGAAGACGCTAAAAATATGACAGCGGATTCGGATAGCGATTATCATTCATCAGATTTCGAATTAATAGATGAGGGTGAAGCTAAAAAAACTGGTTATATAATAAATAACAATACTAATAAACTCAAATATTTTAAAGAAATAGAAAAAAAATCCTCAGATTTAATTATATACGATTACTTTTATTTACCATTTGAAAGTAAATATGGTGCAGATAAAGAGAGCCATGTTATACCTACCGGAGTTGATTATATAAGCTTATTTGGTGGTAATTACACTCCATTACCAACACTGGGTGTAGAAAACAAAGCTATAAATGATGGTACGTCTATGAATATAGCATGTAATGGGATCGGATTTGACATGAGAATGCTTCGAGATAGTCCAGAGTTAGAAGCTTGTGAGTTATAATATTGCTATAAATCAACTGCAGTGCGATTCTGTAAGAACTCACTTGGCTACCCACCCGTGAAACGTTGATAATACTATTTTGATGGGTATATTCTTGTAATGTTAAGATTATTATGGTCAATGTCGCATATCACTTTCTGATATTTCACGAAACTTTTTTGCGAGTTTCTTACAGAATAGTGCTAACAGCGTGGAGTTCACTTTGCTACAAAAGAGTACATATATAGATACATACGCGCACGCGGATCATACTTTTCCTTCTGACACGCTTTACAAATACCATTATTAAAGCGAGTTATTGTATATTTTAACTAGAGGGAAGAATTACATGGTTAGTGAAGCGGTATAATTAGAGGGATTTAATATCATTATTAATAATGTCCTCCAGACCGATTTCGCCCACGACATCCAATCTTATGAGCCAACTGCGCAGGAGATATTATAGCGCACAAGTGTGTGCGCAAACACAGGTGCACTCTCTATGACCTATCTCTCATAATACGATCTAACGGCAATTCGACTCGACCGAAAAGAATTCAGGCGCAGGACCAACGGCACACATTTCCAACTTCCAGACTCCGGGCTGCTATTGAGAATTTTCGACAGAAAAACCCAATAACTTCTTATTGGCTCGACTTGGGATTTGAATCCAGGACCTCCGGGTCTGCGGCCTTACATCTAGCCACTATACCAACGAGGCAGTCGTAATTAGCCGTCTCTTGTGTACAATTTATATCTGTTTGTTGGTGAACAATAAAGAATGATAAATGTATTTATTTAATATTTGATAAAAATATTCCGGTTCATTTGTAGATAGAGAAGAGGCTCAAGAATCCGAACGGAAAATACTAACTCTTTATCCAGTAGAAAATAGGAGAAAACGACGTAGAAGATACTGAAATATTGTATGTTGTTAAATTTATTTTTTGATTGTTTTATTTTGTAGTAAATATATTTTAAAGATTTTTTTTTCTAAATGTCAGTTTTTTTCCAATTTATTATTTCATCTTTAAAAATTTATATATATTTTTACTATTGTTTTTATCAACAACTAATTATCGATTTTACTTTAGAATTCTTAAGCTTTGTTTTTGCCTAAGAAAAGTAAAACATTGAGCAAAAACAATTAGAAAAGGTTGATCTAGAAAGTTCTCATATTTGTCATATGAAGAATATTATATTGTATACTTATAGTGTTGCATGAAAAAAAAATACATTAGTGATTTAGAAAAGTTTATTACGATCTTTAGATATTTACACCTCGTATTCAAATATAGTCGACGATGTAACGTTTTATTAAAACAATGTACTTCTAGTAACTAAACATAATTTAACGAATAAAAACAATGTTATAAAGCTGAACTTACACCTGCGTTTTGTCTCGAACATTATTATTGGACGTAGTTATGCAAAAATTAACTAATACAACATTTATTGATGGAAAAATATATACAATACAGTGGACCCCAGGTAATCCGGCACCCCCTGTAATCTGACATGATTCATAATTTTTAATTATTTTAGTATGTACATTTGTTTGTACACGATTATTTTCTAATGTAAAGTTATTGCATATTTTTTGTAAGTTTTATAATAAAATGTAAGCTCCCTATTGTGTTGTTTAATTTACTAAATTTGACATACATAATGAAATATGATTTGTACATCAGAGTACAATCATTAGATCTGGAATTTGTCGGATTACAAGGTACTCTTTTATAAAAAAATCCCGGACTAGGGGTCTTGGGTAGTACTCTATAATCCGACAAATTCAATAGTCCAACACTGCCCTGCAAAATGTTTGTCGGATTACAGGGGGTCCACTGTTTTTTTTTTTGTATGAATACAAAGCTGTATATATTTTTTAATATATAAAATGTCGATAGCTCGATTTGTTTGCTTTATTATAAATAAGAAAATCTTTCGAACACAATACATCCGAATTGGTAATTTTGGAAAACCTTAACTTCTAAAGTGTGCTCGATATAGTTACTTACAGATGAGTTCGGTCCCTAAGATGTTTTGATCTTTACCAACTTAACATATACATAGCAACATATTATCACAACTGATATTCAAACAAGTATAATTGAAAATTTTGAAATAATTAAATTGATAATTGATATACAACAAGTATTAAGTAGTTAATATTTTTTTTATATAAAATCGTTTTAATACACAGCGCCTTGTTAATTAAAGTAGAACACTAAAGTGGCACATACATATATTAAACAGATACATATGATACAGATAAAGTAATTTTTGCATAATAACATCAAATAATGCAAATGTAATATACATATATTTTTTTTAATTTATTTATAATATGATAAGTCAATGAGCAGTACTTATAGATCCTTAATATATTCCTAAAATACACTAAACGAAAATGTGAGTTTCTTATCTATGATAATTCGAAACGATACCAAATTAACAAATTATATTATACTTATAAATAAAAGTGCGTTGACAATTAATATGATAATTAATTATAATTAAACGTAGAACAATGACGGTTTATTTTCATAGTGTAATTTTACAATATAAAGCTTTATAAACATATTATTCATGCAAGATTAAAAAAAAAATACTGTAAATATATAATAAACGGTATATAATTCAATTATATATAGAGTAAAAAAAGTTTTGTTTATGCCATATAAAGAAAATTTTAGTTGTCATTGTTCTACATCTTTATGAACGTAAGAAAAATTTCATTGTACGACCGATTTTTGTGTTTTAAAAATACAATTTTAAACATACGCTGCACTTTTAGTTCTTCAATTTCAGCAAACTGTACACATCCGTATTAAAAGTAAAACATGAATTACATCTATTTGAATTATTTTTAATAATTAAGCCAAAACATATTTTAGTTAAAATACAAATCCACGTAGAATGACAGATTAAAACTTAGGATATATATTTCTCAGATTTCTATATACAAGTATATATAGACAACTCTAGACCAATTTGTACACAAAGGAAACATTTATCCAAACATAAAAAGACATTAATTTTGTATTTAAATATAAGAACTCGCTTTGTATTACACGCGCGAAATGTTAAAAAATCGATTAACACTGTTTTTATACGTGTATTCCTTTAATTTCCAACTTCCTGAGAAAATGCGTTCGAATGGACGAAGCTCGATAAACTTTGAAATGGCGCTTCAAAGTTGCATCGTTGCAGAATTTACAATAAAATTATTATCGTTCACTATATTATTATGTAATACAATAAAAAATGTAATTTACGTTAATTAAATGAAAAAAAAAAAACAATATTTTTTTAAAAGCCAAACTGCGCTGTTATAATGTTATGTCAACTGTGCCTAGTGCGACATTTTTTTAATTATTCGATAGCGTTGACGTTTTGTATGCAATTCCGATTTTTGTTACTAGATGGCGCTGTTTACATTCCATACAAATCGCACTTAACGTGAACGATATCTGATAAGTAAGCAATATCGTACTGTGCACAATGTATATTTTTGTCGTCACTATAATCGTGAGCGACGATCAGATCAGGAAAGCGTTCTCTCGACGGCCAAGATTAGCTTGGATTTCAGTTCTAACAAGGCACAGATTATTTCGCCAACGCTACATAGAATAGATACGACACGAATGATATTTATCCGTAACAGCCTGTGAATGTCCCACTGCTGGGCTAAGGGCCTATTTATCAAACAAACATAATAATTGGAATTTATTAGTTAGCGTATCGTTTTATTTTATTTTTATTGTAGAATAGGAAGGCGGACGAGCATATGGGCCACCTGATGGTAAGTGATCACCAAACGCCCTTAGACATTGGCATTGTGAGAAATGTCAACCATCGCTTACATAACAAATGCGCCACCAACCAACTAAGATTTTATGTCCCTTGTGCCTGTAATTACACTGGCTCACTCACCCTTCAAACCCGAACACAACAATAACAAGCATTGCTTTTTTGCGGTAGAATACCTGATGAGTGGGTGGTACCTACCCGGACGAAAATTAAATTTAAATGTTATTATTATTATATACATAGACATGTCACGTATCAAATTCTGACATTTCACGATCGTTATACGACTATTATGTAATATGAGTTATTACACCGCAGGAAACAGTCGTGAAATGTCATTAAGTGAAACATTGACCGTAATAATTATAACATAACAAGAATACACGCATCAAAATAGTATATCAACATAAGTCGATTGTTAAAATTACACGGGTGAGTAATGAAGTGAGTTCTTACAAGATAGCATTAGAGGCGAATTTCGAATGGAATCGCGATTGAAAGCATAAATACATTATAACGATTACTTAGTCAAGTGTCTAGTTTAGTCAATCAAAATGTTAATTATTGTTATTAAATGTTTCCATGTCATACAATTTCCTATAGAAATTTCCAGAAATTTTTCATTCAGAAGAAAAAATATTTATAACTATACAAATGTATACATTTTTTTTTAAAAACATAATTATTGTTATTAAAAATCAAGTTAACATTTAGAATATTTTGTATATTTATTCGGTAGCTGTGGAATAAATTAGGAACAAGTGAAATATACTTAATATGACCCAACCAGCTATTAAAACAGCGTACCACCACTCAAAGCCTCATCGAAAAGAGTAAAGGCGTTGTACAATTACACGATACCTTAAGGTAAATATTCGCTTCAAATTTTTCATGATCATATTTTTCTGTAGCAAAACGTCCAACTAAGAAAAGAGTCAAGAATATTCTCAAGTGATTTATGCAAAATAACTTTATCATTATATATCTTACATTATATGAAAAAAAAAATGATTCGCGCGTCAGATTTAAGCAGTTCTATATAAAAAAAAAATTATAATAAAACCGTATTGAGTCGATCTTCGTACAGTTTATGCATCTTTTCACACACTTGAAATATAATATATATATAATTTTATTTGAATATCTTGTTATATCTCTGAAGCTATAAGGAAAATATCAATATTTATGTACAAGAAACGAGTTACATAACATTTTATGTATTAATAATGTTTTACATATAAACTGAACACGAGTTACATACTATTACGAAACGAGTTACATCTTTAAAAAAAAAAAAAGCGTTTAGACATTTCTGTAAAAAGAAGAGCTACGTATCGTTAGTGCATTAATTTGATAAATATCTTATAGCTTAGTCAGTGTGAGCCATGTAAGAGTCTAAAGAAATTAAAGCACATTTTGATAATTTTATTACAAAACAATAAAAACTTCTATTATCATCATATGTATGAATGCATTATATGCAAAAACCAAATGTACTTTTTAAATTTACGAAAAAACGCGTAAAGCAATTCTGTTACTTATATCATAAAGACATGTAATTAAAGAGTAATTCTAAGAATTATAAACAATTTGATCATTGGACGTGATGCTAAATAGACTTTGATCGTGAATATAAATAATTGAATATCGATATAAATACACTTTTTATTGTGCCTTCTGTGATTTGCTCCTTCAAACGAGGCGTAAAGAGGCATCTTGCGGGCCGGCAAGGCGGGGGCGGCTAGTGCAGAACATTCTCGACTGTACTGGCCGTCGTCGCGTTTGGACTCCACTACCACTTACCATCAGGTGGAGTGGAGTCATTTGCTTTCCCGGAATATATACAAAAAAAAGAACAACCTTCAGTTCGAAGAGACAAAAGCTCCTATACTACATACCAAAGGCAGGAGGAGTGCAGATTAACAAACTTTGATTTTACAAACAGTTCTTGATTAATATATCTTTATCTATATAAGCCGAGGTGGCCCAGTGGTTAGAACGCGTATCTTAACCGATGATCATGTGTTCAAACCCGGGCAAGCACCAACGAATTTTCGTGTGCTTAATTTGTGTTTATATTTCATATCGTATTTGACGGTGAAGGAAAATATCGTGAGGAAACCTGCATGTTGTTTCTAATTTCCTGAAATTCTGCCACATGAGTGTTCCACCGACCTGCATTGGAGCAAGCATGGTGGGATAAGCTCCAAAATCTCCTCAAAAAAGGAGAGATCTTAGCCCAGCAGTGGGACATTCACAGGCTATTATTATTATCTGTATATAAAGGATTAACTGACTGACATATCATTGCGCAGCCCAAACAACTGGGACTAGCACCATGAAATCCTTTTCCTCCTTTCCTTTTAAACATTTGGTAAGCACTAAGAAGGAAACTTTGAAAATTTAATCCCTAAGGCATTAAATTCTATAATCCTTCATTAAAAAAAAGAGAATTAGCGAGTAAATTGCTATTTTATAATACGACACTATTCCACTAAACAACTTATTTCCAACTTTAATTTAACTTCCAATTTTCCGATAACGACAATCCATAAAAAACACCATAGATTATACAACATCTCGACCAATTATATCACGTTAGTTCAATAGCAAGGTTGTTTATTTACCTACATCCTGCTGCCATTGGAATCTACTGCAATGACGCTATATATATTTTACCAAGTAACTTATCTTATATGATTCACATATAGAAATATTATTTTTAATTCAAAACGATACATACATACATCAACGATGTAAGCAAAACGAGACATATTAAAAAATACTCTTTCAATATTTAAAAACTATATTAGAATCTAATATATCCGCCATAACTAATGTTATATTATATTTACTTTCTAATTTAACGAGTAATTTACAATTTCAAATATATTTTAATTCGTTAACAGTAATTTTACCGCTGTTCAATTTCATCACCATCAGCCACTCCATGTGGACTGAACTGAGGGACATAATCCTGTACATATCTTATTTAAAACTTTGACTTTCTCTTCGTTGGTGATCTCGGGGGCGGTTCAGTCTTCTTGCTCTGAAAAATAAAATAGATACAATTGATTATTTTTTCAAGGCAGGAAGGTAGACTGGCAGTTGGCTTTGGACAATGGTAAGACCATCGGTCCAGAGTAACAGTAACAGCCTGTAAATGTCCCACTGCTGGGCTAAGGCTTCCTCTCCCTTTTTGAGAAGGTTTGGAGCTTATTCCACCACGCTGCTCCAATGCGGGTTGGTAGAATTCACATGTGGTAGAACTTCAGTGAAATTAGACACATGCAGGTTTCCTCACGATGTTTTCCTTCACCGTAAAGCACGAGATGAATTATAATCACAAATTAAGCACATGAAAATTCAGTGGTGCTTGCCCGGGTTTGAACCCATGTTCATCGGTTAAGATTCACGCGTTCTTACCACTGGGCCATCTCGACTTTTTTTTTTAGTCCACGCGCATTGTGGAAATTGTAACTATTCCTTAGACATGTAAAATGACCTAAGTCATCAAAATTATGTTAGTAATAATTAATTCCTGTAATCTTTTTTTTTTTCTCCAAATGATAATAATGATATAATATCAATTTCATAAATAACATATTTATTTCTAAACATAGAATTTAAAACGGGGAAACGATGAAATTTTATATCTGTCAACTGTCAGTTAAAAAAACATGGTTAGCAGAAAGGGCTAAGATCAGGTTTTTCAATGTAATACTACCAAACAATAGATGTTTCTATATTTATTATCATAGTTCTAATTTGACCAAAGTTAATTCGCCGATAATACCTTATCATTTCTAGTTGTTATTCCTACCTTCGGGGAGTACCCTTTATGCTTTGTATCGACAAGTCAAAATAACTCTTAGACACTGATCAATTTAAATTCAAAATTCGATGAATGCAGTCTCTTGAATTTGAATAAAACTGGTGAAAAGAAAAAAATTTTTTTTTTATATAGATTAGGAAAACGGACGAGCATATGGGCCACCTGATAGCAAGTGGTCACCAACGCCCATAGACATTGGCATTGTAAGAAATGTTAACCATCGCTTACATCGCCAATGCGCCACCAACCTTGGGAACTAAGATGTTATGTCCTTTATCCCAATAGTTACGCTCACTCACCCTTCAAACCGAGACACAACGGTACTATATATAGTAGTAGTATTGCTATTTGGCGGTAGAATATCTGATGAGTGGGTGGTACCAACCCAGACGAGCTTGCATAAAGCTCTACCACCAGTAACACAGTTTAATTATATATTATAAAAAATCAAATAAAATAACTCCTAACAACCAATCTGTATAAAAATTCTGAATAGTGCAGTATAACAAAGTGAAGATATTATCATAATAATTAATTAATATATAACACGTACCTCTCTCGTTCGCTTCGCTCGGGGCTCATCTTCAATCTTTTCCTTTTCTTTCTCTTCTTTATCACTCTTTTCTGTTTTATCTTCTTTTTCAGTTTCCTCTTTTGCTTTATCTTTTTCTTTTGAGGTTTCTTTTTTCTCTTCTTCATTTGAACTTTCCTTTGACTTATCTATACTTTTTGTCTCTTCCGCTGTCTCTTTTGCTACGTTTTCTGTTGAATCTGCTGTTTCCGTTTCTTCTGTGTCTGTGTTATCTTTACTATCTTTTTTATTTTCTTTATCTTTACTTTCTGTAACTGTATCTTCTGGGCTCTCAGTTTCTTTGTCTTCTGTATTGTCTTTGGTTGTTTCTTTTGTCTCTGAATTATTTTCGACTTGTTCAGTCTCGTCTGGTTTGCTGTTTGTATCTGTAGTCACTTCTGGACTCTGTTCTTTTTCTTTCTCTTTTTCCTTTTCTTTCTCTCTTTCCTTCTCTTCTAGTTTTCTAGAAGATTGTCGTTTCAACGGCGGTTTCGATGTTGTATTATTGGTTTTCTTTGTTTTCGCTTAAAAATAAACATTTAATTAGATTATTATAGAATTTATCTATAATTGATATAAAGTAAATATATTGTAGAAATTGATGATAATATTATACTTAAAAACAATAATAGTGAACTGAGAGTCAAAAATTCCAAAGTCTGCAATGAGTCTTAACACTTACAAGTAAAAAGACTTAAAAAAAATTTCAACGCACCTGGTGTAGACTTTGCCTTCTTCCCAGGTTCATCATCTTGCTGTTCCTCTTCGTTCGCCGCTTCCACTGATGTTTTCATCGTGTGAGATGTAGGCACTGACATTTCTGATAAGATATTTTCACAAAATTAGTATTTATCATTTCGAAGTATTAAATAAATTTGTATTTTGTAGTCATTCGGATAAACACAACTGATTTTAACACGTGTTTTATTTGGGTTCATAATTTATCTCGAATCGATGTTTTCAACATCGTGAGAATACACTCACGTGCATAATGTGTCGGATTACACTACGCCATGTGTATCCACCAATTATTAAGAGCCTTTGCCTACCAACGCCGGCCCTGGCCCTTGATCAGGGTACAGCGAGATTGGCTTGCACACATTACACAAATTACATTTTAGTTAATAATGATTACCACATTTATAAAAATCAAACAACACCTATATAACTGGTAATTGTTATTGACATTTTCGCGCCTCTTGCTACCTGGAGCGTAGTGCGATCGCTGCTGTCACTCTACCCCAGGGTACTGAGACTAACTAATAAGTAAGTCAATTCTACCACATATAATCTCCAGTCCAAACCGGTAGTATATATACATTTACTTAATATTGTATATGACAACTCAAAATTGCTTGCAAATACTAAGTAACTTGAATAAAATATATATTTTCAATATGATCGTTTCCTTACCTAACGGTTCGTGTACCAATTCGAGCAGCTCATCGGATGACAACTTCGACGTTACTTTCTTGAACAAAGCGACTCGTTCCATGAAAAATTCCCAAAACGATAAACCTTCTGGTGTTTTGAATAATTCCTGAAACATTATAAGAATATATTAGAAATATACACAAAACAATAAGTTACCAACGGAATAAAGTAAGTAATATTGTAATATATTAAAATTCAATAATATAATTAGAGTAAAGGCCCTCGTTTCGAGTTCGGCGGCACATTTATCTGTCATTCTACCGCATCAATACAGATTGAGGTCGGGCAGCGCGAGGGCCAGTATAACATTGTGCACGAGGGCCGTGACAGCTGCCGGAGGCGGGGAGCGCCCACCTGCATGGCGGCGTAGAGCGCGTCGGCCTGGCGGCGGATGCGCAGCGCGTGCTGCGAGAACTGCAGCGCGGCGCGCTCGCTGAGGTCCCACGACGGCGTGTTGCCCACGTACGCGCGCATGCGCTTCACCGTCTCCAGGCACGTCGGGTGCTTCAGCAGCATCAGCGGCTTCACGTCCAGCTCTGGCCAAGCAACAGAGAGATACCTTTACTGTCCACGTGTATGTAGTGTTCGTGACAACTTAAAATATCAGATATAATATATCTTTTTTGATTGCGAGTGCTCGAAATATAAAACAAATTAACTCGTGACATTTCCATGTCTTTGAGAAAGGTGTCCAGACTTTTTCACAACATTTAATTTGCATTAATATCTAAATTAAATTATACATTAACTGGTAAATTTTTGTAATTAAAATATAAATTATTTAACTTATTATTAAAAACTATTATTAATTTAATTAAAATATGTATGAAAACTCATTCTGATATAACAAAACTGCATGTAAAGATAATAATAAAAAGAAAAAAAAAACAGACAACACCAACTTTTTCCACATATCTAAGACGACAAGCCAAAATTATACCAAAATAATCTTAATAATGAAATATCAACATACCCATTAGTTCATCTAATAACTTCAAGCACAGTTCCGTGTCAGCCTTCTCAAGACACAAGCAGGTTTTGATCTTCGCGTCTAGCTCTATCAATTTCATTTCCGTTTTCAAGAATTGAACGCGTGATTTCTTTTCATCTGTACATGAAATTGCAAAGATACATATAAAATCTATTTAATATTAATGTTAGTATTATTATTACAAAACATTTTCTTTGTATGTTCGTCCTTCAATATAGACTAGTTCGTCGTTCTATATAGACTCTATATTACCCGTAAGAAACCGGGTCAAGTGGGTAGTCGTCAATAAAATTTAAAAATTCTTGTACTAATATACGACATCAACTTCAAAATATGGTCCTTTTAGCCGGATAAACAAATCATAACCCATATATGTACAAATAACAGTGAACAGGCTCGTGATATTTCTATAAACGATATTACGTATATTAATATTAAATATAATTACGTATATTAATATAAACGAAAATATAAACAGAAACGGATAACTAAACGGATGAATAATGTCTCATACGACCAAGAACCAACTACGATAAAAAAAGTATATTATATGAAGGAGCACGGTTATACAACCAAATAGCATTAAGGATGTTCAGTCTTTAGCTTTATACAAAAAAAAACTTTAAAACACCACATCTTAAAACAGTTCTCTAGTCCCTAAAGTATTTGCGTTTGTTATGAAATCGTTTTAAGAGTTTCATTTAATATTATCAACGACTAATTTTCTACATTTTTATTTGATTATTGTATTTTTCTTAGAAAATTTTAATGTATAATTTAGCTAAAGAAAATCATATCAATTGCTATCCAATTGCTATAACACAAACGATACATACTATTGCATCTTGTTTTTGTCATACACACATTATTTTAAATGAAGAGTCCAATTTGTTGTTCTTTATTTTTGTGTACCGTCCGTTTGTTGTATATATAATATTTAAGGATGTTAATATTGTTTTCTCAAATATTTTAAGAAATAAATTCTTAAATCATATAAATCTACCTGTCTCTCTTTCCTTATCCAATGTAGCCTTTTCTTCATCAGTGAGATTCAGGTCCATGACTAATTGAGCTAGCACAGATTGTGCTGTTATTTGGCCCTTTTCTGAAATACGTAACTGTTATCAGTTTACACAATATTCAAATTAAATTAGTTAACAAGCATACATATTTTTAGAAGTAAAATAGTAAATAAAATAAGTTTAACCAATATATAAACAGGTTACCTAATTGCATTTTCAGCGTGAGCGCATTAGAGGCAGCCTGCCTGTCCCACTGCAGTCGAATGCTTTCATTCTTGAAACTGTTTGGTCTGGATTGGAATAGCTTGATACCAATATATTGGCCGGACGGCAGGTATGCTATTACGATGTTCTCTTTTTCAGCGTCTTCTGGTGGGACAATAAAAACTAAATGAGTCTAGATTTACAACAAACATTCGCATGAAGAACATTCAGCGAAATCTCTATCCAAAAAGCCAAATGCTGTATTTGATTCAAATTAGTTTATTGGCGGTTTTCGAAAAAATGTACAGTAAAGTTCTTAACGAAGTGGTACCACAGCATTAGTATTTTTCGTTTAATCAATGTTAGTTATATTTAAAATCACATACAGTACTCATACTACAAACGTTTTAACAGCATTAGGACTTTGTACAGGCCCATCTCTTAATGATGAGTGAGGTCACTAATTATTTTACTGTTGTTCGACAACAACAATAAATTACTAGTACCAAACAGCTATGGTGTTATGCTTACCGGTTTGACAAATTTGAGTAACAAGACCGGTAACAACTAGTTTATATACCATTATAGTTTTAATTATACGACATTTCTTAAGCTTATATTTAAAAAAAAAACTTAATTATTTACCTTTTAAAAGAATCTCTTTGTTATATAAATTTTTAGCAAGAAAATAAAAAAAATAATATTTTATATACTATATTTATTTACACATAAATTCACTTTGGATTATTCATATTTATTAATAATTGATTTTCATTCGGATACATTTCTAGAATTATCTTAGCAGTCTCATTTGCTTCTTCAATTAAATCAGAATCATGTTCAATGTTTCCAAACTCTTTGATATAATCCGAATAATTAAAATTCAATCCCATATCACCAAACAGTGTTGACATTGGTACCAATTTTTTTGGTTTCTTAATAATCTTAATATTAAACAATTTTAAAAAATCATCACCATTAGGTATTTTATTATTGACAGTTTTTTGAGTGAATTCATTGTTAGTATTATTAATATTGTTACAAGTTAAAGAACCTTTTGCGAGTTGAACATTTTCACAACTTTTAATATCTAAATTTTTATACGTCTTATTCAATGATACAACTGAACAAATTGAATTGTTACGAGAAGGTTTATTTATAACGGATTTTTGTGACATATTATCAGAATGTAGTGATGTTTGAGAGGCATATAACAATATATCGTCGTCATTCAGTACATTAAATGAACCCAATATGAGTCCGTTGAATGAGAATTCTTTATTTGAATTTAATTTTGGCGGTTTATATTGATATTCATTATCTGTCGCATGCTGTATTTCTATATCTGTAAATTGTTTATGTAATTGATTTGGATTTAAATATGGTGAAATAATGTTACTATTTTCCGTAATATTTTTATCACATCGATCGTTTTTCAGTACTTCTTTGTTCTTATTTTTTCTTAAATTCTTTACTGACGGTATAAACTTTTTTTTTATTTTTGATAGTTTTCGCTTAGATTTGTCTTTGGGTGTTATTTTTAAAGTTTCGTTAGAATTCATTTCAATTTGAGTTCTATTGCTTTGAGAAGAAAACTTGGTTTCTGAAAGACAATTTTGACTATGTATATGATATATGTATTCATAAAAAAAAAAAAAATATCTTTTTTATGATATGTTTAAGTTGTAAATTAATATGTAACAATATATTCACAAAATTGTTTTTTACAAAACTAGTAATAAATATAATAATTAAACTCTGATACTTATTACACCCGTGTATGCGCAGTTTATCGGGGGAACTGCTACGCAACATGCGCGAGGAGGAAGAGGATTATATATCCTAGAGTTTTCACTTATTACACGATCTTTACGTTTACCGCCAAACAGGAGATGAAATAGAATTTAGTAACAGTACTGTACAGTAACAGCCTGTGAATGTCCCACTGCTGGGCTAAGGCATCCTCTCCCTTTTTAAGGAAAAGGTTTGGAGCTTATTCCACCACGCTGCTCCAATGCGGTTTGGTGGAATACACATGTGAGAGAATTTCAGTGAAATTAGACACATGCAGGTTTCCTCACGATATTTTCCTTCACCGTCAAGCACGAGATGAATTAAAATCGCAAATTAAGCACTCCAAAATACAGTGGTGCCAGCCCGGGTTTGAACCCACGATCATCGGTTAAGATTCACGCGTTCTTACCACTGAGCCAACCCCCTTTTTTCTCAGAAAAAATAATTGTAAGCATAAGGTCAATAATCCTTGCCCGAGTAAGGAACCACGATGTTCAATTACGTTCCGCGCGCTATCCCACTACATCATAAATAAAAATACGTGATGATGTCATAAATTACAAAACAAAAACATACCAGTTTCGATTGCAGAGTGACTATTAAATAAGTTCATTTCATCTCCAAAGCAATGAAAGTCTTCCGCAAAGTTATCATCATATTGACTGAATATGGCTTCGTCCATAACAAATCCTTCATAGATATTAGACATTCTTGTTAAAACTTTAAAATGTTATTAATATTATTTATGTAGTATTTTATATAATTACGATGGTACAAAACAATGTTAAATTCTTGTTTTATTTTCGCGCTAATAATAAAATTTAAAAATCGAATACCTTTGTATTACTAATTTTGTTTGTATTTTTTTTATAATTTAAGTCAAAGATTTTAATGCAACAGCCAAATTTATTTTAGGGTTTTATATTTAATGTTTTTTTTATTATAAACTTTTTTTAATTTGTTTTTTTTTCTGTATAAATAATAAACATGTTTAAATATATAACTAAAATTATCTTACCTGGAGTAAAAGGCTCTTTCAAATCTTCGAGTTCAGACTGTAACAAAAGATATATTCATCATAAATATTTTTAGAAAAAAAAGGAATTATTAACAATAGGAAAATGTTTACTGGACATATATGTACATATTTATTATGGGCTATCTATCTAGGTATGTATACCTATAATATAATAGTTTCCTAAGACAAATTTTATTATTACATACAAAATCAATACCAACAGATACTACCTACCTACCTATCTTTGCCAGTTAATAATTTTTTATAATTATGTTTAAAATAATAATAATAATAATATAACATACATGGTTATATTTTTTGATTTCGGGTAAGTTGTATATATTTAATATTAATATAATTAACATACCTATGTTATTCAATAGATAAAGAAAAACCACTGAATTTCACACAGGTAGAAGATGTGACCAGTAAATGGTACATACCCAGAAGGGTTTGCACAAAGTCCTACCACCAAGTGTATCAAATATAACACATACCTGTGGTACGGCGTTAAAGTGTTTAATATTCTTCTCGGCTTTGTCTTTGGGTGGATCAACCTTATCCTTCTCCTTTTCTTTTTCTTTGTCTATTGGCGGGGAGACGCCGCGTCGTTTCTTCGGCGCTGGTGACGGGAGGGTGGCATTATCTTCGGTCTGTTCGTCTATATATCTATAAAGAAATATTAGTATAGTAAGTAAGACTTATATACATTAACTTTTTGAATATATGGCACTTAACCAACTTGATGCCAATGGAAATCATTAAAGTAGGTGCCGATTTTGCTATCGCAATTTAATTTTCATCAGAGCATAAATTTGCGTTTAGAGAAATTATCTACACTATAATTGTCAAAAACTGAAACAAACGCAATTAAAAAATCTGCCTTAAGTAACAGTAACAGCCTGTTAATGTTCCACTGCTGGGCTAAGGCCTCTCCCTTTTGAGGATAAGGTTTGGAGCTTATTCAACCACGCTGCTCCAATGCAGTTTGGTAAATACACATGTGGCAGAATTTCAATGAAATCAGACACATGCAGGTTTCCTTACGATATTTTCCTTCACCGTCAAGCACGTGATGAATTATAAACACAAAATAAGCACATGAAAATTCAGTGGTGCTGATGGGATGAATGGGTTTGAACTCACGATTATCGGTTAAGATTCACGCGTTCTAACCACTAGGCCATCTCGACTGCCTTAAGTGCTATTGCATTATTTAAAAAAAAAGGTTTTTTTTATATGTTTGTCATAATCGCATACACAACTCAGACTTAAGTAGTTTCATATCGGCATTGACTTTATTTATCTATGGATTTTAGGAACAACGATATAATCTTACTATCATTGTTAAGTCACAAATCCAAAAGTACCATAGTTAGAGGTTTAAGGAACTCAAAGTCAATTTATAGTATACATAGGTGAAATAGAAAAAACATCTTTTATTGTCTTCTATTTCAAATGTTAATTGAAATTTATTTATGACATATAACATATAACATATAAGCACATACATTTATATATTATAATGACTTATATTTTTTTCTTAACATTATCATAACCTAGAACAAGCAGTCATGTAAAGATAATTTGTAGTAAAAATAAAGCCTTTGTTTCTCTTTTTTTATATTGACTTATGATGTCTTGTCTCCCTATCACAGAGTGTCTATAGGTTTAAAAAAAATCTATAACCAAACTTTGCCCCATGAAAGGTGGTTGAACCTAGAACAGGTTCAAAGCTTGTGTTGACAAAACAAATAATTATAATAATTACCGCTTAGGCCTTATTTTTCTTCCACTTCTGCTAACTATTTCGTCTTCTTTCTTTTCATCATCCTTCAAATCCTCTGCCTCATCTCTCTTTGGTCGTCCTCGTGGAGTCTTCGGCTCTTTTGCTTTTAAGGGTTCCTTGGCTGGAGTTTTGGCTGTCGATTTTCGACCCTTTTGCTAGCAGATAAAATAATTTTAAAAAATCAGATTTAACCACAAAATGTTTGATTTTTACTAGGACAAAAAGCTGTTTTTTTTTTAAGTAATACTTACTATGACTGCTTTCCCTTCATCAATAACTAAAGCCCCTGTTTCATCCGAATCTTCGATTCCTGTATCATTCTGTGTTGTGTTCTAAAAATGTAAAGAGAAATTAATTATTATACATATGATAAGAGCAACTAATAAACTATCTTAATACAATTCAAAGATTATAATCTCCTTTGATTGGATTTTTTTTTCATTTAAGAGGAACAAATGGTCAACGAGATGTTAAGTATTCACCACTACCCAAAGACATTGGTACTGTAACAAATATTAACCATAACTTACAACACCAATGCACTACCAACAAGGAAGTCAGATGTTATGTCCCTTTTGTCTGCAGTTTTACACTGACTCGCCTCTTAAATGGTTAAGAGTAGAATATTTGATGAATGTGTGGAACCCACCCAGGCGAGCTTACACAAAACCATATCACCAAGTAAATAAACATAATACATAGAATACTTAAATAAGAAAGATGTGTGGTGATGATGTATGTATGTTTTTTTTTAACATAAACCGGTTATATTTTTATATATTGTATAATGATACTAACTTCCTCAGCCATTGTCTCATCAGCAGCGGTCGTGTCTGCGGTAGAATCATCCATAGTTTCATTTGCAGATTCATTAATAGTGTTGTTAGGAACTTCGGAAGCCTGAAATAAATTTATGTATGATATAAATAACTAATTTTTGCCGTTGTCGGCTAACGGTTGTTCATATCAATTTTGTGATGTTTCATATCAAATTTCATCAAAATTGTTCTAGTGGTCATTGTTATAAACAAACCAACAGACAGATACTTTTATAATATTAGTATAGATGTAGATAGGTCAGGAAGACCCCGACTAAATTTCAACTACGGTGCCGTTGGATTTAGAACTGCCTATTGCAGTCCTGTGTGCCTTTTAGCAACAGCAAGTAAATGTATTTATTTACCCCTATTAATAATATAAATGCAAAAATGTGTTTGTTTAACGAAAAAGTTTTACTTAATATGGTAAAAATAATTAACAAAACTATGTTCTTAATAATATTCAAACTTACTTCTGCCAATCCAACGACCTGCTCCAAAGGAACATTATTCGCAAAATCATATTCAATCTGCTTAACACCATCATTGAAGTCCCGTCGCTTAACCATCTTAGTTAGGAATTTATCTTTATTCTCTGCATAATCAAATATCATATTCGGTGGTAAATTTGCTCTGAAACAATGTTATAATAACATTATATAAATATTTTTATACAATTTAATATTTAATTAGTTTACATAAACTGAGTACATAGCTTGAAAGTTTGTTAATTGAAACACATTAATCTCAGTAACTAGCAGTCCTAACAGAAAAAATTGTTGGCATTAGATCTATTAATACTGATTATCGTTTTTGTAATTTTACTCTGTGACTCTATGGGAGAAGTAATGACAAATAAACAATGCTGACATTGAATTAGAATGTGATTGTTTGTGGCAAAAGGCATTTTGAATATTGAATCTTGAAAATATAATAAATAAAAATATCAGTTTAATATAGATTGACCAACAACTTTATGCAATTTATGCAGAGCATTTGGCAAATCGCATGGCATATATATATATATATATTATTCATTCATTATATATATATAATGAATGAATAATCCACAATTTACAAACAAATATACAAACTCGATATGATAAACAACCTAAATAATATATGTAATTAAACCAAATTGTTTACAATGTAATAGGATACATAATACATACCTTTCGTATCTAATCAGTTTGTATATATATGTATGTATATATATATATATATATCAATAATCAAGACAACTAGAGCAAGACAGTAGTCACCCATAATTTTTTTATTATTTTATTTACTTTTATAATCTAATTAAGTAATGCCAAAACAAGTACAAATTAATCTGATGTATATATTTGGTTATATATGCGATAAATTCAACACAATGCCATCGAGAGTTTAATCAGAAATAAATAGAATTAAAAATAATTTTATGACCATGATGGTTTTATACCAGCTATGTTTCCATATCAAAAATGAAAAAAAAAACATTAAATATTCAAGAATATTAGAAGTAAAATATTTTTTAGGATTTACAAAATATGTGAAAATCATTATTACTAATATCCGTACAATCAATAATTAATTTTATACTGTGCTTGTTGTTATATACAATGAAGTTTGTTTTAGTGTCTCATTTACCAGAAAATTTATATTGCATAACAGGTTGTACTGTATATAAGGCTTTAAAATTAACACTTAAAGTATATAAATCGCCGAACTATTAATATATAAAAATACAAACATACTGTGTACTAGTGACTTTATGTATAGTAATCATCGCATAATAATTATTTAAGTTATTTAATGCATTTCATCTTTATGAAACATTGTATTGTTTAATCAAATCAAAATATACTTCTTTCAAGTAGACTTTTAGGACCACTTTTGAATATTCATTTTACAAGATTAAATTAAATTTAAAGCTGCCGACGGTACGAAATATAGGTTGTATTAAGAACCAGCAAGGAATTCAGTAGTTGATCAGAATCTACCAGGACTACAGACTATGGGGCGCTCTGATTACTATTTATCTTAATTCTACAACCCAAAGTAACCATAATTATCAACACGTCTAGCCTACTGCATCAGAACATACTCATATAAATAATGAATTAGGTTTAATTTATCTACTAGCTGCCTGACCTGACATTGTATGTGTGCAATAAGTTTATTTATTATTGTGACGTGATTTATGAAAAATCGCTACACGATCTACTGGGTACATTCTTAACCATCACGGATCACAAACACTCAAAAGAAAGAAGAATTAAAATGTCATACTTTAATAGAGTATTTATTATAAAAGGAGTAAATACTTGTAACTCAATAATTACAATACGAGAGATATACCCTGCAAAAATTCATCAAAATTAATTCTGTTAAGAGTGTCCAAATAACACCACGAGTGTTTTTATTTTATTTTGTTTTAATTATAAGTCAGATTAAATAATGCTCAACAAAGCAAAGCAATGGCTATTTATTTTTTTAAGTTATTTAACTATATATATATAATGATATGATATCTCTAATGACATTTATATTAGATGTTGATTGCTGATGCCAAAATCTAAATACAATAAATAAATAGCTTCATCTAATTAAATGAATAATGGGGAATATAGATTCAGTATTAGGATTTTTTTTATAAATAAGGATGACAATACTCACGTTTCTCCAGTTCCATAGAAATATACAAAATATCTCTTTCCATTTAGTTTTTGAACCTGTTGAAGAATAATTAATTTTTTTAATTTTTTTTTTTTTTCAACTATATATTATAAAATTTATTTTATCTTATCAACAACATATTCTCATTTAGATATCTATCTTTTTTCTTTTAATATAACCTACTTTGAGTTCTATTTCAATATATATTCAGTCGTCTTTCGTATGAAGTTTAAAAACCATGTATTTGAATTAAGCAATCGCGTTAGCAAAGAATAATTGCAATACATAATCATAATACATACCATTTTGATTAATTACATTAGAACAATCATTTCTAAACATTAATAAACATCAAATGGTTTGCAATGACAATAGTAAGCGAAGCATTCTCGAATACAACGAAAACGCTGTATAAATCTGTTGTAAATCGGGCTAGCTCCGAAGCGTCACTCTCCGTGACTTACCGCGCGAACTCAATCAAATATCAAGAATAAGCGATTTAGAATGTTTTTAATGTAATTTATAGGTAAAAATGACTTACCCTTGCAGGCCATGCTGGGTACCCTTTTACTTTGGCGAATATAAAGTCTCCTGACTTATATTCACGGACTTTTTTACTCATCTTCATGGAGGCTGTGTACAAAATATGTAATACTTAATTGTTGACAATCACCGCTGTATCAAGGACACTGTAATAATAGAACACATGATATTAATTATATTTGTTAAAAACGATAACTTATTTTAAGGATTTAATTGTATTAGTTTGTTTTTTTTAAAAGACGCTGTGATAAGAAATAACCTTAAAAATCTTACCGCGGTAACGAAATGACGGCAAAGAAAAGAAATAAACATGGCGTGCTGCAATGTTGCTATATAAATTATATAATAGTAAAAATCTGACAGCAAATATTACATAAAGTTAAACACATAAGAACAATGATATTATATATATATAAAGATATATATTTGCCTAAAATTTTTTCGAGTTTTATTTTCAAATATTTAAATTAAATACTTATCAGATTATTCATGTTACATAAAATAAATGAAGTTCAATTGACATGCTAAGCAATAAAGTGAATTTCTTTATTTTATAAAGTGAACTAGTAACTATTTAAAAATTAGTTCTGTGTTTTATATTTGATCATTGAAAGTTATTATCAAGAGATGTTTTTGAAAATAAGTGGCTAAGAATGAAATATTAAACTGTATTAATTGATCAAATTCATTTACAGACATATTAAAATAATAATAATAAATATATTTTTACTAATAATATTATAATTTGAAATCTGACAATAATTTTGATTAGGTATGCATTTTTAATTATGTCTACTTTATATCTCTTGATTCTTGAATGGGCAACCCAGTTACTATTAGCAGCCGTGTCAGATGGATGCTTTGGGCGAGCATTTTCGCGTAAACTAATTGATTTATTCTAATTTGATTAATATGAATCATTATGTTGGCGATGAAAGTGTGATGTGAGCCATGCGAAAAAAATATTGTGCTAAAATTGATAAGAGTGACTTCGAAATAGGGGTGTAACTTGAAAACTAAAATGGCTTCAGGAGATAGTGATCATATAGAAGTGATGGATAATACAGTGATGAAGAAGTCAGATGTCGGTACAGGGCATTCGGGCTCTGAAGATGATGGTACGTAAAACAAACTTACAATAGCAAAAACTTTCTATGACATTACTTTGTGATTGTAATTTCGACCTAATTTTACGGCACTTATTTTATATTACTTATTTAATGTTTTTGTGTCATTACAGATCGTGATCGCGCTTCAATCGCTGAGAAAAATGCACCGTACGATGTAAGTGACTCATTGTTGTAACATAATTATATTTTCATTCATGCTGGATGTGTTATGTATGGAGAGAAAGTTTGGGGGTATTAATTAGCATAAGAAATTCATTAGAACGGGAATTGCGAAGATAATTAATATTTTGCTTAGTCTTCGTTACATTTCTTTACATAATAAAAAATTCTGTATAGAGTTGTCAAGTTGATGGAGTTAGTAAGAATTATTTTTATTAGCCTTATAGACAGATACAACACAGAAAATGAAATAAAATTGCCTTAATAGTCTATATCATTAGTCATTCATTATTATTGTATCAAAACAAGAGCATTATAAATTATGCTATCTGTGACTTTTTTTTTTAAATATAACAGTACTAAAAAGGTTTCTGTCAGTATAATTATTGATTTTATTAACATTATTTATATAACTATAGAAAAATTTCTAATGTAATTAACCTTACTTTAATATAATATAATCGCAACTTGTTTAATAAATTAGAAACATAAAACAAAAGAATTATGTATAGTTATATCAAATAGCCTAGAAATTATTCTAAGTGCTATTCAGCTTATAGGTATCAAGCCACTTGGGAAATCAAATAAGAATGTATATTTATTCAAAGGATGATTGATATGATATAAATAATTATGTAACCATCAATTATCTTTTATGAGCTGAATGCAAATTTTTTTATGTAAAAATTAAGTTCAAAATTCAAAGTTTGAATAATAATTTTTTTTTTCTTTTATTTTAAAAAGCAATGATATAGACATAATGCTATATATTTACAATGAACAGAGAAAATTAATAATGAACAAAGACCTTATCAGTTTTTATGTTATACTGTAATCATAATTTTACATATAAATTATTGCATTTAGAGAAATGTTCAATGATATTAGAACATTTTTTATATATAAAATGATTTTACTGTTACATGTATATTTTTTTTAATTTATAAAATAATAACAGTTCAAATGTCTTTAATAGACATACATGTAATTTTCTACAATGATGCCAATATTTTTTTTTTCCTAATCTTAAAGTAAAAAAATAGTAATTAACGTGTGTCTTGCTGTGATTTATTTATACTTTATATTGTATAGTAAAGTAAATCCTTAGGACTTATAAATTTGTAGAGCAATGGATGACTTAATTTATTGAAGAAGAATAGATGCAGTATGTAAAAGAAAATATATTTCTTATAGCAAATATTATAATATTATTATCAGGCAAAGTTTATTTTGTACTTAATGCTGGTAAGTCATACTGCTTGCTCACATTTTATTCTCTAAATTGATTGACTGTTTATTTATATTTTTGTTATGTTCATTTTGCCATGTAGCAAAAAAAAAGCAAACTGTTTTT
Source organism: Nymphalis io (assembly GCF_905147045.1). Taxonomy (NCBI): domain Eukaryota; kingdom Metazoa; phylum Arthropoda; class Insecta; order Lepidoptera; family Nymphalidae; genus Nymphalis; species Nymphalis io. The sequence goes on along the minus strand of NC_065915.1, from coordinate 3,041,942 downwards.
TTAAATTCAATATGTAGTCTAAGGAGTAAATGGGCCATCTGAAGCTACATAGCTACCAACGCACATAGAAATTGGTGCCATTGAGAGATAAGATATTATGTCTCTTGTACCTGTCGTTACATTGGCTCACTCACCCTTCAAACCGAAACACACTAGCAATAAGTATTGTTCTTATGCGGTATCTACCAAGTATCTATATGAACTAGTTAACTAATCCACCACTTATGTAGAAAATAAAACATACACATTTTACATTAACAGTACATTCTCATCTCATATCTGCTCAACAGATAGGTACAGAAAAGAATGTAGCTAACGCTTGAATGGAGGGGGGGGGGGGGGGTTGTGCAGGAAAGACCTGATTATATTTAATAATTTACTAGTTTCTTCTCAAAATTAGTTTTGCAAACTAGTAAATTATATTTGTACAGTTTAAGAGATTGTTTTCAGACGTTATATAATAAATAATAATAGTTTAATATAATAGCTTAAATATCATTGAAGAATGACCTCCATTTTTGACACCCTTGTTGCAAATTAACAGCACCTAGTTAGCTAATTATCATTATTTAAATTTGAAATAAGGTTTCATTTTAAAATTACTCAAATATACTTTTATTCATATTAATATTATAAAGAAATAGGTTTTATTTGTTTGTTTCGTTTCTTGTTTCACACAAAATTCGGGAGTGGTGCAAAACCGTCATATCAATATGATCTCGCAGCTTTGGACCAAATATCGGCCCTCGGGTATTTGTGGGGCAGGCAGGGTATGATTCTGAAAATTATTTTAATTTATTATAATTTCAGTTCGGATATAAGCGTTTATGTTATTATTTTGCATGTATTTTTTAAATTAAGCCTAATATGCTAGACGTAATCGAAGCGCGCTTTTTAAGCGAATTCTGCCAAAACTATAACTAATACCGAGTAATAAGCTCGAAAGGTTCCTAGGATTGAAAAATGTCTATAAAAAGTCATCGAAATCATATATCTATCTCATATAAATAACTATCTATAAAATGTAACATTTTAACATTTAAAACTTTTTTTAGTGGATGTGGATAATAACGCTAACGTTGTTTAGTATAATTGCCACAAAGATTTTATCGTAATAAATAAGCTATTAATTTTAATTTCATAAAGATAAGTATGAGATATTTAAGTAAACGCGTTTAATAGAACAGTTTATGATGCATTAGCAACGTACTTGTAAATACATCGTTTTGTAGATGTCTGTATCTCATTGGTTAAAATATATCTCGACATGAAATCCTTATCCTATTCTAGTCCGAACTGATGTCTTGCAGACCGATTTCGGCGATGGCGGCCAAACTCAAGAGTGATTAGCCAAATGCGCAGCACATATTATACTGCGCAAATAAATATGCACTCTCTATTCCCACGCTCTCATACTCCGATGGGACACGTCCGGAAAGAGTTCGGGCACAGGTCACAACACTGTGTACAACAAAAGGATTTCAATATTAGCAATAAATTATAACAATAAAACAGTTATTAATAATTATGATAAGGAAATTAATTTTGTGTGATTCATAACAATTTTTTAATTATTTGAGTTATATTTTTGTAACTTAATAATATTCTAACCTAACCAGTTAATATATATAACTAACATAACGAAGATCAAAGTATCACGGCTCCACCTCCAATAAAATATTGGAGGTGGAGCCATGATTCGAAAAACATGGCAAAAAATTGGTAATTTTAGCAAAGTTCTGTGTGTATGCATATATGGTAAACATACAATATATATGATAGTTGATGTTATGAGGAAAATGTCCTTTTGAATAAACTTACCTCGTTTGAACTTTAGTTGACCAGCAAAATTTGTTACGTGAAGTTCAGTTCAGTAGTTAACAAAAAAAAAAAAAAAATACTAAAATGAGTTTTAAGCAACCATTTCAATGTTTATTTATCATTAAAGAATGTGAAAGGAGATAAGACGTTTTTCTTATTTGATGATGTAAGTTTCTTTGATATATAACAGCATGGCTTAAATGCACTTGGTGATGGTGTTTCGTGCCAGCCTCTCTAGGTAGGTACCACTATCTCATAATATATTTTACCAATAAACAGCAGTAGTCTGTATTGTTCTGTTACGATTTAAAGGGTTAATGAGCACTAGCTCATAGCTCCACTACAGGTACAAGGGACGTAACAACTCAGTTCCCAAGGTTGGTGGCGTTGTAATTGTTAATATTTTTACAACACCAATGCGCCTCTGAACGGTGGTGACCTACCTTCAAATGACCCATTTGTCGGACCGCTTATAGATTTTATATAAAAAAAAACCTGTTACCAAGGAAGGTATAAAAGGTGTCAAGGACGGTTGATTTGTGTTTTTAAATCATTTCGTGCTCGGCATTAAATAAGAGCATCGTGAGAAAATCTGCATGTGCCAATAAGTACTGGTGGTAGAGCTTTGTGCAAGCTCAGTGTAATTACAGGCACAAGGGACATAACATCTTAGTTCCCAAGGTTGGTGGCGCATTGGTGATGTAAGCGATGGTTAACATTTCTTACAATGCCAATGTCTAAGGGCGTTTGGTGACCACTTACCATCAGGTGGCCCATATGCTCGTCCGCCTTCCTATTCTATAAAAAAAAAAAAATATATAAGTACCATAAACCTTACCTAAAGGAGAGGAGGCCTTAGCCCAGTGTTGGGACGTTTACAGGAGATTGCTATACTTTTAAAGAAATGTCCAAGATGTTTTCGTTTCATAACCAAGGTTGACATAATGTAATGAACAATTTTGAAGGAAGTGACAGTGGAAATCGCTTCGTTGATTCTCGTATTCACCACATCCAGTCCCCCAAATATCATGTTAATCTCAATAAACAGTGCTTTATAATGACAGTGTGACTTTGGTTTGGTGTACTTACCAGGTAATCACCGCTCCTTAGGTACCGCTATGAATTAATAAAACAATGTATCCATAGTCGGGTTATGCAAGAAGTCAGTCCATTTTCATTTAATATCTGTTTCACACGACTTTTTAAACTAACAAGGATAATACTATATTCCATATTATTAGTCAAGGTTCACTCGCTTCTCGAATTAAAATATTAGTTTATGTTTTGTTTACGAAGCGTAAATTATCTAAAAGATTATAACTAAATAGAAGTGTAAGAAAATAAGTTGTATTATGATATATCGATTTAAAGTTTTAAGTCAAAGTTAACCAAATAAGCTAAGTTTTAACAATAACACTCTGACTCACTCGCGGGTCAAAATTGATAAAACAGTCATTGTTATTTTGATTCAAAAACAAAAACAAAATTTTCGTGTCTAGTGCTTATAATTAAAAATATTTTTTTTTAAATATTTTATATAAATGTCGCCAACTGCTTTACGTCAACGCCGATATATATTGGCACTGTAAGAAATATAAATCATCCCTTACAAAGCTAATAAAAAACCATCAAAGTTGGTATCTAAAATGTCACCTGTGCCACTAGTTGCACTGTCATACCTATCAAATTGGAACAACAATACCAATTATAGTTGTTTAGTGGTAGAATATATGACGAGTGGGTGGTACCTACCCAGACGGGTTCGCACAAAGCCCTATTAAGTACAAGTTGCATTTTAAGGAACATCAGAAATAAATTTATAGATTTGCTAATGTTCGATTTCGGTATAAAGCTTGCGTTTGGAATGGGGATCATAATAACCGAAGGGACCCTGGATCGATCCGGCTTTCATATCTAATATTTTATTAATATTCTCTTCTTTGACTGCCTCGTTGGTCTAGTGGCTTCATGTAAGGCCGCAGACCTGGGTTCAATTCCCACGTCGAGCCATTAAAAAGTTAGTGGGTGTTTTTGTCAGAAAATTCTCAGTAGCAGCCCGGAGTCTGGAATTTGGAAGTATGTACAATCCCGTGCCTCGGAAAGCACGTAAAGCCATTAGTCCTGCGCCGCCGTGGCGGAAATCGGTCTGGAGGACATTATTATTGTGAATATTTTCTTCATCTTTTAATATTACGTGATCGTCCCATGGTATGAAATAATAGATCGAAGTTAGGATCGATATATTTTTTTTCAGAACGGTTTCAGTTTCTAATTTGACAATCAATAAGTAAGTGTAACGCTTCTATATTGAAAAAAGTATTTTGATTTTTGATTGACTGTCATGATAAATTTTATTTAACTAATGATCACTAAAAGTGTAGTTTTAACTCGGTTCCATAACAGCCTGTGAATGTCCCACTGCTGGGCTAAAGGCCTCCTCTCCTCTTTTTGAGGAGAAGGTTTGGAGCTTATTCCACCACGCTGCTCCAATGCGGGTTGGTGGAATACACATGTGGCAGAATTTCAGTGAAATTAGACACATGCAGGTTTCCTCACGATGTTTTCCTTCACCGTAAAGCACGAGATGAATTATAATCCCAAATTAAGCACATGAAAATTCAGTGGTGCTTGCCCGGGTTTGAACCCACGATCATCGGTTAGGATTCCCGCGTTCTTACCACTGGGCCATCTCGACTCAATCGGTTGTGCGGTTTGAAAATTCAGTTGCGAGTTATTACAGATTTTTAATACGAGAAAACATATCAATATTATAAATGCGAAAGTTTGTAAGGCTTATTGGTTTGAACTTTGTCATTGGTTGTTATAAGTAGGCGGACGGGAAAATGGACCACCTGGTGTTAAATGGTCACTACCGTCCACAGACATTGGCGATGTAAGAAGTATTAACCATTTCTTACATCGCCAATGCGCCACCAACCTTGGGAACGATATTGCTATCTCCCTTGTGCCTGTAGTAGTTACACTGGCTCAAACATCCTTCAAACAGAAACGCAACAATACTATGTACTGTTTGGCGGTAGAATATTTGATAAGTGGGTAGTACCTACCCAGACGGGCTTGCACAAAGCCATACTACCGTAGTAGTACTGACCGGATATGAAAACAATTTTACAATAGCGATAGCTTATATCCTGATTTAACACATAGGCTTGTTAGGTAAACATGTGTAACTCCCCTTACACGCAGTAGTAACCAAGGGTCGAAACTAGTGTTATATTATTCGATTGAGTTGCGGTCTGGATGTGAAAACGTGCGGGCGTTTAATATATAAAATCAATTAAAATAATAGAAACGACACACCGAAGACATGGATGATGGTATAAAACCATTTTCCATGAAAAATTTCATATATATACATTATATATACGTGTCAACTTTCGTGGGATCACTCAAAGGTTTTTTTTTTATATAGAAATTAGCATGTCGTGGTTACCTTTTTTATAGAATAGGAAGGCGAATGAGCATATGGGCCACTTGATGGTAAGTGGACACCAACGCCCTTAGACATTGGCATTGTAAGAAATGTCAACCATCGCTTACATAGCCAATGCGCCACCAACCTTGGGAACTAAGATTTTATGTCCCTTGTGCCTGTAATTACACTGGCTCACTCACCCTCCAAACCGGAACACAACAATACCAAGTACTGCTGTTTTGCGGTAGAATATCTGATGAGTGGGTGGTACCTACCCAGACGAGCTTGCACAAAGCTCTACCACCAGTAAAAGGAGTTAAAACTAAACAGCAGCTATTTTGTAAGAACTGATTTCATTAGTCACGTGTGACATGTTGACAACCGACGTATGGTGATATACTATTTTGATGCGTGTATTCTTGAAATAATATGATTATAATGATCAATGTCGCGTATCACTTACTGACATTTCATGATCGTTTTTTGTGGCTAGTTTCGAGTTTTTTCTTACAGATTAGCCCTAAAGATACACCAACATCCACTTTTGTATATAATATAAGAATTATATAAAATAACTTCTTAGCATTAATAATTTCATCGCGTGATGTTTCGTTACTTGAACTATTGTTTATATTTTGTAACGGATTGATTAAAGTTATATAATGGTTTACTAGGTTAATGTTTGTTCTACTTTCTATGATATATATATATATATATATATATGTATAATACTTCATTGTATGTTGATAAAACGCACACACATAAACATGTCAATCACTCGTAACTTAATTAAGATACGCGCTAGTATCGCAGTCATATAGGGGGTGTATCGCTAATATGCAAAATATACTCAAGACTCCTTTTATAGGAGAAGGTTTGGAGTTCAGCACCAAGCTGCATGAGGATTGGTGGATACCCTTGGCAGATTTACAACCGATACTCGCAGGTTTCCTCACGATGGTTTTTTTTTTTCATATAATATATAAACACAAATTGATTGATTGGATTCAATCTCGGAATCATAGGTTCAGTTTTACATCTTTTAAGCACTGAGATATAACGGCTCTTCAATATGCAAGAGTAAACGATGATATTACACGAATGTTTATATCGAGTCATAGTGATTTATCGTTAATGTAATCAATCCTTATCTTTTATAAATATGTATGAATAGGCAGACGTAACACTTGAGTACTTGTGTCTCATCGGTTCGTCTACCAATTTTATATTTACTCATACGTTTGGTAGCTATTTACTTCTGTGTTATCAATACATAAGATGTTCGCAACACGCAGTATCAAATATGTTTTCATCAAATTTTCAATTTCGTCGCGATGGCCCAGTGGTAAGAACGCGTGAATCTTAACCGATGAACGTATTCAAACCCCGGGCAAGCACCTCTGAATTTTCATGTGCTTAATTTCGGTTTATAATTCATCTCGTACTTTTCGGTGAAGGAAAACATCGTGAGGAAACCTGTATGTGTCTAATTTCATCGAAATTCTGAATATTCCACTAACCCGCACTGGAGCAGCGTGGTGGAATAAGCTCCTTCTCCTCAAAAAGGGAGAGGAGGCCTTAGCCCAGCCGTGGGACATGTACAGGCTGTTACTCTAAATTTTCAATGATGATAATGGTCGAATTTCGATTACTGGCCGATCACTAGTCCATCATACAACACCATACTACTAGATACAATCGTCAGCCGAAACCATATAGTCTGCAAAGTTGAAATTTTGAACATAGATCTGTTATGTAACGTAAGAATCCGCTAAGGATTTTCAATTTGTAGTTTTATCCTTACGATGTCGGGATGGACTAGTGTTTAATTAGTGTTTGAGTTCTGTTGTATATTTTTCATAGACCTTCAATGATAGCATTGAGTTGTATTGATGACTAAATTTAGCGACGATGATGGTTCTATGTCATGTAAGCAGAATGACAGACAGACCACGTGCCACGCTACTGGTCATTGGGTCACCACAGTCCATAGACATTGACACTAAGGAATATTGAGAATCCCTTGCATAGTCTATTATTGGGCATTGAAGTGTTATTTCCATTATCCATGTAGTTAAAATGGCTCACTCACACTTCGAACCTCCCGAGCAGTTGGTTAATCTCTCTTGAGATTAAGCGCCGTGGCGAAAATCGGTACAGAGGATTGTTTTGATAAATTATATTGCCATCTTTTACTACTACTATACTCATCTCTGTCTGTATTGATTGTTATTAAAATTTAAATTGTAGTGAACAAACAGCCTCCGATGTTACTTAAGATCGGACGTATTTTACCTAGTTCATCACCGTAAGTACGATTTAATGCCCTCCAAAAAGAGCTAAACATTTCGCTTCACGCAACTAAAGATGCAAAAAAACTGTCACCACAAACTCATATAAAAGTTGCTCAACGTCATTTAAAATTTATTTCGTTCTCTCTCTGTCATTATTGATTTGACATTCGAAAGAGGAAGACAGTTGTTCATTTCACTCAAAGTTTGTAATAAGGGCGTCTTTTTTATCGAATTATTTCTCTTAATGTTTGACGTTACAAAATCGATGATTCGTTTCCTTTTCTATTCGTTTTTTTTTTTTTAAAGAAATTCACGCAGTTTAGCTTTATTTGATATATTTTTATCACTATGCCTTTCAAATAATTAATGTTATGACCCTAATTTCATGACAAATGATAAAAAGTGTACAATTTTGTGTGAAAGCTAATGATGGGACTGGAATAATAACATTACGCAATTGTCAGGATCGAACAGCCGACATGCATAACGCTGGCGACCAGCGGGACCAACCAATCTTTATCTACCAATCTTTAGTTAGGATACGTTCACGATTCTATTACTATTTAACTTCGATTGAACTACAATTGGATCGTCGTGTGATTGGGAAAACGAATATTTACTGGTGGTAGAGCTTTGTGCGAGCTCGTCTGGGTAGGTACCACCCACTCATCAGATATTCTACCGCAAAACAGCAGTACTTGGTATTGTTGTGTTCCGGTTTGAAGGGTGAGTGAGCCAGTGTAATTACAGGCACAAGGACATAACATCTTAGTTCCCAAGGTTGGTGGCGCATTGGTAATGTAAGCGATGGTTAACATTTCTTACAATGCCAATGTCTATGGGCGTTGGTGACCACTTAACATCAGGTGGCCCGGCCCATATGCTCGTCCGCCTTCCTATTCTATAAAAAAAAAAGAATAAACGGCAATGATTACGTTTCGATATGATTCCGATTAAGTGAAATTTTTTTAGTAGAAATGGCAATTTATTAAGCTTATTTATTTATTTATTTGGATCTCCAACAGTTGTACAAAACACACATTCAAAACACTTTTTACATTAACTTAAACACTAACTATGCACAACCGATTACAGGAGAACACACCATTCCCAACCACAATTACAAAATATACAAATTAAAAAAAAAAAAAACAAATTTGATATATTTAAATAAAGAACAAAAACAGAGACAAAAGGTTGTAACTAATTAAATTTTTAAAATTAAGAGGTTATGATAAAAAAAAAGAAGCAACTCCGTTTCAAAGTTGATGTAGAATGATGTTAGAATAGATTTAATAAGACATTAGTAGAAGGTAAACTAAATATTTAAAATTGACAGATGCCATTATCAATAATCAACGGCTCTTAAAAGTTAAAATACAAACATTTTAGACAAGATTATTTTTTTTGTTTATATCGCAAATTTACTTATCAACTGATAATACAACAAAGCTTTTGTGATTATTATATTTTCATTTCTATAGCCGTAATCGTAATTACGGCAAAAGTATAAATATTTCGCTTTAACGCGTTGTTTAGTGTGCGTTTATTTAAACAATGATCTCTCTCATTCTTACATCATTGATTCGACATTCGAAAGAAGACGACAGCATTATTTAACCAATCAGTACCTTACAGTAACAGCCTGTGAACGTCCCAGTGTTGGGCTAAGGCCTCCTCTCCCTTTTTGAGGAGAAGGTATGGAGCTTATTCCACCACGCTGTTCCAATGCGGGTTCCAAGCACAAATTTAGCACATGAAAATTCAGTGGCTTGCCCGGGTTTGAACTCACGATCATCGGTTAAGATTCACGCGTTGTTACCACTGGGCCATCTCGGCTATAATCATTACCTTATACAAAATTTATAATACAACATGAATGAGGATAATATGTATTTGTAAATGACGTTGCTGTTGTTAAGAGCCAATGTTTATTTTTATTATTTTAATTGATGAGCGTCATAAGTCAAAAGTCCAAAATTATAAGAATTATGTGTTTCATATAATATATTTAACAAAAATATAATAATTATATTTTGAAATTATCTCTAGTAATTTATACTTTAAATTATAATACATATTTTATTTTATATATATCTTTATTATTTAATTATGTGATTAAGTGTTATTTTTTTTTATTAATTTAATTTGAATGCGACTTAATGTTCGCTTGTGGTCATAGACAAGATACAATTTTTAATTAATTACCTTTGAGAAAAAGTATTCTAAATTTAACTTTCGAATCGAGATTTCATTTGAGATTCGAACGTATTCGCTATTAATGAAGAAGTATTAGCCTGACCAATATTATAAATTAAAATATTATAAATAGTTGACGAGCCGGTTGGCTTGGTTGGTGGATGCTTGCCTTTCACGCCGTAGGCTGTGGGTTCGTTCCCCACCCAGGACAGATATTTGTGTGCATGAACATGTTTGTTTGTAAATCATGTGTATGAGTCTGGGTGTAATTATCTATATAAGTATGTATTTACAAAAGAAAAATAGTATATGTAGTATATCAGTTGTCTGGTTTCCATAGTACAAGCTCTGTACAAGCTTAATTTGGGATCAGATGGCCGTGTGTGAAAAATGTCCCAGGATATTATTATTATATTATAAATGCGAAAGTGATGTTAGTTTGTTTGTTACACTTTTGCGTCGTCACTACTTAATCGATTATAATGAAATTTTAAATATGATAACAACGTGGTCATAATTACAGAAAAGCACAGGGTACTTAACACCTGCTCCCTATCCACCCTACTAAACACGGGCGAAGCCGCAAAAACTAGTTTCTGTTTTTTGTTTTTATTGAGACCAAGAAAACAACTCTTTTCTAAATATACGTCATAAACAAACACGACCTTGTTACAATTATTTATGTATGTATATATGTATGTGCATATGTATGAATTTATGTAAGAAAACAATGCGGAATAACCCGTAGTCTGGCGGACAGCCAGTTCGATTCCCTAAATGGACATATCGTGAGATCGTGACTCATATATTATTTGCACAAGACATTGACCTCAGTTTTATATAACGATTTTTCTTACATATTTACTTCCCAACTGTAATGATTTATCGTAAGTAAATAAACATACATTATTGATGCTTTGGGTGTGTTTATTCGATTTTATAAGTGAGTGAACCAGTATAAAAATTAAAGGTACTACATAGGTACTTACTCGTAATATTTTACTAAGTGGCAGAGCAAGCCTGTATGGGTAACTCCCACCCATTCATCAAATATTCTACCGCTAAATAGCAATACTTAGTTTTGTTGCGTTCCGGTTTGAAGGTTGAGTGAGCCAGTGTAACAGGCACAAGGAACATAACATCTTCGTTCCCAAGGTTGGTGGCGCATTGGCGATGTAAGGAATGGTTAATATTTCTTACATCGCCAATGTCTGCGAACGGTTGTGACCACTTACCATCAGGCGGCCCATTTGCACTTCCGCCTGCCTATAACATTATATATATATATATATATATATATGTCGAAATCAAAATATGCTCTATCAATCGTTACATTACTGGGATATATTACATTAAAGAAACCCACCCACCCACTAGTTACTTCTATCCACTGATTTATCCATTCCACCCTAGATATATACTTGGCAACGCAATGATGGTGTTAGTAATGGTTTATACTTCATATATACGCCAATCTCTTTGGTTAGCTGTGATTATTTGCCTTGGGGGAGTAACGAATGGGCCCATTTTTCTGTCTGCTTTTATGCTATAAATAATAAAATGCTACGTAATCTTGAATAGGGTCGTGTGTACAAACTTAATGCTGAGTTGAAAGGGGATAGTTATTAAGGATTTATGGTTTACATCGAAGTGAGTTTGTTTGTTAATTACGGCGAACATATAAACACATTCGATCTTACTTAAAAACATTGCTTAGTGGGCGTCTAGTTAAAATGATCTCTCTCTGTCTGACTTCATCGATTCATCATCATCATCATATTCAGCCCACATTAATCCACTGCTGGACATAGGCCTCCTCACAGGCGCGCCAATTCTCCCGGTCCTGTGCTAGTCGCATCCATTGAGCACGCGCCATTTTCCAAAAATCGTCTGACCGTCGGGCGGGTGGTCTGCCCACTGGCCTTTTTGCTTCCCTAGGCCATTATCGCTTCGACATCCGATAAAAGAAGATATTTTTAATTATTTAAGTAATCAGTTCCTAAACGACACTTATAGGCAAAATATCGTAAATGCTTTCAACAAAATATCTTAATATATGATATGAAATGTTGTACAGGATTTATGTTTTATATTCATACTAATATTACAGTTGCGAAAGTGAGGTTGTTTGTTTGTTACGCTTACACGCGTAAACCACTAAACCGATTTAAAAAATTCTTTCACCAATGAAAAGCTACATTATCATCGAGTAACATAGGATACATTTTGTCCCCGTATTTCCACGGGAACAGGACGACAGGACATCTTACATTAGATACAATAAATTTAAAAAAAAGACTTACTTTCATTGATTTCTGTTACTGAGGATAACGTAATAACTTTTACTGGTTCGATAAAGAATTTGAACCCGGAACCTTAAGTTTTCTAGACTTGAAAGCTAAACTTGAAGCTGACTTGAAGTTTTGAACTAACGTAAATCAATTGACGCTTTTCTACGACAGTTGATGACGTCACCATTTCTACGATACGTAATCTACACAAATGTAATATGTATAAATAGTATGTTTTGTATATTGTTTATTTATCCGATTCGAATACTACTAATATGACGGTTATAATATACAAGGGCTTCATAGTAAATTTAATTATTATTTATATGTTTTACGTCTCATGACACATATATATGACGGCGGCAGCGGTGGCTGAGCGATAGAGCTGTCTTCTTCTAAATTCGGTGGTACGGGGTCCATCACGATATTGTATCAATAATAACTTAATGTAGGTATAACAAGGATTTATTGTTACAGATCACAATACACAAGTATAATTAGGTACTAAATAGGTAAACCGATAGTTTCGCCTTGGAGGTGTGGACTGGTCGGTTTCTCAAACGCAACCCCCCATTTCTCGAATGCAAGTGTTTTTATAAACAGTCACCCCACTCCCCAACACGACTCTGTCCACGTGACTTCAACAACGAAAGAAGTCACCGCGTTTACCCGTTACTACTATAGTCAATTCAGCTACTTTTAATTAAAAATATTGTTTTTCCACGACATATATATGTGTGTGTCATGAGACAATAATATAAAATAACTGAATATTTGGCTGTATAATTTTTATCACATGTCTGTCCCGTCGTCATCGGTCGAAAATATTTTAAATATCGTTCAAAAACTAACATTAAAGCAATTTATAAACCGACCGATTCTTTTATAAAATAAATATTATTTATATTTCAATCAATCAATCAACAGCCAATCGTTGTCCACTGCTGAACATAGGCCTCTCCCAAGGTGCGCCAAAGCTCCCTGTCCTCCGCCTTCCGCATCCAGTTGGTGCCCGCCACCTTCTTAAGGTCGTCGGTCCACCTGGCTGGAGGGCGCCCTACGCTGCGCTTGCCGATTCGCGGTCTCCACTCTAGGACTCGTCTGCTCCAACGGCCATCGGTCCTACGACATACGTGACCAGCCCACTGCCACTTCAGCCTGCTAATTTTGCAAGCTATGTCGGTGACTCCGGTTCTTTTCCGGATAATCTCAATTTCTGATCTTATCCTTCAAAGATACTCCGAGCATAGCTCGCTCCATAGCACGCTGAGCGACTTTGAATTTGTGGACTAGTCCTGATTTTTGATTTTTGACACCTTCGATTTGCCGACAATATCGTCATCATAGCAGAGTCGCTGGAACAACTTACCGAAATGCTGCGTAGCCTAGGCGAGTCTTCCCGGTGTGTCGGTCTCGGTATAAACTTGGACAAGACCAAGGTCATGTTCAATAGGCATGTCGTGTCGGGACCGATATACGTCGAGGGGAAACCTCTCGAAGTTGTTAGTGAATATTTATATTTATACGAAATAAATAAAATATATAATAATATCAAATGTATTTAAGAAAAAAACGATTACGGATTTAACGATAAAATTAATACGCCAGCTTACTTTTTTATTGGTTCATAAATTTTCATCAGTCACAAGTCAATGTAAGTTCGGCCTAATTAATAATATCATATATGTCGTTGACCCGAATATTTTGGCATGTGAATGGTTGAAACGTAGGCGGTTAGGGGAAGTTAAACGTCACGAACACGACGAGTAATTTGGTATGAATTCTATTTTTAGGATTAATTTATTTCTGGTTGTATTTTTTTAAAATAATGATATCGTTGTTATGATTAAGTGTTTTTGCAAAATGTTTCGTTTTAAGTAGGCATGTATCTAATTATGTCATGCATCGTTTGGGTACAAAAAAAAAAGTATAATATAATAAAACATGATCAAGAGCAACATTAATCGATTAATTAATATTATAGTAATTTAGTTGCTAAGAAGTAGTACCTAAGAAGCTAATTAGTCAGTAGTCAGTCAGTCAAATAGTCAGAAGGTGATCGTTCTATTCCCAAGGTGTGTTATCATCTAAGTAATAATGCGAACGTTCCTAAACTACTTATGGTAGGCTAATTACTGGTGGTAGGGTTTTGTGCAAGCTCGTCTGGGTAGGTACCATCCACTCATCAGATATTCTACCGCAATACAGCAGTACTTGATATTGTTGTGTTCCGTTTTGAAGGATGAGTGAGCCAGTGTAATTACAGCCACAAAGGACATAAAATCTTAGTTCCCAAGTTTGGTGGCGCATTGGCTATGTAAGCGATGGTTGACATTTCTTAGAATGCCAATGTCCAAGGGCGTTGGTGACCACTTACCATCAGGTGGCCCATATGCTCGTCCGCCTTTCTATTCTATAAAAAAAATAAACGATTATTTTTACGTTAAACAATTGAACATTTTTGAACGTTTTTGGAAACTTGTTGCTAATGCGTATGCGTGTACATTGTCTCATAAATATATAAAAAAATTTGATGTTTAAAGGTAAGATCAACGACCATACTTATAATTGTTTAGCGGGTATGTAGTTAAATACCAATTGCACTCGTCTCTCATCATCGATTTGACATTTGAAAAAGGAAGACACAGCATTGTCTTACAAACCCCACTTAAACAAGATATAAGCCTGTAAAATCGATACACTATCATGAATTAGGATAGCGAACACGTTACACGATAAGGTCATAAGTTAATACATTAATAGCCTATCGTACGTAATGGATAATTCCACACACGCACACACACACACATAAGGCGTAGTCCATGTACTCATTGATGTTTAATTTTTCAGCCAGCAGTGGGCCCCCTGGGGGCGATCAGCAAGGTTCACAAGTCCGATCGTAAGATTGGTCACCGGCGTGTCGGGGAAGGGGGCGAGATTACGTATAAGAAGATTCAATCTTCACAAATTATGGGATCTATACAACTAGGTAAGTGTTTATATATTATATATTTAGTATAGTATATATTAGTTGTATATAGTATTAGTTCCCGATAGGTACAATGTTGGTGTCTTCAAATCCAGAGTAAACACATTTCTTATAGGCAAGCGTGCTACATCTTAGACCGTGTCGATGCTTAACATCAGGCAAGTCAACGGTCAAACGCTGGCCTATTAATAGTAAAAAAAAATACAATACCATTTTTTTTAATCTTATTAATATATCTACATATTACATCTATGTCTCTACCCTCTCATACATCTCGATAAATATATATATGTATATATATATATATATATATATATATATATATATATATATATATATATATATATATATGATGAATCAGACTATAAATGGAAAAAATCGGCTGAATTTATTTAGGATGAGAAGAATTACGAACATACGCACACCTGTTTCATCAAAATCTGTTCAGTAGTTTAGCCGAAAGCGCAACAGACACACAGATAGAGTTACGCATTTGTATAATATATAGTCACCTATATACCTACCTACATATATAATTATACACCTTTCTTATGAATCAGACCGTTCAATGGTGAAGACCGTATGAAAATCCGCTGAATAGTTTTTGAGTTTATCACAGGCAAACAGACGCGACGAGGAACTTTATTTTATAAAATATTGTGATTAATGTACGTGCCTCTGTACTGCCGGATGTATGTTATCTACAAAACAACGTAGAGAATCGTCTAATCTTTTAAATCTTAAATAACGTTAAGTATGTTACGACGGTTCCGTTTGCAATTATAAAAGTAAGATAATTATTATAATCTGTAGTAAACAAAAAAAAAAACATTTTTGCATTCGTAAAATCGATTACGTTCAAATTAGATGTATAAAGTACGAGAAGGAAGATTATTTTTGTGATACTGTCCATTGGCAGTTGACTACTAACCATCAGGTGGTCATTAGCCGGTCTGCGTACCTAATGTCAATATATTTTTTTATATAAAAAATACAAAACTACAGTACAGTAACAGCCTGTCAATGTCCCATTGGACTAAAGCCCCCTCTCCCTTTTTGAGGAGAAGATTTTGGAGCTTATTCCACCACGCTGCTCCAGTGCGGATTGGTGAAATACACGTAGGGCAGAATTTCAGTGAAATAAGACAAAGTTAGGTTTCCTCACGATGTTTTCCTTCACCGTCAAGCACGAGATGAATTATACATAATCACAAATTAAGCACATGAAAGTTCAGTGGTGCTTGCCCGGGTTTGAACTCACGATCATCGGTTAAGATTCACGCGCTCATACCACTCTCGGCTTTTTTACATAATTACATAAGTACACAAAACACATATACAAACGTGTATGTATCGGATAACCGTGAGTCCACCTTCGCATTTAAATAAATGGTTGTAACTAGTCATATTTTTCCAGGAAGTCTTGTCCAGACGTATTGAGATAACAAATGAAAGGATTAAAAAATATATTTTATTTTACATATGTTTTTGTATATATGATGTTCTTTTGTCTATATTTCGGTCATGGCCGCGAATCTCAGAGACGATGGCAAATCGTTCAGGAGTTATTATAGTGCACAGGTGTACTCTCTTATCCCTCACTTCTATAACATGATGGGGACGGCAATTTGTAAGAACCGAAGTGAGATTTTTTAAAGCTTTTTTGTTGTTTTTGTTGGCATAACAACTTCGTTCCCAAGGTTGGTGGTGCATTGGCGATGTAAGGAACGGTTAATATTTCTTACATCGCCAATGTCTATGGGCGGTGGTGACCACTTAACATCAGGTGGCCCATTTGGCCGTCCGCCTACCAATACCAAAAAAAAAACAGGCCCATCCCTTTCCATTCTATTTATAAATATTCAAATTATTATGAATACCTAAGGCTTTACATAAGCCTAATATCAGATACTTAACCTTCATAAGGAACTTGCTCGCTGTTGCAATACGTATAGGGCGAGTTCACGTTGAGTTGTATCGACGTAATTTTTTCTGATAAATGCGTGGTAAACTCGTGTTTGAATTTTAATGTTATAAACTAGTCTGTCCGACTTCGTACTTGTAAAATTACTACAATATTACGTTTACCATTTGCCTCTCTTAAAGTTGAAATCACCAAAGATCTTTTTATCTCTTTCTTTCTTTCGGTCTAAGCGGATGTTAAAGTTATAAAATCAACTTACGTTTCAATTTTCAGCTTTCTAACTACAGTAGTATAGATTGTGCGGTGATAATCAGTCAGGAGAAACGATTATAATAATATTATAAATTTCGAATCAGTCGGCTCCGATAGAAATGTTTATTCAGATGTGCCAGATACAGAAATATTTAAGGATTTTCTGTTACGATTTGTCGTGATGGATATTAAAAGCGCACTGTTCCCTATAATAGGGGGGTATTTTCAAACGTCCATTGTACGGGTTCTTACGAGAATGTCTACGTTTCCGCAATTCCTTATATTACAGATGTCCATGACAGTGTCCGTTTACCATCAGGGGGACCGTCTGTACGTTTGTATCCTTTTCGTCTCAACAACGAGCGCCACGGGATCGCTTTCGCATGCTACGAATGAATAATATAATATGAATAAATATGAATTCTGAGTAAAATAATCATATAAACAGCCTGTGAATGTCCCACTGCTGGATTAATGAAGAGTATCATTTGAGGAGATGGTTTGGAGCTTTTTCCACCACGCTGCTCCAATGCGGGTTGGTGGATACGCATGGGAGAATTTTTAATGAAATTAGACACAGACAGGTTTCCTCATAATTTTCCTTTACCGTCAAGTACGAGATGAATTATAAACATCGTTGACGATCTCGTATCGACTACAAGACGAGGCGTTTCGAAGCGTATGTATTGAGTGTTTACATAATCGCGTTGCGTCTTTCAAACCGAGTTTACAATGGTAATGTCTATAGGCAGATAAGATTTACATCACTCAATGCTTGTTTTCTTGTCCTACTTGACACTGTGGCGATTTTACTCGTTTCGATTTAAAAAAAAATACGTTAGTGCTTGTTGATTCGGTTCGATACTATGTTACCGATATTCATTTCCTGATGATATCCATTCGAAGTGAAAATGAAACAATCGATGTATTCCAATCGGAGTATTTGCATACGATTTTCTAATTGTTCTGCAGTTTTGCGCACTGTAAACAGTTCTTGATGAATTTACCTTTATTTATTAATTTTAACTTTCAATTTCGCGGACATTGAAAACGCAATTTTTTCGCGACTCCATAGTGAATATCATAGATTATTCTAGATCTCGACCGATGGTATCGCGTCAATTGTTATTGGTGACCAATAAAATCGGTGTCAAAATTATTTATTCGGGTTTTCTCCTCTTGTGGTTGTATTATAGCTACAAATTGATTCGACGAAATATTCTTCTTTATGTCTCGCTTCAATTCGTTTAAAAATCTATTCAGACGATTCAAATAGCTTTCGTTATATCGACTCGTGTGAATGCGATTTTATAATTAAACATCAATTCTGGCGATATTTTGAAATTAGAATCTTCTGCACTCATAT
The DNA here is from genome assembly GCF_905147045.1 of Nymphalis io. Lineage (NCBI taxonomy): Eukaryota > Metazoa > Arthropoda > Insecta > Lepidoptera > Nymphalidae > Nymphalis > Nymphalis io. The sequence goes on along the minus strand of NC_065915.1, from coordinate 3,023,370 downwards.
GTCAATATCCATACTTACATACATACGTACGTACATACATACATACATACATATACATGCCACCTTTCCTATGCTATAACTAGTTTCGGTAGGTAAGAAAAAGAAGCCTAAGACCTTCCTTGGGGTTCAATCTTGCTTCATACCAAACGTCATCAAATTCGGTTTAGGTGAATAGCGTAACAAACCGATATATTTTCTCACGCATTTATACTATTAAAAATTGATTATTTACTTTATTGTATTTATCTTATAAGTAATCCATTATACGTAATATTCTACCGCAAAACAGGTATTGTCGTGTTCCGGTTTGAAGGATGAGTGAGCCAGTGTAATTACAGGCACAAGGGACATAAAATCTTAGTTCCCAAGGTTGGTGGCGCATTGGCTATGTAAGCGATGGTTGACATTTCTTACAATGCCAATGTCTAAGGGCGTTTGGTGACCACTTACCATCAGGTGGCCCATATGCTCGACCGCCTTCCTATTCTATAAGTAACGATAATAACTTAAAAAAGGTCAGTTAATTTTAAATCACTAGCAGGCTACGTCGATTAGTGACAGGGCTTTGTGGATTCTCAATGATGGTAGGTGGTACCTATCTCTGGGCGTATATTCATGTGTTCTACCGCCAAACGGCAACACTTGGTATTGTTGAGTGAATTTGAACGGTGAATAAGCCACTAGAACTACGGGCGCAACGGACATAACACCATAGTCTTCAAGGTTGGTAGCGCATTGACAATCTTAGGGACAGTTGATATTTCCCTAAGGGCTCAACCGCACATCTATTTAAAAGAAATACACTTTTAATTCATCAATCGTATTTTATTTTTTATTTTATTTTTTTATAGTATAGGAAGGCGGACGAGCATATGAGCCACCTGATGGTAAGTGGTCACCAAACACCCTTAGACATTGGCAATGTAAGAAATGTTAACCATCGCTTACATCACCAATGCGCCACCAACCTTGGGAACTAAGATGTTATGTCCCTTGTGCCTGTAATTACACTGGCTCACTCACCCTTCAAACCGGAACACAACAATAACAAGTACTGCTGTTTTGCGGTAGAATATCTGATGAGTGGGTGGTACCTACCCAGACGAGCTTGCACAAAGCTCTACCACCAGTGTATTAGTATTTGTATTTGTATTGTATTGATATGTTGTATTAGTATTTGTATTGATATGTTATCGCGAATTCAAAAATAGCTAATACACGGGACGTATTGCCGTCTCATTCCAACAATACAATCGCAAATTTTAACGTAACGCAAGTGTACCGTGGGAATTTACTTCAATAGATTAGATAACAAGTTACGGAGCATCGAAACGATCGTTTCGTGTGAATGAATTTGTTATTGTTATATGCTGACTAGTTTGGAGGGGGTTCGGGTACCCTATGTCCTTTTCTGTATCGCTGACAACGTGTCTGCAACATTACATGACTGTCGGTTGAGTAGTCAGCGTGGACACCGTCCACTGTAACGAACAAACTGACTTTCGCATTTATACTATAGGTGCTTGAAATTGTTTTGTAATTTGATTGTGTAATTGTGATAAGCTTTTTTATTAAACTGGGTCCGTTTTTCATGTTTATATCGCAGTTGTTTTAGTAGGTAAGAATTCCACATAACCCAGAACCCCACCCCAGGAACCCGGGTATTTTACTGAAGATTTCTACTGCTTAAAAAGGACGTGTTAACAGAAGATGCCCATCTTTAAGTAGTCACCAATATTTCCCCAGGGGTCTACTGTGCGGTCTGCTAGTGCAGAACATTCTTTCCGACTGCACTATCACTTACCATCAGGTGGAGTGGAGATATTTGCCTTCCCGGCGAATAGATAAAAAAATAATATTACATGGAATAAGCTCCAAATATTCTTGAAATGTGAGGAGACCTTAGCCTAGCAACGGGAGATTTATAGGCAAAATATATGACTCAAATAGGCTTCTCGTCATCCATTTGTTAATTCAAGTCAAGCGGATCTGTCATTAATAATTTGCATTGCATTTTGTTTAACATGCAAATTTCTCTGACATCGTAACCTGTTCTAAAGTTCCGAGGTCAAAGTACCTTGTAAATTGTGTTACATAATTGAAAATTTGTCATAGTTAAGTAAACATCTTGAAAATTGTAAATAATAAATCGCACAGATAAAACAAAATAAATAAATTTCGACTGGTAAATAATAAACGGAATACAAATTTGACCCTTATACTTGTATTAATAAGAACTATAGCTGTATAAACAATTAATTCAAATAAATCTCAATGCTAGGTTAAGGTCTCTCCTTTCGAGGAGGTTAAAAGCTCACTCGACCGCACTGCTACAGTTCGGGTTAGCAGATTTATATCCGATACGTGTAGGTCTCCTCACGATTTTTCCTTCACTGCAGAACACGAGTTGAATTATAAACTCACCTTAAGCATGAAAATTCAGTGAAGCTTGCCAGGGTTTGAACCCTCAAACAACAATTAGATTCACGTGTCTATAGCGCAATGATTTTACGGGCCGTGTGACCGCTTAGGTTATACTCGGCAACACTAACAGCAAAAGCTTTACGTTAAATTTTAGGGGTAAATAGGAATATTAGTAATTCCTTCAAAACGACCATTGCTATGATTCTATATTTAAAATTTAAAAAAAAAAAAGTTAAATCATTACCAAATATAATTTTCAATAACACGATTTTATTTTTAGCATAGGTTTACGTGTTCCACGCTACGCTATAAACATTACTGACAGTTCAGATGTTGTAGATAATGTTTAAAAACGGTTGTATGTTTACTAACATTGAATTTTAGTGGCGATTATAAAATATATACTATGCACGAAATAGAAAAACATATATAAGATTATTTAAAAGATAATATTAAGATAAGATTATAAAACAGTAACAGCCTGATAATGTCCCACTGCTGGGCTAAAGGCCTCCTTTCTTCTTTTTTGAAGAGAAGGTTCGGAGCTTATTCCACCGCTGCTCCAATGCAAGTTGGTGGAATACACATGTGGCAGAATTTCAGTGAAATAAGACACATGCAGGTTCCCTCACGATGTTTTCCTTCACCGTAAAGCACGAGATTAATTATAATCACAAATTAAGCACATGAAAATTTATTGGTGCTTTGCCCGGGTTTGAACCCACGATCATCGGTTAAGATTCACGCGTTCTAACCACTAGGCCATCACGCGTTCTAACCACTAGGCCATCTCGACTCTTAACCACTAGGCCATCTCGACTCTTAACCACTAGGCCATCTCGACTCTTAACCACTAGGCCATCTCGACTCTTAACCACTAGGCCATCTCGACTCTTAACCACTAGGCCATCTCGACTCTTAACCACTAGGCCATCTCGACTCTTAACCACTAGGCCATCTCGACTCTTAACCACTAGGCCATCTCGGCTTTTTTATGATAAGAGAAGATAAGATTAGATTATACTTTGAAAAAATTCGAGAATGTATATGTTCGATGTTTTTTTTTTATATGTACTCATGGAATTTTCGTAGACCGAAATGTCGCATTTCTAATACCGTCAATATATTGCGAACACCGTAGAATCAATTTTATTTTATTTTTATTAGGGAAATAAACAGTATAGTATTAACAACATACAATAAATAAATCAATTGATTCCTAGACATTAACCGTCAAATTTTCCACTTGAAAATAGTACCAAAAATAGAACAGCGCAGAGAGAAAACAATCAAACAGTAAGCTCAAATAATATACAATATAATTATCTAAGTTTTACCCGCGTGTTATGAGGAATGGAGGTCAGGCGTTAGGTGTCTTATGGTCTGAGATTATGAGCTTATGTATGCGCACAGTTGGAATATCTTATTACCTAAATGGCATCCCTCGGAGCAATCTTAATCCGAAGATTAGTAAGGAATGAGTGAGTAAGTAAGCCTTTGAGTGTCCCACCGCTGGGCTAAGAGCTGCTCTCCTTTTGTGATGAGTAGCGTTTTATTTACAGGAATTCGATAAGATATCGCAATTATATTTGATATTTGGAAGCTATAAATAGATATATCGTCGCTTATCAGATAAGGAGTAATATTATTATGTAAGAAATAAAACTAAAGTTTATGTCTATGATAACGTCGCGTATTTTTCTATTCGCATTTGTTTTTGTTTTTTTTTTTCTTCAATTGCATTTCTACGTAGTTTTCGATAACATCTATCGTGAATAATCGGCGATTTCTATAATTGCAACTGTTTGTAATTATTAACAAACCGGTGACAGGAAGTCACCAATAATTACTTGTCTTTGGGTGGAGACGTTCGTGTTTCGAAAAGAATATTATCTGAATCGACCTGTATCGTCTATAATGATAAGTGAAAACTGTCTAACTGTGTGATATTAAAGATTTAAGTGTTTACGTTTGTCTTCTATATTTATACGTGAGCGGCTAGATATAAGGCCTGACATCCCGAGTTCCTAGGTTCAAACCCTAGGTCGGACCGATAAATATTTATTAGGTTTTTTCCGCCGAAAAATTCTCAGTATCAGCCCGGAGTCTGGAAGATAGAAAGTGTGTACACTATAATAAACTAATGAGTTTAGAAAGCTGAAATTTTGAACACAAATTTGTTTTGTAGCGTATCAAGCTAAGAAATATTTTTTAGGAATTTCAACTTTGTGGGATCACTTTGTGGGATTTTACACTTACGACGTCTGGTCGAGAAGTAAAATTTTCATATTATAAACTTTGACATTTAAATACACAATTTTTCTTGTCAAAATTTTAGACTAAAACGATTTTGTATGAAATATAAGTTTCATGAAAATCGAATGGGTAGTTCTCATTACTTGAACAGACTTATAATATTAATAATAATATCCTAGGACATTATTCACACACGGCCATCTGATCCCAAACTAAGCAGAGTTTGTAGTATGGAAACCAGACAACTGATATGCTACTTATCTCGTGTAAATACATACTTATATAGATAATTACACCCACGCTCAGGCCAAAAAGATATGTTCATGCACAAAAATGTCTGTCCTGGGTGGGAATCGAACCCACAACCTTTGGCGTGAAAGGCAAGTATCTACCAACAACGCCAACCGGATCGTGGCTCATATTACATTCTATAAATTAAATATCTGATATGGTATTAATATTTATAATGTGTATGTCCATCACCTGTATTAATCCAATGACCGATTTAGAAGGCACTATAGTTATAATGCTGTTAGCAAACTCAAGGCCGGGATGTATCGTTAATTGATCGTATGACGTAAAACATGATATACATACAAATGTACGTATATGTAGAATTTCATTTTCAATTTAATTTGTAAACGTAACTGCACAGACAGGACTGTGTGTAACGCACTCTATAAGGGCTTAATTGTAGGGTATATAGTATACTCTAGCCTTATATGTCAATTAGCTACGTTTCTTAGAAGTTTCCGTTTCATTTATATTTGTGTTTTGTGTTTAGCTTTTATTTAATAAAAAAAATATCTGTAATGGCTTATCGTTTAAAACACGTAAATTTTAAACAAAGATGACAGGTTCAAACCCAGGCAAAACTACTTAAACTAAAATTCATTTCGTGCTCAGAATCATTGTGAGGATATTTGCTTAAGATTAAAATCTCCGACATTTGTAAAATCCGCGTATATGTACCATAGCAGCTCCTCAAAAGGAGAAGAGGTCTTAGTCCAGCAGTGGGATAATAACAGAACGTCAATTTACTTTACTAGATAAACTTTAGGTACACTTTTATTTACTTGGATTATAAAGCACGAGCGTAAAATATTATTAGCCTGGCGAGATTGTACCCGTATAGCGGAGACAATCGTAAAATTCCAGCGCAAACAAAATTACGATCTTCAAGTCTTGGATTTACTCTTATGACTTTACTGTCGTCTGTCAGTTGTCCCTTTGGCAAAAGCGTCGGAAAAAACACACAAGACAATTAAAATTCGTTACACCACGGTATATATATTTATATAATGGTTACGGTACCTGTAAATGAAAAAAAAAATAATAGAAATAAGTTATTTTTTTTTTCTTTTTTACGAGTGCTCATAATGTCTCTTTTTACACGACTTCACAAAAATGCAGCATAACGTTTTCAGAGTTCGCATAAATATGTGAGTTCCATTATTCCACCATAACTATTAAATGCCTGAACTGATTTGGATGTGTGGGGTTCGTTAGAATTCTCACATCATCGCAAATTACACTGGCAATATTATTTTTTACTCTTTACTTTTTTTTAAACTTTTGATATCGTCCTATTTGGTATTTAATGAAATGTCAGTGTATCGGATATCATGCTCCTGGTTGATAGATAAAAGAAGGATTTTGAGGTTATTCATGGAGTAATACTCGTACATACTATTATAATTATCATAATAACTTTTTTTTTTTAATGTTTTGTTTTATATATTATATATGTATGTTTATGTATATATTATTTATATATTTAAAAAATAAAAATTGAGATGATTAGTACACCTCCTTACCGCTTTATTTATTTATTTATTTCATGTCCTTCACCCAAAGGTTGTCTTGAAGAGATCGCTCTTTTAGCGATAAGACCGCCTTTTGTACAAAATAGATTTCGTTTCTTTTGTGTTTGTGTTTAAAATGGTTCTGTAACTCTTTTGGTGTACAATAAAGCATATTCTATTCTATTCTACTTATCTATGAATCCATCCTTAAATTCATCGTAACTTGTAAATGTATAGAAAGATAATTTGTCACTATATTAAATAATCGTATGGACAATATTTCACTGGATTCAAGTGATCCTAAGTAGTTGACTTTTGTCATGGAGAGTAGAGCATTTGGTTTCATATAAAGCACTTTTACGCCAATATAATACGGCCGTAATAATGATAAATATATAATCTGTATTTCCTTTTTTAAATTTAGAATCGTAAGTTTAATCGGGTTATGTAATAAAGTTTATCAATAATAAATCTATGGATTGACATATTTGGATTTCGGAACGTAGATTGGGAACTAACGGCCTCGTAAACGTTATTTAGCGGGTGATTAGTTAAACATTGCTGTGTCTTCTTCTTTCGAATGTAAAATCATTAATGAGGGATAGAGCGAAATCAGTACGAGAGATGGTCGTACAAGAACTTTACAATTGTAATTTTGCGCGATGTATAGCTCGGTGTGTCGATTGAAACGTAAAAAAAAACTATACATTAAATATAGGACAGTAAAAACGACGAGATATTTTGTCTTTTTTTTACAAGTTTCAGACTTTACTGGTAGAGCTTTGTGCAAGCTCGTCTGGGTAGGTACACACTTCATCAGATATTCTACTGCAAAACAGCAGTACTTGGTATAGTTGTGTTCCGATTTGAAGGGTGAGTGAACCAGTGTAATTACAGGTACAAGGGACAAAACATCTTAGTTCCCAAGGTTGGTGGCGCATTGGTAATGTAAGCGATGGTTAACATTTCTTACAATGCCAATGTCTATGGGCATTGGTGACTACTTACCATCATATGTTCGTCCGCTTTCCTATTCTATAAAAAGAAAACATTCGTTGCTATTTTGTCAAAAAAAAAATTCCAACATCAAAAACAACTACACTGTTTAAAAAATGAAAACGGTATCTGCGTTACAAATACTTTATTCTACGAAGCCGATAATCCGTGCTCTATCTCTTATAGTGTTGTAAATATATCGACGCATAATTTATCGACGATGAAAATAGTGAAGATAAACAAATGGGAGTTATTAATAGTTTTGTTAGTAAAAATAGTGTAAATATATTAATAAGCAACGAAAGAATTCGATATATTTTTTTTTTATAGAATAGGAAGGTGGACGAGCATATGGGCCACCTGATGGTAAGTGGTCACCAAACGCCCTTAGACATTGGCATTGTAAGAAATGTCAACCATCGCTTACATAGTCAATGCGCCACCAACCTTGGGAACTAAGATTTTATGTCCCTTGTGCCTGTAATTACACTGGCTCACTCACCCTTCAAACCGGAACACAACAATATCAAGTATTGCTGTTTTGCGGTAGAATATCTGATGAGTGGGTGGTACCTACCCAGACGAGCTTGCACAAAGCCCTACCACCAGTGAAAAAAGTAAATATATACGTATATTTACGTAGTTGTAAATTTTACTAGCTCTTATTAATAATGTATCCTGCATCTATGACAGAAGATCGAAATCAAGTTTTACTTCTGATACCTTCGGAAGCGATGGTATGACATACTAACTTTCATATATGTATATGTACATACAGCCTATTACAACCACAACAGTAACAGCCTGTTAATGTCCCACTGCTGGGCTAAGGCCTCCTCTCCCTTTTGAATAGAAGGTTCGGAGCTTATTCCACCACGCTGCTCCAATGCGGGTTGGTAGAAATTACTATTACAACCACAAGTGTAAATACAAATAAAACTTTGAAATTGATTTAAAGCGATATTATTGGTCGAGATCTATGAATGATATATGATTTTCATTATGGATTCATAAAAAAATGGCGTCTTTTATGTCAACGATGTTGTTATCGAAACTTTTGAGTAAATTCGATATAAATAGAGATATAATAATCAAGAATTTTTTGTATTGTAATATAGGAGAGGTATTATCAAATCTCATGGAATACGTGAAGGAAAACATCGTGAGGAAACCTAAATGTGTCTAATTTCATTGAAATTCTGCCACATGTGTATTCCACCAAACCGCATTGGAGCAGCGTTGCGGTATAAGCTCCAAACCTCCTTCTCAAAAAGGAGAGAAAGCCTTAGCCCGGCAGTGGGACATCTACAGGCTGTTACTGATATTATTAAGTATTCATATGGTTTAAATAGACGAACAGAGCTTGGGTTCAAATCTGGGCAAGCCCTGGCAAGCCCTGGCAAGTCTGTGATTTCAACTATGTCTATTTAGGTTAATATGGATATTTAAAAGTTACCGAAATTAAAACTACCATTTATTAATTTTATGTTACCTCTGCTACCTAATTATTTAAATATTTTATAGTCGTAATTCAAATAGGCATAATGTACGCTGAATAATGTACGCTGAAATGGGAGAATTTGAAGGAAGCCGCGAATTTTACTAGTAGACTATACAATAAACTACATACATACCATATATACTTAAAATGGCTAGTAATAATAAGGTTTTTTTATCAATTAAACAAGTTCATTCTTGCAATTTTCATTTAAAAAAAAAGTTATTGACATTAGTCATTTTAAAATCAGGCAACAGAGTTTTATATATATATATATATAGATAGATGGAATATACTTACTCTACAAAGATTAAAAAATTACATAACACATGGATACAGCCCAATTACCGAGCCGACGGCCGACGGGCCTGATGGCGTGGTTGGTAGATACTTGACTTTCACGCCGAATGTTGTAGGCTCGATTCCCACCCAGAACAGACATTTGTACATGAACATGTCTGTTTGTACTGTGTCTGGGTGTAATTATCTATACAATTATGTATTTGCAAAGAAAAGTGGTATATGTAGTATATCCGTTGTCTGGTATATTACAAGCTCTGCTCAGTTTGGGATCAGGCCGTGTGTGAATAACATCCCAGGATATTATTATTATAATTAGCATACAACTTTGGCGGCCTTATCTCTACATAGCGATCTCGTCCAGGCAGTTTTTTGACAAAATAGCAACGAATGTTTTCTTTTTATAGAATAGGAAAGCGGACGAACATATGATGGTAAGTAGTCACCAATGCCCATAGACATTGGCATTGTAAGAAATGTCAACCATCGCTTACATAGTCAATGCGCCACCAACCTTGGGAACTAAGATTTTATGTCCCTTGTGCCTGTAATTACACTGGCTCACTCACCCTTCAAACCGGAACACAACAATATCAAGTATTGCTGTTTTGCGGTAGAATATCTGATGAGTGGGTGGTACCTACCCAGACGAGCTTGCACAAAGCCCTACCACCAGTGAAAAAAGTAAATATATACGTATATTTACGTAGTTGTAAATTTTACTAGCTCTTAATAATAATGTATCCTGCATCTATGACAGAAGATCGAAATCAAGTTTTACTTCTGATACCTTCGGAAGCGATGGTATGACATACTAACTTTCATATATGTATATGTACATACAGCCTATTACAACCACAACAGTAACAGCCTGTTAATGTCCCACTGCTGGGCTAAGGCCTCCTCTCCCTTTTGAATAGAAGGTTCGGAGCTTATTCCACCACGCTGCTCCAATGCGGGTTGGTAGAAATTACTATTACAACCACAAGTGTAAATACAAATAAAACTTTGAAATTGATTTAAAGCGATATTATTGGTCGAGATCTATGAATGATATATGATTTTCATTATGGATTCATAAAAAAATGGCGTCTTTTATGTCAACGATGTTGTTATCGAAACTTTTGAGTAAATTCGATATAAATAGAGATATAATAATCAAGAATTTTTTGTATTGTAATATAGGAGAGGTATTATCAAATCTCATGGAATACGTGAAGGAAAACATCGTGAGGAAACCTAAATGTGTCTAATTTCATTGAAATTCTGCCACATGTGTATTCCACCAAACCGCATTGGAGCAGCGTTGCGGTATAAGCTCCAAACCTCCTTCTCAAAAAGGAGAGAAAGCCTTAGCCCGGCAGTGGGACATCTACAGGCTGTTACTGATATTATTAAGTATTCATATGGTTTAAATAGACGAACAGAGCTTGGGTTCAAATCTGGGCAAGCCCTGGCAAGCCCTGGCAAGTCTGTGATTTCAACTATGTCTATTTAGGTTAATATGGATATTTAAAAGTTACCGAAATTAAAACTACCATTTATTAATTTTATGTTACCTCTGCTACCTAATTATTTAAATATTTTATAGTCGTAATTCAAATAGGCATAATGTACGCTGAATAATGTACGCTGAAATGGGAGAATTTGAAGGAAGCCGCGAATTTTACTAGTAGACTATACAATAAACTACATACATACCATATATACTTAAAATGGCTAGTAATAATAAGGTTTTTTTATCAATTAAACAAGTTCATTCTTGCAATTTTCATTTAAAAAAAAATTTATTGACATTAGTCATTTTAAAATCAGGCAACAGAGTTTTATATATATATATATATAGATAGATGGAATATACTTACTCTACAAAGATTAAAAAATTACATAACACATGGATACAGCCCAATTACCGAGCCGACGGCCGACGGGCCTGATGGCGTGGTTGGTAGATACTTGCCTTTCACGCCGAATGTTGTAGGCTCGATTCCCACCCAGAACAGACATTTGTACATGAACATGTCTGTTTGTACTGTGTCTGGGTGTAATTATCTATACAATTATGTATTTGCAAAGAAAAGTGGTATATGTAGTATATCCGTTGTCTGGTATATTACAAGCTCTGCTCAGTTTGGGATCAGGCCGTGTGTGAATAACATCCCAGGATATTATTATTATAATTAGCATACAACTTTGGCGGCCTTATCTCTACATAGCGATCTCGTCCAGGCAGACAACGACCAATCTTGCTCCTGATACACGAATCAAAATATTCGATAAACTTGATGTTACCAGTTCATCGATACCGATATTATTGTTACGACCAAAAGTCACGATAGTTAACTTTTCAACTCTACAAGTGAGTTAATTAGCCTTGCCCTACCTCTTACCCTACTACATAACCTTTTATTTAGTGAAGCCTTTCATTAACCGCTATGTATAATCGTATTATCTTTACGTTGCAATTTTAATTCATTTTTATAATTTAATTTTTTTTTTTTTTTTATATTCGCCGGGAGGGCAAATGACTCTACTCCACCTGATGGTAAGTGATAGTAGAGTCCAAACGCGACGACGGCCAGTACAGACGGGAAAAACGTTCTGCACTAGCCGCCTTCGCCTTGCCGGCCCGCAAGATGCCTCTTCACGCCTCGTTTGAAGGAAGACGCCTCGTTTGAAGGAAGCCTTCAAACGAGGCTAAGTTTATTTATTTGGATATCCAGAAGTTGTACATAAAAAACATCGAACACATGCCTTATATCCATTTAAAATATATATGTACTTCCAATTACAGAACATACTAGCCGAGATGCCCTAGTGGTTAGAACGCGTGAATCTTTTTATGTGCTTTATTTGTGCTCACAATTCATCGTGCTTGACGGTGAAAGAAAACATCGTGAGGAAACCTGCATGTGTCTAATTTCATTGAAATGTGTATTCTCCCAACCCGCATTGGAGCAACGTGGTGGAATAAGTTCCAAACCTTCTCCTCAAAAGGGACAGGAGACCTTAGGTCAGCAGTGGGACATTAACAGGTTTTTACTGTACTGTATTGTACTGTACCATTCCCAACCACAATAACATAAAATTTGCTTAAAATTAATTTAACAATAAGTATAGTTAACTAATATTTTTATATAATAAATAATATGCAATGCTATCGAATTCGTAGTAACAGTTGACATCAAACGGCTCTTTATTAAGGGACGCGTGTTGAAATGTACTTCTTGCCTTTAAGCTAATTCAATACTGTAACATGTCGATTCCAAATTACCTTAATGTTTCATATAAATAACAATACATTGAGCAAAAACTTAAAAGATAATTTTATTAACAAAAAACGTTTAACATTTATTTAATAAAAGTATTAATAACGATAAATAATATACCAAGTAAATACTACTAACTACCAATATAACAAGTAAATAATAATTTCACCATTCTAAAATTATCACATTTATTTGATTTATCTCTCACAGTTATCAACTTTTTTTACGCCTAAACCTTCAGAAATATATCGGGCCCTTGGGGGATGGAGGCCGGATTATTTGGGATTCATAGTGACTAAACCACTGCGATGATCGGCCTCGGACCCTTCTCTACAGTTTAGTCAGCCTAAGCCATGATAGCTAAGCTTAAAGCACATGTTTTCTACTACGTATATGAATATATATAATTGTTAATATTAATAATCGGTCATTTTTAAATTTTATTTGTTAATTAATTTTATGAGTTAAAAATAAACTTGTAAATGTAATAAAAAACAAATATCAAAAAGAAATAGAGCCATTACTTACTGCCCGCAATATATTCGCCGACAGTATAGTTATCGGCTCGACGTAAACAAATGGGTGTTGTGGGCGTAACTCTCACATTGCGATCGATTTAATTGAACTCTTGAATATGGATACTGGCAACATTGTAAGATGATACAACTTGGATGAAAACAACATACACGGCCGTATCTATTGTGTACTCGATTAATAAACAAATCTTCGTGGCCCAGTGGCTAGAACACGTAAATTGTAACCAATGGTTGCGAGTTCAAATTCTGGGCATAACAGCTGAATTGTCATACATTTAGTTTGCTTACTTACTTTAGTATAATTCATGTCTTTCGCTGGTGAAGGAAAACGTCGTGAGGAAACCTGCAAGTGTCAGATGAAAATCTGTAACATGTATTCCTTATTCGCATTGGATCATTGTGGTGGAGTAAGCTCCAAATCTTCTCAAAAGGAGAAAAGAAATAGTCCAACCCCGTGACTATAGTGCCAAGTGAATATAGAAGTGGCAGTGAGCTGGTTACATATGTCGAAGGACCAATAATTGTTGGTGTAAACGAGAACTATGATAAGGACCGCGGATCGATAAACACAGCCAGCAGAGAGTGGCTGGACCCGAGTAGACGCGGAAACGGGAGATTGGCTGACTATGATGGAAAGGACTGGAAATTATTAGTCTGCAAATATAATTTTAATACCTGTTTCCTATAGAGTAACAACAACAGCTAGACTCAGGGCTTGTATATTTATTTCAATTGCTAACGTATTCAGCTAAATGTAATACAATAGCAAGCAATCTATTATGAGTGATGAAAAGCATTAACAGAAAGGTCACCAGTGCGGCTTCCATTATGTGGATAATAATTCCATTTGACTATAAAATGAAGATTGCTATCAACCGTGGAACGGACGGTTTGTAACAATTCATTAATTAATTAATATAATAATGTCCTCCAGACTGATTTCGACCACGGCGGCCAATCTCAAGAGAGATTATAATAATAATAATATCCTGGGACATTTTTCACACACGCCCTCTGATCCCAAATTAAGCTTGTACAAAGCTTGTGCTATGGAAACCAGACAACTTATATACTACATATACTACTTTTCTTTTGTAAATACATACTTATATAGAAAATTACACCCAGACTCAGGACAAACAGAAATGTTCATGCTCACAAATGGCTGTCCTGGGTGGGAATCGAACCCACAACCTTCGGCGTGAGCGTCGCTTTGTGCGCGAAGCGTGCCCGTGTTAATTTTTTTCAATTTATTTTAGAAAGGCTGATCATATCGTAGTTATTTTTTCGATTATTATGATGTCTCTAGCTGTGTGAGAAGAAAAAAAAATGTAAAAACATTTTTTCTAAGTCTATAATTACGAACTAAAGTGAGATTTTGTGATACCGGTTTTTAATTAATACATTTTGATTTTTAAATAGTTAAATAAATATTCAGAAATGCTTTCTAAATGATTTCACATTTTATTTAATAAAAGGTAATAAGATAATCATTAAAAAAAAGTGATCCCGTTAAGTTTAATTCGCTGGTTCTCCGGTCCGAGGTACCTCCTCTGTATGATTCGCTCAATCAGTAAGCAACTGTAATGCTATATTGAAAGTAAATCCCGGTGGACGTTGTCCAGGCCTGTGTGACAACGTGCTGTTCTAGAAGCTGATCAAATCTGCGTTGGTGACTTCAATTCATCTTCCGTTGCATAAACATCGTTTGCGAAATTCGCGACCGTGTAACAATACACGTTGTATTATTGATTGATATAATGGATGATATTATATAACTATGCATATATGTAATTGATTTCATTGACAACTAATATAAAACGCGGCTTCGCCAGCGTGGACTTCAGCTTGTGATACGTACATAATGCTTTTTAGTATTACGCATATAACATGTTAAAATGATTAAGTAGTAGCGGTAAATAAACTTTTTTTCTTGTTTTGGTTTCGACAATTCGCAAATGTTCAAATTAACTTAAGTTATTTTGAAATCACAGATAGACAATTTATTAATCTGTATATATTAGGATGTAAATGAGCCATATAAGGTCAATATAAGGATATAAAAGAAATAGGAAGCTCAAAAAGGTTCCGAGTGACAATTAATATTTCGTTTATATTTTGAGACGCGACAGTTATGTTCCCGATTTAAAGCTATAAAAAATATGACCGAATTACTGATGGTAGGGCTTTGTGCAAGCTCGTCTGGGTAGGAAACACTGTAGTGTAAGGGACATAACATCTTAGTTCCCAAGTTTGGTGGCGCATTGGCGATGTAAGCGATGGTTAACATACAAGGTCAATGTCTACGGGCGTTGGTGGCCAATTACCATCAGGTGGCCCATATGCTCGTCCGACTACCTATTATATAAAAAACATTTTTTTGTTAACAAAACAAATGTTAGGTATATAAACTATATATCTGTATTATTAAATAAGAATGTACATTAATTTATCAGTACAATACCATTCGGGGCAATGACTAATGTAAACACGCCGCGTAAATAATATTCTAAAACAAATTAATGATTCAATGTTTTATATAAACGTCAAGGGAAACGGACACACACATACATTATATTTTATATAACACATGCATAGCTGAACTCCCGATACTTGACACGTAATGCAAATGTGTGACATCGATGTGTAAATTAATTCGTGTTATATGTGTGCATCTTTCGTCCGTACATGGAAGTTATGAGGAGGTCTCTGGCGTGGCTCAATGTATTGTAATTTTCTTTTTTCAAAACGGTGTTTTAACCTCTCAATGTCTGCCAGTCAATAGATAGTCTTATCTATATATAATGGATGCTCTTATATCGGCTTGAAATTTAATCGGGTTTGTCTGATCATCATGAAAGGTGTATGTGTGTATCTTTTGATGCGACATCCTGGAGCCGAATTCTACTAATCTATATCAATTACGATACGTTCCCGATTCAATTCCGATTCAACTTTGAATAATCTATATTTATTCGAATCGGAACCGAACCGATGATATGTTAACATATACCGTTATGTCAGAATCCAATTTAATTGTTAACTTTTATGGCAATAGTCGATAATTAAATTCAAGAATAGGAAAACGAATAAATGGCAACGATCACGCTTCGATTCGATTGCAATAGAAAGATAATTTGTAAGTAGAATTGGCTCCTTGTACTTTTAAATTTTCAATCAATCGCCTTCAATAGTACATTTATAACTGAGTGGCACTTAAGTCCAAATGGTTCTCGTTAGAAAACTCTTCTCGTTTTTTTTCAAGTAGATTTTAAGACAGAATTTTTGAGTCAAATGCTATCACCGTCTAGTTACATAGTAAAAAAAATCATATAATTATGAGACGAGGTTAATAAGCATAGACGATGAAAAGTTCAAATCGTTTCAGAAATAATGTCTTTGACAGATAAGATGAGAGAAACAGTGCAGTCATGAATGAAACAAAAAATATGTATGAGATTTTTAAATATAAAAGCTGGCTCAGTAATAATGCTAATTTAAATTGGAGATAATTATTTAAAAATGTTATTATCTTATCTATTATTTGTATAAATAAACTTAATTTAGATTTCATTAGGATTTTAACTGTTATAAATATTCATACATATATACATACCTTTTAACACTCTCCTATCATACTAATGTATAAACGTGAAAGTTTGTGAGGATGGAGGGATCTCTGTTACTCTTTCAAGCAAAAACGACTGAACGGATTTTGATGAAATTTGGCATAGAGATGACTTAACACATGGGCTACTTCACTTTCCCTTTCCACACATTAGCTAAGGAGCTAACCATATTATGTCTGTATAACCACTTTAGTTGGATTAAAACGTCTATATTGGTATTCAGCAAATGTCAAACTTTGGGAAATATGCCATGCAAGGAAACTGCTTTTTTTTTGTTTTTGTTTGTGAGGTTTGCGTGCGATAACGTCTGTGCTATAAACTAGCACCCACTCATCATATTTTCCACTCTGCACTACTTTTTATTGTTGTGTTCCCGTTTGAGTGGTGTGTGAGCGTAATTACAGACACAAGGGTCACAACATTTTGGTTCCCGTGGATTGGTGTTGCATTGGCAACAGCAATATGGTTAAATATATTTTAAAAATCTTAAAAACAAATGAACTCGACCGGTTGATGGATATGTGGCAGAATTTCTCAGAAACCCTGTTCTTGTCGGGAAAATACACTCCCCGCGAAGTTTTCCTTTGCCAATAATTAATTACACTTGTCCGAATTCAAATCCTGAGACGTTAGGCCAAGTCGTTTGACCACTCGGCCGTCCCGGATTAATTAAAATCAAATGAATATGACAACTAGTTGACATTTCAACTAGCCTCGTTGATGTTAATAAATAATATACGATTATTTTAAAACAAGATAACAACAACGAGACGATGAATGTAACAATATTTGGTTTTACGCACGTTAAGTACTTTTTTTATATATATATTTACATAGTTCTTCAAACATTAATCGTAAGACACGTGTCACGCTCCTGCCGCCTGCCGTATCTCGTAAACTGTTTACTCACAAGAATAATGAACAAACATTAGATACTGTTTCGCGAAACTATTATTTCGTTAATAATTTTTTTTTTCCTCGTATCCATATCATTCTAAACACGACGTTAGATGTTCATTGATTCATCCTTACATTAATATAGTGAAAACAAAAAACTGTGTTGGGATAGTTCTTCTTTTGAATTAATGTAAATAGAAAAAAAAAGTGTTTTTAAGTAATTTATTTAACAATTCATCTCATGTTTTTTTGGTAAAGGAAAACATTATAAGTGTTCGAGTGAGATGCTGAAGACATATCGCCATCCGCAGTTATTGACTAAACATTTGTCCTTAACAGGAAGAAGAAATCTTTGCCAAAAATGTACTCTATTCGTTTATTGCCAATTTTAATTATAAATCCTAATTGTTATCACTTATAGAGGAATTGCTTAATTGTGAAAATAATTCTGTTTAATGAGATGCTTTTCCAAATGTGTATTAGTGATAATTTCCACGTATGATGGAATAAAAATAAAAGTGTTAATATTGTTGCATAAATTTGAAGAGAAAATTCTGTCTTCTCGTTTGCGTTGGCCTTGAAGACTCGACTGGTTCGTGTTTTGAATTTTTGTGCTGCTAAATGTATTCGAAACAAAAGAAGAAGGCGAGGACAAGCGCTATCATTCAGCTGTAAAAACATAGATAAACTCTCCAATCACTCGTAAAAGAATTAAAACGAAGCAATTCACATGGCTAAAGGGATATAGCTCAAAAATCGCGTCAGAATTTTTATCATCGTGACCTTCGAGACTGAGAGATTTTTGAGACTGTTAGAGACATTCGTGTGATTTATCGTACAGTAGTGTTCAGTGTTTTATTAGTGGTTCTAATCGTTATTGGTGAACGTGTATCGAACTCGTCATGGGAGATATATTGTCCATGTCGGAGTCCTACGAGACTCCTTCGGTTTTAGCAATGTCTATACATAAAGGTAATTGATTTCACTAACCTGCCTTGTTATATGTTCCGACTCGGTGGTGGGGCTTTGTGCAAACTCCAAGACTTCACCCACTCATCAAATTTTCAGAAACAGGACTGTTTAAGTGTTTTTGTGTTCCTGTTTAAAATGTGGATGAGCATAACTCCTTGCTTCCCAGGGTAGTTAGGGTAGAAATGGCGGATGCGTAGGTGATGTAAGAAATGGTTAATATTTCTTAATGTCATGTCACGTCTATACTTTATTAAGTTTTTTGGCAATATGAATATTTATTTTATCTAATATTAATATATTTGTAATACAAATGATATATCGATTTATACTATATGCTAGCTGTCTACATATGAAGTTTAGCGATGACAAATCTCACACACTGAAAGTACTCTCCTCACTTATTCATATATATAATAATAATAATGTCCTCCAGACCGATTTCGGCCACGGCGGCCAATCCCAAGAGAGATTAGCCAGCTACGCAGGAGATATTATAGTGCACAAGTGTGTGCGCAAACACAGGTGCACTCTCTATTCCCTAACTCTCATAATCCGATGGAACGGCAATCCGACACGACCGGAAAGAGTTTAGGCGCAGGACCAACGGCTTTACGTGCTTTCCGAGGCACGGGAGTGTACACACTTCCATCTTCCAGGCTCCGGGCTGCTACTGAGAATTTTCTGACAGAAAAATCCAATAACTTTTTATTATCCCGACCCGGGAATTGAACCCAAGACCACCGGGTCTGCGGCCTTATATCAAGCCACTAGAGGCAGTCAATATATATATATAGTAACTGTTATCCACCCTCTTTACTAAGGGTGTCTTGACGAGCTATAAAAAAGTACCTTTAGTCTTGTTCCACGCTCTTATTCCAATTTATCAAATTTGATTGCGCTTTCACCCAGCACTGGTTCATTTGCGAATATTATTGCTGGATTATTAAATTATTAGATTCCGTCTATTATTTCAAGTGTTGTGTAACGAAGATCAGTACATACAAACTTTCACATACAAAATATAAAACTGATTCGAAGCGATATTTTTTTCGATTACGTAATTATAACTTGTGTAATATGTAATTCAAACAATACGTTAATCTCAATAGCTCGATGGAGCGATTTCGATTCGTTGTTGCTTTTTTTTTTAAATATATAATCCTTGTTGACTTCCCAAGTGACAAAGTTTTGAGGTTCCTAGAGTTTGATTATGTTTTTAGAACGGTGTGTGTGTTTGTGGACCTCTATGTGTGCGCGTGTGTGCCTACCTGCATGTATGGATACGTACGTGCATGTTTGCGTGTATGGTATACATAATAATAATAATAATATCCTGGGACATTTTTCACACGGCCATCTGATCCCAAATTAGGCTTGTACAAAGCTTGTGCTATAGAAACCAGACAACTGATATACTACATATACCACTTTTCTTTTGTAAATACATACTTATATAGATAATTACACTCAAACTCAGGACAAACAGACATGTTCAAGCACACAAATGTCTGTCCTGGGTGGGAATCGAGAATCGAACCCACAACCCTCGGCGTGAAAGGCATGTACCAACCACGCCAACCGGCTCGTCAAATAAAAGTGAACGTATGTGTGTGAATGTGAAAATACAAAAGTACTATTTGATTCTAATTTTTTTTACTTTTTATTTGTATTGTTAGTTAAAATTTTTGCTACTATTTTATTGCACGTCAATTTAATATAAATCCAAGAGAACTCAAGCGCCATAATATTAGGAATATTTCAAAATCTCATGGCTATCATATAAAGATCTTTAATGTTATTTACCTACTGGTCATAGTGCGGAGTTTTGCTAAGTTTTAAGACTTTTTTTCATTGTGAATCGTTCAACATTGATGAGTTTGTTGGCATTTGACATTGAATTTGATAACCTTGACTAAGTCGAACTACCGGTAAATGTTTAAAACGTGACATTCCAATAATAATGAAACAACGGTATTTCTTTTTGATATTTATAACTTTGCAAATTTAACGGCATGTAGTTCTTTGATAGGAACCTAAAACTGCACACATAGACTACAATCACGCAACACATACAAATGATACTTAATAATTGTATTGTTCTCATGAATGATTATCGAAATTTATATCGTTGATAATATGTTCCTGTGTACAGCTTGCAATATATTTTTTTATATCCATTGTATTCTTAAATTGCAAGGTTAACATTGCAATAGTAATGTAGGTTCGCGAATATAACGGGCGCGTTCAATGAAACTAACCCGATGTGATGACCTAGTTAAACATGTCGGGTTATACGTTTGACGTAAAATGACAATTCGTTCGTTTACAGTCGAGCCGGTCCAGAAGAATATGTGAATTTTAACAGAAGTTCGTGTCCAAACCAAAGCGATACCACTAAATTTTCATATGTTTAATTTGTGTATGTGAACTCTTCAAGTGTCGCATGAAAACTTGACACTTGTGTGACCACCAATCCGCAATCTCCTCAAAGTGAAAAGGATGCCCTAGTCCAGATGTGCGACATTAACAAGCTGTCACTTCAGTTTCCTTTATATTTTCCAGGTATCCAGCACGCAATTGGTGGTCTTGCCTCGAAGCCGGAACGTGATCTGCTTATGCAGGATTTCATGACTGTCGAAACGACGAATTTCCCGTCCGAAGGATCGAACCACACGCCCGCTCATCATTACTCCGAGTTCAAGTTTAAAACGTACGCCCCGATAGCCTTCAGATACTTCCGAGATCTGTTCGGAATACAACCAGACGATTTCCTTGTGAGTATACATACATATTTCATTTATTAATTTGCGAGAATTGATGACGTCATTAAGTTATCTGTGCCATTCTAAGTGGCATTAAATTAAAAATTAAAAATTTGCTTTATTCAATTTGGCACTATACATTTTGGAATCGCGACTATAAACATTTTTTTTTTGTATAAATTAGGCAGACGGCGAATGGGTCACCTGAAGGTGAAATGATCACCATCGCCAATGGACATTGGCGATGGAAGAAATATTAACCATTCCTTGCACCGTCAATGCGTCACCAACTTTGGGAACTAATATGTCCCTTCTACTAGTTGTTGTACTGGCTCACTCAATCTTCAAACCGGAACAAAACTATATATACTAGTATTGCTGTTTGACGGTTGAATATGTCATGAGTGGTCGGTACCTACTCGGACAGGCTTGCACAAAGCCCTAAACTACTACCACTAAAAAAATAAATTAAAATATAAATAAACACCAGCTCGGGTTGTAGATTTTACGAAACTCGTTAGTTATTATGTTTCGTCAATCGCATCATATATAATAAAATCATATACAATTAAATTTATACATCCTGTTTGATAACGTACTCTAATCCCAAGCACTTTTATCCTCTATATTATAATCTATTACAGAATAATAATATGGTTTATTTTTTTATAAGAAATATTTATTTGTTAACGTTATCCCTTAGCAACACATTACACTGACTGACACTCCTTTTCGTACTAGTATAAACTAGTACTTTCCGCCTGCGGAAATTTCCCGCGTTTTGATGGAGGGGGGGGTTCAGGTTAGATAGCCTATGTCCTTTTCTGTACTCTTGACAACGTCTATACAAAACTTTATAATGATCGGTTGAGTAGTAAAGTCATCAAAGCGTAACAAAGAAACATATAAATAAATAAAGCTCTCTTTCACATTTATAATATATTAGGAAGGATGTTAGTATTATCAGTATTTTATTACTGCTGTTGGACTAGTGGCTATCCGAAAGTGCTGATGATCCCGAGGTCTTCGATTCAAACTCTAAGTAGAATAGCCAGTTAAAAGAGAGATTTTCTAGGCAATAAATTTTCGGTATCAACTTTAGTATGGTTGGTCCTGCGTCTGAACTCTTCGGTTTTGTAAGATTGCTATCCCACGCATTCTGAGAGTGAGGCAAAAGAAATTGCACCTGTGTTTGCGCGCATACCAGTTGCTATTCTCTATTGAGAACGGTTACCATGATCGATGGTCAGAATGATTGTACCAAACATTCTCCATGCTGTAAAATTGTTGATTAAAAATTTTAATTTTCTAGATGTCAATGTGCAGCGCCCCGTTACGCGAGCTCAGCAATCCCGGCGCATCCGGCAGCATCTTTTATCTAACGAACGATGACGAGTTTATCATAAAAACAGTTCAGCACAAGGAAGGCGAGTTCCTGCAGAAACTTCTGCCCGGTTACTACTTGAATCTCGATCAGGTAAGAATTTTTTGGAATGGGGGTACTCGATCTCTTATTGGAGTTTGATAAAAATTGATGACAATTCCACATTTTCTTGCTTTATATTTTAAATGGTACATACGTTTTGCAGCATAAGTTTATATAAATAAATTCAGATTAGAAGTTAGCTAGCAGTGTTCATTGTTCCATAAGTTCCTCAGAAAATATGTAACCGTAAATCCTAATGGGTTTGCTGATGTCTCGGACTAAAAATAATGAAATGGAGGCTATTTATGTATCGTACACATTAGTGCACTATAATATCTCGTTGTTTTTTTTAAAAATAAAATAGACGTAATGTGATAGTGGTCTGGAGACGTGAATGTTAACCGATGATTAGATGCTGGAAGAACATTCCACATTTTTGTTGTGACATGTAGAAGACTAATAGGAAGGCTTCTTCGCGTCTATGTGACAAACCGTGGAATTTGGATTCGAACTGCGACGTCTTACTGTTTTTAAATATTTATTTATTTAATAGGAACACTAACAATATACATATACATAACATTCACAGAGAAAAAATCAACTTCTGATATGTATATCAATTATAAGTGTACACAACATTCACGAAGTATCGCGTCAACATAAAATACATTAAAATATAATTATTATAGACCTATGCTTTCTTCTTTAACACAATATAAAAAAAAACATCAAAAAAAAAATTAAATAAAACTACAACAGGATCTCAACGCACTATTTTGATGATGGACTCGCTGACAAAAAAATAATCCATGAGTTTTTTTTTAAAAGTAATGAAGCTGTCATGAAAGATGTCAATGCCATGTATAACTTTTGTCAGTTCATTATGTCGAGCACATATGCGCACTATCGGAACCAGCTTTCCAAGACGAGTATTTTGCATATAGAGGATATATTATATTGCATGTTCTAATGATATCAAATCGTTCGTTCCGCAGAACCCCCGCACGTTACTACCAAAGTTCTTCGGTCTATATTGTTATCAGTGCAACAGTAAGAACGTGCGGTTAGTCGCTATGAACAACCTGCTGCCCTCTTACGTGAAACTTCACCAAAAATACGATCTCAAAGGTTCCACGTATAAGAGGAAGGTGAGTGAATTATTTTATACCTCTTGTTTTATCAAATTTTATTTATCACCAGTTGGTATGTGTGAGTTTGTTTCCGTACAGATTGATACACTTCTACATATAATATGTTTTTTTAATGGAGAAGTTCTTTGGCGCGATAACTAGATGGCGCTGCAATGAATCAACTTCTATCCTATTCAACCAATCTCCATGATGTTCGGTATATATGTATAAAAACACAAGATAACGTGTCGGATCTCTCTGAGCTAAGATCGAACCTTCAATCTATATAACGGTCGAATTAATAATATATATATTTTTTATATAGAATAGGAAGGCGGACGAGCATATAATAAGTGGTAAGTGGTCACCAACGCCCATAGACATTGGCATTGTAAGAAATGTTAACCATCGTTTACATCACCAATGCGCCACCAACCTTGGGAACTAAGATGTTATGTCCCTTGTGCCTGTAATTACATTAGCTCACTCACCCTTCAAACCGGAACACAACAATACCAAGTACTGCTGTTTTGCGGTAGAATATCTGATGAGTGGGTGGTATCTACCCAGACGAGCTTGCACAAAGCTAAACCAGTAAATCAGAATAGTCTCACAAACTCACATATGAATTGTTTGTTTATAAGCTATTCTAATCGACATTTTATGTGTGAACATTTCCGCTGTTACGTGGTACGTAAATTTCTGCTTGCGGTCACATCTGGTCGGAACTAGATGAACTATCTCATTATAACCTGAATATATAATCGTTTATGCAATTATAAGATGCTGATAAGTATTACGTATTTTCGTTTTGTAGATTTTTAAATTAGATATAACAAAAGAAAACGTCTCCTCATTTATTGCCATAGATCAAAAAGTTCTATATTTCTTACAGGCAAGTAAAACAGAAAGACAAAAGAGTTCACCAACGTACAAAGATTTGGATTTCATGGAACATCATACGGAAGGTATCTTCTTAGAGGCTGACACTTACACGGCTCTCATCAAGACTATGCAGCGAGACTGTCGTGTATTGGAGAGTTTTAAGGTTATTTATAATTTCATATTATCTAAATATGCATACAAATACTTGTATTTTTTTTTTTTTATATAGAATAGGAAGGCGGACGAGCATATGGGCCACCTGATGGTAAGTGGTCACCAACGCTCTTAGACATTAGCATTGTAAGAAATGTCAACCATCGCTTACATATCCAATGCGCCACCAACCTTGGGAACTAAGATTTTATGTCCCTTGTGCCTGTAATTACACTGGCTCACTCACCCTTCAAACCGGAACACAACAATACCAAGTATTGCTGTTTTGCGGTAGAATATCTGATGAGTGGGTGGTACCTACCCAGACGAGCTTGCACAAAGCCCTACCACCAGTGAATTCATTTATCGTTAATACTATATATATATTGAAATGAGTTATAGTCAATTCTAATGTCAGGAGCAGGTCCGGTGGTAGATTTTAATTTATTTTATCTTGTTGAATGTCGATCAGTGCTCGTGACAGTTGAACGTTATATAACGTATTTGAATAAAAAATACTTTCAATTCTAACGCTAAAGTTCACGGCAAAAAGTTTATTTCTGAACTGATCGATAGCTCCTAAGATTAGCGCGTATAGTACAGTAACAACCTGTGAATGTCCCACTGCTGGGCTAAAGCCACCTCTCCCTTTTGAGGAGAAGGTATTGGAGCTTATTACATCACGCTGCTCCAATGCGGGTTAGTGGAATACACATGCGGCAGAATTTCAGTGGAATTAAACACATGCAGGTTTCCTCGCGATTTTTTCCTTCAACGCACGAGATGAATTATAATAACAAATTAAGCGCATGAAAATTCAGTGGTGCTAGCCCAGGTCCACCACCACCACTGGGCCATCTCGGCTCTGCGCGATTCAGTGATAAGTGCGTATGAACGAATAAACTAACTATACGATTTTATAATATTAGTATGAATATGTAAATAAAACATAGAAATAAATGTAAATAATATTTGTTAATTTTTGTTTACAGATAATGGACTATTCTCTCCTAGTCGGCATCCATAATCTCGACGAGGCTCAACGCGAGAAGACGGAGGCCCGCAAAAGGACAGACTCCGGCCAGAGTGACGATGAAGCTGAGGGGGAACCTAAGAAGAGCGGACTCAATAGGACTAGGTAATATTCGTATATATTTCTAAATTTTTTAATTAGTTATAGTATAAATTAAGTAATTCAGTAAGTAAGAAAGTCAGGGTAGTGTACACTTACTAATATGTAAATTAAGGCGCATATGTAATATTTAAACTGGGATGAATGTGGTGTTGCGTGGTTAGTACACTTCCTGAACGAAGATTGTGGTTTCGAACCCAGGCAAACATCACTGAATTATCATGTTTGATGGACTCATTGGTTATACCAACCAGCAATAGAGCAGCGTAGCGTTTAAACATTCTCCTGAAAAAGAGGGGGACGCCTAAGCCCAAAAGTAATACATTAACAGGCTTGCATTTGCACCTTTGGGATCATGGTAAGCTGGTTTACCATTAGATATTCGATTATGTGCATAATTTCAGTAAATCATTAATTTAATTTATATATAGAATGGAGTTCCATGCGGTATCAATTGTCTACTACTTGACACTAAGAAATATTTTATCATCCCTAGGGTCTATTTAAAAGGCCGAGATGGCCCAGATTCATTATTATTATGGCCAAAATTGACCAATCATTATGATATAACGATAATTGTTATTGCCCTTAAAAATGAGAGGCAGAAAACATGGTGGTTTCAATGAAAGACCTCTGTATGTTAATGGTATTCAAGAACTTCTAGCGATGTGAATGTGACACATTCTACCCAAAAGTTTCAGGCTATAATGGTACCCACTCCTAACACAAGGATACAATAGGAAAAATAAGGATATTAGTAACATTGTAAAAAGGGCGTTGTTGAAATTTTTCCAAAACAAAAGAGTATTATCAACACTCTGTATCATAAAAAAAAAAAAACAAATTAAATTGGTCTTTTAAAATTCGAACGCTTTGTAATGAGCCTCAAATGGAAACATACTATATAAGTGTACATAATAATAATATCCTCGGACATTTTTCACACACGGCCATCTGATCCCAAATTAAGCTTGTACAGAGCTTGTGTTATGGAAACCAGACAACTGATATACTACATATACTACTTTTCTTTTGTAAATACATACTTATATAGACAATTACACCCAGACTCAGGACAGACAGACATGTTCATGCACACAAATGTCTGTCCTGGGTGGGAATCGAACCCACATATATATACATATATACATTATAAATGATCAACGATGGTGACGGTACTGTTTTGAAACTTTTCCAGATTAGAGCAAGCCAAAGAGGATTTTAAGACGCAAGTCAAACGAACACAGTAAATATATTTTTATATATGCGTGTTTTATATTGTTACGTCCTCATAGATGAATAACTATTGCCTGTTCTTTCTAACGCACTAAAATTTCGTATTGTCTTTCTCTGTCTAACATATTAATAATAACCTTGAATATGCATGTTGTTTATATAAATTAGTTTTTAATTATAGGAACGGTTCTAATAATATATATATTTATATAATGAGTTTTGTATATAAGAAGAAAGCGAATATTATTGCTAATATGCAAATATTATTCATATGTCTATTTTGATGAGTCCCACACTGTTTTTTCAATAAAATATAATAAATAAATAATTGATTTATCTTAATAAATGAATTGTTTCAAAACATATTTGATTTGTTTTAACGTCTGGTTAAGTTATCTGACATTTTACTGGTCGTAGAGCTTTGTGCAAGCTCGTCTGGGTAGGTACCACTCACTCATCAGATATTGTACCGCAAAACAGCAGTACTTGGTATTGTTGTGTTCCGGTTTGAAGGGTGAGTGAGCCAGTGTAATTACAGGCACAAGGGACATAACATCTTAGTTTCCAAGGTTGGTGGCGCATTGGTGATGTAAGCGATGGTTAACATTTCTTACAATGCCAATGTCTATGGGCGTTGGTGACCACTTACCATATAAAAAAACCATTACCAGTTAAGAAGTATCTAGTAGCTTAATTAAAATAGTCTTAAAAAAAACAGAATGTTCTATCATATATACATACTGGACTAATCCAAGCGTAATTAAAGAACAGACAGGCTACTATTATCTTATTATTAATAATTGATAAGACAATAATAAAATAATACAATCTTTACAGCCTTACTTATAAACGTTGCCTAGCGACTTAAGTTAAACACTGATTTCTCTCTTTCTGACACTATTTATATATATTGAATCGACATTCGAAAGAAAAAGACAGCATTGTTTAGCTAATCACCCGCTAAAAATGGTTTATAAATAAGGCCTTATATGTTTTAGTGTTTTTTTTTTTTAATTAATTGTATTAAAGGTGTAATTAATAATAATAATAAATATTAAACTATATTGAGATTAGTTTTAGTATCAATTAAATAATAGTTGAGTTTTATTTATATTTTTATTATAATTAATACATGTTGTAATCGATCTATACTGGATCTAGTTTTATTATATCCTGTCTTAAAGTATTTGATTTATTACATAACATTTAATTATTGACTGTAATACATTTTTTTTTTTGAATTATATAACCATCATGTAACTCATAAATTAAATTTACATATTATTCCCAAATTAAATTTTCGATATATTAAGTTTCATCAGAATAGTAACAGCTATTTTCCAGATATATATATTTTTTTATCACTTTGGATAAAATATATTATTGCAATGAATTGTAGGAAAGTTTTTGAAACGTGATCTTGAATATAAATTAGTAGAAAATATATGTATAATGCTAGAAATAATTATTTCATTGATGGAATTAATATTACTAACTTAGGTAGCATTTAGTATTGGATATAATTATAAATTAATGTGATACAAAATGTATGAGGTACTCGAATGATGTATATGACCGATTTAATATGATATTAGTAATCGAATTGTAGATTTTTAGTGATTATTTATACCCTTTACTATGATATAAACCCCATATGACACGGTTTTGTTTTGTGCATATGTTTGAAATATATTAAAGCATGTTAGATTATATTTTGTGCATCACTTAAATCCAACTTACTAACGATAATTCTTTTAAATATTTTTTTCTTCAGCTCCAAGTATTGTCTTTTCATCTTAGAAGAATAAGTTCTCTTTTTATGTTATGTATGAATTGTATTGTTTGAATGTGTGCTATGTGTGTATGTGTGTGTGTTTGTATGTGTAATTAATATGTTTTAAAATAAATCTTTTAATGTTTTTTTTTTTTTTTGTTTTATAATTTCAGATCTATAAACCGTCAGCGATTAGTCGCGCACTCGACCGCAATGGAGAGTATACAAGCTGAAAGTGAACCCATCGACGAAGAAGAAGATGTTCCGTATGTCTTTATATTTTATTTTTAATTAGTGTTACGTTCGAGTAACGGTTACGCCCGCGTTAAACGTCAACGTTCTGCCCCTCGGGTTGTACCGTGATATTGTAATATTGTTAGGGATAATCTGTGCATGGCCTTGGCAGCATACACGTAACTGTCTTTTAATTTTTGCTATTTGACGCGTTATTTTAACTGTTATCTGTCAGTGTTTGATCTTTAAACGATTTTATCAATTATACATTCTTATTATTGTAATTTGAATTGCATTTGTTTTGATAGAATGTCCTTATAATCGTAATTAAAGTAATTATTAAAAATTTTTAAATGATATATCACTTTAGTTCTAAAAATTTAGTATTACATAACATTCTCAATAAATAATCCATCGCACGCAAGATTTTAACAAATCAAAAATTTATGTATCAACAAAAGAATTGATAATAATAATCAAATCGGATATAAATAATGTAATACAAACATACATAAAAATAATACACAAATAATAATACACTTATTATTTATTTGAAACGAAGTCCAATATTTGGCTTTTGTTCCTATATGTACGGTTGACAAAACAATACGGTGACATTTGTTTATGCCATTCCATTGATTGTAACATGTAATTACCTGAACTACTCATAATGGTGCAGAAAAAACAATCCACCAGGAAAATAATTCCTTCAGCTTGCCATCAGGCAAATAGCCTTCCGGAAAACAGACAAATGCTTCTTTCAATATAGAGTTATAAAACACAAAACCCTGTTCCTAAATAAATGGAATAGTTTAATGAGTATACGATTGTGATGATGACCCTCTGTTCCAGACCGGGCGGTATTCCGGCTCGGAACGCGCGCGGCGAGCGTCTCCTCCTGTTCCTGGGTATCATCGACATATTGCAGTCCTATCGGCTCCGGAAGAAGCTGGAACACACCTGGAAGAGCATGATACACGATGGCGTGAGTCAATTAAGCGATTCTTAACGAACTTAACCCTTAACCAATCCAAACCAAAGGTTTTTTTTTTATATGACCGTACCGTAACAGCCTGTGAATGTCACACTGCTGGGCTAAAGGCCTCCTCTCCTCTTTTTGAGGAGAAGGTTTGGAGCTTATTCCACCACGCTGCTCCAATGCGGGTTGGTAGAATTCACATGTGGCAGAACTTCAGTGAAATTAGACATATGCAGGTTTCCTCACGATGTTTTCCTTCACCGTAAAGCACGAGATGAATTATAATCACAAATTAAGCACATGAAAATTCAGTGGTGCTTGCCCGGGTTTGAACCCACGATTATCGGTTAAGATTCACGCGTTCTTACCACAGGGCCATCTCGGCTTTTTTTTAAAAAAGCCAAAAATGTAAAATTTTAAGTATAAGTTGTTCGCACACTATGCCCAATTAATGATCCTGGCAAAAAAAAAACCACAATATTTCTTTATACAGAGGTTGCCTAGGAGAGATCACTAAGTAATAAGGCCGCCTTTGCATACAAATGTACTACTTGTTATTATATGTTTGTAAATTGTGTGCAATAAAGAATAAATAAATGAATAAAAATAAAAAGCTATTATGGTGACCAAAGTGATTATTTAAGCAAAACATCTATGATTTTTTTGATAACACTGAAATTTGACAATATTTATCAAATAAAAAAAAAAGGTGCGAGTGCCAAGGTAATCACGAGAATATATATATATGTATATATAATTTATTTACCATTTAAAATAACAGTACAATATTTAACACAATGATAGCAGCTAAAAAACCACTAAGGTTTATACGTGTGCCATCAATAGTCTACACTACAAATTTATACATTTAAATACCATCCATTTTCCCGCAGATCTAAATACGTACACACACTTAAACTTAAAAAATATTTCTTTAGTTTATGCCTAATGTTTTTTTTTTTAAAATATTATAACATAGATCCGAAGGTAGTTTGTTAATTAGTCTGTTTAGTTAATATGTGTAAACACGTGGGCTCGTGTTACATGTACCGATCTCACACACACATTAACACTTACAATAACAAATCTTACGTCAAGTGACGCTCAGACTCTCAGTCAGTTACAGTGTACCGAGATTTAAGATACACAGATTAAAAAGAAGATCGATTTACAAACAGACAAGAGAAAGGTACTAAACCGTTTTGTCTTTGCTTATGTAAATTAAATAAATAAAAATTTTGAGTATGTTCAACATGAATACAAACAATATAAAAAAAACAGCCGGAATGGTCTTTCGAATCGGCTGGTATTTTTTTTTAAATCATACCCAACTTTTTGTAAGGGGGGAGGGGGTTTTACTGGGTATGACCGTCTGGGTAGGTACAACCCATTCATTGTACCGCCAATCAGCAATACTTAGTATTGTTTTCCAGTTTGAATGATGAGTTATCCAGTGTTACTACAAACACAAGGGATATAGAATCTTAGCTCCCGAGGGTTGTGGTACATTGATGACGTAAGCGATGTTTTATATATCTTGCAAAGCCACTGTCAATGAGTGACCTTTTTTTTTTATATATAGAATAGGAAGGCGGAAGAGCATATGGGCCACCTGATTGTAAGTGATCACCAACGCCCATAGACATTCGCATTGTAAGAAATGTCAACCATCGCTTACATAGACAATGCGCCACCAACCTTGGGAACTAAGATTTTATGAAGGGTGAGTGTCCCTTGTGCCTGTAATTACCAGCGTAATTACAGGCACAAGGGACACTCACCCTTCAAACCGGAACACAACAATATCAAGTACTGCTATTTTGCGGTAGAATATCTGCTGAGTGGGTGGTATAATAGTAATTAGTGTCCCTTTAATTTTTTTAGGTGTCCCATTCGCCAGTCTGCCTATTAAAAATAAATTAAAAAAAAAAACTTTCAGAGCGTAACAAGTCATTTTTTTTTCAGGACACGGTCTCGGTGCATCGACCTAATTTCTACGCGCAAAGATTCTTAGACTTCATGGCGAGAACAGTATTCAAGAAGATACCTTCGTGTAAGTACATACATCCTTCTCTCTCTAACAACAGGATACGAGGTATATATTACCGTCTCTTTTTATGTGGTTTTCGAAGTTGATCACGCGACTTGTGCGTTCAAATTTCGACTCTATTGTTATGAAAATAAAGTAATGTAACAAAAAATATAGGTTGTAATGAAATTGGCATTCTCTTCTCTTCAAAAGCTTCTTTATTACGTCTTTTAACGTAACTTCATTTCGCTATGAACTTTTATAGAACAGCTACTCCAGTACTGTAGTCGATCGACCCTATTTCAATGTTGTTAGAACTCAAAATCCATTGAATTCTATTAATATTATCGATATTTAGAACATTATACTAATACGTAAAACGCTGAATGGTTAAAATTTTAAGACTTTCTCAGACTAATGTCACTTACATATATTCCATTAAGGAAATAATTTTGATAATTTATATAATCAGCAATCATTTTGCTATTTTAAAGTCTTAAAATTTAACAGACTCATATATACAGCGTGTTTTATTTACGGAGCAGTTTTTTTTTAAAACACGCTGTATATTATATCATTTCATACTTTGTCATTAAAAACTAAAAAAATATGTATTCACCGTGAGACGGCTATATATTATAATGTAGAGACATAACAATATATAGCTCTCTCTCTCTATTTCATTTATGTCAGAGTGAGACAGACAAGATTCACAACGTCTCTTGTACGAGCTTGTGTAACAAATGATACCAATGGTAATTTTTATACTGGTGACAGGAACTTACCATCAATTCACCAGATTTTCTGGTGGATGAGTGAGCCAGTGTAATTGTAGACAAATTGAGACGCAACGTCACGAGTCCCAATTTTGTCGATGGCAATATGAATAAACTGTTAGGTTGTTTCTATTATTATTTATTTTAAAAAAATGATTCGAAAATAAGAAATAAATTTCTACATGAATTGAATTTGAATATAACGAAATTGTCTATCAGTGGACCTTCCGGAGATCAAAGGGAACCATCGCAAGTTCAGAACGCTCGTCACCAGCTACATAGGTATCGTTGTGTGTGTCGTAGATTGAAAGGGTGTTGGTGGATTTAAGAAAAAAAAATCTGACATTCGATAATTTTTTTTTTTTTTGTATTCGGAACAAGAAAATGTAAAGCCCAATGAGAAATGAAGAAATAATTAATAATTTTTTTATAAAGTTAATATTTTGAAGTATTTAAAAAAAAAACAATATTTGTTAAAAATGATAAATGATTAAAATTTTACTTATTTAAAAAACGTTAATACACCAACACTCACAGTAAAATATGAGTAGGCGTTCACTTTTGTCGGTGGATGTGATGTTTTTTTTTTATTAACCTTACAAATAATACATTTTATTTTAATTACGTTCGAGAATTTTAAGAATTGGGCATGTTTTGTACGACCTTGTTCAGTTTCGTTTTTTTTTTTTTTTTTAATTATATATTTTTTCAAATTGGCAAATTTTTTTTTCGCATGACATTTTTTTAAGTTCACATGAAAGTCATGCACGCCCCCCGTACTTATATTGAAATGTTTAAATCGAGAATAATTTCTGTTTCCTTTTTTTTTCCCAACAATTGTCCGAAATTGGATTATGGCGCGCGTCCTTGGAGGTTTGAGTAAGTCGTGATGGAATACAGATAAACGAATGGAGCATGTTTTACGTTTATTATATATTTTGTGACGTTTTAAAATTGTCTGTTATTTATGTGAGAAATTGTTATAAACTTCGAATTATGAAATATATACACACAGATTACATAATAAGAATAATGGTTGATTGGTCATTTAAAAAATGATAACAAGGCGATGTGTTCTTTTTTTAAATTACATTTCTATGTTGAGAGATTTATTCAGCACTTATTTGAAGACTTTTTTTTTTAATTGATGAAATGATCATGAAACGTTTTTGAAGTCTGAATTTTTCTCTAATTACATATTTATAGAAACGAATTATTTTCATCGTATTTGATATTATTATTAATCACATAGTAATAATTCATCATATCAATGTCATGTTTTATAACAATTTCATGTAAACGATTTTAGTGTCTCCTGAAGTTTCTATCTCATGTAGTCTACATATAGTTATTTCATCCCCTTTTAATTTCGTTATATGTGTAGTTAGAACATGAATTTAGAGTCCCCTTTTTATCTGATATATATATATATATATATATTTTATTTAATAAATTTAAAGAGATTTTTATTTTTTTATGTTTTGTCATAAAAAAATATTTATTGTATGTAATTAATGGCATTTATTTTTACTAAATCTTTTATTATAAGTTTTTTTTTTTTAACTTGGAAATTAATTTTAATATTTAATAAATAGACGATACATTTTTTTTTTTATAATTTTCTGTGACGTTAATTGTTTTTATAATCTGTTGTAATTTCCGCGTGATAATTGGCATAATATAATAATACTTTTAAAACTTCCTCTTTAAATCTTCTAGCATGATTTTCATCAACAAAATTATCTTCTTCCTTGTTCTATTCTGTTCTTTATCTTAGAGGAGCTTGAAAACGTTTTTATTTTTTCTTTGGCGAAGATGTTAATGATGTCAATTGTGCGCTTTTTTTTTGAATTATGAAGCTTTTTGATTATTCGTTTTGATTTTATTTTTTTAATGTATTTTACTGTTTTAAAGTATAACTGTGGTATGATATATAGAATAAATTATTTATCTTATTAAATTCTAAAATATATATAGAAGTTTTAATGTAAAAAAAATATATTTTCTTTTTTTTTATTATAATATATAATCTTTAAATATGACGATGAATTTGACATTTGTTAAAAAAAAAAAAATTGTAAAGTTGTCGAAGTTATTGCATAGATATTTTTTTATTGATAACGATGTAATAAATAATTTTAATTCTATTAATAAAGTTAATTCGAATTTATAATACAGAGCCACAGTTATACTTTAAAATGCGTCACTCGTCTAACATTATCTAACGTTATATTTTCCTACAGCGTTGAAACATTCGCCGTCGAAGAGGAAAAGTATCGCAAGGCCGAACAGACCGCAGGAAGATATCGATAACACAGGTATGTACTTCTCTATGTAACTATGTAAAAGTGTATTGTTATTTAAAATTAAAAAAAAAAACAAATCGAAAATTCGATGCGGAATCTATAAAACGGTCGGTACGTTTCGATGCATGCAAATTATGTATATTATTTATGTCGTTTCTTATGCATGGTATATATGTTCCTTGTTTAAAAATGAGAATACACTTTTTTTTTTTAATTTTCTATATATAATAGAGTAGCTAGATGCCCTAACTCCTAATAGTGAATGCGAATATATTTGGTTTTTTTTTTTTTTTTTTTGGTACCTTAATATTATTATATACATTTCAGTTTATTTTGTTCCCACCCTCCCCCTTAACTTCCTTTCCGGTGTTTGTAATCCTTATAGCTGTTGTGTTTTATTATAAGTATATATAAAAATTTTCTTTAAATAAAAAAAAATTAAAAAATCGGTACGATTTCTACGAATTTGATTCTGACGTGTTTAAGAAAAAAAAAATGTTCTGTGCTATCTGTGCTAACGGTGATGGTAGTGTCCCAGACGACGACCGGGTGTGTGAAATAAACTGAAATGTACCAAAAAAAAAAGTGTTAAAAAATTAATTAACGAGCCGGTTTGTACGCAGGGGGTAAAGTCATCGGTCGACCTATTAAGGACTATAACCCAGATTACCTGAGGCAGGTCAGACTGTCGCCTAGATCATCAGTACGATCTAGCTTGAGCGATTTCACCGATACCACGATATCGACATGGAATCAAAGAAATCAAATACCAACTGAATATCCCTCCGTACTCTCAGATAGACATAAAACGCTAGACAGAGATAGGCTACCGTTTCAACGACGCATCGACTTTGATACGTCGAATCTAAACCCCAGGGAACCGGGGCCCTCGTACGCTGATAATGTCTACCGATCGTCGGTACAAGATCGTATGGAATCATTGTCCGATCAATTGACGAAAGTTTTGAGTACGGGAGCGGGAAGTTCTCACATAAACGGTAGCCTCGCGGATAGCGGTATTCAAACCGACAATGCGAGCACAAGCGTACCGCAAATATACGTCGCCGATGCCCAAACTTACACCCCAGTCGTCAAGATATTAAAGGACGCGGCGGTCGATACACGAAACGAAAAAAATCTCCAGGACATACCGTTCATCGATGACGACGATGAAGAAAAGTCTTGGAGGAGACGATCGAACCTCGAAAAGCACAAAAGCATGTCGAATATTCCAGAACGAATCGACGAGGTCAGTTCCAAAGAACATTCCAACGAACGCCTTTCCAATAGCCTCAACAGAGCGAAGTCCCCGACATTCGTAGAGAAATTTAAGAAGTTCTTCATGGACATTGGATTCGTTAAATCCGACAGCGCGCCGGATACACAAGCATCGAATACACTACCGAAAAGTTTGAACTCCAGCTACAGGACGCGCAGCGCTACACCGACGACAAGTGACTCCAGAGAAGCGTCTACGTTGCCGAAGGATATGCGTTTCCGTAAAGTGAGATCAACTCAAACGGTCTACATAAAACCTGAATCTCCGATAATAATACGTAGCAATGATGATATCGTAAGAAAAGAACACGTCTCGGTTGTACAGTTGAATGGAGACGAACACATAAATGATTCGAAATCAGAAGCTTTTATTAAGGAGGTGGTTTTTGTGAAAACTTTGGAAAACGCTGCGATATATTCAGGAAAAGACAGCGGGAGCACGATTATCGTAGTACCGCCGGCGGATTGAAACGAAATTTAAATGAAATTTTGGTCTTTGCAATCTTATATAGCTTTATATAAATAAAGCTTTGAAATACCTGAATACGAAGATATATAAAAGACAATAGTTATTTAATATATAAATGTTTATATATTTGGGTTATGTATATGTTTTAATGAAATACAATGTTCTGATCAAATTTTCTGTTTTATGAATTGAGGTCTTGTGTACTGTAATGGTTCTCTTCGTTGGTTTTCGAGCAGAATCGGGTAGTTTTATTTGTAGCAACTCCAGTGATAAATTTAACCTTTATTGCCTTTGAATTAGAGTCGATATTCATTTGTATCGTTTAACGAATAAGCTTAAATAAGCCCTATGTCCAGATGGTAATAAACACTTATAATTTTTTCTTTGAATATTATTTATTTTTTTCATAGCATTTTATTAATATAATGATAATTAAAATTATTTAGTTTAATAAAGTAAAAAAAAACAACTTCAAGGTCTGGTTTATTACGTCACAATTAGTTTTATATTTAGAAAACAATTTATATAATAATTAATGTTTATTTGTTTGTGTCGTCAATCAAAAGAATATATTATCAAGAACTGATAGATGTGTGAATTTGATTTTTCAATGGTTTATAAATTCAAACCTAAGTACGGTCAGCATGAAAAATATATAACGCGTTTGTTAAGTCAAAAGTTCGTATGTGAAAATTATTATGCGATTTGTAACTGCAAAATGGCTTTAACAATAGGTACGCGTGTGTTAAAATTAAACTCAAAACGCGCTTTAGTACATATTTATTTCAAATTATATCGCATATACTTTAAAGATATGCTAACATTTTTAATATTGAAAAAAAAAAATGTATGCTTGCAAATGAGATTAAAATTATCCGCTTAAACCGCGATAGTGTCACAAAAATAACATTCGTTACAATATGGCTTCAGGTTTGACCCTAAAGGATCGCGTTTGTGTATATTTGTAACTTGGTAACACTTTTCGGATTTTATTTTTTAAACGATTCCAAATGTAAAAAATAATTATTTCGGATTTTCTAATACTAATCTATTTAATTATTTTTGTTGAAATTTAAAAATCGATTTCGAAACCGACAAGAGTTTTTGAATTTGGAATTCATTTTAAATATACTTTTTTAATATTGGTTTATTTTTTAATGTCTTCTTGGATGGGAGTTAAGTGGAATTTCTATAAATGAATCAAACGCGGTATCGCTATGAAAGTGTTACTTGTAATATATGTATATATAGGCATTCTTACTTAAAATTTCTAAGGACTTTGTTGAATCGAATATAGCATTATAATGTCTGTAATTTATTAAGATTATCTGTATAATGGTTATCTAATTTATGATAAATTCTAATAATTTATTCTATAAATAAATTTCGTTAGCTGTATTCCTCGTGTAATGCGACATTATTAATCTGTGACTGATATTTGCAATCACAGACTATAAATTAAATATGAAATTCATAATCAAGTTCCTTGTCAAAATAATTATTGCTAATTATTATTTTATCTACTATATCGTATAACTCTTCACCTTCATTTATGTTGTTTCTTTCTTTCGTATATGAATGAGAGGGACAGATATGCATCGAATAAAATATTTTAATAATTTGTTTTGCAAAATATAAATATGTAATGTAATAAATTCATTAAATTGTCATAATTATGTAAAAAATAAAATGTAAAATAAATAAATTTGATATAAATACGGTCTATTATTTATAAAATATTTTCCATTACAATCATATTATTAATGTGCTTATTATATGCACAACTTTATGTGCTTATTATATATCATTCACGTGTATTTTTTATCTGTATTTATATGACTTCATTATAATTATACAAAATTTTACACGCATTCGAACGGATAGGTGCTACTACATCCAGTGCCACCATGAAAGCAGGTGAGACTAACAGTAAATGTTGCAATATGACAGGAACGTATAATTGCCATATTAAAAAAAATATAAAAATCTCCAAATTATATTGAACTACAACAAATAACATATTATATTGTTTTTAACAAAGAATATGTTTGTATGTATTTTGTTTTTTAAATAAAACTGTGGTTAAACATTTTTTTTTTAAATATGATTATTTTAAAGTATGATTATTTTAAAATCGTACAGATTAAAAATCACACATCTGCAATATTTCTAAAAAAGAAATATTTGCATTAAAAAAATCTAATTCTGCTGTAAATCAAAGGCAGTGCCGCTTAGCCTTTATAATTTATTTTAAACATGCCTTTTGCTATAATGACGTGTATGTATTAACTTAACTATTGGCTTTTATTATGAATATATATCGTGCAGAAAAAACATAATATGATATTGCATATAAATTTGATTTTCAAAGTAAGGTAATTGTAATTATCAACTAGCCGTAACCGCCTGCTTTACTATGACTTTTTAGGGCTTGTGTACACGGAACCCGCTTAACCATGTAAAGACTATCGTCCCACTACCACAGCCATTATTGTACATATAGCATACAAACATTAAGTTATTTTTCTTATTTTAATTCAATATTTTTTATTTGACGGACCGGTTGGCGTAGTTGGTAGATACGTTTCACGTCGAAGGTTGTGGGTTCGATTCCCGCCCAGGACATACATTTGTGTGCATGAATATGTCTGTTTGTCCTGAGTCTGGGTGTAATTATATATATAAGTATGTATTTACAAAAGAAAAGTAGTATATGTAGTATATCAGTTGCCTGGTTTCCATAGCACAAGCTTTGTACGAGCTTAATTTGGGATCAGATGGCCGTGTGTGAAAAATGTCCCAGGATATTATTATATTATAAAATGTTCATGTTGCGACATGACTAAGAATGATATGACTAAATCAAATGTGAGTAGTGCGTTAGTTCAATGATGGTGCGGTGGCAACGTGGTAGCGTCCATTCTATATCGTTACGCGAAGCGATGTCTACAAAGCTGTGGTGCCATACATAAGCCCTAACGGAATAATTAACTTACCGTAACAGCCTGTGAATGTCCCACTGCTGGGCTAAAGGCCTCCTCTCCTCTTTTTGAGGAGAAGGTTTGGAGCTTATTCCACCACGCTGCTCCAATGCGGGTTGGTGGAATACACGTGGCAGAGTTTCAGTGAAATTAGACACATGCAGGTTTCCTCACGATGTTTTCCTTCACCGTAAAGCACGAGATGAATTATAATCACAAATTAAGCACATGAAAATTCAGTGGTGCTTGCCCGGGTTTGAACCCACGATCATTGGTTAAGATTCACATGTTCTTACCACTGGGCCATCTCGGCTCTATAATAAAATAATTAACTTGTCTTCCATTAAAATCGTTCCCGCGAAATCAGATTAGATAAGACCAAAGTTAGGTTTTCCAAAACTCCGAAATATTGCTGAATAGTTTTCCAATAAAACACATTTCCTCTTTAGTAGGACTTCTGTAAGAACAAACTCGATATTTCGCAGTAAACAGTCCTGTCAGAAAGTGATATGCGGCATTAACCAAGAATAAGCGCATCAAGTATATGATGAGTTCTTATAGAAAGGCACTGCAGACCAATTTCATTTTCAGTACACAATAATATTGATACACATTTAGTACGATATTGAGATAGCGTTAGCAAAACAAATAGTGACTGGTTTTTTTTTACGATTAGGATATGCTGAGTGTATTATTAAAATCAATTAATTACACATTTCATAAATTGTCATAATTCTTTTCTTTCCACGCTGCTATGACCTATTGGATTTATTACTATTGGGTATATAACTTTACTTATAACCTTATCCTTTATTGCATGCTATATTATATACTTTATTTATTTAATATTCACAAATCTTAAAAATGCACCAATAATAAATACGATACATTCGCGGTCAAGCTCAATACAAAAAATATAAATATAAACATGCTATTTTTGACATGTAACCTATCGCCAAACGCTTACAATTTATCTTAAAACGTTTTTTTTTACGCCGCGCTTTGTATAACTTACGCTCCTTCCTGTGCCAATTTTTATTTATATTATGTACAATGTATATTTAATTATTAAATAAATATATACAAATTTTTCGAGTGTTTTTATACCCTGTAGTGTCGCTTACCGATGTCACAGCTCAAATAACGCCGACGTCAGTTACGTCGCCCGTTTCAACCGCCGCGAAAGTATCCCAAGCGGCAACTAAGACGACGCTGGCTGAACCGGACGTAGCGTTTCCAGCGGTTCTCAAAGGCTCTCAAAAACAGAGAGTTCCCCCACCCGTCCCGCCACGTGGTTCGCCGAAAACGAAACGAGGAGGGGCCAATTCCCAAACATCGAGCCTTGATACAAAAGGTGATTATCAAACTTTACGCATATCAGTCAATGATACACCACGGCAAACACCCATCACGAGTAGTAACGACGATTTTGGTTTTTATGGGCATGATTTGAGATTTAGAGAACCTGTTGCATGCCGCATCCCACCTTCTATATCTGATCATTCTTTTAAAGTTAATGAATCGTCTAACTCTTTCTTGGGCTATGAAGATGAAGGTGACAGACAGAATCATTCAGGAAAGGACTTGATAGCTCAATCAACGATGATGTCTAAATTTAATATATATAGAGCAGTGAGAGAACATTTAGATACTGGTAATTATGATGACGACTCATTTACTGAATCTAGTGATGAAGTGATCATGATTCAAGAATTAAACGATGACTTTATTATTGATACTGTATCTAGTCCTTCGCCAAAGTACAAAAGCGAATTTCCAAAAAATAAAAAATCTTTCAAATCAACGTTTAAAAATAGTTCACCGGTAGAAAGTACGAACGGTCAAAAGTCAAAATCCAGTCTAATATCTAGAATTAATACATTAAAAAAGTCTCTAACGGTACAAAAAGATTTACAATTTGCTGAATCTGAAAGGATGTCTGAAAAGAATAATGAAAAAGGCGGTTTCATATCTGGTATAACAAAATTCAACTTCAATCAATCTATAAAAGATAAATATCGTGGAATGACTCGAACCAAATCTAAACCAAAGATTGAAATAAAAACGTATTCCGAAGAGCATCATACTGTTAATAAAGATGAAGTCATTTGTCATAAAAAAGCGAAAACAAAAATAGATTTATTCCAAAAGCACATTTTGAAAGTTCAATCCGAATCGGACAGCTGTTCTGTGTCGTCATCGCGTGATAGCATCCTGTCGACTTTCGAAAGAGGTGACATTAAACAAACGAAGAAAATATTCGAACAGCCACAGAAGATCGAAAGTTCAACGACCGTTCCGAAAAAACCTAATTACCACAAGAAAAAAAGAGCACCCGATCCCTTAGGATTGAAACAGAACACTGGGAATGTACACGACAAAATACGAAAGTTTTCAGTTTCAATTGTACCTGAACAACTACCGCCTCCGGTCACGCCAAGAAAGAAAGAAATTGACAATAGAAAAGATGGTTTCATACAAAAATTCGATACTAAGATTATTTATGAAATGAGAAAAGAATTCGAGGAAGTTCTATAGTTTTTAATAATTAGAATGTTCTAAAAAATCACCGTTATATACATTCAACGGCGCGAAGAAGGATCCCTTTACAATCACTTGTCAAATTTGTTATTAACAAATAAACAGCATGCTTTGTCATATTATGATTGTATTTTTTTGTTTCTGTAGCTGTATTAATAACTCATGTTTAATAAGTACGATATTTTTAAATCATATTTAGCTTTAAAATTTTTTTTAAGCTTGATAACTGCCACTATCATAATTATTATTTATTATCTGTATAGCCATTTTATTTCTGTGTGTTTAACTAATAAAATCATTAGACTAGTCATTGCGCATCATTGTTTTTTTTTTGCATTACATTAGTTCTTAAATCTGTTTTTAAATTCATTTTATCTTACACGATATATCTAGGTAATTTTCGCATGATACCCAGAAACTGTCAAACTAATATCCTTATCATAAGCGCATTGTGAAGCTAGCCTTAGTAACGCTAGTTGTTTGTAGTAGCTGCGCCGTTGTCCTGTTGTTCTACGCCACCACCGCCGTTCGAAGAGGCGCCACCACCGCGGACGAGTCGCACCAACTCGTCTTCTACAACATCTTCCAGCGCGTCAGGTCGAAGGCGAGGCGCGTCTAGCGCAGCTAGCGTTATGACGACGTCTTCAGC
Organism: Nymphalis io; assembly: GCF_905147045.1. Taxonomy (NCBI): domain Eukaryota; kingdom Metazoa; phylum Arthropoda; class Insecta; order Lepidoptera; family Nymphalidae; genus Nymphalis; species Nymphalis io. Next base: position 2,980,048 of record NC_065915.1, on the reverse strand, counting down.
CTCGTCTTTGGCGCTGACGCCAGCAGCGCTGAGCAGTGCGAGGAGCAATGAAGCTAGGTAACTTTTGTTTGTTCGTTAATATGGCGGAAGGTATAGCTGTGTTTGATGGAAGACGGTTAGAGTTAAAAAGTAACACCAGCATGAGGAAAGATGAAATAGATTGGGAGGTATTATGCTTATTCATTAAAAAAAATAAAGCTAAGTTAATTAGTTTTCGTTTAAACTTTTTGTTATAATTATATAAAAAAACAAATGCAGATAAGTATTCATAATTTAATTTTTTTCAGCGTATGTTGGACGCCTCCAGCGTCAGTGGAAGGATCGACCCCCACGTGGACCGAAGGCACCCCGAGTTTCACGGAATCAAGTAGTAGTGAACAAGGTAAATTAATAAAAATAACTTAACTCTCAACAACTCCATCGTGCCATTTTAAGTAAAATCAAAAGCACAAGTTTTATATTAGTACTCATATCGTGGTTATTTACTCATTGCTTCTTATTTAGTTATTGTGTTTTTTTGTATTGTTTTGGTATTTATGATTGGTTTTTTTTTTGTAATTGGAATCTCAGTTGAATAAGTAAATGTAACAAAGAACGTCTGTAATACCTTGCGTGCTGAGTTAGCCTTTAAGGGCATACAATACGTTTTTATTTTTTTCTTTTCGTAAATAAGTTATAATACTATGATAATATTGTATGCAACGTTGGCTTCTAATTAAAATAAATAAATTCGAACTGATAGTTCCGCTAAATACTCATATAATTATCTCATTAAACCGATACGCATATTTAACTAATAATATCATGTTACAGGCTACCCCATGACGCCAATGCGTGGTGCCACCCCCGGCTCGGGGCGACGCTCCCCGCGCCCGCCACCACCGCCGCGCGCCACTCCCATCAACTGCCTCACTACTGAAGTGGTGAGTTTTGACCACAATAGCCAGATAAAGTCCGTTTCAATTCACTTCTGTGCAACATAGAAACTGATTATGATTTGAAACAGACTATACAAACGCAATTTAAGTTATAACCGGCTTAAACTAGTTTTGTACAGACTAAACAAGCACACAATATGCGAGGTATGTGATCACACAGCTTCATATAACTAGATCATGCTAACATTACATGCATTTACAAAGTAGAGTAATAACCGGTTATAGATATTAACTACATATCGACGAGAATCGTAACCAGTTATTACACAATCTTAAAGCAGCTTCGATGAACCGGTTAAAACTACTTTAAACTGCTTTTGTAAAAAGGTTACAAATTAAAAAAAACCGAATTTGACATCTCGTTTAAATAAAGAACAGAACACAGAAATATTCTATAATGACTTTATTTTGTTATTAGACATATTTCACAGAAATGTAACATACGAGTTCAGACTGGTTTTAACCGGTTTTTCGGTCTGTATAGTTTGTAATTTAATGGTGGTGGATTACTAACAAATCGCAATCAATATCACTTTCAGCACATTATGCAAAACGTGTCTAATACATATACATATATTTTAATAGTAACGAAGGAGAAACATGCACGCAATGCGACCTTTATTCCTTTAAATAAATAATGTATACTTTTTACGAATATATTTTTAATTAAACTTTTATATTCAATAAGAATAATTATTTGCATTAAATAACTTTGCAAAATGTGCCAAAATGCATATTTTATTAAAAAATCAAGATTTATTGCTATGTGGTATGGAAAACGCTTTATATAGTCGAAATATTGGCACATGGACCGGAACTTTTGAGAAAAAATAAGGGAGACAATAAAAACACTTTGGTTGGCGAATCAAAAACCAAAAGAATTTTTATACAATTTTGACGTAAGCTGATATAACCAACGCCTAATTGTTACATACTAATTGAAAGGTATTTATTTTTTATTAAATAAAAACTTTTTATAAATAAAACGTTACTCGTACAAATTTTTTTCTCAAAATTTCACCCGTTTAGAATTATTCAAATATTTTTGCAGTCCCGCTTGGACTATTAAAGTTAAACTGAAATTAATCATTAATAATTGATTTTTTTTAATAATAATGCGTTACATATTAAAGAAAATTTCAATAGAATTTATATAAAAACAACAATAGGAAAATTTTGATAGAAAATCGACTGTTATTAATAAAGTAGAAAACCCAATGACATTTTATCTTTAGATTTGTTAATTTATTTCAAAGCGATATAATTTTATAAAAGTCATACTATTTTCTTATGTTATGGTTATGAATCTTAACCGATGATCGTGGGTTCAAACCCGGGCAAGCACCACTGAATTTTCATGTGCTTAATTTGTGATTAAATTCATCTCGTTCTTCACCGTATGAAGGAAAACATCGTGAGGAAACCTGCATGTGTTTAATTTCATTGAAATTCTGCCATTCTGTGTATTCCACCAACCCGCATTGGAGCAGCGTGGTGAAATAAGCTCCAAACCTTTTCCTCAAAAAGGGGAGAGGAGGCCTTTTGCCCAGCAGTGGGACATTCACAGGCTGTTACGGGATACTATTTTCTTTTCAAAATAGAACATAAAGACAGAAGTTTAATTTTGCATATAAAATACACAAATAGAGATATATTGCCCAGATTTATTTATTTATTGGTATACTTTCCGTCAGATGAGCTTCCTATCCGCTTGCTCCCCTCTAAACTAAAAAGGTTACTTTCACGATCTAGAAATTTCAGAAAGTATGCGACATTGAAAATAATTAAAATATTTTCATATCATCAAAACATCGTATCACCGTTTCGAACATTTAATAGGAAATATGTAGTGAGTGTTGTGTGAGTGAGCCAGTGTAATTACAGGCACAAGGGACGTAACATCTTAGTTCCCAAGATTGGTGCGCATTGGTGAAATTAGCGACGGTTTACATTTCTTACAATGCCAATGTCTATTTGCGTTGGTGACCACTTAACATCAGGTGGCCCGGCCCAAATGCTCGTCCGCCTACCTATTCTATAAAAAAAATAATCGTAGTATCAAAAGAAATAATTCTTCATTCAAGGAGACTAATAAAACACTTGAATTGTCATGTTCCAGTATTTAATTCATTGTTCTACCGAGATGAACCGGTAAAATACTCTGTAGTGACTTCTATATAACATTGAATGGCAGCCACCAACACACACAGATTAAAAAAAATCCTAAATTAGATGACTCAATTTTTTTTTTCATTTAGTAGCATTTTATCCTAAAATCATATTAGTCATTCTCAAAACGATATATTCAAATAAAAATATTTAATTATAAAAACAATTTTGTATTATCCACAACCCAGTGCTTATCCAAAATTCTTCACACAATATTGATACGGACTTAAATCGTACGCGCCAATTAATATATGACAATTGTCAGTTCTAATAACGGGATATGTATTATCTATCGTCAATTATAATAAGTATAACGATAAAATGTCATCGAGAATTCTTGTCGATTTATTTTTACAAATATAAATTTTAAAAAAAATCCGTTCATATAAATTCTATTGAATTTCACTAAAGTATACTTATGTAATATTTTACTATAATGCTAAACTTTTTTGGACGCTGCTTTAATGGTGGGTAGATGCAATTAAAACAAAGAGTAGACTTCGATTACAAATGATATGATACAGTATTTATTAAGCAATTATATAATCGCTTAAAAGTTTTTTATAAACATTTGAAATTAGCTTTGTAGATTCGTTTTAGTGTTTGGTAAGCATTGTAATTTTGAACACAAAAATGGGTGCTTCCGTTTCAAGGAGTTCGATCCAAGGAGGTTTTAATGGCGTGGTTTAGGTTTTTATAACTGGCAATAATGAATGATAATATTCATGTATAACTTGTGAGTGTTGCCATGTGGCTTAGGTTTTTAATTATATTTTGACGTTTTATCGCCGAAAATATCCGGCTTCTATATTTCCTTGTTATATTATTTTATTCCTTAATTTGTTTTGAGACTGAATCATTCATAAATATGAATAAAATACCAATAGTTTTGCTGGATATTTTTACATAACTAAAAATAAATTAAAGATGTTTATTTTTTGGAATTATTTACTGTATTTTCAAAATATTTTTGACACGTAAAAAAAAAAAACAACTGATGTATTTTTAAATCTAATTAAAGTCTGCAACTAGTGGAATTCCAAGTGACTTCGACTGAAATTAAACTTAACCAAATAAATTATTGTTTTAAACAATTGTTTTGTAATAATTATATAGTAAATCGTGTTTTTCGTAGATAAATAAAATTGGCGCCAAAGTAAGTTTTATTGTTGTTTTTTTTAATAGTAATTGTTAAAGGCGCCAAATTAAATTTTATATTTATTTCGTTCCTTCTTAACGCAATTATCATCTAATTTGCATAGTACAAATTCGGATACATTTAGCTTAATATTAATATAAGTAACAAATTTCAAAAATGGTATATTCTTGGCAAATATTTTATTTATCAAGTAAGTTATTTTTTTTTAATTTCCTTGCCAAAACTTTTTAAAGTATTTACTGTAACTGTGTCGTCAATTTTGTTTCAAATAAATACATGTTTTCTACTCGTCTGGAAATTAAGATTAAAAATATATATTCCGGCTATATTTATAGCTTAAAATTATGTAAATCTGGTAACACCTTTATATCCATCTAATATTAACGCCTTTCACATTTCATTATGCTCTTGTCTAGTATTGCACAGAGAAAAAAAATTATTTATACATGGAATTTTAAAGCAGAAATTAGTAAATCCACTGTAAAGTTCATCGTGTTTTATCTAAGTAAAAATAAGTTTTACAATCAATGTAAAAAATTTAAATGTCTATGGAAGCAACAAAAACCTCTGACAGTTATATTCAATGTTGCCAACGTATAGTCGACCAATGTTGTTAGCTTAGAGTCTACGTTATGCTGAATCCATATGATCGTCAAACTTTATTCGAACTTTAAACCAGATTCGGTCTTAATAGGCAAATAGTGATTAAAAGCATAATAAATTTGTTAATATTAATAATAACATCCTCGATAGATGGCGGTAGTGTGGTCAAATTCCTTTGAAACCGTGTCGGTAAATTCATACAAAAAAACGTCGACCCTTTGACGATCAGTTCGGAAGTTTAACGATCATGTGGAACTGGCTTAAGTGTAATCGCAGTTTTTAAAGGTTGTTCGAATTGAAAGCAATTTATATTCGCTTAATAATATAATCGGCTTCTCGTGAGTGTTTATGAATATAACGTTTATACTTGTAATCGTGTGATCTGTAAGTGAAGGTAATGTTTTTAATTATGAATATAAAGGCAGATATATTCTGATATTAAGCTATTACATACATGTTAATAGAATGCCTTTGAACAAATAGCCATAAGTCTGTATTTTAAATTCACAACAACTAGAAGCTCAATTTCATTGGTCAATGGGAAATGCCTAATAAAGACCACACATGGGGAACAATTTTCATTGGCTGATATTCGATACGAAACGCGGGAGATTGCGCATTACATTACGCTCGCATTGCAAACAAATTGCCTATGCAAAAAAAAAACGTTTCACTTCGCATAACATTTAACGGTCATCGTTCATTACGCATTGTGGGGCATCCCCGCAAGTGCCGGCCTTCGACCAATGGAAATGAGCCGTAGAGAATGTAAGGAGGTTGTATTATCCCTAATAAAGTTCCCATGCAACTTCAATGTTTATGCAATAAAAATATGACCAACCGATGCTTACATACTTCAAATACTTCCGAATACTTACAGATCATAATTTCATTCTTTCTTGTAAGGTGTGACCTAATTAATAATGCTATATAATGTTCATATCATGTTAATTCATTCATTGCTTCTAAAGACTAGGGCTTTTATATTTTAATATTTTTTTGAACCGAAAAGAACACACCGAAAAGACAGTCATACTTTATAAAAAAATATATTTTCATTATTATCAATAAAATTGCGTAGTTATCTCTTTTATAATAACAAAAACACAAAACAATTATTTGAAGGAAATTAAAAAATATAAATATTCAATTTTGTTTTTACAAATACATCTTAAACCCAGGTCACCCTTAGAAGAGAAACTGAAAGTGTGTGAAAATTGTTTTGTTATGTCGTTGTTACTATTAATACATTGTATATTTTGTTGTTGTTAACTATTTAAGGTGATCAAAACGTAGAATAAATATTTGGAAGTAAAACATTGGTTTGAAATTACTTTGGGCATATCACAACAAGCGCATCAAACGATTCGACTTTTATATAAAATGGGTTCATTAATTTGCTTGCATGACATAAAGGATAATTTTAAAGGCTTGTAGGGTTTTACGACGAAGCTTTCTGCATGTCTTATTTTGACATTATGTCTGAGGTTGCCATATGTAAAAATAAAAACAATGGTAGAAGTAGACATAGCAGTCATATATTCAAGGTAAGGATTATTCATTTTATTAATAAAATTAGTCTTTACAAGTATCTAACACTAATTAAATTATACATAACTTAATTGTTCATTATTTCATTTACATTTGGATTTATACTAATAATAAAAATACATATATGAGTACAATAAATACCCGGAATCTTTAACACTAATCACCGTCACTTTTATTCTATGACTTTTCTTCTTAATGTATTTATTACCATAATATCGTTCTAGACAATGAAAAACGCCAATTTTTTAACTTTTTCTACAAAAAATTAAGAACTCGATGAAATAAAAAATTTAGTACAACGCATTTATGGCATTGATGATTATTTAAACATGGTTAATGTTTTAATACAAAAATCTGGCAATGATTTTTATAACGCGTTTATTCGTTACAGACAAATAATTAAACAGCCATTGTTATTTTGCAGTTATTATATTCAGTCATAAATTACGTTCATAATCTGTTGTCTACAATGTTAGTCTGATTACTAGATACATACACTTGATTTAAAAAGAAAAAAGTCTTAGAATTTAAGTCCAATAAGATTTTAAAGATGGCAATTTTTTGCAACACTTTTTTTAAAGAGGAAATTTTATACTTTTTTTAAAACAGGTTGAAATCACTCATCTTGCATCTGAAACGTCAAGTATCTCAATATCAACATACGAAGTACAAAAACAAATGCAAAGCGAAGAAAAATATAGCTAATTTTAATAAATAATTGTGTATGTATAATGTAACTGAAATTACTCATAAACAGATAAGCAATGTTAACGCCAAATTGATTTAAAATGCTTATATTGTTACAATTTGATACATAATATTCCAATTTATACTCTCATATAAAAATAATCTCAAATATATTAAGTTAACTTAACGATAGAAAGACTAAAATTTACCTGAATTAATATTACAAAGGTTACAATACATTGGTGAACAAGTAATTCGATTACATTGCATGGCATTCCTCTACGATTTTTATGTAATGGCAACACGTCAAGCTGCATGCACTTTTTTAATTTAAATTTAAGTGGCCAAGATTTTGGAGAAAATGAAAAAAAAAACCACATATTTTGCAATTATTAAATATTACTAGTCCTGATCGTATCGAGTAAAAAGTGCCCTTTTTGTGCTAACTAAACCTTTTGATGTATGTCATGGCGAAACTTTTTATAAATATCAGAAGTTCTATCAATTTCACTGCAATTTGTCCATAAATTTATACTTTTGTTTAAATTCAGTATTTTTTTTTTTTATAGAATAGGAAGGCGGATGAGCATATGGGCCACCTGATAGTAAGTGGTCACCAAACGCCCTTAAACATTGGCATTGTAAGAAATTTCAACCATCGCTTACAGTGCCAATACGCCACCAACCTTGGGAACTAAGATTTTATGTCCCTTGTGCCTGTTTTTACACTGGCTCACTCACCCTTCAAACGGTAGAATATCTGATGAGTGGGTGGTACCTACCCAGACGAGCTTGCACAAAGCCCTACCACCAGTAAACCAGTAGTGATTATTTCTCTTAATTTTTATACCTAAAAATACAAAAAATTATAAATTTATATTTGCTTAAATATTTAAAGGTATTGTTTCGAGAACTAAAACATTAAGTAACTGTAAACAAAATTTATAAAATTACTATTCAACTCGATTTCAATTCAAGTTTAAATGCATGGTGTTGAGTTTAGTTGTGCGAAGGGGACACATTCTACTTTCCAATGTTATCAATTCTGTTGTAATATTGCTATCTCTCTCTAGCATGATGTAAATAATGTAAAGCGCACAACACGAACCAACATCACATATATACATTGTTATATACACTATGTATAATGAAGGGTAATCGCTGCTATTCAAAATTGGAAACATTATTTATAGTATTTATATTTAAATTGAATAATGAATAGATTATGTATAAACGAATATGATGCTAAGATGCAGTATTTTATTTTTATACTTTTTTTTTTAATATAGCTAATATGTAATTTATTCGTTTTATATTTCGTTTTTCTATCAGGTGGCCCATTGAGTCATTGGTAAGAAAATTAACTTGCTATTGTAACAGTATTGCTATTATATAAAAAAAAGATTAATGCATATTAAAATTGATAATAAATAAATAATCTTTATGACACAATAAGCTCCCTAGAAATTTATATTATTTGTTGATGTTTATAAATGATGTACCTTATAATAACAATAAACTTAATAATGATATAGGCGGCGTTTTTAGACAAATACTAAAATATAAATGGTATAAACATTTTAATTGCATTCATTTATTGTTTCACAGATTAAAAATAAATATAATTAATAAAAGTATTAATGTACAACTTTATGTTATATCACAATTTCATATTATTAATATAATCAATCAATTTTTCAGACTTCTAATCTTTAACACCAGACTAGATATATATTTAATTTGAACAAAATATAAATGACAAATGATTACCATATATAAAAAGGAAAGCTGAAAATCTGTTTTATAAGATAAAGTCATCACGAGATCATGATTTTTCCAAGCGTATAACTTCACAGCAAATAAAATCACAATGTAAGAACAGTACTATACAAAATACCATTTCTTAATAGTACATGTACATTTTTTTTATCTATCTATGTATATCTATGAAGTATCACGTTTCAAATAATTAAATATTCCATCATTTTTATTTAGTTAGTTAAGATATGGATACAGTGTTGCGCTTTAAGACATTTTGTATTCAATCAATTTTAATGAATTTCCAAAATTAATTTAAAAATAAAATGTCAGTGATCAAAATGTATTTAACATTGTAGAGAAGATTTCATCATTTTACATATTTTCCATTTTGTCATTTGTCTTGTTTACTTTTTGTTCAAATGAAAATTGATGTCATACTCATAGGTTAAGAATCAACTGCCATACTATTAAATTATTTATCGGAAAAGTTAATCTTATAATTTTTATTATTATTTGTAAGTATTTGCTGCTATAACTTAGCTATTTAGCTTGGATTATGTTTTTAAGTTTAAGAAAACCTCCGAATCTTGAATAAGAAACTTTGCCCTGTTGGACATTTTGTGGCTGTTATTTCTACTTCATATACAAATATAAAAAACCGATCGATATTTCTATTTTTTTATTCCTTGAATACTCTATTAGTTCCATGTTTATTTTTAGTTCCGTAATATTCTGTAAATTTCATTGTAATATTCTTAGTTATATCATTTATTTTTATATACTGTTTTAACTTTATTTTGAATCTCAGTTATTATTATAAAGGTATTCATCTTTTGAATTATTATTAAAATACAAGTAAACATATTTGATTATCTTTGACAATAATAATGTTTTTTTTTTATATTATTTAACAATCTTGGGCACTCAATTATACTTCCAATGAATATATAAGTTTATATTGTGATTGTAATTCTCAAAATGATATAATTTATTTTTTTAATATTGATATTTATATTACATAAACTATTTCAAAATACAGCTTTCGATCAGATAAAATTTATATACATTGAATTGTCATCTTCTAATTAAATTAAAGTATATGGAGGCTATATTTAATGTGTTCTTTAAAAGTGATAGAAAATAAGGCCCTAAAGAAACATACTAATGACAAGTTCATGAAGTAGTTTTTAAAATATATACATATTATATTGTGTGGTCTTTTAAATTAGCACAAATTATATTCTCGAATTCAAAACTTTGTTAATAATAGCATTGCATTTTATGGCTAACTGTATTTTTATGATAATGTTTAACGCAATCTGTCAAAGTATTATATTTTCGCTCATAAAATATGTTTCTAAGCGAGAACGATGACCGCATTTTTTTTTTTTTTATTGCAAAACCATTTTTTGGAAAAAATCTCATAATTTATTTTTGCTCAATTTTTTTTTAATTATATTTATATTAAATATCACGTTTTTCATAGATAAATATTTTGATAAGTCGTTTTTTGTTTATAATATCAATTTCATAAAAAAACTCTCGAATGATTTCATAGGATATTAGTATTTATAACTGCATTTACAATTTTATGCTTACAAATATATGAAGAATATATTTTTGGGATTCATATATTATCCCAGGAGCTTAGGCTAGTATTGTAATATAAGCGTTGGGAATTATTCTAATGGAAATTTGAGTGTAATCTTTAAAATATTCCACCAAAAATTGTAACGGTTAGTTAATCTAAGTTGTAAGTAGCAAAACTTTACCATAAAAGTAACATAATCGCAAGACAGTCTTCGCTCGTTATTAAAAAAAAAACTTTCAGATATCTATGTTTCCATTAGAATATAACCAATCGAGTTGTTCAAATGTAGCGTTATTATTGTTGTTTAATCTGTAATTGTACAGTGTTTTGTATTATCTGTAATGTTGATCGCTAGTGCTGTGTTGTATCTGTGCAAGAAACGTACTTACTATTTGTATATCAAGGGTTTCAATTAAATGTGTATTTAAAAGTGTAATGAGTTTATTTTTAATATACTCCCTCTGTCCTCGCGGCATCTAGGTAATGTTTTGTATGACCTAGGGTTTAATTTTATTAAAATCTTAAATCTGAATACATCTACAATTTTATGGTTTAGTAATGAAAAAAAAATTAAAGAAATATTATTCACAATAAACAAATTAAAAACGCATATAACTTTAAGTAATGCACAATAGAAATTGTTAGTTGAAAAAAAATTCTAATAAGAAAATATAAATTCATGTAGCTTAGTGTGGGATTGGCTTTATTTATTATTATGACCAATATCATGAATAAAAAAATAAGAAATATTTTACCGTGTTATTATAGTATGTACAGATTTGCACACATTAGTATTTGTCTGCACTAAATATCACCGATATTAAGTGTTTCTGTGCTAACAAACATGGTGATTGGCTGAAGGTAAGGAATTTGTTTGTGTCGATTTTAAATATTATTTGTCGCCTGCGCTTAAAACATATTAAAAATTATGTTTTCACAGGAAAATTAAAACTAAATAAATAAAATTCAAAATTGAAAGCATATACTTAATAAAATATAGTAATATATAACGTTATGCACTTCTAAATTGGATCTGGGTGTTGCCACACCAATCAATCTTATTGAATGGTGTGGAGATTTACAGACGAAAACACTGGTTGATAAAATATCAATCGTCGATTGTTTGACGTTTCCTTTGATTTGGTATATGCATATATAGGAAGTGTAGATCGACGTCAGCATTCTACCACCGATCGATTGGTCTGGTAACACCCTAAGTTCTTCATGACTGTACTCTTTTTTTTATAGTAGCAACACATTATATCACACTCAATTTGTTTATTAAACATTATCGTAATTTTAAATAGATAATATGAATTTTCTAATTTTAGCGTTTGTTTCATTTTTCAGACAAGATTATAAGGCCGCTTTTATTAAACCGGCAACATTATAATTTACACCAAAGAAAAGGTAAAATTGTTTGTATTTTCTTCAATTTAAGAAGAAAATATTTTAACGACAAATTATCAATTTGAATTATCTTTAGGAATAAGTAGTTTTATTGTTTACACTATATTTAATGTCTAAGTATTATATCAATGTATTTTTTTCGTACTAATAATTAAAATATTAGTGAGACTGTATAATTTTTAATAAAATAATTTCGGAACCTAAATATTAATTATTTTGCACTTTTATACAAATAAATTTTTTTAATGAATAAAATATTTCATTTCTTACATTTTTCATGACACTAAAAAAAAACCTTCCACGACATTTTGATATATATTTATTGAATGAAAAAGATAAATAGACAAAACATTTAAATTACATCGAAAACCAAATCATTGGAAAATAGACATTACACTATTTTCATTTATCGAATCTGTACGCATAGGTTTTTTCATAATGATAAATTTCGCTTTCTCGACCGCAAATAAACTTAGGAAGCCTGGCGATCATATGATATTCACCATTAGATATATTTTTTTCGGCATAAATTTCTAAAACTGCCTTTTTTGTTTCATTTAGCTGTAACACATCGACTGCATTTATGTTGGCAATTTTTTTATTAACATTTTTTATATTCGAAACGGATTCGAATTTTGAATTTGTTTCGACGATATTTTTAACATTAGTAGATTCTAGAACGGATCGTCTATCAGAGTCTTTTAATTTAGAACATTTAAATTGCTTTTTATGTAACATATTTCTATCTATTTCTTCATTGAAAAGTTCATTCTTAGAAGCTGCATATGTAGAATTCGTTTGTTCTGAATACTGTGTCTCAACGGCGATATTAATACATTTTTCTTCTTTAACGTCACAATTAATTTCTTCATGTATTTTCCGAATGCCTCGACAGCAGCAGGGAGAACATACATTCTGTGTCAAGTTCAATTTCGTAGCTAACTGAGTACAAACACAACCGACATTTTCTCTTGCCCTAGAGATATTACTACATGCACTGTTATATTCTTTGGTGGGGTATATGACCTCCTCGATTTCGAACTTACTAGATACTTTCGTTGATATCGAACTTTTATCTAAATAATAATTGGTCATGCTATTAGATTCCTTAAAATAATTAGTTTTTAATGACGAATATTTAAGATTTTCATCTAATTGGTTGTTAACTTCGGAATCTTCATGATCGCTACTATCCGATGTTAGAACATTTCGTAACAGTTGATGTATTTCTTGTATTTCGTTCTTGTTTTTTTTTAATTCACTCGCACGTTCGAGTAGTTCTTTGAATATTTTCCTTTTCTGTTCTTTGTTATATTTTTTACACTTTAAATTGTTTTTGCCTTTTATATTTTTACCATCTAAATTTATATGTTGTTCCGAATTTATTATAGAAACACTCGTGGCCGATTTATTATCTTTTTCATCATTCGTCGCGTCTGTTTTTTCTAAACTTGTATTTATTTCAATTTGGCTGATTTCGTTGCTCGTTGATATAACTTGGGACTTATTTTTGTTAACTCCATCTATATCTGACCGAGTTTTATGTTCGATTAGAGAAGGCTCATATATGTTTTTATCGGTATCTTTTGTATGTTTATAATCTTTAGTTGTTAATAGTAAGCTATGTTTACTTAAGTTATTATTATTATCAGAAGAATTAGCTAAATCTATTGTTGTTCTATGCACGGAATATTTTTCTATTGTGTCGCTGTAACCAGTAGAAACTGTTTGAAATTTTTCGGAAATCTTTTTAGAGAATTCATCTGTAGCAGATAAAGTAACGTTTTGTTTGTTTGTTGATGTCAATTTGGTTGATGCCTTATAATTCTTAATCATAATTTTTATGTTAACGTCTCTTTTTTCTGCAACTTCTGGTAATAGTTTAGATTTATCTTGTAGAATATAAATTTGGTTTGATGATTTGTTTGGATGATGTAGAGTATTAACTTGAGCATCCTCTTGTTCTCTCGTTAATGTTTCCATAGAATTGTCTATATTTAAGTCATTCGTCTCCTCTGCCTGTCTAAATTTTAAATTTAGATTAATCTCAATTATGTTTGATAGACTTGTATCGCTTTTACATTCGGTTATTGCCTGAAGTTTTTCATTTAAATTCATTTCCGCATCTGACGTTGAAATTCTTTGAACTTGAGAATCTCTATACATATCTTTTACAAAATTCATTCTGTTTTTGTCAATTTTCTTATAGTCTCGTCTTTCATAAAGAGTTTGACCGTCTTCATCTTGTACTTTAATATTACACTCTTCTCTTATTTCTTCCGTACTTGGTGTTGAATGTCTAAATTTTATCATTATATTTTCCTTAGAATTGAGGCGTATAATATCGTCGCATTCATCTTGAGGTAAGCACTCATTTGAACGGCTTCTCGGCATTGGTAACTTTTTCAGGTGCAAACCTGGCATTTTTGATGCACACTTGTTGGGTGTCGGAGCAGAAGCCAAAGTAGGGGGAGGCGCTGCGGGACATGGACGTTGTAATTTTTTTTGTACTTTACGTCTATTTGCGCAGTCTGGTCTACAATCTTTTTGGTTAAAAGATGAATTTGAAACCTCCTGAATAAGGCGCTTAAATGCTGTAATGCATTTACTTGAGCATTTTTGAGTCGCACACGGTGCTGGAGTAATTTTACGAATACATCCAGATTCCTTCGACGGTGTATTCGATAGTTGCTTCTTAAGTGGCCAAGGAAAGTCATGACTGGAACTTTTATTACATCTTTCGCGTGAATTCGACTTACGAGGTGATTTTTCTTTACATTTTGAAACTGAATCATGTGATGTAGATGCTGGTATACATGGAGATTTTTTGCTAACGGGACACTTTGGAATATTACACGAAGACATATTTTTAGGGCAGACACAGATATGAGATGTTTTAGGTGGGGAATGAATTCGTGGCGGAATAGGTTTCGAATCAATGCATTGGTTGGGCGATTTTGAAAGAAAAGTTTTGGAAGGTGTTTTTGATGGTATGGCGCTAGAAGATTTCTGACATGGAGGAGAAACAGGAGGGCAGGGACCTTGACAAGATCTAACATGATTAGAGGGTGTTGGTATGTGACAAATTGGAGATTTTTTTTTAGAACATGGCGGATCTTTTTGTTTAAGGCACGTCTTTTCGCATGGAGGATGAGATATTTCACATATTGGTTGAGGAAAAACATTAACTTGTTTTGATTTTTGTGAGGTAATGCAGGTATCACAGCTACTAGCGCCTTTGAATGATAAAATACCTTCCACTTGTATATCTGATAATTGTTTTTTTAAAATCTCGTCGTCTTGCAACAGTACTTTTTTCTTACATTTTTTTTTAGACTTTCGGCATAACTCCAAACTAGATTCATGGTTCTTAGGACAGTCAGGTGAAAAATATGGCTTGGATACGTCACCATTCACTCCCCATTTTGATTTGTTACTTGCTGCATAAATCTTTCTTCGCTTGAAAACTTCTAAAGAATCCTTTGGCGACACTCTTTTCTTAAGAGGAAAATGTTGTGTCAAGGTTGTTTCAAAACTTCTCTTCATTAATTTACTAAAAAAATTACAACTTTTCGAATCTTCTAACTTTTTTCCATTTTCAACTATCTTACAATGACTGCAAGAGGAAGTTTCACAAGAAGATATAATTGTGGATGACTGATAATCACCATAAATATTAGAACATGACTTCGAATCGTTGCCCTGGTTTCTAAAACTTCTTATAGAATTTCGACCCGGTGATCCGAGTAATTCGTTGTTGCTAATGCACCAGGAAAGTAAGTCTATTCCTAGTGGAGATAAATCTCTATAGTAATCTTGTAAAAAACTCTCGGCAAACTCACATTTTATAGACGGAGGTAATACGTGAGATGATTTATCGTCTAAACTATTATTTGTTTTTAATCTGTAAAATAAAAAAAAGAAAAGTTTATTAATAATATTGATTCAGCTTAGCTATTTACATATATTAATTAATTTTAATATGGCTACAATTGTCTGTCTAAATTCCGAGTCTGACGCCGTCAAAAACAGCTGTTACCGAATGAAGGGGCTTAACATCTACTTCACCCTCATCCTAGCGATGGCAAAGTTCATGCGAGCACTGCCATAGCGATCAGATCTAAGAATAAGGATCTTAGAATAGCGAATCATAATTAAGAAGACCCCATCATGGACTGGCTGGCCGAATGCAAACCCGCCCAGGCATCCAGAATCGAAATAATAAAAGAAAACGCAATACAAATAATTATTGTGATGCTGCCTAGAAATAAAAATATGTAGTCACGTACACCAAACTATAAACCGATAGAAAAATACAATGAAGGCACGGACACATCTCTGGTGACTAAAAGATCACATTAAAAAGCAATTATAAAAGAAACGGTAATTTCATTCACTTATAATGTAGATTAGAATTATTATATAAAGTAACTACACATGGCCGCAGCTGTGTCCGGATGGAATTAAGTTTATGTTTGTAGGAGTCTTATTATTACTGACATAAAATATAGCGTATGTTACTTCTGGATGAAGTAGCTTTTACGTGGTAAAAGAAAATCGATGTAGTCATTTCAGAGTTTATCGATTATAAACGAATGTTTCTTCTTTATAATATTGTAATATATATATACCGTAACAGCCTGTGAATGTCCCACTGCTGGGCTAAAGACCTCCTCTCCTCTTTTTGAGGAGAAGGTTTGGAGCTTATTCCATCACGCTACTCCAATGCGGGTTGGTAGAATTCACATGTGGCAGAATTTCAGTGAAATTAGACACATGCAGGTTTCCTCACGATGTTTTCCTTCACCGTAAAGCACGAGATGAATTATAATCACAAATTAAGCACATGAAAATTGCTTGCAGTGGTGCTTGCCCGGATTTGAACCCACGATCATCGGTTAAGATTCACGCGTTCTTACCACCATAGAGCCATCTCGGCTTTTTTTAAAATAATAATAATTTTATTTTTATTTTTTTAATGTTTGATAAGTTTTCATTGATACTGGCATTTATGTTTTGTGTAATAGATTATATATGATAAAAAAATAATAATTTAGAAATGACATTTAAAAAAAAACGATGTTTTAAAAAAATTATTATTCAGTAAGAAAAGTAATAAAGAATTGTGAGGAAAAACGGAATAATAAACTTTAAATGTTGTTTCTTTGTATACAAAGCAACCTCAAGTTTATTTATTTCTAATCCTTAAGATAATAAAATAATAATAAAAATTTATATTTAAGACATAACTCACATTGGTTTCTTTATATCCCTTATATCTCTTTGCGTTATTATTCGGACACTGATGACGTCACGTGCTTTTGGTATATAGATATTGCTAGGTTGTACGTTTGTGTATTCGTCTTGTGTTTCAATATTATGCTCTATTATTTTATCTTCGTTTGCGTTATTATCTTTAATACTAAATGTGACTTGAATATCTTTTGTTGCGTGCTCTTTTGTATCCGTTTCATTCTTGACATTCCTTTTATTTAAATATGAATCTGAATTCAATTTTTCATACTCAACTATATTGTAAACTTGTTCATCACTCGTGTGATTGTTTTTTTCGTCACTGCTTGTTTCGGAAAAGTAATTTTTCGGTATGTCTATTACGATGTATTCGGAACTTTCAGTGTCAACATTTTTAACAACATTTTTTGAATGTAAAACAAATTCGACTTTACGGGAAAACGCTTTAGATTTCTCGATAATCCATTTTTGATCGGAGAATGTAATCTCTATATTATTATCCTTTTTCTTCTTTGGGTAAAGCATGCTAGCTGAAGTTTTAAGGACAGGTTTATCTGTTATTGTTTTTTGTATCATCCACGCTTGTATGTTTTGCTGCATAAAATTTACTTGTGGATATATAAATGACTTGCAATGAGACGATTCCCCTGTTGTAATTTCACTTTTTGAACTGAAAATAACACCAGTATTCTTGTACACACAATCCATCAATTCGAAAACCGTGCTGCTACTGGTAGTGTACATGCTGTTGTTCCATCTTATCCTGACGCTGTTTCGTGAGTCATTTTTTTTGGATATATAACGCTTAAACCAATCTTTTCCAGTAATATAATCCTCAGAAATGTCATTAATGTTTTCAACGGGCGTTGCAGGCGTATATTTATTTACCGAACCAATTTTTATCATGAGTCCATCTCCAAGTTCACACCGGCCAGCTGTGACACCCTGTTTCGGCCTAAAAGATTGTTTTTGTTTGTTTTTATTTTTCTTTCCAAAAAATAAAAATCTTTTTCCTTCCCCTTTTTCCTTTTTATTACATTTATCTTTGGCTAATTCAAGCCGAAATTTCTTCTTCTGCTTTTTCGATGTGGTCTTATGTGAACTTTCTTCGAGATTGAATTTCTTACCCCACAACCTAAACATGTCTTTTACATCTTGGCAGTCACTGTCTCCAGCATCGGTAAGCCGATTCGGTGTTTCCTTTTCATCAATACCTGATTTGCTATAAGAAGGGTAAGACATTGGAGCATTACATGCATTTACCATTGACGGCATCGGACTGTAAACTTTTATGTTTGAATATGATCGTGATTCCAGTGAAGGCGGGTCAGAAGCAATTGATACATCTTTTCTACTTGGAACGCTCAATTTGCTGGAATTTTTTATTGTAATTGATTTTTCTTTTTTATTTAATCCTCGTCTTAACGCCTCAAAGCGTCTACGCAATATCGAAGCGCTTTTCAATTCTGGTATGGATTTGTTTTTAATATTTGAGTTACTACCTTTTCTGTCTGTTGTGAAAAGCTCTCTATACTCCCTTTCCAATTTATTTTCGATAAAATCGTTCGAAGTTCTAAATTTATCGTTGCTTGGGTTTTCTAGATTATGCACATGTTGTAGGAGTGAATCTGAAGATAAATTTCTGCCTTCGCCTACATTTGCATCTTCTTTAACAATAATATTAGGTAGTGTATCCTTAATTTTACTACTTTCTACTAACATTTTTTTCGTTGCACTGTTTTTTTGTAATGTAATATTTTGTAATTGTTGTTTTCTATCAATTCGTGTCGTTTGTGAAATAACATTACTCCTTTCAAAAGCTGAGTATATTGGACTGGTTGAATTTGATATTTTCTTAATTATTGGAGACAGTTTCTTGCTCAACACATTGACGTATTCTGTTACAGCTCCAACACACTTCGATGAAGTTTTTCTTTTATTTAAATAAGTACTCTCACAATTACCGCTTTCGCTATTATATTGTTTTCCTTTACGAAAAAAAAACTTTGAATTAGTTTAAAATCAAATTCAGTATAACAAATCATGTCAATAAAAATAGCATTAAATTTCTGGTATATTTAATATTCAATAACATTCGCTATTATAAAACTTACTCTGTTCAAATGATATATTAGATAAACCGACAGCCTTCTCCTCCGACTCAGGTAAGTAAATCCGCCTTACTCTTTTCCTACAAACAGTCTTCACACTACCAACGCCCACGTCTGCAAAACCTCGTGAAGTGTACCTCTGAGATCTATATACTTGATGCGAATTGAAATATCGTTCTTTGTGCTTTGTTCGTTTACAAGTACATATATCAATTTTACATTGACATTCGAAATCTTTAGCGTTTTCAATGCTTCCTGTAAAGTAACCTTGTCTGTACTCGTGTTCGTCATCGAGACCACCGTTTTTATCACTCGTTAGACAAACACGTCTAGCATATAGCATTTCTTCTTATTTATCATTATATCCTTCGTGCCTTATATTCATTTTTATCAGTTTTTCTTACGAAATAAAAACTTTTTAATGAGCTAAACTTCACATTATTATTTTCATTATATTTACTACAATTTTTAACGTTCTGACAGATTTTTACAACATATTTTGACATTTAAACATCTTTTCTTAATTTTTATATTTGATCAGTCAAAATTATTACTCAAATAAGAATTTTATGTTTTCATAATTTTAAAAATAAATTTAACATTATTTATCGCTCACACTCTTAAGTTAAGCTTATGCTCTTGTAAGTTAGTTAATAAAATTTAAGTAATTAATATGTTTTCGTTGTATATAAAATGAAGAAATTCATGAAAAACATAATCTTTTTAATGCAATTAAAATAAATTTAAATTGTCAATGTCACTTATAAAAATCCTTTTTAAGGCATAACTTATTCTTTACACATTTTACATAACTTTTTAACATTATTATATATATGAAAGTTCAAATGACCTAAAATCAATGTGGTAAGACGTTTTATTCCTTAATATTTAAAAAATATTGTTTAAAAACAATTATTAGTATTAATTTTCTATTATTGTTTTCAAAATTAACAGTTCACATGATATCCAGTCCCAATTACAAAAGCATTGAAATAAATATAACAACGTATAAATATAATATCGCTAAAAATATGACTGAAGACAGGGTTGATTGTGAAAACATTCAAAACCGATACATATGTTCCATATGCTTAAATCGAAAACCTTCCAAGGAAGATTATAAATACAACGAAAGTAATAATCGAAAATCAAAGTATTGTCCTATTTGTCGAAAAAGCTACGACCATGAAAATAACAATTGCGTAGAACAATACGCTCATAATGTTAATAAAAGTAATGATAACCATAAAACAGACAAATCTTTACGAGATGGAAAAGAAAAACGTGGGAAAATCATACAGACTTCTCAACCAGATATCACGCAAGGAATGTCGCTGTTGAACGAAGTGTTAACTGTATTTCAAAATAAAAAACATACAGACAAATCTAAAACTATAATATTAAAGGATGCAAGTGTTAACACAGAAGAAAA
Organism: Nymphalis io; assembly: GCF_905147045.1. Taxonomy (NCBI): domain Eukaryota; kingdom Metazoa; phylum Arthropoda; class Insecta; order Lepidoptera; family Nymphalidae; genus Nymphalis; species Nymphalis io. The sequence continues at coordinate 2,959,383 of NC_065915.1, read as the reverse complement.
CGGGACAGAAGTTCCAAAGTTGACTCTTAGTAAAATATTTTACTGTTCAATTGAAGAAAATAGTCGAATGCAAAATAATAAGTGTGTCATTATAAATTGTCAACCAGAAGCAACTAAAACTTCTCAATTTTCAATGGATCTGATCAATCGAAAATCATCATCAATACCGCAAATGAAATTGGAGGAGTTGAAAAAATCTTTGAAAGAAAAAACGAAATCGAAAGACGCAGTCGAAGAAGTCAACAGGATGTTTGCAAGCGTAAGAAAATATGGAATCGCTCAAAACTTAGAAATTCCGAACAGACCAATGATACGGAACGGTCCAAGGGTGTTGCCTGTCGTGAAAACTACTAACGTAGAAAAAGATACAAAGAGTAAATCACCAATAAATTGCCACACTAATTACAAAATGTCTAGCGGTGATTCTTTCGAGTGTTTCCAAACAAACGAGAGATGTGAAAATTGTATTCATATGATGTGCCACTATCAACATCGTTTAAATCCTGCTTGTCCAAATTGTCGGAACCACTGCGAACAAAACAAACACCCAAACATTCATGTATAGGATGCAGCTCTTATTATAGAAATTAACTATATTGTGTTATTAAAATTTTGCAATTGATTTTAATATTTTTTCTTTATTTATTTAAACTAGCTAGGTGACCATCACTGTCCATAGACTTTGCCACTATAAGAAATATTACCATCCTTTACACCATTAACGCACCACTAACCTTGAGAACTAAGATGTTATGTACTTTGCTTTAGTTACACTTCGATATTCAAACTGGGTCACAATAATACTGTCTGTAGAATATGTTAGGAATGGTTGGTATATACTCACACGGGGCGTGCACAAAGCCCTACCACCTAATGGTCTTTCATCCCGTGACATAATAATTAATAATAAAATTTTATAATTGGAAAAGATTAACTTATAAATGATACACCACTACAGTGATCAGATATTTATTTATAAAGCACTTAATACATGAAAATGTCAAAAGTAAAAACTCTCCGAAGAAAACTTCATCTTCTCACCTCTGTAACAAGAAAATTATATTACAAATAATAACTGAAGTCATCCTTGCGTAACTATATATAATAATATACTAACGCACCGATTTTCGTCACATTTCTTTCGGTTCCTCTCTAGTTTTTCGCTATGAGCTCGTTCCCAATCTCTCGGTGAATCTTGACTAAACATAAAAATAGTTTAAAGACCAGTAATGCATTGAATGATCGAAAAACATCGATTAACTTAGGTCGTAATTTATCACAATCATTAGCTATATAGCATTATATAAATAGAGGACTTTAGACTATATTGGGTCCAACCTAAAGAAAGGGAAATTAACGGTTATACTTTCTCCTGCGATCTAATACCTAGACGACTGCATTTTGCTCGACTCTAATAATTATAGTACAGTACATTAACAGCCTGTTAATGTCCCACTGCTGGGCTAAGGCCTCCTCTCCATTTTGAGGAGAAGGTGAGTGGTAAGAACGCGTGAATCTTAACTCTAATAATTAATAATTCTTAATAGGAGGGCCTATATAGATAAATTTAAAAAGGAAAATCTTATCTAAATACAAAATTTGAGTCAAATTGTGATATACGAAATAAACATATATATACATAAGAATGTAAAAAAATTTGACATGAATTTTAACATTTAGAAGTAAACTTACTCTCCCAGTCCAAGATTAAAATAGGGTTTATCATTTCTTTTACTCCCTGAATTATTTTGATCGAATTCTTTTGTTAATACTTTTTTTAGATTGTTTGAAGAATCAACAAATTTCGACATGTAATCATTAAGTGTTTCCATTTTCGCGTACAGAACATTTTTATCACACTCATCTATAGGTTTGTCATTTATACTTTCTATATCTTTTGATTTATCTTTATTATTTCTTTTAATAACAGATATATCTGTCCAAACCAAGTCTGTGTTGCTTGAGGCATGTTTCAATATTTTTATTTTAGGCGAAACTGTTTCTATCACAAATTCTCCATCTTCAATTATTTCATCTGGCGGTTTGTAATATGATTGTCTTATACCGTAAGTTTGTGCTGTGTTATCTTCTGTGATACCTACCTTCGTTTTATCCATAACTAGCTTAAGAAGATTATCTAGACCAATTTTATGATCGTTTAAGAGATGTCTGTCTAGTATTGTTATCCTGCAATAGTTTTGATTTAAAATAATGTTACCCACTGTAAGAATACGCTATTGACGAGCCGGTTGGCGTGGTTGGTGGATGCTTGCCTTTCACTCCGAAGGTTGTGGGTTCGATTCCCACCCAGGACAGATAATTGTGTGCATGAACATGTCTGTTTGTCCTGAGTCTGGGTGTAAATATCTATATAAGTATTTATTTACAAAAGAAAACAGTATATGTAGTGTATCAGTTGTCTGGTTTTCATAGTATAAGCTTTGTACAAGCTTAATTTGGGATCTAATGGCCGTGTGTGAAAAAATGTCCCAGGATATTATTATTTCAAACGAAAAAGTGATTTGCTTATTATTCTACTATATTACGCATTACGAATAGTTCTTAATTAATAACTTTATTTATAATTTAACACTACTTGACTAAACTCTATTGTTTTGTGCAAGCCCCTCTGGTACCACTAACTCATCAGATGTTCTATCGCAAAACAGCCATTCTTTGTATTGCTGTGTTCTGATTTGAAGGGTGAATGAGCCAGTGTAACTTAAGCACAGGCACAAGGGACATAACATGGGTGGTGATCATTTATCATCATGTGGCCCAAATACTAAGGGTAAAAAAAATCTTTTATAATTCCGATATCAGATTTAAATTTTTTATTCTCGAACCTTTAACGAACAATATAGATATACAAACAATTATGTCAGTACAATTTTAATATTGTTTATTTATCTGTACTCCTCCTGTTGTTGGAAAAGGCTATACATAAGAAATATTCTAGGCTATATCAACTATTTCCAAAACAATTTTTGAACCCACCGATCAGCATCAAAAGGACACAAGTGACATGAAAAGATCTCGTTGTGTTCTCGTAATGGTTCGATCACCCCACTCACACTTGACCCCAGATCTTTCATAGCCTTCGATGTACATTCGCTTTGTCCGGATAAATCCTGAAATGTTTTTTTTACTTTAAATATAGAGTCGAACCTTAAAACGGAATCAAGGTAAACTAAATTATAGAATTTATATATTATTCTACTTGATGGTAGTGATTTGTGTAAGATAACCCAAACGGGGTTGATATCACTCATCATTACATATTCTACCGCAAAACAGCAAAACTTAGTATTGTTATGTATTGGTTTGCAGGGTTTGTCCAGCGTAAAAAAACATGTCCCTTTCTATACCCCTGACAACGTGTATGCAAAATACCATGATGATCGATTGAGTAATTGCGACGTGATAGCATAACGAACATAACAATTGTAATTGTATATCGTTGCATGATTTTGTTTCGATGAATGGATGGATTATTTGGGCGCCATCGTTGCAAACATAACATAATACAATACCAACCCGCATATCTTCTACAAGCTGCTGTCAATTAAATATATTTACTAGTCGAATGGTAAAGGGGCTTTTTTGTACATAAAGGTGCACCAATTACTTTAACGGACTCAAATGGCGGTTTGTGGTTGAATTATTATTATTTGAACATATTGATCATGTTATTTTTATATAACTGCGGGAATAGTCCACAAATTGAAAGTCGCTCAGCGTGCTATGGAGCGAGCTACGCTCGGATTATTTTTGAAGGATAATATCAGAAATTAGATTAGCGTAGGGCGCCATCCAGCCAGGTGGACCGATGACCTTAAGAAGGTGGCGGGTACTGACTCGATGCGGAAGACGGAGGACGGGGAGCTTTGGCGCACATTATAAGAGCCAGTTTAGCAGACTACGAATGGCTATTGATTGATTGATTTTTATATAATTAACTAGCTAACCCATCTCGGTAAATAAGTTCTAAATATAAAGACAAATATACAAAGCAATTATTTTTATTTTTAGGGTCTTCGCTGCCCTACGCAGAATAATTTACTAGTTTAATTAAAATCGGATGACTAGTTTAGGGACACATATTTAAACAATGCTGAGTCTTCTTCTTTCGAATGTCAAATCAATTATGAAAGAGAGAGAGAGAAACATAAAAAAACTCTACATAAAAAATAAAATTTGTAGTATCTGTCTGTGATTACAAAATAACTGCTTTTTATTAAATTAATTTACCTATTCGTTACTAAAATGAAAATAAACATTAGTTAGTATTAGTATGCCAGTCTGTTTATTTAAAGTATTCAGTCGTAGCGAAATAACTTCCAAGCCTAATAAGGTCTTAGACCAGCAGTGCAATATTTACAGGATCTTACTTTACTAGGACGTTACACAATCACTCCGTGAAAGATCACACACACACAGCGAATCGAATATATTTTTTTATAATAATGTTAAGAAAATTATCAAGAAAAGAATATTTTATACACTAACCATACATTTCCTCAAGCTCATATCACCGACATAGGCATGGCGATCACCCTCTTCGGGATGCGCAAACAACGTCTTACTGCGACAGATGCGGGCACGGAGTTTATCGAACAAACGAGTCGCGGATGACGTGCGTGTGACTGCATCACAAATTATTAATTAAGAATACTTTTATAAGCGTTTTTATGTAAGGAAGAGCAAACTCCCACTTTATTAGATAAAAAAAGTCTTTCCTTGGAGTTCAAGCTCGATACATATAAAACCTTATCAAAATCAGTTCAGTGGTATAGCCGTGAAGGCGTAACATACAGACAGAGTTACTTTCGCATTTATAATTTTTTTTTTTTGTATTCGCCGGGAGGGCAAATGACTCTACTCCACCTGATGGTAAGTGGTAGTAGAGTCCAAACGCGACGACGGCCAGTACAGACGGGAAAAACGTTCTGCACTAGCCGCCTTCGCCTTGCCGGCCCGCAAGATGCCTCTTCACGCCTCGTTTGAAGGAACCCGGGTTGTAAGAGGAGGGGAATACGTGAGCATATTTGTATATATAAGAACTAAGGCAGCTATTTTTTATAATTATCAAGCACGAAACTTACATTTCAATCCTTGTTTTTCTGAACTCGCCGGTAAAGATTTATCCAAACATGCTGCACGAGGTACTGTATTCGATTTTGTCTAAAAATGAAAAAAAAAAAAAACAAATTGTTATGGAATCTTGAAAACTAACGATCTTAGTAAAAACGTTATTTACCGAGTGATTAGTTAAACAATGTTGTGTCTTATTCTTTCGAATGTCAAATCAATAATGACAGAAAGAGAGAAATAAGTGTTTAATTAAACATACGCCAAGCAACGTTTATAAGGCCGTAACTACTTTAGTCAGCTTGGCTAATGCCCGTCACACATAGAAACGTTTTGCTTACGGATTATATACGAGGCGTCACTTAAAAGCTACCGATGGCTTGCTACCTACGGATCTACTACGAATTAGGTAAGGTAGGTCTTCTGGTGGTAGGGCTTTGTAAAGTTCGTCTAGGTAGGTACCACTCACTCATCAGATATTCTACCGCAAAATAGCAGTATTAGCTTGGTATTGTTGTGTTCCGGTTTGAAGGGAGAGTGAGCCAGTGTAATTACAGGCACAAGGGACATAACATCTTAGTTCTATTTCTTGCAATGTCAATGTCTACGGTCGTTGGTGACTTACCATCAGGTGGCCCATATGCTTGTGCGCCTAACTATACTATAAAAAAAAATGTTTTTGTTTTACATTCATCTGAGGTAATATTTGTTTACTATATAATTACGTAATTTAAAATTGATAGTTTTCTGATATTGATTTATTATAAATGACGTATTTCCTGTTTTTTTTAATATAATAGTTAAAAAATTATGGGATTGAATATAAGTATAAATATCTAATAAGTTAATTAAATAAAAAGATTAAAAAATATTATTTACAAATTAAATCACAATACTCATTGTGTGGAAATATTATCCGACCCTTTATAAGAGGCGTTAAGACGGCGTTATATCGTTTAAAGAATGACTTACCTTTTAGTTTTCTTAGAAGTCTGATTATTTCAATAATATACTGTAAAGTATTCTAGTTATACAAATTTTACACGTGCTGCCAGAATGGGGTGGAATTTTATTAAATTAAATCGAAAACGAAAGTTTTCGAAGCGAAGCGTTATCATAGAACAGTATGAATGAAACAGAATAAATGAACAGTATATATCCGACTGAGTCGGATATATAATGACACCAAAAGAGGGTGTAACGATTTTTCAGATGATGTCTATATAGGTATGTTTATATGTTAAGGAGTTTGTATGGATGTATGTTTAAATTTAAAAAAATATTTTGCATAAACTAATTACAAAAATATATCTCTTTAATAAATCCCTTTAAGCGTTTTGTAAAAATCACGAGCGAAAATCACATTAATAAATATGAGGTAACAAAACGTCCTATTTCAGTTCCAAAAGGTCGTAACCCTTTCTGACCGCGCGCGGATTATGACTAACATTAGATATGCCAGGTTTGAAATCCCAATCCGTTGGCTGTTCGTGATGTAGTTGGCGATGCATCATCAAAGCACTTTCAAACTGAGCTGTAAAACTGCACTGCGAACAACTAATCAACACGAGAAATTATTTATGTATATATAATGGAAAATATTAGTTTGGTTAAGGTAGCAAAACATATGCTAGGAGAAATCCCAAAACAAAGCAATATCATGCAATAGTTTCTTTAATTAATTTAATTATTGACATTCAGTTTAATTTTCTACATCTAGCCGAAATCCATTCGTTAAAACTTACGTACAAAATTCTTGAAACGCCTACAAAAAATACTTAGCAAAACATAGAATGTATATTTTGCTATAGTAAAAGGTAAGTGAAATCTTTATCTGCACCTTTGTGTTTTTAGATTCTAATTTATATCATGTCGTCAGAGCGGGTCTTAAAAATCGTTAGCATTTAAATATTCACGTAATAGGTAAACGGATTTACGTAATCCGTCAATATAACTTTCATTTTATATAAACAATAAAAAGTTACGTAAATATGTAGGCACTTACCAATAGGACATTATAAAAATAACGTTATAAAAAAGTAGCACAAAAGTTATGAATGTTTTGACAGATTAAATTCGTCTCAGAAAATTTTGACAGTTAGAAAAAGAGTTTCAATATTGTTAACTCTTTGGATTTTGGTCTTTTATGAATTTTGTTGCGAGTAGAAATAATTATTTATAATCTGTGTTATTATAATTATTATTATAGTACTTACCACTAAGAAAATATCATTTTATAAGATTATATTAAATCTTGCTACCAACGTCCTCGTGTAAAGTCTAAGATGAGGAACTTTTTACTTGGTGGTATTGCTTTGTGCAAGCCCGCATGGTTATTTAGCACCCACTCATCAGACATTCTAGTATCGTTGTGTTCCGGTTTGAAATGTGAGTGAGCCAAGGCACAAGGAACATAACATCTTAGTTCCCAAGGTTGGTGGCGCATTGGCGATGTAAGAAATGGTTGATATTTCTCACAGTACCAATGTTTATGTAGTGCTAACCACATACCATCAGGTACATTTGCCCTTCCGCCAACCTATTTTATAATAAAAAGAATCGACGGGAAACTAAGTGGTTATTCTTTTCAATTAAATCTCATAATTATTTTAATTGAACACAATTATATTTACTTATCATGCCTGAAAATCAACAAACAATGACTCCCGGCATTGTTATCCTCTACAAACCTTTTAATGAACAATATGCATTATTTATTAATAAATTAACGTAAAAATTAAATTTATGACAAAGTTTGATAATCAATTTGTTCAGGCTTAGGTCAGTGATAAGACCCTTGCATGCATCATATTACAGTCCGCAATTATGTTTATAAATCATGGCTATTCTTAAGCTTTTGTTTTTCTTTTTTACTTGTATTTATCATTTTTTTCTTTTGTGTGCAATAAAGCGGTTTCACAATAATAATACATTTTACATAATCTATATATATTGCTGATGAAACTGCGTGACAATGTTAGTGTTCAAATAGAAAATTAGGTACCAATGTAATATCCCTAGGAGCAGATATAAGCCGAGATGGCCTAGTGGTAAGAACGCGTGAATCTTAACCGATGATCGCGGGTTCAAACCCGGGCAAGCACCACTGAATTTTCATGTGCTTAATTTGTGTTTATAATTCATCTCGTGCTTAACGGTGAAGGAAAACATCGTGAGGAAACCTGCATGTGTCTAATTTCATTGAAATTCTGCCACATGTGTATTCTACCAACCCGCATTGGAGCAGCGTGGTGGAATAAGCTCCAAACCTTCTCCTCAAAAGGGAGAGGAGGCCTTAGCCCAGCAGTGGGACATTAACAGGCTGTTACTGTTACTGTAGGAGCAGATTAGTTACCTCAATCAATCTGGCAAACTGAAGTGGCAGGCAAGCCTCCATCGTGTATATGAAACAGATACGTATATTAAGGAATTGTTGAATCAGTGAATGTCAATTTGTCTTGCGTAATCATTGTTTTTTTTTTTTAATTATTATTATTTTGTATTTAATTTTTAATTAATCTTCCTTTCTGGTTGATTTTGTTTGTAATTGTTTAAAGTGTTTTAATCATTTTGTTCTCCCTATTTACTTTCCGTCTTATTTGTATTAGATATTAAAGGAAACTTGATTGGTTTATGTGTTATTTGATTGTTATTTATAATTTCTGTGTAAATGTACTGTTTGTTTCCCAAAAAATGTAATAAATATTGCAAATTTAACGCGAACGAAACTATTGGGTACCTAGGGCTAGTAATGTAATGTAAGCAATAAAAAAAATGTAATCAGCAAACCGTACTAATATTTTTTTTTTACTATACTAGTGGGCAGCCGGGCTTGTTTTCGTAACCTTAGGACGCTTAGGAATCTAATATAACCCGACCTTAACGCCATTGAAGTAACGTAGCGTACCGTTCTCGCTCAGTTTGAGATAAACTTTGAAGAAGTTTCATCTGAATGATTTGTCAAATTAGACCAGCTTGACAACAACTGGCTGGCTGGAGGAGGATGACCCCTAATATAACCCGACCCCATGACCCCAAGGACCGCAATATTATTCTGCAGTATGAAAGTTAGTATTATATTAATATTTATAAATTTTTCCGTATAACACGTGTTCCATATTTATGGTTGAGGAAAACAACAAAAACGATTACGATAAAGCTTTTTTGTAAGGACAAATAACATTTGAGGATGTTGTGGTGTCCTCCTGGCAGATTAAAGCTACAGTGGCTTCTTTCAAAGAAGCAGCTAACTGCGTAGACGGTATTATATAACTTATTATATAAACAAGTATTTTTAGAAGCTGGGAACTAGATCAACGACATCCTCGTTGATCGACAAATTATTAGGCTGATATTATAAAAAAATATCTGTAACTTCCACTTCCAATGTTCCATTTACTGGTGATAAGGCTTTGCAAGCTCTTCTGGGTAGGTACCACCCACTCATCAGATAGTCTACCGCAAAACCTGCTGATTTGCTGTTTTCTTGGTATTGTTGTGTTCCAGTTTGAAGGGTGAGTGAGCCAGTGCAATCACAGCGATGTAAGCGATGACTTTTCTTACAATGCCAATATGGGCGTTGGAGACAACTTACCATCAGGTGGCCCAAATGCTAGTCGCCTACCTATTTTATAAAATAAAAAATAAATAAATAAATACTAACGTATGGTGTTTCTTATGGATTTGTGAAAAAATAGCGTTTTGTATGGCGGCGAAATTGTAAACTTATTAAATTAAAGTGGAAATTAATGAAGTGAAATATTGTTATATTATAAATGAACGTATATTCATCAAGAACTGTTTGTAGTGGACAGTATATCAGAAGAGAGAGTAGAATAGAGCTATTATAAATCGCGTGGAATATTTATATCAAAGGCTTGCTCAGGTAGCTTTACTCATCTTGCCACTGAAATATAGTATACAGCTCATATCTTGATAATAAATACTCAAGCTGAAGCTTAGAGTGATTCTGTACCCTTGCAACGTTTAAATTTTCATAATGATCAGTTGAATAGTTTTGAAGCGAAAGCGTAACAAACAAACTCACCGCCGCATTTATATTATTCAGGACCAGTTAAGTGATCGGTAACACTGTAGTTTACATCGCACAATCTAACTTTGCCGGTCAGAAATTTGTCACGAGTAGCTGCGCAAACAAAAGAATCGAACGCGTGCCGTAACTTAAACTAGATGTACTTAAGGTGCGGTTACAATTACATAAACAGTCGATTATATACATTTTTCATTGTTTCACATGCGCTAACTGTCTCTAAATGTCTTCTGTAGGGCTATTCTGTAAGAACAAACTCGAAAATCATCTCACAAATCGGTAGTGAAATATCAGTAATTGATATGCCATATTGACCATTATAATTATAACATTTCAAGCATACACGCATTAAAATATTATAAGTCGGTTGTCAAAATTTCACGCGTGAGTAATGATGTGAGTTCTTACAGAATAGCGCTGCTGGCCGGCCGAATTGCGTGTAATAATCAATTTCTCTTATAAGGTGACACTTCAAGCTTTTAGGGTATATATTATAAACTATATTGAGATTTTAAATTAATTCGATTCATTGTAATAACTATTAATAAAAAAAAAAGTTTTATTTTATTTCCTATTTAAATATGTACCCAAGTTTTCGGTAAATAGATGAAGCAAATACTCTTCTGCAATCGTTAAGATCACGGTTTGCTATCATTAAATAGATCTTGGAAGCTAAAACGTGTGAACTCATGTCTCCTTTTTCACACAATCATATTTAATTAAGTATTTTTCATCGTTAAGCCGATAAATAAACCTCTGTACGCGATTTATCATGATCATATTGTCAAACAAACTTAATAAAACTATAAACAATAGACAAAATAACCCTTATTGTATCGTTACATGGAGTTCGAGTTATTAATGAAAGGTAAGTATACATTTGTTAGAATACAAAGCCTCTTTTGAGCTTGGCAACTCCGTTCTCACCTCTTTTATAACAAGAATGAAGTAGGCACCAGTCGAGAGCGGTCTGTCGGCGCGTGCGCACGTCCTTGGATCTTATTTTTTATTAATCCTAAAGTGTAACAAAAGACATTAACAAAGCGACGAACGTTTAGTGACATTGTAATAAAAGAATAAATTGTATTAGTGAGTTAAATAATTGTACAATAATAATTGAAACCGGTTAAAAAGGAAGTAGGTACGACAGTTATATAAAATAGTAATGGTGGATTTTCTTTCGCAGGTAAAATCGGCTTTGTTTGTGTAAAACGGAGTTTTGTTTTTAAAGTGTTTTATAGTCGTCAGTTGAGTGAAATCGAGTTCATTTTGTCAGGTGAGTGACAGATATATTTTTTTTTTATGAATGGACGAGAGCGCTTTCTCCTTAGTTTTTTTAGGGTTGACAGACATTTTGTTGTGACGTGAAACGGAACGTTGTTTTTTTTTTAGGGTATTAACGCATATTTCTGTTTTAGGGATAGCTTGATATCGTTATATAATTAATGGCAACTTTTTCATATAATATATTTCCGTTCTAAAATAAAATCTATTAACTACCTAATTATATAAAACATAAAATACAAATGTTGGTTGTTATGTATGAATAATTCGTTTTTTTTTTAATATTATTTTGTCTGGTACCGTTCGTAAAAACATTAAATAATATAATTCATGTCACATCGTAATTCTATAAGCAAACAGGACATTCAACCCGCGATAAGCATTTAATAAAGAGTATTCAAAAACGTTGCACGTTATTACTTAAAACGGGTTATGTGGGAGTTAAACTGCAGTGTTTAGGGTTCGCAGAGAACGTTATATAAATTAAAGACAATTCAACTGATAGCGTTGGTAGCACCAGTTCTATCGCATTTGAATGGTAAATGAGTCAGTGTAACAGGGACAAGTTCTTAAATGCCGACGTTGGCGCATTGGATGTAAGAAGTTGGTCATAGATTCCAATGTGGCCATGTTGGCCTAACCTCTTACCAATTTAAAGAAAGTTTACAACCCTAATTCTACCGCTCAACGAAGGTCGTCTGGTGTTAAGGCGAAGGTTGAAGATATATAGAAATTAGTCACAAATTTCAAATTTTATTTAAAAACCGATTGAAGTTATAATAATATTGTTTTAAAAATATCGAATATATAACCCTTATATATTCTCAACGCACTAAGAAAAGCTCAGCAAAAAAGTGCTGCCGGCATTCTCGTTACCATTCCACACGACCATCATTGGTACATAAGTTAATAACAAGCTTATATAACTTAACTGCACTTGTTAATATGTGGGTGGAATATTGCAATGGAATTTTAAACCCACCCACTTAATCTTTAATTTAGTTTATTTGGTGGTAGGGCTTTGTGCACGTCCGTCTGGATACCAACCATTCTTTATTCCAAACAGCAATATTTAGTATTGTTGTGTTTCCAAAGGGTGGGTGAACCAATCTTAGTTTCAAAGTTGGTGGTTCATTGATTATGTAAAGATTGTATTCTTACATCGCTAATGGCAGTGGTAACTATTTATAATCAGGTAGCCCATTTGTCCGTCCGCCTTATTCTGAAGCTTAAATTTTTCAGACGCTTTGATTCTGATAAATATACATTATAGAAAACTTTCGTCCTTACTTTTAAACATTGCTCAGCGGCTGCTCAGTTAAATACCGATTTCTCTCTTTCTGTCATTATTAATTGGACAATCATAAGAAGGAGACGCAGCGTTGTTTAACTAATCTGCTAACCAAATTTCATAAGGCCGTTTGTATTTTTCGAATCCATAAAATTATGACATAATAAAATACATGTATAGTTGTTTCGCGGAAGATTACCCAGTGGACTGGTCTACTAATCCAGTTGTTGGCAACAAAACACTTCTGCCCTTGGAGATTGTCAAGGATACTAGCCGTGACGTATTCTCGAATGCGCCGCCAAGCATGAGACGAAATAATATCACTTTGTAATTGAGCCAATGTACCTAAACTTGCCCATATTATGTAACTAGGGCCGCGTTAGATTATAGAAAATCAACCAATAGGACTTCTTGGGATAAAAACGGATTTGACGATCACTGTTCAAAGCGAAAAAACGAGCATTGTTGTTTCGAGGAATGCCTTAAAACAGTTTATTCAATATTGTCATATTCACAATATTGTGCAACCACGATAAAAAACACTTCCGTAGTTCCGGGTGACATTTGTTACCTCTAAAATACAACCAAACGTTCTATAAATGAGAATTCTATATTGAAATATCGAGACCCTATATTGAAAGAGAGAGAGAGAGAGAAATATGTATATTGCGATGAACCAAACGTTAGCGTGATTCAGAATTTGTTCTTCCCATACAAATAGTATAAATATTCTACTCATACACTAGCCGGACTGTTAGGACTTTTGACACATGTGTATTAACTTTGGTGTTCTTTATTTAAATAATAAAAAAATTAAATTAACAACAGTATCCAATAACAAATTCGTAATAGACTTTGATTGATCGAACTTTAACCGTGTTAGGTTTCAATTTAAAAATGATTGGCGGGCACTTCGCAATCGCCTACAAAATTAAATATTAAAATGTTTAGTACTTATCAATTCGTATTATTACAATCTCTTTGCTCTTAAATTATATTTATTTCCTATTTGTTATGTAAATAGGTACATGTTATCGATTATATAATTTTGTAATATATAAAATGTAATAAAAGTAACAAATATTTACTGATATTAATTGGAACTTATCGACTATATCGCTGGTCTAGTGAATATAAAGCCGCATATCCCAAGACCCTGGGAAACCTTCAAACCTCAATAAAGAGTTATTGGGTATTTCTGTCGAAGATTCTCAATAACGGGCCGTGCTTCGGAAAGCACTGTTCCTGCGTTTGAACTCTTTCCAGTCGTGTTGGATTGCTGTGCCATCGGCACATCGGATTGAGAGTGAGCAAATAGACAGTGCACCTGTGTTTGCGTACTTACTCGTGCGCGTTTTGTCCTGCGCAGTTGGCTTATCTCTCTTGAGTTTTTTTTTTTTTTCTTTTTTTTTTATATGCGCCGGGATGGCACTGTTGGATTGGGCGCCGTAGACGAAATCGGTCAGGAGGACGCCATCATCATAACTTGTCACCAGCGATTTTGTTTGTTTTCACTACCTTGTCTTACTAACTTTACAGCTTCGCCTTCTCAATCTCTTGTTTTTTATACAAAGCTTGTCTGGAAGAGATCGCTCACTTTTGTATACATCATAATTTTTTTTAAAATTATATCGGTATTTTGCATATTTCTCTTTTGGTGCACAATAAAACATATATCTATTCTATTCTACTTAATTAACATTAATTACATAATTAACTTCAGATAAAAATCGCGGTATGCAATTAAAATAGTCACGTGTTTCCTATTGGTGTATTCATTGTCCAATGTCCGCCGCCATTTATGGACACAGATAACAAATGCTAAATGTCAAATGCGGACGCGCGAAAATTTAACATTAATGTATATTCAGTGGTTGAAAGTAGCTGTTCCTTGTGTGGAGCGGAAGCCAATTTTTATGATATAAAAAACATCACTAGTATAGCAGAATGTTGCTAGCCAGTAGGGTAGGTACCAACCCACATCACTAATTCTAACGTTAAACAACTTATGTCGGTACTGAAGTATTTACGTTCATCTAATTAATGTTACGTATATAACTATTTACGTGATCAATTTTGTAGATTAATAACTCATAATAAAATGTTATATTGCCTTCATTTTTATTTATTCCAGAATTGCTATTATTCTAAATACATCTATAATATATGAATGGACCGAAAATTTTACTTTTTAGTACTTAAAAGTATATACCCTTAACACTTATATTTTTCAGGAAGGTAACTTTATACCTTAGATATACAGAAAAAAGGTTTTATAACAACAAAAATACCCACACAGAGAGATAAATAAATCAGATTAGACAGTTATATATTATCTGAACTTAAAGAAAAGATATAATAACTGATATAACCTTGAATAACAATAATAATTTATTTTTATTTAATCCCAGGATCCCGGAAACTGTGATATCACTTACATGTGACATTGAAATGCACTTCTGATCAAGCATAACCTCCTAGTACTTAATATAGTAAAAATAATTGAAAGCCTGGTTTTTGGTAATTTAAAGCAAAATGGCGTCGAAAGCTTGATACCAGTTAATTTTTTTTAGTAGACGTTTAAAGTAATGTTATTAATTCGGGCATTTTTTTTCTTTTGTTTGTGTGATTGATATCTTCAGATTTGAATGCAAATGGACGAAGTGATGGTTGACGGTCGCTTTGACGAGACAATAAGGATTCCTTACGTCATGAATGCGCGCTGAATCATAAATGACAGAATCTTAAATGTTATATTCCTTATGTTTGTAATTAAATTGGTCCCATCAATGGAATCTACCTGGTAAAAATTTTTTAGAAAGGTAAGGTAGATGCTAACAATTACAGCTTGATTGCAGCACGTGTTTCCTATTGTTATTCTGTGATTCAGCCTTACCTAACATGGGCACACATGCATAAAGCCGCAATCCACAGTTCAATGCTATGCAGGTATGTTCATACACACAACTGGACGAACAAGAATGACAGCATGCGCTATATAAAGCTGACGCGGATAGGGTTGCCAGTTTAATGTTCTACCTACCTTACAATTATTTATTACGCACCTTCATTTATTATTTGATGAGTACAATTTATGAAATATTATTTAATGTTTAAATTATATCTCAAAATATATTGCACAATTTTTTTCAATAAATAATAGCTGGCAACCCTTATTACAAACAAAGGCTCATACCACACATGCGTAGCTATTCAAAGTACTTCAGTGGGTAGCTGACTTTATCTAAATGTCAAATACGTGCATATATACAGAAATAACTGACTTGCATAGCAGCGAGACTATTTAAGGTATGTTGTAACATTATATAGCCACACTACATAGTATTGATATTTTAAACATAGTACTTAATATTAATTACACACATAATAATATGTGTAGTATGTAAAAGAAATAATAAACTGTCAAAAATGACAGTTGCTTATATTTAAAAAAAAAAAACAATTGTTTTTAAATTCAATTTTTAATTTTACTACTGCTTGGTATAAAATTGACTATTAATATTAAATTAAATATATTAAAATATGGAAAACAATTCGATTCCATGTTATCTATGTATGTATGTAGGTAGGTAGTTAAAAATAATTGGTTTTAGTAATATAATGTTAAGTATGTAATGTAACCGTTGCGTGCAATGTCACGTATGACAAACATTTAAAGATGCAACTTCTTATTTTTTGCATTCATTATAAAGCGAGAACATTACATCATACAGCCAATCATTTTGAATTTAAATCTGTTAAAGCCGAGATGGCCCAGTGGTTAGAACGCGTGAATCTTAACGGGTGATCGTGGGTTAAACTCCCAGGCAAGCACCACTGAATTTTCATGTGCTTAATTTGTATTTCTAATTCATCTCGTACTTGACTGTGAAGAAAAACATCATAAGGAAATCTGCATTTGTCTAATTTCACTGAACATCTGTCACATGTGTATTCCGCCAACCCGCATTGGAGCAGCGTGGTGGAATAAGCTCCAGACTTTATCCTTAAAAATAAGAGGAAGCTTTAGCCCAGCTGTGGGATTCACAGGCTGTTACTGTACTGTACTGTAAACAAACTGAATCATAACAAAAATAACTACTACATTTTTCAGTTTTTATTTTGCAGTTATCAAACAACATCGAATGTAGTCGGCCAAAAGTTATCTTTGTTATATAGATCTGACTAGGGTTGTCATCTAATTATGTTTCGTAATCTATTGCAAGATGGCGACAGATATTAATATCGATAAAATTATTTCAAAATTACTTTATTATAAACATATGTTTATTTCTAGGTATAACAACGGGACTAATTTTTTTAAATTATAAATGATATAAATTAAAAACGTTCTCAAATAACCAAAAAAAATTACGAAATAGTCCGCCTAAACTTTCGCTTGATTCATTAGATACAATAAAAAATAATAATATATACATAAGTTATTTATATATAGTTATTTTTATCGTAAAAAACTGCAGAAACGGGTAGTTTTTTATAATCGTAATACGTATCGAATTAAATTTGTACAAAGTCAATAATCATACATGCATGTGACAGACAGATATACACAGAAACATTTTACACATACAAACTTTCATCTAAAAAACGCCTACATTGCCAGCAGGTAGTATATAAATAATCCACGAACAAATGTTCCAAATTCAAATGCATTCTTTTTTTTTTGTTATGCCAACCCTAGCCACAGCTACCTAAGAAGTGATATCATACAAGATCCCTTCTCCACTCGACTACTTAGGGTCCGTTCACACAGACCGGCTCGGAGAGGAGAGCAGATTTTTATCACGTTGGAAACAGTGTTTTGAGTGATTGTAGTAAAGTTTATTTTTGCATTTGCACCTTTTTTGTCATTAAAAATGCCTGAACGCGCTTCGTGTGAAGTAATAAAAGGAGCCGACCGGCTCCGCTTGCGTGCTCTTTCTCGCTCGCGCAGCCGATCCAATCGTATACGACCAATCAATATCGGCCAATTCCAAGCGTATACGACCCGGTCTGTGTGAAAAGAAAAAAGCAGGCCGATGCTCTCCGAGCCGGTCTGTGTGAACGGACCCTTAAACGTCCTTCGTTTAACAGAAACTCATTCAAACACGCTTTTGTTAAGCTAACAACCCATCATATTCATTGCTTTAACTATTTCAGTACTAAAAGTAAAATTAATTAAAAATTAAATCTAAATTACATTAAAACGATTTATTTTTATCATATATACGTTAAAATATTAAATTTATCAGTAGATAAACAATTAAGGCTTTTTGATTGCGTATTAGATCGGCACTATAATCCGAAAAAAAGAGCAACTACTAACTTTACGGTTTTTTTTGGAATTATTTAATTTCTGTACTGGTGGTAGTTTTGCTTTTGATTATTCCTTGTAAATAGAATTATGATGATATTGAATCAAGTTTTATTTATTATATACAGATTATAAATAATAGTAATTTTTTAATGTTCATATGAGAGTAAATTGAAAAGCTTACGTATCTGACCATTCTGCCTATGTATTTTACACGTTTCTGTTAAAAATTAAAAAGTTATTGAAAACGTAGTTGAAGTAAAATCGTAATGTATACAAAGACAATATATGTACATTTATATATGCATATGTGTAAATATGAAAAACAAACCCTTTGCATGTTATGAAGTATAAAATAAGCATGCAAGAATTTGCAAAATCCGTTTCTTAGATTCATTACTTTACCGAGGTTAGACATGTCTCTTTCACGCCAAATCGCACAATATATCTCCATCTCACTCGCACACAACATGGGTTTACCGTTAATCGCTTAGTACAGCGACATGCTGTTCATTATTCCTTTTAAGGATTTCTATTGAATATAAACAAAAGATAAAACATGAGAATAGGTTTGAACTTAAAGGTTAAATATAGATTAACTTATTTATACAAAGTAAAATATAACTGATTTATTTAGATAATACCGCTTCACCCTATTTGTTCGTCTCTTTTTCAAAATAATTAATTCTCAGGTCGAGCCAGTAAAAAATTATTGGGTTATTCTATCAGAAAATTCTTAGTAGCAGCCCGGAGTCTGGAAGTTGGAATTGTGTTCACTCCCGTGCCTCGGAAAGCACGTAAAGCCGTTGGTCCTGCGCCTGAATCCTTTCCGGTCGTGTCGGATTGCCGTCCCATCGGATTATGAGTGTTAGGGAATAGAGAGTGCATCTGTGTTTACACACACATTTGTACACTATAATATCTCCTGCGTAGTTGGCTAATCTCTATTGAGATTTGCCGCCGTGGCCGAAATCGGTCTGGAGGACATTATATTATTATTTATATATATTATATATAGATAAGTACTAATCATATTTATTTATAAGTGATGCACCATATTATAACACTTTAATACCATTTTTTACATCTTACGTAAGATATTTTGGAGTTTCACTTCCTTTGTCGGCAAATATATAGACGTCACGGCTTCCTCTCAACTTACATAACGCCATAAGTGAACACATATATAGACAAACAAATTTAGTATAAACATATTTAATAATTTTAAACTCGCACTTAGAAAATGAAAAAAAAAATCACAAAAATCAAATTACCCGGAAACAATTGTACATGAAAAAAAGTAAATTAATACTTATATTTAATCTTTTAAAACTATATATTAAATATACAAATTATTATATATAGTTTGTTAATAACTATTTAATGGCTTTTAAATTTAATTGAAAAAAAAAAAAGGTTTTACATATTAATTATTTATAATTCACACGATCTTTAGCCGGTCTGATATTAGTCGCAGCCTGCTCGGATATAGTTTTTAGCAACAAAAGCATGAAGTGCGTGCAGTAAATGGACAAGATATGTGAATAGTCATATTGTGATGTTACCATTACGTAAATAGTAATTACTTTTTTACTGTTTTATATTCGAAAAAGATTGCAGAACCTAACCTAACCTAACCTAACTTCACGGCAGTTAATCCTATTAGATATATTGTTCACAGATGGCGAGAAACACATTTTTTTAACCGTTGACAAAGTTAAATAGTGATGCAACTTAACAACCTTTTTCATATCTAGACTGAACATTAGTGATGCAGTGTTCACACTTGGAATGTTAGCAATTTCATAATTGCTTCAAGCATTACACTCTTGTAACTCCATTTAACTGCAATACAAAGTATTTTAAATGAGTTACCACTAGTGTTGTATGTGCTGTCATGTAATATAAGTAACACGATTAGTGTGATTAGAGTTGCCAGGTGTAAATATTTAACCGAACTCTTTTAGCATTTTATGGTCGTATTCTGCCAAATATTAAAATTTTCGTTAATGTAGGGGAGTAGTGTTGCACTATAAATAAAAATAATTTAATAATCAAGAGTTTTTTGTAGCACACAATATATAGAAGAGCTATTTGCAAATTACATTGCTTTGACCGTCGACGAAGCTATTATTTGGATATATATATATATATATATATATATATATATATATATATATATATATATATATATTTATTTATATAGAATAGGAAGGCGGACGAGCATATGGGCCACCTGATGCTAAGTGGTCACCAAACGCCCTTAGACATTGGCATTGTAAGAAATGTTAACCATCGCTTACATCACCAATGCGCCACCAACCTTGGGAACTAAGATGTTATGTCCCTTGTGCCTGTAATTACACTGGCTCACTCACCCTTCAAACCGGAACACAACAATACCAAGTACTGCTGTTTTGCGGTAGAATATCTGATGAGTGGGTGGTACCTACCCAGACGAGCTTGCACAAATCTCTACCACCAGTAGATAAATATAATAAATGTAATAGATAAGAATACCTTTACAATTGTGTCGTGACAACATAATTATATATCTTAATATCATATTTTAGGGCCAGTAGGTATTCTGTAAGAACAAACTCGAAACTCACCATAGACAACGGTCGTTAAATGTTAGCAAGTGATGTGCGACAATGATCATAATATAACATTTTCAAGAATTCACGCATCAAAATAGTATATGATAATAATATCCTGGGACATTATTCACACACGGCCATCTGATCCCAAACTAAGCAGAGCTTGTACTACATATAGATAATTACACCCAGACTCAGGACAAACAGACATGTTCATGCACACAAATGACCATCCTGAGTTGGAATCGAACCCACAACCTTGGCCATGATAGTCAAGTACATACCAACCACGCCAACCGGCCCGTGTAATAATAAATAATAACATAGGTTGGTTGTCAACGTTTCACGGGTGAATAGAGTTCTTACAGAATATCACTGCTGGCAACCCTAAGCATGATGCAAACCGGGGCAGACATCTTTAAACGCGTAGGCATGTTGATAGAATTTATATAATACAACTCATGGTAAACTAGATTATAAATCTGTGTAATGTAACATTATATCGTTAAATTTAAAATAATAAATTACTTTTCCGGGAAGACATGATTCTTATTACTATATTAAAACTTCAATACATTATGTAACTCGAAGAAAACTATCACAGTTTGAAACGTAATAAAAGTTTTTAACCTCATTCCTTGTTGAATTTCATAACATGAAACAAATTGCGGATTGTACTTAAATTGATATAATTTGTTATTTAAAAATAAAATTGCCATTTAAAGATTTATGATTTATTCCATCTTGAATCTTGAAATTAAATATTATACTTAAAATGTTTAAAATAAAAATATAATAGTAATTAAAAAATCTGAGAGACTTTTTATCTTAATTAAAAAAAACAGTGTTATTAGGGTTAGGTTTTCTTTTAAAAAAAATTAAATTGTGCGAATAATAATTAAAACGTAGAACTTTCGCGAATAATACTAATAATTTTAATTAAAAAATATATATTTACAGACGAATTGAGACCCTAATCTTTTTTAGTAGTCAATTAAAAATCAACGAAGTATTTTTAATTTATTGCATAATTTGGATTTTATTTGAGGATCTTACACATATGAAACCTTTTCTTCTTGTTTTTATTTTATATTTGAGAAATCATAACGCAATCATAATAAGCCTTGGGCAATTATAATATCATCTACTTTGCATTTGCTTTCTCTTAATTATAATGTAATATAAAGAAATAGCACAGCGATCAAATTATTTAAACTTACAATTATTTGTTTGGTTTCTTTTTTTTTGAAGTAGAATCTTGCCAAGATTAAAAAATATTCTATAATCATGTTAAAGTAGACTTTATTAATTTCGCGAGTAATCAATTTATTCCAGTATCAAAAACATGTATTACCTTATTTAAAAAAATAAAAGTGTAGTATATACTACAAAAAGAGTTCGATTTCGAATTTGCAACAACTTATAAAAGTTACTTAGCGACTGTTTAGTTAAACACTGATTCCTCTCTTTCTGTCATAGTTGATTTGACATTCGAAAGGAGAAGACAGCATTATTTAACTAATCACTCGCTAAAAACGTTTATAAGTAAGGCCTCTATATTAAATATAAAACAAAATACTTATAATAAACTTGAAAAAGATAATTCATGAATATTTAAATTGTATTTTTTGCATTGCTATTAGATCATCGTTATAAAAAATAATAAATGTCAATATCGTGTTAACAGAAGTCAATGTCAATTTTTTTTTAAAATATCGAACTAAGATTTTAATAGAATCAGCCTAATAAAACATTGGGCATAGTCTGTATAATTAGAAAACAAAAGGAAAGTCAAAGGGGAAAGTAACATTATGGTTGAACAATTATAGACAGTGCTTGATAGTCCGCTCACGTAGTGAAGAAAGTGTGACCAGTTTGGTCTGATATTAAGGATATCATGTAGTTTGTATCGAGGCAGTGTTGCCAGCTTAGCGAATGTAAGGTGCGTAATATCTAGACAGACAGACAGACAGCCATATTAATATTAGACTTCAGTAGATTTAAAAGCACTTGTATATTTTATAATCACTTCCGCTTCTTGAATAGACATATAAATGTAATATATACTTTGTTCATAAGAGATTTACTCGATAAATAACGAAACTACCGGAAATCAAAATAAATATTTAATAATAATAGATAATTTTAGATCTTTTTATTGGGTTAATAGCTAGGGCACGGAATATACATATACAGGTGAGAAGTTCTCTTCTTCTATTTGTATACGCTTATAAAGCTTATAATAGCTAATAGGATAAGTCCAATAAATCACCAGTCAAAAGACAATTATTGATAACAACGTTGCGAAGTCGAAAGGCATAACCAAATATGTACAATACTTTTTACTTTCTTCCACATAAATCTTTCATCAAAAACAATATCAGTTCCTTATAATCTATACTAGTATTATAATTGCGATAGTAACTCTTGTCTGTCTGTTACGCTTTCACGGCTAAACCACTGAACCGATTTTGGTGAATTGTTTGAAGCAAGCTACACAAGGCAGGATATAGGTTACTTTTAAATATCTCGCGCCGGAACCCCGCCCCCAACACGAAACGGGCGAAAAATTGTTAAATATATACAGATGGCACTTTAAAAAAAAGTCCTTTAGCATTAAAAACACACGTCGGAATGATAAGCGCGTTAGAAAACACTTATTATTCAAATACATACAATCGGTTTGTTTTTAAACAAAAAAAAAAATGTTTTCAAACACTAATTTCTGTACGTGTAGAAGGTCGCGACCTTGATGTAATGTTTAGCTATTAAGTTTTTAATATTTGAACTAGATGGCGCTGATGACGGCTAACATGCTATATTATCTATATTAAAAAACTTGTACGGCTGTACGGCGAACGCCCACAAACATAAATGACATTATGACCAAACAAAAAAAAAAAACATTAGTACAAATTGGCATTGACTTTGAAATAAGTATTTTTGAGTAATATGTATTTATTAACAGTATTCATTTAATTATTATTTACGAGTTTTTTCTCATATAAGTAGTTTTTTTTAAATAACAAACGCTACAATCGCTGCTGATTCATATGTTTTTGGGTTAAAATGAAATTAATAATATTTCATAATAATTTTAGTACGTTCTTGCTGGGACGAAATTTTCTTGACCTGCTTCACATCCTAAGTCTTTATCTTTAAGGTTTTGATTGAGGTCCACTTGACCGATGCTTACAACGGCGGCCTATCTCAAGACAGATTAGCCAACTGCGCACGACATATTATAGGAAAGAAGTTTATGCGCAAACACAGATACTCCCTTATTGCCTTACTTTCATAAGACGATGGGATGGCAACCCCCTAACCAACTGCAAAGAGTTCAGGCGCAGGACTAATAACGACTTTACGCGCTTTCCGAGGCACGGGAATGTATACACTTCCAACTTCTACACTTCAGGTTCCTACTGAGAATTTTTCGACAGAACTTTTTAATGGCTAGACAATATTTAAAAATAAAAATATAAATAATATGAGTTAATTTAATAGTTTTAAAATTCGCGATTAACTAATCGAACTGAAACAATTAAAAATAACTCGATGAATAAATGAACTAATTAATGAAGTAATGAATGAACATTGGCTGAAATGTGAAGATTTAATTGAAAAGCTTACGTGTATGATTTAGGGAGTGGTATAGATAACTTACCACAAATGAGAACTAATCGTAATCTCGGCATATTTTAGTTTATAAAATTCTTCAGTCAGTATCGGCATTTATAAAAATATCAAATTATTGAGCTACATAATAAGTATTCTTATCGAAAAAACTAATATTTTAATGTTTTAATTGGATTTTAGATAAGGGAAATAACGAATTCGACACGGAAGCTTTTTAGTGATTTGAATTCGTAAGAATTTTATAAGAGCCGAGATGACCAAGTGGTTAGAACGCGTGAATCTTAACCGATGATCGTGGGTTCAAATCTGGGCAAGCACCACTGAATTTTCATGTGCTTAATTTGTGTTTATAATTCATCTCGTGCTTGACGGCGAAGGAAAACATCGTGAGGAAACCTGCATGTGTCTAATTTAAATGAAATTATGCCACATGTGTATTCTACCAACCCGCATTGTAGCAGCGTGGTGAAATAAGCTCCAAACCTTCTCCTCAAAAGGGAGAGGAGGCCTTTGCCCAGCAGTGGGACATTAACAGGCTGTTACTGTAATCATATTAAATTATTGCCTGGAACAGAGCCCTCGTTTGACTTTCACATGTCCCATGGCTATGTTCTCATATAAAAATAATAATCAAAACAACAATAAGTAACAACATGAATATGATAAAATAAATTTAAAAATGGAACGAAAACAATTATAAAAAAAAACCAAATATTTTGTATATTATGCCACAGATAAACAGCATAATAGCATAACCAATTTTCCTGCAGATTAATCAGCATTTTGTTTGTGTTTTACCGAAAACAGATTGGGATTTCACAATACATTGATTATTAAGATAAGGAGTGGCTAGAGGCTTCTAACTGTAGGAACTTGATCCTAATGTCCCGGCTACCTAACATAAATATAACCTTAGAGATTCGAGATCTGTTGCTTATTATCTAGCACCTAACATCTAGACCAAGGCAATAACGAGATTCTTATATCAAATAATCTATTAAAACAGTCACAATTATAACACACATATGAACGACAATCGAAATAGTAAATAATTTACATAAACGTTGTACTCGTACAATTAATTTCCTTGCGTTGTATCCGTTAAAGAAAAAAAAACGAACAAAAAACATATGAAAATGCATTGATGATTGCCCGGATCTAAGGCTGATATTCATCAGGTAACAACCCACACGATTACTATTTAAAAAAATGGTTTTAATGGAAAGGTATAACGATAATTGATGTTTAAACATGTAAGCTCCTAGTCTTAGTTCGCCCCTACCGTATACCGATCTCACGCACACATTAACGCACTTAGAATGACAAATCATAAATGTCACTTGACGCTCGAAATTGTACGCTGACGTCATTTAACGCTCGAAATCTCAGTTAGCCCCTACTGTATACCTAGCGCTAAAATCCTTAATAGTTAAATTAAAACTATCACCGGTTTGGAGAGAGAAAATAAAAGTACTATGTTTGACACGGTTATCACCATTGGAAAAATGATTCATGAGGAATTAGGTGTATTAAGGTTTTGCTGAAATATGACTATTGAAAATGTCGGAAAAGTCAAATCTCAAAATCTGAATGACTTCAGATTGGAATTTTACTGGCGCCACATCGACCAGCCGAGTTATAAGATATAAGATATAAGATTTGGGAATTGATCATATTATACTTCCTTGATTATTTATTGTTTTAATTACGTATGAAACTATTGGTCTTTTACTAAATCAGCCAGTTTCAATAAGCTTTACATTTGTTAATCCGTACAGAAATAATGAACAGTTTGTGTTTCTTTTATATAACATGCATTTTGCGTAATATTGTATTATTACTAATATAATAATAATAAAAATATGCCGGTTACGAACAAATAAATGTAGAATTTTTTAAAATAATTTGACATACGTCAAAATGCAGTTGACATTTTACTCAAAAAATTACTTTAGCCCTTATAGCACCAGCCAGTTTTAATGTTGGGTAATTTTTATGGGGCGTTAACACTATCTCTGCTTATGAGTGACGAGTTTTGTTTTGTATGGAATACCCTGATACCTACTTTTGAGTCTGGTGTTATTATCTGGTAAATACAGTTAGTGACGTTGTACGGGAAACGGAACAGTGTTATGCGATAGCGATAACAATAAATTTTTATTTTAAATTAAACTGGCAACTTTTATAATAACTTTTATGATATTCTAATTAAGAGTTCGAATTTGAAAAAAATATTTTCTATATGTAATGTTCTTTATGTAAATAGTAATTATATTTATTTTAAATTAAACTTTTTTTAACTGGTAACTATAACGAAAACGTTCTTTATGTGGATATATTGTAAATAGGTTTTCCTGTGCCACGTGTTGCGCTTTAATATTGAAATTGTTTTTATGTAAATGTAATTATACTTTTATGTTTATTCTATGTTAGGGTACTTATACATAAAATGCCATTAAAAGCCAGAAATCGTTCAAATTCATTCAAATTATATCACGCTAAGATACATAAGGAGTATTTTAAGATAAATTAAATATGGAAAACACTGATATGCATTGGTGTTATCGAAGATAAATGAACTTGTTTAGCGGAACTTTCATATTTTTCTAATTATTCTAGAAAGATCGAAACTGTTATACCCGTACGAAAACAGGAGGTTATAAATAGATTGTTTTACATATCAATGTCATACAAACCTTATTATATTAACGTTTTCTTATTAAAACATCCTTATAAATTAAAAAAAAATAAGTACTTCATTTCATTGAATAACACGTTTCATAGAATAAATCGTAGAAATAAAAACAACTTAAAGTAGGTAGGTGCTTAAAAAAATATAAAAACCGTTTAAATTATAAAGCTATAATTGATGCAGGGATATAGAAATGGTGTCAAGACCATTTGACATAGTACAATTTTACTATAATAAGCCACCCAATATGGCCGCTTAATACTTGCTAAATACTGTTTATTACGTAAATGAAGAAATCCGGAACAGAATAAATGTAAAGCGGATACATTGCGTATAAAAATGTTTGCGTGTTTGAAATGTTACACAGCCTATGCGCCGTTAGGATATGATTTATGATTTTTTATAAAATGTTATAAATGTCCTATTAAAAAAAAATGAAAATGTTTTTGTGTTGTTGATTAATTGTTGTTTAATATCGTACGTAAGCCGAAATATAAAAGTATTTTTATATAAGTAGTATATCTAAAAGAAAAAGTTAAAAAGTGTCGAGAGCGTTATTGCTTAAAACGTTTCATTATCAATGACAGTAGAGTAGACCGTCATATGTTATCTGAGCTTGCGTTCATCATTAGCATCAATAAAATAATCGGTCAGTTCTTCAGTGCATCACTGGCCGTCAGACGCGCTAGTTGTTATAACATAAAAAAGTACGTAATTAAATTTATTTAGACGTGGTACGGACTTATAACTTTAAGCTTAAACACATCGTGACACTGTGATTTAAAAAAAGTTAAAAATTAATAATGGCGGAAGGTGACGTGCCATTGGTGACGAGTTACGGCGGTAGCGAAATTGAATTTGGCGCGAATGGGAAAGTGTCAAAATCTAATTCAAGGTCAGTTTTTTTTTAAAGTTTCTCTAAAAAAAGGATTTATGGATGTTTTTGTATTAATTTAAATTTATTTTTATCTTATTATAGTTACTTAGCAACGATATTATTGTAATAGAGTATATTATAGTTCATTATTTTATAATGTTTACTTTTTAGACACGTTTGGCGCTTCTATAATGTTGACATACTTCTCGATATTAGCGTAGAGGTCGTTCTTTTTTGTTTTGCGTACGTAGGAACATAATGAGGTTATTATGTAAATATTATGTACGAAATTTATGTTTTAAATTATAATTTATACAATTAATTAATATATACAATTACTAGATGTTATAAATAAACATGTAAAAGTAAAAAAAAAAAACTATTTTAGGAAAAAAAAATTTAACCATTATTGATTTCAAAATTACAACTAAGAAAATTTTAATATTTTTTTTTCGTATACTTGATTAATTGTATTTTGTAACTGAATTTAATAGAAAAATTAATATAATTATTTAAATTCCGCAAATATGTTTATAATTAGCAGTTAAAAGAACAGATTATACAAATTGTAGTTGAATGTGTGCCGCGTGATTATGATCCAACATGAAGGTTGTATATTTAAATAAATTAGAGATATCCACATAATGGCTCGTGAGATGCTACATAAATAGTAGTTATTATGAACAAAGCAAATAATATTTTAATACATAATTAAATTGCAGTAATCTTTAATATCTATATGTTAATATATATCTGCGAGCATACCTACTTATATTGAAGGTAGCTGAGCTTAAACTAAAATAAGCTTCAGTCTGTTTCAACAGAATTAGCACAAAAATATAAAATAATTTTAAAACATAGGAATTGATACAAATTTTTTGTTATAAGAAAAATGTTTCTTTTTTTTTTAAATATTAGAAATGAAAACTTGTTGTTTTGTTTTTAAGATACTGTCTCGTTAATTATTATTTTCAATATATTTGTGTGACACGATAATAAAATCCCGAAAACAAACAAGGCAAAGATTTCTAATAATTTATATTAATAATAAGATGTTATAATTGAACTGTTAATATATGGACTTAGAAAGATTTATTTTAAAAAAATTGACAAGAAAAATGGCGGTAGTTTTCAATGTCAGATTAACTGTATGATAACGACGAAGCTAATTAACAAGTCATATTTCATTATTCATCAAAATATATAAATTCGTATCATGAACACAATAAGTATTTTAAATCGCAATATTTAAATCGTTTTTATATTATTTTATTTACACAAAAACAAACTACGGATTTTAGGTTAATTCCGCGCATACATATGTATGAGTATTCTAGAAGTTTCCATAATATGTAAAGACAAAAAATTGTATAACTATTTTTAAAAAAATATTCAAATAAGATCTAGCCACTGGCTGTTAAAAAGATGTAGGTATTAAAGATACAATGTAAAGGTTACAATATTTTTTGTAATAAAATTATTAAATTATCTCGTTACTATTCATTATTACTTTCAATGGCTCATTAATTAATCTTATGACTTTAGAAATAGCTGATGTTTATTTGTAATACACTATACAGCCAGTTAAATCAACTACATACAAACTTTTTCCTTAAACCTTTTTTGTTATTTTTATTGTTGCCTACCGAAGATATCATATGGCGGTATAATAACTTATGGTGATATTCTATACGTTGCGTGTATTTTAGATAAATCCACTCATCAGATATTCTACCATTAAACTACAATACTTTAGTATAGTTATGTTCCGATTTGAAGTTGAGTGACATTGCAACAGGCACAAGAGACATAACATCGTTCTCAAGGTTGGTAGCGCATTGGCGGTTGAAGAAATGGGTAACATTTTTTTAGAGTCCACGTATCAGACGACCCGTTTAACCGTAATCTTACCTAATTAATAAAAGAATGTCAACGGTTGACAGCATAGACAGTTATTATTTTATTTATGACCGATATCAAATTAAACTCAGTACTATATTGATAAGGGTACATACGTTACGTAGGCGAGGAAATTGTACGGGACGAGACATATTTCCTGTTGTAGAATGAAGGATGTATTGGTTTTATTTATTTATTTTGCACTATATTAAACGTACCAGAGACAAAAGCAATATGTCAAAAGAGAATTAACTGTAAGCAAGCGAATATGCCAATGTTTATAGGCGGTGATGACCACTTACTATTAGGTGGCACATTTGCTCATCCTAGATAGACGTAGCTATCTAATTAATAAAAAAAAAATATTTCCAGCACATTCGGGAAGGAAAAAAGAATTTATATAAATAAAATAAAAGGCAGACAAGTAGTCCAATAAAAAAGATATTGAGTTTGCTGTTGAAATATTCTCTGTAGCAGCTCGGAGCTCGAAGTTGTCAGTGTTTACACACCTGTGTCTTGGAACGCAGGTAAAGCGCTGATTATGCGCCTGAACTCTTTCCGGTCGTGTATAATTGCCGTCCCATGGGTTTATAGTGATGTAATAGAGTGAACCTGTGTTTGTGCAAGCACTTGTTCACTACATCCACGTTCTATGGAAGATTATTAACCCCTATTCCCTAAAACGTCACGATCCCCATACGGGTATTATTTTTAGGAGGAGCAATGGTGACATTTTGACTTATTAAACGTGACGTTGACGTGTGGATGTCATCAAGTTTTCCCGCCAAAATCTTATCCTATTTATCATGTACAAAATCTACCCATACCAATATTGACTAAAGGAATTCAATCTAGTCTTTCGAGGATTAAGGATCTATTCAGACAAATAAACTTTCGCATTTTTTTAATATCAGCAAAATTGTGACTTTTTACAAAAAAGTCAATGAACGATGTTATATTACAATAAATATATTTTTATCAGTAGAATGAAATAAAATACGTCGTTATGTATTATTTATACGTTTTCATCACTTTGTTATTATAAATTTGAACTTTTAAATGTTTGTTTTTAATTACGACTCATTAATTTCAATTGGAATTATGTTTAGGAGAATATTTCTATACCGGAAGCGCGCTTGAAGTTCATAATTATCGTTTTCTGATGAACAAAAATTAAGAATTTCTTCATTCAAAATTTTTTTTGAGTGTTTTTTATTAAAATGGAATCATAACAGTATATTTTGAATCGTATAAAAGTATTGAAATAAATGTAAAACTACCGCCATTTTGAAATGTAGATTCTATCGATAACTGACGAGAAAAGCAGTTGTTACTATTTACATATGTATGTTTATTAAATACAATTAAATTTATTAATTTTATTCTGCATATAATAAAACAAATAAATGCTGTATTTTATCGAGTAATAAGCCGTATTTGTCAGTTATTTTTTTTTAATCAGGTTTAAAATTATTAATCAGCCGAGCTAAACTATTCATCTTTCTACGTTTGTGGCGTAAAAAAAGCAAGACGTTTTCCTGTTAATCAGTTCATAGATTATAAAATATATTCATAACTTTTTCCTGTTTTAAATGATAGAGTTTAAATCGTGACCCAATTATCGTAACGCGATAACCGCATTTGAACTTTAAGCGCGAAATTATCAAACAAAATAAATCGGCCATTTTAAGTAGGTCGTTCATAATATTTATTTATATTTTGATATTATTAAAATAAACAGTTTATCCAATACTTGATTCGTTTGTTGACTCTAAATGAGTCTAAAAGCCTAAAATTAATTTTCTTACGTTTATTTCTAACCAACTTTATTTAACTTATGACACGTTGGTATCCGTTAAGAAAGAAATTTTGAAATTTCAACTTAGGCCGTTATTTTTATATGAATTTTACCCGTTGTAGAAATAGAAATCAGTTTAGGCAGCTAGTTTAACAAGGCGTAAATCCATGTCGTTTATATTTTCTAAATGCAAAATATTAAAAAAACTTTAATCTTTTAAATAAAGATAGTTTATTATTATCTTTTTAAGTTGATTTTTTTTATGTCAATAAAAACACATTGTTGAGTGTCAAATATCTACAACCGGTTCGTAAAAACAAAACCTTTTTGTAAAATTACACGTTAAAAATGAAAGTTTGTGTGAGATATTTTTAATTGTGAACGATAATCTAATTCCTCGTTTCGACAAAATAATGTTTTTGTATATGTGACATAGGCAGAATAATTTGCGCTCAACTAGCCAGACGCCAAGAAAAAAAATGCGTAAAAAGTACCGAAGCCGTTATTGCAAAAGTCTAACATTTAAGAAAAGTTGCTTCATGATAAATTTTACCCAACAGCACACGAGTAATATTTGATTATATTACGTTAACATTTCCTTAATCACATATTTACAGCCAATTTCTAAAAGGCTATATTTTAATTACCATTTCATTTTAATCCGGTTATAGAAGCTTAGCGATAAAGTAATAATCATATCTTCTGTTTCATTTTTTATCTCATTCATCCATTATATTTACCTTATTATATCCCTATGTAAGTGATTCTTGGATTATTTAATTTCTGAACGTGCATTTTCAAAATATGAACGTGCTTTTTTCAGTTGTCAATATTGCGTTATCATATTTCTTATATTATAAATTCGTATGGTTGTATTTAAGATGTTTTTTGATGATGAATAGCCATAAAGTCTCTCATTGCACGGAATATGCTATTTTTTTAATCATTAAATATTATCCATCGAAGTGAAGGGGTAACGTATAGTTCTATAATGCCTTTTTTGCGATCTGCTTATATTTTTTGTACTAGTAGATTTATATTTTTAAGTCTTGTTGCAATTAAAGAAATATTATATTAAATAAATTAATTGAAATCTCATTTGTTTGATAATTGTTTCTTACAAATATCGAATGTACACAATCAACTTGCATAACTTGTCTGTACAATAATAATTAACAATAGCGTTGTCTCGATGTTACGCAATCTTACAAAAGAACTGTATACAATAATTAATATATTAATAATTATTTTTGTAATAATTTAGTTAATTTGAATGTTCACATCAAATTACTAATAATTATTTGGTCATATTTCATAGATAACATGGTCAATAAAATAAAAATTAAAGAACGAAATCTTTTTTAAATTTAAATGACAGAGGTATTGCACTATACAGCCTTATTTATATTGCTTTGTTTTATTTTCTACGATGTCAATAAAAAAATAAACTAAGTTAAATAAAATACAACAAATACAAATGTAGTATATTTAAACAACAAACGGTAAAATAAACAATAACAGTACAATATGCCTTAGTATGCGCAGTCTGTCAACCGCTTTATGCGCAAAAACTCTTTGTTATCTAACCGAGAAGTTCTTTGTTAATCCAAACCCACACATGTGAATAAACTTGTATATAATGCGGAAGTTCCTATCGTGTATGGGCAGCATTATAATTATGCAAAGACATTATCGTTTTGTATCATCGAATTGAATTTATTGTTCTCTTTTCAAGATCAACTCTGTTCCATTTTCAAATAGTTTCTCAGTAATTAAGAACAATAATAAAAATTAAATAAACTGTCACCAGCTAATGATTAATAACATAAAAGTACTTTATCGTAGACCAACAAATCAATTTTTATCTTTTTTTCATGATTTAAAAAAAGAACATATAAAAATAATAATGGCGGAAATAGCACAGCTGATCCAAGATGATTTACATAAAGTTCAACGTTCGTTTCGCAATGTATTAATTCATACGCAAATCACTGCGTCTGTTGCAAACTGAAAATGGGTCTCTTGATAACATAAATTGACAATAATAATCTTATATATATATATATATACACATATATATCTATTACAATAACGGTGAACTAAAATGATATTTTAAAATGTGATATTTACGTTTTTAGCGAGCTATGCAAATAAAATAAAAATATTATTAAGATATATTATACATTAATTTATTTTAACGCATAATATCATCGAAATATATGTATATATCAGCCAATTGATTTTCTGTATAATTTCGACAAATCGTCGCCTGTTTTCACCTTGACAGCTTACTAAGGTCGAGTTGCAATCGCTTCGTCTTTAAACTTGTTAAACTGAGGTTAAATTAAAAACTACAATCTTAAATAAATTTTAATTAAAACTTAAGTAGTAATAACTATTTTTGCTATTCAATGCTTACATATTTTATTAATTATGAATATATCATATATTAACTATTTTTAAATATATATATAAACAATATTTAATTTGCTTTCCAATAACGTCATTACATAGCCATTTACGTCATAGGTATACAAAAAGGTTGAATTTTTTTTTTATAGAATAGGAAGGCGGATGAGCATATGGGCCACCTGATGGTAAGTGGTCACCAACGCCCATAGACATTGGCATTGTAAGAAATGTTAACCATCGCTTACATGACCAATGCGCCGACAACCTTGGGAACTAATATGTTATGTGCCTTGTGCCTGTAATTACACTGGCTCACTCACCCTTCAAACCGGAACACAACAATACCAAGTACTGCTGTTTTGCGGTAGAATATCTGATGAGTGGGTGGTATCTACCAAGACGAGCTTGCACAAAGCCCTACCACCAGTAAATATTCGCCATTCGGCTGAATACTAATATATATATTATCTATATAATGTAAACAATGCGCGGTATTCAGCCGAATGGCGAATATTTACTGGTGGTAGGGCTTTGTTTTTCACAATTAATTAATTAAAAATAGATTAATATTATTTAACTTGAATGAAAATGATTCAATAAATAATGAACAGTGCGCATGCTTGTAACCGGTTTTTAAACGCAACGATGACACGGCGGACATTATTATGTTAAGAAATTAACATCGTACAAAGTTACGTTCATACACGTGTAACTTGAATTAAGAATACAGAATATAAATATATATTTTTTAATAATATTTTGAAAAAGGTTGACCTTTATACAGCCTGATGGTCAGTGCTCTGCCTAGACATTGGCACTTAAGAATGCATTGCGTCAATGAGCTCCATAACATAACAATATATTATGGCTTTGACTATAATAACGTTTGATGGTAAATATACTGTTGAGTGGCTGTTACCTACCCACAGAAATCATCAGTTAAGTACGGTAAAAGATGCTTTTCAAGAGTATAATTCTCGTCGTCTTAAAGAAATGAATGACTGACAGGCAATATGTCAAAATGTATTTATTTAAGATTCGTTAAACGTAATTAAATTATTAATAAATAGTATATATTTTTATTTTATATTAATCTAAATATTAAAATTTGTAATATATTTTTGATGTTAATTAGACAAATTTTAATAATTATATATTTTTTGTTTCAGGTAAACACGAGTAGATATTTTCGGCAATAGGTAAAATATAATATAAGGTGTTATATACGACGCTTATATATAACTCAACTAAAATAATTCAATTTGTATTCAGCCGAATGCCGTATTAACAAATAAATATCCATGCAGATTCAATGGATTTTAATTGAAATTAATTTTCGTGCCTTTATAACCTTAGCTATTGGATATAAACACGTATTTCTGATAAAAAAAGACGATAATAGATAATTAAAAAACAATAACCAGCTTCTTTATTTATAAATATATATTTAAGAAGTTTTTAATCGTGAAATCTTATCAATGGGAAAAAAAATAATATTTTTACGCAAACACTTATCACATGCGGCTGCAAGAAGGTCGCGGAATTAAAAAAAAATATTAGTGAGTTTTCAGAGCGACGTATTGTGATTAATCAAAATAAATATAATGTCGTATTTATTTGTTGATCCAAAAAAATCTGTGGACGGTTCAGTCGGATAAACTCGAAGATTGCAAGGCCGCTAATATTCCACCGCTGAGCTTTCCTCATTTTGAGGAGAGAGCTGAGCCGGATTCCAGCACGATACTCCAATACAAGGCACAAGCATGTAATCCGGCACTTGTAATCTTCATGACGTTTTCGTTCACATGAAATTTTAGTAATTAATTTACATAATTTTTTAAAATCCATCCCTAAGAGGTAGATCATTTTTAATCAGATAACGGGATTTGCGATTCAACAGAGTAATATTGTTAGCATTTACTGCTTTCTATTTTACGCAGTCGTGATTCGTGAAGTAGTTATATCTGTAATATTTTATATTATATGACATATACATATTGGTAGGCAAACGGAAAGAAATATTGACCTCACATCGCGAATGCGCCACCAACTTTGGGAACTAAGATGTCTCTTGTGCCTATAACACTAGCTAACTAACCCTTTCAACCGAACACAACATTGCTAAGTATTTTTTGGCGGTAGAATATATGATGAATGTTTGGTACCTACCCAGACGGTGGTGGTTTTACTGATGGTAGGGCTTTGTGGAAGCTCATTTTGATACCAGTGGTGCATTGGCGATGTAGGCGATGGTTAACATTTCTTACAATGGCAATGTTTATGGGCGTTGGTGACCACTTCGCGTTGGTGGCTTGCACAAAGCCCAAGCATATGAATATATTTACTCGTCATTGTTAATAATCCTCATGTATATAATATATGTGTAATACATACAAGTTACACATGTGTTTGAAGACAGGTTTCGTTGTTTTTAGTATTATTATATTCCAGCCAACCTTGGAGATACACAAGAAAGGCGTATATTATACAAGGATACATTATAATAGAAACGAAACGGTTTCATAATACGAATCAAATTAATTCAAAAACTAAAATTTAAAATATTCATTTTTTAATATGGCAATATGGCAGTAATTATCCGCCATACCAATCACTTTAACTGAACTATCATCTTATTATTGTAAAAAAGCTTTAAATGTAATTATACATATATGTGAAAAAAAATTAATGTATTCAGTTTTCTGACGGCTTTTCTCGGTTGAATCTATCTACATCAACAAGTTAGGAAGCTTTACGTTTGAATAATACTCGTTAAAGTAATTAAAACCAATTTGAATAAAATATATTTCGATTTAATAATTGAACGGATGGTTGGATGAAATAAATAATAATAAATGTAAGGTTAATACATTATTCCCCTTCTTTCCGCCATAGATAGGCAAAAAGTGAAAGAAATCTCTAGTTTTCAACTGATCCACTTAGACGCCCTTACTAGAAAGTAGGTCTAGAATTTCTAGTTGATATCTTTTGATTGGTGCCGGACTATGTACAATACTACTCATGAAAATCTTTACTTTTTATAACATAAAAACCTCCTTGGTTAATATCGATATCATAAATTTAATTTTCGAACTCTTTTTATTTTTAATAGGCAAGGGTGTGATTGTTGTTATTTGTTTTTAATTTATAACAACTGTTATATTTGAATTTATTTGTTTAAAAATATAATTTTATTCAGATTTCTGTCCTTATTTGAGGGTCATAATTAACGAACTCGACACAACATTTATAAGTTATAAAATAAGTATTTAATCTGTCACGTGATCAAAGATTGTTGAGAGAGAAACGATAGAAATCGCTTCGACTTAAATCGAGTGATATTTGCCTAAGGCAGCTAGATACGACTTGTTCATAACGCCGCTGTTATTCCTTAGATCTTGCGGATTGTAGGATACCTAACTGTAATAATTTATTCTGATACCAAATGCATTAGGGCTATTCTGTAACAAATTCGAAACTCACCGCAGTAAACGGTCGTGAAGTGTCAGATAGTGATATGCGACATTGACCATTATAATCATAACATTATAAGAATACACGCATCAAAATAGTATATCATCATAAGTCGGTTGTCAATATTTCACAAGCGAGTAATGAAGTAAATTATTAAAGTAGCACGGTAGTTGTGATAACTAAATCTGATTTTCCTTAAGTTCATTTAACGGTAACCTCGACTGATATTTTTTCTAAACATAATGTTGCCATACGAAAAATTAATTGCTTATTGTAATTGAATACCAGAAAAATCTCAATCATAATTTACATTTTGTGTTCTTCGTAAACAATTCTCTGAATTAAATTGATGCTATTTAACGTGGACGCTTTAGTTAATTTTCATTTGCCAAACGGAAATACCTATGACGTTGTATATTTCCATAAATAGTAATACACTCTTAATTATTGTACGAGAAAAACGTTTATTTTTCTACCAACGGTAATGAGTTATCATTAAAATTAATATGAGGTTTGCTCTTTGAAGGACAGTTTTTTCTTACTTATTACAAAAAACACAAGTTTCTTTAATCTTTTATATTTTTGGACGTAGTAAAAAAGATAGATAATTAATAATCTGTGGACGCTTTATTGAAATATCTCTAAAATCGTTATAAACCATATATTATTGTCTTAAATCTTATATTTACAAATATGATACAATAGTTTACAATTATGTAGGGCTTATATCATATGCGAATATATTTTAAATAAAATATTATTTTAGATAGAATTCATATTTATGAAAAAAAAAATTATCATCTTAAAAACTGTTTATAAATTAGCAACATTCGGCCTTCTTTAATCAAAATATAAATCTTACACTTGCACGTTAATTGTTGCAAAAATCTATTTATATATTCTTAATTGCACTCCAATAACTAAAATTAAAATAATGACAGAAATAAATTAAAGAAAAATACAAAATAAAGGTGCATAGACGGCATTAGCATCACCGCTCGTAGTTATACAGTCTCAATTTAAAACTCGACTAAAATAGCTAAAAACTATATAAGATGTCGGTAGGTATATAAACGATGCGTTTATATTACTGGCATCAAACTATGTCTAGGCCATATATTCGCTAACGCGACAAAACAATGCTAACTATAAAAATAAACATCAATTTCATAATTATACATTACAATAACGTCACATGTGTAAATAATGTTACGCGAAAATCGACCGTTTTGTCAAGGTAGTAAGATATGTATTTGTAATACATAATCAATAATTTGTTATGTCATAAGGTGACACTGAAAAAATGTTTTACGAATCAATAACCTTTTTATTATAGTTAGTAACCTAAGGCTTTATTGTAAAACATTAAAATTACACCGTGATTTAAAAAATGCAACTGTTTTGTAAATAATACGTAATTATCATAAAAACATCTTGGTAACAATTCTTTTCTTGCAAGGATGTTTTTGATTATCTTGTGGAGGGTAAATAAGGGCTATCTGTATGAAAAATGTATAATATTTTTGAACAAACAATGTTTAATTTTATTCAAAACAAGAAAATCGCTCAAACACTGATTAGCATCTATAATGACCATATTTTATATTACTCAAGTTTTATTTATGATAGCATTTCGAAATACAGATAAATAAAATATTTTTTCTATCACGAACTATAACAAGAAAAAAAAAATCAAAATTGAATAAATTCTATTTTCAAATCTATTTTAATAACTCAGACACGATACTGACGATGCTATCAGATTGTGTTCACGATTCTGACATATCGTCAGTGTTGCCTGCAACAACCTTCAGGATATCCTATTAATTCCCCTCTTACTCTGAAGGTTGGCATTGTTTAAACTTTTACTTCATAAAACAATGTTTCAATTTTTAATATTCATTTTAAATATTTAACTTGTATCTTTACTCATGCTAAATTTTTCCTCAATAATTAAATATTTTTAATACAGCCCGTCATTATTCACTTAATGATTAATTGCTGCGTTGATGTCAGCTATAGATGTGTTAATTTGCAAAATGGACACTTATAATTATATATTTGCACTCATACAACGTACATACATACGAATTAAAAATAATATAAATGTTTATATAACAAATAAACACTTTTTGTGTTTATTTACTGAGAATAATACAAACAATATACTTATTATACTCTTTGTTAACATTAAAAAGAAGTAATATAATATATTTGACTATAAGTAATTATTTAAACGATTTTTTTCTAGCAATACCGTCTAGAAACGTCTAGAACGTCTTAATTTTTATCACTAACAGCAGGCCGTTTACCTCGAGTTTAAGTACACGACAGTTCCCATTGTAATAACAATGGAAGGCGTGATTTCTTTCACTTTTAACCTCAAACGGTTCGCTATTTTCGCGCCAACCGCCATCTTGTTGCAATTGACCTTTAACAGATTAGAAATGACAATTAAATTGCAGATTAAAATTTTCTATTAATTATACAAATAATGCTGCCAAGCTCATCGCCTAATATAATAAAAAAAAAAACTTTCTAAGTGAATTTGTGTGGCAATTTAGTGCTGTTCCCAGACAATTTTATCGCCATGTTATATAATATATAAAAACCTAAAAGACGACAGCAAACAAGTTCATTAGTTGCATGGAAATCCGAGCATTGCTGTATGATATAAACGGCTGGTATAAGAAAACATTATATATCTATATACTAATATTATAAATGTGAAAGTCTGTGTGTTAAGCTTTCACGTGCACACCGCTTAAACGATTTTGATGAAATTTGGTATGAAGCAAACTTGAACGCCGAGGGTGGACACAGACTATACCTAACATCTGCCCCCCTCGCTAAAACGCGATAACTAGTACAGTAACAGTAACAGTAACAGCCTGTTAATGTGTGGGACATTAATTTAATGCTTGGCTAAGGCCTCCTCTCCCTTTTGAGGAGAAGCTTTGGAGCTTATTCCACCACGCTGCTCCAATGCGGATTGGTAGAATACACATGTGGTACGACTTCAATGAAATTAGACACATGCAGGTTTCCTCACGATGTTTTCCTTCACCGTCGAGCACGAGATGAATTATAAACACAAAATAAGCACATGAAAATTCAGTGGTGCTTGCTCGGGTTTGAACCCACGATCATCGGTTAAGATTCACACGTTCGAACCACTGGGCCATCTCGGCTTTTACTACTACTACTAGTAATATATAGACATTTAACTAAGTTTTACTTCAGCTAGTTTTATTATAATATTCATTTACGTTTTGGACGACGAAGATTCTTCACATGACATGGACTTAATAGTAATTATAAATAAAAAATATATTTAAAAAACGGAATTATCCATGTTGAAAATTAGTTTTTTTTTTTTTTATAGAATAGGAAGGCGGACGAGCATATGGGCCACCTGATGGTAAGTGGTCACCAACGCTCTTAGACATTGGCATTGTAAGAAATGTCAACCATCGCTTACATATCCAATGCGCCACCAACCTTGGGAACTAAGATTTTATGTCCCTTGTGCCTGTAATTACACTGGCTCACTCACCCTTCAAACCGGAACACAACAATATCAAGTATTGCTGTTTTGCGGTAGAATATCTGATGAGTGGGTGGTACCTACCCAGACGAGCTTGCACAAAGCCCTACCACCAGTAAAGTACAATTAATTGTTAGTTACATCCGAAGCAAAACGTCGTATCTTCATATTGCTATTTATATTAGGCATTTAAAAAGTATTTCTTTAAGCCTTCAATTATAATTAAAGTTATAATAATCTTGATATAACTTAATTAGTACATTTAACCTCGACATTAATTCAGTTTTGAAACAAACAGAAATGCTTAAAATATTTCTTCTCCACTTTTATAATTACAGAATTATTTGTAATTATATTTAAGTGCTTTTAATAAAGAATATTCATTTAACTATTGTAGTCAGAGTTTATGCAACCAAGGAGGATGCATCTAAATGTTACAAATAAATATTAAAAATAGTATTACTCAAATGAAATCTTATATTCGTAAATTACGTGAATATTTTTAAGTAAAGCTTCTGTTAAACTTAAATTTGAGTACAACGTTTCTATATGTTACGTGTGGGAGAATAGTTTCTGATGTAGGTTTTCTATCCCAAAATTTTGTTGAATGACTTATAAATCTTACCAATAATAAATAATATCCTCCAGACCGATTTCGGCCACGGCGGCCAATCTCAAGAGAGTTTAGCCAACTGCGCAGGAGATATTATAGTGCACAAGTGTATGCGCAAACACAGGTGCATCTATTCCCTAACTCTCATAATCCGATGGGACGGCAATCCGACACGACCAGAAAGAGTTTAGGTGCAGGACCAACGGCTTTATGTGCTTTCCGAGGGTCGGGAGTGTACACACTTCCAACTTCCAGACTCCGGGCTGTTATTGAGAATTTTCTGACAGATAAACCCAATAACATTTAATTGGCCCGACTTGGGAATTGAACCCAGGCCTCCGGGTCTGGGGCCATTGATCTAGTGGCTTGATGTAAGGACATCAAGCCACTAGACCAACGAGGCAGTCAATCTTACTATATATGTTATTTATTTATATAGTGAAGTACGATAAAATTAATTTTAAGTAAATATTAAATCATGTTGGTTAAAGTTTACTTTCAAGTATGTCATTGTACCGTGTGACGTCACTTGAAAATTTTCATATTTATTCTTATTTAATTTGACATCTCCAATCGTCGTTCAATCTTTTGAAACCCGCACATATGTGTTTATATATTATACAAAGGCGGACGCGTAATTTAACCACTCTGTGGTAAGTGGTCACCACAGACCATAGTTGTTGGCGCTGTCAGAAATATTAACCATTCCTTACACTTGTGCCTGTAGTTACACTGTTTCACTCACCATTCAAACCCGAGTACAAAAATACTAAGTATTGCTGTTTGGCGGTAGAATATGAGATGATACTCACCACATATCCTACCACCAAACAGCTAATCTGCACTCAATAATTATAAAAACAAAAATAAGTAAAAATAATAAAAATAATTTTATTCGCGATGTTTGTAATATAACTGGATATTAAATAATAAAAAATATTATTAAATAAATATAAAAGAACCCATAATGATAACGCTGTAACATCAATATTAGCAAACGCAAACAAGATCCGTTTCATAGATAAAAAATAAGCGTTATGTGAATATGACGCCATTGTGTGCGCTGATAAATTAAATACGTGAGAAAATATTTGCATTTCATTTTAATCACAATGCCACAGATAAATATTTTCATAAATAAAATAATAAAATATTTTTTAATATATAATTTAAAACTCTGTGATAATGGCATATTAAAATTGTTCTTCAGCCTTGTCGGATTTAATAAAAAAAAAGAAACAAATACTAGGATTATATTGTCATTGGTTCCCAATACGTAGCAACTATCTCATTCATGCAGTGCGTGAAAATTAAAATGCAAGAATCCATTTCCATCATTAGACCATGTATCTACATTTCAAGTTAATTAAAGCGTATTAAACTATTAAATGCTTATAATTACGTATTAGCCCTACTGGCCTTGGCAGCATTACCGGTGCTAGAAACATACAAAACTGTTTACATTTACAAGTTCACGGTACAATATTAAACACATTATGTAAGACAGAAAATAATCTTTATTTAAGTAGGCTGTTACAACAAAAATATATTGTACTCAACAAACCTATTACAGTAGCACCTCGATAAGTCGAAAACCTCTCAAACTCGAAATAATGTTGTGTTTCCTTTCCTTCAAGCCCCAAAACCTCCGTTGCTCGAAATCTGACCCCTCTATGAGTCGAAATAATTAGTGATTCCCTACAAGTACATTTAGTACATATTTTCCCTCTAAAACTCGAAAAAATAAATTTGTGTGCAATTAACCCATTCTATGAAATGATAACTCAAAATTAGTTGGAGTAAAACTTAACCTCTAAAAGTCGAACATATCCTGACAAAATGCGCTTAAGTCGAAGTCCTCTATAAGTCGAAAAATCTGTAACTCGAATTTCTTGGTGTCTCCGTTCAAGTTCGACTTACAGAAACTCTACTGTATTAAAGAACGAACTCAGAACTCACCGGTCGATACTCAAATGTCACTGATATGCGACATTGATCATAATAATTGTAGCATTTAAAGGAAACACGCATCAAAATAGCGCATCACCGTAAGTCGACTTACGACATTTTACAAGTAAGATAGGAAAAAAGTTACAAACGCTGAAAATTTTCTGAACATAAATATTTACATCGATTTGAACGATTTGTGTAACCATTCAAATCTTAAGAAATCAAAAAGTACTACGTAATATCATTGAGGTTTGTGATTATCGTGATTCAACCACAACCCCAAGTTAACTATATAAAACTGCTGTTCCAAATCTTACGTTTCTTGATATATTCTATGGATGCAGTGTTACCATATTACAAATATTTTTATTTATAATATTTCTTAAACATTAAAATTATAATGCTAATATTTAATTTAGTGGACTGGTATAAATCAAGTCAAGTCTGATTACATTTTTCGAGATGTAATAAATAATATTAACCAACTTACCCAGTGTTTGTTAAAAATAAAAAATAAATTCAATCAAATATTATACTGTAAAATAACCAAACCTAGATAGAACATTTAGGATTTCATATCATATACATAATATATACAGATTAAAGTAAAAATAAGTTATGTATAAACAATATTATAATCCTCTAGATTCATTTCGACCGGACAGCCATTTTGTAACTGATTTGTAACGCACATAAGTGTGTTCGCAAACACAAGTGCACTCTAATCTCGCACACATAATCCGACGGGATGGCAATCTGGACTGAGAAAGTTTAGCCGGAGGATCAATACAAGCCAAACAAACACAAGATGCTACGGAAAATTACTTCACAGCAAAGCCCAATATCTTTATATCATGTTCTTAACATCTCCGTAACCGTACCGTAACAGCCCGTGAATGTCCCACTGCTGGGCTAAAGGCCTCCGCACCTCTTTTTGAGGAGAAGGTTTGGAGCTTATTCCACCACGCTGCTCAAATGCGGGTTGGTGGAATACACATGTGGCAGAATTTCAGTGAAATTAGACACATGCAGGTTTCCTCACGATGTTTTCCTTCACCGTCAAGCACGAGATGAATTATAATCACAAATTAAGCACATGAAAATTCAGTGGTACTTGCCCGGGTTTGAA
Source organism: Nymphalis io (assembly GCF_905147045.1). Taxonomy (NCBI): domain Eukaryota; kingdom Metazoa; phylum Arthropoda; class Insecta; order Lepidoptera; family Nymphalidae; genus Nymphalis; species Nymphalis io. The sequence continues at coordinate 2,914,723 of NC_065915.1, read as the reverse complement.
CCCACGATCAATCAATCAATCAACAGCCAATCGTTGTCCACTGCTGAACATAGGCCTCTCCCAAGGTGCGCCAAAGCTCCCTGTCCTCCGCCTTCCGCATCCATTTGGTGCCCGCCACCTTCTTAAGGTCGTCGGTCCACCTGGCTGGAGGGCGCCCTACGCTGAACCCACGATCATCGGTTAAGATTCACGCGTTCTTATCACTAGGCCATCTCGGCTTATAGCATAGCATCTCACTATACCTTATTCCAATCGGAGTAGGAGTAAAGGTAAACAAATCGTAAATTTACAAATTGCATGCGATTTGCTGATTGACCTGCTGTATTATGCACTACAAACAGTTCTCGATTAATTAACCTTTATTTATAATACGACACTATTCCACTTAACTTATTATAACCACATTAATTTAACTTTCGAAGTTCCGATTACAATTTCGCGGGCATTGAAAACGCATTTTTTCCCCGAATCCATAGTGAATATCATAGATTATTCTAGATCTCGACCGATGGTATCGATTCAATTCGGAGTCAAAGTTGTTTTATTTGGATTGAGTCCTCTTGTGATTGGAATAGGATATACATTTATGCTGTAAATACTAATAATACTCCGAGAATAAGGGCAAGGTATTAGTAACTATTGTGCCCTGTAAAAGTTAGCTTGATCTTTTTGACAGATGTAAATTTTTTTTGATCGACATTACTTTGCAATGACAAAATGATCATATTATTTTCTTAATTTAATGATTTTAAACATTTGTAAAAATATTAAAAAAAATACATATAACACAAAAGTCCCTAAAGATTCAAGCGTTATCCGAAAATTTTAAGACTTTTTATTGCTTCAAAATAAAATTTAAATAGGAACACTGAAAATAATAGACGCTTGTACAATGTTACATCGGTCGGATGTATGGGACACGAATAACAGGCAGTAACTGTTACAAATATCGCTTACAAAAAATCATTATTAAAGATCATTGTTAAGTTATTGTTACGAACGGGGGGGGGGGGGTCCTTTTGGTTAGGGTCTCTTTAGTTGGTATAACTCTTTTTATAAAAAATATACTCTTTTTAGAAAAATTAGGTAAAAAAAAATTGAATTCTAATTTGAATTACGAAAAGTGACAAAAAAAATCGCCCCCGTTTATTTCGGAAAGTTGTTTACTTTCATGGTCTGAACCACCTATTTAAATTTGCGCGGGAGGTCCAAAAATAACCCTGTAATATTAAATAGGTATTTATTATGAATATTGACCCACCGTCGCTTATCTACCCAATGTTTTATATGTCTAGTGCAATAAAGAATTTCACACATAATAAACCCATCATCTCGTCACAGTTACAAGTATTTTAAAACGTTATTTTTTGGACTACTATTTATGGATATTTTCTGTTTCTCATCACTAGCTCGTCTGTCAAAAAGATCAAGCTAACTTGTACAGGGTATAGTCCGTTACAATTCGGTCCCCACCTATTATCGGTTCGACCTTATTCCCTTCAAACTTGTCTTAGAACCTTTCGAGGACCGTTGACCAACATCCAGATCAATTTAGTCTAATCGAGCTAAATTCGTACCCTGGCACTGGCGGGACGGACGATTATGGGACTGGCTATAAATACACATTTGTAGTGGTCACCATTCATACTGTCATTCATTGTTGATATGTACGATCAAACGCAGAACATTAAATTGTATCTGGAAATGGTATCTGTTATCAGCATATTAGATTAAAAAAAAATTAATGGGATTTGACTAAATACTTTTTTGATATAGATGCTTGGAATTCAGCTCGAGTTCCAGCGCGGAAATGTTAATCGTTAGTACTTATCTTAATGTAAATATGATTTATTTTTTAATAGAAAGATTATGCGGTTTTCTTCATCTTTTTTCTCGCTTGTTTCTTTCGGTGGTAGAGTAAAAGTATTGATCATTCAAAAACGCTTTATTTTTAAGTTTTCTAGAATAAAATACATTTGATTTCATTTAATTTTAATGTCAAAAAAGGAATACTGACTTTTTAAAGGAGGACAAAGGATTGTTTTTTTTTCCCTCGTGGCTTTTGAGTTGGTACTGCGGTTTAAAGCCACAATCATTCCGTCAACTAGCGAAATAACTACAGATAAAGTCCGATGGAATAAAAAACACTGGTGACCATAAATAATACCATTATGGATGAGAAAAATTAGGATGATGATACTTAAAATGTTTATTTTTTATTTTTCTGTTATTTTTTTAAATAGTTTTATTTATTTGAATTGATTTTTGTTCAACTAAAGTATATCTCTTTTATATTTTAAGCGTTGTCATTCCATAATCTTTTTTATTCTGTGGTAATGACAATTCAGGTAAAAACTATTTGAAAAAGATTTGTACCTTTACTAGACGTAATTTAAAAAAAAAACGTCAATGTCACCTCACATTTCGTGATACCTACAGTAATTTGTGAGGTAATAAAATATATAGCAAACGATTTTAACGCATAATGACTCTTTTTATGTAACAATACATACGTTATATCTAAAAGATCCCTGAGACGATAATTTGTGGTAATTTGCAATTGTCAATGTTTACGTGTTTGTACTAAATAAGATACCGCCATTGTACTAGTTCAAATTTATTTATTCGTTGCTTTTTGGAGAAAGCAAAAGTATTGCACCGTGCAGCCTTGTGTTACAATATTTTTTTTATATATGCATATCGTTTTATCTCTTATCTTCGTAAAAATATTTTTTATAACAGTATTTCCATATAATGTTATTTCATTTTCAAAGAAGTATTTATACAATGAAACCATAGCGAACAGGATTTCTAAAATTCAAAATACAATTGTACAAATAACGGGTAACCATCGTATACGGTTGCTATTGCGTAAATTAAATTTAGTAAATGGACTTTAACGCCGAAATCATAAGGTTCAATATCGCTTTCAATTTAACAACGTAAAATATACAATGGCCTGTTTCGCAGCTTTTGAATGTAACAATCGGAGATATAATTTTAAGGTCAGAAACGTAACAGAAAACTAAACTCGCTTTACGTGTTGAGCGTTAAATTACTGGACTGTTATGGAAAATTATGGGCGTATTGTACTATGGACATAATGGGGCACCGAGAGCATGCTCTTCGCCGACGACATAGTTCCCATCGGGAAATACGTGCTGGAGGTTCGGGGCAAATTTGGCTTGCAACAAACACTAGAAAATGTTCGATTAAAAACCAGTAACGCCATAAACTTAGGTGACTTTTATTTTATTATCAGCAATTCTTCTGACAGTGTTTTGTATCTGTCCACTCCATTTGTTTGTGGTTACCACGTATAAAGAACGATGGTGAATTACCTTACATACACGACCGTGTATTATTAAGACAGTAATTTAATAGCTTATATAAATTTATCTGTGTTATATAAATAGAACTAGAAATTCGTTAATTCTAATGTTAGAAACATGAAAATTGGTATAAAGGCATTGGTTAAAGACAGAATTATAAATAGAATAATCGAAATTAGAATAATAAATATGATTAAATAGAATTAAAGACGGTTAGTTGTTGAAGTATATTCTTTGAATTCATCACCAAAGAGGGTGTAATTGGGGATGAAAGTTTGTAAAGAAGTTTGCAATTAATTGTCAATGTTTAAAATGCGGTGCTCAGACTTTAAATATCCCATCGAGCACACGGCTAATATTTAATAAAATATAAGTTGAAACCAAAAAGGCACGAACTCAAATATCTATAGAGAACTTTCAAAGAAAGAAAAATTCAAGTAATGGCTATAAGGCAACGAAAAAATGATGGTTGGGCTATGTTAGAGATGAGACATAGTATAACAAAAGCAAATGACAATTTTACTTACTCCACTCTGAATTCTTGTTTCCTTAATAATGATTTATCTTACAATATAAAAACTTGTATGACAAGACATGTACAGTAACAGCCTGTTAATGTCCCACAGCTGGGCTAAGGCCTTCTCTCCCTTTTGAGAAGAAGGTTTAGAGCTTATTCCACCAAGCTGCTCCAATGCGAATTGGTAGAATACACATGTGGCATAATTTCAATGAAATTAGACATGCAGGTTTCCTCACGATGTTTTCCTTCACCGTGAAGCACGAGATGAATTATAAACGCAAATTAAGAACATGAAAATTCAGTGATGCTTGCCCGGGTTTGATCCCACGATCATCGTTTAAGATTAACGCGTCCTAACCACTAGGCGATCTCTGCTTCACAATACATGTTTTATTTATCAAGAATAGATCTATATTGCCTATGTGTTATTTAGATTTTTAACAGCTTATAATGTGTAATAAACTTTGAAAGTGAAAGGTATTGTTTAGTCACTAATATGACTCACTTTGACTTGAAACATGAGCAAACGAACTAGAAGTATCATATTTTTTTAAGTTATTTGAATAAAAATTACTTTTGATATCATCCTTGAAATATAATCAATCTACTTATTGTGATATACTATTGTGATTCGTGTATTCTTGTAATGTTATGATTATAATGGTCAATGTCGCATATAACTTTCTGCATTTTACGACCGTTTTCTGCGGTGAGCTTCGAGTTTGTTCTTATAGAATAGCCCTAATACTGTTTATGATATATGTATAAGCTGATACTGTTTATTTGATCACTATAAAAATTGGCACATACACTGTTTTTTTTTTAATTTATAGAATAGGAAGGCGGACGAGCATATGGGCCACCTGATGGTAAGTGTTCACCAACGCCCTTAGACATTGGCATTGTAAGAAATGTCAACCATCGCTTACATAGACAATGCGCCACTGGGAACTAAGATGTTATGTCCCTTGTGCCTGTAATTACACTGGCTCACTCACCCTTCAAACAGGAACACAACAATATCGATGTATTTTTATGGAAATGCTTACACTGGTCACTTTGGTATAATTTAGCGCTAAATGGCGCTGCAACGCTTTAATATCGTTCAATCGATTGCAATGATAATTACCAAGAATATCGTTATGTTCATTCTGAGTTTGAGCGTGGGCGTTTTTAAGGGCGTAACACGAACTCTCGTTTTTAATGTTTTACAGTGACCACAACGATTTGTGAGCTGTTATTCGCTCGTATTGACTGAATAACTTTCGTTTTCTTTTAAGTCTGGCGTATATACAAACGGGATAAAGACAGGCTTTGCTAGTACAATATTTGTAAAATATTAGTTTGACGTACATATTTTTTATCGTGTGCTCGGATTGTAGTGTTCTAATATGTTTTAGGGAGGTAATAACCCTTAACACCAATACTACATATATCTATATCCTTTTGCATCATAGGAATTAAGGTAACGTAACTTAATGATTTCAAGACATAACGATTCAAGAGAGCCCTTAAATAAAGAATAATTTGATTTCATCAAAAAAAAAAGCCGAGATGGCCTAGTGGTTAGAACGCGTGAATCTTAACCGATGATCGTGGGTTCAGCCCGGGCAAGCACCACTGAATTTTCATGTGCTTAATTGGTGTTTATAATTCATCTCGTGCTTGACGGTGAAGGAAAACGTCGTGAGGAAACCTGCATGCGTCAAATTTCATTGAAATTAACCCAGCGGGACATTAACAGGCTGTTACTGTACTGTAAAAGACCTTGGATTTACATATTCCATAGAATTTGCTATTAACTCTACTACTTGCACTAAAAATGATTCGTCCGTAACAGCCTGTGAATGTCCCACTGCTGGGCTAAAGGCCTCCTATCCTCTTTTTGAGGAGAAGGTTTGGAGCTTATTCCACCACGCTGCTCCAATGCGGGTTGGTAGAATTCACATGTGGCAGAATTTCAGTGAAATTAGACACATGCAGGTTTCCTCACGATGTTTTCCTTCACCGTAAAGCACGAGATGAATTATAATCAAAAATTAAGCACATGAAAATTCAGTGGTGCTTGCCCGGGTTTGAACCCACGATCATCGGTTAAGATTCACGCGTTCTTACCACAGGGCCATCTCGGCTTTTTTTTTTCAATGATTCAAAAATGATTCAACATATACAATACACTTCCATACTTAGAAAAACAACTTCGCCGGCAATCAAAACGCCATTTTTGAATACCATAGATTTTTCAAGATATCGACCAATGACATCGCGTAGATTCAAGGTCAGAGTTGTTTGTGTGTGTTCTCCTCCTGTGATTGGAATAGACAATTGTTTATCTAGCCATTTTATATAAAATGGATGAAGTAAAGACAAAGTGACAGCTTATAAACGTTAAATAAAAAAATACCTATCCTTAAATTGTACCGTAATCGAATAAATTTTCGTTTTTTTTTTTTTTGTTTTTATATATCAAAAATTATTTTTCATCTCCAAGTCTAGCTTATAAATATTTATTGCAAAACGACTCCGTTATTATGATAATTTTGTTAACACATGTTTTATTGAATATTTTGTTGTTGAGTCATCTGTTTAACATTTATATACTAAGTACAAACGAGAGTTCAAAGTTTTTACTGTATATGTTTTCATTATATAAATAGAAAATATACGACGAGCCGGTTGGCGTGGTTGGTAGATACTTGCCTTTCACGCCGAAGGTTCGATTCCCACCCAGGAGAGACATTTGTGTGCAAGAACATGTCTGTTTGTCCTGAGTCTGGGTGCAATTATTTATATAAGTATGTATTTACAGAAGAAAAGTAGTATATGAAGTATATCAGTTGTCTGGTTTCCATAGCACAAGCTCTGCTTAGTTTGGGATCAGATGGCCGTGTGTGAATAATGTCCCAGGATATTATTATTAACATAGTAAAAATATCGACAAAAACCACTTTATGTAATACATTATTCCCTAAATAATACCATTCAGGCATGGGTGCATAGGAAAAATCACATTGGAAATTGCCCTATACGAAATGTCTCTGTGTTTTTTTTTTTTTTCAAATAAAAAACTATTTAATTTTTTTTTTCTGAAATCCATATAGTAAACTCTAAACAGACTTTTTGACTTATAGGTTTGGATGTATCTAGATGTGATTCCAAAACAGTTTGCAAGACAAATAAAATAAATTTGCAAGCTAAAAGTAAAAACTACCAACGCGCCTTATTAAATTTTACTACGCCAGTAGAAAGTCAATTTATAATATTAAGTAAAAGCGCTTAGCCATTGAAGCCGTAGAAGTCTTGAAAATATCGATAAACTTTTTCGTACTAGACATCTAATTTAAACACTTACATAGCAATATGACGTCATCCATCTACCATTCAGAGGTAACATACAAACATACATAGTCAAATATTACTCACCTCAGTTGCATCTATAGTATAAATTTCTGAGATATGAGTACCAAAACGAACATATACATCTATACACTAGCATCGCCTTAAGCTAAATTATACTACCTTAAATTCCACACATACAAAATACAAACGAAATACTGTCTTAACGAAACGGTATAAGGATTATATTCGCTTGTCGTATCAAATATGAGTCATACTAACTTGTACTATTTAAGAGATAAATAGTTCATGACATTTAGCGTCTTATGAAACTTTGAAAGTTCAGTTCGTAGGTTACCTAGAATTTATAGTACCTTAGTAACTTCAATATTTAATACTATATTCTCCTGCGGCTTTGTCCGCGTAAGAGTGGGAGGTTTTTTTTTTTTTTTATAGAATAGGAAGGCGGACGAGCATATGGGCCACCTGATGGTAAGTGGTCACCAACGCTCTTAGACATTGGCATTGTAAGAAATGTCAACCATCGCTTACATATCCAATGCGCCACCAACCTTGGGAACTAAGATTTTATGTCCCTTGTGCCTGTAATTACACTGGCTCACTCACCCTTCAAACCGGAACACAACAATATCAAGTATTGCTGTTTTGCGGTAGAATATCTGATGAGTGGGTGGTACCTACCCGGACGAGCTTGCACAAAGTTTTTCGTTATGTTCTTTTCTGTACTACTTAAAACGTGTGTGCAAATTTTCATGATAATAAGTTGAGTAGTGAACGCGTAACAAACAAACAAACTCATTTTAGCATTTGTTTTCAGATTAATTATTTTGGCTTGTTTTTAGTTTTGCTTAGTCATCTATGATACCTTTTCAATTCTACAAGCTTCAATTAGCCCTTTAATTATAAACTACCGTTCGCCAAGTAATCGACAAACAAAAGAAAACTATCATCATAGCTACCAAACAAAAAAAAAAAAGTACACTTGACTGCAAAATAAAAGCAATTTATTATTTATTGTTTCGTAAAAGTTTAAAAATATCAATAAAAATATTTTACGCTGTAAATATTAAATTATATTTTCTTAATTAATACCTTTATGCTATTTCTATTGAACAAAAAGTAAATTAAATTTTCCTTCCTCCTAATATTAAGAAATTCAGACGTTCAATACACAATACACCTTATGGACGCGTAATTAACAATCATAATTGTTTGTGTTTTGTTCACTAAACTTGATAGTTTCGCTTCTCGGAACACATTTTTTAAATATTTTTTGTAGTGTTCCATTCTATTTTTTTAAATTATTTCCCGCTTATGAATTGTCCTTATAACCACAGATAAATAATAGATATTGTTATTCGATCGTTTTCTTTAGTTCAATTATAAATATATTATAATAATTAATAGATTTTGATACATATTATTGCTATATTAGTATATAAATAGAGTCGAATAACGCAACCTTGTTCTTCTTTTTATATTATTTACGCAGATGAAATAAAAACAAGTTAAAAAAAAACGTGTTGTAAATAAATTGATAAAAAAACATCGATAGGTATATTTATTATATTTAAATTATCATGACGTTTATTGATAAAACGGAAGTCTCTTTAATCGAAATACACAAAGTAATATTCTTGATGAATTGCTAAAACGAAATATATATATACAACACGTCATATAAGTTGACAAGAAACTTATTTTTTACATTAAAATGACGCGGAATCACGGGAATAATTGACAAGTTGTTTAAAAAATATTATCATTATAGTTACATTCATTTACAATTATTATATTCCGTTTAAATGTCCGTATATTATTTCTGTTATAGACTAATAGAATTTTAGCTCTTTTACTCTTAGTATTAAGAACTTTATGTCAGGTCCAATGTGGTGGATTCTGCTTATCACTAGTTTTTCCTGTACAAGTCAAAGGATAGCTCAGTAAACAGTCCGGTCTATATGTGTGTGTGTGTTATTATGAAAGCGACAAACATTTTATCGACTATCGATACTTTTCTCACGACCTTGGCAATTTATACGCCAATTAAACATATGGCTTATAATAACTGGCGTCGATAATAGTTTTAAGCCTTATAGTTATTATATTTTATGGTATTACGAAGCTTTTGATGGTGACGTTTTTATTAATATCCGTTTATAATAGATATATTTTTAATACAGATATTTTTGAAAGAAAATTATCAAAATGTTTATAATTTAATCAATTTATTTCTCGATATGATTACTTAATTCTCTAAGCTACTTCATGTGAGTAACATCAAATTATAAGATATAACATTAACCAAGAATTTACTATCAACATATTGTCAATGAGCAAAAGTCATTTTAGAGTATTTTTTAAAGAAAAAAATAAAACATGAAGTTATATGAACTATTTTTTATTTTTATCGATATAACGTATTAGACATCTCTACCTCGATTCAAGTGTGAATGAACGTATACTTGCATCAGTGTGCCCAGCGCCGCCGTATCAGCCCGTGCTAAGTACGGAACTCAGCGTTTATATTATTTTTAGAACGTCGTAACTCTCGTGTTATTTAAACAAGTTGCAACCATATCATAAGAGTTTTAAATGTCCTTTTTATTTAAAGTTACACTAGGCATTTAATTTGTTTGTAGAACGTCATAAGACGAGCTTTATTTAAACAAATTTAATCCTTATTGCTAAACACGTTAGTGTTGTATTTCTTTGAAGTAAATTATGGAACATGCTTACGGATGAACTGCGTTTGGAATTAGTGCAAAGGTAAGAGCTCTCTTTGGTTATGTAGTCCTGGTACATTCTTGGGATCGTTTGTAACTTGTCTTGACTAATTATGAAAGTAAAATTAGATGCAAAGCTTTTATGGTTTTATAATATACTTTTATAGCAAAAAATGATATATATATATATATATTTTTATTTTACTAGCAAAACCCACGTTATCCTTGTGTTAACAATTGTCAAAGTAAGAATAATAGGTAGGTAACCTTCTACGTACAAGAAAAAATACATGTATTTGCATATTTCTATTTTCCTGGTCAAATGATGTAGAAGTGTATTAATCTCAAATATATATACTAACATTTGATTTGTACATATATATATATATATATAAATACATACATATATATATATAACATTTGATTTGTACATATATATATATATATATATATATATATGTACAAATCAAATGTACAAATATATATTTTTTTTTTTTTTTTTTATAGAATAGGAAGGCGGACGAGCATATGGGCCACCTGATGGTAAGTGGTCACCAACGCTCTTAGACATTAGCATTGTAAGAAATGTCAACCATCGCTTACATATCCAATGCGCCACCAACCTTGGGAACTAAGATTTTATGTCCCTTGTGCCTGTAATTACACTGGCTCACTCACCCTTCAAACCGGAACACAACAATATCAAGTATTGCTGTTTTGCGGTAGAATATCTGATGAGTGGGTGGTACCTACCCAGACGAGCTTGCACAAAGCCCTACCACCAGTAAATACATATACCACCAGTATATATATAAATTATATATATAAATATATTATATATATAAATATATTTATACATATACCACCAGTATATGTATAAATATATTTATATATATAAAAACTTCTTTTGTAGTGCAATAATTCCAGGTGTAAATTTCTGCTGGAACACCTGCGACATTCAGTATTCAATCCAACAATCTGATATCGTGTAGTTAATTCAATTGTTTTACAATTGTGATTGCTATCCAAAGAGCATAGTAGAATTTTTTAATAGTTTAAATTTGAAATATAAGAATGTATTCTTTATATCCGGAATCCCTTTATGGCCTGATACATTGCCCATAGATTGTCTTATTTATCAAATTAATTTCTTATAAAGCTAACCAGTATATATCAAATATTTTAGTAATAGCGTTCAATTTTGTAAATATATTACAATCAATATTCGATTATAATTAAGAGTCGAATATATTACTGGTGGTAGAGCTCTGTGCAAGCTCGTCTGGGTAGGTACCACCCACTCATCAGATATTCTACCGCAAAACAGCAGTAGTTGGTATTGTTGCATTCCGGTTTGAAGGTGAGTGAGCCAGTTTAATTACAGGCACAAGGGACATAATATTTTAATTCCCAAGGTCGATGGCGCATTGGCGATGTGGGTGAGGGTTGACATTTCTTACAATCCCAATCTCTATGGGCGTTGGTGACCACTAACCATCACGTAGGCTATATACTCGTCTGCCTTCCTATACTATAATTTTTTTTAAAAAAAATTGATATTTATCGATATTTATTTAAGAGACAATTGGTCTCTTTGATGGAAGTCTATTTAGATATAAAATACATGCATTACTGCATGTTAATCGCATATTTAACATAGCTCAAATGACGAAGGGCTTAGCCGCCATTAAACAATACGTGGCCGATAATATATTCCATACATAAGCTTCACCGTTACAATCTAAAATTACAATTTAAACCATCGCTTCGTGCCTTGTATGTATCAATGGGGTACTGTTGTTTTCTGAGTTATTATCTCCAAACCAACTTGAAACTCAAAGCAAAATAAAACAGTGAAATGTCAAAAAGTGATGCGACATTGATTATAATATTTAAAAACACACGTTAAAGTAGCGTATCAACAGTATTTCAGGAGTGACATATGAAGTGACTTCCTATTGAATAGCATTCTGGAAATCTGATGGCCCAGTGGTTAGAAGACGAGAATCTTAACCGATGATTCCAGATTCAATCTCGGATAAGTACTACTAAATTTTCTTGTGCTCAATTCCTTTTTATAATACGTATCGTGCTCGGCGGTGAAGAAGAGCAACGCGAGAAAACTTGTATGTACCGGACGAAAATCTGCTACGTGTATCCACCAACCCATCGTGGTGGAGTCATCTGCAAACCTTCTCCTCAAAGAAGGAATTAGGCTTTAGCCCAGTAGTGGGGCGTTTACAGGCTGTTACCTTAAGGCTATTCTTTAAGAACAAATTCGAAACTCATAGCAGAAAACGGTCCTGAATTTCTGCTAGAACACCTGCGAAATTTAGTATTCAATCCAAAAATCTAATATTGTGTGGTTAATTCAATTGTTTTACAATTGTGATTGCGGTCTCAAGAGCATCAGATATGTCAGTCTACACGTCATAAACATAATATTTAAAATGTTTTTTGGGTTGTACGGAACATAATTTTTCGAAACCTTTAGACATCAGCATGCGACACGGTAGCGAATGCAGCGTCAGGATGGTGAATGCATTTCGTACGCTTCCTATTTTTAGTTTAGACGTAATGTTGTAAGAATATAGGAGAATAGACAATTGACATTTTTTTCCTTTCATTAAATAAAAAAAGTCGTAAAGAAAGTGCCATAATTATTCAATATTCGATTTTAGCAAGTAACTTGAGTGAGCCAGTGTAACTGCAGGCACAAGGGAAATATCTTAATTCCCAAGGTTGGTGGCGCATTGCGATGTAAGAAACAGTTAATATTTCTTACAGCATTTATGTCTATGCGGTGGCGACCACTTAGTAGTTTGTCACGATTTATTTATTTAAATATTTTACAAAAAAAAAAACGAATTATATCTTATATCGTTATATTAATCGCTTTTTAATATATCTTTTTATCAACGATCAACATACATGCCTCCGTGTCACGATAAAAAAAAAAACAAAATCGCTTGCTACGTTATTTTTTTAAATTACACGCGTGATCAGCGACTGCGACGCAAAAACTAACATGTTAGAATTATAATATGGTAAAACCCCAACAAAGAATCTTGAATAAAATAAATAATTTACGTCATCATAACTTACCTCAACTATTTCTTATAATTTACTTAGTTTAAATATATTCTTTGAAAATTTAAATGTGTGCGTCTTATCATGTAATGCAGTGTGGAGCAAACATAAGATGTTTGTTCAAGACAGTCAAATAATACGTAATAGTGTGTACGAAGTTACACAGATTAAAAAAAAAACAAATTAAAGTCCGTTTAACTCATTAAATACAATTGACGGAAGTGAAAACTTTTTCTATATAGAAAAGTGACAAATATCTTAAAGCTAATTGTCTTACATCACGCCCTAAGTAAATACAAAAATAGAAAATCTATTTTCCGAAAATATAGGATTTACGTTCATAACATAACAGTTATTCGATTTTCGATGTCGTCATAAAAATAATATTTCCAAATTTTTATCACGACATTAGTATATGCAGAAATAAAAGTTGTATGTACAATTTATTTCCAAATGGTATCTAAATTTAAATTAAAAATTATACATTCTCATACGGAAAAACTTAGTTTATATACAGCTTCTTTTTTAAATAACTTCATTTAAACCCTTCACTAATAGTACCAATGCAATTGAATATCGTTTCTCTCTTTCACTCCTACCAGGAAACCGCTAAAATATAAGTAAATAAAAATGTTTGCAAACATGATAGAGTATAAATAAGACATTGATATTCAAGTGAGTGTCAAGGATGCGACAATGAACTTTTGGAATGAGTTGGCTTAGTCATCTTGAGACATGTTGGCGGGAAAAAAATATTTACATATTTTTACAGATTAAATTTATCAAAAAATATGAGTACCACTTCGTCATAATTTTATTTATTAATTAATTTTACGGAGACAAAGCAAAATGAGTCAGTTACGGTAAGTTTGCACATAAGCATCACAGCACGTAGATACTGGCTTCGTGAGAAAAATTAACCACTTTTCATTAATGTACTCCGGCTCACTCGGCATCTAAACTCGAACACATAAACGACAAAAACTCAGATTGTCTTGTAGAAAGATATTTCTGTATTCGTACGAAAATTATTAAAAATGTCACTATTGATTCAATAAAAAAATATATAGTTTTTTTAATTTTTATTGTCTTGTACTGTCTTTGGCATAATTTATTCATCCCAGCAAATATGAATTACAATGTTAGTCAAATTTTAAGTATTGCGCCTATGCGGATTACGAGAACAAAGAAATGAGAGTGCACTTGTATTTACGCAGTGGACAACCGACCAGGACGTCATCATTGTTATTGAATAAGGACGGAATGCAGGTATAGATAGATACATCAGACAAGGAAGGGTATATTTCAACAGGGTTGTCTCGTGAATTATAATAAAAATGTTGCCAATGAAGATAAACCATTTATAGTATGTTTTAAATATGTAATTTATATTTGTATGTAAATTTGTACGTGTGTGTTGTACATACCTAAGTATATAAATATAATTATTTAGTTTTTATACTAAAGGGCATCTGTCACCGTATTTTAATACTTCAAATAACATCGGTTTCGTTAACATATTTAGCAAACAATCACGCAAAACATGTAGTTATTAATAATGCATTATATATAATAAAAATATAATTGAATAATAAAAAAAAAAATTAAAATCCGTCTCCATTCACCCCGGTTAATTAGTGCTCATTTTTTAAGACAGACATTTTGGCGGGAAACAAAACGTCAAAATATTATTGTAAGCAAGAAATGTCATTTAATAATTACTTGATAAAGTATATAAGTACACATTATATAGCTATATAGTAGTATTGTACACGCTTGGACCTTGGTGCTTCGTGATTAATTTACAGATAATCAACAATTAGTACATAAGTACACAATACTTTGAGTCAGGCGATCACGACTAAATGTAAATAGGATTTTGAACTTTATCTCGAAGTAATATGAGCTTTTTATCAATTGTGACATTTTGATACTGTAAAGTTGACATCGAACCACTATTTTTTTTTTATTATAACTGAGGACAATTTAGTTAAATAGCCTGTGTGCTAATAATAAGTCCACTGGCTTATTCAAACTTTATACAAAAACATTGATATTTCTTCTTTAAATACGCGGACATGCGTTAATCACCTATTATTCCTAATACATAAAAATGTCTGTATGTCCTCTCTGCATTGGTAAACCATTCGTTTCATTGTGTTGAAACTTCAGCGAGTTGTTCTGTGTAAGCCCTTGAAAGTTTCTAGTAAAAAAAAAGATTTTCTTTGTATGTCTGTTAGTACAAACGTTCTATGTAGAAACTTTTAAATACGTGCCGAGACGGGTAGCTGGGTTTTAATGACGTCATTAATACATAATTATAGTTATAACAATCATTTGATAATGGCATATAAGGTAATGTTTTAACGTCATTTGATTTGATACTTATATCTACTCATTTTCCATTTTATGTAATATTTATATTATTTTATAGTGTATATATTGTGTAATTAAACTAATAGAAGAAGGGCGTATGTACTGTACAATTCCATTATTGGATTCCATTACAAAGAAACAATTGATTAATATTATATTATAATAATAAAAGGAAAATAACTATGGAAACGATATAACGAAGATCTAATTAATTCCACGTGTGCATTTATATTGCTCATTACGAAACTTTATTAATTATTACATATTATTTCTTTATAAGGTCCCTTTTGGAGTGGACGTTTAGCACGTTTAAAAAAACGAGCAGTTTTGGCGTGAAACTATTCTGGGCGCTATAATAGTAAAGGTTGAATAAAATTTGCTTTTTCTTTTCAATAAAACATAACGCGAAGTTGTATTTGTAGTGTTCAAAATATAGTAAGTTATAATAAACGGTGCTATAATAACTTCTGTTATACAAAGTCTTTTAGCTAATTACACCAAAACAAATATCAGCGTCCGGCCATGGGCCTCGATCAGTTTAGAGTGAGTTTGTCTTTCAGCGCCTTTTGCTCGACGCTTTCACTTGAAATAAAATGCATTTCAGTTAATAATAATTGCGACATTTATAAAAATCAAACAACGCTTATTTTCGCGTCCCTTGCTACCTGGCGCTGATAGTGGCCCCTCCCACTCTAACGCAGTGGTAAGAGCGAGAGGAGCGATCGCTGACGAAAAGCGCGCGGTTTACTCCCTTCAAAAATTTATTAAGAGATTGTATTTAAACGCCCACTGTGTGTGTTTCCTAAAACAGATAAATGGATATTAGATTTTACGTAATTAATTATTCGAACGAGTTTAATCGATTTTATACGATCATATCAATTTAAATTTTATAAATATAATATTATAATAATGTTACCCTTTAATTATATAATAATCATTTTAATAATATAATGAGTTTTAGTTTTACGATTTATATTATATTATTGCCACATATTTATGTAAACTGGTATATTTTAACCGTTATCTTATAAACCGCCATCTTTACTTTCAATTTGTTGCACTATACTATGTACTAGCCTTTTGCCCGCGGTTTCACCCGCGTAGTTCCCGTTCCCGTGGGAAAACGGGGACAAAATGTATCCTATGTTACTCGCTGACGATGTAGCTTTCCATTGGTGAAAGAATTTTTAAAATCGGTCTAGTGGTTTAGACGTTAAAGCGTAACAAACAAACTCATATTCGCATTTATAATATTAGTTAGAATTTGACAATTACTTGATCCAGTTTGGATTTTGATGGTTTCGTAAAAGCCTATCTGAGGTACCACCCACTTATCACATATTCTGCCGCTAAACAGCAAATCTTAGTATTGTTGTGTTCGATTTTGAAGGGTGGATAAGGATGGTTAATTTCTCTAATGTGATGGTGATGACCAATTTGTCAGCCCCCAAACTATTTAAGATTTGCTCGTTTCTAAAATATCAACCAACTTGTCAACTTTGGCGGGTAAACAGTAGTATTGGAATTACTACAATTTTTTACACTATTATTCAAAGGGCAAGGTCTTTTATTTTGAGTCCTTAATGTAATTAATTCTTTTTATATTTTCTATGTTGTATAAATTGCTATAAACTATGTTATCCTTTAAAAGCTTTCATTTAACTATATCTATGTATGTATGAGTTAATCTTGTAAATGCATTTTAAACAATTCCCACGCAACCGATTGAGCTGAAATGTGATAATGCAATTTTATTATTATTATATTTATGGATTGAACAATGGATTGAAGGTTTTTTTTGTTTATTGATTAATTCTTGTATTTTATAATTAATTAAGATACTTTATTGACTAATATTTTCTTCATATTATAACTTCTGACTTTATTTTAACTAAAAAATAATTGAAATGATTTTTTGATTAAAATAAATAGAAGTGTCTAATAGTTCTTTAATTGTTTGAAGTACTTTAATTATATAATAAAATTAATATTGTTTCAGAATGTCAACCCTGCTGTTCTGGCAGGGTAAGGGCAAGGCGAACGGCGCCCCCAACGGAAGAAACTGGATCCACGCGCCTGACGCCCTCGTCAAGGGACACGTTGCGTATTTAGTCAAGGTATTTACTAGCTATTACTATATAAAAGAGACAATTGTTAGTTTAAATATAAAGCTAGATATATAGAAACAATTTACAATGAAAATTAAAAATAGCTACTGTACGAAACGTAACCGCGTGGAATGATGGTAAGAATGCTAGCTATGCTAATCATCACCACAATCATTTGTCTATCGGTTCTCTTATGGTACATTTTGTTCCTGAACCTTGAGGGGTGTTTGCTCAGGAACCTCATAACCTTGTGCCTTTTTCACTATTCTACCATAAAACAGCGAGAAGCCCTATTGGCACCCTTATATTGTGGAAGTCCAATGAAGCGTTCTAGTTCGACGTTCTTGATAAAAACTGCTAGGGGGTTGAACACTACCAGCTTCTGAGCTTCCTGTCGTATTTTATTGATATAACTTTGTAATCGATATTATTTAAAGGGTTTCTTGCGAATTCATCTCATTAGAATCCACAGTCAGAACCGGTGGTATCTTTACATACTTATACTTAAAGTATAAATAAGAAAATAACTATGCAGTCTTTCAGTTCTTCCACTGAACCAGTTGAAATGAAATTTGATATGAAACAAACTTGAACCATAGGGCTCGCTTTTATATACCTAACTCCAATATAAAATTAGTTAAGTGATTAATAATTTTTTTTAATAATAATAATTTTTTTTAAATTAAAAATCCATACAATTGTTAGTTATAATTTTCTTATATTACCCGTAAGGCCTCAACTCGCTTTTTTTTTTAGAAGGTTTTTGATTCTTATTCCACCACTTACATTGTGTAAGTAGATAATATATAAAATGTATTCAAGTTAAATTAGTGTAAGTAGTTCATTTATACCGTTACACATGTAATTTGTCTGCTATTTACCAGATTCTTTGATATTTATGGTTATCGCTCCGCTCATTAAGAGCGCACTAGTAGCGTGCAGTTACACAACCTTCCTCAAACAGTCTCTAGTGCGCAATAATTTTCAAACGTAAGATTATTTCAATCAGAAGTTCCTGCTACTTTAGAATTAGGGTTTTTTTGCAGTAGCAACTTGGGCTCTTATAACAAAAAGCGGTGTTGCTTTGTGCCAGCTCCTCAAGCTTCGAGGTATCTTTAATAAGTTGCATGTATCAAGACACAGAATCAGAGAAAGTTACTCTTAAATAATTTAAAAGTATATTTGTTCGATGTTGGATTAGTTCAGAGCATTCTATCAGATCCTTTATCAGAATCTCCTGGAATTTTATCTAATAGCAATAAATAATAAGTGATGTTACAAAATATAGAAAGTACAATGGGACTGACGTACCTGTGTCTATAAGACAAAAATCCTTAAATTAAATAAGAAAAAAAAAGTTGCATTTGTGAAAAATGTTCTATTAATCTCTTATGTGTTATATTTTCGCTTGTTCATTTGTTTGATCTATTTTTTTCGGTCTTCTATCGGGCTTAGTATTAATGTTTCAAATTACGGACAAGGAGAAGGATGATAAAAGGTATTAGAGTAAGATGGAGCTCAGGGTGATATTGACGAAAATAAAGATAGAGAACGAGTTATTTGACTTTGATATTTTGAAATCTTTTTTTTATTGCATAGTTAAGCGGACGAGCATATACCTGGTGGTAAGTGGTCAACAACGCCCATAGACATTGCTACTGTTAGCCATCGCTTACATCGCCAATGTGTTACCAACCTTGGGAACTAAGATGTTATATACCTTTTGCCTGTAATTACACTGGCTCACTCGCCCTTCAAATTGGAACACATCAATACCAATTACTGTTGTTTTGCAGTAGAATATCTGATGAGTGGGTGGTACCTACCCAGACGAGCTTGCACAAAGCTCTACCAACAGTAGGTAGCATCTTCTCGTGCTTTGTCTGTAGTCTTGTCATCAGGATCTGCTCTCGGTGATTGTCTGTAATATATAGCTTAACAAAGAACACGACACACAGAACACTAACAAAGACACCAACTCTAAATGTGCCTCGACTACCTTCGGAAAGTCCTAATCGTTTCTTCATTAAGCGAGTTTTAATTTTCGAGCTGTTTTGCAATTTCTCTTTGAAGTCATTGATTTAAAAAAAAAAACGTTTGCAAACGTCTACTCTCGTTACAAATATTCGGCTTAGATTTGTTGTTAAATTTTAATGATTATAATTATGAAATATTATAGAGAATATTACAATTTCAAACAGATAACAGAACAACGAACTAAAACTACTGTAATATTATACATTGATTGTTAATAAGGTTTTATTTATTTATAACAAAAGACCGTATCAACATTTATCATACACGTGTGCGTATCGCTGTACAGATGGCGTTATCGAGATGGGGGCGTAGAATGCATTTCCAGATGATTATGTATAACGCAATTAATTTATAACGGTTTGTTTAGAATTGGACGTAAGAAAGTGTCTCGTAATAGTATCTAGTAATATTGTTATAAAAATAAAATAAAAAAACAAAATCAATATATTTAATGCAACATGAAAGCATTACACTTACTTATCGATAGTCAAAATAGAAATTACAACCGGTTCGGAAAAGAAACACCCAGCTCTGAGAAGACCCGGCGAAAGAAACTCGGCGAGTTTTTTTTTTTTAATATCACGTATCAGTAAATCAAAATAAAGTACTTAATCAACAAGAATTACACTAAATAATCCCAAAATCTTCCTCTCTCTCTCTCTCTCTCTCTCTATACCTTTTCGGAAAGAAATATCAGAATTATCGATAAACAGTAATAACTCGTGATGATTCAAATCAGACTAGATCACTAAATCAATACAAGTACCAAGATTTTCGCGTGCCCTATTTGTATGTTATCCATATGATATTAAAGAAATCATCGTGAAATTCTGACAGATGTGCAATTTGCAAGGCGCAGGGCTTGAAGCTTGAAAAATCTCAAAACCATCTTAATAGCGAGTAGGTGTTTTTTTGTGTGGTCAGTGTCTCTTATTTATTTTTTTGTCCGATTCCTTGCATTCTGCAATGAAACCATGTCTATAATTTTTATATTATCAATGATTTTTGGTAAGTTTTATCGGAAGTACAATCTCACAGCCAGCGATAAAGGCTCCAATTTATCTATTATAAGTGTTTACTGAACAAGTTCACGTGTTGCTCATTAGAAAGCTGTTATCCGACTAAATTCTGTCAAATTTCCACATTCTGAAGGCGAGAGTGCTTAGTATGTTTTTGAAATGACAAATGCGTCATAGTCTGTGTTTTTTATCTCAGAATTTCACACAATTGCCGAGATGCCGATTACTATAAATCATAGAAGCTTTCGACCGCTTTCGTCCCAGTAACCCACAGTATAATGATCTTCAAGATATCAAGATAGATTGGAGGAATAAAGACAATCAAACTAATTTGAGATTGAATTGAAACGATATAATTGGAGATCGTTTGTAATCTATAGAATTAATTATGGATACGTGAAAAAATGGCGTTTTGAGAGTCGCTAAAGTTTTTATCGGAACTTTGGAAATAGTTAAGTAAAAGAAAAAAATTGTATTATAAATAATGTTTGTATTGCATAATAAAGAAAATCATAAGGTATATGTATATCTAAGGTTTGTTTATCTTTACTCATTCTATCATTGAACCAGGCTATACTTTTGACTATGTATTGATAAATATATACTATATGAATTTGTATTTAAACAATCGATGTTAATTATCACAGAAACCCTAATACATAATGGAAATCATCAAAACAAAGGATTATTACATGATAATTATATGATTGCATAAATATATAACAATTGCATAATGCTGACCTTATTTGTTTATGCCTGATTAGGTCCGATCACGCAATCAAACGTTCCTTGGGCTTTAAACTTACGAAAAAATTCCTAATATTATAACGTAATTTACTTTGCCAAATATTTATTCTCTACGAAATATACAGAACTTTTGTTATAATTGTGTTATATTATAGTAGATAAAATGTCACGAATTCTTTTGGCGTTAAAAGTTTCACAGCTTTCTACTTTTGCATTTAAAAATTAATTCTACAACTAATGATTGATGACCTTTTTATATATTTTTATTTGTAAGTAATTATTACAATGTTTTTCCGTAAGAACTCACTATATATCTCACTCGTGACGTTGAGAGCCGACTTACGGAGATACACTATTATGTTTTTTTTTTTATAGAATAGGAAGGCGGACGAGCATATGGGCCACCTGATGGTAAGTGGTCACCAAACGCCCTTAGACATTGGCATTGTAAGAAATGTTAACCATCGCTTACATCACCAATGCGTCACCAACCTTGGGAACTAAGATGTTATGTCCCTTGTGCCTGTAATTACACTGGCTCACTCACCCTTCAAACCGGAACACAACAATACCAAGTACTGCTGTTTTGCGGTAGAATATCTGATGAGTGGGTGGTACCTACCCAGACGAGCTTGCACAAAGCTCTACCACCAGTAGATTCGTATCCTTTAAAATATAATTGTTATATTTTCACTATCGCCCATGTCGCATATCATTTTCTGACGTTTCATGATCGTGTGAGTTATTTGTTGTGAGTTTCTATTTTTTTTTTCGAACTACAAATATTCAATACAAAGTATCAAACGGTACAACTATATTTAAAATACAATTATATATTTAAGCAAACTCATTATCATCAAATCCTTAATTTATTAAATTAAAAATTAAAAACAGCTACTGCACAAATCGTGCGTGGATAGTGACAAGAATGCTAGCAGCATTTCGGCTCTGAATCGGAAATAAATAAATAGTAAATTAGCAAACCAAAAATGTCTACTTTTCCAAAAAAAATTCTACTATCAAGAAGATTTTGCCAAAATATTCCACGCTGATCCACTCCATGCTGGTGAACATTTACCAAATTCATCCGACGCTCGTCGTCGTCTAAATGCACATGACAAACTCAGAATGTCTACCGCAGATTTGACGGGCCGGTTGGTGTGGTTGGTAGATATTTGCCTTTCACTCCGAAGGTTGTGGGTTCGATTCCCACCCAGGACAGACATTTGTGTGCATGAAGTTATCTGTTTCTCCTGAGTCTGAGTGTAATTATCTATATAAGTTTGTATTTACAAAAGAAAAGTAGTATATGTAGTAAATCAGTTGTCTGGTTTCCATAGTACCAGCTCTGCTTAGTTTGGGATCAGATGGCCGTGTGTGAATAATATTATTATTATATTTAAATCAACGATTAGCATCCATTTTCACTACATGGAACAACTTAATAAAAAAACACTGGCTATTAATATAAATATCATATAATATACAACCTATTTGGTGGTGCCTAATTAATTCAATTAATTCCGATCACGCAACCAAACATAACCTACCTTGATCTTATTCGTCCAGAACAGTGCTGTAGTAATTACTGTATCGTATTAATAGTACACGTAGTTGTAAACACAACAAACAAGACTTGCTAACGTTTTATAAATAGCTAATGAAGAAAATGTATTTATTAAGGGTTTTACGCAAAATCCGTTCTTAGTGAGTTTCGTCAACGTCGGGGATGGAGTAACTGTGACAGACTTCAAGTCAATTGGGTGGATAGTTTAGATCTCTTGATGAGTGGTATTTATATACAAATTACTAATCCATATACATTAGAGATTAGTAATTTGTATAAAACCAACAATGGAAACGCTTAAACTTAAAGTAGTGAAATGAAATCACATCTATTTATAACATTACCTCTTCTTTTGAAAAATGCGAAGACCGTAGATTTCAGGCTGTGTACATGTGGTTGACTTTTTTATAATATAGGAGGCGGACGAGCAAATGGGCCACTTGATGGTCGCCAACTCCCATAGACACTGGCATTGTAATCAATGTTAACCCTCGCTTACATCGCCAATGCGCCACTAACCTTGCAAACTAAGATGTTATGTCCCTTGTGCCTATAATTACTGCTCCACAAACTCTCATACCGCAACACAACAATACCAAGTACTGCTGCTTTGCGGTAGAATATCTAATGATTGGGTGATACCTACCCAGACGAGCTTGCACAGAGCTCTACCACCAGTAACCTATACATGCAGGTTTAAAGGCAAGACGTAAAAACCAATAAGGAGCGTTAAAATTCAGTCGTATTTATATGACTTGTCCTATAAACTTAGGATTAGGTTAGGATTTACGCGTTCTAACCACTGTGCCATCTCGTCTATATAGCTAGCAATTCACTCGCAAACATCAATACAGTGTTCTAGTTTGAAGATTGAGTGCAGTTATTATAATTAGAGGCCAAGGGACATGACTTCTTAGGTCACAGTGTGCACTCCAATAATACGATATTTGCTTGACAAAATATACGTACGTTATATGTAGTTATAAATGAGACGACGTTTGTATTTGTAACTTTAACTACTAAACATAAAACTTATACCAGAAAATGCAACGCGTCTCGGTTAAGATATAAATATATAATATTATTATATAAGTATCATTTAGATACGACGTGGCAAGCGTGAATTTTATTTTCATGTATAGATTAAAATTAGTATCATTAAACAATATCACTTAGTGAAACTTTGTTCTAGCCCGTCTGGTTAAGTACCACCCACAAGGGACATAACATCTTGGTTCCCGAGGTTGGTGGTGCATTGGCGATGAAAGGAATGGTTGATATTTCTTACATCACCAATGTGTTTGGGCGGTGGTAATCACTGGTGGCCAATATGACAGTCCATCTAGTTCATAAAAAAAATTACTATCTATAATAAAGTGTAATCCGTCTATATTTAAAAAAAAAATTGTATACATTTTCGAAATTGAAATATATAATATAAATACATAATATTCCATTGTTCCAGTTCCTAGGCTGTACTCAAGTGGACCAGCCGAAAGGCATCGAAGTCGTGAAGGATGCCATCAAAAAGTTACAATTCACGCAACAGTTGAAAAAATCGGAGACCAAGGATGGAGCGAAATGTAAGAAAGTGGAAATCACCGTCTCCGTTGACGGTGTTGCCATACAGGTGAGTTTAAGACGTAAACTTTATCTTTAAACATTAAGAATGTAACTAGGTGTGACTTTTTAAATAAGAACTGTGTCTGTCTTTCACGCAATTATTAATATTACTAAAATCGAGGGTAATTTTTATTAACCGAAAAAAAAATATCCACATCTACTATTTTCGTTCAATTGTTCGTTGGCAGTTACATGTGTATCTTACACACACACCAAAAAAATAAACTCATTCAAAATAATAGAATGATACAAAAGCAACGATAAAACGTCCATGTAGTTGTGTTTATTTAAAATATATTTACACAAACACTCACAAACGACTAATCTTGTAACATCTCATACTCTTCGGAAAAAAGACACAAATGGATTGACTAAACATCTATGTAATGATGTTTATTTAATACCGTAACAGCCCGTGAATGTCCCACTGCGGGGCTAAAGGCCTCCTCTCCTTTTTTTGAGGAGAAGGTTTGGAGCTTATTCCACCACGCTGCTCCAGTGCGGGTTGCTGGAATACACATGTGGCAGAATTTCAGTGAAATTAGACACATCCAGGTTATAATCATAAATTAAGCACATGAAAATTCAGCGGTGCTTGCCCGGGTTTGAACCCGATCATCGTTTAAGATTCACGCGTTCTTACTACTGGGCCATTTATTTTTTATTTAATACACACACACACACACACAAATGTTGTAATATCTATTTCTCTTCGTATTAAAACAAACCAATGAAATTAATTTAATTTATATTTACCTCACGATCTAACCATAACTACGCTAAAACGGCAACTCATTTATAACAGACATTTTCACTTTTACTCGCTCACGTAACGATTTGTTAGGACCGACGTTTCTATTTTTTTATATAATTAACCATTACATCCTTAGAGAATTTATTCGTTGTATTAAATCCATTTATATAATATTAATAAACTTAAGTTCGACGAGTCGGTTCGCGTGGTTGGCAGATACTTGCCTTTCACGCCGAAGGTTGCGGGTTCGATTCCCATTTGTGTGCATGAATATGTCTGTTTGTCCTGAGTCTGGGTGTAATTATCTATATAAGTATGTATTTACAAAAAAAAAAAGAAAAGTAGTATCAATTATCTGGTTTCCATAGCACCAGCTTTGTACAAGCTTAATTTGGGATCAGATGGCCGTGTGTCAAAAATATATAATATAATATATTATTATTATTATAAGTTTTGCCTCGTTTTAAAAGATAGCTAATAAGCTAATTTTGTCCTGGGTTCTAACCGCAATCGATCAGTATGAGTATGTAACATTGATGGTGTTTTCCTGTGCCTCGTAAAGTTAAGCTGCCACTGCGCCTGAACTATTTCCGATCATGTTAGATTTACCATACCATTAGATTATATTAAAAATAAAAAGTGCATCAGTGTGCATCTTTTACCGGCGGTAGGGCTTTGTGCATGCCCGTCTGGGTAGATAGCACCCACTCATCAGATATTCTACCGCAAAACAGCAGTACTTGTTATTGTTGTGTTCTGGTTTGAAGGGTGACTGAGCCAGTGTAATTACAGGCACAAGGGACATAACATCTGAGTTCCGAAGATTGGTGACGCATTAGCGATGTAAGCGATGGTTAACATTTCTTACAATACCAATGTCTTTGGGCGTTGATGACTTACCATCAGGTGGCTAATATGCTCGTCCACCTACCTATACTATAAAAAAATAAATGTTTGCATACTTGAGCACTATGATATGTCCCGCCCGAGCTGGCTATTTCTCCTAGGGAATTGCCGTTCACTTTGAAATGGATCATATATCATCATATATCATACAAAAGTAAAGCCCTAAGTATTTTATTTATCTACATTATCTTCTATTTTACTGTCTAATAAATTATATTATAATAACCAATTAATTGTAATTTAAATGTTAATTATGATTTGACTTTTAAGTATTGAGCCAGAACATATTGATAAACAAACATAATAAGCATTTAACAGCATATAATAACGTTCGGCTTAATTTCGCAATTTGAAATAAAGCCAAATATTCATACATTATTTGGATTTTCCGAATTAAAATTAGCCTTTCATTAGTTACTGACATTAAGCAAAATATAGACAAAATTTGACCACTTGCCATAATGTAATGTCTGCTTCGACTCTCAATAAAAATGAAGCTGAAGATGAAGCTGAAACTACTCAAATGCCTCAAATATTCACTTTTATCCAACGAATATGAATTTGCGGGGCTGGGTTTTGAAACACTGGGTCCATGGTCGTCCGATACAAAAAGAATCGTAAAAGATATTTCTAAGAAACTGGTCCACACTTCTGGTTACCCAAGAGCTGGCGCTTATTTAGCCCAAAGGCGGAGTCTAGCGGTGCAGAGGCAATAGTGCCAGCGTCTTGGTACAATGCCACACGACAATCTTTTAGACGGCGTGTTTTTGCTTTAAATTTGTAATGTGTATTTTGTTCTTTTTATCTTAATTTTGTATTTTATAAAAATGTCTGTATATAAAATAAATTATTATTACTTAAATAATAATTTAAAATAAATTTACTAAAATATTTAAAAAAAAAATTATTTATATAATTGAAATAAATATTTGTAAGTCTATCTGCAATTCATTGCAACAATTATCTCGACAGTTCAGTCATTGTACAGTCTAGATTTAACCAATGTTTGGTAACACACGTCACATTTCGCAACCAAACAGTTTAAATTACGAACGCGTTCCTAATGTAACGTTTTAAAACAACGAGTTTCTTTTTTTATGTAATGGCAACTATTTGTTTTGTATGTTAATTGTCAAATTTTTAAATGAAACAGTTCGAATCGGCATTCTATGTGTGTGGGACACGCAGAAGACTGGATTAGATGGAACTTTAGCGTTAAAAACCAATAGTCGATGTATCGATTTGAAGTTCGAATGTACTTTATTCGAATTAATTAATATATAAAAGCTCGTTAATGTTATATTGCCGCTTTAAGGGCTTAATAATCTGTTCCAAAATCCTAATGCTGGATATATGCACATTTCTTAAAAATTTCAACATAAAATTGCGATAACGTCAGCATGATAATTCGAAATTCCAACTAAAAAAAAAACGCTAATTAATCTAGTTACTAAATGCATTAATTGCGATTCGCCTTATTAAAATATTGAAGACCTAAGATTTACCATCAACTAATCAGTTCTACAGGCGAACATCATACTTTCTAATGTTAAAAAAGATAAACGACAAAAATACACTATAATAATTAAAATAAAAAAGAAATCGTTTGAATTATAATTGATATTTTTTTTATTAATAAACAAAAAATGCGCGTCATAAATATAATCGATTTCTAGGAACAGTCTATTGTTAATGACTGGACTAAATCGTTATGAGTTAGTCATGCAATTTTAGTCTAAATTGAATTAATAGTGTGTTCTCTACTAAGATTTTTATTTAAAACTTGACTTTGAAATAAGGCTATACAGCATTTCATTTTTCTTTCTCTCACGATATACATTACTAAGCAAAATAATGTATCTGCAATAGAACTACAATTACACAGAAATGGCAACATTTATTATTTATTTAGAATCACCGTCATGCCATACAGTAATAATTACAAGTTATAAGTTTACAAACTAATAGGTAAAAGGTAAAAGTTGCCATACTTATTATTGGTAACCACGGTATTCAAAAATGACACTAAGCATCTAAAATAAAAATGAATTATTATAAATTATTATTAATTATTATAACGTAATATGTCTATTAATAAAATAGTAAAGTAAAAAGTAAAAGCGTATAATATCCCACTGGCCTCCTCTTTTGCGAGGATAACGTTTGAAGCATTATACCACGCTGTTCAAAATGGGTTCGGTGGATACACATGTCATTTTTTTTTCGAATTGACATGTGGCCTGTTGGTAACCGGCCACCTGTTGTCCGTCACCGTCAGGACGAGATATTATGAACACAAATTAAGCACATGAAAATTCAGTGGTACTTGTCTGGGTTTCAACCTACAATCATCGGTTAAGATTCACGTGTAACTGACCACTGGGACGTCTGTCATATCATAGCGATGTTTTTCATAGATAGTTTTGACAGTTTCAACATCTCGGCAGATAATGTTAATGGTCAGTCAAGTGCAAACGTTACGGCAAATAAAATAAAAAATTCAAAAGCTAAAATCACTCCGTACTAATATTATAAATGCAGAAGGGTGTCTGTTTGTTGATTTTTTGGCTTGTTACGTTTTCACGTCTTAACTTCAAAGCGTCATCTGTGGGCAGAAATTGGTTAGAAATAAATCGAATAAATTCAAAAATAATATTTTAGAATTTTTAACCTTTGTTAATAATGATCAAAACTACTTAAGTTAATATTTCTATTTATTTAAAGCGTTAATGTACTTTCACAATAATAGTAATGTTCAAGCCCTTTATAACATCTCACTATATTAAACACACAAGTCAGCTTAAAAAAATCGTCCATTTCCACAAAAACATGTACTTATGCCATTTCTAAAATCCATGTTCTATGGTTCGTCTATGATTACATCTCATAGTCCACAGACTATATTAACGGCAATTCGTGTCATCGCTTTAACGACCGCCTCTGTAATCATTTCCCGTGATTATAGAGTTGAGAATTTGTTTGACGTACGGTTATACCGGTAATATTGATGATTTATGAAAAAAAAAACGATTTTGTTTTTATATTAACCTCCTTTAATTATTTAGTATAGTATAATCTGTGGATCTTGACAGGTAAAACTGAAACTAAAACTGAAATATCAATAACTGTACTGTACCTAGCTGCTATATCATATCGAGGGTTCAAATCCCGCGGGGCAGATCAATATTACAAGGGCTATTAATTATTATTATTAATTCTGTTGACAAATTCTCTGTAGCTGAAAGCATGTAAAGCCGTTGGTCTTGCACTTGAACTCTTTCCAGACCCATGATATTATTAGGAGAGTGAGAGAATAGAGTGCACTTGTATATATTCTGCGCTGTTGGCATTGAGAGCTACAATTGCCGATATTTTTACTGTAATTAATTAAGTAAAAAGATTACATAATGGCCTTACTTATAAACGTTATTTAGCGGGTGATTAGTTAAACTACGCTGTGTCTTCTTCTTTCGAATGTAAAATTAATAATGACAATGAGATAAATCTGTGTTTAACAAAAAGTCAGTAAAGTTAAGTTTATAAACATTACTTAAGGGCTGTTTATTCTATGTACATATCTTATAATATTAAATGAGCAATTATATATGTATATATATGTAGGTATATATTTTGTGTATTTTGGACACGGCACAATTTGACTCAATTATTGTATTTAGATAAGATTTGCTTCTGAAGTTTATTATTAATTATTTATCGTCGTGCTAGAAGGCTCATTGGCGACCAGACACTGGTCACAAAACTCCATACCTTAGAACATTGTCGTAAGGTTGCCTGTCTGTATTCTACAAGATATATTTCGGAGAGTGTGCTCAGGAACTATTTAAATTTGGTTCCCCCGTCACCTTTTACCATAGAACTGCGAGGCATTGAAAAGATCTGCATCCGTACGTAGTTGACGTATTTAAGAGACGTAGGAAACGATTTGCTTCTTCGTTTCTGATACGCACCGCCAAGGTCTGGAATACCCTCCCGACCTCCGTTTTCCCCACCACCTACAATTTGGGTACCTTCAAGTCTAGAGTGAATCTTCTAGGCAAGCGCGCTCCATCTTAGACTGTATCTCACTTTCCATCAGGTGTGTTAACAGTCAAACGCTAGCCTATACATTTAAAAAAAAATCCACACGTTTATTTCCTGAAGAAAAAACTAACAAAAATAATAATAATTCATAACTTATTGATTACTATATAAAAAAAGGATTCTATTAGTAATTTCGAAGTGAAAAAAATAGTATTGTGGATATCATAGTAGGATCAGCATACAGTGTGAAGATTTCCGATATTATATTCGATGAACTTTTTTTGTTTTAAAGAATGCTTGACATAAACCATACTTTCAATAGATAACTGTAATTCACCAAAACATCATATTGTGTAAACACAATCAGCTTTATGTTTGACAAAGGTGAAATTAAAAAAAATCATATCATAATTATTTATTTTTTTATTTCAGGAGCCGAGATCGAACAATGTGATGTACCAGTTTCCATTGCATAGGATATCTTACTGTGCGGACGACAAGGGCGCGAAAAAGTACTTTTCGTTCATCGCTAAAGGTAATTAAAATTAATGTGATTTTAATATCAAATATTACGGTGTTTTTTTAATTACATCTGAAATGTTATAAGGGTACTACAATTAAAAGCATAATTTTTATATTGACAGAATAATAAAAAAAGATATAAATAAGTAATGATAATATTAAAAAAAATACAGATAGATAGATATATCAAACAAGGTGTTGTATTAAAAAAATCTTCTTAGAGCAGAGCCCAGCAGAAGTCACTTCATTATACTGCCATGTGCACAAGATAAGAAAATCCATACAAAAATAACATAACATTTTTCACAGGTGGCAGCACTGTCAACGGGATGAATGGCCACGATGGCGGCAATGCTGAGAAACATGAATGCTTCGTTTTCATATCAACGAAGTTAGCATCAGAAATAACCCTCACTATTGGTCAGGCATTCGATTTAGCTTATAGGTAAGCAATGCGCAACCATTTCGATAACAATATTTTAAATTTCGTAACATTAACCCAAATAACACACGTGTGTGTGTACGCAAGTGCATTTCGTATGTAAGTGAAGCAGTTATTTTTGTAGTTCAATCAATATCTCCCAGAACGTAGGGCGTCCACAACGTAGCCAGCACGTAGCGTGACCATCTCGTAGCGTGACCATCTCGTAGCGTGACCATCTCGTAGCGTGACCATCTCGTAGCGTGACCATCTCGTAGCGTGCTTGTATCATAGACACGGTACCAGCATTAGTATTCATATACCTGAGACTTCGTAGCGTCTCCAGCATGTATCGTAGTATTAAAAGGCACTCGAACCGTACACAAACCTCGAACTAATAAGATTAATTTTGTTTTCATATTACCAGTATACATAATAAATACTAACCACGCAGATCCGTCAGATGAAACAGACACATACAGACTGGCACACATTGGCACAAACAAAACATAACCAATGTTTTGTTGACCATGATCAAGAATGTCTGCCCGTGTATGAGCTACACTAAACGTTCACTATAGTCTTTTCCAATAGCAGAAGGATAATAAATACACTTTGACCTTAAGTTTTCTTTTATTAATGATATTGATAAAGTGACATCACACATAAACATTGGCACTATTCGAAATATTAACCAATCTTTGCATCGCCAATGCGCCACCAACCTTGGGAACTTAAATGTTGTCTCTTGTGCCTGTATTTGCACTGGCTCACTCACCCTTCAAACCACACAATAAATGAGTATTGCTGCTTTGCGGTATTATGGATTTTTATGTAGTGGACAATATCAGTTTAAGCATTTTAATTGCGAAATAAGATTATTAACATTTTCCCATAATTAAACTGATTTATATAAGTAATAAAGAGACCACGCTTAGGCAAACGTAGTGTAGGACGCCTTGTGACAAGATGGGCCGACGATTTAAAAAAGGTGGCAGGTTCGGGATGGATGCGGACTGCCCAAGATCGGGATGGTTGGCGTTCTATGGGGGAGGCTTTCGTCCAGCAGTGGACGGCAAAAGGCTGAAAAAAAAAAAAAAAAATATATATATATATATACATATATAAGTAATTATGTTTCATTAAGTTATTGTATTTTTTGCAGGCGGTTTTTGAACGACAATGGAAAATACATAGAGATGCAAAAACTGACCTTACAGAACAAGAGACTCGAATTACAAATGAACGCGTACAAAAGTCGCTTACAGGTAATATTTTTATTATTATCTGCTCGTTGGTCTAGTTAGCTATAAGGCTGGATCCCGATGTCCTGGCTCCAAACCCCAGGTCTAGCCAATAAAAAACGAATGGATTTTTCCGTCGAAAAATTCTCATTATCCGGAGACTGGAAGTTGGAATGTGTACACTCCCGTTCCTCAGAAGCACGTGAAGCCATTGAACCCTTTCCGGTCGTGTCGGATTTGCTGTCCCATCGAATTATTAGAATGAAAGAATAGAGAGTGCACCTGAGTTTGCGCACACACTTATGCACTATAATAAGTCCTCTCTTAAGATTGGCAGCCGTACCGAAATCAGTACGAAGAACATCATCATTACACCGCTTATTTATTTAGTTTAATTATTAGAGAAAAATCAACAATAAAGAAACTCATATAACGCAATACATATTGTGAAGGACCCCTACCTGCTGAGGGGGTGGACGCTCCGATTGTTCTTCCGAAATCCGGCTCTAGGGATCAGCTAAAAGTGGAAAGAACACGAGAACTTTAACCGAAGATCATGTTTATTTCGTGCTTGGGACATTTTATACGTCTAACGTTATATAATGTACCCAATGGAATTAAACTCAATAATTAAAGATTTTTGACCTTTAAAATCGTTACAAGCGGCTGTTTAGTTAAACGCTGATTGCTCTCTTTCTCTTATTATTTATTTGACATTTGAATGAAAAAGACGCAGCATTGTCTAACGTTATATAATATACCCAATGGAATTAAACTCAATATAAAAAAAAATTCTTGTTTTCAGGAGCTGTCAAAAATAACTTACAAGGATGATCTCTCAGCATACTTGTCACGTAACAATTTAACCGACATCGCCGAGTTCAAACCACCACCAGAACTCGAGAAGCAAATATCATCCCTCACTCTCGCGAATGGCTTCAGCGCTATGAATGGAACCAAGACTGATATCGGTCAGTGCTTATAAAGCAATGTATATTTTTATATTATAGGGAAGTGATCAGACAGATGAAGTTAATGTTGTTAAATGGTCACCAACCTCCATAGACATTGGCGCAGTAGAAATATTAACCACCAATATAACCAATGCGCCATAAATCCTGGAAACTAACCAACAATGAAAGTTGTAAGCGTATTTTTTTCTTTCGTCGATTCTTCTTGTTTTATAAACCGGTGGTATTTTTTACTTGGAATATCAATGAGTACGTGTAATGAGTCTGTATTGAATAATGTTACATATCAGCACAATAGTGTGACGTCACAAATAGGATAGTAAATAAGCATATTACCGATAAACCCTTTTTTTAACGCTGGAAAAACGCATTACGCGTGTTCCCCTCACGGGAACAGTAGGGGGATATGTGGGGCTCGCCGGTGTCCAACGCCCCGAGTGCGCGCCGACCATCGAAAAACTCAGTAAAAAAACCAGCGGCAACCCTTTCCGTATTAACGACGCTACGGGATCGCTTGCGCATGCTACCGCAACGCTCTGATGGCCGGCAAACCTATGCTGGACTTCAATTTTCCGATAAACCCTGAAATAACAAGTCTTCAGATGCCCTTCAAATCTTGCCAGAATTGTAAAAACATATTTTAATGTTGCAAGAGAACTACCTTATAATAGGTGATCGCATTACATTGCATCACTAGAAGACAAATAAGACAAACCCAAAGAGAAACCCATAACCCCCTAAATATGGGATAAGATTTAACTCGTCAAGCAAAAGTATTGAGTATATTTTTTATTGCAGGTGCGGATGTCTTATCAAACAACTCGACAGACACATTTAACTCCACCAACGACAACAACCTGTTGTTGTCGACGCCTCCGCCCACGCACAATGGCAAGACCAACAATACTGGGTGAGTGGTGAACCAATTATTTATATATATATTACTTTATGGTTATTCAAGGGTCTGTGAGCCAGAGCACAGGCACAGGGGAAGTAACGTCATATGGCCTTTATAATCGTTACAAGCGGCTGTTTAGTTAAACACTGATTGCTCTCTTTTTGTCATTATTGATTTGACATTTGAAAGAAAAATACGCAGCATTTTTTAACTAATCACCCGCTAAACGTTTGTAAGTAAGGTTAGTTCTGAAAGTCTGTCGCGCTTTGACATTGTAAGACTATTAATGTTTCTCACAGTGCCAATGTCTAAAGGCAGTGGTGACTACTTACCAACGGTTGTACCACTTTTCCCAGTGAACTTAAACGTTCGCGTTATATATCCTTTGTGTATTTTATTAATATACCAAGTAAGTTAAATAAAATGTATTTTTTTAAACAATAGTTGCAATTAAATTAAAAATTGGGAAATATATAATGAAAAAGGGTTTATTTTCTTTCAGCAAATTCCTGGGTGACCTATCGTCTGGCAAGAACCCGGTAGTTGGTACTAAGTTGGAGGGCTTGCTGCTTAATTCTGATTCTGATAGCGGTGAGACATATTTATCGCTTATTGTCTTTTATTATTCTGCAATAGCACTTAAAAATTGGTGTTATTGCCAAGATACTCACGAGAGTTGATGTGCAAACATGAGAGCTCAAGTATCGATCTCACGCACACATTAACGCACTTACATTGATAAATCTTACGCTGACGTCATCTGACGTTCAAAATCTTACGCTGACGTCATCTGACACTCTCTCGGTTAGCCCCTGCCGAGTACTACACATCGAAAATATTTGAAATAAGAAGAATGTCCATCACTTAAATTATTTCCAAATTTTTTGTAGATTTCGATCCTCGCGCTTTCGAATCTGAGCCCGTGACGCGCTTCACTTCACCCATCATAGAGAACACTTTGACTCCCACTCCGCCATTACGTGAGTATTACGATTGTAAACTTAATATTTACAATTAATAATAATATTCTATTATTATTATTTTCTTTCATTACTATTTTGAGATGCTTCTATCATAGTATCATTTTTGCATGTCATGTTTATCTTTAATTTGTAATTATTACTCTATATCATGTTGATAAATAAATGAATAAATAAAATATACGAAAACAATGTAATTATACTCCAACCAATACTTTTTACTGGTAAAATTTCCATTAGAAATTCATAACATCTGTAAGTCCGGTCGCATTGTCTCTGTTGGCACTTGTTGAATAGTCTATGCCCATATAATAAATTAATAAAAAAAAATCAGCCCTTAACCCAATTCTAATAATAATTCACAGTTGAGCATAATGTACCTGTCGCGTTTAATACAAATCTTTTAGAGTAATCGGCCCACACTCTCCCACTGCGCATAAATATATTTTACGTTTTATGTTTAACGTGTGCGTAGCTGCATAATTGTGTATCGAGCTTTATAACAGCAAAAACACAACAAAAAAATTACAAATTATGATCACCGAAAAAGTCTTTATTTACACAATAGACAATAAAAAATATATTTTTAATAGTATTAAACAACCAAACTACTAATAACGAATTATTTACTTACAGTGGCTCCTCCACCTCCGAAAGCATCTAAACGCCAACAGCAACAACAACAACAGCAACAGCAACAACAACAGACATTTATGCAACCGATCAACAACGACATTTTCGGTTCAACACCGTTCTCAATGCCGGCTCAAGTACAGCCGGTAACGTCACCATTTGCCGCGCAAACTGCTGTCAATGTCAAACCGAATTATGACATAAGCGATTTTAATTTACAAACGTCTGTATTTAATTCAAACTCTTCGTTCACAAACGGTCTGACTGGATACGATCCGTTCGATACACAGAAATCAGGAAATATATTTGGTAACACGTATGGGAATACTTTCAATGGTTTCGGTAACCTCAGTGAGAAACAAACGGTTGAATTGGACAGCAGTTTCAATGGTTTCCTAGATAAGACTATATCGGAGATGAAGGTGAGTATTTAAAAAGAAAATACTAAAGCGGTGTTATTTGACACCGACAGATGCGAAGCTTCTTGCGCATTGTATGAAAAAAAAAACATTCAAATAAATAAAAAAAATAAGTAACGTTCAAAAAGTTAAAATATTTCAAAAGATGCAAAGTTATCAGCTCTATGATTCTCAACCCATGTCTTTAAGGTCTGTTAAATATGTTTTTAATTCAGTTTTGAAAACCCCAAACCAAAATGAATGGGCAAGCGAATGATGAAATATAATTTAATTTTATATCATTTTATTACATTATATACAAATACCATAATATTTAATTTTGTCTATATTTGTATTCTCTTCTAAACAGTGACAATCATACATACAGACAACGATAGATGTTGTCCAGCCATAAAGGCGCGCTCGCTTATTACTGCCCTTCACATGCGTCAAGAAGCTTCGTTTCAATGAAATGTTTAAATCAACTGTCAATTTCTTTTTTAAATATTCCTTTATGCAAAGACTTTAAATTTCGAATCCAATGCACGTTCAATTTATCAAAACCCTATTTTAAGTTACTACTTTTTGTGATACAGATTAAAAATATAAAAAATCGTAATTTCGTAGAGTAAGTTAACTATTTAAAATATTATAAGAGTATCTATTTTTTTGTACAGCTTCATGAGTGGTAAGTTTTAACATTGTTAAATTCTAATTATTAACCCTCGATTATCCCCACTATAATTATACTAGTTATAAGTACTGGTTTCATCTGCCATGTCTTCAAGTTTTAATTTTGTAAAATAAGACCTTATTTTGGACTATTTTGATTTTTTATATTTTTTTCAGGATGGATTTAGCAGAGGGATCAGCTTTGGAAACGATGATTTTTCAATAGATAACCTCGATCCCCTGAAAAAGAATTAAATACAACGGAGTTATTATAGTAACAATTAACAAAATCCTTGTGTTAATTCACACAACATAGCATATATAATAAAATATTATTATTAGTTTAAATTCGTTTAACATAATTTCGTTGTGTGAGTTGAGTCGACGATTCGAAAAAAAAAATTGTTGCCATTTGGTTACAAAATACGTGATAATAGATAGTATTCACGTTTCCCCTATTTTTATAGACTTTTTTTTCATAAAAAGTATTTAACGAATCTCCAAAATTTATTACCTGTATCAATACAATTTTATAAAAAAAAACGGTGATATTTTAAAACTTAACATTGTTAACTGCTCAATGTCATTCCAAAAGTGCCTTAACTTTTTAAAAAGAAAACATATTAGTAAATAATATAAGTATACATATGTGTCCATAAATATAAATGTACTAATCAACTGAAAAATTTGAAGATCGCCTCAAATTCTGTGATAATTCTTTTAAAATTGAGGCACTTCAAAATTTATTATAAAATCGGAAACTTGGTATTTTAACTATTGATGGATTTTTTCTATTTGCTAAAATCAAATGAAAAATGTGTGTTGGTAAAGCAAGATCATTTTTGGCTATTACAATTTTTATTAATTGACGATTCTGATTGCGAGACTATCGAATTAAAACAATGAAATTTTAAACAATCAGTAGGCTATTCTGTAAAAACAAAGTCGGAAACTCGCCGCAGAATGTCATGAATTGTCAGAAAGTTATATGCGACATTGACCATTATAATCATAACATTTTAAGAATACACGCATCAAAATAGTATATCACCATAAATCCATTGTCAACATTTTTTGGGTGGGTAATGAAGTGTATTCTTGCAGAATA
The DNA here is from genome assembly GCF_905147045.1 of Nymphalis io. Classification (NCBI taxonomy): domain Eukaryota; kingdom Metazoa; phylum Arthropoda; class Insecta; order Lepidoptera; family Nymphalidae; genus Nymphalis; species Nymphalis io. Next base: position 2,876,670 of record NC_065915.1, on the reverse strand, counting down.
GCACTGCTGGTTTGAAAACCCGATTGTTTGCATCAACTGCCGAAATAATCGTCCTTGTGTGTTTTGATCGCAAGAGCGTTCGACATTAAGCCAGTTTTAATATTTTAACGTAACTTTTTTTTTTTCATTTTGTACAAATTAATTTGAATGTAGAATAACTGTATCGTATTTTTTTTAATAAAAAAAATCATGATATACGAATGACATTGTTGCTTTAATTTTTGAAAACATTCCAATATAATATTTTAATTATATAACTATTTTAATCCTAATAATTTTAAGTAAATTTTAAATTGTGTATATTAGTTCTTATAATCTGTTGTATCTCTGTCACATTAGTGGAATATTATTAAGTATTGTGTACACTAATGTTACTTTAAGGCCAAAAGATATACATAATTGTGTATGCAGTAATAAAATTTATGTTTATAATATATTGTTTTATTATCAATATTAAGAATATTAGCCAGGCATATAACGAACGTCCCCCAAATTTTATTATGGTGTCTTCCATATTCTCTAATAGCTTAAATCCTATAATATTTGGAAATATCTAGACTAGGACTCTTTCAAAAATTAATTAAAACATTTAATTGATTTCCTTGATAGATTGTATTGTATTGTATGTATTTACCTCGCAGGACTTGATCAAAAATTATAGGATATATCAGTACTTCGACGACATTAAATTGATTGTTTATGCCATTAAAAAGCTGTATTTTTACAAAATCAAAAAACCCCTACAGCAATTAGCTTAAAGCTGTTTAACATGCTCTTACAAACGTAGTAATTAATTTCAAATAAAGATATTAAGAAGACACAAAATGATGGAATATATTTGAAAATGTGAACACATTTATAAATTGAAATATTAAGATGTATTAAGATAACTTTTAATTAATAAATCAGCATTCCGTATTCGACAGGGTAATTAAAATATTTTGTAATGCTGGTATCGATTTTAAATAACCGATAATCCCACTTTGTGCAAGCTCGTCTGGGTAGATACAACGCACTCATCAGATATTCTACCGCAAAACAATAGTACTTGGTATTGTTTTGTTCCGGTTTGAAGGGTGAGTGAGCCAGTGTAATTATAGGCACAAGGAACTTAACATCTTAGTTCCAAAGGTTCGTGGCGCATTCGCGAAGTAAGTGATGGTTAACATTTCTTACATTGCCAATGTTTGTGGGCGTTAGTGACCACTTACTTCAGATGGCCCATATGCTCGTCTGACTACTTATACTATAAAAAAAACATACATTGTCAAGTGTCAACCCTAAATTTATTGACATTTACGATTTGACGTTTGTTTTGTTATCGTCAAACAAAAAATGAAAGACACCGAAATCTAAACATATTAACGCATAAAATGTGTTAAATTACAACAAATGATCTCTTAAATGATCTGAATTGAATATATTTATCTTATATTTATAGTATTACATCGAAATATATCAGTATTAAAGTAACATGGTGGACTTGAGCGGCGGTCAAGATGGACCTTTAGAACATGCATTTTCCAATTCTGTGTTCATCATTCCTGGCATCGTCGTAGTTTCATTATCAGGTGCGTATCATAATTATTTATATTTTGTAAATGTAATACATAATTTAAAATGTATCAATTACTTAACTACAGCCCGGCCCGGACTGTACCTGAAGACTTGGTTGACGCTCACTAAGAACGGATTTTACGCAAATTTTATCCAAAATATTTGTTTTCATTTCTACCCGTGCGAAATCGGGACTGTTAGCTAGTTATATATACAATAGTGAAAAATACATTTTAAATATCTATCTTATAATCTATTAGTTACCTATAGCCCGGCCCAGACCATATTTGCAGATTTAATATGCTCTGTACATTTCAGAATGGTAGTAATTATATTAAACTATATTACTATCTCCTTATCACATGAAGTCTTAATAACGAAAACTGGCCCTTGACACGGTAGAGCGAGATTGTCTTTCAGTTCCTTTTGGTTGACACTTTCACTTTACATGAATTGCTGTTCAGTTAATGTTATATAAATAATAATTACCACATTTATAAAAACAAAACAATGCTTATGTACTCCTGGTAATTGTGTTTTACATTTTTGTGCCCCTTGCCACCTAGCACCTAGAGAGGTCTTCCCTCTAACTCTACCTCAGGGCTATCTACTATGAAAGATTGCTACAAAGCTTGCATTCAAAATCACTTACATCATAAATATAATTAGTAAACCAGCGAATTTTATTAGAATACTATTAATATTTAATACAGCAATGCATATTCATTCAACTTACTTATTTATTTATGTATATTTCTTATAATAAATAATCAAAAGGTAAATTTAATAATGAATAAATATGCATTATTTCATTATATATGTAATTCAGTTATATATACTAAAACATATATGTATTTTAAAAATGACTAATGTTTACCAACAATATAAATATATTAATACTAAGACTGACTATTAATACAAGTCAAAAATTTAAATATTGCCCTAACATCAAAGTCATCGAAGTAACAAATCATTTATTTGTATTTATATACAGTTTGTATGTAATTTGAATATATAACGTATTTACAAAATAGACTTACGAGAAATCAATAAGTATGAAGCATATTCTACTAACCTAACCCTGTAGAAATTGTCTTACCTGAGTTTGTAAATCAATTTTTAAATATATTTGATTCGCAGCAACTCTATCTAGGAGTAAATAACGACTATGTATAAAAACCTCTATAAAAAAAATACATTGATATGTCAACTTTGGTGGTCATCGGTAAATCAGAGTTGAAGTTTATTATTATCTAAAGGATTTATCTAAGATATTATAGAATTTCAATAATACATTATAATTTATAAGGAGCGTTATGACCTTTATGTGTGTGGAATAAACGCTTAGACGGTGGTAGAGTTTTGTACAAGCCCATCCGGGTAGGTAGCTACTAAACAGATATTCTTCCGCCAAACAGCAACTTTGTTTTGTTCTATTCCGGTTTGATGGGTGAGTGTGCCAGTGTAATTACGGTAACATCTTAGTTCACATGGTCAACGAATTGGCTATGTGAGGAATGTTTAATATTTCTCACAGCGCAAATGTCTAAAGGTGGTGGTTACCGCTTACTTAGATCATATCAATTTGTATAAATAAAATGTTAAAATAATACTTACAATTCTTATACATATTGAATGTAGATGTCATTGAAATAGGCTGGTGGTGTTCCTATAATTTATTTTTTATTTAATCTTATCCTATTATCCTATTATACATATATATATATATAATGTATGTGATAATAATCTTTATGATTTGAATTTATAATATATGTAATTAACAATGCCAGTTGCAAAATAAATAAACAAGCTATCCTCAACAAAGATTATGCTGTGCTTTAATGTTTTGAGATTTCTAACATGTCCACACTTTATTGTTTCTTTGGACATTGGACGAGCATATGGGCCACCTGGTGGTAAGTGGTCACCAACGCTCTTAGACATTAGCATTGTAAGAAATGTCAACCATCGCTTACATATCCAATGCGCCACCAACCTTGGGAACTAAGATTTTATGTCCCTTGTGCCTGTAATTACACTGGCTCACTCACCCTTCAAACTGGAACACAACAATACCGAGTATTGCTTTTTTTGCGGTATTGATAATCAGGATATAAGATTTTATAAGTAAAGATTTCAAGATGACGCTCTTGCAATAGCTTTTAATAATATTATTTAAGTTATAAAAATAAATACGTAAATATGTAATTAGTATGTATTAAAATAAGTGCTACATGGTGATAAGTTGCTTGGTACAAATCATAAGAAATAGCGGTAAACATTTTAAATAATTAAATTAACGCCAAAACATTTTTTTAAATATTCAATTCAAGCGGTTTCAAATCATAAAAGCGCAATAAAAATTGGCACTATCACAAAACTCAATTTCTATTACATTTTTTTTAATAAATATTATTTTCAAATATCAATTGAAAAGGTTTTTAATGTTGAATTCGTTTTTTGTAAAAGTTTCTAAAATGTATAGAATATTTGGAAGTGTAACTGATTTATAAAAACCTCGAATTGGTCTATACAAAGATAGACCATCAAATCATACAAATGTTATAAGTGACACACTCAATTACTCTTAAAAAAAACACATTTATCAAAAGACTAGTCGCGCCATTAATGAATTAATTACTTTATCTTTCTATCCGCCGATAAAATGGCGGCTTGAAATAAGCGTGTGTGTGTTTATTTAACATCGCATAATATATATAATATATAAAGAGTTTCATGCCATCGTTATAAGGGCTTGATAGTAATACTATATTTAATAATCATAGCTTATATATTTTTTTAAGATAGACATCAGCTAAATAGCTAGTTGTATCGTTGACTTGTAATTACTCATTTATCCTTATATTAATCCGTTTCAGTTTTATCCATTCGAAGTCAGGGTTGATTGGTGGATCTTCATAGACATAATAATTGATTACAGATTATAAAGAGAAATTAGAGATTAAATAAAAATTAATTAAAAAAAAAAAAAAAAACAGATTATTACTTTATTATTTAGGCAAGTAATTTCGGAGGTATTACAATTTATCGTTTTTTTCTTATGTATATATTTTTAAATGCAATAGATAAAAAGCGTAAAGTGCTACAACGGATTCGAAGTTTTGTTGAATATAATCGGAAAGATTGCTTTCTGCTTTACTGTGCGTAATTTAATAAACCCAAACCGTCACTAAACGTAACAATAATATGCACAAGGTAAATAAATAATCGGTTGTAGATTTTATCTTATTTATTAAGCGAATAAAGTTAAATAACGAATATTTAAATGTATGCTCTACGGGTGTGCAATAATATTCGACATCCCATTAATTAAACCAATCAAACATACCAACGTGGATCCACGTGTCGATCATAAGTATATCGTTTCGTTGATAACCCAAACCACTTGTATTTGCTTAAGCCAATACCTTGTTTAGTTGTGATATACAAAATGGCGGATATGAACGTTGATAATTTGGAAAATCTCGAAGATCTGTTAGGAAATGGCGATCCTAATCATGTACCATCGACGAAGGAATTACTCGAGATGCTGGAAACAGCTGAATTAGATGATGAAACGAAAGCGAGCCTGAAGAGCATGTTGGCTGGTGACGTGCCTCAATTTTTCGGTGGCCAAGGAAGCGGTACAATTTTGGCTATCGTTTTTGCATCTTTGATCTTCTTAATTATTCGTAAGTTTTTATGTCTAAAATTATCTAATGAGTTATCGTAGTCAGGTGTGTGTTTTTTTAATTTACTTCTTTATCACGTTTAAAACTATTTTGTAATAATGATACGATAACTGATAAATCAAAACGAAGTAATTAGCGAGAAACTAATAGTATACAGATGAGCTGATGTAAGTTTATATAATTGTTATATAATTAAAATGAAACCATTAACTTATATTTCCAAGTAGCGGCTTCGAACGCGCCATAGTTCAGCAATTCTGAATAACAATTCCATATAACAATTTCTATAGGTCTTTCTTAAAAAATGAAAGGATTACACAGAAACTTTCATCCCCTTAATTAGGGATTACATTTTCAAAAATCGTATTTAGTGTTAACATACTGAGTGTTAGTTATTCATTTATATATCATAACAATTATCATGGAGAGTAAACCTAGATAAGTTCGACTGGCTTTGAGAAACCCTATTCTTGTATTCGCTTCCATTTATTCAACTAGCATAGATCGTGTTACTTTAAACCTTTGTTCACGTTATATACTGTGTATTTTTTTACTTATGTTATAATAATATCCTGGGACATTATTCACACACGTCCATCTAATGCCAAATTAAGCAGAGCTTGTGCTTTGGAAACCAGACAACTGATATACTACATATACTACTTTTCTTTTGTAAATACATACTTATACAGATAATTACACCCAGACTCAGGACAAACAGACATGTTCATGTACACAAATGTCTGTCCTGTGTGGGAATCGAACCCGCAACCTTCGGCGTGAAAGGCAAGTATATACCAACCACGCCAACCGGCTCGTTAGTGTATTTTATAAACACCCCTTTTTGCTGTCATCGCTTAGACTATTAGTGGATAAATTGAAATTTTATTTAACGTTTTCCTTCACCTCTGATGGCGAGATGATTTAAACATATGTCAATTTAGTGAAGCTTACTTAGAGTCGAACCCGCAAACTTCTTAGATTTATGTGTTCAAGCCACTTGGAAAACGCAGTTCTCTATGATAAAATAATTTCATAAATAGAATACGTTTGAAATAAAAAGTAACAGCACATTAATGTTCCATCGTGTCTCCTGTTGCTGAAGAGTATAATCCGAGTAGCTTATCCGCATGTTAGTGAATATGTGTCAAATATTTATATTAAAAAAAAATTCAAACTTCCTAACGTTATATTATATAACCGACCACTTGAATTTTAGCACATGAGCAAAATCTCATTGATTTTCATGTTTTGGATTTAATTTGTAACTAAGTTCATTTTATTTTTTATTTATTTTAGCTTCTAAGACGCACTGTAGGCCATAAGCACGTTTTCTACGGTATTGACTAAAAACTGACTATTGATATGCACTTTTGTAAACAACATATTTACATACGTTTTATCCATCATACACATCCTATCGGCAAGTAATAATCGTATTACGACTATTCTATAATATATTCCAATAAGACTACTTCGTCGGTCTAGCTACATGGCCGCACACTTGGAGGTCCTGGGTTGAAATCCAAGGTCGTGTCAATAAAAAGTTATTAAGTTTTTCTGTCGAAAATTCTCAGTAGCACTCAAAAAATTAATGAATGATTGATGAAAATGCAATTATTTGCGTAAATAGTTATTTTATTACTGTAATAAAATTATTTTCAGTAATAGTAGACGTGTACCTACATTATAGAAGGTTATTTCAAAATCAGTCATCATGCCTATTGTGTTCTGAGCTCACACGTGGTCTGATACCATCTGACTCAATACTCGTTCGCCGATGACATTGTCAAGGCCAGGACAGCCTGTGTTTTGGTGTGCTAAGACCTCCTCCCCTTTTTGAGGAGAATGTTTGTCGCTTACTCTACCCTGCCGCTCCAATTTAGTTGGTAGGTAACTATGTAATACAAGTAAAATGATATAATTACTAATGTACTGTAACCGTAACAGCCTGTGAATGTCCCACTGCTGGGCTAAAGGCCTCCTCTCCTCTTTTTGAGGAGAAGGTTTGGAGCTTATTCCACCACGCTGCTCCAATGCGGGTTGGTAGAATTCACATGTGGCAGAACTTCAGTGAAATTAGACACATGCAGGTTTCCTCAAAAAAACCCGAGATGGCCCTGTGGTAAGAACGCGTGAATCTTAACCGATGATCGTGGGTTCAAACCCGGGCAAGCACCACTGAATTTTCATGTGCTTAATTTGTGATTATAATTCATCTCGTGCTTTACGGTGAAGGAAAATACTAATGTACGTGTAAGTCTAATTCGAAACATTTATAGTTTATATAAATAATTTTTTTAATTATATAACATCGATAAACTGCGAAAATCGGTCCATTCGACACGTATCATGTCTCTTGCGTAAATAATTTATTGATAAGAGATAACGCGGGTTTTTATTACGTGAAAAAATAATATATAACTGTTAGAAATCTTATTGGCTATTAACATTCATTTATTGTTTTAATAGTTGTATGATACGCTTGTATCGAAGCTATATACGTATGCAGCTCAAAAAGCGTGAATGTCTGTGTAAGTGTATATGTATGTGTAACATGAATCTTAGTCATCCCTTTCTGTAATACTGTATGATAAGGGAACAGATATAGGAATCTCATGACGGCTTCATCCTTTTTTTGTACCATCCATCCATCACCACAAGACGTGTAAACCTTACGTTGCTACCTATGTCTAGCTATGCGATTAAACAATAGGTTAAAAGTATTTATCATCGATACGCCGTAATATTATTTACCCAAAATCACAATTCGATTGATAATTTAATATAGTTATTATTTATATAAATTTTATCAAAAACGCTTCGTGGTCGCAATGATATGACAGTCGCTATCGCCATTATGAAATGTGATTGGGCAGTTGAAATTAAGTTGCATTTACAAAGATAAATACGTCCTTCAACGACATTATTAGTTTATCTAAAGGTGTTGATTTATAACGTGTGGTGAGTTTCATTTATTACTTTCTGATAAAAAAAAACTATTTTTTTTATTATGTTTAAATCTTATCTGTAACTTATGAGACTAAAGTCGTCTCATGTACTGATTTATCTTATTTTTACAATTTTAAAATAAAACTTTTTTTTAATCAGAATAAAAAGTAATACTTTATTATTTTATTTTCCTGTGCAATAAGAAAATGGTTGACGTCGACATGTCAAATTCGGATATGGATTTGGGCAGTATGATCAAAGACCAGGTGGCCCAGTCGATAAAAAATGTAGACGTATTGTCTATGCTCCAAAAAATGGTCGCATCCACACCTGAGGACGAGGAATCTGAGGATATTCGTCAGAAATTACAAGGAATACTGGCACAATATAATAACTTGCCGGAGAATGAAAAAATTCAATTCGTTCAACAATTAAAGGAAGTTCTAGCGAATAAATTGGCTATGAAATTGAAAGATAGTCCAATTGACTTAAGCGGAGTCGAAGACGCCATTAAGGATGCTGTCGTGTCACAACTGTATATCGTAGCGGCCGCCATTTTTGTTTTTGTTGTGATTTTGGGTACGTTCGTTAATTTAAATCAGATTTTACGTACAAAGAATACATTATTTTTAAGAAATTATTCTCCATTAATTTTTCTTAGCATAAACAAATTGAAAATGACAACCGCAATCCGCCATTTTAAGGCACAAATATAATGTATGCTGCTATTTATGAATGAGGTTCGGCATATATCATTTAAACATTGACCAACGCGTTACAAGAAAAAAGGCTCGTTATTTGTTAAATGTCATGTAGATGATCCACTGCACAATCTTATTACACTTTATAAATATAAATGAGCTGTTTGTTCGCATGTTCATATTCAAGTACGATTTAAAGCTTATATAGACTACTAGTTTCCGCGTGCGACTTCACCAGCGTGAAAAGGGAGAGGTGCCTTGGTAATAGTAGCATATGGTATATGTACGTCTTTGGGGTTCAAGCTCGTACCAAATTTCATCAAAATCGGTTCAGTAGTTTAATCGTGATTGCGTAAAAGACAGACAGAGTTACTTTCGTATTTATAATATTCGAATATATAAGTAGGTAGTGTAATTTCGATATATCAGCTACAAGTTGAGTGTAAGACATTTTCACTGACAATTTTGTTTTACAAAGCCGAGATGGCCCAGTGGTAAGAACGCGTGAATCTTAACCGATGATCGTAGGTTCAAACCCGGGCAAGCACCACTGAATATTCATGTGCTTAATTTGTGTTTATAATTCATCTCGTGCTTGACGGTGAAGGAAAACATCGTGAGGAAACCTGCACGTGTCTAATTTCATTGAAATTCTGCCACATGTGTATTCTACCAACCCGTATTGGGGCAGCGTGGTGGAATAAGCTCCAAACCTTCTCCTCAAAATGGAGAGGAGGCCTTAGCCCAGCAGTGGGACATTAACAGGCTGTTACTGTTACTGTAACTATTTAGAAGCTTTTCTATATCCTTTTTATTTATAATAATAATGTCCTCCAGACCGATTTCGGCCACGATGGCCAAATAGAGAGATTAGCCAACTGTGCATGAGATATTATAGTGCACAAGTGTGTGCGAAAACACAGGTGCACTCTCTATTTCTTAGCTCTCTTAATCCGATGGGATAGCGACCCAAGTCGACCGGAAAGACTTCAGGCGTAGGACCAACCGCTTTACGTGCTTTCCGAAGCACGGGAGTGTACACACTTCCAACTTTCAGACTCCGGACTGTTACTGAGAATTTTCTGACAGAAAATCCCAATAAATTTTTTATTGGCTCGCCCTGGGAATTGAACCGTGTCTGCCGCCTTACATCTAACCACTGGAACAACGAGGCTGCTATTTATATATTATATATTAATACTAATTATATAATATACGCTACAATACACGGGCACCAAGAATTGACAATAATTCATTCATAGGCGACTAAGAAAAACGTTACATTATTGCCGTCCAATTGCAAGCGTCATCCCTTGGGTGTCCGCGGCATTAAATACAAATAATGCGCGTGAAACCGCATGTAGCAGCTCACCACTCATTCACAGTTTACTATATAAAATATAATAAAAAGCCGAGATGGCCCTGTGGTAAGAACGCGTGAATCTTAAGCGATGATCGTGGGTTCAAACCCGGGCAAGCACCACTGAATTTTCATGTGCTTAATTTGTGATTATAATTCATCTCGTGCTTTACGGTGAAGGAAAACATCGTGCGGAAACCTGCATGTGTCTAATTTCACTGAAGTTCTGCCACATGTGAATTCTACCAACCCGCATTGGAGCAGCGTGGTGGAATAAGCTCCAAACCTTCTCCTCAAAAAGAGGAGAGGAGGCCTTTAGCCCAGCAGTGGGACATTCACAGGCTGTTACGGTTACGGTATATAAAATATAATGTTTATATGCTAAATATATATTAAGCCGAAATTCCTTGACTACATTCCTAATAACTCATTGTTAAATAGTAAACAGTACTTTCTAAGTTGCCCATGTTAGTAAGAACTGCTGCTGTGTACGTTCTTTTGTTGCTTTATTATCTAGCCCGTAATGAACTCAATTTGATAATCGTTTTTATCTGGCTTAAATATTTTATTGTCGTTTTAAACTTAATCAGTAAATAGTTTTATAATACATAGTAAAATAATATTGATTTTTTATTTTCCATTCGACGACAACTCTCAATTACGCCATTAAATGCGCGTATCTCCAGTGTAGTTATATGGAATTTACACTGTATATATAATAATAATGAGTCATATAGTTTTGTTAAAGACGAGATGGCCTAGTGGTTAGAACGCGTGAATCTTAACCGATGATCGTGGGTACAAACCCGGGCAAGCACCTCTGAATTTTCATGTGCTTAATTTGTGTTTATAATTCATCTCGTGCTTGACGATGAAGGAAAACATCGTGAGGAAACCTGCATGTTTCTAATTTCATCGTAATTATGCCACATGTGTATTCTACCAACCCGCATTGGAGCAGCGTGGTGGAATAAGCTCCAAACCTTCTCAAAAAGAAGAGGAGGCCTTAGTCCAGCAGTGGGACATTAACAGGCTGTTAGTGTAGTGTATATAATTTTGCAGAATGGGAAATATAAAAGACTGCTCGTCATTTTCTCTTTAAAATTATAGTACTTTAAGCCATCTTTTAATGTCATGCTATAGATACGAATTAATACGATTATCGTCTATGGTCAGTACTTTCCCTGTTTTGTTTATATCTGTGACATTACCTTTCAAACTGAAGCGTGCTAAAGGTTTCTATTTTAAACTGTTTATAAATTATTAAAAATTATGCGTCACTCTTCCACGTATATTTTTCAATATTATGCATATAGATTATATAATACATATAATTCGATTAACAGTTTTTAAAACATAAGAAATAGTCTTAATATCTAAATTATTTCGTTTAGAAACGTGTTGTTTTTAATGTTCGCGTTTTTGTTTCCACATTTTCGCACGTAATAACTCAAATTGTTTTTGTTTTTCAGTATTCTTCGGGTATAAACTCTACAAATCCATAAAGGATAAGGAAAAGAAGAGAGAAGAGAAGAAGAAGTTGAAGCAAATGAAAAAGAAGAAGTAAGAAGCGTTTAACACGAACGGCTTCAGTGATATGCCTAGAAAAATATGTTTATTATGTATTCATTGTGTCATTCTAAAATGAAATCCAAAAACTTTTTTTTTAAATTATAAAGCTGGTGCTTACATTACAGGGCCAACTTTTAACAAATGTTTTCTATAATTTCATAAATAATCTATGGTCTATATATTTACATTACAAAAGATCAAAGGTTACTATAGCCTTACTATTATGTGTGTAAAGTATAATGACAAAAATTAATATTTGATTTTATATATAACGTAACAAGTAATATAAGAAATATGTATTTGTATTACATATATGAAGCCTATATATGTTCTGTTTTAAGTATAAAATATTTTTCAGGCATTATCATATAAACGACTGATTATTATCTAAAATAAGGATATATTTATTCTGTTTATGAATGGTTACTGGACGTATAGGTTTATTTTTTATCTGTTATTGTTTTTTTTTTTTTATATTTATGTGTTCAAAGATATATTATTGACATTCCAATAATATTTTGTTAAATCGTTGTGATTTTATGTCGTTTGATAATATAATTAAACAAATTATTAATAAAATTATTTTTCATCTGTTTTAATTATATTATTTTATACTTACTAAACATTAATTAAAAGTTCCACCGACAAGTACCGGATTAGTAATTGCAGTAGTTACTAATATTTACTAATTAAAATATATATGATTATAAATATAATTAATGGGAATCAAATAAAGTAGACAGACAGGCTTCAATATCGATATATTAGCAATTTCATAGTCTGCATGAAAAGAAAATACATTACCTGTGGTCATATTAAAAAAGATACACGTCTAGATTTTTTCATTGGGAAAAAAAATAATTAAAATATATTAGTGATTGGATGTCTTTGGTTATGTTATAAATTCTAGGAAGTTTGTCGCCACGCTAAAAGTAATATTTGTTTTATGTAAAACGACTTTTGACATATTTTGTTATTTCTATTCGTAACTAGTTTAAATATTTAAATTTATTATTTTTAATTACTTATTGTTTAATAAAACATTTAATTTATTTAATGAGTATATAATATAAAAACTTTTTCTACCTTTGAGTGCCGTTAAAATATTTAATATTGTAAAAAAAATATATGAATGTGTGGAAAAGTCAATATAATCTATGTACATTGATGTTTTATATAAGACTTCATTAATCAAGTTAAAATATTTTTATCTGTGGCAATTACGTAGTATAAAAAAAGCTTTGTTATAAGTTTTATTTCTCATTACCTACGTATTTAATATTTTCTACGTCATTTTAAAATTATTTAGTGCATTGAGCTCGAAGCATTTGAAATTTATGATATAAATAAAATAATAGTATTTTTTTAAATACGTTTAACGTTCCTAAATGAATTTAATTTAACTGAAAATTGTATCTTAAGTCTAAACATATATTTTAACAAAGTTTTAATACGAATAAAAAAAAAAATATTCCGATATTAAGTTAACTATTGTACAGATAACATTTAATTTAAACATAAGATTTATGTTTTTTTTTTCAAAAGATTCGAACAGTGTCGTATATTTCTTACCTAATATATAAGTAAATGCCAAATGTAATTATTTTTGTCAATTTTATTAAACCTATGTAGTACATACCGTGTATAACTGTTACGAGTAATATATGTTTATTTACAACTTATTTATTTCATTTCATATCAACCATTACCGGTGGTAGGGCTTTGTGCAAGCTCGTCTGGGTAGGTACCACCCACTGATCAGATATTCTACCGCAAAACAGCATTACTTCGTATTGTTGTTTTCCGGTTTGAAGGGTGAGTGAGCCAGTGTAATTACAGGCACAAGGGACATAACATCTTAGTTCCCAAGGTTGGTGCATTGGCGATGCAAGCGATGGTTAAAATTTCTTACAACGCCAATGTCTATGGACGTTGTTGACCACTTACCATCAAGTGGCCCGTACGCTCGTCCACCTACCTATTTTATAAAAATAAACCTCGTGTTCTTCGTTAAATAGTGTTCGCTCGGTTTTCGAAATTCGTCCATAATCATTATTTAAAATTTAAGAGAAACATATTTCGAACATTATTTTTTTCATTTTTATTTACGATTTTTTTTTTTTTTTATTGTTATCACTAACCCTAAAACTGAATAAATGATAATTACGGTTTTAAAAAGTACTGAACTTTTAGATCTTTGTTTATACAACGTGTAAAAAAAAACCTTGTCCGACCCGAAAGCATAGGTATGTTACAGATATTATTAAAAAAGTATTAAAAATCAAATACTCTTGAATATAAAAATGTTATTGTAATTTAAAATACACATTTTTAGTGCCCTAATTCCCCAACATCGAGCAAATCTGACATCACCAGTGTCGTTGGGCGGCTCCTTTGAGTGCCTTTAAGACCCGCTGGCACGTGTAAGGGCGTGTCATCACTGCTCAGCGTCGATCGGTGCGGCATATTGTCTGCCGAGTAAAATAAAAAAAGCCACGAATCACCAAACTCAGTAAGCTGTCTGAGCCACTTGGACATTAAGGCGTAATTTATTTATTTATTAACTTTTCAGGGAAGCATACAGTGTATCGGTGGAACCCTCTAGGGTGCCAACCACGCTTCCAAGGTGGTCTCTTAGCCAGCTAGATCGTGAGCTGGCCAGGGAGGCTGCCGTCGAACAGCGATGGGGTTCCACAGGAAGGTGAGAGGGCGCCAGTGCAGAAGAGCTAGCGGGCCACATGCGCAGTGCCCTCAAAGAGGTCTGCGATGCTGCCATACCTAGGTTCCGGCATAGAGCTCCGCGCCGGCAGGTGAATTGGTGGTCGCCCGAAATAGCAGAGCTTCGGGCGACGTGCAGCCGGGCGCGAAGGGCTTACGTCCGTTGTAGGAGGCGCAACGGTTTTGATGCGGACTTGGAGGGACAGCTATTGGCTGCTTATCGTCAGCTGAAAAAAGACCTACAGCTGGCGATAAGTCAGGCCAAGGAGAAAGCTAGGGAAGAACTACTGGCGGGCCTGAACAGGGACCCCTGGGGGCGTCCGTTCCGCGGTGTGCGTGGAAAATTCCGCACGCAGGGTGCCCCCGTGACAGAGACAATGTCATCGGATCTCCTCCTGCGCCTGGTCGGGGAACTCTTCCCCCATCCAGGTGAGCATGTCCCTCCATAGATGGTCCCTCGCTCCATGATTGACGACACAGTGGCTCCACCACTGATCACGGAGCGGGAGATGGAGGTGGCCTTCGACCGCTTGAGGGCCAAAAACACTGCGCCGGGCCCAGACGGGATTCCAGGGCGTGTTCTATGTGACGCTTTGGAATAGCTAGGCGTAAGGCTTCGGGAGCTGTTCGACCAATGTCTGTGCAGCGGGCAGTTTCCGAAGCCTTGGAAAGAGGGAAAGTTGGTCTTGTTGCCAAAGCAAGGTCGACCGCCAGATTCTTCCTCGGCATACAGGCCGATTGTGCTGCTGAACGAGACATGCAAATTCATCGAAAAAATTCTCGCTGCCCGTCTTATTCAGCACCTCGACGAGGTGGGGCCGGGTCTGTCAGAGGCTCAGTACGGGTTCAGGGCGGGTCGATCAACTATCGACGCCCTGGACGCCCTGAAAACCCGGACCACGGATGCGGTGGCCCGAGGGGACGTAGTTTTGGCAGTATCGATAAATGTTGCGAACGCCTTCAATAGTCTTCCTTTCGAGATTATTGGGGAGGCACTCCGATACCACGGGGTGCCTTCCTATCTCAGGAGGCTGTTGGGGGCATACCTCCAGGACCGGGTAGTCCTCTGGGAGGGGGGCGATGGGCGTCTGGTCCGGCGTCGGGTAGGCTGTGGCGTTCCACAGGGGTCAGTTCTCGGCCCAATTCTGTGGAACGTTGGCTTCGACTAGCTCCTGCGGACATCCGTCCTTCCCAGAATGGGGGTGTTGTGCTATGCGGACGACACTCTCATCACGGCGACAGGGCGGAATTTTTAGGAGGCGGCTCGCCTGACCGAAGTCGGTGCGTCGCTCACAGTGGACCGCATAGGAATGTTGGGCTTGAGGGTCTCCATCTCAAAAACGGAGGCCCTCTTATTCCACGGTCCACGTCGAGGCCCCGACGATCGCCGTCGAGGTCGAGGGGGTTATTAAGGTGCAGGCCCACATGAAGTATCTGGGCCTGACCCTGGACGGAAGATGGAGCTTCGGGCAGCATTTTGTCCAACTTGGCCCGAAGCTCATCAACGCTGCTGCTGCCTTAAGCCGGCTCCTACCAAATGTAGGAGGGCCGGAAACGCCATGCCGGCGATTATACGCCGGTATTGTGCGGTCCATGGCTCTGTACGGTGCTCCCATCTGGGTGGACGCTCTCACCGCTCGGAACAAGGTTCTCTTGCGAAGGCCGCAGAGAATCATAGCGGTGAGGGTGATACGCGGATATCCTACGGTGTCGTGGACGGCGGCAACACTTCTCGCAGGCGATCCGCCTTGGGAGTTCCTGGCGGAGTTCCTGGAGAGAGTTCCTGCTCGCGGAAGTGTACCGGTTCCGGGTGGAAGTGAGGTCGCGTGGCGACCGTCCAGGGTTGGAGGAGGTGCTGCGAATCAGGACGCTCGCCCAGCAAGCCCTGATTCGCAGGTGGGAGGAGGATCTGAGGTCCCCATCAGCAGGCCTGGCGACAGTGGAGGCGATCCGTCCCCACTTGAGTCGCTGGGTAACGAGAAAAGACGGCACACTGACCTTCAGACTGACTCAGGTGCTTACTGGACATGGGTGCTTCGGTAAGTACCTGCACGGAATAGTCAGGCGTGAGGTAACGCCCTCATGCCACGAGTGTGGTGCGCCTACGGACACGGCATGCCACACTCTGATGGAGTGTGCCGCTTGGGGGCCTCAGCGCCTTTCCCTGGCGACTTTAATCGGCGGAGACCTTTCGCTGCCGAGCGTGATAAATGCCATGCTTGGTAGCGAAAGGTGCTGGATGGAGATGGTCTCCTTCTGCGAAAATGTCATGTCACAGAAGGAGGCCGCGGAGTGGGAGCGCGAGGAGAGTGCCTCCGCTGACCCGCTTCGCCGAAGAAGACCGGGGAAAAGACGCCCCAAAATCATAAACGATAACATTACCCACACAGGTTATAAGAGATTAAAGAGAAAGAAAAATAAAGTAAAAATTCGCTAAATAAGTGTAATGAAAAACTGCCCTAAGCTATCACGACCTTGCAATATTTTATTACTTTTCGTTCGCACAAATTTCTCTTTGTTAAGCCGACACCCCGGTTCATACCGAAAAGAGGCTTCTTCAAAGACGCGCCGGGGCGGACGTCGGCACGTGACACGTGAAGTCATTCAGTTTCGCGCGGGAACTGCTTCCGAGCGGTCGTTTATTGTCTTGTGTTCCGCGATATTTCGTATTGCAATAAAGAGTATTTCAACATGTTAATGTGTCTGGGCAGGAGTGTCTGCAATTATGCAGCGGCTCGTAGAGAATACGAGGCACGGTTTGCAGTTCCGCAACGTACTCCAGTACCATCGGAGCGTACGTTTCAACGTTTACACAACCGTATGTTAACTATAGGTCACGATGTGCATCGTGCTAATGCAGGCAGACCATGACTGAAGGATGTAGCCCTCGATGAAAAGGTGCTTAAATTATTTAACGAGGATCCCTCCCGAAGTACTCGTTCTGTGGCGCGACAATTGGGTATTAATCACATGCAAGTGTGGAAAGTGTTGAAAGAAGATGGCCAACACCCTTACTACTACACCAATATTCAGACTCCGTCGTCCGATTATCAAACTAGAACAGAATTTTGTACTTGAATTTTAAAGAAAATTAAAGAGGACGTCGAATTTTTGAAACAGGTAATGTTCACCGATGAATGTAGCTTCCAAAAAACAGGCGTATTTAACAACCATAATGGACATGTCTGGTCAAAGAAAAATCCTAACGTCATAAAATCAAGCCATAATCAACATGGTTGGAAAGTCAATGTTTGGGCTGGAATATTGGGAGACAGAATCATTGGCCCTATATTCTTTAACCAGACTGTGAACGGGTCTGACTATTTATCGTTTTTACGAAATGATCTAGATAAAGTTTTAGAAGAATTAGACGTGGCTACACATCGGTCAATGTGGTTCCAGCATAATGGTGCCCCGCAACATTGCACCCGACCCGTGCGTGAATACTTAAACGAACAGTATGGACAACGGTGGATAGGTAGGGGCGGACCAATTCCGTGGCCAGCGCGGTCTGCAGATTTGTGTCCTCTTGATTTTTATTTGTGGGATCACATTAAGGATTTAGTTTTTAAGAAAATCTGTGAAACTGAAGCCGAAATGCGTTCGCGGATTGAAGCAGCTTTTGACCAAATCAAATCGGACACAAATGGGTTACAACACGTCCGTGCCAACTACGTGCGACGGTGCCAGACCTGTGTCGCTGGTGGTAGTAATTACACGAAAAAATGTCACCAGAAGCACCACAGTGGCGTCCTCGACGATTGATTTGACAACTGAGGCCTTGACCTCATGGCCTCGCTACCCGGTAGCACACTAACGCATATCTAAAGCTGTCACATTCACAGTACTCTAATGCAATTTCACTGTACAGTACGTTTAAAAATTAATTATTTTGATAAAAAATGCAATAATTTTAAAGTATGTGAGTAGCAGTTAGTGTACTCTGGGCTTAGTAAGATTGGATGGATTGTGAATAAATAAAAAAATGTGTTATTTGTTATATATAATCTTTTATTACATTATTACCTCTTGTCAAAATCGTAAATTAAATCTTCTACCTTACTCAAACTTTTATCGCTCGAGGAAATTGGTATGCCGTTGTAGAATTTCCTAGTGTTATTATAAGTGAATCAGTGAAATTATCCACAACATATCAAGAGTAATAGAATCTGCTCCTTTTCAAAATAATTCTTATTATTATTCTTAATTTTATTGAGTAATAGACTTTTACCTCCAAAAAGTTAAATATTCACAAACAATATCGATTGAAACCTGACGCTAACGGAGAAGCCAAAAAAAATAAAATAGCAACGATAACTATCCCTTTCATACTTATAAATCTGACCGCACGCAAGAGAGAGAGAAAGACAGACATTCATGATACGCATGCGATGCGACGTTACACTGAGCGCTTATTCTCAGATACTACTTAAGCACGTGTAAATGTGCTGAACATGCCAGGCATGTGCTAGGTTTAATTTCGCTGACCTTGTACATTACTTTTAAGGGTTGCTAACTGTTGTGAAAAATAATGTATTACATATTTTGAGCCGGGAAATAATTTTGAAAGAAAAAAAAAGTATCAAATATTTATTTATCCACTTGAGGATCCTCATATCGTATATCGTAATATGTTACACTAACAGTTTTTCTTCTTCCTCAATTTAAATAAACAAGCAACTTATTTTTTATTAAACTTAAAGAATCTATCTATAATATAGATATCATGTTCTTCGAAGTATCTATAATTAATAGTTCAATAATCATCCATAAAAGTATATTTCAATAATTAGTCAAAGTATATTTATCAAAAATAAAACAGGATACATTATTATAAAGTATGATTGTTTCAGCTACAGTCGCGAATGCGCCTAATATCAATGAAGAACGAACGGTGTGGTGATTTTATGCATGGAATCAGTAAAAATTTGAATTTAATTTATACAAATATTATTTAAATCAAAATTTATTATTAAAAAACAAAAATTCATCATACTAATTTGTTTTAATTTAATATTTAGATAAATCTTTTAAAGTACCACGAATCGTAAAGTAAAAGGAGTTACATTAATTTGTCGATACTTTAATCGTAGAACGATTATAAGAAAAACAACTGTATAGGTAATTCTGGAAACTTCGCTGTAACCATTTTTATCATAATGTATTTTATAACTTAAAGATGTCAAATGATATACTTATAACGAAACCTTTGAAGACAATTAAAGGTGTTTGTAGACTAATTAATAAAAAAATATTTGAATTCAAAACAATATTCAACCCAATGCAGATTGCATTAGATTCAAAATAAACAAATATATAATCGTACTTGCAAGTTATACGGGTTACATTCGCCCACAGCCGTTCAAAATATTTTATGTTAATTGTGGTGTTCAAATAAATCGACATCCACGTGGTTGGTGGATGCTTGCCTTTCACGCCGAAGGTTTTGGGTTCGATTCCCACCCAGGACAGATATTTGTGTGCATGAACATGTCTGTTTGTCCCGAGTCTGGGTGTAATTATCTATATAAGTATGTATTTACAAAAGAAAAATAGTATATGTAGTATATCAATTGTCTGGTTTCCATAGTACAAACTCTGTACAAGCTTAATTTGGGTGGCCGTGTGTGAAAAATGTCCCAGGATATTATTATTATAAATGCCTTGTAACTTTCGAACCAATAATAAATGATAATATTATTAATCAACCAATAATATCAGTGTCTAAATTGTTTATTTGGATTTACTCTTGTGGTTGGAATAGGATTTTTTTTTATTGCAAATCAAAAAAAATCACTCGTTTGCGAATGGAATAGTCAAGTCGTTTTCAAACCTCTGAGGTCTGGATCATTTGAGTCAACTGTGTACACCACTGATTCTGTTGCTTAATAAAAGTTTTCTAAATTCCAATGGTAGAAAGAGTAAAGTTTGACACCATGCAATTTGATAATAGCTCTATTTTATGTATAAATAGTTCATGATTAATAGATGTTTATTTAAAATAATACAACACCATTTCACTTAACTACTTATTATATCGACATTTTATTTCCAATGTTTCGAAAACTTCGGCGAAATACAAAATGTCATATACTTTCTTTTTCTGGCTATCTACGCTAGTTGAGCGCAAAATATTCTGCAATTGTCAAATTCCCTATGATGATTCCTAGCAGATACATGGCAAATACGTATCCAGATTTAAAAAAAAAACCCTGGGTAGGATTATTGTATGTACTTTGAAAAACCACTTCAAATTAATATGTATTTTATTGCTTTTTTATAGTATAGGTTGGCGGTTGGCGGACGAGCATATGGGCCACCTGATGTTAAGTAGTCACCAACGCCCATAGACATTGACATAGTAAGAAATGATAACCATCGCTTACATCGCCACCAATGTTGGGAACTGAGATGTTATGTCCCTTGTGCCTGTAATTACGCTGGCTCACTCACCCTTCAAACAAAACACAACAAAAACAAGAACCGCTGTTTTGCGGTAGAATATCTGATGAGTGCGTGGTACCCGGACGGGCTTGCACAAATCCCTCCCACCAATAAGCTCGATTTGCTTGATTTAATAATTAAATGAAACAAATTTTAGTAACACAAATATGATGATTTTGCCTTAACTGACTCTGGCAGGTACGTCGATTCTTAAATAAGGGCTATTAATTATAGATATATAGGATCTTTTTTGTCATTTGAATTCGATTGATTGCATTTGAAAATTATTTGGTAGAAAGAAAACAATTACACTGTAGTAAAAAACAAATGTTTTTTTTTTATTTATAGACGTTTTATAGTACTAGAAACATCTAATTTGAAGTCCAAAGTATTTATTTTAAACGAAAAAACTTAATACAATTACATTATATTGAATTAGAAAAACATAAACCGTCTATATTTTCGTTATTCGAAATATAAATTTTTGTACATATTTAAATTAAATACTTTGGATATTAGAAGAGCAAGTAATTAAACGGCGAAATAAATTCCAAATATATATATATGCTATTTTTTTTTAAATTTCATTATACTTTTGTTAGCATACATTTTAGCTAAGGTTTTTGGTCAAAATCCAAATGGGCTGCCCTGATCGTGTCGACCACGATTCAAGCGTTTAAATTGTACAAAAGCTAAAAACTTCAGGGCCACCCGATAGGCGATTACATCAAAACGAACATACGTATACACATATAGACAACAATTCTAGTTACAACCATTATATACCTGAATTCAAACTGTTATATCACAAGTTGTTTCTGCATTAAGAACCGTGGCCGTGTTTACCCTATTTAGATAATTTATTATACAGTTTTCATATTTTTATTTTTTTTTTTATAATAATAATAAATATGTTAATAATGTACATTGTCCCACTTTGTTCGGAAATATTTCATATTTTTTAAAAAATTCTGACTCGAGTTTTTTCCCAAATAATACTCGAATCAAGGCTATCCGACTTTATAATTCTAATCATCTCGATAATGAAAAATAACACTAGAATCGTTTATCTTACGGATTCGTATATAATTTACAAAATTTACACGTCTTATTTCTATATTAAAAAGAAATAATTCTAACGATAGACATCTACGACTAAAAATTACTATATATAATTTTTTTTTAATTTTCCATCTTAAGAAAAAGAAAATGTGTCAACGATCTAATTCCATCGAGTCTTAAATTAAGAAACGATTTTATTAATCGATTTTTAATTTACTACATTCTCTAGCTATTTCTAAAACACATGAAGTGACCGCATGGTCGAGGACGTAAGATTTATAACGGACATTTAAGTATTATTTTTATGAAAATAAATTGTAACATTCACGGAAACATTTCGTTTACAGACATTCTTAGTAAGGTCAATTATTTTATACATTTTTTTCAATTTATTTACTTAACATCAGTGTACCTAAGTTAACTCGTCAGTATATCATAAGAATCGTCACATATCGAAATTAAATTCAATACATTTTCTTAACAGATAAAACTATTTAACTAAAAAAAAAAAGTTATCTAATTTTTAAATTAAGACTGTAGTGGTCGTCTTCACAGCCACAGATAATTTAACTTTTTCAAATGGTATTTAATTTAATAAAAAAAAAACTCAATGTTTAGTCTTGGGCCTGCCAGAGACGAAAAAAAAATATACTAAGCGGCCCCTACACTACAATTACATTAAAACTATAAACTATTTTTGTAGTCGCTTAATGACGAATAAAATTCAACTAAAATATATTCTATTTTTAAAATACTAATATTAAAATTAAAATAACTTTAATGTATGCCATTAATGAAAATTAAAATAAAACAATTCGAAATTACTTACAGACTGTATGATTCAATTACTTTCGCCATTTTCATGAGACGAGACAAAACAAAAAAAAAAAAAACATTGAAATTACTTATGAATAAAAAAAATTGAGGCAAATTTTATATCTAAGTAATTTTGGGTATTATTTTGGTTTCTAAGTTTAATAATAAATGTACATACATATGTTAATATAATCTCAGTCTATCTTGTAGTTTCTATAACGCTACTTCAATTCTATTATTGCTGTGATATATAACATTATTTTTTATATAAAATGTGAACATATTGTGCTTGTTACATAAGAAGGCTTTTAATTTTAAGTGAATATTATTATTATTAATTTATTTACTATTTCGATTATAGACATATTAAAGGCACTGTACGCACTTCGAAACGAGCTCCGATTTAGTTCTATATATTTTATAAAAGTATATAATCATTGATGATATACTGCACGTGTGTGTGTTCGAACACATTTCCCTATATCCGATGGGGGCAAAAATCCGACATAATCGGTTCGTGCATTACCAACTCCTGAATTTTGAAAACTGCTGATTCCGAAACTTCAGACTACCACTGACGAGTTAATGAAAAAACCCCACTACATATCCCCGGCTCAAAAATTAACAAGCTACGAGATAAACGACTTTATATTATTAATTGTGTGTAGATTATTTTTTTTAATAAATTAGTATGCACTACTAATATTACATTAATTACGAAAACTCATTATTTGCGTCTGATCGACACATTTTCCCCCCCATCACATTTATGGGCTGAAAAGAGACAGAAAACTACTTATTATCCCGGAAAATACATGGAAGCAAAGTTGTGGCAAGTACTAGTTGGAGATTTGTTTGTTTTATTTTCATTGATTATGGTCCTTCGAGCCGGATATGAATTTAAAACTTGATTATTGACCAGTGATACTCCTAATCAACCTTCGCAATGATGTATAGCCAGTGGGTGGATAGTTTATTAATGCTTGATCTATATGATAGCTCGGTTCAAAGTTCACACAGCACCATCTCTGGTTCGAAAGATTAAACAGGCATTAATAATGAATTTATTTATGTAATTCTATTACATTTATAAGGCATAGCGAACTGTCGTAATTCGAATATTTAAGAAATATTTGATCAATTTCATTAATTATTTTTAGTAAGATGGATATAATCTAAAAAAAGCATACAAGGAACTTTTTGATTGCTAAAGATTTCATTTCGATTTTGGAATCAAATTATCTAACGTATATTTTAATCACTTTAACATTTTGTATTATTTCGTTGATTATAAGAATCAGGAGAGGATTTAGTTTGGAAGTTTAAAATATTTAATTCGAGCAGCTCTGAAACTAAAAGCTTTTAAAACTCGAAATATATTCTCACAGAGATATCTCACTGTTTCCCGGCAATCAATTATATTATCAACAATATTATAAATTTATTATTTATTTATTAATCACATGAAACAAGAAATTATATCGAAAAATACCCAAGGTTTTATCAAAACTAAATCCACTCCCGTATAAAACGCCTTATTTAATAAACCTATGTTCTTATTAAATGTTCGTAATTAACATTTCAATTACAGAATCGATATGAAATTCACTATCACTATATATATATAAATACAAATCAATCGTTTGAAATACAATTCAATGAGTTTTGAACAAAGCGGGTACAATGTTTATCAGTCAATCATTGGGCTAACTGTATATCCAAAATGCAGGCATTAGAATAATTAGACGCAACTGGTTATATAATTAATTTTATATACATCTCCGATTAAAAAAAAAAAAGACAATTCGTCCCATATTTACAAACACAATTTTAAAACCTTCTAGTTCCATCACTTTTCATCACAAAACTAACATTCCATTACAAAAATAGTCGATATTCGAACACGTTCGAAATAAGAACGAATTTAAAAAATGAAAAGTCGAAAAAAAAAAAAAATGATGAAACTAACATCGAACGCCCAAGCATCGCGACTCGTCGCGTGTGACCATGAGTGTGGGAAAAAAAAAGGTTACAAACAAATAAAACCGGTAGTAATTACACTACACTAGTGAGGTCCGTTTGTTGATGAGGAACGTCGACACACGTAGCGCTACGGGATGTGTGCTGTCACTTGCCCGGGTGCCCGTTGCCGAGTGTGTGGTCGACCTGCAATACGAGCCACGTTGAGTGCGCACAGCCGTGTGTCGTCGTTCCTAGTGAGGCTACACGCGGGGCGGGGCATTATTACAATCGTGTGTCAACCAATCGGAGAGCAAAGATTATTTGTGTCCACCAATCAGAGGATAGATTTATATAATTGACACATTATTGCAATATATTAGTGTGTTATACGATTTTATGGTGAATTTTCATATACCACCGCCGCGCGTTCTCACCATCAAACCAACCGATGGTCGATATATTGAATCTTATGTGATTCGAAATATCATCCGTCGGTTTGTTGATAGTTAATATAGCTGGGATTGCTTTATATATCGATTGAAAATTATTTAAATGCAATCCAAACTATAAAAAGCAACCCGCCACCAATTTCTGAAGCGAAATAGACCCCAGCGGTTATTTAGTGAAATTGCATCCTAAGCCTTAGAAAATACTATTCCAATATCGTTAAAAAACAAAGAAATTGGAATAGTAATTTAGGAGCCCCACAGGACACGATATACACAGCTGCGCACAAGCTATTAATTAGCTGTTATAAATATACACGAATAAAAAAAAAAAAAAACAACAGCTAAATAATAGAGAAATACATTATAAACAGGTGCCTTATAAACCATGTGATTAAAAAGAAACATTAAATGTGTTAAGCAAAAATTCACGCATGCACATATAATAGATAAAAATCAATTAGATTATTGCTTATATCATGGTCGAAATAACCATCACTGGTCAAACACGGGTCATTTAAAATATTATCTTAAATTATTTATTAAAAAAAAAAAAAAATGTATAAACTTTTTGGTGTCAAAAATAAAAATAAAACATTTCACAGCGTGATGTTTTAATTTAAAAATAAAACAACAATATCTTATTTTCGTTTCTTATAAAAATTAAAGAGTCACCTTACAAAATAGAAATTTATTTACTAAATTAACAATTCTACTCATTAAATTCGTAAGGATAATCTCATTTTTATAATGATTTACAATTTATGTATGTAATATTAAATGAAACTTATATTAAAACTTAACAGTTAGGCTACAGATAAAAAAAAATTAAGTACTCTTTAAAATATGGATATTAAAAAAAAACAACTAATTCGTCTCTATCATCTAAAACTACAGTAAAATGGTAACAGAAATGGCACCATTACGATATAATTTATTTACAACAAAAAGAAACCTAACGCTTTCACAAAAACATTTCAATTTGAAACAATAACCAACGAATACATAAAACTTTTTGGTTACTATTTCTTGTGAAAACTTTTTTTTTTCTTTAATACTTAAAAATTGGCTGAGAGCAAAATCAGCTCTTAAGGAACACTATATTGACAAAACCCTGTATTATTAAAATATATTTTTTCTACGTTTTTGAGCAACTTTTTTTTTTTAAGTAAATCATATAACAACAGGGTACATAATATAAATTAAAACTATATTAAATTAAAGCTGATATGGTAATGTGTTCTGTATTAAGTTTTTTTTTTTTTAAATAGAAAATACATAAAATTATATTAATGAAATATTTATATTTCTTCATAACTTAATTAACATAAAGAAGTCTATAAAGTTTATATTTATTAAAATAGTTTGAAATGAGATTTTATTTTACAGATAAGCTTAAATTAAGTATTTTCTATGTATATTCCTATCAACCCACATTAACGCACAAACCGATATTACATTAAATAACGCTTTATATTATAATATATAATTGTGTAATAAAATAAATGACATAGACTTAGTATTTAAGAACGCTTTAATTTACTTTTTATATAATGAATAAATATATAATATTTATAATTTTGCAAACATATTGAATTTGAAAGTAGATAATATGCATAAAAATAATTTAAAAAAAACTGCTAAGACGATTTAAAAAATATATGTTTAATTTAAAAAAAAGTCTGATTTCAGAAAATAATCACTTACTTTAGAGGAGAGATCAAAATATCATTATTGCTATTAAAGCGTGTTTTACGAGTTTTTTTAAACTACAATTTTATTTACATAGTTTAATAATGTGCTAACGGTTTTATTATTGTATATAAGGTTTTGTTATTGAAAGACATATTAAAGCTATTCTATATATCATAAATATGTATCTCTTGGCAAACGTACACTAGTGTGGGTCGACTTAAAACGTTGTGATTATTAACATTGAAAATTTTTTTTTAATAAACAAATTTGCTTTAAAAAAAATAATAGAATTTTTTCTCGTGATTTTGTATAACACTCAAAAATATATTTTAAAAAACATAACAAATATCGTCGTATTTTACAAGCGATGCTAGATTATACGTTTTTTTTCTATAAAATTATGAATATTATAAAGACTGTGATTATAAAAATGTGTGTAAAGCGCGATTATTCATGTTTGTGATAATTTGATTTTACTTGTATATGTCAAAATTGTCTAGGTTTAGCCGGTGACTAGGACAACAATTGCTATCTTCTTCTGTCAAATGTCAAATCAATGATGAAAGAAAGAGATAAATCAGTGTTTAACGAGACACCCGCTAAACGACGTTTATAATGGGCGTTTATATCTAATTTTATCTTTAACAATTTATAATCTGTGATTATAGTATATAACAATAATTTACTCCTAAAGTAATTTAGACATGTAAAATGTTATACAATCCGACAACAGATTAAATATACGCCCAAATACGTTTTAACGGATTCATATAAAAATTGCTTTAAGCTATAACATTGGAATGTCAAATAGAAATAAAGAGACATAAAAAAATATTTCAATAATCTGTCCTATTTTTTAGTCTGTGCGATTGAAGACATCTGTATTGCAAAGCGACTTTGCTTTTCTTTAATATGTGAATTGGTGAGAAAATATAACACATGTTATTTATTGTGTTAAATTATAATACAGTACATAGTCCATAAGTATTGTAAATTATTTTTTAATTATTATTATAACTAATTTATATTATAATAAAGTACAATTAGGCACATATTTCATAACTCTATTCTGCTGGAGTCCTTTAATTTTGCGACACTAAGAGTACTTTATACTAATTTAAATTATAATAATAATTAATAAAAAATCGTCAAATCCATCAATGTTAGAATAATAACAACCTATAAATGTACTACTTGGTGATCAAACTACTACAGATAAATCATTTGAGCTAATGCCCTCCCCCCACTGTACCTCTTGGTACAGATATAAAAAAAAAATCGACATAATTAAGCGGTGTCCTTAACATACAAATTAAGTACATTAATAACTAAGTACTACTTGCCCAAATATTAAAACCGACCTATCACATATGTTTGTCATTTCTTCAAAAATATATATACATATATATTCCTATGTTGTAACAACTCTATGTTATAATTTCTCACCAACTTCACGTATATATCAATAGATACCTATCCAAACATCTAGCAATGATGTGACCGTTGCTTTATACGGTCTCCATTTGTAATCGCTTTGCATAGTGTAGATGTGATCAGTTACCTATGATTATATAGACAATAGATATACATCTACTTACCATTTTACTATATAACTACTGTATACATGTATATTTAATATTAAATATTTTGTAACAAAGCAGTCAAGTTTAGGAGCCATACTTATATAATAAAATTTTTAATCGACCACGTCGTAACCAAGGTTGTTTGCTAGTGCAATTTACCCTGTTTATTTTATATATTTATGTATATGATAAAATTTATAGCTAAAAATAAAAACACCGCAATTGATTTAACAAATGGTTTTATCGAAGCTTCTATACGATGTTATGACGTCACTGCAAAATGGCGGCAGCTGTCATTTTGAAGTCTTTTTTTTTTAACGTAATGGTCGCATATAGGAATCAAGAGGATCGTTATATGATATATATAGTTATATAAAGAGCTATGAGACAGCGTAATTCTTGTAATATTCTATCTAAAATTATTCTAATTTATCGGTGATATTTAAAACGACTTTAGGATTCGTCATCAATCCGATGAGAGCTGTAAAGCATACTTCGCCCAATGGTCGAGAAACAACCCTTAATCATTATTGAAATTGTACGTTTCGAAAATTTCTGTTCTATTAATTCGTTGATGATCGTCAACAATAAACGAAAAAAAAAAGAGAAAATCGGTTGACTAACAGAGGAGACAAATGTACTGAATTGTTTTGTATTATTTTAAGATTATTGGGGTCGCGGCTCTAGAAAGTCTGAGAACCGATGATTTGAAGTATTCACTTGTTAAATTAAATGCAGTATTATACAATAAGCACCTACAACTTTGTATAGTATAAAATTTGTACATTTAGAATGATAAATTATTTTAAGAATAAAAATTGTAAATATTAATTATATGAAATATAGTATGTACTATGTTAAATAGATCTTTATAAAATATATACATTTAAGTTTAAATAGAAATATCTATCTAATAATTACAAATCAAAAATATTTCTTATTTTGCAAATAACTTGTCTACTGGCTACGACAATTGTTTTTTCATAAAATGTAAAAGTTTATAACAAAAAGAATTAATTTTAGAAAACGAGAAAATGACTAAAGTTTAAAAGAAAATAAAATATAGATTTAAATATAGATTTGTATAAATATTTTAGTGAACAGTTCTCGTAGCCCTTAAAAGTTATAAGACAATGATCCTCAAAAGAGGTGTCTGCTCTACACACCAAGTGGTAGTGGTAGTGCACGTGGCGGTCACTCGGGCGGCGGCGGCGGCACGGGCGGCGGCGGCATGGCGGGCAGCGGGGGCTGCGCGCGCGGGGGAGGGAACATGGGGCCGTAGAAGTAGCCGTCCATGCGCATGCCGTAGTACAGCGGCGGGGGCGGCCGCACCATGTAGTACGGCAGCGGGGGCCTGTAAGGGGGCGGTACGGGCCAGGTGCCTACCTTGTTCGGATGGGGGGCCTCGGGCCGCGGCAGCTTGTGCGGAGGGCCCGCGTGGTCGCCCGACGGCCGCTTGCGCGACGTCTCGAGCACCTCCTTCGATATCTTGATCTTGAGGCCGGCGTTTTGCGGCGGCGGCGGGGGGACGGCGAGCCTTTCCTTAGGGATCTTTATCTTGAGCCCGGGGCTCGTCGACAGTTTTTCCCTCGGTATCGTTATCCTGAGGGTTCCGTCCGTCTCCGGCGCGGGCGGGAGAGGTTCCGCCTTCCTTTCCTTCTCCTTGTCCTTCTTGTGTTTCTTTCTCTCTTCTTTCGATTTGTCGCGATCCTTGTGTTTGTGTTTGTCTTTCTTCTTCTTCTCTTTCTTGTGTTTATGGTCCGACTCCTCAGTCGGTTGAGGGATCGGCTGAGGCTGGGGTTGGGGAACGGGAGGAGGCTCCAATTGAGGTGGGGGAGCCGGTGGGGGTGCTGGAGTCTCTATCACCGGTTCCTTTTTAACCTCCACGGGCGATTTTTTCTCCGTTGGAACGGTAATGGGAACCGGCTTGGCTAAGCTCTCTTTTAGGAGATTCGATACAAGGGTGGGATCGGTTTCGATACCGTTCAGAGACCTCGTGTCGGGCTTCCTCTCAGGTTGTCTGGTTTTGATAGCGTTGCCGCGTTGAGAATCTCTGATGACGTTTTCGTATCCGGGCGTTTCATCAATTTTTTTAACTACAGGTACTAATTCAGGTTCCGAGTTTGAGGGCAGTCTCTGACGGGATTTCATTTCTTTGTTGGGGGGTGACGAGAAGGGCGATAGGATGGCAGGGGGTTGCATGTCTCGAACGAC
The DNA here is from genome assembly GCF_905147045.1 of Nymphalis io. NCBI lineage: Eukaryota > Metazoa > Arthropoda > Insecta > Lepidoptera > Nymphalidae > Nymphalis > Nymphalis io. The sequence continues at coordinate 2,845,896 of NC_065915.1, read as the reverse complement.
TGCCGTTGGGTCTGGACGTTTTTTATGTGGACTCGCGGAATGAGGTTTCTGTTCCTGTGCTACATTCGGAGGGGGTTGTGGTAAATTGGGTACCGGTCTAGGTTCAGGCCTAGGCCTCTGTTGCGGGTTGGAGGGGGGTCGTCTGGGCGCAGACGCCGCGACAGCTGGAGTTGTATTCTCGGGTGAGAATAGAGACGGTGGACGGGTACGTTGGGGGACTTCCGGCTGATGGGGAACCGCCGGCTGACTCGATGAAGTCGAAGGTACGGGAAGTTGTCTGTGCCGGTGATCGTGAGGCGGTTTGTGATGGGGTGGCTTGTGTGGCCAAGGATGGTGAGGTTTGTGGTGTTGGCTGGAGGAGGGTCGATGGTGTGGTGGTGGTGGGTTCGGCCTTGGATTCGGTTGAGGAACCCCCGGCCTTTGGAGAGCTTGCTGTCGCCTCTCCCTCTCCTCCCGCCTCTCTCTCTCTTCCCTCTCCCGCTTCTCTCTGTATAGATTGTAATCTATTTTCTGTGGTTGCGTGGGGTTCGGCGGCGCGGTTGCCGGCACGTAACCTCCCTGTCCCGGTGGTTGTTGGCGACGCCTTTCGCGTTCGTATTCTGTTCAAAGACATCATTATTTGTATTTTTTATTAACTGTAATAATTACATGCATAAAATTTTCATATAAAATAATATAAGTATAATTTCATATTAACGTTACCTTTATCAAATGACTTGTCGATTTCATCGCTGTTGACGAGCGAGTGTTTCTTGTCGAACGGCGAGTTCGCTACCGCTGAACCGGGCGGGTGTGCTCCCGGGGAACCTCCACCTTGAAAATATAATACATTTAATACAAAATAATATAAGAAGCTATGTAGATTCTACAAGAATCAATCGGAATTCAAGTCAACTATAACTATAGTATAACCAACGAATATTATGTGAACTCTACGCTTTTTTACTATCAATACATTATTATAATATTGTGCAATATGTAAGAAATTCTTATCTTTCATGTCTAATGTATTACACATAATACATACAAATAAAACCTTAAGCCATGATCAATTGAATTGTGCAAATGAAGATAATAATAATATAAGTGTGCACCACAAGCTTAACAATAATGTTAAGTTTCGGCATACATATTTTTAAACCCCGAAGCAAAACGAGGGGTGTTAAAAGTTTGACGTCTGTCTGTATCTCTGTTTGTCTATCTACATGAGATCGTAGCTCTCGAACGGATGAACCGATTTCCATGTAGTTGCTTTTGTTCGAAAGATTTCTTAGTCGAGTGTGTATGTTTTAACAAAATTGATTCAGCCGTTTTATAGTTATGGTAGGTGGAAGAGGGAATGAATAAACGATAGTAAGCGAATATATCAAATGAAAAGATTTGATTTGTGTTTTATAAAATTAGTTGTTTGAATGGGGTGGGGGCGGGGTCTAGTTGTAGATTTAAGAAACAATATCAAAAAACTTTATATTAATAATTTTAATTTTGACTTTTTAATCTTTTCTATTACTTCTCGAGTTATTCTGGATGAGATCTCTTATTGGGATAAGTCTGTCTTCGTACACTTTTAACATCTTGTATAGTTAAGTTAATACTCATTATTTGTTTGCAATAAAGATATTTACAAAAACAATGAAATCTTATAGATATATAAAATATATTATGTACGATACAAAACAATAAATTTTTTTTTTATAGAATAGGAAGGTGGACGAGCATATGGGCCACCTGATGGTAAGTGGTCACCAAACGCCCTTAGATATTGGCATTGTAAGAAATGTCAACCATCGCTTATAGCCAATGCGCCACCAACCTTGGGAACTAAGATTTTATGTCCCTTGTGCCTGTAATTACACTGGCTCACTCACCCTTCAAACCGGAACACAACAATATCAAGTATTGCTGTTTTGCGGTAGAATATCTGATGAGTGGGTGGTACCTACCCAGACGAGCTTGCACAAAGCCCTACCACCAGTAAGTTTACTTAGTAGTAGGACTTTGTGCCGGTCCATCTGGACGAGTGCTACCTACGCATCACATATTTTACCGCCACACAAAAATACTTAGTATTATTGTAGGTTGGAAGGTTAAGTGAGCCAGTGTCTACAGGCAAAAGGGACATAACATCTTAGTTCCCAAGGTTGGTGGCGAGTTTGAGATATCTTACGACTACCTATGATATATAAAAAAATACTCACTGTTGGACATTGTCATCATTTTCCTCTTCAACCTCGATGGGCACTTGTCGAATATGTGAAGGAACTCAGCCGTCAACCGTTCAAGCAGCTCCGTCGTCACGCTCCGGTCCACGTACGAGAACCAGTGACGGCCTTCGTGTGATTGCGGTATCTGGAATAAACGACCTTATTTACAAAGCTGTAGAGTTCACAGCAACTCACAATGGAGTAGCTTGATTCTCCTTAATAGAATATGAAACATTTGATTAAAAGTGGGACTTTAAAACCATTAACAATTTTCAAAGGCATCAATAGTGATGCCTTGAAAAAAGGCATACCTTTAAATTTACAGCGCCAATGTCTATGGGCGGTGGTGACCTGTTCGCCTACACGTTATTTGATGCCAAAAAAACTCACCGCCCAATTACTCCACTTCGACGCCAGATGTATGCAGAAGCAAGCGACCACCGTCGGTCTGTACTGGAGACACATCGTCGTGAGATGTAGACTGTTTGACGCCATAAAGTATGATGTTTGAGCCAAATCCTTGGGCGCTGTAAAAATTTTCAATATTAATTTCGTTTTATAAATCGGTACGTTTCGATTTAGGAATTCTATTATATCAAACAAGATCAGTCTTACATTATTTATTGCTTAAAAAGTTCTATTAAAACCTCTTTAAATAAGCTTAGAATAAAATTTAAAAAAAAAAACCATTATAGCATTGCTACAATTCACTACAAAAAAAAAGAAAAAAACTTCATCACACACATGACATTTCTTGCTTTATCGTGAGACGAAATTCGTAAAACCTAAAATCATATCGTTTAGGGTACGGAGTAAATGAAAACGGGAAGGACACACATATATTGACAATTACACATACCTTATAAGTTCGTAAATAGAGATACTTGGCCCCTTGGTACGCGCTATAGCACGCAGGCACGGCTTCGTCTACGCAGTTACTGAGGACGGTCCGGACTAGTAGGCTAATGTTTGATTTTCATTTTTACAATACTCAAAAAATTATTAATATATATATATATATATATTTATATTATATAGCCTATTCCGAAAGAAGGAATAAAGATAAACAAACCATAGATTTACATATTCCATGCGCTTAGCTAATAGCTCTGTTATATTATGCACTAAATACAGTTCCTTATAAATATGTCCGTTTATAATTCGACCATTAAACCACTTATACTTGCGTGGTAAGGCTTTGTGGAAGCCCATCTGGGTAACCCCCCCCCCCTCATCACACATTTTTCCGTCAAAAAAGAATACCCCAAATTTTCATTTGATCATTTAAAATGACATTTTTTTCGACTATCCCATACCATAGACTGTTTTAGGTCTCGACCAATGACGTCATGTCATTTCAAAGTCAAAGTTGTTTATTCATAATTACTATTACAATTTCCTGAGATTTAATTCTATTACTGATTACAAAACACGGAATCACTTTGAATTACTAGAAGTTCTAGCAATCTAATGAAAAAAAATATTTACAATCAAATCATAACTTACTTCCATACAAGGGAACTAACGTGTATTCTTTACCTTTCAATCAGTAATTTCTCATAAAATAAAAAAATATATATTATGACGTTGTAACAGCTCCATGTTTAATTTTTTTAGACCTTTGCCTGTTAATATATGTGTATGTATTGTTTACGTTTATATAATATGTATGTACAATGCACTCGCCCGTTAGGTCCTGCCAGCATCTTAATGCAGGGTTGTCTGGAAGAGATCACTACTCGAGTGATAAGGCCCTTGCACGCATCATGTTGAGGTCCACAATTTTATTTACATAACATGGCTTCTCTTGAACTTTTGTTTTTATTTTTATTTTTTTTATAGTTGTGTTTGTCTTTTCTTTTTTCGTTGTGAGTGTGCAATAAAGTTATTTAATAATAATAATAATATATTTAAGTCTCATGTCAAAAAAAAAACAATTACTTGTTTTGATCTATTATATTTTCTCTGTCGTAATACAGCAGAGCTATTAGCAAATAGCATGGAATATGTAAATATGTTTGTTTGTATCTATTCCTTCAGCCATTGGAATGAGCTAACTTATGCATGCGCTGTTATGTACTGCCATAAACCTTAATAGATACACTATTGACAACAACGATAGTACACATTTTCAAGCCAATCGGATAAACGATGCGTTTACGCATAGAATACGAACAAAGCAAGCACTAATTTTTATATAAAAAAAAATCAATACATATGGAATTTGAAACAATACAAATATAAAAAAAAATTAACTCATTTTAATCGTCGCCAATGAAAATCAAACATCAACAAAACCGTTAAAATTCAAATCAAGAACGTTCCGGGCCGTCCCTCCCACCACCCGCGTTGTAAAAGCGACTCTACCGTGCCGCGTTAACATGCTCGGATTTCTCTGTCGCGCACGAGCTGCCGTGCAACATGGCCGTAACGCGTCTCACCTTTTACAAGGTGGCAGGTGCGCACCACGTGTGTGTGCGGGTGGTCGATCGCTACATCGAAACCTAATGTCTGTAGCAGGACATTCTCGTTGAAAACCAAGTCCTGCGCCTGAAATAGACGGTCATTTTATGTTTTCATTCGAATTAAAATATTTTACAAGAAAATATATAAGAATTATAAATAATATACAAAATTTAAACATTTACATTACACCTAAAATAATAACCTTTTTAATAACTAAGTACGATTATTTAAAAACCTGGACAAGACAATAAAATTTAAGAACTTGAAAATATAACACCTATTCAACAATAACATGTTTTACTTTTAATTAAAACTAAAAAAGAACCTGCAAAGATACTAAATAACTAGACATCAAACAAATTACTAACAGTATATAATATGAAATCATACCAGTTATGACACCATCTAGATATATAAAATATATATTCTAGAATTATCTAATCTATATTATATATATAATATTATATATATCTGTGACTGATATAAAAGTTGACGTACACACATCACACCACTCATTCATACAACGCAATGAATATATTATATATATATTATTTCAGTATTATCATACAGATTTTGATATATATGTATATATAATAGAAATTAATGCCATCGAATCAATGTTGAATGAAAATAATAATATTTGGTCCCACCTGTTCCTGATACTGTTCAGAGGTGAGGGCGTTCACTCCCTCACCTCTGTGGAGACAGACATGTGCTACCTTAATTACATATTCTAACTTTCTTGGTTGCTCTTCGACCTGAAATTAAAAAAAAAAAAAAATTGGAATCTTATATCAGTAAATTCCTTCTGTCACATGCTGGCTTTGGTTTGTTTTCTCAATCACCGAATAGTAGATGAATTAAATAAATTTAGCATATGAAAATCCATATGGTGCTTGCTCAGACCTGGTCTGATAGCCCAGCTAGCTAGCTGGCTTAAATTGAATTAATCTGATACATGATTAAATCCAACATAAGTATAATATTAGTTCTACTCTAGTGATATTAAAGAGACCAATATAAAACCTCATTATATATATAATATCCAAAAAAAAATATTCTCACCTTTGCGGCGAGGAACAGTGCTGCAGCGGCTATAGCGTTCCTGTGAAACTGTGTGAAGGAGTGGAACGCGTAGAACCGATGCATGTACACTATTGCTGTATTGATACATAGCTGAGAACTGTGGTGCCGTTAAGGTTATAAATTGATGTAAATATAGAAGTACACAATAATAGCCTTTTTTAAAGGTTTGGGGCTTATTCCACCGCAGTTGGTGGAACACAATAAACACATATCTTATTGTACAATCTATTCCTCTACTGAGCATTGACTTTTTTGAGCGGAGATTATAGTGAGACCCTATCTACTACAATTTTAAAATAAAAATTTTAAATTATTCATGTTCAGTGAGATTTTGAGTCTATGCTTTTTAAAGATCAATTAATTTACACTTTCTTCGGCATATTTTATTTGTTGTTTAATTATATTATAGTGTTTAATTTAACATTTATTACAACTAGACGCCAGGCGGGGCAATTTCAATATTTTTCGGCTGTTCAATACATTTAACATTAAATCCTAAATCGCAGATGACGTAATAAGTTTTAGAAATGAAATATTAAGAGAAGAGCTTGACATCAGTGTAAGATAAAAGATATTAACTATGTTTTTATTAAACATATATTCTAAGATTATTACTACTACTTTTCTTTTGTAAATACATACTTATATAGATAATTACGAGACTCAGAACAAACAGACATATTCATGCACACGAATGTCTGTCCCTGGGGGGAAGCGAACCCACAACCTTCGGTGTGAAAGGCAAGTAACTACTAACCACGCGAACCGGCCAGTCAATTTACGGCAAAATATATGTATATTTATTAATTATTTCGGCTTTGCCCACGTGTTAGAGGTGGGAGGTGTTAGGTTAACCTGACACCTCCCCTCACCTAATAACCTACATTATAAACGACATACATTTAAAATGTTTATTATTCATTAAATTTCAACTGTTAAAGTACTACTTAATAAAAAAAATGAACTACTATATTCGTCCTAAAAATATATAATTATATATCATTAGGAAATAAAATTTTTAACAAAGATAAATATACATTGCTAATAAAATTGCTTGTATACAAGGAATACAAGATTAACAAGTAGAGTAGTTCAAACCAAATGAATATTAATTTTTTAAACGGTATTAGTAATTATATGAAGCAAGCTTGAACCTCAAGAATCATTGGCTACTTTTTTTACGTAATACCTGCTCCCTACTCCTCCTCCTATCGCGCGAGCGAAACCGCGTGCGAAATCTATTCCTATAATATTATTTCATAGCCAGTTTCAGTTTTATTTCAAACGAAATCACTTTTACTCTGAATAAATTTTCTATCGACCAATGAAACTGCTCCGCCATAAACTAGGCATACGACGTGCATTTGGAAAATCGCCTGCGGTCCAAATTCGTTTTCCATCGACCAATAAAAACCATCCACACCCGGATACGTCTCCTATCTACCAATGAAACTAAATCTCATCAATTATACTTTGTATACCTATATATGCAACAGGCGCAAAATCCGTACCGAATTTGCAACTTTCACTTTTGATATAAACGTATACTTTCAAGATTGCGGTTTCATTACCGTACAAAAAAAGGACTATGGAATGGTTCAATGAGAAGTAATAAAATTACACTAGGTGAGATATGACACATGACACGTTGCACGTAGTAAACTATTTTAAAATTATTAATCAATTAACGACAAAACTTATTTGTATAAAAAGAAAAAACTAATTTTGGTGAAATCAATAATTAAGAAATTCACCACGTGTTTACCGTCCAATATTAAATCGCGCGAAGATAAATAACATACCTTCAACACACACATGACAAGAACCAGTTGCATACAACAGAGAAGTCGATTAAAATTGTAATCTAGAAACTTTAGAATATGCTGGCATATCAAACAACTACAATTAATCAAATTAATAGAAAGATAAGGCACGGAGAACATTTAGAAATTTTGGTTTGAATTGTCACGGCGACTAAGTTTGTTAATACTCTATAATAAATTAATAATATAATTCAATTCAAATAGAAGAACACTTGAACCGCCATGTTACAGAATTCAATATATACCCATTGGTTCGGATACATTATACTGAAATAACCGACAAGGAACTTGGTAATTATTCTTTTCCCCGATTTTATCCTAAAATCCGTACATAGCTCGCTCTACACGCTGAACGACATAAAATTTGTGGCCTAGTTAGTTACGCTGTTAGAACCTACAACTTTGCCGCACGTATGGAGAACTCTATGGCCGGTAATAAGCTTCGATCAGCTAAGTTTTGATAATGAATATTAATAATAGTTTTGAATAGGCGTAACAAATGCTATGTACAGTTTTAAAAAGTCACGCAAAAATAAAGTACAATAGCTAAGCGAGTGTATCACACTGAACTCGATATTACAACTAAAGTATGACTCATTTAAACAGTTATGTAAACTTATTTTAGAATTGATTGTAACTGTAAATGATAAATATGTTTTGTTATGTTTTTATTTTCGTCAGTTTAGTCACGAACATAAATTATACTTTCTTTTATCATCATCATCATATCAACTTATATCCAACAACAATTGGTACTGGTTCTATGAGAACTCACACGAGAAATTTTGAAAACAGACTAATTTGTTGATACGCTACTAACGAGTAGGATACACGCTTTTTATCGTATAGGTAGGTGGACTAGCATATGGGCCACCTGATGGAAAGTGGTCACCAGCGCCTATAGACATTAGCATTGTACCTATCCAGACAAGCTTGCACAGATATTCTCATTCACTCATCAGATATTCTACCGCTAAAAAGCAGTACTTGGTATTGTTGTGTTCCGATTTGAAGGGTGAGTGAGCCAGTGTAATTACAGGCACATTGGCGATTGAAGCGATGGTTAACATTTCTTACAATGCCAATGTCTATTGGCGTTGGTGACCACATACCATCAGGTGGCCCATATGCTCGTCAGCCTTACGATTCTATAAAAAAAAAAATAGGCTATAGGTAAGTACATGTTCATAAATGATGTAAGAAACATTGTATGTTTCATTCATTATACAATTTTTAAATTATCAAAACTTAACTAGCCAATAAAACTAGCAGCAGTGCTATTCTCCTATACTATGGTCCATGTCACATATCACATTCTGACATTTCACAACCAATTTCAACCTTACTGATCGGCCAGAAAATATCTTTAAGTTGTAAATGATGATATGTTGAAGTCATCAGTTTGTAAATTACAATTAAAAACTAAATAGTAAGAAAACCTTTTCATATGAGCTCGACTCTCATTTATTTTACTTCAATAATCTTCTTACGTCAAAGAAAACATAAGAATTACAGACAAATAATAAGTAATTTGAAACATGAAACACAACTTCTTGGTACAAAAGTGTAGAAAGTTTAGTATTTAGAAAAAAGGAAAGCTGTTAATGAGCTTTTTCAATCTAAATGACCATCAATGAATTTTGCGAAGCCTTAAATGCGACTCAATGATAATTTTTCTTCAACAAATTAATAAAAGAAAAAGTAATTAACTCAGATTTAAAAATAAAATTATTGCATGTTGAGTATTTATTGTGTTTTTTTATGAACAATATAAACAAATAAATGAATTAATGAAACAGTTAAGAAGTGTATGATAATATTATTGCATTGCAAATGCTGAATAATATGAAAAACAAACAATATTTATGAGGAAAATACAGATTAAATCAAATACCTAATTGTATTAGTGGCTTATCAGTGGAGTCATGTTTTACGTACAATAATAACTGGTCAAAATAATCATGCTTATTATACATATTTTTAATAAATGGTTTGTTTAACTGGGTTCAAATTACATTAATAACATTGATTTCATAAGAAAATATTTGTATTAAACTCCTATTTATGTAAAACCTATAACAAACAATTATTGTTTTCAATAATGCACATAACAAAATGAGTTTGTTTCTTACAGTTTTTATAATAAAATTCAGCTCAGATTGCCAGTAGACACACACAGAGATGTGTACAATCTTAGAAAATGTTTGCTTATGGTCAATGCTATGCACAAGAATGTTGTAAAATTCGACACAAGTTTTATTCTAAAAACTTTAGGCAAGGAGACTATTTTTTTGTATTACAGTCATAAAAAATCTAATTTAATAAAAGTTGATGTAGCTACTTTAAACTATCATGAATTTTTTTTTGAAAAATTGGCCTTATTTGTTTACAGAAAATACTTATATTCCTTATTTCATAACTAATAAACCATAAAGCTCCCCATTCCATATTTGCAATGCAAATAACAATTTTAGCTTACTAAATGTATATGACTGGAAAGAGTTCAGGCGCAGGACCAACGACTTTACGTGCTTTCTGAGGCACGGGAGTGTACACACTACCAACTTCTAGACTCTGAGCTGCTACTGAAAATTTTCTGACAGAAAAACCCAATAACTTTTTATTTGCCCGACCTGGGAATTGAACCCAGGACCTCTGGGTCTACGTCCTTACATCGAGTCACTAGATCAACGAGGCAGTCAATAAATATGTATATTGACTGCAAATCAAATTCAATTTTAATAGTTATTATTTAAAATAGCTTTTCATTCCAAATAATCATTTTGAGACAAAATAAAAATATAATTAAATAGGTTATGTTTAAGAAAAGAATGTAATTTTGTAATTTACAAAAATATATAACCAAAACAAATATATTTTAGATACCAAACTTTTAAAATGACTAAGAAAAAGTAACCTTGTTCTCAATCAATTGTTATCTAAACAGGTGTATGAAATACATAAAAGAATTGGGTTATGTACTATTTGATATGGCATTGGGTGAGTTTCTATATAATTTTATATAAGTTTGGAACCCAGATAGCCACCAAATTGCCCCTATTGCTAAATTTAAAAAAAAATGTAAAGAAATGTGTGTGCTAAAGATTAATTAGCAATTTCATACAAGGAGTTCCTTGGAGTGAAGGGACAAACCTTGACTTTTCCTTATCACATTGAAAATGATAAATATTTATATTTATTATATAAACAATAAAAAAAATTAAACAAACAAAATTGTTAATATATTTCTGATTCATTTCAGTTAATGGTTTATTGTTTCAAATAGGCATTCGATAACAACAACGACATGACAAAAAATAAGTTTCATACTACATTATATATATATATATATATATATATATATGGATTTAAAATTTCATATATGTAAATAATGGAAAAAATGCATGTTGTCATGACTGCTACAGGACTTAATCATAGCATTTTGTTCCATCAAATGAAATGTAAAGCTTCTGTTAAGAGTGGGGATACAAAAGCTCAAGCTGCTAGGATTGAGCTTACAACTTTCACAATACTAGGCTGACCTGATATAAGTTGTTGTAACTTCAATGTAAAATTATATATCTATTTACATACTATTTCATATAACATTGGAGAAATTTGCATATTAATTTATACTTTACAGATCAAATAAATATTTAATTGACATACATTCAATTACCATAAGCATGAGTGGTTTTACCCTTAATCGAAGTACCAGGAGGCATTATCCGATAGCCTATTCAAATTACAGGAGTAATGACAAATAACTTAAACATTGAATTGATATGATATAATTTGTCAATCTATGGGGTTCCTTATGAATTCATAAGAAATTGTGCTTTGAATGTCAGAAAAATTGTTAACAGAATTTAGAGATACAATTCAAGTGAAGTATTATTACTTTTTTTGAATGTATATGTTGATGTAGGCCCAATTGGCCTTGACAGCGTCACCGGGCGGGACAGAAGTATTTAAGTAGACTATGATTGTATTATAAATAAAAATTTATTAATGGAGACCTGTTTGTAGTGCATAATGCATGGAATACATTTAAGATATACTTGTTTTGTTTATATAATGATTTCGTAATGTATTTTGTGTATACTTTGTAGGCAGTGAAAATAAATAAAATAAACATAGATTCAGGATTACTGGTAAAGCAGTTTATTTTACTTAGATTGTGGAAAAATACTGCATATAACTATAATTTCTGCAACAATTTATATTTATACATATGTTTTTAATATAAAGTTAACTGCCTTATTTATCAAGTTAATTTATATTTATAGAAATTATTGTCAACATTATATTTTGTCAGTACAGTATAGTAACAGCCTGTTAATGTCCCACTGCTGGGCTAAGGCCTCCTCTCCCTTTTGAGGAGAAGGTTTGGAGCTTATTCCACCATGCTGCTCCAATGCGGGTTGGTAGAATACACATGTGGCATAATTTCAATGAAATTAGACACATTCAGGTTTCCTCACAAAGTTTTCCTTCACTGTCAAGCATGAGATGAATTATAATAAAAAAATAAGCTCATGAAAATTCGGTGGTACTTGCCCGGGTTTGAACCCACCATCATCAGTTAATATTAGCACATTCTAACTGCTAGGCCATCTCGGCTTTTTTCTCAGTCTTAATTATTTTAGAAAAAACATTTCAATTACCATTTCTTTCAATATTTGTTTACTTAATACAGTTATTACACAAAATAAGTATTAAGAAAAAACTTTCAGTTCATAAGAATCAAAGTATTAAACATCTATATGATATAGCATTTAAATGAAAACAAACTAAAAGGGGAAATACTTAACTACCAGTTGGTAGTTAAGTATTTCCCCTTTTAGATTTCAATTAGATTTTTTAATTAAAGTTAATCAAAAACTTTTTTCAACTCATGAAGCAATGTCATTGAAGTGAATCGACTCGCTACAATAACGAAAGGTACAAAATAGTATTATAGGTCAGTAACGAAATAGGATCGACTTTTTAACTTTCGTTATATATAAACAGGAAAGCTCCCTAAGTGTTCGAGTGTTTAAAATTCCCAGAATTATAGGTTATCGGTATTGACATCTCTTTCTCACAATTTCCATACTGATGTTAGCTCGAAGTTGAAGTAATAACAGAAATCGTTGTCAACAGGCTATACGTGACTCATAGCGTCTAGAATGAATTATTTACTGTAATCGTAATTTCACACAGCTACGGTCGAATATAGTATACTTTACACGTGTAATGAAAGGCTCTGACGTTTCGCGGCGGAATTTGCCGCGCAAATTGTTGGTACCGTAATGAAACCGTTTAAATTTAGAACCAGACAGGTCGATCCCTACGTCAGCGCGCAAGCGTCCTACACAGCTGTCAAAGTGCACTGACCTAAAAAATAGCACGCAACACGCGACCATAACCTAAATAAAACAATATATAACAACGTTTAACATGAAACATTTCATAGCAAGAACGCTTACCTTTAGAAATCGAGACTACTCACGGGATTTCCCAGACATCCGAGCGAAAGTGACCCGCCTGACGCCGTCAATATTTCGATGTTTCGTCATAACGAACCAAATTTAATAAGCTCACTTTTACACTTATTATTAAATACAATTACACTAAATATATGATATTTACATAAATAAAACACTTTCGATGCTTTCAATACACGTTTTAGCCACATGACTCGACAAAAACATTGCACTTTACTTTGAAAAGGATACACCTGAAGCCGCTGGCCCATGTCTTGGATGAGATTCGCGGCCTGCTGCCGATAGGCTAGCTCTTTATCCGCATCTAAGCCGCATTTTCGGCTTGCTGAATTCTGTAGTTGCTCTTTTGTAAAATACCATTTTTCTTGTCCTCCAGCCATTGAATGGATATTCCACTGACTGCAAACGAAGAAGCACGACGGAGAGCTGTGCTCCGTCTATGTGCGTGAGTGGGAAAAGGATAGCGCTATGACAGCGACGAACGGATGCAGACCACGTTAACATTTGAGTGATTTACAAGATATTGAATACCATTTTGAAGTTAACAACACCAAAATTATTCACAAAATGAAAACTAAATTAAAATTAAGTTATTCACAACTACCACTTATATGAAAAGTTATGTAAAAAATTTGATCACTTTTTGTATAACTTCGTAGCTATAATCAAACGGTCGCCATTGTAAATTTTTGTTGTTTCACAGTGAGGACTCCGGTGACAGAATGAAGATCTGCAACAATTCCAGGTACAATTCACATTATCACTATGTTTGATTTTGTAATATAGTTTGTATACTTTCATTTGTGCATATTTTTAGACTGAGTTATTAACTTTTCACGAAAAATAAACGTTATTAAATATACGGACCTAAAAACTCTGTCACACGGTGCAAATGGCCGACCACCACTGTAGGAACAATACACTTTTTTATTAACTTCCTAGAAATTTGTTATTCCCTTACTTAATGCTCTACTAATGACTTGAAAATTAGTTTATTTTTTTTGGTTTTGTTTGACATAATTAAAAACATCTAAATATTATCATTAACTAATTTGTTATAAACAAGAAATTATTTTGACAATGTGAATGCTAATGAATTTTTCACGGCCTATTGCGTAGTTCGTGGTGAATATTCGGAATCTGTGTACGTGGGTTTCTCTTTCCCCGAAAAAAAGGCAAATTCACTGTTTATGCAGTGGAAAATTATTGTTAAAATTTTAAAATTAACTTTGATGACGATTATAATTAATACATGATAAAACTTCGAAGTTACTTGTTTTTTAATTAGTTAGATTTTAAATATAAACAATGTTCCCGATTAAAAAAGAAAATGTTGGCCATCTGCAATCACATAACATTAGAATCTCAGAACGTAAGTATTTAAATATATTTACATTTTTTTGATATTTTTTAAGTAATTAGCAATAATGTCTAGTTTTGAATAACATAATTATCATCAAATATTAATAGACAAATGACACAACATCTATAAATTACCTTTGTTAACCGACATAAACAAGCAATAGATTCTATATTCGAATATTTTTTTTTTGTATAATTGTGACATGAAATTAATGAATAAATGCATATAAAAATAATACAATAATTATTTAACATAATAAAAAAATATATTATGAACAAAATTTTTTGTTTGAGTTATGGATTTTTGTTTGTCAATTAGAAATATGGAATAATTGTAATTTATGTATAAAAATGTTTTAATATAAAAACCAGGTAACACAAAAATGGTTTTTATCTCATATATTGTCTGCTTATTAATTTAATATAAATATAATAGTGTTAAATAAATTTAGAATTTATTCGTATTTAGTTGCATAGAATGCACAAGATGGATGCACAAGTGCTAATCAATTAAAATTAAAAAAAAAGTTTTTAGAACATATAAACAGATTTCCTTTTATAAGATAAAAGATGATCTCTTTAGAAATTCGCATCTCGATTTCGGATGAGAAGTTTGAGGGGTTTTACCACGTGGGGGGGGGGGGGGGGTAAGTGGCGCGGAAAACCATTTTTACCGAGATATTCATGATTAAAGTTTTGGTGCGAATTTCTAAAGCCAACCTGATAAAAGTCCTTATTTTACATTCTTGTTTTTTTGTTAAGTTGTTGCTAAATTACTATGATTATATAATGTTTAGCATATCATAAGTATAAAACTACATATTTATATAACTTACATTCCTGACAGGTTGAAACCAAATTTCTTATATGAGATAAGCTTTTGTTGGCAAAACAAACATAAAAATAATGTTTCATATATAAATATAAACAATGTTGCTCCATAAATGTATGAACTGCAGGCTCTCACTACACACAAGTGGGTTTGTTGATGTTTGCAAGATTAAAATGTTAAAGAAATGCATTCAGCTATACAATATGTTAAAAAAGTATTTTATATTATTTATAAGTGATTAGTAAATTTTATGAACTGTGTATATATGTATTGTAATACTGCTCATACATGCACAGCTTATAATAGACGTTAGAAAATGTGAATCTTAACTGAAGATCAATGCAATATTAAAGCCGGGCAAGCACTGCTGAATTTTCAAGTGTTTAATTTGTGTTTATAATTTAACTTGTGCTTGGTGGTGTATAAAAATGGTTAGGAAACCATGCATGTGTCAAATAAAAATATTACATGTGTACCCAATAACCCCTATTAAAGCAGTATGGTGGTGTAAGCTCAAAACTTTATATTTGGCCCTTTTTTCCAGTGAATTCACCCTCTGACGATATGTCAGATTCTAGTAAGGTGATACATTTAGAAAAAGTAAGAATGCTCAGCCGCGGGTCCCGTTCATCCTCCATAAGGATCACCAATGTCAAGTCCATCAAGCCCCCAGATCCGGAGCTGGTGAAGAAACAGGAAGAAGAGAAGCTCAGAGCGCAGGTGTGTAATTTCTTTTAATCAGGCTTGGTTAACAAATACAAGAAAATTTTAACACCTCAATAATATTGCAAAATATTAGTGAATTTGTTTATATGTTTGTTAAGAATTCATATCTTAACTACAGGATCTGAAATTTTTTATAAATTTAGACATAGGTACAGAAAAGCACATAGGGCACCTAAAACCCGCTGCCCTACCCTACGGGTGGAGACTATTTATAATAAATATACATATATATATAAAGAGGAATATTTATAAACCTACCAATAGCATTTTACATATCATAGACTGATGTGTTATTAAAGAAAGTATATATATATCAATAGAAGTTTTTATTTAAATATGTCAATGTGAGTACTTGTTACAGTTGCAGAAGGAAATAGTTTCACGTTCCCGTACATGCGCCCACAGGGCGTACGAATGTACTCTTCCAGTGGTGGGGGGCAGAGTGTACTGCGCTCGACACATTTTGAACGATTCAACCGCTCCATACAAGCAATGCGCTCACCTTGCACCTTCAGGGTCGAGATGCAACTTGCCTGCACCGATAGAGAGGGAACTGGGGTAATTATTAATTTAAGTAATATTATTGTAATTGAATTCTTAATTGTTTCGAAAAATGCGCTGTAAATTAATTTAATTTTAAATTATATATGTCAGAGGTAAGGAAGACTTTTACCCTGAACTATTGCAGGGAAAAAGCGGTGGGGGTAGGCGTACTTACGTTGTATGTGTGAAATTACATTTATAGATTGATTATAAATTATAAAAAAAAAATAGGTTGTTGTCAACGCCTCGCGCTTTTAGACCTCATGGGTTGATATGATAATCCAATATGATTGAATGACATAGTGTTAAAACTTATTTTTCATAGACTGAAAGAAACTTATTATTTTTTAACATAATCTTGCAGGCTGTGCTTCGAGCACGCGCGCGCCGCGCTGCACGCGCGCCACCGCAGCGCCGCGCCGCCGCCGCCCGTCACCACGCCCGAGGCGCTGCTGCAGCAGCTGCAGCACTACGTGCGGTGAGCGGCCTGGGACCCGTCATACGACTTACGCGCGCTTGAAGCGCTTACGTGCTTGATTAATGGATGCGCTTTACAAAGAAATCTTTGTAGGCTGTTAGGAATCATTTCGCTGAATGCACAAACACGGCTTTTCAGATATTCGTTCAAATATAGTTATAAATATAGGCGTGTTCGTTTTCCGCCAAAAAGAGGGAATTCCAGGTACCTCCATCCTTCCGAAATGTGTCTGTACCTATAACTGACCATCTTGACCTTCTTGGCATTACTCTCACGTCGACTCTAAATTTCGGCCCTTTTATTGAGTCCAAAGCCCAAATAGACGCTCGAAAACTTAGTGTTCTCTCCAAAGTGAGACGTTACTTTACTCCAGAACAACTGCTGAAGTTATATAAAGCACAAGTGAGGTCATGTATGGAGTACTGCTCTCACCTTTGGGATGGCTCTGCCAAGAACCACCTTCAGGCTCTAGAGTTGATTGAGAGGCGTGCCAGAAGGTTGTTAGGAGACGACGCGTTGGTCGAGTCTAGGCTCCAAAGTCTTGAACATCGACGTGTGGTTGCATCACTCTCAGTCTTCTATCGGATACATTTCGGAGAATGTGCTCAGGAATTACACGAACTGATTCCTCCAGCCCCTTTTTACTATCGAACGGCTTTTGAGTTTTTTTTTTGAATTTGAGTCTACATTCATCATTCGCACTGCGAAACTTTGGAATGCTTTGCCCGAGTCCGTATTTCCCGATAGGTAATGTTGGTGTCTTCAAATCCAGAGTAAACAGGTTTCTTATAGGCAAGCGTGCTACATCCTAGACCGTGTCGATGCTTAACATTAGGCAAGTCAACGGTCAAACGCTGGCCTATTAATTGTAAAAAAAAAAAAAAATATAGTTCCCATTATAGGCTATGTGTTATTATGTTTAGTGTGTAATCAATATTTATAGTACCATTGCTAATATAGATGTAAAAAGAAACCTTTCACCTTGAATTTACATAATACATGAAATAAGTGATTCTTAAGAACATTTTTGTCTAAATACTAACTTAAAAAGTAAATACTCAAAAATGTTTGATGGCCAAAAGATATTGCCACAGAAATAATTAGTGTTATGTACTTAACTAACATAATAATTAAATGAACTACGGTGAGAACACTTTGTTTTCGTGAGTATAAATAAAAGTAACTTTATTAACTATGAGCTTATAAGAAACAGACATATACCACAATGCCACCTGTAAACATGACCTTAAAGCCGGATATCTAAGATCTGTATTATGTATTTCCAGACCCGAGCGCACCCGCACGACGTCTTGTGCTTCATCAGTGTCAGTGGTTAGCGATCCGGCTGAGCAAGACCAAGTACCCACGCATGCTGTGGATCCGTTCAGTGAGTATTCTATTTATAAATTTTGATAAACCAAAATATACATTTCTCAAGGTTAGTCATCTCTAATACAATCTGAGATGAAATAATAAATACTACATGTGCTTATCTTATTTTACAAATTAAATTTAATACAACTTAACGCAGTAACAGTAACAGCCTGTTAATATCCCACTGCTGGGATAAGGCCTCCTCTCCCTTTTGAGGAGAAGGTTTGGAGCTTATTCCACCACGCTGCTCCAATGCGGGTTGGTAGAATACACAAGTGGCAGAATTTCAATGAAATTAGACACATGCAGGTTTCCTCACGATGTTTTCCTTCACCGTCAAGCACACATGATAATTCAGTGGTGCTTGCCCGAGCTTGAACCCACGATCATCGGTTAAGATTCACGCGTTTTAACCACTATGCCATCTCGACTCTTAACGCAGTAACTATGTTTAATGTAATAAAAAATATGTTTCGTTTTCAGAGGAGATCGACGCGACGGCAGTGAATGGGAGCGTGTCAGCGTCAATAATGGAGTACGCGAGTGCCAGCGACAGCGACTGCGATAGCGTGACCCTCGGGCCCGGCGGCGACTGTCGACATCGCGACCACTCGGACAACGAGGAGGCGCCATGCGAGACGCAACCGCTGTGGTGAGCGACATGACCAGCATTTATTAAATATATTAGGACAACATGTAAATTATTACTTACTACTAATTATTAGATAATTATATCTATTAACTATCTGGTGATGTTCTCTGCAGGAAGGCAGGTGTCTTCACCGCTGAGGAAGCAGTTAGTGAGGCCAAGAATGTGCTTCGATCGCTGCAGTCCGCATATATAAGACAGATGGGACGGCTAAGGACATTGCTGCAAATGGCAAGGTTGCAGTATGTGAAGTCTTTAAGATCTGAGAAGGAGCAATATTGTAAGTAAAGTCAATGCGAATTATAATTATATAGAAATTAACTTTATTCATAATTAGAGATTGAATACACAATTGTAATTTAAGAACATAGGCTTGTACAATTCAATATCATATTATAACACTCGTACTTCGAATTTATTAGCAGAACAATGTCTAAAAGAATAAAACACACCATTTTCTTTTTTAGGTGGACTAACGAATGAGCCGTCTGATAGTAAGTGGTCATAATCATAGACATAAAAAATATTAATTATTCCATACATCACCGGTGCTCCACCAACCACAGGAACTGAGATCTTATGTTACACTAGCTCACTCACAAGCCGGAACATAAAAATACTAATTATTTCTCTTTGGCGGTCGAATATCTGATGTATAGGTGCTACCTACCCAGACCAAATAAGTAAATACACAAGTAAATACAAAACGAAAAAATATTGATTGATTGTTAAAGTTATGTTGCATTCGTGTTCTAATGGCTCATGAGTATTTGCATGAATTAGGTACACCAAACAGGCAAATTTCACGTCATCATCATCATCAACCCTTCGTCGTCCACTGCTGGACATAGGCCTATAAAATGGCACGCCATTGATGTCGATCTTCAGCTCTCAATCTTTTACATATTTATTAGTTTTAAAAACACGAGCAGAGATGGCCCAGTGGTTAGAACGCGTGAATCTTAACCGATGATCATGGGTTCAAACTCTAGCGAGTACCACTGAATTTTCATGTGTTTAATTTGTGTTTATAATACATCTCGTGCTTGACGGTGAAGGACAAAATCGTGAGGAAACATGCATGTGTCAAATTTCATTGAAATTAGGTGAGGAGGCCTTAGTTCAGAAGTGGAACATTCTCAGGCTGTTACTGCATAAACACGGTCTATTTAAAATAACAATCAAAGATTATATTTTGTTAAATATCGTATTCCAGGCTCAATTAACGCCCAGGCCCGGAGCGGTCCACTCACAGTTCGGGAGAGAAGACAGCTCCGCAAGCTCAAGGCGTACGCCGGCTACCACAGGAAGCACGGCGTGGATGCTGTGCTGGCTAGGAAGTTACATCATAAACGGGCTAGGGTATGGATTTTTTTTTACAATTAGGCCCATATTCACAAACAATGTCACAATATAAGGACTTTATTACTTATTTAATATAAGGATAATTCATAGTAAATATTATGGGCATTGCAATGGGCTTGCAAGCTGTAATATCCACTTTAATTTAACTTTCAAATTTCTGATATAGTGTAAATTCTCTAATAGTTGGAATAGACTATAGCTGTGATGGAGTTAGCCAGTGTAATTAAAGGCACAATGCAACATCTCGATTGCATGAATGGTATAAATTCCATACAATGATATTGTCTATATAATATTAGTAGCTAAGGCAACCTTATTCTCAGGTTGCTTAATCGATTTTCCACTTCAGTACTAACATAGTTCTCAAAAGAATTTTGTTTAATTTTTTTTTGGTGTTGATCGTACTAATAATACAAAATATTATTTCAGGCTAACGATACACTGAACAGGCACATTCCATCGCAAGGTCGGTGCACTTTCGTCGAGGGAGGAGTTCGCTGCTCGACGCACGCACTCCCCGCGGCGAAGCACTGCCTCAAACACGTGCTGCACGACAGGCAACAGGTAGAGTAGGACGAGAGTACGTTATCTCCTTGTGTCTCCGGCCGTAAGCCGTAAGCGTCTGTCCAAATGCAAGTAACACGTGTGGCGCGCAGGTGCTGTTCCAGGCGTGCGGCGACGCGCGCGGCGGCGCGGCGTGTCGCGAGGCGCTGGCCGCGCTGCCGCTGCCCTCCGCGCGCTGCCGGTACCACGCCGCGCCGCCCGTCTACACCGCCTTCACGCTCAAGGTACGGGACGGTGACACACTAAGGGTAGAGGAGCGCTCCGATTCTCGTATACCCTTTTTTTTTAAATAATAGGAAGGTGGACGAGCATATGGGCCACCTGATGGTAAGTGGTCACCAACGCCCATAGACATTGGCATTGTAAGAAATGTTAACCATCGCTTACATCACCGATGCGCCACTAACCTATGATGTTATGTCGCTTGTGCCTGTAATTACACTGGCTCGCTCATCCTTCAAACCAAAACACAACAATACCAAGTACTGTTGTTTTGCAGTAGAGTATCTGATGAGTGGGTGGTACCTACCCAGATGAGCTTGCACATAACTCTCCCATCAGTAAGCCCTATATTCCACGATATGTGTCTGATGATGGTTTTCGATTTTTGCTTAGCATATTTTAATAGTTACTAATTTTTCTTACAGAAAGAAGGATTAGAAAGCGAGTCGGAATCACATTCGAGCTCGGACCTGTCCCACACGGAGGTCCACACACCTGAGGATAAACCGACCATCAACGAGATTGAACCGCCGTCCGAGATGCAATATGACTGACATTTGGACTTTAGTCATGGCATATTAGACGATTACTGGCCTGACTTGTGTCAAAGTGAAACCAGCGCTAACAAGATTGTCACCGACAAATGTACAGTATTTGAATAGTATTTCAAGTGATGAGGATGCAGTATATTTTTCATATCTGAGTCCATTCCAGTTCACAGAAGAGGCTTAATAAGAGGCGCGTATGTTTAGAGCTATCGTAATTTATATCAGCCAAAGAAATTATGATTGATGTTAAGAAGTGCAAATAAACATCGAAATTGATACAATTTCAACACTGACACCGTATTTCAAATAATAATGGACGATATGAGAGTATCTCCAGCATTATTCATGTATTTACAAAGAAAACATTATCAAATGATTTTGACACTGCTGAAAAAAAAAACTGAAAACTACTATCATATATGTATATTATATATACTTTAAGGTATTTAATAAGTGATGAGGAAACTGCTATTGTTACAAATAATGTTCTGAGTTAACTAAGTACAATCGGGAAGTCATGTGATAAACAAATGACTATGAAATGAATCATTAAACATATGGCAGAAATTGTAGAACGATAATTCATTTCGATTGAATTGGAAAGGAAAGTGTTTAAAATTTGAATAAGTATAAATCAATACTATAATAATTGGACTTTAAATGAAGAGACAATATGCATTTATATGTATTTCGTAATGAGTTTAGTGAATAATTGTGAAAGTGAAGATAAAGTGACTACATCTTAATAAGTAAGATGCACAAGTTATCGGAATATGGTAAGCGATGGACAACACATACATATAGTAAGAGTAGATAAAATATTACATTTCCTTAATATTATAGATACGTAATTACATTCTTAGTGTCTTAATTCGAGTATTAATTTCTAAATTAATAAGAAATATTGACATCAGCGATTAACCAACGCTGGCTAGAATTTTATGCTGTATTTAAAATACAAGAAATATTTACTACACAGAAACAAAATTCTTTATTCAAGTGGGTTTATAAAAATCCTCAAGGGTTTATGGACATAAATAAAATATTACCAATAAAAATGTAGATTTTATTGAGATACGATAAGAACTGACAAGAAACTTGAGTAGTTACAGGATATCGGCAGGACATGAAATTTCTTTTTAGTAATTATTTTAGTATTGTTTCAATACTGGTTTTTTACTTTTCCCTGTCAATATTTTAGAATGACATCAAATTCGTTGAGATTATTGACACGATTCAATAAAGTTGCCTCTAAAGTCCTCAAATAAATTCTAGGATGTATTTTCAAAAGGAAGCTAAATCAATGTTTGATTACGCAATTTAAAATATATTTCATTGTCATTATCTGCAAATAGGTCACTTGCGTAGCACCCATAGCTTTATAGCACTCCACTCTTATCTATTCAAACAGCCATTGGTTCCAATCTACTGCCACTTTAGTCTTCTTCTCCGGATTTCTCATTTCTGATTTTATACCTCAAATATACTCTGATCATACCACGCTCCAATGTATCTATTTTCTTGGTCGGCAATGAATGGGTTAAATTATTACCAGGGATGGGCCGAAATTCGTTTTACATGCGGTTTAACCGAATTTCGGCAGCTTGAACCGAACTTTGACATTCGATCGAAATACTCTAAATGCCGAACATTTGGTGTAAAAAAAAGAAAGTAAAATAAAATACTTTTTTTTTTCTTTTTTCGGGGAGGAAAGGCATTTACGCCTGCCGCCCGGTTCGGGGGGACCGGGACGGGTATGTGGGACTCACAGAAGGCCCCGTCCTACCAATAAAACCTCCCCGGAATTCCGCCTCTCCGCAAGGCGGCGGGGTCACGGGAACGTTGTGACTTACAACCGCAACCCCGCCAGCGGTCGTCGTTATTTATGAAGCGACCCACCTCGAAAGCGCGCCAGGATGGTATTGCGCGCCTACCTCCTCTCTGCCTCCGTCCCGTACCGTGACGGACTCCCTCGAGTCGGCCACTGGAGGCTGGGCGTCAGGGCTCGATGCCTCGCGGCGGATCAATAAACTGGCTCCGCCGCCAACCACACCTTAACTCTGCGGCAGCGTCCGGCCTGCGAAGGCACGTCACCGTTGAAAAGGTCTTCTTCGTTGCGGGAGCGAGTCCACGTCGTCCTCCCGCTCCCGCTCTGCCGCCTTCTTTTGCGATATTACGCATCCGCTAAACCGGGACACCGCCGCCCAGATCTCTTCGCTTCCGGCCATCTTCTCGACGAGGGCCGGAAGCGACAGGTCCCCTCCTACAGCCGTGGATAGGACCGCGCGAGGCTCCGCCCAAGCCGGGCACTCTGCGCGCGTGTGTTCCGCCGTATCCACGGCTCACATGGCCACCATTGTGACGGAGGAGCGACGACGAGCGGCCGGGACGGAACCCGTACTGCCGCTCGTTGAGTCCCGGCTCCATGCTGCCAACGAGACGGGCAGCGAGCACTCGAAAACAGAGCTCGAAGAGCGGTAGGCCGACGGCTGATCGGGCGGACGCCCGCCCTTGCGGAACAGGACGAGCGTGCCCGTTTTCCACCGTCGCGGGAACCTACCCTGAGCCAGGCAGTCGGTGAAAAGGCGCCGCATGCTCTCGCCCATCTTCTCCGACGCCATCTTCAGGGCTCGACCAGGGATTCCGTCGGGCCCAGGGGCTGTCTTTTTCGACCCTAGTCTGATGACAGCCGCCTGTAGTTCCGCCTCGGTAATCGGAATCACCGTTCCCCCATCCTCTTCGTGACGCCTGCTCGCGGGCACCATGGTCGGTGGCACGAACTCTCCCCGCTCGGGAAAGAGCGTGTCCACCACCCTTGCCAGGAGCTGCGGCTGGAGACTGCCGGTCAGCGGAGGAGCCCAGAGTCGGAGCTTTTGTCTCTCGACCCGATACGGACGCCCCCACGGATCGCTGTTGAGCGTCTCCAGCCACTCCTCCCACGCCGCCTAGCACCATATACCTGATGCCGCCATAGCACAGGCCAAAGGGCCTGTGCTATGACCTTTTGTAGGGCCTGACAGACGGTCCTATATGCGGTGTAGAAGGCGTCCTCCGCGTCGTAATCACGGACTCTTTGTCTCCTACACCAAACGTAATGGCGCCGTGCCGCCACGCACGCCGATGGAGCTCCGAACGCCACCAGTACAGCCGCCGACGTAGCAGGTGCGGTTTTGACCTCGGCATCGCCGCGTCGCATATCCGAGACATGGCGCCGTTGATCCGGTCGGCCTCCTGGTCGATCCGGAGGACCGGGACGGAACCGGCCCCCCAGGCTTCGACGATGATCGCCTCCTTCGCCAACTGACCGTCGAGGCGACCCAGGCACCAACGCGGACCTTCCATTCTCCCAACAGTGGGCCAAACATCGAAACGAGCCGACGTAGAGACATCAAACCGAATATATCGGTGATCCGACAGTGTCTCTACGCCGGTCTCGACCCCCCAATTTTGGCCAGGGCGTTGGACGCGAACGTAACGTCCACGATCGTTTCGGCCTGCCGCCGCACGCACGTGCTCTCCGACCCACTGCTGAGAACCGCCAGCCCCAGCGAACCGCCCACTCCTCCAGCACCTCACCCCGGGCTTCAGCCACAGGAGAACCCCAAGCCGTTGATTTGGCGTTGAAGTCCCCCCGGTGCGAGAGCTGCTTGTCCGATCAGAACCCCGAGCATCTGCTCAAATTCGCCGAGACTTCGACTGGGCGAGGCGTAGACGGCGACGACCACAACACCGCCGACGACGGCGAGCACGCACCCCATGCCCCTGGCCACACCCTCGATGGCTGGAGCGCCAGCGACCGCAGGGGCGACGATGGCCACGACCCGATCATGGTCGGAGACCCAGTCGTCCCGCGAGGGAACGAAGTAGGGCTCCGATACCACCGCCACAGAGTGGTTGATGTTGGCCTGGAGACAGCGCAGGGCAATCATTGCGCGGTCTTCATCGGCTCCGCCTCGGTGCGTGGCGACGCGGCTACCGGGCCTTTCGTCGCCACCTTTCCTTTCTTCTTGGGTGCGGCGCCCTTCCCGCCCTGGCACGACTTGCTGCAGGCGGCGAAGGCAGCTGGCTTGCCAGCCGCCATGCAGACCACGCAGCTCGCTTCGGTGGCGGAGCACTCCCGGGCCTTGTGACCGGGCTGACCGCAGCGGAAGAACAGATGGCTTCGGTTGACATCCCGGTCACATTTCGCCCCCATGTGCCCCCGCTCTAGGCACCTGAAGCAGTGCAATAGTCTGAGGTCGAGCAGCATCTCTCGCGCCGACACCCACCCGACCCTTATGCGGCCTGCCTCCACGACCTTCTTCGCGACCGGTGCAGGGCAGCTCAACCAGAGCGAGCTTGAGCCACTTGAGCATCGAGCGATGACTCCCGACTTTATCGCTCCGGCAGAGCACTCTCCCTGTTCCGCGACCGCCGCCACGGCTTCCTCCGCCGTCACAGAATCGTCCAGGTCCAGTACCCTTAACTCCACGCACTTCTAGGGTCGAAGGACCCGGACGATCTCCGGGCACAAGACCTCGCGGAGCTTGTCCGCCAGGGCATCCGCCGCCTCGGCCTCGTTGGTGCCCGGTGGCACTTCGAGCATCCTCGCGCCCGTGGCTGCGGTCCAGAACCGCACCGCCGTCAAGCCTACCTCCCGTAGGCTGATCCGGCTCTTGGAAAGGGCCAGAGCCTTCTCATAGCTCCACCCTTTTTCCTCGGCACCGGGCTACAGCGTAATTGTTATCGCTGCGGTGCGAGGGGACCGGAGTTTCCTCGTAACCGGGCCATTCTTGGGAGCCCCGGAAGAAGTCGGCTTCGCCGGCGCCGGCTTGGCGCTCGGCTTCTCAGCCTTCTTTTTCGGCTTTTTTGCGACCATGGCGCTCTACGTGGTCGGAGTGGCGGCCGGCTTCGCTGACGGCTGAGGAATCTCCCTCCTGGCTGCCGCCTCTTGGGCAGCCATGCTCCTCTTTGGTAGCTTCGGTTTGACGGCGGCCTGAACGGCGCCGGTCTCGACGCCCTCAGCTGCGCGGGAGGTGGCAGGAGCCTCCTTGCTCACCGCGGCTACGGCTGCTGCCTGCGCTGCCCTACGGTCAGCGGCCAGTGGAAGCCGCAGCCGAGGCTCCAGAAGGAGGCGGCCCTCGATGCCCTCGAGGCGAGCGTTCAGCATCATACTGAACTGCTCGCGGTTTGCGCGCAGCGCCGCATGATGCTGTGGAGGTTCGCCTCCGTCGCCCCCTCTGGCTACTGGCGCATTTCGGCGACTTCCCGGCGCAACTCAGCCAGTTGGCCGGAAAGTTTCGCGTTCGCCGCCTCCAGGCGCGCGACCTCCTCCGTCACGGTGAGGGCCCTTAGATCCGCCACCGCACCTTTAATGGTGTCGGCGGCGGTCTTAAGAGCCCGAACAAACGTGCCCTTCAGGTTGCCCGACTTTTCGGCAACCTGTAGGACCACGTCGAGCGCCTCCTGCACTGCCGCGTCCAGTACGGCAGACGTCTGCGGCACGTCCTCGGTATCGCCGGGTTGGCGTTTCCGAACTCGGGCCACCCTCTCTTCCGTGGCCACCTTGGCCGCGGCACTGTACGCGGCCAATGCATCCTCCGCCTCGTATCGCCGCTCTCTTGCCTTAGCGGCCTTCAGCTCCTCGCGGGAGCGCCCGCGGCCGACGTATTCGCCCGTCGTGGGCAGTCGGCCACGCTCCCTTTTGGGGGAGGGCTTCAGCCATCTGCTGACGCCCAACTCCGAGCAGCCGCCTTCGCTGTGAGCCGCGTCGCTCTCGGAGCCCGAGCAGCTCTCCCAAGAACGGGGCCGCTTCTCCATCTTCCGCTGTCGAAAGGAGGAGTCTCTGGAAGAGACCGTTAGCATGCTGGTGGCCGACGAGTCCGACTCTGATAGTCGTTCCAGCCGGACCACCAGTTCCTTTGACACGCCAGAGTCTTTGGTTTCAGCGAGCGCCATCGGGGCGCCCGCCTCCACCGCCGTGTTGTCCGTAAGATCGCCAGGGTTGTTGGTTTTTGGATTTATTTTGTTTCTCTGCATAGTAAGTCCCACGAGTATGGGGGAAATAAAAAGTCCACCAAGGCAGTGCCCCCTGTACCTTGGTAACCACCACTTGGTAACCACCACTTGGTAACCACTTGGTATATACACCGTGAGGTCGGTTGGTATCACGGGATCGACAAACTAATGTTTTTTATTGAGGTTGTCTCCTCTTGGCCCAGCCGGTTAAGGCAAGGCCCTTGGTCCCACCACGGGCTGCGAGATATGTCCACAACACCCGGACGGGGGGAAACCAGTTTGAGAGGCGGTGACCATAGTCTGTCCACCCAGCATCGATACCGACACTGAGCGAACCCGTCTCTCCCACCTCTTCTCCGGCAGCCCAAAAAGACCCCGGAGACCAACTACTGATTCCACAGTTGGAAGTTCCTCCAATAAAAAAAATAAGATAAAATAAAACAAAACAAAAGAAAGAAAATAAAACAGAACAAAATAAACCAAAATGAAACAGAAGAAAAACAAAACGAAACAAAACAAAACGGAAGAAGAACAAAATAAAACAAAACAAAAAACAGAGAAAGAAAGCAGACAGCTTTTTCCTTCCACCTTCTATTTGCAAAAAGCAAACAACAAAATTTATTAATTTAAGCTTGTTAATCCACTAAGAACGATTAATTTGTTTAATGTAAATAAATCTTACCAATATTACCAATGCACCAACCTTGGGGCACTACTGACTTACTCACCTTTCAAGCAGAAACACAATAATACTAAGTATTGCTGTTTGGCGGTGGAATATATGATGAGTGGGTGGGCACCAAGCAATTTACTGTTATATTTTACTTTAAAACAATTAAAATATTATTATAGGAAAAGGCAAATGTTTTATTGTGTAAATAAATAACCTAAGTGTGGACTTCTTAACGTGGGTTCAAACCCCGGCAAGCACCACTGAATTTTCTTCTTCTTCTTTCAGCCCTTGGAGTGCTGTCTTATGGCAAATCAATATATCACTCATATACTTTAAACTCCATGAACCATATTATAATATGTACGTGCTGTTCCACCGAGTGGGTACTAGTTCCAGCTTTTACTGACTTGTTAATCATCACTTGCCACACCATTTTGTTTAAAGAAAGTAACAATGGTTTTATTTTTGAAAGTTTTTTGCAATTCATGAATTTGTAGAATATTTTGGGCAACTTAATTCAGCGTGTGGGTGAAAGAAGGATGTGCTTCTTTTATCCTAACGCGATTTCAACGGCTTTTACCATATTTTCGGCGTTATCAGCGTGACAACAGCATGACTTAGTTTCCTCAATCGTTGCACGTTATAAGGAACTTTTCTGCTATATGTACCTTTTTTTTTATGTTCATTGGTCTACAAAACAAAATGACTATTAAAAAATTCAAATGATTACATTTCTCTTGATGTAGACATGACATGCGCTTTTGTTTAAGTACAAAAAAAGCTTCTAGTCTGTGACAGCAACAAAGACCTAAGCTTATAAGTTTTTTTAATAGCTAAACAATTTAAACTATCGAAACAGTTTTTTTAAACATTTTTTCAATGAGGCTATAGAACTGTCGGTAAAAATATCATAATTAAAACGAATACTATTATAAGAGAAACACATGCGGTATAAAGGCGAGTCGTTAAGTACATTTGTTCTAGACGTAGGAAGACAAAAGGTCATACAATATCGCATGCGACTATTTGGACGAGGAATGGAAAACTGTATGCATTAAAGGATATCGGACGAGTCGATAAGTCCATGAATTAGCTTGTATAGAAAGATGATATCATTTATTTTCCTTCGAGTGTAAAGTGAGCTTGCTCTGTAAAAATTCAGTCTCTGTGCATACGATTTAAGTTCGAGACCTATATTATTGTGTGACGTGTGTCCATAATTCCATACTTAACTTTTTTTTTATTAAGTGTTGTAGAGAATTGACTCTAAAACAAAAAATCTTTTGCTATATTTTTTAATAAAATTTAATCAAAACGATGATAAATTTCTATAAAAAGGTAGATCATATCTCATTACTATAGTCAAAAATCTGTTACTATATTCAATCGGATTTCGAAAGCTATTTACTTCATCATTTCAAGACATATCGTAATGACATTATCCACTATTTCTCCTCCGATATTATCCACTGTTTGTATAAAATAAATTCACCTGAAATCATAAGTGAGACATAACAAGCCATACCGAAAAACGGAAATACTAAAATTATCAGATGATATAAACATACTTCCGAGAATGTTTGCTTATTAACTTAACTTATTTAAATAATTCATTCAACCACAGTTAGGAAAAAGTTATTATCAAATAACTAAATAAATAAAATTGATTAAATAAAAATAAATGTTTCTATTATGTTCAATATTCTATCAGTATTCACCAATGAACACAACCCATGCATATAAGCGAATTGCATATAAATAGAAATTCCTTTACCTTATTTCATTGACTTGAAAGATTCTGCATGTTTATATATGTATTTGGAATAGAAAAAAATATTTAAATGTAAATATTATTATCGCAGAGTAAAATTGGGTATAGGCTTAAGATTTTTTAGTATATTCTGGAATGTATAAATTTAAAGGAAATAGAAATCCGAAATTTGTTTATATAGTTTCCATTATCTATATAATTTTACTAAATGTATTGGTATATAAGGTTAGTAATAATTATATGCTTGTGTTGAAAGCCGCTGTGCACCAAAAAAACTGTTGTTGTTGTTTCAAAAACTAATATGTAAGATGAAACAAATGTTTTTATTAGACATAAAGCTTTTTCAAGTACCTGATATATAATTATTAGAGTATAATCTATGTAAAAACCAATTTCTACAATATGTAACCACTGTTAAAAACTTATTATTAAAAATTTGTAAAAAATTGTAATAACAAGTTTATGTAAATGTGAAAATATTCTACTACACTATTTCATGCATCCCAATGTAAACATTTCACTGTACGACTAAAAATTAAAATAGTGCTCAGGTAGTTTTCTTACTCTTTGAATAAAGATCTCTATTAGAAAAAACGTTGTTTCATTTTTAGAAAGATGACTTGCAACATACAAAGGTGAGGTTAAAAAACATGATATAACTTTGATACAATTAAGAGATTTGATACAAGAGATTGTCATACATGTGTCATTGCTCTGTGTAAATTTTTGATGTTCTAATAACCTGGGCTGCACTCTCCATTTTATACTGATGGTATGTAATTTATGACCCGACTGACCCTGAATGCTTACAGTATTTTTTTGATGCTAACAACAAAGCAGGCTAGATTTGTCTGATTATCCAAATAATCTTCTCATACCAGAGAGAAGTAAGAGTACAATAGTACTCTATTGTACTCATACTATTAAATAATTTACTTAATAGCCAGGTATGAGCAGATTATTTTTTATTTAGTAAAGAGATATTTTCTCTTACATAGAACAATCAGGTCTACAATACTTTAAAACTGCTGTGATCTTTCGTAAAAGTGCTGTTGCCCAATATTATTCCAGTCGGCGATAGCATAATCCTATACAAGAAAGGCAAGAAATATTTATTTAAATATAGTTTCCAGCAACTTAGTCGCTGTTCATGAACAATGTTGATCAACTGTTGCTCAATAACTGAATACAGATTCTCCAAATATCCTTAAAAGTAGGATGTCTGAGCCCATCAGCCGGATATTTAGTCTGTTACACTTATTTAACTTTTTAAGTATTTATTTGATTATTTTCCTTCTAGATATTAGCCTTGACACAAAAAAAATTACATAGAATTATTAAAAATAAATTAGTATTTTCGTCAATCCATCTAAACTATCTAATAAATTCATGGATTCTAATGATTATTCTACGACCTGTTGATGGAATTTTAAAATCGGGTTTAAATATTTATGGAAAAATTACTATCTAGCGGTTATAAACGAACAAAATGAAAATTATTTCAATGTGTCCGATATCACTATTCACATACACAATTTCCCTAAATAATAATCAATATATTAGCCTTTTCAAATCATACTTTTATCATCTCTCCTTTTTGAGGTAATATTTTTACCATACTGTAATCTGCTTAAAAGGTTAAGTTTTTTGTAGTCATTGCATAACTTTCTGATATCTGGCAGACTCTCAGAGTAGTGCCAGAATAATATGTAGTATATAGTATAATTTGTATTACATAACAGCTATCGGGGTGAATGAAATAAATAAAACCATAGTGTGAAACAGAATCGTCGCTTTATTCAGCAATTTCCGGTTGAAAAAAAATAATCAACAAAACTACACTGAAATTCTGAACATGACTATTTTTACAAACAATTTACAGCGATTTTTTTTAATAATAAATACGGATTCTTTGAATGCCTCCCTCGGCTTGTACCCGACCGAAGGAAAGTCACGTGGACTAACTTCGAAGTAACTAAAAAAAAAACAATAAAAAAGTAATATTTACACGAAAAATAAAGTACAACGCACGAACGCGCTCGCGTAGGCAGCCCAAAGAGAAAGCTAAGAAAAAAATACACCGCCCTCTGTCGGGAAGCATTCAAAACACCCGCGCAAGCCTAATCTAAGAATCAGAAACTTATGAGGTACACATCTTCCTATCCACTTTACTAAGCGTATGTTAACAGCCCCAAAAATGAGGCCAATTTTTTTTACATTTTTTTTCCAAATCTGCAGCCTTTTGTACAGTATATGATACTTACTAATTATATATGTATAGACATAGTTAAAACCATTACATTTTTTTTGGTTGCGATCTCTTTCTCTCACCAGGCCATCGCGGTGAGCTGGTGTGAAAAAGAAAATTCGCAAATTTTTTGAATGTTGAAACAACAGGACAGAATATGCGTAAACACTGATATAAGTTTCGCACAGCTATATTAAAAACCCCAATGTTTTAATTACATTAAGATACGTAACCACGATATTAAGATATTAATATTTTGCCGTTATCTGCGCAAATTTCTAACGAGAATTAATATGATTTGAATTTTAAATATCCGAAAAAGAAACTACACTTTAACATCGGAGCAACTTTTTAAATTAGTAGCATTATATATTATATATATATTTCTCTACGTTTGCACGTCAATAATATAGACCTAATTGTCTACGATATTTTGTATTAAGTTATATTATTAAACTTGCTTCGTTCTACGTAACCTAACAACAAAGATACCTAACAGCTACAATAACACATCGATTATATTGTTTTATATTTTGAATTTTCAGGTCCATACATTATTATTGAAACAGCTATGTAGACAGATTTTGAACATTTAAGACCAAAATTAACAATTGAATACTGGTTTATATTATATAAACGTTTCCAAAAATACATAAAAAGTTATATAATTACTCTCACTTTGACGTCATTATCAACAAATTCATTATTTCCTTTTGCAAGTCCCATGTATCGATGGTTTGTTAATTGTAGTTTCTTTGACAGTTTTTAAGTATATAAAGACAAATTTCAATATACAGCACTTTCTATGGATAGCTTTCTAGACGAGACATTTTTTAATTTTTTTTTTGTTGATATCAAAAAACGGGTATCATTTGCATTAAATATCTATGATTTAAACACTTCAAGCTATTTTATGATGTAATCCTTTACAATAAGAACTAAAGTGGCTTCAATTGGAAACTAACAAGATACTCACGCAAGTACACGGAATTGGTATAAGATTATAAACACAACGAGCGAGATACAGACATATTGTTAATGTGACTTTAAATTATAATATAATTTATATAAACGACTAATATTTCTCAGATATAAAAAGTTTCTCTCTTTAAAAACTTCTACACTTTTAGAAAGAAACGACACAAGTATTCACTTAATTGAAAATTGATATGGCCTGTAATTGGTATTTTAAGATTTTGTATCTAATATATCCACAATATTTATATACATTAGTAAATAAAAACATATCAAAGAAATCTGCATGTTATTATATAACCACCAGCTTAGTTCCCAATCTACCTAAATCAAAGATATTTACAATACATAGGTTATATATGAGACAAATAGGATGCTTTTCATATACATACAATTATGCCAGCATATATTCTGAGAACATTTTTATTCTAAGTGTAAGAGGAAAGACAATCTTAATATGCCGTGAACTATGAGATCTGAGTATATGACTATATGCCCTTCTTTAATAAAAAAAAACTTAGTCCTTCGTACGTCAGGACATCTGCTGTGAGCTATAATAATATATGAAATTTTCATATGTCATATTAATAATATGCCTGTATCTCAACATTTAGTGTGTTTAATTTCTACTTACAATATTTATTTGGCTATTTATTTAATTGAAAAAATATAGTTTGACATGAAACAGTTTATAGGATAGCGATATAGTTTTTTCAACTATATAAAAACTACAATAAATAAGTTCACAGTGCATGCAGTTTCATGTATATGGGTTTAACGGCTGTAACTTACATTTGGTCATATAATAAAAAATTCTCAAAGTACTTCCAGTAGTCTGATATAGTTTTGAGTGTATGATTTTGACACAAAGGCCGACAATTGTATGGTTTCAATATATATATATATTAGTAATATAATTGTTATTTACAATTTAAAGTTAACATTGAACAGAGAAATGCGTTTGAAATATCAATACAAAATATTTTAAGATTATATATAAAATGGTAACAAATTATTAATTTCTTGTGACAATAATTTTTTAAGCCTATAACCATACAATGTCTGCGTACAGATATTGAAGAAATTAAATCCTAAGCCTTTGAGGGTTTTACAACGTACATTTGAATACATACTGGTCCGGCCAGTCTAATTAAGTAAATATTATACACATAAAACTATATAATACATCAATGCAGTTATATTACAATTCATACATTTTAAATATACACTGAACGAGGGTTTATCGTACATTAAATTTTTTTTTAGTTTTTTTTTCATTCGCGTGAAAAATATTAACTAAAGAATGATTGCTAAAAAAAATCTAAGCGCATAATGCCAGCCATGTCTAAATATTTCTTTATTAGTTATTAATAAACATTTATTCCAAGTAATAATACACTAGTACAGAAATGAAATTACTAAAATTAAACCTATAAAACATGCACATGGCACGTTGAACATGCGCATGCGCGTGAAGATCGAGAGAATGTAATTGATACAAAAGTTCACTGTCTATTTGTATTATCGTAAATCTAACCAACTAAATTTAAATGGTCTGGCATTTGCTATGTAAAACATTTTACATGTATTAACTATGTCACAGCCACTTAAATTATTTTTAATGAAGCTTGCTTTACACTAAAATGGACCATGTTCCTCAGGGATTAGCGTTTAAAATAGTATTTAACGATACCACGAACATCAATCGATTATTTGCAATGTTTTGTTGACTACAAATCCAAAGTATTACTGACTAAATCTAGAAACAAACTATTCTTATAAAGTACGTTTATTATGTCACGAGAAAAGTCTATCTTCACCGTTTTATTCGGCTTCTAAGAAAGCCTTGACGGCAAAGAAGCAAATTCTTTATATAAGAGAATTCTGGATATTATAAATGTTAGATTAACAATTTTAATAATTTTAATGATCTGTTTCTAGCTTTAGTTTAACAAATTTACATCAAGTATCTTTATTACACATAGACCTCTTATATTGACTCGGCAGAGTCATTGTCAAATCAGATGATCTTTTATATTTTAGTACCGTTGACACTCAATTGTTTCACAAATCCTGTAAATGCTTCCTAATAAAGTTTGAAGCACTTTCAGATAACTTTAATAGTGTGTGTTTTACAACACAAGAGCTTTAAAAGTATAGTTTTAGTATTTGACAATAATATTTATTATTTAATAATCAGAAAAAGAACAGCTTATATTTAATAAGTCTTCATATAATGATTACTACACTCAAAATCCACTTTGTAATATATAAAAAGACGAAATGATTCCAATCTCTTTATATTTTGTTTATAACAATCAGAAATTTATAATTTAAATATTCCACACCAGTATGTCCAACACAGAGCACAATAAAGTTTCTTACGATTCAATCAAATCGACGGCTTATGCCTGTAATTACAGTTTTCGCTAGAACACCAGAACGGGTAACGAAGAAGCATCAATATTAGTCGGTACTAAATATATATTGGATTGCAAGTCGGTGGGTGAAACATCGTCGACCGGCCGCTCGGCACCGTCGGCGTCTCGTAACGTCAGCGTGAGGTTGATGTCGGGACCACTAGCACTACCACTCTCGCCGCACTGCACACTCGCACACTTGGGACCGCAGGTGGACGGGCCCGGTTGTCACGTGACCTCCATGGGTAGCGTGTCGGCCGGCCGGCGCCGGACGCCGTTGGTGGGCCCGTCGTCGGCGTCGTCGGCCGACATGCCGGCCGCGGGGGAGGCCGACGCGGGCGCGGTCGACGCCTCCACGATCTCGCTGGAATTATACATTCTAATTTTTAGTTTGCCTACAACTGTAAATGTCAATAATTTAAACAAAAAAAAATAATTACAATTCTTACTAAACTATTTTAAGCTCCGAGGTATTCAATATTTTTTTTGCGTTAAACCCAGATGAGTACAAAAATATTACAGATAAAGAAATTTGTCGTAATTAAATATTATTTTTGATAATTATTAGTGATTTCTATTTTAGCAATATTAAAAAATAATAAAAACTTACGCAACAGGCGTCGGTCTCGGCTGGGCTATTAACCTCCCTTGTCTCGCTTTCAACTGTGCTGTGGTGAAAGCAATAGCTTGCACGTTCGCTGACAACGCTTGACCGCCAGGTCCCGATATAGCGATCTTTTGTCCTTTGGGCAACTGAACGTTCTTCTGCAACAGATTCGCCACTACGGAGCTTGGAATAGAGGCGGTTTTCGTCGGTGCTATCGTTATACTCGTCGAAGGCTCCGACGACGTTCTAGCCAATGGTGCCGTCACTTGAAGTGTCCGATTCTTTAATTGAATCTGATGTCGCACGTGAGGTGCTCTCACTGCAGGTAACGCGGCGCGAACTATCTGCCGCCCGTCGAGACTGACGCTAACCCGATGCGGTCTGGTCGCCGTCGCTACATTTCCTTTCAGCGTGCTGTCGAACACAACTTGCCGCTTCTTCGCATCGTTGAAGTCCAGCCTCGCCACCGAGGCCTTGACCGGCGGCGGTTGGCGGAGGACGTTCACTAAATGCGGGCCTTTACCCAACTGCCCGCTCTTGATTTCAAAGAATTGAGCCACGGAACCCTGAGCGGCCTTCAGGAGAGCCGCCGCGGGAGGCTTTGTCGCGTCGCCTAGCGTGGCAAGCGATACAACCGCCGGTAGTTGTGCCAGCGAGCGGTTCTGGGCCAGCAGCTGTGCCCGCTGCGAGTGCGAGAGCGGATGCGCGTGGAGCACTTTGAGCTTGCTGGGGGTGACGTGGTGCATCTGCGGCGCGACCACCATGGAGGAGTGGTGGTGCAGCTGCAGCGGCTTGTGTCCCAGCGCGGCGGGCGCCAGCTGCACGAGCGGCGCAGACACGCGACGCGCAGCGCTGGCCACGCTGGCTACACTGGCCACGCTGGCCACGTTGGCCACGCTGGCCACTTTGCCGGCGCTGCCTGCCGTCACAACGTTGGCCACACTCGCTACGGTAGCTGAGCCTGAAATAACATTATATAATCCTTTAAAATGTAAACGTTGGTTATGAGGTTTTGCATATTTACTTGTATGATATTTTTGTAAAAATTTATCCATAAACTTACCGATTTCCCTATGCTGAGCATTATGCATAGGTAAAGCGACAGCGGTGAATGGTCCATTCTGTAGCAGACCCACGACCGTCCCCGCGCTGGAACATGAGCCTGTTGCTCCTTGGTTTTGCAGACGAACCTAGAAATATTTGTTTATTAATATTTTAACA
The DNA here is from genome assembly GCF_905147045.1 of Nymphalis io. Classification (NCBI taxonomy): domain Eukaryota; kingdom Metazoa; phylum Arthropoda; class Insecta; order Lepidoptera; family Nymphalidae; genus Nymphalis; species Nymphalis io. Next base: position 2,808,253 of record NC_065915.1, on the reverse strand, counting down.
TTTTCACAAGTGTTACTTTGAATTGTGTTAAGGGTTACTCCCCAAATAATTAAAACTTAAATGCTACCTTCAAGCTATCGGAAACTGCGACCGTAACGATCTGCGGCTGCGGCGCCTCGGACGTGACGAGTGTGACGTCACCGCGCCGGTGCGCCGACGTGATGATGTGCTTCTTCAACGGGGAGTGCTTCGTCTGCACCGTCTTCAGTTGGACCCCGTGCGCGATCTGCACCTCCTCCGTCTCCTCTTTCCTCTTCCTCTCGACTTTAACCTGCGGCACCTCATTGACCTCCTCGACGATGATCTTGGAGGTCGGCACCGGCGACTTCACGACCGGCTTCTTGATTTCCTTGGGCGTTTCGTCCGGCGGGACGACCCTCTCTATGTACACCGGCTCCCTACCCGGCCCGGTGACGTGTACGACGCTCGAACCGAAATGTTCCGCCCTTCTCCTCCTCTGGCCAGAGCCGGCACGCCCTTCCGAGCTCTGGCCATGTAATAAAAAAGAATCCTTTCCGTCTACGTCCTTCACTAGTTCGTCGAGCAGGTCGTCCGTGATCGCCATCTTTTTATCGTCCTTCGTGAGGTCGACGTCCGCTAGCGCTTTGAGATCAGTTTCTGAGAGGATGCTCTCGACTTGTGCTTCGGTCAATCCTGTGAAGTTTTCTGTGAGTAAATCATCCCCGCTGATGTCGAGACTGCCGCTGTTGTCGATTTCCGGATTGATGTCTCCGTAGAGGTCGCCGAGAGTGAATTCAGAGGTGGTAAACGTGTCCAGCGACCCCGAGGGTGGCTCCAGCGTGAGCTCCACGGATATCGGTGTGTCGAGCGCGATTGGAAGCTGATCGTCTGATGGTTTATCTACGTAAGGTGGTGAGGGCGGCGGTGTTTTTGGTCGGAAGTGTAACCTGAAATTAATATTAGAAGCATTTTAGCTAACAATGTATACAATATATATATTTCCATGTCTTAAAAATATTTTTATTCATTTTCAATATCTAGAGTTAGAGAACATTGAAATCATATTAATTTAATATAAAAATTGGTAACTGTGCTACTGATGAAATCAACAATAAGCAATTAATTAATAAAAAAAATGCCATAATTTACTTCAATAATGCCAAAATATACTGTATCTCATCGCTCTCCTAAAAAAGATTTATTCAATCGATTTCAGTGGCGGCATGAATAAAGATAACTAAGAACTTTGATCTTCATTTGACATAATTGGTCAAGATCTAAATAATATGTGGATTCGGTAGAATAGTAATAATAAATAAACATTACTATTCATTGATTATAAATAAATATATATATTAAATAAGAGCATAGCATGTGTATGTAGCAGAGCTATAAGCAATTCGCCAAACTAGTCCTATGAAAGTATTAATATTTTTTTTCAAATGCAGCCTCACCATTTCTTATTAACTTCGTTGATGAACTTCTCAAACTCCTTCTCAACGGGCTGCAAACTTTCATCCGAGTCGTAGCTACTGTCACTGCATCCGCTCCACGATCTCTTCCTGATAACCCTCTCTAGGTTACCCCTCACAAAACTGTCTATAGTTCTCGCTCTATCACTAACACTATCAGTAGCACTATCACTTAAGTCCGGTAACACTTTCGAATCACTGTCCACATCCATTGCTTCTAGTTTCACGTCATCGATGTCTAGTTTCACGTCGTCGACGTCTAGTTTCACGTCATCGACGTCTATTTTTACATCGGTAACGTCTAGTTTGACGTCGTCGACGTCCGTTTTGACGGGAATGGTCCATAGGTGAGGATTTTCGGCCAAATGTCGTCGGAACGCATGTCGCCAAGGGTACTTTCCTCCCGTGTGGTAGTCTCTCGTCATCTCCTTTGGAGTTCTGTGAGGTTTGGTTTCCAGGTCCACCTGTGAAGAATGAAGAATATTTAGCATTTCTTACTTTTAGAGTAACATATTTGTTTTTTTATGTTATTTATAATTTAAAAAATATTTTGATGGAAAATATTTTTTTAGTGGATATATAATATAAGTAACGCTAATAGCTGCGACGCAATATGACTAACATTAGTAGAAGCACGAAGAAGAGTACTGGGTAGGCTGGGCAGCGTATAGAAAACTCGGTCAAGTGTTTTCGTCACGGATACCGCAATGCTTGAAGACAAAAGTCTTCAACGAGTGCGTCTTACCGGTTATGACCTACGGAGCCGAGACGTGGACATTGACAGTGCGTTTGGTCAACCATTTTAAGGTCGCTCAGCGAGCTATGGAGAGAGCTATGCTACAGCTACATAGCTGTTAAAAATCACATTTGTAAATGTTAACTGTTTTGAGTTCCAATAAAAAATATATATAAATAGAATATATTATGGCTATTCCACGCGGCACTAGGCAACTCTTATATACACAAGTGTCAGTGCCGCGTTTGTGAGTGTGTTCATCTCAGCTCGATACATGTGTGTATGTACGTGTGCCTCCTTATCACACTCACGCACACACCTGTTTGCTTCGCGTATGCGTGTGTACCTCGCGCCCAGCGCTCCCGAGTGTGCGTGCGTGCGTGCGTACCTCCTCGTCGCGGCGCTCGCGCTCGTCGCTGGCGCGCGCGTGCCGGAAGGGGAGGCGCGGCCACAGCGAGTCGAGCGGCGAGGCGCGGCGGTCGAGCAGCACGCGCCCGCCGCGCCCCAGGCGGCGCCGCGCGAAGCCCACGCACTGCGGGTACGGCCGCGTCACCGACGTCAGCGTGAACCTGCCGCACGGGACGTATGTTTACACTCGCACTTTACGATACTGTTGGCGGCTGATCGCATCCATCTCTGTGCAGTAAAGTAGCAGACTTTACTTTTCTAAGGTCTTACCTAGTCCTCTCATCCAGTTCGTGCTCAAACATTCCGTCCTTGGAGGGGTTGTCCGGGTCCAGTGGGTCACCGTACAGTGTCGCTGTAGGCTGGAAATAAATAAAATTAAAAAATTTACTCTTTGAAAACAAATTTTAATTTTTGTAATAATTACTATAAAAGAATGAAACTATATAAGCTTGAAGTGGCCTCTTCAAGTAAATAAGTATAATATATTCCAATAGCAGGATGAGTAAAGATAAATAAATCTTAGGATTACATATTTTAGATTCAATCTCTATTATGAATAAAGATTTTATATTATACAATATATATATTGACTGTTGTAATTGTAACCTGTTGCTAATATAATAGTTTCACTTTATTACTAGTACTTTGTAATAGTCTCACCATTTCGTAGTAGCAGCCAGGCTTCCGACGGAAGGCGAAGGGCCCGTCGTCCGGCGGAGCTGACTCCTCCTCCGATGATGTACAAACGCCTGAATCTGAAAATGTCATCAAGGACTTTGTATTTTCGTACATTCTTTTATAAATCAACGAAAGTGGAAAAATATATAAAAATTACACATGTAAACGATTAACATTATAAAATGAAAAAAAAAATAGACATAACAATCTTCATTTCAATAAATTTGATTTCGATAAATAACGATAAAACGTTTATTCTAAAATAGTCTTATGAAGTTTCTTTGGTCTAGTCAAAACTCCGGGTGGGGTAAGTGATCAGCGTTTATCTCAGTCCCGCCCTATGCGCCCCAGTTTGGGCGCCATACTGACCCCGGTCTGGGCGCCATACTGACCTCGGTGCGGGTGCGCGGCTGGCGCGTGGTGGCGATGCTTCCGCCGCTTGTACGGTCGCTTCTCGCGCTGAAAGATTACGGTACAGTACAACACTACTTACACACACCAACCGGCTTATTACTTTCTATGCATTTATACCTAATCACGTCTCGCCTATGTTTACGAAAACTATGAAATAGTTGGACGGTTTAATTTCTGTGTATGTTTACGTTTAAATGAGCCAATTGGAATAACTATTACAGTGCCTTTCTATTGTAGTTTAGTTGATCACTGATTTAAGTGGTTTAATTTTTTATAATCTATAATCGTAGCTATGTTAAAAACATAACTTGCTATTGAAGATTATTTAATATTGCTAAGCCATAATACTCCTAGTAGAATAACGCTTGTTAAAATAGTTTAATTGTATATAAACGATTTCTCCTTTGACCTTTCAAAGTGAAGGTTCTCGAAAGAAATCAGGGCAGTAGCTTCGTTAAGAGTATCGCTTACCTGTCTCGGCTCGATCGGTGTGGAGGGCGCTCGAGGCGGGTAATGCTGAACTGTGTACTCGCGACGAAAGCTCGCTGTTGTTATCGGTACCGCGGTGTACTGCGGCCTGGAGGTACGAGACATATTTTTGATATAGTTCTGTCAAATGTCATTCATTCTATGCCATTAAGACGTCAGGCACTTATTATAAATTATTAACAAATCAAATCGCAGAGAATCAATTATATTTCGGAAAGGTAATTTGGTCTTATTTCTTGAGATACACGCTTTTGATTAATCATCATTTATTAAAAGTTAAAATTAGTTTTAAGAAAATCATGGAAATGGAAGTTCTTGTGAAAAAAGTACTATGTATTATGAATGAACAATGGTGAAATCATGATGAAATAGGAAATTCATTTTATTTCCAATGAAAAAATAAGTCGCAAGTGTCGCAAGGTATACCTAGGCGGCGGGTCGGGCAGCAGCTGGTTGGCGAAGTCCCCGGCCACGTACCGGCGCTCGGCCAGCAGCGCCGTGAGCCGCACCAGCTCTCGCTTGGCGCGCTCCCGCCGCGCCACGAGCTCCAGCAGCGTCAGCGCGCGCGCCAGGTCGCGCCGGAGCTTCAGCATCTTCTCGTACGAGCTCTCGTCGTTTTTCCTGAATACATTTTGAATTAAGCAATTGAAATTTAGAAATGAGAATAGATAATTTGTTAATGTATTAGTGGAGGACGTAAAATCTCTTTTGTAATTAATCTTAATTTTCATTTCTGAGGACAAACATCTATTGAAATTCGGTGAATTGACGGATGGTATATCAGACCGACATTCTCTGACTGGTGACCTCTTAGCCGAATTTCGGCCACGGCGGTCAGTCTCAATCTCTAATTATCTAATGGAACATTTACACATAAGAATTTCTTCTCGGAGAAACTCAACTCAAACTTTATTGACTCCTAAATATGACGTAACGTACTATAGGTACCAAAGGTTACAATTAGACGATGTAATTCGGATCTAACCTGTTCTTCCTCGTCTGCATCTTCTCGGTGCGACGTCGGAACGCAAGGTACGGATTGTTTGTGGACTGACCGGGCCGACTCTCCGTCTTTACTGACAGGACTAGTGGATGTTGCTGGAAGGTTACCTTTGATAACTATAATTGAATGAATCTATTTCATGCACATACTAAAGAAAAAAAGAAAAGCTTGTAAATTTTGCACTGGACTCGGTTTTTAATATACTCCTAATATAAGAAATTCAAATCATGAGAGATTATAATTTCTACTGGCATCAAACAAATTAAGCACTACAAAGAAGATAAGAAGAAAATTATTTCATTCGTGTATTGTTTCAATATTAAAACTACAAGATATCGTCGTGGGTCACACCGTGTGTTTGTTTTGTCAAATTATATCATATTAACGAGATTTATTAATATATAAACAAATAGTGCGCAATTTATACAGTTGTAAAGTAGCATGAGATGTTTCGTGGAGTGAGTTTTTGTATTTAATTAAAATTTTATTGTGATTCTTGAAGCTAAATTATGTGATATTGTAATTATTATAGATTAAAACAGCCGTAAGTCCAGAGATACTACGTGGAAGATGAAAGGTGCGTGTTTCAACTTACAGTGGTGAGCCGTTTGTTGAGCCAGTAGTCGTAGACCGCTATGACAAGATCGTCGTGTCTCTCAAGGAGTAGCTTCGCCTCGTTCAACGTCACCACCGTCTGCCCCGAGCTTCTCTCCAGTTTGTCCATCATTTGTTCGAACTTTAACTCTGCGAAGGAGAATGATTCCATGAGAACAGTCCAAATAGTCTGTTTATTATTTTGTACACACGTAATAAATGTACACGCAAAGTTATAAATTGTGATAATTTTTGATAGACCATCGATTTTGATGAAATTAAGAGTAAAACTGTAACTCGGAATACTCCCTTTAATAACCACAATATAAACATTTGTTATCCTTACACGTTATAAAGAATTTTCGGACAAAAAAATATAATACTAATGGTCGTTTTAGTTGCAAAAAGTCATATTAACGCTACTTAGAAATCTCACACAATTTTAATTATATGGATAGACGTATATACTATTTAGATAAATACATGTCTTACATATTTCTTTTAATAATATTACACATATTGTCCGACGGGCAAATGGGCTACCTAGACATTGGCGCTGTAAGAAATATTAACTATTCCTTAGATGGTCAATACGCCACCAAGTGGAACCGGAATATAAAGATACTTGTTATTTCAGACGGTCTAGCACAAAGCCAACAAGTAAAAAATAGTAAAAGTTCATACATAAATATAAATAATATATCAAATACAATATATATAAGCTCTAGCGATTACGTAACCGTAGTTTTGGAGCTGTTCTAACAATTCTGACATTATTCCAATTTCATAAATACTTAGTTGTCAGTTCTTCTTCTTCTAGCTTTAAATTTAACAAAATCTTGTAAAATTATAATTACATTTGGACTTTGGTTTTGAATATAATACGCATACAATATTACTGATTAAGTACTAATAAATATAAAATTAATAACATAGAGAAGATTGTATTAGAACCAATGTAGAAAGCATGTTCTTTCATTACAATCTTTAGTATATATATCACGTAAATAGAATAAATTTACATACATTTCCAGATACGTGGGAAACTGAGCGGCTCACCTGTTAGCTCAGGACGCCTCTGTTGTTTGAGCCACCTCTCATCCTCCGAGTCGATGTCGTACTCCGGCGCCTCTTGTTCCTCCCACAGCGCTGTAACAACAACAAAAAAACATCATTAAAATTTCATATAAAAACATTGATAACTTATTTTTAAGGATAATAGTGATCAACCTGACCGATTTCGCTCATGTCGGCCATTCATCAGAGAGATTTGCCATCTACGCAGCATAGTGCACAAGTGTGTGCGCAAACACACGTGCACTCTCTATTCTCTTACTCTCGTCGTTGGTTATGACGGTAAATTAACACGAATGAGAAATTTAGGCGCAAGATCCACCTCTGTACGTGCCTTAGAAGGCACGGGAGTATAAGCATTTTATTGACCGATTCGGGATTGAAAGCTGTACCCCGGGTACTGCGGCCATATTTACTAGCCACTGGACCAACGAAGCTGTCTAGGTAATTTACGAGATTGCGAACACTACGAATTTCTAGACAAAATAACCCAATGACGTTTATAGTTTTGACATCTGATTAAAACCTCACGATTTGAACCACAAAAGCAGAGAACTATATCGAAGATATTCATACGTATACGTACATAATATAATGACGCTACCGTAAGTATTCCTACTTCGTCCAAATACAGTGCTATTCAATTATATATGTTCAAAACGTTCGCTTACATACAGGAAACATTCGAGTATTATTCCTATTATAAGCTTCCTTCATAAATGAAAACAATATAAATTCTCATATCCTGTTTTACTTCGTATTATTTTATAATAAATGTTTGAACGTGACTTAACTTCACGACTGTTATGATTTTATTATTTAATTTTAGGATTACGATGTATGTTGTACTATTGTTAACCGACTTATCACAAAGGAGTTTCGGAATGCTGTAGTTGTTTCATAATTCGCGATATCGTTGCGGATAGTGAATCAATTTACTTGAATGGTTGAAATATATTTTGTCCTCCAGACCGATTTCAGCCACGGCGGCCAATCTCAAGAGAGATTAACCAAATACGCAGGAGATATTATAGCGCAAACACAGGTGCACTCTCCATTCCCTAACTCTCATAATCCGATGGGACGGCAATCCGACACGACCGGAAAGAGTCCAGGCGTAGGACCAACGGCTTTACGTGCTTTCCGGGGCACGGGAGTGTACACTTCCAACTTCCAGACCGGGCTGCTACTGAGAATTTTCGGACAGAAAAACCCAGTAATTTTTAATTTTCAAGCCACTAGAACAACGAGACAGTCAATACCACAATATTAATATATATAGTCTTCAATAGCATTCTGGGCTATCCTGTCCCGGATCTGTCATGAATTTTGTATAAAATATTACAAGTCGGATTAAGTCATCGAAATATTTAAGTTTTGTTATTTATAAGGTTGATTGCTGTAAGTTGTATTAATTATGTTTAGTTATTCCAATAGGGGGGCATAATTACCCCTAAAAATTCTTCTTTTTTCTTGCAACCTTGGTATAGTGTTTCCACGTTTGGGTGCAGTTTAAGAAGTCCCTGGCCAATAGAAGTTGTTTTTTTAATAATACCTCTAGGGTTTTTCGATGTGCTAATTAAATTTGACAGCAAATTCCACCCCCGAGGTGAAATTCGGGTGAGTAAATGACGTGGTCACATTTAATCAATGCATTAAAAACTGCTTTGCTTATCAATACATATTATAAAACATAGTCCCGTCCCGTTCGTTTGTCTGTATGTACGCGATAAACTCAAAAACTACAGAACGGATTCTCATATGGTTTTCAACAATGGCCGGAGTGATTCTTGAGGAAGGATTTAGGTGTATAATTCATTAAGGTTTTGTTAAATTGACTGAAATATAATGATGATTGTTGAAGATGAAACAAATCACGCCGACTGCGAGCTTTACTTGCGTGCCCGCGTTAACTAATATATGTATTACTATGCAAATTTTTTATGTAGATTTGTAGAATCTAATGCTACTATTTATTTTTAAATACAAACAATAACACTATAATATTATTTCTAATTATAAAACACAATAAATTTATGTAGGATAGATATAAACCGACTTCGAATATTCGTGCAAAAAAAATTGTAGAACGATAAACGAAAAAGTTTAGCCATTCGACGTTAGATGGCGTCACGTGTCTATTAATTGTAACGTATGATGTTAAAAGGAAATTTCCAGGAGACGAGATTACGTCAAACTGGCTTATTTAAATTATAACTGTAATTCTTGAATCGTAATACTAGAATGTATTTCTGACGCGACTGACGTTCCAAACCCCTTTTTTTTGTTTCATTTAGCAAACGTGCCAATGGCCTGACCAGTAGGGCTATTCTGTAAGAATGTCAGAAATTGATATGCGACATTGACCAAAATTATATTTTAAGAATACACGCATCAAAATAGTATGTCACCACAAGTCGGTTGTCAACATTTCACAAGTGAGTAATGAAGTGAGTTCTTACAGAATAGCCTAACGGTAAATGTCGTAACTTTCGCCCAGACACTGGTATTGCGACAGGTATATTTTCCAATAAATACATACATATATAAAGTCGGAATCAGGAAAAATGGCGCGTTTGATATTATTTCCTATTACGTCACATCTTAAGGCTTCGAAACGAAGTTTTTATTTATATTTTCAACTACGCCTCCTAGACAAATCTACCAACCTTAACACTATATAACAATTCAAGGACAGTACACTACTCATAATAGCTAAGTAATTGTTATGACGTCTATAGGCGTCTACCGTCCCAGAAGGTAATAAGCAAGATGAATAATTTTCTGGAAAACATTAAACGGACATAAAAGGTCGTAACTGATAATTTTTTTCTCAAAATGTTAAGTTTATTTTATATTTGGAGTTACATGTTCGCATCTGAAAACATTATAAGACGTTTCCAAACTGTAAACTCATAAACCGATCGTATTAAGCCTGTGATTTAATTGACGCCATGTTGAAAGGGCGAAAAGGGTAACATATGTCCTAATAAATTTAAACGAAGGCAGAACAGCTTAAATCTTGCAATTTACTAAATGCGGTCATTATTATTCCAGCTGTAATTGAGACTTCATGCTCGTGATTTGTCAAGAATTCAGTACAATTCAATCCAAATGAGTATTATGCGATACTGAAAATTCTGACTGGCGTTTTATTTTTTGTTCAGGAATCTTGGTTCACGCGGATTGGCATATTCGTATCAAATACGAATTTTGTTTGACTGTATAGTTCGTGAAGTAGTTAAATATAAGGCCGCAGATCACGAAGTCCTAGGATCGAACCCCAGGTCGGGCTGCATATGCCACCTGCGTGTTTTCATTTCAAGGAATGTTGAATTGTAGAATTCGTCTAGCATTATTTATGATATTACAATATTCGTATACAAATGTAGAAATGTAATGAGTCTCGGAATGTTATGTGCCGGTAGTCTTCATCGAAGGCGTTGCTTGCGCTTTAGTAAGTACACTGGATTACTCACCCTTCAAACAGGAACGTAACAATACTAAATATTGTAGGTAAGTAGCGGTAGAGTGTCTGATGAGTGGGTGGCACCGATTACTACCGTTCACAAAGAGGTGCTTCGATTATTAATAACATATAAAGTTTTCAGTAAATTGAATAGTTTTGTTTAATTTGCAAAAAAAAAAAAAAATATTCGTACGCTTGCTCATTTACGTATACGTATTAACTATACCAAACGGCGTGGATAGATGACCATATTATTTAAATATATATAAATATTTTTTTCTTCAACCCATTTAAATCACTATAAAATATATTAAGTGAAACTACAGGATTCACAGTAAGTTCACTGATGCTTATTAAAAGAATAATCGTCAATCTAGAATATACTTTTCTAACCAGAATGACATTTCATGCTTCCTACTTAAAGTAAGAATCACAGACTTTCAAACAATCATTTATCCTTTACGTATATTTGAGCGCGAGCGAAGCCACGGGCAACAGATGGTATTTGTAATAAAATTTCTTCAGACTATACTTGAACTGCTGCTAAGCATGCTACGATTTGTTATCAATTACAATCTTTTTAAAGCCTTTTATCAGAATATACTATATCTAACAGAAAGCTACGGATTGAAAATATGCATAGATTCTTGACGTTTATTCTCGGTAGAATCGACATTCCAAACCGGTGATATAGCGATTCAAATGTAGTTACTTATAAAATTTGAATAAAAATATATTCATTTTATTTAGTTTGACAACACTTAACATCAAACAGTATTGCGCAATATATATTAAAAAAATGTCATCATATTAAATTTAAAAAAATCAATCGAATTTTTACACAGGAAAATTCAATTTATGTTTTTAATTTTCAAAAGAAGAACATTCGATCGTTAGCTGCCAGCAGAGAATTTAAAACAGTTCATATTATATGTATATGATCGTGTCATTTTTTTTTTATATATTCCAAATTAAAAATTCGATTCGTTCAAACCAATCCCTATGTACTATAAGCGAGCGATACATATACGATGTCTAGTTACTATAAATATAAACGTCAACCACAATAGCTGTGTGAAGGCCGCGTGTAATCCTATTACTGGTGCATAGAATCATACAATTTGTTCGAGACGCTATTTTTACATATTGTTAGATATATATATATATATGCATATTTCGCATAATTACAATCCAGATTTGCAAATAAACTATATCATGGTAGGTGGTCAACCTCTACGAATAGACATTTACTACTTCTCTTTTAAATACATTAAAATATATATATATATATATATTATAAATAAATAGATAGTTAATTAATTATTTTATATTAATTCTAAAAGGCCAGAAACCTCTTTATGTTCATATATATAATGTTGACTTAAGAACTGATAAAAGATATAATATTGTGCATCCTTATTTAGTTAATCGAAGATCCCCACTAAGGATGAAATAGTATTTAAAAAGTTGTTATTTTTTTTTTTTAATAAAGACATAAAAATATTTATTAATAATCTGAATAAAACCATTCACCGATACTTCTTAGGTCTGTGGTATTTCTTTCCAGCCAATAATCAATGTGTAATGCGTTTAAATTAAATAAAGACTATGTGATATAAGGACACAACATACATTTACTATATTATATATATATATATATATATATATATATATATACATTCGTCTTCCACTCTAATCCCGGCTGTCTGTAGTCGTAGGACGCTTTTACATAAGCATTACCAAATATTATTACGTAACGAATACTGACGCAGACATAAAATGTATAAAGAGCTTATTTCGATTTTCACATAGGAAACGCAAAGATCTTGGCGTGTTCCCAGTTTTTATTGAAAGCGCCGCTGTAACGGAAGGATGTTAGCGCGAGCGGCGGTTAAGTTTCTTCACACTGTATGCGTTTATTATTTAACATTAATATATTATTATAAGTTACTGTTTTATAAAAGCACACACATAGACACATTATTTTTTTATTATAATTAATTATTTATGTCATTTCGCCTCTTAATAAATTTGCAACAAAATTTTAAACCAACGAACCCCTTACCTACTACTGAATTCAAGTATTAAACACACTAGGCAAGTGACAATACTATTTATTTATTACGAAATATTTATAATTATTTTATATTATTAACTAATTGACTTTAGTAATACATGTATTAATATACATACGGCAATTAAACTTAATGAAAAACCATAGATTAATTAAGAGGATATATAGTACAGTAACAGTAACAGCCTGTAAATGTCCCACTGCTGTGCTAAGGCCTCCTCTCCCTTTTTGAGGAGAAGGTTTGGAACTTATTCCACCATGCTGCTATAACGCGGGTTGGTGGAATACACATGTGGCAGAGTTTCAGTGAAATAAGACACATACAGGTTTCCTCACGATGTTTTCCTTCACCGTCATGAATGAATGTGCATGAGATGAATTAAAATCACAAATTAAGCACATGAAAATTCGGTGGTGCTTGCTGCTTTCTTACCACTGGGCCATCTCGGCAGATATTAAGAGGATATGAATGGAATTAATTATATTTATTTATAAAACAAAAGCAGTGATAAATAACATATTATTATTCATTGACGTAATTAAAAAGCCCAAATGTGAAGATTGTAGGCGTTGTTATTATATCATGTACTAGCTGACCCGTGCCCACTTCACTTCGTTGGGCGGTAAACATTTTTACTTGTGATGAAATGATGATTGTGGTGCGGTTAGTGCTGAGTGCTATAATTTATTTCCTGACTGCCAAAAGTCGCGTTGGCCGAACATTAATAAATTGTCTCGCGTATTTGATATTTGAAGTTGTCTCTTAAACTATGCAACCAAAAATATACTGGTAAAAAAGAATTTTATCTAAATTAAATTTTCTTGGTCATAAAGCAATTTATTTATAAATAGATTGACGTGTTGTATATGAAAAAAAACAGTCTATTAGAAATATCATTCAATTATTGCAGCGGGGTGGAACAAGCTCCAAACCTTCTCCTCAAAAGCGAGAGTAGATCTTAGCCCAGCGGTTACTTTACTTTTCTAACAAACGAACAATAAAAATAAACGCTCGCGTTCGAACCGCCGTCGGTGTGCTAACACATAACTATAAATTCATTACAACATTCCACGCTACGTCTACGTACAAGAAATGAAACGTAACTCTTCGTTACTCTTGCACGATATCAATTTAATCGAAATTAATCCGTAAACTAACCGCACTAAGTTCATATTAGTTCGACGGTGACAGTATTGATTTATTGTGGTATTTCAAGGGACGAGAACGCGAAACTAAAACGACAGATACGTAATTAAAATTGTCGCTTATAGATAAAGAAAATACCACAGAGTCACTGTTAATATCCAACGATCCATTTTTCTGCTAACTTTGAACTTTTTTTGAATCAATTTCAATTTTTTTATTGATCAACCAATCATTTACTGATCGATCAGTGATTTAGATTTTTTTATTATTATCCTTTCCAATTTCAAATACTTTATATATGATTATAAATATGTCAAGCATTTCTCGATAAACGACTTTAGAAAAGTCGAAACAGCTTAATAAAATATTATAGTTCATTCAATAACAAATTTAATTAATATGTTGTGTTATTAACTTGTAATATTTATTTATTAATTTGATAAAATGCTGCAGAAAGTAACATCAACAATAAAAAAGTAACACTGTAAATCAATTTCCTACAGCTGGGCAATTGCCTCCTTTCCTTTTGAGAAGGTTTAGTATTATATTAGTGAAAGCTTTAGTGGAAGGATGGTGGATGCAGACGTTTACGATACAGATGTCTTCTTTCATCTTACGTTTAAATTAGACACATTATCTGGGTTAGAACCCGCAATCTTCGGTTGAGTTTTACGTATTAAAGTCCCTGTAGCATCTCGGCTCATACATCGTCAAATACTGTATACATATGGCTACAAAACAATATAAAGATCAGTGGCGGGCTTTTTTATTATTATAATAGGTATACATGTTTAGCTGATTAGTTAAACAATGCTGTGTTCAAATACCAAATCAATGCTGTCAGAAAGTAAGAAATCAGCGTTTAATTAAACACACACTGAAAAGTTTATTTAAGTCGAGATGGCCCAGTGGTAAGAACGCGTGAATCTTAACCGATGAACGTGGGTTCAAACCCGGGCAAGCACATCTGAATTTTTATGTGCTTAATTTCTGTTTATAATTCATCTCGTGTCTAATTTCATCGAAATTCTGCCACATGTGTATTCCACCAACCCGCATTGGAGCAGCGTGGTGGAATAAGCTCCAAACCTTCTCCTTAAAAAGGGAGAGGAGGCCATAGCCCAGCAGGGACATTTACAGGCTGTTACTGTTACTGAAAAGTTTATAAAAACTTTTATTTATTAGGCCGCAAAAATTTATAAACATAATTGTTAGAGTCTGATAAAAACACGAAGGCTCGATCAACGAGGCTCGGCCAGGATCGATCCTGTCATCTCAGACAGTAACGCGCACGTTTTCTCATAAAGAAAACCCATTAAAATGTTTATAGTAACTGATTATTTATGGTACATTTAAAAGCAATAACATTGCCTGTGGCTAAATATCTGAAAAGGTTTCCTCACGATAATCTCCTTCACCCGCTGATCACGTGATGAATTATAAACGCAATTTAAAATCATGAAGATTCTGTTTTGCTTGCCCGGATAACCAAGGATAATTTGATACCAAAACCTTCGGTTTAAGACGTTATTCTATCCATAAAATCATTCCGGCTAAATAAAATACTGATACTCATAAAAACTCGAAACTATCTCCAAAAGGGCATGGTCGCTGAATTTTTATTAAACATTTTTGGTAATCGACGAGCTGTTTTTATAAAAACACGTCACTAAATTATATTTATCGATATGCCATTTATATGTGAATGAATCATATTGTTTAAGTATCACCCGAGCTACCTGTATGAGTAATATTGACTCATTATCGTATTATGAACATGTATTATTAAACACTATGTTTGCATTCGACTTTTCTCGTACCTATACGCCTTGGGCACAGATATATGTTGTATGGCTTGTTGGTTATTGATACACCTTCTCGTTGACATTTACTTGAAATTTATATATATATTATTTATAGTATAGGTAGGTATTGTAAGAAATGTTAATTATCGCTTACATCGCCAATGCGCCACCAAACTTGGGAACTAAGATGTTATGACTCTTGTGCCTGTAATTACACTGGCTCACACACCCTTCAAACTGTTGTACTGCTGTTTTTGCGGTAGAATATCTGATGAGCGGGTGGTACCTACCCAGACGAGCCTGCACAAAGCACCTACCACAAGTAAAATGATAAAAATAAAATATAATACTTAGAGAGCAAATGGGCCACCTGGTGAATTGGCACCACCGCTCATAGACATTGTCGCCGTAAGAAATATTATCATCAGGACTAAAGGGTGAGTCTTTATTCCTGCAAATTAGTCAAGTAATGAGTACTATTTTCATTAAACCAGACGCAATATAATTAGATTAAATTAAGCTTATTGATATTGAGTCTTCGCAGATGAAGAGAAGCATTAATTTATTAGTATTAAAACGATGATACATAGTAGATATGAAAAATCCCACTAAAATCAAATTGCTCAACAAATATGCACACAACAATAAAGTGGTACAAAAAAAAAAAAACTACTACGAAAGGCGATTAAAATTGTAATACTGAAATTTCGAACATGATGCTGCCTGGCTGCTTACTGAACTCGAGCATGGCTTTATTTTAAAGGCAAGCGGTTATAGTCTGGGGAGATTTTAAAAGTTCAAATGAAAAAGGAAGTATTGCGCATTTATTGAACGTGAACAGATACGTTTATCGAGATTTCATAGTAACAAAACCCTTACGCTTAGTTTGTATTCGATCCACTGAACTAAATTGGAAAAAGATTGAAGCATCGAACACGCCTGAACGACCAAGCGAAGCGAAAGTTAGCCGCATCACAAAATCCTCCTATAATGTTTTACGGTCTACTGTGCGATGAAGATTTTATTAAAAATTAGCTAATCCGTCTAAAGCATTTTCGTTTACGTTTTAAAGCAAGTATCCTATGACCTGCCTTCGCCGGGTGAAAGTATATACTTTGGAGAGGTGGCCTTTGCCCAACAGTTTAGCGGCCCATTTGCCATATACCTATTTTTATAAACGATACGCGAACGCATAAGATACGAAAACACACAAAGTTTTTTTTATACTTATAATAAGGAAGCAATCGAGTAAATGGACCACCTGTTGGCACAACTGCTAAAGGTGCCTCTCTTTTTCTTAAATAGTATTTATTATATAAAATCAACTTTATAAATCCAGGAATAAACCACGCTTTTTATTCCATTATCTCGTATTCAGTATTATTCCTTACTTTATATTAATGTTCTTCAAGCAAAACATTTAAATTTTGTGAATTGACAAACTTAAATGCAAGAAACGTATAAATTTTCCAAGCAAGGACATATTGACTGCGGAGTTGGAAACTCGGTATTGTAAGTTTATCTTCACTTTTCGTAATGGAATCGTAAATATACATAAAATAGTAATTTTAATATGATATATTAGTGTTCGCCTAATGGTTGAAATTCGACCATAACGCTTTTTTAAAAATTGAGGAGTATATATGAATTTTTGTTCCTACTTATATAAATCTTAGTTCCCAAGGTTGGTGGCACATTGGTGATGTAAGCGTTGGTTAACATTTCTTACAATGCCAATGTCTATGGGCATTGGTGACCACTTACCACTATAAAAAAAAACTTTTATTTCTAATTTTTTTAAACGAAAGCTCATCAACATCTACCAACCATAAAAAAGTGAATCAGTTGACAAACAAATAAGAAAAGAGCTACTGAACTATGTCGTTTTTGCCTATTCTGACTAATATTACAAATGCGAAAGTTAGTTTGTTTGCAACGCTTTCACGTCAACTCGACCGATCATCATGAAATTTTGCATATATGGCCAATTACAATCAAGCTCATTTGCTCGTCTGCCTAAAGATCACCTCATAAATTAATGCTTCCCGTACTTTTAACAGGAAAACCATAAATTTCTCTTTGCCAAATCATCGAAAAAAATAATATATAACACGCAAAAAGGTGTTAACCAACATCTGGTTCAATGTTTCTATTTTGATTACCAAAAGTATAAAGTTATTGATATTGGCCCTTTTAGCACGAGGCTACAGAACTATGTATTTATCTTATGTAACTCTATTATATTTATATAAATAATGTAATCATGTTGCCTGATATACAATTAATGAGGTTGACGAGTTCAGACAGAGTCGTGGGCGTTGATAGTATTAAAACACGGTGTGGGAAAATGACTCGAGAGGTCGGCTCACGGAGCTGCGGTCAAGGGTATCATCCTCATACTTGAGACACCTTATACTATCATAATTTGATCTCGTTAGAAACCTTTGTACACAGTAAGGGGTACTTTCAACCCTTCATCATAACGTATATTAATACGCGGGGAAGAATATCAAGGGGATTGTTTTTCTGATTAAGAAATATGAGTATATGATACTTCGAAGAAAATATTTTATTAGTCACTTCAAAATTATAATTATTAACTTAACGGATTCAATGATGTTATTTATCGTGGAATGTTCGAGATATTTTGAAAAGAACTTTCAAATCGTCTTAGTTTAATAATAATAGTATTAGCTTATTATTATTATTATCATGTTCGTACAACTTAGTAAAAATCATATTTATTTATTGAAAATACAGATTATAATTGCACGCTAAAGGCCTTCTCTCTTTCTAGGGAGAACGTTGGCATAATTCCACTAAAAAGTTTTGTAGTATACAATGCGGCAACATTTTTTTGTTAAAAAATAATATTAATTAATATTAAACATTTATTATATATATTTTTATTTCGATAAATAAAATGAAAAAAAAAAAACTTTATTCAATATAGAAACATTACATTTATTGATTGTTAAATTAAAAACCATCGCACGATATAAAAAAATAACACCAATTTTGAAATATGAACCGAGATTGAAAAATATTTAATAATCAAATAGAATTAATTACAAGATTACATATAGCACGGAGGACAACGGCTACGCTTGGGCAGACCATTGTCAGATTCTGCCAATCATTGAACGATTGTGGGTAATTAGCTCCCGGTGTTCAGAAGACCGTAATATATTATTGATACTAATTAATGAAAAAAAGCCGAGATGGCCCAGTGGTAAGAACGCGTGAATCTTAACCGATGATCGTAGGTTCAAACCCGGGCAAAGCACCACTGAATATTCGTGTGCTTAATTTGTGTTTATAATTCATCTCGTGCTTGACGGTGAAGGAAAACATCGCGAGGAAACCTGCATGTGTCTAATTTCATTGAAATTCTGCCACATGTGTATTCTACCAACCCGCATTGGAGCAGCGTGGTGGAATAAGCTCCAAACCTTCTCCTCAAAATGGAGAGGAGGCCTTAGCCCAGCAGTGGGACATTAACAGGCTGTTAGTGTTACTGTCAAATAAATAATAAGAATCCGTAAGGAAGAAAAATTCCAATATAATTTGATATTTCCAACCAGAATCTAGACATCAGGGAATAAGTTGGTTACAGTAAAATTTTATACAAAAACTAAATAAAAATAATTTTGTTTTCGAATCGAAAATCCATACAGCGTGAACGGGGCTTGATTAAAAATAAAAGCCAACGCTATCCCGCCAAAGGGTTCCCCGACTAGGGTTGTCGAGTTCACATTTATTTTAATTAATTTATGTATTTAATTCGTGTCGTTTTAAGCAATAAAGAAAAACCATACAATTATATTATGTACAATTAAATATATATTACAATTTAATTTAATTTTTAGCTGGATAATTCATTGGAGTGGATATAACACGAAAGAGACAGACGCATAACGAACAAAATACATTTGATAATGTTAATAATTATTATCAATGTGTTCTCTACCTTCGCGTTATTCAGCTGTTTTTATATAAAACGCTGTTTTTCGATCTGGTGGTAGGGCTTCGTGCAAGCTCGCCTGGGTAGGTACCACCCACTCATCAGATATTCTACAAAACAGCAATACTTGATATTGTTGTGTTCCGGTTTGAAGGGTGAGTGAGCCAGTGTAATTATCGGCACAAGGGACATAAAATCTTAGTTCCCAAGGTTGGTGGCGCATTGGCTATGTAAGCGATGGTTGACATTTCTTACAATGCCAATGTCTAAGAGCGTTTGGTGACCACTTACCATCAGGTGGCCCATATTCTCGTCCGCCTTCCTATTCTATAAATATATATATATATATATTATCTCGTGCTATGCAGACGGGAAGGCTAGACACAACAAACAAGGCAATCGACTGAAGTATGACGGACAATAAGCGCCATTTTTTTTACATATTTTAGCTGTGTTTTTACGAAATATGAACCATATCTCTCCGTTTGCATTATAGCATTAAGATATGTATCTTATCAAATACTTAAATCGAACCTATTTTGTTATATTTTAAAATCACTCTACGATTCTTAGAATTGTAATCAAAAATGATTATTATTATAAACAATATTGAATTATTTATATAGTTTTCATACAAAGTAACAGCACGTACCATTTACAATGTTAAAAGATATACATATGTACATGCTGAATTCTTTTATAAGGCTTCCTCTCCTCTTGAGAAGGTTAAAGCTTATGGCGCACGCGATTCCAGTGCGAGTTAGTGAACACACACATGGTAGATTTTCGACTGAAACATACTGGTTCGCCAAGCACGACACTCGTTCAGTACCTTTGGTGTCCGTCCGGGTTTAATTCCGTAATCTTCGGTTAATAATCACGTATTCTAGCCACTGAGCCATCTCGGCTCTTCGTTCATAGCGGACATTAAATAAAGAAATACACAAAACATTTGTTAACATTTATAAAAGAAAAAAAAACTTTAAATTTATCCGCTTGATGGCAACCCTGCGTTATGGTTCGCTGAATATCAATTTATATGGAGGGTTGATAGTTGCTACATTACAATATGAACTTAAATACTTCGTAATAAGGTTTAATACAGTTTAAAGTACACTAAGTAGATTACACAAGAGAATTTTATTTAGTGTCGTATGAATTTTGTGTAGTAAAAAAGCTTCAAAGTGTTTTTTAAGTTATATTTTTAGGTAATCAAAGGCTAGTTTTATATTTCATACATTTGTAATTTAAATGAGTTTTCAAATACTGTAAAAGCCTTTACCGAAACAGTTTGAAATTCTGTTTGATAAATTTGTTATAATGTAAGCGATGCTTTAATTTCATAAAGATGAGATCAAAATATTTATTCAGATTTGTAAATGTTACTTACATTTTTGACACTATATTCTACCGCAAAACAGCAATACTTTATTATTGGGTGAGTGAGCCAGTGTAATTCCAGGCACAAGGGACATAACATCCTAGTTCCCAAGATTGGTGGCGCATTGGTGATGTAAGCGATGGTTAACATTTCTTACAATGTCTGCGTAGTTGGCTAATCTCTCTTGAGATTGGCCGCAGTGGCCGAAATCGGTCTGGAGGACATTATTATTATTTTCTATTCAAAAAAAGAAGAGAAATATGTGAAGATTTTTATATTTATATTTACTTTTTCATAATTTGGCGTTTGATATCGCTGCAACATACAAGACCGATCGCCAAGATTACGTATAAACAGTCTGAACAAAGTCTGTCACTTATTGCTATTCTTATTTACAAAAAAACAACGGTTGTATTCTTAATCTATGCGTTCACGCATCGTTCAATCGTTTGAGTTGAAACTTTATACAATTATTGTTGGCACTCGATCGAAGGTTTCTGGCATAGTACCATATCGAACAGATGGGTAACGCCCAGTCGTATATTAGGAATTATCAAAATGATAATGAAAATATTCTTCATTCAATTGGGAACTTATACGCATTGAAGCACTTTTGAATCGTCAAAACCGCATCAAACAATGTAAAGCTCCTGCTCAGAATTTAATTTCTACCGAGAAGTAGAAAAGTCAAGAAACTCACTTACTATTTTCCACTAATTTAACTTACGGATGGCGGATTAGTCCACGAGGCGTAATTGAAAAGCGTCCTTATAAAAAGTTCGCTTCGTAAGTTTATATTGGATTATAACCCAACAATAAAACGCCTTTAATTTGTAAATTGAATATTGAATAAATTTATTTGTATGTATTATATTATAATTAATATATATGCTAGGTGGTAGGGCTTTGTGCAAGCTCGTCTGGGTAGGTACCACCCACTCATCAGATATTCTACCGCAAAACAGCAATACTTGATATTGTTGTGTTCCGGTTTGAAGGGTGAGTGAGCCAGTGTAATTACAGGCACAAGCGACATAAAATCTTAGTTCCCAAGGTTGGTGGCGCATTGGCTATAAGCGATGGTTGACATTTCTTACAATGCCAATGTCTAAGGGCGTTTGGTGACCACTTACCATTAGGTGGCCCATATGCTCGTCCACCTTCCTATTCTATATAAAAAAAAATGCATATATCATGTAAGGAAATCAACGAATACGACCTCCACCTTTTTTATTCTCTATATCTGTAGTCTCGAACTACGTAATAATATATAATAATAAATCATTTCTACTATCCGTAAGCAAATCGAGTCGCTAGTATAGTTACAAGTATAACAGAAGCACCAACGGCATATATAATATGAAGCTTATTTTATAGTATCATTTTATTATTAAAATAATCTAGATCTGGCTTTCTGCCCGTTATAAGAACCGGTAAATTGACTCCCAACGATAAACTATGAAATCGTACTGCGAAGAGAATTCGTATCGCAAAACCGGCCAAATATCTAGACAAAAGGACGTCTAGGATACTAGCTTAAAAAAAACCTTCTGGTTGTTTGGTATAGACCTAATTAATTACGTTCACAGTTACTACTTTATTATTGAACGACGCAAATACAATAAAAAAAAAAAAACAAATGTGTGTGTTGGCCCTCAAACTTTATTATAAGTATCTAGTAGTATTATTTTACTACTGGGATAGCGTAATTTCAATGGGCAGGTGATCTATAACACCGGAACAGATCTTCATAATTAATAGCTTAGAACTATCTTGTTCACATCAAGTTTAAAACAGAATAAACCGCCACAGACAGATGCCCTTCGTTTTACGTCACGGGGCTAAACACACTAACATCAACAGAAAGCCCTACAATAGAACTTTAATACATCGCTGTCTGACGCCATATTGCACCCACTCGTCCCAAATTCGTTCCGTGTTTTTTTTTATTGCGTTCAGCACAACAAATGTTTTAAATAAGCTTAAATAACTAAGTGGTATAAAAAAAAACTCGAGTCAAGTATAATAGAAAAAAATATTTTCGAGAGCCATATTGATAAGTAAGAATCCATATTCTTTTTCAAGGGTTACCCCATGTAACCCTTGAAATTTTTATTATGGCTTAGATGGCCCAAAGATTAGAGCATTTGGATCTGAGCAGAAGATCAGGGCTTCTTTCAGGCAAACAGCACAGAGTTGCATATGCTTAACTATATTTATATTTTATTTTATATAAAATAGATTAGCGGATATCAGTTGGGCCACTTCATAGTAAGTGATAACCAATGCCCATAGACAATGGCGTTGTAAGAAAAATTAAACATTCCTTACATCTTAAATGCGCCACCAACCTTGGTAACTAAGATGTTATGTTCCTTGTACAGGCACAAGGGTGAGTGAGTCAGTGTAACTTCAAACCGGATCCGACGGAATCGTTGCACTGGCTCACTCACGCTTTCAATCAAAATACAACAACACTACGTATTAAACAACAGTATTACGGAATCAAGACGCTATTGACAATATCATGGTAATTTTATAAAAAATCAAAGTGCATGTAACATGTTAGAGGTCACAGCGTTACAAAACATTATTCATAGCTATGGTTCAATTTAAATAATGATACATTTGATTCACTAATCTTTCACTACAACGATACCCATAAAGCAATCGTTTTTAATTATGTTTGTTTGTATGTTTGTTTGTTTGAGATAATCTCGGCAACTAAACTGAACTCTGTGAGGATTGATATTTTGTATTCAACAATAGACGAATTGATTTGCAAGAAAGACTTGCGTATTGAATATATGAATGTTTAATCCACATAAGAACCAACATTAGTTGTGTTAGAAAAAAAATTTATAGAAAGGATTCATTTGGTCGCTGACAGAGCCAATCTTGTTACATAATTCGAGCGTCAAAGTCTTAAATCTTACCCACCCACACACACACATAAGTAAAACTACTAAACAACATTTTATTGATTCTATAAAGCATTATTACAAACAAACATATACGATATGCATTCTATTTGTGAAGGGAATACTGAGAAAACAAATAGCTGTTCTGTTTCTCGGGTCACGTGGTTCGAATAGAAGTATAATTTATACTCTAAGATATCGCTGCGACATAAAAATATATATAAATATATGTCTTTTAATATATTATCGAGATAATAGAATAATTCGCGACTTATATTTTTGATATATGTATGAAAAAATCGAATCAACATTTTTATAAGTTTCGTTCAGTTTATGTATTCAGTTTTTATTTTGAAATATAAAATAAAATAATAACAATAATTTTATATATAAGATAATACTGTAACATTATTAAAAAATATTTTTATTACAACGAGTTATTTAACTTTATTAATTATGTATGTTGTATGAGTTTCAAACAATCCAATATATTCGTTTTTTAGAGTCCTATGTAATTTACGTATCATATTAACATCCACTGTATTGAGAGACTTAAGAGAATTAACTGTCACACTAATGCATTATGAGTTGACCGATAAGAGAACATTTAAACAAAGCTAATATTTTAGTCGTATAAAATAAGTTCAGTCTATACCATGTGCGCAGCGTTAAATTGCATTACTGGTGGTAGAGCTTTGTGCAAGCTCGTCTGGGTAGGTACCACCCACTCATCGGATATTCTACCGCAAAACAGCAGTACTTGGTATTATTGTGTTCCGGTTTGAAGGGTGAGTGAGCCAGTGTAATTACAGGCATAAGGGACATAACATCTTAGTTCCCAAGGTTGGTGGCGCATTGGCGATGTAAGCGATGGTTAACATTTCTTACAATGCCAATATCTATGGGCGTTGGTGACCACTTACCATCAGGTGGCCCATATGCTCGTCCGCCTTCCTATTTATAAAAAAAAACTCATGATATCTTAAAAACACCGATTAACTTATATACAATATTATAAATAAAATAGCGCCAGACAATCGTATCGTGTGTTTCAAATGTTTTACATGTATAAAAGTATATATGTAGGAGTCTAGGAGCATGCGGCTTGAGTGTCTAGAGCATATCCTGCGAGGTTATTTTATTATAGCTATAATATGTTATTCTGAAGTTTGTTAAATGTTTACTTTTTAAGCCCAGATACTCTAATGTATTACTTACTAACCTATCTAATATCTAGTAAGTATCTGTGCCTCTTTAAATTTACCTCTAAAGTAAAAGTTAAATTTTGTCGTATATCCCAATTATATGAAGTAACACGATCATCACTTCCTGTATTACTGTAAATAAACCTATAAACCTAGTAAGTATCTGTGCCTCTTTAAATTTACCTCTAAAGTAAAAGTTAAATTTTGTCGTATATCCCAATTATATGAAGTAACACGATCATCACTTCCTGTATTGCTGTAAATAAACCTCGGCAAATTATATCAATAGAAGCAACTCGATTGGTCAATTTTCTGATGGTGACTTGTAGCTTTAAGTGTCATAAATCCTTTGTTTGCGCAAATAATAATCAAATTTTAATCACGGCCCAGTGGTTTAAACACGTGGTTCTGAACCGAAGCGGGTAAAATCCGGTCGAGCCTAATTGAATTAGCATGTGCTCGCCGGCGAAGGAAAATATCATGAGGAAATTTGCATTTGTCAAAAATCCTCCTCAAAACTAGGCTTTAATTTATTTGTGCTTACCGGGATTTCAACCCACAACCTAACGCTTATAATTCATGCATTCTAACCACTAAGCTATCTCGGCTCTGCCTCTAATCTAATATACTAATATATCTATATCTACCACCAGTAAAATAATATTTTACTGGTGGTAGAGCTTTGTGCAAGCTCGTCTGGGTAGGTACCACCCACTCATCAGATATTCTACCGCAAAACAGCAGTACTTGTTATTGTTGTGTTCCGGTTTGAAGGGTGAGTGAGCCAGTGTAATTACAGGCACAAGGGACATAAAATCTTAGTTCCCAAGGTTGGTGGCGCATTGGCTATATAAGCGATGGTTGACATTACTTACAATGCCAATGTCTAAGAGCGTTTGGTGACCACTTACCATCAGGTGGCCCATATGCTCGTCCGCCTTCCTATTCTATAAAAAAAAAAAAAATACTAAAAAGTAATAATATCAAAACAAACGTAAAGTTCATGCAATAAAAAACATATATATGCTCACAGTATATAAAATACAGTAACCTGTGAGACCCAAAGGAAATTGTACTCGATCCCTGTACAGAATTCCTTTTAACTTCCCTTCAAGTTAAAATCAATGTTCCACAGGCAATAACAATCTTTATTGCAAACATATAAAGTGCTAAATCACTTGCAAGATAAAAACCAGCTGGTACAATCAGCTGTGACTCGGCGAGGGTAATTTGAACTGACTCATACGCATTCCGTATCAATGAAGCCGTATCGCAAATTAAACTTTATTACAAGTAAATAAACTTAATTTTGAAACAATTTAGTTTAACGAAACGAGTTGCTATTGCAGCCGTTATTGCATTATGGACTTTGCGACGACGGATTACGGTGCAATGGATTGTTTTATTAAAGTAACGGAACATTCGCCATTTCTTATCAATAACGGTCGCGGGAAATGCGACGGCTGTGTTATTCTTTGCTGAATTCGTTTTCGGTTTTTACATAGTCTTGCTTATTCTATAAGATCATTTAAAAGACGAATTTCTTTGTGACGTCTTATTGAATACAATAATTACGGTACCGACTTAAACGATGGTAGTAATAATATAGTATCTATATAAGAACGGAGAACACGAAAACAGTTTAGTACCTCTTTCTACTCGTTTGTCACGCGATTTTATTTTCTTTTTTTTGGGTTTGGTAGCTATTAACGACAAATGCAAGTTCATAAACATACGAAACATGCAAGTTCACGTTTTCTTCAAACTTACAACAATGTGTACAATCGAATATCATCACTGGGCGAACTAGTATTATCATAGGGGCCGGTTGCCGTGGTTGGTAGATACTTGCCTTTCACATCGAAGGTTGTGGGTTCGATTCCCACCCAGGACAGACATTTGTGTGCATGAACATGTCTCTTTGTCCTGGGTCTGGATGTAATTATCTATATAATGTATTTACAAAAGAAAAGTAGTATATGTAGTATATCAGTTGTCTGGTTTCCATAGTACAAGTTCTGCTTAGTTTGGGATCAGATGGCCGTGTGTGAATATTGTAACAGGATATTATATTATATAAAATTTTGTAAATAGCTACCTGGAACTAAATAAATAAATTTTAATCACGTTTTATCGACTCTATGTTCAAGCTTTACGACGCATATTTTTAAAAGAGCTCATTATATATTTTATTAAAGTATATATTGTTTTCTATATACATTTGTATTATATTACAACCTGTCTTTTGAACGATTACAAAATAGTTTTCACGCATCACAAAAACTAACAGGACATACGCATTATATTATAAGATTTTACCTGAGGGCTTCATACTGACCCGTCTCGGTGTTCCGAATGGAAGGCTGTGTACAATTTAATTATAGATATGAAAGCAAGATAACATCTATGATCGCATGGATTAAGAGGAATGCGTTGTAATTTCTTACAGTATCAATTATGAAGTGAAGACATACCATTAGTGTCTCAAGTAATTAAATAAGCAGATGTTTAATTAAATTTTATATTTAAAAACAACTAACCGTTCGTTTTAAGAGTTAATTAATAAGTTTTTTGCTCGTTCTCTGTAAAATTTACATTCGAAACCGGTGACCGGCGTAATTTAAAACCGTTTTTACGCACTAAATGATCGTAAAATATTATTCAACAAATTATACTCGATTTTTTACTCATTTTAAAAATAGAAAGATGGTTTTTTTTTATTTATTACACGCCTCAATGCCTTACATAGATGGTCATGAGTCGTGAAATTTGTCACATAGCTATTTCGAGGTGGTCCTGTCATTTATTTATTTATTTATTTATATATTTATTTTATTTATTTATTTATATTGTTTTCTATATACATTTGTATTATATTACACCCTGTCTTTTGAACGATTAAAAAATAGTTTTCACGCATCACAAAAACTAACAGGACTTTTGATACAAAACAAAAGAGATTTTAAGAAATTCTCAATATTACAAACTACGTGTGGCAAAATTATAAATGCTATTTTCATACTTGTACAAATTACTGTTTCATAAAATGAATTGATATACAAAATAATTATTTTGATTCGACATTCAACACATTTGCAAAATAAACATTTGCGAATGAAGTGTTTGTGAAATGATCTTATATAGAACGATGTTTGCAGAATCACATATTTGTCACGTAAATTATTTCTCATACGTTTATTCGACAAATATTTCGAGGCACGTTAAAACATATAAAGATTTTTTATCACGAACGACAAATTCTCCAACTAACATAAGCAGCCAGGTATCAAAGCTATGATATCATCATTATTTCTATATGAAGCAATTTATGTCATGTAGTTTAAATTTCAAACCACGAACATTTTGATTTAAAAAAATTAAATGTCAATGAAAAAAAAATAACTCATAAACAGACATGATTTACATATGACGTAAGCTATCTTTGTGACGTATTTATTTCGATGTTCGTCGTTCGTGCGGATAAAGGTCCTCCCATTACAGATCCATAACGATTTAATACCCTTTTCACGGACTATTTGACTTGTACGAACATCAACGTATTTGAGTGAGGGATAGTTCTGCGTCCATATGGGCAAATCTACAACATAGCTTTTATGCTTAAAGTTAGTAGTAATATACACTTTTAACTTACAATGTATATTCGTTATTTTAAACAATTTATAAACAGTCAAATGTCATATTTAGCAATTAGTTAAACAAGGATGCGAACGCTTAGTCTTTAGAAAAACAATAAGCATAAAAAAAAAAAAAACATCAAGAAGATATTTAAGCTGAAGCTACCTTCAATATTCCTAATACAGTTTTAATTTCATCAAACTTATTCGAAAAATAAAACTTACCAACGGCCTCTAATACTGCGCTTTGAATTCCTTGAAAATAATCATGAGTCTTTTGAGATCATAATATTCGTGTAGGATCACGTATTCTAATCATCGCGGCTCAAGTATTTATATATGATTTTTAAAAAATGTATTGACTAATATAATAGTCTATACTTAGTCGATACAAGATGCCATTGCCAAGCATTTTCTATCGGTCAAACTTTATTCTTTAAAATAAATGCAAGCGGTACAAGACAAATTAAAATAATATTAAAAAATATATACAAATAAATTTATTTTAAATTTTATTATATAATGAGAACAATATATATTGATACAAAATATCTGTTTTATGGAAAAATGTTTGCTATTCTTTTAAGTAATATTCTCGCCGACAATGTTTAAAGCCTCTCTCAATGTATATAGTGAGTCTGTTCAAAGCACATTATGTACAAAACTACTAACCCTCCTGTCTCCCCCAGTCTCTCACTGCTAGCTTATGTAGTATCAATGCGATCATTCAAACTAGCGAATTTAATCAAAATAACGATCGAACGCAGACAGCCACCACCACGCCATAACTGTAGTCGATAGCAAATGAATCGTATATATTTATATGCCAATATCACGCTTGCTTGGACCCTAATATACATATATAAAGATATTATTATATCATTTTATAATATTTATAAATAACATAAGTAAAAGAATCATACAAAATGTTATTATTAATTTTTAATAACGTGATTATAAATGTTTATGCTATATATATATATATATATATATATATATATATATATATATATATGTATATATATATATATACTATTTTCATATATTATTTATATTATTTATTTATATATTTATGAAATATAATATTTTTGAGAGATATTATCATCAAAGATATAGATATCAAAGATCATCACTTAAAACGGAGATTGAGTAATTGTTTTAAATTTTAATTATTAATTTAATATAATATATATTATGGCATTACAATTATTTATTCATTGTCGAAGTAAAATCTTCCAATTAAAAAGTTTCATACAAAATAAAACAATAATGATAAATACACACTAGAAATAAAATATATAAAAAATGTACAGAACTACAGAACACAATATATAGTTTAAAAAAGGCGAGCATTAAGCTTAAAGCATCATCCTATTTTAGGAACCGGAAAAGAAAGTTCGCAGGTTTTTAAAAAAGAGAAATATAATTTTAAGAGCAAAACAATTTATCTATACGCACACACATACAAATACCAATACACACATACGTAATAAACTAAATATCGCGTGATATTCGAAATTATATATGAGATTAAAAAAAAAAACAAACATAAAGGTTAAATCAGATAGACATATTGGATCCTTTCAAGCGTCCTTTCTATTCACGTCACGAACAGCTACAATTCAATGCCATGCAATTACTACATCTTCTAGCTCGCTAAAACGTTACATGGAGTCCCAGTAAAAAGGTTTAGAATGTGCAATATTAACGATCAATTCATACATTCGTTCATTGCAAAATAATAGTGATTTTAATCAATCGCCATACTTATGAAATCGTTTTTTTTCTGACTGACGCAAAATAACATACAACCAAAAGTATAGAAAGTTAAAATTTAGAACATAAGTTTATTATACGAGGTACGCATCTGCTAAGTAAGAATTTTTGGAGATTTTAACTTTAAGGAAAACGGAAGTTGTAACTTTCATCCGCAAGAAGTCGGGTCGGGCAGCGATCAATTTTATTTTTATAAAAGATTTGACTTAATACATTTTGTCATACCTACTGCAATATCTTATATAAATATATATTTGTATACATTATTTTACGGTTTTATTACTAAAAAGTAATTTTTGTATGTGTGTATTCGTATGTACGTTCTCATGGAGAAGGTATTTACGGTCACTTATTTATGTTTAGAAGTCAGATGGCGCTAAAGCACATACATTAACTTTTCAACCGATCGTCATTATAATTGGTATAAATTTGAAGAGAATATTTTAGCTCTTCAATTTTGTTGTTACTCGCATACATTTGATATATAAAAATAAGTAAATATCAATATTAGCAGAACCTCTCTTATTTATATTGGTTAAAATCTTACGATGAATAATGTTCTAATATATATATATATATACAATATCCGACTTCGGAACTATATGCATAGGTATAAACACTTTTATTACAGTACTAAACAGTACTTTAAAAAAAGCACGATTCAACCGTGTTGTAAATGGTTTCCACAATAATTCAATTCTTTTAAGATGAATAGAATGTATATATTGTACACAAGTTTTGTTTCAATACTTTAGATATTTAGTAAGACTTTAAAACAAAGAAAAAGGAAAATTTACAAAATACTAGTGTAAACATAGAATAATAATAACGAATAATTTGTTAGCTTTTATGTTGTTTGGGGCCGGAGCCGTGTTTTGTTTATTGTTAGATTTTTTATTTTTATTACTTAATGGAAGTATAAATTTACGGTCAGCAGTCTAGCCTGACGAGAACCCTTCTTGTAATGCATTTGATGATTGTTTTTTTTTTGCCACCATATTGCCGATGGTGTTTACGTATGTGTTTAAAACCACCTCCGCACTGAAATAAGTTTGCCTCATTCTCTACCGGAATATATAATAAATAAATAATGTGTCATAGCCGACTATAATAATGGCTGATGATATAATCCGATGGGGCGGTAAGCCGATACGAGCGGAGAATTTAGGCTCAGGACTGAAGGACTTTACTGGCTTTAAAATTGCTATTTTACTATCTACAGACCCCGCTACTAAGAATTCTCGATGAATAATAGCTTTTATATTCAAGAATATTTTCATTTTAAATCTATAAATAAATAATTAAAAATATTTAATCTTAGACTTTATTATATAGTATATATATAGAACAATTTTACTAATATTATAAACAAAAAAAAAACAAGTGTTTTGATGTTACTTAATAGAATTGGATTGGACACGCTCCAATAAAAAACACAGAAGTCCTCATTAAATTTAGAAAGACGTCGTGGAATATAATATAATGGACTTAATTAATTATTAAAATGTGATTTACGTCGAGCAAAATGGAAGGATAGCAGCTAGAGAATAAAAAAATATATATTTATATTCATTAAAACCATCTAACCGTTTTAACTGTCTACTGTTTGTTTTTTTTTGTTGCATCTTTTAGGCCAGCACACGCTTAACAAGAGCAGAGCATACTTGTAAAGATTTTAGCGAATCTCGAATCCATGGGTGTTTGCTCAAAGCATGCGTTGTTTTTATTAAATCAGCAACGAAAATTACTCTGCGTTTCAATTTATTTTCATTCAAATACACTCTTCCTAGTGATTGATATTGGTTCGGAATTTTCAATTAACCGGATAATCATAAGGAAATTTGGTGATCATAGTACAGTAAAAATAAAAGAGGAATAAATTACGTTTGCATAAAAGAGAACTAATTAACTTCAACAAAACACGTGTGTACACAAATCACATAAGTACATAAAGAATAAAACTGGATTAATATAAATAATAAAATGTCTTACAAGCGGATTAAAATTATTATATATATACGAAGGGTGTTAAAATGAATATTAAGCTCTGTTGGCATGGCTTAAGAAAACATGTTCGTTTCGATTATCGATATCGATATTATAAATGAGTAAGTAACTCTGTACGTTTGGTACGCTTCCACGGCGAAACTAATGAACCGAATTTGATTATATTTGGTATGACGCAAGATTGAACCCCAAGGAAGGATATAGACTACTTTTTTATAACTAACATTTTTTTTATAGATTAGCAAGGCGGACGTGCATATGGGCCACCTGACGGTAAGTGTTCACCAACACCCTTAGACATTGGCATTATAAGAAATGTTAACCATCGCTTACATCACCAATGCGCCACCAACCTTGGGAACTAAGATGTTATGTCCCTTGTGCCTGTAATTACACTGGCTCACTCACCCTTCAAACCGGAACACAACAATACCAAGTCCTGCTGTTTTGCGGTAGAATATCTGATGAGTGGGTGGTACCTACCCAAACAAGCTTGCACAAAGCTCTACCACCATCAGAGTCTTTATAACTATCACGTATGCGAAGTTGCGAGCAAAAACTAATATTATATAAAAAAGATTTTTATCCCTAAAATCCTATCTGATTAAATTTTATTATTTTTCCTCCAGCTAACGAGTAAAACAATCACTTCATTATAAAAATAAGATTAACTTTATAACGTTTATAATCGTAATATTTTTCCTTATCTATTTCTCCGTATTATCGCAAAAGCTGATTTGAATTTTAAAATTTGCATAAGCTTTTAAGAGGTGTTGTTATTAATAATATCAACGAACCAACTTTAACGTCCGGAAGGATAGCTAGTTGTTTGTAGAAATTAGTAATGGTAGTAACAGCCTGTAAGTGTCCCACTGCTGGGGTAAGGCTATGGTTGTTTATATATCATCGCTTAAAAAAAATACAGGACAATATGTTTTGATAAAAAAAATATTAACTACCTATAAATAACTAGGTCTTATAAAAAAGTCGGACTTGCATTATATTTTGTCAAACATTACGACCTTAGCGCACGACACATATTTTCAACAGAAAATATATAAATATTAAAAAAGGACGTACGTAAGTATTATATTATTATTCGTCATTGTTTCGTTTACATCCTAGGCACTGCGACTGCATGACGCTTAAAAAAAAGCCAAACCTACCACGTTTGAGATTGTAAATGTTTGATCAAACACAGAAGTAAAAAGTCAAATATGTTTGGTTAAGGGCTGGCAACCCTAAATTTAATTAAATTTCAAATCGAACGAAACCAAATATATATTTTAAACGATTTATTAATAGGAACCTAAAATCTTGATGGAGGTAAAAAGTCTCGTCCATCAATAATACAGTTATTGCGCTGTTGATAATATTCCTGTATCATAACGCTCGCAGTCGTCGCCAGCAGTTCAAGCAAATCAATTCAACTTGACATCACCGCTATACGACATTGATTTTACCAAGTGACGTAAGCGTTTGCTCAATACGTTTATTATTTATAAACATGACCCCAAGCTAACGCTGTATTTCATTAAAATTTCAAAATTAATAAAATGATGCAATACACCAGTATGGTAGATATTCTTCGTATTTACAATCTAAATGGGATTCTAGAATTTATTATTATAAAAAATAGAATGAATCAAATATATGTAAATATTAGATTATATACAATATTATTATTGTTAATAGGATTTTTATTTATATCAATTTATTTAAAAATGTTTTATTAAGTTTTATGTAGTATTTTTTAGTTTATATCATATATATTAAATTTTTCAAATAACTGTTAACAGTAGTGTATTGAAGTAAGAAGTCACTTTTGAATCATTCTGTCTCATTATCATCAAAAAGGTTATAGAATCTATAAACAGTGTGCGTATTGAATAATTATAAATCCTAGTTGGTTTTACATTATATTTATATTAAAAAAATACAATACCCAATATACAGATTTAAGTCACTTTTATACATGAATAACAAAACGGGGTCGAAAATAATACCCAGCAGAACACCCAAAAGGCTTCCTTAAGTATTCAAATAATAATCATATTTTAAAGTCAATAAGTCTTGAAAGCTACATTATAAACAAAACTAATCAACACAGGAATAAATTAATCGTAACGATAATGTTTATAGTTAAAAAAGATCGCACTCACGCTGCATATGTATATGCTGCTTGGGCATCTTGTAGTCGGGCGGGTAGCATCTCTCGTAGAAGTCGACGTCTGAAACCTGGCATACTTCCGGTGTGGGTATGATCAGCCCCGTGCCCGATATTGCCCTCTGGAGGTGATGCTCCTGTTAACAAGATATCCGTTATAGATATATGAAGCAGAAACGGATTTCAGTTATATAAAGCCCTAAGCTAATAAAATACTCGTTTATTTTTTTTAATAAAAAAATTAAGACTTTTCCACTGCTTGTAAATGTTAAAATGATTATACCATTATTATATGATATAAGTTTAAAATTGTAATAAACACTTCATAAAACGAAATTAATTAAGATTTTTTGTGCCCGTGAAATGCCTATTGCTGTTTTAGGTTCGTGATTTTGAGGGCTAACCTAAGATACTGTAATAAAAACAGTTGCTACTGTATAATGAAAGCGCTTAATATAGTTATAGTATCATTCAGTACAACTTTACTGGTGGTAGAGCTTTGTGCAAGCTCGTCTGGGTAGGTACCACCCACTCATCGGATATTCTACCGCAAAATAGCAATACTTGATATTGTTGTGTTCCGGTTTGAAGGGTGAGTGAGCGAGTGTAATTACAGGCACAAGGGACATAAAATCTTAGTTCCCAAGGTTGGTGGCGCATTGGCTATGTAAGCGATGGTTGACATTTCTTACAATGCCAATGTCTAAGGGCGTTTTGTGACCACTCACCATCAGGTAGCCCATATGCTCATCCGCTTTCCTATTCTATAAAAAAAAAAAAAAACAGGTCTGTGTATGTGAATGCAATAGGTACTCTAACCTCTGGAGGGATACTCTCTGTATTGCTGTATTCCAGAATTAAGAACCAGTCCCAGTATTCATTACGAATACACGACAATACGATGTATAATGGTATCTCAATAAGTAGATTCGGTTCAACTCGTGCAAACGTCCTCTCTCTCCAAACGCATATACAGATACGAGTATAAGCATTTAAGTTACTGTTTAAAAAAAATGATTTAGTTAATATGTATACGTATTCTTTTATTTTTTAATAAATAAAAGTATTAAATTTAATGTTTAGTTTTATTGCTAATTTGTTCTTGTCATGCTTTATATAAAATAATATTTTATAGTTCAGCTTATTCTCAATTCAAGTTTCCTTCACTTATAAATTTATAACTACATGATAATAACTTAACTTCAATAATTGTATCAATGGTTTGACAAATATTTCTATAATAAATAAAACAATCGACGATATATGACCGAATACATTTAAGCATTTTCTCTCGTCCGTATTCATACGCGAATCATTGGAATACCCAAATATAAATTTTATCTACATTATGTATTCATTTTAAATCGTTGAACGAGTTCTTTGATTATAAATGTAATCATTCGACGTAACGACAGTCTATAAATGGCGAATGGCCATGTAAGTTTTTTTTTTTATTAGTCACAGGAAGACGAGCAAATGGACCACCTGTTTGAAGTGGTTACCGATGTACATAGACATTGACACGTTAAGAAATAAAAACCAGTCGTTACATTTAAATTAAATCTAACATTTGATGTACCTTGTGTCTGTGATAAATATGGCAAACTTATCCTTAAAACGAAAACACAGCAATACAAATATACAACGCACTCAATAACAACACAGAGTCAGGTGTCACGGGTACGTGAATAGCGGAATAGCCGCTTTGGAGTTTTTTTTTTATGCTATAGGCAGACGAACGGGCAAATAGATCACTTGATATTAAGTGGTCACCACCGCCCATAGACGTTAGCGATGTAAGAAATACAACAACCTTGGGAACGAAAATGTTGTTCTCTTGTGACTGTAGTTACACTGACTCACTCATCCTTCAAACCGGATCGCAACAATACTAAGTATTGTTGTTTCGCGGTAGAATATCTGATGAATGGGTGGTACCTACACCGACAGGCTTGCACAAAGCCCTATCACCTGTAAAATATCCAGAGTTCTAACATGTTCAGTATAGGTATAAGCTTAATTATAATTAGTTTAAACATTGTAACAAAAATAAACTTATTTATGCTTTGCGTTAGATAAATCAGTGGGTGGTACCATACATAACATATAGTCATACCACAAATGACTATAAAAAGTAAGTAACAGTCTGGAAATGTCCCACTGCTGGGCTAAGGCCTCCTCTCACTTTTTGAAGAGAAGGTTTGGAGCTTATTCCACCACGCTGCTCCAATGCGGGTTGATGGAATACACATGTGGCAGAATTTCGATAAAATTAGACACATGCAGGTTTCCTCACGATGTTTTCATTCACCGTAAAGCACGAGATTAATTATAAACAGAAATTAAGCAATTGAAAATTCAGAGGTGCTTGCCCGGGTTTGGACCCACGAACATCGGTTAAGATTCACGCGTTCTTACCACTAGGCCATCTCGACAAATGACTATACTATACAATAATATAATCCACATCTATGTCCATTCCTGTTATAGTGGGTCATGTATATTACAACTGGCTGTAATATCCAATGTTTTATTTGTATGCAGAGAATGTAAATTCATTGGAACTGAACACAAATAACAATGGAATTCAGATGTTATTTCCCTTGTGCCTGTAATTACGTTGTCTCACTCACACTATATATATCATCGTATCATTGGAAAGTATTTTTGTTTCGCGGAAATGTAAAACGGAACCATAGAAGTCAAAATATGTAATATAATACATTTTTTTTTAAGTCACGATGTTTATTTTTATTTATAATATAATATATAGGCGGACTGGCGCTTGGTTTTAAGTGATCACCACCGTCTATAGACATTGGCTCTGTTCCTTACTTCACCAATGCGCTACCAACCCTAAGAGCTATGAAGTTATGTCTCTTTTGTCTACTACAAGGGCACAAAACCTATTATTGCTCTTTAGCGGTAGAATATATGTTGAGTGGGTGGTACCAACGCAGGCGGGCTTGCACAAAGCCTTATCACCAATTGATAGATATTCAAAGTACAATACAAGTTACTTTTGTCATTATTATTTAATAAAATAAGCAAAATCCTTTAAAGGTAGAAGATTTTTTTTTTTAATTTAACAATTATCCAACTGTCACCTACCCAAAAAGAATCCCACACGTTCTTATCAAATTATAACTCAAACAATTTTACCACGAACTTTATAACCAATAAAACCAACCGGTTTAGATTATAAGAGAAAAAAAAAAACATTTAATTCACCATCTTCACACGATAAATAATCCGCATAGTTACGTCACTATCTATACAATCGAATCGCATTCACAATGACGTCACAGCGACAATATTTCATCGATAAGTGATCACGAACGAATTGCGATAAGATAAATAACTAAACAGTAATGTTTGGGTCGGAAATTCAGTCTGTAGTTAAGATGCTTAAATAATAATAATATCCTGGGACATTATTCACACACGGCCATCTGATCCCAAACTACGCAGAGCTTGTGTTATGGATACCAGATAACTGATATACTACATATACTACTTTTCTTTTGTAAATACATACTTATATAGATAATTACACACAGACATAGGACAAACAGACATGTTCATGCACACAAATGTCTGTTCTGGGTGGGAATCGAACCCACAACCTTCGGCGTGTAAGGCAAGTATCTACCAACCACGGCAACCGGCCCATCAAATATATTGCATCAGAATCGATATCAGAAACATTACTATCAAAACTATACAAATACTTAAGCGTTAAAAGTTGTGTTATCAATAGAGCTTTATTCTTGTTATTCTCGCGATAGGGACAGCTTTTAATTTTAAAATAGTTATTACGTTTTTCAATACTAGCAAAACCCGCGGCTTCGCAAGCGTGTAATTCGGCTTGTGACGAGAATCCTTCAAAAACTGCTATTTTAACGTACGTATTACCAATATGAATAATAGACTGAACACTTAATAAAGGACAGATACTTCAATTTTATTTATTTGCATAGATAATGCAATAAAAATGATTACTAGCATATAAATTTCGATATAAAAGTCTGCAGCGACCGTGCTTTTGTTGCAATATAATTGCAACCATAATTTAATGTTTGAAAATAAGAGATAATAATCATTTTCGATCTTTGATTCTATCCATTGCATTCACACCTACGCAATGACCTTTAACATAACCGTCTATAATATATAACACCCACGCCATGTTACGTTATGCAGTTGCATTAAAAATTGCTAAACCTCCATAAACAGGTTTGTATGGCGTCTATCTTCCATCGACTTATTGACGAACTGAGACAGCAAATTATCTACAACAAATATAGCGACTTCTTATTGGATATTGGTAAATCTAGTAGATTCACTCGGTGATAGGCCATTTTGCAAGCCCACCTTGATAGGTACCAGCCACTCATCATATATTGTATACCGCCAAACAGCAATATTTCATAGCAATATATTTATAACTGCATCACAGTTTTACACTATAGCAGTTATTATCGTTTACATTTTGTTTTTGATCTAATATGATGGTTTTTAAATTTAAAAAAAAATAGCATTGTTGTTTTTCAGTTTGAATAGTGAGTGAGCCAGCACAACTTCAGGCAGGGAAATAATATATTCCAAGGTCGGTAGCGCATTGCGATGTAAGAGATGTTCTTACAGTGAATGTTTTTGGGCGGTGGTGATACATAAGCCAATCTACCTAAATACAATTATATATTTATAAAGCTTATGTTAACCAAGCCTTAGATAAGATAACTGATTAGGCCGTAAATCCCGTGGTCCTGGATTCAAACTCCGAGTTAGTAAAGTTTTTGAGAATTTCTCAGTATCAACCCGAAGTTTCACTGGCACTTCTTTCAGTACCGTGTCGGAAACAAAGCCTTCATTTATTCGTTTAAGCCAGCGATACTCAAACTTTTCTTAATAAAGCCCACAAATACGTATTAGTCATGGTGACGCGGGTCGCAAATAAAGTACCTATTTAGGTAATGATTTATTAGGTATCGGGATTTTTAGGGTGAGTGAGCCAGTGTAATTACAGGCACAAGAGATATAACATCTTAGTTCCCAAGGTTGGTGGCGCATTGGCTATGTAAGCGATGGTTGACATTTCTTACAATGCCATTGTCTAAGGGCGATTGGTAACCACTTACCATCAGGTGGCCCCATATGCTCGTCCGCCTATTCTATAAATTCTTACAATTATATGAAACAACTGTGAACGGATTTATCGAAACGGTGTTAATAAAAACCTTTGAAATTTACAATAGTTTAAGAGTACCATCAAGTGGGCCAATCAAAAAAACCCAACGGGCCAGAAGGTCGAGTACCGCTAGTCTAAACTGTATCCAGTTGGATTTGGCGTCACATCAGATTATCAGATTGAAGGAATTCGAAGTGCAGTTTTGTTTGCACTTTCGCTTTACAAAACGTCCTGCGCAGTTGGCTAGTCCATTGTGAATGGCCGTCGTGGCCGAAATCGATCGGGACATCGTTATATGATATTATTGTATAACATATAAAATATTAATTTCACGTACGTTTCGAGTTCATTTACCAATAACCGCAAACCCGTTGAAAGCTTTCAAATTTTAATTAAATATAATAAAACTACTATATATATATATATACAAAAAATGTAGGTGGGTCGATTTTTTTGGAGGCCAATGTATATAAGCATGAAATTGATTTAAGCTTATACAATCAAATATAATATTTTATTTCTTGTGTTGTACAAAAAGTGTTAAAAACATCATTGTTAAAATAACATATAAACTTTTCTTAATTATATATATATATTTATATAAATTTTCTACCGGCCAGCCTTACCAAGGATTGCATAAAAGTTCGTTCGTACGTTATGATTATATACTGAAGGACTAGTTTCGTGCACGGTTTTGCACGCTTTAAATTAGAATTACTTTAATAATATGATAAATATTTTTAGCTTACAAGTATATTAAAGGGTTCGAAGATGGATTTAACCCAATAAGGGATCACTTCCTGCCAACCTTTGTGCTATTGGGGTCAATTAATCAAGGATGATAGATTAGTCATGTACAATTTATGTATATATATATATATATATATATATATATATATATATACATAGATATTGGTATATAATTGGATATCGTTTGGCTGTACACCACGCTAGTTGGCAAATATATATATTTTTATTAATAAGGTTTTTATATCCACTATCCACACTGTTGTTACTCGATAATATTGCCATGACAATTGTTATACATAATTCTATACAAAGGCAGAATGTCTGCCGGGTTTTGCTAGACAAATATAAAACTAATAAAAAAAAAACTTAAGCAATGTGACCAGAATACTACAAATAAACATATTATAGATAAGAAAAATAAAATACATTTACATATAATGCGTAACGATATATATTTTGCAGAAAAATCCAGCTAATTCGAACGAGATAAGTCCGCCAGACCCCATCCGGATTAACAAGAATTTAAAAAAATTCTCTAAATGAATAAATTAATTTGGATCAATATTATATAAAGTATACGATAAAGTTTTGACCTTCGAATATCTCCTGTCGAATACTATTTGCAAAACGAAACTAAACATGTTTGAAAATATATAAATTTCAATTAATCGCTTTGAATTCCATCCGGATTTAATCGCGCAAAGCCGGTAAAATCCGGTTTAGTGGAACTCTATTAATATATAATATAAGATAATCCTTTGGGTTATATAAAACTTAAACACGTGGAAATGTAGAGCTTTTCTATATAAGCGAATTCAAAAATGATCATAATCGTGAAATATCAGAAAGTATGCGATATATATGTCCCACTGCTGGGCTAAAGGCCTCCTCTCCTTTTTTTTGAGGAGAAGGTTTTGGAGCTTATTCCACCACGCTGCTCCAATGCGAGTTGGTAACATATATATATATATATATATCACAATTATAACATTTAAAGAATACACGTGTCAAAATTGACGAGCCGGTTGGCGTGGTTGGTAGATACTTGCCTTTCACGCCGAAGGTTGTGGGTTCGATTCCCACCCAGGACAGACATTTGTGTGCATGAACATGTCTGTTCGTCCTGAGTCTGAGTGTAATTATCTATATAAGTATGTATTTACAAAAAAAAGTAGTATATGTAGTATAACAGTTGTGTGGTTTCCTTAGCACAAGCTTTGTATAAGCTTAATTTGGAATCAGATAGACGTGTGTGAAAAATGTCCCAGGATATTATTATTATTATATAAAAATAGCATATTAATGTGAGTTGGTGCTTTTAATAACGAAACGTCACCTATACTACTATTATAATTGTGATGTAACTTTTTCTATCTGTTGTGCTTTCACGGCTAAGATACATAGATAACTCTTGTAAATAAATGGTACAGAGGTTAGCCGTAAGATCGCATACATTCAATAAATCTTCCATAAGCATCACGAGATATAGGGCTGATAACGTTTACGTACATTCTTTGAATCTATACTAAAATTATTAAGCTTAAGTGTTTGTTTGGTTGAACGCGCTAATCTAAGAGACTACCAGAGTTATTAAAAAACTTTTTTTGCGTTAGGTAGCCCGTATTATTGAGTTAAATCCTAGACTATAAAATTTTTATTTCTTTTACAAAATAGGTAGGCGAATTAGCATATGGGCCACCTGATGGTAAGTGGTCACCAAACGCCCTTAGACATTGGCATTGTAAGAAATGTCAACCATCGCTTATAGCCAATGCGCCACCAACCTTGGGAACTAAGATTTTATGTCCCTTGTGCCTGTAATTACAATGGCTCACTCACCCTTCAAACCGGAACACAACAATATCAAGTATTGCTGTTTTGCGGTAGAATATCTGATGAGTGGGTGGTACCAACTCAGACGAGCTTGCACAAAGCCCTACCACCAGTGAAAAACATCTCACTAGGACTTAATGGGGTGGGACAGCTAGCTGAACTAATGCTTTTAAAATATCTACCTATTTTTAGAGGCAAACGGCCTTACTTCCTAAAATTAAGAATGGTCTATTATAGTCAAGAGGTCGAAGAAAACCAGCTCTACTTACACACGTGGTGTAACTAAAACTGGTGTAATTATAAAACTTATGAGTATCGAAATAATATTTATTGAAATTTGTTGCGAATTTTAAGTGTATTCGATGTTACATTATAAATAAATTAAGATACCAACGTTGCTGTTTTTGTGTAATGTCATTGAGCGATAACTCAACCCACGGTAACACATAGACGAATAAAAAAAACATTTGCGTGCGTAGGCGTTGCTTTTATATTATAAAAGAGTTAGCTACCGTGTGGCACTTTACTTATATATATATATATATATATATATATATATATATATATATATATATATACGTTGCTTAGCGGTTGTTTTAAGCAGTCATTTATCTCTTACTGTCATTATTTATTCGAAGTTCGAAACAAGAAGACACAGTATTGTTTAATTAATTACTTACT
This sequence comes from Nymphalis io, assembly GCF_905147045.1. Lineage (NCBI taxonomy): Eukaryota > Metazoa > Arthropoda > Insecta > Lepidoptera > Nymphalidae > Nymphalis > Nymphalis io. The sequence goes on along the minus strand of NC_065915.1, from coordinate 2,765,418 downwards.
AAACAACGCTTATTATATTATGAGTAAGTTAGTAGCGGCATCGGTGGAAAAATAGCTGTATATCAAATATTACACGTAAGCGTTATTATAATTCAAGATGAGTCTGTAATAACAAAAAAAAAAACAAACTCGAAATCAATTCATAATAATTTATTCGTAGTTTATTTCATTTACATAAGAATAAATGAAAACAAGTAATATTTCTATCTATCGCAGATTCGAAAAGTATAAAAGATCGGTTGTTAAAAAGAGAAAACTATAAATTTCAAAGTATATCTTTGTAAATGCAACAGACACTACGCGATTTTATTTTCGAGCATCATTAGTCTAGACTTTCTACAGAAGATGATGTAATATATATGTAATATGCCGTATACGATGCTGCATAAAAAAATATATGAAAATCCTACAAGAGCCTTCGCTCTCACTACGCGTACAAACGCCTTTATTACACAAAGTCCTACAATCAAGTCGATGCGGTTTAGTCGATACACATATGTAAAAATATTATCCGACACATGCATACATTTTCTTACGAGTTTCTCTTCAACGAATTGAATACAAATTATTCATAGTTTGATCCTTCAGTCAAGATTCATGAGTAGTAACCACTAAAAAGTAGTATTTTATTAATTAAAATCCATAATAATTGCATGTTTGCGTTAATGATAAACTAAAGTTAGTTGCTTGTTAAATACCTAATGATCGTACCACCCTTAATAAATATACAATTTTGTGTACGTTAAATGATTGTTAAATAATTGATCTTGATAAATCTAAATAGTTAAGCGGTTTCGATTGTGAAATCGTCATTTAAATGTAATTTTACGATTCGGATTGTATATTCAACCGAGAATAATCTTTTAAGAAACTTTATTACAACATAACATAAGAGACTTTATACAACATTACAATATAAGGCAAATCTCTTTTACTGTAGTTTAAAATCTTTATAAAGTCGGGGAACACTAAACTTTGAAAATTCGTTGCACGGAAACGGTTAATATATAATCGAGAGTTTTAATACAGGAATCGCTAAACTTTCTAAATTTATTGAGGAAAAAAAAATCAAAAACTTTTATTACACAACAAAACAAAGATTATATTCCTTCTTCAAAATGTTATTTTTATGTATAAAATAAAGTAACTTTCAATTAGTGCTTCCAAAGAGCTAGTGATATGATTTTAATACGGAGTACCTAATCTGCCTTTCAGCGAAATGATACTAGTTCACGCCCACGGCTTTGCTTGCGTTCAATTGGTGTAGGTGTTAGGAATAAAGTAGCCTATGTCCTTCCTTCCTCTTTGTTCGAACATGCTACATATCAAATTTTATCAAAATCGGTTCAGTAGCTTAACCGTAAAAACTAGACAGAGCTACTTTCGCATTTATAATAATAATATAGATAAACAATAGATAGATAAACAAAAACATTGTATGTATACATAGAGCAATTGTCATTCAAATGTAGAAACTCAGGGGTATTACCTTGTCTGTATAAACAAGGAACGAATCGTGTGTAATAAATCAAGATCGTCACATGTCCCTGTTTTCACTTTATCCGAATCGGTTTATCCGGATTTAACGGCATAGGAATTTAAACGAGCTTCGATTGGATACTCCCAGAAGACCATCGTTCGTAAATGGACAGCTTTTTTATGTCTATTTTTAAATGAACATTTAAAGTAAAAAAAAATACAGATTGATAGCAATTGGGACAAAAGTAAAAAAATATGAGTGTTTTTTTTATTTAAAATCTTGCTTAACGGCGCACCTTTACAGGTGGTTAACAAATTTTGCTACCTTGGGTCGCATTTGTCGAGCAATCTCTCGCTTGATGCAGAGATCGACTTCCGCATCGGCAAAGCAGCCTCTACGTTCGGGAGGCTCTGTACAAGGGCTTGGGATAATAGACACCTTACGGTAAAAACGAAAATGCTTGTTTACCAATCATGTGTCCTAAGCACACTCTTGTATGGAGCAGAAACGTGGACAACGTACGCAAAACGAGAACGCCGACTAAACACATTTCACTTGCGCTGTCTTCGGAACATTCTGGGCATCACAAACGAGTCTGTTCTAGGCGAGGCACAGCTGCCTAGCGTCACGGCCATTCTCAAAAAAAAAAAACGGTTACGGTGGCTGGGGCACGTGCATTGAATGGAGCAGACTCGTCTTCCAAGGCAAATACTACTGGGAGAGGTTGCGGATGCAAAAAGGTCTGTTGGGCGGCCTATGCTCCGTTACAAAGATTGCGCTAATTTTGATATGGTTGCGTTTAACATCCCTAGCAATCGATGGGAGAAACTGGCAGAGGACCGTGCCAAGTGGCGACGCCTTATTCACGAAGGTCGATCAAAGCATGACGATGCCTGGTTTAAATTTCTAAAAGAAAAACGCACTAGGCGTCATGAGCGGGCTTCAAACCCCCGCCCATCTGGAGGCGCATACACTTGTCGGGAGTGCGGCTGAAGGATCCTCTCTCGCATTGGTCTCTTCAGTCATGAACGCAAGTGCCTTCGCGATGCCGCTTAAATCATCTGTCAAAGATTTTTTTTTTTTTTTATAGAATAGGAAGGTGGACGAGCATATGGGCCACCTGATGGTAATTGGTCACCAAACGCCCTTAGACATTGGCATTGTAAGAAATGTCAACCATCGCTTATAGCCAATGCGCCACCAACCTTGGGAACTAAGATTTTATGTCCCTTGTGCCTGTAATTACACTGGCTCACTCACCCTTCAAACCGGAACACAACAATATCAAGTATTGCTGTTTTGCGGTAGAATATCTGATGAGTGGGTGGTACCTACCCAGACGAGCTTGCACAAAGCCCTACCACCAGTAAATGCAGAGGCCTATATGATGATGACCAAAATTATAAATTAAAATTATTTATTAGTTTTATTATCAAATCTATCGAAACACTGACCAACAACTGTTAACATTAGTATGTATAAAAGATATTGCTCTATTAAAGATGCGCATAAAATACGTTTTCATTACATAGAAAATACATTACATAATACGACTTTTAGTCACAGATTGTATACACATAAGGTATATGTTAATATGTACATCATTATTTTAACTTTTCATACTGATGAGTATTTATAAAGTCTAGGAAACAAAATTTAATTAATATTACTTTGTACCTCATAGTAAATTTTAATTTTATTTTACGTAAGCATTAAGCGTACTCATACCGGGAAGGTAAAACATAATATTTCATTTTAAAATATTTCATTTTACTCGCTTCCTATAAGCCCATGACGCCCGCAACTCATTTCACAGAATAGTTGGGACGCTACTTTCCTATTAGACTGCTATACATCGTACTATTACGACATAAATTCAAATAACGTCTCTAAAGCAACTGTTTAAGGTCCTAATTTGTCTAAACCTCTAGTGAATCTGAGTTGTCCTGTCTTTTTCCTGCAAACTAAAATGAATTTAAAGGCTATGAAGATGAAGTTCATATTTGACTGAAGGTCTGTCGTATTCGTATATAGATGTTCCTGGATGGGAAATCTGTAGACCTTCTAAGGTCATATGATCAATACGATCGTTTTACAATGACCTTTAAGCATAAGGTATTTAGGTCGAATTTAAAGTGGAACAAAACATTTTATACAAATTTGAAATATGTAGGTAATTGTTTATGTAGCATTGTTTGTTGAATTAAATGCTTTTGCGATTTAAGCTACAAATAATGTACTGTAAAGTTGACATTCGTTTGTAGACTGTGGCCCTGTTTCAGCTTAGTTAAATATTGAAAACCAATACAGCTGTGGATCAACTGCGAAGGATTCTTGCTAGAGAATTCTGATTTAAGTTTAGAATATTTTACGCCAGAATATTTCATCTGGCTCACGACTAAATATAAGCATAAAACGTTAGGTAACATAACACGCCTTTTTATTTCAATAATGGACTTCATACTTTCGTTTATATAAACCATTTGTAATATCGATAAAGCACAGCTAAACATCGAATCTTATATTCACTTACTAATAAGTTGGTAATTACTTTGTACTTTATTGTGCACCACAAATCATGTTTTGTATTTTTTTTTTTATAGAATAGGAAGGCGGACGAGCATATGGGCCCCCTGATGGTAAGTGGTCACCAAACGCCCTTAGATATTGGCATTGTAAGAAATGTCAACCATCGCTTACATCACCAATGCGCTACCAACCTTGGGAACTAAAATGTTATGTCCCTTATGCCTGTAATTACACTGGCTCACTCACCCTTCAAACCGGAACACAACAATACTAAGTACTGCTGTTTTGTGGTAGAATATCTGATGAGTGGGTGGTACCTACCCAGACGAGCTTGTACAAAGCTCTACCACTAGTAACAAAATATCTCATGCTTACACAGGCTCATTTGCCCTTCAAACTATATAGCAATCTTACCAGTAACGTCGTTCAGCAGTAAAATATAATTGGGTGGTGACCACGCAAATTAATATCAGCATAATAAAAATCTAAATATATATAATTAGTATTAAATTCTTCAAAAGATTTTCTTTTCTCACAACCTTCCTAAATATCGTCTTTCATACACGTTTCGTAATTTTAGTTTTTCCTTAGATTTGCTTTATCGTTATAATTTGTATTGTATCGTTAGTTTTGTATTGTGTGTACGTTTGTTCATTTGTTTTCTAATAAACCAAGTGGTTTAGGCAGACTGGCAAATACGCCACCTGACGGTTACAATATGAACGATCACTGACATTGTCAATGCACCACGAACCTTGGTTACTCAGATGTTATGTCCCTTGTGCCTGGTTACATAGGCTCTCACTCTTCCAACCGGAACAAAAGAACAGTACGTATTGCTCTTTATTCGCTGTCGTATTTCATCATTAGGTTTCTATTGCGTGTACGTTTGCTCATTTTTTTTTTCTTTAATAAACTAAAAGGGTCGATTGAAAAAGCCATTCTCTTGCTGCCTTTATAATATGTGCATATAATTTGAACAATGTTTATTTATTAACATTATTCGAATCACGAACATACAATAAAGGATACCTTGCGAGTCTACGGCGGGGATGGAATTAATTATAATCCAGATAAAGGTAATTTCACGGACTGGTAATTTTTAAGGACAACGTCCAATAAAGCTGTGCTTGCATTCAAATTAAACACAAATTATTACTACGACCTAGAAATTAAACGGACCTCTTGATATCAAGCGATCACTTCAAATACACTGGGGCGTTATATTAAGATGCTATGATATAATCGGGCTTATAATTTACACTAACTCACTCAGCGTTCAAACTGCAATAACTGAGTTCCGAGAGAGCCGTTTAACCCCTCAGTGGGTCATTTACGAGCTTTAATGAATCATAAATTTTCATAATTGTATATTCTACATGAAATGATTAATCCGACAAAATGTTAATATACAGACAAGATTCCATTATAGTTTTAATATATGTGCAGATTAGGCGCTGTATATCCTTGAAATGGTCAACCCTGTATAATGCGAAGCGGAAGGTAATTGGCTATTTGCATGCAGTGTGATCTGTTTTGCATGAACAATTTTGTACAATGTTATCGAGGACACGAGACGACCGTTTTCATAAAACTATTACAAGATTAAAATTAATTACAAGATTAAAATTAAGTCACCACCGCTTTAAATACAAAAGGTATATTTTTCTTTACTCGTTAAAAACTGTTCAACGCCACTGGTTATTAACCCTGATATTTTAATACAAAAAGTTATTCGAGTTTTTCTGTCAGAAAATTATCAGTAGCAGCCCGGAGTGGAAGTTGGAAGTGTGTACACTCCCTTGCCTCGGAAAGCACGTGATGCCGTTGGTCCTACGCCTGAACTCTTTCCGGTCGTGTCTAATTGCCGTCCAATCGGATTATGAGAGTTAGGGAATAGAGAGTGCACCTGTGTTTGAGCACACACTTGTGAACTATAATATCTCCTGCGTAGTTGGCTAATCTTTCTTGAGATTGGCCGCCGTGGCAGAAATCGGTCTGGAGGACATTATTATAGTATATATTTAATATACGCTCCATTTTGCTTACTAATAGAAAAATTGTACCATTGGATTTAAGGCAGCAAGCACCGCTAAATTTCTTTATGTGTATTCAAAAACCCGCTTTGGAACACTGTGGTCGAATTCCAAACATTCTCCTCAGTATGAGATGAGTAAATCATCAATAGAGATGAGGTATTACCATAGCAGTCCCACTTCTGTATTTACTGTATGCATATTCCTTAAACTTAAACAACCAACGACATTAGACCAAACTCGTTTATACATAAGCCTCATACACATAATTCCAATACTAATAAACTTAGATTGAAAATGTAAATAGTTTCGTAAATTAACTTAAACTTGCGATATGATTTAGTTATGTAGATAACTAACTTAATAACTTTAAGGATTTGTTATTAGGTTTAATGCACGCGATACATGTCTTTGAACTTTTGACCTTAAGTTTATTTCGCAATATACTAACAGTCTGAAGTTTATTATTATATATTCTTAGTATAGTTACATATGTGTATATATTATATACAATTAGTATGCGGACGAGTAAATGGGCCACCTAAAGGTAACTGGTCACCACCGCCCATAGACATTGGCATTGAAAGAAATGTTAACCATCGCTTACATCGCCAATGCGCCACCTACTTTGGAAACAAGGATATTATGTCCCTATTGCATGTAATTACACTGGCTCACTCAATATACAACGTATCGAAATTGGCGATAGGGCTTGGCACAAGCTCGTCTGGGTCAACACTTTGTTTTACTCTGTTTAAATGCGTGGTTGAGAAACGTGAGTGAATCCATGTAATTACAGTAATTTCGAAGACGTCAGGCATAACATCTTAGTTTTTACTTGCGTGATATTTCTTACAGTGTTCTAATGAAGGCGGCAGTAATCACTAGCATCAAGTGGTGCGTTTGTTCCTCTGTCTTCATACAAAATTCGAAAATACGATAATATAAAAAAAATATCCTGATCCTAAAATAAGTCCATTTTATTTATTATCAAGACACATCTTAAATTATAATATATCGAGACTTGATTAGGTAAAGATCTCCGTTTCTTAATGTAGAGGTGAAATAAGAAGTGAAAAAAAAAATGAATATGTTTTAGCAGGAGCACTATTCTCCCTTATACTTTAGCTTTATCAAATCGAACAATTCAAACTTTCTACAACATAAAGACAATTAAATATGACCGTTTACGTTTTTAGTGACGCAGGAAGTTTTTTTTTAAATTCTCAGCTAACGTACAGAGATGGAGTACAGACCTTCGTTTCTTAATGTAGACATACAACCAACAAAACAGAATCAACTCTCTTCCAAGTTCATCAGCTTTGTCAAATCGACAAGTATCATTTAGTATATCCCGCAAATATAATAATGATTACAAAACTGATTTTTAATCGGCTTTATAAAAATACAAATTGATCGAATTTTCAATCAAATCAAAACTTTATGAAACATTTTTGTTCAATAAATTAAAAGTGAAAATTGAAGTAATTGAGTTGGCAGTTTTTTTTTAAATATTTAATATACCCGGCGTACCGTGATAGATAGTGTATTTTTTAACGTTAAAGTCATCTAAGCGCGTTGTTCAGACGCAACCATAGTGTAATACCAATTATGTTTAATTGCTTGCCATGACGAAACTTTTAATGCAATTATTGGTCTGAAACAACCTTAGCCTTGGTGTTAATTAACTTTAAAACGGTTTAATTATTTGCGAGTAAAAACCAAAGTGATATTATCTTTACAACACTTAAAAATACAAAAGAAATTTTCAACTAAATTGTTGGATACAAAATCGGAATTAAACATTGGAATAAAAGAAACAAAGTTTCGGTTTTTTTTTAACAGTTGATGAAAAACTACTGGCAACCCTGATTTATAGCTAAGCCATTTATTATAAAATTGTGATAATCACTTACTGTGTAACAATAACAAAACGTTTTCTATAGAAATGCATTCATCTATGACAAATCAAAAAAAAATGTACACATATATCACTACATAACATAAAACTAAGTTCCCGCCGCGTCTGTCTGTCTAAATGCTATAAACTCCAAAACTACAGAAGGTTTATGGTTAGGTGTAGTAGGTGGTATGGTAGGTTAGGCTAGGTGGATGATTCATTAATATTTTATGTAAGTTATTATTGAAGATATCGGAAAAAATCATGCCGACTGGGAGATTTAGTGTCGTTTGCCGCTTACACCAATAGAGTTATATGTATTACGATACGATATAAACGTTTTATGTAAATCTTTACTCTACCCGTGCGAAGCCGGGTCGAGTAGCTAGTATATATAACATAATACGCATACCTACATTCAAAGAGCGTATAAAAATACACAATAAATGATAAAATCAATACCATTCACATCACGTTTCGCAGTTACGGTAATCCTACACTTCTTGTTACGTTTTCTCTGAAAGGCCGACGAATTCAAGAAAAATTGCAATTTCGAAGTGCCGTTCACACGGCATTTGTGTTTCGGTTCAGGTAGTTAATAATACGAGAACTTAACGAAGTGTAACATAAATGTTTTTATATTTCGTTAGACATAAAAAGTTAAAACTTCCTTTAAAAACTGGTGATAATGGTGGTAGGGCTTTGTGCAAGCTCGTCTGGGTAAGTACCACCCACTCATAAGATATTCTACCGCAAAACAGCAATACTTGATATTGTTGTGTTCCGGTTTGAAGGGTGAGTGAGCCAGTGTAATTACAGGCACAAGGGACATAAAATCTTAGTTCCCAAGGTTGGTGGCGCATTGGCTATGTAAGCGATGGTTGGCATTTCTTAAAATGCCAATGTCTAAGGGTGTTTGGTGACCACTTACCATGAGGTGGGCCATATGCTTGTCCGCCTTCCTATTCTATAAAAAAAAGAAAACTCATCCCTAATTTGAAAAACAATTTCAATGTTTTTGTAATAATTCTACGATAAGATATTTATCGGTTACATAACACACTCATTAGCATAGATTTTATGAGTAGAACATATATATACTATAGGATGTATAAACTAGTATCTTAGAGCATCCTAACTAAAATGATGTGTCTTCTTCATTCATATCAAATCAATAATGTCAGAAAGAGAGAAATCTGTGTTTATCTAGACAGTCGCTAAGCAACGTTTATAAGTTGGGCCGTATAATTCGTAACTATATTATTTTAATGTATAACAACAATAAACATCGTAATGTTTGTTCGTTCTTTGTTGGATATTTATCCAACAATCAAGATCATCACACAAGTGGTACCAAGGATACCTACGACCCCTCTTACACGCGGACGACGGCGAGGGCGTAAGCCAGTTACCAATTCACGTTGTCTAGCGGTCGAAGGTACCTATAGAAGTACACAATGCTTCTTTCAAATGTCAAATATGATAATAAGACTCTATCATTGACAGGATCTCCGAATACCATCAGCCCAGGACATTATAAAATTATAAAAATTATAAAGGCCGTAGTAATGTATTCTAAAATCTTCGTGTCTTTACAATCGTACACGTCATAGGCGAGTACGTGGGCGCTACTAGAAGCTATTAGGCTTTTAAGCTAAAAAAAATGTATGTGCCACTCACACTATATATATAATTCTATATATATATATATATATATATATATATATATATATATATATCACTCACTGTATATACACGCCTATCTCCAAAACTATTGAACGGATTATCCTTGCAGTTTCAATTGGTGGATTGAGAGCTCAACTTCGAGCAAAATTTAGTCTTTGTTTCATTGAAATCGGATCGCAGTAAAAAAAAGTTCATCAGTCATCTATACAAATCATAAAGCGATAGAAACCGTGTGTCCGTCTGTATATTGAACAAAATAAAAAAAAAACAGGTAGGATAAAAGAAGTAACACAAAAATATATTTTTTATTTTAATATATCGTAATAAAGCTGATTTTGATCGATTTGATTTCGAATCTACATTCCGAGTCGATTCCGAGAAAAATACCTTTATAAAGACAACATATCAGAGAATCATACCATAATACAACAACAATTTTAATTACATTTTTAACTTAATTCATTCATACTGACGTTAATTAGATTACAAAAAAAAAAAAACCAAGCCAATTTAAATTTCTCAACATAAACGTACATTGCATTCGTTATCTGTCTCGCTTGGGAATTTAAAAACGAATTACCGTTTTGAATAAACGGAAGAAATGAATATTAATATAAAATACAATCTCATCCCTCGCGTTGCGGGGGTTGCTTTTGAAAAATGCGGCCAATTAGCGCGATCCCTATATAAATAGTCTGAGAGCTGACAAATTTTTATAGTCGGTATATCTTTTATAAGCAGACGAAGGAGTTTTATTAAGTTTCGTCATTAAAACCTTTTTATTTAATTTAAATAAGTATTTGGCTACATAAGCACCACTTAACGGTTTCCTTTAAAATGTTATATTCATTATAACTGCTGCTTTTTTATATGGTTCATCTAAGGACAGTAGATTAAAGAAGTTATCTTTTGATAAATCTGTAACTATAATGCGGAAACATATAAATATAAAAAAAAAAAAAAAACAAAAAAAAAATTGTCGCAGACGCATAGATGTTAATATTACCTACATATTTATATTGATGACGTTTTTGGTAGTTGCATATTTGCCTCGTCATAATAATGTCAATTTCAATTTCATGACTAAAGTCAGATCAGTTGTTGCCATTTGAAATATTTAATCCATATTAAGTTAGACCTACTTTTTTATTAATTCAGTACACGAAGGCCTGCGCCTTGTGCACCCATGTGGAGCACCAAGTTCTTGGTTATCTCTATCTAAATATAAATCATTCTATGAGTGTATCATTACACCGCTAAACATGGCATCTAAGGAGTAACATATCTCGTACTTGTACACTGATACACTCTCCTTAAAACCAGAACACAACAAATCAACGTTTGACGTTTGGCGGTAGAATACAATTATTGTATAAGTGGACAAGGGCACCTACCCAGATGATTATACATGAAGCCCAACATTATTAAAAAAAAAGAAAATTCTATTTTTAAAAATAAACCTCATAAATTCAGTCTCAGCTCCTACAGTAACGATGAGTTGCCAATAAATAAAATATAAAGCAAACAATTTGATAAAAACTCAACTCATTATGATATACAATGTTTGCCATTTGCAAACAAATTTAAGACAAGACAATATTTTCATATTTTGTAAAAATCATTTTTAATAATACTTGGGTTATTTCAATTCATTTAATATGTAAGAATCTAAGGTATATACGTATGGGCTTTGATGCCTGAACATAAATATTAAATAAAATAAAAAATATATACATATTATTACTTTTTAACCGCTTTCTAAATGAACGAGGATATCGCCCAAATTTTATACCTTTAATGGTTATACGATGTACTCAGCGCGATAAAAAATATTGACCGCTGAAAAACATAAAAGGTCGTTGCCCTCTCGTGTCAAAACTGTATACCGAGTTTAGGAACAAAGTCTTATATATTAGTCGTGAATAACGTTTCTTAACGTTTTTGTTTTTTTTTTTATTTTTATTTTAGCAAGTGAACGTACCACTTGAAGGTTAGGTCATTTGTGAATCTTAGTTTGTATACCACAGTAGTGCTGAAAGGCATTAAGAAAAGAAAATATATTAAGCTTCTTATTTTATTTCATCAATTTACACCGGCCTTTTAAATTAGAATTCAGTACTACAAGTAACTGGCTGTAGACGGTAGACTCGTACAACGCTCTACAACCAGTCAATGATATGTTCATGTAATAACAGCGTATAAATGTCCAACTGATGCAAATTATTTCCCCCTCTTAAAGCTATCCAAAAGATAAAGAAATGAATTATAAAGAAAAGTTAAGCTTGCCCAGATTTAAACTGGACCATCTTGTGTTATTTGTATAAACAAATTCTATATATCATATTTCATATTTATAATATTGCATGAAACTTAATAACTAAAATGGACAAAAATGAATATAAATGGGGACTTGACTTGAGCGCTTTTCATCTTTTAGTCGAATAAAGCTTAGAATAATGAAAAACTATTATTTATGGTACCAACATAATACGTTTTAAATAGTGCTTAAATCAAGTATATAAAGAAACTTTAAAATTGTTGAAATTAATTAATGTTTAAATAAACTAATATAAGAATTTTTATGTCATTGTGATCGCTAATGACCTGAGATGTTAAAAGCGAACTAAAATTATATGTATTGCATGAAAGAAATTGTAAATTTATGCATAATAACAAGCCGAGATGGCCCAGTGGTAAGAACGCGTAAATCTTAACAGATGATGGTGGTTCAAACCCGGGCAAGCACTACTGAATTTTTATGTGCTTAATTTATGATTATAATTCATCTCGTGCTATACGGTGAAGGAAAACATCGTGAGAAAACTTGCATGAGTCTAATTTCACTGAAATTCTGCCACATGTGTATTCCACCAACCTGCATTGGAGCAGCGTGGTGGAATAAGCTCCATAACTTACCTTCTCCTCAAATAAAAAGGGGACATATTAGCCCAGCAGTGGGACATTCACAGGCTGTTACTACATAATAACATGCGACAGTATTGATAACCGTATTTTAAATATAATAAAATATTTTTGTCGACATTTGTATAATAAAGCAAAATAAGTAACACGATTTTATAAACTCGCTTTTCATAATCAGCAAAACGTTTACAAAACATTCGTTTAATAAATAATGTTAATAGCAATTACGCATTTAATGTGTTACGTGTAGGTTAGCCATAAGATATATATTTCTTAGGTCGATATAGTATATTATATGTTTTTTTATAGAATAGGAAGGCGGACGAGCATATGGGGTCACCTGATGGTAAGTAGTCACCAACGCACATAGACATTGGCATTGTAAGAAATGTAAACCATCGCTTACATCAACAATTTTCCACCAGCCTTGGGAACTAAGATGTTATGTCCCTTGTGCCTGTAATTGCACTGGCTCGCTCACCCTTCAAACCGGAACACAACAATACCGAGTACTGCTGTTTTGCGGTATAATATATGATGAGTGGGCCTACCCAGACGAGCTTGCACAAAGCCCTACCAGCAGTAAATTCGAACATGTATAAAATCGAATTGTTTTTTATAACAGATGTCATACAAGCAAATAAGTTGTTTAGCTACTGTTAGTTTTGTTACAATTGCAAAAATATTATAATACTAACTAACTGACCCGAATACGCCCCGGTAGATATAATGGTTTATAAATAAAACATTTATTATTGAAGGACGAAGATATAAAGATTAAAATCTTTGATGTTTTTATTGGCGTACGCTAACTACTGACCAAAATTTCATTACTATTGGATGAAGATTTTCTTTTTAATCATTTTATAAATAATACAGGTTCGAAAACCAAAATAAGAAAAAAAAAAATACATTTATATATATTGTAATGTAAAAAATAAATTTCTCATGGCAACCCTAGTGACATGGCAATAGCGATGCGAATTCCTTAATTTTGGCTGTTACGCAATGTGGCCGGTTCAATGACCGGGGCCCGTCGGCCAGCGTAAGATTACTATAGACTTTACTTATCACACTCCAAACGTGTTTGTTAAGAAACTATTTTTTTTAATTTCACATGTAATGTTAAAACGATCCAGTTCACATAATGATATTATCGTAAGTATAATTTTATTAAATTAGTAAAATTTGCCTAATGAATAAGTCGAGTCATATTTTTAAGGACGTCCCTCGGTGCCTCGAGGAACCTATTAAATACACATTTTTTATAAAATTTTCCTTAATATTTAAAAGGATTTCTGAAGTATTTATTTATTACTTTATTATCGTGTTTCATGATAAAGAAAATGAAATGCATCAAACACTTTTGTTCGTGCGATATTAATTTTAATAATATTTGAGACGGTGGTTTCAGCAAAAGATACTTTATTCCCTTACAAAACATATTTTAAATGTTTAAACGCGAGCTACCTGATAGAAGAACTATTAAAAAGAATAGGCGTTTCTCCAATTCAGTATGATCCGGTTTAAAATCATATCTCATTAATTCCTTTCAGTTTGCTTTGCTGATACAATTCTGATAATTTTCTATTTTGGTTATAGATATAGCCAAGATGGGGCCGCGGGGATAGAAAACGTGGTTTTTAAATTTGAAAGGATCGCAGATTCCAATCTGGAGGAACAAAGCTGGCTTCTATATTTTTTGAGATATATTAAATATGTCTAAATTCTGAACTCATGTACAATGTATATACATCCATCGTCCCACAATGGATCAGCGCGATGCAATAAGCTACACTCAGAGGCGCCATAAGGCGTGGGCGACGTGGATCACAGCCTACGACTTCGACGTTAAAGGGGCCTCGCGAATTCAAAGTTAAGGGTAAAACTAATGGTTTTTATAGTTTTTAAACACATTGACTGCAATAATAATTACATTTAATAATTTCACATATATTTTATAATTTTCATATTAATAATCGGCAATCCGACAGGACCGGAAAGAGTTCAGGCGCAAGACCAACGGCTTTACCCACTTACCTAGGCACGAGAGTGTAGATAAGTACCATTACTAAACATTTCTTCTGTTTATAATTCATCTCGTGCTTTTCGGTGAAGGAAAACATCGTGAGGAAACCTGCATGTGTCTAATTTCATCGAAATTCTGCCACATGTGTATTCTAACCAACCCGCACTGGAGCAGTGTGGTGGAATAAGCTCCAAACCTTTTCCTCAAAAAAGGGAGAGGAGGCCTTAGCCCAGCAGTGGGACATTTACAGGCTGTTACTGTACTGTTACTAAACAAACAGCGCTTTATTAAACAATCCCCTTTACACTAGACCGATATACTCGTAGAATACAATCGTCTACGATTTCATCCAAAACTGTAATAACTGGTAATCGATAAATGTATATCTGACATGACAAAACCGCATGGAACGAATAGTGCCTGGATCTTGTTTAGAAATTAACTAATTGTATGTAATTTATACAATATTATATATTTAAAAAAAGATTAGTTTTTGTGTGTGTGACATGTTTCTTGTCGGTTCTTCTCGAAAGAATTCGTGTTCCAAAAAGTATTTGTACAATATATATTTCTGTAAATATAATATTTGATTTGATTTAATATTATATACATGTATTATATATACATAAGTGATATTCATTGAATTATTGAGAAAATAGTTACTATCGAGTTTATTTTTAGTTCTTCTCAATAAAATCTACGGTGAGAGCCGTATTTCAATTAAGTGACTGGTTGATAGTATTATCTGTAACTTGGAGCTAGTAAATTGTTTTAAAAAATAATTTCCTATATGTCGCGTGGATGTGAAATTGTATTAAATGAAGCTTTATATAGTTAGGCAAACAATACCATCGTTATCAATAAACGTGATAGTATTTCATTCATATAATAAATATAAGAATTTGTATGTTTATCGCACCGTTACAAATAAATGATTAATCATTCATCAAATATTCTACCGCCAAACAGCAGTACTTAGTATTATTGCGTTCCGATTTGAAGTGTGAGTGAGCCAGTGTGTAATATTAAGACCGTAATAAATATCTATCATCCCTTACATCGTCAATACGCCAGCAACCTTGGGAATTAAGATATTAGGACTTTGTACTTGTTATGAATAACTGACTCTTCTTCCAAAACGATACAATACAAAAACATTGACGTTAGGCGATTGAATAATTGATATGTGGGTTTACGATTTTAAACGAACTTTGACATTGAAAAGATAATATTTTATTAATTAAGTTTCTTATTATATAATCATTATCGAAGGCTATTTTCGCCGCGTTAAAATTAACAGAATAAATGACATTATACGATGAATAAACTAACATTGTACATAATCAAGCCGATCAAGTGTGAAGTTTCAAAACAACATATATACTTTCGCAATTATAACATAAGTAGTAGAGAAGTAGTAATTAATTAACACTCAATAAAGCGGACGGATAAGAGCTTGTGAATCTGAAACACGTGGAAGCTGGCTTTTGAGTTCTTAGATAACTTTTCCTTTAAGCATTTTGTTTCAAAGCGAAAGATGATTCTCGATTGATACTTAAAACTTTTTATTTTTTTCAATTATTAATTACCACTAGCGTATTACATCGTAAAGGTATAATCAGGGGCCATATCTGTAATACAGGTTCTGTGTGCCCTTCGAACGCGTTTATCATCGGTGACAGCCGCGGTTTTTTGTGTTACTGAGTAAGACTTATTTTGCTTAAAAATCCAGAAAAACACATTGTTTATCCTTATGCTAAAATAAGTCTGTTTATTTACGCTTTATATAAATAAATAAATAATCACAAGCGGCTGAAGCCGAGGGCGTAAATTATTTACAACAGTAGTATAGTATATGATTACTATGTAAAACATAATATATATAACCTTTTGTACTATTAACATACTTAAGGAGTTTCGTTGAAAATGTTTTTAAGGATATATCTGGTAGTGTTCAAGAGGCTGAATTCACAACTAGACGATAATTTAATAAACCAGTGCAGCAAGTGCTTGAAAAAAAAAATACTTGTGCCAAAAAAAAAGCAGCTCCCATTGTCTTTAATTAAGCATACCTTCACGTTACGTACGGAGCATTCACATTTAAATTCTTGCTACATTCAACATTGCCATCATACAAAAAGATCTTTCTTTTAATAATGTCCTAACAGCCGACATCAAGATAGGATAATGCGCTTTTATCCCATACAAGATGAGTAGATTATACAATGGCGTGGAGTTAAATTGTTCAATTTTAAACAGTATTACGTAAGTTATTGTTGTATGTTTGGAAGGGTGAACCAGTGGAGCTACAGACATAAAGGTCACATTTTAGTTCTCAAGGTTAGTGGCGCATTGGAGATGTAAGGAATGTTTAATATCTAACGTCGCCAATGCGGGCGGTGTTGACCACTTATAATCAGGCAGCCCATCCACCTATAATATAAAAAAAAACTTCCTTTCAACATTAAAAATAACTCTCAATAAAAATACTAATATAAGGTCATCGGCACATAATCTCATCTTAGTTTTATTTCATTCCAATCTCTACAAAGATAAAAAAGACGAATAATTATATTTAAATTACATAACGGAATCGTGTACATATATCTTATGATATGAATATTAAATATTGTATGATCATCTATCAAATGGCTGTGACCATTTGGCTCAAATTTTGTTTTTTATAAGGTTTTGCTTTATAAGTCTATCTACATAGGTGACCCGAAAAACGTATATATTTCACTAAAAATTAAAGTTTATATTAACGGTACAAGATTCTTAGTTAATAAAAGATTAATCAACAAACTATTGATGCAGATTGAAGATCCAATAATTATAATCATTTTGATTCCCTCACTAAGTTGAAATCAACTTGTACTGGCTAATCCCACTGATTAGTAAAATAACTACTTTTATAAGGCACTTTCAGATATACAAATTTTTGTTATACATTTTTTTTTCTTGTCTCGAATATTTTTCTATTGTTGTAATTAAGTTTGAGTTTATGTATATTTAATGTTACAAGAATTTGCTGTACTTTTTTCTTTTTATATTTAATTACAAGCGGTGTTTACCTATAATTAGTTCTTACGATATTTTATATATATATATATATATATATATATATATATATATATATATATAAATGTATTAAGTGTTATATTCAGTCTATACAACTGTTGGTAAACTTTAATAAATAAATAAGTATACTAATTCTTTATATATGAATTTCATATTGACAAAATTCTAGAGATTTATTAAGTCTAAACGTATCTACAAAAAAAAAACAAAGTTCCAACGAACCCGTCCTCACAACAGCCAAGTTGTATAGGCACCGTTCGACCGTAACTGTTGTAGCGAGTTTTTGTATGAATACGTAATAGGATGAATACTTGCTTGGAGTGAAAAATAAATGCTCCTTACTGATGGTACCGAATTATTGTAATCATATAATTTCGATTGCGATGCTTTATGGAAATAAACTATTGAAGACAGACACATTATACATACATTGATATTTTTAATAAATGAGGAAATATTTTCTTATAATTCCTACTAAATCAAATATACATAAAATTTACACCAGAATTACAACACCATTCCGAGACGCTTTTAGTATAAAATATTATTATATATAAGTAGCTTCGCAGTGTCGCCGAGTTTAAATTGTAACTATTAACGCGACAAGTATGAATTTCATGTTAAATATAAAAGTAATATAAAGATACGTCAAAGGCACGGGCAACAAAAGCTAACTAAAGCAAACTTATTTCATAAGTATCTAAAAATACAGCTAATATTAAAGAATAAGGATACAGCTTTTAACACACACTTTGTTAGACCCGCTCCAAATCAATACATTCTATTGTTGTGTGCCTGCTTGAAGGGTGAGTGAGACAGTATTATATTACAAGGATATGGGTCCCGTGTTTGATATATAGGCGGATTAATTAATGGTTTATATTTCAATTATATCATTGCATCGTTGGTCTAGTGGCTTACTTATAAAGCAGCAGATCCCGAGTTCCCTGGTTGTGACTCCGGGTTCGACCAATAAAAATTTATTAAGTGTTTTTGCCGAGATGTTTCCGGTATAGCCCGGAGTCAAGAACATTGGAGTTAGAAGATCATCGTCATCATTGCTAGTATTTATGGGCGCACTTAACCAATTATGGTTGGGTTAAAAGCCTGTCATTTAACAGCCTGTCTAAATATTTTAAATAACAAAAAATATATAAACGGACCCTAGCCAACTATATATATAATAATTCGATGCGACGGCAATCCGACACCGCAGGAAGTTCAGGTGCAGGAGCAACGGCTCTAGCATACCAGTGCCATTGCTATTTTCTGGCAAGTAATTCACTGTAGTATGCTATTTTGAATTACTTGTCAAAAAAGAGAAGCAATTCTTATGCAATACGGGATATGAAGGAAATCCGCAGTTTCCTATAATCTTAACTAGGTAATAACCCAACGAGACAATTGTAACAAAAACAGGCGATCATAGGTACAGACGATAGAAGTGAAAACTTGAAACGATTTCATTATATTACCATTAGCATGTCGGTGACGCGAAGCCACGATTCTATCCCTTACGATAAACCAGCGCAACGCGCTAAAGAAGTTTTCACTTTAATAATATTTAAGCTACATAAATAACTTAAAATTTTAAGTTAATTCGACTGCAGTTTATATATGTATAATATATCATTTATAAAACTCCTTTTATAATGGTTACAAATTTATTTACTTATTTAAAATACCTACTAATGTAGTATGTGTGAGTAAGTGTAAAACAATTCATACGTCTCTTATCATTTGCACTCGACATCGACTTTTATGTTTTTTTATTACTCATCGTGAACTCCAAATATTGTTCGCGAACAATACACGTTATCGAATCGATTAACAACCGGTCTGAAGTCAAGCTAAGACATTCACGCGTGTAAAACAAAAAAAAAAACGATAATCCATTTTTTGCCGCGCAAAATTTGCATACCGCATATTCGTATTTATATTTATCTATCGCTTATTTCAAACTAAGAGTAAAGATTTAAAAAAAACCTTAGTTTTATATATTCCACACGATTTGCTTATAGTTCTGCTTGTTCTTACAATTTGATCGGGAACAAAATTAAATAACAAAAAGCTATGAGAAATTATAACGTTAACAAATCATCAAACTTAAAACTCAAAATAATTACTAAACCCGTATCGTATTATTAATAAATCATTATCGAAATCGATCTATGTTTATTATCGCTCGTTAATTAAGATAGATTAGTTATTACTTAATATTTTATATAATATGTATATTTTTTTCAATACAATTTGTTGCAATACGACGTTAAACAGTTCTTAAAAATAAATTAACTTAATAAGTTTAACTTTTTATTTATTATAAGTTACTTTTATATTATTTGTAATCTGCTTAGACAAATTTTTTACATATTTCTAAGCAGATTAGGTTGAAAACGAGAATCTCGGACTTCTTATTTGTTGGTAGGGCTTTAAGCGAGCTCGTCCAGGTAACACCCATTTATCACAATCTACTACAAGGTACAAGCAGTATATCTAGTATAGTAGTAATAGTATAGACACAATGGACATAACATCCAACTAGGTTGGTGGTTCATTGGATATTTAAGGAATGTTTAATAATCCCTAAGGGTGGTGATGACGAATTACCATCAGGTAGCCTACTGATAAGTACCTATTACAAAAGATTCTAAAATAAATCGTCGACCAATAGGAACTTTATGGAATAATAAAAAGTTTTTATCCCGGTTCATCGATGAAGGCGTAATCCCAATGCTTTAATCTTGGGATTAGTGGGTATCCTAAAAAGAGGATTAGGCGTATGCGAAAGCATTTATCCCATATTTATATAATTCCAGCCGAGATGGCTCAATATGGCTAGAACACGTTAATCGTAACTGAAGATTACGGATTCAAACCCGGGCGAGCACCACTAATTTTTCATGTGCTGAATTCGTGTTTATAATTCATATCTTGCTCAACGGTGAATGCAAACATCTGAAGATGAAAGTCTATCACATATGTAACCACCAATCCGCATTAGAGAAACACGAATAAGCTCGAAAATCTTCTTAAGAAATGTCGTTCTTAAAAAGGGCTTATGTTCATGAGTGACATATGTAGACGTATAATGAAATAAGTATTTTTCATAAGTCATATTTTAACATATATTATATGCTATGTATGTTTGGTTTTGACAACTTATCGTTTATAATTAATTATTATACACCCTCTTCCTTGTAACTAATATTATAAATGCAAAAGTAAGGTTATTTGTTTTTTTACGCGTTTACCTAAAAACTTTGCATACATATTATCAGGGGTAAAGAAAAGGGATATGGGATAACTAACAACTGACAGCGTCCCCTTCGCACGCGGGCACGCGGCCACGGGCGGGCCATTATTTATTTTTTTAATACTTTTAGTTAATCAATCAATTACAAATCTTGAAATTAGTACTTTCTGAAAATAATACTAATACTTGAGAAACTAAAAAGTAATTACAAAGCAAAAAAGTTGGTCGTCAAAATCGTTGAAACATTTTGTTCGTAACTTAACTTTTTACTAGTACTTAAAATATTTAAGGAGGTTTAAATACGTTATTATATTTGTATAAGCCCTATCATTATAGTACCTTAATTCGTACATTTAGTCGTATTAAGAGTCTCAGGTCCATGAGTGCCTCATTATTCACCCGGGCCGCCTCATAATTTCAAAATTGCCCACGTGATTATGATATGCTATTATTTTGCAGTTCAAACTGTAATTATTTAGATTGATGACATCAATACTACCTAAACGCAGAGAACTGTGAGGTTATGTGAAAAAAATGGCCTACGCATTTATTAGATATAATGAGTAAGTATTATTATCGTCGTCTGTTATAAGCCATCATTGCGTCAGTTTTTTTACATTCATATTTTTGAATCAAAATAACATAGAAAATTACAGTATCATAATATTAAAAAGGGAAAAGCCTGTTAATATTCCACTGCTAATTTACTACCACGCTGCTCCATGGTGGATACAAGTAGCAGATTTTCAACCGCCATACTCAGGTTTTGAATCATAAACACAAATTCAGCACGTGAAAATTCAGTGGCGCTTGCCCGGGTTCGAACACGGAATCATCGGTTAAGATCGTCTTCTAACCACTGGGGCATCACGCCTCGTCATTATATAATTTAAGTTTAAAAATATACATTTCTTGACGTCATCGACCTGGTAGCGTTTTGATAGACAATTTTGTTTTTCTTTTAATTTGAAAAATTTAAATTTAGAATTACAGAACTTCAACGGTGTCTGTTTATTTTTTGCTCTTTATCAATAACGCTTTTAACATTGTACAGTATTATAAAAAGTCAATAAGTCGTCCCAATTTCCACGCGCCCAACCCTACCAATTATTATTCTATGCTCTTCTCAAACACCCCTGACTCTTATAACGTTCCTAATTTTGTACTTATATAAAACTCAATATATATACGACACAAAACATAAATTTTGTTAGGTTTTTAGTGTATTCAAGTGTAAATATAATAAAACGGATGTCGGTGTGTCTGTTTGTGATTTATAGACTTAGCGATACCGTTTGAAGAATTACCATGAAAGAAGGCTTGTATTCCATTAATTGACAACGTTTTTAATTTACTACAAAAAAGAGGAAGTTCTCAATCGGCTTGTATTTTTTTTTAATGTCTGTTACCTCAGAATTCTCTCATTTATGAACCGATCTGGAAAAATTCACGCATTCTGACAAATACCAAGATATTTCCATGATGTAGTTCCTCGTATATACAACGTCTCTTAAATACAACACTAATAAAAAAAATAAACAAACGCGCAAAACACAAACAGATAAATTCCGAATGCCACTCAACTCACTCGCACTTAACTTGTCCTAAGAGTTTATCAATTTATATACAAAGTCAAGGGCACGCATTTGCCGAGTATATGCGTATGTATAATATGTTTCTAAGCACGCTCTTTATAAAGAACGATCTTGAACATTGGGAAACAAATGCAAGCTCTCTTTCTATGATTTATGTAATAATTTGTTTAAAACAAATATTTGACGAAGTATCTGTAATAATATGAATTACAAGTATAGTTTTTTATTTTAGAATATAAGCCACCTGATCGTTTCTGATCTACTTTGCTTAGTTACTGAAAAAAAAAAACACTTTACATCAACAACTCGTCACAAGCCATTGGATCTAATTACATTGGTTGCAATCAACCTTCAAATCGTATAAGTGTTTTATGTTTGGTGGTATAATAATAATGATTGAGTGGGTGGTTCCTATCCATTAACAATGGTCTGTAACATCGAGATGTTACATCTTATCCAATCACTATTAATATTCTACTATATACTTTTAATTTTACCTTCCTACCTTTTAAATAAGCGATTTTGAATTGTATGTATGTTATAGTATAACAACCAATATTAACCAAGCAAAATAAAAACATGCGGGCACTTAAATAATTAACTCGAACTAAATATAATGAAAAGATACACAAAATGAACGGACAACACGTCTTCGGAGATTTGTTTACTTAAAGAAGAAAAAAATCATCTTAAGTAAACGAGACGTGTAGTCTGATTAAGGAAAATGCGACACCGCTTGATCCGATTCATGCATCACGAATCTCGAACGAGGATTAGACGGCACACGTGTTTTAATATATCTCCCGATATACATAGATCCGTTCGCAGGCAATGTTAGCCTTCACCACCGAGAAGCGATTAGTAAATCTATCTATAATAAATGAAGAGCAATTTTTTTGTAATGCCTTACTGAGAAAACAAGTAAACAGATATAGGAAAACTAGTTTCCGCTTGCGACTTAGCCAACGTGTTGGGAGGGAGGGGGTGGGTCTTAGGTGTTAGTTATAAAAAGTAACTTATGCCTTTCCTTGTGGCTCAGGTTTTCTTCATAAAAACATTCATCAAATTCGGTTTAGTAGTCTAGCCGTAAAAGAGTAACATACAGACAAACAGTTCCTTTCGCTTTTATAATATAAGTATAAATAAAACTCACATGTAACAGAAGATGCGGTGAAGATTTCAATATATAATATAGTTACATAAATAGCTGCGCTTCGCAATGTCACCCGCTTTAAATTTAGACCATTGACTTGACATGTTTGAATTTCGTGTTCTTGTATAAAATGTATTACTTTAAGTAACAATTTGAAATTCTTGCTACTTAGTATGTGACAAAAATGAAATCATTTTTCGGCACACAAACTGGTTTCCCTTCTAAAAGTTCAATACAAATATTATATCGTAATCTTAATTAATATTATAAATACGATAGTGAGTTCGTTTATATGTTACGCTTACACGTCTTAACTACTCAATCGATCATCACGTTTTTTTTTTTTTAATTTACATACACGTTGTCAAGAGGGTATAGAAAAGGACAAGGGCAACCCTAACACGAGCGTTACCCTCAACGCGATCGAAGCCACGGGCGGGAACTTGTAATACTATACAAGGCATCTGCTCAACCGAAACCTTATAAACAAGCAACAAAAAATATCACAAATCATTTACTTAAACTTGCCCAGACTCTAGAAATTACATTCTACCGATTGGCCTATATCTGTTAAATATAATAATTAATTATTGTACATTATTTGACGAGCCGGTTGGCGTGGTTGGTTGACTTGCCTTTCACGCCGAAGGTTGTGGGTTAGATTATTTGTGTGCATGAACATGTCTGTTTGTCCTGAGTCTGGGTGTAATTATCTATATAAGTATGTATTTACATAAGAAAAGTAGTATATGTACTGATATACTTATCAGTTGTCTGGTTTCCGTAGTACAAGCTCCGCTTAGTTTGGGATCAGATGTAAATAATGTCCTAGGATATTATTATTATTAATTGATAATTATTTATATAATGTTAGGGATATAAAATAATTATTGCGCAGATAATTTCTCATGCGTCTTAATATACGTAATGCAACATTAGTTACAAAGCTAGAAATGTTGCTAAGTTGTGACAATGTAATTAATCAATTGGACAGTTTTTATATATAACATATCAACTGGCATACTAGACGTTACCGATATAACCGATCTCGAGTTAAAGCCCGGGCAAGTAATTACCTCAGTATTTATGAGTTAATAATGTTATTCATATCGTTCTAGACGGTAGAGGAAAATGTCGTGAGGAATCCTACATTTGTCCGCTTATTAAAATAAATCGCATCATGTAATGTTAGCAAGTGATAATATTAAGTACTTGATTTGTTCTGAACATTTTGCTGTTCGCATGCTATAACGTAAATAAATAATGCTGAAACCGCAAGTAGTTTTTCCGTAAAGTTATTAATATAATACTATATATTATAAATGCGAAAGTAACTCTGTCTGTTCTCACGGCTAACCCACTGAACCGATTTTGATGAAATTTGGTACGAAGCATGCTTGAACTCCAAGAAAGGTCATAGGCTACTTTTTTATACCTGACCCCTTATCCCCAACACGAGGGCGAAGCCGTCGTCGATAACTAGTTATTTAAATAAACTATAATATAAGTCACAAAGCAGATTAGATGATTAGGGTTGCAACATATAACATAAGGCTACCATCCCACAAGATATCAACCGCATTCAAATCGCACCAAACATGCAACAAAAAGAAGGACTAACGATGCATTCCTTATATAATTAACATATTCCTTGCTATTTGCTATTACTTTGATCATATATTGATATATATAAATAATACTATTTCTGTATAATACTTCTAAAGTACTGATAGCAACTTTGCCAGCTCTCAAAACGCAATTTTTCAAGACATCACGATACCACAGATTATTCAAGATCACGACTCGATATCATACATCAATGTTATTTATTTGTTAATTTAAATTTTTATGTTGGACCTTCCCTTGTACAAGTTGGAAAAAGATATGACATCACTACTGTATAAATATATATATATCTTACGTTGTCACATCACAAACACTCATTTACTTAGAGGCAACAATTCTTTTTACATTGTCTAGTTAAATTGGCGAGGATAATTGCCTCGACTTGTATATAACAATGTAGATGGACCGAGCGTACCGTTTGGTGGGAAATTAACGTGATCTTCGCTTAGATTATCAAACTTTATAACATATATATTTTCGTATGTAAATGTATGAGTTGTATGTTTTTCTTTCAAATTAATTGAATTACTGGTTGGTTAATTATTGAATGCTTAGAAATTACCTTTCGTATTTTATTTTTATTTTTTATAGAATGGAGGCGGACGTGCATATGGGCCACCTGATGATAAGTGGTCACCAACGCCCATAAACATTGGCATTGTAAGAAAGGTTAACCATCGCTTACATCACCAATGCGCCACCAACCTTGGGAACTAAGATTTTATGTCCCTTGTGCCTGTAATTACACTGGCTTACTCACCCTTCAAACCGGAACACAACAATATAAAGTATTGCTGTTTTGCGGTAGAATATCTGATGAGTGGGTGGTACCTACCCAGACGAGCTTGCACAAGCCCTACCACCAGTAGGTTATTTATTTGGTTATTTCATGACAATCGACATGACGGGCCGGTTGGCGTGGTTGACAGATACTTGCCTTTCACGCCGAAAGTTGTGGGTTCGATTCGCACCCAGGACAGACATTTGTGTGCATGAGACACTGGCGCACTCACCCTTCAAACCGGAACACAACAATACCAACTACTGCTGTTTTGCGGTAGAATATCTGATCAGTGGGTGGTCCCTACCCAGAAGAGCTTGCACAAAGCTCTATCGCCAGTAAATAATAAAATTATACATTTATTAATAAACTTTTAAATAAATAAAGAAATTTGAAACGAATTTCTTTTAACACAAACTTTTTCTTTTCATGTGAATCATACGTCATTGTTTAGCTATCGTAAACTGCTGTCTGAATAGGGTACCTGTTAATGCACAAAAACAAAGCACAAAAGGTTAGCTTAACGCTAATGCACACTCCGACAGCCAGTCAACCTTAAGTCCTACCTACGCGGAATCTTTATAAGTACGTGTGGAAAAAATATACCTTAACAAAATCTAAATATAGATTACTCATTTAGTTTCTTAAAACAAATTTTCGTCAATCGATTCAGAAAGTAAGTTGAAATTGCTAATTTTTTTTTTTAATAAAGATTATTGTAATCAATATACATACATAAATTAAGTTTTCTTTAGATATTTTATTATAATATCGCTTGGAAAAGCGTAACATATCCGTCAGTGCTATGGATTAAAACGTTAAAGCTAGCAGACTTTATCTACGCAGTGTTGTAACGATAGCGCCTATTTTAGAACGGAATTTGGATAATCTGTTTGCCAACCCTACATTTAGATTTATTTTGTCGTTGTAACATTTAAATTAAATATATGAATATACATTTTAAAAACATAAATAATTTACTCAATATTATCGAAATTAATTACAATCGAAATACTCAATAGCTCGTTAATACAAAAAAAAAACTTAGTCTTTGCGTTTAATATCAGTCACATTATTTTTCAAAAGTAATGTTTATTTTCGATTGGTTTATATATATATATAGATCTTATTTTAATAGATCTTATTATCATATAAATCTTTTACACAAAAATGTTATGTTAGTATAAATTAAAAGTCCCATCCACCTCTGTCTTTATAATATACGTTCGCATTCAATCTTTAAATAAAATCTCGTGCCGTCTGAGAGCTTTTATGGCGTGCGCTGTGTGAATCGATAAGTTTTATATCGAATCTGCTTTGATCCTGGAGGAAAGCATTCTACATATGTATCAGAAGGCTACGAAAAACGGATAGAAAGGTAAATGTATTAAGATCACAGATACGTGAGAAAAATGAATCGTTTTCTTTTTTTTTTAATATAGAATTCGGACGTCAACGTTTAAATTATGCATTTAAATAATATTTAGTATTTATTTTGCGATTAAACAAGTTTCGAAGATTTCCGTTAAATATCCTAATCCTCACATTCATGTTACCAGCATGGAGAGTGTATGCATGTAGGAAGTTTATCTTGTTAAAAATTTAATTATTATTATAACAACGAACAATAATTAGTTTATGTATAATGCGAGCGAACACCATTCATTCAGTCTGCCCTCAGCTATTAGTCTAATTAATCCGGTAATTGAATGAGCAACGCTTTGACTTACAAACAATCGCTTGTTGGATTAAATTAAGACGGTATTTCGATATTTATAATTATTTAATATTGTTTGGTTATGTAATAATTTACGGTACATATATATGTATGTGTATATATATATATATATATATATATATATATATATATATATACATCGTCATCACCTATATATATATAGTGAAGTGCAAAACAATAAAATTAATAACGAACAGAGATTTTTCTAGAATAAAAAGATAAATCGATAATAAAAGAATTGTAATTAAAACTAATGTTGTTTTACATGTAGACGCGTTAGTAATGTTGTTTTACGATCAGCAGTGCAAGTAAGAACTCACTTCATTACTCACCCGTGAAATGTTAACAACCGACTTATGGTGATATGGACGTATTTATATCTGATTAGTATTAATTCCTTTATGTACCTACGTATTATATCAATTTTCAGTGTCCTAATTTCACTTCGAATTACAAATCTACTTGTTACATAATAGAACCGTCGTTCGCCCACGTTTACAAGTCCCTTTGGTATTAGCTGAAAATCCAGAAGCCGGTTTCGTTCACATTGGAATTCCCGGTCTGATGACGCATTTGTTTTCCTAAGTCTGGAACCGTTTTAAATAAAACGAATTGCAGGAGATTTTATTTTAAAAAATAAAAATATCAGTTTAATTAGAAAAATAAGTAGATGTTACCTAAGAAAAATCGACTCTCGAAGTCGTATTTTACTGATTTTGCTTTGTGCAGACACACCTAGATTGGTACCACCCATATTTTTATCATTCATTCGCAGATTTTCGACCAATCATTACTTATGTTATAAGTTCTGATGAAGCCGAGATGGCCCTGTGGTAAGAACGCGTGAATCTTAACCGATGATCGTGGGTTCAAACCCGGGCAAGCACCACTGAATTTTCATGTGCTTAATTTGTGATTATAATTCATCTCGTGCTTTACGGTGAAGGAAAACATCGTGAGGAAACCTGCATGTGTCTAATTTCACTGAAATTCTGCCACATGTGAATTCTACCAACCCGCATTGGAGCAGCGTGGTGGAATAAGCTCCAAACCTTCTCCTCAAAAAGAGGAGAGGAGGCCTTTAGCCCAGCAGTGGGACATTCACAGGCTGTTACGGTACGGAAGGATAACGATTTATTCTAGCCATTGGATCATCTCGGGTCTGAAGTTTAAATTTTTTTTTTTTTTAATGTGTCACATGATTTTTGTCAAAGGCGTGTTCATATAATGTCGTATAATTTCACATGACACTTGCAGGGAATTTAGTTAATCATCTGAAATTCGTATAATATCAAATTTTATTAACATTATAAATAACACAAATATATTTTAACACGAGTAACAGTAAAACGATTTGTTAAATCTTTATAGAAAACGAAATATACGAACTAATTTATTTCTTTTAAAAATGGCTCTGCGCCCTACGGAATACGACAGCAGCCTAGACGTGAACAAAAAATAATAATCTTTTTTTAACTCGTCCAACGATGAATACGTCGCAAATTCGACCTTTTTATATTCGAAGTTTAAAAAATATATAAACGTTTTTTTCTTTAAAACGTTGCCTACTAATAATGAATGAATACGGGAGTCACTTATTTTTAGAATAGACAGAATCTTCTTTTTCTTTTTAGTTTCTTAAAAAGTATTAATCATATTTTATTATTTACATTGTATTTAACTTTTATTTACTTTAGCTCTTTTCTTATAAGCATTGATAATGAAATTTATAAACTTATATTTATTTAAAGAAACATAATTTTAGAGTTCCTAACAAAAAACTAGATCAGGACAGACAAAATTAAATCCGTTAAAAATGTTTTAAATTCGGAATGTACATCGAGAACCCATTAACATTTTATACAAAATATACAGACATTGTTCCCGAAATATAACTGTCAATCACAGGCGATATACGTTGTTGATATTATGTACTTTAACATGTTGTAATAAAGACTATTTTTGTTATATAAATATCGCTTCGTTATTGGGTATTGCGAAACGTCACAGCGGAACCAAGTGGTGTTGATTTATCATGCAATTAGTGACCTTTTAATATATTTGCTTTTCCAAAACATACTCTATTCCTTTGAATTAGAATTGAATTTCGAACTAGTACGGTAATATAGATTGAAATACTATCCGTCAAAGCGAATAAAGCTTTGGTACGAGAGATTGTAAAAGTTAGTACTATTGGAGGCCAGCTTTTATTATGACCGCTAAAAAAAATCCGGTACAAACTTTATTACCCATATTTATCGTATTATATATTAATCGATCAATACAAACAATCTCGACAAAATAGAGGCTTAAATAAACGCAAAAATTAAATTAAAAAATACCCCGATACGGAAGTTGGCGTTAGTTTATTTTCGTTAGTGAAATAATATATTAACTACTATTTTTGCTTTATAAATATATCCTTTTAAAATCCCTAGTTGAAGTAAATTTTCTTGACACACTACGTATTCGCTACCATATTATCTGGCAAATTAGCAGAAAGCAACCTTTTTGTTTTTTTTTTAACGCTGGAAAAACGCATTACGCGTTTCCCCGCCCGGGAACAGTGGGGGGGGGGGGGGGATGTGGGACTCGCCCACTAAAAAACCAGCGGTACCCTTTCCGTCTTAACGAGGAGCGCCACGGGATCGCTTTCGCATGCTACCGTGGCAGCAGAAAGCAACCTGATGGTAAGCTGTCACCACCGCATTCGCACTGTATGAAATATCAACCACGCCTTACATCGCCAATGCGTCGACTAACCTTGGGTAATAAGTAGTCATGCCTGTATTTTCACTAGCTCGCTCATCTAAGCCGTAACACAACGATACTAAATATGGCTGTGTGGTGGTAGAATGAATATATTATGATTACCGTAACTAGTAACTAAGTAACTTCCCAGACTAAGTAATCGAATCCCTAATTCTTTATTAATCGGAATAAAACAAATTACTTTTAAATATTGCTTTTATATTTCGGTTTTTCAAAGACACCGACTGAATATTACATTTATAAATATCACTTTAGATAATACATAAATATATACAATTTCAGTACGATAATCTACAGCGCCACGCTGCGAAGCACGTGACCTGGTGACTCAGTGATAGCTGCGGAGGCATACGGCTATTGTGCGCATTTTAAACTGTTATCACACGTAATGGTACATTGAATTGAATTCCATTCTCTTTTTAATAAAAATGTTTTCAAGTTTGCACATTACGTATTCAACAGCATATACACGAACTTTTGTACATAAAAACTTAATTAATTATTTCTTTCCAAGTAAGGGTTCATTTACACTTAAGTAAACTCTGCAAAGAATTAACTTTAGAGTCAGTTTTTGATAAATGATTACGACCGTAAGCTTTACTTATAAATATTGTATAGCGGTATTATATGATTAATTAAACAATGCTGCGTCTACTCCATACGAATGTCAAAGCGATAATGGCAGAAAGATAAAATTCAGTGTTTAACTCAAGAGCCGCTAAGCAATGTTAGAAACTAAAAAAAACTTGGCTATTGCAGCTTATTCCATTTCAAACGAATAAAAGAGTTAAATAAGCAACCGAGGTAAATACTCAATGTGTTATTTGGATGAATATTAAACACAGTAACCAAAACATTATTTTTTTGGTATTAAAGGATATGTGGTCAGTACCGCTATCCCAAGTAGACTCTTACAAGTGATTTTGAATCATCACGTTACAGGATTCAGTTAAATGTAAAACTGCCACCGTTTCGGAAAGTAGATTCCACAAAGGAGAACCGGCCAGAAACTTAATAGTTTACCTTTTGCCGACAAATAATTTACATAAATTATATTTATATTAATAATAATTTACATTTTACTGGTGGTAGAGCTTTGTGCAAGCTCGTCTGGGTAGGTACCACCCACTCATCACATATTCTACCGCAAAACAGCAGTACTTGGTATTGTTG
Organism: Nymphalis io; assembly: GCF_905147045.1. NCBI lineage: Eukaryota > Metazoa > Arthropoda > Insecta > Lepidoptera > Nymphalidae > Nymphalis > Nymphalis io. Next base: position 2,733,661 of record NC_065915.1, on the reverse strand, counting down.
TGTTCCGGTTTGAAGGGTGAGTGAGCCAGTGTAATTACAGGCACAAGGGACATAACATCTTAGTTCCCAAGGTTGGTGGCGCATTGGTGATGTAAGCGATGGTTAACATTTCTTACAATGCCAATGTCTAAGGGCGTTTGGTGACCACTTACCATCAGGTGGCCCATATGTCCGCCTTCCTATTCTAAAAAAAAAAAAAAAATAGAACGAAATTATTATTTATCCTGCATTCAAATCAGGGAAAATAAACTCCGCGCTTTTTTATCTTCCACATAATCTCTTATCGTGTAATACATTACAAAAATACATCGTGGATTAAGTATAATATATATTGATATAATCATAGTATATTATATGGCAACGATATATCGATGCAATGAAAAGAATACCGAACTATCCGGTTTCTTACCGGCTTTTTCCAGAATTTTCTTGAATATGATACATTTGTATAGTAACGATTCTCGAGTACCTATAAAAGTCTACTTGAATACAGACGGATAGGCTTTGAAAACAGACAGCCGTCACGTTCAGAAACCTAATTAGAGTTGCGATATTCCAAGACGCGACGTCGTACAAAACAAAATATAAGGTAAAATAGCAAAAAAAGTCAAAACTCTAATGTATTCATTAATTTTACAAGTTCTCTGTTTATTTAAGAACTATGCCCGTTTAGTAATGGAACGATTTACGAAATTCCGTGGTACGCTTTGTAAACAAATTCGTGATAACGACAAGGTCGCAATAAGTCATTCATACGATAATAGATCTTATACATTTGGTATTAAAGTCGATAATTGTTCGTACGTATTGAAGATTTGCTTACAACTTCGTAGACTGTTAAAATATTTATATTTATAAGCGAATAAAAAATGCTAGATAGTTCGAGAAAGGGTTCGGTAATGAGTTTGAAGCTGTTTTTTATTATTATTTTTAAATAAACACGGGTTTTTTATATATATATCGTTAGTTTCGCTACTTTAACATTATTTTATACTAGTTTCACTCCGCGATGTTACATGGAATAACTATTTAATTAAAATTTTATAACTTGATATGCTTAATCTATTTTGATGAAATAACGACAAATGATACATTGACACTATAATAATTACGTATGTATTTTTAATCGATTTCCCGCGAACATTTTAATTTTGTAATATGTAAATAGCTATATTAGTAAAAAAGCTAGTACTCTTTATAAAGAGGTAATTTTTATTTGTTTGTTTTCCCATTTCAAGCAAAGACTACTTGATCCGATTGTTATGTAACTTACAAATTATTTTATTTATTTAATTATTACGCGTAGCGTAGCTTAATGTGTGCAAGTCGCCTGTAGTCTGAGATAAATTTGTCGGTCCAGGCGCTTACGAAATCAACGCTGCTGTAACTTATTACTGATACCTACGAACGCTTTATATATACGTAATTTAAAAATCACTTTTAATTATACCTTTGTACGTACCTCTATATAATGTAACTATACAATAAATATAGTACAATTTTACACAACAAAAAAAATATATTTATCCATTGTCACCTTGACGCAATTGAATAAACGGAGCGTTATAGAATCATTCGAAGCGTGTTAGCGTTGAAGTTTATAGGTATAAAGATGTAACAATTTGTTTTAAGAGCCATTGCACGTGGAACAGCTTGTAAGCGATATCAATTCTCCTGATATTTCATAACACAGCTACCAAATACAAAATATACTTATTCAAATAGATATACATAAGCGCCTTTGAATCGTCATTTTACAGGATTATATAGTAAAGTAAAGCTTCCACCGTTTTCAAATATATATTATATCGAAAATAAATAATAACTCTAATGATTTATATTCATGTTTCGAATACCAAATTAGTGAAAACAAAAAGAAACGTATCGGAAACTTATTCATCCGTTAACCTAAGTCTATTGGAAAAGACATTTTTTTTTTTGTTTATGACATTATGTTTTTTACATTACCGTATATGATAGCGATGCTATCGGTTTGGTTGCGATACGAATAGGTATAAAATATTCAAAATTGAATTGGATTTGAATCAAGTACGTATCGTAACCGTTATTAAATAGTAAAATTGGTACCTAGTTCATAAAAACTACCTATGAATGTTGTTTAGGGAGTAATGAGTTAAACAATGCTATCTACTTCTTTCGAATGTCAAATCAATGATGACAGAAAGAGAGAAATTAATGAACAAAACACTCGCTAAAAAATTTATAGGAATTTCGAATAAACATTTACAAAGTGAAGCTAAGTATTTTTTTTTTTTTTTATACGTTAAAAGGCAGGTGACAAATCGATAGGATGGTGAACGATCACATCTGCCATCGATATTCACCATTGCCTACATTAACAACGTGCTTTCAACCGGGGAAGTTTAATTGTTATGTCCCTCGCGTCTTTTATATATGACATGAATTATGTATGTGTGATGAGTCAACGCAATTCATTCACATTATTACATCGACAAAACTTCTTCTCTTTGCGGAATATTTAGTGAGTAGCACAGTAACAGCCTGTGAATGTCCCACTGCTGGGCTGAGGCCTCCTCTCCCTTTATGAGGAGAAGGTATGGAGCTTATTCCACCACGCTGCTCCAACGCGGATAGGTGGAATACACGTGTGGGAGAATTTCAGTGAAATTAGACACATCAATGGTTATTAACAATTAAGCTTATACAATACAAATCTAATTCAAATTGGAACATATGTTTTTTTTGTTAAATTTGGAACGTTCTGAAACCATCATTTAAATTTTAATGTTATGTCCGGTTGGTAGGGCTTTGTGAAGACCCGTCTGGTTAGGAATCACACACAATTAACTCATTGCTCACCAACTAAATACACAGTGTGTAATGCAAACGATTGAGTATTGTTTTACTGCTTAACAGCGATATTTTGTATCGCTCTGTTTCGATTTAAATTGTCAATGAGCCAGTGTAATTACAGACTTTTTTAACGGTGCCAGTTATTATAGACGAAGAACCGCTTGTAACCCTATGTAAGTGGGCTATTTGTTCATCTCTCTTACAAAAAATAAATGAAACAAAACCTTCGTATTTAAATGCCCTCATTCGAACTTAAATGTTCAAAGTGAGCATTTAAAAATAAATACGTTCAAAACTTTCCTACGTAGGTACGATGACAACTATTAAAAAATATTTACAACAATTTGTATTTTAAACATTATTATAATTACAAACATAAATGTCGAAATGTTATTTATTTTTCAACAACAGCTCGTATTTAATTGTATAATTAATAATGTAATTGACAAGTTATCTAGATCGATATCTAAACTTGCTCTACAAAGCAAGGCTTGACCGAAAAAGGCAAGCCTTCGTTATTGTCGGTCACCGGTCTACAAACCCATTTGGGTCAAACGGCACTTCAATTCTTAGTATAAAATAGCACACACTTTATGTTATGATGATAAATAAGATTATAGTGTTAAAGCTGAAGCTTGATTTTCTTATTTTTTTTTTTTAATAAAGAAATGTTCTTAAACCTCCTTTTTTGTTACCGGTTTCATAATGTTAGTGTTGTCGAAACACACTTTTAATGGCTTTTAGTTGTGCAATACTTAGTATGCTTATGTTGCGGAAGGCGGAAGAGACCTAACACCAACCAAGGACTTGTTAATATTTATACAGTGCTAATGTCTACGGGAGGTGAGAATTTGCCCGTCCGCCTAACTATTTGTCCGCCAGTGTAGTCATAGGCGCAAGGAACATAACATCTTAGTTCCCAATGTTGGTGGCGCATTGGCGATGTAAGCGATGGTTAACATTTCTTACAATGCCAATGTCTATGGGCATTGGTGACCACTTACTATCGGGTGGCACATACGCTCGTCCGCCTACCTATTATTATTATTACATTATTATTACAAAAACAAAATATTCTGTATTCAAAAAGGCCACATAAGCGCACTTTTGAATCGTCATGTTATATGTATGTTTTGAATTATATGTAAATCTACCACCGGTTCATCGCTAGATTATTCTAAATCTTTATAATTAAATTTAAAAAAATATTGAATCGCTTTTTAAAACCGTATCTTTGTAGGTATCCTTTTAGGTATATAACACGATTACGTTTATTTATTGAGTGATATATCGATAAGATTTCAACTGATAACAAATATATGTCTGTAATAAATTACAAAATCGAGGGGTGTGGTGATTATTATTATAAGTATATATACTATACTTGACGGTTTTACTCAAAGGTTATTTAGAGAGTGATTAGTTAAACATTGTTGTCTTCTTCTTTCGAATGTCAAATCAATATTGTCTGAAAGAAATAAATCTATGTTTATCTAGACAGTCGCTAAGCAACGTTTATAAGTACGACTGTGAAAGTTGATACGCTGTAGCTAATGTAACTAGATTTTATAATATATCTTTTTTATCTCAATTGTTTAATAGACGATTCTATCTTTCTTTAATGTAATATGACGAGCCGGTTGGCGTGGTTGGTGGATGCCTGCCTTTCACGCCGAAGGTTGTGGGTTCGATTCCCACCCAGGACAGATATTTGTGTGCATGAACATGTCTGTTTTTCCTGAGTCTGGGTGTAATTATCTTTATAAGTATGTATTTACAAAAGAAATATAGTATATGTAGTATATCAGTTGTCTGGTTTCCATAGTACAAGATCTGCACAAGCTTTATTTGGGATCAGATGGCCGTGTGTGAAAAATGTCCCAGGATATTATTAATATCGTTTTATTTATTTTTTTTTAATTTCATTAATATCTTTCATGTGTATAGTAATACATTACTAGTTTAACTAATTGAATTAACTAAAATAGTTTAATTTTGAACTAACGTTATAATCAAGTGTCTCCGTCTCCCTTTAAAAAGGTTTTTTAGTTTACGTTGCTAGTACAGCCACGTGAATAAATATGCCGTCGCTATTTATTCCACTACATCAGAAACAGCGCAAGTTTTGTACAAATTTAGCGATTTAATTAAGCGATTTATAACAGTCACAGTAACAACAAAAAATCAAAAAAAAAAAAAAACAAAAGACAAAAAATCCCTCTATAAAATAAAGCTTGCTAGGATCGGAACCATAATCTTTAAGTTCTGTCCGCTAAGCCGTTTCCGCTCTAATGTAGATGTTTTACATATCCATTCATTCATTTATATAAAGTTAAAATATTATGATTGCAAAGGACGGAACTGTCCACAGGCAGTGCAAATAATATACATTCTCGTAAACCATTCTAATGTGACAATGTTTTTTTTATTCGATCATAATATAAAAATATTTAAAATTATAGTATTCCGTATCCAATTAAGGGATCGACAGACACCTGCTCAACCAAACGACGCGGAGCATCCGCGATGCGAAAACTTTGCTAGGGAAACATATCCCGCGAGGCACACGTAACCCTTTAATTCTGCTCGCTCGAACGCTATTCTATTGAAATGCAAATTTTATAATGAAATAATAAAACATTTGATACACATAATTATTATTAATTTTCAACCCCTAATATCAATTATTACAACATATAACTTTCTTTTAGATCAAATTATTATAAATCCTGCATTCTTTTTCCAAAACTAAACCAAGTCAATTAATACGTATCACCTTACGACAAGAGAGAAATAATCTTAAACGCGAACGTTAAGACCTTATATAGAATAAATAGTACATAATAGAATTATTAAAAAAAAAATAACAACCAACTTATAATGATATGATAATTACATAATCGATGTAAAAAAAATATTTATTTTTTGCTCACCTATGTTGTATTATATACGTACTAGATTCTACTGTCAATTAGCAGTAGCACCAAGTGTAGAAAATTTTCGATCGATTGTGTGGAACTGGTTTAAAATTCAATTATGAGATCTGACCCACACATACACACACGAACAGGTGAATTTAAAAAAAAACCTCGTTAAATATTCGTGTCTATATAATACGCCTCGCTGACTGGCTTTAGGGGTGAACTCGCTTCATAATTCAGCTCCCCACATATTGTACCGAACCCTTTCGCTTTAACGCCATTACATACATTAATATCGTCTGTCCCCATAGTTTACTGTTTCAAGTTGCTAGTTTTTGAAATAATTAATGGATTCAATTATTTTATAATCAAATCGATTGTATTTTGATAATCAATTAAAATATACTTTATCAAATTTTTTTACAAGCAATTTCGAATTGACATTTTACAGGATTATAATGTAAAGCCGGTCCGAAAGGCTGTGTGAACTTGGCACCCGACTTTGGACTTTTTTTTTGAGTCAACTACATACGATTTTTTTCCACTACCATCAACTTCAAACGATTCGGTTCAAGAATCAACTATTCATCATTTTGAGTGCCGACAAAACCAGGGGATGAGTTTTTTAACTCTTAATTTTTTTAGAGCTATTTCAAACAAAAATAATGTTACTACAATCAACTACATACAAATATCTATAAGAATCAAAAAAGAAAAAAAAAACCAAAGTCGGGTGCCAAGTTCACTCAGCTTGTACTTGTTGTACAATAAAATAATTTATTGTACAACAAGTAAAAAAAAAAAGAATGTTACAAAGTATGCAATCTTTAAAGAGCTGTATAAATAGACGGTTTTAGAGCTGCGATGGTCCAGTTGATAGAAAACGTAGATATTTGTAGATTGTTCAATGAAGTTTGACGTGGAAATTTATGTTATTACATAAATAAAGTTTACATTAACACGATAATATGTAAGTTTGTGTGAAATAAACTATTTCAATAATTTTTAAACAACAAGAACAAAAATCACTAATAATAACGCAAGGAAGTTACACGCACAAAGTGATACGTCACTCATCTTGTTTATCGATGACGTTGGGAGTACAGACGCTGGTTGCAGCAAACGCCAATAGATACAATTGAAAACAATATTATATACAAACAGTTATATTATATGTACAAGGTGTGCCCTGCTGTTTCATGCGCTTCAAATTATTCATACATGCCGTTTCTATTCTTTGACGATCTTTATGGTTCTGTTACTCGTAGGTTAGCGGTGAGCCAGTGTAAATTACAGGCAGAAGGTAAAGAACAGCATACTACTTTCCATGGTTGGTGGCGCATTGACGATGTAAGGGATTATTAATCTTTCTTAGTGGCAACGTCCACTCCCATTTGTCAATTTTCAAGTCTGCCTATTTTAAAAATACAAAATAAAGTACTTAAGGTTGCAGTTCGCCGGCCATGGCGAACGATTAACAGGGGGCACTGAAGCGTATAGTTTGCTGGTGCGAAAGTGCGCGGTAAAAGGAAACGAAAGCGTACAGTGCTCTATCGTGATGGAAGACGGATAAAGCGTTGTCCGGCGTTAAAAAAGGATAGCGTATTTATAAAGTCAATAGAATTTCTGTATAAATGGACTATTTTACGATAGTTTCTGAGATTAGAGCTTCCAAATAACAATCTCCAGCTTCATAAGGTGTGGACTGAAAAAAGCAAAGATATTTTTAAGTGATTGTGTTTTTTTTTAAAAAAGCTTGGAATTTTTAGCCGTGTATTTTCAAGCGGAATATTGAATTAAAATTTCACTAATTTATTTATTTATTAATAAAAAAATTAATTCATATATTCATTAAATATATATATATATATATATATATATATATATATATATATATATGGTAGTAGTCGGTTCTTACCGGTATAATTCTCACTTATATCCTAAGTAGACATAAAATAAAAATTCAAAAGGTGTATTTATAATTTTAAAGCGTGGTTTTTTTTAACAAGTTTCTGCCTAGTCCTCGATACATAATTACTTCAATCAACTGCTCTAAAATCTAATCTGAACGATTGTAACTAACGTTCCATTTCAGATTTTTTTTTATTCATAGAACTAAATAAACTAAAAAAACGATTGACAGATGACAATTTTTTTATACACATTTTATACCTTAACAATATATATAATATAAATATGGTTTTAAATCCAATCAGGTCAATATAGGCTTTTAAAAAGTAAGTCAATACAAAAGATTCAATAACGATATTAAATAACATCGATTACTTTATGAACCTTATTACTATTCTAATAAGCATTATAATTGATCGCCAATTAATTAAGTTGTGCGTGAAAAGCGAAGCCTTAATAAAACTCGACGTAATATAAGCTTTAATTACGACACATAGAACGTATTTCGTAATAGACAATAATTTAAATTATACGGCTAATTAAACTTCAATAAAACGAGATGTTCGAGTAAATTATAGGCAGAGAAAAAAATAATAATTTTGTGTCTGAAGGATGTTTATGAAAGCCGCAATATAATAACAAAACCTATTTAGCCGACTTCAAAAAAGGGATGAGCTCAATTCGTCCGTATACATAAATATCTCATGTACATATGTTTGCGTATATACATATTTTTTGTTTTTGAAACGATTTTGTTGATTCGTTTCGCGTTGAGTTCAGTATAGCTCCAAGGTGGTCTCATTACAATTGCATTGGAATTGAACATTGTTAAGTTTTTTATTTAAAAACGTAACGAATTTGTTAGGTTTTTATTTTTGTCATTAAAACTTTTATCGTGTAGGACAGTCTTAAACGTTGAAAATATTTTCTAGTTTTATAATCTGTTTTTGCGTGACGTACTGATAGTCTTTACACTGCGTCACATATTATTTTATTCAATGAATCCTTTTTCGTCTTTCTAATTGCCGGCAATACTTTTTTTTACTAAATTATTGATATTCGAAATATTATTCATTTCTTCTAAGACTAAAATAACAAACGTGTTCCAGGACGATTATATTTTTATGGGTGTAGATAAAACCTGCGTCTTCGATATTGCCAGACGTGTTAACCGATTAAGATATTTAAATATCAACAATAATTTCGAATATTTACATATCCACGTGAACGGGAAAATGTATGATGGATGAATGGATTTTTATTACTTTTTTAAACTTTACGGGATATCTCCTTGAACAATTAATTTAATAAAAAAAAAAAAACAATGCAAGTTTATTTTAAACCGCATTAGCAAAACATTGTAACGTGTTTGTTTTTTAATTACCTATAGACTACATTGTGTGTAATACCCATTTGTTTTCTTTTTCGCTTCGATTTTCATTCATTCTCGCCCGCCAGTTCTAATAAGTTAATACAACGATTACTCGACAAGTTAGATCTTCCAACTAATTACATTTTGCTGTTAAGCAACAAAATCTATTACAAAGAAAGGTAAATAATTTTTTATATACATTTCATTTCTGCCTTGGCAACTAATATCAAGGGAGACTAGACAAATGCGCACTATGGAACGGCAAATCCAATAAGACTTTACGTGACTTCTGATTTCAATTGTTAAAACAATAATCTCACGCACACACACATTTTTGTCGGTGCCTGTACACGAGCTTCCAAGTATTTGACGTGTGTGCACGATGATACTGAAGCTGAGTGTGTGTGGTCAAGAGTGAAACACGAGTAATACCGCAGAATAAACTAACGTATTAATAAGATTAAAAAATAATTAAAACTATGGATATGGCATGGCCATATATATAAATTAGATTTAAAAAAAAACATTAAATTACGTTGATATTATATTACCGAATATTTATATTTACACCCAGAAAATATTGCGATCATTAAGAATAGTTTTGTCTCCTACAAAAGATGTGAAATGTATATATACGTTTACGTACATTATAAGGATGGTGTACATTTTCGATAATCCTATAATACCACCTGCATGCGACAGAGCAGAAATAATACAACACGGACGAAGCCACAAGAAGCACAAACTACTTTGTCCGTTTAATTTCTTCGCAATGTTTTTTTTTTCAAATAAATACGTCCAAAATGAAACCTAAAATTTTGGAAAAATAGATAAACTTTTTAAATAATTTAAAAACAAAGTATTTCTGCGATAATTCTAACTGGTATATGGTATTGTATCTCGAAAACACCACCTACCACATACGTCACGATTACAGTTCACGTCATACATCCGAGGTACTTCCCTGAAAAATTCACGCTCGATTTTTATTAATTTAGAAAGAATATTCTAATATTAATGTTGCGATGGTTCAGTCATGCCAACCAAACGGCCAAAATAGAACGTGCGACTATCACATGCCTTGCCATCCTACATACTGCTGAGCCATTGAGATCTTGCACATGATATTGAAATAAATTACGATATATTTCATTTTCTACCACTGAACTTATTAGTGATAGTTTACTATAAAAATGAAAGAAATTTACAAAATTAAAAGATCTTAATTATTTAAATAAAATGTATTAGTAAAATGTATGGTATATTTTACCTATATTTAATAGTAAATGTTAAACACAACTGTTTTGTGCGAGTATATTTTTTACAAAGTTATGTATTTCGCTTATTAATGACAAGCCCTTAATTACGACCGGTATTTAGTTCGTTAGTGTTAAATTAGCAATTTATAATGAGTAATTAGGTATTTTTACCTATGAGATATTTTCTTTAATAGTAGTTATATTTCCTTTTACGTTTTTAAACTGTATACGTATCATATCATCGAAATCGATTCAACGGTTTACCTTTTAAATAGCAACACAGTTATTTTTATATATTATTATTATATTTACGCTAATATTATAAATGCGAAAATAACTCTCTGTCTGTTATGCTTTCAAGTTTAAGTAACTAAACCGATTTTGATAAAATTTTGTATGAAGGAAGCTTGAACCCCAAGGAAGGACACAGGCCAAATTTCATCGAAATCCGTTCATTGCTCTAGCGGAGAAAGCGTAACAGAAAGACAGAGCCACTTTCGCTTATATAATATTAGTATAAGCATTTTAATTACATATAACAACAATCAATATAATAAGTTAGGTATTATAAAGCCTTAAATAAAAATAAAAGGGCATACGACTTGGTATATGTGACAGAAAAAAAAAATTACTTCAGAATTGTTTTACTTGAAGGCTCATAGCGATCATTAGAAAAATCAATTAATACTCTAAAAAATACAAGCTAATAGATACCGCCCGCATGTGATCGCAAAATTTCACGATGATCAGTTGAGTAGTTAAGACGTTAAATCGTAACAAACAAACAAATAAACAAACTCACTTTCACATTTATAATAATAATAATAATATCCTGGGACATTTTTCACACACGGCCATCTGATCCCAAATTAAGCTTGTACAAAGCTTGTGCTATGGGAACCAGACAACTGATATACTACATATACTACCTTTCTTTTGTAAATACATAATTATATAGAAAACTACACCCAGACTCAGGACAAACAGTCATGTTCATGCACACAAATGTCTGTCCTGGGTGGGAATCGAACCCACAACCTTCGGCGTGAAAAAGCAAGTATCTACCAACCACGCCAACCTCAATAATAATATTCATAAAATAAAATATAAATCGTAAAATTTATTTCCATGAACAAACCTACATAAAGCGAATTTCCGTCACAATTTGTAATTCGTTGAAACGTCGACAATCATATACGACCCGAAATATGCAAAATATTAAATGTCCAGAATACTGTATGTTGAATATCAAAGAAAAATTCTACGAAATGATAATAAAATTTTAATAACGAAATATAACTCATATTAAATCATATTCAATTCTATTCAAGTGTGTATTTAGTTCGTTGTCGGTGTTTCATTGATTTCAATAACAATCATCTATTTACCTGTTCTATGTATCACTTATTTTCGTTTAACTAAACCATCTAAAATTATGTCCAATCCAGACCAGCATTGGTATCCATGAGGAAGGTGAAAGATGAAGAAAAAACAAAAGAAATGTTTGTTTTTATTTTAATTATAAAAAAAATTGTTTATGCTATTGAAATTAAAAACATGCAGAGCATCAAACACACACACATACACACACACACATACACACACACACACAAACTTTAAGCTGATAGAAATTTACAACAAATGTACAGACAACACCTTAGTGGAGACTACAAGACAAAATAAAAAAATGATGACATAAAATAAAAACTTCCACTAGCAGTTAGTTTTACTTCAAATGAGCAGAAGATCTTAACCTAAATATGTGTGTTAGAATCCAGGCAAGTGTATTGTGTGTGATGAAATATTGCATACACCTTATCGAGGGTTGGGGTCTTTGCTCATCAGTGGAACAATACTTTTTATTTAAATGTACTTACTCTTTATAAACCATATAACTCATTGCATTGAATATTATAAATAATTATATGACTGAGTAGAATTGCAAACTTTGTAAGTTGTTGTTCATCTATTTCAATCAATATAAATCAGAATTACTTTTGTCCTACACTGACAGCTACATAATACATACATAAGCAACAGAAATGAATTCCTTGAATATATTCACTAGTTATAAAAACAACTATACAAAAACTACTAATATTATTATTTAGCCATTTCAATATTTAAATGATGTAACATGTACATCCATAAAGTCCAGTTAAAACCACTTAAAACCGCTTATATGATAGATATTAATAAAGCACATGAAAAAATTCTGGTGATAAATTGATTGGGTAAGAAATCATAAAATAAAAGTGACCAGTAAGCTAGTATATTAGATTATTATTATTAGTATATTACATTGGGAGCTTCATGTACCAAGGAATCGTCCACAATCGCATTCAAAATATACTTCATTCCGGTAGGCACTTACAACACTCATCATCAGATCATCCTCGCAGGCAGTCAATGTTAAATCAAAATATACGATATTCAATGCCCTTCCTTTTGTATCATTTTACAAGATTATATAAAATTTTAAGCTTTCAGAATGTGAACTCTACCGAGAAGAACCGGCAAGAAACTCGACAATTAAATAACAGATATTGTTATAAAATACAGTAAAATTTATATATCCTGAAAATCAATAAATACTAAATCCACATTCATTATCATCTATATAACCTTGTAATGAGTAATGTACCTTATTTATTAATGAATCAGCAAAGTCAGTCAATGAAATGTAAAAATGCAAAATAACTTATACACTAAAATCGACTTTATATGTCATAAAAATCTGAGATGGCCCAGTGGTAAGAACGTGTGAATCAAAACCGGGCAAGCACCACTGAATTTTCATGTGCTAAATTTGTTATTATAATTCATATCATGCTTGACGGTGAAGAAAAATATAGTGAGAAAACCTGCATGAGTACACCACCAGCCTGCATTGGAGCCGCATGGTGCTATATACTAAGCTCCAAATCTTCTCAAAAAGGGAGAGGAGGCCTTAGCCCAGCAATGGGACATTCACAGACTGTTACTGTACTGTACTGACATCATAAATTAGACTGAAGAGAACAAGGTAGCCGTAGAAAAGAACTAGATAATATTAGAATAGATCAGAGCATTGGAGAAATTCTATTCTAAAGGTCTATTCACAAAAGAAACGAAATTGTGAAGTATACTTTAAGTCAATATTAATAATTTTTTAAACCATAATAACAAGCATTAAAAATAGAACTAAGTACATATAAACGGCATGCTTATTCCCTTGAAGAGATTTATATTTCATAAATATAAGTACCTTAAACTAATTAATATATTTTTGAAAGAGCAAATGTATTGTTTTCATTTGAAAAATATTCACAGAGTTTCATGTTTAAGCTATGAGTAATTTGTTATAATTATGCTATAGTACTACAAGTCATTTATATTAGTATTATTAATATTATATAATGTAATAGTGTAATTAAAAGTATGTTATATTTCCTGTAATAGCAACTCATAATAAATAGATGGCAGTTAAGAGATTTTATTAATAGTGTTTGTTTTTATAATATTTTTGATGAAAAATAACTTAAAATAATATGTAAAATGTATATGTCATTTAGTATGATTTTTTTTGTATATAAGTTAGAATTGTATTGAAATAAATGTGTGCATAAAAATTAGTTATTCATAAAAATATTATTATCTGTAAGCAAATGGTCATATATTCAGACTATATTAATTTTATATTTAATTATTCATACAGATAATTAAATAAAAATTACTAAAATAAGATATCCCAATATCAAAGAAGAATAATCGATTTTAAAAGTAAATATTATCATTAATTTAATTAAAAAGTCGAAGTGCGATTTGTCAAACACAGCGTACCGGCGTACGAGTTTGTTTGTAAACAAATAACATATGATCCATTTACCGGCACCGTTTTTTTTTGTTTTTCTTATAATCTAAAAATATTTAAACTACAAATTCCAAAATATCAGAATCGTATGGCGCAAATTCGCTGAGAAAAACGCAATTGAATGAGCTACGGGATCAGAAGGGACCTACGAAAACACCATGCGGTGTTATCGCGCCAAATTTTGACAACTATATACTAATGTAAATAGTGCATATATAAGTAATATTTTCTCTTTATTTGCCCTGTAAAAGCCACAATAATCAAATTTCTACGTACGCAATAAACTCGGAGTAATAAATTCGCTAAAAATCCTCTATTACGAATAAATATACCGCCCCTAGCGGTAGGAATACGAAACTGAAACATGATGGCCGACACACAGTAGTTTTGATGACTTAACACCTAAATGCGCAAAATACTCACACTTTCCTCCTCTTTTTCCATACCAGAGGGCATTTGAGGTACAGCACGATTAATCGCCGAGTAGTCCGGTAAATCCGGAAGCTCCTCGGCGAGATATATGGGCATTGGTTTCGACGCATCCAGGGCCCTCGCCCTAAACGAGAGCTTCGACATTTTGTTGACAGAACAAAACACGCTAGCGTCGACACAAAAATGCACTTATAAATCACTTTATAGCTCCTCCAGGAGGTCCCAAAGGACCGTAAACTGCACTTTGCACACTCTAGTTCGTTCCCATGGTTAATTTTTGCACGCACTCAGTCACAATTAATGAAAAACAATAACGAAACTTTACATATTGAGCGTACTTTACAGAAAGCCATCATGGCGGCTTTCCGTTTGGCGGACGACCATGACCAACTTCCACCTAGTGCGACGTGCGCGGGAAGGAAACACGCGGGAACAAATCCGTCATTTTTATATCTTATTTAAAGCAAAACTATTTAAAATATAGTAAGTTTTGTGTCAAAAATTATTTATAATTATAAAATAATTATTTAGCTATATTCATTTATATTTAAATAACTATTTTAAAATAAGCAAAAATAAAACTATGATTATGACGTCGGAGATAGGCTGTCAACCCATAGACAACTGATTCTTGTTTCTAAATGCATTTCATTTTACGAAAATTATGTTCATTATATAAATATCAATAAATACCACGACTTACTGTTCACTTCAAAGCATTATAAGAATAATGTTATTGTGATTATTATAAAAAGTATCGATTTATTCATAACCTTTGTAAGTAAAACTTAACCACAGACTACGAAAAATTTTAAGTATAATTAAAATATGGTAGAAAAATTATTTACGTGCAAAGTCTTCTAACTTATAATTGCTTTAAAATAAAGTTTTTAAATTAGTGTTGTTATGTATTTAATTCTATTACTTTTTTTTACGAGCTCACATATTATGCCAATATTTTATTAAATTTCGTTCACTAAAAAAATAAGATATTATCTATGGATTGAACGAACACATTGAACGAATACCCAGTCTTTTAGCAATATAATTTATAATTATTTAATATTCATTACTAGCTAATGATTATATTTTTCCTGACGCCCTCAGAAGCCCCAGAAGAAGGTTTCTGAAACCCCCATAGAAATAATGGTTATATGCTCAGAGCTTAATTTCAGTTGAATAAAAATATATATTCATTTACGCAAAACTAAACAATTTCAACCAAGATTTTAATATAGCATAGCAATAACTAATAATAAAAAAAAAATGATAAATAAAATACTTTTCGATTTTTTTATTTTTTTTGACATTAAAATAAATATTTTATAATTACATCATTACCTTTGTTTTATATTTAAAAAGTACATATGTTGGTTCAACTTCAAAAAAATTTGTCTCGCGACAAATATATTCAGAAAGCATCTTATTTTAATTACATTGTTAATTTAGATGCTCATGTGTTGAACTCAAGATATTAGATTCATATCCCGAGTTCTGCTAATAGCAGTCCAGATTTGTCTTTAAATGTCTAAAAAGTTTAAATTTTTTTTTGTTATAGGCGAATCTGTAATTCCTAATCTAGCTCTGATACATTCAAACTCGCCACAATATGTAAATAAAAAGTACATCTATTAAAAAAAACTCAACAAATCAAATAAAAATTTTAAATATCTGCAGTAGAAATAATGACAGCATATAAATTGTGGCAAGGAAACTAGCAACATTTTCCCTTTGAATTGGAATTTACCGGTTATCTGGGAGAAAAATGAACCAACCTTCTCAGTTCTCCCCAATGGAGAAAATTAGATGAAGAATCTCTCTAAAGTCCATGTTTCAGCTGCAAATTGAAACATATACTGAAATTTACTATGTGCATTTAATTGAACAATTCCGTTGCTAATCGTGGCAGATTTTTTCAATGGTTTCATCATTTAGGCACGTTTAAAATGATTTTGTGGTATACTTAGGAATATTGCTAGATAAAGGGATAGCATTTCAAATAGGTTAACTTTGTTAAGCAGGATTGTCTTTTCAATTAATTAAAATAATTGTTAGTATCAAGCGTACGCTGCTATTTTGCCTTATAATAAAGCTTGCATTTCTTTAAAAACCTATTTGCATTGGTTAAAAAGTTTGTCTTTTGGGTGGATTTATATTAGTATTTGTTAATTTGGATGTAAACTATGAAAGGTGGTCTCAATGTCTAAAGGATGGAGAGTCCTATATTTTTTATTAACTTTGTGCCTTGTACCATGTAAAATCTTTATCAGATATCTTAAAACTACATCGTTTTGTTATATCACCAACTAGGCCACAAGATTTTAAGATGTTGTCGTGTGAGCACTATCTTTGGTAGAAGATGCTTCTTTACATAAGAGAAAGTCTCCAAAGTATTAAAAAAAGATAGGTAATATTTTTAAGCGTACATGGGGTCCTAACGCAGTTTTCTAATACTTAGGACTAATTGTGTTTTAGCGTATTCAGATTTTATTTTTTTCTTTAATCTTTGATTGTGATTTAGAGATTAATTTCACGTATATTTAAATGGTAAATTTAGTAAAAAAATATGCTATAAACGAAAACACCGCGCCCCAAATTCGAAAGTGGTTCAGGTATTATGGATCAGCCGGCGTTGTCAGATACCAATACTCACAATATACACAGTTTTTGTTTATTCGCTGCGTTAATTATTACATTTTTCCTTCAGTAACTCGAAGATAACTAAAGGGATTTTTAGGTATGGATGTTACGATGTATAAGTACATGTTATCCTTCTTTTTACATGTGTGTGTAGTATTATAGTATCTCTACTGCTATATAATAATACATATGAGGTGCTACTCTACGGTCAGTATATACTACGGGCGTATAATGTAAAGATAAATCAGCTTGGAGACGCTTTTGCGTTTGTAGTTGTGTACTACGTACAGTGACTAAAACTTTAATGAATCAGTGTGCGCTAGTGGTAGCTAGCTCTGTATATAGCTAGGTAGGCACGTGGTAACGTGCCTCGTACTAATTAGTTCATAATATATGGAGAAAAGTGAGAATTTGCGTCGCAAAATGTCACATTTATTATTTATGTTATTACATTAACTGAGGAAAAAATTATAGCCTTGACTATAAGCAAATGAAGAAATGTTTTATATAATTATTCTATTGAAAAGGAAAAGTAATTTTAAGGTAGATTCGAGGCTTTAAATAAAATATAAGATCGAGTTATGACTAAGATACGTGCTTTATGGGATGATAAAATAATATTTTTTAATTATGCGAACAATTAACAGAAAAGTAGTTCCAGTTACTCACAGTTCAATAACTGGGGAAAAAGAGTTTATTATTAAATTAAAAGAAAAACAAAAATACAATTAAACAATAATTTATTCAAATTTATTATCAATTTTAAACAAAGATATTAGTGTAAAATAAGACTTAATGTTTCATAATTGAGTAGGTATTCAAAATAATATTAATTCGTTTGATTTTTTAATGATCACAACACTGTGAGCAAAATTTACTTTTATCATATTTTAATTATTGAAAAAACATATACATTGTACATCAAAAAAATGTTTAAAAATGTTCAAAATGTCAATCACAAGAAAATTAATTCGGACCAGCCTTTCTATTTCATTGTCGCCATCAAACAACCAATTTCTATTCGTTCCCCGTCAGATATATACATTTTGTTAATCTCCCACGCTTCGACCTTTAATGTGTTAGTCTATATATTTCATTGAAGTATCTTGTGTAAAGAAATAACCGTCAATAAAAATTACATAAACAAATAATACTGCTATTAAATTTTCAATTTATTGATCTGGCAACTTTAGTATAATTTACTATTATGTGCTAGCAACATTAGAAGATTCGTTATACATGTTCAATTTTTAAATCAAGCATAAACATTGATAGTTAAGAGATCATAGTCCGTTGTCATATCTTTTTATACATATAATATAGGAAACATATGTAAGATTTTTCTTCTATTATGAATTTAGTTACAATTTGGGATCAGCGAGCTTAGACAAAGTAACATAATTATTTGAAGTATTAATTTAAAGTATCTCCATAATAATAAATGTTGTATAGCGATTGTGTTAACTAATGCTTTGTTTTCTTCTTTTAATGTTAAATTCCTGATGACAGAAAGAGAGAAATATGTATGTAGCTTTCAACCGCTATTAGCTTATAGCATGTCACATTTATTACATTTAAGCGGTCAATCTGTTCTAGTTTCTAAGCATATTTGAGTTATATCATCAAATTCACTAGGAACAATATATGCAGAAATCATTTATAGCAGAATGTAACGGTAGTGAAAACTAATTGCTGGTCAATATAAGATAAAATTTCAAATTGAATGAAAAAAAAGGTTGAAACATTTTGAGTACTTATTGAATCGACTTTTGTTACTTCATTTTGTTTGACAGTCTGTTTACAGACATATGAATTAATTTTCAATTTACAAAAGCAACTTGTCTAAGCCCGCTAGCTTTAACATCTACAAAACCGTTCTACACTTGGCCATTACATAATCTAGAATAAAAAAGAATATTAAACATTTATTATATACTTTTGTATTCAATTTATACCTTATATATGTAAAGGTTAATATGTAATTTGAAAGAAGAAAAATTACATATATTTCCATTATTTAAAAGCGCTTACAATATAAAATGGTTAACTTCTATACAAAAAGAACTTATATTGCGTTGACAATGGGTGCGTTATAGTATCTTTAAGCTATATCTAATAATAAACCTTATTTCATCAGCGTAAGGTGCATTTTAATTATAAGAATAAATTCAGGCAGACGCTACGAGTATTAATTTTTATATAGATTATAATTACGCCAATATTGGGATTGTCATTTTTTTTTAATAGGAATGATTTTTCGTTTCAGTCTTGTCCATTCTGACATTAATAATCTGTGACAGTGACGTAAATGGCAGTAAAGCTTTTATTCTATTTGATTATTAAGCAACGATCCTAAATATTATGCTACTTAATTTCAAAATGGACCTAACTGAATGTTAGCAAAATAAATACAGAATGAGACATTATTAGACAAATTGATATTGCAGTTTTAATATGCATAAAATATATATATTTAAGTAAATTGAATATTTTATAAATGATACATTTAATATGATGAATTTTAATTTTTTTTTTAACATTTAATTCGAGATAGTAGATTTAAAAAAAATGCAAATTAAAACTCACAATTATGAATGTATTATGACCCTGATTATGTTTAAGACGGTTAATATATTCTATGAGGTCACAAGCAAATCAGCTCTGTCCGATGGATTCTTCGGAGACATGACTGGCACAGTCTCCTTGGGCGACCATTGATTTTGCACTTTTGCCTACAAAGATTTCTACCTCCTGTAAAGAAAAATTCAAATTTGTTATAATTCTTAGCGACACTACGAAACTCAATACAACTGTATTTCATGCAAAATATTACATAACTTCATATATATCTGACAATATATCTCATTTAGAGTCTAAATAGCCGAGATGGCCTGGTGGTTAGAACGCATTAATCTTAACCGATGATCATGGGTTCAATCCCGGGCAAGCACCACTGAATGTTCATGTGCTTAATTTGTGTTTAAAATTCATTCTTTTGCTTGACGGTGAAGGAAAACATCGTGAGGAAACCTGCATGTGTCTAATTTCATTGAAATTCTGCCATATGTGTATTCTATCAAACCGCATTGGAGTAGCGTGGTGGAATAAGCTCCAAACCTTCTCCTCAAAAGGGAGAAAGAGGCCTTAGCCCAGCAGTGGGACATTAAACGGCTGTTACTGTTACTAGAGTCTAAATTTGTTTTTTATTCTTGGCTATGTTTTAAGAAATCACTAAGATATAAGCAAGCCTTTTATATTTAGTTCTCTTACGACATTTTAGTATATATAATTTTGCAGTATGTATAGTAAAATGTTAAATAAAAAATGTATTATTCTGCATAGAAGTGTGAAGATGTATATTTTAAAGAAGATTGGTTTAAAGTTTGAATTGACTAAACTACGAGTTGCTACTTATGTAATAACTATTTTGTTATTTTTTACTCGTCTTAACTAAGTACATAAGTGAACCAAAATATCACAATCAATATACATAATAACACATCTAATAATTAAAAAAATATATATATAAAACATTATGTGAGCGTGGTGTCTTTTGCCACAAGTCACAGTAATACCGTACAAGTTAGTGAGTAACTTATATTATGGTACCATGTTTTTTTTATACTTGTCCCATGTAGTAATTGAAATTAATTATAAACTATTTTTTTTATCTGTCAGAGGTAAAGGAAAATACAATCGTGAAACATACAATCTCTGAATGTGAGCTAGTTTAATTGGACAAGGATGATTAATGTACAATTTTATTACAGTGCTCGTGTTAATAGATTATTATTATTGTCTATAGAGGGATTTTCCCATCTGTATATAGATTCAATAGTCTGTCTCACCTGACTGCCCTCAACTGCAGTGTCGTTGTCTCGCTCACTCGCAGACGGAGTCGAGCGCGTCGCAAGTTGTCTCTCACGCGCTACACGTCTGAAAACAATATTAATATTATTTATTTATATGTATACAAATTATTAGATTAAACTTTGTTTGTTTAAATTATATAATAAAATATTGAGTTTATGATGCCGATTACATTGATCTTAATAAAATGGAATTATACTAATTATTTTATTATTTATTTGGATAAGAGGGGAACACTTTTCTACGGCCAGTATAATTATATTTAAAAAATCTGGTTGGTATTTGTAAAAAAAAATAACATTTGTAAATCGAATGTAATGTTTTTCAGTAATCGTTTATCAAATTAGACAATTAAGGGACGGTATCATCATGCTCAGTTTTTATAACATCATGGATATATAACATTTAAAAAAAAAACATGCGACGGGGCAACACTGAAACATTGTTAAAATTCTTACGAGTTTCGAAATCCGAATAAAGACAGCTAAATAAAGATTATAGTTTTAATAGTAAGTGTAATATTACGATTATAATTCGAAAATTAAAATTATTATTAAAATTCGAAAAGAAAGGATTTTCTTGTTTTAGAACAAATATATGTAATTGAATTTCAAACGAATGAACCATATAACATTAAGATGTCAGTTTATTAAAAGTCCACTGCTGGGCTAAGGCCTCTTTCTCCCTATTTGAGGAGAAGGTATGGAGCTTATTCCACCACGCGGCTCCATTGCGGGTTGGTGGAATATACATATGGCAGAATTTCGATGAAATTAGACACATCGTGTTTCCTCGCGATGTTTTCCTTCACCGAAACGCACGAGATGAATTATAAACAGAAATTAATATTTAAAAAATTTAAATGTTCTCAGATATTTATATTTTATTCATTTTATACAAATCATGTGATAATTTTATAATAATTTAATTGTTAATGTTCTTTTCTGCTTGTTATAAATATTTTGATTTTTAATATTTATATATATTGCAACACCTATAATTTAGGAGACACTCGATTCGTAGAACGTCACGTTTAAAGACTCAATTGTATTTATTAGTGTAATTCTTGTCGGTGTTGATATTATAATAAATAAATAAATTAGCCTAATGTGTAAACAAAAAATTAGCGGGTATCATCTCATAGCCGTGGGAGGCGCGGCACCGACCTGCGGTGTTCCAGCATGGCTCGGCGGTCGGCCTCCCTCTTCTGCGCCGCCAGCCGCGCCTTCTCGTTGGGCGGCGCGGGCGCGGCGGGGGCGCGGGCGCGGCGCGCGGGGGGCGGGGCGCGCCGCGCCGCCGGCGCCGCTGTCTGGGAATACGTTATACAAATTAAACATTATAATCTTACTTACATAACTCGTGGTAGGGCAATGAGCAAGCTAGTCTGGGTAGTTACCACTATCTTACATTCTACCGCAAAATAGCAGTACTTGGTATCGTTGTGTTCCGGTTCCCAAGGTTGGTGGCGCATTGGCGATGTAAGCGATGGTTAATATTTCATTCAATACCAATGTCTGTGGGCGGTGGTAACCACTTACTATCAGGTGGCCCATTTGTTCGTTCGCCTACCTATTCTATAAAAAAAAACATTACTTTTGGATTTTTTTTTATAATTATTATATAAAATGGACGGACAATGCAGTGTACAATCAATTATTGAGAATAAAACTAGAGGTAGATAAATGCAATGGAGCCCCGATAACACTTTTTTTTTTTATAGAATAGGAAGGCGGACGAGCATATGGGCCACCTGATGCTAAGTGGTCACCAAACGCCCTTAGACATTGGCATTGTAAGAAATGTTAACCATCGCTTACATCACCATTGCGCCACCAACATTGGGAACTAAGATGTTATGTCCCTTGTGCCTGTAATTACACTGGCTCACTCACCCTTCAAACCGGAACACAACAATACCAAGTACTGCTGTTTTGCGGTAGAATATCTGATGAGTGGGTGGTACCTACCCAGACGAGCTTGCACAAAGCTCTACCACCAGTAGACTAATTTAAGCAAATATTTAATTATAATTAACATCACATTCTACTACTTTAATGTTAAATTAAGTTATTATTATATTAATATTATATTTAAGTGATTTTTCGTAAACCAAAATAAATCATGTGACAAATCAAACGAAAATTTTCCACTCACTTCCTGCCAGTTGTTAGCACGGAGCAAATTCAAATGCTCGTAGAGCGCTTCCACATTCCTGACCTGCAGACACACCATGTCCCAGAAACCCTGGAGATCTTCGAGCGTGGTGGGGAACTGTTCGTCACCACGTTCGTTTATATTGTTGTAGCAGAGGCCTGTAAGTTAAATTCAGTATTTATGAACATGAGCTTGAAGCTACTTAACATGATCCTATTAATTTACTAGAATTTCATTTAATTAGTTCCGACAACCCTTTACATATTTTAGGGAAAAAATGGCAATTATGTCGTGTTTAAAAGAAAAAAAAAAAGACTTCTTTGATATTTATTCATCAAATATTGGTATAGTAATAGTAGTATAGTATTGTATAAAAGGATCAAATACTAAATGGAGTCAATCGACGTACATTGTGTAGAATATCCATAAGTAAGTTACCACCTGTAAGAATCCCACTGCTGGGCAAAAGCCTCCTCCCCCGCTAGAGGAGAAGGTTATGGAGCTTATTACATAATGCTACTTCAATGCGCATTGTTTGATACACATGTATAGCATAACACCTTAGCTCCCAAGACTGGTAGCGCAATGGCGATATAATGGATAGTTAATATTTATTTATAGTGGTAATGTTATGGGCGGTAGTCAACCTATCAGGTGGCCCATAGAGATTCGTCAAAGGATTAATCCTACCTTCGAATTGTTGCATCTTCTGCGTCGCCAATAATCGTGCTTTGCCTGAAGCAGCGCGCAGTAATCCAAGCACTTCTTCGCTTATATTCTCATTATTCTGAAATGCATTAAAATAAAACAATTGAATTATATTTACCAAAGAATATCTGCGGCGATGCGGCCTCATTTATAAACGTTGCCAAGCGGCTCTTTAGTTAGACACTGATTTCTCTCTTTCTGACATTATTGATTTGACATTCGAAAGAAGAAGACACAGCATTGTTCGGACCGTAGATGTTTTGATCAAGTAAAGAAAACTTATTTTTAATGATGATGAATGATATAAAAACTTTAGACGTCATCATATTATTATTTTGCCCGACGCTTTCACAGTTGACGTAGTAGTCCCGAGCTCGCTCATTCAGATATTCGAGTAAAATATATCAAATGGAAAACTGTATCGGGCTTTTTGATTATAAGATTTTTTGGCTATACATATACAAGGGGTTGATTACTTAGACAATACTATGTCTTCTTCATTCGAATGTGAAGTCAATTATGAAAGAGAGCTTACAAGCCAACTTAACAAACTAATATACAGCTGCAGCTCACCTGTAAACTCTCCAGCTCTTTCTCTGCTCCAACAGCCAACGCGATCAACCTTTCAGTCTCTTTCTTTTCCAAATCTATGAAATAATACGCGTCTTTAATCACTTCACCGTTGGCTTTGTCAACACCGTTCATACCATTTACCGGTTCTTTAATTGAATTGTCTAAATTTATCACAGAAACACCGTTTGTCACATCACTAATTTTCTCCTCTTCAACTTCAGTCTTCAATGGTTCCGGAATGTCTTGTTCTATTTTCTGAGGGGAGAGGTCAGATTTCAAACTCTTCCTCGGAGACAGGATTGGTAGTTGCGCGCGGAATTCCGGCCTCAGATGCCTCAGCACGGGCAGAACTGTCGGGTCCTCGTTCGTCGGACTCGTGTAAATGTTCTCGCTGTCGAAGCTTTCGTTCGATTTGCGGGGCGAGACGAATCGTTCGCTTGGACAATTCAGAGATTTCTCCGTCAATACTTTCAGGTCGTCGTCCTCGCTGGAACTCTTCAATTTGTGCCTTTTCTGGTTAAAAAATCCTTGAGCAAGCGCACCCGGTCCGTATAGGCGTTCGACGCGTTGCTGTATAAAACTTTTCATTGGACTTGTCAACTTTTCGCCATTTTCCTTCGTTATTTCGACCCGTTTCGACACCCCATTTGAGGATATCGTGTACGACTCAGATGTTAACCTCGTTTCTTTACCATTGGTTGTGACGGATTGTCTGAAATTAGTCTCCGAATAACTCGATTTAAACGTCACTTCCTTTGCGTTATCCACCTCGTCTTTCTGATGTAACATCGACGTAGCGAAGGTCTTGCTTTCGTTCGATATATATGGACGACTTGCAGTCGTCATACTTGGGCCTAAAAAATCGTTTTTAAGCTGTTTATTTTCGGCAGCCATGAAGGCATGCACCGGTGAAGCTATGTGAGGGTCGGTGTGCGCCTTGGAAGGCGCTTTTGGTGTCAAATTCGTGCGAGTATCATGAGGTCCGAAGGTCGGCACGAGCAGTTTATTAGCACTGACAGGAACTGGGACAAGTAGAGAGTTATTTTCACTTCTGTACTGGTAATTGTGTGTGATCGGTCGAATGGGAGATGCCTCGCGGCTTTTGTTTATATCCTGGCGCAATTTCGAATCATATGTTGTTAAATTTGTGTAGCCGTTTACTGAACACGCCAAGTTAAGGTAGCTAGGTTTCTTCTGGGGTAATTCGTCACGTTTCCTTTGTTGACTTCGTGATCTGTGGCTTGATGTGTCTACGAGAATCTTCGGAGGCGGTCTGAGGAGGTTATCTGACCTTCTCGGTGTTGGTGTTTGGTCGTCTGGTGTCCGAGCTGGTGAGATGGGTGCTAATGGTGTTGCAGTGTTGGGAAGTAAGTTGGACGCCGCACGTTCTTGTATGCGGGACGTAAAATCTCTAATACGACTGGTCGTTGACGATGGAGTCAGGAGATTCAAACTGCCGGATGTTGTATCTGAAACAATAAACAACTATTGTTAGTTTATTCTTTAATTTAACATTACACGAAGTATTTCACGAATGTGCAATCATTATATGAACGAATTCTTTTACTAAATATTAGTTTTCGCCCGCGTGTTAAAGTGGAGGGAGGCTGTGTTAGGTATAAAATCTAAATAAAATAAGTATCAAAATCAGTTGGCTTAACCGTAAAAGCGTAACAGACAGACACGAGTTACTTTCGTATTTGTAGTATTAGTATAGATTAAGCATTACATTTATTAATATAAAATAATTAATGGAAAAACTTTCACCGGTTTAGTAAAGAAAAAACCAAGACTTGAGAAAAACCGGTGAATGAAACTCAGAGGTTTTTTTTTTGTAAAATATAAAATTTTCAATAGTAATTGTTATCAAACAACGACAAAAACTAAAGAAAAGAGATCAAGAAGACATTCACAAGACAAAGCGATTAATACAATGAAGTAAATCTAATTGTAAGAGAAATATTTTCTGGCAAGCTTTAATTAAAACTTACAAGCAAACATTAGGAAGTAGTCACACATTCTAAAGTTACACTAAATACTGATGCAATGCAAATAAAATACTTTATTATAATAAGCCCTTATAAGCACTTATGAATCGTCATTTTACAAGATTTAACCGCGTAACTTACTAACTTATTAATAACTCTTTATATCACTAAATAAATTATCCTGAATGAATATCAATGAACACTAACTCCATAAATTACAATTACTAAAAAGTCAATAAATTTTTTTTTATCTTAAAAGATTATTTGATAATTCTTATCACACCAAGGTCGTAGTGATTGTGTTGTCAAAATGTATAATTATAAATAATAGAAAGAAAATATACTGTTAATAAGAAGTAACAGTCTGTGAATGTCCCACTGCTGGGCTAAGGCCTCCTCCCCCTTTTGAGAAGAAGATTATGAAGAAGATGCGGGATGCATACAGATTTTCACCTACTACATGCAGGTTTCCTCACTATGTTTTCCTTCGCCGCTGAACATGATACAAAAACAAATTAAGCACAAAAAATTCTGTACCTTGCCTCAAAGCCTGCCCTTGGGTTTCAACTTGAAATCATTTATAAGATTCACGGTTTCTAACCACTGAGCCATCACAGCTTTAATACCCAGTGGGTCCTCTGGGTACTAAAAATTTAACAAATAAATATATATAACTGGGCCGAGATGGCCCAGAGGTAAAAACGCATGAATCTTAACCGATGATCGTAGGTTCAAACCCGGGCAAGCACCACTGAATATTCATGTGCTTAATTTGTGTTTATAATTCATCTCGTGCTTGACGGTGAAGGAAAACATCGTGAGGAAACCTGCATGTGTCTAATTTCATTGAAATTCTGCCACATGTGTATTCTACCAACCCGCATTGGAGCAGCGTGGTGGAATAAGCTCCAAACCTTCTCCTCAAAATGGAGAGGAGGCCTTAGCCCAGCAGTGGGACATTAACAGGCTGTTACTGTACTGTACTATACTGTAAGGCAATATAATATATATCATTTATTATTGAAAAGAAAGAAACACTTAAATTAAATCTTAAGTTGCAGAGTATTTTAAGCACTACATGTATGAAAAATATTGAAAAAAAATCGGATATTGTCAACATTTTAACGAATAATTAAGATATTAACTTAAGCAGTACGTTGACTGTTTGACACTGGACCTGTATACATATATATATATTGTATACAACCTTGACCTTCTTGGTACATTGCCAAGTTTCAGACAATATTATGCACAACATATGACAGTGGTTAAAATTATATAAATTATTTGTATATCCATATGCTCCGAAATCTGGCACCAGCCCAGCAGTGGGACATTTATTTTATTTTAATTGTATTTATATTCAAAATTAAAATCTTTATACAATGAATAATATATAATAATAATAGGGCTTTAACCGCGTGTGAGGGAGAGGCGAGGTGTTAGACAGTAGATGAATATGCTAAGTTTCATAATGATAGATTGATTTGTTACAATGTGAAAGCGTAAAAAATAGACAAACTAACTTTTACATTTATAATATTAGTTGAATGTTTGTATTGATTGTCAAAAATCTGTCAAATTTCCGTTACGTCAGAAATAAAATACCTTAGCACCAGCAAATTAATCTCAGCACCGTCTAGCGTGAGTTACAACGAAGTGGATAGTGTAAAAAGTTACTTCATGAAAAAAAATACATGTCTATGCCAAATATATTAAAGTGTTAATTTGTTTAAAAATTTAATCAGTTACTACCTCTTGTTTCTGTTTTTAATTTATTTTTGATTTATATATTTTGTAATTGTGTTCGGGAATGGTGTGTTCTCCTGTAGTCGGTTGTACATAGTTACGTTTTAAGTTAATGTAAAAAGTGATTTGAATGTGTGTTATGTACAACTATTGGAGAACTAAATAAATATCATGGTTATATATTATCTTAACATATATAACGTGATTCGGAAATTATACAACATTGATCTTTATAATCTTGTTACTCAAGACTTCCATCGGGATGTTTAACAACTTAACAATTTGGTTATATGTACAATTGTATCACAATATGTTTACAAGAATATTATATATTTACAATAATATAGATCTTTATAAACAATTGACAATCATTATATGAACTTGAGTAAAGGTGACTTATAACAATTTCTCGATTACACAAAGTCAAAGATATTGATTTTAAGAATTGTATTTGTTTCTAAAATATTTTTTTATGATCCTATGAATAATATTATTTTTTATTTTAATCTCATGACAAAAATATTAAATAATAAGGTTTATTACTCGCCGAAGGACTATGTAGCTGATAAAAAAATAAATTAATATTTGTTGATTGCGTGCAGGAAAAATGATAAATACAATTGCATTTAATTAACAGAACTATGTAAATTAGTAAAAAAGGGTAACTAATGAGTTTCTTGCCAGTTCTATTAGAGCCTACATTCCTATCCAGTGACTTAACTTTTAATTCAATACTGTGATACGATGATGACTCTACCTGATTGAAGAATATTTTGCTTTGATTTCGGTTAATTAATTTGCATTAACTAGCGACGGATAAATTAGCTAGGAGACCTATGTACCTCTTATACTCTTTATTTTTAATGTTAAAGTAAACTAAAAATAAAATAAAAAGAAACTATACATTATACATTTATAATGCACAGGACCGGGAGAACTGGCGCGCCTGTGAGGAGGCCTATGTCCAGCAGTGGATTAATGTTGGCTGAATATGATGATGATGATACATTTATAGAAAAAATATATTGTCTAGGTAGTCTGAATAGGTCCGATGTCCTGTATAAGGACAAAGTGATATACATTACTAGATGAAATCAAGAAAAAATCCGAATCAGAGAGCCGTATTTATAAGTTCATGTATTTATAATATTTTTAAACTGAAAAACTGTAACAGGTAACATTTCATTCAAAATATATAATTCAAGATAAGTAATCCTAAATTAAATTTAAATTTGAGTACTTACATAATTATAACTTGTCAAGTAAATAATACATACATAATGTAAAAATAACAATATTGTTCCTTAGCAACAAAAGAATTACCAAATTAAGAAAAACTCAAGTATGTATTGCTTAAGACTTTTAGCAAATATTTCAAGCAAAAATACGTCCTTAGATTTAAAAGACAAGTTTACCCACACAGTTTCAATATATGCAATTTTGCAATGCCCACTCGCTGTTGACCGTAAAAAGGCTAACATTTTTTAATTTTAATATAAACTACTGTTTTTGTTATTACTATTATGTTTGATTACATATTATGTTTAATTAAATTTGTATACAATTATATATTTCTATTATATCTCCTGACATAACTATACTACTTCTCTATATATACATATAAACAAATGAAGACCATTATATTATATTATACATGTATATCTCATCAATAATTTGGATTAAAATTACTTTAATGTGCTTGTATATATTTTATAAAGTATGTATGTGTACATAGAGCATCTCGAAAACAATATCAAATGTCCTGATATTACAAAACATAGACATTAAGTTTTCAAAGCTTTTTGCATACAAAATCGATAAATATTACTGCCAGGCCTTTTTATCATTTATATAATTCTATATTATTTAATGGTTGCTAAAGTTTTATGTACGCTTATCTGGGTGGGTCCTATCCATGCACAAACCATTCGACAGACAAACAGCTAACATTGTGTTTCAGTTTGGAATGTAAGTCAGCCAATGTAATCTGCCCGTTATAAGTATGAAATGATTACTTAATTATTTTTTTCTTATATCAAAAACAATACTTTTCTCTAGCCTATCACTGTATCCGGTATAAGGGCCATTGAAAATACAGAAGGGTTAGTCTTTTCTAAAACTCAATAATCATATAAAAATTTATGCTCATCATGGTTTGACTGCATGCTTTAATTTTTTAATTATGATAAACATACTTAATAAATTAATAAGATTTACCAGTTAAATCGACAATTTAATTAATTAAATTACGAGTTGATAAATATTTCATTTTAATAAATATATTTATTATAGTAAAAATATTGATAATTTTAATGAGATATGTAAATAAATGTTTCATAATGAGTGGTGTAATCATATAATTATTATTGCAATGGATAAGTTTCCTATTTTCAACTTTAGTTTCGTCGCATTGGTAATCATTGATTATAATTAATAATAAATATACTAATAATGTCACGTTTTCGATTTCTTAACTTATTTATATTACAATAAACTTTGACCGTAAAGAAAGAAATACTTTTACTTTTTAAATCGTAGTTACGAGAACTTTAAACAATGAATGACTGTCAATGAATCATTGCTTATGTTAAAAGGCAGAAAAGAAAACATTAATGTAGTAAAATAACTTTTAAGGTCATAATCTAAATCCAAATCCGAATGATTTGACAAGGAAAATCGTAGGTAGAATTTATTGCTCACTTTAAAATGTTGATATGAAACAATAGAAAAAACTTACCGGTGTTGGTCAACAAAAGACGCAAATAACACAATAATTACAGGTGACAAAGGGTTTTACGCATTTATTTTTTTACATTTCATATCATTTTACATAGAATTTACGAAAGCACAATTCCACAAAACTCGCCTAAGCCTATGAAATCCGAGATGTCAAACTTTTTATTTTTTTCGAGACGTCACCCGTGTACTGGACAAGTTACGGCCGGTCTGGACCGTTCCGTTTCACGGTCGGCGCACATGAATCTTCATAATTATTTCATTCAAAGAACCGTTTATACATAGATTTCATAGTATTAATGAGTGTATCCTCGCAAAATAGCTTATTATGATGTGTACGCGCGTATCCGTCAAGTGTTTCGACGCCAATGACCGTACTAGTGAGAAGTGCGTAGGCACAATCGAGGCCGATGTGTTAATGTGGCCGAGTATATGTGATCTTTTGTTAGTAATATGCAATTTTACAATTTGCATTGTATGCGATTTCTTTATACGACCCAAATATTGTAATAGTAATCTAAACTTTTACATATTGACACTTATATTTGAAATATTGAGTTTTGACTAACAAGAGACTCACATTAAAAATAATAAAAAAACAGCCTTCGTTATGTAAATTAGAAAAAGTAACGCAACATCTTACCGACTTCTAAATAAATATTCTAAATGTCAGCGAACATATTATGTAATATCGAATACCTTTTTAATATTAAAAAGATAATTACTATGGATTTTATTCCCTCTATTTAGACACATTAAGGCATATTGTTAGAGGTACTATACTGTATATGTTTGTATTATATAAACTTGTCTATAAATGTAAAACACGTTTGTTTTAGAATAATTTTAGCAAACGTGTTCTAGATACTCTCTTGCATCATCGTGCCTGGGTTATGTGACATGTTATATGGCGATCGCGACTTCGAATTAAAAATATATAGGCGATACATTTAAAGAAAAAATATTTAATAAATGAAAATTAAGACATAAGTAGCATAAAAGGTGATTAGAAAAGAGTTCCAATGAAAATAAGCCAGAAAAAATATGTTAAAACTATATCAACATTTTAATTTAATAATTACTATTCACACGTATTTTATGTCAAAAGAGGAATCGCTGGGCTACTAAAAGTACTAAAAATATGATTAAGTATTAAGTGATTCAACTAATAAAATTGGTTACTTACCTTCTTCGTAAGTTATATAAAGAAAAGGTATTTTGTAGAAAAAAAAAACAAAGAATATTTATATATTAATTATTTAATTGTGCCGTGGAGTACCGGCTTAGAATAGTACTCCCCCAATCTCATCCCGTGGGTGTCGTAAGAGGCGACTGAGGGACGGGGAAAAGGGGGGATGGGCAGCAGCGTCCCCCCTCCCATAAACATCTTACCCCCCTACTGCGCTCGCCAACACGCCTGCCCAGCGCGGCGAGTATGGGCAAACCCCTCCATTAATGGCAGATGCGCCCAAAAAAAGGCCCCCAGTTACCGGCAAGCCCGCTAGGCCCGACCAAGGTAGCGGTCGCGGTATCGGCAGGGCAGGGGGTGCTAAGAATCACCGGTTCACGGCAGGCTACCGTATAAAACGACTGAACATGGCAACGTATAATGGACGCTCGATGAGGCTGGACCATCACCTCGCCGAATTAGAAGTAGAGTTAAGTCATATAAACTGGCATATACTGGGGTTATCTGAAGTCCGAAGACAGGGGGAGGACACGATAACTCTAGAGTCCGGTAACTTACTCTACTTCCGCGAAGGTGATAACCTCTCCCAGGGTGGTGTCGGTTTTCTAGTCAAAAAGGATCTCATTAGCAGCATTGTGGAAATCAGTAGTGTGTCGAACCGGGTAGCGTACCTTGTCCTAAAACTTTCCGACAGGTACTCCCTGAAGGTCGTACAGGTATATGCGCCAACTTCGACATACTCTGATGATGTGGTCGAAGCGATGTACGAGGACATCGCAAAGGCCCTCAACGACACCTCGAAGGCCCACTACAATGTTGTTATGGGAGACTTTAATGCTAAAGTGGGAGTACAAGACAGCGGTGAATCGAAAGTCGGACCTTACGGCTTGGGCTGCAGAAATCACAGGGGGCAAATGCTGGTAAACTTTCTCGAAGCGCAGGGGCTTTTTTTGATGAATTCTTTCTTTCAAAAGAAGCCTCAGAGGAGGTGGACCTGGCGAAGCCCCGATAACGTGACAAGGAACGAGATAAACTTTATCATTTCGAATAAAAGGCACATATTTAGAGATGTTTCAGTGATCAACAGGTTTAATACCGGAAGTGATCACCGCTTGGTTCGAGGCACTCTAAATATCAACTTAAAAGCCGAAAGATCGAGAATGATGAGGTCTACTCTCCGACCTACCATGCTCCAAGCTGCTCAAGGCTCCGAAAAGTTCCAAATGGAACTTCAAAATCAATTCACCGCGTTGGAAACCATAAGCAGCATTGATGAGAGAACCGACACGCTGGTCAAAATATTGCAAAACACATCCCGCAAGTGTTTTCCGCCACAGAGAAGAGACAACGCACCAAAACTCTCTGCTGAGACACTCGAGCTCATGAGAAAACGACGAGAACTACCATCGTTTTTGTCAGATAAGGCCTTAAACCGAACAATAAAAACGCTGACGCGACGCGATCTCCGACGCTCCAATACCCGTGCCATCAAGGCTGCGATTGAGCAAAATCGGGGATCGAAAGTGTTCGCTCGCAAGTTTGGGAGGCCGCGTCTGACAAAACTTAAAACTGAAAATGGTGGGGTCGTTACCTCTAGGCCTGAGATTGTCGGAGAAGTAGAGAGGTTTTATGGGCAGTTGTTCTCTTCAAGATCGGATAAAACCCGTGGGAATCAGTATTGATGACCAGCGCGCCCCTCTTATGCGCCATTACTCCGAGGAGCTCCCGGTCGTTGACCAAGGAGAGATTAGGGCGGCTCTAGAACAGCTTAAAAACAACAAAGCTCCGGGAGATGACGGAATCACAACAGAGTTGCTTAAGGCAGGCGGGACTCCGGTCCTGAAAGCTAGCAAGCCTCTTTAATTCCGTCATCCAACATGGCAAGACCCCGGAAACGTGGAGCGGGAGTGAGGTGGTACTGTTTTTCAAGAAAGGTGATAAAACCCTCTTGAAAAACTACAGACCAATCTCCCTCCTGAGTCACGTGTATAAGCTGTTCTCAAGAGTCGTCACGAACCGTCTCGCCAGACGACTTGACGAGTTCCAGCCCCCAGAGCAAGCCGGCTTTCGATCAGGCTACAGCACCGTGGACCACATCAATACTGTTCGGCAGATTGTGCAGAAGACCGAAGAGTACAATCAGCCGCTGTGTATGGCATTTGTGGACTACGAGAAAGCCTTCGACTCCATCGAAACCTGGGCAGTGCTCGACTCATTGCAGAGATGTCATATCGATTGGAGATATATCGAGGTACTGAGATGTCTGTACAACGCCGCTACAATGACTGTCCACATCCAGGACTGTAAGACGAAGGCGATCCAACTGCGCAGAGGGGTGAGACAGGGGGATGTAATATCCCCGAAACTGTTCACCAACGCGTTGGAAGACGTTTTCAAAACACTGGATTGGACTAGGTATGGAGTCAATGTAAACGGCGAGTACATATCACACCTTCGATTTGCCGACGATATCGTCATCATAGCAGAGTCGCTGGAACAACTCACCGAAA
The DNA here is from genome assembly GCF_905147045.1 of Nymphalis io. Taxonomy (NCBI): domain Eukaryota; kingdom Metazoa; phylum Arthropoda; class Insecta; order Lepidoptera; family Nymphalidae; genus Nymphalis; species Nymphalis io. Next base: position 2,698,961 of record NC_065915.1, on the reverse strand, counting down.
TGCTGCGTAGCCTAGGCGAGTCTTCCCGGCGTGTCGGTCTCGGTATGAACTTGGACAAGACCAAGGTCATGTTCAATAGGCATGTCGTGCCGGGACCGATATACTTCGAGGGGAAACCTCTCGAAGTTGTTAGTGAATATACCTATCTAGGACAGATAATACAAGTCGGTAGGAACAACTTTGAGAAGGAAGCCGATCGAAGAATTCGCTTGGGATGGCAGCATTTGGCAACCTTCGTCAAGTCCTCAAGTCGTCTATACCGCAATGTTTGAAGACGAAAGTCTTCAACCAATGCGTCTTACCTGCCATGACATACGGTGCCGAAACGTGGACACTAACTGCGGGACTAGTCCACAAATTCAAAGTCGCTCAGCGTGCTATGGAGCGAGCTATGCTCGGAGTATCTTTGAAGGATAAGATCAGAAATGAGATTATCCGGAAAAGAACCGGAGTCACCGACATAGCTTGCAAAATTAGCAGGCTGAAGTGGCAGTGGGCTGGTCACGTATGTCGTAGGACCGATGGCCGTTGGAGCAGACGAGTCCTAGAGTGGAGACCGCGAATCGGCAAGCGCAGCGTAGGGCGCCCTCCAGCCAGGTGGACCGACGACCTTAAGAAGGTGGCGGGCACCAACTGGATGCGGAAGGCGGAGGACAGGGAGCTTTGGCGCACCTTGGGAGAGGCCTATGTTCAGCAGTGGACAACGATTGGCTGTTGATTGATTGATTGATTGAATTATTTAAATACTTCATTATTAATTTACAATTTATGTGAAAACAAAAAAGGTTGTGTGAATAATGAGACTTCATTTGACCTTATTGGTATTTTAAATCATTAACGTATAAAATTAATTGAAATAAATATTCCTTATTTTTGTTTCATTCTTAACCGTTTCAAAGAAATGTACTGTAAATTGTAAATTTATTGCAATAGCTATGTATTGCCGTGAATCAGACGTAAAAAGGAACGTATATAATTAGCAAAAATACGACAGAAAAATAGTTGAAAATATGTAGTGACTTCCTTAACAGGATAATTGTATATTAAAAAACTAACCACTAGTTAGCTCAATAATTAATAAACAATTTAGTATTATTTTTTGTTGTTTGAGGTAATTCACTTGTATTTTAACTTATAACAATTAAAACATTATTCAAATATTATGCAAACGTACTTATAAGACGATATGCATAATATAATATAAGTTATGCTGATGTTATGCAAAAATATTGACTAATTAATAAGCAATTGTATTACTAGACCATGACTGACCAAGTTATTTAACTGACGTGTATTCAAATTTCGTTTTAGAACGTTCGAAGTTTTTTGTTATCGTTTTCCCGCCTTAGAAATAAAATAACTGTCATACAATGTCATACATAAATGATATTAATTTCTCATAGATTAAAAAAGTAAGACATCTTGTTTAGAAATATATTTAAGAATATCGAAAAATAATAAAATGTATTTACATTTATTCGGTAATGTCAAACGATTCAGCAGATAATTAAAATAAATATAATACACATATATTAAAAAAATGCTATTAAATATGAAAAAGTAATAAGTAATAATTATACCTTAATTATTAGAATAGTAATAACTATCAACGACCAAAGACAATTACAATTAAGCATCACATTAAAAATAAGAGGAGAAAGTAAAACGCATTAAAATAATAAAACATAATTATTTTATTGATATGAAAGTAAAATAAAAAGAGATAATATCATTACTTTTTTTTATTAAATTATACATTTAACGCCATGCAAGGCATAAAGTAATGATAAACGAAATAAACGCCACAATTAAACTACAGAACATGCTGAAGAAACACACTGTGATTTGTTTATTCCAAGCCAATATATACAAATTTTGAACATGGAAATTCGCTTGTTCTTTAAAAAAAAAAATAGATTTTAATATTTAATAAATTAATAAATTATTTTAATATTTAATAAAATAATTAAAAAAAGAAATTATTATTGGAGAATACAATAAATATTAATTGTAGTTCAATTCACTTTGTATATATTGGATTGGTAATAATATCGAGTACCTGAATAATCCGTGCTTGCGTCCACGTCCAAGGAGCAACTACCAATGGAATCCACTGATTTATCCATCACTTTAACCACCAATTTCTTGGAGCAATCCTTTAACAAATCCGACTGCTTGACTTCTATTTCATAAGCACCTATACTATCGAAATCATTCTCCAAGTTTCTGATATCATTGGATTTAGGAGATACCGTGGAACTAGGTAGTTTTATATCAGTTTCGTCTGTATTTATAGTCAAAATTGAATCCGGTTTGAGGGTGCCTTCACCCGATATATTCTTATCAAGTATCAAAGTACTTTGACTTGTAAAGTTACTCCGTATCGGTTCTATATATTCCACGTCGTCATCATATACGAATAAGTGATTGGAATGCCCGCTAGGTCCATGCACGTCCGTCGCGTCAGCTGGAATGGCGTCTATAACGGCCCGTGTCTTACTTAAGCTTTTATAATAATGATTTTCTAACTTTTCCAATTGTCTTTTCGTGTCTGATTGCTTTTTACGCACTGAATCAATGATTACGGGTAAGTTCAGAAGATCTGGCGTCTTTACGCCGTTAGATAGATCTCGTCTGAATAGCGGCGAGTCATCGCTTTCCAATTCAAAACGTTTGTATTTAGAAGAGCAATAATCATCTATGGACGAGGTATCCGATTTTTTTGAATCGAAAAACGTATCCAAAGAGAAAAATGATTTCCTTTTCTTTTTAGGCTGACTGGCTTTGTCAAAATTTGGTGTTATAAATGGATCACCGGATTTATATTGCTGCACGCAAATATTGCTCGTATTCACAAGCGATTTAGGACGAGGTTCCTGTGGCAGACTTAGGACACGGTTCGTTTCAATTTTACGAGAATCCAAGCTGAGCGTCTTCCGGAATCTCTCATTGAGGTTAGCGAGCAGAAAGTGTCTACGTTCCGTCGACTTTGGGGTCACGTTGTACGAATTTTGCTTGCTGCTAGACGGTTGATTGTCTGGAATGTGCTCGGTGTATTTAAACTCTATTTCATTTTCCGAATTGTCTCTTTTTTCAACCTTACCGTATGGTTCTGACGGACATAGGGATGAATGTCGATTTTCTGGCCTGTGGAAGGAAAAAGAACCTCTATTTGATGAGGACTTGTTCCGGTCACAGATGCAATTTCCCCCGCAGCTTAATTTAATACAATGACGTTTTGTATCTGATTCAGAGGAGGGTTCATGTTTTGTGGTTGGAATGTATCTATCCGGCTTGTGTTTGTGGACAAGAAGGTCCTGTCTGATCTTCTCCAATCTCTCGTCTCCATTTAAGCCTCTTGTGTACTTTGATTTTGGTGGCCGGAAGAATCTAATGGACCCGGATGAATGGGGGTCAGTGACTCGTCTCCTGACGAAAAATGGGGAATCAGATATTTTATTTACCCCTAAAAGGAGAACGGGCGATTTCTTGTCCTCTTCATCGGGCAAATCGCTGTAAAAAAAATATTTTTAATTTACTTATAATGAATTATAATTTTCTATTATAAAGCTTTTTACAACTTTTAATTATTAATATCACATAAATTTCAGAAAAATAAAAATTCAATAATAAAGAATTCATTAAACAAATTAGTAAAAACAAAACGGGTATTGAAATAAAAAGTGTTAACAAAACGTTAAAATATGTTAGGAAATTAAAAAAAAAAATACTTACATAACATAACAAAAAAAGCATTTCAAACAAAAATCCCACACTCGTTATATACACATTATATGTTTATAAATGTTAACCTCGGAAATAACATATTTAGACCGTGAGAATTTTCTTACTTAATACTTTGGTTAAGTTTGGTTAAGTTAGAAAATTATCTTAAGCCTCAATAAGATAAAATCTTATGACCAACTTTATGACTTTTAAGAATTGTTGTTTTGTGAACCACGTAATCTTATTGTTAAGCTGTATGATTACAAAAGGAAAATTGGCAATGCTTTGCGTTCAAGCGTTGCCAATTTTCAAACAAGAGTTTTTATAAATTTCTTAAATTGTCTACAATGTATGACTGGTACAATTTTGCATGATTGGTGGTGACTTTCTATCGAATTGCAAACAATTTTAAACATAGGAAGTTAACAACTTTAGTTGAAAGGTGCAATATATTGTCTTTTTTCATCATCCTCATCTATATATCCTTTTTGTTCTCGCCGGAAAACCGCGTGAAATAGGTTATGTCTTTTTTTCAGCTCGACTTGTTGCTGTTGGCCCAAATAGTCAATGTTGGCCTCGAAAGCGTCACGGGGCGGGGTAATGTGGGGGATAGGGGTATTATGGTACTTTCTCAGCGATACCCTCTCCATCTTTGGAGAATCATTAACCATCTATACATCCTACAATATTGCCATTATCGACATCGGCATCATTTTCATTGTTGGAAACGACAAAAGAGTTCCCTTTAAAAGATTCACCCTTCGAAAATTAGATACTTCGCTAGTAAGTCAAAGAAATGATCAGTGCGTGTAGTGTGTGTTTTTTGGTTGTTAGTGCGGTTCGTATGGAATGAAAATAGCGCCATCTTGTGACAATAATCAAAATTCCAAACATATCACAGTTAACATCAACGCTATCGAATATGTAAAAAAAACTCGCACTAGGCACATAAATACCTCGTCGCGCAAGGGATCCCGTGACACTCCTCGTTAAGACGAAAAGACCGCTGGTTTTTTAGTGGGTATTTCGAAGTTCGGGGCGCACTCGGCCCCTTGGACACCGGCGAGCCCCACATACCCTCCACGGTTCCCTTGGGGGAAACGCGAAATGCGTTTTTCCGGCGATAAAAAAAGGCACACAACTACCTGAGGTTAATTGTTACGCAGTGTAATACGACAGCGTAGACAAAATCGATTTTACTGTAAACAAAATCGCGTGCTACTCCCGAATAGGGAATAAACCGGAACAGTGTGTGTGTGCCAGGCACTGGACGGCACTGGGTATTTTTATTTTTTATAATTCTAATCAATAGTACAATATGCGTGTATGAGTGGTTTTATTCATTTGGTCTTTACTATATAAGTTTATAACATTACAATTTTGACTGCTATTTTACGTAAGTATTGGATTCAATGGAAACGTGATTAAATCTGCTCAGCTTCTTCTTCTCTTTCATGACAAAGTTTTTTAAAGGACTTCCAAAAATTCGATTGATTTTTTTTTCTAAATTTGTTTTTTTTTTATATATATACTCAGAACTTCGTCATTTATGAACCGATTTGTAAATATATTTTTGTTTAGGAAGGTTAACTTCTCGGTCCATTTAAATTTGGGGATTAGCACAAAATAGAAATTATTTTTTTGTGGGTTCTATTTTTATTTGTATTTTGTCGAATCTTTTAGATTTATTTTAATCCGTTAAAGTAACTTTAAAAAAAAATAGGTTTATTATTATGATTATCATAGTATTAATTAATTTAAAACATTTACAATAATTTTAAAAATGTGTCCGTGAACACAAGTAAATTTCTGAATTTCTCGACGGTAAAAACCCAAAAACTTTTCAGTGGTCTGACTCAGGGATTTACCCTATTACAGTGACTAGACCAACGAAGTAACAAATATTTTCGAATGAACTAACATTAATATTTATCTAATATAAAAAAAATTTTAAAACATTTAACAATAATCTGTATTGCAACCACTTCCAATCGGTTGGCATTATATTATTGGCTTTAGTTAAAATTACTATAAAGAAAAAAAATGAAATAATAATTTAGGTGCTTAAGGAGCTTTGGTACGTTCTTTTGTATTAAAATGAAAACAAACGGTACTAGACAATTAATATTTAATAACAAATAACACACGCTAATTTATATCGTTTGTTTATAAAAACAAGACCGAAAATTGCTTGAATAATGTTTAAAAATGTATCACCATTAGTCTTAGTACTGCACCAGAAAATTAAAAAAAAAATCACATATACCAATATGAGCTATGAAAATAAAAGCATAAGGTCCATATTACATTGTACATAAATATCACGGTAATGCGTTACGGTCGAGGGTACTGAAACTGTTCTTAGAAGACCGTTGAACCATTTGCTTGTAATCCACTATTGCGTGCAATTTATTCTTTGTCAGATCAACGGGTTATAGTGATTGGATATATTTAATCGATATCGATAATTTAAATTTATATTTGTGACTATAATTCATCTCGTGCTTGACGGTGAAGGATCGCGAGGAAACCTGCATGTGTCTAATTTCACTGAAAATCTGCCACATGTGTATTCCACGAACCCGCATTGGAGCAGCGTGTTGGAATTAGGTCTAAACCTTCTGATCAAAAAGGGAGAGGTGGCCTTAGCCCAGCAGTGGGACATTCACAGGCTGTTACTGTACTATGATGAATACCACGGATTATTTTAGATATCGACCAATGATGTCACGTCATTTTAAAGTGAATGTTGATTATTCCTGTTTTCTCCTTCTGCCATTGGCAGGCACTATATTTTTTATACCCACAGACAATGGCTGTGTATAAAAGCAAACCATTCATTGTGAATGCTCCACCATAGGATAAATATTATGTCCCTTATGCCTCATGTACTCAATCACAATTCACACCGGAAAATAGTAATTATTCTTATATGTCAACCGTGACGTCAAATATCTAAGTATAACCATTCTTGTGGATGCACATTATAAATAAAACCAATCAAAACAATACAAAATATATAACAAAGGAACAGATATGAGACTCCATGGTTTTTCTATATTCTTATGTATTTTAATCTGTAACAACATTGATTTTCCTTCTGTTATAGCCGTCATAGAGGTTGACGATGTCAATTTTAGTAATCAACTTGAACACAGTTATATTTTTATTCTCGTCAATTTCTTTGTAATATACTTTTGATTTTTATGTATTTTGTATAGTGGTTTGCATAGGTAGCTGAGGTCAAATGGAAATTGCAGTGTCTTGTTGAATAATGGGTACAAACAATACACCTGTTTGCGCAGTGAAAGTGTTGTATAAATTTATATTCAAATTATATTTATTTGAATATACGTTCGTTTAAAAATGCTAATGGGAAACGCTATATGACTCGCATATCAGTATAGAAATTACTAACGTTTCACTAAAACGTTACATATAAAACTTGTTGGTTTGGTGGCTACATATAAGGCCGCAGATCCCGAGGTCCTGGGTTCAAGCCCCAGGTCGGGCCAATAAAAACAAAAACACCCAAAAAAAAATCTATCGGGTATTTTCAGTAGCAGCCCGGACTCTGGAAGTTGGAAGTGTATACACTCCCGAGTCTGGGAAAGCATGAAAAGCCATTGGTCCTGCACCTGAACTCTTTTCAGTCGTGTCGGATTGCCATCCCATTGGATTATGAGAGTGAGGGAATAGAGAGTGCACCTGTGTTTGTACACACACTTATGCACTATAATATGTTCTGCGCAGTTGGCTAATCTCTCTTGAGATTGAGTGAAATCGGACTCAATATAAAATATGGCACTTAAGGGATAATTTATGTATATTTTTTCACGATTATAAACATAGATGTATCGACATATATCGTTATGGATCACATCACTAGTGCTGTCGTGAATAAAGCTGAAACGGATCGCTTGGTAATGTTTTTCATGTTAAGCGTTGCTTATTCAACGATGATTGAACGACGGGTAAAGCATTCGTTCGTGATTGAAACAATGAGTATGAGTTTTTAAATACACACTAGTACCTATACAATGCTAGTTTGTGAATGTTTTAAATTTTTAAATATAGAATGAATAGTTCTTTTTTACAAATTTAATTTTTTTATTTAAATATATTATCTGGTACATATCTTGATACTGAATATTTAATTAGGAATACTTAACGGATTTCGGTTCATAGATAACGCTTAACTCTAGTGTAATAAATTTCATGGATTTAAAAATAGAACATGGGATAATTTTTTATTTTTACTTCATATAAAGACTTACACTCGGCCGCGAAATTTAGTCGCGATTCGCACGTAAAACATGGCCTTATATAATCGAAACGCATTCTTCAGTCCCTTTGACGCAGACCTAAAAACCGACACCAAACAGGTACTGCTGCGTAGCTTGATCTTAACGATCAAAAAAGTTTCAATATCTTTGTAAAATCACATTAAAAAAAATACTTGCAAAATGTGACTACCAACTTGATTTTTTTATATTACTTTTTTTACGCTGGAAAAACGCGTTACGGTTTTACCCCCCCCCCCCCCCCCTCTAAAAACCAGCAGTACCCTTTCATACATTACCTTACATAGCTTCGCAGTCGGTAAAATCAAAACTGACATTTATTTAAATTCCGAGAGCTTGAAGCGACACAGAGAACACAGCCAAGGTCTGTTTCCTGTCTAGACATTTTCGTCGAGTCGGAAGCAGTGACGTATGCAATAAAATGGATGGAAATTGACAATTATAGACTTCGTTATAAAACATTATTTTTTTTTTTTTAATTTAAATTAGGAATGTTGATGAACACATGGTACGTGTCCAACACCATAGCTATTAATATCGTAAGACTTTTTTATATATTTTTTTAAATTTAAAAGATCGGAATATTAAAAATATTATCGCATAAGGATTGTCCATTGACGGTATATATAAAAATGAAATAAATTATTATCTGTGGATGGTACCACTCAGAAGAGCTTGTACAGACGACGACCACGCGGTAAACAACGGTAACTATTATATTCCGATATAGCGTTAGGTTTAGATTATTTAATTTTTTCTTTATTGATAACTCGAATGGAAAGCATAGGTATAGCCTATACATCCATGATATTTTTATGTGATAATGATACCATTCATACTGATTTCGGCGATGGCAGCCATTCTTAACTAGAAACAGTCAAGAGGAAAAATAATTTAGCGCTGGTAGAGAGTTCTGGTGAGTGCACAAACGCAGGTGCACTTTCTATTCCACTACTCATTATAATCAAAAGACCTGGAGATCAGGGGAAGTTCTAACAGCATTACGTGCTTTTCGAGGTTATCATTGCTACCTAACTGCTACTGAGTATTTCTTGATAGATAAACTGAATAACTTTTTATTGGGTTCGACCTCACGACCTTTACATCTGCAGGCTGATAAGTCACAAGACCAACGAGACACAATGATAGTCAGGGCCGGATTTAGAGGCATACGGGGCTATAGCCACGGGCCCCCCACAAGAGAGAAGCCCTCATAACAGATTTCTTAAAGGAAAAACACGTCAATTCCGACGAGTTTTATAAGTAATATAGTAAAATACTAGAATAATTATTGTTTTGTACTATATCTCCATATTTGTTAAAATAATTGAGTATAAACACCGGTCGGAAAAAAATAATGGCCCCCACTTGTTGTCCCGGGGCCTCCAGACCTCTAAATATGACCCTGATGATAGTATCAAACGCTATTCGTGATACGAATCTATAGAACCAACATTACATGAGCCGTTAATAATTCAAATGCTTTCTTTCTGCAATTAATCAATAATTTGCGGCAATTTGCTGGACGTTATTGCGTAAAACTCTTGCTCGGTAATCAAATTACAATTTACTGTTTTATAGCACTCGTAATGTTTTAACAATAATGGCCGACTTTCTCATAAAAAAAACCTTGATAGAAAATCAATTGTTATTAATAGAAATTCTAATTATTTGATATATACAATATATATAATATACATTTGTTTTTATAAAGTTGCTATAAAAGAATAACCTCTGTTTCTTTGCTGGTTTTAAGAAGAATCTATTTTTAAACCCGTTGAAAGTTTTACGTTTAATTATTATTAATTGAAATGTTCATAAAAAGAGCGTATACAATAACGAAGTATTTTTTAATTTCGATAGTGCGATAACATTCGCAAAAAAACAATAATAGTTTGATAGCGTATCTCGTTAATATTTATTAGTTATTTTTACTTTAAAAAAAAAAAGAAGCGAATATTTAAAATAAGAATTCTAACCTTTGGTATAGTAAGAAAATAACATAATTAAAACTGTAGCTCAGGACACATGAGATTGCTACACATTCTTAAATAATACATGTCTGTACACACATATACAAAAGCGCGCGCACGTGCATGCTCACACGCAACACGTTTATATGCCTGATCTTGATTTCGTTTAAGGGTCATGTTATTTATTAGACAAAGTTTTATTATTGTTGGACATTAACCAATCTTATTCGAAATTTGAAATACAATTTTTTTTTTATGACAATTAAAATCAAGATAATCTATATCTGTATGGTACAGCATCTTTGCCACAAGTAAACGTTTTTTTTTTTAAATTAATGGCTGTCAAATCATATCGGAAGGATACGAAAACGTATAATATAATTCCTTCCTTAGACATTATTCTCAATAATACGTTTGACGTTTACGTTTGTACTTTGTAAAGTTTTTATGAAAACGGATTATGGTTAGTTTGGTGAGGTTATTGAACTCGTAATTGGCTTCGTGACTTGCAGGTGATTTTTATTGTCAGTTATTTTTAAATAACGACTATCAATTTTAAACCGTAAAACTTTCAGCATAAGGTCGCAATGACATGAGATTTGACGATTGACTTTTCTCCGGATGACGAATGGTTTTGATTTTATTAGAAGCGTTTAACGCTATTATGAATTAGAGAGAAAAAATGTTAGTAAAAATGAGAAGAAGACTATGAATTTCACGTTCAACAATATTTGTTTTATGACCTTACTTAAGTATATATAGCACGAGTTGAAGTCGGTTTGTGACAAAAATTATCGTTTTTTTAAATATCGTTAAAGATAATATCAAAGATAATGAAAATATTTTATTTAATAGGAAGCAGCGATAGTCGTCTGCAGATATGTCGATAGAAAGGTCTGGAGACCTATTGCCATTGCAACGCAAAAGTTCGATTCCACGATATGCACTCCTGGCATTCCGAAAGCGAAGGAAAGCACCGTGAAGGGATCTGGGCTTGATGGACTATAGTCTAACGCTTCTAATAAACAGGGACGAAAGGTTCCACCTACTCATCACAATTTCGGTTTGAAGGGTGAGTGAGTCAGTGTAACAGCAACAAGGGACGTACAATCTTAGTTCTCAAGCGAAATATATGATACTTAATATTTCTTACAAAGCCAGTCTAGTCTAGCTTACTTTAAAAAAAAGATATAACAAGTTTTTTTTTATTATTATTGCCATCGTGCCATTGAAATTACGTTTCTTTTTACGTATGTATTATTTTCACTTCATCGTCAGGTAAGTCATATGATCTTGAACTTCGCACATCCTGAAACGTTGGACATAGCAGTTGGACATAGCACAATTTTATTGAAGGCAATTGGACAATTCGCTACCATTTCGTCGATAGCCGTAATTGAATTAGCTTCGTTGTTCGTGGTCAAAGTCAAATCGTAAACAAGCTATAAAGATAAAATACTTCATTTAATTCCTACTAATATTATAAATTCGAAAGTATGTTTGTTTGTTAAATAATTATAGGAAGTCTAATACTTTTTAATTTGTGTAGTTTGTGTTTATAATACGTCTCGAGATCGGCGGTGAAAGTAAATATCGTGAGAAAACATACGGTTTCCACTTCAGACTCCACTACGGATGGATTTATGCATCAACTTACCCGTACAGTGTAACAGCGTGGTGGAATAAGCCAAACATTATCCTAAAGAGGAAATTTTGCCTTGGTTCGGTATATTCAACGGCTTCAAACGCGTGTGGTGGTGGTGGGGGGGGAGTTTAAGGTACCCTCTGTCCTTTTCTGTATCCTTAACAAGTTGTATACAAAATTTCGTAATGCTCGGTTGAGTAGTTTCAACGTGTAAACGTAACAAACAAACTAACTCTCTTTTGCGTATATAATACTAGCGTTTTACCCGCGGTTTCACCTGCATAGTTCCGCATAGTAGAATACGGGGATAAAGTGTAGCTTATGTTACTTGCTGATAATATAGGTTTTTTTTATAGAATAGGAAGGCGTACGAGCATATGGGCCACCTGATGGTAAGTGGTCACCAACGCCCATAGACATTGTAAGAAATGCCATCGCTTACATCACCAATGCACCACCAACCTTGGGAATTAAGATATTATGTCCCTTGTGCCTGTAATTACACTGGCTCACTCACCCTTCAAACCGGAACACAACATTACCAAGTACTGCTCTTTTGCGGTAGAATATCTGATGAATGGGTGGTACCTACCCAGACAAGCTTGCACAAAGCTCTACCACTAGTAAATTTCCGTTGACGAAATAATTTTTGAAATCGGTTTAGGCGTGTAAGCGTAACAAACATACCAACAATTTAAAATGTTGCTGTTGAGCGAGCTTTTTGCAGTGAGATAGAGAATGACACGACAAATTCACACGATGAAACCGCTGAGACTTTGTTTTTACTTAACATAGACATTTAGCAAAAAACGGCAAAACAACTCGATAAGTGTAACATGATATGATAGAAAGTATTTCCACGGCGAACAATCTAACGTTACATTACGACCGTATCTCGGAAACTTTCGTTATTGCTATCATATTTCCCACACTTTGTTTTATTATCACGTTCTATAGTTTCTTTTTACACGATTTTAAGGTCAACCAACGAAGTTGCCGACCGTACTTCCTTCCTTGAGAAAGGTGTTTGCATATATTCTAAGTCTAATCGTAAGCGGTGACCGCATAAAGGATGGTAATAATATATAAGTACACAAATACACCTTTTGGATATTAGATAAATAATATGGTGGTCTGTAACTGGATAATTTTTTTTTTTGTAAAACATAATTTCAATATTTCGTTATTTGATGGTTTAAACTATAATATTATAAATGCGAAAGTTTATTTGTTTATTATGCGCTCACGTCTTCACTGCTCATCCGATCATCATGAGATATTGCAAGCACGTTGTCATGGGGTTCAAAAAAGGACATACCATCTAATACCACTCACTACCGTCATTTGAGGATAGCGGCGGGTCTAGTTAATCAATAAAATGTATGTAAAGCCGAGATGGCCCAGTGGTAAGTGATCGTGAGTTCAAACCCGGGCAAGCACCACTGAATTTTCATGTGCTTAATTTGTGATTATAATCCATCTCGTGCTTTACGTTTTCGTGAAGGAAAACATCGTGAGGAAACCTGATTGTGTCTGATTTCACTGAAATTTTGTCACATATGTATTCCACCAACCCGCATTGGAGCAGCGTGGTGGAATAAGCTCCAAACCGTCTCTTCAAAAAGGGAGAGAGGGCCTTTAGCCCAGCAGTGGGACATTCACAGGCTGTTACGATACGATACGACGATTTATTTGAAAAGGCACATCTACAGTACATATATTAAATTAAAATTAACTTTTGAATTTCGTAGCATATTTTAGTAACATCTATCTCATATATATAGCAATCACAGAAAGGTAACTAATACGTGCGAAGACTGTCTAGTTGCTTGACAATTTTTTTTTTTATAAAGATACAATTTTGATTTTTTTTTAAGTAAAACAACTGATAAATACTTGTTCTATTAGAAATTATTAGTGGAGATGTGATTTGGATTAATCGCTATTTTGACGAGTGTAGGTATTTAAATATTATAGCGATAATGCTGGCGAAAATGTGTATCTTTTGTATCTCACTTAGAAAAAAAATCGTAGCTTATACTTTGAAATATATTAATCTTCAAATTAATATTATATTTTATTAGTTAACCGCTCCAGCTTCACACGGGTAAATAAGAATATGGAGATAAATAATCTTGAAGTAATATACGCGAATGGTTATTAAATATCGAATATCTCGTGATGAGTTGGTCAGCGAGTGGTATTTCGCTAATATATGTATAGACATTATACACAAAATGTTTCAGTGTAAGTCACCAACGCCCATAGACATTGGCATTGTAAGAAATGTTAACCATCGCTTACATGACCAATGCGCCACCAACCTTGGGAACTAAGATGTTATGTCCCTTGTGCCTGTAATTACACAAAATGTTTCATTAGTTTGAGACGTAAAGTTATGGTGGAATCTCGGCCTATGTATTGATATAAAAAGGTTGGTGGTATTATAGATAAGTACATAAGCTTTAACAGTAGACTAGTTTATACATAGTTTTCTTTAAAATAAAACTTCTATCAATGCCAATCTATAACATAGTTGTTATTTATATTCTACTTTTAAAATTAATCACACAACGGATACGAGCATGATTAAAGATGACGCTATCGTCATCTTGTATCCACTAATAGAGATCGAAACGATAGATTATCTTTTTATCGATAATGTCTTGTTTCTTCCTTGCATCTCTTTTGGTCCTTAGGGACCAATTTATTCATTCAGTACAGTAACAGTAACAGCCTGTTAATGTCCCACTGCTGGGCTAAGGCCTCCTCTCCCTTGTGAGGAGAAGGTTTGGAGCTTATTCCACCACGCTGCTCCAATACGAGTTGGTAGAATACACATGTGGCATCATTTCAATGAAATTAGACACATGCAGGTTTCCTCACGATGTTTTCCATCACGAGATGAATTATAATCACAAATTAAGCACATGAAAATTCAGTGGTATTTCCCCGGGTTGAACCCACGATCGTCGGTTTAAATTCACGCGTTCTAACCACTTTTATTCATAAAAAATGTGATAAGCATAAATCTCTCTTATCAACATCACGTCACCATTGAACAGCTTAACAGTTTTCATTGCATATTACCAGATAGTAATTATGTACCTTAGTATTATATAATTAAAATCTATTTTATTATATTTATCTATTCGGGTAAATCTTTTGCCTTTTCCAAAAAAAAAAAAAAAAAAACAATCAAGAAAACTAAACAAAAAATGTTAGAAAATCAATCGTATTATAGATTCATCTATGCATAAATGATTCAACAAAAACAAACATTTAAATTTGAACCGTATTTGTATTGTAATTAAAATTCACTTTGCAATAAATAATAAACCGACCCACTTACTTTTTACCGCTTAGTCATTAGTTTGATGAAAATAATTAAAATAAAATTCAAAAAAGCCTTACGTATAAAAAACAAATACTTACATATGTCATGCATTTTGAATTTCAAATAAAGAACCAACTTTAAATCATGATAACAACTTAAGCCGCAATTGTTTAGATTCAATGAAACTAGATTTTCATTCAGTAAACACAAACTTTATATTAAATTAATTGAATAAATAGTAATAGTATCACTGAGGTATTAGCACAGTATAAAAACAAAACATGAAACTCATGTATTCAAAAGCACTATGACCCTAGAATAACTCCTAGCGACACTCCAAACAATTTCACTTGTTAAATATTCTTTTAAACTCGCGCGCACGTCCTGTTACATGTAGGCGGCACAACAGTATGACGTGGTCTCCGTACGATTGGAATTAACCAAATATCGCTCTTACAAATTGAATATATCGAACGAATGACGTTACACAAAGTCCAACGCTTGTCTGAAATCGACATTAAACAGCCTTTGTACTCTAAAACGTCAATGTATGCCTTGTTTTGTTAATTGTCGTCGTTTGATGGGCTAACTTAGAGGGAAGTGAAAGAAGGGGGGGCAAGCCCAGACGCAATGGCTGTTTTTTTATTACTGTTGGCACGTGCTTCAGTTTTCTATGTGATGATTTTACTTTGCCAGATGCTTTCGTTTTGTTAGTGTTCACACAATTACTATATTTCTTTTAACGATGCTTTTTTTTTTTTTTTACGTATGATTCACTTAAAGTCAACACGTTAATACAATGTTTATAGCCCGATAGCCAGCGTGCATTAAAATAGATCAGGCGTTAAATTGCCTGAGATTTAATTCGTCTATGTTAATTATTTCGTTATTCACGGATCATTTAAGTGTTATGTAAAATATAATCGTTTATAATCTACGACTAAAAATCCTTCGAAATCTGAAAGTAAATTGGCGTTAAGTATATATGACTGAACCTATTTGGATAACATTAAAGTTTGATAATAGCTTGTACTGTGGGAAGGGATATCGGCAATTTTTTAGTCAACCCCTGTTATGGCAAAATGCATAGTATTATCTTTAACATAAGTGAAAACTAAGTTACTATTTTTTTAAATTGGTCTTTAGTTAGAAGAGGCAAGATGATATAAGATAGAACGAGTTGACTATCAATTCTACTTTGCCTGTAAGAGATCTATAGATCACCGAGCTTGAGAGAATGCTCTGAACTTCTTTAGGTCTGATTTTGAAAAACGGTTCTAGATATCTTGAAGCGTCTAAGACTCACTAGAAATATAATATCGGTTCGCGGTTTCTAATGGTGAAACGCATAGGCGACATAAGGGGAACGTCACACATTTCCAACCAATCAAAAAAAGAATGTATTCAATTCGGCTATTTTTTTATGTTAACTCAGAACTGAAGCCGAGATGGCCCTGTGGTAAGAACGCGTGAATCTTAACCGATGATCGTGGGTTCAAACCCGGGCAAGCACCACTGAATTTTCATGTGCTTAATTTGTGATTATAATTCATCTCGTGCTTTACGGTGAAGGAAAACATCGTGAGGAAACCTGCATGTGTCTAATTTCACTGAAGTTCTGCCACATGTGAATTCTACCAACCCGCATTGGAGCAGCGTGGTGGAATAAGCTCCAAACCTTCTCCTCAAAAAGAGGAGAGGAGGCCTTTAGCCCAGCAGTGGGACATTCACAGGCTGTTACTTTAACTCAGAACTCTCAGCTTGATTCATATCGAAATTCATCAAAATCGGTTCAGCGGTTCAGTCGTGAAAGCGTAACAGACAGACTTAAGCATTTGTAATATTAGTATGATATAACATTTTAATTCAATGCCAGTAGTTGATATAAGACCGTTTATATCAAAGATAAAAAAAAACAAGATTACCTATATTGTAATCGGCTTATGTTAACACTTGAATGACATCGATAACATTATGTCATAAATAAACACTCTATTTATATATAAGCTTTATATAATATAAGAAAAAACTAACACGTTTATTGATCCTGTTTAATATATGAGTAACAGCCTGTTAATGTCCCACTGCTGGGCTAACTCCTCTCCCTTTTGAGGAGAAGGTTTGGAGCTTATTCTACTACGCTGCTCCAATGCGAGTTGGTGGAATACACATGTGGCGTAATTTCAATGAAATTAGACACATTCAGGTTTCCTCACAATATTCTCTTCATCGTCAAGCACGAGATAAATTATAAACACAAATTAAGCACTTGAAAATTCAGTAGTGCTTGCCAGGGTTTGAACCCATAATCATCGGTTAAGATTCACACGTTCTAACCACTAGGCAATCTCGGCTCTTAATATATAGTATCCTTTAATATTAATTTCTCATACATAAAGGTCTGTTCGGTAAGGCATTCTTATTTTTTGGTCTGAGGTAATTTAATGAAATGGTCGGTTATAATATATATTCTGTCTTCTTCTTTCGAATCTCAAACCAAAGATGAAAAAAAGAGAGCCGGCCTTACTAATAAATGTGTTTTAGCAGCTGTTTAGCTAAACACTGATCTCTCTTTCTGTCATAATTGATTTGAAATCCGAAAGAAAAAGACGTCAATGTTTCACTTATCACCCGCTAAACAGCGTTTATAAGTAAGCAGGTAGAGATTTTAATGCAAAATTGTATTTAAATAATAGGATAGAACAAAGATAAGTATCATATTTTGAAAAAACAATTCTTCAATACAGACTTTTAGAATGACTTTCCGCATGATATAAAAACCCGTTGGATGACACAACAAAAAATACTATTTCAGCTAACAATAAATATGGACAGCGTACTAGCTCTTACATAATTCCTCGCTTAATAAATAGCTTATATAATAGAACAAGACGAGAAATAACTAATAGGAATATTAAATATAAGTTGAAGATGTATTATAAAAAACAATTACAGCGTATATTGTATGTATATATACATAGACGGGAAGGCAGTAAAGAAAACTTCCGTGGTTTTTGTCGTGCCATCATTTAATTGTTGTTTGGTTGATTGATATTGTTAAGTAAATAAAATAAAATAAATAAATAATAAATATGTCGAGTGTATTATTATAGTTATTCGTTTGTGCGTCTGTTTGTGATCGTGTAACTTCTAAACCAGTGATTCTCAACCACTGTGCCTCGGCACTTTTGTGTGCCGCGAAATTGTAAATGTTCCGCCAAATTTTGGACATAATTATGTTAATATTATTAAATAATATGATTTAAAAAGAAAGTTCCTTTTAACAGGAAAAGATATTTAAATCCATTCTACTGGTGGTAGAGCTTTGTGCTAACTCGTCTGGGTAGTTACCACCCACTCATCAAATATTCTACCGCAAAACCGCAGTACTTGGTATTGTTGTGTTCTGACTTGAAGGGTGAGTGAGCCAGTGTAATTACAGGCACAAGGGACATAACATCTTAGTTCCCAAGGTTGGTGGCGCATTGGTGATGTAAGCGATGGTTAACATTTCTTACAATGCCAATGTCTATGGGCGTGACCACTTACCATCAGTTAGCCCATATGCTCATCCGCCTTCCTATTCTATAAAAAAATAAATAAATTTATTTGGTTTTTACGCAGTGTGTATAGGTAAGTAAATAATTTTTAAATTTACATTTTTCTTTGTGTGCCGCCAAATTTTGAAATCGTTAAAAGTGTGTAGCAAAAAAAGAGGTTGAGAATCATTGTTCTAAACGATGAGGAATACTTACTCTATAAATTAGTTATGTTGAGAGGACGGTACATTGTTTTGCTTGAATCCGACATATGGCGCTGTAGTCGAGTTAACAAATATTATATTTATATAGCCGAGATGGCCCTGTGGTAAGAACGCGTGAATCTTAACCGATGATCGTGGGTTCAAACCCGGGCAAGCACCACTGAATTTTCATGTGCTTAATTTGTGATTATAATTCATCTCGTGCTTTACGGTGAAGGAAAACATCGTGAGGAAACCTGCGTGTGTCTAATTTCACTGAAATTCTGCCACATGTGAATTCTACCAACCCGCATTGGAGCAGCGTGGTGGAATAAGCTCCAAACCTTCTCCTCAAAAAGAGGAGAGGAGGCCTTTAGCCCAGCAGTGGGACATTCACAGGCTGTTACGGTTACGGATATTTATATACGAAAATGAGTCACATTTGTAATATATGTTGGTTTAATGCCAAAAAAGAAAATGGGATCAGTGGGTTGGGTTGGGGGATCAATGGGAGTCACATCCTCAGCGATGTTAGCCCGATATGAGTACATGCAGTCAAGTACACTAATTTTTATCATTTATAATTATTATTACTTATATGATTAATTTTGTAAGCTCTGTGGGAACAAACTCGAAACTCACCTCATAAAACGGTCGTGAAACGTGATATGCGATATTGACCATAATTATTATAACATTTCAATAACACACGCATCAAAATAGTATATCACCATAAGTCGACATTTTACGGGCAAGTAATGATATGAGTTCTTAGAATAGTACCGGTGGATTCTACGACCTGTTTTTTTTTAATTAATTTTGTAAGCTATTAATACTATGTGGTCTAAAAAAAAGATTAAATTAAATTCATCTTACACAAAAGTAATAATTTGAACACTATGTTGAATATTAAAAAATATATTTATTTCATAAAATCACCAATATTACGACATATTTATACACATTCGAGAATCATAACATTAAATTGTTTAGTTCCTGAAATAATTGCAAACATACCAAAAGACGGAGCTCTATACTTTCATACTCTATATCCATTTAAAGTAAAAAAAAAAAAACAAACGATTGGAGCTGTAGAACTCCTGCGGCATAAATTAAAGTATCAATTTAATTTATAGTACCGAGGTCCGAGCCCTTGTCTACGTAACGGGAGATAATCGCGTTTTGAATGACCGGATGCATTACAATAGTCAATTACACGCTTATGTCATAGTCATTGTTTCATTTCTAATCTAATACATCTTCCGAATGCTGTCGGGAAACCGGGGACCGGGGTTATAGAGCTACAGACCTATTGTCGGATAGAACTGACAATTATGGAAATTAAGCAAACTTACAAACAAATCAAGTTAAGGTCACATCTGTTTTTGAGAAGTCTTGGATTTTATTCTACCGTGTGGAAGTTATTCATCCAATACATGTAGATTAACCTTACTAAAACTTTTACTTTTCAAATATGCAAATAATATACATACTTAATGATAGAACTTTGTGCAAGCCCGCCTGTGTAGGTACCGCAAAAATGAAATATGTTTGTCGAACGCACCGGGATCGCAATTTCAAATCAATCGGACATCTCAAAGTTGCCAAGTCCGTTTTATCAAGTGGGAAATGAGCTGATGAGCTTGAAACCCCTTAATAAATCTTCAAATGTCACATCAGGTTTCAAACAAAACAAAACCTTATAACATCTCCCTTTTGCGTTGGGGGTTAAAAAAAACAAATACGATACATATTATATACATATATAAGCTAGTTTTTCTTTACATAAAATTAAATTCCAACAAATATTTTTATTATTATTAACCTTCTCAAAAAGGGAGAACAGGCCTTAGCCCAGCAGTGGGACATTCACAGGCTGTTACTACTTGTACAATATTTTTATATCGGTAAGTCTAATGGAATAAACAGTTAAGCCAATTAAAGAATTAGGCTGGATTTGTTAGAGCGTCTAAGAACCGCCATTTTGTATTTCAACCGAAGTGTTAATCTTTGAAGAAAGTATAGCAACGTTTGATCTTTACGCATTATAAAATATAAATTACATAGCTATATGTCACGTTTCGAAATTATACTTTTAAATTCCCCCATATTTTGACAAAATTATTATTAATTAACGATTCAGCAACTATTCAGGTGACTAGCATATCATTCCATAAAATATCATTTGACAAACAAACAACTCGCAAATGTTTTACTTAGTAAAACTTCGTAATGTTCAATTTCAACTTATATATATTTTATGTTCTAATCTATGTTATATAATTATTAAATAATTTTAGCGTTGATGTTAACTGCTATTTGCATGGAATGAAAACAACGCCATCTAGAGACAATACTCGAAATTACTCGCACTAGGCACACTGTGGACTATATTAATATAATATATCGAATCGAATATATATAGATTGAGGGTATTCTCTGAATATTCTCATATTGTGTTCGGTGAGATTATTGTATATGTAAGACGTGCCATCTCTCCGATCGAACATCCCCCGCTCCCCGCAACGACCCCCTCCGGTGCCAGTTGTACTCGCCGCGTCCTCCGACGTCGGCTTGAGGAAACGGCCGGTGCTAGTTGCCAGGAGTCTGCCTGCTCAAGTGAAGAGAAGCGCACGAATAGATCCTGCACTTTTTTGGTTATCAAAAAATCCTGCAGGATCAACGAAACCAAGGAAAGCTGAAGAACAGAGATACCGGTGTGCACGGACCGAACTTCCGCTCGCGGGCGCTTAGCTGGGCCTCCCCTAGGGGTCTCACCTGGCTTGGTTGCACGCGCCGAGGTCGTGGTGCCCGTGCATACACATCAAGAGCAGCAATCCGACACCACCATCATGTCTGAAGGGGGGGAGCCCCCCCCCTTAGACCAACGCAAGCGTGGCCGAGGCAGGTCCGGCATCGCGCGGTCAGTTGTTCGAAGAGACATCTTCGACAACTCGACCGTGCCTGTCGCCCTCACCCCCGCCGCCGCCCCGCGTATACGCATAATACATGCTGAAACCGGTGGAGAGGACGTCCACCGGGCTGCTGAAGCAGACTTCGCCGCCACTGTAGCTGAGTCTACAGCAGGCGCGGAAGGAGCCAAGCGCCCGAGACCGGACTCTTCGCCGGAGTCAATGGAAGGGGAGGACAAGCGCCCCAAGACCGATGTTTCCACTGCATCACCGCCGTACGGATCGCCGCAGGATTCGGCATCCTCATCGCGCGCGGCATCGCCTACAACGGGCGAAGCAAGCGAAAAAGGACGGCCAAAAGAATTACCACCGCCGCGATCCCCCTCCCCAATGGAGGGGGGGTCGCAAGACACCTGGCCGCGTGACTCGACGAGCTACGCGGCACTGCCATCGACGGTCGAGGAGAGGACAGCCTCCCGTCCCACTTCACCGCAACCGGGACCGTCAGGGGTCACCTATGCGGCGGCCGCTGCCGCTCCAGCGTCGCCCAGGAGTCGAGCCCCTGCACCGGTACCAGCCCCAAGAGCGACGCCTCGTTCTAGCTACCCGCCGATCACGGCGGAACGCCTACCGAACTGGACGAGGCACTTCGAGGTGCTTAAAAACAAGCTAGGACACGCCCCGAACGCACGCCCTTTGGGAAAGGGAGTGCGCTTCTTGCCCGGATCCGCGGAGGAATTTCGGGTCATCCAGCGCCATCTGACTGAGGCTATGAACCAGGATAAGACTATATCCTGGTTCTGCTATAGCCCAGCCGCGGAACTGCCAACCAAGGTGGCCATTAGGGGGCTACCACTCGACACACCCCCGGAAGAGGTGATCGCCGCCCTGCGCAGTTTAGGGTTCCCTGCGCAGAGCGCGAAGGCGATCCCAGGCGGAAGAGGTCGACATGGGTGCACCTATTTCGTCCAGCTGGTGCACCTGAAGAAGCAGGAGCTCAGGTCACTATACAAGACTACTGAGCTCCTGTGCATGCCCGGCCTGCTGATTGAAGCCTGGAGAGGCGCGAAGAGCCCGCCTCAATGTCACCGCTGCCAGGCATTTGGCCACTCCTCGGCCAATTGCCATAGGCAACAAAAGTGTGTTCGCTGCGCCGGCGAACACCTGGCACGGGACTGCCCGAGACCTCTTTCGGAACCACCGACGTGCGCAAACTGCGCTAAGGCGCATACAGCAAAGGACCGGAGGTGCCCGGTCTTTAAGAAAGAAGCACGAAGGAGGGGCATTAACGTGCCCGCCCCTCACCCGAACGGACCGAGAGCACAGCCAAAGGGGGACAGGGAGCGTGTCCCCCCGGTAGCACCTAAGCAGGTGGTCGGTCGCCCTATCGTCGCAGAACCTAAAGCGACGATAGTAGTCGACCAGCGAACCAAGCAGCCACCCCCTGCGAAGAAAGCCACGGAGGTGCGAGCCAAGCTTGCGCCCCCAACAACTTTGGCGCCTCCAGCCAACCAGCCGACGGCCAGGGACCAGCCTATAAAGGTGCCTAACAAAAAGAAGAGAAGAAAGAGGGCAGCTAGGCCTCCCAGGACTGAGCCTGCGGCGGCATCGACGCCGCAGCCCAGGAAGGCAGCGACGGAGCCAAAGTTCGCTCCGGCTGCCGCCACGCGTCCGGTGGTGAGGCAAGAAGTGCCTCCCCCTGCGCAGATGACTACCTCGGCCAGTGCGAAAGGCCTGGACACCACCATCATCGTCCGGGTCTTCATGGAGGCACTGACGGCGATCCTGGTCGCCTATACACAGGGCCAGGACATAATACCTGCCATCTCAGCTGGAATAGCCGCTCTTGCGAAGCTCAATTCCAGCTGAGAATATTATATTGGAACCCAGGTGGCATACGTGGCCATATCCGGGAGCTGACCTTACTCGCCCAGTCGCAGGATATTCACGTAATCCTCCTGGGCGAGACGAAGCTCTCGGCTGAGATCGAGCTCCGAATCCCGAATTTCTTCGTGTATCGGCGAGATGAAGTCTCTCCCCGGGGCTGCCCATTCAGAGGGACTGCAGCCCTGGTGAGGAGGGATATCATACACGAAGAAATTGCACATGCACCTTTTGTGAGCCTACGTACGCAGGGGGTGCGTGTGCATGCTGGTGAGACGGAGCTGCTGCTGTATGCCGCCTACAAGCCACCCGGACAGGTTTTCTGCAGCACCGATGTCCAATCGCTTATCGACTCGCCGATGCCTACACTGATCGTGGGTGATCTGAACGCGAAGCACCACGCTTGGGGCTCGCGCGTCATCACCCAGGCGGGTAGGCACCTGCTTGAGGATAGCGAACGGCAGGGTTACGGTGTGTTGGGTCCAGGAGCGCCGACCCACATACCGACTAACCCTTCGTACCAGCCGGAAGTCCTGGACATCGTGCTGCACCACCGACTAGACGCACCCATCGATGTTGAGGTGAATTACGACCTCAACACACAGCACCTGCCGATTGTGGTCACAATCGCCCTCCAGCGCGACTTTACAGTGCCCCGCTCCCCTCGTTTGCGGGTCGACTGGGGGCGCTACTCCTCAGAGCTCTCGGAGTTTGAGCTCACGGTCCCGATCGCGACGACTGAAGATGTGGAAGGAGCTGCTTCTAAAATTTCTGAGGCGATCCAGAAAGCCAAAGAAGCAGCCACCTCTCAAGGAAGCACACCGAGAAGTCGTCAGGACCAGCTGCCGAGCTCGCTCCGAGTAAAGCTGAGGAAGAAACGAGTTCTTCGCCGACTGTGGGCGCGAACGCGCTGCCCGAGGGTGAAGCGTGACCTCAATAGGATTGCAGAGGAAGTGTCGCGTGCGCTCGTGGCTCTCGAAGATGACTACTGGGAGGCCACCATCGATCGAGCATCCGAGCACGACACTACGTTGTACCACCTCTGCAAACAGCTTACCGGACATGACTCGCCTGTCTACCCGCTACTAGATCGAGCGGGTAACAGAAGATATTCCGCCAGCGACAGAGCAGAGATCCTGGCGGAACATTTGGAGGGTCAATTCACCCCCAACCCACCGGACTTATCAAAGATCGATGTCGTCCATCATCACGCGGCGATCCAGAGGCAAGTGGAGGTATTCCTGTCGGCCCCAATCCCGCCGCTCCAGGGAGACGATTATATCTCTCTGTCCGAGCTGCGGAAGGCCGTCTTCCGATTACCGAAGAGGAAGGCGCCAGGCCCCGACGGAATTACCAACGCCGCGTTGATGCAGCTACCCAACAACTGCCTCGTAGCGCTCGCGAGTGCTTTTAACGGGATACTCCGGACCGGACACTTCCCCGAGGCGTGGAAGAGAGGGAAGGTTATCGCCCTCCCTAAACCCGGGAAGGATCGTCGCTTCCCGGCAAGCTATCGGCCTATCACGCTACTCTCGCACATCGCCAAGCTGTTCGAGCGTCTGTTGCTGCGGAGACTCGCGCCTCATCTGCCCCTGCGCGAGGAGCAGTTCGGATTCCGCAGCGACCATTCAACGACGCTCCAGCTGGCGAGAGTTCTTAGCCACTTAGCCAGTGAGCGAAACAAAGGGCATCCCACCGTCGGGGTCTTTCTCGACATGGAGAAGGCCTTCGACCGAGTGTGGCATGCCGGACTCCTGGCTAAGCTCTTGAACACCTCGGCGCCTCTCGCGTATGTGCGAGTAGTGGCGTCGTTTTTGGAAGGCCGAAGCTTCTATGTCTCGGTGGAAGGCGCGGACTCTCAGCCGCGCCCCATTCGAGCCGGAGTACCCCAGGGTAGCTGCCTGTCACCGCGTCTATACGCGGTGTACACGGACGACATCCCTACCCTCCGCGACCATCTGCGTGAGGGTGAAGAGGATGTGATGCTGGCCCTGTACGCGGACGACAGCGCATTCTTTTCGTCGTCCTACCACCAGATCGTCGCAATAAACAAGATGCAACGAGTGTTGGATCTGATACCGGATTGGCTAGACAAGTGGAGGATGGCTGTCAACGTCGATAAGACGGCCGCTCTGCTTGTCGGTGCTGACAAGCCGATGCGTCGGCTCACCCTTCGAGGCCAGGACGTGGGATGGCAGACCTCAGTCTGCTACCTGGGGTGTCACTTGGACCGCAGGCTGCGCATGATACCCACCGTTAACAAGGTGGTGAGTCATGCCGCGGCTGCCCGGTCTAAGCTGCACACCCTCTTCACGTCGCGGCTTCCATTAAAGACCAGACTGAGGGTCTACGGTGCCTACGTCCGCTCGCGCCTGACGTATGCGGCCCCCGCCTGGTACGCACTCTGCTCAGCGTACCAGAAGCGGAGGATTCAGATCCAACAGAACCGATGCCTACGCTTGATTGTAGGAGCTCCGAGGTACGTCAGAAATGATGTCATCCATAGAGACACCAGGACGCCCACCGTGGAGGAGTTCGTCCGCAAGCTCGCTCGCTCGCTATTTGCTAAGGCAGATAGCAGTGCGAGCGTACACCTCCACGGTATAGCACCACTTCATGCCAGACCACCTGAGGGGCGTCCGTTACCTCGTGAGCTCCTATTGTCGCCGACCATCAGCGCCGATGCAGGCATCGGTGAAGAGGAAGACGACGATCTGGAGACGCGGTAGGACGACATAACCAGTGAACAAGATTACCACTGAAGAAAGATAGCCACTGGGTCACAACGACCCTGGCCCTATGGGCCTAAAAGAATCGACACGACGGTCGAACCGTCGGGGAGGACCATCCCGGGTAGGGGGGGCAACCCCGAGGCCCGTACCCAGACTGGCCTAGGCCAGCCAGGAGGACCATTGATTGATGTGGACTATATTGTTTTCTTCGCTCAGTTTTAGATAAACTGTGAATAAGTTTCATCGCCACTGGGTCATTGAGACACTGGCCCTTTGGGCCAAAAATAAAATGACACGGCAAGTATGACTCGCCGGTGAGGAACAGCCCGGGTAAAGGGAGAAACTCCAAGGCCCGTACCAGGACTGGCTTTTTGGGCCAGTCAAGAAGAACCCTCTCTCTGTGGACTATAGACGTACATAATGGCTTCTTCCAAACTAACAAACTATTTATCTTTATAACATTCGTAGACATAAATATATTTTACTTATTTAATTAATTCATGATCATGCTAGAAACAATTCTGTCGAAATTAGATCAAAGTATGTATGTTGTAACAGCCTGTGAATGTCCCACAGCTGGGCTAAGGTCTCCTCTCCCTTTTTGAGGATAAGGTAGAGCTTATTCCACCACGCTGCTCAAATGCGGGTTGGTGGAATACACATGTGGCAGAATTTCGGTGAAATTAGACACATGCAGGTTTCCTCACGATGTTTTCCTTCACCATATAGAACGAGATGAATTATAATGACAA
Organism: Nymphalis io; assembly: GCF_905147045.1. Taxonomy (NCBI): domain Eukaryota; kingdom Metazoa; phylum Arthropoda; class Insecta; order Lepidoptera; family Nymphalidae; genus Nymphalis; species Nymphalis io. The sequence goes on along the minus strand of NC_065915.1, from coordinate 2,671,954 downwards.
ATTAAGCACATGAAAATTCAGTGGTGCTTGCCTGGGTTTGAACCCACGATCATCACTTAAGATTCACGCGTTCTTACCACTGGGCCATCTCAGCTCATGTATGTTACATATGTTATATGTACATTAAATTACACAATTACACACGGTGTGTTGCGACACGCAATACTATTGATGATGTCCTCCGACAAATATCAACCACGGCGGCGAATCTCAAGCGAGATGAGCCAACTGCGCAGTAGCACATATTATAGTGCACAAGTCAATCAATCAATCAACAGCCAATCGTTGTCCACTGCTGAACATAGGCCTCTCCCAAGGTGCGCCAAAGCTCCCTGTCCTCCGCCTTCCGCATCCAGTTGGTGCCCGCCACCTTCTAAAGGTCGTCGGTCCACCTGGCTGGAGGGCGCCCTACGCTGCGCTTGCCGTTTCCACTTCGCGGTCTCCACTCTAGGACTCGTCTGCTCCAACGGCCATCGGTCCTACGACATACGTGACCAGCCCACTGCCACCTCAGCCTGCTAATTTTGCAAGCTATGTCGGTGACTCCGGTTCTTTTCCGGATAATCTAATTTCTGATCTTATCCTTTAAAGATACTCCGAGCATAGCTCGCTCCATAGCACGCTGAGCGACTTTAAATTTGTGGACTAGTCCCGCAGTTAGTGTCCACGTTTCGGCACCGTATATCATGGCAGGTAAGACGCATTGGTTGAAGACTTTCGTCTTCAAACATTGCGGTATAGACGACTTGAGGACTTGTTATAGTGCACAAGTGTGTGCGCAAAAACAGGCGCACTAATCCGATGGAACGGCAATCCGACACGACCAGAGAGCTCAGGCGCAGGACTTAACATGCTTTCCAAGGCACGAGAGTGTACAAACTTCTAACTGCCAGTTTCCGGGCTGCTACTGAGAATTTTCGTAGTAAGACCAACGAGGCAGTCAGTTGAACAAAATAGTACACAGTATGGGCAAATAGATCACAGTTCGCGAATGTTTATATCTTAAAGGTTAAAAACAGCACGGTATAAAATCTTCATTTTACCCATCCGACGTCGGGCAGCCAGTATAATATAAAATACAAGTACAATAAGGAATATTGTCTATGGACTATTCTAAAGAGGAGTAAAGACAAATAAACAACTTTGACCTTGAATTGACGCGATGCCATTGGTCGAGATTTTGATTAATATATGATTTATCAATTACGGATTCTGTGTTTTAAATGTCGTCGATTTAGTTATGGGAGCTTTAGAAGTAAAATTAGGTCCACTATATAAATTATAGTTAATTGAAATATCTATATATGTAAAAAAAAATCAAAACTGCTTCTTTTTAAATTAATATGTCTGCTTCCGAGTTATCAGCCATTTTAATAATTTGAATATTTTATGTGTCTAATTCAAATACCATGTTAATAGATTGCGGATTTTCCACGCTGGCGAAGCTGCGAGTTTTGCTTGATATAAATAAAGATAAATTAATCAATAACGTCTGTTTATATTTCCACCTTTATTGAATGGAATATGTATATATCCGGAACGGAACAGAGGTCATTATACTGTGAAACATTTAATATACATACCTTTTGCTGGAACAAATATAGATCTAATTATCCTGGGACATTATTCACACACGACCATCTGATCCCAAATTAAGCAGAGCTTGTGCTATGGAAACCAGACAACTTATATACTACATACACTACTTTTCTTTTTCTAAATACATACTTATGCACATAAATGTCTGTCCTGCGTGGAAATCGAACCCACAACCTTCGGCGTGAAAGGCATTTTATCCACCAACCACGCCAACCGGCTCGTCAAGATCTAATTCACTAATATATATTATAATGCGTTCTATTTCTGATTGACTTGGTTGTCTAGTGTCAAGTTTATAAGGCTGTAGAGCCCAAGGTCCTGAATACAAACCAGGGCTCGGGCCATTGTTTGGATTCGCAATGTCCGGTTAATATTCAATTGTTTCAAACACTGGATCACCTCGGCTTTATTGAACCGAATATATGTACGATACAAAAAAATATATAAACAACATTACATATATAAAGAACTGGTCACACCGTATCATGTATTGCAAAGGAAATTATGCGGCTAATGCTATTTAGAAAGTCATACAGAAAGTTCCAGAATTAATTAGATGTCAACAAACCGACATTTTTTTATCTGTACAAAACATATGCAAAGAGAATAGACTTTTTTTAGGAAGGCAGACTATCGGCCACCTGGTAAGAGCTTCGTCTCGACATTAATAGCGAGAAGCAGCTGGTGTAAGGGCTTTGTGCAAGTACATCTGGATATGTACCAAACTCATCACTTGTTCTACCGCTAAACGACTTGTTGCGGATTTTAACACAATTATAGGATAGGGTTCCCAAAGTTGGAAGCATTTTGACGATGTAAGTGATGGTCAATATTTTATACGAAAATTTTTTTTTTTAATATTGGTAGGCGGACGAGCAAATGAGCCTCATGATGGTTACAACCGCTTATAGATTGGCGCCGTGTGGAACTAAGATGTTGTGTCCCTTGTGCCTTTAGTTATACTCGCTCACTCACTCTTCCAACCGGAACGCATTACTATTGCTGTTTGGCGGTAGAATATGTGATCAATGGATGGAACCTTCTCAGGCGGGCTTGGTTCGCCTTCATATTTTATAAAAAAAAGCTTTTAACTGCCAATTACTAGAAATATTTTATTCATGACTCTGATTTACCAATGTATTATATTTTGATGTTTCTTTGTTTACATATTGCACACCACATAACATAT